>NC_072409.2:53265000-56146666 GCF_028858775.2 Pan troglodytes | reverse complement strand
CATGCACTCCACTGAGAACTCTATTTGGCCCTCACAGAAAATATCAGAAAGAGCCCTAAAGGTTAAATGACTCAGCCTATAACCTCCCTTATCTCCACATCTTGATTTTTGGGTAGGTGTAGTTCCATTCATCTTGGTAACTAACTGCATAATTCAATAAAACCATCATTGTGCATTTTTTCACACATCCAATAAAGTATCTGATGAGACATATAATCTCAAATTATCACTTGAGCAGGCAAAGAAGCCATTATCTTCACTTGGTGAGTAGAAACAATTAGGCAAAAGTGATGGGTGATGTGCAAACAGGGCATATGAGGAGAGGGCTGGAATGGAGTCAGGGCACCCTGAGGCTGACGGCACGCCTCTCATTGTGTTCCATTTCCCACAGATAGTGTGTTTACTTTCTTCAGGGAGTGATTAAACACGTGTATTTGTCTTTCTTATTAAATGACAATTGATGTCATGCAAGGAAACATGAGAGTGAAATGCTGAGAAGTGAATATTTTAGTGAATATCAAATTATCCATCTGTATGTGATTGATTGCTCAGTCAACCAAAATCCCCTAGCCCACCCCCTAAAAAAAAAGAGATGGTAATATTTACATTTTTCTTAAGGATATGATGTAGTTAAACTAATTATAGTTTATGAAATTGCTGTGAAAGCCTCATATGAAGAGAGACATGCATTTATTATTGCATGTAATAGGACACTATCAAAATATGATGCAAAAGGAATGTCCTCTAAACATTACAATAATGTTTATTTTAAATTGCTATTAACAGAGGAATTTTTTTTAGAGGCAAGCACACAACAGGGACAATGTGGGGCATCAGAATTCTGCTAACGTTTGTCCCACTGAATTCTTTGGAAAAAATATGACAACCTAAAAAAAATCCAGTTGGCAAAAATTAATGTGAAAGAAAATAGGTGAATCTGCACCATGTCCTTTAGAAGTTCTGGAATGCCTCCCTTAACACTGACTTTAATAACTAATGTAGGAGAGTTGGTTATAGGACCAACTGTTGTAATTTACCATTTTCATCATTGGTCATAGTCCTTTTGAATCAGTTTTGAAGCATAAATTAAACTGCCAGTCAGAATTTAAATGTTATTTAAGAAAAAAATTATTTTGAAATACAGCTTCACATGAATTGGCAAAGACAGTACAGAGAAGTGATGTGTACTCTTCACCTAGTTTCTACCAATGGTTACATCTTATAAAATTACAGTACAATATCAAAACCAGGAAACGATGTGTCTATCCAGTTGTATGACACGTTTAGGGTCCGTAACCCCCACCACAATCAAGAAAGAGAATGACTTCACTACCACGACAATCCTCCTCATTGGTACCCTTTACAGTTATACATAGCAACCACTAATTTGTTTTCTATCTCTATAATTTCCTCAATTCCTCAGGTTCCTAGATGGTCTGTCTTCCCTACATTTTTTCATTCTTATGTTTATTTTATATATAAAGTGCCTTTTAAAATGTACTTATCAGGAAGAATATATTAAAGACATGTACTTCATCTCTCCGGAGCAGAAGCTGGCAATATGATGGTGAATACAGTGTCCCTTTATTCTTGAGTGATTCCAGTTGCCTCTGGTAAACAGGAAGTTTCCTATTCAACCTCACCTTTCTTGCCAAGAACTGCATGACAGTTGAGCTGTCACATGTATCACTGGATTTTTTTGAACAGGAAAAAAGTGAAAGGACAACATTTTTAGAAGGAAGAATGCAAACTGTAAGAGAGTGATGCGAAAATCCTAGAGAGGAGTGGGACGGCATTCTTCATTAAGAGTAATTGGTAACATTAAGGAACAATTAAGTACATAAAGAAATCATGGCCTATCAGTAGCTTTAATTTTATTACTAAATAGCAACCAGTTCAATGAATATGCCACATTGTGGTTATCCATTCAGTGGCTGATGGACATTTGAGTTGTTTCCAGTTTTTGTCTACTGTATTAGTCCATTTTCACACTGCTGATGAAGACATATCTGAGACTGAGTAATTCATAAAGAAAAAAGGTTTAATGGATTCACATTTCCATGTGGCTGAGGCCTCACAATCATGGCAGAAGGCAAAAAGCATATTTTACGTGGCAGCAAACAAGAGAGAATGACTATCAAGCAAAAGGGGGTCCCCCTTATAAAACCATCAGACCTTGTGAGATTGATTCTCAAATACGAGAACAGTATGGGGGAAACCGCCCCCATGATTCAGTTATCTCCCACTGGGTCCCTCCCACAACACCTAGGAATTATGAGAGCTACAATTCAAGATGAGATCTGAGTGGGGACACAGCCAAACCATATCATCTACTATGAATAATGTTGCTATGAATATACATATATAAAAATTTTTTTTTACATTTTTTACATTTTTGCATTTACATTTTTTTTTTTAATTTTTTTTTACATTTTACAACAGGCGGAGTCTCGCTCTGTTGCCCAGGCCAAGAATCAATGCAATCTCAGCTCACTGCAACCTCCACCTCCCAGGTTCAAGCGATTCTCCTGCCTCAGCTACCCGAGTAGCTGGGATTCCTGGTGTGCACCACCATGTCCAGTTAATTTTTGTATTTTTAGTGGACACGGGGTTTCGCCATGTTGGCCAGGCTGGTCTCGAACTCCTGACCTCAAGTAATCCACCCACCTTGCCCTCTCAAACTGGCGGCATTATAGGTGTGAGCCACTGTGCCCAGCCTCTATGAACATTTAAGTCTTAGAGTGGACATATATTTTTTGGAGTGGAATTGCTGGGTTATATGGTAAGTACATGCTTTTACTTTTTAAGAAACTGCCAAACTATTCTCCAAGGTGGTGGCACCATTTACATTCCCACCAACAAAGTATGACAATTAGGATTATTACAATTAGGACAATTCCAGTTTCTTCCAATCTATAAACATAGTGTGTCTCTCAATTTATTTGAGTCTTCTTTATTTTCTAATAGCTATGTTTTATAGTGTTCCATGAACAGGTCCTGCACACCTTTCGTAAGATCTACATTTAAGTATTTTATTTTTTAATGCTATTGTGAATGAAATTCTTTTCTTAATTTGATAATCAGATTGTTACTACTACATAAAAAAGAATTGATTTTTCTATATTAACCTTGTATCCTGTTAACTTGCTAAAATTCACTTATTAGTTGGTGTCTTTTAGATTTCTAGATTTCTTAGAAGATCTCCATATAGGATCATGTTATCCATACACAATAATGTATGGAGAGACAGTCCACTTTAAGCAGCTTGCACTCCTACATGTTTTGTTGGGTCTGCTAAGACTACAAAGGCCTAAAAGCTCTTTTATGGACCCTTTTTTCATGGTTGTTTATGCAGCTGGTAACCTTGAGAGGTGAGGTTACATTTTCTTCCACACAAAGAGCCTTCTCACTTACTACTTGCTATAACTGCAGTAGATTCCCCAAGCTCATTATTTCTCAGCTGCAATACAAGTCTGCTATGAGTGTAATATTCATACGTGCCCTATTGCATTGCCCCTGTGGGCCTCAGGGGCAAAGGAGACAGATACAAATATGCTGAAACTCATGTTGTTGTTTGTGGTGCCATGAGTAATATAGTTCACAGGTGTTGTCATTCTTTAATTTTAGCCATCCTAGAGAACATATTATCTCTCTATGATATTGACTTATATTTCTCCAATGGTTAATGATTTTAATACCAAATGTTGACCAGGATAAGAAGCAACTGGAATTGACACACATTGCCAATGGGAGTATAACATGTTCAAGGGCTTTTGAAAATAGTTTGACAGTTTCTTTAGAGTTTCACATACTGAAATTCCACTCCCAAAAGCGATGTAAAAGAATGTTTGTAGAAATTTATTCATAATAGATCCATACTGGAAACAAGCCACAAGTGTCCATTTTAAAAAGAATGGATAAACAAACAGCACAATTGAAATCTACTCAGCAATAGAAGGAAATGTGCCACAAATCCACGCAACAACATGGATGGATCTCAGAAAGCTTATGCTCACTAAAGGGAGCTGGATACAAAAGCTTCTGTATGATTCTGGTACTGTATGACTTTTTGTAAGTTCAAAAGCACAAGCCAACCTAAATAATATGACAGAAAGTAGAACAGTGATAGGTAGAAGGTGCCTAGATAATCAATAAATAATCAATAAAAAGTATTAACAAATGGTAAGGGGGTGATGAACTGATCTGTAACTTGATCTGGGCTCTGGTAATACAGGCGTATACATCTGTAAATATTAACCAAATGGCACACTTTATGCATTTAATTGTATTTTAAGTTATGCCTCAATTCCAAAAATTTTAAAAATAATTTTTAAAGTGACCCAAGAGAATCAGACCAGCCAAATATTTATTGTTCTCATGTCTAATCTATATTAACATCCTTATGAATATTTTGTTTGAATGCCACTTCCTGTCATAGTACTAACAACCTATTTTAGATGAATTTTAATTAAAGTTACATATGCTGCTGAAGCATACTCTTTGCGTAAGTAAATAAGATTAATTTCTTTAAAATCTACATATTTCTTCAACCGAAACACATTTTGCTATAGATAACCTGATGCTATTTTGTTTGGCCTGTAGTCAGCTGAATCATTCAACATTTGTAACATATTCACATTGTCATATGCTACAAATCTGAGGGAAAAAAAGCATAAAAATAGAATGCCATTGGACTTACTAGTTCTAAGAACTATTAAAAGGCACAGATAAAAAATTTAGTAAACAATATCCTCAGGCAAAATATTTTCTGTTGTATTAACGTTCTACTTTTCAGGTCCTTTGTTGTATATGTAAATTGGCACATCTAACACCTAGGCACATTGGGAAGCTTAGTGTAGCTTCTGACCTATAAACTAAGGAGGGGAATATGCAAGAATTTTGATTTTATGAAAAATGAGGACCAGGCGTGGTGGCTCACACCTGTAATCCCAGCACTTTGGAAGGCCAAGGTGGGCGAATCCCCTGAGGCCAGGAGTTGGAGACCAGCCTGGTAAACATGGTGAAACCCCATTTGTACCAGAAGATATAAAAATCAGCCGGGCCTGGTGGTGGGTGCTTGTAATCTCAGCTACTTGGGACAAGGGTAATCCCAGCTATTCAGGGAAAGGGAAAGGGAAAAAGGGAAAAAGGGGAAAAGGGAAAAAGGGTGAAAGGGGGAAAGGAGAAAGAAGGGGAAAGAAGGGGAAAGAAGGGGAAAAGGGAGGGGAGGGGAGGGGAGAAGAAAAATGTAGGGGAATTTAATTCTTATTAGATTAGTTATCTTAAATATTTGCTACATTTACATTATTCTATCAGAGATTTATACTCTTTATATTTTTAAATTATTGCATACATTTTTATCAATTTCTTTCCTCTAGATTCCTCATACAAAACAATGAAATCTCACATCCTATTCTGTTTTGGGATATTGCACTGTGCAGAATAGTGGAAATTTCAAGTAGTTAAAGATCGCATACTATAACAAACCATTTATGGGTCATTTCCCCAATGTAAGAATTTTGCTTTTATTTATTAATATGATTTTAAACTATGGTGCCAAGTTTTCACTAGGAGTTATACTTTCTAATGTGGGAAATAAATATCTTGATATTGAAAAGCCCTTACAAATATCCTGAGCTATTCATTTTGTATTAAAAATATTCAGTAATTATTTTCTCTGCCTCTTAATCAGTGAACCTAGTCAGTGTGCCAAGAAAGCATGATCACATGGAAGGACATCTGAATAGTGGAGAAATACGAGGAGTGGAGGGAAAAGATCCAGTATGTTTCCATTTGCTCTGTGTTTGCAGTTTATCACATAGGTTTCTAAATTATCCTTGTCTATGAAATTCATTCCCATACACCAACGTTAATTTCCATTCAAACCCACGGGCTTGCTCCCTGATTGTACTCTGCACGTGAGAGTTCATGGTTTTCAATATATAAAGCCCGTTTGAATCATTAACGCTTCTGGCTGAGAATGAGAGTTAACGCAAGCACTTTCTAAAAACAGAAAAAGAGGGCAAAATACATATACGCTTTTGCCTAGCCAGTTTCAATTTGCTTCTAGCAAAATTATCCATTTCATCCCTACTCCTGCACTTCTATTTCACATTAATGAAGGAGAATATGTACTTATTAAAATGGAAAGTTGTCTCACATAAAATGCTACTGAGCCAATCCAATGAATGTTCGCAATTAAAGGTATAATAATCATAAAAAGAAGAAAACTTGATAAGCAAAAGAATAATCAAGTACTAGCATGAGTTACTAAGTGTTTTATTTCTTAAGCTTTTGTCTAAATAACTTTGGATCACATAGTTTTCTTAAGGAGACACTTAAGAAGAATGACAAATGGAACTCTACTTTTTCTTTATTTGCCTTTTCTTGTATCAAATGCCCCATCACATTTTAGAAATCTTGGTTTTGCAGAAAAATTTAGCAATGTGCAATTCCAGGAAATATCAATGTAAACTTAATGACAACAAAGTCAGGTTTAATAGTCAAATCCAAATTTCAAGAATTTCATATTTTATATAATGGCACCAATTTTCCTGCAGCTGAATATACACAATCTGACTATACCTATATGTCAGTATACATACATATATATACTGAAATATATATGTATGTATATACTGACACTGACATATATAGTCAGTATATGACTATGACTATAGTCAGTATATATGACTATGACTATATATAGTCAATATACAGTTAGTATATACTAACATATATGTATATGTGTATATGTACTGACATATATATGTGTGTTTATATGCACACACACTGACCATGTACTGACATGTGTGTGTGTATATATATACACACACTCTCACACTGACCGTATATATGTATATATTCCTGCAACTGAATATACACACACACACACACACACACACACACACACACATACATTCAGCTTCAGGAAAACTGGTGCCATTACATAAAATATAAAGTTCTTGAAATTTGGATTTGACTATTAAGTACACACTGACTCTCTCTAAATATATATATATATACACACACACACATATGTATATATTTAGTACATAGTACATACACACACAGATATATACATACGTGTTCTGTATTTATGTACATTTATTGAACACATTAAAATCTATTAATTTGCAAAATTATATATACAAAATTAATCATACACTTGTGATGAACCTTTTCATTCTTTCATGTTTCTTTGCATAAAGAAGTAAGAGAGTTGTTTGGATATTAGAGTGGAAGAGTATACATACATAATCAGAAGTTTCCAGAGGAAACATGAAGAGATGTCAACTATTTCTCCATTTTTTACTGATAATGCTTTCCAGAATCATGACTTTTGATTTTTGTTGTGCTATAATTACTCACTCTTTACAATGTCCACTTACTTCCTTGAGGGATATGACAGGAAGATTGAGAAAAACTGTGGCTGGAAGGCCGGCAGTGCTGTAGAGACCCTGGGACCTGGGCCCTTCTTCTTTGGCTCCAGGTCATCCTGTGGTCTCCCCACCTTCCTCCTGCTTCCCTGGGCCCTCCTCACAACACTTCACAGACTTCTGTCCTCGTCTTGTTGTAACATCTTTTCTAAAATGTATTTTACAATAATTTCTCTACATTTCCTAAGCATCTGAAATGTAGTGTGACAATTTCATATATATTAATACTTTATACAATTCCTCATTCTGGTTTAGGAAAAATTACAAATCAGTTTAAAACTATTTTGGCAAGCAATCTAAATTAACTACAGAATATCTTCTTATTGCTTTCCTGTAACAAGAAAGAGGTGGTGATGAGATGGTACACAGGTAATCCTTTATGAAAGCTATGGAATTCAGGGCATTGTTAATTCTTACTAAAATATGTGGAAACTTAGCAACTTTGAGCATCATAAAAAATAAATAGGAAGGTACATGGAAGAAAAACCATGTTCTCTAAAACCCCATAAAGCTAAGTTTTCTAAATATAATGAAATGTAAAATTTTTTTAAAATCTGACTTTTTTCTGGTTTATTTTCCTTTTTAATTTTTAATTTTTGTGGGTATGTAGTAGTTGTATGTATTTATAGGGTACATGAGATATTTTGATACAGGCATGTAATACATAATAATCACATCATAGAGACTGGGGTATCTGACTTAAGCAGCTTTTGTACTGGACCACACTTAAAATAGTTTAAAGCTAAAATAATGGTATACAAAGAATTATCAGCACAGTCAACAATCATCATCATCATCATCATCATCATCATCATCATCATCATTTTCCGTTTTTTCAATCTGAACCAAAGGGAGATTGTTATATCTACTGACAAATACAAAAATCAAATGGGATTATGAGAATGGTCCTGTGTCAGCTAGTTATAAATAGAAAATACACATATATATCCTATTGGAAGGAAAATACACATATACACACATCACCCAAATGGTGATGTTTTACAACACGTTATGTATAAAATTAGGCATAAAACTGAACTTTAATTTTCAGTGAAGTATGAATAAAATAGTGAAGAGCTCTCCAGGTTGACAATTATAGGAACAATTCTAAAACTACTCATCAGCTGATTGGGACTCCTTATAAAATTAATTTAAATGCACCAAAAGCCATATTGCATTTATACTGTAGAAGGTAAAACTGGTACAGCCATTTCATAAAAAGATTTTTGATATTTTCCTGTTTTTTAAAATTGAATAATTGTGACACAGAGAATGAGAAATGCATTAATCTTATTCTTAGAGGTTTCTCTGTCGAGTTTAAGTTGCCAATGTCATATGCCTGGCAGTGTGGTGGCCAATTTAAATGGAACCATAGGGGATTCATTCAGTCCATGTAAACTACTTAAACATCACCTGACGGTCCCCTCCCCTGCACCGTGGGCTGCCATAACCTAATTTAACAAGCTCTTTCAGAGTTTGGACATTTCTTTGGTAACAACTGACATTACCTGGCATTATTTCATGTTTTATTCTGAATTATTCTACTACAGAAGCTTAAGTTTAATTCCATCTATACATATTATTTAATGTTTGCTTTGTCATGGCTCTGAGCTAGATGTTGTGAAACAATGTGCTTAACTGCCACTTTTACTCCCACTGTTGATACTACTAATTGCCGGGCGCGGTGGCTCACGCCTGTAATCCCAGCACTTTGGGAGGCCAAGGTGGCCAAGGCGGATCACGAGGTCAGGAGTTGAGCCTGGCCAACATGGTGAAACCCCGTCTCTACTAAAAATACAAAAAATTAGCCAGGCGTGGTGGCGCGCACCTGTAATCCCAGTTACTCAGAAGGCTGAGGCAGGAGAATCGCTTGAACCCAGGAAGCGGAGGTTGCAGTCAGCCAAGATCACGTCACTGCACTCCAGCCTGGGTGACAGGGTGAGGCTCCATCTCAAAAACCAAAACAAAACAAAACAAATTAAAAAAAAATCTACTAATTATAATTTTTGCTTCAGCAGCACTCAGTAGATTTTAGCTACTTTGGATCAGATCATATATTAATTTTTTAATTATGGTAATACACATCACATGAAATTTACCATTTGAACTGTTGTATATGTAAAGTTCAGTAGCATTAAGTACATTCACGTTGTGCAACCATCACTACCATCCATCTCTAGAGCTGTTTCACCTTCCCAAATGAAAACTCTGAACCCACTAACAATAACCTCCATTACCAGCCCCTGGCAACCACTATTCTATTTCTTGTCTCTATGAATTTCACTACTCTAGGTACCTCATATAAATGAATAACGTAGTAGTTGTCCTTTTGTGTCTAGCTTATTTTCCTTAGCATAATGTCTTGAAAGTTCATCTGTGTTACAGTACGGGCCAGAATTTTCTTCCTACACTGCACTAGGCTTCTCCATTTGTCCATCAATGGAAATTTGGGTTGTTTCTCTTTTGGCTCTTGTGGATACACCTGCTCTGAACATTGGTGTAACATAACCTAATTATTTTATGTGTATTAATTCATTTAATCTTCACAACCTATTTTACTCAAGTTAACTGTTTCATGATAGGTACTTTACTAATCCCATTTTATAACTGAGGAAACAAAAACTCAGGGAGATAAAGGAATTTGTCCAAAGTCACACAGCTAGTAAGGGATAGAGCCTGGATGATTCCAAGCTTATCCCTAATCACTAAGGATAAGACAGCACCCTTCCTTCAAGGAAGTTAGAATTGCACAAAGCGTAAGAAAAGCATACAAACACCTAGTAAGCACACTGGCATGTGATAAATGCTGAGAGCTTTTTAAGGGAAAGTGCCAGACATATTTAGCATGCAGTCTTAGTAAAAATCTAGATTAGGTCTGGCAGCCAAAATCTAGATTATGACCTGCTTTATATAGCCAGAGAACTAAGAATGGTTTTACATTTGTAAAGCGCTGCATTTAAAAAAAAAAACAAAGAGGGCGGGGGCTGGGTATGGTGGCTCAGGCCTGTAATCCCAACATTTTGGGACGCTGAGGTGGCTGGACTGCTTGAGCCCAGGAATTCAAGACCAGCCTGGGCAACATAATGAGATCCCATCTTTACAAAAAATATAAATGTTCGCTGGGTGTTATGACATGTGACTGTGGTCCCAGCTACTCGGGAGGCTGAGGTGGGAGGATCACCTGAGCCCACGGAGGTTGAGGCTACACTAAGCTGTGATCTTGCCACTGTACTCCAAACCTGGGCAACAGAGCAAGACTGTGTTTCAAAAAAAGAAAGAGAAAGAGAGAAGAGGGGAAAAGAAAAAAAGAGGGAAGGAAAACAAGGAAGGAAGGAAGGAAGGAGAAGGAGGAGGAAGGGAGGGAGGAAGGGAGGGAGGGAAAACAGAGAAAGAAAAAAGAAAAAAAAGAAATGTAACAGAGACCTTACATGGTCCACAATACCAAAATCATTTTCCATCTGTCTCTTTACAGCAGAAGTTTGCTAACTCCCATGTTTAACTTTTATTTTTAATTGATGAATAATAATTGTACATTTTTATGAGGTGCAATGTGATGTTTGGATACATGCATACACTGTAAAATGATCAAATCAGGCTAATCAGCATATCAGTCACCTCAAATATGTATCATTCTTTTAGCGGTGAGAATAGTTAAAATTCTCTCATATATTTCAAAACAGACAACACTTATTAACTATATTCACTATGCTGTGCAAAAGAACAACAGAAATTATTATTCCTATCTACCCAAAACTATGTACCTACTGACCAACATCTCCCCCTTCCCTATCCACCCTCTCCTCTAGCGTCTGGTAACCACCATTCTACTCTCTACTTCTGTGAGCACTGTCTTTAAATTCCACATGTAAGTGAGACTATATGGTATTTGTCTCTCTGTGCCTGGTTTATTTCACTTAACATAATGTCCTCCAGGTTCATCCATGTTATCACAAGTGTCAGAGTTCCCTGCATCACGGGTTTTAACCCACACCTTTGATGTACTTGGCTCTAGTAAGTACAAGCGTGGGGAAAATGTAAAACTCTTTTTGTGCAAGCATTCTGCATCATGTTTCAGACTTTCAAAGAAAATTTTAAGTCATCCTCAACAACATCACATTAATTTGAGGCTAGAGAAGATACTGACTATAACCCTGACAAAAGCCACTTGAGCAAATCCGTCAGAATCATTCTGCAGGTATAAATTTTTAAATCACAAACTCATGAGGGAAAATGTAACTTCATTTCTCCATAACCCAGAAAGCTTTCTAGTAGAAGCTGGAATTCTGGCTGATACAGAGACTGGAAGTAGTCACAACAGGTGTCTCTGTCCAGTTAAGGGATAAGCCTGTCAGTTCGTGTCTGTATTGGTCGCAGACCCTTGAAAATTCCTTCAGGGGTTCTTTTACTTCCCCTTCATCCCCAGAGTTAACTCTGGTCTCTTCTGGCTTTGCTAATTGCCTTGGTAAAGCGGGGAGGGGAGTGTGTTCAAGCCCCAAGTAGAGGTCAGCACTGCACTGTCCTCAGGGATGGCGACCTGCTGCCGATGGAGCCAAGTCCTCCCATCCCAGGCTGGGACAGTGCTCTCCACAACGTTTTGGTGACCCTTTCTCCTCCCTCTGCCAGACCTCTGGCAGGAACATGGTCTTGCTCACCTGCCTTTGGTACCTCAGGGTGTCCTTGGATAACTGGGGCTGTCCTCACCGGCCACCAGAGCTGCCGCAGGGCGTCCAGTCCTGTCACTGAATGTGCCGCAGCACAATGAGGATGCCGTGCAGGCTGCTCTTGGAGACTGGCATTCTCCTTTCCACTACACACTTGAGAGTGCCCACTCAGATCCCTGAGCTTCAGTGAAGACTTCCATTAAGCCACCACCGGCAAGGCTCTGCTTGAGAGCAGAGCTTCAGGGCAGTCCCCACCTCTCTATGCATCCTATCGTGCAGTCCTGCTGAGGGTTCCTAGTCTGCGAGATAGCAGAAAAATTAAAACACCTTTAGCCTGCTCAATTCCCTTTCAAACTTTTTCTACCTCAGACCAAAAGATGCTTTTGGACTTCAGAAGTGAAGATTAATGCCTTGGTTCACAGTCTCTGCAATGATCCCCTTTTCTCTACACAGAAGACTCAAGACAATCTGAGTTAGGAGCAAAGACGGAGGTCTGAGGGCACTGGCGAAAAATTTCAGTGAGCTTGGAAGCAGGGTCATTTATGTTAATTGTACATGTCATCCCACACAGACATGGCCTTTATAGGAATTATCAGTGTCGTGAAGAAAGTTTTTATTTCCATTTTTAAACCTCATATCCCCTCATCAAAAGCTCCCATCATGAGTTTCTGGCTGACTTACGCCAGGACTCACAGAATGATTCATCCCTACATGAAAAAGTATTTTCACCAGCCTCAAAGGTTATCAGGAATTACTAGATCAAATAATTGTTAAAGAAACTTTCCAAAAGCTCATTCTACTTGCCCCTCCAAGCAAAATACTAACTTTGTGATGGATTTTAGACATTCCTAGTCCATAACAGTGGCATGAAACTTTTTTTTTTTTTTTTTAATAGAGACAGGGTTTTGATGTTGCCCAGGCTGGTCTCCAACTCCTGGGCTCAAGGTGATCCAACCGCCTCAGCCTCCCAAAGTGCTGGGATTACAGGCGTGAACCACCGTGCCCGGTCCCGCACAGAAGTTTTTGATGTTAGGTGTGCCACCTTCAATGATGGCTGTGTGGATCCAATATCTGCTTCTCTTTCATTCATAAAATTCACCAAGTTCACATTGGAAAACATTATTCCATGGTTATTCCAGAAAATATTAGATTATCCCCGTTCTGTTTGAAAACTGACTGAAAATATGACATCATGTTCCCATCTGACAGGAGTGCACAGCAGGCATGGAAAATGGGGATGAGTGCGTCCAAGTTAGTTCCAATTTTCAAACATTCATCCCGCACCGCCTGTTCAGTTGCCTGGGTAAAACTGCCCCACGCAGAGAAGCTTTTACCCCAGGTTAATAAAGATGCTTTTTATATTTGTATTTGAGTTGTGGTCACTAGTAATGTTTTCTAGTCCAGATTGTGAAATTTGTATTTGTTACTATCTTTGTTTTTATACCTCAAAGAACCATTTAGAGTCACTGATTCATTTCCATAAAGCAGGAACTTTCCAAAATTTAGTAAGAATAGCTAAGTACAAATCTAAAAAAAAAAATTACATACTTCAAAAACTAAAAATGCATTCACTGAGATGCCTTATATCCTAATTAAATATTAGCTGAATTGTAATTGATCTTACGTTTTGATTTTGTGAAATATATATTGCCTTTACTCCAAAATTTACTAGACCACCTTCTTACGTATGGCAGTGGGCATTAGGTGGCTTGTGAATTTGAGAACTGCTCTATGGGGTTAGTGTCTGAGATTCATCAACTGAGCATGGAACAAGAAGAGAATAGCACTTTAAAGAACATTAACTGAGGACTTTGCTAAGCATTTATTTAATTAGGGAAAGCTTCAAAAGTTGAAGTTCAATCATGGGACTTTCAAAATAATCCAAGTGAGACATGAAGAGACTAAGCTGAGGGGGAGATCCATGGAAATGATGTATTAGAATCATAAGCATGAACTGTTTCAACAGACAATACACAGAATTTGGAAAAAGGAGGGAGTGATAACTCTAAGATTTTTTTCCACAAATCAACATTCATACATATTATTTTGTATTCATATACTGTGATCTTCATGGAGTAAGGTGCTAATGTAAAAAAATTGATTATTGGAGTGTATAAAAGCAACTTTTGACCATTTTCTCTGTGTGTGTGTGTCTACATAGCAAACTTACTTCCTCAGAGAAGCAGAAACTCTTTGTCTTACTGACACTGGAATGTATCCTCTGTAGTTTTATTCCATGAAAAAGATAACTAGGCTGGGCGTGGTGGCTCACGCCTGTAATCCCAGCACTCTGGGAGGCCGAGAAAGGTGGATCACTAGGTCAGGAGATTGAGACCATCCTCGCTAACATGGTGAAACCCCGTCTCTACTAAAAATACAAAAAAAAAAAATTAGCCGGGCGTGGTGGTGGGTGCCTGTAGACCCAGCTACTTGGGAGGCTGAGGCAGGAGAATGGCATGAACCTGGGAGGTGGAGCTTGCAGTGAGCAGAGATCGCGCCACTGCACTCCAGCCTGGGTGACAGAGCGAGACTCCGTCTCAAAAAAAAAAAAAAAAAAAAAACCAACAGCAAAAAAAACAGATAACTAAGACTTTGGCCCTACAATATTTACACTCTGCATGGAAAACAACCCACCAAATATGTTTTCTGTACTTACTGAAAAACCACCAACTATGGTTTCATATTCACTGAATACAAGTAAATTAATGAAACATTTTCAGGACAATCAGGCACAGATTGCTATTTTTTCTATTGAGTTGAGATAATTATTTGTGCTAATAATAGAAAGAAAGTGTGTATCCACTCCTGGAAGGCTGTGTGCTGTGCTATAAGAGAAGGTGATGCCTCTGCTTCCCCATCTTTGTTCTGTGGAGCCACACAGGCAGCCTGATACCTGGGCAAATGCTTACCTGCCCAGATCCGAAGGGATGGTGCACCCAGAGTCGTGGCTAGGTTGTGTGCAGCACAAATTCCCACCTCTAGTTTCCCTGCTTTACTCTTTTCCTAAGAAATCAGTACCTGAGCTTTTTCAAAATAACTGGAGAAGAAATGAGGCAGAAAGTATCTTTTTAAACACAATCCTCATTCACTCAGAAAATTGAGAAAAAAGTTCTAAGTGATAATTGATGTCAACCTGTAAAATTTTTCAAGAGCTTGAGTGTCTATTTTCTCTACAATATTGTCATCAACTCATAACCAAATATCACAAATAGGCAGCATAATGGCCTCATTAGGGCAGTTTCCACAGTGACCCACACCATCAACAATGGCATGCATCTGTCATGCATCTTCCCAGAAAGTCCCAAAATTCTACAGGAAAAACCTCTTGGAAAGAAAGTTTCGAATGTTGATGAGGTCCACCCATATAGTTAATCTCTTCAGGTGAGAAGCTATAAACATAAGACATTTCTTCGGTTTCATCCATTTTGTAAACTCATTTGCTGAAATGTTCTTCACAGTAATATCTGTGTTCACTGCATTGTTTCCAAGTATTTAAAATCCCTGAAGAAGTAAGTAATCCATGTGTTTTACGCCATTTCAACAGAAATGTCTTAGGCAATGTTTATCTTTGCTGCTTACAGATCCCCAAATAAGACAGCTTGCTTCATTAGTGAAGGCCCCTTGAAAAAATTCTCAAACTCTCCTTCGGTCTAATGCATGGTTAGTTATTGTACATTCATTTTGCAACTTTAAAAAGGAGCAATTGCAGAGGTGTCAAGCCACAAATAACAATGCTGTCTAACTTCGTTAGACCATGAAAACACATGGGTTATCCTTGCAAAAAAGCATATATATTTTTTAATTTATTGCAGTAGCATCTTGAATTACATCTATCATGAGAGAATATAAAATCTTTTTCATGTTTTTCACACACTGTCATAACTTATTATTGTTTTCCATTATCTTAATATTCTGCTGTCTAAGAGATGTAGCCCCTGGGTGACCTGAAAGTCTGGTGAAGCTAGTATGATCAGGGATATAATAAGACAGTGACCATCTATGGACCTTGGACACAATACTAGAGAGCATGATAGACGCGTGTGGGCCATAATGATGTTGGTATTAATACGCTATTAATTCCTCTCTGACTCCAGTACATCATCTCCACCTTGTCTAGGTTTTGCATTTCCAAATACTTGCCCTTTCTCTCTTAATAATTCTCCTTAATATCCCACATTCCTTTAATCTGAGGTGGAAAACTCATAAGTGGGGAGGGAAATCCTAAAACTCACTAGGTGACACAATACACTAAAACATTCCAGCTTGGGTCAGCAGACATGTTACAGCTGCAGACTCTTATGTTTTCTCTCTTTAGACCAAAGAGTTTATCTTACACTCATCATGTGTTGGTCTGTGAGCGGCCAAGACAACATTCAATGAGCAACCAGCAAACCCTCCCTTATGCTAGAATGCTTACTTATGGGGATACTAAAAACACTAGGTCTGTTATAGTTCTACTTGGAAACTTCAGATGCCTTTTCTTCTAACTCTGAAATTTTAATAAGCTGGAAGAAGCACTTTCTGCATAATTGTTTATTTAAAACTAAATGCAATTCCAACCCAGAAGAGGCCTCTTTTGGACAAGACTAGTCAAGTTACAGATGAAGACAACAGGGTCTTAGCTGTCAGTGAGATAGCCCTCTTTGATCTTGGGAAATTCTGAAGGAATTTCTCATTTCAAAATAAGAATAAATACTTTTGGGTAAAGGGAGGAGAGAAAATTCTTCAGGTCACCTTCCATTTTTTCCTTATAAACAAATTACAATCAGTTGACCTCAGCCTAGCATTTTGATTAAAAATAACTCAAGACAGGACTGAAAGAAAACACCAAGAAGAGTGTTTTATCCTAATCTTAGAAAGGCATATTCATATGACAACCAGCATAAGAAGCAAGGAATCTGAATTACAGAAAAACAAACTTTAAACTGAAACTGCTAATATAATAAATGCAGAGGAGACACAGGGCAGCTAATGCACAAATAAATGTATGTCTTTAGCCAGTATGTGAATGATACCCAAAACGGCTGGTTTTCCATCTCAAACAGTCATGGAATAACAACTTCACAGTGTTTATTAATTGTTGAAATTGTCTAAAATAAGAGATTATATTTTCACAAATTGATTTGACACAGACACAGCTATAAGCACATGAGAAGACAAGCCTAAGGAAAAAGGTAAAATTAATTCACCTATGTCTGTATTTGTCAACTAAACAAAGCATCGATCCATTTATTATAAAGTATAATAAAACTAAGGACAACCATTGCATAATTAAATTGCCTCTGAAAGCCAATTATTGATTATGGAGAAAACCAAGTTTTACAACTGTATGTGTGTATCATATAAAGATTTCATTTCCTAATATAGATCATTATTTATTTTGAAATGTTAAGAATTTACTATGTGCCAGTGTATCATTTGAATTCTCATATTTTAAACATTTTAAACTATAGGTTAATTTTCTGAAATTTTCAATTAGTGTCAGAAGAAGTTACAGAAAAAGGAATAACAAACATGTTTAAATAATTAAATGGTTTCAATGGCATCTCTGAATTTCTTTGATATTATTATCAAAATGTTTTCTTCAATTCTACTCAAAACCTTATTTTTTTGCCCTAAGTCTTTGTCAGCTTATTTCAGTCTTATTTTTACATGTAATATACCACAGAGTTCTTCTTAGCTTCAAGTGATGCAATGTGAAAGGTGTAGAAATGCACACTGACCCTTAGCCTCTTAAATTTACAACAGGTCGGCCAGGTGCGGTGGCTCACGCCTTTGGGAGGCCGAGGCGGGCAGACCACGAGGTCAGGACATTGAGACCATCCGGGCCAGCATGGTGAAACCCCTTCTCTACTAAAAATACAAAAATTAGCCTGGTGTGGTGGCGGGCACCTGCAGTCCCAGCTACTCGGGAGGCTGAGGCAGGTGAATCACTTGAGCCCAGGAGGCGGAGCTTGCAGTGAGCCGAGATTGCACCACTGCACTCCAGCCTGGCAACACAGCAAGACTCCATCTCGATAAATAAATAAATAAATAAATAAATAAATTTACAACAGGTCACTTTATCCTCAAATTAGCCAATACCATGTTAGAGGTTATACTGAAATTCTAACTATGAAGATGTAGAAAGCAAAAACATATTTAATTAGTTATAATCCAATCTGTGCAATATTCATGATAATACATTTTTACAAGTTGAAAGTAATTCTGGATTATGCTTCATAACTTATGAAACCTTTGGTGGAAAAATTGAGTCTTCCCCATTAAAGGGAATTAAATAAGTTGCTTATAAAAGTGCATTAACTTCTTTGGCCCATGGGTTCATCATTTAGTGGCATGGAAGAACTAGTTTACTTGTGGTATCCAAGAGGCATGAAGAAAGACACCTCCAAAAAGTCCATTTTGATTCTTTACACTGGGACAGACGGGATGCATAGCTACCTTGTTCCCCTCTCACCCCTCAGGCTAAGGCTTGAGTAACTATCGCAGCTGTTTCCATGGCGTCTTCCCATCACATGGGAAGAAGGCACTGGGCTGCACAACAGGGAAACTACTTGTTTTCTGCCTGTTAATTTTTAGCTCTGAGATCTTTACACTCCACTGGAGAAAGGCTTTAATGTCTGAGACAGGGGGTCATTATTTGTTAGTTTAATTATTTATGATCAGAACATTTGTTCAGTCACTCTTCCATAGACCATTCTGAATCTAATAAAGGATATTAAAACACTAGAGATAATCTATAGCCTTCAATAAATCACTCCCAATTTGGAACTCCTTTGATGAATACTCCAGGCTACCATGAGGGAGAAGAAAAAAGTCAAAACCAATTAAAAAAAGCAACAACAATGAATTTGTAATAAACTTAGTTGATAGCTAACTAAAGTAAGCCTGTTTTTCTAACTTCATTCACATGAAAATAAATTTTATTAAGATTGATATCACGCTTTTTTGCACGATGAGTTACAGGAACATGAACTAAGAATAAAAATGATCCCTAAGATAAAGAATCCTCATAATCATGTACTTTAGTACAAAATATGATTTGACATCAAGAAGAGCTATGGCTTGAGATTGCTCTTGTTTTCCTTTACCCCCTGTGCCCAGGCTTAGTCACTGTTTCAGTGATAATGACCGTCCACTGAGGCTCTGCAGCAATAGAATCTAAAGTAACGAAACAGAGCCCATATCTCTGCAACAAATGAAATCACAGACTTAAGAAAAATAAACAGAAAAACGAAAAGTTAAGTTGTTCATGTTTCATAGCCATACTGCCTATAACAAATGCCAGAACATATTTATTTGGTCCAATGTGCAATGCATTAAATGTGCTCAAATACAGAAAACACCAAGAAATGCAACAGGGAGTTAAAAAAAAAAAAAAAAAGGCTGGGCGCGGTTACAGGCTCACGCCCATAATCCTATCACTTCAGGAGGCTGAGGTGGGTGGATCAGGAGGTGAGGAGATCCAGACCACCTTGGCTAACATGGTGAAACCCCGTCTCTGCTAAAAAAAAAAAAAAAAAAATACAAAAAATTAGTCAGGCCTGGTGGCGGGTGCCTGTAGTCCTAGCTACTTGGGAGGCTGAGGCAGGAGAATGGTGTGAACCCAGGAGGCAGAGCTTGCAGTGAGCTGAGATTGCACCACTGCACTCCAGCCTGGGTGACAGAGCGAGACTCCGTCTTAAAAAAAAAAAAAAAAAAAAGAACAAGGGCAATAAGAAAATAGGAAAGCACAATTATATAAAATACAGTAGACACTTTTGAATCTTAATATATGCCTACAAATACATTTTATTAATAGTGTAAATTTAATTTCCTCTGAGAATTTATTCAAAGAAGTTCTATCTGAGTTTGTGCTCAGAAAATGCCAGAATGATTCCTTGTCACAATGTATTTGGTGTTTAAAGTTCCCTCTAATTTACACAGCAAGACAACACTCAATTTTCTACACTTCTGCTTAAGCATATGTAAAAGAAACACACTCCCCATGAGATATGTTTACAAATATAAATGGAATAGTCACAGTGGAGCATGAATAAACCATTACATGGTTATTTCTCTACAGTGGATGCTAAAGAGAAAATCAAGTCCGCCATAATAAGAAATAAACTAAGAGTTGTAGTTAAAACATAATAAAAATCTTTTTAAACACTTCTTTACTTTGCCAATTTTCTCATCCAAATAGGGATAATTAAATAATCTGGGACAACAAAATGTATACTGTGGCAGAACAAAAGAATCCAAGGTAAAAAAAAGGACATGGCAGAATCTAAGGTCTTTGATAAATAATACTCAGATATTGCAAGGGGTATACAAAGAGTTCAAACACTGTCAAAGTCAGGTGTGACTTGTTCAAGGCACACAAAGATCATACCAAGGGAAACCCAGCAGGACAAGAAAGCCGAAGTGATCAACTTATTCCTGTCAAATACATTCTTGGAGTTTCAAATGTGAACAAATATGCTTATTCTGAATTTTACTTCCTTCTGCAAAGTATTAATCAATTATAATTATTTTGTTAAATGAAAATCCAATGAGAGTCACCAAGGAGCAATACAAGGAAAAAGGCTGACTCACCATCTCTTCGATTAAGCCTTGAAAACCCCGGGCCGTGGCTGCTGGACAGCTCTGAGGAGCTGCTGAAGGATGACCTAGGCAAGGCAGAGGCCAGTGGGGCATCACAGTCAGCTGCCGGGAAAAATACCGTGATATGGTTAGCACTCAGATTGCAGCTTGGGAGAAACAATAGTCCAAAAATATATATGAATATATTCTAGGATGTATGGCAATCATCACTCCTTTTTTAATTCTTTACAATTTTTAAAATTTACATTGCAGCATAATTTACAGAGAGTAAAATTCCAGAGAATTTATTTGATGTTTTTAAAGTGTACAGCTCTATTCATTTTGACAAATGCATTCAGCCTTGTAACCTCCACCATAATGAAGACATAAAACAGGTCCATTAGCCCTCAAAGTTCCCTAATGTCCCACATTTTCTCAATTCTGCAAGATGTCTGGGTACATCACCCATCCAACACTACTTTAAACTCAATTTGATGCTTAGGTTCTTTAGGTACACACATACAGAGGTAGTGTGAATTCTGTGCCCAAACCTCAATAGCGGCTAGAAATTCTCACAGCGCCCCAGCACAGAACCTGTGGGGGATGGGAAAAGTGAAATGCACCAGGTGTTCAGGTCAGAGTTACCTGCGTGAAGCCAGGACCCGTGAAAGGCAACACCTGTAGTGATGAACTGGAAAAAGCCCACTCTGTAGACCCCTCCAGAGGGAATCACTGCGGGCTACTTGCCTACAGGAGATGGAGGCTCCTCCTTTTTTGCCTGATAACTTGAGCATTGCAGGAACTTGCTCTGCCTTTCCAACCCAAGGACCCCTGCATGTCACCCTCACCTCAGGGTGACTCTCTATTGCTTCAGCTCTGGTCTAAAAGAATTGCTGGGGGTTAAGTAGTGTTTGACCCAGATCATCTTATTTGTCCTAAGACCATAAGGACCCTCAGAGCCTTCTTGCTCCTGGTGTTCCCCACCGTCAAACTTGAGGAGCCCCTGGGACCATTCCCACCTTGGGTAGCTCTTTTCCTATGCGTAGCCATGGGTAACAGAAGCAACCCAGAGGTTACCTCTGAGTCCCGCAGTCCAATCCTGTAATCACTGTACTTTCAGGCATGTCATATATTTTCTCATAAAAAGGGTACCTCTTCCAGCATGGTTATTGATCTAATAATGTTAGACATAAGTTTTCTGTCACACATTAAGATATGTCTGTGAAAGAGGAATGTTACACCTTGAATATATCATTAGATGATTCTGAACTGCATATTTTGTATACACTTTTTTTCTTTGTGAGCAACTTGTTAAGTCACAGAAAGAAGGCAACCAGAATTAACTAGATTGCTACGACTTAGCAAAATGTCAACTATGTTCAGTGAGATAGATAAGAGGTAATTCAGGGTCTCTCCTGATTTGTTTGGTTGAGTACATGATACTGCAACAACAGAAAGAAAATTCAGTGCACATAATTTGCCTGAGTGAATATCATTTCATAAAGAAATACTGGAATTATATCTGCTTTTCTAAAAGCATGCATTGCCATTAAGACAGCGACATGTCTTTAAGACATGACAAAAGAAAAACTCAGTAACTCATTGTGAAGCATCTGTTCTACAATAGGGAGAACAGTATCTCATTGCTTGGTAAAACATTCAGAGTATTTGATATAGGAACATTTTTCTATATATTCCCCATAAGTGACAATGTCACATTTATACAGGTGAGTCAGACACTGGAATTTGTGATTTTTTACATACAAAGAGCAGCATAATCTAGCTAAGAAATTGCATTTAACATCTTTAGCATGAAGAGCACCCAATATTTTTACACAGCAAGAAGCCATTGAAATGTGCAGAGCTGTTAAGAAAGGTTTGCTTTCTCTACGCTTTCCTTAAATGTCCCCCTCAATGTTTATGCCACAAGAGAGGCTTTCTTGATTTCCCCAGCACACATGCTCTCTGGGTAACACTGTGCAGTCGGGATTCCCAGATGTCAGCAAATATGCTACAGAGTGGGCTAAGAAAAATAGATAAATACGAATCCAACTGGCTACGAACTTTACTTACATTTTCTAAAAAGGCATTTTAAAACTGTGAAGAAGCTAAAGTACAAGAAGGCAACTAAGGCTCTGCTCCATCTATAGACAAGTCCCACATGGCCCACGAGTGGTCACAGCAGGATCCAAGAAGGAAGGACATCATCCAGGGAATAGTGCCTCCTAAGCCTGTCTGCCTGATGTTATTTTCTCTCTATTTTCTGGGAAAGAATAAAAAAAATCCAAGAACATCTGAAGTAGCATTGACATTTTTTGGATAAAATCTCTTCCTACATTAGAAAAGCATGATAGCTGTTCTCATGATGCCTCTGTCCTGCAGTATCATGCAATACATAAAACAGCACTGGGCGTTTCACGTGTCCCTGGATTCCTGCAGTATCATGCGATACATGAAACAGCACTGGGCATTTCACGTGTCCCTGGGATTCCTGGCTGACATGTCTAACTCTCTCTGTGGAATCATGAGCTCTTGAAGGCACAATAAAAGTCTTTCCCAACTTCATGTGCTCTATACCTAGCGCAGAATCTGAAAGATAGCACGTGCTCAATAAACTTCAACTGAATATTTACTAAATACGTAAAAGAGAATTATCATTAACCAATACACTTAAGTAAACTTAGTCTTCCTAAGTTAGCAGAGTACAATTTATTAAAGTTCAAACACAAGAGGCCTAGAGGTATCAGATTCACATCTCTAATAAAAATAATAACCAGATCTCAAGAGAAGGTTCTAAATAGGTGTAATAGATAATAGTTATTCTTTCCCTTGGTTTCTCCCTAATTAACTTTCCAATTGTGTGTTTCACGAGTTTCAGATGATTTCCAATAGGATTAAGGTCCAAATATAAATCTGTAAAGACAGCTGGAAATAAAATTGCTGAAATTTTCCATTTCGCCTTTGGAAAATTCAAGAGTCAATAGCATCTGTCTGCCAAAGAGTCACCTTGTAATG
This sequence comes from Pan troglodytes, assembly GCF_028858775.2. Classification (NCBI taxonomy): domain Eukaryota; kingdom Metazoa; phylum Chordata; class Mammalia; order Primates; family Hominidae; genus Pan; species Pan troglodytes. Next base: position 56,122,986 of record NC_072409.2, on the reverse strand, counting down.
AAGAAAATTTCTGGCACAGGCTTGAATAAATCTTGCCCTTCAGAAAGGCAATAAATTCGGGCGCGGTGGCTCACACCTGTAATCCCAACACTTTGGGAGACCAAGGCGGGTGGATCACAAGGTCAGGAGATCGAGACCATCCTGGCTAATACGGTGAAACCCCATCTCTACTAAAAATACAAAAAATTAGCTGGGCATGGTGGCACGTGCCCGTAGTCCCAGCTTCCCAGGAGGCTGAAGCAGGAGAATCACTTGAACCTGGGAGGAGGAGGTTGCAGTGAGCCCAGATGGTGCCAGTACACTCCAGGCTGGGCGACAGAGAAAGACTCAGTCTTAAAAAAAAAAAAGAAAGAAAGGCACTAAATTTTATAAAATAAAAGAACATAAGAACATATCTGGTACCTAAGTTTGTTTTTTCCCTATCATTTTGAACTCTGTGAACACTTTCTTTCTAGAAAGAATTGTACACTACTGAGTCAGAGGGGAAAATACAGTGGGCACCCCACAAGTGTTACAGGGGCTGGATCTCCCTCTTCCTCAGCTTATTTGGAAATCTGGTTAAGATTCACTATATTTCCATGTGCTTGGCTCAATATAGAGGGTTCTAGGGTCTTAATGTTACAAGTATTGATTATTTCACATTTATTCTCACCATCTAAAGGCAGAGATTCATTGCTACATAGGTATATTTTATATTATTGTTCTCCTAGAAGATCATGGTTGAAAATGATATAAAATGTTTTATTCAGGGTTATTTTATATCTGTTCAAAAATGGTGGACTTCCTTAAAAATCACCTGTGCTGAACTGGGTAACAGCTGGATTCATATTAAAACTTGCAGGTTTGAAGAAGAGAAGCATTTGGAAAATGCAGAGAATAAACACAGTATGGGTTGGTGACTTAGCTGAAGGCTCAACAACGGTTGAGAGAGAAGTACAGATAAACCCATAGGGGATCCCACCTGCCACCTTCCATGCAGCCACCTCAAGTGACAACTTTGAAGATGCACGCTAGACCAGAGGGTTTTTGGCTTGTTGCACTTCCCTAGGCTTGTTGATTTAGTCTCGGCGATTAGCTCTGCCTAGGTTCCTCTCTCCCCACTCTATGGTCTTGATTTGTCCCCTGACCCCTGCCTGGCATCACTCTTAGCTTCCCACTTCTCCTTGACAAGTATTCCCAGCATGCTTTGTGATTCCCAGCATGGTGCCTATGAACGGTTTGGGACAGAAACCATTTCTTAGTATTATGTTCATGAAAGACAGCAGAAGATTAAAATTAGCCTAAGGGCTTCCTGTATACAAATCAACATTGCATTCACAGATTGCTAGTTTATGACAATTTTTACCACATGAATATGAAATGATTAAAAAATCAATTTGAGGAATTGCCCTTACCTAAGACAGAGATGATATACTTTTCAAAACAGCATTTCATTTGAGTATGTTAATTCTTGCACTTATTTAATAAAAGTGTATTGAGCACCTACCATGTGCAAAGCATTATGGGGCATAAAGAGAGACATGGTTCTAGGTTCAAGAAGTCCAGAATCTAACATGGGAGGGAGATGTGTAAATATCTGTTATAGGAAATAAACAGAAGAGCAAAATATTTAGATACTACTATTTATTCCAAAACACAGGGAAGCATCTTAATTGCTTAGGAACAAAACCAGCCTCTGAAAGAGCAAACACTACTAGGGAGAGATGCGTATAAAAGTGCTTCTGGAAAAGATAAACATAAACCATGCATTTTCAAACAGCAATTCATTATTCTGGGATCTGATAATAAGAATGAAAAAAAAAAAGAATGCATGGATAATACATGGACAGATTTTGTCCGTATCTGCAGAGGAAATGGGAAAAGCCAAAAGGAGGGGCGACAACTGATCCTATGGGGAGGAGCTTTACATTCAAATGAGGACACCTCCTGGCATCTCCGGATGGAGCTCCGAATTCATTACAGTATTACTTAAAGGATTTTATTAAAAGACCAAACCACACTGCACTTGTGGCTGAATGCCTTTATCAGAGATGAATCTTACATGTGTTAGGACAGGCTGACAGTGGCTCCCAAAGATATGTCTATGCCCCAATCTCGGGACCCTGTGAAGGTTACTTCAGAAGGTAAGGTTCTCCAGATGTGATCAAAGACCCTGAGACGAGGAAATTATCTTGAATTATCTGGCTGGGTCTTAAATACCATCAGAACTGCCCTTGTAAGAGAGATAAAGGTGATGATGAACAGAGCCCCACACAAAAGAGAAGAGGGTGTGAAATTGGAGTGAGGCACCCACAAGGTGAGGCACACGGGCAACCACAGGAAGCCGGAAGAAACGAAGAATGGATGTCCCCCTAGAGCCTCCGTAGGGAGTGTGGCCCATCTTGATTTTGGACTAGGGATACTGATGCGGAACTTCTGGTCTCCAGACTGTGATAGAATAAATTCTTTTGCTTTAAGTCAGCCAGTTTATGGTCATTTGTCACAAGGGCCATAGGAAATGAACACACTGTTTATATGGAATTACATATTGGATATTTTAGGGCAAATGCAGGAGAGTTCCACTGAAAATACGATTAACATCCCTTTGAATCGCACAGATACTCAATTCCTTCTGAGAAGGGCTTCGTGATGCTAAGCCACTCTGCCAGGCTGTGGCTCTCCCCATGCTTGCGGCTGCACTTGCTCCTCACTGTGAAAGGAGCTAAGCACTGTGTGGGCGGAACCTAAGGGTGGAAGGAGAGGGGAAGGGGCCACCGAACTGCTAATATGAGGGGACGGCACCTTAACCAGCTTCGAATTATCAGAAAAACACAAAGCCTACTATTAAAGAGTTCAACAGATGGTTACTGTGTTATCACAGATGTATAGAAAACCTCTTTGTTCTAAAAAAAAAAAAAAAAGAAAAAAAAAGATTCCTGTCCTTTCTCAGACTGTCTCGATTAGGTCAAATTCACTAACTCCATAGCAGGCTTCTCTCTGGTTCCACATATTGAGTCAGTAGGGAGCACGGCCTCGGGAATCGAATCACAAACAGGGAAGGGGGTGCCCATACCTTCTTCAGGCCACGTCTGGATGTTCATCTGGATACGGCGCTATTCCATTCTTCCCATTTCATCACCTGTCTTTTCAGTTCTTAATGTACCTTAACATTATCTTAATGAGAGGTTAAATAATGCTTTTATTTAGAAGGTACCAAAAGTTCATCTTGTTATGAATCTGAATTGATCTGTGCATTGCTATCTAGAGGGAATGCTTCGGAAAAAGCACATTTTACTCACAGTGAACATAAGCAGTGATGATCAATGTAAAAATCTACTTTTTTCCATATAAAAACTTCTGTTTTACATGGTCTTGATCTCCATTCGATTATCTTCAGTCACTGTCTTCCCTACATCTCACTCCATGGGGTCTGAAGGGGGCTCACCCTACCACCTGGGGCCAGCACGGGGACACGACTCAGGCCTGGCAACTGAACGCCATGCCTGTCCTACTGGAAAGGACTGGTTCCAGGATGGTCAGGAAGCCCACGCTGAATGATGGGAACAGAACCTGGGACTTTCAAATGAATAACAGCAGAACCTGGGACTTTCGGCTTGAACTCTTGGGAGAAATACCCATTCATTCATTCAACAAATATTTGTTGAAAATCTATACTGTGCCAGGTGTGCCCCTATGTTCTGGGGATATAACCATAAACAACAGAAAAAGTCTCTGCTCCTGTGAAGCTTATCCTACTGAGTAGAATAAACAAATAAAGGCATAATATCTGTAGAACTCAACATTGCTAAGAACAGAAATAAAGGAAAATAGTCACGCTCCTAAGCTGGTAAACGGTATGCCTGAAGCTACGGCATAGACAGAGCTGCCCAAGAATGAGGCCAGTTGTAGATGAAAATAAAACTGCAAGAAGGAAAGAGGCAGACTGCTGATGAAATAATCTGATTGCCTAAATTCAGCCTGGCTTCAATCAAGACACTTTGGTTCCCTTTATTGTTCAAGCCTATTTGATCTTAGATTTTGGTCACCTGAAACTGAAAAATGCTCAATAAGTACACTGTCCTGAGCCCCCACCCTTATCTTCCCTCTACAGCCAATAAATTGCCAAAGATTATGTACTTTTTGTGTGTACACATTCTGTAGGTTGCCTGTTCACTCGGATGGTAGTTTCTTTGCTCTGTAGAAGCTCTTTAGTTTAATTAGATCCCATTTGTCAATTTTGGCTTTTGTTTCCATTGCTTTTGGTGTTTTAGACATGAAGTCCTTGCCCATGACTGTGTCCTGAATGGTATTGCCTAGGTTTTCTTCTAGGGTTTTTATGGTTTTAGGTCTAACATTTAAGTCTTTAATCCATCTTGAATTAATTTTTGTATAAGGTGTACGGAAGGGATCCAGTTTCAGCTTTCTGCTTACGGCTAGCCAGTTTTCCCAGCACCATTTATTAAATAGAGAATCCTTTCCCCATTGCTTATTTTTGTCAGGTTTCTCAAAGATCAGATAGTTGTAGATATGTGGCATTATTTCTGAGGGCTCTTTTCCTTCATTTCAAGTTTGGTGAATCTTTTCACAGTCACATATTTCTTGGAGGCTTTGTTCGTTTCTTTTTACTCTTTTTTCTCTAAACTTCTTTTCTCGCTTCATTTCATTCATTTGATCTTCAATCACTGATACCCTTTCTTCCAGTTGATCGGATTGGCTACTGAAGCTTGTGCATGCGTCATGTAGTTCTCGTGCCATGGTTTTCAGCTCCATCTGGTCATTTAAGGTCTTCTCTACGCTGTTTATTCTAGTTAGCCATTCGTCTAATCCTTTTTCAAGGTTTTTAGCTTCTTTGCGACGGGTTCGAACATCCTCCTTTAGCTCGGAGAAGTTTGTTATTACCGATCATCTGAAACCTTCTTCTCTCAACTCGTCAAAGTCATTCTCCATCCAGCTTTGTTCTGGCTAAAGAATGGAAGGAAATTTTTGCAACCTACTCATCTGACAAAGGGCTAATATCCAGAATCTACAATGAACTCAAACAAATTTACAAGAGAAAAAACAACAATCCCATCAAAAAGTGGGCAAAGGATATGAACAGACACTTCTCTAAAGAACACATTTATGCAGCCAAAAAACACATGAAAAAATGCTCATCACCACTGGCAATCAAATGCAAATCAAAAACCACAATGAGATACCATCTCACACCAGTTAGAATGACGATCATTAAAAAGTCAGGAAACAACAGGTGCTGGAGAGGATGTGGAGAAACAGGAACACTTTTACACTGTTGGTGGGACTGTAAACTAGTACAACCATTGTGGAAGTCAGTGTGGCAATTCCTCAGGGATCTAGAACTAGAAATACCATTTGACCCAGCCATCCCATTACTGGGTATATACCCAAAGGATTATAAATCATGCTGCTATAAAGACACATGCACACGTATGTTTACTGCGGCACTATTCACAATAGCAAGACTTGGAACCAACCCAAATGTCAATCAATGATAGACTGGATTAAGAAAATGTGGCACATATACACCATGGAATACTATGCAGCCATAAAAAATGATGAGTTCATGTCCTTTGTAGGGACATGGATGAAGCTGGAAACCATCATTCTCAGCAAACTATCGCCAAGGACAAAAAACCAAACACCGCATGTTCTCACTCATAGGTGGGAACTGAACAATGAGAACACATGGACACAGGAAGGGGAACACTACACAACGGGGACAGTCGCGGGGTGGGGGGAGGGGGGAGGGATAGCATTAGGAGATATACCTAATGCTAAATGACGAGTTAATGGGTGCAGCACACCAACATGGCACATGTATACATATGCAACAAACCTGCACGTTGTGCACATGTACCCTGTAACTTAAAGTATAATAATAATAAAATAATAAAAAATTAAAAAGTTCAGTGTTCGAGTTCTCTCTTTGTCTCTTGGCCTCTGCGATGCCTGCAGAAACCCAGTCGCAACCCATTCATTCATATTCCTCTCCTTAGAGCCAGGAGTTAGGACCCCAAGGGCAGTGCTGAATCCCTGGACAGGACTCGGAATAAATGCATTCCCCCTGCTGTCTCTCAGAGGCACAGCTGTGAAACACATTCTATCGGCTTCCTGAGAGCTTCCCAGGGAGTTCATGCCCCAGTTGCTCACAGAAGTGACCAGCTCAATGACACCCCCTTTTGGTGGATTTTTCTTCTCTATTCCATTATTCCCTCTTTTATGAGCTCACTTTCTAAAAGAGGCTACCTGCACAAACGCCCATCACAGGCTCAGCTTTCTAAGAAAACTCTGGCTGGGACAGTGGACTTTCCAGAATGGAATGTGGGCAGTATTCTAAAATACTAAATAAAATGCAATAGGAAAATCAAAGGGATGAATGTCACATGGCATAAAGAAGGAGGTAGAGGACATCTGCCTAGCCTGCCAAAACAAAACAAATTGACAATCAACCCTGGCCACCCAGGAGATGAGCTTTGTCACAGCAATTCTTCCTCATATCCCAGAAAAGAAAAGAAGAAATGAGGACAGTAGAATCAACTGTGACATCCAAAAAAGGAAGGCTGCCCAATCTCTTCTCTAGAATGTGTCAATTGTGATTTATGAAATGACATATGCTATTTTTATATTGCAATGTTTGCTTATCTATAGGTAAGAGCTCACTATTTCTTATATCATGTTATAATTATATTCATGAAGAAGATGACCATCGCACAGACAAGTACACTGTGAAGAACCGTGAGGAGAGATTTTACCCTACTTGCAAGCTAACAAATGAGTCTGCCAGTTTGTTTCATGGTTGCGGCAGAAGACTCCTGGGTCAAAGCAAAGAACTGTATTACTTACAGCATAGCAAACAATATGAGCATCAGCATATTTGCATCAATTTCCTTGCCTCCAAGTCCTCTGGGGGAATATGGAACGGGCACAGATGGATGTGTGCACACGCAGTGGGTTACATGACAAGTGAGGAGCCCTGAGCTTAGGGAATTCAAAGTTTTCTATGGGCAGCAGGCATTGCTTGCCCTTTGGCAACACTGCTGAAATAAATCTCTTATAGTTCAAGATGTATTGATAAGCGTGTTAAGCTTATTTTTATACATGAAGAATAACAAATTGTTATTTTCTATGGTTATTCACAGTATCTCAAAATCTATGTGATATTTTACTAGCTTAGTTTTATTATAATTTTAAAAGACCATTTGGGTTCCTTTGTTAGTGGACAAGAATAAAAAGAGATAAATTAGTTACTTTCTTAAAGCTAAGCAACATCATTTTCTATTGAGGAACCCAAAACTTTCCTAACTTTTACAAATGTTTGTAAATTGTAGGTTCTGTGACAGCCTGTGCTATAAAATTTCATAAGCTTATAAGAGCTTTCTTAACACAGCTGTGGACTTTTCTCCTGGTGTTGTACAGCAGTTCAAATTAGCACAAGAATCATAAACCCTATATTTGAACAGCTATATAATATTATATATTTATTTTCCCATTTGATGTTGCATTACTTTTTCTACCAATCTTCTTACAATAAATTCATAAATATCTTAATTATAGCAAATGTGCAGTTCTTAAAGATGAGAATCATCAAACATATTTCTATTACAGAGATATATTCTTCAAAAAGTCATCTAAAATAGAAACCCAACTGGGAGACACCTTAAAAGGTTATCTCCCACAACAGAAGCTTTGCTTAAAATACTGTTCTCTTTGTATTTGTGTTAATAATTGATTTGTCTTTGAAATTAAGTTAGGAATCTACTATATCTAGTGGTCTTGAAATCAAAGCCCCCTCCCCATTCCTTATCTTCACTGCTGTGTTCAAAAAGACTAGACTCCAGAGACCTGTCCAAAGCTGGGTTAAATATAGGATGTCTGAGAGACACCCTTCTTTCATAGTTCGAGGGTAAGCATGTAGCTGTATGTGTGTGGAGGGGCGGGTGGAGGAGGTTAGCTGTATCAGGGTAGGCATAATACTATATTTTAAATCCCTCCTTCTGTTATAAATGTAAGCTGAAAATAGTCTGCTCCCAGCGGCAGCAATTGTAAACTCGCTTAGTTCTGCCTGTAATTTAATTTAATTTAACATGTGACATTGAGACAATGTTTCTTTTAATTCACATATAACTTCTTCCTCACCCACATTCCAGCCAAATAAACACATACTTGTAGAAAAATGTGACTGTTTTCCTGGGCATCCCAACAATTCAACTGTCCCTACAACACCAGGTTCAATTTAAACTCTATTAGCTTGTCTGAGGGCTAAGATATCTAAAAATCCAAGACAAATTATCATTTGCGTATATGGAGGCAGCTCTGATTGAACAGATATCTAAAACTGATAGGTAATATTGTAGATCAAATCACTCCATCAAGTCAAAGACTAATTCAACTGTTTGTTCAGTTTCCAAAGGAATCCTTCCATTTTGGTCTAGTGTTCCATAAACATTGACTTTACATGAAAAGGACAGTGAAGAGATCTCTTGAACCGGCCAGAAAGTTGAAGCTCAAGGTTGTAGAAGATTTGAGCTACCAAGTCCAAGCCTTCTAAAAGATTCCCAGTATGTATATATATCATTTTCCTAACTCTACATTTGCCTGAGAAACAATGACATTCAATAAACTTTTTTCCACGGGATTTAGTTACAAAATAAGTCAAGGAACTACAAGTCATATATTTCCTGGAAAAATATACTATTATACATATATATTATATATTCAAAATTCCGTAAAGCATATAAAGTATAAGCATATACTGAGTTATAAGGCATAACTCAACATAAAATTTTGAGGCCCTATATAAAATTTTCTTAGGGCCTCAATTGCAAATGCTTTAATTGCCAATGGTTCATAAACACATCTGTGAATTAGAAGCAAGTAATATCCTCTGTTTTTATACTCTCAAAAAATGTGACTATACTTAATCAAAAGTAATTCAAACCACAGCCCAGGCAATACATACTAGACCACGTCTTCTTGGTAATTTAATTCTTAGCAATAATTTTAATTGCTGCCTTATTAAGTAGATATGCTACTTAAATTACAATCCTGTAGTTATAAGGTTAAAACTATTTTAAAATCTCAAATGTTTTTAGATTTCAATCACTCTTTGTATTATTACAACAAAAATGTTCATTAACTGGAACACATGCAGTATCATTTTTTAGCCCCCACTTTAGGATTTTTTTTATTTTTATTACCAGAGTAGTCATTTCATTATAAAATTTTAACCAAGCTAAGCATATACTCCGTTTTTTAGAAAACTAGATTTACTGTAGTCCTGTTAAGGCTATCATAGTAAGCAATGAATTTCACACTTGTCTTTTATACAGTACCACAACACATCAAGCAGATATATGAATTCCTTGACAAAAGACATTTAAAACAAACAATTCCATGCTTTATATGTCAAGTGGAAAAGGAATATTTTTTCTACAGTGACACAGCAGACTTGACATGTGCACAATCATGTACAACCAAGCGTTTGCAAATGCTCTTACAACGTGGAGCAACCGGGCCTAGGGACAAGCAACCTAGTCCCTAAGAGTTCGTCAAAGGTGCGGAAGCCCATTACAGAAGACCAGATAACAGTCAATCTGACGGGTTCATTCAGATATTCAAGCTTTAAAAAGTACTTCGAAGACTGATACAGATGTCCTAGGCAATAAACTTCCCAAAAAGAATGGCGAACAATCCCAGTGCCAATTACATCTTTGTCATTCAGAAATCCAGGCTAATTTGATTTAGAGACATATATAAATGAACTGTTATTTCTCATAATTGTTTTTTTTCAGCCTCTTTATTTTTAATCTACATCTCTTAGGTAAAATGCATCAATTTAACTACATTTACTTATTCTGAGTTTTTCTATTGGTCCATGTTTCCTTTAAACACAATTTTGAATGGTTTTTTAAAGTAACCATTTGATTTTGAAACCAATTTACAGAAAACATGGAAGAACTATGCTAATATGCTGTGTCACCCCTGAATACTTCAATGTACATTTCCTACAACAAAGATGTTCTCCTATATAACCATAATATGATCATCACAGTCATCATGGATAAAGTTCCAATATTTAATCCCCAATCTTGTTCAAGTTTCACCAATTCCCAATCATGTCCTTTATAACATAAGCATTTAATGCAGAATAGTATTTAGTTGCCTTGTTTTCTTAGCCTCTGTCAATCTGGAATGCCTCCTTCCTCACTCCACTCAACCTCTGACAACTTGCTATAGGTCACCACCAGTGCTGTCTCCTGTCTCTCCAGGTCCCCACCCTTGCTATACTGTGGATGCTTTCCTTACCCTGCTGGTTTCTGAATGCTCTGCCATGGTCCTGGGCCTCCCCACTACCCAGCATGGATGCCTAGGCTGAACTGAATGACCTTGGACTGAATTGTTCAAAAAGAGAAGGGGAGAGGAAGAGGAAGAAGAATGCCAAGTAATCTGATTTTTCTTTTTTCATGATCAAACCAATGTCTTGGAATTGATTATCATTTCCATGGGCTACTTATGCTCCGTACTGTTTGTATAGAGTTTGGTGAAAATGAATAAAGGCATGTGAACTACATTTTTTGGTTTTTTTGTTTGTTTGTTTGTTTTTTTGAGACACAGTCTCACTCCGTCACCCAGGCTGGAGTGCAGTGGCACAATCTCAGCTCACTGCCTCCTCACAGGCACCTGCCACATTGCCCTGAAATTTTTTCATATTTTTAGTAGAGGCAGGGTTTCACCGTGTTGTCCAGGCTGGTTTCGAACTCCCGACCTCAAGTGATCCACCCGCCTCAGCCTCCCAAAGTGCTGAGATTACAGGTGTGAGCCACCGTGCCCAGCCTGAACTCCATTTTTTATAGAGTACCATTTGACACTAAAATTAAGAGTCTGTTACTCATCTGCAGAATCTCTCTTTAAATGGTATTACTAAAAGGTCCAAAATGAAACATCTGTAAAAATAATTATTCCTACACTCTGTGAGATCTCTTTCCTGACACATTTCACATCTAAGTGAGTTTCCTAACTAACCCACACACACTGTATAGCAGGCTTACCCTTCTTTCCCCAGGCTGGCTGGCGAACTTGCAAAACATAACCATTTAGGGGAAAAAATTGAGGCAATTAAAATTAAAAGTGTTTTAGGCTAAGTAATGAATAAATTAACCCACTGAAAAGTTACATCAAAGGCTATTACTCAGCATTTTACCAATTACAGGAATTTCTGCAAAATCTGCCCAGCCATTTGTTTGTGTATCCCTGGGATCAGTGCCCAGAGTTCAATCTTTCTCTTGATGCTTCCTGTTGTTTTCAGGGACTCAATGAGAGCAGTAAGTGACCTTTCACTCAGTGCAAGTCTATGGGCACTGAAGTTACGAAAATATTTCCCTTCATGCAGAATCTTCCTAACAAAGCTTTCCCATGTATTTGTCGGGTCAAATAACATTCAGATAAACTGCACATAATCCCCAAAATGCCAAATGTTTAGAGAGCTTTTTTTTTTTTTTGAGACGGAGTGTTGCGTTTTGCTCTTGTTGCCCAGGCTGGAGTGCTATGGTGGGATCTCGGCTCACTGCAACCTCCACCTCCCAGGTTCAAGCGGTTCTCCTGCCTCAGCCTCCCGAGTAGCTGGAATTACAGATGCCTGCCACCACGCCCGGCTAATTTTTGTATTTTTAGTAGAGACAGGGTTTCACCATGGTGGCCAAGCTGGTCTCGAACTCCTGACCTCAGGTGATCCACCCACCTCGGCCTCCCAAAGTGCTGGGATTACAGACACGAGCCACTGTGCCCCGCCTAGAGAGCTCTTCCCATGAAGAGCCATTTCATGCCATCATCAACAGGCTGCCTTCGTGGGTGGCCAACGTGCTTCTGGAAAACCAGCTGTGAATAACGTGAGCAACTCATGGTGTCTACATGAGAGGGAAACTTTTAGATGTCCTTATTGACTTTCTTCTTGGTATTGAAGGTGGTATAATTATTATAGTTACATAGTTTTATCTGGAAGAATTACTTGATCTAAAAGGTAATTTAAAATTAGTAAAATTTATTAGATATGAGGATACTAAGTTTCATCAACAAAAGAAGACTGAAAACACCCACAGTAGTAGTATTGAAATTTTACGTGTCACTCAGCAACTCGCGAGAGTCCCGTCTGGTGCTGAGTCCATTTGGAATATCTGTCCCTGCCCTCCCCTCCTCCAAAAAGAATGTTCACTGTAAACGAGAAGAGCTTAATTTCTATGGGCTTTGTGGAATCCTTCCACTGGATTCCAAGCAAAATAACTATCAATACAACTAATCCTGAGAATAAAAAGTAATCACAACTATGCAACAAAAACAGGAAAGGTGGTGGCAGGGTCTCACTCAGATTTCATTTTTCTCCAGGAAGGTCTTTTTGAAGCCCTGTTTATTCAATAGCAAGAGTGACCTCTAGTGACTTATTTTGTTGTATTTTGCCAGTTGATTGGTCAATTACTCTAGCATGCCTTTCTATAAGTAACTCATTTATGTGTTTATTTAAGCCAAACGGCAGTTTCCATTACAAGACCCAAGGATTTTGATTTAAGTAACAACGTTTTATTCACAAAGCCCTCTCACAAAAGCAGATTAAAGTTGAATCTGAAACACAGTACAGCATCTGACCAAAGGAATCCGGAGCTTGTTTTTTGGAAGGGCACACCAAGTGTAGGATTAACTGAGGCGCAACTGAATCATGATGCACAGTGAGTGCATGAACCCATGTGCGTGCCCTGTGTGTGAAGAAACAACCCACCCTTGAGCCCGCGGGCAGAACAGCACTGAGCTACGGCAAACTTTTCATGACAGCTTAGGAGAACTGCTGAAAGCTACCCTCGGTTATCCTGCAATAATCTAAATTTCCAAACATGGCCACTAGCGTTTATTGGAACTTATTTCGAAAGAGATTTTGGTAGGAGAGGGCTGAGGCTGACAGCGGGGAGATGCCACTGAAAGAAAAATAAAAGTGATTTGAGAAGGAGGAGGAAGACATTTTAAAAATTCTAACCTCATGGTTTCATTAATCAAGAAAGACAGACAACTCTCTGATAGAGATTTACTCCAAGCCGAAAAAAAAATGCGCAATGTTGTGTAAACATTTTTATGTGTGATAAAATATGGGTACATTATGTTTTGCTCATCTGTCTGGAATATCATCATTATATTAGAATCATAGCCCATTCTAGAAATAAAGGCTTCCTAGGTGTTTACCAAATTAAGGAAAATAAAAAACAGGGAACCCGATGGCAAATTAAATGATGTAAAATATTAGCATCCAGAGAGAAATCGTTTTCAAGATCACCCAAATGACTGGCTGAGTTTTGTCTTTAACCAAGAACTTTCTACTGAGAAACGAAGCCCCTGACAGGGGTGTTCAAGTGTTATTCCCTTAGTAGTTAGGGCAGGTTATTAATTTAGTTTCGCCTACAGGCGCTCTGTCCCTATACTGCGTGGAAGTTAATTAGCATTTTAACTCTGAAGCTGCCAAGGTCGGCAAAACTGTAAGCTGCTAACATCTAAGTTGATGCAGTATGATGTAATGTCTGCCAGTTTTTTCCCTGTTAGACTTAATTCCTACAAAATATTACAATCCTAAAAAGGAATAAATGACAGCATTTGCAGGCTAATCTCTTATTAAGATGCTCTTTTCAGGTTTTACAGAAACGGCCACTTTCTCAATGAATATTCAAGAACATCGATTAAAAAGTCAAAACATGCATTGTATATCTTAGACTCCCCCACAAGAGGAAAGTCTATTGTAAACAAAATCGTCTTTTTCGGGTTGCAATTCCAAGTATTTTTTTAAGGTTCTTCATGTTCAGGAGCATGTTCTGCAATTCCACTTCCAAATATTACCGATAATAAAAAAATACAAAGTTTTCCAGACAGCCTAGCGCAAGTTTTAAACCATTTGCTGTACTTACGTGGATTTCCTGCTCCTACGGGGCTCCAAGTCTGAGTGGGGAGAAGCAGCAGCACCTTGAGGACGGCCCAGGCCACTGAAGCCATGCTCACTTCAGCCAGGCGCCCTGAGACCCGGGCACGGCGACGGCCGCTCTGCGTCGTTCCTGCTCTCACTCCCGCTCTCACTCCCGTCCCCTGCGCGGCTCCGACGCTGCTCTGTCTCCCCTGTCCAGTCTCTAGCTCTCTTCCTCACGCACTGGCAGCCTCCCTCGGCGCTGCAGACCCTCCCGCCAAGCCGCTCCCGGCCCCAGCTGCGTCTCCGAGGTCGGCCCCGCGGACTCGCGCCGCAGCTTTCTGGAGCGCTCGGGGCCGCGCGGCGCCGCCCCAGGCACGGAGGCGGCAGGTTCAGGCGCGTCCCGGACACTAGGCGCGGGAGGCGGCCGGCAGCAACGCGAGTCAAGAAGCGAGCGGGAGGGACGCCCCAGCTCCGCCTGGCGCTCTCCTCCCGTTATACCGGCAGCTTCCTCCGTCCCTCCCTCCCACCGGGGCGGGGCGGCCGCGGTGCACGGACTCGCGCCAAAGACCGCGCCGTCAGCCTCCGCCTGCAGGTGGAGAACGCCAGGCTTTATCACTCCGCTGTTCACCCAACGCAGGGGCTGCACCCAGGAAAATCCTGTCCTGTTTGAGTTCAAATACGGAAGATGGGGCAGAAATAACTCTGCGGCGTGTACTCGGGCAGACGCGCGCACACTTTGATTTTGCTAGGAATTCTGACTTGTAGAGAACCAAGCTGGGAAACCAAGCCAGGAGCAGGGAGAGGCCGGTGAGCCTGGGATGTGCGAGTGCAAGCCTTTATTTAAAGTTTTAATATTTTGTCTATCATGGGTTTTTTTTCTTTGCGATTACATTCAATTTTAAAACTATTTCATTCATTCAGGATTAGCGTTACTTAACAGTTGCTCCTGAGACTAGTGCGTTAGTCCCTTCACCCTAGTCCTGGCCTTGGTGGAAGTCTAAAATTTACGTTTTATTCCAGCTTTCGGTCCAAAAGAGCAACCCCTGCAAGTGTAGGATGAGGAGCTCAGTCCAGCAGCAGCTAACACTGCACTCCTTGCGCGCCTGCTGTGTGCTAGAGGGAGGGGCGGAGGCGGGAGGCGGGAGGCAGGGGGCGGGGGGGTCTTTCTCTTTTTCTCTTCCTCTGCTTCTCAAATTCACAGTAGGGGCAAAGATAGACAAACTCACTCACATTACCACCACCGCGAGTTTCCAAAAAAGAAAGAAAGATACTAACTTTTTTAGATGGTATCTCTAAGAAATAGTGTATTAATCTTCCCTTTGGAAAGACAACTTTGAAAGGCTTTTTCATTAAAATGAATTCAAATGTAATAGATGTAAAATGTAAAATGAATTCAAATGTAATAGATGAAGAATCTTACAAAGTCATTCTTGAATTATTAATTGGGTTCACTTAAACTACTTTTGCACAAGAACTCTGTAAATAGCACGTCTTTTATTACAGAAAAAATTATAAATCTAAAGTTTTGATTGACAGATCAGTTGCCTTCAGTGAGACAGAAAGAGAGAAAATGGAAATCATTTTCTAAATTGGACCTAGAGTAAAACAACAAATGTCAATCTATTATTATACCAATTTGTCAGGCATCAGATGGAGTCTTTAAAAATGTGAACTTGGCCGGGTGCGGTGGCTCATGCCTGTAATCTCAGCACTTTGGGAGGCCGAGGAGGCCAAGAGGTCAGGAGATGGAGCCCATCCTGGCCAACATGGTGAAACCCCGTCTCTATTAAAATACAAAAAATTAGTCGGGCGTGGTGGTGCCTGCCCGTAGTCCCAGCTACTCAGGAGGCTGAGGCAGGAGAATCGCTTGAACCCGGGAGGCAGAGGTTGCAGCAAGCCAACATTGCGCCCTGCACTCCAGCTTGGCGACAGAGCCAGACTCCGTCTCAAGACAAAAAAAAAAAAGTGAACTTGGGTGTTCAAAGTGTTAGGCTTAATGGAGAAAGGCCAAGAAACTTCTACGGTGGTAGACATTTGCAATTAAAAAAAAATGGCTTCATTAAACTGTAAAATCACTAGCGTAGTGAGGGTGAATGCATTTTTTACATTGGAGGAATATGTTTATGAATATTATTCCCAATACATAAAATATACATTTTACACACTTATAGGTACACTCAAAATTTGTTCCAAATTGTTCATGTCTAGTAAACGTATATACACTATTTTATATGGTTAAGCCAATAAGCATCAGCATTTTCTTCTAAGACAGGAGGCTTGTAATTGTTTTGATTCCCCTGCTTTTGACTTAAAACTTATTTAGGTTTATTCTACTTAAGTTGTTTGGTTAGGGGACTTGAAGTCCTTAGACATAAATGTGTGTCTTGAAATGCATTTTATGTGGCTATAATTGCTGCTATATGGTTATTATTTAAATCAGCCTAGACACTTGCTGTGGTGATAATGCTGGCAATGAACTTTGCAGACTAAGAGTAGTGAGGCTCTAAAAATTACTTTGCCTAGTAGAGAAGCATCCGTCACAATCATCACACACTACACACTTACTGAACAAATGAAGGCATGAATTCGAGATGGCCGATGTAACTAGAACACTGGATGTCCTAGAAAAAATGTTGAATATCACAAATATAAATGTTTGATGTGTTGCTGCTTTATTTCCTTTCTTCCCTACTTTCCATGATAATGCAATTTAAACTTTGGAACTTCTTACTTACCTTCTATTTAACCTTAACATGGATAATAAATACAATTATATTTTTTATTTCAATCTGGATAATGGTTGCATGATTCAACCAGAATAAAAAAGGAATAAGATCTACTTTGTAAGAGCACATATTTAGGAAGTGAGTATATTTATATTGGAACAAATGATGATACTGAGGTGTGTTTGATGACTAGCTTCTGGATTATAAGAATGTAAATGTTTGTTAAGATAGACTCTTTTGAAATTTGTTCTTGAATATTTTGAATTACAAAAGGAACATTTTTAAAAGAATTGTATAAAGAAAATGTTAATAATTGCCACTACCATCACCCCAACCCCACTGAGGTAACCAATGATACATAACAGGCTGACAGGCTAGTATGTATCCTTATGTATCCTTGTTTTGGCTCTTCTTCTTCTTCTTTTTTTTTTTTGAGACAGAGTCTCGCTCTGTCGCCTAGACTGGAGTGCAGTAGTGGTGTGATCTTCGCTCACTGCAACCTCTGCCTCCCAGGTTCAAGCAATTCGTGTGCCTCAGCCTTCTGAGAAGCTGGGACAACAAGTGAGTGCCACCAGACCCGGCTAAGTTTTTGTATTTTTGGTAGGGACAAGGTTTTTCCATGTTGCCCAGGCTGGTCTCGAACTTCCTGAGCTCAAGTGATCCACCCGCCTTGGCCTCCCAAAGTCTTGAGATTACAGGCGTGAGCCATCACACCCGGCCTTGGCTCATATATAAACACATACAACCTGTACATAGAGTTGTGCTTATTTTGTTTTAATGAGGTTTTACCTTGTACTTTATACTCTCATCCTGCAATTTTATCATCTCTCTTTGTAGTATACTGTGTGCATTCCAGTCTAAGCTAGAACTTAGTTTTCAGTTCTAGAAAATAGAGTGAGAATACAAAAATATAACATTTGCCTGCCAATCTAATAGCATTTTAATTCCTAAATAGATCTACTTTCACAAATATGCTACTTCTCAAAGAATTATTTTTCTTATGATATTTTTCTAAGCAATGCAATGTGATATTAATCAGATTTTTAAAATGCACTACCGCATTAGTCAAGGCCCAGAAAGAAAGCATGATTTGCTCAGATAGTTTAAAGGAACAGGCTGTAAAGAAAAGTGAAGGGACCCACCAGGTGACCTTGTGGCAACCAAAGACAAGCACTAGCAGAAAGCCTTTACCACCTACAGCAGAGGCGCAGAGGGAGGAATGGTTGCTGCCAGATCCCCAGAAGGCAGCAGCCAGGGAACACAAAGGTCTGGCAGGAGCCGCAGTGATAGAAGTAAAAAAATTTGTTGTCAGAACCTGGAAACAGGAGTGAGTAGGGAAGAAACTTTTTGAGCTCTGACTTCTGAAACCTTCCTGTTTCTGTGGGTGTCTCTCATTAGCCAAAACCAACTGGAAGTCAGCTGGGAGGGGAGCAGGGTGACACTCGGGCAGGAAGGGTGACACTCGGGCAGGAAGGGTGACACTGGGGCTGGAAGGGTAGAGGGTGGTTCTGAGGACCTCCACAAAGAATGGCCAGCACATCCTAGAACACTGACACTTATCAAATTTAAAAAAAAAAAAGTTTATTTTTGTTTTGTGCATTCATGTTCTTTAATGAATGATTTATAAAGTAATGGCTTGGAATAGAAATCTAAAGCTTTTATTTTTTAAATTATGAACCGAAGTAATCGTACTTGCTAGAAATTAAACCAGAGCTTTGAGGTCAAATAGTTTACTCTTTCTTCTGTTTATATTAACAGGGAAGATTAATTGTGCTGAATATCATAGTTTTGAATGGAGTTTTTTATTAACTTCAACATCAGGAAATCACCAGAGTCCACCTACCTTTCCTTATTTTTCACAAAAATAGAAAGATTGATGTTCTCATAGAGCAAAAAAGATGAGGTCTCACTTCTTGTGGCCTTCTGACATCCATCAATATTTTAGGAAAACAATTCTCACATTTCAGGGCCAAATGGGAATTAAGTTGAGCTCAAATACAAAGGGAAATATTTTTTATTAAAACATTATAAATTTTTTTGTGAAATGAATCAGCTAGCCTAAAATTTAATCCTTCCAAACTACAGGAGGTTAAAAAAAACAAGTGAATGAATGGTAAACAAGTTGAAATTTTCTTTCCAGTTTCTTATCACTGGCTAATTGGGAAGAATTGAAAAGTCAGAAGAGGAGAAAATTATAATCAATGCCTACTCCATTAAAAAATTGCTTAACTGTTTTATTGAAATTGATTCTATAGAGAGCCCCTGATTGCATATTTGATAAGGAACATTAACGCTAATACATGAAATACCCTATGTGGTCACATATGAAAGAAACATTCTTGGCTGGGTGCGGTGGCTCATGCCTGTAATCCCAGAACTTTGGGAGGCCGAGGTGGGCAGATCACGAGGTCAGGAGATCGAGACCATCCTGGCTAACATGGTGAAACCTCGTCTCCACTAAAAATACAAAAAAATTAGCCGGATATAGTAGTGGGTGCCTGTAGTTCCAGCTACTCGGGAGGCTGAGGCAGGAGAATCGCTTGAACCCCGGAGGTGGAGCTTGCAGTGAGCCAAGATCACGCCACTGCACTCCAGCCTGGGTGAAAGAGCAAGACTCTGTCTCAAAAAAAGAAAGAAACAAACAAACAAACAAAGAAAGCATTCTCCCAAATATTTTCGTTTATATAAAAAGATAAGTCTCACCCTAAATCAATGTTAAACTTATAGAAAGAACAGGTAGTCACAGTTAGAATGTGATTTTAGGGGCTAGGAAATCAACCCCAGACTTCAGCAAATCAATATTCTACCACTGAAGTGTGCTAATATTTAGTATGAAACCGCTTACAGATTTCAGATCTTTTCCTGAAAGCAAACTTTAATATAGCAGAAGTCATCTGGATTTGGGCTGGAGATGGGGAGAATGAGAGGAGGCAAGTACTATAAGGGGTGGAGTGTAGGGGTAGGAGAGAGTAAAGAAAGGCATTAATTAAATGTCAGAAGTGAATTTATTCATTTTGTAGTTTTATCTAAACTGAAAACTGATCCTTGCTTGAATGGCTTGATAGAGAATGCCTCTCTCATGGGGCAAGGATAAAGCTATAATTATAAAACTTCAAGCTTAAAATAATGGGACTCAATGTTTGGGGCATCTTTTTAACTCAGCTAATCTAAGGATATGAGAAAATACTGTTCCTATTTAAGGAGCAAAAATTGGTAGATATGTGTTTGGGAGAATTTTTAGATTTGCCAGCATTTGTGTTTCAGAACACTAAACAGCCTCATGGCAAGCCTGAATTTCTGAATATAATGAAGCAGAGACTGTTTTGTCTTCAGTAGATCCAGTTCGTGAAGTCTCAGGGGAACAGCATGCTTCATGCCTGCCAGCAGATGAGCTTCAAAGTGCCTTAAGGAAGCACTTTGACCAGAAGGTAGATAACTCTTATTATAGAAGAAGAAGGAGTGTGTAATTCATCTCCTACTGGTAAGAATAGTTATTGCTTTTGCAAACACTGTAAATGTGCAATCTAGAAGCTAGAAATAAGTACGCAGTTAGAAGGCAGTCTTCTTTTTCATATGTAGTGAAACTACCACACTTTCTGCAGTGGCAAATCTTAGCAGAGATTGTAGATCTAAGCAGAGAGGTATCCAGGATTGTGGTAGTCTACACTGAGTATGCCTACATGATGGTAGAGAAAAAAAAAATGAAGATTACATGCAGGATAGCTCCCTAAGAATATCAGATAAGAACTTCTGCAGAACAACTTGTTATGCATCTTCTGGTCCAAATTTTCAAAGAAACTGCTGCTGGGTATAAGGATACAAAAAAAGAGAGAGAGAAAGGGAGAAAACAAACAAACAAAAATGACCCTGAAGTGATAACATATTTGGCTGCACTTGTTATTTAGGAAAGTCTGTAACTCAGAAATGAAATGGTCTGGAGGGAGACTTTAGAAACAATAGCAAGACACGAAAGTTCTCTCGAAACCTTGGATCCCCTTTTTCATAATAAACAGAATTATGTCTTTTTTGATTAGCTTATGAAAATTATTTGAGAATAATTTATGAGAAGTTCCCACTGCTATAATATACTGAGTTCAATAAATTATTCATATTTTATTTTCATTAATTAAAATAAACCCAAATCCTATTAAGAACTTTTTCAAAGACTGATAACCATGACTACAAAATGCTTTGTTGTCACATTTCTTTTCATTCCATAAATTAAATAGACTCTTCTTTGTCTCTAAAGGCTATTTAAACATATTATGTTTCCCAGGAAAGGCTGCAGTTAAATGTTGGCATTTTGTCCTTATGTTCCTATAGTTTCCTGTTGTAGCAGTGTAGAATGAAGTTATGCCAGAACAATTTCCACATAAATATTGAATAAAGTGGACTTTTCATGGTTCAAAGAGTTTAATCCTTCCAAACTACAGTAGGTTAAAAAAAACAAGTGAATGAATGGTAAACAAGTTGAAATTTGTGCCAATTTAATCCTTCCAAAGTACAGTAGGTTTGTTTGGAAGGATTAACAATATGTTTGTGCCAACATGTTTCTTTTCTTAAGTGTTCAATGTAAATTTATGAAATTTTAATATTCTCTCATAGACACCTAAGTGTAGTTGCCATTAAATACAGATTCACATTTATGTTAGAACTGCTATTTTTTTGTTTCATATGATTTGTTCTTTTTTTTTTTTTTTTCGAGAAGGAGGCTTGCTTTGTTGCCCAGGCTGGAGTGCAGTGGCGCCATCTGGGCTCATTGCAAGCTCCGCCTCCCGGGTTCAGGCCATTCTCCTGCCTCAGCCTGCTGAGTAGTTGGGACTACAGGCGCCTGCCACCACGCCTGGCTAAGAGTGTGTGTGTGTGTGTGTGTGTGTGTGTGTGTGTGTGTGTGTTTTTTTTTTTTTTTTTTTTTGAGACGGAGCCTAGCTGGGACTACAGGCGCCCGCCACCACGCCCGGCTGTGTGTGTGTGTGTGTGTGTGTGTGTGTGTGTGTATTTTTTTTTTTTTTTTTTTGAGACGGAGTCTCGCTCTGTCGCCCAGGCTGGAGTGCAGTGGTGAGATCTCAGCTCACTGCAAGCTCCGCCTCCCAGGTTCACGCCATTCTCCTGCCTCAGCGTCCGGAGTAGCTGGGACTACAGGCGCCCACCACCGCGCCCGGCCAATTTTTTGTATTTTTAGTAGAGACGGGGTTTCACCATAGCCAGGATGCTCTCGATCTCCTGACCTCGTGATCCGCCCACCTCGGCCTCCCAAAGTGTTGGGATTATAGGCGTGAGCCTCCACACCCCGCCGGCAAATAAATTTTAAAGCCCTACATTCTTGGGCAAATTTTACCCTTAAACAAAAATTCAGCCAATTGTACTAATCCAATAAAGAGCCATTTTAGGGAGCCTAAAGTTTTTTTATGAAAGCTCTAGTTGAATCACATATCAAAGTACTGGTCTATTAAGTTTCTTTTTTTCAGATATAAGTTAATTTTGATGTATTTTATTTGCTCTTTAAAAAATCACACTTTTGAGGCTGCATGCGGTGGCTCATGCCTGTAATGCTGGCATTTTGGGAAGCCAAGGCGGGCGGATCACTTGAGGTTAGGAGTTCGAGACCAGACTGGCCAACATGGTGAAACCCCTTCTCCACAAAAAATACAAAAATTAGCCAGGCGTGGTGGTGCATGCCTGTAATCCCAGCTCCTTGGGAGGCTAGGGCACGAGAATCACTTGAACCCAGGAAGCAGGGGTTGCAGTGAGCCGAGATCGCACCACTGCACTCCAGCCTGGGCAGCAGAGTGAGACTTTCTCAAAAACAAAAGTCACCATTTTGAATGCTTAGACACTACTGGTGGACATGTAAATTAGTTCAGCCAGTGTCAAAAGCAGTTTGGTGATTTCTCAAATAACTCAAAATTACTCAAATAACTCAGAATTACTATTCTACCCAGTAATGAGAATGGTAGACCTAAGCATGTGTATGTTCATTGCAGCACTATTCACAATAGCAAAGATATGGGATCAACCTAAATGCCCATCAATGGTAGACTGAATAAAGAAAATGTGGTGCATAGGCCCGGCGCGGTGGCTCACGCCTGTAATCCCAGCACTCTGGGAGGTGGAGGCCGGTGGATCACGAGGTCAGGAGATGGGGACCATCCTGGCTAACACGGTGAAACCCCGTCTCAATTTAAAATACAAAAAATTAGCCGGGCATGGTGGTGGGCGCCTGTAGTCCCAGGTACTCGGAAGGCTGAGGCAGGAGAAGGGCGTGAACCCCAGAGGCGGAGTTTGCAGTGAGCCGAGATCGCACCACTGCACTCCAGCCCGGGTGACAGAGCAAGACTCCCGCTCAAAAAAAAAAAAAGAAAGAAAATGTGGTGCATATACACCACAGAATATACTACACAACCATAAAAAAGAACGGGATCATGTCCTTTGCAGCAACATGGATGGAGCTGGAGGCCATTATACGAAGCAAACAAACACAGGAACAGGAAACCAAATGCCGCATGTTCTCACTTATGAGTGGGAGCAAAACACTGAGTACATATGGACACAAAGAAGGGAACAACAGGCACTGGGGCCTACTTGAGGGTAAAGGGAGGGAAGACGGTGACAACTGAGAAACTACCTATCTAGTACTGTGCTTATTACCTGGGTGGCAAAATAAGGTGTACACCAAACCCCCATGATGTGTAATTTACCTAACAAATCAGCACATGTACCCCTGAACCTAAAATAAATGTTAAAAAATAATAACAATAATCACCCTTTAAACCTATCTTTCAACATTTAAAGTTTGCAAAGGCAAAGTTTTATTCACCTATGGAACATGGTTTACTAACTGAGCAACTCTGGGTAAGTACTCTCTTGGCCTCTTAAGTGGGGATAATAACAGGGCATGCCTCCAAATCTTCCTGTGAACATTAAGTGAATGGATATGTACTGGACACTCAGAAAAATGCTTGGGTTGTAATGATATTTAAGTGCTATTATAATGGCAGCATTGTATGAACAGTACATGTGAAGAAATATTTTTTAAAAATCTAATCATTGTATGATATAACTAGAAATTTTAAGTACTTAAAGTAAGAATATTTCTATTTAAAATTCTAGAGGCAGTGAAAACAACATTAAAAATGAAAATAAAGACATTTTTCAGACTTAGAAAACCTGAAATAATTCATCTCCAACATAGCCACTTTACAATAAATGTTAAAGAAAGGTTTTAGGCAGAAGAAAATTGAAAAACTGATACTAGATGGAAATATAAATGCATACAAAGGACTGTGGAACACTGGACATGGTAACTACATGAATAAAATTCTGGAAGGTTTTTCTTATTATTTAAGTATCTTTAAAATATAATTGTTTAAGTAACAGTAATAACAATATAGCATGAGGTTTATAACACATGTAGAAGTCAAATTTATGGCAGTGATGACACAATGCCTATGAGGAGAAAAATGGAAGTATGCTTTTGAAAAATTTTATATGTGAAGTAATATAATATAACTTGAATATACACTGTGAAAAGTTAAAAATATATGCTACATACCCTAAACCAACCACTAAAATATGCCAACAAAGAGTAAAGGCTGATAAGCCAATCAAAGAGATAAGATGAAATTCTTAAAGAAATTCTCAATTATCCTTTAAAAAGGGCTAAAAAAGAGAATAAGTAACAAAGCACAGAGGGAACAAATGAAAAACCATTTTAAGAAAATAAACTTAAATCTAACCATATCAATAATCACATTAGTATCAATTGCCCAAAAACTCTAATATTGACAGATTAGATTCAAAGAAAGCAAAAGCTAACAGTATTCTGCCTCCAAAGAAACATACTTTAAATGCAGAAACACAAGTAAAAAGATGAAAAAATATATAAGAAACACTACCTCAAAGAAATCTGGAGTGACTATAGTAGTATCACACAAAGTAAATTTCAGTTGAATGGGTATTACTAGAGATAAAGTCATTTCAAAATAATGAAAGGGTCAGTTTGTCAAGAGAAATAAAAAACCTAAATGTTTATATAACAAATCATGTACATTCAATATACATGAAGCAAAATATAAAGATTATAAGAAAAATAAACATTTTTCTTTCCACAATTACAGTTAGATTTTTTTTGTTTGTTTTGAGACCGAGTTTCACTCTTGTTCCCCAGGCTGGAGTGCAATGGTGTGATCTCGGCTCACTGCAACCTCCGCCTCCCAGGTTCAAGCGATTCTCTTGCCTCAGCCTCCTGAGTAGCTGAGATTACAGGCACCCACCACCACGCCCAGCTAATTTTTTGTATTTTTGGTAGAGATGGGGTTTCACTATGTTGGCCAGGCTGGTCTTGAACTCACAACCTCAGGTGATCCACCTACCTCAGCCACCCAAAGTGCTGGGATTACAGGTGTGAGCCACCACGCCTGGCTTAGTCAGATATTTTTATACCCCTATATCAAAAACTGATACAGCAAGAAGACAAAAATTCAGTAAGAGTGTAAAAGATTTGACCAACATTACCACTTGACCTAATTGACATGTATAGAAAATTTCAAATACCAACTGTCAGATACACATTTTTTTTAATGTACACAGAATATTTACCTAGAAAAAAACATGCTGGGGCATAAAATTAATCTCAGTGATGTCAGAAAAATGGCAGACTAGAAAACTTTAGAACTTTGTCCCCCACGGAGACATTAAAGAAAAAACTACAAATTGGTTAAACTGACATTTAGGAACTATGGAAAACAGCTCAAGGTTTACAGAAAACACATGAACATACAAACAAAACAGAGCCACATCCAAAGCAGTAGAAAATTGTGAGGCATTTTTACTTGGCTTTGCCACATCCCATCCCTGGAACTGCACAGAATGGTCTTAGGAAAGTGATGGCTGAGCTTCCAGTTCCTTCCCTGGAACTGGAAGGGTAAACCAGACTTTATTTGAAATGTTCTAACCTGTCTGGGAGCTCCATGTTGGATTAGTCTCTGTTGTTTCTAACTCATAGGTCAGACAGCAAAGATCAGAACAGCCCAGATCTCAGGCTATGAAAACCAATGAGAGACAACAGACATAGCTCGTGAATGTTGCTGTGAGATGCATGATAGACGTGCAAATGCCTGGAGCACGAGATTACAGATAGAGGAATAAAATAGAATATTCACGACTCTGAGGAGAAGCAGGGCTATGACCCCTAGGAAAATTAAGACATTTTCTAAAAGGCTGTATACACAAGGAAAAAATAAATAAAAGCACACACAGGCCCAGAGAAAATGAAGTCTGATAAAAGACCACAGAAGATGAAAGCCTTCAGACCAGGCTGATCTCAAGTCAAAGAACATGCCTTCCTAATTATTGAAGAGCTTTTCCTACACAGACTCAGTCTGCAAACATTGGGAGAGGAAATGCCTTTTTTTCTAAATGCCCCATTTTCCACAATAACAATAACAATAACAATAACAAATTACAAGGTGTTCAAAGAGACAAGAAAGCCATGGCCCAATCAAAGAAGAAAATACAGCTGCAGAAACTGTCCCTGAAGAAACATTGACATTTGAAATACTAGACAAAGACTTTTAAACAACTATCTTATGCTCAAGGAGCTAAAGAAAAACATAGACAAATAACTAAAAAGTGAAGAAAATAATATATGAACAAAAGGAGAATATCAACAAAGAGACAGAAATTATTTTAAAAGAACCAACAAGAAATTCTGGAGATGAAAAATACAGTAAGTGAATTGAAAAATTTATGAGACAGCTTTAACAGAAGACTTTAGCAGGCAGTGGAAAGAAGCAGCAAACAAAAAGAAAGATTATTTAAAAGTAGTGAGTCTAAGGACCAAAACGGAAAAAAAAAAAAAAAGAAGTGAATAGAGTCTAAGGTATTTAAGAGTCACCATTGAGTAGTCCAATTATTCATTACAGAAGTTCCAGAAACAGAAGAGAGAAAGAAGGAGGCAGTGATTTATATGACAACATAAGTGTCAGAGGCGTTCAAACCAGAGCGACTCCATTTTGAGTGAGGGCTAGGAAAATGAGGCAGAGACTTGCTGGACTGCATTCTCAGAAAATTAGGCATTTTCCTAGCTTCTAGATGTTTATGAATCAGTGAACAAATTAATGATGCTTACTAAAACAGACCCAGACTTGGGAGTGTCCAGATATCTCAATATCTGGAGAATAAGGGCATTCCTAATTTTGCATTAAAGATAACAATATTGATTCTTGCAAAATATGGTAATTAAGAAAATTAATCCTTTATCAAAAACTCTTGTAGGAGAGTACATCTCCCCATATATGCAACCATCGTACCTAGGATGGATGTGTTCTTCCTCTCACTTTCAGGAATGTCCTACTCTGTCTATGGAGTCGCTGTTCTTTCACCGCTTGCTTTTACTTTGCACTGTGGACTCGCCCTGAATTCTTTATCATGTAAGCTCTAAGAACCCTCTCTTGGGGTCTGTATCGGGACTCCTTTCTGGTAACATAAGGATCAAAAATTTCCCAAATTTTTAAGACATGTATATGCAAATCCAAGAATCTCAATGAACTCCAAGTATGATAAAACAAAAGGAGTGTAGGCAGAGGAACAAAATTGTCAACTGAAAATTTTATAATTAGCAAAACTGTCCTTCAAACATGAGAGGAAAACCTTCTGGTTCTAAACCAGTATGTAAGGAGCTTGATAGTCATACTTTATCCTAACAACTAGTAAAAAGTTGAACAAACAAAAAACTCAACACCTCTTCTCAGATCTGTCATGGAAATGAGATCAGAGAGCAAACCAAGACCCCCCAAATTGGAGAGACAGACAGGCAGATACATAGAAGCAAAACTTAACTCATGCAGAAATGATGAGCAGAAATCTCCATAAGACCCAGTGCTGGGTTGGGCATAGTGGCTCACGCCTGTAATCCCAGCACTTTGGGAGGCCGAGGTGGGCAGATCACCTGAGGTCAGGAGTTCAAGACCAGCCTGGCCAACACGGTGAAACCCCATCTCTACTAAAAATACCAAAATTAGCTGGGCATGTTGGCGGGAACCTGTAATCCCAGCTATTCAAGAGGCTGAGGCAGGAGAATTGCTTAAAGCCGGGAGGTGGAGATTGCAGTGAGGCAAGATCATGTCATTGTACTCCAGCTTGTGCAACAGAGCAAAACTCCACCAAAGAAAAAACAAAAAACAAAAAAACACACAAAAAAAATCACCAGTGCTGAAGTAGAAAAACCTGAAACTGTAATTAACAAATTGCTGGAGCTCAATGTGAACAACTCTGAAAGTTAAAAACTTCAAGTGGGTACACTCATTGAAGGTCTCCATACTTTTGTGAATTATGCCTCCAGAAACTCTACTAGGTTCTCAGTGAATGTTGGAAAAAATGTCCTCATGCTTCTGGCAGGAGGAAGGGGAAAGGAACCATTTGGAAACATGCTGGAGTATTCAGTTATTTTTCACAAGACCTGCACCAGGAGAAACTATTTTACTAGAGCCTAATCTGCTGGGGTTTTATCAGAGCCTACTATACGTGACAGAAGGAAAATACTCAACTGGCTGTAGCCTTCCACATGCACAAAAGGGAATAAATAACTCCATCTCCTTCTGGCCTTTCATGTGGGGGAAGAGAAACACTCAACTACAATCCCTTTTAGATTTCCACATGGAAAAAGGGAAATATACAACTTCATCCTCCCTTCAGCCATTATGTCTCATCTAAAGTCGGGGAGGAACTGAGAAGCACTGATGAAGTTCACAGTCAAGGGGCACAGTCTCACCAAAAGACTGAGCCCTAATCATAGGACTATAGAATGCTCCCCTTCCCCTTACACTCTATCACTACATTACTAAAGGCCTATTTACTATAGCTGCTTTTACTTAGTACATTGTGTTCACTTTTCAACAAAAAAAATTCCAAGATAGACTGAAATGCAAAAAAAAAAAAAGCAGTTTGAAAAGTATGAACAAGCATCATAAGCAGAGTCAACTATGGCAGGAATGTTGGAATTATCAAAGCAGATATTTTAAATAATTGTAATTAATGTGCTAAGGACTCTAGTAAATAGACAACATGCAAGAACAGATGAATTATGTAAACAGAGAGATGGGGATACAAACAAAAAAATCAAAAAAGAAGTGCTAGAGATCAAAGACATTGTAATAGACATAAAGAAGGGCTTTGATGGGCTCATTAATAGACTGGACATAGCCAAAAAAGAATCTTTGAGTTTGATGATATGACAATAGAAATTTCCAAAACTAAAGAGCAGGGAAAAAAAATACTCAGTAAAAACAGAATAGAATATCAAAGAACTGTAACAAAACTACAAAAGGAGTTAATATATATATTGGGAATTTTAAAAGGACAGGAAAGAGAGAAAAAAATGGAAGCAATATTTGAAACAATAATGACTGAAAATTCCTTCCAAACTAGTGTCAGACACCAAACCAGAGATCAAGAAAGCTCAGAGTACACCAAACAGCATACATGAAAAGAAAAATTACACCTAGGCATTTCATATTCAACTTCAGAAAATCAAAAATAAGAAAAAAAAGTCTTGAAAGAAGCCAGAGAGGAAAAATACCTTACATATAAAGGAGCAAAAATAAGAATTACTTCTTAAATTTTCTTAGAAACCATGCAAGCAAGAAGAGTGAAGTTGAGAGAAAAACCACCAGCCTAGATTTCTGCACCCTGTAAAATTATCCTTCAAAAGTAATAAGAACTAAAGTTCTTCTCAGACAAACAAAACCTGAAGGCATTGTTACTGGTAGACCTACCTTGCAAGAAATGTTAACGGAAGTTCAGAAAGAAAATGATGTAGGTCAGACACTCCAATCTACATAAATAAAAGAAGAGAGTCAATGAATTAATAAGTAAAAGTAAAGTAAAGTAAAACATTCATTTTTTTGTTCCTAATTGATCAAAGACAATAGTTTGTTCAAAATAATAATAGCAACAATATATGGTTATGTATGCATATATATACGCTTTTGTATACTTTTGTATACATGAAGTGAGTGATAGCAATGATAAAAGGGAAAGGAAGGAAGAATTAGGAATATTGTGTTATTAATATATCTTCTACCTGTGAAGTGGTATAGTGTCATTTGAAAGTGTACTTGGATTAGTTGTAAAAATATATTGCGAACTCTAGGACTAATGTTTTAAAACTTTAAAAAAGTATAATTGATATGCTAAGGAAGGAGAGAAAATGAAATTATATAAAGTGCTCAATTAAAACACAAAAAGTAGAAAACTATGCGCAACAAAAATAACTAAGAGCAAGGACGGCAAAGAAAAATCATTAACAGAGATGGTACATATTAATTGCTATATCAATAGTCATCTTAACTGTCAATGGTCTAAAACACACCAATTCAAATACAGAGACTGTCATAGTAAATCAAAAAACAAGACCCAGCTGTCTACAAGAAGCTCATTTTAAATTTGAAGACTCATAGAGATAAAAATTAAGGGGATGGAAAAGATACTGAGGTAAATTATAAAGGGTGGTCATAGCCTCCCTTAAAGGAGAACAAACTTGCTAAATAGATGGAGAGAATAAACTACCCGACAGTGCACAAACCACATCATGGGCTCAGGGTTAGAACATCCTGCAGCAAGGAGGTAGAAAAATAGAAGGGAGAATTCCCAAATTCACACAAGCACAGAAACCCATGATTAGTGTCCTTGGACTGACCTATATTCACTATAATAGTAAAGGAAAAACACCCCTGGGTGGAGATTTAAGATGCTAATGATACATGCAATGTAAGTCCTAGCATGTACAACCACAGCACCTGTGCAGCCAGGGGACTACCCATAACATACTCATCAGAACACCCCTTCCCACCCCTCCATGAATAATCATGTAAATCTCCCATAAAGGGCGATCCCCCTGCATCAGACAGGGCTGTCTCACCTTTGAGCAGCCTGCTCTGATCAGCTGTCAGAGTGTACTTTTGCTTTGCAATAAACTCTTTTGCTTACTGTTACTTTGGACTCGTTCTCAAATTCTTTTGTGCAGCAAAGTCAAGAACCTGAAACAGCCCACTGGCAACAATAGCATGCTAACAGTAATCCAAAGAAAGCAGGAGTAGCTCTATCAATGACACATCCCACTTCAGAACAAGAAGAATTATCAGAAATAAAGAGAGTAATTACATAATAAAAATGGGGTCAGTTCTCCGAGAAGACGTAACAATCCTTAGTGTTTACACACCTAAAAACAGAGCATCACTATATGTTAGGCAAAAACTAATAGAACTTCAAGGAAACATAGATGAATTTACTACTGTACTTTGAGACTTTAACATCTCTCTACTAGTAATTAGCAGATTAAGCAGGCAAAAAATTAGGGAAGACATATTATAATTCAAGTCAGCAGTGACATTAATCAACTGCATCCAATTGACATGTGTAGAATAATTCACCCAACAGCAGAATACACATGCTTCTGAAGCTCCCATGGAATGTTCACAAAGACACATCACTATCTAGGCCATTAAAAAGCAACTTATTTAAAAGCATGTAAGTCATGCAAATTATGTTCTATGACTACAGTGAAATTAAGCTAGAAATCAACTTCAGAAAGATGACTGGAAAACATTAAAATACGCGAAGGCGTAACATCACACTTCTAAATAAAAAATGGATCAAGGAAGTCTCAAGAGGAATTGTAAAATATTTTGAACTAAATGAAAATGAAAATACAACTTTAAATTTGAAGACCCATAGAGATAAAAATTAAGGGGGTGGAAAAGCTACTGCGGTAAGTTATAGAGGGTGGTCATAGCTTTTCATTTTCGCTTACATCTCACGGAAGTGTGTGAAATGCAGTAAAACAATGCTTAGACCAAAATTATAGCATTGAATGTACATGTTGCATCCCAAGGAGGGTCTAAAATTAATAATCTAACTTTTCACCTTAGGAAGCTAGTAAAGGAAGAACAAATTAGACTCAAAATAAGGAGACGAAAAATATAAAAATCAATAAAATTGAAGACAGAAAAATCAATAGAAAAAAATCAACAAAATAAAAATCTGATTCTTTGAAAAGATAAATAAAATTGGTAAATCTCTATCCAGAGTAAGAGAGAAAAAGAATACAAATTATTAATATCAACATTTAAAAAAGAACCACCTCTATAGATACTATGGACATTAAAACATTTAAAAAAATAAAGAAATATTATTAACAACTTCATAAGTTTGATAACCAACATAAAATGCAGCACTTCTTTGAAATATACAATCTACTAAAATTCACACCAGGAGAAAAAGACAATCTGAGTTGTCCTATATCTATCAAAGGAACTGAATCAATAATTAATAAGCTGATAAAATAGAAAGTACCAAGCCCCAGAGAGTTCTCTAGTAAATTCTAACACTTAAAAGAAAAATTATAACAATTCTCCAGAATTTTTTCCAAAAGATAGAAGCATACAGAATGCTTCCCTAGTTATTCTATGAGGTCATTATTACCATACACCAAAACCAAAGACATTACAAGAAAGAAAAAAAGAAAGAGCACTATCTTTCATTAAGCAAAAATCCTGAACAAAGTATTAGCAAATTGGATCCAATAATGTGTAAAAAGATGATGAAGTGGACCTTATCCTAATTATGAAAGGCTAGTTCAACAATTGAAAATAAACTGATATATTTCATCACATTAACAAGAAAAAGAAAAAAAACAAGATCACATCACCAGATGCAGAAAAACATTTGACAAAATCCAACATCCATTAATGATAACTCTCGGCAAATTAGGAATAGAGGGGAAACTTCCTCAAAGTGACAATGTCTATAGGAAACCTACAGCTAACATCATATTCCCTGGTAAGAAGTTAGATGCTTTCCTGGTAAGATGAAAAACAAGGCAAGAATGCCTGCTCTCACCTTACTCAACATCATACTGAGGGTCCTAGCTAATGCAATAAAACATGAAACACACATAAAAGTTAAACAGATTTGGAAGAAAGAAATAAGACTCTGCTCACAGATGGCATGACTGTTTATGTAAAAAATCCCCCCAAAATCAACCAAAACATTTGTGGAACTAACATGTGGTTATAGTAAGGTTGTAGAATATAATGTTAATGTACAAAAGTCGATTGATTTCTGATATACCAGCAATGGGCAATTGGAATTTGAAATTAAAAGCATAATACCATTTACTTTAGCATTGAAAAGAGAAATGTGTAGGCATAAACTGAATAAAACATGTACCAAGTTTATATGAGAAAACTACAAACTCTGGTGAAAGAAATCAAAGATCTAAATAAATGGAGTATAAATAGAATAAAATATGTACAAAGTTTATATGAGAAAAAACTACAAACTGATGAAAGAAATCAAAGAAGATCTAAATAAATGGAGAGAAATTCTATGTACATGGATAAGAAGACTCAATATTGTCATAATGTCATTTCTTCAAAACTTGATCTGTAGATTTAATGGAACCCCAATCAAAATTCCAGCAAATTATTAAGTGGATATCCACAAACTGGTTCAAAAGTTTATATGAAATGACAAAAGATCCAGAACAGCCAACATAATATTGAAGGAGAAGAATGAAGTTCGAGGTCTAACAAACTAATTTCTGTATGATTCCAACTACATGGCATTCTGGAAAATGAAAAATTACAGACACAGTAAATAGCTCAGTGATTGCCAGGAGTTTGAGGGAAAGGGGACTAGGGGTAAATGGAACACAAGAGATTTTCAGAATAGTAACACTGTTATGTATGACACAGTAATTTTGGATACATGCCATTATATATTTGTCCAAACCCATGGAACGTCAGTCACAAAGAGTGAAGCCTAATAAAAACTATGGGCTTTAGTAACTAATGGTGTATCAATACTGGGTCATGGATTCTAACAAATGTGCCACACTCATGTAAGATGCTAAAAATAGGAGAAACTGCAGGGAGGTATACGGGAACTGTTTTTTTCTTTCGTCTTTTTTTCTGTAAACCTAAAACTTAGTAAAAAATGAAGCATCTTATTTTTTAAAATTATCTAAATACATTAATAAAAAGTGAGAGATTAGCAAAGTAGATTTCAAAATATCCTAATCATAAGCTGTTTATAAGAAATCTACTTTACATTTAATAAAATAGGTAAATTGAAATTAAATGCATGAAAAAGACATAATATGCAAATTTTAACAAAATAATGCAGGAATGGCTATATTAATATCTGATGGAGAGACTTCAGAATAAGGAAAATTACTAAAGACAAAGAAAGATATTACATATTTTTAAAAGCCAAGCTACTATGAAGACACAATGATCCTAAATGTATATAAACCAACAGAATTTTAAAATACATGGAGCAAAATCAGAGAATACTGAAAGAAGAAATAGACAAATCTACAATTATAGTTGGGGATTCCAACCTTCTCACTAGCTGACAGAATTACTAGTCAGAAAACTAGCATAGATATAGAAAAATATGAACTACACAGTTCACCAACAGGATCCAATTGATATTCATATATAGATTTATCACATAAAGGAAACTCCAATAAGATTAACAACTAATTGCTCATCATAAGTAACAGAAGGCAGAAGAAAGTGGAATGACATATTAAAAGTGATTAAAGAAAATAAGAGACCAAGAATCTTATATCTAGCAAAACTATATGCTAAGACTAAAGATTAAATAGACATTTTCTGGCTGGGCGTGGTGGCTCACTCCTGTAATCCCAGCACTTTGGGAGGCAGAGGTGGGTGGATCACAAGGTCAGGAGATCGAGACCATCCTAGCTAACATGGTGAAACCCCGTCTCTACTAAAAATAGAAAAAATTAGCTGGGCGTGGTGGCAGGCGCCTGTAGTCCCAGCTACTCGGGAGGCTGAGGCAGGAGAATGGCGTGAACCTGGGAGGCGGAGCTTGAAGTGAGCCAAGATCGCACCACTGCACTCCAGCCTGGGCAACAGAGCAAGACTCTGTCTCGAAAAAAAAAAAAAAAATAGACATTTTCATATAAACAAAAATTGAGAAAATGTGTTGCTGGAAGATTTATCTTGATATTTATTAACACTAACAAAAGATTTCCAAGCTGATTCCTGATACGTGTTCAACCCCATATGAGAAAACAAAGAGGCTGGTAAATTGAATTATGTAGATAATTGTTAGAGTATAATTGGATATTTTGTCTTCTTTCCTTAAATGATTTAAAATGCAATTGCATAAAATGATATGTATATACACAGATTGTTGGATTCGTAACCTATGGAAATGTAATATATTTGACAATAATGGCACAAAGGATATGAGCAGAAGCAAATCTATATTGGACCAACCAAGAGGTTGACACCAGATGGTTTTTCAGGTGTACAAAAATAAAGAGAACCAGAAATGGCAGATAAGAAGATTAATATCACAAACTTTACAAATGTATACTTGCCCTCCTTTCTTCCTCAGCTTCTTTAAAAGATGCAAAAGTGAAAAGAATAAAGCTGGAGACATCATGCTACCTGACTTCAAAGTATACTATAAGGCTACAGTAACCAAAACAACATGGTACTGGTACCAAAACAGAGATATAGACCAATGGAAAAGAACAGAGGCCTCAGAAATAACACCACACATTTACAACCATCTCTTCTTTGAGAAACTTGACAAAAACAAGCAATGAGGAAAGAATTGCCTATTTAATAAATGGTATTGGGAAAACTGGCTGGCCATATGCAGAAAACTGAAAACGGACCCCTTCCTTACACCTTATACAAAATTTAACTCACGATGGATTAAAGACTTAAACATAAGACCTAAAACCATAAAAACCCTAGAAGAAAATCTAAGCAATACCATCCAGGACATAGGCATGGGCAAGGACTTTATGACTAAAACACCAAAAGCAATGGCAACAAAAGCCAAAATAGACGAATGGGATCTGGTTAAACTAAAGAGCTTCTGCACAGCTAAAGAAACTATCATCAGAGTGAACAGGCAACCTACGGAATGGGAGAAAATTTTTACAATCTATCCATCTGACAAAAGGCGAATATCTAGAATCTACAAAGAACTTAAACAAATTTACAAGAGACAAACAACCCCATCAAAATGTGGGCAAAGGATATGAACAGACACTTCTCAAAAGAGGACATTTATGCAGCCAACAAACATATGAAGAAAAGCTCATCATCGCTGGTCATTAGAGAAAGGCAAATCAAAACCACAATGAGATACTATCTCATATCAGTTATGTGATGCTTTTATAAAGCATGCTTTCTTGCATGCCGCCATGATTGTAAGATGTGACTTTGCTCCTCCTTGCCTTACACCGTGATTGTGAGGCCTCCCTAGCCAGGTCAAATCTCTTTCGTTTATAAATTACCCAGTCGCAAGTATGTCTTTATTAGCACTGTGAGAACAGACTGATACATCAGAGATAAAGAAGGACATGCTGTAATGTTAAAGAGACAATATATCAAGAAGGTATAAAAATTATAAACCTATGTGCACTGAACGAAATTTTTCCAAAATCTACAAAGCAAAAATTAAAGGTAGAATTAAAGGTGAATTAAAGGTAGAATTCAACAATAATATTTGGAGATGGTAATCGTAGCAGACATCAGTATCTCACTTTCAATAATCAGAAAAGCTAAATAGATGCTAGCAAGAATATGGAGGATTTGAGTAACAGTATAAACTAGCTAGATATAACAGAACTGACAGTACAGTACACCCAAAAGCAGAACATTACTCTCAAGTGCACATGGAACAGTTCCTAAAATAGATCACATGCTAGGCCAAAAACCAAACCTCAAAAAAAGTAGAAAATGATTGTTCTTTGATCAAAGTGGAATTAAATTAGAAATTAAAAACAGAAAGAACTTTGGGAAAAGCAGAACTTATAAAAATTAGCTACATACTTATAAATAACCAATGAGTCAGAGATGAGATCATGA
The DNA here is from genome assembly GCF_028858775.2 of Pan troglodytes. Taxonomy (NCBI): domain Eukaryota; kingdom Metazoa; phylum Chordata; class Mammalia; order Primates; family Hominidae; genus Pan; species Pan troglodytes. Next base: position 56,086,411 of record NC_072409.2, on the reverse strand, counting down.
TGAAAAATAAGCAGAAGGATATAATAAACATTGAAATAGAAATTAAAGAAATAGAAAAAATGGTAGAGCAAATCAACAAAACCAAGAGTTGGGTCTTTAAAAAGATTAACAAAATTAACAAACTTTAGCTACATTTACAGGGAGAAAGAAAGATTCAACTTACTAAAATTAAGAATGAAAGAGGGACATTACTATTGACCTTATAGAAATAAAAAGAACTATAAAAGGTACTATGAAAAAAAGAATGTCAACATATTAGATAATGTTGACGAAATGATATCATTTCTAGAATAATATCTACCATTTAAAGAAGAATTAGTGCCATTCTTCACAAGCTCTTAAAAATTTTTTAATATTTATTATAGTATTACTTATAATAGCCAAAAAGTAAAAACAACCCCAATGTTAATTAACTGATGAATGGATAAATACAATATGGTGTATCATATATCGTATATATAATATCATGTTATTGACCAACAAAAGGAATGAAGTACTGACACATGCTGCAACCTGGGTGAAAATATTATATTCTTGTAAATATCATGCTGCGTAAAAGAAACCAGAACCAAAGAGTGCATTTTGTATTATTCCGTTTATATAAAATCTCCCAAACAGGCAAGTTTAGACAGTGGTTGCCTAATGATGTAAGGTGGAGGAGGAATGGGAAGTGACTGCTAATGGGTACTGGGACTCTATGAGGGTACCAAAAATGTTATAAAATTAAACTTTGGTGATGATTGAACAACTGAATGAATATATTAATATGTATGAAACATTTTAAGTGAGTAAATTACACAAAATTTAAATTATGGCTAAACAAAGCTGTTTTTAAAAAGTGTACCAGCAGCAGAAAATTAGTTATAAATTAATCAGGATTAAACAGTGCTCATCTTGATTAAGCTTATAATGGATGATGATTATTTTACTTGTTTTATTCTATAGTAAACAGTTTGAGATTCAGTGACTAAACAAAGGACTACCTTTACACTCTACTTATTTTTTAAGTAAAAGAAAAACATTATTAAAAAGTATATAAACTGGTTCATGTTTATGTTAACTATCTTACCCTTCCTTCTCTTTTACTTCCAATTACTTTGGTTATATTTCGGGTTTTATTTGATATTGTCTATGGAATCTGTTAATCATTCTTTAAAGGAAAGAGGAAGTGGGTAGGGAATAAAGTATGGAGCCATCCAAAAACGAAAAGATCTGGGAAGATGCTGTGCTGATTTAATGTTAAGAAATGTTCAGAAAGTAAACCCTTGATGTCTTGGTTTTTATTTTAGAAATATTATCTTGTTGACAATTTACTAAAGTGCAGGCCAGGCACGGTGGCTCACGCCTGTAATCCCAGCACTTTGGGAGGCTGAGGTGGGCGGATCACGATGTCAGCAGATCAAGACCATCCTGGCTAACACGGTGAAACCCTGTCTCTACTAAAAATACAAAAAACAAAAATTAGCCGGGCATGGTGGCGGGTGCCTGTAGTCCCAGCTACTGGGGAGGCTGAGACAGGAGAATGGCGTGCACCCAGGAGGCGGAGCTTGCAGTGAGCTGAGATCGCGCCACTGCACTCCAGCCTGGGCGACAGAGCAAGACTCCATCTCCAAAAAAAAAAAAAAAAAAAAAAAAATACTAAAGTGCATACAACTGATTTAAAATAAAAATAAGGTATATGAAAATATGTAAGATGCAGCTGAAGCAGAGGTGAGAGGAAAATTTTTATTACTAAATGTTTATATTAGAAGTGATAAAGTCCTCAACCAACTAAATTCCTACCTCAAACAACAAACAAAAACAAGAAATAAAAAGAGCAAAATAAGACCAAATCAAGAAGCAGCATATTCTGGTATAACTTTCAAATTATCCTTTAAAAATAGTCATAAGTTCAGAATCTGGTGTACAAATTCTATATTATGTCTCCTTACCTTTAAAATGCATTTTTTTTTTTTTTTTTTTTTTTTTTTTTTTTTGAGAGACAATCTCGCTCTGTCGCCAGGCTGGAGTGCGGTGGCACGATCTCGGCTCACGGCAACTTCCGCCTCCCGGGTTCAAACAGTTCTCCTGCCTCAGCCTCCAGAGTAGCTGGGACTACTGGAACGCGCCACCACATCCAGCTAATTTTTGTATTTTTAGTAGAGACGGGGTTTCACCATGTTGGCCAGGATGGTCTCCATCTCCTGACCTCTTGATCCGCTCGCCTTGGCCTCCCAAAGTGCTGGGATTAAAGGCGTGAGCCACCGCGCCTGGCCTAAAATGCGTTTCTTTTCCTTGATATAAATGTATTATCTGTACTACAATGAATACTGAAATGCCATAATTGAGGCTTTTTGTTTTAACTTTGGAAATGGAATAAAGGAGAGAAGGAAGGATGAGAGTCTCCTGAGATATTTAGATAAATGTTAGAGAAAAGAAAAGATTCAAGTTGATATTCTGACAAACCTGATAAATCACATGGACAAATCTGACATTTATGCGAGTAAACGAAATGGAAAACAATATAACTGGGTGTAAAGAAAGAAGGAGATAAAAAAATACAAAGTTAAATAGTCCCTCATATTGGTCACAAGGCCAAATCAGCTGGCTCAGAATGTCATTTACTGCAGAAAGCCTCACTGAATTTCCTCCTTTAAGGAATGACTTTGTTCCTAGGAAATCTACACTAGTGTATAGAAATAAAGGGGCATACTGTCTGCATCTTGCTTTTAGATAATTCAGAAAAATGTGTGTGTATATCTATATCAATACCTATCTAGAATAAACAAGTGTGACGAAATGTTAACAATTGATAAACCTGGGTAAAGGTAGGTATATGGGAGTTCTTTGCATATTTTTTCAACTTTTATGCACATGCGAAATTATCTGCAAGTGAAAATGTTTGTAAAAATTAAAAAACATACCATTTCAAAATAGGCTGTATTTATATAAGAAGTGCCCAATGTTTTTGCTTAATTTCTTTGTGGTAAGATTTTAGTCTTCCAGGAAAAGTTTCATATTGGTTATTATTGTGAAAAATAATGAAGAGGTCTGCTTCTAATTTTTCTAAGTTCCCTTTTGAATAACTAAGCATCTACACCAAATTAAAGATACTTCTCTATAATTTTTAAAAATTCAAAAAGGATGTCTCATAAAGTAAGAAAATAAACTGTGGTTTGTTCCTCCATTGTTGTTAATTTGCAATGTCCCACTTATCTCTGATGGGATATCAGTAAATTTACTTGCCTTATTGTACTTGTTCCTTGATGTATTTCTAATGATTATATCATTCTTTGAAGACTTACATTTGTACCCCCTGAACAATTGTGAGATAAAGTGTTGTATTTGAATACACTAAATGAATAAGAACTATCATGAGCTCTTCAGAAAGTAATGTCTAGAAGTCACCAAAATTCCCACTGTAGTACCTTTTAAGATAAGATAAATCCTTTCCAAATAAACAACAAAGTAGACTTTGATTTACTTTTTTATTTCTTTCTTTCTTTACACTAACAGAACAAATTCATGCTAAAACCCTGTCTTTCCTTTTGTTTACAACCTCATATATATCAGCTCTATCTATTGAATTTATTTCTCCATAATGTCATTTTATTGTAACTTTGTGTTTTATACTTTTCTAGTGAAACATGACTGATAACTCTTAAAGAGACAACTTGCTTTATGAGAACTTCTTCTGAATTCTCTTATATCAGACAGCACAAGATATAGAGAATTATGGATGTAAAGACGATATAAGCATAGTTTACAGTTGAATAACGCCCATTATTTTCAGCTGCAGGTTTTAGACAATGTGGAAGCATTGACCGCCAGAATTCATTTCCATTGCTGATGAACATTACCTCCAGCTCTCATTAACAACAACAAAAACACACACACACACACAAATTAAAAAGTCATTTTTAGGCCGGGCGCGGTGGCTCACGCCTGTAATCCCAGCACTTTGGGAGGCCGAGGCGGGCGGATCACGAGGTCAGGAGATCGAGACCATCCTAGCGAACACGGTGAAACCCCGTCTCTACTAAAAATAGAAAAAAATTAGCCGGGCGTGGTGGCGGGCGCCTGTAGGCCCAGCTACTCGGGAGGCCGAGGCAGGAGAATGGCGTGAACCCAGGAGGCAGAGCTTGCAGTGAGCTGAGATCGGGCCACTGCACTCCAGCCTGGGCGAAAGAGCAAAACTCCGTCTCAAAAAAAAAAAAAAAAGTCATTTTTAAAAAATCCTGAGCTGATGTAGTCTGCCAGCTAGCTCTTCCTTTCTCAAGTGGCCACTGATAATTCTGCAAGGAAATATTAGAATTAGATTAGATATTTGGAGCCTAAGTCAAAATAATTACACATTTGTCCACTTTGGAAAGTAATGGAGGTGAAGGGGGTGTGTGTGTGTGCACTTGTATGGACACACACATGCATAGGTACACACACATGTATTGTGTTTTCTTGTTTTGTTTTGTGCTTTAATTTTTATTTTTAAATTGTAAATTGACAAATCATAGTTGTGTATATTTATGGAGTACAAAATGATGATATAATTTATGAATACAATTTGGAATAATTATATCAAGCTAATTAACATCCACCACCTCAAATACTTGTCATTTTTAATGGGGAATGCATTTGAAATTTACTGTCTTAGTGATTTTTAAAATGTAGAATTCTTTACTATGTACTATTTTCACCAAGTTTTGCAATATATCTCAAATAAAAAAAACCTTATTATTCCTTTTGTATAAATGAGGCTTTGTACCTTTTGACCAATATCTATCCGTTCCACCCCACACCTCCAGCCTCTGCTAATGACCATTCTGCTCTCTGCTTCTTACAGTTTGATTGTTTTAGATTCCACATATAAGTGAGAACATGCAGTTTTTGTCTTTTTTGGCTTCGCTTATTTCTTTTAGCGTAACATTTTCCAATGTTGTTGCCAATGAAAAAATGATTTTTGTAAAGGCATGTAATTGTAACAGTCTCTTATGATCCTTTGTATTTTTGTGGTATCAGTTATAATGTCTCCTTTTTCATTTCTAATTTTATTCATTTGAGTCTTCTCTCCTTTTTTCTTAGTCTAGCTAAAAGATTATTGGTTTTATATTTTTAAGAAACTTAGTTTTGTTCATCTTTTGTGTCATTTTCTAGTTTTCATTTCACTTATTTTTGCTCTGATCTTTATTATTTTATTTCCTTCTGCTAACATTGGAAGAATTTGATATCATTTTTCTATTTCCTTGAGGCATAATACTAAGTTGTTTATTTGAGATCTTTCTTCTTTTTGCTGTTGATATTTATTGCTATAAACTTTCCTCTTAGAAATGCTTTTGCTGTATCTCATAAGTTTCTGTATGTTGTGTTTCCATTTTTGTTTTTCTCAAGATATTTTTACATTTCTTGTTTAATTTCTTCATTGACCTATTGGTTGTTCAAGAGCATGTTGCTTAATTCTTTTAATTTTCATTTCTTCATTGACCTATTGGTGGTTCACCACCATGTTGCTTAGTTTCCACGTATTCGTACATTTTCTGGAATTCCTTCTACTGTTGGTTTCTAGTGTCATATCATTGTCTGAAAAGGTACTTGATATGATTCTAATATTAAATTTGCAAAGATTCGTCTTGTGGTCTAACCTGTTGTCTATCCTGCAGAATGTTCTATGTGTCCCTGAGAAGAATGTGTATTCTGCTGCTTTTGGGTGAAGTTTCTGTATGTGTCTATTAGGTCCATTTGGCCTAAAGCGTCCTTCAAGTTTAATGTTATTTTCTATCTTTTTTTTTTTTTTTTGAGACAGAATCTCGCTCTGTCACCCAGGCTGGAGTGCGGTGGCGCGATCTCGGCTCACTGCAAGCTCCGCCTCCCGGGTTCACGCCATTCTCCTGCCTCAGCCTCCCCAGCAGCTGGGACTACAGGTGCCCGCGGCCACGCCCGGCTAATTTTTTTGTACTTTTAGTAGAGACAGGGTTTCACCGTGTTAGCCAGGATGGTCTCAATCTCCTGACCTTGTGATCCACCTGCCTCGACCTCCCAAAGTGCTGGGATTACAGGCGTGAGCCACCGCGCCCGGCCCTATCTTTTTATTTTAATAAAATAACTACCTAATTTATGACAGTAGGAAAGTAGGATCTGGTGTTCTCTGAGCTTCTTTGATTTGTGGGCAGGTGTCTGTTGCTGAATTTTAAAAGTTCTCAGCCATCCCTTTTTTCTTTTCACATTCTGTGTGAATGCAGTTTTCATAGAAGGTGCTAGATTTGTGCGACCCTAAAGATAGGTGACTCCTCTGACTCACAGATCCCTGGGAGCCTCTCCCGAACAGAGTTTCTTTATCCACACACCCCACTTCCCATACCGACTCTCCCACATAGGTGTTCTGGCCACCAGTAATCTCTGAAGGATGGAAGATGAAGAGACATGACTTTTACCTGAGTCTCTACTCCTCCCAAAAGAATGAATGTTCCTGGAAACTTCACCAATATAAAATCAGGGGATATCAATATACATAAGCACTCATTACTCATGTAATGGAGGCCTTGGCAAAATATGACACTTAAATTTCTGCTCAGGGAGAGTAGAAAATAGGCACAGAGAATAGAGAGACTGGTAAAGAATGAAGGCTCAAAGGTGATTGAGTTGTGTTAAAGGCACGTCTTGATCAGGCTTTGCTTTATTTTTCTCTTGTGGAGTATGAAACTGGGTGTTACAATTAAATATATTTCTTGATTTCCTAAAATGTTATAGGCTGTTTCCAATTTTTGTTATTTTTGGAGTTTCTTAAATCGAAATTTGATTCAGGATAATTAAAAAATATAATGTTAAAGTTAAGATGGAAAGTAGGTCAAAAGGCAATCATGTTAAACAAGAGGATAATTGGAGATAGGACCTTGAACACGAAAGTAATCTTAAATTCTTGACTATTATGATACAGTTTGCATAAAGAACTGAGATTTCTTCAGAAAACTATAGTGAAATGGGACACTACAGATCAAATATAAATTTAAAAATGAACACATTTATTCAGTACATATCCATAGATTATTCTGGATTAAATGTACACATTTTAAGAATAAAGTTTTAAATTTGAAAATGAAAGACTGTTTCCCATCTAAACAGACCGTTGGCTTCAAGATACTTACAACTGTGTTAAATCATCTTCCATTGGTTATAGTTGGTTATGGCATCGGCATCCCCAAATCTGGCTGACCCATACTACATTTTTCCTAAATCTCTTTTCTTCTGTATCTTGCTAAGGCAGGTTCATCCTCCTGATTTCCTGTATTTAAAACCCCAGTGCCACATTTGACCTTGTCCTTTCTCTTCTGCTGTTCACATCTTCTGTCTCTCACATTCATTCCAACCTACACATCCCAGTGGCCTAGTCCTATTTAATCACCCAACCCCCTCTCTCCTGAATGAATGCAGAAAGCTTTCTCATCTCTGGACTCTTAACACAACAGTTATTACACACGACTGTCAGATGTGTGGGGTTCTTGAACCGTAGTTCTGTGGTGTCATCATTCGTTTTAAAAATTTTGATTGGCTCCCTATTACCTAGAAAATAAACTTTAGTGTCCTTTGCTCAACATGTGAGGCCCTCCACAATCTAATTTCACACACTCCAAAACCTTATTTCTACCTACTCTCTTCCAAGGACCCTGAACCCCACATTCCAGGCAAATCCAGTCATTGAACACTTGCAAAGGCCATCAGAAGTCACTGCAAAACCAATCCGGTCTGACTCTTATGTTGTTTAGTGCTCTATCCCCTTTGTCTGAAATGGCTTTCCCTCCACCTCTATTTTTATTTACCGGCACCTTCCACAGCTTTCAACATTCAGTTTGTCATGAAGGCAGCTGTTACAGACTGGACTAGAAGACTGTGAACTGAATTGGTGGTTTCCAAATCAGTATCACACTTGATTCCCACCTCCAGAAATTTTGATAGAGGGGACTGGGAGTAGAGCCAATGAGTCTTACACACACAGACACACACACACACCCCCCAAAACAAACACACACTTACCCTAATGACTATCTAGGTGCCAGCCCTAGCCTAGGCCAGGCTGGTGGAACATGCTGGATTAAAAACAACAGGACACTGAGAAAGTATTTGCTACACATACATATGGGATTTGACCATGTGTTATTTACAGATAACCTAACTCATTGGAGTAAAACCTATCTTAAATTGGCATATGGTATACGATATGTTGTAGCATTTTATTAGTGAACATTTGTAAGGTTTTATTTGTGAAAACTGATAAGACTGTATTTGTGACCATCACAAGGAAAACTGATAAAACTGTATTTGTGACCATCTCAAGGAAGGCCTGTCCTATGCCATGCTCACCTGCCAAGCTGGCTGCAGTCCCTTCCTCTCCTGACCTCACTTTGCCCCTAAAGGCGTCTCTGTTATTATACTCATGGCTTTCCATTTTCTAATACTGTGTACTGATCATTTCAACACATGCCTTATTCTCTAAATAGACTGAAAGATTCATTAAGTATCTGAAAAGCAAATGCTGATGAACTTGCCTAGAATAAAAGGCATGAACCATGCAAGTTTCTAACATAGATTGTAGCAGCCACCCCAGATGATTGCAATCACCTCCCCATTGATCTCCCAGCTGACACATTCTATGTATTTGTAACTCAGCAACCAGAGTGATCCTTTAAAAATTATCAGAGAGCGCCACTCCTCTTAGTAAAGCACTACCCCACCCCAGTCACGTAGCTTTCTGATTCACAGGAGTAAAAGCCAAAGTCCTTATAATGGCCTAAAAATCGTACATAATCTGTTCCTTTTCAGATTTCGTTCACTACCATCTTCCCCCTTCTCTCTCTGTTCCAGTTACAACAGCTTGCTGCCCCCCTCAAACACAACTAGCATGTTCCTGCCCCAGGGCCTTTGCACCTGCTTTTTCCTCTTAGTGCAACAAGCTTGCTCCAGATATCTGAAAGGCTGACCATCTCGCCACCTTCAGATGCGTGTTCTAATGTCTCTTTATCAGTGAGAGCTGCTTTGTCCACCCTGGGCATCTTCTTGCCCTTCCCTGCTTTATTCTTCCCCATGGCACTTACTCACATTGGACACTAAACACTTGTTTCCTTAGCTAGGCATTCTTCTCCTACCCTCACAACAGTAGGAATGTCCTAAGGTTCTGAGAAGACTCCTGTGCTAGGTTTCCAGACTCCTGTCCTCTCACATTTGGTGCTCATGCACCTCTTGGTCATTAGTGCACTCCAGAGGTTAGGACCTAGAGTATGTGGCTGTCCTTCAGAGGAGGGAAAGGGATTGCTTGGGAGTAGAGAAGGGAGCTTTGGCCTCGCAGTGCAGGACCCCTGTGCCCACAGGCCTCTGTGTGTTGACAGCAATGCTCTTGGTGTCCACCTGCACTGCCCTCTGGTGTTCAGTCAAAATCAAGCAAATAGTTACGAACTGCTATAGGGGATTGTTACCAGGTCCTGAGTCTGAGTGTTGGGAACACAAACCCAGAAGCAAAGAAATCTGCCCAACACCCCTGACATGTGGGTTTCACAGATAATACTGAGGTCAGAGTAGCATGTTAAATGACACCACAGTGATGACACAATCATAAAAATCTACACTGTGGACTCTGTCCTAGTTTCTTTAACGAATTGCATGGAAAAAAAAAGATGGAAGGGGAAGAATAAGAATGGAGAATGCTTTAGAGACTCTGCAATCCATCGTAATATCCGTACAAGGATTCTGCTTTTTTAAAAAAAAGAAAAATGGTGTGAAAAAATATGTAAGACTGGCCAGGCAGCGTGGCTCACACCTGTAATCCCAACACTTTGGGAGGCCGAGGTGGGTGGATCACTTGAGGTTAGGAGATCAATCCTGGCCGACAAGCCTGACCAACATGCCAATATGGTGAAACCCCGTCTCTACTAAAAATACAAAAAATTAACCAGGCATGGTGGTGGGCACCTGTAATCCCAGCTAATTGGGAAGCTGAGGCAGAAGAATTGCTTGAACCCAGGAGGCGGAGGTTGCAGTGAGCCGAGATCTTGCCACTGCACTCCAGCCTGGGTGACAGGGCAAGACTCTATCTCAAAAAAAAAAAAAAAAAAAAAAAAAAAAAAGTAAGACAATCAGGGAAATTTGAACAGCGACTGGATTTTGGTTAAAAGTAAGTAATTCTGGCTAATTTTTTAGATGTATTATTTTAAAAAGGGGATCCTTACCCTTTGGAGGTGGATACTAAAATATTCATGGATGAAATGATAGGATGCCAGAAATGCTCTTCAATTAATCTATGTCAGGGAAGTGGGATCAGAGGAATCAGGACTGTCTAAAACTGAAGCTGGGTATTAGGTCAATGAGTTAATTATACTATTCATTCATTATGCTATTTATTTCCTTTTGTATATTCTTTAATTTTTTATAATAATAGTAATAAAGATATGTTGAACATGGTAAAGATGGAAAATGTATAGAGACAGAAGAAGAAATATTCTTATTTTTCATTTCATACAATTCTATAGTTTCACATTTTGTTTTGTTTTACCATATTTATGCATTAATTCTATAACTGTAAAACATGCTATTAATAATTAAACTGACCTCATGAAAATTCTTGGAGAGTGAAAACTTTGAAACTCATGTGCTAGGTACATCATTAAAATATATCATTCAGGCAACACCTGATGACTCACATCTATAATCCCAGTAATTTGGGAGATGAAGATAGGAGGCTCCCTTAAGCCCAGGAGTTTGAGACCAGCCCTGGCTATATAGTGAGAGCCTGTTTCTACAAAAAAAAAATATTTTTAATTAGCCAGGCACGGTGGCACTCACCTGTAGTTCCAGCTACTCAGGAGGCTAAGGTCAGAGGATAGCTTGAGCATGAAAGTTCAAGACTGTAGTGAGCCATGGTCATGCCACTGCACTCCAGCCTGGGCAACAGGGTAAAACCATGTCTCAATAAACAAACATATAAATACATAAATAAATAATAAAGTATTCCATTCAACATTTTTACCTTAGTAATGCTCAATGTTTGGTTTTTACTTATTTCCTTTTATGTTGTATTTTCTAGACCAAATTCACATATAGTATAAAGCAGAAGAAACTAATGATTAAATTCATTGTTCGTAATTGTATTCAGTTTCTTATTTTCATCATCATTTGTTTACAAGTTTTTTTTTCTTTGTTGAGACAGAGTCTCGCTGTCACCCAGGCTGGAGTGCAGTGGCGAGATCTCAGCTCACTGAAAGCTCCACCTCCCAGGTTCACGTCATTCTTCTGCCTCAGCCTCCGGAGTAGCTGGGACTACAGGTGCCCACCACAATGCCTGGCTAATTTTTTGTATTTTTAGTAGAGACGGGGTTTCACCATGTTAGCCAGGATGGTCTCAATCTCCTGACCTCGTGATCTGCCCACCTCAGCCTCCCAAAGTGCTGGGATTACAGGTGTGAGCCACTGCCCCGGTCTGTTTAGAAATATTTTTAAAGAATTATTGCACTTCTGTTCGGATAGAAAAACAAAAATACATTTTAAGAATACATATTTGTATGTATAAAAATATAAAATTTTGAAAAGTTGAATATTTCAAGCCAGTTATGTAGATGTCCTTGTCCTTCTCTGAGCTGCTGACTCACGTTCCATGAAGCGGGATGGGTCTCACAGGGCCTGTCAGGATGCAGGCTGTGATGTGAAGGCCACTCGACACTCACAGGATTGGACGGGTTTGTGAAGGAATTTGGAGTGAGCCTTAGTTAGCTCCTTAACATTTCCTTTGAGCAACATCAGTGCTTTTGACATTTTGCACTGCCGTATAAAACTGTAAGTGCATGCAGAGATGTATGTTTCTGAATAAATCACAAAATTGACAAGCAACTGCCATGCATTGTTTTTTGTATCATAGCTAACTAATAAAGTACAGACTGCAACATTTACTTATTCAAATACCTTTAAAGATCTGGTATTTTTTTGCTTCTACTTCCCAGGAATTTGACATCAGGGACATTTTCTATTATTTCCATATCTATTGAAATGAACTCAAATCAAAAATGAGGATGTTTCATTATACATTTAAAATGTGAGTTTTCCCATTTAAAGTCACGCAAACTGAAGTTACTATGAAAAAGATTTAAAATTGTGCAGAATGAATCACTGAAAAATTAGTTTATTCTAAAGATCATATATTCAGAGTAAACATGTTTAAATTTTATTACTTTTAGAGTAAATATACTTAAATTTTATTCAATTTCCTCTTTGTCAGCAAATTAGTGAATAACATTACTGATATCTTAGATGTTTGTGGACACAAAGAGAATAGAGGTAAAAATCATGACCCTCAAAGAGCTCAAAATCCTAAGATTTTTATGGGCAGCCCCAGAGGTATAAAATTCAAAAGGACATTACTTCTCCATTCCTGATTAGGTACGCAATGTTCTGGGATTATGCATGGCTCTTGGATACTTGAGAGTAATAATGACAGTGATCTCTGAATTAACATAGTTCAACTTTTATAATAATTATGGCCTTCAACCATGGGAAGTTTGTGGAGCACTGAGATTTCTTGGGGCGATTTTGTAACAGCTAATTCTTAACAGCAATGTTATTTCAGGCTTTTTGGCTGTTCCCTGTTACAACTGCTGATCTTTTATTCCTATAATGGTACAGAATTCTTTGAGAAAAATAAATTCATCTTTTCATTCATTTAAGGGAAAAATTGTCACCACAAGTCTATGGCTATAATGTTCTCCATCATTTAAAGAATAAAAGGAATAATCTGGTTGAAATTGAATTATCTAAGCTTATATATGGTTTTGATTCAATGGTTAACATGCATTTTTAACAAGTAATATGGTTTGGCTGCAACATTTACTTATTCAAATACCTTTAAAGATCTTTTTTTTTTTTTTTTTTTGCGTGTGCTTCCCAGGAATTTGATGTCAGATGCATTTTCTATTATTTCCATATCTATTGAAATGAACTCAAATAAAAAAGGGGATGTTTCATTACACACTTATTAATGTGTAATTTAAGATTAATGTGTAATCTTGTAATTCCCATAATCCTCATGTGTCAAGGGCGGGACCAGATGGACATGATTGAATCATAGGGGTGGTTTTCTCCATGCTGTTCTCGTGATAGTGAGTTCTCACAAGATCTGATGGTTTTATAAGGGGATTCTTCCTTCACTCAAAACTCATTGTTTCTGCTGCCACTCTGTGAAGAGGTGCCTTCGGCCATGATTGTAAGTCTCCTGAGGCATCCCCAGCCATGTGAAACTATGAGTCAATTAAACTTCTTTTCTTTATAAATTACCCAGTCTTGAGTAGTTCTTCATAACAGCATGAAAACAGACTAACACAGTAAATTGGTACCACAGACATAGGGTGCTGTTATAAGGATACCCTAAAATGTGGAAGTGACTTTGGAACTGGGCAACAGGCAGAGGTTGGAATAGTTTGGAGGGTTCAGAAGAAGACAGTAAAGGCTGGGTGTGGTGGCTCATCCCTGTAATCCCAGGACTTTGGGAGACTGAGGCAGATGGATGACCTGAGGTCAGGAGTTTGAGACCAGCCTGGCCAACATGGTGAAACCCCATCTCTACTAAAAATAGAAAATTAGCTGGGCATCGTGATGCATGCCTGTAATCCCAGGTACTTGGGAGGCTGAGGCAGGAGAATGGCTTGAACATGGGAGGTGGAGGTTGCAGTGAGCAGAGATTGCACCACTGCATTCCAGCCTGGGCAACAAGAGCGAAACTCCATCTCAAAAAAAAAAAAGAAGACAGAAGAACGTGGGAAAGTGTGGAACTTCCTAGAGACTTGGAGGACTTGGAAGACAAGAAGATGTGGGAAAGTTTGGGACTTCCTAGAGACTTGAATGGCTTCTACCAAAATGCTGATAGTGACATGGAAAATGAAGTCCAGGCTGACGTGGTCTCAGATGGAGATGAGGAACTTGTTGGGAACTGGGATAAAGGTGATTCTTGCTACGCTTTAGCAAAGAGACTGCAACACTTTGCCCCTGCCCTGGAGAGCTGTGGAACTTTGAACTTGAGAGAGATGATTTAGGGTATCTCGTGGAAGAAATTTCTAAGCAGCAAAGTGTTCAAGAGGAAGCAGAGCATAAAAGTTTGGAAAACTTGCAGCCTGACAAGGCGATAGAAAAGAAAAACCCATTTTCTTGGGAGAAATTCAAGCCAGCTGCAGAAATTTGCAGAACAAGGAGTGGAATATTAATTACCAAGACAATGAGGGAAATGTCTCCAGGGCAAGTCAGAGACCTTCTTGGCAGCCTCTCCCATCACAGGCCTGGAAACCTAGGAGGGAAAAATGGTTTCATGGGCCCAAGACCCCCTGTTCTATGCAGCTTTGAGACATGGTGCCCTGTCTCCCAGCTGCTTCAGCTCCAGCCACAGTTAAAAGGGGTCAAGGTACAGCTCAGGCCATTGCTTCAGAGGGTCCAAGCTCCAAGCCTTGGAGGCTTCCATGTGGTGTTGAGCCTGTGGGTTCACAGAAGTCAAGAATTGAGGTTTGGGAACCTTCACCTGGATTTCAGAGGATGTATGGAAATGCCTGGATACCCAGGCAGAAGTTTGCTGCAGGGGCAAAGCCCTCATGGAGAACCTCTGCTAGGACAGTGCAGAAGGGAAATGTGGGGTTGGAGCCCCCACACAGAGTCCTCACTGGGGTACTACCTAGTGGAGCTGTGAGAAGAGGGTCACTGTCCTCCAGACCCCAGCATGGTAGCTCCACTGACAACTTTCACTGTGCCCCTGGAAAAGCCACAGACACTCAATGCCAGCCCATGAAAGCAGCCAGGAGGGGGTTGTACCCTGCAAAGCCACAGGGGTGGAGCTGCCCATGGCCATGGGAGCTTACTTCTTGCATCAGTGTGACCTGGATGTGAGACCCAGAATCAAAGGAGAACATTTTGGAACTTTAAGGTTTAAGGACTGCCCTATTGGATTTCAGACTTGCATAGGGCCTGTAGCCCCTTTGTTTTGGCCAATTTCTCCCATTTGGAATGGGTGTATTTACCCAATGCCTATGCCTCCGTTGTATCTACAAAGTAACTAACTTGCTTTTGATTTTACAGGCTCATAGGTGGAAGGGACTTGACTCAGATGAAACTCTGGACTTGGACATTTGGGTTAATGCTGTAATGAGCTAAGACTCTGGGGAACTGTTGTAAAGGTATGATTGTGTTTTGAAATGTGAGGACATGAGACTTGGAGGGGGGCCAGGGACAGAATGATATGATTTGGCTCTGTGTCCCCACTCAAATCGAATCTTGAATTGCAGTTCCCATAATCCCCAAGTGTAAAGGGTAGGATCAGGTGAACATAATTGAATCATGGGATAGTTGCCCCCATGCTGTTCTCATGATGGTGGGTGAGTTCTCATGAGATCTGATCATTTTATAAGGGGCTTCTCCTTTGCTCAAAACTCATTCTTTCTGCTGCCACCCTGTGAAGAGGTGACTTCTGCCATGATTGTAAGTTTCCTGAGGCTTCTATAGCCATGTGGAACTGTGAATCAATTAAACCTCTTTTCTTTGTAAATTACCCAGTCTTGGATATTTCTTCATAGCAGCATGAGAATGGACTAATAAAACATGTGAGTGCATTTCTAGTTAATAAATAGGTAATATTTTCTGTGTTTTCTGCTATGGTAATGAATTGCATTACAACTTCACTAAAGAGAGAAATCACTCACAATTTGAGACCTAAACCAAGAGCTGAAGAAAGTGCAAAGAGACCTACAATAATTCCTATAAGTTATTTCCAATGGAAGGCCTCTGTGTATGTAGTACTGTAATACAAAAAACCTATGGAATAAAAAGAATGCATTCTCTGAGTAATGTTATGCAGTTTAATTAACCCCTCTCTGCATATTTTTGGCAGCTGTCATCTGTATTATAGGGATAATACAATTAATGTTACTGTCATGATTACATGAGTGAGATGAGTGAGGCTTTTTTTTGTTTTTTTGTTTGTTTGTTTTGAGACAGAGTCTTGCTCTGCCACCAGGTTGGAGTGCTGTGGCGCGATCTTGGCTCACTGCAACCTGCAACTCCCTGGTTCATGACATTCTGCTGACTCAGCCTTCTGAGTAGGCCATTGTGTGTGTGTGCTGAGGGGTTCCCTTATTGGACAAAATGTACAGGGTAGCAAGGGATTTTTGGCAGCAAAGGATTGTGATTGGGAGGAGTAGTAATATTTCATGAGAAGTAAGTCGAGAAGCAAACGAGTGCTGTGTGTTTTCATTAAGCAATAGGGTCGACACAGCATGGGAACATACACATCAAGTGGGCAGCCTAACACTAAATCAGAAGTAGCCTGGATGAGTTGGAAGTCATGGCCACTGTTTGTAGGCCAGGAGGATATGCTTTAGCACTGGCTGGTTTTGTGGGAAAACAGAGAGAAAGACATGGCTGAGTCTCAGGGTGCTCAGAGAAGGCCACAGCCTTGGGGTGCTGTGGTGACCACAAACACTTCCCCCATCCCATACCAATCTTTAAGAGCCTTTTCCTTCTTAAAGGCCTGTCACTTAGCAAAGAGCTTTCAATGAACCCTCCCCTCTGGGCCACTTGTTGGATTGCAGACAATCAGTGATGGAGGGCTGGATGCAACTGTGGGATGCTGTGATTTGGTTTGGCTCCTGGGTCTAGAGTGCTCTGGGGTCCACTGTACTTCTGGGAGAAAACGCCAAGGCCATGACTCTCTTGCTCATTTACAAACAAAAGATTGAGGGCTAGCTAAACAAGGACAGAGCGGAAGCAGCTTTCTGTAAGACACACCCACCAGTGTGCCTTGTCAGTTTACCATTGCCATGGCAAAACTCAGGCATTACCACCACTTTCAGCGGCAATGACCTGATGACCCCAAAGTTACCACCCATTTCCTAACAATTTCTGCACAAACCACCCCTGAATCTGCATGTAATTAAAAGTAGGTATACGTATGACTGCAAAACTGGGCTCAGCTGCTACTCTCAGCACCCTGCCTATGGGGCAACCCTGGGAGCAGTCACTGAGCTGTGACCCCACAGGAGCTGTAACAGTGTTGCTTTGATAAAGGTGTTTTCTTCCACCTTACCACTGGCTTGCCCTTGAATCCTTTCCTGGGTGAAGCCAAGAACCCTTGCAGGCTAAGCCCCACTTTGGGGTTCGCCTACCCTGCATCAGCATCAGGTTTTTTTTTTAAACTTGTAAAATAGTTTTTGTGATTCTGTCATGTATTTTGCAGTCATGAACTAACATTTTTTTTCCTCAAT
This sequence comes from Pan troglodytes, assembly GCF_028858775.2. Classification (NCBI taxonomy): domain Eukaryota; kingdom Metazoa; phylum Chordata; class Mammalia; order Primates; family Hominidae; genus Pan; species Pan troglodytes. The sequence continues at coordinate 56,069,171 of NC_072409.2, read as the reverse complement.
TGTCAGCTGCAGTTTCCTCAAAGATCATTATAAATACTCCTTAACCTACAAAGTTTGGCAGTCACAGCCTACTCTTCGAGGAACAGCCTGACTCACCATCAAGAGGCTCCTCAGGTGGTTTTACTTCCCATGTTTCCCATGTGAGGTACTAAGCCTCAGTGATTCCTGGCAAAACTTGTATTCTCTGTTAGTATTGCGCTAACTTTGGAGTGAGTTTCTTTTGGTGAGTAATAATTTTAATCAATGATACTACTGATTATTTTATCTTTTTTTAGGCTTATGATGAATGCTTGATTTATGATTAATATGTTTTTCACTTTTACACATTTCAAGGAAGGAAACAAGAACAGACAGAAACACAACATACTTCATGTAACCACATTTTAGCATCCTGGCCGAGTATTCATCACTCAGCAAGATAGAGAGACATAAACTATTTCCAGCAAGAATACTTCATAAATGATGAATAGAAGAAAAATAGAAGTCCTAAAAATCTTGCAGAACTGTCTTAATTTACTAATATCTTTACACTGTATCCTAAGTCACTCTCTAGCTTCTTGCTCTAAGCATATGAAATGTAAGAGCTAATGGGAACACCAGTGCCTGTATAAATAACAAGAACCAGCATGTCTTTATTTATGGCAGGGAACACTCTACAACCTGGCACAAATGCCACTCTGCTTCAGTTTGGGGAAGCTCCTCACTTTACCATCCTGACGTTGAATAAATGATTCAAAGGCAACTACAGACGCAACCTGAGCCACTGGATGGGCTTCTGTAAATAAAGTTATCTCACCTGGCATTCATTACAGAGAAAACAAGAAATAAGGCACTACATGTCATATTTGTCTAGATCCTATACATATTTAGGTTCACATTAAAATGAAGAGAAAGCAGCATAGGCTGAGAATCAGAAAACCTGAACTCTGTCCCAGCTCAGCTACTGACCACAGGGAATTAACCAACCTCTTTGAACGTCAGTTTCTTCATTAAGCATCGTAGAGAATGTCAAAACCAACTTTACAAATACTGTCATTCCAAAACCACACAATTCAAATATAAATAATCTTTATAAGGTAAAACATAAATGTACATAATACTTTACATAAACATTTTTAGAATAACTTTATTATAACTCGATAAGCAAAATAATCCAAACCTTCATACATTTCTACAAGGATAGTCACGTATGTCAATTTTTCGGTTTCCTCTCGTGCCTATTTTGTCTCCTGAGCCGGCCCCTTTCCAGCTGACACGTGTGCTCCGTGTTCTCCCACAATAGCCCGACCTGGCCTGAGTCCGCGCCCCTGTGAGCCCCCTTTCTTTGCTTACAACAGCAGCCTGCCTGATGTCAGTTATGGACTATTCTTTCTTTCAGCCTCATTTCAGGGTCCTCTGCCTCTTAGAGCTGCTGCTGTAGCTTAGCTAGAGACCCACTGCTGTTGCATCATGGAAAAGTGCCACATACGTGCACATGTGAAAGAATACACAGACCTTCATGTTGTGTTTTAGTTTTAGAAAAAGTCAGAAGTAGCTTCACTTGATTTCAGCTTGTAAAGACGTAGGAGGGAGGCAACTGAGAATCACCGTTGCAAAAAGCAAACATCAAAAATCACATTAAAATGCTGAAGTGTTGTGGAGCACAAACCTAGCTTTATTGGATCAAGTATTCGTGAGAGTTCTTCTACTTGCTTTGTTATGCTTTCTATCAGACAGGGCTCATTCTCTGTCTTTTTTTTAACATATTCATTTTTTTCCTTTGGTCTATTTAGATTATTATCACATCTTAAGTTTTAAAACTAGCAAAATATTATGTGTAAGTCATAAGACAGTGTAAGAAATAATAAAATGAACACTGATGTACACATTACCTGCCTAAGAATCAAAAACTACCCATATTTTTAGAGTCCTTAACACTGTCCTGTTAATTAGTCCCATTTCTTATCTTTATAATTTTGCCAAAATAAATGCATTAGTAAAGGACATTGAACATTATTGTTTTACATATTTTTCAGTTTAAACAAATGGAATCACACTGAATATATTTTTCTGAAATTGCTTTTTGGTTCAATATTAAATTTGTAAGATTAATTCTTATGATATGTTTATCTGTACTTTCTGTGCATTGATTTAGAGTATTCCATCACAGGATAATACTATAATGAGCATTCCATTTTATTAGATTGGGGTTATTATCCATTTTTTTCTGTTACAAAAAGTAGATGTCCTTTTCTTGTATGAGTCTCCTGGACATAAGAGTTAGATTTTCTCTAAGGTATAAACCCAACATTCAAATCATTGTGTCAAAAGATTTGTACACTAAGTTAAAATGAACTGTTTTCCAATTTATGCTCCCATGAGAAGTTAAAGGTTCTGATAGATCTATATTCTCAACAATACCTAATAGTATCACACTTTTTTTTTTTTTTTTTTTTTTTTGAGACAGAGTCTCGCTCTGTCACCCAGGCTGGAGTACAGTGGCGTGATCTCGGCTCACTGCAAGCTCTGCCTTCTGGTTTCACACCATTCTCCTGCCTCAGCCTCCTAAGTAGCTGGGACCACAGGTGCCTACCACCACGCCTGGCTAATTTTTTGTATTTTTGTTAGAGACGGGGTTTCACTGTGTTAGCCAGGTTGGTCTTGATCTCCTGACTTTGTGATCTGCCTGCCTTGGCCTTCCATAGTGCTGGGATTACAGGCATGAGCCACCGTGCCTGGCCAGTATCACACTTTTTAACATTAGTTAACTTGGTTTGTCATTGGAATTTTAATCTGCATTTTTTAGAAGTACTGAATCAAGAAAAAAATTAAGTGATGAAAAAAAATTATTTCAGTAAATAAAAATGCTATAAAGACAATAAAGCAAGTGAACGTAGTCAAAAGCAGAGAGGGGCTACTTCATTTTGATAGTCAAAGATGGCTTTGCTGGTCATCTGAGTTGAGAGGTGGCTGGCAAGATGAGAAGAGATGTTAAGTAGCTGTGGAAGGGGCCTGCTGGCACAGGGCATGCTCTAAGGCCCTGAAAAGAGGCAAACATTCTTTCCCTCTAAATACCTGAACTAAGTAAAAACAGTCCTGGCTTTGCACATTTGAATATGCACAGGTTTAATTAACATAGTTTAGTTAAATAGCACTAGTCTCCCAACAACGTGGTTACAATTTCAGTTACCACCATATGCTAACTGTGAGCAACTGCATAAAATACAAACTTCGTTCCCAGCTCTTAATTCCACAAATGCCTATGTGAGTAAATAACAGGCAAGCATCATGATCAGGGACTGTATTAATCTTGTGGGGATGCTGCAACAAAGTACGAAAAACCGGGTTGCTTAAAACAACAGAAATGTATTGACTCATAGTTGTGGAGGCTAGAAGTCAGAAATCAATGTGTTGGCAGGTTCACGCTCTCTGCTGGCTCTAGGGGAGAATCCTTCTTCCCCTCTCCTTCCTGTTTGGGTTTGCCAGCCATCCTTGTTGTTGTCTGATCTACAGATATATCACTCTGTTTTCTCTATGTGTCTTCACATCGTCTTTTTTGTGTGTGTGTCTGGAGCTGTATCCAAATTCTCCTTTATTATAAGACAGCAGTTAGTCTATTGGATTAGGACCCACCCTAGTGACCTCATTTTAACTTGAGAACCTCTGTAAATGTGCTATTTCCAAATAAGATCATATTATTTGGAGATATTGGGGATTAGGATTTCAAACATATCTTTTTGGGGGGACACAATTCACTTCCTTCAAAGCCTGTCAGTGATTGATCACTGTGCATCTGCTAGTTCGCACACAGACAGCAAAGTCTGCAATCGTGTTGATTCCTTGTCTCCCAGTGAGAAACCCATGTGACATTTATAAATATGAATAATCAGAAGAAAAAACTGGTCAACAACCATTGATGTGCAGCAAAGAAATAAAAAATGTGATAACCCTGGAAGTGGATTCAAATACAATGTAAATGGAATCATAGAATTGGCTCACCACAGGACACGCGGCAAGAGGAACTCGGCACAACGCAGTGTTCTGACATAAATGAGGAACGCAGCTGTGATGAAAAGGATGAAGAAGCCCCAGAGGAAGTGATGCCGGCAGAGACAGCAACAAACTTCATATTAAAGGAACTCTTGCAGATATTGCATGACGTTGACAATGTTAGATGCTGTTCCGAAAACAGCACGACAATTCACCAAGGCATAGAAACACTGCTGGCTCCTTATCATAAGCTATACGACAAGAGGGAGGCAAGCACTGTTCAAACTGGGCTTGATACACGTCTATAAATAAATAAAGCACTTTAATTGGCTGTTGTTTAATGTTTTAAATTACAGTGTAAAAATGAAGTACTCCCAACCAGGCGCGGTGGCTCACTCCTGTAATCCCAGCACTTTGGGAGGCTGAGGCAGATAATGAGGTCAGGAGATCAAGATCATCCTGGCTAACACAGTGAAACCCTGTCTGTACTAAAAATAGAAAAAATCAGCCTGGTGTGGTGGCACGCCACAACTACTTGGGAGGCTGAGGCAGAAGAATCGCTTGAACCCAAGAAGTGGAGCTTGCAGTGCGCTGAGATCGTGCCACCGCTGCACTCCAGTCTGGGCGACAGAGCGAGACTCCATCTCAAAAAAAAAAAAAAAAAGTACTAATTTCACTATGTTTCATTTCCTTATACATTTATAACCAACAGTAAGAGATTTTTAATGTTTTGGCCAAAATTTTAAAAATGACACAGAACAGTCAATGTTTCACATGGGTTATTTAGGTCACTTTACAGATCTTTAGCTTACATAGTGATTTGTATGGCCCTGCACTGCTGTGCAAAGAGAGGACTGTCTGTGTTCTTAACCAGTAAGAAGGAGGGCAAGAAAGAGGTTCTCAGCCAGATAATGCATACATAATAAAATGATGGGGAGGGAATAACACTTTAGATATGAAATGTACCGTGTGGGGAAGCTATTTGAACAACAACAAAATGGCTTAATTTAACCCGATGGAGTACACTCAGCCACCTTCTAGATGTCCCTGCTTATTCTTCAAATCTTCTCTTTTGTGGCCCCAAAGAATGATTCACTCTCTGGAGTGAAAAATAACCGTTGCTTTCTTGCGTGGAACTTTAAACTGAGTTGTGCTGTATCATCCAAACCTGCTCAATCCTCTCTTTTCTATTAATCAGTGAGGTCCAAAGGAGCCAAAGACAAATCTCTCCTGTTTTTCTTAGAAATGTAAAGATGTTGCATCTGTAACCACAGGCTGCTTTTAATCCTAAAAGTCAGCGTGATAATGAAATCCAGTGATTAATTTGTCTTCTAATCAATGAGTAGACATATCAATTTATAGTATGTTAGAAAGCCTCAACTCCACTGAAACAAAAAGCAAGAGGCTCTGCAAATGTTGGAGTGTGCTAAAGGAAAAGCATGGACTGAAGTTTGGGGAAAGGTTGGTCAATGTGATGAGGCCATCTGTGTTTGCTAATAGTGCTTATCAAAGTTAGGTTCCTACGCAGAGACAGAGACCAGGAGACAATCCAGTATCCTTCTTGATCCTTATAGTCCAAAGGGATAGCTCCCAAGTCTTTGAGAAAGACATTCTGTGTTATAGGAGATTTAAAGGGACAGAGAAAAGGTTTATAACTACAGGTTTTCTGTCTTTTTTTTTTTTTTTTCTAGACGGACTCTCACTCTGTCACCAAGCTGGAGTGTAGTGGGGCGATCTCGGCTCACTGCAACCTCCGCTTCCCAGGTTCAAGTGATTCTCCTGCCTCAGCCTCCCAAGTAGCTGGAACTACATGTGTGTGCCACCACGCCCAACTAATTTTTGTGTTTTTAGTAGAGACGGGGTTTCACCATGTTGGCCAGGATGGTCTTGCTCTCTTGACCTCGAGATCCACCCTTCTCAGCCTCCGAAAGTGCTGGGATTTGAGCCACCACGCCTGGCCATAATTGCAAGTTTTCTAAAGTTAAGGCTCTTAGAAATGGGAGGTCAGGGGCCTATAGTCAAGTTTTGGGTGGGACAAACAGTAAATTATTTTGGCAGAATTGAATGTTCCCAGGCAGGTGCTTTAGAGGGGTATGGGGCATCTTAGGGACGTGGCTCTGAGCTGATAGAGGCTGTGTTGGAATTTGGCCAAGTCCCTTACTGTATGTATGAGGAGGAGGGATGTGCAGAAGAAGTTGTTTGTGCCAAGAATTTGCGGTTTTCACAGGTTAAGACAGCGGTGCCTGGGATCATCTGCAAGGCATGAGTCAAATGTTGACACAATGATTGTTTGCAGACTCATCTGAGGGCTTAGGCAGATCTGGACCTGTTGATACTGAAGTTTCTGAAGGTAGAGGAAGAAAATATAATGTCTCAGTAATATCTGAAGTAGGGGTAGGAAAACAGAGATTTAAGGAGTTGAGATCCCTTCAGGCCTCAGAAGTAAGCTTCACTTCTTGTGCCTCCCTTCAGAATAAATGGGTCATTAAATTAGTTCTTCGTAACTAACCTAGGAATGACGGTGAAGAAGGGAATAGTGAGAGGAAGAACTTTAAATAAATATGCCTGAGAGATCATACTAGATTAATGGGAGAGAAAGAAATTTCCAAGAAGCTGTCATGGGAAAGGGCTCACGAATAATAATTTAAAAATTAGTTATTGATAATATGAATAAATCAATAAAAATAAATAAATAAAAAGAGATCTGCCAATAGCCACACTTACAGCACCAGATAGATTTTAAATAAATTAAAACTTGAGTTTTTAATAAATTTTCTACAATCCAAAATGTATTTGTTTAATTTTTGCAACAAAACACCATTTCTTTACTTTTTGCAAAAGTAAAAGTAAGATGCTGCTTGTACTTTTTAAAGAAAACTAATTTTAAAGAAAAACATAATTAGCCAGATGTGGTGGCAGGCACCTGTAATCCCAGCTACTGGGGAGGCTGAGGCAGGAGAATTGTGGAGGTTGCAGTGAGCCCAGAAGGCCCCACTGCATCCAGCCTGGGTGACAGAGCGAGACAGTCTCAAGCTTCTTCAGTACTCACATGTAAACTTCTACTTTCCCCTTCAGATTACAGCAACCATCATGCCAAAGCTATACACTCTCAGGGAATCCCTGTGGATTTCACTGATGACCACTTGACCAACTATCATAAAGATCAAGGCCAGGGGTTGTCAAACTCTCAACATTTGTGTGCTCATCTCCCCTTCACCCAGAGACTCCCCAGGGCTGCTGGGCCACACTTTGTTTTGTTTGACTGGAACGTAGCTCGAAAGGGATGGAAATTTCCAAAAGGTGTTAATAGACACATAAAGATTTTTAAATATTAAAAAAAAGAAAAAGAAAGAAAGAAGGAAATGGGCATTTGTGAGCTTTGGTCATGAGAACGCAGGCCTTGCAGTACTTAACTACTCCTTCCAAACCCCTGTCCAAAGAGAGGACCAAACTCTAGTGAGGCTTCCAGCAGCACAAGGGTGTCCCGCGGATGACCCCAGCCCTCCTTAAAATGACTGCCTGAGAAAGCTCACTTGCAAGGAGAATTTACTGTTTGTTTCAGGCAAAACCTGGTGATGGGCAGGTAGAGCCCCGAATCCTCTCTTAGAACCTTAGAAAGCTTGCAATTATAAATCTTTTCTCTGCCTTTGAAGTGTAAATCTACATCCCAGAATTGTCTCCTCAGAGACCTGAGAGCTGTCTCTTTGAAATGCAAACATTCAGGAAGCTAACTCTTGCTCTTGTTGCCAGTTCCTGAGGGAGGGGAAAGGCCTAGCTTTGGTGAGCACCTTGCTCCAGCTTGCACCTCTGACTCTTTTATTGCCATCAAAATCAACATGTAGACTTTTTTCAAACCCAATGACAGCCCATTACAATGGAGGCCATAGCAATGGAGGTCTCTACATGCAAAAAAAATGGTGGGACAGTTTCCTGACAACAGTCCAACTTTATTCCAAGGATAAGCATGTCATGAAATTATGGATGGCAGATTATGCTTGAGTTATCTATGGTCTTCCTTTTTCTCCCTGGTCTCATCCCAATAACTTACAGATCCTTTAAAGGCAAAGGCCAAATATTCAGCTAAGTTAGGCATACTTTAGATGCCAATATCAATTTTAGCTATATGGGAGATCCTACTTAAGATATTGAGGATGATCATGTGTGTACAGGGCAAAAAGTATGGGACAAAGAGATAAGAAGGGGATGGGAAATCACAACCTCCATCCCCACCACAGACCATGACCTGGGGCAGATCCTCTAACACCAAGCCCACCCAGGCCCCATCTAACAATATGTCGCATTCTGCATGATCTCAGAGTTCTTTCAGGATTCCAGCTGAAAAGCTGAAAAGAAATACTATAAATATAGTTGTGGTTTCCAGCTGGCCCATGTTAGTATGTATAGCTTTTCTTCCTCGCCATGAAAGCACTAATGGAGAACGAAGCCCGATGCTGAGCATGCTTTGCCAGGTGGGTGCTGCTGAATCACAGACCTCAGCGACTGTGTTCTGCCTCCACAGAGGCCGGGGATGTTTGTTTCCCCAGTGTGTTCGTATATTTCAGCCAGTGTCTTGCACTTTGCCCTCTCAGTTTGCTTCACTTTCTGGCTCAGTGAACCTGACCTGCAAGTCTCCCTGCAATTTCCTTCAGCAAGTGCTCACTGGGCAGCCCAACATGTGAGAAACGGCTATAGGGTGCACAGAGGTGAACTAAATTACTAAAAACTATTACTTTACTAAAATGCTTCCTGGATTCCAAAACTCACCAACTGGGAGAAAGGTCAGACACACACGGAGACAACTCATCTACACAAATGATCATCAGTGATTTAAAGAAGGTACAGCAGAGCAAGACTTCGTCTCAGAAAAAAAAAAAAAAAAAAAAACGTACAGGAGATCATGGAATAAGAACAAGAAGAGATTACTTTCCAGGGCTCTCAGAAAGTTTCTAAAACGAAGTGCCATTGACCCTGACCTTAGCATTGTGATGGAGACATTACAGAGCTGGTAGGAAGGAGAAGAAGAAGGAATGGCTGGAACACACTTGGGGTGAAATGAGCAGTATTTCAGTGTGGGAGCTGCAGACTCGGTTTTGGTGGAAGAGTTAGGAGCCAGGATCTTGTCAGGAATAATTCTGTGTCCAAGTGCAGAATCGTGGTTTGCTCCATTACTGCCAGTAACTCCATTTCTCAATCATGATGGTGATGCTTTTTTTTGGCTCCCAATCCCGGAGATTGGCCGTACTGAAGTCACATTACAACAATTAACTTTTCAACTATTAGATGATTAATTTTTACAAAGAACCAAGAACAGCTGTTTGGCACGTAGCAGTGTGGCATGAGTATCTTGTAAATGAATTAAACAAAATATCTCTCCAGCATACACACAGTCATTCTTGCTGCATGTCAGCCTCCACTTCTCCCTCCATTATTTGATGCCATGAAGCTGAGGAAGCCGGCTTGAGCGAAAGTTTTCAGATCTCACTCCAACAAAGAACTTTGATTGATTCACTTAGTATAAGGTGTTTTATCCGGCTAAAGAAATCCAAGCTGAGTTTTATTAATTACTAAGAAAAATATCTGTGCAATAGATTAATCTTTGATCAAAACTATGTGTGAAGTAGAAACATATTACACATATGGAGAGCAATATTATGGAATAAAAACAACCTATGCGTGGCATAATTGACATTGTCTTTATATTTTTGGGGGGGCTGAAGACACAGTCTCGCTCTGTCACCAGGCTGGAGTGCAGTGGCACGATCTTGGCTCACTGCAATCTCCGCCTCCTGGGTTCAAGCGATTCTCCTGCCTCAGCCTCCTGAGTAGCTGGGATTGCAGGTGCCTGCCGCCATGCCCAGCTAATTTTTGTATTTTTAGTAGAGACGGAGTTTCACCATGTTGTCCAGGATGGCCTCGATCTCCTGACCTCATGATCCTCCTGCCTCAGCCTCCCAAACTGCTGGGATTACAGGCGTGAACCACCTTGCCTGGCCTATAAATAATTTTTGAAACAGATACAGAATATATAGATAGCTTAACAATTATAAAATTGTATTTATCAAGTATGTCACGAGGTAAACATTTTACGCTATGCAAAAGGGAGCAAACCTCCGAATCTGTCATGCAGGGTCACTAGTGGAACTCACAGCAACAGGTCTGATAAAGCAGAAGAGGGAACCAGGCTTCCGTGTGCTTTAGAGAGAGTGAAACATGAGGAGTCACAGGCAGAGAAAACTGTTTTTCAGAAAGAAAAGAAAGGGGACATGACAGCCCAGCAGTAGGGTGAAGAGGGCCTCTCCGTGGGTGCCGCTGGCTTGAGCTGCTGTAAGTGGCTGTGCCTGGAACAGAGGATCTGTATAGGAGAATGGGGAAGGGAGTGCTGGAACCGGGGGTGGGCAGGAGCAGCAGTCTGGAGACCAGAATGACCTAGGGTTTCCTCTCATGCTCCCATTCCCAGTGTTTCACGTGTGTAAAGTAGCAAGCATGCATATACTGCTTAGAGGCATCTACACTTACATACTACACTCATATACAACACTTGCATCGTACAAAGTACACATAGTAGGTGTGGCATGTAATAAGTTACCCTCCTATATTTTCTTCTAAAAGATTTTTAAATATTTGCATCTCAAATTTAAGTCCTTTGTCCATTTAGATCTGGCCTTTGTGTGACAGGGATCCATTTTTGGGATAGAGATGCATTCTGATATTTTCCCATATGGATACCAATTGCTCATACCATGGATTATATAGACCCTTTCTGACTGTTCTGTAATGTTAGCCAGGGCATACATCAAGATTTCACACAAGCATACACTTTCACAATAGCAAATTCCTACTGTGGTAATTATAACTTCACAGCAAATCTGGTACGAGATAGACTCACATAAGCTCCACCTCCCACCTTCGCACACTTTATTCTTCTATGGGATTGTCTTAGTTACACTGGGCCCTTTTCTCTTCCATATAAGCTTTGGAAGCAGTTTAGTGACAATGGTACTCTTGCCTTTTTCTTGATTTTAAAGGGAGTGATTTCAATATTTTTAATCACAAAACATCATAGGTGCTGTAGGTTATTTGTCGACTCCTTTTATCAGGTTAAGGAAGTTACCCTTTATTCATAGGTGGAAATATCAATAATTTAATTTTTGTAAATTTTTTTTTTTTTTTTTTTGAGAGGGATTCTCACTTTGTGGCCCAGGCTGGGATGCAGTGGCGGGATCTCGGCTCACTGCAAGCTCCGCCTCCCGGATTCATACCATTCTTCTGGCTCAGCCTCCCGAGTAGCTGGGACTACAGGCGCCCGCCTCCACGTTCAGCTAATTTTTTTTTTTTTTAGTAGAGACAGGGTTTCACTGTGTTAGCCAGGATGGTCTCAATCTCCTGACCTCGTGATCCACCCGCCTCAGCCTCCCAAAGTGCTGGGATTACAGACGTGAGCCACTGTGCCCAGCTGTAAAATAATTTTATAGGCCTTTTCAGACAATCACATAATTTTTGTCTTTAATTTGTTGATAAGGAGATAATTTCAGTAGATTTTCTAACACTGAACTAAATTTGCATTACTAACCGAGCTTGTTCATGGTTTTTATACATTGCTAGGTATACTTCCTAGTATTTTGTTTACACTATTTGTCTGTGTGCATGGATGAGGTACACCATAGCAAGGTTATCCTAGTATCATATGAATTAAAGAATGGTCTCTTTTTTCTCCCCTCGCAGATTATTAGTGTAACATTGGAACTACTGGTGACATCATCTGGGCATCATGTTTTCTTTGTAGAATTATTAATTATTAACTCAATTACTTTAATGGTATGATTTCCATCTAGATTTTCTAATTATTTGAGTCAACTTTGATAAGTTATATGTATCCAAAAATGTGTTAATCTCACTTATTTACAAATGCATATATATGTCTTATTACTTAATGAAATAGATCATAAATATAAAAGTGTGTGTGTACAGCTTAAGAAGAATATAAAATGAGCATATGCGCCCTTCCTTCAGGTTATGAAATAGAATATTTCCAGTATCTTAGAAACTCCCATTGCCCTTCTTCAATGCCACTCACTCTTTCCACAAGAGGTAACCACTATCCCTAACTTCCTGTTAATCATTCCGTTGCTTGTCATTATAGACTTGCATATTGTTTAGTTTTGCACGTTAGACTTTTCTAATAAGTGAAACTGTGTATTGTTTCTTTTTTTTTTTTCTGAGACGGAGTCTCCCTCTGTTGCCCAGGCTGGAGTGCAGTGGCGTGATCTCAGCTTACTGCAAGCTCCGCCTCCCGGCTTCATGCCATTCTCCTGCCTCAGCCTCCCGAGTAGCTGGGACTACAGGTGCCCACCACCACGCCTGGCTAATTTTCTATATTTTTTTTAGTAGAGATGGGGTTTCACCGTGTTAGCCAGGGTGGTCTCGATCTCCTGACCTCATGATCTGCCCGCCTCGGCCTCCCAAAGTGCTGGGATTACAGGCGTGAGCCACCGTGCCTGGCCAACTATGTATTGTTTCTTGTGATCAGATATGCATACACACAAACATGTGTATGCATATATATATATATATATATATATATATACATGTACACACACATTATTTTTTAGAGCAGTTTAAAGTTCACAGCAAAACTGAGCAGAAGGTATAGATTTCCCATATACTCCCTGCCCCCCACACATGCATAGCTTCTCTCATGATAAACATCCCCCACCAGAGTGCTGCATTTGTTACAATTAATGATACATGATACATCTTATAGTTTGCATTAAGGTTCACACTCGGGCTTGGACAAATTTACAATGACAAGTATTCACTATTAAAATATCATACACGTACTTTCAGGGCCCTAAGCATCCTCTGTGCTCTAGTTATTCATTCCTCTCTTCCTCCTAACTCCTGGAAACCACTGATTTTTTTTTTCTATCTCTATAGTTTTACCTTTTCCAGAAAGGTCATATAGTTGGAAGTGACAGTATGTAGCCATTTTAGATTGGCTTCTTTCACTTGTAATATGCATATAAGTGTCCTCTGTGTCTTTTCGTGGCTTGACAGCACTTTTTATTTTTTATTTTATTTATTTCATTTATTTATTTATTTATTTAGAAGGAGTCTTGCTCTGTCGCCCAGGCTGGAGGGCAGTGGCGTGATCTCCGCTCACTGCAAGCCAAGCTCCACCTCCCGGGTTCACGCCATTCTCCTGCCTCAGCCTCCCATGTAGCTGGGACTACAGGCACCTGCCACTGCACCTGGCTAAGTTTTTGTATTTTTAGTAGCGACGGGGTTTCACCGTGGTAGCCAGGATGGTCTCTATGTGCTGACCTCGTGATCTGCCTGCCTTGGCCTCCCAAAGTGCTGGGATTACAAGCGTGAGCCATCGCACCCGGCCAACAGCTCATTTATTTTATCATTGAATGATATTCAATTGTCTGGATGTACCACAGTTTGTTAATTCACCTACTGAAGGAAATCTTGCTTGTCTCCAAGTTTTTGCAATCGTAAATAAAGCTTCCATAAACATCTGTGTGCAGGTTTCTGTGCGGACATAAGTTTTCAACTCCTTTGGATATATACCAAGAAACAAGATTGCTGGGTCGTACAATAAGAGTAGATTTAGTTTTCTAAGAAGCCACAAAACTGTTCTCCATTTTGTATTTCTATCAGCACTGAGTGAGAGCTCCTGTTGCTTCACATCCTCATCAGCATTTGGTGTTGTCAGGGTTCTGGATTTTTGCCATTCTAATATGCATGCCGTAGTATCTCATTGCAGTGCTGTATTTGAGAATGTGAATAGCTGCAGTTCATTCACTCTCAGTGCTGCGAGGTACTCTATTATTGGAATATATGATCATTTAGTTACCCAGTCCACTATCTACCCATATTGAGAGATAACTAGATTGTTTCCAGGTTTTTAAAATTGGGAACATTCTCATATATCTCTAGGTAAACAAACGCAAGAATTTTTCTGGGGCCTGTAACAGGCTGACTAGGTTTTACTAGGTTGTAGTGAAGCCACTGGGTCATAGGGTACATTATGATCAGCTGTATGAGCCAGCATCTGTCTGTTTTCCAAATGGCTGTCCTACCTTAGTGTGTGGGATGAATACTTCCATGGTTCTTTATCTTTGCCAATACCACACGTTTCAGAACTTCAAAAAAAAATTGTCAATATGTGTGAAAGGGTATCTAATTGTTAATTTTCATTTTCATGATTATTATGAGGTTGAGCACTTTTTACATGCTTATGGGCTATTTGTGCTAACTTCTCAACGGACATGTTATTTTTCACTTATTTATAGGAGGCATATTCTGGATACCAGACCTTTCTAGGTAAGATGTGTTGCAAATAGCTCTGCCAAGTTTTGTGTATTTTTTTTCACATTGCAGTATCCTTTAATAAACAGAAGTATTAAATTTTTGTGTTATCAAATCAATTTTTCCTCTTTCAGTTTGTTCTTCTTCCCCATGTAAAGATAAAAGATATGGCCGGGCGCGGTGGCTCATGCCTGTAATCTCAGCACTTTGGGAGGCAGAGGTGGGCAGATCACAAGGTCAGGAGATCGAGACCATCCTGGCTACCACGGTGAAACCCTGTCTCTACTAAAAATACAAAAAATTAGTCCAGGCGGGGTGGCGGGCGCCTGTAGTCCCAGCTACTCCGGAGGCTCAAGCAGGAGAATGGCATGAACATGGGAGAGAAGGAGGAGCTTGCAGTGAGCCGAGATCGCGCCACTGCACTCCAGCCTGGGCAACAGAGCGACTCCATCTCAAAAAAGAAAAAAATAATTCTTCCCAGGTTTTTTTCAAAAAATGTCGAGAAGCTATCTTTATCCATTAAAATATATTTTTATGTTTGTTCTCCGGGATTAAGTTTCAATTTCATTTTTTTCCCTTATGGAGATCAGTGGTCCCAGTGTTGCTCATTGTAAAATATACCATCTTCACTTAACAACAATGAAAGTGTGTTACAAAATCTGTTTCCCAGTATTAGTGCAAAATATATTTCTCTTTATGATTGTACTCAGATTAACTAGTTTGCAGGACTGTGTCCAGAGTTGGTTCCTTCCGGTGGGTTCGTGGTCTCCCTGACTTCAAGAATGCAGCTGTGGACCTTCCTGGTGAGTGTTACAGTTCTTAAAGATGGCACGGAACCAAAAAGTGAGCCTAGGAAGGTTTATTGCTAAGAGTGAAAGAACAAAACTTCCACACCCTGGAAGGTGACCCCACCTGGTTGCTGCTGCTGGTTGCGGGTGGCCAGCTTTTATCCCCTTATTTCTTCCCGCCCATATTGCGTTTCTGTCCTATCAGAGTGCCCTTTTTTCAACCCTCTCCACTATTGACTACTTTTAGAATCCTGCTGATTGGTGTGTTTTACAGAGGCTGATTGGTGCATTTTACAAATTCCTTGTAGGACAGGAAAGTTCCCCAAGTCCGCACTCGACCCAGGAAGTGCAGCTGGCCTAACCTCTCACTGCCAGAGGCTAATTTCCATCCTGGTATTTCTCAGGCCCATAGATAGTGTGAATTCAAATCCAAACCAATATGTCTATTGACTTATATTTAGAAATTACCATTTTTTTTTCTTTTTTCTTGTCTACCCTATTGAAACCAAGACAAGCATAGATTTTCACTTTCTTCTTATGGGTGTGGGATTTTCCTAGCCCCACTTAACATGCTTCTCTTTAGAAATCCTAGATTTATGCAGAAGGCATTTTAGCCTATATTCCTCCTGGCATGGGCACCAGTCTCTGTCTCCTGAATTAGGTGCTCATGGTTCTGGGCCGATAGTTCCTGGGAGACACCCCAGGGCAAATGCCAGATGAGGCACTCACACCTCTGGATTCAAACTTTTTTTGCTCTTGTAGATATCTGAAAATTGTCCTGACTTTGACTCAGCCCATGCATTAAAGCAGATGCTTTTAAATATTTTATGATGCATGTTTTAGGAAAGGGTCTGTCTGGGTATTTCTTCTTTTGATTTGCATTTTGCATTCAATTCCTCTTTCACACTATCCTAAGCATTAATCAACTCGTCGTTTATGTCAGTTAGTACAAAACTTCACTATCCTGTTCATTATCACCATTTCATTTTGTTCTGCATAGGCCAGACTATTTATCTAAAAATGTTTAAAGAAATCTAAGGCCTTAAAGGACTCCTTCTCAGGGACTCTACTGTTGGTATTTACAGAAATGCTCATTTGTTCCACTGTTTTACTTTCTTCTTGGGTCACGCTCTTTGATGACTGCCATCTTACAGAGGATGACAAAAGAGGGCCCACGCTGAGACAATGATACCTGCTTGCCCCTTTGGATTTTATTTTCTTAGTGTTCTCAAAATATTAATAAAATGTCAAAAACAAATTAATATCACCAGAATGTGCGCCTCACTTAAAATTTCTCTCTCTAATAAGTTTTTGTTTCCTAGTTCCTTTGGTACCCTAATGTTTAGGTAAATAGTCTCTGAGGAAAGGATGTCATAGCAAAATATATGCTGGACTTGAATGAAAAATATCTGTTTCATAAAACTTAAGCAGGCAACCAAAATTTACCTTTTTTAACCTAAATTATCTAAACATGTATTTATATTTCTGCTTCATTAAAATATATTTGAGATTGAATGCTCCTGAGACAGATTTTGGAATGCCCTCTCTTTCTAAAATATATTTTTTATTTTTTGTGGACTAAACAGTTATTTAAAAATGAACTTAATGATTGCTAATTCGTTTTCTAAACACTTATTTAAAAATAAACTTAATGATTGCTACTCAGTTATTTATAATGCATTTCAAAATTAACTTTATTGTCTAAACCTCTTAACACAAATGTATTAAATTATGTAACAGAGAATTGGCTATTTTTGTTCAAATATCTATTCTTGTCAGACTTAAAATATCACTCAGCTATATGATTAAAAATGAACTACAGTCATTAAATTATTTCCCACTTATTTGTGTCATTTCTCCATATTAGAGGAGACAAACAGTGCTCTTTGAATCTGATGACAGTTCTATTGATAATGGCCATCACAATCTAGTTACGCATTATTAATAAGGTCAAGGAATGAATAAAATTTCTCCCTTGTTTCCACTCAAAAACTACAAGTATAGTTCTTTGGTAAGATGCTTCAACCACGGCTGGGTGCGGTGGCTCAAGCCTGTAATCCCAGCACTTTGGGAGGCTGAGGCGGACAGATCACGAAGTCAGGAGATTGAGACTATCCTGGCTAACACGGTGAAATTTTGTCTCTACTAAAAAATACAAAAAATTAGCTGGGCATGGTGGCGTGCACATGTAGTGCCAGCTACTCGGGAGGCTGAGGCAGGAGAATGGTGAGAACCTGGGAGGTGGAGCTTACAGTCAGCCGAGATCACGCCACTGCACTCCAGCCTGGGCAACAGAGTGAGACTCCGTCTCAAAATAAATAAATAAAATAAAATAAAAAATAAAATAAAAAAAGATGCTCCAACCATGAATGGTGATGCCAATCATAGAAGAAAAGAGAATATTGAGAAATAATAAGACAGCTACTTTAAACCATTCTGTGCCTGAACATTTTGATGGCAATATTGGTCATATTATAAATTTGAAAATATAAATGGTAATCTAAATTGACTTTAGTCTACCAGTGATTATGAGAGCTTTATCTAAGTGAAACACTTGCATTTTTATTTCTAACATTTTTTAGAAAATGTGAAACTCCGACCAAGCGCAGTGGCTCATGCCTGTAATCCCAGCTCGTTGGGAGGCCGAGGCACGTGGATCACAAGGTCAAGAGATCGAGACCATCCTGTCCAATCTGGTGAAACCCCGTCTCTACTAAAAATACAAAAATTAGCTGGGCGTGGTGATGCGCACATGTAGTCCCAGCTACTCAGGAGGCTGAGGCAGGAGAATCGCTTGAACCTGGGAGGCGAAGGTTGCAGTGAGCCAAGATCGTGCCACTGCACTCCAGCCTGGGCGACAGAGCAAGAC
Source organism: Pan troglodytes (assembly GCF_028858775.2). Classification (NCBI taxonomy): domain Eukaryota; kingdom Metazoa; phylum Chordata; class Mammalia; order Primates; family Hominidae; genus Pan; species Pan troglodytes. The sequence continues at coordinate 56,051,231 of NC_072409.2, read as the reverse complement.
TCCATCTCAAAGAAAAAAAAAAAGAAGAAGAAAAAGAAAATGTGAAGCTCCTTATTATTTTGTTTTAATTTTAAGAATTCCACTTCCTAGATAAGCAGAACATAGAGCCAAGTGCTATGTTCTGGTTGTTTTTAATGGGTATATTTATGTTCTCCCCAATTTATTATTTATTAATGTCTAACTTCAATTAGATGAGTTGATTACTTTTCATACACCATTGACTAAAGGAAACCTAATTTTACATGTAATTCAAGGGGATCTGTAAGTAAGAACATTTTAAAATTAAACCAACACATGTGCATTGAAAATCATTCAAACAGTTTGATGGACAAAAAACCAGTGAAAACCAGAAACTTTTTTTTTTCTTTCCACAGACCTTGGTCCTGTTTTTCAGAGTTAGGCAAGGTTTATCATTTTCTTTTTTTACTATATGCTATTCTCTTGAACTGTAAATAATATTATACAATCGCCTAATTTTGTTTTAACAATTTTAAGTAATATCCCTTGACTTTTTATGAACGGTAGAGAATATAGCTCATTTACCCTACTTTCTTCTTCTAAAACTATATTTCCAATTTAGTCTTTAATATATAATTTTATGGGATTTTTTAAAAATTTGCTTTCTCTAAATAATATCCTTACAGTGCTTAATTCTTTGCTTAAATAATATACTGTTTAAATAATATATGGTCCATCCAATTTGAGCACCACTGATTGGCTCAGTAGGATGTGGAGATTAGTGTACAACTTCCCTCCCCTCCAACAGTCCCTGTCATAGCTTTCGACTTGTATCAAATATGGTTCTATTCTTATATTTTCACATTTTATGTAAATTACATCCTATTTTGTAATTATACTAAAGTCTGTGCTTTGTTCGTAGGTTAATTTTGATCATGGAATCTCAAGTGAATTGACAGCATCATTATTATGTTTTCTTTTTTTTTCAAACCACAGTCGCAGGTGGCGTGATTTGATTTGTGTGAAGGCAATGAAATGATACACAGATACACCGAAGCCTCCCAAAAGAATCCTGGTTCCAAGACTTAAGAAGATGGATTAATGTTTTTCCATTAATTGTTGGAATTTATGCCATTTTTTACTATGTGCCATCGATTTTAAAGCACTTCTGAAAAGACATAACAATCTAAATGAGATGGCATTTTAAATTCATAAAAATATAGTATTTTCCTCAACTTTTATACATTTATGATGCATTATTTCTTATTTCCCGGGAATTTTACTACCTTTGTTTTGAATGATTAAAAAGGAAACACAGCACTTTTTTCAGCACATCACCAAGATAGCCTAGTTAATATTCTTCTCTTTCTGAAGTCGTTGAATTGGGACAGACAGCTTACCAGGCCTGCTGCCACTTGTCAGCATCGCATCCCTACATTCAACCACACTTGCATCTAACGACCGTCTCTTTCATTAAATTTCTTTTGCACCTTTTCTTCCTGAATGAGTGCATGATAGTTAATTTTCCTGTGCACTTGCATGTCTCAAGAAGGTTTTAATTCTTTTTGTATTGCATTAATATTTAAGTTAAGTTTATAATTGCAAAATGATTTACACTCAGAACATTGAAGCCTCCTTTGTTTTGTAACATCCTGTCAAAATGACTAGAAGACAGATCATCCTTTAGGGAAAAATTGGTTTTGATTGGCATCAGCCTTTCCAACAGCAATGCTGGAGACAAGAATAAAATGAAGTAATATTTTTCAAGGATTAAAAGGAAACCAGTTTTAATCCTTGAATTATTTGCAGCCACAATCTTTTAAATATGAAAGCACAGAAAAAGACATTATAAAATAAGGCCTCAAAAGTTTTATTTCAAATAAATCCCTTTGAAAATGCCTAGAGGACATACTCCACTAAGAAGAGAAACACACCGTGGTGTTAGAACTGAGGGTTCCAGAACCAATGGTAGTGGTGTTTATCATACCCTAAAAAATACATGAAAACATAACATATTGAAAACAACCCCGAGTAAACTTCAGAAAGCACCCCCTTAGACAAAGGGCTGTTGTAACAGAGAAAGCAAAACCAGAGGTGGCAAGAGGAGGCTAGAGCACTTATCTGGTTTGCTGAGATGATATTAATTTTGACACATATCAGAAATTGAGAAAATTAACATAAATAATGATATAACCACCATTACAATGTTAAAAATTTCCAGATTTCAAACAAATAGAAAAAGATTTGATCTATAGAGTGAAAGGTACAAATAGGAAAAAATAAATAATAAAGAAAGTATGAAAAATCATCAAATGAGATGACAGAAATAAGTCATAATGGAACAATAATTACATAAATCAAAGGTTAAGATTGTCAGGTAAAATTTTTAAGTGTCAAAAAAACACTCAATAAAACCTATCAAAAATAAATTAGTGTAAAAAATATAGCAAGAAAATATGAATAAAAAGAGCTAGGTCCAATTTTTGATAAAAATTTCAATTCAAGTTAATAATATCCTAAAGAAGGAAAAAATCTGTAGACCAATAGAGAGAAAGGAAAGGCGCATTCAGACAAAGAAAATGTGTACAGAACACACTAGGGATATCAGAAGAGGCTGCTCATGGCCAGGCATGGTGGCTCATACCGTAATCCCAGCACTATGGGAGGCCAAGGTGGGTGGATCACCTGAGCTCAGGAGTTCAGGACCAGCCTGGGCAGCAAGGGAAACCCCATCTCTACCAAAAATACAAAAAAATTCGCTAGCCATAGTGGCACATGCCTGTGGTTCCCGTTACATGGGAGGCTGAGGTGAGAGGATTGCCTGAGCCTGGGAGGTGGAGGTTGCAGAGAGCCCAGATTTTGCCACTGCACTCCAGCCTGGGCAAGAATGTGAGACCCAGTCTCAAAACAAAACAAAACAAAACAAAACAAAAAAGAAGCTGCTCAAGACCAGACTCAGCTCCTAGACCTTGAACTCCAGTCCCACCTCACACCCTAAGGTTCCTAAAGAGTTAGTAACTTAGTTCACCCTACTGCACTCCTGGCTTCTGGATGTAGCACAAGTTTCTAAACTTATGCAAACAGTAAGGACTATCTATTTTGACAAAATAAGAAATGGAATCAAGGCAACATGTAAAAGATATTTTTACCAGTTTTATTGATTAACAAAGAAAAATTGTATATAGTTAAGGTATGCAGTGTGATATTTTGATATACATATACATTGTGAAGTGATGATTACCACAATCAAGCTAACATATTCATCACCTCACTTGGTTACCTTTTTATTTGTGTTTGTGTGGTGGAGAACACTTGAGATCTACTCTTTCAGCAAATTTCAAGTATACATTATTATTGACTTTAGTCACTATGCTGTACATTAGATCTCCAGAATTTATTCATCTTATAACTGAAAGTTTGTACCTTCTGACAAACATTTTTTCTTTTCCCCCAACTCCCAGGCCCTAGTAAGCACTATTTTACTCTGTTACCATGAGTTTGACATTTTCTTAGTATGCATATAAGTGAAATCATGCAGGATTTTTTTGCATCTGTTCCTGGCTTATTTTACTTACCATAATAAACTCCAGGTTTATCCATCTTGTTACAAATGGCAGTATTTCCTCATTTTTAAAGGCTAAATGATATTCCATTACGTGTGTGTGTGTGTGTGTGTGTGTGTGTGTAATACATTTAAAACATCCATCTGTCAATGGACGCAGGTAGTTTCCATATCTTGGCTGTGTACATAACACTGCAATGAACATGTAAGTATACATATCTCTTTGAGATAGTGATTTTCTTTACTTTGGATATATACCTAGATGGGGATTGCTGGATTATATGGGAGTTCCATTTTTAATTTTCTGAGGAAACTCCATACTGTTGTCTCTAATGGCTGTACCAATTTACATTCCCATCAACTATCAACTAAGCACAAGGGTTTCTTTTTCTCAATATCCTCAGCAACATTTGTTACCTTTTTACTGTTACAATAGCCATCCTAATAGATGTGAAGTGATATCTCATTGTGCATTTTCCTGATGATTAGTGATGGCAAACATCTTTTTCTTAGTATATACCTATTGTCAGTTGTATGTCTTTTAGAAATGTATCTCTTCAGGTCTGATTCGCTTTGGCTGTGTCCCCACCCAAATCTCATGTTGAATTGTAGCTCCCATAATTCCCACGTGTTATGGGAGGGACCCAGTAGGAGATAGTTGAATCATGGAAGCAGTTTCCCCATACAGTTTTTGTGGTAGTAAATAAGCCTCACAAGATCTGATTGTTTTATAAGGGATTTCCTTTTTCACTTGGCTTTCATTCTGTCTTGCCTGCTGCTGTGTAATATGTGCGTTTAGCCTCCCACCATAAGTAAGGCCTCCCCAGCCTCATGGAACTGTGAGTCCATTAAACCTCTTTTTCTTTATAAATCACACAGTCTTTGGTATGCCTTTATCAGCAGCATGAAAACAGATGAATACAGTAAATTGGTACTGGTAGAGTGGGGTGCTGTTGTAAAGATATCCAAAAATGTGGAACCAACTTTGGAACTGGGTAACAGGCAGAGGTTGGAACAGTTTGGAGGGCTCAGAAAAAGACAGAAAAATGTGAAAAAGTTTGGAACTCCCTAGAGATTTGTTGACTAGCTTTGACCAAAATGCTAATAATGATATGGACAATGCAATTCAGGCTGAGGTTGTCTCAGATAGAGATGAGGAACTTGTTGGGAACTGGAGTCAAGGAAAATCTTGCTATGTTTTAGCAAAGAGACTGGTGGCATTTTGCCCCTGCCCTAGAGATCTGCAGAACTTTGAACGTGAGGGAGATGATTTAGGGTAGCTGGCAGAATAAATTTCTAAGCAGCAAAGCACTCAAGAGGTGACTTGGGTGCTGTTAAAAGCATTCAGCTTTAAAAGGAAACAGCATAAAACTTTGGAAAATTTGCAGCCAAACGATGTGATAGAAAAGAAAAACCAATTTTCTGAGGAGAAATTCAAGCCAGCTGCAGAAATTTGCATAAGCAACAAGGACCCAAATGTTCATCACCAAGACAATGGGGAAAATATCTCCAGGACATGTCAGAGACCTTTGTGGCAGTCCCTCCCATTACAGGCCAAGAGGCCTAAAAGGAAAAAATGGTTTCCTGGGCTGGATTCAGGGGCCCCCTGCTGTTTGCCACCTAGTGACTTGATGCCCTGCATCCCAGCTACTCTAGCCATGGCTAAAAGGGTCCAAGGTACAGCTTGGACTGTGGATTCAGGGGGTGCAAGCCCCAAACCTTGGCAGTTTCACATGGTGTTGAGCCTATGGGTGCACAGAAGTCAAGAATTGAGGTTTGGGAACCTCTGCCTAGATTTCAGAGGATGTATGGAAACACCTAGATGTCCAGGCAGAATTTTGCTGCAGGGGTGGTGCCCTAATGGAAAACCTTTGCTAGGACAGTGCAGAAGGGAAATATGGGGTTGAAGCCCCCACACAGAGTCCCCACTGGGGTACTGCCAATGGAGCTATGAGAAGAAGACCACTGTCCTCCGGACCCCAGAATGGTACAGCCACCAAAAGCTTGATCATGCACACAGGAAGGCTACAGACAATGCCAGTCCATGAAAGCAAACAAGAGGGGGGCTATGTCCTGCAAAGCCACAGGGGTGGAGCTTCCCAAGGCCATGGGAGCCCACCTCTTGCGTAAGTGTCACCTGGATGTGAGACATGGAGTCAAAGGAGTTCATTTTGGAGCTTTAAGATTTGACAGGCCTGCTGGATTTTGGACTTGGGGCCTGTAGCCCCTTTGTTTTGGCCAAATTCACCCATTTGGAACAGGTATATTTACTTGCTCCCTGTACCTCCATTGTATCTGGAAAGTAACTAACTTGCTTTTAACTTTATGAGTTCATAGCTGGAAGGGACTTGCCTTGTCTCAGATAAGACTTTGGACTATGGACTTTTGAGTTAATACTGAAATGAGTTAAGATGTTGAGGGACTGTTGGGAAGGCATAATTTGTTTTCAAATGTGAAGACATGAAATTTGGGAGGATCTGGGGCAGAATGATATGATTCGGCTGTGTCCCTACCCAAATCTCCTCTTGAATTTTAGTTCCCATAATTCCCACATGTTGTGGGAGGGACCTGGTGGAAGACAATTGAATCATGCGGGCAGTTTCTCCCATATTGTTCTCGTGGTAGTAAATAAGTCTCATGAGATCTGATTGCTTTATAAGGGGTTTCCATTTTTGCTTGGCTTTCATCCTGTCTTGCTGGCTGTCATGTAAGACATGCCTTTCACCTTCCACTGTGATTGTGAGGCCTCTCCAGCTACGTGGAACTGTGAATCCATTAAACCTCTTTTTTTTGGAGATGGAGTCTGGCTCTGTCACCCAGGCTGGAGTGCAGTGGTGTGATCTAGGCTCACTGCAAGCTCCACCTCCAAGGTTCACGCCATTCTCCTGCCTCAGCCTCCTGAGTAGCTGGGACTACAGGCACCCACCACCACACCTGGCTAATTTTTTGTATTTTCAATAGAGACAGGATTTCACCATGTTAGCCAGGATGATCTCAATCTCCTGACCTCATGATCCGCCTGCCTCGGCCTCCCAAAGTGCTGGGATTACAGGCGTGAGCCACCGTGTCTGGCCAAACCTTTTTCTTCATAAATTACCCAGTCTCAGGTATGTCTTTATCAGCATCATGAAAACAGACTAATACAAGATCCTTTGGAATTGTCTGAGTTCCTTACTTATTTGGATATTAACTTCTTATCAGATGTATAGTGTGTAAATATTTTCTCCCATTCTTTAGATTATCTTTTCATTGTATTGGTTGTCTCTTTTGCTGTGCTGAAGCTTTTAGTTTGATTTACTCCCATTTGTCTATTTTTGCTTTTGTTGTCTATACTTTTGGTATCAAATCTTAAAATTTATTACCAATACCAGTATCAAGGAGCTTTTCTCCGATATTTATGTCTAAGAGTCTTACAATATTGGTCCTATGTTGAGGTCTTTCATCCATTTTGAGACAATTTTTGTACGTAGGGTGAGATAAGGGTTCAGTTTCATTCTTCTGCATGCGGATATCCAGTTTTCCCAACACCATTTAATAAAGAGACTAAACTTTTATCATTGTGTAGTCTTGGCACGAACGCTAGAGATCAATTGATTGTAAAGTCATGGATTTATTTCTTTCTGTGCTCTCTATTCTGTTCCCTTGGCCTACATGTCTGTTTTTATGCCAGTAGCATACTATTTTGATTACTATAGCTTTATAATTTAGTTTGGAATAAGGTAATGTGATGCTTCCACTTTTGTTTTTTCTGCTGAAGGATGTTTTGACTGTTTGGGGTCTTTTGTGGTTGCATACAAATTTTAGAACTGCTTTTTTCCATTTCTTTGAAAAATGCCATTGAAATTTTGATGGGGTTGCATTATATCTATAGATCACGCTGAGTAATAAGGATACGTATCTTCTTCAAATTCTTTCATCAGTGTTTTATAGTTTTTGGTATATATAAATTTTACTGTCTTATTTAAATTTCTTCCTAAGTAGTTAATTTTTTGATGCTATTGTAAATGAGATTGTGTTCTTTCAGACGGACTCTCACTCTGTCGCCCAGGCTGGAGTGCAGTGGTGTGATCTTGGCTCACTGCAAGCTCTGCCTCCCGGGTTCACGCCAATCTCCTGCCTCAGCCTCCCAAGTACAGGTGCCCGCCACCACGCCTGGCTAATGTTTTGTATTTTTAGTAGAGACAGGGTTTCTCCGTGTTAGCCAAGATGGTCTCGATCTCTTGACCTTGTGATCTGCCCACCTCAGACTCCCAAAGTGCTGGGATTACAGGCATGAGCCACTGTGCCCGGCCCGAGATTGTTTTGTTAATTTCTTTCTGGGATACTCAACTGTTAGTATATAAAAACATAACAGGTTTTTTTTAATACTAATTATATGTTCTGCAAATTTGTTTGTTTCTTAATTTTAACAGTTTTTAATTGGAGCCTTTAGAATTTTCTCTATATGAGATCATGTCATCTTCAAATAGAGACACTTTCACTTCTTTTCCAATTTGGATGCCTTTTATTTCTTTTTCTTACCTAATTGCTCTGGCTAGGACTTACAGACTTTTTCAGAAACCCCCCAAAATAATCTAAGGGAGTCCATGGTCACTAGACCTGCTTTATAAGAAATCCTAAAGGGAGTTCTTCAAACTGAAATGCAATAAGACTAATTAGCATCACGAAAACATATGTAGTTATAAAAAGTCACCAGTAAAAGTAACTATACAGTCAAATTCAAAATATTCCTAAGACTGTAATGATGGAGTATAATCACTTTAACTTTTAAAAGGTTAAAAGACAAAAAATATTACAAATAAATATAACTACAAAATAAACAAAGAAATAAACGCTGACATCAAAAAAACATAAAAAGTGGAGGGGAGTAAAGTGTAGGGTTTTGTATATGCTTGAAGTTAAGTTGTTATCAACTTAAAATAGACCATTATAACTATAATAATACATTTCTTAATGTGGATATGTTCTGAATAATGCCTCATTATGCAATTTTGTCATGGTGTGAATATCACAGAGTATACTTACACAAAATTAGATAATACCACCTACTACACACCCAGGCTATATGGTATATCCTATTGCTTCCAGGCTACAAATCTGTACAGCATTGTACTATACTGAATGCTATAGGCAACTGTAATACAATGATAAGCATTTGTGTATCCAAATGTATCTAAACATATAAAAGATACAATAAAAATGTTATAACCTTACGGGGCCACCGTTGTATATGTGGCCCATCATTGACCAAAACATCCTTATGTGGCACATGAGAGCATACGATGTTTTATGTAAGCCTCAGGATAATCACAAAGACAAAACATGTAATAGCTACACAAATGAGAATTTTACCACATGTTTAAAAAAGAATTAATACAAAGACACAGAAAAGAATCAAAGTATACCACTACAGAAAATAATCAAAATAATCAAATCATGCACAGCAAGAGAGAAATATAAGAACAAAGAAACTGCAAAATGCCTATCAATAGTTACTTTAAATATCAGTGGACCAAATTAGAAAAGACACAGAGTGGCTGAATGGACAGTAAAACAATAACCAAATATATGCCACCTATAAGAGATTCACTTCACCTTTAGAGACACACATAGACTGAAAGGAAAGACAGGGAACAAAAAAAAAGAAAAGAGTAGCTATTCTTACAACAAACAAAATAGACTTTAAGTCAAAAACTGTAACAAGAGGGAAAGAAAGTCATTATAGAATGATACAAAGGTCAATTCATCAAGAGGATATAATTACTACAAATATATATTCTCCAAACATTGAAGCACCTAATTATATAAAGCAAATATTAACAAATCTGAAGAGAGAAGTAGACAACAATAATACAATAACAGTAGGGGACTTCCATATCCCACTTTCAACAATGGATTGATCACTCAGACAGATAATAAGGAAGCAGATGACTTGAACTACACTATAGATCAAATGGACCAGACATATACAGGACATTACTTTCCAAAACAGCAAAATACACATTCTTCTTGAGCATACACAGTACATTCTCCTACACAGGTCATATATTGAGCCAGAAAACAAGTCTTAGCAAATTTAAGAAGATTGAAATCTTATCAAGTATTCTTTTTGACCACAGTAGCATGAAACTGAAAATTAAAAACAGGAGAAAACTTAGAAAAGTGACAAATATGTGGAAATCAACCAACACACTCCTGAACAACCAATAGATCAAAGAAAACATCAAAAAAGAAATAAAATATCTTGAGACAAACTAAAATGAAAGCACAACATACTAAAACTTATGAGATGAAGCAAAAGCAATTCTAACAGGGAAGTTTATACAGGTTAAGTGCTAAATGAAGAAAAAAGATCTCAAATAAACAATAAACCTCAAAGAAATAGAAAAGAAAAAAAATGAAGCTCAAAATTAGAAGAAGGAAGGAAATAACAAAGATGATAGCAGAAATAAATGAAATACACTAGAAAAACAATAGAAAAGATCAATGAAATGAAAAGCTGATTTTTTTAAAACATAATGGCTGGGTGCAGTGGCTCATGCCTGTAATCCCAGCACTTTGGGAGGCGGGCAGATCACGAGATCAGAGATCAAGACCATCCTGGCTAACACGGTGAAACCCCGCCTCTACTAAATATACAAAAAATTAGCAGAGCGGGGCGGCGTGCACCTGTAGTCCCAGCTACTTGGGAGGCCGAGGCGGGGGAATGGCATGAACCCAGGAGGCAGAGCTTGCAGTGAGCAGAGATTGCACCACTGCACTCCAGCCTGGGAGACAGAGCGAGACTGAGTCTCAAAAAAATAAAATAAAATAAAATAAAAATAATAAAAATTGACCAACCTTTCACTAGGCTAAGAAAAAAGAGAGAAGCCTCAAATAAATAAAATTAGAACAAAAAAGCAGATATTAAAATTGATACCATAGAAATACAAAGGATAATAATAGTCTAAACAACTATGTGTCAACAAATTGTTTAACTTAGAATAGAGAAATTTCTAGAAACATACATCCACTAAGATTGAAACATGAAGAAATAGAAAATCAACACAAATAATGAGTAAAAATATTGAATCAGTGGTCAAAAAGCTCCTGAAAAAGGAAAATCCAAGACCAGATAGCTTAGTGGAGAAGTCTAGCAAATGTTTAAAGAAGAATTAATACCATTTCTTCACAAACTCTTCCCAAAGTTGAAGAGGAGGGAACACAAACATTTTTATGAGGCCAGCATTACCCTGATAACAAAGACAGAAAAGGATACTACAAGGATGACAGATATTTTTAAGGTGCAAATGATGTATAGTTGGAATTGAAAATACAGGATTTGTTTGTACAAAGATTTGTGTGTGGATAGGTGGATGTGTACTGGTGTGTGCATGCATACATATACAAGCTTACCTTGTTTTATTGCACTTCACTTTATTATGCTTCTCGGATATTGCATTTTTTACAGGTTGAAGGTTTATGGCAACCCTGCATCAAGCAAGTCTACCAGTGCCACTTTTCTGGTAGCATGTGCTTATTTTGTATCTCTGTGTTACATTTTTGTAATTCTTGCAATATTTCAAATGTTTTGTTATCATTATATCTGTTACGGTAATCTGTGATCAGTGATCACTGATATTACTATTGTCATTGTTTTGGGGCATCACAAACCATGCTCCAAAAGACAATGAGCCTAATTGATACATATGTGTGTTCGAATGGTTCCATCGATCTGCCCTTCCTCCATCTCCCCAACTCCTCAGGTCTCCCTGTTTTCTGAGACACAGTAATATTGAAATTAGGCCAAATAATAACTCTACAAAGGCCTCTATGTGTTCAAGTGAAAGTAAGAGTCACACATCTCTTATTTTAAATCAAAAGTGAGAAATGATTAAGGTGAGTGAGGAAGGCATGTTAAAAGCTGAGACAGGCCAAAAACTAGTCTTCCTGCACCTAACAGTTAGCCAAACTGTGCATGAAAAGAAAAAGTTCTTGAAGGAAATTAAAAGTATTACTCCAATGAACACATGAGTGGTATGAAAGTGAAAGAGACTTATCGCTGATATGGAGAAAGTTTGAGTGGTTTGGATAGAAAATCAAACCAACCACAACATTTCCTTAAGCCAAACCCTAACCGAGAGCAAGGACCTAATTCTTCTTAATTCTCTGAAGGCTGAGAGAGGTTGGGAAGCCACAGAAAAAAAGTTTGAAGCTAGCAGAGATTGGTTCATGAGGTTTAAGGAAAGAAGTCTTCTCCATAAGATAAAAGTGCAAGGAAAAGCAGCAAGTGCTGATGTAGAAGCTGCAGCAAGTCATCCATAAGATCAGCTAAGAGAAGTAACAAAGGTGGCTACACTAAACAAAGGTTTTTACTGCAGATAAAACAGCCTTATATTGGAAGAGGATGTCATCCAGGACTTTTTCACAGCCAGGTAGCAAAATAAATGCCTGACTTCAATGCTTCAAAGAACAGGATGACTCTTTTGTTAGGGGCTTAAGCTGAAGCCAAAGCTCATCTACCATTCTGAAAATTCTAGAGCCCTTAAGAACTATGCTACATCTACTCTGCCTGTGCTCTATAAATGGGAGAAAGCCTGAATGACATCACATCTGTTTACGACATGAATATTTTAAGCTCACACCTGAGAACTACTGCTTTAAAAAAAGATATCTTTCAAAATATTATTGTTCATTGACAATTTACCTGGTCACCCAAGAGCTCTGATGGAGAACTACAAGAAAATTAAAGCTGTTTGCATGCCTGCTAATACAACACCCATTCTGCAGCCCATGGATCAATGAGTAATTTAGACTTTCAAGGCTGATTATCTGAGAAATACATTTCATAAGGCTGCAGCCACCATGTATAGTAGTTCCTTCGATAGATCTGGGCAAAGTAAGTTGAGAACCTTCTAGAAAGGTTTCACCATTCAAGAAGCATTTGCAATTCATGGGAAGAGGTTAAAATTAAGAACATTTGTGATTCATGGGAGGAGGTCAAAATATCAACATTAAAAGAAATTTGGAAGAAGTTGATTCCAATCCTCATGGATGACTTTGAGGGTTCAAGACTTCAGTGCAAGAAGTAACTGCAGATGTGGTGGAAATAGCAAGAGAACTAAGATTAAAAGATGTGAAGAGAACTTAAGATGTGGCTGAATTGCTGAAATCTCATGACAAAATTTTAACAAATGAGAACTTGGATGAGCAAAGAAAGTGGTTTCTTGAGATGGAAACTACTCCAGGTGTAGATGCTGTGAACCTTGTTGAAATGACAACAGAGTATTTAGAAAATTGCATAAACTTAGTGGATAAAGCAGTGGCAGGGTTTGAGAGGATTGTCTCCGATTTGAAGGAAGCTCTACTGTGGGTAAAATGCTATCAAACAGCATTGCATGCTACAGAGGAATCTTGAAAGAAATAGTCAATTGATGTAGCAAACTTCATTGTTTTATTTTAAGAAATTGCCACAGCCACCTCACCTCCAGCAGCTTCCACCATGATGAGTCAGCAGCCACAGCACTGAGGCAAGGCCACTGACCAGCAAAAAGATCATGATGTTGAAGGCTCAGGTGATCGATAGCATTTTTAAACAGTAAAATAATTTTTGACTAAGGTATGTACATTGACTTTTTTAGACATAATGGTATTGCCCACTTAATAGACTACAGTATAGTATAGACCTAACTTTTATATGCAATGAGAAACCAAAAATTCTGTGTGATTTGCCTTATTGCCATATTTGTTTTATTGCAGAACTGGCCACCAGAATCTTCCCTTCCCCTAGAACGCCCTTCACCCAAGCCACCTGCATTTTCCCCTCACCCATCATACCCACCTCCATTATTTGGCCTGCCCTCCACCTCCTCCAAAAGCCTTCATTGCACCCCCACTGCTGGACTGCATTCTGACTCCATCTTAACGTGACTCAATGGCACTTCCATTGGGCACTGCCCTAAAGAGCGCATCTCCACAGTGGCCTGAAACCAAACCCACAGTATCTCTGAGGTATGCCTATGTAGCAGTCCCATAAGTTATCGTGCACTTTAAGCACTACCAAGTCCAGAACTGTAAATGCTATACATTTACAGAAATACCACTTGAAGGTTTAACTACTTATAATTGTTTCATAAGTAGAATTACAAATTTTGAATATTAATTATTTTAATTGGGGGGAGGGGCCAAGATGGTTGAGTAGAAACAGCTCTACTCTGCAGCCCCCACTGAGACAAACATAAACAGCGAGTGAATTCTGCATTTCTAACTGAGGTATCCAGATTCCCTCATTGGTACTGACTAGGCAGTTGGTGTGACCCATGGAGAGCAAGGAAAAGCAGAGTTGGGCGACAGTTCACCCAAGAGCTGCACAGGGCAAAGGGACCTCCCTCCTCCAGCCAAGGGAGGCAGTGAGGGATTGTGCTACCCGCCCGGGGAACTGTGCTTTACCCACAGATTTTTGCAAACCCCAGAACAGGTAATCCCTTTGTGAGTCCACACCACCAGGGCCTTGGGTCCCAAGCACAAAGTTGTGCAGACCCATAGCAGGGGCTCCAGCTGGCAGCCACTTGGGCAGGTACTGAGCTGTAGGAGTTTCTGCATACTCTGGTGGCTCACAGAAATCCAGTGAAGCAGGAGATTCATCAACTCCATGAGAAGGGGGCTGAAGCCAGGGAGCCAAGCAGACCCACTCCCACAGAACCCCACAAGCTAAGACCCACTGGCATGGAATCCCCACTGGCCAGCACAGCACCTGGAGTCTGCCTAAGAAGACCAAGTTCCTGGGGGGAAGGGTGACCGCCATTATTGCGGGTCTAGCCGGTGGTTTTCCCCCGCCAGTGCTAGGGAGACTGGGTGGTTTGCGCTGGGCAGAATTCCCCACAGTGCAGCACAGAGGCTGTGGCAGATATACCATTATTGTATATCCAAAGGAATATAAATCATTCTATTACAAAGATACCTGCATGTGTATGTTTATTGCAGCACTGTTCCCAATAGCAAAGACATGGAATCAACCCAATGCCCACCAATGATAGACTGGATAAATAAAATGTGGTACATATACACCATGGAATACTATGCAGCCATAAAAAGGAATGAGATCAAGTCCTTTGCAGGGACATGGATGAAGCTAGAAGCCATTATCCTCAGCAAACTAACACAGGAACAGAAAACCAAATACCACATGTTCTCACTTACAAGTGGGAGCCGAACAATGAGAACATATGGACACTGGGAGGGGAACAACACACCCTGGCACCTGTCAAGGGAGGGCCGGTGGTAGGGAGAGCATCAGGAAAAATAGCTAATGCGTGCTGGGTTTAATACCTAAGTGATGGGTTGATAGGTGCAGCAAATCACCATGGTACATATTTGCCTATGTAAGAAAACTGCATGTCCTGCACATGTATCCCGAAAGTTAAAATAAAATAAATACATAAGTACATAAATAAAATTTTGAAAGACAAAAAAAATCTTAATTGTATGTGGGTAGTTCCCTTTGATTGAAAGTGAGATCGAAATAATTTTTTAAAACTTACTATTCAAAATTTGCAAAACTAAATAAGAGTAAAAGAAATTTACATTTTGTCCCTGGATTGATACAAGACAAAAACATAGTGTGGGAAAGCTGGAGTTGAGGATGAACGAGATTCTGAGAATGAAAATCCCTGGTACATAGCCAAAATTTCAGAACTTCAGATTTTCAAGGGCTATAAAATAGGTAACCTCAAGCCACCATCTCCAACAGATAAAAGGAACCACGTAATATCTATATTCCAGGGAGAAAGAATAGAAAATTGGCTATCACTGACAAAACTTAGTGGGAAGGAGGGATCTAGAAGGTGGGATGGTGGAGGGATCCCCAGCTTGGGGGGTGGGGAGGGGCTGTGCTTCAGTCTCCCCCTCCCCTGCCCCTCTCCCTCCCCCTCCCCCTCCTGCTGCGCCTCCCCCTCCCTCTGCGCCTCCCCCTCCCACTGCCCCTCCCCAACAAAGGAGCCCTTTGTGACATCAAGGCCCCACCTCTGTGACGCAGGCCTGGGTCCCAGTCCCTAGTCTCCACGGGGATGCCCAGAGCTCAGTTGCTTGAAAGCAACGCACCTATTCACATGGAGAATCTTCTCTTTCCTTTAAAATTACTTAGTGCCTCATCGCTAAACGCCCCCAGCTCCACACCATGGGTGTTGGATATCTTCCTCACCTTGGTGTTTGCCCTGGGGTTCTTCTTCCTATTACTCCCCTTCTTATCTTACCTCCGTTGTGATGACCCACCATCACCATCGCCTGGGAAGAGAAAGGTAAGGAACCCTCAGTCCCGACCCACAGAGCTTGATTCTCTCCTTTCTTTTTATTATTAGTTCCACTTTTCCAAATCCAGTGGAGAGCCTTCTATGATGGGAAGTCGCAGAAGAGACCAGAACATCATCCTTCCAGGGAGAGGCAGGGCAGCCAGGGGTTGGTAGGGGTAGATAGTGTACTGGGATTTCCATCCCAAGCTCTCAGTCCATCTGTGGGGGAGCACAGGAGGCATCAAGGCAAAATCAAACCAGTGGACTCAGCACCAGTACCAGTCATGAGACTGGGGAGGTCTCTGTCCGAGACCAGGCCCTGAGCCCTGGCTCATCAGCCCCTTTCTGGGGCAGGTGGCTCAGGGCCCAGCATCCCCTGTGTGGGGTGATCTGGGGCCTGTGCTGGGCCCCCGAGGGCCTCCCACCAGGGCCTGGTGTCTCCTCTGGTCTCCTGGGAAGCAGAATCCGACCTGACAGCTCAGCAGTGCCTGCAGGCCTGAACTTGGGTGTTCCTGGAGCAGAGGAACAGGGACTGAAGGCGTCCGTGGTGGACCTCATATTGAAAATCCCTCTGTGTGTGTGTGTGTGTGTGTGTGTGTGTTATTTTTATTTTATTTTATTTTATTTTTTGAGATGGAGTCTCGCTCTGTGGCGCAGGTTGCAGTGAAATGGAGCGATATCGGCTCACTGCAACCTCTGCTTCCCGAGTTCAAGCGATTCTCCTGTCTTAGCATCCTGAATAGCTGGGGATTACAGGCGCCCACCATGCCTGCCTAATTTTTGTATTTTTAGTAGAGACGGGGTTTCACCATGGCCAGGCTGGTCTCAAACTCCTGACCTCAGGTGATCAACCCACCTTGGCCTCCCAAAGTGCTTGGATTATAGGCGTGAGCCACCGCGCCCAGCCCCCTCTTGCTGTTTTTCTAAGAAGAAAAGCAGTTTATCATCCATTTAAACATGAGTGGGAGGAAGCACACAGAGCTCCCTGAGCAAGACAGAGAGAGCCATGCGGTTCCTGAGTGCAGCGTGCTGCGGCTGGGCTGGGGCAGAGAGGGAGAGCCGGTCCTAGCTTCTCGCCCTTTCTTGTCTCCCATTGTCATCTTGTCTTTCCGCGTCAGCTTGTCTCCGTACATCATCGTGTCTCCCAGTGTCCAGTAGGGCGGAGGCGGAGGCCCAGAGGCAGGATGAAAAACCACAGTCTGAGAGGTAAGGCTCTGCCAGAGCACACTAGAGTTAATTTGATCTCATCTGTCCCGGAGGGAACTGACTCTGAAGAAGTCAGTTGAAGAAGCCTGAGGTGGGGGCTCCTAGGAAGGAAATCAGAACCCCGGGTCCTTCTCAGATTCCATGCCGGAATGAAGCCATGGTGGGCCAGGGACTGGGCGTTAACCAGCAGGGGGCAGTGTGTGTGTCCTGGGGAGACCAATGCCTGCCTGGATGTGGAGGGGGGTGAGGGGGCCTCCCGCTCCCTGGGAACAGCTGTTCAACTCTGCTAAGGCTGATTCCTCTTTAAGACCACCTCAGTCCTTTCTCCCCACAGGGCAGTTGTGAGGACTGTGGGGGTGGAGGGTCTGTGTGTGGAAGCCCTTTGTGAATGAAAAAGCCCTGTCCTCCATGCCTTGCTATTAACGTCGGGGTCATGTGGCTTTGGACACAGATGGGTGGGGTCCAGGGTCTAATTCCCCATGGTCCTCCCTAAAGAAACAGCCACTCAGCCTCCTGTGAGATCCCAGGCCCCTCCCTCACTGCCCTAACCCAGTCTCCTGATTTCCAGCTGGTAGAGAGTGCCCAAGAGGCCTGGAGAAGACTTTGGACCTGCTTTCACAACTGCAGAGGTGAGGCACCTCCCCTTCCCTGCATCCTTCCTACCAGGGCTGGGACGTGACCCCAGGGCCACAGGCAGCCTGGAGCTGACCTGGGATGGGGAGACCAGGGGGACAGAGGATGGGAGTAAAACCCTGGGGCGAGGGGTATCAGGAGAATTGGGCAATCAGGGTGTGGGGTGGTGGAGGGGCTGTGGCCCGAGCACCCACTCTGCCCTCCGGCCCCACCGGCTCCTGGCTGCAGCTCGTGCCTCCTGTCTCCTGCAGCCTCCTGGAGCCACACCTTGACAAAGGTGACTTTGGTCAGCTCTCCGGTCCAGACCCCCCAGGTGAGGTGGGCGAAAGAGCACCTGATGGAGCCTCCCAGTCCTCTCATGAGCCTATGGAAGATGCTGCTCCCATTCTCTCCCCGTTAGCTTCCCCGGATCCTCAAGCCAAGCATCCTCAGGATCTGGCCTCCACCCCATCACCAGGCCCAATGACCACCTCAGTCTCCTCCCTAAGTGCCTCCCAGCCACCAGAACCTTCCCTTCCCCTAGAACACCCCTCACCCGAGCCACCTGCACTTTTCCCTCACCCACCACACACCCCTGATCCTCTGGCCTGCTCTCCGCCTCCTCCAAAAGGCTTCACTGCTCCTCCCCTGCGGGACTCCACACTGATAACTCCATCTCACTGTGACTCAGTGGCACTTCCACTGGGCACCGTCCCTCAAAGCTTGTCTCCACATGAGGATTTGGTGGCTTCTGTCCCAGCCATCTCAGGCCTTGGTGGCTCAAACAGTCATGTTTCTGCCTCCTCCTGGTGGCAGGAGACTGCCAGAACCTCGTGCGCCTTTAACTCATCAGTCCAGCAAGATCATCTTTCCCGCCACCCACCAGAGACCTGTCAGATGGAAGCTGGTAGCCCGTTTTTGCTCAGCTCTGATGGCCAGAATGTCGTGGAGATACAAGTCACAGAAACAGCCAAGGTCAACATTTGGGAAGAAAAAGAAAATGTTGAATCATTTACAAATCAAATGACCCCAGAAAAGCACTTAAATTCTTTGCGGAATTTGGTTAAATCATTGGATGCTGAGCAGGACACCACAAACCCAAAACCCTTCTGGAACATGGGAGAGAACTCGAAACAGCTGCCAGGACCTCAGAAGCTCTCAGATCCTAGGCTCTTGCAGCAAAGTTTTTGGAAGAATTATAGCCAGCTTTTCTGGGGCCTCCCCTCTCTGCACAGCGAGTCCCTGGTGGCTAACGCCTGGGTAACTGACAGGTCTTATACTTTACAGTCTCCTCCTTTCTTGTTCAATGAAATGTCCAATGTCTGCCCAATTCAAAGGGAGACTACAATGTCCCCACTGCTTTTCCAGGCCCAGCCCCTGTCCCATCTGGGGCCCGAGTGCCAACCCTTTATTTCATCCACACCCCAATTCCGGCCCACACCTATGGCTCAGGCCGAGGCTCAGGCCCATCTTCAATCCTCTTTCCCAGTCCTATCTCCTGCTTTTCCATCCCTGATTAAGAACACTGGAGTAGCTTGCCCTGCATCGCAGAATAAAGTGCAAGCTCTCTCCCTACCTGAAACTCAGCACCCTGAATGGCCTTTGTTGAGGAAACAACTAGAAGGTAAGTTGGCTTTACCCTCTAGGGTCCAAAAATCTCAGGACGTCTTTAGTGTCTCCACTCCTAACCTTCCCCAGGAAAGTTTGACATCCATTCTGCCTGAGAACTTTCCAGTCAGTCCTGAAATCCGGAGACAACTGGAGCAACACATAAAAAAGTGGATCATCCAACACTGGGGCAACTTGGGAAGGATCCAAGAGTCTCCGGATCTGATGCAGCTTCGGGATGAATCACCAGGGACAAGTCAGGCCAAGGGCAAACCCAGTCCCTGGCAGTCCTCCATGTCCACAGGTGAAAGCAGCAAGGAGGCACAGAAGGTGAAGTTCCAGCTAGAGAGGGACCCGTGCCCACATCTGGGGCAAATTCTGGGTGAGACCCCACAAAATCTATCCAGGGACATGAAAAGCTTCCCACGGAAGGTTCTGGGGGTGACTTCTGAGGAGTCGGAAAGGAACTTGAGGAAGCCCTTGAGGAGTGACTCGGGAAGTGATTTATTAAGATGCACAGAGAGGACTCATAAAGAAAACATCCTGAAAGCCCACATGGGCAGGAACTTGGGCCAGACCAACGAGGGCTTGATCCCCGTGTGTGTGCGTCGATCCTGGCGTGCTGTCAACCAGGCTCTTCCCGTGTCCAACACCCACGTGAAAACCAGCAATCTAGCAGCCCCGAAAAGTGGGAAAGCCTGTGTGAACACAGCCCAGGTGCTTTCCTTCCTCGAGCCGTGTACTCAGCAGGTGTTGGGAGCCCATATTTTGAGGTTTTGGGCCAAACACAGGTGGGGTCTACCCCTCAGGGTCCTCAAGCCCATTCAGTGCTTTAAACTGGAAAAGGTTTCATCCTTGTCCCTTACACAGCTTGCCGGTCCCTCCTCAGCCACCTGTGAATCTGGGGCTGGCTCAGAAGTTGAGGTGGACATGTTCCTTAGAAAGCCACCAATGCCAAGTCTGAGAAAGCAGGTGCTGACCAAAGCATCTGATCACATGCCAGAGAGTCTTCTGGCCTCCTCACCTGCATGTAAGCAGTTCCAGAGGGCCCCGCGAGGAATCCCATCTTGGAATGATCATGGGCCCTTGAAGCCTCCTCCAGCTGGAGAGGAGGGCAGTTGGCCATCTATGCCCCTCACGTACAGCCTCACAGGCAGCACCCAGCAGAGCAGGAGCTTAGGAGCCCAATCTTCAAAGGCTGGAGAGACAAGGGAGGCAGTGCCACAACGCAGAGTCCCCTTGGAAACCTGTATGCTGGCAAACCTCCAAGCCACAAGTGAGGATGTGCATGGTTTCGAGGCTCCAGGGACCAGCAAAAGCTCTCTACACCCTAGAGTGTCTGTCTCCCAAGATCCAAGAAAGCTGTGTCTTATGGAGGAGGTTGTTAGTGAATTTGAGCCTGGAATGGCCACAAAGTCAGAGACCCAGCCTCAAGTTTGTGCCGCTGTTGTGCTCCTTCCAGATGGGCAAGCATCTGTTGTGCCCCACGCTTCAGAGAATTTGGCTTCTCAAGTGCCCCAGGGCCATCTCCAGAGCATGCCTACTGGGAACATGTGGGCTTCCCAGGAGCTACATGACCTCATGGCAGCCAGAAGGAGCAAACTGGTGCACGAGGAGCCCAGAAACCCAAACTGTCAAGGCTCATGCAAGAGCCAAAGGCCAATGTTTCCCCCTATTCACAAGAGTGAGAAGTCTAGGAAGCCCAACTTAGAAAAACATGAAGAAAGGCTTGAAGGATTGAGGACTCCTCAACTTACCCCAGTCAGGAAAACAGAAGACACCCATCAGGATGAAGGCGTCCAGCTACTGCCATCAAAGAAACAGCCTCCTTCAATAAGCCACTTTGGAGAAAACATCAAGCAATTTTTTCAGTGGATTTTTTCAAAGAAAAAAAGCAAGCCAGCACCAGTCACTGATGAGAGCCAAAAAACAGTAAAAAACAGATCATGTGTGTACAGCAGCGGTGCTGAAGCTCAGGGTCTCATGATGGCAGTTGGACAAATGCTGGAGAAGAAAATGTCACTTTGTCATGCGTGCCATGCCTCGAAGGTAAATCAGCACAAACAGAAGTTTCAAGTCCCAGTCTGTGGGTTTCCCTGCAACCACAGGCACCTCTTCTACTCAGAACACAGCAGAATACTGAGCTATGCAGCCAGCAGTCAACAAGCCACTCTCAAGAGCCAGGGTTGTCCCAACAGAGACAGGCAAATCAGAAATCAACAGCCCTTGAAAAGCGTGCGGTGCAACAATGAGCAATGGGGCCTGCGACATCCCCAAATCTTGCACCCCAAGAAAGCTGTATCCCCAGTCAGTCCCCCTCAGCACTGGCCGAAGACATCCGGTGCCTCTAGCCACCATCACCACTGTCCAAGGCACTGTCTTCTTTGGGAAGGTATCTGATTTGGTCAGTCACAAATTCTTTTTTAGCCTTCCCTGGAGAAAAACAAGTCCCCAAGAAAAAATTCACTCTACATAGAGAAAAAATATTTTCTCTCATGTTAGTACATGCGGAACATTTAATATTCCACAATAAACATGGTTTTTTATTCATAAGAGGGTGATGGCTTTTATTTGTGCCATGCTTGGTGTGGGCTTGGTTTCCAGAAGCGACAGGACATGGAGGGATGTTGACAGTGGTGCTGTAAGCCCACCTTCATCCTGAGTTCCTTCACTGAACCTTATGTTTCCGTAATACCGTCTTTACACAAACAACAAAAAATTCTAAAAACAAGATGAGAAAAACCTATGAAGGTCCCACTCTGAAATAAGGTTCAACCCATCTTTCCACTACTTACTCTACCTCAAACTTCATGCAGCTGTAGGGAGAAGGTTTGCAGAGATGTCACGGGACTGAACATCTCCATGCAGCCTCCAGGAAGTGCCACAACCGAGTACCTTCATGTGTCACAAAATAGTGAAAGTTTGGGTGGGAGAGTGCTGGGCCCTGAGTTCAGAAGTGGGAGAAGTCTTGACCCTGGGTATTCTGGTGGAGAATAGATGATGTCTGCCCCTGGGAAGCCCCTTCTCTCCCTGACAAAGGCTGGGATGGAGATGGGCCCTCTTAGCTCAGCCAACATGCGAAGCAGAGAGTCCCCATCCCACTGCCTCTCCCTTTCTCGCACTCTGGAGTGGCGGTGGGGACAGACCTTCCAGCTCTGTGCATGTGTAGGTGGGGGCTAGGGGGTCAGGGGGGCAGCCTTCATGGAGGTTGCTGAGGGCCGTGAACTCCCCTGCCCCAGATGAGTGAATGACCCTGCTCCTGAGTCACCGGCCTTTGTCTATCTCACCTACATGTCTCTCAGCTTCAGCGAAGTAGTTCTGGGTGAATGGAGTAGGGTATGCCTGTGTGTGCAGAGGCTTCTGATGGTGGGACTCTGTAGAGCTACAGGGGATGCAGACAGAGAATTGAAAAGGAGGCAAAGTGGTGTGTGTGAGGGAGCCATCAGTGGTGCCGTGAGCCAGGAGACTCTGACATTCCAACCCCTCAGACAGGCCTAGAGGGGCCTAGTGTCTCATCCTGGCCACACCCCAGGGTCTGTCTCTGCTCCAGCTCCCAGATCACAGACCCCTAGAAAAACCATATTTACCCCCAACACAGAGGGTCATATTAGTGAGAAGGCAAAGTGAATAAGGAAGATGAATTTCTTAACATCTTCGATAAGCTTGCACATAATAATCTATTGAACTTTTTTTTTTTTTTTTTTTTTGAGACAGAGTTTCACTGTTTTGCCCAGGCTGGAGTGAAGTAGTGCAATCTTGGCTCACTGCAAACTCCGGCCCCCGGGTTCAAGCGATTCTTCTGCCTCAGCCTCCCAAGTGGCTGAGATGATAGGCACCCACCACCATGCCCGACTAATTTTTATATTTTTAGTAGAGACGGGGTTTTGCTATGTTGGCCAGGCTGGCCTCGAACTCCTCGCCTCAGGTGATCTACCGGCCTCAGCCTCCCAAAGAGCTAGGATTACAGGCATGAGCCATGGCGCCTGGCCTACCTATTGAATTTTTTAAAGGATGTGTTGACAATAGGTGGAAAAGCAAGGACTAGAGAACCCCAGGCATGAGTCGAAGTCTGGTGACCTTTAATATACACGTAGCCCCAGGACTGCTCCCTGGGGAAAGGTGGTGACTTACAAGGGCCCAGCAGCTGAGCTGCGGTCACACAGCAAATCTCCCCTGGCTCCTGACATCCTTGCTTGCCCCAGAGACCAGCAAGGGAAGATGCAGGCAGGCAGGATTTGAACATACAAGGGAGCTGGAAGTGACCTGTCCAGAATGGGCAGAGTATGGGCAGGACAGGAGCCGTCCCTGCTGTCTCCCTCTGCTTTCAGCCCAGCTTTCCTCCTCTCTGGGCCCTGTCCATATGGGAAAGCAGGAGGTCTCCACAAATCATGGACAGGAGGAGCCAGGTCTCTAGAGGGAGTTTTCTCTGCCTTGTGCCACATACAGGCGTGCAAGAGGCCCAGTTCCGGGGGCCTCATTTCAATGGTGGAGAGGCCAGTGCCAGGCAGTGCCACTGATCTAGATGACAATGGAAATGGCCCTGCCCCCAACATGTGGGACTGGCCGGCACCGGGGTGCAGGGGGCAGTGGGCACAGTCTCCAGCCTGTGGCTTCTCCTGGGGCCAGGTCCTCTCTGGGGCCCGGATAACTGAAGCAGCCTCCAAGGTGGGCCCAGCGGTGACAGTGGAGCCAGGATCAGCAGGAGGAGCTGGGACCTGGAGCAGAGAGCAGCCCCGGTCCTCCGGGAGCTCAGGAGAGTGTGGCACAGAGCTGGGACCCTGACCACTGAGGATGGGCCATGCCTGGCTGCTGCTGGGTTCCCTCAAGAAACCAAGACGCGAGTTCTGGGATGTGGAGGAGCTGGACGTGGAGCCCATGGCTCAGGCCAGGAGAAGCGCCACAGGCAACGCTGAGAGACCAGCAAGAACACAGGAAGCAACAACCCCTTAGCCCTTCTGCAGCTCAGTCTCCCATGACATGCAGCGAGGCCAGCAATGGAGAGACCCACGGAGACCTCCCACAGGAACCTCACAGAGATATCTCCTACAGAGTGAGCACACTGGGACCTCTCACTGCCACAGAGAGAGACACACTGCAGCCTCCACAGAGACCCCACGGAGCTCTCAGAGTCCTCATGGTGCCCCACAGAGACCTAGCACAGAGATTCCTAGAGTCCTCACCCAGAGAACCCCACAGAGGCCACGCTGAGAGACTTCACTCAGTCCCACAGAGACCTCCCGCAAATGTCAGAGACCTTCCATGGTTCTCACAGGGAAATCTCACACAGAGACCCCACAAAGACCTCAGAGACTTCACACAGAGTCATAAAACAGGGACCTCATGCAGAGACTCATGCAGCTCACTGCAACCTCCGGCCTCCAGCCCCAGAAATGGCACACGGCACCCCCCACTGCCTCACAGAGACCTCTCTCAGAGTCCTCCTCACACAGAGACCTTGCCTGGAGACCTCCCACTCTCCACAGAGACCTTGTATAGATTCCTCACACAGGCCTCGGGTTGCTCCACACTCATTGCCCAGAAACCTCTCACATAGAATTCCCTCAAACATTCCACACAGAGATTCTGTAGGGCTTTCACAGGGTCCTCACACAGGGTCCTCACACAGGGACTTCATATAGTCCATGGTCCCTCACACAGAGACCTAGCACGGAGATTTCACACAGGGACTTCCCACAGAGACCTCTGGAAGATACCTCCCACACAGACCTTCTGCAAAGGCCTCATACTGAGGCCTCACAAGAGGCAATGGAGCCCTCTTGCTGCCCCATGGAGTCCTCCCACAGAGACCTCATGTGGCCTCACAGGCCTCGTACAGAAACTGACTCGGATTTCTTAGAGACTTTCCACCCAGAACTCACGCAGAAACCTCACACTGAGGCTCCACAGAGACCTCACTCAGAGTTCTCACTAGGAGCCTGGCACCGAGGCCTCCCATGCAGCGCTCACACAGCGTCCTCACCATAGGTGAGATGCCCCTCACAGATACTCCTCAGAGATCTGGCCCAGAGGCTTCACAGAGACCTCACATCCATCCATTCTTTAGGGGCCTGAGCAGCCACCTGTTGACACATCCTTCTCAGTGGATATAAAACCACTCAGCACAGTAGCAGCACAGCTGGGATATCAGTTGCACTCTCCAGGAACCCTGGGACACCCAGATACTGTCAGCATTGCAGTGAAGGCGGTTTTCTGCTTGGGGACATCCTCACACTTTTTTTGTTGTTGTTGTTAATATCGCTGCCTCTGAAAAGAATTATGGATTCCACAGGCAGACCTGCAAAATTCTTTCTTCCACAGGTTTCCATTAGCTTGAATTCTGACCCACAATTTAGAAAATTCATTTTTTTAAATTATTTTTTGAGATGGAGTCTTGCTCTGTCGCCCAGGCTGGAGTCCAGTGGGATAATCTTGGCTCACTGCAACCTCCACCTCTGGAGTTCAAGAGATTCTCCTGCTTCAGCCTCCTGAGTAGCTGGGATTATAGGTGTGCACTACCATGCTCGGCTAATTTTTGTATTTTTAGTAGAGACAGGGTTTCACCATGTTGGCCAGCTGGACTCGAACTCCTGACCTTAGGTGATCCACCCGCCTCGGCCTCCCAAAGTGCTGAGATTATAGGCATGAGCCACTGTGCCCAACCAAAAATTTTTAAGTGAGGAAAATGTTACCAACCTTCAATGAAAGAAAATATCTTATTTGTTCAGTTTGTTATTACCCAGCCAAATTATATCAATGTCATATATTTTTTAAAGTTTGGGGGAGAGAAGACTTGAATTTGAGATGCCTGACTTCTGTACTTTGAAAATATGATAAAAACCTCTAGAAAATGAACCCCAGAAATGAAACAAACCAGCAAAGAGGCATCTGGACTCACACTGGTCTCCCAGGGGACTTTGCAACTAGCACATAATTTCATACAGAACAGCTTGGATCACGTTTGCAGAGTTCATTTTATTTTTAGCAAGCTAATAATCATGCAAAGATTTTTCACAAATAGGTCAAATCTCTAGCAACATTCTTATTGTATCACTTGGAAAAATTATACTTCTTAATAATATTATTTTATTCCTTAAAATGCAGTAATGCCCTCAAATAGTAGTATGACACATGTTTGTCAGACATGACTTAGTCCTAATGTTCCACAAACATAGCTTAAGCAGATGGGCAATTTAAAAGGATTTACTTTTTAAACAGTTCTATGAAACACGCATTCTCTAAGATGGGCAGTAGGGATCCATTTTATATTCATTACAGGGCTAAAAAAGGAATGTTTTGAAATCTTACAAAACAAATTAATCTATGCTTGAGATATATACATAGCCTAATAAAATATATTGAGGAAGGGACACGTTAACATTTGAGTGGAAGAAGGTATACATTTAATCAGCATTTGTATAATAAAAATGAATTATGAATGGCCTCACTAATTATATACGCAGCACTTTCCAAAGGGTGCGCTCTGGTAAGACTACTTACTTCTCATTGCTCATAAGCAAACTGTTGTCCTTGCCTTGGTAAAATCTATTTTAACAATAGCTGTTAAAGCATATCACTAGATTATCCAACGGGATGACAGGGTCACAGTCTTTTCTCTAAGAGAGGTATAGCTGACATCAAGGCTCTTTTAGCCTATTTGTTTCAACAAGAAATCCCCTTTCTAAATTCATCATAATTAAAAAATTTTAACTTAATTTTTCCACTTCCTTATAATGTCACTGCATCATAAAATAATGGAATCAACATGGATCTTCAGATTATACATATACATATATATAGTTTTGTTTTTGTTGTTTTTTGTTTTTTGAGACAAGAGTCTTGCTCTGTCACCCAGGCTGGAGTGCAGTGGCGTGATCTTGGCTCACTGCAAGCTCAGCCTCCTGGGTTCACACCATTCTCCTGCCTCAGCCTCCTGAATAGCTGGGACTACAGGCACCAGCAACCATGACTGGCTAATTTTTTTGTATTTTTTTTTTTAGTAGAGAGAGGGTTTCACTGTGTTAGCCCGGATGGTCTGGATCTCTTGACCACGTGATCCACCCTCCTCGGCCTCCCAAAGTGCTGGGATTACAGGCATGGGCCACCGCGCTTGGCCTATAGTTTTTTTCAACAGCGCAACTTAAATAAGTTTAGTTATCAGAACAAAATAGAGTCAATTAGAAAAAAAATTCATACAGAAAAATATACTTTTCAAGTTGACTGTTTTAACAGAGTTAAAATAAGTGATTATACTTCAGTCATTTGATTTAAATTTGCTCAGAGTGGCCAGAAAATCTAGAAACATAGAAAATGTCCATACTAAATAGTTGATTGCTATGACACGTTGAATGTGCTGTTCCTCAATAATAATTCATAGTTCAGTAATCTACGCAAAATTGCAATGAACAATGTGCATTAAAGCAACATTTCCATCAATCAGTGTATATTCATCTGCCATATATTGCCTCAGATGATTTGAGTGTCTAATTTCACAGAATAAATTTGAGCCTTTACCCCAGAAGAAATAATCAACAGGACTCAATCTATTAAAAAGATATTGACAATATTTCCAGGCTCTATTAACATCTATATTTTATTTTTAATTAGATTCACCTAATTCAAAGCTTGTAAATATTTTTACCATTTATATGTGCCCAGATGAAATGGATATCAATAATTAGATAATGGAGAAAACAACAAACACAGATCTTCTTTGTTGTTAAAATATTTTACGTCAGAGCACTTTGCTAGAAATAAAGTAATTTTTAATCTCCAGGCAAAAGACTGTCTAAATGACATTCAGAATGTATTACAAATTTAGATTTAGAATAGATTTATGTTTAAAACAGGCCTCATACTGCTTTCAACAAATTGGGCACTACAGAACAGAATGTGGGGAGGGTGACAATGATGTGATGACTTCTTAACACTGAGCAAAGAAGCAAAAAACAAGTTGTCTTTCTACAATGTTGATCCCTAAGAGTGATTTCCCTTTATAGATTGCAATATAATTCCAGTTGCATTGTTATTATTTTACAGAGAACTCCCACAGAAAAAACTTTCTGGAGGTTTTCCCCTATATACACACCTACATTCTCTGCCATGCTCACACCGTTGGCAAAATATGGTGCATCCAGCCACAGACCATCAAGGGGCTTGATAATTGCCTCCTCCATATACCTTCTGAGGTCGGTCAGGTTTATAACCATTCGTGTAACACAATTCATCCTTATAACTGGGCCTATGGCCTTGTGGCTTGTCACCTTTTCCAAGCAGGTGCTTGTCATCTTGGTTGCTCAGAGGTTTGCTGTGGCATCTTCCCTCACCTGCGGCCGGGCTGGCCTCCACCATGTTGCAACCAGAAGAGCCCACTTCCGTGGGGACAGAGCTTCCGTGCTCTCCACAGCCACGTCACGCTGCCGCTGTGCAAATGATGCCAACTGTAAATCCCAGAAAACTGCAAAATAATGCTGCGCCAGGCACAGTCAGTGAGGATTTAGAGGATGCTAACGTCTTTCCTAAGAAACGTGGGTGACATCGGCCAGGCACGGTGGCTCACGCCTGTAATCTCAGCACCTTGGGAGGTCGAGGCGGGCAGATCACGAGATCAGGGGATCGAGACCATCCTGGCTAACACGGTGAAACCCCCTCTCTACTAAAAATACAAAAAAATTAGCCGGACATGGTGGGGGCGCCTGTGGTCCCAGCTACTCGGGAGCCTGAGGCAGGAGAATGACGTGACCCCAGGAGGCGGAGCTTGCAGTGAGCCGAGATCGCGCCACTGCACTCCAGCCTGGGAGACAGAGCGAGACTGCGAGACTCTGTCTCAAAAAAAAAAAAAGAAGAAAAAGAAAGAAAGAAAGAAACGTGGGTGACATCACTCTGGTTCTAATCATTTTCGTGCTTCAGCTGCCCCCACTGGATCAGTGTTTCTGGTGAAACGCAATCAGTTTTCGGAGGGCCTCACCCTCCTTCACTGTAATGATGTTTGCAGTTCTTTCTTTCTCCTCTATGCCGAAAATCCAGAATTACCACCCCCTGTTCCCCATGGTTCACAATCTCAACCACGTTTCTCCAGTGACCACTTCAATTCACACAGCCATCCCTCAGTTCAAATATTGCCTTTGAACATCATGAGCAAGACCACGGCTCTTTGTATTTCTGCCACAGTTTCACACCAGTTACAGATTATATACATACTTCACGTCAATAAGTTTATTTTGTAAAGTGTGGTTTCTGGAGTCAGATGAACTCTCCACCTACTTGGTCTGTTACTTGGGCAAGTCATTTCTTGCCTAGATTTACCAATTTGTTAGAGTTATATGACTTTACTCCAAAATATTTTATTCTGTGAATTACATTGCTTTTCTTATTTTTTAAAAATTGTAAATCTAGGGATTTAGGCTTGGTTGTTTTTTTAAATATCAGTACTTATCTAAACAAGTATTTGAAAATTTTTCTTTTTTCTTTACATATTTTAGAAATCTGGCCAGGCACGGTGGCTCATGCCTGTAATCCCAGCACTTTGGGAGGCCAAGGTGGGCGGATCACCTGAGGTCAGCAGTTTGAGACCAGCCTGGCCAACATGGCAAAACCCCGTCTCTACTAAAAATACAAAAAAATTAGCCGGGCGTGATGGCAGGCACCTGTGATCCCAGCAACTTGGGAGGCTGAGGCAGGAGAATCACTTGAACTGAGGAGGCAGAGGTTGCAGTGAGCTGAGATTGTGCCACTGCACTCCCGCCTGGGCAACAGAGTGAGACCCCATCTCAAAAATAAAAAAAAAAGAAAGAAATCTGTTAACAGCCTTGCTATGAAGACATTTTTGTCTGTTTCTTTTACTTTGTGTACTTATTTAATATTAAAACCTGTATTATTGCTCAGCAAAGAGGAGAATTGTTTCCTTGGAGGAAAAAAAAACATCCTTAAGAACTTACTAGTTTAAAGCTGAGCATCTTAGATTTGAAGGTTGCCTTACCTTTTTAAAGATTTTTTTTATGAGTTGATAGGAAGTCCTAAAATCTTAGGAACGGAAACAATTGAGAATTACAAGTCAAATCATTGAAATGGAGCCATCTGACAGTTTATGTGTTCTGCTGTGCCAGTAGTGAGTGGGAACAGTTTCTATGTGGGAATATAATCAGGGTCCTGACTACCCCTAAAGGAGCTCTTTCTTGTTTGGTGTGAAGCCAATACACCAAACCGAGAGTGAGTATCAAACAGTGTGGGCTTTTTTCAATGGCCATGGAATTGCAGAAGTGGGAGCATAGCCTGCAAATCAACTTCTCAGAGCCTGAGAACTGAGGATTCTTAATGAAGGGGCTGGGTATACAGAGGAAAGGGAGAAATATTCATAGCTTTTCTTGGGAAGGGAGGTAGGTTTTTTTGGAATCAAAGAGCCACCTCTTTTCTGCCTGTTTTTGGTCTCTTCTGGCCATTGTCATGGTGATTGTCAACTGTCAAGGTGCCAGTGGGAGTGTCGTTTAGCATGGAAATTGGATCATAATGAAGCTAGAGGTTTTTCAGAGGTCAAGCTGCCATTGCGGATTTTGCCAGCTTCAGCCAGTTTAGTCCTAAGAAGGAACTTCTGACCCTAGACATCCTGTTTTCTAAAACTAAGCAGTTAAAGCTGAATGGGAATTTAGCTCTGTCACATAGGCATTGGTTGGGCAACAAAAGCAGGGTAGGGCTCCAGCTAAGCCACGTAGGCACTACGGATGGGCAACAGAAAGGTTGGTTTCTGGGCAATTCAGAGAAACCAAGGACAGCTACCCCCAGAACTCAGAGTAGCCAACTGGGCTGCTCACAGGAGATGCCTTAACTGAAAGGTGATCAGACTCCACAGGAGACCCAGAGAAGATGTGGAGGGAGCTCAGAGGCTGTCCTGGAGGAGACGTGGAGACAGCTCAGAGGCTGTCCCGGAGAAGACGTGGAAAGAGCTCAGAGGCTGTCCCAGAGAAGACGTGGAGAGCTCAGAGGATGTCCCAAACAAGAGAGAGCTCAGAGGCTGTCCCAGAGAAGATGTGGAGAGAGTTCAGAGGCTGTCCCGGAGAACACGTGGAAAGAGCTCAGAGACTCAGAGACTGTCCCGGAGAAGACATGGAAACAGCTCAGAGGCTGTCTGCAAGAAGACGTGCAGAGAGTTCAGAGGCTGTCCCAGAGAAGACATGGAGAGAGCTCAAAGGCTGTCCACAAGAAGATGTGGAGAGAGTTCAGAGGCTGTCGTTACTGCTGCACTTGGCTGTTTTTCTTTGGATAATTATTGCAATCAATTTTAGTAATTCAGGTGTTAAATCACAGTCAAGCACCTATTTACCTAGTGGTGAGTTCCTTTATGTTGTGAGTTCAATGTCATTTGTGGGGACTGTGGTCCAGGGAGGTGTTGGGAGGATGAAGTTTTTTCTGAGTGACTTCGCAAACATAAAAGTCATCTAATGAAGATGCTAGAAAAGCAAATATCCTAACTTCCTAGTCAGAAAAATGTCCAACACCATGTTTATTTAGGGGCAAAATTACGTATTCAGAAGAATTTTTCACAAAAAAACAGTGGTGGGAGAGAATTACACATCTGGGCCCAGCAAGTAAGACTTTCCCTTCACAATTGTGCTGTGGGATCCCAGGCCTCGGGGGGCTACTGCCGTCACCGTCCCCAGGCTGTGGGCCCCTTTGTCAGCTGCTCTTCTGAAGGCAGGTCTCCTGTCCATGCCTTCCCCTTTGCTGTCCGGATGGAGATTGGAGACGCAGCATCATATACAGCTGACAGGTGTTAACCTTATTAGCTAATTCTGTTTCACGGGACATGATTTATACACTCCATGGAAATGCTTCTCACTGCCTTTTTTTACCACTTCAAGGTAGAAGTAGGTAATAGTGCTAAAGTCATCTTACTAGAATAACAAAGTCCATGGTTTGTTGTCCCTAAAAATATTTGTATTAGTTTACTAGGGCTGCCATAACAAAATACCACAGACTGAGTGGCTTAAGTAACATAAATTTCTTTTTTTCTTTCTTTCTTTCTTTGTTTATTTATTATTATTATACTTTAAGTTGTAGGGTACATGTGCACAATGTGCAGGTTAGTTACATATGCATACCTGTGCCATGCTGGTGTGCTGCACCCACTAACTCGTCATCTAGCATTAGGTATATCTCCCAGTGCTATCCCTCCCCCCTCCCCCCACCCCACAACAGTCCCCAGAGTGTGATGTTCCCCTTCCTGTGTCCATGTGTTCTCATTGTTCAATTCCCACCTATAAGTGAGAATATGCGGTGCTTGGTTTTTTGTTCTTGCGATAATTTACTGAGAATGATGATTTCCAATTTCATCCATGTCCCTACAAAGGACATGAACTCATCATTTTTAAGAAAATGTGGCACATATACACCATGGAATACTATGCAGCCATAAAAAATTTCTTTTCTCACAGTTTTGGAGGCTGGAAGTCCAAGATCAAGGAATCAGCACATTTGGTCTCTTCTGAGGCCTCTCTCCTTCCCTTGCCAATGGCCACCTTCGTACTGTGTCCTCACATGATTGTCTCGTGGTCTGTGTGTGGTCTCTGTCCACATCTCCTTGTCTTACAAGGAAATCAGTCTTACTGATTAGGGCCCACCCATATAACCTAATTTTACCTCAATTACCTCTTTATAGGTCCTCTTTCCAAATACAGCCCTATTCTGAGGTACTAGAGGAGAGGACTTCAACATAAATTTGAGGCAACACAATTCTGTCCATGACAATTGTCCACCTTAGTTTTATGGTGAACCAAGGCTGTGAAAAAGACTTGACTTGGGGCCGGGCATGCTGGCTCACGCCTGTAATCCCTACACTTTAGGAGGCCAAGGTGGGTGCATAACCCAAGGTCAGGAGTTCAAGACCAGCCTGGCCAACATGATGAAACCCCATCTCTACTAAAAATACAAAAAGAATGAGCTGGGCTTGGTGGTGGGTGCCTGTAATCCCAGCTACTCAGGTGGCTGAGACGGGAGAATTGCTTGAACCCGGGAAGCGAAGGTTGCAGTGAGCCGAGACTGCACCACTGCACTCAAGCCTGGACAACAAGAGCAAAATTCTGTCTAAAAAAAAAAAAAAAAGACTTGACTGAAGGCAGTGACCTAAGAGTGAAGCGATAACAGCTGGCAACTGTTCCACAAGAAGGTGCAAAGCCCCTGCAGGCCTGGGAAGGTGCAGAGCCTGCACCTCAGATTTGACTCCTCTCATAGAATCATGGAATTTAAGTGAACCTCTTCCAGTATTAGGGAATCTTGAATGGAAACTCTAATATCTTAATCTCCAGTGTAACAAACTTTTACTACATTGTTCTCATGATGACAAATGTCTCATCAGAAAATGGCTTAAAAGTATAATTATTATGAAAGCAGACTGGCTTATTTAAAACAAACATAATCTGAAAACTGTAATCTAAAAAGTAAACATCCATATATATATATATATATATATATTCATTCATTCTCTTTGCTTTGAAACTTTCACTGAATGACCTTTGTCCGTTTTATCGGTCACCATATTTTAGTGGTGCTGTGCAGTGACTTTTGTAGAGTAATATCTCTCAAAGTGTGCAATGATCAATATTGTGTTGTCAAAAGATTCTGTAGTCAAAGAAGTTTGGAAAACTTTAATTTTTTGATTAAGCAAAGCAAGAAGTCTGAGTTTCATTTATTGGTTTACTATGAAAAGTGTTAGAGGCTTTATGATGTGCAAGAAGGACATGTGTCATAATATTTCTCAAACCTATTTGACTTCCAATACTTGCTTTTTTGTTTTTTCTTCTTTTGTGGAGAAATTTCAAAAACTTTGGAAAATACTTTTTAAGTGAGATTCAGGAGTTTGATAAGTAAGATGACAAATACTAAAAATATACACTCCAAATATAGACACAATGAATACTAAATAAACTCACTGTTTTAGTCAACATTATTCAAGGATATCCAAAGTTTTTCATGGCATAAAATGCACTTTTTCTTTTCAGTAATATGATACATGTGATATTTCTGAAAACTTAAAAAAAAATCATCATTTATATGCTCTCTTGTCAGTTTCGTGCTGTATTTTTGATGTAGAAGAAAGAATTTGGTATCTTCTCAGGAATACATTGTCACATAAAAATATGTAAACTCCTTCAGATAAATTCTCACCTTCTGCAGAATGAGTCAAACAGCAGGGGGAGAAGCTGAATCTAGTGTTCGCAGTGAGTGACCTGTCTTCCTCAACACTGTCATCTCATCCATTGTCTTGGATGCTCAAGAAATGGAACTATATAAATGTGGCTTCTGGCCTTCATATATTACAGTGCCAAAGCTTCAAAGAACCAGTTTTTATTTAATACTTACTTTGTTTCTTTGCATTTTTTTTCAAAAATACAATATGTTGTTATTAACTATAGTGACCATGTTGTGCGGTAGATCTCTTCTTGAATATTTTCCCCTCTCCTAAATGAAATTTTGAATCCTTTGATAAACATCCCCACTCCCCACCCCAAGTCCAGCCCCTGGTAACCACCAGTCTACTCTCTACTTCTATGAGTTTAGCTTTTTCAGATTCAACATAAAAGTGAAATCATATGGTCTTTCTGTGCCTGGCTTGTTTCATTTAACATAATGTCCTCCAGGTTCATCCATGTTGTCACAAATAACAAGATTTCATTATTTTTTATGGCTGAATAGTATTTCATTGTGTATATATACTACTTTTTAAAATTCATTCATCCATTGATGGACACTTACATTGTTTCCACATCTTGGGCTAATATATAAATAAGATTTAATGTATATGATGTTGCAGATATCTCTTCGACATACGGATTTCATTTCCTTTGGATATATACCCAGTAGTGGGATTGCTGGTTCATATGGTAGTTCATTTTTAATTTTTGAAGGAAACTCCATGCTATTTTCCATGATGCCTTTCCTTCAAATCTTCTCCAACACTTGTTATATTTTGTCATTTTATAATAACCATCCTAACACGTATGGGGTGATATCTCAAAGTGTTTTTAATTTGCCTTTCTCTAATGATTAGTAATATTGAGCATTTTTTATATGCCTGTTGGCCTGTATGTCTTCTTTTGAAAAATGTCTATTTGGATCATTTGTCCATTTCTTATTGAGTTATTTTTGGTTGTCTCTTCACTCTGCTAGCACCTATTTTGTATAAGACAATAATGCTCTTACATTTTCAAAATATACAGAAGATAAAAAACATATAGTAAGTATGATACTTGAATTGCAGTGAGACATTTAAAATTTTCCAGGAAACAATTACTGTGTTTTATGGTTATAAGGAAGAAACATGTACATCATTTTGGGGAAGAAAAAGAGAAATTATGGAGTGATAAGTTTAAATTGAGAAAATATCAACAAATACAATATACGAGAGAGGCTCTAGGCATTTCATTTACAAAAATATTGTCCAGTTTTTGTATGTGTGATGTGTGCTTGTTCCCTCTTTCCATATCTATCTCTGTCTGTCTTTCTGCTATGGTTTGAATGTATCCTCCAAAAGTTCGTAGATTGGAAACTTAATCCCTCTTCTCTCATGAATAGATTTATGTCAGTCCTGCCCTCATGAATGGATTAATGTCACTAGCATAGTAGTGGGTTCCTTATCATAAGCCCTTTTGCTCTTGCTCTCTCACTGTGTGATGCCCCCTGTCATGTTGTTAGGCAGCAAGAAGGCCTTCTCCAGAGGCCAGCATCATGCTGTTGGCATTCCTAGGCCTCAGAGCTAAATACATTTATTTTCTTTATAAATCACTCAGTCTGTGGTATTCTGTTATAGCAACAAAAATATTAAGACACTCTTCCTATTTCCCCTACTCTCCTTCCTCCACCCTCTTTCTTACACACAAAATGTTACTGAAATACCAGGAGTTCAATCTAGGTTCTGTTACTTGCACACAGAAAGCCAATCACTGAGACAATGAATATTGCCAAGGAAGAAGGCTTTAATTGCATGCTACAGCTAAGGATATGGGATATCAGTCTCAATTAGATCTCCTCAACCAGCCGAAATTAGGGGATTATACAGCAAGGAAGAAATGTAACTATGAGCAGGAAAACAGGAACTAGGGAGGGCTAAGGAAGCAATCATGACAAATAAGGAATCTGGCATCTGGCATCTCATTGTCTCGACACAGTGGTCTGATGAATTTCATTTCTTTGATACTTTTTGAGAGAGCTGAGAGTCCATTTCCTGAGGAAGAAACTCAGAGAAAACAAATGTAAGTTTCAAGCTTCAAGACCAGAAGGATTTGTTTCTATGTTTATATTTTTAAAATCTGTCTGTGGATCTATTGGGTGCATTTCAAAAACACATACAGAGGAAATCCCAGGCACTGTGCTAGAATTGGGAATACAATGGTGAGTTCAAAGAGGAATAATTTTCCTATTCTCATGAAGCTAATAGTATAGGATAGAGAAAGCAAACACTAATCAAAGAACCACACAAGCATAAGATTGCAACTACAACTAAAAACCATAACCATTCAGTTAAGCTAAGGAGGCCACCATTGTCACCCTTCTCTTAACCTTTAATAATGTATTTTACAGGTAAAATCCTTAAGTAAGTCATATTTGGTTGGGAAGATCAAAGAAATCACCCAGTCTCCCACATCCGAAATTGTGCAGTCTGGACTGTCAGGAACAAAAGTGAAAGAGAGACATCATCAAGGCTGGGCGCGGTGGCTCATGCCTGTAATCCCAGCACTTTGGAAGGCCAAGGAGGGCGGATCATGAGGTCAGGAGTTCAAGACCAGCCTGGCCAATATGGTGAAACCCTGTCTCTACTAAAAATACAAAAATTAGCCAGGCATGGTGGCAGGTGCCTGTAATCCCAGCTACTTGGGAGGCTGAGGCAGAAGAATCACTTGAACCTGAGAGGCAGAGGTTGCAATGAGCCAAGATTGTGCCATTGCACTCCAGCCTGGGAGACAAAGCGAGACTCCATCTCAAAAAAAAAAAAAAAAAAAAAAGAATGACTAAAATTAAGAAGATTGATGATTCCAAATATTCGTAAAGATGTAGAACAACTAGAACTCCCACATATTGCTGATGAAAATGAAGAATAATACATTACTTTGGAAAATACTTTGGTACTGATTTACCATATGACCCCAAAATCTCACTGGTAGAAATTTATACAGGAAAAATGAAAACATATGCTCACAGAAAGCTTGTATACACATGCTTATGGCAATAAATTTATTTATAGTTGCCTACCAACAAGTGATGAACAAATATATTTTAGTATCTTGATACTACTTTCTAGCTAGAAAAGGAATACTACTAAGCAAAAATAGAGGATGAAGTAGTAATATACATAACATAGATGAATTTAAAAACACCATGCTGATTGAAAGAAAACAATTATCAAATACACAGTGTAATATTCTATTCACAGAAAGTTTGAAAACAAAAAACTATAGTCTCTGAAAGAAAACCATTGGTTGCAGGAAGGTGGGGATTCATTGGCCACAAAAGGGACTGAGGAAACTTTTTATGGGTAATGGAAATATTTTATATCTTGATTGTGGCACCAATTATACAACTGTATGTACACATTTGTCAAAATTCTAATTGTATTATACACAACATGAGTGACTTTAACTGTCTATAAATTATATCTCAATAAAATTGGTCTTAAAAGATATATATATACACACACATAATTTAATATGTATTTTATATATCTCTCTCTCTCTCGACAATGGAGTGAAATGTACTCTTTTTTTTTTTTTTGAGATGGAGTCTCGCTCTGTCGCCCAGGCTGGAGTGCAGTGGCGCAATCTCAGCTCACTGCAAGCTCCCAGGTTCATGCCATTCTCCTGCCTCAGCCTCCTGAGTAGCTGGGACTACAGGCACCCACCATCACGCCCAGCTAATTTTGTTTTTGTATTTTTAGTAGAGATGGGGTTTCACCA
Source organism: Pan troglodytes (assembly GCF_028858775.2). NCBI lineage: Eukaryota > Metazoa > Chordata > Mammalia > Primates > Hominidae > Pan > Pan troglodytes. Next base: position 56,013,084 of record NC_072409.2, on the reverse strand, counting down.
TGTTAGCCAGGATGGTCTTGATCTCCTGACCTCGTGATCGCCTGCCTCAGCTTCCCAAAGTGCTGGGATTACAGGTGTGAGCCACCGCTCCCCGCCTGTGAAGTGTATTCTTGTGGTTACATTGTCACTTAGCAAACATCCAGAATGCTAAATATCCATATTATTTCTCTTGTTTTGCCTTTCTCTCACTTTTTCTACAAGCACCATTTTGAAGAAAGCCTCATCAACTTTATTAATTAGATTTGTGATCATTTGAAGACACAGAAGATTTTCTTCTGCAAAATATAAAGTCTTCTTTCATCTGCTCTCGTGATCCTTTTATTCTTCTGCCAAGTGATGTACATTAATTGATCAACTGAGTTATGCATGCATTTACTTTTTCACAGATCTTTGTTATGCCTTTACTAGTTCTATGCTAGGGATATGGTATGACATTGAACAGGATCAATATGGTCCCTGCTTTCACAGAGCCCACACCTAATGTGTGGATAGTCAGAACACAGTTACACAAACACAAGTGGGAAATAATTATAACATCTGATAGATCTGAAGTCAGTAGAAAAGGTATTGAAATGGAGAAGTAGAAAGGGGCCTCGCTTTGATAATGAAATCAGAGACAGTTTCCCTGCAACTTCCTTGGAGGGCAAAAGCCATGTCCTTTCCTTCTCCTACCCCACCACTGACCCCAATAAAATACCGAGAACAGAATTTTCACTCAATAAATTACCTTAAAATGGATTTCAAAATATTTATAAAGCACATTTGTGTCCATTAAAGTATGAAAGGACATGTATTTGGAGCATAAAACCCAGTACATGATGGAAACATCACATAAATGAGGATCAGGAATCTAATTATGTAATGGGAAAATTTAAAAGAAATGTCAAGCTGGATAGAGTGTATTCTAAGAAAATGAAAACATGTATAATAGCTAAATATTTGGCATTTGAGTTTGGGATGAAAAAATAGATGTAAAAGAAACAGTTTCCTTAATTAAGAATTTAATTTTGTGGGGCCGGGTGCGGTGGCTCACACCTGTAATTCCAGCACTTTGGGAGGCCAAGGCGGGCACATCACGAAGTCAGGAGATTGAGACCATCCTGGCTAACATGGTGAAAACCCGTCTCTACTAAAAAATACTAAAAATTAGCTGGTCGTGGTGGTGGGCACCTGTAGTCCCAGCTACTCGGGAGGCTGAGGCAGGAGAATGGCGTGAACCTGGGAGGCAGAGCTTGCAGTGAGCCAAGATCGCACCACTGCACTCCAGTCTGGGTGACAGAGCAAGACTCTGTCTCAAAAAAAAAAAAATTAATTTTGTCCTTTGGAAGGAGAGAAAGAAAAGGCAGTTCACGTAGACCATCACTTGCCTTTTTTAGTTGCAGCAAATGCCAGTTTTTAACCGGATATGTTTGCAATGTGTGAGTTCTTCTCCAAGTGCTAGCTAGGATGAGCTTCCATACACCGCACCCCCAGCTGTGGTAATGCTTTACTCATAGCCTGTCTCTCATCCATCTGCCTGAATTCCTGCAGAACACAGTTGGACCAGCAGCTCATACTTAATCTTCTCATATGATATTAACATCACTGGTCTCCATTTGTTATTTACATCTTAAAGCCTCCAGGCTGTAATTGTTTTACCACTGTATTTCATTATTTAACAGCCACTACTTTTATGGAAAAAAATGTGTTTACTCCTGTATCTCATCTTAATGTTTCACTAACTGCTAAACTCACATTTTTTGTTCATTTGCATTGTTTCGAGAATCTAGATTGTATTTGTCTTTGGAAACAGTCACAGCCACTTCCAGAGGTCATTTCCCATAGACCCCAAACTTCTCTTCTCCCAGCCTTGGAGGTGCTGGGTTCTGGAAGGAGGAGGCAGTGAGTCCAGAAGCCCAGCCATATCAGGATGACATTTACCATGCATCAGTCCTCGTGTGTCTTCAGCGTCTCTTTCACATGTCTGTGTCCTTGGAGATTGCTGAAACAATACTTGCTTGTCTCTGTGTGTTCTGAGTGTGTGACTATTTGGCCCTAGGAGTCTTCTCAACAAAGAACAATTTCTGTTGTCTTTTTCCAAAAGACTTTATGAATAAAATGAAAATATGAGTAATATAAAATCAAAATATATTTTGATTTCTCATTTCAAAATTATCTACCTCTATAGTTTAATAGAACTCAATTATTGGCCCCAGAAGATAATTTTTTTCCAAAAGTATTTTCTAAATAATAACCAGTAGCTGACTACATCATTTATATATGTCACATAGAAGATCTCCACAGTATATTCTTCAAATTCAGCTCAGATAATCCATGGAATGCTCAAGTTCCCTGTAACAAATTGAGCTCCTATATCTCTGTGGACTTATAATTGACTAATAAAAGTAAGACTTGTTTGCTAATGATAAAGATAATTTGTAAAAAATAAATCATTTTAGTTTGACCATGAGACGCACACATCCATTATCATTAAATGTGAAAATCTAGAATATATCCAGTTAATGGTCAAGTATCAACTTTATGTCCCACACTTGCCATGTAGAAGCTAAGCTTTTAAAATGCAGAATTATTTTCTACTTTTCTGTTATATGCATATATTATAAATGACAAGTATTTTAAATACTGGATTTTTTTAAAAAATTGCTTTATTTTCTTCTGTTTTGACAAAAGTTGGCTTTCAAGTTTAATTAAGTTAAAAAAAACGAACAACAAAAGTGTATTCCAATGGGAGAGAGATAAAGCATCTTTCTTATCTAAAATACAGGACCAGGCGCGGTGGCTCATGCCTGTAATCCCAGTACTTTGGGAGGCCGAGGCAGGTGGATCACCTGAGGTCAGGAGTTCGAGACCAGCCTGACCAACATGTCTCTACTAAAAATACAAAATTAGCCGGATGTGTTGGTCCATGCCTATAATCCCAGCTACTCGGGAAGCTGAGGCAGGAGAATCACTTGAACCCAGGAGGCGGAGGTTGCAGTGAGCCAAGATCATACCATTGCACTCCAGCCTGGGCAACAAGACTGAAACTCTGTCTTAAAAAATAATAATAAAATAAAATATATATTTATATATGGTATATGAATTTGATACATTTTGCTTTATTTCAGGACTAATGTAATGCTACAGAAAAGGAATGACTCTAAACTCGCTTAATTTCTCCTGACTATAAATAGCCCTTGACCACTTTCAACTTTCCCACTGATAACTCTATAACATAGGGCAAGTTACTTGACCTCACTGAGCCTATTTTGTCGTCTATAAATCAGCTAATAGGACCTAACTTATAGGTTTGCTGAGAGGTATAAGTAAGACAATAGAGTCTAGCATATGGTGGGGCTCAACAAATATTAGTACATTACTTACACTTTTTTTTCACCCTGCTATGCCTTTCAGTTTATTTCTACTAAACTCTAAGTTATTAAAATACAGGCTGAAGTATTATTAATTTCCCTCTGTGTTCTCCCCAGTTCCTATCACAGTGCCAGGGACACGCAGGCCCCATAATCCTTCATGGTCAATTGAACTGACAGTGAACTATGTCTTCGTCCATTTGGGATGCTACAACAAAATACCATAGACTGGGTGACTTATAAACCACAGAAATGTGTTTCTTATCGTTCTGGAGGCTGGGAAGTCCAAGATCAGGGCATTGGCAGATTCAGTGTCTGGTGAAGGCCTGCTTTCTGGTTCATAGATGGGTGCTTTCTTGCTGTGTCCTCATGTGGTGATAGGGGCAAGCCAGTGCTCCTAGTCTCTTTGATAAGAGCACTAATCCCATTTCCGAGGGCCCATTGTGACTGAATCACTTCTCAGCAATCCTCCCTTCTAATCTCATCACTTTGGGGGCTAGGATTTCAACATATGAATTTGTGTGGGGGGCACAAACATTGAATCCATTGCAATGAACATCAAAGGATGGTACAGTGGTTAGTGTTTGTGTATCATGGCCTACCTAATAATTTTATGTCTTGGTTGCTGAAAATAAAACAAATAAAAGCTTTCATTTACATGCTTTTTTAGCACACCTTTTCTGGAAAAAATTCTCTATTTTAGTACTGGTTTGTGTGGCTCATACTACATCTATGGCCATTAAAATCCAATAGAACTCCAGAGTGAGGAAACACATTACTGTCTTTCTCTATGGTGTTTTCCAGGCAGGGTCAGATTGCCAGGATATCATCAGACATTTTTTGGTAGACAGTGAGGGGAGGGGGTGGAGAGGGTGCAGTTTATTATATGTAAATTATACCTCAATAAAGCTGGTACTTCTTTTAAAATTTGCCATAATTCTTTATATTATAAAGATATAAAGAAATTTTTGCACTGTCTCTCAAGTTTGTCCAGAGGATAAAATGAGAGGCATATAACAATATAAAATATTGTTCAAAGATCAAACATTTATCCAAACTTTAATACTAGAGAAAGATGGGCAGGTATAAGCATGAGCAATGGGAAAATGAGAACGGGCAGGAGAAGGAAATGTTACTGAAGCAAAGTCAGAGATTGCCTGCTTAAAGAAGTTTTAAAAGCTAATTTACGGAGATGGCTTCTTTCCTTAAACCTCATGAACCAACCTCTACTACCTTCCAACTTTTCTTCTTCAGCTTCCTCACCTCTCTCAGCCTTCATAGAACTGAGGGGAGTTAGGGCCTTCCTCTGGATTCGGCTTTGGTTTAAGGGAATGTTGTGGCTGGTTTGATTTTCTGTCCAGAGCACTCAAACTTTCTCCATATCAGCAATAAGGCTGTTTCACTTTCTCATCACTTGTGTGTTTACTGGAGTAGCACTTTTAATTTCCTCCAGGAATGTTCTCTTTGCATGCACAGCTTGGCCAACTGTTTGGTGAAAGAGGCCTAGCTTCCCGTCTATCTTGGTTTCCAGGATGCCTTCCTCACTCAGCTCAATCATTTCTAGCTTTTGACTTAAAGTGAGAAATACGTGATTCGTCCTTTCATTTGAACACTTAGAGGTGATTGTAGGATTATTAATTGGCCTAATTTCAATACTGTTCTGTTTCAGGGAATACAGAGGCCTGAAGAGAGGAAAAAAGAGATGGGGGATGCTCGGTGGAGCAGTCAGAATACACACATTTACTGGCAAGTTTGTCATCTTATATTGTCACAGTCGTGGCACCCCAAAACAATTACAATAGTAACATCAAAGATTACTGATCACAGATCACATGACATAATAATACAAATTTAAAATATTGCAAGAGTTACCAGATGTGATACAGTGACACAAAGTGAGCACATGCTATTGGAGAAAATGGTGCTGATAGACTTGCTCAATGCAGAGTTGCCACATACCTTCAATTTATAAAAAATGCAGTATCTGAGAAGTGCAGTAAAGCAAAGCACAATAAAATCAGGTATGAGGCTGGGCATGGTGGCTCATGCCTGTAATCCCAACACTTTGGGAGGCTGAGGCGGGCAGATCACCTCAGGTCAGAAGTTCAACCAGCCTGACCAATATGGAGAAACCCCGTCTCTACTAAAAATACAAAATTAGCCGGGTGTGGTGATGCATGCCTGTAATCCCAGCTACTCGGGAGGCTGAGGCAGGAAAATCGCTTGAACCCAGGAGGGGGAAGTTGCGGTGAGCCGAGATCCTGCCATTGCACTCCAGCCTGGGCTACAAGAGCAAAACTCCATCTCAAAAAAAAAAAAAAAAAAAAAAAAAATAGAAACTAGAAAAGAAAATAAAACCAACAATAAGCAGAAGAAAGGAAGTGAAAAGCATCAGTGTAGAAATCAATGCAATAGAAAACAGGAAAAATCATTTACAGGAAATAAATGAAACCAAACTCTGTCTCTTTGAGAAGGTCCATAGTATTGATAAACTTCTATTCAGGCTTATCAGGAAAAAAAGAGAGAAAACAAAAACAACCTATCAGGAATAAGAGAAGTAACATAACAACAGATTCAACAGATGCTAAAGAGATAATAAACGGTAATTATGAACAACATTGTGCCAACAGATTTGACAACTTAGATGAAGTGGACAAATTTCTCCAAAGACACAATTAGCTAGTCTTACTCAAAAAGAAACAGACAGAATAGCCTGGTATCTATTAAAGAAATTGAAGCTGTAATTTAAAACCTTTCCACAAAGACTCCAATGCTAGGTCTAAATGGCTTCAGTGAAGAATTCTACCAAACATTTAAGAAAAACATGATACCAATTCTGCTAGTTCTTACCAATTATTCTAATTAAAGAGAAAATTGAAAAAGGAAGGAATACTTCCTAATAACCTCTTGCACTTTTCTCAGACTTGTAAGTGTGACACTGGAATGACCAGTTCTTGGGGAGAATTTTATATTCTTTACAGGTGAATTGGCTACAACCACAGGCAATTTCAATTTCTTTCCAAATTTCTTCAGGGGAATATCTGAGGAAAAATAAAGTGCTTTTGAAATATAAACACTTTCTAGGAATAAAGGAATGTTGCTTATATATGATTTTACCAATGGTCTCATGAAAATTGTGTGGAGGACTGTGGCTATAAACACAATGGTTTGAATTTTATGTAAATTCATAGCTTTTTATTGTTATTTTTAAATACAGAAAAGTTCTGAAGATAGTAATTTTATTTGCCAGTTTTTTGGAAACTTTATATCTGAGGAAGATCTGCTGGAAGATGTCATTTGGGGTAATGCAAAATATTTCTGGAAGACACAAGTAAAATGGGCCCTCATTGACCAAGTAGTTTGTATAGATGTAGTGATTAAACTATTAAGTAGAGGGGAGGTTGCAAAAATATTTGACAAAATGAAATGTGTGCCTGCAGTGCAAAACCACTGATCCTGCTCACAAACAGGCATAGTGAGAAAGATTTCTATATGCCTGGTAGAACAACCTCTGTGGGCCATCTTAAGCACTGGTGAATAACACTTTTATGCATTCTATTACATCTGAATTTCACCACTTAACATGATACTTAAGCTGAATTAAAATGCCTTAATACTCTTGCCTTAATATTCTTCCAAGGTTTAGCACCTGGTCCTTTTAATAAAAGAAAAGATAGGTTATGGTTAACTTTTTTTGAAAAGGTACTCAAATATGTCAACTTTATTTTTTCTAGATATACACCCTTTTGTACTGAAAATTGTAAAAATAGCATGAAGTTTCCTCTTATTGCAATCCAAATTTTTGAAAGCCAGAAAATCTAATTATTATGCTCTAGACAACTTACCTAATGCTTTGTTTATACACAAGTAACTTTGCTTCAATTTCTTGATGTTGGGTTTCATCTCACTGACTTTGGGCTTCTAAATGGGAATATTTACGTCCTCTTCCCTTCTTTGGGTCAAATCATACAGTAGAGCTAAAGTTATTCAAATACATTCAAACTACACAGACCCCTTATAAATTACTAGTATCATGGTAGGAAGGAAAATATATAAGAAGAAAAATACATCCTAGAACTCATTATCAAAATTATTGGTGTATAGTCTATACTAGCATAGAGTAGCTTTCTCAACCTGCTATGTAAAATTACCAGCAAGAAAAAAAAGTGCAAGAATAAGGTCTATGACTGAAGTGGCTCGGTGTCATGATTCCCTATTCTAGCATTCTCAGAAGGATCCCATCCATTAGACATGCAGAAACTGCAGCCCATCCAAATGTGATCTGTTTAATCAATAATCAACAGTTCATATTGAAGACAGTATTTTTGCTATATGTGCTTGTCATAATGAAGGACGGTGTACAAAGAACAAGTTGAACCAGATGAACACTTTAATTTTGATGCCAAAATCAATCACTTTTTGTCATAACACCAGGCATAGATAATGGTTGATCCAGTGCACACTGTCTGTATTACCCCATAATTTCCTGCAGCAGACATGTTATAATTTGACATACTCCTTGATCATTAACACATTGCAGTAGTCAGATATACTTGTCAAGATTAAGGTAAATGTCAGTAGAAGACTCAGTGAAGGCTTGGAAATCTTGCAGCTTGCTCTCAGAGACACTGCCAACTGAAATGATAAATGTCATTGGGCTGTGGTACTATTCTCATCGACGTATCAATAAATAAAGGGATGCTGGGGAAAAAATGTTCTTCCAGATACCTGCCCATTCTGAACCTAGAGTTCTTTTCATCACTGTGAAAGACAGCTCCCTACACACCGCAGCCATGTCCTGGGAGGACTCTGAGCTGTGATTTTAATACCAGAATGCACTCATCTGCCATTTTTCTTCCAGAATTGCTTGTGAATATCCTGCATGCTATCCAAGTCTCTCCACCCTTGTAGTCTTTGTATAAATGGGTTCATTTTGTTGTTTTTAATTTTTTTGAGACAGAGTCTCACTCTGTGGCCCAGGCTGGCGTGCATTGGCGATATCTGGGCTCACTGCAACCTCCGCCTCCCAGGTTCAAGCTCTTCTCCTGCCTCAGCTTCCTGAGTAGCTGGGATTACAGGCGCGCACCAACACGCCTGGCTAATTTTTATATTTTCAGTAGAGACGGGGTTTTGCCGTGTTGGCCAGGCTGGTCTTGAGCTCCTGGCCTCAAGCGATCCACTCGCCTCGGCCTCCCAAACTGCTGGGATTACAGGCTTGAGCCACTGCGCCCGGCCCCTTTGTTCTTATTTGTTGTTATTGCAGTGGGATTCTAGGAGGTGCTGGGAGTGGAGAAGTTAATCAACATATTTAGCTAGCTTGAATAGACATCCCAGTATTGATAGAGTTGCAATCTTAAAAAAAGAAAGAAAGAAAGGGGAAAAAAAGCCCAACAGTCATGGGATGAAAAAGTATTTGGGCGAGGATGAAAGAGTCAAACTCTCACTGTGCACGTGAAATCACAAGTATGGGCCGGGCGCAGTGGCTCACGCCTGTAATCCCAGCACTTTGGGAGGCGGGTGGATCACGGGGTCAGGAGATCGAGACCATCTTGGCTAACACGGTGAAACCCCGTCTCTACTAAAAAAAAAAAAAAAATACAAAAAATTAGCCGGGCATGGTGGCGGGCGCCTGTAGTCCCAGCTACTCGGGAGACTGAGGCAGGAGAATGGCGTGAACCTGGGAGGCGGAGCTTGCAGTGAGCTGAGATGGCGCCACTGCACTCCAGCCTGGGCAACAAGGCAAGACTCCATCTCAGAAAAAAAAGAAAGAAAGAAAGAAAAAGAAATCACAAGTACGTACACACACAACTGTCCTGGTACTAACACATTTTGGTTTTCTTATTGAAATTTTATTGAATATTGAAATACATTTTATTGAAGTTGAGAGTTGTATCTTCTTTGACCATGACCGCCAACATGTATGTGCAATAAAAGCTTTAAGAATATTTGCATTTGACCCCTAAAATAAGGAACTTGGATTTAATAATTTGGCAGTTGCTTTGTTTCATTTAAATTTGAATATTTTTCTGTTTTATTTTAATAGATTGTTCCTATTGCATTATTCAAAGGTGTTAAAAAAAACTATGTGGTTGATTAGAGAACATTTATTATGTATATTTATTTGTGAATATTTATAATAATGAGTGTTTATTAAATATGTACATATTATACATTATACCAGGTACATATTGTATATGTTATACATTATATAAGGTAGGGAATATACGTTGCCCATGTGGAGTTTATAATATAGCTGGAAAAATAATATCAACATACATACTGTATGATTCCAACTACTTTTTTTTGTTTCTTTTTGAGATGCAATCTTGCTCTGTCACACAGGCTGGAGTGCAGTGGTGTGATCTTGGCTCACTGCAACCTCCGCCTCCCAGGCTCAAGCAATTCTCCTGCCTCAGCCTCCTCAGTAGCTGGGATTACAGGCACGTGCCACCAGGCCCAGCTAATTTTTGTATTTTCAGGAGAGACGAGGTTTCACTGTGTTGTTCAGGCTGGTCTTGAACTCCTGACCTCGTGATCCTCTCACCTTTGCCTCCCAAAGTGCTGGGATTACAGGTGTGAGCCACCACGCCCGGCCTTTTGCCCACTTTTAAGTTGGATTACTTGTTTTCTTATTGTAGAGTTTCAAGTATTCTCTGCATATTTTGAATACTAGCCCTTTATCAGATATGTTCTCCCTCCCTGTGACTTGTTTTCTAATTCTTTTATAACAGTGTCACCCATGCAGTAGAAGTTTTTTTATTTTTTTAATTATAATAAAGTCCCACTTAGCAAGTTTTTCTTCTATAGGTCACACTATAGGGTTGTATTTAAAAACTCATAGTCAAACCCAAGGTCACCTGTATTTTCTCCTGTTATCTTTTATAAGTTTTATAGTTTTGCACTTTAAATTTAAGTCTATGATCCATTTTGAGTTAATTTTTGTGAGAAGTGTAAGGTCAGTATCTAGATTCATTTTTTTACATGTGGTTGTCCAGTAGTTTTAACACCATTTGTTAAGAAGCATATCTTTTTCCCATTGAATTACCTTTGCTTATTTGTCAAAGATCTATTGACTATATTTGTGAGGGTCTCTATCTGTACTCTGTGTTCTCTTCCATTGATCTATTTGTCTATTCTTTACCAATACCACACTCTCTTGATTACTGTAAGTTTACAGTAAGTCTTGAAGTCAGTAAGCATTAGTTCTCTAATTTTGTTCTTCTTTAATATTATGTTGGCTTTTCTGCATCTCGTGACTTTCTATAGATTTGGAGTCAGCTAGTCAATATCTACAAAGTAGCTTGCTTGGATTTTGATAAGTACTGCATTGATCCCAATACTGATCTGTAGATCAAGTTGAAAGAACTGATATCTTAACAATATTGAGTTTTCTTATTCATTAACATGCAGTAAGTCGATTTTTTAGATCTTCTGTGGTTTCGTTCATCAGATTTTCATAGTTTTCCTCAGATAGATACTATACATATTTTGTTAGACTTATACATAAGTATTTCATTTTTGGTGCTAATGTAAATTTAATTTTAAATTTCAACTGTTCATTGATGGCATATAGAAAAAGAAATGACTTTTGTAAATTAACTTTGTATCCTTCATCCTTGCTGTAATCACTTATAAAAGATTATATACATAGAATTCATTCTAGGAGTTTTTTGTTTATTCTTTGTGATTTTCTACATAGGCACTCATGGCATATATGAACAAAGACAGTTTTATCACTTCCTTTCTTTTTTTTTTTTTTTTTTTTGAGACGGAGTCTCGCTCTGTCACCCAGGCTGGAGTGCAGTGGCTCGATCTTGGCTCACTGCAAGCTCTGCCTCCCAGATTCACGCCATTCTCCTGCCTCAGTCTCCCGAGTAGCTGGGACTACAGGCGCCCGCCACCACGCCCGGCTAATTTTTTGTATTTTTAGTAGAGACGGGGTTTCGCCATGTTAGCCAGGATGGTCTCGATCTCCTGGTCTCGTGATCCGCCTCCCTCGATATCCCAAAGTGCTGGGATTACAGGCGTTAGCCACTGAGCCCCGCTATCACTTCCTTTCTTATCTGTATACCTTTTATTTCTTTTTTCTGTCTTATTGCATTAGTTAGGACTTTCCACACAAATAAGAGTGATAAGAGGAGACATCCTTGTTTTGTTCCTGTTCTTAGTGGGAAAGTATCTCACTTTTCAGGCTTGAGTATCATGTTAAGTGGAGGGGTTTTTTAGATTTAAAAAATCAATTTGAAGAAGTTTCTCTCTATTGCTAGTTTGCTGAAAGTTTTTGTCTGTTTGTTTTGTTTTTTGAGGCAGAGTCTCACTCTGTCCCCCAGGCTGGAGTGCAGTGGTGTTATCTCGGCTCACTGCAACCTCCGCTTCCTGGGTTCAAGCGATTCTCCTGTCTCAGCTTCTTGAGTAGCTGGGATATAGGTGCGCGCTATCATGCCCGGCTAATTTTTTCTTTTTTTTTTTTTTTGTATTTTTAGTAGAGATGAGGTTTCACTGTGTTAGCCAGGATGGTCTCGATTTCCTAACCTCGTGGTCTGCCTGCCTTGGCCTCCCAAAGTGCTGGGATTACAGGCATGAGCCACCACACCCAGCCTGCTGAAAGTTTTTATCATGAATGATTGTTAGATATTGTCAAATTCTTTTTATGCATCTATTGATAAGATTACATGATTTTTCTTCTTTAACCCATTGGTATAATGGACTGATCTTTGACTGTTGAACTAGGCTTGCATTCTGGAGTACATCCCACTTTGTTATGGTATATAATACTTTCCTTGTTTCTTTTTTAAACTATTGTATTTATTATTTTTAACACTTTTTCACAACTTCAATGACAATCAAATAAGCCACCTCCTGTGTTGTGTTTCTCTGTGCTGCTTGAAGCTGCCTGTGCTTACTTTTGATTCTACATAGCTTCTCCCCTTAGAATGACATACATAGTACAGCATTCAACATATGCTAACTCTTAGTGTTGTTATTATCTGAAGACCCTCAAGGACTGCTCATGGTGCTGATGTGGTTGGAGGGGACATGACTTGAACCATGTCTTGTAACTTTGCATGAATTATTTACACATGCTTGAGACAAGGTTAGTTTTCTGCATCAAAGAATGAGCAGGGAGATGATAAAGAGGTGGCTAGCTCCATCCTGTTCCAGCTATGGTCATTGCTGACGTGCACTTTGCATACACACGCTCATCCAAGTTGCATACTGCACTCAATCAGACTCAGGTGTGAAAGAGAGGTAGGAAAGAGGGACATGGGCCCACTTTCAGCTCTGGTTTATTCAGCTGTTATCACTGCTCTGTATGAGGACTGAAATGAAATCCTCAGCTAATACTGAACTGGAAGGAGCAGCCTGTGTGTGGTGAAGAGATAAAACCTAAAACAATCTTAACAGAAACAAAGCACTTTTCCAAACTAAGAAGAGGGCGATAAATGTAGTTTGACACTTTAGTTTAAAAATACACAAATTTAGGCCGGGTGTGGTGGCTCACACCTGTAATCTCAGCACTTTGGGAGGCTGAGGTGGGCAGATCACGAGGTCAGCAGTTCTAGACCAGCCTGGCCAATATGGTGAAACTCTGTCTTTACTAAAAATACAAAAATTAGCTGGGCGTGGTGGTGTGCACCTGTGCTCCCAGCTACTCGGGAGGCTGAGGGAGAAGATTCGCTTGAACCCAGGAGGCGGGGCTGCAGTGAGCCGAGATCGTACCACTGCACTCCAGCCTGGGTGACAGAGTGAGACTCCGTCTCAAAAAAAAAAAAAAAAAAAAAAAACACAAATATTAGAATAATGCCTGTGAAACAAAAGTGACCTGAGTTTATGTCCCTGTGGCCTTGACAAAAGCCTGTGGTATAATGAGGTCACCTCATATCTTAGTGAGTTTGAAGGGAGTGAGGTCTCTCCTGCCCCCAGCTTCAGACCACACTGAAGAGCTTGAGCCCAGTTCCAGCCGTTGGATATTCAGTAAGATGTCAATAAATCAGAGTTTGTCAAGAGAAGGAGGGTGAAGGGCCTTCTACCCTGACATGCCGGGTCTCAGACAGAGAGGAAGGCATTAGTTGCAGGAGAGAGAAAACTCAGGCATGAGCAGAATGGTCAACTTTAAATTCTACAGCTCCCTCCCATGGAGGAGACATTAGACTCACACTAAGAAGATAGGTCTGTAATTGGTGGATGGGGCTGCAGGAAGCTGTACCACAGACAAACAAAAAGAAGAACTCAGGAATGAGGATTCTCAAAAATGAATGTGTTTTCTCTCAAAGAATGTATGACAGTGTATTCATACAGTGATTCTCTGTTATCTATAGAAGTCTAAATTCCATTAAGAAGTTCAGAAGATCCTTTGTTCCTCACTTCCTGCCTGTAAGCCAGTTTCATCTCCTGGACACACTCTGCCACCCTGTGTGCCCTGAGTCATAGCCCCTCTGCACTAACTATGCTTCTCCCAAAAACAGCATACTCCTTTCACCTTCCTGCCTCTGCCCACGACTTCCTCTTGGTCTGGAATGCCCCCAACAGTTCAGCTCTTAAAGCTCATATACCCTCAGGCCATAGTTGAAAATATGTATATCCTTGTTTATTCTCAACAGTTCCAATAAAAATCCACCTCCCCTTTGAAGTCTTCAAGACTGCTATACTTTAACCTCCAAAGCAAAGTTAGATACCCCATGATCTCTGCTCCCATGACACCCATCCACTTCGATTATGGCATGTTCCACATTCTAATTATTTGCTTACTGTCTCCTCTAGTTGACTTTGAGCAGACACCTTGTCTTATTCATGCCTGCATCTGAAGAGTTTTCACACAGGGCTCACACCACAATGGGTGAATGAGCACTCAGAGAGGAATCTGTACCCAGGTGAAGGCATGGACCCTTCAGCACTAAGCTTCTGTGATCTCATAACATCTTGCCTTAATATTCTTCTAAGGTTTAGCACCTGATCCTTTTAAACACGTTTGTTAATAAACAATAAATAGGCTATGGTTAACTTTTAAATAACTAGTTACTCTTTATTATGAAATAAGAATTTTGGAAGAGGCGAAGTGATCTATATACATGGGACGGAGGAAAGTGAATATCAATGGCCTATGACGCATCATTAAGTTTCTTTTCTATTTCATAGAATTTTCTACTCACATTACTGTCTTATTCAGTGTTCTTTTGTTTGGTGTTGAACCAGCGCAAAATCTCTGAGGTTAAAATGGAATTATTCTAAAGGCTGGAAGCCTGGTAGCTTCAAGAGCTAGAACCAAAGTCTGGAAAGAGCTCCAGGAGCAGCTCCAGCTACTCTAAGTAAATCTCTCCCAGGCGCTCTGATCGCTTTTCACAACTTCTCTCTCCACATCACTTCAGCTTTTCTTTCCACAGGTCGACTATGTCTGCTTTTCTAAGCTGCTGGTTAAATATGGAAGCACCAACGATCCCAAACTTAAATATTCTAAGTTGAAATGACCCATAAGGAAAGACCAGTATCTCTCAATCCCAATTCCCACATTTTAAAGAGAAAATGTGGTTGGGTCAGTTTTTCTACCTTTAAATGAATAGGGTCAGGTATGGGACATGATTCCATAACACAAACATGGCAGGCAGGGCTCACCATTGTGGGGTCAGTCCTCAGATAAAATTTTTTTTTTTTTTTTTTGAGACGGCATCTCACTCTGTCACTCAGGCTGGAGTGCAGTGGTGCAATCTCGGCTCACTGCAACCTCTGCCTCCTGGATTCAAGCGAGTCTCCTGTCTCAGCCTCCTGAGTAGCTGGGATTACAGATTTGCGCCACCATGCCTGGCTAATTTTTGTATTTTTAGTAGAGAGGGAAGTTCTACCATGTTGGCCAGGCTGGTCTTGAACTCCTGACCTCAGGTGATCCACCCACCTCGGCCACCCAAAGTGCTGGGATTACAGGTGTAAGCCACCGCTCCTGGCCAATAAATTTATTTATTTATTATTTTATTTATTTATGTTTTTGAGACGGAGTCTGGCTCTGTCGCCCAGGCTGGAGTGCAGTGGTGTGATCTCGGCTCACTGAAAGCTCCGCCATTCTCCTGCCTCAGCCTCCTGAGTAGCTGGGACTACAGACACCTGCCACCACGTCCGGCCAATTTTTGTATTTCTTAAGTAAAGACGGGGTTTCACCGCATTAGCCAGGATGGTCTCGATCTTCTGACCTTGTGATCCGCCCGCCTCGGCCTCCCAAAGTGCTGGGGTTACAGGTGTGAGCCACCGCACCTGGCCCAGAACTTTATTATAGGTGGGACACACATACCAAAAGAATCAGTGCACCACAATGATCTAATTCAATTTTGCTTTTTGAGAGGGTTTACAGAAAGATTAAACTGACTGATTAACATTGAGCGCTCTTTTCCCCTTAGACCAAATTTTAGTTAGCTATTGTCAACTATAAAGCTCATTATTATTCTTATGAACTTTAGAATCTAAAAAGATAAATCAGTCATTTGCCTGTTTGTTAAGACTTTGTCTGAGCCATCCCTACAAGACAGGTAAAGACAGCACTCAGCACAGGACTGTGGCCTACACTGATCTCTCCTTACTTCCATTATCTGCATTCACATCCATGTCTTAAATTACTGCCTTCTCAAAGTTAACAACTACATTAGTATTTTCTTGTTTACTTTTTGTTTTGTTTTGTTTTTGTTTTTGTTTTTTCTTTTTTGAGAGGGTGTCTCGCTCTGTCGCCCAGTCTGGAGTGCAGTGGCGCGATCTCGGCTCACTGCAACCTCCACCTCCCGGGTTCACGCCATTCTCCTGCCTCAGCCTCCCAAGTAGCTGGGATTACAGGCGTGAGCCCCCACGCCCGGCGAATTTTTTGTATTTTTAGTAGAGATGGGGTTTCACTGTGTTAGCCAGGATGGTCTTGATCTCCTGACCTCGGAATCCACCTGCCTCGACCTCCCAAAATGCTGGGATTACAGGCGTTAGCCACCGCGCCCGGCCCACTCTCTGTTCAACTCGGGAATCCCTGTCTTCTTCCTGTCTTGAAAGCTTCAGCCTTCTGAGATTTAAGAATACAATTTCAGGCTGGGCGCGGTGGCTCGCGCCTGTAATCCCAGCACTTTGGGAGGTCGAGGCGGGTGGATTCCAAAGTCAGGAGATCAAGACCATCCTGGCTAACACGGTGAAACCCTGGCTAACACGGTGAAACCCCGTCTCTACAAAAAATACAAAAAATTAGCCCGGCGCCTGTAGTCCCAGCTACTCGGGAGGCTGAGGCGAGAGAATGGCGTGAACCCGGAGGCGGAGCCTGCAGTGAGCCGAGATTGCGCCGCTGCCCTCCAGCGTGGGCGACAGAGCGACACTGTCTCAAAACAAAAAACAAAACAAAACAAAATTCAATTTCAAAACCTAGATAAAAACTAAATCTTTTGAGATTCAGTGCTAAATTCTCAATTTGTGTTCACTAAAAGACGTATACTTGGGCAGTGACTAATTTGATAGTTATTTCCCTTGGACTGATAAGTACATTCCTTTTTTTTTTTTTTTTTTTTTTTTGTTAGACAGAGTCTTGCTCTGTCGGCCAGGCTGGAGTGGCATGATCTCGGCTAACTGCAACCTCCATCTCCTGGGTTCAAGCAATTCTCCTGCCTCAGCCTCCCGAGTAGCTGGGATTACAGGCGTGTGCCACCATGCCCGGCTAATTTTTGTAATTTGAGTAGAGACGGGGTTTCACCATGTTGACCAGGCTGGTCTCAAACTCCTGACCTCAGGTGATCTGGCCTCCTTGGCCTCCCAAAGTGCTGGGACTACAGGTGTGAGCCACTGTGCCCCACCCAAGTGCATTCATTTTTAAACAATTAAGAGGTTTTGTAATGACTTGTGAAATGAGGTGATGAAATATAATTAAAATAATCACTATTTTAATGGTAGTTCTCCATGGAATATTTCACAAAATTATTCAGCACCTTGTTAGGTTTTTAAGAGCTAATAATGAAATAATATATCAATAAGCCAGGAACATAGTGTTATAAATAGATACAAAATACTTTATACTTTAGAGATTGGAGTTTTGTATTCACAGAGATGGGAGTGAAATAAAGCAGTTGTTCTTGTAACTCTTGGCACTGAGACTATGTGACCTGCGATTTTGATATATGAGAGAAAAGCCAGATTTTATATGCAAGATGTTGGACAATAGATTTAGAGAGAAAATGTATCAGAATACACACTGAGGCAATAATTGCCTGTTTACAGATGAAACAGGAAAGACAAGATATAGAACTACAAAATAAATATAAATGGTAATACTTAGCAGCATATTGAGCCAATTTATTTGGAGAAAATAATGAGAACACGCAGGGCAGCACTGATGCTATTACTTGTTAAATAGACAAAAATTTATATTTTTTCCACTCAGGAGACTGTTTTTAGTAGTTTACTACTAGACAAGATGGTATGTTGAATAAAGCTAATGTACTTACTCTGTTTTGTTTCTTCTTTTTTTTAAGTTCTGGAATAATATTCAGGAGAAAGAAAATCATAAGAGTTTGTTTAAAATTTCTTTTTCTTGAAACAGATTTATATTATTGAAAAATTAAATAACAGGTCACTACATAAATATCCCTGAAATTTTTTATTTTTCTTTTTTTGAGACGGAGTCACGCTCTGTTGCCAGGCTGGAGAGCGGTGGCGCCACCTTGGCTCACTGCAACCGCCGCCTCCTGGGTTCAAGCAATTCTCCTGCTTCAGCCTCCTGAGTAGCTGGGACTACAGGCTCGCACCACCACACCCAGCTAATTTTTTGTGTTTTTAGTAGAGACAGCGTTTCATCATGTTGCCCAGGATAGTCTTGATCTCTTGACCTCGTAATCTTCCCGTCTCAACCTCCCAAAGTGCTGGGATTACAGGCATGAGCCACAGCGCCCAGCCAAAAATGTCGGTGAATTTTCAGAGACTAGATCCATTCAGTGAACACAGCCAGAGCTCTGTTGGATGCAAATGACAAAGACACAACTCAAACATACTTTAACTCATGTTACAAAATGCTAACATACCTTAGGGCATAAGCAGCATCTCTAGAATTTAGTCTTACCTCTTCCATCTCTACCTTTCTCTGTGTTGGTTCCATTTTATTTGTTTCCTGCAATGACTCATATCTTCTGATTGAAAAACAAGCGGCCGGGCGCGGTGGCTCATGCTTGTAATCCCAGCACTTTGGGAGGCCGAGGCGGGTGGATCACGAGGTCAGGAGATCGAGACCAACCTGGCTAACACGGTGAAACCCCGTCTCTACTAAAAATACAAAAAAAATTAGCCGGGCATGGTGGCAGGCGCTTGTAGTCCCAGCTACTTGGGAGGCTGAGGCAGGAGAATAGCGTGAACCTGGGAGGCGGAGCTTGCACTGAGCCAAGATCGCGCCATTGCACGCCAGCCTGGGCGACAGAGACAGACTCCATCTCAACAACAACAACAACAACAACAACAACAACAACAAAAAAGAAGCCTGGTGGATATTCATTTCTGCAAGAATACTCAGGGAGTTCTATCATCAGGGACCTTTTCTGGACATGGTTTGCCTCTCCAGGCCTTGAGAACCATATCTTTCTCCCCAAAACACTTTTGTTTCTGAGCATCCTCAGAGTCCATTTTTTCTGACCCAAATTGCTGCTCAGTAAAGGGACACAGATATTTAAGGGACCTGAGGGGATGGTCCAAAAAGAGTAATTTTCTAGAGTGTCCATATATTTTTAAGTAATTGTAGAGGCATCAATCAGGATATCACTCTTCCTCCATTCACCCACCAAGAGATTGGGAATTGCCTTGTTCAATGTCGAAAGGCTGTCCTGGCTCACTCTTTCAGCACTCTGCAAAAGATGAGTGTTATCGCAATGACATAGTGCCCACACACACCCAGGGAAAACCGCAGCTTTTGAAAAATGTTATAAACAAAATAACTGCATTGAATTCCACCAGATAAATTACAGATCATTTCTTTGAAAGTTAACACCGTGAGAACAATGTGTTTGATTTTTTGTTTTCTCAAAGTAAAAGTTTAGACAAGTATATTCTAGTAATACCATTTTATTTTTCATTTGAGACAGGGTCTCACTCTGTCATTCAGTCTGGAGTACAGTGGTGTGATCGCAGCTCACTGCAGCCTCAACCTCCCAGGCTCAGGTGACCCTTCCACCTCAGCTTCCCATGTAACTGAGACTACAGGCATGTGCCACCACACCCATCTGGTAGTATCTATACAGATCAGAGTTTACTTCTATATGATAATGGAACAACTTTGACATGACAGAACATTCATAAGCAATTTTGGCATGTAAGTAACTGTTCTGATATTCGAAGCTCTCAATTGTATGATAAGCAATCCAACTCAACTAGTTAAACAAAGACAAAAAACCTCTACTATAAAAACATTGGAGAATCTTACCACATTTTGAGTATTTTAGTAGCTGAGTAAAAGAGACAAAATATATGAACATTTAAAATGCCCTTTAATGTCAGTTCATTGTTTTCTGTGATTATAATAGTAAGAGCTGTGCGTGTGTTCTTTGGTTTAAATAGCACTACATTCTTCTTCGATATAATTTTTATATCCTCCCTCCCTCTCTCTCTCTCTCTGTGTATATATATACACACACACACATAATATGTACATAGAATATATATACTGACACATACATACATTCATATATAAAATTTGAAATTAAAATATTAAGTATGGCTGGGCATGGTGGCTCACGCCTGTAATCCCAGCACTTTGAGAGGCCAAGGCAGGTGTATTATGAGGTCAAGAGTTCAAGACCAGCTTGGCCAAGATGGCGAAACCCCATCTTTACTAAAAATACAAAAACTAGCTACGCGTGGTGGCAGGCACCTGTAATCCCAGCTACTCGGGAGGCTGAGGCAGAGAATTGCTTGAACCCAGGAGGCAGAGAATGCAGTGAGCTGAGATTGCACCACTACACTCCAGCCTGGGTGGAGCAAGACTCTGTCTCAAAAAAATAAAAAATAAAATAAAGAAAGAAGGAAAATATTAAGCATGAACATAAAAAAGAACAAGAGCTGGTATAATTAGAATTACTGTTTTGAAACTTTTCTCTTAAGTACTTTTGGTCATATTAATCAGTTGCTCTAAAATTTCAACATGGACATTTTGAAGGTGCACAGTTGCACACATCCCAATTGCAGAGTTCCAGTTTGGTTCAGATCGAGTAAACACATTCTGCCTTATCTACTGATTAAACTGATAATCATGGTCAAAATGCATAATGTTACTAACAGAAGACTCTGAAAGTTGGATAAGAGTAGTAAACATTCACCCCTAGACATTGCACGGGGTTGAAGCCCCACATCCTGTCTGTATGCTCCCCTAGAGGTTTGACCAGTGGGGCACTGAAGCACTGAAGAAGCGAGCCACACCTCCATCACATACCCTGCAAAAGGGACAAGGGAACCTTTCCCATTTCAATAGCTACACATGTACCCCTGAACTTGGTATGGAGCTCAGGACCTGAAGGATGACCTAGCGGTGATTTGCCTAACTTGATTTCCTCCTTCCTTCCCTTCCTCTTTCCTTCCCTCCCTCTCATCATCCTTCCTCTTTCCCTTCTTCCTCCCTCCCTCTCTCTCTCCTTATTTATCCTCTCTTATTCCTCCTCTTCCACCCCTCCTTCTCCTTCTTCTCAGTCTTCTTCTTTCTTCTTATGTATTCAAGCTTGAGCTCTGAAACAGACTGAAACTAGAACTGCACACAGGCAGACTGAAGGAGATAGACACATGAAGAAACATTCAAAATATCAACAAATCCAGGAGATGATTTTCTGAAGAAATTAAAATAGACCACTAGCTAGACTAATAAAAAAGAAAAGAAAGAAGATTCAAATAAACAATCAGAAACAACAAGGGCAATATTACCACTGACCCCACAGAAATACAAATAACTATCAGAGAATATTATGAACACCTCTATGCATATAAACTAGAAAATCTAGTAGAAATGGATAAATGCCTGGACACATACACCCTCCCAAGACTGAACCAGGAAGAAATTGAGTCCCCGAACAGACCAAAAATAAGCTCCAAACTTGAATCAGTAATAAGTAGCCTGTCAACCAAAAAAGGCCCAGGACCAGACAGATGCACAGCTGAATCCTACCAGATGTACAAAGAGGAGCTGGTATTACTCATACCGAAACTATTCAAAAAAATTGAGGAGGAGGGATTCCTCCCAAACTCCTTCTATGAGGCCAACATCATCCAGATACCAAAATATGGCAGATATACAATAGCAACAACAACAAAAAACTTCAGGCCAATATTCTTGATGAATGTTGATGCAAAAATCCTCAACAAAATACTGGCAAACCAAATTGAGCAGCAGATCAAAAGGCGTATCCACCATGGTCAAGTAGACTTCATCCCCGGGATACAAGGTTGCTTCAACCTACACAAACCAATTAATGTTATTCATCACATAAACAGAACTAAAGGCCAAAACCATACGATTATCTCAAAAGATACAGAAAAGGCTTTCAATAAAATTCAACATTCATTCATGTTTAAAACTCTCAATAAACTAGGTATTGAAGAAACATACCTCAAAAGAATAAACACCATATATGATAAACCCACAGCTAATATCATACTTAATGGGCAAAAGCTGGAAGGATTCCCCTTGGAAACTGGCACAAGACAAGGTTGCCCTCTCTCACTACTCCTATTAAATATAGTATTGGAAGTTCTGGCCAGGGCAATCAGGCAAGATAAAGAAATAAAGAACTTTCAAATAGTAAGAGAAGAAGTCAACTATCCCTGTTTGCAGATGACATGATCATATTTCTAGAAAACCCCATAGTCTCAACCCAAAAGCTTATTAAGCTGATAAGCAACTTCAGGAAAATCTCGGGATACAAAATCAATGTGCAAAAATTACTAGCATTACTATACACCAACAAAAGTCAAGCCAAGAGCCAAATCAGGAACAAACTCCCATTCACAACTGCAACAAAAAGAATACAATACCTAAGAATACAGCTATCAAGGGAGGTTAAAGGTCTCTACAAGGAGAACTACAAACCACTGCTCAAATAAATCAGAGAAGGCACAAACAAATGGAAAAACATTCTATGCCCATGGATAAGAAGAATCAATATTGTTGGCCAGGCACAGTGGCTCACACCTGTAATCCTAGCACTTTGAGAGGCTGAGGTGGGCAGATCATGAGGTCAAGAGATTGAGACCACCCTGGCCAACATGGTGAAACCCCGTCTCTACTAAAAATACAAAAATTAGCTGGGCATGGTGTTGTGCGCCTGTAGTCCCAGCTACTCGGGAGGCTGAGGCAGGAGAATCGCTTGAATCTGGGAGGCAGAGGTTGCAGTGAGCCAAGATTGTGCCACTGCACTCCAACCTGGCGACAGAGCCAGACTCCGTCTCAAAAGAGAGAGAGAGAAAAAAAGAGTCAATGTTGTTAAAATGGCCATACTGCCCAATGCAATTTACAGATTCAATGCTATGCCTGTTAAACTATCACTGACATTCTTCACAGAACTATAAAAAAACTCTTTTAATATTCATATGGAACCAAATAAGAGCATGAATAGCCAAGGCAATCTTAAGCAAAAACAACAAAGCTGGAGGCATCACGCTACCCGACTTTGAGCTATACTACAGGGCTACAGTAACCAAAACAACATAGTACTGGTACAAATTTATTTGTACAAATTTATTATTAGTACAGACACATAAACCAATGGAACAGAATAGAGAACCCACAAGTAAGACCACACACCTACAACTATCTGATCTTCAACAAACCTGACAAAAGCAAGCAATGGGGAAAATATTCCCTATTCAATAAATGATGCTAGGATAACTGGCTAGCCATACACAGAAGATTGAAATTGAACTTCTTCCTTACACCATATAAAAAAATTAGCTCAAGATGGATTAAAGACTTAAATGTAAAACCCAAAACTATAGAAATCCTGGAAGACAACCTAGGCAATACCATTCAGAACAGTCACAGGCAAAGATTTCATGATAAAGACACAAAAAGCAATTGTAACAGAAACAAACATTGACAAATGGGATCTAATTAAACTAAAGACCTTCTGCACAGCAAAAGAAACTATCAACAGAGTCAACAGACAACCTACAGAATGCAAGAAAATATTTGCAAACTATGCATCTGACAAAGGTCCAATACCCAGCATCTATAAGGAACTTAAACTAATTTACAAGAAAAAACCAACCCCATTAAAGTGGGAAAAGGACATGAACAGATACTTTTCAAAGGAAGACATACATGCGGCCAACAATCATATGAAAAAAAGCTCAATATCAGTGATCATTAGAGAAATGCAAATCAAAACCACAGTGAGATACCATCTCATACCAGTCAGAAAGGTGATTTTTTAAAATAATAAAACATTATAAACTATACCTAACATTTATAGAACACTCCACCCAACAGCAGCAGAATACATGTTTTTCTAAAAGAGAATGATATCCTGAAACATTGTTCCGCAGAACTGTTACAATTTCTTTTTAAAAACCTGAAATTTCTTCTTTTAATTGGTAATTATTTTTTTAACTTTAATTTCAGGGTTACATGTGAAGGTTTGTTACACAGGTAAACCTGTGACATGGGGGGTTATTGTACAGATTATTTCATCACCCAGGTATTAAACCTAGTACTCATTAGTTATCTTTCCTGACTTTCTCCCTCCTCCCACCCTCCACCCTTTGAGATACCACAGTGTGTGTTGCTACCCTCTACGTGTCCATGTGTTCTCATCAGAATGGCTATTATTAAAAAGCAAAAAAAAAACAGATGCTGGTGAAGTTGTGGAGAAAAAGGAACAATTATACAATGTTGGTGGGAGTGTAAATTAGTTCAACTATTTTGGAAGACAGTGTGATGATTCCTCAAAGACCTAAAGACAGAAATGTCATTCAGCCCAGCAATCCCATTACTGGGCATATACCCAAAAGAACATAAATCATTCTATTATAAAGCCACATACACACGTATGTTCACTGCAGCACTATTCATAACAGCAAGGACATGGAATCACCCTAAATGCCCAACAATGATAGACTGGATAAAGAAAATGTAGTACATATACACCGTGGAAAACTATGCAGCTATAAAAAAGAATAAGATCATGTCCTTTGTGCAAACATTAATGGAGCTGGAGGCCATTATCCTTAGCAAACTAATACAGGAACAGAAAACCAAATACAGCATGTTCTCACTTATAGTGGGAGCTAAACGATGAGAGCATATGGACACGCAGAGGGAAACATTAGTGTGGAGGATAGGAGGAGAGAGAAGAACGGGAAAAATAACAAATGGGCATTAGGCTTAATACCTGGGTGATGAAATAATCTGTACAACAAACCTCCATGACACAAGTTTACCTGTGTACCAAACTGATATGGAAGTGCTGGGAAGGGAAGAGCGTGGTCCCTTTAAATGATAGGGAAGGGGAGAAGGGAAGTGCTGGGTAGAGGAGGGCATGGTCCCTGGCTAGGGCTCCACCCCCACGGACCTAGGTGAGGACAGGCACTTCTGCTTTCATGCCGAAATGTAGCATTTTCCAAGACCACCCTGGCCTGCCATGCCCCCATCATGGGCCTATAAAAAACCAGAGACCTTAGCAAGGCAGGGACGCAAGCAGCTGGACATCATAAGGAACACATCAGCAGAAGAAGACACAAGCAGCTGGTCATCGAAAGCACACTGGCGGAAGAGCAGGCCAACAGACACCTGCAGGCCATCAGGCCATCGATGGAGTCTCGCTCTGTCGCCCAGGCTGGAGTGCAGTGGCGCGATCTCCGCTCACTGCAAGCTCCGCCTCCCGGGTTCACGCCATTCTCCTGCCTCAGCTTCCCGAG
The DNA here is from genome assembly GCF_028858775.2 of Pan troglodytes. Classification (NCBI taxonomy): domain Eukaryota; kingdom Metazoa; phylum Chordata; class Mammalia; order Primates; family Hominidae; genus Pan; species Pan troglodytes. The sequence goes on along the minus strand of NC_072409.2, from coordinate 55,987,855 downwards.
TACTGGGACTACAGGCGCCTGCCACCACGCCCAGGTAATTTTTTGTATTTTTAGTGGAGACGGGGTTTCACCATGTTAGCCAGGATGGTCTTGATCTCCTGACCTTGTGATCTGCCCACCTCGGCCTCCCAAAGTGCTGGGATTACAGGCGTGAGCCAGCACGCCCAGCCAGGACTTCTTTATTAAGTGTTTTTTCATTAAAGGCAGTGATGTTAAATGTGCTCTTGCAAAGGGAGTTTCTCCTAAGGTTGCTGTTACTAGGGAACTGTTGCTATGGGCACCATTGCTAAGAAATGTTGCTAAAGACAATGTTTCTAAGGATATTGCTAAGAGCTTTGTTGCCAAGGGTGTTGTTGCTAAGAAGATTGTCGCCAAGGGAATTGTATTAGGTTGGTACAAAGGTGATTGCGGTTTTTGCCACTGAAATGGCAAAAATCGCAATTACCTTTGCATCAACCTAATAATTAAGGACATTGTTGCTGCATATAGTGTTGCAATGGATTCTGCTCCTAGGGCCTCTTAGATAAGGGTGTTGTTGCTAAGAAATGTTCCCCACACATACTGCCACCAAGGACATAGTTGTTACTGCCACTGTAGCTAAATGCATGGCTGATATGGCCATTATTGCTCTGGTCACAATTACAGTAGCCACTCTTGCAGAAGGAGCAATTTCTATGACCACCGTTGCTAAAGACATTGTTATTAAGTATGTTGCTATTAATGGAACTTTTTCAAAGAGTGTGGTTGCTAAGCACATTTTGCCAAGTTTTTGCTAATGATATTGTTGGGAGGGCCCTTATGCTAAAGACATCGTTCTTAAAGGTGTTAGTATTAAGGGTGGTGTTGCAAGAAAGTTTTTGCTAAGGATGCATTTGCTAAATCAAGGTTGGATGGTCACTACTGCTACGAAAACTGTTGCTAAAGGCAACATTGCTAGGGGCAAAGGTGCTAAGGAAATTTTTGCTATGAAATGTGTTGATAAGATTGTTGATGTTAGGCAGTTTTTAGAAAGGCACTTTCTTTGTTAGTATTAATGTGTTTTGTGTTTTCTTAGTATGTTTGTTAGTGTGTTTTGGCGTGCTTTGCTAAGAAATCTGCACTAAGTTGCTTTTGCTGAGGGTGTGGCTGCTATGGCCACTGTTGGCAAAGTCATTGTTGAGAAGGCATTATTTTTAAGTTTATTATTGCTAAGGAAATTGTTGCCTTTTTGTTAAGAGAATTGTATTAGTTTCCTAGGGCTGCCATATCAAAGTACCACAAACGAGGTGGCTTAAAACAAAAGAAATTTCTCTTACAGTTCTGGAGCTTAGAAGTCCAAATCAGGTGGTGGTAGGGTTTCTTCCTTCTGAGCACTCTGAATCTTTTCCATGCGTTTTTCCTCGCTTCTGATGGTTCCTGGAAATCTTTCACATTTCTTGGCATCACTCCAGTCTCTGCCTTCATATTCACATGCCCTTACAAAACTTAACTCTCTGTTGCTAGGAGCATGTTTGCTAAGGAAATGCTTGCTAAAGGTATTTTTAAGGGCATTTCTCTTAAAGGCATTAATGTTCAAGATATTGTCACAGATAAGTTTTGGTACCAATGCAATTACCAAGAGTGTTGATGTTACGGCCCTGTTGCAAAGGAAACTTGTTGTTAAGGGTGTTGCAAGACTCTTGTGTTAATATCGTTGTAAAGAAAGTTGTTGTTAAGGATGCTGTTCCTAACTGCATTTGTTTCTATGTTGCAAAATGAAATATGTTAAAAGCATTGTTGCAAAAGATGTTCTTGCTAGGAGCATTGCTGCTGATGGAAAGTTTGCAAAGGTAATTGTTGATGGAAGCAATTTTGAAGGTCCTCTTTTTTTTTTTTTTTTTTTTAAAAAAAAACAACAGGCGGAGTCTAGCTCTGTCGCCCAAGCTGGAGTGCAGTGGTATGATCATGGTTCACTAACCTCAAACTCTTGGGCTCCAGCAATTTTCTTACCTCAGCCTCCCAAGTAGCTAGGACTACGAGCACAGGTCACCATACCTGACTTTTTAAAAAAATTTTTTGTAGAGACAGCATCTCACTATATTGCCCAGACTGACCTCAAACTGCTGGCCTCAAGCAAACTTCCTGCCTCAACCTTTCAAAGTGCTGGGATTACAGACATTAGTCACCATATCTGGTCAAGATTGTCATTCTTAAAGGCATTGATATTAAAAGTGTTATTGAAGATTAAGGTTTTGCTATGAGTGCTGTTAGTAACTGTACTGTTGCTAAGAAAGCTGTTGTTAAGGGCATTTTTGATAAGGGTACTATTGGTAAGGTTATTGTTCTTAAGGGTATTGCTATGGTTTGGATGTTTGTCCCCTCTAAACCTCATGTTGAAATTTGATCCCCAATGTTGGATATGGGGCCTAATGGGAAGTGTTTGGATCATATGACCAAATCCCGTATTAACAGATTAATCTCCTTCCTTGAGGCTGAGTGTGTCGTCTATCAGTTCCTGCCAGAGCTGATTGTTAAAAAGAGCCTGAGACCTTTCTGCTCTCTTTCTCTCTCTCTCTCAGCATGTGAGCTCTGCACACACCAGCTCCCCTTCATCTTCTGCCATGAGTGGAAGCAGCCTGAGGCCCTCACCTGACACAGATGTCCAATCTTGAACTTCCCAGCCATCAGAATTGAGAACCAACTAAATGGTTTTTCTGATAAATTACCCATCCTCAGATATTTATTTCGAGCAACACAAAATGCTATAAGGCAGGTGTTGATGTCAAAAAAGTTTTGTAAGGGCATTGTTCTTTAAGGCCTTGAAGTTACTGTGCAAAGAAAGTTTTGCTAAGGGTGTTATTGCTATGACTAGTGTTTCTAAGGAAACTGTTGCTAAAAGCACTTTTTTTCTCAGAGCATTATTCCTAAGGACTTACTTGCTAAGAGAATGGTAGTAATAATATTTTTGCCAAGGTTGTTGTGGCTAAGGAAGTCATTGCTGAGGGTCTTTTGTTAAACATGCTGTTCTTAAGGCACTTTTGTTTTGTTTTGTTTTGAGACAGGGTCTCACTCTGTCACCCAAGCTGGAGTGCAGTTGCATGATCACAGTTCACTGCAGGCTTGAACTCCTGTGCTCAAAGTGATCCTCCTGCCTCAGTCTCCAAAGCAACTGGGACAACAAGCACACACCACCATGCCTAGTGTATTAGACCGTTCTCATGTTGCTAATACAGACATACCCAAGACTGGGTAATTTTTAAAGGAAAGACATTTAATTGACTCACAGTCCCCATGGCTGGAGAGGCCTCATAATCATGGCGGAAGGCAAAAGAGGAGCAAAGTCACATTTTACATGGCAGCAGGCAAGAGAGCTTGTGCAGGGAAACTCCCTTTTATAAAACCATCAAATTTCATGAGACTTATTCACTATTATGAGAACAGCATGGGAAAGACCCACCCCCATGATTCAATTACCTCCCATCGGGTCCCTCCCATAACACGTGGGAATTATGGGAGCTACAATGCAAGATGAGATTTGGATGGGGATACAGCCAAACCATATCATGTAGCTAGCTTTTTAATTTTTAACATTTTTCTTTTTGTAGAGATGAGATCTCACTACATTGCCCAACCTGGTCTTGAACCCTTGGTCTAAAGCAATCCTCCCGATCCCACCTCTCAAAGTGCTGGAATTATAGGCATGAGCCACTGTGCCCAGCCAAAGGCATTGATGTTAATGTTGTTGTTGGATGTTTTTGCTAAAGGTGCTCTTACTAAGAACATTGTGGCCATGGCCACTATTGCAGAGGCTACTGTTGCTAAGATCATTGGTGCTAAAGGTGCTGTTCCTAAGGAAAGAGTGTTGAATTTAAGGAAATTGTTGTTATGGGCTATTTTCTTAGAGTCATTGTTCTTAAAGGCCTTGATAGTAAGAGTGTTGAAAATAAAACAGATTTTGCTATGAGTGATGTTGATAAGGGAGCTGTTGCTATGAGTACTGTTTCCAAATGTGTTGTTGCTAAGAGCCAATTGCTAAGGGTACTCTAGCTAAATACATTGTTAATAAGGACATTGCTGCAAATAATGCTGCTCACAGAGTTGTTGCTAATGGTGCTGTTTCTAAGGACACTGTTGTTACTGCACCAATGCTAAGGGCCTGGTTGTTCATGGCATTTTTATTAAAGGCAGTTATAATAATGAGGTTGTTTTTAAGGTGTTGATGCCAAGACTATTGTTTCTAAAGATATTTTTGCTAAGCATGCTGTTGCTGATGGCCTTGTTTTATAGCCACTGTTTCTATGGGAATTGATACTAAAGGTGTTATTGCTTAGGGCATTGTTGCTATGGTTGGTAGCCAAGAAAGGTTTTGCTAAACTGGCTTTTTTCCAAGGGTGCTGTGCAAAGGTTGTTAAGTACTGTTGCAAGGAAAATATTATTATGAATATTATTGTTAAGGCCATTGCCTATAAGAGTTGCTAAAGGACATTGTGAGTAAGGATATTTATATTAAGCACATTGTCACTGAGGAACTTGCTGCTAGGTGTGTTGTTGATGTGGCGTATTGTTGCTAAGGATATTGTCACTCTGACAATGATATTAGGGGCATTGTAGCTAAGGACATTGACATTAAGGCTCTGTTACTAAGACTCATTTTTGCTAAGGGTATTTTTGCTAAGGATGTTGTTATTAAGTACATTTTTGCTAGAGCATTCTTGTTCAGTGTGTTGTTGCTAAAGGGCTAGTTGCTAGAAGCACTTTTCCTAGAATAATTGTTGCAAAGAGCATTCATGCTAAAATGTTGATCCTAAGACCACTGTTTCTAAGAAACTCATTTGAAGGACACTGTCACTGTGAGTGTCGTTGCTAAGGTTGTTGTTGTAAAGTCCTTTATGGCTAAGGGCATTGTTACTATGTTCATTATTGTTAAGTGTATTACAGTAAAGAAGCATTGCTACTAAATACACTGCTGTTAATGACTCTATTGCTCAGGGACTTATTCCTAAGGGTATTGTTGCAAAGAGAGTTAAGGATGTTGATGTTAAGGTATTGTTTGAAAGTGTGCTGTTGGCCGGGCGCGCTGGCTCACGCCTGTAATCCCAGCACTTTGGAAGGCCGAGGCCAGTGGATCACTTGAGGTCAGGAGTTTGAGACCAGCCTGACCAACCAACATGGTGAAACCCCATCTGTACTAAAATTACAAAATCAGCTGGGCATGGTGGTGCACACCTGTAATCCCAGCTTCTTGGGAGGCTGAAGCAGGAGAATGGCTTAAACCTGGGAGGCGGAGGTTACAGTGAGCCGAGATCATGCCATTGCACTCCAGCCTGGGCAACAAGAGCGAAACTCTGTCAAAAAGAAAATAAAGTGTGCCATTATTAGAATCATTTTTGCTAAGGGGTATTGGTTTGAATGGTGGTATTGCTAAGGGGACTGATGCTAAAGACACTCTTAGTAAGAGCAATTGTCACTAAGGTTGATGTTCCAAAAGGCATTGATGTTAAGGACATTGTTGCTAAGCCTGTTTTTTAAAGTGTGCTGCTGTTATGGGTATTGTTGTTAAGGGTGTTGTAAGAGAAATCATTGCTGAGTACCACTGCTGCTGAGAGCATTGCCACTAAGATCTAATATTGCCAAGGACAGTGTTGCTAAGGCCGTTGAACTTAAATGCATTTTAGTAAAGGCATTGTTCCTAAGACTATTGTTAGGGGCTGTTGCTAAGGAACTGTGTTAAAGATATTATTGTTATAGTCGTTAAATCTAAGGGTTTTGATGTTAAGGGCCCTGATGCTAGAAACACGTTTAGATAATTTTTACTACAACTCATTATGGCTAAGAATGTTGATGTTAGGTACATTATTGCAAGGCACTTTTGTAAAGTGTCTTGTTGCTAAAGTGATTATTGCTAAAGGCACTGTTGCTAAGGGGACTGTTTCTTAGTGAATCCATAAGAGCTTTGTTGCTAAGGGCCATTTTTGCTAAGAACATTGTTTCTAAGGGTGTTGAAGTTAAACACATTATTACTGAAAGCACTGTGGTAAAGGCATCTTACCTAAGGGTTTACTGCTAATAGCACTGTTACTCAAGGAACTGAGGCTAAGGGCATTGTTGCTGACGGGGTTGTTATTAAGGGCATTTGTTATGAAAGGTCATTGTGTCTAAGTACAATTGTTTCTAAGGACATTGTTTTAAGGGCATTATTTCAATGTTGCTAAGAGCATTAATGTCACCGATAGTGTTGTTCCTAAGGGAATGTTAGTAAGAGCATTGTTTCTAAGAGTATTGTTACAAAAGGACTCTTGCTAAGGACATTGTTGCAAATACATTTTGGTAAAGGCATTGTTCCTAAAGAGATTCTGGCTAAGGACACTGTTACAAGGGGCATCTTTTATAAGGGCATTGTTGCTAAAGTTGATTTTACTAAAGGCCATTTTAGCTAAAGGCACTGTTGCTAAGTACACTGTTGTCAAGGATGTTGTTGCTAAGAGTGCTGTTGTTAAGAGCATTATGTTCTAAAGGATCCGTTGCTAAGGGAATTGATGATAATTGCATTGTTTCTTTTTTCTTTTCTTTTCTTTTCTTTTCTTTTCTTTTCTTTTCTTTTCTTTTTTTTAGATGGATTCTCCCTCTGTTGCCCAGGCTGGAGTGTGGTGGCATGATCTCAGCTCACTGCAACCTCCGCCTCCCGGGTTCAAGTGATTCTCCTGCCTCAGCCTCCCGAGTAGCTGGGATTACAGGCGTGCACTACCATGCCCAGCTAATTCTTGTATTTTTGGTAGAGATGGGGTTTCATCATGTTGGCCAGGCTGGTCTCAAACTCCTGACCTCAAGTGATCCACCCACCTCAGCCTCCCAGTGTGCTTGGGATTACAGGCATGAGCCACCTTGCCCGGCCGGTAGTTGCATTGTTTCTAAGGGCCTTTGTTAAGGCACTATGCTAATGTTTTTGCTAAAAGTCATTGTTACAAAAGCTGTGGTTACTAATGATGTTGCTTCCATGGAACACGTGCCTAAGGATGATATTTCAATTGGCATCGATAGTAAGGTCACTGTTGCTAAGGAAGTTATTTCTAAGTGCATTGTTCCTGGAGCCATTGTAGTTATGGGTGATGTTCATAAGAGAACTGTTGAAGGTCATTGTGGCTAAAGGCATTATTACTATTGCTAGTGTTTCTCATGATGCTGTTTCTACCAGCACTGATCCTAAATCTCGTGTTGCTAAGAGTATTGTTACTGAGGGTATTATTGCTAAGTATATTGTTGCTTAGGGTACTATTGCTTAGAATGTTTTTGTATATTATTGTTAAGGACACTGTTTCTCAGATCATTGTTCCTAGGGTGTTAATGTTGGCAAGGGACATTTTTGCTGAAGGCATTGTGACTAAAGGCATTGTTGTTACAGGTATTTTCCTCAAAGGGCATTGTTGGGAAGGGGACATTTCTAGAGTCACTCTTGCTAAAGACTGTTGCTAAGACCATTTTACTAAGGTCAATGCTAAGAGCATTATTACCAAGGCTTTATTTTTATGGCTCACTGTTGGTTGCTAAAGTCATTGCTTCTAAGGGCCAAGAGGGCTGTTGTCAAGAATGCTGGTCTTAGGGGATTTTTGCTAATAGTAATATTGTTAGGACATTGTTGCAAAGAGTGTGGTTGCTAAGGGCCATTGTTTATAAGGTAAACAATGGTAAACTCTTGGTAAGGCAAGTTTGGATAAGAGCACTGTTGCTAAGGGCACTGGTTATAGGGGTGATGCTCATGATTTTTTTACTAAGGACATTATTAAGAATGTCATTTCTAAGGTCGGTTGTTTACCCCTTTCTTGCTAATGGTACTGATGTTAAGAGTGTTGATTCTATGAGTATTACCATTCGGAGCATTGTCTCCAAGAGCCATTGTTGCTAAGTTCATTGATCTTATGTATTTTGTAGCTAGGACATTGCTGTAAAGTGTGCTGTTGCCAACAACACTGTTGCTGATGTCATTATTGCTAAGGAGTTGATACTAAAAGCATTTTTACTAAGGTGCCATTGGTAAGAGTGCTGTTGTTAATGCCACTATAAAGGATATTTTTGTAAGGGCATTGTTGCTAATTGCTTTATTTCTAATTTTGTTATTGCTAAGGGCCATGGTTTTTGAAGGTATTATTTCTAAGGGTGTTTTTGCTAAGATACACTAACAGGCCGTGGTTTGACCATTTCCAAAGTACCATGGCAATTTATAGAGGTAAATGGACATACCATTGTTCCTAAGGGCATTGTTGCTATGGACATTGATTTTAAAGACATTGTTGCCAATGGCATTGTTGCAATTGGCATAATTCCCACTATTTCTACAGGCAATTATGCTAAGGTTGTTGTTGCTTAGAGATTTGTCAGTAAGGTGAACCATTGCTAATGATGTTGCTGCTAAGGACATTGTTGTTAGGGGCCATTGTTGTTATGTTATGAGTGTTGTCTCTAGGGTCATTGTTCCTAAGGGCCATTTTTGTTAAGGGTCTTGATGCTAAAGGCCATTTTTTTAAAGGACATTTTGGTAAAGGTATTCATGTTAAGCTATTTGTTGCTAAGGTCATTGTTGTTTGGGGTGGTTGTTAAGGTCCATGATTGCTAATGTAAGATATTGCTTCTAGGAGTGTTGATGTCAGTCAAAGGTGTTGCTAAGAACAACTGTGGCAAATAGTGTTATAGCTGAGGGCATTTTTCTAATGTTACTGTTGCTTAGATTATGTTGCCAAGAGTCTTTTGGCTAAAAGGGTTAATATTAACAATGTTGTCTTAAAGCATTATTCCTGATGGTGTCTATGCTAAGGGTATTGTTGCTATGGGATTTGTTTCTAAGGGCCATTATTAATAAGAGTCATTGTTGTGATAGGCATATTTTTAAAAGTGTTGGTGCCAAGGGCAGTTGTTCTTAAGGATGTTTTTGCCAAGGGCATTAGTGGTAAAAAATTGTTGCTAAGGCCATTTTTCTCTAAGTGGGTTGGTCCTAATGTATCCCACACCATGAAATCACTACCTCACTACTCTTCACCTCTCCCACTCCATACAACATATTTCCTTGTATCAGACACCTGCTGACATCACCAGTATAGGATCTTATTAGAACAAATGAGGCAAGTAGAGCAAAGTGGGCATCTCTCAGGGAACGAGAGTGTCCAGTGCAAAGTATCAGCCCATTCCAACCTTAGGACAGGTGCCAGGCTGATTAGGGGCCTCAGGTTTGAGCTAGTGACCCTGACCCTTTAAGCTCTGAGAACTTAAAGCTGGCTGAGCTCCAACCCTAAATGTTTTGTCCTATGAGTCATTATCTGTGAGCTATTTTTAAAAATATTTTGGACATCATCTACGTTTTTCCCCTAATGTGTTTCAATTTTGTGGGGACTCTAGTGGAAACAGAGGAAGTCATTGATTGTTCTTAAATCTTAAATGCGTCTTTCCAACCTGTCAATGCACATAACTTAATCAGGTCTGTGTTCATGCATAAGATAGTTCCATACATGAAGCATCTCACAGTTCAATATGCTCTCTATATACAATATTTTTCCACTTAAAATATCCACTAGGTTGAGTGAGGACATCGATAGCCAGATTTTCATATATATTTGAAAAAAAGAGAGGTAAGAAAACTTAAAAATATCTGTAAAAGAAACAAATACATTTGGAGCACGTGCCTTACTACCAATCAAGGTTTTAGAAAGCCAGACTCACCAAGACAGTGGTATAGGCACAGTGAGAGACAAAGTAGCTCACAGGAAAAGACCAGAGGCCCAGAATCATACTTAGCATTTATATCCACATGGTGTCTTACAGAGGGGACACACACATCAGTGAGGAGAGAAAATGTAATTTAGGATTAGCATACTTGGTGATTAACTGGTTTAAAAAAATGTTAATTTAAAAATTTAAATTAACATTTAAAAATGTTAATTTAAAAATATAAATAACAAATTTTTCAATAGCAAACTCAAATGCTATGAACTTAGGGGTAAATTTCACCAAAGATAAAAAGTATTTTATAGTCCCCTCACTATTGTAAGAAATTTAACCTACCCTGAGAGATGAATACTATGGTTTCACCATTTTAAAGGTGAACTTATTCATAAGAGAAAAAAAATAAAAGCAAATAAATGGAGATTTGTACTGCAAATATCAATAGGAAAAGTCAAAATCATAAAAAATATCAATTCCACCCAAATTGTCAATGTTAATTCAGCCAAAACCTCAACCAGATTTCCTAATGTCCTTCATAAGCTGACGTAAAATTAATATGAAAAAATAAACCTCACACCAAAGAAAACCAAAGACACTCTCATGCAGTAATAACAAGAGAAATTATCTACTGGACCTTACAATTTATGATGAAAATAAATTAATTAAGATAGCTTTGTATTGGAAAAAATAGAGACAAGCCAATGAAACTGAAGAAACAAAATGGAAACAGATACCTACGAGAAAGTGGAAACAGTAGGGCAATTTAGAAAGATGACTATTTTAAAAGCAGTCAAGGCCGGGCGCTGTGGCTCACGCCTGTAATCCCAGCACTTTGAGAGGCGGAGGCGGGCAGATCACTCGGGCAGATCACTTGAGGTCAGGAATTCAAGACCAGCCTGACCAACATGGTGAAACCCCCTCTCTACTAAAAATACAAAAAAGTAGCCTGGCGTGGTGGTGGGCGCCTGTAATCCCAGCTACTTGGGAGGCAGAGGTAGGAGAATCGCTTGAACCCGGGAGGCGGAGGTTGCAGTGAGCCAAGATCACACCATTGCACTCCAGCCTGGGTGACAGAGCGAGACTCCATCTCAAAATAAATAAATAAATAAATAAATAAATTAATAAATAAATTAAATAAAATAAAATAAAAGCAGTTAAACCATTCAGATATCCATATGGAAACATTGTGGATCCGTACTTACGCCTTACACTAAATTCATCCCAGTGGGATTAAAAACTTAAATTTGAAACAAAATATGTGAGTCATTTAGTAAAAAGAATAAGAGAATTTTCTTATGAATACTGTCTGAAACAAAACCACAATAGGAAAAGATAATTTAACTCTTCCACATTGAAAAGAAAAAAATCTCTTTTTTTTTTTTTTTTGAATGGAGTCTCACTCTGTCACCCACGCTGGACTGCAGTGGCGCAATCTAGGTTCACTGCAAGCTCAGACCCCGGGTTCACGCCATTCTCCTGCCTCAGCCTCTTGAGTAGCTGGTACTACAGGTGCCTGCCACCACGCCCGGCTAATTTTTTGTATTTTTAGTAGAGATGGGGTTTCACCGTGTTAGCCAGGATGGTCTCGATCTCCTGACCTAGTGATCCGCCCACCTTGGCCTTCCAAAATGCTGGGATTACAGGCATGAGCCACCGCGCCCGGCCAGAAAGAAAAAACATCTTAAAGAAAACCTAACAAAGTGACAACCAATCTTCAGACTGGTAGAAAGTATTTGCAATGTACACATGCCACAAAAAATACCCAGAAAATAGAAGGAATTTCTAGTATCAGGAGTATATTTTATTGATTGCCTTGAATGCTCAATAAGATCAAGAAACATGGAAATTTATAAAACTAAATGAAAATTCATTCTATATTCTTGAATACTATAATTCACTGAATTATGTATATAGTAATATGTAAGATAATAATATATAACTCATGATTTTAAGCTTTTCCATTTTCTTTTCTTTTTTTTTAAGACGGAGTCTCACTCTGTCGCCCAGGCTGGAGTGCTGTGGCACGATCTCGGCTCACTGCAAGCTCTGCCTCCCGGGTTCACGCCATTCTCCTGCCTCAGCCTCCCCAGTAGCTGGGACTACAGGCGCCTGCCACCGCGCCCGGCTAATTTTTTTAATTTTTAGTAGAGACGGGGTTTCACCATATTAGCCAGGATGGTCTGAATCTCCTGACCTCGTGATCCGCCTGCCTTTGCCTCCCAAAGTGCTGGGATTACAGGCGTGAGCCACTGCACCCAGCCTCCATTTTCAAATTGATAGATATATTCAGTGCATTTCCCCTAAAAATTTTCACTGTGTTTTTTGAGTATTTAAACAACTATTAATAATTCTTACCTTCGTACAAAAAAAGTCAAAGGCCGAAGAATTGAAAACAAATCTGTAGAATAAAAATAATAATAATAAGATGTAAGGAACTGCCGTACCACCAATCAAAATTCATAATGTTAGCCTTCAAGACAGCATGGGGCAAATCTCCTGATAGATGAAATAGCCCAAAGGAAAAAAAATAGAAGTCCAGTAAATGACTCAGAATTGAGTCGATAGATATTTATGGCAGATGGAGCACTGTACATCAGTGGGGAGACATAAATACATAGGACTGGGGCACTTGCTCTTCCAAATTCTTCATGACTCCCTCTTCATTGAGCCCTGAGGGAAATGGAGAGAGAGAAAAGTAAGTCGGGGACAGGTGAGACCATTCACTCCCAGATGAACCTGTATTTCCACATCTTCAACTTAGCCTCGTTAAGTGATTTTGCAAACAAGCTGAGAATACCAGATGGCTATGGTTCGCTTTGTTTGTGTATCTCCCCAATGCCAATGTGACTGCTTCAATAGACTATGTCACAGATAATGTTGCTTGTAATATTTGACATGATGTGAATTTTTATTCAAGTTAAGCAACAGCCATGAGAGACAATCACAGAGAGCCTATCCATGTGTTTCTGACAAAGGTTCCTTTTTTATTGTTTTATGTTTATCAAGAGATTTCTTTTGACACATGTACTTTTTAAAATTTTTTATTTTGAAATAATTGTAGATTCACATGAAGTTGCAAAAAGAAAAAAAGGTACGCAAAGGTCCCTTATACATTTCACCAAGCATAGGATTATTGTTGAGAATATGATAAATTGCACATTCAGCCTACATAGATAAATGTTCTATGGTTCTACTAGATATATGGTTCTACATAGATAAACGTTCCCAGGTCTCTGGGGCTCTCTCTTACAGAGAGGCTAAGCATGCTTTCTAACACAATATGCTAGACATAGCTGCAGTATTAGTCATTCAATTATTAAACTTAATAAAACTTCAAAAAATATTGTATGGCATATGTGTGTGTGTCTGTGTGTGTATACACACACAGACACACACACACACACAAATGCAAAAGACTAATACTCTATTGTACCAAATTATATTTAGAGAATTCAAGAGAAGCAACCCCTGTGTAGACAAAAGATGCCCAGATTGTTCGTATGTTTCAAGGATATGTGAAGGAGTTTGACGACTGCTTTCTCATTTGGAGAGAAACTAAGCTGACGCTTGCAGTGACTTATTCTACATTAGTTCGTAGATCTTGGTGATTCAATTGCCTCTTCTGACAATTTTCTTTCTCAGAGAACCCCAATAATCATTTCTCATGTGCTTAACCATCCCCAGGATCTTCCTATGTAAAAGCCATTCTCTATCATATCTTTATACTTAAGGAAAGTTTGAGTACAGAGTACAGTCCAGTGGGGCCAGTGTTTTCCAGCCAGGTCCTGTGGCCAAAACTTTCTACAATGGCATCTTAAATGCAATTAGCAGAAGGCTGATACCTCCAGAAGTAACAACCAAGTTGCTCACTTAGAGTTTCAGGAAGTCAGAGTTCATTCGTGGGCAAAGGATGCAGGTTACAGAGATTGTTCTTATAGGTTAAGAAAAGGAAAGAAAACCCAGCAAAGTCAACCATCTTTCTGGAAATGTTGAAAAAATGTGAGAAAATTCCATTTTTTTTTTTTTTTTTGAGACGGAGTCTTGCTCTGTTGCATTTTTTTAGTAGAGACGGCATTTCACCATGTTGACCAGAATGGTCTCGATCTCTTGACCTTGTGATCTGGTTGCCTTGGCCTCCCAAAGTTCTGGGATTACAGGCATGAGCCACCATGCCAGGCTGAAAATTCCATTAAATTTTAACTGTAGAGCTTCTTGCTCACCCCTAGGAGTTAGAAACTTGAGAAGGCAAGCTCATCCAGAGTTGGACAAGTCCCAGCTTTAAATAGAGTCTCAGGGAATGAGGTCAAGTCTTTGCTGGGAGTCTTGTAGATGATACACATGCAGGTCACTATTCTGAGTGGAGAGTTTTCTAGCACCTAGTGTTTGTGACACTCTTGTTGGAAACAAGTTGGAAAAAAGAGATCTCTGTAAAATTTGAGGGAGCTAAGTCTAAATCTGACTCATAAACCCATCAGAAGCAGCTACCTTGTGAATTTAAACAGCTCTGGGAGAAATTGTGTGAATGGAAAAATAATTCCAAGTTGTTGAGTCTAAGATCACTGTCTTGAGTCCTGGGTTAGATATAGACATACAAGGTAAATGATGTAGAAAGAGAAACTCTAAGCTGGTCATGGTGGTTCACGCCTGTAATCCCAGCACTTTGGGAGGCCAAGGCGGGTGGATCACCTGATCGTCAGGAGTTCAAGACCAGCCTGTCCAATATGGTGAAACCCCGTCTCTATTAAAATTACAAAAATTAGCTGGGCGTGGTGGCGGGCACTTGTAGTCCCAGCTACTCAGGAGGCTGAGGCAGGAGAATCGCTTGAACCTGGGAGGCGAAGGTTGCAGTGAGCCGAGATCATGCCACTGCACTACAGCCCAGGCAACAGAGCAAGACTCCGTCTAAAAAAAAAAAAAAGAAAAGAAAAAGAAAAAGCAACTCTAAACTCTTAATATCTGAGTTAGCCCAATTCTTCAAGGTTCAGGAAGATTTAAAGAATCACTTTTACTTTAAGGGTTAAAATAAAAAGATTCCTGAAGAGTTTTGTCATAATCCCATTAGTTACCTGCATAGTTTCCTAGCTTAAGACCTGGGGGAAAAATTGACTCAAATCTAAACTATCTTTAGATTAGGAGCATTAAAGAAGCTGCATCCTGGAAGAAACATTCCAGACACAGTTGGACAAATAATTCAATAGCTGTCTACAAGGCTGTCTATACATTTTAGGGAATCCTTCAGTGCTTAAGAGACAAATCTCACTTATTCCTCAGTCCCTTAACAGCTTTAAGAAGAATTCTCAATTTCCCCGTGCCTGCAATGGCTCTGTGTGGTAGCACAGGTAATGCCTAGGAGGAGAAGCTTGGAAAATTGTAAGACCTGGGGGTTATAAGCTTCATAATTTGTTCAGACATCCCATGATATTTTCCTGCTGCTCCAATCAAGGTTAGTGTTCAGGGTCGGACTGCAGGATCATTTCTGAGATCAAAAGGCAAAGCAAAGGGAAGGGCAATGCAGTTGCAATTTGTGCAAGAAGTTAAAAAGAGAAATTTATTCTCAAGCAAAATGATTTTTCATTTATTCATTTTTACTGAGTTTAAACAGATTTTTGGGCAAGTTTAGCTATCACAGCTGTGATTGTCACACCCCTCTGTCTCTGTCTGAGGCCCTGGAAAAGAAAGTAACAGAGTAGGTTTAACATGTATTGCCAATTTCTCATTCCTAAGAGAAGTGAGGTATAATTGGCATACAATTAACTGCACATATTTAAGGTGTACAGTGTGATAGTATTTGACACGTGTAAAACACAGGAAACTCATTAAAAGTCAAGAATTAATATCTGTCACCCCAAAATGTTCCTGTTGCCCTTTGGCAAGCCTTCTCTTCCACTCCTCTCTATCAAACCAGGGTAGAAGGGTCTTACATGTTTTGTTGCTCAAATTTATCCCTAAGTATTTGATATTTTGCTGCTATTGTAAATCTCCTGGCTATTTTTTTTTTTTTTTTGTATTTTTAGTAGAGATGGGGTTTCACCGTGTTAGCCAGGATGGTCTCCATCTCCTGACCTCGTGATCTGTCCGCCTTGGCCTCCCAAAGTGCTAGGATTACAGGTATGAGCCACTGTGTATGGCCTATAAATCATAATTTTAAAATACAATTTCTGATTGTTCATTGCTAGTATAAGGAAGAAACTTTGTATAGTCGTATTCTATCCTTCAACTTTGCTTAACTAATTTGTTAGTACTAGTAGCTTTATCAGCTTATTAGTTAATAATAATTAGTAGCATATTAATTTCTGGTAGTTTTTGTGTAGATTCCACAAAACTTCCTGTCATGTTACCTGAGAAACAGAAACAATTTTACTTTTTTTCCAATTCACCTGTGTGTTTTTCTCTTTTCTTTTGGCTTTATTGCCTCAATTACAATGTTGAATAGAAGTGGTAAGAGCTGACATTCTCATCTCATTCCTGATCTCAGGAGGAAAGCATTCAGTCTTTCAACATTAAGCGTGACATTACCTGTAGGTTTTTTGTAAATTACCTTAATCAGGTTGAAGAAGTTTCCTGCTAGTGCCAGTTTGCTGAGAGTTATTTTCTTCTGATTATACTGAGATAAGATCTTTTCTTTTTTAATTTCTCAATTTGGTGAACTACAGTGCTTGATTTTTAAAATTTTTATTTTATTGTGGTAAGAATATAACATGAGATCTACTCTCTTATGAGATTTTTCAGTATACAATAAAATATTGTTAACTATAGGCACAGTATTATACAGCAGATCTCTAAAGCTAATTCATCTTGCATTAATGAAATTTTATACCCATTGATAAGCAACTCCTCACTTCCCTTTCACTCCCATCCTGGCAACCACCATTCCACTCTTTGATTCTATGAATTGTACTGTTAATATTTTCACTATCTAAGATGAGCAAATTATACGGGATATGTCTTTCTGTGATTGGCTTATTTCACTTGGAATAATATCCTCAATGTTTATTCATGTTGTGCATATTGCAGAATTTCTTTTTTAATGCTGAATAGTATTTCCATTGTATGTCTATACCACATTTGCTTTATGAATTTATCTGTTAATGGACATTAATGTTGTTTCTACATCTGAGCTATTACGAATAGTGTTGCAACGAACATAGGAATGGTAATATTACTTCAAGATCCTGATTTCAATTCTTTTGGATAAATACCCAGAAGTGGGATTATTGGAGCAATATAATGGCTCTGTTTTTAACTTTTTGAAGAACGTTCATACTTTTTTTCCCATAGTAAATGCACCATCGTGTATTCCCACAAACAATGTACAAGGGTTCCATTTATCCACATCCCTTCCAACACTTGTCTTTTTTTTTTTAATAATAATCATCCTGACAGGTGTGAGGAAATATTTCATTGTGGTTTTGATTTACATTTTTCTGATGATTAGTAACACTGAGCATCTTTTAATATACCTGTGGGTATTTCTCTTCTTTGGAAAAATGTCTATTCAAGTCCTTTGCTCATTTAAAAAATCAGATTGTTAGTTTTATCTACTGAGTTGTTTGAGTTCCTAACGTATTTTGGAAATTAATCTTTTTCCCAGTGTTTTCTTATAGAAGCTTTACAGTCTCACCTTGCATTTAAGTTTTTAATCCATTTTGATTTAATTTTTGTGTATGGTATAAGACAAGGATCCAGTTCTACTCTTGCATGGAGATATCCAGTTTTCCCAGCAGCATTTGTTGAAGAGACTGTCCTTTCCTGATTGTGCATTCTTGGCACCCATGTCAAAGATATATTGACTGTATATACACAGATCTATTTCTTGGCTCCCTATTCTAACCCATTGGTCTTAAATGTCTATCTTTATGCTGTTAACATACTATTTTAATTACTATAGCTTTGCAATATATTTTGAAATTAGGAAGTGATGCCTCTAGCCTTGCTCTTCCTTCTCAAGATTGTTTTGGCTATTCAGGGTACTTTCCAATTATATATGAATCTTAGAATTGTTTTTTCTCTGTCTGTAAAAATGCTATTAGGATTTTTATGGGGTTGAATTGAATTTGTAGATTGCTTTGAGTAGTGTAGATATTAAGACTTCCAATCTATGAACACAGTATGTCTTTCCATTTACTTGTGTCCTTTTGAATTTCTTAAATTAATGTTTTGCAGTTTGCAGTGTGTCTTTTACCTCCTTGGCTAAGTTTATTCCTAAGTATTTGATTATTTTTGATAATGTTGTAAATGGGATTGGTTTCCTAATTTTCTTTCAGAGAGTTTATTTTTGGTGTATAGAAATGCAATTGATTTTTACATATTGTTTTTTATCATACTACTTTGCTGAATTGACTTATTAATTCTAACAGTTTTTTGTGGAGTCTTTAGAGTTTTCTGTATATTAGATCATGTTTAAACAGGTACAATTTCACTTCTTCCTTCTGAACTTGATGTATTTTTGTATTGATCTTGAATAATCATTCTGGGCAGGACTTTCATTACTATGTTGAATAGAAGTGGTAAAAGTGAACATCCCTGTCTTTTTCCTGATATTAGAGGAAAAGCCTTTAGTTTTTTACTTCTGAGTGTGGTGTTAGCTGTGGGATTTTCATACCTGGCCTCAATATGTTGAGGTAACTTCCATCTCTTCCTAGTTTGTTGAGAGTTTCTAACATGAAAAAGTGTCGAATTTTATCAAATTATTATTTTTAAATCTATTGAGATGATTTTGTGATTTTTATCTTTCTATTAACTGTATCACATTAATTGATTTTCATATGTTGAACCATCCCTGCAACTCAGGGATAAATCCCACTTGGTCATGGTGTATGATCCTATTAATTTGCTGTTAAATTTGGTTTGCAATTATTTTGTTGAGGATCCTTGCATCTATATTAATCAGGGACATAGACCTGTAGTTTTCTTTTTGTAGTGTCTTTGTCTGTCTTTAAATTCACATAATGCTGGCCTCGTGAAATGAGTTTGGAAATATTCTCTCCTTTTTGATTTTTTGGGAAGAGTTTTAAAATGATTGGTATTAATTCTTCTCTAAATATTTGGTAGACTTCAGCAGCAGAGTCATCAGGTCGGAGGCTTTGCTTTGTTGGGAGTTTTTTTTTTATTACTGATTCGATCTCCTTATTTACTGTTTGCCTGTTTAAATTTCCTATTTCTTTCATGATGCACTCTTGGTAGGTTGTATGTTTCTAGGAATTTATCCATTTATTCTAGGTTATCTATGGTGTATTTTTTCTCACAGCAGTTTCTTATGATCTTTGGATTTCTGTGACATCAGTTGCAATGTCTTTTTCATTTCTGTTTTTGTCTTCCTTCTTCTTAGTACACTGTTTGATTTTTAAATGTTCAAACAATTTCACATTCTTAGGATAAGCCCCCTTGGTCCTTGTGTGTTATTCTGTTTACATAATGCTGTAATTTAATTGCTAAAATTGCATTTTTTCAACTAATGTCATGAGAGATATTGTCTCTAGTTTACTTTTCTTGTAATGTCTTTGACATTTATATCAGGGTAATGCTAATTTCATACAATGAGGCAGGAAATAATTACCTTCTCAAAAATTTTCTATGAAGAGTTCATGTAAAATTAGTATTACTTCTTAAATATTTGATATAATTCACTAGTGAAGCCACTTGGGCCTGGCATTTTCTTTATGTGAAGGTTTTGTAACTACAAATTGTATTTCTCTAACAGATGTAGGGCTATTCAGATTATGTATTTCTTCTTGAGTGAGACATGGTAGTTTGTGTATTTCAAGGAGTTCATCTATTTTATGACAATTGTGGAAATCATTGACATGAAGTTATATATATTTTATTATGATTCTTTTAACATCTGTAAAACCTAAAATCATGTCACCTTTCTCATTCCTGCTACTGGCATTTTTTTCTTCTAATGCCTGATTAATCTGGCTAGATTTATCAGCTTTCTGTTGATTTCTGTTAACATGGTATGTATTTTTTAACCTCTTTGTTTCTTTATATATAAAGTGTATTTCTTGTAAGCAGCATAGAATTGGGTCTTCCTAAAAAAATTATATGACAATTCCTGACTTTTAATTGAGGTGTTTAAACCATTTACATTTAATATGATTATTTATATAGTTAGGTTTGAGTCATAATTTTGATTTTTGTTCTTTTTTCTTCTTCTTTTCCATTTGGATCAAACATTTTTATTACATTTCATCTTCCTTTCTGGTTCATTAACTATGTAAATCAAAAGTAAAATTCTAAGCCCATCAACCAATTGAATGGACCCCTCCTCTCAAACAAGGGCATTCCTAAGTTAACCTGGAAAATCAGTTCAGGCCATGATGGGTAGTAGAGGTCAGACACGCCACACTATACTCACCTTCCTTTGGAATTCAGGCACAGCTGACCAGCATTTAACATTAAAACAGAGACCTTACGACTGATGAAACAGACTCTTGGTAGCCATTAAGATACCAACATGACAGACAGCAAGCCCTAAAAGAAATAAAAATATTTTACCTCAAAAGATATTTCTTTTCTCTCCTTCTTCTTCTTTTTTTTTTTTTTTTTTTTTTTGAGATGGAGTCTCCCTCTGTTGCCCAGGCTGGAGTGCAGTGGCATGATCTTGGCTCAGTCACCACAACCTCCGTCTCCCAGGTTCAAGCGATTCTCCTGCCTCAGCCTCTTGAATAGCTGGGATTACAGGTGCCTGCCACCATTCCTGGCTTATTTTTTTGTATTTTTTGTAGAGATGTGGTTTTGCCATGTTGGCCAGGTTGGTCTCAAACTCCTGACCTCAAGTGATCTGCCTGCTTCAGCCTCCCCAAGTGCTAGGATTATAGGCATGAGCCAACGTGCCTGGCTATATTTCTTAAACATATTTTGAAATGGCCCTGCAAAGCTGTCTCTTGTGGGAAAATCTACTTTCTATAGAAAATCTCCTTTTATTTCCAGGTCTTCTTCCTGATCCGGGAGAGAATTAACTGAGTTTGGTACCTTTTTAAGTCTGATAAAAAACATTTATAATCTATTCTTTCTGAAGCCTGCTACCTGGAGGCTTTATCTGCATAATAAAAACCTTGGTCCCCACAGCCCCTTATTTTAACCCTTCTATTAATTCCAGGTCTTTAGATAAAAGCTTTCAACCAATTGCCAATCAGGAAATCTTTTAATCCACTTATGACTTGCAGGCCACAACCCCCCCACTGCCCCTTCTTCCCCCTTCACATTACTCCATGTGATGGTTAATATTGAGTGTCAACTTGATTGGAATGAAGGGTGCGAAGTGTTGTTCCTGGGTGTATGTGTGAGGGTGTTGCCAAAGAAGACTGACATTTGAATCAGTGGACTAGAAGAGGCAGACCCACCCTCAATCTGGGTGGGCACCATCTAATCAGCTGCCAGCACAGCTAAAATAAAGCTGGCAGGAGAATGTGGAAGGACTAGACTGGCTGAGTGTTCTGGCCTTCATCTTTCTCCCATGCTGTATGCTTCCTGGCTTTGAACATTGGACTCCAAGTTCTTTGGCTTTTGGACTTTTGGACTTACACCAGTGGTTTGCCAGGGGCTCTTGGGCCTTCAGCCACAGACTGAAGGCTGCACTGTCGGCTTTCCTATTTTTGAGATTTGGGAATTCAGACTGGCTTCCTTGCTCCTCAGCTTGCAGATGGCCTATTTTGGGACTTCACCTTGTGACAGTGTATACTCCTTAATAAACTCCCTTTCACATATACATTTATCCTATTAGTCCTGTCCCTCTAGAGAACCCTAATACACCCCACCTTTCCAGACCTAACCAGTGTATGTCTCACATGTACTGATTCATGTCTTATACCTCCCTAAAACATGGAAATTCAAGCTGTAGCCAGACCACCTTGGGCAAATGTTCTCAGGACCTCCTAAGGCTATGTCACGGGTATGTCCTTAACCTTGGCTAAATAAACTTCTGAATTGATTGAGACTTGTCTCTGGTATTTTTTGGCTTAAAATTATAATTCTTTATTTTGCTAATTTTGTGTTTGCTGTGGGGTAGTAGTATATATCTTAAACTTATCACAATCTAGCTTCAAGTGAATTATACCATTTCACATATACTATTCAAACCTTACAACAGTATACTTGCATTTCTCCCCTCTCAGTCTTTATGCTTTGTTGTCATATACTTTATTTGTATATACATATGTTGCAATAACAACACATTGTTATCGTTCTGTTTAATCAATTATCTTTAAAAGAAATTTACATGAGGGGAGGTTCCAAGATGGCCAAATAGGAAGAGCTCCAGTCTACAGCTCCCAGCATGAGTGACACAGAAGATGAGTGATTTCTGCATTTCCATCTGAGGTACCAGGTTCATCTCATTGGGGCTTGTTGGACAGTGGGTGCAGCCCATGGAGCGTGAGCCAAAGCTCATGGGGCATTGCCTCACCCAGGAAGCAGAAGGGGCTGGGGAATTCCCTTTCCTAGCCAAGGGTAGCCCTGACAGACAGTACCTGGAAAATCAGGACACTCCAACCCTAATACTGTGCTTTTCCAATGGCCTTAGCAAATGGCACAGCAGGAGATTATATCCTGTGCCTGGCTTGGAGGGTCCCACGCCCACGGAGCCTTGCTCGCTGCTAGCACAGCAGTCTGAGATCAAACTGCAAGGTGGCAGCAAGGCTGGGGGAGGGGTGTCTGCCATTGCTGAGGCTTGAGTACGTAAACAAAGTGGCCAGGAAGCTCGAACTGGGTGGAGCCCACCGCAGATCAAGGAGGCCTGCCTGCCTCTGTAGACTGCACCTCTAGGGGCAGAGCATAGCTGAACAAAAGGCAGCAGAAACTTCTGCAGACTTAAATGTCCCTGTCAGACAGCTTTGAAGAGAGTAGTGGTTCTCCCAGTATGGAGCCGGAGATCTGAGAATGGACAGACTGCCTCCTCAAGTGGGTCCCTGACCCCCGAGTAGCCTAACTGGGAGACACCTCCCAGTAGGGGCCGACTGACACCTCATACAGCCTAGTACCCCTCTGAGACGAAGCTTCCAGAGGAAGGATCAGGCAGCAACATTTGCCATTCTGCAATTGATCAGTAATAACAAACTTCTCCGAGCTAAAGGAGGATATTCAAACCCATCTCAAAGAAGCTAAAAACCTTGAAAAAAGATGAGATGAATGGCTAACTAGAATAAACAGCATAGAGAAGGCCTTCAATGACCAGATGGAGCTGAAAACCATGACATGAGAACTATGTGATGCATGCACAAGCTTCAGTAGCTGACTCAATCAAGTGAAAGAAGGGTATCAGTGATTGAAGATCAAATGAATGAAATGAAGTGAGAAGAGAAGTTTAGAGAAAAAAGAGTAAAAACAAATGAACAAAGCCTCCAGATAATATGGGACTATGTGAAAAGACCAAATCTACATCTGATTGGTGTACCTGAAAGTGACGGGGAGAATGGAACCAAGTTGGAAAACACTCTGCAGGATATTATCCAGGAGAACTTCCCCAATCTAGCAAGGCAGGCCAATATGCAAATTCAGGAAATACAGAGAATGCCACAAAGATACTCCTCGAGAAGAGCAACTCCAAGACACATAATTGTCAGATTCACCAAAGTTGAAATGAAGGAAAAAATGTGAAGGGCAGCCAGAGAGAAAGGTCGGGTTATGCAAAAAGGGAAGCCCATCAGACTAACAGCGGATCTCTCAGCAGAAACTCTACAAGGCAGAAGAGAATGGGGGCCAATATTCAACATTCTTAAAGAAAAGAATTTTCAACCCAGAATTTCATGTCCAGCCAAACTAAGCTTCATAACTGAAGGAGAAATAAAATCCTTTACAGACAAACAAATGCTGAGAGATTTTGACACCACCAGGTCTGCCTTACAAGAGCTCCTGAAGGAAGCACTAAACATGGAAAGGAACAACCAGTATCAGCCACTGCAAAAACATGCCAAATTGTAAAGACCATGGAGGCTAGGAAGAAACTGCATCAACTAATGAGCAAAATAACCAGCTAACATCATAATGACATGATCAAATTCACACATAACAATATTAACCTTAAATGTAAATGGGCTAAATACTCCAATTAAAAGACACAGAGGGGCAAATTGGATAAAGAGTCAAGACCCATTAGTGTGCTGTATTCAGGAGACCCATCATCTCATGTGCAGAGACACACATAGGCTCAAAATAAAGGGATGGAAGAAGATCTACCAAGCAAATGGAAAACAAAAAAAAGCAGGGGTTGCAATCCTAGTCGCTGAAAAAACAGATTTTAAATCAACAAAGATCAAAAGAGACAGAGAAGGCCATTACATAATGTAAAGGGATCAATTCAACAAGAAGAGCTAATTAACCTAAATATATATGCACCCAATACAGGAGCACCCAGATTCATAAAGCAAGTCCTTAGAGACCTACAAAGAGACTTAGACTCCCACACAATAATAATGGGACACTTTAACAACCCACTGTCAACGAGACAGAAAGTTAACAAGGATATCCAGGAATTGACAGAAACTTTCTGTCAACGAGACTGAAAGTTAATAAAGATATCCAGGAATTGAACTCATCTCTGCACCAAGCAGACATAATAGACATCTACAGAACTCTCCACCCCAAATCAATAGAATATACATTCTTCTCAGCACCACATCACACTTATTACAAAATTGACCACATACTTGGAAGTGAAGCACTCCTCAGCAAATGTAAAAGAACAGAAGTTATAACAAACTGTCTTTCAGACCATAGTGCAATCAAACTAGAACTCAGGATTAAGAAACTCAGTCAAAACTGCTCAACTACATGGAAACTGAACAACCTGCTCCTGAATGACTACTGGGTACCTAACAAAATGAAGGCAGAAATAAAGATGTTCTTTGAAACCAGTGAGAACAAAGATACAACATACCAGAATCTCTGGGACACATTTAAAGCAGTGTGTAGAGGGAAATTTATAGCATTAAGTGCCCACAAGAGAAAGCAGTAAAGATCTAAAATTGATACCCTAACACCACAATTAAAAAAAACAAGAAAAGCAACAACAAACACATTCAAAAGCTAGCAGAAGGCAAGAAATAACTAAGATCAGAGCAGAACTGAAGGAAATAGAGACACAAAAAACCCTTCAAAAAATCAAAGAATCCAAGAGCTGGTTTTTTGAAAAGATTAACAAAATAGACTGCTAGTAAGACTAATAAAGAAGAAAAGAGAGAAGAATCCAATAGATGCAATAAAAAATGATAAAGGGGATATCACCACTGATCCCACAGAAATACAAACTACCATCAGAGAATACTATAAACACCTCTATGCAAATAAACTAGAAAATCTAGAAGAAATGGATAAATTCCTGGACACATACACCCTCCCAAGACTGAACCAGGAAGAAGTTGGATCCCTGAATAGACCAATAACAGGCTCTGAAATTGAGGCAATAATTAATAGCCTACCAACCAAAAAAAGTCCAGGACCAGATGGATTCACAGCCAAATTCTACCACAGGTACAAAGAGGAGCTGGTACCATTCCTTCAGAAACTATTCTAATCAATAGAAAAAGAGGGAATCCTCCCTAACTCATTTTATGAGGCCAGCATCATCCTGACACCAAAGCCTCGCAGAGACGTAACAAAAAAAGAGAATTTTAGACCAATATCCCTGATGAACATCGATGCAAAAATCCTCAATAAAATACTGGCAAACCAAATCCAGCAGCACATCAAAAAGCTTATCCACCATGATCAAGTGGGCTTCAACCCTGGCATGCAAGGCTGGTTCAACATATACAAATCAATAAATTTAATTCATCATATAAACAGAACCAAAGACAAAAACCACATGATTATCTCAATAGATGCAGAAAAGGCATTCAACAAAATTCAACAGCCCTTCATGCTAAAAACTCTCAATAAACTAGGATTGATGGGATGTATCTTAAAATAATAAGAGCTATTTATGACAAACACACAGCCAATATCATACTGAATGGGCAAAAACTGGAAGCATTCCCTTTGAAAACTGGCACAAGACAGGGATGCCCTCTCTCACCGCTCCTATTCAACATAGTGTTGGAAGTTCTGGCCAGGGCAATCAGGCAGGAGAAAGAAATAAATGGTATTCAATTAGGAAAAGAGGAAGTCCAATTTTCCCTGTCTGCAGATGACATGATTGTATATTTAGAATACCCCATCATCTCAGCCCAAAATCTCCTTAAGCTGATAAGCAACTTCAGCAAAGTCTCAGGATACAAAATCAATGTCTAAAAATCACAAGCATTCCTATACACCAATAACAGACAAACAGAGAGCCAAATCATGAGTGAACTCCCATTCACAATTGCTTCAAAGAGAATGGAATACCTAGGACTCCAACTTACAAGGAATGTGAAGGACCACTTCAAGGAGAACTACAAACCACTGTTCAACAAAATAAAAGAGGACACAAACAAATGGAAGAACATTCCATGCTCATGGGTAGGAATAATCAATATCGTGAAAATGGCCATAGTGCCCAAGGTAATTTATAGATTCAATGCCTTCCCCATCGAGCTACCAATGACTTTCTTCACAGAATTGGAAAAAACTACTTTAAAGTTCATATGGAACCAAAAAAGAGCCTGCATTGCCAAGACAATCCTAAGCCCAAAGAACAAAGCTGGAGGCATCACACCACCTGACTTCAAACTATACTACAAGGCAACAGTAACCAAAACAGCATGGTACTGGTACCAAAACAGAGATAGAGACCAATGGAACAGAGCAGAGCCCTCAGAAATAATACCACACATCTACAACAATCTGATCTTTGACAAATCTGACAAAAACAAGAAATGGGGAAAGGATTCCCTATTTAATAAATAGTACTGGGAAAACAGGCTAGCCATATGTAGAAAGCTGAAAGTAGATCCCTTCCTTACACCTTATACAAAAATTAATTCAAGATGGATTAAAGACTTAAATGTTAGACCTAAAACCATAAAAACCCTAGAGGAAAACCTAGGCAATACCATTCAGGCCATAGACATGGGCAAGGACTTCATGACTAAAATACCAAAAGCAATGGCAACAAAAGCCAAAATTGACAAATGGGATCTAATTAAACTAAAGAGCTTCTGCACAGCAAAAGAAACTACCATCAGAGTGAACAGGCAACCTACAGAATGGGAGAAAATTTTTACAATCTACTCATCTGACAAAGGGCTAATATCCAGAATCTACAAAGAACTTAAACAAATTTACAAGAAAGAATCAAACAATCTCATCAAAAAGTGGGCAAAGGATATGAACAGACACTTCTCAAATAAGACTTTTATGCAGCCAACAGACACATGAAAAAATGCTCATCATCACTGGCCATCAGAGAAATGCAAATCAAAACCACAATGAGACACCATCTCACACCAGTTAGAATGGCAATCATTAAAAAGTCAGGACACAACAGGTGCTGGAGAGGATGTGGAGAAATAGGAACACTTTTACACTGTGGGTGGGACTGTAAACTAGTTCAACCATTGTGGAAGACAGTGTGGCGATTCCTCAAGGATCTAGAACTAAAAATACCATTTGACCCAGCCATCCCATTACTCGGTATATACCCAAAGGATTATAAATCATGCTGCTATGAAGACACATGCACACGTATGTTTATTGTGGCACTACTCACAATAGGAAAGACTTGGAACCAACCGAAATGTCCAAAAATGATAGACTGGATTAAGAAAATGTGGCACATACACACCATGGAATACTATGCAGCCATAAAAAAGGATCAGTTCATGTCCTTTGTAGGGACATGGATGAAGCTGGAAACCATCATTCTGAGCAAACTATCGCAAGGACAGAAAACCAAGCACCACATGTTCTCACTCATAGGTGGGAGTTGAACAATGAGAACACTTGGACACAGGCCCCCATCACACACTGGGGCCTGTTGTGGGGTGGGGGGAGAGGGGAGGGAGAGCATTAGGAGATATACCTAATGTAAATGACAAGTTAATGGGTGCATCACACCAACATGGCACATGTATACATACGTTAAGAAACCTGCATGTTGTGCACATGTACCCCAGAACTGAAACTATAATTTAAAAATAATAGTAATAATAAAAAAGAAATTTACATAATAAGAAACAAATATTTACTCATGTAGCTGTAATTTCTGATGCTTTTCATTCCTTTGAATAGAGGTAGATTTCACTGGGTGTCATTTCCTTCCACCTGAAGAATTTCCATTAGCATTTCTTTGTTATATGGTTCTGCTACTGATTTCTTTTCGCTTTTGCATGTCTGAAAAGCTCTTTATTTTGCCTTCGTTTGTGAAAATCTGATTTCCCTGAGTACAAATACTATAGAACTATTTCAGTACTTTTATTTTCTTTCCGTATTATAGAAAAGCTATACTTGTTTTCTTGATTGCATTTCTTTCAATGAGGAATATGCTTTCATTCTTTTCTCATTCTTTGTTAGTTTGTATCTCATGTGCTCCACATCTGGATGCATTTAACGCTGTCCATCAGTAGTCTTAAACAATGTGACTTTAATGTGCCTTGTAATTTTTTCATGTTTGAGTTTATTGAGATTTTTGGAATTGTGAATTTGTAGTTACCATGAAATTTGTAAATATTCAGCCATTGTGTACTCAAATATTCGTTGTTGTTTTTTTTGTTTGTTTGTTTTTTGAGACTGAGTCTCGCTATATTGCCCAGGCTAGAGTTGAATTAGCACAATCTCGGCTCACTATAATCTCCACCTCACAGTTTCAAGCAATTCTTATGCCTCAGCCTCCCAAGTAGCTGGTATTACAGGCCCCCACTACTACGCCCAGCTAATTTCTGTATTTTTATTAGAGACAGGGTTTCACCATGTTGGCCAGGCTGGTCTTGAACTCCTGACCTCAAATGATCCGCCCACCTCAGCCTCCCAAAGTGCTGGGATTACAGGTGTGAGCCACTGCACCTGGCCCTCATTTTTATTATTCTCCTCTTTACTACTTTTTGGGAACTCCAGTCTTACATATATTAAGCTGCTTGCAGTTTATCTAGCTTACAGATTCCCTCTTCATCATTTTCAGTCTTTTTTTAAATCTGTGTGTGACATGTTGTATAGTTTCAGTTGCTATGATTTTTATTCATGAATCTTTTCCTTTGCAATGTTTAATCTGCTGTTAATCTAATCCAATGAATTTTTACATCAGATATTGTATTTTTACCTTTAGAAGTTTTATTTTAGTGTTTGTATCTTCCATGTCTCTCCTTAATGTATATAGCTTTTCATCTACCTTCTTAAGCAAATGGAGTACAGTTACAATAGCATTTTTAAACCATTCATAATTGAAGTGATTATTGATATAGGTGGAGTGATATCTACTATGTTTGTCATTGTTTTCTGCTCATTGAATTTGCTGTTTGTTATTTCCTACTCTTTTTCTGTCTTCTTTTTAATTGATCATTTTATATGATTCCATTTTATTTCCTTTCTTAGAATAGTAATTACACTTCTCTTAAAAAGGTTTTTAATGGTTGCTCTACAGTTTACAATATACGATTCTGTACTCTCAGTCCACTTTCAGATGTCATTATATTACTTTGTGTACAGTATAGGTACCTCATACAGAATATTCTCAACTTCTCTCTCATGTCCCTTGTAATACTGCTATCATTAATTGCACTTATTCATATTTGATAATCATGCAATACATTGTAATACTATTATTTTTAAATGTTATGCTTTACACAGATTAAGAATAATAAAAGATTTAATTTTAATACCATTTATTCCCTCTCCAATGCATTGCTAGGCATTCTTCATTTCTGTTACTATATTTTTATTTCTAGAGTTTTCTTTCTTATTGTGGTAAAATATGCATAACATAAAATTTATCTTTTTGACGATTTTTAAATATTCAATTCAGTGGCATTAAGTGTATTCACATTATTGTGCAATTATCATAACTATCCACCTTCAGAACTTTCGTGTCATCCCAAAACTGCGCATTAAACAATAACTCCGCATTCCTCCAACCCTTTCCCCAGGACTTGGTAACCATTCTTCTACTTTTTGTCTCTGAATTTGACTATTCATGTATCTCATGTAAGTGTAATCATACAATATCTCTCCTTTTATGTCTCATTTATTTCACTTAGCATAATGTTTTCGAGGTTCATTTATGTTGTGGGCCGAACTGTGTATCTCTAAAATTCACTGGTTGAAGTCCTGACCCCCAGTACCTCATAATGTGATATTTGAAGAAAGAACGTTTAAAGAAGTAATCAAGGTAAAATGAGGTCATAGAGATGGATATGAAGCTAATATGAGTGGTGTCATATTGAAGAGATTAGGACACAGACACACACAAAGGAAAGACCATGTGAAGACAGAGGGAAAAGACAAATACCAATAAACCTTGGAGAGTCCAGGTACGGTCTGTAATTCTAGCACTTTGAGAGGCCGAGACAGGCGGATCACGAGGTCAGGAGATGGAGACCATCCTGGCTAACACGGTGAAACCCTGTCTCTACTAAAAATACAAAAAATTAGCCGGGCGTGGTGGCAGCGCCTGTAGTCCCAGCTACTTGGGAGGCTGAGGCAGGAGAATGGCGTGAACCCGGGAGGTGGAGCTTGCAGTGAGCCGAGATCGCGCCACTGCACTACAGCCTGGCCGACAGAGCGAGACTCCGTCACAAACAAACAAACAAACAAGCAAACAAACAAACAACACAAGGGAGGCCGAGGCGGGCGGATCACGAGGTCAGGAGATCGAGACTATCCTGGTTAACACGGTAAAACCCCGTCTCTACCAAAAATACAAAAAATTAGCCGGGTGTGCTGGCGGGTGCCTGTAGTCCCAGCTACTCCAGAGGCTGAGGCAGGAGAATGGCGTGAACCCTGGAGGCGGAGCTTGCAGTGAGCCGAGATCGCGCCACTACACTCCAGCCTGGGCGACAGAGAGACACTCTGTCTCAAAAAACAAACAAACAAACAACAACAACAACAGAATTAATTGAGCACTTTATGAAATACTTTTTATATTATACTATTTCTTCCTTTGAGAAGTACCATTATTAGTGCACAACCGATCACCATAGCTTAAAATCAGATTACAAAATACAAGCAAAATACTTAACAATAGGAAAGTTCACCCCTAAGCATTTCTTTATGACACTTTTAGCCATATGAACTCACCACTATTTATTAGAATGCAATATCTCAAAATAGAATATGGTATAAAACTGGTTTTTTCAAATAAATACATAACAAAAATTATTAAAATATATAATTTATAAAATCTAAATGTTTACTGATACATGTTGTATTTAATGTTAATATATCCAAAAAGTTTAGGCTCAAACTTCATAATAGTGACCCTTTTTTCTCAGCTTCCCCCCCAAAAAAAATCATAACCCTTGTGTATTTCTCTACTTTGTTCACAGATACAAAGGCCAGCCAGATGGAGCTGGTCAGTGTTCCCAGATCTTAAGTGCAGTGACTCAAATCTAATAAAAAAGCATTTGGAATACAGCATTGATAAAGTTGTATGACTGTACAGGGAAACATTCTGCTTGTAGCCATGAGATATGAACTTCTGTTTACTACTTCTTCTAATAGTTACTAGAAATATGAGAGCCAATAGACCCTTTATTTTTATTTCACCCTTTCCTCTGAGTTGTATTAAATGACATTTTGAATGTCAAATGAATCTGATATCTGCAGTCAAACATAACAGCATCAATGGTAAATGTGGCCAAGGAGTCAGGTATGTCAATTCTGAGTGAATTAATCTGTTTGTGCAAATGATATTTATCATTACCTATGATCAGCACTTTTAGCTTTATCATATCATAATTTACCCAATATGTATAGGTGTCAACATGTGTGAAGATAGGCACCAGATAAGCAAAAGACTCATTAAGATGTTGCCATAGATTAATCCTACAGAGTAGAAGCATTTGGCTGCTCTGATTTTTAAGATCCCTGCTTTAGAGCCTAGAAAATGTCATGAAAATGAATTAATCATTTTTCTTTTCAGTATCGTCAACAATCTCTAGTATTGGAGATGTTATGGGAAATGACTACCTGCTTGTAATTCCATTTTTAGTCAAAACTAATACAGAAGTATTTGCCTAGATTTGGAAAAACCCAAATGTAAGTCAGTGGCCTAATCTCTAACGGGTTGAATAGCCTATTGTAGATGAGATCTTTTCCAGTAAGTGTTGTCTTCCAGATTTTCATGTCCTCTCGCTAATGTTTTCCAAGGTAGAATTTGGGCATATGAGGGCTCATGTAAATTCATGGCATTGAGTGGGTGGAGAGAGTTTCTTGGGACATATGAGTATCTGTGTTGGTCTCCACTGGTCAGGTCCTTCAGTCCTTAGGTCCTTAGATGACATCACTAAGGTATAGTTAATCTATACTTAATCACAGGTGTTTTCTTTAACACCACTTCCAAAGTCTGTGGTTGCTACATCCCACTGGCCATTCAGTTGGTATAGGCCATACTCCCAGAAACAAGTACATCGCCCTTTGCTGATGGGTGCCACATCATTTCTGCTGATGCTATAGGCACTCCAAACTCTGATTGTAAGGCCTACCTGATTGCTGGCATTGAGTAGCATTTCTGCCCTTGACTACAGACTCAATTAACTTCCTGATCATTTCCTCTGTTAATTTGTACCCAGATTCTCAGCTAATATATGTGTTGTCTTGAAAGACATGTGAAAAACTCTGTGCCAGAGGGAAAAGAAGAGCTCTGGATGGTCTCACTCTGGTAATCAAATGCTTCCACTTCCACTCACAAGTCATTGGGCAGAATTAGTTACATAGTTCCACCCTACCTCAAGTGGACAGGAATTACAATTATGCTGTGTACCTGAAAGGGAAAAGAACCGGAAACATTTGTTGAACAGGCTACCACAAGTACCCTGCCAAGTGATCTCCCTTCAAAAACTCAAGTAGGAAGATAAATTAAAGTCATCATCTCTTCTTCACTTGTTCCTCAGTGTAGCTAAGAAGACTTGACTTCTGGGACTTTAGCTCTGATACAGGAGTTTAGATACGTGTCTCACCTCCTGAACTTTCTGCCTTCATCCCCTTTTCATTCTCATAATCTGTCATGACCAGAAAGAGGGGACGCCTTTTCTGGGCTGATGTGGAACTACATGGCCTCTTATTCTCCTTTTTTTGGATTGGTATTGCAATAAGGTAAAATGATGGCTAGGGAACATGATTTACTAAGAAGAAGAATATTAAACACATTTACTGTTTTCAAATATGATCCTGTTACATCTGAGTTTATACTCCATACAGCATTTTATGTACAATATTTCCTACAATATTGTCACAAACATTACATACCTAACAATAAGCTTTTATTCACTTTGTTTAACTTATTATTTGCTGATGATGCTTTACTCACTCCCTCTGGGAAGGTCTGCCTTCTTTCCCAATCGTATGTGGACATCTTTACAAGGCAATTCGAGTTCTAAAATGTTTGTATATCAAATTCTACTGTTTCTTTTCAAAATAATTTTATGTCTTAGGTGATATGTGCATAGATTTATAAAGTTATTAATTCAATAGCCCATAATGAACCTTTGGGACATAACACCATGACATATTTGTTCAACAATTTTAAATTATTTCTTAATATTATAGATTATTGTGATGAAGCATATTAATCCTACAGTCTTTTCATCTCCCTGTAGTCTTCAATTCAGCATTAATGGAGATATTTTCAAGCACCACAGGACTTGATGCAGCTAACTTGAAGATAAGCTTTTGGGGAGTTTCCTGTTATCTTTGCACAGTGGCCTTTGTGAGTAGGCCCTTTCAATGTTGTTAGATTCTCTCTAAGAAACACATGTATTAGAAACACTATAACTGTTTCTACTATGAAGATCTAATGCCACTCCTTTGCTCATAAGGTATGTGCTCAACTAAAAATGTTTCTTTGACAATGCACTAAGATTCTTCTAAAGCCTATAGGACATATTATCATTGCATCTATGTAAGAATACCATTCAAAGGAGCAATGAAACAAAAAGTTGGTTCTTTGAAAAGAGAAACAAAATTGATAAACTGCTAGAAACCAAGAAAAGAGAAGAGACAAAATCAGAAATGAAAAGAAGACTTACAAGTGATACCACAGAAAAACAAAATTTCATCTGTGACTATTATGAACAACTACATGCTCACAAACCAAAAAAATCCCGAGGAAATGGCTAAATTCCTGGAAACATACAACCTCCTAAGATTGAAGAAGGAAGAAACTGAAAACCTGAATAGACCAATAATGAGTAGCAGGATTGAATCAGTAATAAATAAATTTCCCATGGAAAAAAAAAAGTCCAGGACCTGATGGATTCATAGCTGAATTCCATAAAATGTACAAAGAAGAACTAATACCAATCTTCCTGAAACTGTTCCAAATAATCTGGGAGGAGGGACTTCTTCATTACTCATGTAACAAGGCCAGTATCACTCTGATACTAAAACCAGACAAAGACAAAACAAAACAAAAAAAGAAAACTACATGCCAATATCTCTGATAAACATAGACACAAAAATCCTCAACAAAATACTAGCAAATGGAATTCAAGAGCACATCAAAAAGGTAATACACCATGATCAAGTGGGTTGTACATAAGGAATGGAAGGATAGTTCAACATATGCAAATTAATAAATGTGATACATCACGAAAATAGAATGAAGGATTAAAAACCTCAATAGATGCAGAAAAATCATTTGATAAAATTCAGCATCCCTTCATGATAAAAAAAACCCCTCAAATAACTTGACATGGAAGTAACATACCTCAAATAATAAAAGGCTTATATGACAAACCCACAACCAACATCATACTGAATGGGGGAAAGGTTGAAAGCATTTTCTCAAGAACTGGAACAAAACAAGTATTCCCACTTTCACCACTCCTATTTGATATAGTATTAGAAGTCCTAGCCACAGCAATCAGGTAAGAGAAAGAATTAAAAGACATTCAAATTGGAAAAGAGAAAATCAAATTATTTCCGTTTGCTGATGATAGGATTACATGTCTAGAAAAACCTAGAGACTCCACCAACACACTCTTGGATTTGATAAATGAATTTAGTAAGATTATTTAGTAAAATTGATACAAAAGTAATATACAAAAATCAGTAGCATTTCTATACACCAATAACAAACTAGCTGAGAAGGAAATCTTATTTACAAGAGCTACAAAAAATAAACTACCTAGGAATACATTTAAGCAAGGAGGTGAAACATCTCTACAAGGAAAACTATAAAACACTGATGAAAGAAACTGTCAATGAGACAAACGAATGGAAAAATATTCCATGCTTATGGATCAGAAAAATTAATATTGTTAAAATGACCCACTTTGGGAGGCCGAGGCAGGCAGATCACGAGGTCAGGAGATCAAGACCATCCTGGCTAACACAGTGAAACCCCGTCTCTAAAAATACAAAAAAAAAAATTAGCCAGGTGTGGTGGCGGGCGCCTGTAGTCCCAGCTACTTGGGAGGCTGAGGCAGGAGAATGGCATGAACCTGAGAGGCGGAGCTTGCAGTGAGCTGAGATCACGCCTGGGTGACAGAGCAAGACTCCATCTCAAAAAAAAAAAAAAAAAAGACCATAATGCCCAAAGCAATCTATAGATGAAATGCAATCCCTATCAAAATACCAATGTCATTTTTCACAGAATTAGAAAAAACAATGTTAAATCCTTATGGAACCAGAAAAAAGAGCCCAAATAGCAAAACCAATTCTAAGCAAAAAGAACAAAACTGGAGGCATCACGTTACCTGATATGAAATTATGTTACAAGGCTATGGTAACCAAAACAGTGTAATACTTCTGTAAAAACAGACACATAGATCAATAAAACAAAATACAGAACCCAGAAATAAAGTGACATAGTTACAGCCAACTGGTCTTTGACAAAACTAACAGGAAGAGACACTGAAGAAAGGACATCCTTTTCAATAAATGGTGCTGGGAAATTAGATAGCCATATGCAGGAAGATAAAACAGAACCTGAGAGGTGAAGCCAGCTGGACTTCCTGGGTCGAGTGGGGATTTGGAGAACTTTTCTGTCTTAAAAGAGGATCGTAAAATGCACCAATCAGTGCTCTGTAGCTAGCAAGAGGATTGTAAAATGCACCAATCAACACTCTGTAAAATGCACCAATCAGTGCTCTGTAAAATGCACCAATCAGCAGTAGCTAAAAGTAGCCAATCACGGGGAGGATTGAAAAAAGGGCACTCTGATAGGACAAAAACCAAACATGGGCAGGGACAAATAAGAGAATGAAAGCTGGCCACCTCAGCTGGCAGTGGCAATCTGCTTGGGTTACCTTCCATGTGTGGAAGCTGTGTTCTTTCGCTTTTCACAGTGAATCTTGCTGCTGCTCACTCTTTGGGTCCATGCCACCTTTAAAAGCTGTAACACAGTGAAGGTCTGTGACTTCATTCTTGAAGTCAGCGAGACCACCAACCCACTGGCAGGAACCAAATCTGGACACAGACCCTTATCTCTCACCATATGCAAAAATCAACTTAAGATGTATTAAAGACTTAAATATAAGACCCAAAACTATCAAAATACTAAAAACCTTGAGAAAATTCTTCTGGACATTGGTCTAGGCAAAGAATTTATGACTTAAGACCTAAAAGGACAGGGAACAAAACCAAAATTAGACAAATGGGACAATTAAACTAAAAAGCTTCTGCACAGCAAAAGAAATAACCAGGTGTGTAAACAGACAATGCACAGGAGAAAATATTTGAAAACTATTTATCCCATAGGGGACTAATATCCATAATATAGAAGAAGCTCAAACAACTCCCTCAACAACAACAAAAAGCGCAAACAAGGTCAGGCATGGTGGCTCACGTTTATAATCCCAGCACTTTCAGAGGCCAGGAGGACTGGACCACTTAAGGAGTTTGAGACCCGCCTGGCCAACATAGCGATAGCCCGTTTCTACTAAAACTACAAAAATTAGCCAGGCATGGTGGTGGGCACATGTAATCCCAGCTATTCGGGAGGCTGAGAGGCAAGAATCCCTTGAATCTGGGAGGTGGAGGTTGCAGTGAGCCAAAGTTGCACCACTGCACTCCACATTGCACTCCAGCCTTGGCGACAGAGGGAAACTCTGTCTAAAAAAATAATTAAAAAAAAAAAAGAAAAAGAACAAATAATGTTCTTTAAAAGTGGTCAAAGGATATAAATAGACATTTTTCAAAAGAAGACACACAAATGGCCAGCATGGGCATATAAAAAAAAGTGCTCAACACTAATCATCAGAGAAATGTAAATTAAAACCATAATAAGATATCATCTTCATTAAAATGGCTATTATTAAAAAGATAAAATGTCTCATCTGCTATGTTGGTGAGGATATGGAGAAAAAGGAATGTTTATATGCTGTTGATGGGAATATAAATTAGTACAACCTTTATTGAAAATAGAGATTTCCCAAAGAACTAAAACTAGAACGACTGTTCGATCCCACAACCTTACTACTGGGTATCTACTCAAAGGAAAATAAATCAATATATCAAAGAGGTACCTGCACTCATGTTTCTTGCAGCACTATTCACAATAGAAAAGATATGGAATCAACCTAAGGGTCCACCAGTGGATGACTGGATAAAGAACATGTGGTATATATACCTGATAGAATTCTATTCAGCCACAAAAAGAATGAAATCATGTATTTTGCAGCAACATGGTTGGAACTGGAGGTGATTATCTTAAGCGAAATAAGCCAGATATAGAAAGATATCGCTCATAAGTCAGTGCTAAAAAAAGTGTCTGCATGGATGTAGACAGTGGAATAATAGGCAGTGGGGACTCAGAATTGTGGGGGGATGATGAGAAGTTACTAATGGGTACAATCTACAGCATTTGGGTGATGGATACCCTAAAAGTTCTGCCTTGACCACTATGCATGTAACAAAATTGCACTTGTTACCCATAAATTCATA
Organism: Pan troglodytes; assembly: GCF_028858775.2. NCBI lineage: Eukaryota > Metazoa > Chordata > Mammalia > Primates > Hominidae > Pan > Pan troglodytes. The sequence goes on along the minus strand of NC_072409.2, from coordinate 55,950,238 downwards.
CAAATTAAAAAATATATAAGACAAATGTAACCATGCTTTCTTCAAAAAAACAAAAACGAGGTAATCCCCATTGTAGTCCCAAAGATGGGAGGAGAGGGGCTTATCCAAGAAGGCCAGAGAGGGCTGGATGTACCCTGCTTCCAAATCTGCTGTCTCTCCCACACCCCTTACAACAGACCCTTTGCTCTCCCTTCTACCTCCCTGTTCTCAGAGGCTTCCCTTTCTCTTATTTCTCATCTGCCCCCTAAAAAGGAAGGCAGAAGATTCCAATTCCTTGTACCCTTAGGTACTTGGAGCAGAATGAAGTAAATTTAGTGAATCATTTGCAACTCTGTACTTCTTGGGTGCACTTCAAATATCAACAAGAACATTTATTCTGTGGAATAGACTGGTTTAATTTCGGCCTTTTACCTCAACTTTCAGCCGTCTGAAATTGTGTAGACTTTTCCAAACTGTGTTCATGTGCCACCCTGACCTACTGCCTATCCCTGCAATTGGATGGGCCTTAAGAACCCAGCTCCAGGCCAGGCGCGGTGGCTCACGCCTGTAATCCCAGCACTTTGGGAGGCAGAGACAGGTGAATCACCTGCAGTCAGGAGTTCCAGACCAGCCTGGCCAACACAGTGAAACCCCCTCTCTACTAAAAATACAAAAACTAGCTGAGTGTGTTGGCAGGCACCTGTAATCCCAGGTAGTCAGGAGGCTGAGGCAGGAGAATCGCTTCAACCCTGGAGGCAGAGGTTGCAGTGAGCGGAGATCATACCACTGCACTCCAGCCTGGGCAACAGAGCAAGACTCCATCTCAGAAAAAAAGAACCCAGCTCCAGACACTGCTCCCTGATGTCTATGCATCCGAGAGGTGCCCTCTTCCCAGCAGCTATCGCTCTAGTGGAACAAAGCACCAGGTTTCTTCTCTAATTACTTCTATCAGTAAATAATTTCCAGGCACCTAAGAGTTTAGATTTAGCCATGTCTTTTAGGACTGTAATTTTTCTCTAATTTGTGCTTTCTGTAATAATAATTAGGGATTTGTTGCTTATATTAAAAACTCATCAGAACTCTAATTGAAAAGGTTAACTACTTCTCATGAGTTCAAGTTGGGCATTACTATTCAAATTCACTGACAACTTAAACTGTAAGATAATTTTCTTTCCTACCGTGCAGGTTCTTCATGTGACAAGGATTTTACTTTTGCCAAACAGAAGTTCCTAGAACATCCTGGTAATATGGTATTTTAGAAGAAAAACAATAAGCAATTACTTTAAAGCGAATTTAACATTCAGAACAAAACAGTGTTTCATTTGATTGATACATATTTTGTTTTTACCTTGAAGAACGTACCACAAAAGAAGGGTCACAGCAATGAGATATAACTTCACTTAACTTTTCAAACTGATACTGTCCAAATGTTTAATAATATTCTGTTGATTAACACAGTGCTTTTAAAACTATGGATAGGAAAAGCATATTTCTTGTAGTTATATGTCTTGGAATAATATATAAATCACACATCAGCCTTAAATATTACTGCTTAGCAGAAGACAATCATAAAAAGAATTTTATCAATTTAAATTAGAATACTAAATAAACCAGTAAAGCTAGCATTTGCAGAACACTTGGTGTGTTACACGTAAATATTCAATTAATTCACAGAAAAATCACAAGAGATTGTCAGTTGCATAATGTCACTTTGCTAGTTAAGGTGGTACAGAGATTTAAACCCAGGCCCAGATGCACAACCACATCAGCATAGAGACAGATGTTATTGCATGTTGGCAGATGAAATTGTGAAAGTGAAATTCCCATGGTTCCAAATCAGAAATTGCTGCCTTAGGGTGTGGGGAGGAGGTGACAGTCATTTAGACGGCTGGTGGGAAAATTTTAAAAATAACACAAGAGGGATAATTGGCAATGTCATACAAATAAATAAATGACAACTTTTCTGAGTGGAAGAAGGCAATCCACAAGGAGGCTGGTGGGTTACTATAAGTCCACTTTCATATTCATTCTTTTCTTTTCTTCTTTTTTTTTTTTTTTTTTGAGATGGAGTCTTGCTTGTCACCCAGGCTGGAGTACAGTGGTGCAATTTTGGCTCACTGCAACCTCCACTTCCCCGGTTCAAGCGATTCTCTTGCTTCAGCCTCCTGAGTAGCTGGGACTACAGGTGCCTGCCACCATGCCCGGCTATTTTTGTTTGTTTTTTTTTTTTAGTTTCACCATATTGGCCAGGCTGGTCTCGAACTCCTGACCTTGTGATCCGCCTGCTTTGGCTTCCCAAAGTGCTAGGATTACAGGCATGAGCCACCAAGACCGGCCATATTCATTCTTTTCTAAATGGTGATTCTTATGAGAAATACTCATATCCCCCGCTAAATGGAGATGTTAATTGTATCAATTTTTATAACAGTGAAATAGTACAGGTCCAGTTCTCCAGCAATAGGTGGCTGACTAAGCAAATAATAGTGCCTCCATGCCCCAGAATAACATGCAGCCATGAAAAAATAAGGTCATATTTACTGATAACGTTAATATATATTGCCTTTTAAAAAGGCAAAATACAGAATAGTGTGCATATTGTGCTCCGTGCATAAAAAGTTACTACAGTAGGTTTGTTTTACTCAGCTCTTTTTAATCTCTGGGAAAGCTTGGAGCCACAGGGAAGAGAACTAACGTCAGGAATGTTCTCTTGGTCAGTGATTAAGATTGTGTTCTCTATGGCCCAGGCAGTGGGTCAGGATGTACTGGGCTGACAGCATTGTTTAAACATGAAAATTAATGATGTGTACCTGGTGCCTGTTTGGCATCTGCAACTTGGCTGGTTGGGTAGCTGTGTGATCAGCAGCCTTTAAGAACTCTGGATTCTGAGATTTGAGTGGACTTTTTTTGTTGTTTGTTTGAGACAGAGTTTCGCTCTGGTCACCCAGGCTGGAGTGCAATGGCGCAATCTCGGCTCACTGCAAGCTCAGCCTCCCGGATTCAAGCAATTCTCCTGCCTCAGCCTCCCTAGTAGCTGGGATTACAGGTGCCCGTCATCACGCCCGGCTAATTTTTTGTATGTTTAGAAGAGACGGGATTTCGCCATGTTGGGCAGGCTGGTCACTAATGAGCGGACTTTCTGAGGTGGAGATGCCTGCCACACATCTCCACAGTTTGCAGCCAGAAAGGGCGTGTCTGCACAATTCTCGCGAGAGAAGGAACGTGGAAACCTGGGCCTGACCTCTCTAGTCTTTGCTTATGCATGCAAAATATGTGTCTCACAGTTCCTGCACAGTATCCTTTGCAGTAATATATCTTAGCTGTAAGCATAACTTTTTGACTTATATGAGTCCTTCCGGTGAATCACTGAGCAAATCATGACCATGATGTAGTCGTGGGAACCCCAAAATATGTTATCAGTTGAAATTTCCAAAAAAGATTTATACATATACATGCATATAAAGGTACAGGATTATTTCTGGAAGGATCTTCAAGAAATTAGTGTTCCCTGATCCCCAAGTGAGAGAGCCAGCGGTGTGAAGTGAATGACTTTTTTTTTTTACTCCATATATGTGTTTCTTTTCATTGATATGAGATAATTTAAAGTATATTTGTAAAAAATATATAGTAGTTATACTTAATGCTTTGCCGTGACCATGGAGTTTTTGTCTTGAGGTAAGATGTGAAGGATCTTTAAGTTGCAGTGGAGAATAGGAGAGAGTAGAAAGCCATGAGTGTGCTACTGGGGCTTCCCTGAACCTGCAGGTGAGAGCCAGACTCTTCTGACCTTTTGGATGAGATCAAGAAGGCAGGCAGAAACAGGAAAAGGGTCTCTGATAGAAGAGCATGTGCGGGAAAGCATCTATACAGTGGGTTTATAAGAAAGATAACAGGAATCCCTCATACATTGTATGATGTTTATAACCTTGTAACATTTATTAATGGTATAAATATAAATATAACAATTTTAGTTTTGCACCTATGTTTTGCTAGTAACTGACAAGGAACCCACAGTTGTTCATTTGTTCAATGGTTTTGCAGCACTTGTGACTGTCTGTCACCTTGTTGTGACTCTTCTATGTCATGTGGACAGAGCAGCAGGCCGAGAGCCAGAAGACATGGTACTACTCATGAAGGGGTCCTAACAAGAACATCTCCAACAGCTAGTCAGGCAACATGCATGAGATTCTTTTACTTTGGTTGAAAAATGAGGGTTATGGTGGAATCGAGTTGGGCCTGAGTGATCCCTAATTCTCTCTTGCTTTTTAAATTGCATGTCTCTGCTGCAATCTCATAAAGAAGAGGAAACAGCTTCACTTTGCCAACTGAGGAAATAATGGTTCAGGTATTAAGTTTCCACCAAATTCACATTTACAACTGCCACATTTTATAGAATTGCATATTTTAGATTTTTGGTGCCATCCTGATGTTTATCAATACAGAAGGTTGGCAAAGAATAATGTTTCAATGCACTAAAAAAAGAGAATCTGATATGGTTTGAATGAATGGGGTTAAGGTCACTATATCTTATGAATGAACCCAATGATAGTCTCCATAGTTAGATAGTATTGGATAATTTATTATTTTAAAAAGTATGCGGCCGGGTGCAGTGGCTCAAGCCTGTAATCCCAGCACTTTGGGAGGCCGAGGTGGGCGGATCACGAGGTCAGGAGATCGAGACCATCCTGGCTAACACAGTGAAACCCCGTCTCTACTAAAAATACAAAAAATTAGCCGGGCGTGGTGGCGGGCGTCTGTAGTCCCAGCTACTTGGTAGGCTGAGGCAGGAGAATGGCGTGAACCCAGTAGGCGGAGGTTGCAGTGAGCCGAGATCACACCACTGCACTCCAGCCTGGCGACAGAGCTAGACTCCGTCTAAAAAAAAAAAAAAAATCCTTAAAGATAGTACCATCCTGGCTGGGCACGGTGGCTCATGCCAGTAATTCCAGCACTTTGGGAGGTCAAGGCAGGCTGATCACGAGGTCAGGAGATCGAGACCATCCTGGATAACGCGGTGAAACCCCGTCTCTACTAAAAATACAAAAAAAAAAAAAAATTAGCCGGGCGTGGTGGTGGGCGTCTGTAGTCCCAGCTACTCGGGAGGCTGAGGCAGGAGAATGGCAAGAACCCGGGAGGCGGAGCTTGCAGTGAGCCTAGATTGCGCCACTGCACTCCAGCCTGGGTGACAGATCGAGACTCCGTCTCAAAAAAAAAAAAAAAAAGATGGTACCATCCTAGGTCATGAGAAGTTCCAAGTAGGTCCATGGCATGGGTGCTGAAAAGGAGCAACAGTGAAGATCATTTACACATGAAGGAATTGCAAGTTCCTAGCACTTAAGTGTCATCTACAAGGAAATTGAAGATTGAGGAATTGAGAAGATGGTGATGGATGTAAGAAAATGACCCATTTGGAAGATGACACTTGCTAGAAATGGTAGAGGTTGCTGTAATCAGCTGATATTTGTCTAAAAGGATAAGTGAGATTGTCATTTTGTTTGCTTGCTTGCTTTTTTTTTTTTTTTTTTTTTTTGAGACTGAGTCTCGCTGCATCACCCAGGCTGGAGTGCAGTGGCCCGATCTCGGCTCACTGCAAGCTCCGCCTCCCAGGTTCACGCCATTCTCCTGCATCAGCCTCCTGAGTAGCTGGGACTACAGGTGCCCGCCACCAAGCCTGGCTAATTTTTTTTTTGTATTTTTAGTAGAGACGGGGTTTCACCGTGTTAGCCAGGATGGTCTCAATCTCCTGACCTCATGATCCGCCCGCCTCGGCCTCCCAAAATGCTGGGATTGCAGGCTTGAGCCACGGCGCCTAGCCTACTTGCTTCTTTTTATGAACACCAGTAACCAGGAATTGATGGAAATTTACCAGAAATGTTTCCTGATGCTATGGTAGACAAACTATGGAAATAATGAGTTCTACAAGGGCATTGAAAATGGTGGTCTAGGCTTCAGTGGAGTTGAGGATGTATAGTCAACCCTTTTTTTGTTGTTTTATTATTTTTTTGTGTGCCAGGCATTAGCCTGTGCATTTTATGGGCATCATCTTATTTAATCTTCACAATGGATACCTTCATTTTACAGTGGAAGATACTGAAGTTCAGAGACATTAAGTGACTTGTTAAGGTTTGTGACTGGTAAATGGTGGAGTCTGCATTAGAAATCCAGACTGTTGCTTCCAAGCCATACTCTCAAACGCTATGCTATACAAGGGCATTCTGTGATGATGTTGAGATAGTCCTTTTTGAAAATGTAATGAGTTCCCAGAGGGCACAGAAGGAAAGAGCTGGAAGGCAGGACCACAGTGAAAGGGTGAGCTAGAAGAATAGAGGTGCTTAGAGTAGAAGAAAAGACAGACTTACTGAGGGGTTTGGGACTTGACAGAGCACCCAAAAATGGCAGAGCAGAGAAATATGGGGGAGGATTATGGGCCTTGAGGTTCAGAGTGGACCCTTGCAGGGATGGGGCTTCAGTCTCCACCCCTGCTCACGCCCTTGCTTCCTGGAAACCTATCACGGGCTTTGCTCAGGTTACCCCAGGACTCCAGAAGTTTTATGCTTCTTGGAGTCTGTCTTCTGAGTAGGAGTGGGAATGTAGATGTGGCAAAGCTGTTCTCACTCCAGTTTGGATGCCAGGTGGTAAGAAGTTTAATTTTTCTGCAAAGTTTATACCCTTGATTTATGAAGGGGTATTGATGTTTCTCAAACTAAGGAACCCAAACCTTTTTTACGTGGTGTAAGGACATTACATGCTGAAAATTTGATTTTTGCTTTGGTTCCACTATTAATTTGCTGGGTGACTTTTGGCGGGTCACAGCTTCTTTGAGTACCTGGTTTCCTTTTCGTAAGCTCAGAAATTCAGCTGCGTGACCTTTAAGATTTCATATGCTTGCCAGGCACAGTGGCTCACGCCTGTAATCTCAGCACTTTGGGAGGCCGAGGTGGGCGGATCACGAGGTCAGGAGATCGAGACCATCCTGGCTAACATGGTGAAACCCCGTCTCTACTAAAAATACAAAAAATTATCTGGGCGTGGTGGCTGGCACCTGTAGTCCCAGCTACTCAGGAGGCAGGAGAATGGCATGAACCCGGGAGGCAGAGCTTGCAGTGAGTCAGGATTATGCCACTGCACTCCAGCCTGGGCGACAGAGCAAGACTGTCTCAAAAACAAACAAACAAACGAAAGACGTAATATGCTCTGAAGTTTTGCCGACATGGAATTTCTTCCTTCACAACCCATACCCCAGCCCTAAGCATCATTGTTCCTGTTCTGTACCACTGCATAGAACAAGCTGCCTCCTAATTTAGTGAATGAACACACTGCATTGATTTCATGGCAGGGGATGGTGATGTTGATTACTCCAGATTAGTTCTCACTTGTGGCACCTCAGATGGCAGACAAGGCTGAAGCTGTCAGAAAGCTTCTGCACCTCTATACCTGGCACCTGGAATGCTATGGATTGAAGAGCTAGCAGCTGGTCAGGTAACTTGGTCTCCACACAGCCTCTCCATGTGACAAGCTTGAGGTTCCTCACAGTATGACAGTCTTGGGCTAGTCAGAGTTTTTGTAGAGAGCTTGGCTTTCCCCAGATTCCCCTGCATTCCACGAGACCCAGGCAAAAGCTAAAAAGCTTCTTATGTCCTAATCTTGGAATCTGCAAATGCAGATTCATGGGGGCACAGAAGTAGATACCACCTCTCGATGGGCGAATGACCTGATGGAAAAGAAGGGAAGAAAGGAGCGGCCACTTTGCAGGCAAGCTCATAGTCATTCTGTCTTAATAAACCTCATCCCAGGTTGCTAATTCCAAACAAATTTCCCTGACCTAAACATACAAAGAGGAAGAAGGAGAAAGCAATTTACCATTCAGAAATAGACTGAAATTAACATGAATACTTACATCTTCATTTTATTCCATGCCCGAAGGTAGAATAATTTAATAATGTTAATTTTTTCTAGTCATGACTTGCTGAGCCAATTAATTTTTTTCATTTATTTTATCATTTATTCTTTCTTCAGGGTTTGAATTGGCTTTGTTTTCTGCTTTTTCATATCTTGATTTTAGCCACATTCAATCCAATTACAATTTTCTTTCAGTTTTTACTTTCTTTTTATTGTCAACACTTTGCTTCTTTGTATATTGAATTTCCCACCCTTAACGCAAGGATGTCTAGTCAGTAGCTGCTGGAGGTGTAACTACTGATTCATTTTTTCTTCTGTATGGAGCAAGTGTCAAGCCAGTGTAGTAGTCAGTCTCCTAAGAAACTTTATTATCTCTTTCAGCTTCACTGGCTGTATTCGCTGGGAAGCAGTTTAACGACACTGGCTGATCTTAACAGGTTGCTATAACCACTTGAAGGCACAATAAATGTGGGAGGAAAATGTTCTTTTTCTTTTCTTTTGGTGGAAAAATAGATGTATAATTTTCTAGCTTTCTTTTCTCCATTTGGGTTAATGATATGAAGAAGATTTCTGCTAGTTTAAGTGTAATTAAAAAAGAGAGATTGGTAACCTCTGGATAACGGTGGGCATTTTGAGGATTGCACTGTGTAGAGCTGATGATGAAAGAGCTTCTCTAGCTAGTATGTGCTCAAACACACAGTGACAAGAACTAGAATGACAAAATCCAGGCTGTATGCTTCTGAATGGTATGGATGACGAGTGGATTTTTCACCACCTGGTATGAACATGGGATGTTAGGTGGAGACAGACAGCGGATACCTTTGGGTATCTGGGAAACTTATACCTCCTGCTGTGATGGTGCTGAAGCCCTCAGGCCTTTTGTGTTATAGAATTGGGATTTGTGGTAGGCAGGATTCTAAAGATGGCGCTCCCAAGGCGATATCCCATCCACCTGGCATACAAACCCTGCCTAACCCCGGGAACCATGAATATAATGTGTTTGACTCCTGTAATTAGGTCATTTGTATGGCACAATTGTCCCTAAGATAGGGATATTATTTGAGTGCATTGACTTAATCAGAGGTGCACCTGACTTAATCAGAGCTTTGAAGAAGTCGGAGAGGTGAGAAGCCTGAGAGAGTTGAAGATGCGAGAGTTTCTCTGCTGCTGAGATGCCAGGCCGCGTGGGGAGGCCTTGAGAGGAATCTCTGGAAGCTGAGAGGGGTCCGCAGCTGGCAGCTAGGAAGATGGTGCGTACTGAGTTATACAATCACAAGGAAACAAATTCTGCTGATAACCTGAGGGGTCTTGGAAGCAGCTCTTTCCCTGGCTGAGCCTCCAAGTTGAGAATGTATCCAGGCAACATCTTGATTCCAACCTCACAAGACCCCAAGCAGACTCCCACGGATCGGGAGACATATGACATAATAAATGCATATCATTTTAAGCCAGTGAGTCTGTGGCAAAATTTGCAGCAACAGAAAATAAACACAGCAACCACCTCATTTATGAAAATGCACCTTAGAATTTAATTTTCATAATTTCATAGAGATTCTGCGAATGTTTTTGTATTATGAAAGTAATTCAGCTGTTCTCACTCCAGTTTGGAGACTTTAGGGGAGAATTCCTATACTGTAACTTATGTTTCAAAATATTCTGATGGGCACGTTTGAGCTCTGTAAGTTCTTCCTGCCTTATTTCCAGCTGTGTTTCACAGTGATTGCACAGACTTCGGTCCCTGCAGGATTGGCCTTACTATTGCAGAAAGAAAAACACCAGATTCAAAAACTGTCACATGACAATGATGACAAGGTGCATCATTGTCCAGATGCAATGTGGTCAGGAATCTGACGTATAAAAAGGATCCATTCATTTACTCTTTATAATTGGAGATTCTTCTACAAAATGGTTCAGTTTTCTCCCACTGATGAGTGGTGTCTGTTTCTCTGGAGAGTGCTTGGAGAAAGGCAATGTGGAGTACTGTGGAATATTGATGGATGTTGTACGTTTATAGCTAAAGCAACCTTCCCTCATGCCACCAGCATCAGGCAGTTCATATCATAGGACCAAGCACAGAACTTATTTTTTCTTCATGTTTTCTCCCAACACCGAGGCTTTTTCTTCTGCTCTGCTCCTCTGTCACCTAGCTCTGCAACTTCCCCAACTTCTTGCACCCTCTTAGTCCCTGTTCTCTCTATGACCCCACCTCATCGCTTCTCCACAATAACTTCCTCATACAATTTTCATGAGGGTCACCTAGAAGAGTGACAGGTACCCAAAGCATATACTTTATGCTGAGCATTTGATGTCATCCAATGTCCTTTCCAAAAGGAACCATTTCTGATAGGTTGGTATTCTCCAAAGCCCAAAAGTCCTTAGAAGTGCTCCATAGTGCCTGGGCGTGGTGGCTCATGCCTGTAATTGCAGCACTTTGGGAGGCCGAGGTGGGCAGATCACCTGAGGTCAGGAGTTCAAGACCAGCCTGGCCAACACAGTGAAACACCATCTCTGCTAAAAGTATGAAAATTGGCTGGGCGCGATGGCTCACGCCTGTAATCCCAGCACTATGGGAGGCCGAGGCAGGTGGATCACGAGGTCAGGAGATTGAGACCATCCTGGCTAACATGGTGAAACCCCGTCTCTACTAAAAATACAAAAAAGAATTAGCTGGGCTTGGTGACAGGCATCTGTAGTCCCAGCTACTTGGGAGGCTGAGGCAGGAGAATGGTGTGAACCAGAGAGGCAGAGCTTGCAGAGACCCGAGATCACGCCACTGCACTCCAGCCTGGGCGACAGAGCAAGACTCCGTCTCAAAAAAACAAACAAATTAAAAAAAAAACAAATGAAAATTAGCTGGGTGTGGTGGCGTATGCCTGTAATCCCAGCTACTCAGGAGGCTGAGGCACGAGAATCGCTTGAACCCAGGAGGTGGAGGTTGCAGTGAGCCGAGGTTGCACCACTGCACTCCAGCCTGGGTGACAGAGCAAAACTCAACAGCAACAAAAAAAGAAGTGCTCCATAGTGTCCATAGTAGCGCCTGAAGTGAGTTGTGAAGACTGAGCTCTTATGGAGCAGCCTCTCAGGCCCTCAGGCCCCATGAGCCCAAATCTCTTTCTGGGAGATTCGAAGAGATGCACAGGTCACTCCACCAGGTAATGGGGCAGGTCCAATAAACTAACCTCATGCAACCAGCAATGCCTGAGAGGTGGGTTCTGAAAGGGCTCAGCAATCTCATGTAGCCTCTCCAGGACTCTCTCACCTTCCTTCACAGTAAGTCCTTTGTTAGTCAGGCTCATATAAGGAGAATGTGACTTTCCTTACCTCAGCTCTTCACACCTATGGACATCTTTAATTGTTACTGCAAATTGACCACAACTTTGTTGTAACTGTAGCAATTTGCAAAAGAAGTGTATGTGTGTTGGGTGATGGATGGGTGATGGGCACCTGGTTTTGCTCCAGGAAATAAAATAATTTGCAATTTCAGGTCTTTAAAGAATGTTGAGTCTATGATAGTCCGACTGACGCACAGACGTTAGCCCAGAAAGACTGTGGCAGACCTCTGATTTACAGAGCTGTAAGATGGAGTGTTTCCTGGCCTCCTTCGCCACACGTTCTTTCCTTCCTTTTCTGAACTTCCCAGCATGAGGTTTGCCTACATGCCTGTGTCAGGCACTGAGTTGTGACAGTCCTGAAAGTGAGGTCCCTGTCTCTCTATGCCTAGCATGCTATCTCACCAAAGTCAGTCTTTCGAAAGTATGTGAGGATTTATTGCATTCCAGTTAAAAGCAGCTGCCCCATTATATGAAATCTTTTTAATTTATTCTTTGTTTGTTTGTTTGTTTGTTTATTGAGACAGAGTCTCGCTGTGTTGCCCAGGCTGGAGTGCAGTGGCACAATCTCGGCTCACTGCAACTTCCGCCTCCCAGGTTCAAGCGATTCACCTGCTTTGGTCTCCCAAGTAGCTGAGACTACAGGCGTGCCCCACTATGCCCGGCTAATTTTTTGTATTTTTAGTAGAGATGGGGTGTTACAATGTTGGCCAGGATGGTCTCAAACTCCTGACCTCAGGTGATCCGCCCACCTCAGCCTCCCAAAGTGCTGGGATCACAGGCGTGAGCCACTGAGCCGGGCCCCATTATACCAAATCTTAAAACAGATAGTTCCCTGTGTATAGAGCATATTGCAGCTATGCTCAGGGGAGATGATATTCCTAGCACTAAATTACCTGTTTTGAACTATTGAGTAAATGTAGTCTCAACCGTGCAATGCTAAAAGACAAACACTATTTTTTATTTCTTGCAAAATAATATTTTATTCACAAAATATCCATTATAAGGCTGAAGAGTTCAATGATATCCATATGGTGAAATATGTAAACAAACAAATCTTTATAGTTGCTAAGAGCTTAGCGATGCATTTACATGCTCTTCCAGCCTATTGGCATTTAACCTGCATTAATCACTTTTGAATAATTGATACTATGATCTCCCATTGTTCATTCAACTTAATAAGGTGAAACTTTAAAAACCACACTGATTAAGATCTTCCAACTTGAAAACCTCTATTCTTTTCTCTATGTTAGTTTGCTAAGAATGTGAGCTACTAGTTTTTAAAGAAATATAGTCCTAGACAGAAATAGAATAGAGATTGCACACATTCATAAATTTGTCTGACTCCTAACGAGAGTACCTTGTCAAGGGTAATATGGCTTATGTGTTAGAAATATAATTTAAAATTAATAAAATACCAATTTTATCACATTATGGTAATGTTTACTGCTTTCCTGAAGTGTTTGAGATTTTCCTGTAGAATGTACTTGGAGCATGTACAGTTACACAATGAAAGTAATAAACTATTAAATCAAAAAATATTTTAGAAACACTCAGTATATGAACCTCTTGCTCTAGCGTAATCTATTTATATGTTTTACATCCGGTGTTAGAACATAGGCATTTTTCTTACAGAAATTCTCAAATAAGGACAAAACATCCCCCTAATATGTAGTAGAATGTTTACTGCGGCACTGTTTGTAATAATAATTTCTAAAAACCTGACAACTCTCTAGAATGTTATCAGTGAGGGATAGAAAAATCATTCTGAATCCTTGCTATCTAGCAGGGTGCAGCTGTGAGAAAGTAGGAGAGAAACCTAGCTACGGCGTGACACGGAGAGATCACCAAGACAGAAATGACATGAGAGAAGAAAGGAAGTCAGATAATAATGCATAAAGTAATATTCCATTGATGCTAGAATGCAGCCAGACAACACAGGTGTGTTTAGAGAAATTTACTAGCTAAACTTAGACATTGTTTGAAACTTTTATAAAAATGCATTTGTGGTCTACAAATATGTACATTAATAAAAATAAAACAGCACTTATTGTGCATGCACACTCAGTGCATCTCTCTGAAGTGAGAACTCATAATTTTCCAGATGAGGAAACTCAGGCACAATGAGGTTAAGGGATTTCACCCAGAGCCCACGTTCAGTGAGCAGGGAGCTTTGTAAGGCTCTGGAGCCTTTGTTCTTAATCATCGTTGCTGTATTATGCTTTGAGTAATGAAAACAAATCAACTCAGGAGTTTTAACCAAAAACATCTGTTAAAGAAAACGAGGAGGCCGGGCACGGTGGCTCACACCAGTAATCCCAACGCTTTGGGAGGCCGAGGCGGACAGATCACAAGGTCGGGAGACTGAGACCATCCTGGCTAACACAGTGAAACCCCGTCTGTACTAAAAATACAAAAAAAAAAAAAAAATTTAGCCAGGTGTGGTGGCACACACCTGTAACCCCAGCTACTCGGGAGGCCAAGGCAGGAGAATCGCTTGAACCCGGGAGGTGGAGGTTGCAGTGAGCCAAGATCACGCCACTGCACTCCAGCCTGGGTGACAGAGCAGGACTCCGTCTCAGGGGGGAAAGAAAAGAGATTGGATCAGGTGAGGTCTAAGATCTCTTGAGCAATTACATCTTACAGGAGTGTGAACTTTGGGGTCAGCTGGCTTTGGGTGAGACTCCAGTTTTGATGCTGACACTTGACTGTGGGCAGTTAACTAAGTCCCACTGAGCTGGTTTCGAACCCGTAAAATGTAAAGTGTAGGCACTGCTTTATGGGGTTACTGTAGTGAGAGGGGCTGGTCCTGAGGCAACCTGGGGATAGTTCCTAGCAAGTGCTCAGGAATAATATCACTTTCCCCCATGACTCCGAAATCCCAGGATCTTTAGTCTTACCTGAATATGTATGGAGTAAAACATATTCCCAAGTTATGAGATCTCTCTGGAGCTCAGTCTTTCATATCAAACTGCTAACCAGACACCTCCACTTGCATGAGCCACGGACCATTAATACTCAGTCTATTTGTTTGTTTGTTTGTTTGAGACGGAATCACCCAGGCTGGAGTGCAGTGACACAATCTTGGCTCACTGCAACCTTCGCAACTTCTGTCTCCTGGGTTCTAGCGATTCTCCTGCCTCAGCCTCAGAGTAGCTGGGATTACAGGTGAGCTGCCTCCGTGCTTGGCTAATTTTTGTATTTTTAGTAGAGATGGGGTTTCACCATATTGGCCAGGCTGGTCTCGAACTCCTGACGTCAGGTGATCTACCCCCACCCTCGGCCTCCCAAAGTGCCCGGATTACAGGCGTGCAATACTCAGTCTATTTGAAACCAGTATTACCTCCTTTGTTCTCGTCCAAAGCTGTCTTATTCTGTAGCGCCCCCTATCTTGACAGCAACATCCTATCAGTTGCTAAAACACATATTCCAGACTGTTGACGCTCAGTGGCACTCTAAGCCCTGTGGATGCCACATTCTTAATACATTTTGAATGTGCCCACTTTTCTCTGTCTGGATGGCTGGCATCTTGCTTAGGGTGCCATCATCCTTGGCATAAGTTTCTGCATCCTATGTACGCCACCTGCCTCAAGTCCCTTCATGTTGGAATTACACTGCAGTCAGGGGTATCCTTCCAAAATGTACACCAGATTCTCTGAAAAATAATCTGTCTTGCTCTTAAATGTGCCCCTCAGATACTGTAAGAGCTCCTCCTTGCCTGTGGATTAAATCCCAAATTCTTTATGCCCGAGTTGATCTTCAATGTCATCTCATATTCCATGCCCCTTCCAGACTCGGAAGCAGTTCATGGAGCAGAATATTCAACTATTCAGAAACACTGAATCAATTTTCGCTCTGAACAAGAATGATTTTTCTAGCTTCATGGGTTCTGCCCACACCACCTCAGACACCTGCCACATTCCCTTTACACCCACCTATCATTTCCTTACTACCTGATTCTTTTCATTCTCCAGATCTCAGTAAAGAAGTCGCTTGCTTTCTGTTAATTTTCCTGACATCTCCACATCTCCATCTCATGTTCAAGACAAAGGAGGTTCTCATGTCTTTCCATAATGAACTATCTCGTACTGTCCCCATCATGGCAGAGCATGCTGTATTACAAGTTCGATGTGCAGGAAATAGGGCCCAAGTGGTGTTTGCCATTAATCAATGTGGCATATGCAGTGCAGTACTGGGGCAGACTCCTATAAATGACCTTTTAAAAGATGCTAACATGACCTTTCAAAAGATGCAAATCTGACTTTATCACTTTCCTGCAAGACCTTTGAGCAGCTTTGAACCTCTTTGTCTTCGTTTCCTCCAAAGACACCATCCAGCTCCCTGTGCAGCCTCAGGCCTCAGTGACTTAGCCCCCGCCTTTTTTTTTTTTTTTTTTTTTTTTGTGAGATGGAGTCTCGCTCTGTCACCCAAGCTGGAGTGCAGTGGCGCCATCTCGGCTCACTTGCAAGCTCCGCCTCCCGGCTTCACGCCATTCTCCTCCCTCAGTCTCCCGAGTAGCTGGGACTACAGGCGCCCACCACTACACCCGGCTAATTTTTTTGTATTTTTAGTAGAGACAGGGTTTCACCACGTTAGCCAGGATGGTCTCGATCTCATGACCTTGTGATCTGCCCTCCTCGGCCTCCCAAAGTGCTAGGATTACAGGCGTGAGCCACCACGCCCGGCCTAGCCCCCGCCTTTCTGACTTCCACTCTCATCCTCCATCCGTCTCTGGTATAAAGTTCTTTCCTGACACAAGGTCTTTGCTTATGTGGTCTCCCCTCCCCCTCTCTGGATTTCTTTCCTGGCAAACTACAAATCATCATTTAGGTCTCAGCTTAAATGCCACTTCCTGAAAAATGACTTTGCTGAGAGCCTCAATTGGGTCTCTCAGTTCTAAAAACCCTGCATGTTCCCATGTCTGTGTGTCCCCCGATGTGCTCTTCCCAATTAGACAGCAGGGTCCCCGAGTGCTGAATTTTCTTCACTGCTATCACGCCAACACCTAACAAAGAACTTGCCCCAAAATCTATTTGTCAAATGGAAGAATAAATCATTAAGGAAAATATCTGATCAGTGATTTGATGATAAAAAATACAGTATATAATGAATACCTAGAAGTTTATTATAGTTAAATGGGCCGTCTCTGAGATGGAATAACTTCACTACGATTTATGTGTTTTAGAAAAATAATGACATATAATTCACAGATTTAATGACAGTGTCACATCTATACTTCCATTTTATGTGGCATAATGTAGAAAGAGCGAGTTTTATTATCCAGATTACATAATAAGGAAACAGTGTTTAAATGCTGATATGGTTTGGCTGTGTCCGCAATGATTCAAAGACCAAAAGGGTTTAAATAAAAAGAAGACCGAAGGAAGTAAATAGAAAAGAGGAGGGAATTTATGAGAAACCATTTTAAATGGTCCATTTTCAAGGCATGATAAATCAAAAGTACTGGAAGCCAGCCTGCAAATTTAACAAACCGCACTGCTCATGCACCTAGAAGGTCATAGTAAGCAAACAATGAAAAGGAGGGGTTAGCCCATAAAAGGGAAAAAAGTTTCATTATTGGGAAATTGAAACAAGCAAGAAAGAGGACCGGAATATAACCTTATAAGGGGGATAATGAAACTTAGGTGACATCCAGGAAAATTGTAACCCCATAGCACTCAACCAATGAGGAACTTGGGGAGGGACTTGCGTACTAGAAGATAAATTACTTCTTGTGACTGCCCCAGATGTACCTACCTACCAGACACCCAATCTTGCAAGACCATTATTAAGTCTCACTTTCGCTGTTCTTCATGCCTCTAAGTCCATTCTTTGGGTTTGGATGGATGAGTAGATTTCTCACACCCACCCAAATCTCATCTTGAATTTCTACGTGTTGTGGGAGGGACCTGGTGTGAGGTAATTGAATCATGCAGGCAGGTGTTTCCCATGCTATCTGTGTGATAGGAACGGTGTCTCTTGCACACAGATGGTACTGACTTCAACTATGTCACACAAAAAGTTGTTTGATAGTTACTTAACAGTCATCTCATTTGCTACTATACCTTCAAGAATAAGCCGCTGATTCAATTTATCTAAAATTATGATGTTAAAATAATTTTTGAAGTTTGTTTTTACATATATCTGATTATCTACCTACCTCTATTTTATTTTACCAAGTTAATTGCTTTTAACTTCAGTGTTCTTAAAATCACTCTGCCTCCTTTGCATTATGGTATAAAAATAGAACAATCTTTTTCCTATTGATTTCTAAATGCTTGATGTCTCCTCTCCTTCTCTTTAAAACCCAATCTGATAGTGTGGATTTAACATGCCTACCTTCAACATTTTGTTATTTGTATTAAGTTATTTCACAGTATTATTTTTTAAAGTATATGCCTTATAAGTCAGGTTTGGACTTTTACTCCTGGTTGGGAATTCTTAAAATAAAAAGTGATTAGTTGTCAAAGTTTACTTCAAGCATAGCTAAGAAAATTTGGCCCATAGTTCTTTCCTCTTGTTGCTATAAAATCTGTGCTTTATCTATCAAGAAGAAGCATTTCTCATTTTCAACCTACAAGTCATGATTAAGGAATTAATAGAAGAACACCCAATGTCCTTGTTCAACAGGAATTATCAGGGTTAAGTCAAATTCTTATAACTCAGCGGTTAATTACTCAATTTTTGCATTTTGTTATATAAATTTTTACCCTGTCTACTTTGCAAGTAGTTTCAAATAACTACTTGCAAAGTAGTCACTAGCTGTTATCAGTCTATTCATGATTTGCCATGGTAATTTCTTCCTATCACTCATCTCTTCTGCATTGCTGAGTAAAGGAAACAATGATCAACTTAAAGCATGTGGAAAACAAAATAAATAGAGACTGAGAGAAAAACAGCAAATTTTACTTGTGTATTTAATATTTTCTTCCTTTCTATGGCTTGATTTTATTTGATGTTTGGAACACAATCTATTTCTAAAATTTGTGGGGACAGTTCCATCTTTTGGTTTCTGTGTTTGCATTTCCACCTCACTTCCTTAAATTAATTTTCTTCCATAATATTTCATGTTAACATATATCTAGGTTTTGTGATCACACACAAACACACACAAAGACACACACAGCTCTTCTTGAAGTTTGTACACCATTTACACCATTTCTCTGGACTGTCGAGACTATTATGATTGTTTACATTGAGGGATGAATTTTTGAAGACATATGAATTGAAACAAAGGTCAGGGGACCAATTCAGTGTATTGCAAAGTTGTTTATTATAATGAGATTATTATCAGGGCTTTAAGCCTTTTAGGCCATGAGGAACAATTAATGGCACTCCAAATTTACATTGAGTAAATTAATATTTGTAATACTTTATATATCTTTTGCCCCCCAAAATAAAATAATATAGTATTAAATCAACTCAAGAGAAAATTTTAGGAAACAACATGTTTATAGTAGACAGAATTGTAAGATACCTCCTCCCACTGCCCATGGCCAGTATTTTTTACCCTATTGTATACACACCTACTCCCAGTTTTTCAAACACTGATATAGATACTGCTGTGAAGAGATTTTGCAGATGTAATTAAGGTCCTGATTCATTGATAAGGAGATTATCTGGATGGACCCTAACATGGGGAGATTTTTCTAATCATATGAGTCCTTACAAAGCAGAAAATTTTCTCCAGCTGATGTCAAAAAAGGAAGTCAGAGATTCAAAACACAAGAAGAATTTGACATGCTATTGCAGTTTTGAAGGAATACAGTATCCTCTAGGATGTGACAGTGGCCTCAGTGGACAGCCAGTGAGCAAACAGGATCCCAGTCCTACAACCACAAGGAATTGGATTCTCTCAATTGTGCTGATAAGCTGGAAGCAGATTCTTCCTTGCTCAGTCCTCCAGATGAAAACAGCCCACAGCAGTTTGATTTCAGATTTGTGAGATGATGAGCAGAGAACCCATGCAAGCCACACCAGATTTCTTTTTTTTTCCTTTCTTTCTTTCTTTTTTTTTTTTTTTTTTTGAGACAGAGTTTCACTCTTGTTGCCCAGGCTGGAGTGCAATGGCACGATCTCGGCTCACTGCAACCTCCGCCTCCTGGGTTCAAGCAATTCTCCTACCTCAGCCTCCCAAGTACCTGGGATTACAGGCACCCGCCACCACGCCCAGCTGATTTTTGTATTTTTAGTAGAGATAGGGTTTCACCACTTTGGCCAGGCTGGTCTTGAACTCCTGACCTCAGGAGATCCACCCGCCTTGGCCTCCCAAATTGCTAGGATTACAGGTGTGAGCCCCTGCAACTGGCCTCACCACACCAGATTTCTGTCCTACAAAACTATGAATTTATAAATGGCTTAGTTGGAACCTGCTAAATTTGTAGTAATTGGCAGTACAGCAACAGATAACAAAGACATATTTTATAATTGAGACTAGGAGTGGCTTCATAATTAGGCAGTGGAAGAAAGACAGAAGAAAATGAGGAATATGACTCAGAAACCCTAAGTTACCTCAGACAACGCCTAAATTGTTGTGCCCAGGCAACTAAAACTGTGAGATAATAGATTCGTATTATTTTAAGCAGCAGAATTTGTGGTAATTCATTATGCAGCAACAGAAAATGAAGACAGCGCCTATAATATGTGAGACTAATACTTCATTGTAACATGAAGCATTTCATGCTACAAAGTACTCAGATGCTGGACAAATTATGACATATAAATCTTAAAAGATATTGATGAGCTTCCAATCCAGTAATTATAAGCTCCACCCACCTACTCACTCTAGGGACTTGATATGGTTTGGCTGTGTCCCCACCGAAATCTCATCTTGAATTCCCATATTTTGTGGGAGAGACCTGGTGGGAGGTAATTGAATCATGGGGGCAAATCTTTCCCATGCTGTTATCGTGATAGTGAATAAGTCTTACACTATCTGATGGTTTTAAAAAGAGGAGTTCCTCATGGACACACGGAGGGGAACATCACACACCAGGGCCTGTCGTGGTTGGGGGAAAGGGGAGGGAGAGCATTAGAATAAATACCTAATGCATGCAGGGCTTAAAAACCTAGATGACAGGTTGATAGGTGAAGCAAAACATCATGAGACATGTATACCTATGTAACGAAACTGCATGTTCTGCACATGTATCCCAGAACTTAAAATAAAAAAATAAATAAATACATACACATATATGCACAACAAAAATTAAAATAAAGCACAAGCTCTCTCTCTTTTTGCCTGCTGCCATCCATGTAAGACGTGACTTGCTCTTCCTTGCCTTCTGCCAGGGTTGCAAGGCTTCCCCAGCCACATGAAACTGTTAAGTCCAATAAACCTTTCTTTTGTAAATTGCCCAGTCTTGGGTATGTCTTTATAAGCAGCGTGAAAACAGACTAATACAGTAAATTGGTACCAGTAGAGTGGGGTGCTGCTGAAAAGACACCCGAAAATGCGGAAGCAATTTTGGAACTGGGTAAAAGGCAGAGGTTGGAACAGTTTAGAGGGCTCAGAAGAAGACAGGAAAATGTGGGAAAGTTTGAAACTTCCCAGAGATTTGTTGAATGGCTTTGACAAAAAAGCTGATAGTGATATGAACAATAAGGGCCAGGCTGAGGTGGTCTCAGATGGAGATGAGCAACTTGTTGGGAACTGGAGCAAAAGTGACTCTTGTTATGTTTTAGCAAAGAGACTGGCAGCATTTTGCCCCTGCCCTAGAGATTTGTGGAACTTTGAACTTGAGAGAGATGATTTAGTTTATCTGACAGAAGAAATTTCTTTTTTTTTTTTTTTTCTGTTAAAAGAAGTGTTTTGTCTTGTTTTAATATCTTATCAGCTTTACAGGGTTACAATCGTCTTAAATATTTCTGAAGTTAAAATACAATCTGCATAATAATGCTATTATAAAATGTAGACTTTCAGTGTTCTTTTAAATTTCAAAATCACACCTTTTTTCTGGTCTTTTTGTCTTTTTTTATTTTTTTTCCTTTTAATACCTGAATGTTCTGCAAAAACTGAAATTGTTACAGGCCACCCTGCTGCGGCCAGGGCAAGAAAGGTTGGGCCCAGCCAGAGGTAGAGAGTAGTTTTATGATTCTTTTATTTTTTATTTTTTTAAAGTCTATTTTTTTTTTCTCCCATTACCTAACTTTCAGGCGTGGTCCCCGCGTCCTCTGACAAACCCCAGAGAAACTGAAATGTCACACGTCATGAATGAAAGGCTGAGTTTACGTTTGCCAAGAAAAAAAATGCAAAAGCACAATTAGGGGAAAAGAGGGACAAAGTGGGTAAAAAAAAAAAAAAAAAAAAAAGATAAAGGAAATTCAGACTGTACAGATGCATGACCCTTAACGACCCCGGCTCTCCCCAGTGCCCCATGCCCATCCTCCCGCCTGTCCTGACGGCCACTTAAGGGTCCCACTGAAGGTTCCAGAAGCTGCCTGTCCCCCAACATCTCAGAGCAGGGAGAGCCCCCCCTTGGCCTCGAGTGTGGGGTCCCCGCCCAGTACACAGCTAGCCCCACGGCCCCAAGAGAACTCGAACCCGTCCAGGGTCCTCGTGGCTGAGGGAGGTGCCCGACCCCATCCCAGTCTGCATAAGAGGGGATGCTGAGCTGCACCCCAGAAAGCCACCCCAACTTTAAACCCCCACCGACAGGCGGCGGCGGGAGGTGGGTACGGCTGGGGTTGAATGGGGCCACCTGAGGCAGGGAGTACCCTCTGGAGACCACGGCTTCCTGCCCAGTATCCAGGACCGGGCCCCACAGACCCCCTGCGACCCCCTCCCATTTCCACGACCACTGCCTTCAGTGATTTCCTTCTCCTGGAGTCGCCAGGCCGCCCAGGACCCAGCCCCGTGCCCACCCACCGCCCGCCCCACCTGTCCCTACAATCATCGAAGTTAACAGCAGGCCCAAGTCCCCTGAGTTAGAATCCAGTCCCACCCACAGCCAGGGGGCCGGATCGCCCACACAGGCACGACACGCAGGATTCCCGACACACACACGTGCACACGGGAGCGCAACACACGCAGCCCGAGAGAGACGACCCAGCCCACGGCCCTGCGCAGCCCCTCCCCAGACACCGAGGCGGGCGGGTGCAAAGGGGCCCATGGCCCCCTCCAGGGCCGCCAGATGCAGCAGGCAGCCTGGCCCCAGTGGCTGCTGCAGACCCTGGTGCACGGGAGGCGGGGGAGAGGCACCCCAGGGGCTTAGATTTTGGCATCAAAAGTCAGACCTGAGGTAGACAGAGATAAGCAGCAGGCGCTTCCCCCAGCGCGGGACCCAGGCACGGGACAGCGGCTCCGGGGAGAGGAGCCCTGGAGGCCGGAGGGCAGACACGGACAGGGTCCAGGCGGTTCTGCGAGTGGGGCCCGATTGCGTCTTGGGGCGAAAAGACACCCCCTTCCCGGGGTGATTGTGCTGCTACGGTGACCCGGGAAGTAGTTCCTGCCCCCGGGAAGGGGCAGGGAGAACCTAGCTGCCCACCACCCCCTCCTGGAAAGAGGGTGTGTGTCAATGGCCCTGAGATCAGAAGAAAGTGGGGTCCCGTCCCCAAAGACAAAGGAAAGTGAAAGTCCCCTCCCACAGCCCGACGGGAGAGTGAACCTAGACTCAGGGGCTCAGAAGCCCCCCAGCCCCCTCCCCCAGGGGTCTCCAAGGCTATGCGGAGGTGGGGTGGTTGGGAGTCAGGGGAGTTGGGGAGTCCCCTTCCTCACCGACCCCCAATGCCGGTGGCCTAACAGGGCTCCCAGGGCCCAATTAGAGACCCAGGCTTACCATGGGAATAGCTGAGTTAATCCCCACCCCACCACAAGAGAAATGAAAGCCCAGAGCTCTCGTGTAGGACGCGACAGCCCAGCCGGACACCACGCGGGTCCAACAAGGTCCCCAGACCCTGCCGAGCATTTCAGACTCCTGCCTTTCTGCTCCAGCAGCTCCAGCCAAAATAACCCCCAGCTCGGCTGCTGTAAACCCACTTTCTCCTAGCCTGGCAGAGGGGCACTGACCCACAGGGTTGGGGGGCAGCCTCCCTTCTCGGCCTCGATTTAGTCACCGCACAACTCAGGGAGCTCGCAGCCCCGGCACAAAAGCGGTCGGGAGAAGAGGAAGAGATAGAAGGAGGAGAATGTTGGGGTGTGGGGTGTGTTCAGTACGCCAGGGCCCCGAAATCCTCACCCTGAGCTAGGTCTGGCTTCACCCCCACTCCCCAGTATTGTTAGTCCCCAAAAGCAGCCCTTTTGGACAAGAGAAGAATCCCAATGAGAAGGCCACATTCATCCCTGAGACAGGAGCCTGGGGGCTGTGACAAGAACCACCCCCGCCCCCCAGGCCCCAGGCCCTTTTTCCAGCAGTTGCTACTTTTTAGATAAGATTTCCAGGCCGGGCCGGGCGCAGTGGCTCATGACTGTAATCCCAGCACTTTGGGAGGCTGAGGAGGGCGGATCACCTGAGGTCAGGAGTTCGAGACCAGCCTGGCCAACATGATGAAACCCCATCTCTACTAAAAATACAAAAATTAGCTGGGCGTGGTGGCGGGTGCCTGTAATTCCAGCTACTCAGGAGGCTGAGGCAGGAGAGTCGCTTGAACCCAGGAGGTGGAGGTCGCAGTGAGCCAAGATCGGGCCACGGTACTCCAGCCTGGGTGACAAGAGGGAGACTCCATCTCAAAACAAACAAACAAACAAAACAAAACAAAACAAAACAAAAACAGAAAAAAGAAGAGCTAATGAGTAAATTAAAAGAATTGTAAGAATCTATTTAGCTTAGTTATTCAAATTAGTTTGATAATCTTAATAAAGTATATAATTTTCCAAGAAAATATAATTTAACAAAATGAATCCTATAAAAATTAGAAAAGTCTAAATTGACTGACTTCCATGCAAAAGACAAAGAAAAATGTCAGTTCTTCAGAATATTAGGTGGCCACTACTTTCTAAGAGAATTGTATCGCTCCTTTAAAGAGAAGTTAATTCCAGTGCAGTCTATACTGTTCCGAAGAATTGAAAACTGATAAAAGCTTTCTAATTCATTTTATGAAATGAGTACAACATTAAAGCTAATTTACTTTTAAAAGATTAAATACAAAAAATAAAATTACAGTTACAATCTCAGTTAACCATGTAAAAAATTCTAATGAAATAGAAACAGCCGATTAGCAGAATCTGCTTCATGATCACTGCTTTTAGTCTAGAAATGGTTGGATAGTCTTATGTTAAAATATATGAAATAAGGTTCCATTTTTATTTGCAGTCCATCAAAATCGCAATGGAGAAAAAGTCAAGGCCTTGTCTAAAGGACAAAAGAAATTTTATGATATTGTTCTGTGTCTCAACTACCTGTTTACTCTTTATACAGTAAGGGCAGAAAGGGGTGATACCTTTCCAAAGTTCCCCATCAGAAAGGTCACAACCAGTACTCCTATAACAAAAGGCAGTTTAAAGAAAAGTATAGCAAATCAATTTAATCAAAGTTTTACATGTCAGAAGAGCCTTCAAAAATGAAGAACCAAAGACCCAGGGAAATCATCTATTTTTATAGGTAGGCTTCATGAAGAAGGGACAGCCATGTGGAAATGTGATTGGACAAAAAGGAATGATCTCATGGTAATAGGCTGAGAAAGAACCCAGCAAGACCTGTCTTCCTGGCCTCTAAGGTGCATTTATTTCTCCTGGTGTGGGACACACAGTCTTCAAGGGAGAAGGAAAAGAATGACTTTTCTAGGTTTTATGACTTGCTTTGGGGAAGAGGGGCTCTAGTTTCTGTGACTTGCCTTGGGGAAAAGGAATTCTGGTTTCAGCTTCAGAGTAATGAGAGGGGAGGGAGACAGGAGGGTAGGAGAAGGTCAGCGACCTTGCCCTTGATTCTGAAGCCTCCAATCTCCTTTAGTTCAAAGTATTCAGCAGGCCGAGGTGCCATCTGTTGGAGTATTGTGTTCTGAACCCCAACATCACCACTTCGGAAGACTGAAATGGCAGATGTTATATGCCATGGAGGATAAATATTGCTGTTACAATCTAACAGTAATACTAGCCAAAATGAAAAAGAGAAAAGAACATACCAAAATAATCTAGACTATATCTCAAAGCAAACTTTTTATAATTAGCTAAATTGTAAAAATAGTTCTCATATAAAATAAAACCTTACTGTTCTTATTTAAGATACTCGTAACACAAAGATAACTGTACTGTCATAAATGTGACAATATTGAAGGCCCTGCTCCAATTGTTCTTATGTTATTATGATTAATAATCACTTTTAAAATCACTTATATTTGACATAGAGATTTTTTTCTATTGTGCCTAATTGTTCTGTAGTGTATGAGGAGAAACTGTCCAATCAACAGATTATTTAGACGTAATTTGATGCTTACTCATTGTGTACTCCGTAAATGAATTTTTAGAAGTACATTAACAAGATGTGAGAAAACACATTACATTTTCAAAAGAAAACTACACAAAATAGACAAGATTTTTAAAATCATGAAAGTAAATATTTTACATTATATATAATGTGAATGAAATTCATACCCGTAGATTCAAATGTTTGTGACTTTTAAAATCAAATTAAACAAATTGAGAAAATATGTAATGCCATTATATGGACTTAGAACATGTCAGTTGAAAAATAGCTTCCTATTTTATTTGGTTTCTCTGGCATCTATATAAATGTATGTTTAAAGGACAATTACCTTTCCTTTTCCCTTTTTATTTCTGAAGTATGAAAGACAATGTGAGATTTTTCTGGGTAATATGAGCTTCTCTGTACATCTTTTTCAGGATGCCACTGATGTTGACAGCTATTCTTTTAAAATACTGATATTCAACATGACAATGCATGTGACCTGCCAAGGAATTGAGAAGCTGAAAGTACAGTGACATGGTTATGACAGGGCTGCAAAAGACATGACTTGTAATGTCATTTCAAAGCTTTCTCTAAAAATAAGTTGAAAAACACAAAATGAATTTGCCTTTTATTCAGCCAAAATGAGTATCTCTTTACTTCAGATACCTAGTTTGTATTGGAAGTGGTTTTTGAAGATTCTAAAATGTGTGTGTGTGTGTGTGTGTGTGTGTGGTGTGTGTGTGAGAGAGAGAGACAGAGAGAGAGAGACAGAGAGAGAGAGGGAGACTGTGACTCTGCTCAGGGGTTACAAATCATTTACCTTGAGTAGCATATTTTCTTTAGTCTTTGCAACTAGCTGAAGGATATCATAACTTTCCAATATTATCATTTCATAAAAGTTGTCTTTAAATAAACAAAAAGATGGAGTAGACATTGACCAAATGTTTTGATTATCATATGTTTTTACAAAAGGAAACAAAATGGACATTTATTTGTTTTCATAATGATACGTGTAAGATAGGAGCAGTAAAGAGTAGGGTATAAGACAAACTTCTAGTTGGTATATTTTAGAAAAATGTTAGCTAACAATGGGATTTAACATATTAACCTCTGATACTGAAAGGGAATTCCATTTCTGGTGGTATGTTTTTCCTTAAGTGAATAGGCCAGAGATACCCTCATACTAAAAATGTATGTGTATGTATAAAGCTTCATATATTTTAAACACCTTATTCAGCATCATATTTATACTTGGATAGTTTTCACTGTTTTTCTAGGATCTACTGAAGTGTTTAGTTTTGACGAAAGAAAGTCTATGGGTTTGATCAGAAGCCCATGAGTCCAATCAAAGGTATTATTTATTTGAAATTTAAAAACCATGCAAGCAATTTCAAGCATGTAAATTAACTAGAATTTTAGGACAACCTGTGAGTGGAGAAGCACAGGAAAACTAGGTTATCAGAAATTCATAGGAGATCCTCCTGAGGCAGAAGTAAAATTATAGTTGAGGAGAAATATAAGTCATCATCCCAGATTAATTTGCTTGCAATTTGAAATTATGGAAAGAGGAAAAGTCCATGTGCAAGGATCTTCTTTTCCATGCAATCTAATTTTTAAAAATTGGGATAAAAACAGCATGAGAGCTACCCTCTTAAATTTTTAGGAATACAACACAGTGTTCTTAACTACAGGCACAATGTTGTACATAGCAGATCTCTAGGACTAATTCATCTTGCATACCTGAAGTTTTATACCTGTTAAACAGTAACTCCCTATTTTCCACTTCTCCCAGCCCCTGGTAACCCACTGCACTTTGTGCTTCTGTGAATGGGGTTATTTTATATTGGACATATAATAACGGACTCACACTGTATTTTCCTTTTGGCTTATTTCGCTTAGCATAACGTCATCAGGGTTCATCCATGTTGCCACATATGGAAGGATTTCATGTCAGACAATAATATCTTGTTGTAAGTAGATGCCACATTTTCCTTATCTATTCATATGTCGGTGGGTCTTTATGCGGCTTCTACATCCTGGCTATTGTGAGTACTGCTGCAATGAACATGAGAGTTCGAATATGTCTTCAAGATTTTAATTTTTTGAAGAAATACCAAGTGTGGGATTGCTGGATCATACGATAGTTCTATTTTTAATGTTTTTGAGGAGCCTCCATACTGTTTTCTATAGTGGCTGCACCATTTTACACTCCCAATAGAGTACAAGGATTCCAATTTCTCCACATCTTTGCTAACACTTGTTATCTTTTTGTTGTTGTTTTGACAACCAGTGGGGAGTGATATCTCATTATGGTTTTGATTGGCATTTCTCCGATTAGTGACATTGAGCATTTTTCATATGTGTGTTGGCTACTCGGATATTCTTTTAGAGAAATGTCAATCCAAGTACTGTACACCTTTTAAAAATCTGGGTATTTGTTTCTGGCGATTCAGTTGTAGGGTTTTCTTATATATGTTGGATATTAACACCTTATTAGATAA
This sequence comes from Pan troglodytes, assembly GCF_028858775.2. Lineage (NCBI taxonomy): Eukaryota > Metazoa > Chordata > Mammalia > Primates > Hominidae > Pan > Pan troglodytes. The sequence goes on along the minus strand of NC_072409.2, from coordinate 55,922,191 downwards.
ATAGTTTGCAAGTATTTTCTCCTATTTTATAGGTTGCCTTTTCAATCTGTTAATTGTTTCCTTTGCTGTCATAAAGCTTGAACGCTTTCTGGGTTTACCCTACAGATATCTTGTCATTACGAATCTTCTTAAATGATTTCATTTTTATATGTACAATAAAAATCAATGAGAATTGTTAAAAACAAAAACCTCAGAGAGATAGGATTTTACTCCACAGAGAACAAAGTGGAGCTCATATCAACCTGGGATTAATAAAAGGAAAACTCTTCACTCAGATAAAACTCTCAGGCAAGGCATTTGGAAATATTTTTGATGCATTCATTGTCTTTGAACAATTTAAGAGTATATTTATATCACATGTTCTTACCTACAAGTGGAAGCTAAACATTAGGTACACATGTACACAAAGATGAGAACAATAGATTCTAGAGAATCTGAAGGACAGAAAAGAGGGAAGGGGCAAAGGGTGAAAAACCACCTATCGGGTACTATGTTCACTATTTGGGTGATGGGTTCAGTTGAAGACCAAACCTCAGCATCACGCAATACATCCTTGTAGCAAACCTGCACATGTACCCCCGCTCCAAATCTACAATAAAAATAGAAATCTTTGGCAAAAAAAGAGTGTATCTACAGCTCTTAAGGGCTATGTTTATATATCTCTATTGTCTTTTGCTTTATATTTTGTTTATATTTTGACAATTTGTGAAATAAGTACATCTTTTAATGTTCTTTATATAGTTCTAATGTAACAACATAGCTACACACCGTTCTCATAAAAACAAGGACAGGACATTTAGAGGTAGCAATAATGAGCAAAGGTAACATTTCAATGGAAACTGAGCTAAATGACTAAAAACAATACAAATGATATGTAAAGCATTACAAGGTTGATAGGATATTGTGTTCAAGCCCTAGATAAATCCAACCAACTAATCTTTGAGAGAGAAGTACATAGTATGGAAGCATGTAACTGTAATTATTTTGAGAAATGCTAAACCTCAAAATAAAAAATGTGTTTTTTTGCACTTGTCATAATTGAAAGTTTGTTTTTCCTCTCCTTTTGGTAACATTCTAGCACCCTCGCCTGCAACCAAAATGACCCTCACCCTGGCAGCCAGCACTGGGATTCCATCCTCATCGAGCTCCTTGACAGGAAGGTCGGCTTCACCGTGGGCAAGCACAATCATCATTTGCAGACAAAAGGAGAACCCAGTTATTTGATCTTGATTATAAGATGTGACAATTATCTCTCAAATATTACAGATTTTATGTCATAAATTGCTCTGGGGCACTGCAACCTAGCAAGTCCTCCTGAGAGGCCCATCTAGCCTGCTGCCCAGGCCACAACCAACCTTGCCACTAGCCTTTTCATCAATACAAAGGACAACTATTTGTAATTGTCCTCCAATTGAAATAACATGCCTGAAGTTGTCAATTGTGTTTATATATTTTAGGTAGGTAGGTAAAGAAAAGTTCTTGTTGTTGGTGAATCACAGACAATTGTTCAATTTAGAGGAGAAGGCAGCCTGGGTAGTGGAGAGGAGGACATTGTTTTCATTGTTGTGTACCCAGGGCCCAGCATACAGACGGGAAAATAGTTGGCATCAGATAAACTACTATTGAATTCAATTATGAGATTCCTTTGCTAATGCTGAGAAGTACAGAAGGTAGAGAAGATAGAATTTTATGCTTAGGGAAATAAAAGACTCAGAAGGGTTTGCCTTATTGAAACTCACTTAGATTTGAAAGCCCTTTAAGATAAATATCATTGAATTTGACCTAGGTGAGCATTTATATTAATTCTAGGCTTACAGGTCTAGAAGAAGCCTTTGTAAAGACTTTGACATTTCTGAGTAAGATTGAAGGTGCCACTCTGAAACCTACTCCATAGCCTCACTTACTTTACTTACTAGAAAACATGTTGCCCTCTTGTTCCACTCTTCAAAGTCAAAGACCTTGTGACTTTTCTGAGCCCTGAGGATGAGGATGAGGTTTCCATCACTTTTCAACTTTGAATATAGAACAGAGCAGGATATTTGCTGTCCAGTGAACATCAACATATTTCAGCAAGCCTCATCTTTGTTCTCATTGACGGAAAGCTTAAATTAAATCTTTCTCAGCCAGAACATTCAGCAAGAGATATAATAAATGAATTATGTAAAGAAATACACAGATGTTTTAAACAAAACTTCTCTATGGTCTCCCACAAACCTCACACATAAATAGAAAGTTAATCATTTGGCAATAAATGAACACTTTAGGTAATGAGAGATACTCAGGATCCCTGAAGAAATTAAATTCTTATTTTCTCTTTTTTTTTTTTTTTTTTTTGAGATGGAGTCTCACTCTGTTGCCCAGGCTGGATTGCAGTGGCGCGATCTTGGCTCACTGCAAGCTCTGCCTCCCGGGTTCATGCCATTCTCCTGCCTCAGCCTCCTGAGTAGCTGGGACTACAGGCACCCGCCACCACGCCTGGCTAATTTTTTTGTATTTTTAGTAGAGACGGGGTTTCACCACGTTAGCCAGGATGGTCTCAATCTCCTGACTTCGTGATCTGCCCACCTTGGCCTCCCAAAGTGCTGGGATTACAGGCATGAGCCACCGTGCCCGGTCAGATTCTTATATTCTCTTAAAAGGACAGCATGTCCTGGGCACATATGGAATGCCATGTCCAAGCACACACCCAGCTCCATCCCCATTAGGAGTCACAATTAGCACATTGCTAATGACAAGGTCAAACACAGACCTTTCCCCTTTGGCCTAAGTCTGCTGACAAGGCAAAACACAGATCCTCCAACCACCCATTCTTTGTCTCATTATTAATTAGCTAAGATTAGAACTGTTTGTCCCTCCGAACTAACAAAATCCAAAGATAAACATTTCCTGTTGAGTTGACTAAGACCCCCCCGACTGCAGAATAATTTTGATAGTAAATTATACCACCAGTTACACAGTCACAACCTGCTGAGATCGGGCCATGTTCTCTCTATTACAAATATCCTAATGAAATCATATGCTCCACAGTCCGGTGCATTTTGTCTTTGACAGTTGCCAGGCTCTTTTACTGGAGTTGCAGCTCACGATGTAGAGGAAGCTACTCTGGGGACTTTGGTCATTTTGCACTTTGTAGGAATTGTGCTCAGTAAGTGATTGATTCACTTATCATGAGAGATAATAGGCAAATAAAAAGAATTCTTATACTTTTGATGGCAGCTAATTGGGTTCACAGGTTAGTCTGGCATAGTGGAAAGAGGGTTCCTGGGTTCTATAGGCTGCAGACATGAACCTCCTCATTTGCTACTTGTCTCCTTCAAGGAAGTCACTTCACCTCCCTAAGCCTCAGGTATTCAATTTGTGAAATGGTAAGTGCTAGATTTCTAATGTTAACACTGTGGAGAAAAACTCCTTTTCTTAATAGAAATATCTTCCGTACTCCCAAAACACACACACTCCTGTTTCTCTTCAGGAAATGCTTCTATTGACCTGTTAGAATAGGAGCTGAAATCCCAGGTGACAATTTTGAGTAACGATATAAGAGGTTAATATTCTACTTTAGATGATGGAGGTTAGAAGCAAGTCAGCTAACTGCAGAGCTGTTGTTTTGCTGATTGGATTCAAGTAGAGTGACAGATCTGAGTACCTTGGGACAAAATGAGGGCATTTCTGAGGAAGCAGAAGTCTGAAAGAAAAGAAAGAGGAGAAGTCATGGGAACCACCTTCTCAAATTATAGTTTCTTTTGGCTAGATACTTAGTTAACTAGTGTAACAGTAAATACAAATGGAACATAAGAAAAAAATAATAATTCTCCCTGATGGAAAAAGGGAAAGAGATCTCCACCACCACCACCACCATTTCCTCAGAATATTTTCTTTTAGAAACATAAATTCTTTCTCTGCTTCTTAGGGATATAGCAATTTTTTAAAGAAAAAAGATAAGTCTCTTGCAGGTTTTACAATGTAGGAATGTGTTTCTCAAGGGTCTGGAACTATCTCTGAGATAGAATCACCAAGGAGGATTGTACCTCATCCCCTCATCTTTATAAACCAAAAATAAAACTCATAGCCACCCCCTCCACCCCTCACAAACATCTGAATGGACCCCTCCTCTGCCAGGGCACCCTAAATTTAACCTGAAAGACTGGGTTAGGCCATGATGGTGAGACAGCCAGGTAGGAGAGGGTCCCCAGTGAAACTGCAACCAACCCACACTGGAAGGAATGCACCTTGGGGTGGAGCCACAGAAGTTTGCACTGTTTGCAGAGGGAGGAGCCTGGCCCCACCTCTTCCTGTGTGGAAACTGGGATTCAATCTGCAAGGCAGGAAGCACACCAGCAGAGACTCTGACTTTGCAGAGGGTCCCTGTTCCCCCTTTTTTTTTCCTTTTCACCCAATAAAACCCTGCTTTACTCACCCTTCAACTCGTCTGCAAGCCTAAATTTTCATGGCCATGGGACAAAGACTGCATCTTTAGCTGAACTAAGGAAAAGTCCCACAACAATGGGGAGGGAGGGTCAGATATGCCTCATTATGCCCTCTTTCCTCTTGGAATTCAGGAAAAGCCAATCACCATTTAACATCAACACAAGCCTTAGGTCTGAGAAGAAACCTGTACAATCTATTTTCTCTGAAGCCTGCGACATGGAGGCTTCATCTTCATGATAAAACTTTGGTCTCTGCAACCTCTTATCATAACCCAGACATTGTTTTCTATGATAATAACTCTTTTAAGCAATTGCCAATCTGAAATTTTTCATTCTACCTATAACCTGGACACCCCCTTGCTTTGAGTTGTCCCACTTTTCTGGACTGAACCAACTTATATCTTAAATGTATTTAATTGATGTCTCATGTCTCCCTAAAATGTATAAAACTAGGCTGTGCTGCAACCACCTTGGACACATGTTCTTGGGATCTCCTGAGGGCTGTGTCATGGGACATGGTCACTCATATTTGGCTCAGAATAAATTTCTACAAATGTGTTACAAAGTTGGACTCTTTTTATTGACATTTTCATGGGAGGGTAGGAACCTAATGTTACCTAGGCGTCGGGCTCCACATTGCAAAACTACCTCCTGGTATAAAGATATGAGAATTTGTTTTTCCTTTGGATAAAGGTAATTAGCAAGCACCCATGGCCAATTTCAATTACCCAGTGAATCTGGGATGAATTCTATGTGGCAAGTGGTGCTGTCAAGTCCTTTTACTTACTTGCAAACTACTTATCATCGATCTTGAGAACGTGTATGTGAGGGTTTTACCTACTTGGCCACATGAACGGGTGAGATTTCTGTCTGTTTTTCAGTCTCTTTGGCAGATTTCTTGTGATGCACATTGAAGTGAGCTTTAGTGCTTATTCAACGACATCTATTCTACTTTTGTGGAGAGGTTTCCTGAACAGGTTTTGTTTTAAATTATTTCCCAAACACTAGATATTTGCTATACTTGAGGCTGCAAAGAAGGGGTCAGCAAGCTTTTTCTGTAAAGGCCCAGATAGTAAATATTTAGGCTTTATGTGTCACATACAGTTTTAGGTCATATTATTTTCTTTGCTGTTTTTTTTTTTTTTTTCCCCCAGCCTGTCATTCATGTAAAAAACATTCTTAGCTTGTTGCCCAAATGGGCACTGGATTTGGCCCTTGGCTCCATAATTTGCCAACTGTAAAGTGTGGGAGGAGATTGTGAAACCCTTCCCAGAGAGGCCTGTAAGGGGCACCTTCAGAGGGTGATGCTACCTTTAGGGAAAGAGGTGACTCAGACCCAGTCTTTTATTTACTTCCCTAGCCACTAGAGTTTGGCTCCATCTCTCTGCCAAAGGAATGCAGTGAAGAGAGAAGAGAGGTATTCAAAGGTGACATATACAGTTGATTCTCATTATTCACAGTAGTTATGTTCTATAAAGTTTCTGTAAATACCAAATTACTGTAGGGGCAGAGAGAAATCTTCCCCTCTGCCCTCTGATAGTTCACTGCTGAAATGAGCTGACAATAGACAGATTAACAAGGGAAAAATGCATGCAATTTATTAATATGCACATGGAGATGGGAGTCCTAAAAATATGAGACTCAAAGAAGAGCTTTGGTTAAGGCTTAAATGCCCTCTAGTTGGTTAATTCTTAAATATCCTATTCACGGGGGACAGGGAAAAGGGGGACTGTGGGCACATCTAGAGGGAAAGTAAATTATTTTAGGGAAAATGAATGAGCTCAAAGAAAAGACAATTGGCCTGGTACAAAGTTCGTCTGAGCTCTGGGGGAGGTACAAGCAAATTATGGAAAGGTGAGACCAGAACTTCATTGTAAACAAAGGTTGTCATTATGCAGATAAAATATTTCCCATAATCTCTCTGAGCTGCCCTCAGAAGGATAGATGAAAAGTCTGTCTGGACATGGTAATGACTTATTTTCTCCTCTCTGGTGGTTACTCTTTCCTGGTTATATGATAAGATCTGTAGAGAGGGAGTTTTAAAACATCTGCATTTCTGGCCCGGTGCAGTGGCTCACGCCTGTAATCCCAGCACTCTGGGAAGGCTGAGGAGGGTGGATCACGAGGTCAGGAGATCGAGACCATCCTGGCTAACACGGTAAAACCCCGTCTCCACTAAAAAATACCAAAAAATTAGCCGGGCGTGGTGGCAGACACCTGTAATCCTAGCTACTCGGGAGGCTGAGGCAGGAGAATGGCGTGAACCTGGGAGGTGGAGCTTGCAGTGAGCTGAGATTGCGCCACTGCACTCCAGCCTGGGTGACAGAGCGAGACTCCGTCTCAAAAAAAAAAAAAAAAAAAAAAAAAACAGGCCGGGCACAGTGGCTCATGCCTGTAATCCCAGCACTTTGGGAGGTCGAGGTGGGTGGATCACAAGGTCAGGAGTTCGAGGCCAGCCTGGCCAATATGGTGAAACCTTGTCTCTACTAAAAATACAAAAAAATTAGCCGGGCATGGTGGCACATGCCTGTAATCCCAGCTACTTGGGAGGCTGAGGCAGGAGAATTGCTTGAATCCAGGAGGCAAAGGTTGCAGTGAGCCAAGATCACGCCACTGCACTCCAGCCTGGGTGACAGAGCGAGATTCCGTCTCAAAAAACAAAAACAAACAAACAAAAAAACCCTGCATTTGTATATGTCAATTTGACTGGGCTAAATTAAAACAAACAAACAAACAAACAAAAACACTGCATTTCTTCTGGAGAAACCTCCCTTGGTCAGACTTAATCAGATAAGGAAACTTCAGCAAAAGCCTCTCCTTTCTTGCTTCCTTGCTTCAGGAAAGAAAGAGGATGGTAGGTGATATGGTTTGGCTACGTCCCCACACAAATCTCATCTTGAATTGTAGCTCCCATAATTCCCACATGTTGTGGGAAGGACCCAGTAGGAAATAATTGAATCATGGAGGCTGTTCCCCCCATATCCCCATATTGTTCTCCTGGAACAGAATAAGTCTCATGAGAGCTGATGTTTTTATAAGGGGAAACCTCTTTCACTTGGTTCTCATTCTTTCTTGTTTGCTGCCATGTAAGGTGTGCCTTTTGCCTTCCACTGTGATTGTGAGGCCTCGCCGGCCATGTGGAACTGTGAGTCCATTAAACCTCTTTTTCTTTATCAATTACTCAGTCTTGGGTATGTCTTTATCAGCAGCATGAGAACAGACTAATACAGTAGGGTGGGGTTGGGGGGGCTGATGGTGTTAGACAGAGTGTTGGTCCTGAGGCTTATTTCTGAGGCCTTTCAATTTTATTTAATTCAAAGCATTCAACATGTCAAAGTGCCATTTTTGAGGATATGGTTTTCAGAGCTCCAACATTAGCAAGTACTAAATTGTTGCTTCTTGGGAAAATGTAAGGGGAAGTTTCTGTGAGCCTCTGGCTGCAACATTTTCATCAAATGATCAAGACATAATCTTGTTTTATATGTGTTTCTGTTTAAAGACACCTTATTTAACATATAAAATTTATTCATCAACATTGAGATTATAGCCAATGGCACTATAGGTCATATCTGAACAAAGTTTATGTCACATGTGCCTCCATAATGCACATCACGGTCTTTTTGTGCTTTGAGAGCACTTTAGCACTATGTTTGGGGGCCATTGTAAACATCAAAATCACCAAAAAAGCACAAAAATATGAAAACCGCGACACTAAACAGATTGTGAAAAGGACACTTGATTTTAGTATGAGAGTTGAAACAAGAAGGCAGAACACGGTTTTGTTCAACATCAGCTGGAAATGTGCAAGCTGGGAGAATGAAATTTTTGTCTGTGTATGACAACAAAGGTGCTGTGAGTGTGAATTTTGGGGTTAGTAATAAATTTTAGCAGGTGGGTGAATTTGCAAATACAAATACATTTTAGCAAGAAGGTGGATTTGAAAATACAAAATCCACGAGTAATGAGAATTGACATTCTGTGGGAGTTTTATTGAATGTGAAATGTAAAATCTATTTTCTAACTATTCACAACTACTTATGAATAATGAATTCATTTCCAAATATGTTTCTGTAAAGAGTGTATATATGTTGGCGGGGGGTGTCCCTGGAAGTGCTGAGTGGAACCTCCATTTGGGTGTTATTGTCACCTGACATTTCAGCCCCACTTTTGGGTTATATCACATAATCTTAAGAATTTAAAAGAATCTAATTAAAATATTTGTATGTTAATGTCCATTTGAGGATATTTCAGGAGTAAGAGTGTGTGTGGATTTAAAATGTCATAATTCTTGGCTTGGATTATTACAGTCATCTATTACCATATTTAGAATAATAGCTATGACAAGCTTCTGCAAGTAGGTCATGTTTGTGCTAATTGCTTGTCAAAGCTGTATCCCCAATTATCACCAACATAACATGTTGATGAGACAAAGTTGATTGCTTATTTATTGCAAAGTTTTTTTGTTTTTTTGAGATGAAGTTTCACTCTTGTCGCCTAGGCTGGAGTGCAGTGGCACAGTCTCGGCTCACTGCAACCTCGGCCTCCCAGGTTCAAGCGATTCTCCTGTCTCAGCCTCATGAGTAGCTGGGATTACAGGCATGTGACATCATGCCGAAATAATTTTTTGTATTTTTAGTAGAGGTGGGGTTTCACCATGTTGGCCAGGCTAGTCTTGAACTCCTGACCTCAGGTGATCCACCCGCCTCAGCCTCCCAAAGTGCTGGGATTATAGGCATGAGCCACAGCACCCGGCTTATTGCAAAGTTTATTGCTTACCTATGTGGCAGGAAAATAATTGACCTCCCAAAGATGTCCACACACTCATCTCTGGAATATGTGAACATGTGAACTTACATGAAAAATGGAAATTAAGACCACATTTGGAATTAAAGTTGTTAACTCACTTTGAAATAGGGAGATTATCCTGGATTATCCAGATGGGGCTAATCACAAGTTCTTAAAAGTGGAAGAGGGGGGCAGAAGAGAAAGAACCAAAGAGATGGCAGCGTGAGAAGGCCTCCCAGCCTATCATTGCTGACTGTGAAGATGGAGGAAGGGGCCAGGGGCTGAGGACAGCAGGCAGCCTCTAGATGCTGGAAAAGTCAGACACAGGAGCCCAGAGCCTGCAGGAGGAAACTCTACCCTGCTGATGACTGGATTTTAGGTCAGTGAGACCCACATTGAATGTCTGACCAAGAGGACTGTAGGATAACAAGTCTGGATTGTTTACAACACTGTTTGTGGTAATTTGTTACAGCAGCAATAGAAAACTAATACACTGGCAAGGTAGAGAGTACAGCCTTTGTAAATTTCTATCAGCATCTCAGAGGAGAGAAGGGGAGATCAGAATTTATTAAGAATTGCAAGTTTGGTTTAAGATGGGTCTCTGAAGGAGAGGATTTGATTAGAATTGTGTGAGAATCATGATACAACAGTCTGGGCTTAGAGAAAATAGTGAGGTGAGGATTTGTGGGGAAGGATTCAAAGACTCAAGCTGTAAACTCGGTCTATGACTTCCCCTGAAGAGTTGATAAAGCATTTGGGAAGTTCCTATAATGAAAAATCAAACCATTCCTTAGGTAGGACAGTCCTCGAAAAGTAATACTAATGGAACAATAGAATAACAAAGTCATGTTAATATCAGTGGGAAGGTGTGGCTTCGGTTCTCAGTGTCCAGGCTGAGATGGTTCTCTTGGTTCTTGATTTAATAGCTGATCTTCTGTAGAAAAATGTATAGCTGTCACTGCCCTGCTTCCTCTGTGTACTAATTTATGACTATGCTCAAAGGCACAAAAGCAATACAAGTATGATCTGGATAGAAAAAAAGAAGTATTTGGCAGCTAACTATGAAGAAAATAGAGAATTCTGATGGCTGCTTTCATTACTATCACTGTGTACATTGCTGAAAGTAGAACGTGAGCAGAAAATAATAATTTTCAAATTTAAAACATACTTTGCTGTCTACTTATGACATGCTAATAAGGTAACAAATTCTTATCAATCATGTCTGAAAAGGACACAAATAGAACACAGTGCTTGCCATTTTAGTGATTGTCAGATTTCTTGTGACAACTGAGAATGTTAATTTTATAGTAAACTTGCCATTACTCTGTATGTAGTTCACCATGATGTCTTCTGAAGCCCTTTCAGTCATGGCCTAGTGTTAAATACCAATGCAATGCTGCTTTGATCAATGCAATGCATGCAGTGCCCATAAAACTAATGTCTTGTAAAACTACTTTGTAGCCAGAAATCTTTAAGACATTACCAGTATTCTGAGATAACACAGAATACTCTCTCATAATTTTTAAATCTTAAATATTAATTTCAACATCAAACACAATTCATTATGGTACCACTTTTTTTAACATGATTAACTTGATAGCTAATACAAATCAATGTGAATGTAAATATATAAGAAATGACATAGGTAAGACAATAAACATCTGATTACTTGCTCAGCAAATATTTTCTTACCAACTTTACAAACCTCTTTTTTTTGCATTATTTTGAAACATTTACTTTTGCTAGATTCAGTGAAGCAAGTAAAGTTTGAATTTGAAAATAAACTAAACTGTGATTTGTGGAACAGGTTTTTATTTCACTTTTGAAATAAATGACACATACTGCAATTAATTAAATTTGAGATAATTTGATTATTAGAGATAATGACTGAGCAAATTTATCAAAATTTATTATAATAACTCTTTTAAAATAATCGCATTTTTATTCATGTGCTATGTTAAACCACATAATCAAACTGAAACTTTAAGAAAGTACACAGGTCCCAGAACAGAGCAGTTTTTCCTCAAGACAGGAAATTCCGGTCTACCTGAGTCAGTGCAAAAAGGAACTTTTCTCTGCTTTAACCCTTACAACAAATTAACCTGGATTAACCCTGATCTTAACCAATCAGCTTTTTGTCTATTGTTTTGTTTAATTGTTCTCATTTTACAGAAGCTACTGTTCTTCCATTGTCTGTGGAAGCTCTCATCCTATTTTGTAGAATGCAGGCTGCCCTGATTCATGACTTACAAATAGAAGCCAATTACGTCTATAACTAAATTTGTTCTAATTTTGTCTTTTAAAAAAGTTATCGTCATAGGCCAGACACAGTGGCTCACACCTAAAATCCCAGCACTTTGGAAGGTCAAGGCAGGCAGATTGCTTTAACCCAGGAGTTTGAGACCAGCCTGGGCAACATGGTGAAACACAGCTTCTACAAAAAATAACCAGATATGTTGGCATGCGCCTGTAATCCCAGCTACTCCAAAGACTGAGGTGGAAGAATCACTTGAGCCCAGGAGGTCAAGGCTGCAGTGAGCCATGATCACTACAGCCTGGGCAACAGGGCAAGACTCTGTCTCAATAAAACAAACAAACAAACAAACAAAAAACAGTTAACATCATAAATTTTGTTTTTATTAAGAAAGGGCAACTTAACACTTTCTTAGCTCTTGAGGATGTAAATTGGTTATCTAACATATATTAATGTCTCAAATATTGTATTATCTTTTAAAAATATGTTTGTGTAGAATATGGAGTGAATCAAGTTAAAATCCAGATAAATATTTTCATTATCTTGCAAAGTTTCCAAAATGCTATGTGTTTTTGCATATAAGTATTTACAACTTATTTTTAACACATTACTTCAGCCTATTAGGGATCCAATGACATAGCCTGGATGTTTGTCTCCTAAACCTCATGTTGAAATTTGAACCCCTGTGTTGGAGGTGGGGCCTAATGGGAGGTGTTAGGGTCTTGGGAGCAGATCCCTCATGAAAAGATTGTTGCCCTCCCCGGGGAGAGGGGATGAATGAGCTCTCTGTTAGTTCCCAAGAAAGCTAGTTGTTACAAAGAGCCTAGCACCCCCTCCCCCCTCTTTCCTCTTTTCTCACTATGCGATCTCACTACATGCTGGCTTCCCTTTGCCTTCCGCCATGTGTGGAAGCAACCTGAGAAATTCACCAGAAGCTGAGCAGATGCTGGTGCCATTCTTCCTGTATGGGCTGCAGAATCATGAGCCAAATAAACCTCTTTTTTTAATACATTTTTTAGTCTCAGGAGTTTTTTTTTAATAGCAACACAAATGGGTTAAGATATTTAATGCAATGGTTCATGCCAAAAAATACTTTGCTATCCCATGTCACGTTATAGACTTCAGGAGAAAGGACGTTTAGAAGGCATAAAGACATTTACAAAGCACAGTAGTCCCCGTTTTTATTAAAACACATCATTGCTCTATCTAAGTATTTGCTCTGGTTCTGTAAGTGACTCTCCCAGCACACCTCTGGCCTTCAGGTTTATTCTATTTTCCCAGCACAGCACAGTTTTGCTAATTTGTAAAACTCCAATTTCTCATAAACATAATCAGATTTCTGGTTTCTCATAAAAAGAAATCATAGAAGACCTGGTCACACTGGGAGGCATCCCTTATAGGGTAGGACTATGCCCTTTCAATGAGCCAGGCTCTGTCCTGAGAGACAGCATTCCCTCCCAGCTCCATTTACTCCTTACCTCTCCTTGAAGGCTTTTACCTGCTATGATCTTTAGCAACTCTGCTGCCTTTGCTTGCAAGAGAAGATTAGGCATATAATTAACATTTCAGTAGCAGATCAGGCAGAGTCAGAATGAGGGCTTTTGAAACACATAGCAGCATTCATTTACAAGTGATTAGTGGTGGCCACAGGACTGGCTGTCGCTGATTTGCCTTGCTTTAGGGAAGCCATTTTTATCTTCCCTCTACTTCTGGCTGTTGGAATGTTTCCATCTTCCAGCATATGGCACACTTAGTTCCTGAGGTTTTTACTCCCAGGAAAAGAGAAAGTCCCCAAACTTAATTTTATCCTGGGAAGAGTGCATCTAAACCTTTAATTCAGAGCAGATGATCACTAATCCTAGCATAGTCAGACCTAAGCAGGCAATATTTAGGGACAGACAAACTTTGAAATAATAGCAACTGGCTATTGTATCTCTACTAAGAACTCTGCCTCAAGCGTAGACATGGTTTTCTCCTATAAATCTCACCCTTAGGAACTGACAATTTGTCTTAGGTCAGGATGATATTAGTTTAGCACTCACAATAAGTTTTTCTGGAAATTTAGAATGGTAACAGAAGTTTATATTCTTAGGAATAAATATAAACTATTTTCTTCCTACTATGTTCTGTGTGTCATTGTGGCTGGTGAATAAAGAAGGGACAGACACTTTGGGAGGCCGAGGTGGGCAGATCATGAGATCAGGAGATCGAAACCATCTTGGCTAACATGGTGAAACCCCGTCTCTACTAAAAATACAAAGATTAGCCGGGCGTGGTGGCATCTGCCTGTAATCCCAGCTACTTGGGAGGCTGAGGCAGGAGAATCGCTTGAACCAGGGAGTTAGAGATTGCAGTGAGGTAAGATTGTGCCACTGCACTCCAGCCTGGTGACAGAACAAGACTCCGTCTCAAAAAAAAAAAAAAGGACAGAAAGAAAGAGAGCAATTTCTCCCTCCAAGCTTCCATACTCTCTTCATCTGCAGTGCATATGGACATGTGAACACTTTCCTTCACTACTGGACTTAACAGACTGACACATGAGGGGGCAGACATCACCCTCCCTGCAAGGCAACACAAGAAATGGTTCAAGGCAGAGGACAGGTGATGTTCCTGACCTGGCTCCGAACTTTGCTGGCTGAGTGACCATGGATGAATGGCTGATCCACCATAATTCTCATCTTTAAAATGAGATTTTAGAATGGGTTGTGTTGTAGATTAGTACAGCCATTATGAAAAACATTATGGAGGTTCCTCAAAACCTTAAAACTAGAACGAGCATATGACCCAGCAATCTCACTTATGGCATATATGGAAAGAAAATGAAATCAGTATGTCAAAGAGATGTCTTCACTTCTACATTTACTGCAGTGTTACTCACAATAGCCAAGATACGCAATCAAACTAAGTGTTCATCAATGAATACATGGATTTTTAAGATGTGGTATATATATGAATACTATTGAACCAAAAAACAGAATGAAATCCTGTTATTTTCAACAACATGGATGAACCCAGAGGACATTAGGTTAAGTGAAATAAGTTAGGCACAGAAAGAGAAATATTGCATGATCTCACGCACATGTAGAATCTAAAAAGTTGGGCTGGGTGTGGTGGCTCATGCCTGTAATCCTAGCGCTTTGGGAGGCCGAGGAGGGTGGATCACCTGAGGTCCGGAGTTCGAGACCAGCCTGGCCAACATGGCAAAACCCCATCTCTACTAAAAATGCGAAAGTTAGCTGGTCATGGTGGCACACGCCTGTAATCCCAGCTACTTGGGAGGCTGAGGAAGGACAATCATTTGAACCCAGGGAGGTGGAGGTTGCAGTGAGCCGAGATCGCACCACTGCACTACAGCCTGTGTGACAGGAGCTAGACTTCATCTCAAAAAAAAAAAAAAAAAGTTTATGTCATAGAAGTAGAAAGTAAAATGGTTGTTACCAGAGACTGGGATGTTGGGGGCAATGGGAAGATACTGGCCAAAAGATATATAATTACACTTAGATAGTTAAATGTCCAGGAAAGAACAAATGTATAAAGACAGAAAGAAGATAAGCAATCACTTGGGGCCGAGGGATGGTGAGGAGAGGATAGATGGAGGGAGGAGAGAAATGAGGAAAGACTACTAATGGTCATGGAGTTTCTTTTTTGGGTGATGAAAATGCCCTAAAATTAATCGTGGTGATGGCTGCGCAACCCCTGAACATACTAAAAACCACTGAAGTGTATACTTTAAATGGGTGAATTGTATGATATATGAATTATATCCCAATAAAGCTGTTTAAAAAAAATGGTTGTGATGAGGAGTGATGCCTATGAAACCTTTAACATAGTGCCATATACAGTAACAACTCAGTAATATTTAGTTATTTGTATTAGTATGCCATCTCCAAGACACCTCACCACTAGTCTCTAGAGTATCACAAGTAAAACTATGTGGAATCTTCCACTCACTCCAGTTTCCACTCTGGCAATCGTGTGGTCTATAAAATATACTGTCCTCTTTCAGACCTGGAAGTGGAAGGAGGCTGCACACATTTGAAAGAAAATTGTCCAATTAAATTCATTATCTTTATGACATAGAGATATGGAAAATGGATGTAAATGCAGGAGCTTTGTTTTTAAAAGTTGAATAATAAATTCTGCTGAAATACAATGTCATTCACTATGTAGGCAAATAACATCTACAAAAATTTAGGTAGAAGGATGTATACATCTATTAGGATATTCTAGAATGACTTTTTAAAGGTTATGCTGTAAAAATGCCACCAGGTGTTAGAAATAGATCAAACTGTGTCAAACTTTTTTTTTTTTCTTTTTTTTTTTGAGATGGAGTCTCGCTCTGTCGCCCAGGCTAGAGTGCAGTGGCCTGATCTTGGCTCACTGCAAGCTCCGCCTCCCGGGTTCACGCCGTTCTCCTGCCTCAGCCTCCCGAGTAGCTGGGACTACAGGCGCCTGCCACCACACCCGGCTGATTTTTTTGTATTTTTAGTAGTGGCAGGGTTTCACCGTGTCAGCCAGGATGGTCTCTATCTCCTGATCTCGTGATCCGCCAGCCTCAACCTCCCAAAGTGCTGTGATTACAGCGTCAGCCACTGCGCCCGGCCTCCTCCATAGCCCTTCTAACAGAAGCACCAAATGACAACTCTAGAAGAAACATTTACAACTCTTTCCATTTTTCCTCATACCTTTAAATTATAGGATGTCATTTGATGGTTTATTTCAGTGGTCTGTTGTTCTACTTGGTGGTCTATTTCATTATAAAATATATCTTTTATGACAGTAAACCACTGGACTACAGAGTCATGATAATTTCTAAATTTTGCTGCTGACCTCTAGACTCACAGTCTGTAAATAGTCTGACTTTATATCACTCCTATAAATGTTGTCAGGTTAGGGTCAAGTAAATAATTAGAAAATAATTCAGTATTTTTTTAATCAAGCATTATGATTTTTATCTTTTTGCAAGTTTAGAGTAACTTTTTCTTGGACAAATGCTTCTCTTGACCCTGACACTCTCTGAAGATTTGTTTTGTGTGCCAAATTGTATTACTGTTCCCAATTACTTGCTGTCCTCCAAGTAAGAGGATTATACATCCCTGACACAATGGAGTTGGGATTGGTCATGTGACTTGCTGTAGCCCATAGAACGTGAAGAGAAATGCTGAGAGCCACTGCTGTGAAGAAGCTCACATTCTGCCCATAATGGCCAGAGAGCACATCAGCCATAAATTAGGTTGTTCAGTTCATAGCCTGCCTCCCTCCAAGCAAACATTATGGTGATAGGCAGAATAATGCTAGGAATCTTAAAGGTTTGGTCATTTTCTTTTCTCATTTTCAGAGCTTTGTGCACTTTTGACCCATATTGTTTTTAAAACTTTGCCACTTAGGAGATTTACAGCAACCCATAAGAAACAAAATTTAAAAACAATATATAAGGCAATTATCTAAGAGCTATAATTTTTAAATTAAAAGATTTTAAAACACTAAAAAGAATGGGAGGAAAGTTCTCTACTAATTTATTAAATGATACAAAAGAAAATAGACTGGAGAAAAATGACTAATAACAAATACAGCATCCTCTTTCATATTTTAATATTCTACATATTAGATTTAATGATGACCAGGTATTTGAGAGTATATTTATTGTCATAAGTTAGGCATAAATGTATATATAGACACATTGATACATTAAGTGCTTTTGTGTGATTGTATACCATATCTACATTTAGTTTTTGTGAACTATATGTAGTTCACATATATCTCACATGTCATGCACATATATGTCATGCATGTGACATATATCATACACATACATTTAGGAAAAAAAGTTCTATGAATGAAAATATATGTGTCCATCTCCTAGCTTAATAAATTAAACATTACCAATATTTATTAGTCCCCAAGGTAAACGCTATCCTAAATTTTATCATTCCTTTATTTTTTTGTGTGTGATTCTTTGAATATACTCTTTTGTTTTTCCCTTTTTTTTTTTTTTTTTTTTGAGATGGAGTCTTGCTTTGTCGCCTAGGTGGGAGTGCAGTGGTGCAATCTCAGCTCACTGCAAGCTCCACCTCCCGAGTTCATGCCATTCTCCTGCCTCAGCCTCCCAAGTAGCTGGGACTACAGGCGCCCTCCACCACGTCTGGCTAATTTTTTTGGTTTTTTAGTAGAAACAGGGTTTCACCATGTTAGCCAGGATGGTCTTGATCTCCTGACCTCGTG
The DNA here is from genome assembly GCF_028858775.2 of Pan troglodytes. Lineage (NCBI taxonomy): Eukaryota > Metazoa > Chordata > Mammalia > Primates > Hominidae > Pan > Pan troglodytes. The sequence continues at coordinate 55,904,506 of NC_072409.2, read as the reverse complement.
ATCCGCCCATCTGGGCCTCCCAAAGTGCTGGGATTACAGGCGTGAGCCACTGCGCCTGGCCTGTTTTTCCTCTTTTTAAAGACTTCGTAGACTTGGAACATACATATTAACTCTGTGATTTTTTAAAAGCTATTATTGTTCAACTTGAGTTTTTGAGATTCAGGCATGCTGATACATGTAATTAATGTCCTTAATTTTCACTGCTATATGATATTCCACTGAATGCATCTGCCACATTTTATTCTTCCATTTTTTGGTTTTTAGGCATCTTAGTTGTTTATTTTTCCTTTTTTGGCTTTCATAAAAAAAGTTTCTATGAATATTTTAGTTTATAACATCTTTTCCCAGTGACTTTTGGATTTTCCTATTCACAACCTATTTAACTGAGTTTACTGGTTTGAATAGAGAACTTTGGGAGGCAACCAATGTGACTTATTTTAGCAGACGGGATGGTGGTTGAGGTGAACTGATATGCACATGAGGTCAGGCCAGTTGTGCACATGGGCATAGCCTTTTATCAGTGATACTTCTGAACAGCTCAGCACATTATTGCTGGGAAGTCCTTTAGAGACCATGGGTCCGATTTCCTCTTCTTGAATTGCTGTGCCAATGCATTTTCAAAAATTACTGTCATGACTGGATGCGGTGGCTCACGCCTGTAATCCCAGCACTTTGGGAGGCCAAGGCGGGCGGATCACGAGGTCAGGAGATCAAGACCATCCTGGCTAACATGGTGAAACCCCGTCTCTACTAAAAATACAAAAAATTAGCCAGGCGTGGTGGCGGGAGCCTGTAATTCCAGCTATTCAGGAGGCTGAGGCAAGAGAATGGCGTGAACCTGGGAGGCGGAGCTTGCAGTGAGCCGAGATGGCGCCACTGCACTCCAGCCTGGGAGAAGAGAGAGACTCCGTCTCAAAAAAAAAACAAAAACCTGTCATGTTAATGTAGTTTCCTATGAGAAACAAGTGAATTAAAGAGTTAAAAATTAATCGTGTTACAGATGAGCTTGTTTAATTGCTGCATTCCTTCTTTTTCTGTAGTGACTTTATATGAGCACTGAGAGGCAGAAATGGTGATGAGGGTTGAGAATTTGCGGTTGTTTTCTTCCCAACTAACTTGTAAATTTAGAGTGACCTAAATTTAACGACAACAGCTGCAAACTCTAATCTGAGTACTATATTATAGTATTAACCGCTGAATGAAACTAGACATATTATGTCAACGTAAGAGCAACATTTTCAGGGAAGGGTGAGGAATTCGGACTATTTTAGAAACTAAAGGAATACAGCAGGCAAAAGCAAACACCAATCTGCTGACGTCAGATAAAGACAAACTTTATTTCTGAAAAAAGAAACTTAGGGGAGAAAAGCTTAGGGCAAACCACCAGCTGATATAGTTTAGATGGCCAGGCGTGGTGGCTCACGCCTGTAATCCCAGCACTTTGGGAGGCCGAGGCGGGCGGATCACAAGGTCAGAAGATCGAGACCATCCTGGCTAACATGGTGAAACCCCATCTCTACTAAAAATACAAAAATTAGCCGGGCATGGTGGCCGGCGCCTGTAGTCCCAGCTACTCGGGAGGCTGAGGCAGGAGAATGGCGTAAACCCGGGAGGCGGAGCTTGCAGTGAGCCGAGATTGTACCACTGCTCTCCAGCCTGGGCGAGAGTGCAAGACTCCATCTCAAAAAAAAAAAAAAAAAAAAAAAAAAAATATATATATATATATATATATATATATGTATAGTTTGGATGTTTGTTCTTTCCAAATCTCATGTTAAGATGTGATTCCCATGTTGGAGGTAGGCCCTGGTGGGAGGTGTTTGGGTCATGGGGGTGGAGACCTCATGAATGGTTTGATGCCTTCCTCATAGTAACAAATAAGTCCTCCCTGCATTAGTTCATGCAAAAGCTGGTTGTTTAAAGGAGTCTAGGCCGGGTACAGTGGCTCACGGCTGTAATCCCAGCACTTTGAGAGGCTGAGGCCGGCGGATTGATTGAGCTTAGGAGTTCGAGACCACCCTGGGCAACATGGTGAAAGCCTGCCTCTACTAAAATACAAAAAAGTAGCCAGGCCTGGTGGAGTGCACCTGTAGTCCCAGCTACACGGGAGGCTGAGGCACAAGAATTGCTTGAGCCTTGGAGGCAGAGGTTGCAGTGAGCCAAGATCGCACCACTGCACTCCAGCTGGGGCTACAGAGTGAGACTCTGTCTCAAATAAATAAATTAATTAATAAATAAATGAGTCTGGCATCTCTCTTGTTCCCTCTCTTACCATGTCATACACCAGCTCCCACTTTGCCTTCTGCAATGATTGTAAGCTTCCTGTGGCCTCAGCAAAAGCTGATACTGTCATTACACTTTTTGTACAGCCTGCAGAACTGCGAACCAAATAAACCTCTTTTCTTTATAAATTATCCAGCCTCACATATTTCTTTATAGCAACACAAAATCGACTAACACACCAGCAGACATGGTGTTCTTGTTCTCAAAGCCAAGGCGGGCAGATCACCTGAGGTCAGGAGTTCAAGACCAGCTTGGCCAACATGGCAAAACCCCATCTCTAGTAAAAATTAAAAAATTAGCCGGGTGTGGGGTGTGCACCTGTAATCGCAGCTACTCTGGAGGCTGAGGCAGGAGAATTGCTTGAACCCAGCAGGTGGAGGTTGCTGTGAGCTGAGATTGCACCACTGCACTCCAGCCTGGGTGACAGAGCAAGACTCTGTCTCAAAAAAAAAAAATTATTATAATCACAAAGTTTAATTTACAGATATGACCTGTTTGTGCAGGGACCTCACAGTCCCCATGTCTATTTACAGAATCTCCAGGTTTGAACTCACTAAGATAGGGCAACCTCAGTTTCAGGTAGCTGGAGTGGAAACCCCCATATCACAGTTCTGACTTCATTGTTCTTTATATCTAATCCCAGGTATACCTTGTATAGAATCTGTTACAAGGTGAGGTAAGTGAGGTACTCCCCTTAGGAACACAATTAAATGGGTAAGCACAAAACTTAGCAATCAAAATAAATAATGTTTTAATACATTATTTAAAAATATTAAAATTAATGCAAAAAGGTCACCATGAGCAAATATTAAAATTTAGCAGGATCTGAGCCTGCACTTTTGCAACTCACCTTGTTCATCTCACCTTAATTCCTGTTAATTTCCTTCTCAATTAGTTTCCAGCAGGACAAAAATTCGTTGGACTTGGTATGAAGATTCAATCCATACCTTGCAGAAATATTTGGTCTAAGAAGGATATTTCATCTAGGACGAGGTCATTTATTAAGTTTAATTCTCCCATCATGTCTTCAAGGCAACAAATATAGTCTAAGACCCTCTATGACCAGTTTTATTTGCCACTTTCCAATTATTTTGTCACTACACAGCCAATCACAATCTGTTGTAAGATTTTACTACAAATGATGACTTAATCTTGCTATTATGATTAGGATGATTATATAGTTTTCTTCATTCAAATTGGGACATTCTTTATTTGAAAGGAGTGCTATAGAAATCATGCCAGGACTAATGGGACTGACTTGGACAAAGCAGTATTGCTTTCTGTATGCGCTATTATATTTTAACCACGTTCTTGTCTCATGGATGACTTTATTAGCATAAGAGTGGCCACTTTTAAAAAGCAGCATTTCTGGGAGGCTGAGGGAGGAGAATGGTGTGAACCCGGGAGGCAGAGCTTGCAGTGAGCCGAGATCGCACCACTACACTCCGGCCTGGGCGACAGAGAGAGACTCTGTCTCAAAAATAAATAAATAAATAAATAAATAAATAAATAAATAAATAAATAATAAAAATAAAAATAAGAAAGCAGCATTTCCTACATATTGCATTCAATTTTTTACTTACCTATTCCTTTGACTTTTAAAACTTTTTTTCTTAGTCTGTGCTTATGTCTTTGTGATGTTTCCATCAGACAGCAGGCGGCACTGCAGCGCACTGTGCACCGAGTTTTGCATTCCTGCCATCTTTTTATACTTATTTATTTATTTAGACAGAGTCTCACTCTTGTTGCTCAGGCTGGAGTGCAGTGGTGCAATCTTGGCTTACTGTAACCTCTGCCTCCCGGGTTCAAGCGATTCTCCTGCCTCAGCCTCCCTTGTAGCTGGGACTACAGGCACCCACCACCACGCCCAGCTAATTTTGTATTTTTAGTAGAGACGGGGTTTCACCACGTTGGTCAGGCTGGTCTCGAACTTCTGACCTTAGGTGATCCACCTGCCTCAGCCTCCCAAAGTGCTAGGGTTACAGGTGTGAGCCACCACCCCGGCCTTACGCCATTCCTTGAAATTTGCGTTTATGGCATCTTTGACTTACTCAATAACACATCTTGTACCATCGTGTTAGAAATGCTAACTTGTGTTCAGAATTTCTGCATCCTTCTTAAGTGAAACTTTGCCAATTAAGTAAACCTATGATAATATGGTAATTAAATCTTATCCCAGTATCTCATTTCTAGTGCCATAATAGTGACAATTTATCTTGTCATCTTCAGAGGGGCTTAACCTCACTGATTCTGTCAGTAGTAATGGATATATTTAATTAATTCAGCAGGAAGTTCTGTCTTTAAGCTCATTCTCTTTCCCCTATGCGGAGAGTGAGGACAAGCTTCTGCAAAAGAGCCGATTAGCAGAACTTTTGATATTCTGAAGACAGTTACTGTCCCTCTCTTGCTCTTTCTCTTGCTGTGTGTGTGTGTGTATGTGTGACACACACACACACATTTAATATGTTTATATAAATATTAACATATATATTTAATATTTTCCAGTCCTTATCTCAATGCTCTTGATTGATAATGAGGGGCAGTGAAAGTCATTACAGAGATATACGAAGTTTACATTAACTGTATCTAGATGTAGAGTTTTTTAAATCATTTGAACTCTGAGTTTCAACATTTTTTTAAAGCAATAAATGAAAGCCTTCAGAGTGCAAAAATTTTTAATATGATATTAATTTGAAAACCTCAAAGTCTCTGCAGTGATTTTAAATATGATGCAGCCTTCTACTCTAAAAATATGAAATCTAGATTATTAAAGTATTACTAGAATATGGCTTTAGTTGTTAATTTAAAAATCTAAATAAAATACAACAGTTTTTATGACAGTTCTGAGGGGAAAAAAACACTGTGGATTGTGTAGGAGTTAAAGGCTGAATCTTCATTTCCTGCTCTCTGAAACCGTACCAGTGATTGACAACCACAAAATAGAGAAAGATTAATGCAGAATATGTCAGTGTAGCAGATAAATTCCACACTTCATAAAACATTTTTTCACAGAGATTAAAAAAATAGAACATTATCAAGAGAACACAACCCCTGGGTAATAAATGTTAATATTTACATCAATATATAATATACTATAAATATTAATATTTAAATGACACTGGAGATAACCTAAGGAAAAATTTATCAGTTTGACTGGGCCACAGGGTGGCTCAGATATTTGGTCAAACATTATTCTGTGTGTCTGTGAGGGTGTTTTCTGAATGAGATTAGCATTTGAATCTCTAGCTGAGTGAAGCCCACTGCACTCCCCAATATGGATGGTCCTCATCCTCTTGGTGGGAGGCCTGAATAGAACAAAACAGCTGACCCTCCCGTGAGTACTGGGGAGCTCCTTTTGCCTGACTGTGTGAACTGGGACATTGGTCTTTTCCTACATTCTTAAATGAACGAAAACATTGGCTCTTCTTGAGCCTCAAGGCTGCAAGCTTTTGGACTATACCTTACCTCTGCTGGGTCTCCAACTTGCTGACTTCAAATTTCCATACTAATCAGCTTCTGTCATTACTTGAGCCAATTCTCAATTCTTTAGACAGTCCCCAACTTACAATGGTTCAAAATGATTTTGCAGCTAATGATGGTGTGGGCTGTTTTATTTTTATTTAATAAATTGACAATTACTTTAGCTAAAATAATAAAGATTGCATTTTGTTTTTTACTTTCAACATAGTATTTAATAAGTTACATTAAATATTCAACACTTCATTATAAAATAGGCTTTGTGTTAGATGATTTGGCCCAAACATAGGCTAAATGTATGCTAATGTAAGTGTTCTGAGTACATTTAAGGTAGGCTAAGCTAAGCTATGAGGTCCAGTAGGTTAGGTGTATTAAATGCATTTTCAACTTGTCAGAGACAAGTGAACCAGAGCAACTCCATCTTAAATAGGAGCTGGGTAAAATGAGGCTGAAATCTCCTGGGCTGCATTCCCAGATGGTTAAGGCATTCTAAGTCATAGAATGAGATAGGAGGTCAGCACAAAATACAGATCATAAAGACCTTGCTGATAAAACAGGTTGCAGTAAAGCAACCAGCCAAAACCCACCCAAACCAAAATTGCGATGAGAGTGACTCTGGTCGTCCTCACTGCTACTCTCCCACCAGCACCATGACAGTTTACAGATGCCATGGCAACGTCAGAAAGTTACCCTATATGGTCTAAAAGGGGAGGGATGAATAATCCACCCCTTGTTTGGCAAATCTCAAGAAATAACCATAAAAATGGGTAACCGGCTGGGTGTGGTGGCTCACGCCTGTAATCCCAGCACTTTCGGAGGCCGAGGCGGGTGGATCACAAGGTCGGGAGTTTGAGACCAGCCTGACCAAGATGGTGAAACCCTGTCTCTACTAAAAATACAAAAATTAGCCAGGCCTGGTGGTGCACGCCTGTGATCCCAGCTGCTCAGGAGGCTGAGGCAGGAGAATCAGTTGAGCCCTGGAAGGGGAGGTTGCAGTGAGCCTAGATAGTGCCACTGCACTTCAGGCTGGGCAACAGAGCAAGACTCCATCTCAAAAAAAAAAAAAAAAAAAAGCACAATCAGCAGCCCTTGGGGCTGCTCTTTCTATGGAGTAACCATTCTTTTATTCCTTTACTTTCTTAATAAACTTACTTTCACTTTGCACTGTGAACTCGCCCTGAATTCTTTCTTGCACAAGATCCAAGAACCCTCTCTTGGGGTCTGGATCTGGACCTCTTTCCTGTAACAAACTTATGATGGGTTTATTGTGACATAACCCCATTGAAAGTTGAGGAACATCTGTGTGTGTGTGTGTGTGTGTGTGTGTGTGTGTGTGTGTGTATGTCTATGTGTAGACAGAGATAGAAAGAGATAGAGAGAGACAGTACTCTAGAGAAACCTTACTAATAATATATGTAGAACAAACAAACAAAACCAAACCATTTCTATATTATGTCACACCTAACTTGTTGCTTTCCACTCTGGTATTATTGTTGAATAAATGAACAAATGCCACACAGTTACAAAACGATACGTTTTCCATTTTTATAGCCAATTCAAACAGAAAAGCAATCTTATGGATACTATGGTCCACATCATAAAAGCATATTTTATTTTTTTACTTTATAGAGTAGATACTGTCAATAAACATTAATCTAAAAATTAATTTTTAGATTAATGGCGGCCATACTAGTTATAGTTTATGAATCATGTACATCGGGAGCTCAAGGGGAGAGGATCACTTGAGCCCAGGAGTTCAAAACCAACCTGGACAACATTTCTACAAAAAAATGTAAAAATTTGCCAGGCACAGTGGCACGCCTGTGGTCCCAACTACTAGGGTGGCTGAGGTGGGAGGATCATCTGAACCTGGGAGGTGGAGGCCGCAGTGAGAACTGATCACACCACTACACTCCAGCCTCGGCAACAAAGTGAGACCTCACCTCTCAAAAAACAAATCATTTATATGGACTTAGTTCCTTTAACGTGAAATAATGCCCCATATGTGCACACTCCATTGATTTGTAGGAAAAAATTGATGCAAGGATGAGGGATGCATAAAGGAAGAATTTCTCCAGTATCTCTCAATCTTTTTTTCTTTTTCTTTTCTTTCTTTTTTTTTTTTTTTTTTTTTGAGACTGAGTCTCGCTCTGTTGCCCGGTCTGGGGTGCAGTGGCACGATCCGGGTTCACTGCAACCTCCGCCTCCGGGGCTCAAGCAATTCTTCCTGCTTCAGCCTCTAGAGTAGCTGGGATTACAGGAGCCTGCCACCACACCCAGCTAAATTTGTTTGTATTTTCTAGTAGAGACTGGGTTTCACCATGTTGGCCAGGCTGGTCTTGAATTCCTGACCTCAGGTGATCCGCCTGCCTAGGCCTCCCAAAGTGCTGGGATTACAGGTGTGAGACACTGTGCCCGGTCCAGTATCTCTCAATCTTGATTTAGGGGTTAGAGACTTCTTGGCCCCGACTTTGTGACCACTTTCACTAGTTATCTCCATGCCCGCTCTGGAGAAGTGAAGCTAGGGAGGCCTTCAGCTGCTGGCTCACTAGGAAGCACTCACAGCGGGAGGGAGCTGACTCTGCCCTCCAGGTGGTTTTAGGTCCACATCTGTGGAGGACCAGGAGCTGGTAACTATTCTGTGATGCACGTTGAATTTTCTCCACTGTAACTCACTCCTTGGACATCTTGTCAGTTCACTCACAAATGATATGTTGACAGTATTTGTGTTAGAACAGCATGTCCTAAAGTGGCATTTTACATGTAGCTGCTTTGTGCATTTATCTTTTATAATACAAAACTATTATCCTTAAAAAAATGTCATTTAAGTACAAGCTTAAAAAAGACTTTCGGAAGTAGTTACCGATTTAGGGATACACCTGGGATATGACATTATTCTTTTTAATCAAAACTTCAGCCCCATGGAAAATGTAGCAGTAGACACTTTAGATGACAGTGACACAAATCATATCCTTTTATGTTTGGGTAGGCTTTAACTTCTAAAATCATCTCTTACCTCATTCTCCTACTTTTAAGGAAAAAAATTTCATTTTACCTTGGCATGTCATGACTGCTGACATGATTTCCAACATGCCATTAAATAGAATCATCTTGAAGAAGGAAGGAGGGGAAGGAAGTGGAGGGAGAAAACCCAGATTATTGGAGGCTCTGGTAAACATTTGATAGGAATCACTATCTCCCTTAGTCCTCAAAAAACTCCACAAACCAGATATTGTGCATCTTGCAAAAGCAGAAACACAAAGCAGAAAGGTCAAGCAACTTGCCTCTGATTTCACTATTAAGGAGAGCAGAGCACAGCCTCAGGTTCAGGCCCTGGTTCTAGAGCCCCTGTTCTAACCACTGCTTGTGGCTGCCCACCCTGCAGAACATGCTGGCATACTATGCAGAGGCAAAGGCAATGTTTTACTGAAATGTCAGAGGTTTATGTTATTGGCATACTACAGATGACCTTCTTTGTGGCCCCAATTTTGCTTCAAATAATAGAAAATGCACAGTAGGCTGGGGATGGTGGCTCACACCTGTAGTACCAGCACTTTGAGAGGCTGAGGTGGGAGGATCACTTGAGGCCAGGAATTTGAGACTAGCCTGGGCAACACAGAGAGACTGTCTCTACCAAACAAAGTGCACAATAGTTCCACATACACATTTTACATCTGACAGAAACTAAGAAACAAAAATCTGGAATACCTCCACCTAAGACTGTACAGCCCCTGGTTACACAGATGTGACTGAATATTTCTGTGGGACTCTCAGGTTGCTGGTTCTCATTTCCATTCTGATTTCTGCATCTTTCCACTTTCATGAATTGTATTTTACACTATGTAAGTTGCAACCATTTGGAAAAACAAACAAAAATAAGTATTTTTGCAGCTAATTAATTTATAAAGTTTTTATTTTTCATTCACCTCATTTCAATGGGGAAATAAGTATAAGATACAAAATAGAGTCATGAATAAAATAAAATAAAACGTGTATAATTGGTATTTCTACATGAACATAAATGCATGAATATGTTGTTCAATTGCTTGGTCCGAGTAATACTTTTATTTCTGAGAGTACTTGCTGTCAAAGAAAGGTTGAAACATGATCAATTACAAGACACTCAAGGTTAATAATAGAATTTAGAAAAAGCAGTGGACAGGGATGCTGCATGGTAAAGTTGTAGAGATCAGATATCAGCCCCAATTTTCTTTTTTTTATACAATGGTGATGATGATGTTGATATTAATAATCATCTTAACATTACTGAGTATTAATATTACATCTGCACTATTGTAGCACTTTGCATGTATTAACTCATCTCCTCTTCACAGAAGCCCTAGGAGGTAATATATCAGTAATATTTGCATTTTACAGAGGCAGGAAGACAGAACTGCCAAGGTCACAAGGTATATTAGTTTGCTAGAGACATCATAACAAAGTGCCACACACTGGGTGACTTAAACAATGGGCATTTTTTGTCTGACAGTTCTGGAGGATAGAAGTCTAACACTAAGGTGCCAGCAGGGTTGGCTCCTTCTGAAGGCTATGAACGCAGCATCTATTCCAGGCCTCTTTCCTGGTTTTGTAGACACCTGTCTTCTTCTTTGATCTCTTCACATCATCTTCCCTCTACGTGTGTCTGTCTCCAGATTTCCCTTTTTACAAGGATATTAGTCAAATTGGATTAGGGTCCCTTCACAACAACCTCATTTTAACTCCCATGTAAAGACCCTATGTCCAAATAATTCCTGGGTTCTGCAGTACTCAGTGTTTAAAAATTCAACATATGGGCTGGGCATGGTGGCTCACACCTGTAATCCTAGCACTTTGGGAGGCTGAGGCAGGCGGATCACCTGAGGTCAGGAGTTTGAGACAAGCCTGACCAACATGGCAAAAACCCATCTCTACTAAAGGTACAAAAATTAGCTGGGCATGGTGGCAGGCGCCTGTAATCCCAGCTACTCAGGAGGCTGAGGCAGGAGAATCACTTCAACCCAGCAGTTGGAAGTTGCAGTGAGCTGAGATAGGGCCATTGCACTCCCGTCTGGGTGACAGAGTGAGACTCTGTCTCAAAAAAACTAAATAAATAAAAATAAAATAAAAATTCAACATTTGAATTCTGAGAGATGCATGGTTCAACCTCTAACACACGGCCAGGAGATCTGCACACAGGCAGCCTGGCCCTGCACCCAGCCTCAGGGCTATTCAGAGTGTGGTCTGTGACCCTCAACCTCAAGTGCCACCCTGGGTTTCCCTTAGTTCCTTGAACACCTTTTTTTCAGTAAGTCTTTAGGAAGGTAACATAATGTAGGTAATTCATTCAAAGTAAGAATGTAGCTCCATTAATGACATGAATGCATTCTGTCCTGGTTTTGCTGGATTATTTTATTCTTCCCCTTTATTTGTCCTCCCTGGATGTTAAGTCAGCCCTGTTGGGTGATGTAAAAAGGGCGAGTGTGATCTCAGGGCTCTTAGGGAGAGGGTCAACACCGTGACAGCATCAGTCAGGCAGTTTCTCACAGGAGCCATCGGCTTCCTGCGGCTTCCTCCGGAGCCTTCCTTCCTGCTGCTCCACAGGGGCTGCTGCACGGGAGACGCTGCCCTGCTGAGCTGTCATTTAAACTTATTCTGAAGATTAACAAGGCCCATCACTTGCAGATACAAAGCCCCTATCATGAACACAGTAAAATATTTACTTGAACAAATTAAAATATTCTATTCAATGATGATTCAGAATAAATTAAAATACTGTAGAAGTGTGTTCTATGTAAATATTTTCTCTTTTGTTCTGGATTTTAATTATCTTGAATTTTTATTTGCAGAACATTTAAGGAAGTTTCTGTTTTAAACCAGCCTTGGAGGGTTTTCATGACAAGGAATTGCACATTGGATGATCATTTCTACCTTTTGCAATAACTACTTCTTATTTGCAAGTTGTGTTAAAGTGAACAAAGACAGTAAGTACTAAATAATTGAAAACTATTTTTTAGCAGATTTGTTGGATAACAACTATTTAAGGAGGTTAAACAAATGCCCTTCAGATTTTCAGTCAATATTGGCTATTACTAAGCTGACTTACTTCTTTAATTATAGGGCTTCATTTGAAGTCCAGTAACTATGACTTTGAGAAGATCCTTGGTTTCCACAGCATGTATGATTCATACCCACAGGTTTCCCTGTGAAACCTTTTCCAATCTTTTACACTATGCTTCAGAATCCTGTACCTCCTACTTAAAATAAAGAACACTTAACTAGTAAAAATATGATACTGCAAGATGAGTGTCACTAGATGATAGCATCATGCTTCCACTGTAACCCTGTCTTCATATTTAAATGCGGATACACTGTTTACTTCTTCATAACATAAAGAGATACCAAATACTTATTCAATACCTAACAGTATGCAGCATTTATATGAATTTTGACTAGGTAATCTTCCTCAAATGGGTCCTAGAACATACATACACACACACACACACACACTGAAAGTATCGATATAAAATATAGATACAAAAATGTTTCAGCAGAGATTACAGAAGAATGTTGAAACTGCATAGGGCATGTTCAGAAATTTCAGAGCCAGTTGAGCAGCAAAAAACACAGAAATCCTGTCAGGAGATACTATTTCCAAAATCCTCAGAACAAAACAGTCAAACTACAGTGAGAAACCCTAGAGTGTGTTCTTGGGCAAAATCTAAGAATTTAGCCAAGGTCAAAACCCGAAGTGTCAGAGTTCACCAGTTCTGTCATCACAATTTTTCCAGGACTCATTTTCCTCATCTGTATGATGAGGGGGTTAGCCTGGATAAAATACAGGGCCTAACCAATGCCCTGTCTCTGTAAGGGCAGCAATATTGTGGAAGAATTTCTGCACTTTAAATATCCGTCTTGGCAGCAAATCCTCAGAGTCATGAAGTAGCACGTCGTTTATCCTCGTGTATCTGGGCACAGACGCTAGTGTTACATCCATCCCTCACTACTCATCAACATGAGTCCAAGACATCGATCAGTTCTTTATTTAGAGATAAAATGACAGGATAGATCCTCTCTGTGTGTTTATTTCACAATTCCTTCATGACTTGCATTCCCCTTTCTCATCAGAATCAGTGCCCTCCATTTCTTCTTAAAGGATGGTATTTTGACATAAATGGAAATGATTTTTGCTTTCTGTGAGACAGGGGGTTTTTTCTCCACTTTCTTAGAGGTCAATTTCCAAATCATGAATGATGGACTCACTAATTATAGTACTGTCAATGTTTTCTTGACAGGGTCTTTATTTTTTTCCTCCAGGAGACGTGGGAATGAGTACATTCCTATCTAATGTGAAAATCCAAGGTTATTTTCCTTTTACATAAGATCACTTTTTCCCTTAGAAATCACATAGATGGATTATAGAAGACATTTTATAGGAAATTATAAAATCTAGGAAAAAGTTGCAATATTGCAAAATTGCTGTAATATGGCAAATGAACTGAAACATGGGGTTTCATATGACATCTAGTAAATTTTATTATTTATACTGTGAAATCCCATTAAATGATGAAATTAAAATAGTTTAACCTGCTAAATTGTGTGTTCTTTTGACCGCTCTTGACAGGGTGGACAAAGGGTCAATTAAGAATCACCCTTTTTGATGCCAGACAAGCTCCAGTGAGTCAGAGCAAACATGTTCTGAAGTGTCTTACTCAACCACATCGCAGAAACTGTCTCAACATTTTGCCATTCTTAAAATTAGTCTCCCAAGTCTATTCATGATTCAAAGGTGGTGAACATCAGCTATATACTTTTCTGTTTTGCAGGTTACTTATAATTCCTTAGGCTGTTTCTTCCCTCCATCTCTAACATTCTTTCATTCTTTGAAGATAAGCTATGGACAATTAGGGAAACATAACATAATTGTCTGTGCCCTTGCTTGGGTGTTTCAAATATTAGTATTGTAAAAATCTGTGACTTAGAGGGATTATCCTCACACACACACACACACACCTATTATCCACAGATTAACTTATTCTACTCTTAAGAAAACATTTTATAGATGTATTCTCAATACTTCCCTTTACGGAGGATGTTTTTTCTATTATTAAATTTTAACCATACATAACTGGAAATCAATTATACTGACCACCTGCCCATATGAGCTATTCAGGCATCATTTTTTTTCCCAACACGCTATGAGCTGTGATGAGAATGAGAAAAATAGCACTTGATAAGTCAACTCCACAACCCAACTCAGTATTCTACAAGGTTCTCTTTATATTTGATTCATTTGAGAGAAAAACCCCTGAGGGTGAATATAGAGTAGGTAATGTTCAAGGAAAAACAAAGCCTATTTTAGATATTTTCCGTGTAAATCTCAGAATATGATTAAAGGAAAGATCTTTTGAATTCAGATTTCCGTGGAAACACTCACAGCATTTTTCAATGGCGAGTAAGTGAGCTACATGATCTAACAAACCATTTTCTTACTGAATTTAAAATTGTGTTAGTTAGACACTATCAGTTTCCCTCCCTGTTCACCATGAGCCTGAGTTGTTTCCCTAGGCTTGGTAACATCCTCTCCCCTTTCCTTGTCCCTGGGTTGCTGTTGTAAAGTATGCCATCCCTGTGGTTGTTAATTCTAATGCAAATTTATTAGTCAGGCCATTCTCAGCTCCCTATGATGGGCGTAGAAATGGGGAAGGTACCCTTGGTAGGTAACTTATCTCGTTTTGATTTCTAAATGATGTAAATGTAATAGCTTTAAAAAAATCTCCATATAACTGTTCCCTGCACCCTCTGATTGGGTAAATACTCATGCAAACTGACCATCTTATCAAATATATTTTTATGAAAGTTAAAGAACCTGCACCACATACGTAGCAAGACAACTTCCAGTCACTTCTTACCCTCTGAGCCTTGGGCTTCTCTGCAGCTGGGCAATGCTGCACAAACAGCATAAATGCTCCAGTTGGGCATTTGGTCTTAGAGGGGTAAAAGATCTAAGAATGCTTTTGCCTGTTACACGATTGGGCAGGTTGTATTTCATTTTTAAATACAAAAGAAGTAAATAATCGATGTGCCAGAAATATATTTGAATTTTTGTCAGTTGACATTTCAGTAGCCATTATGGACCCAAAGTCATTTTGTTTGAGGAGCTGATACTGGATAATATATTTTTATTTAACAAAAGTTATGATAACATGTAGTCCACATGATCTGAACATGCGTGTCCTAAAAATATATTTGAAAATGAGAGAAATGCATATAGAGATGAGGAAAACCCTAGCTGAAAAGATAAATATATAGACGATAATTTTTTTTAATTTGGGGAGAAGATGATGAACATGAAAAGAATTATGAGTTTGAAAATCTGTCTACAGAAACATCAGGTAATTCCTTATCTGTGCACTTACAACACATTTCCTCATATGCATGCCTGACAGCTGCCACAGCAAAGCTGCCATTCGAGAATTTCTTTTAAAAGTTAATGTACACAGATATCCACGAGAGACTTAGTATTTCCAGAAGCTTTCGATTGGGGTAGAGTTGAAAGGGAGGGTAATATTTTGCAGTGCTGTGGAATAAAGCAGCATCTGGCTCAATTACATCCAGCTCTTATATGCAGAAGATTTCCCAAAGATGGCAGTTTTGATAAATATTGACCTCCAAAGCTCTATCATTTTGTCGACCTAAAAGGAAGAGGCAGAGACACAAACTCTATAATTTAAAGAGTTTACTGAGCCAAAGTGAAGACAGCTGTCAGGAGGACTCGGACCCATGTAACCTTGGATATGAGTTTGGCCTTTGTTACAAACAGATTTTTGAAGGCAAAAAAGGGGGAGAAGGCATGGCTGATACAAAGTTGTTTGTTAGGCATTCTTATTGATTTATAGAAATAACATTGATTAGCGATTGGCTATACATTGTTAAGCTACAGGGTGTGGGTTATAGCGTTTGCTCTGGCATTATTAAGTTAATTTACAGCTACTTGTGGCAATAAGCAGTTTCAGGAGATGAATACCTAGCTCAAAGCGGGGAGTAGGATTTGACTGCTGCCTCATTTTAATGTCTCTCTGGGCCTCATTATTTAAAAGGACTCACATTCCTCAGATAAAAGTACTTTTCTCGCCTTTTTTTTTTTTTTTTGAGTAATACAAAATCAATCAAGCAATATTGTCTCCATTGCACGAAGTAATGTGTTGTTTACACCATGGATATTCTAAAATGAAACCATGAATGTGAGTTGTTAAAAAAGCAAGTACAATAAAAAATGCATGTTCAAAAATGGATACTCCCAGGCTGAGGAGCTGAGCTGTCAGCAACGGGAATGATGACTCCCGGCCTGCGAAATTCACTGAAAATTGAATTTGAGGGCACAGAGGAGGATGGGAGTCAGTGGCTAAAATTGTTGAGAAAGTCATTTACATTTTTCTTATTTATTATTTCTATTCTTCAGAGTCTAATATTTTCACTAATTTTTAAAAAACTTTTTTTTGGCCGGGCGCCGTGGCTCACGCCTTAATCCCAGCACTTTGGGAGGCCGAGGCGGGCGGATCATGAGGTCAGGAAATCGAGACCCTCCTGGCTAACACGGTGAAACCCCATCTCTACTAAAAATACAAAAAATTACCGGGGCATGGTGGCGGGCGCCTGTAGTCCCAGCTACTCGGGAGGCTGAGGCAGGAGAATGGCGTGAACCCAGGAGGCGGAGCTTGCAGTGAGCAGAGATCGCGCCACTGCACTCCAGCCTGGGTGACAGAGCAAGACTCCGTCTCGTTTAAAAAAAAAAAAAAAAAAAAAAAATTTTCTTATAGTCCCCTAAATGTTTAACAATATTTAAACTATCTTCAATGGTTCTAAACACATTTGGTACCTTTAAAATTTTATTTCCTATTTTATAAGAAAGATGAGAGATTTGGATGTAAACACACAATTTTGCATTTAGGTGTAATGATGTCTTGGCTCTTCAATCTCTGAAGAGAAAATATAATGACTAGTAATTAAGTTGAAAGTGGTATTTGAAAACCATCTATTAATTGTTTCACGTACTTTCTACTACCTAGTTTTAAGTTTCAACATAATTTTTTAAAAAATGTTTAATACTGGCCGGGTGCGATGGCTCACACCTGTAACCTCAGTACTTTGGGAGGCCAAGGTGAGTGGATCATTTGAGGTCAGGAGTTGGAGACCAGCCTGACCAACATGGTGAAACCCCATCTCTACTAAAAAAAAAAAAAAAAAAAAAAAAAAAAAAATTAGCCAGGCATGGTGGCACACGCCTGTAATCCCAGCTACTTCGGAGGCTAAGGCAGGAGAATCGCTTGAACCCGGGAGGCAGAGGTTGCAGTGAGCCGAGATCTTACCATTGCACTCCAGCCTGGGCAACAAGAGCAAAACTCAGTCTCAAACAAAACAAAACAGAAAGTTTAATACTGATGCCTTCTTGCATATCTCACTATTCCTAGAATTGCATTTTATTTGTTGTTGTTGTTTTCCTTTCCCTGCTGGGCTGGGGTGGGTGGTGATATATGCAGTGATGTTTACAAGCAGAGAGGCTGTTGCAGCAGAGGTCTCATCTAACAGGGAGCCTTAATGAGCAGTGGCGCTTATAAATTAGGGAGATAATGAAGCATGCTCCAGATTCAGTCAGGACCTCAGGATGAGAGCTTGGGGTTGGGGAAGAAAACATAAAAGTGGCTGAGTATTTTTGAGGGGTTGATGAGTCTAAGCCCACTTCTTAAGCTTTGCTCTTGGATTTCCTGTGTGCTAGGTAGGTATTTACCTTCTGCTCCTCCTTTCTAAGCTGGGGTGCCTGCGAGCCTCCATGCAGCATTCGCTGGACAGTGCTGAGGAGTCAGTTATCAGTGCCGCTGGTGGATGTGAATGTCACTCTGAGAAGCTGTGTGGCCAAGGGTGACATTTCCTCCAGGCAGGAAAGTCCATGAGTGTTGTTTCTTTGTCTTTGAATGAACAGTCAAGCCATGCCTCCAGACATCTTTGACATAAGCACATGCCTCCGCAAGACTTTTAAAATACTCTAGGGGAGAAAAGTCCTCCTATCTTTTCTTCACCCGCCACAAGGTTTACAGCCCAAAACCCCCATAACAAAAGACAGGTTAACAAGAGAAAAGCATAACAAAGGTATTTAATCAAAGTTTTACTTGACACAGGAGGCTTCAGAAATGAAGACCCAAACACCCAGGGGGAAACTGTATTTTTATGTTAAATCTGATGAAAGAAGTGAATAGTTGTGGAGCAACGTAACTGGACAAAAGGGATATGATCTAATGGTAATAAACTGAGCAGAGCCCAGCAAGGCCTGTTTGTTCTGATTCTTCTTGGTCTCTCTGTGTGTAACCGCCCAATGGGTTCATCTTGCCCCTGCCTAGACAGAGCTGATTTATCAAGACAGGGGAATTGCAACAGAGAAAGTGTAATACACACAGAACCAGCTGTGTGGGAGACTGAAGTTTTATTATTGCTCAAATTAGTCTCCTGGAGCATTTGGGGATCAGAGTTTTTAAGGATAATTTGTGAACTGGTGGGGGGCAGTGAGTTGGGTGTGCGGATTGGTCAGGTCATAGGGAGTCAAAGCTGTCCTCTTGTGCTGAGTCAGTTCCTGAGTGGGGCCACAATATCAGATGAGCCAGTTTATTGATCGGGGTGATGGCTGCTGATCCATCAAGTGCAGCATCTGCAAAATATCTCAAGAGCTGGTCTTAGGCTTTACAGTAGTGATGTTATCCCCTGGAGCAATCTGGAAAGAACTTCGTAGCCTCCAGCTGCATGACTCCTAAACCATAATTTCTAATCTTGTGACTAGTTTGTTAGTCCTACAAAGGCAGTCTAGTCCCTAAGCAAGAAAGGGATTTGTTTTGGGAAAGAGCTGTCATTATGTTCATTTTAAACTATAAATTATAAACTAAGTTCCTTCCAAAGTTAGTTCAGCCTACGCCAAGGAATGACGAAGGACAGCTTGGAAGTTAGAAGCAAGATGGAGTTGGTTAGGTCAGATCTCTTTCACTGCCTCAGTTATAATTTTGCAATGATGGTTTCATGTGTAGCATTCCTTTCTCCAGGTAAGGGGCAGGACTCCTCTGGAATGAGGGTCTTATGAGCTCTCAGGGGAGGTAGGTAAAAGATAACCTTTCTAGATTTTATGGCTTGTTTCAGGAGACAGAGGGATGGGAGAAGGCCAAAGAGAACTACTTGCTTCTAAACCCCTCCTGTCTCCTTTAGTGCAACAATCCACACATGCCAAGGCACCATACTTTGGGGTACTGTGCTCTGAGCTCCGATAATACAAAGAAGTAGAACCATGTCACGCGAAATGTTTAATATGCAGCTGGGGGTTTTATCTAATAAATGCAATAACAGAAATCATATCTCCTCATGACATTAGGGTTTTAGATAGGCACTCCATGGTCTCAAACAGATTTTAGCTTCAATCTCTACATAGCTGCTACTTATTTTTATGAAAACAATCTTTGAAAATTGTTTTCAAGAAATTACAGGGCCGGGCGTGGTGGCTTATGCCTGTAATCCCAGCATTTTGGGAGGCCAAGGCAGGAGGATCACCAGAGGTTAGGAGTTCAAGATCAGCCTGGCCAACATGGTGACATCCCGTCTCTACTAAAAACACAAAATTAGCCAGGTGGGGTGGAATGCACCTGTAGTACTAGCTACTTGGGAGACTGAGACAGGAGAATCGCTTGAATTCAGGTGGCAGAGGCTGCAGTGAGCCAAGATCACGCCACGGCACTCCAGCCTGGGTGACAAAGCAAGGCTCTGTGTAAAAAAAAAAAAAGAAAGAAAGAAAGAGAAAACAAAAACAAAAGAAATTATGTAACTGGTCTGCTCAAGATAATTAATTTTGTGTAATTACTGAACATATTAAAGGCTCTTTATTTTATTTTATCTTTTTCTGAGACAGAGTCTTGCTCTGTCCCCCAGGCTGGAGTGCAGTGGCGCCATCTCGGTTCACTGTAAGCTCGGCCTCCCGAGTTCACACCATTCTCCTGCCTCAGCCTCCTGTGAACTGGGACTACATGAGCCCACGACCACGCCCGGCTAATTTTTTTGTATTTTTAGTAAAGACGGGGTTTCACCGTGTTGGCCAGGATGGTCTTGATCTCCTGACCTCGTGATCCGCCCCCCTCAGCCTCCCAAAGTGCTGGGATTACAGGCATGAGCCACCGCGCCCCGCCGTAAATATTTTTTAATTAAAAAAAAAAAAAAAAAAGCTGGTTAGTATTCTTAAAGAAATGTTCTGTTGCAGGGTTTGGATTGTTATTTTCTTAAAACTGTTTCTTTTGGCCGGGTGCAGTGTCTCACACCTGTAATCCCAGCACTTTGGGAGGCCGAGGCGGGCAGATCACAAGGTCAGGAGATCGAGACCATCCTGGCGAACACGGTGAAACCCCGTCTCTACTAAAAATACAAAAAGCTAGCCGGGCGTGGTGGCGGGTGCCTGTAGTCCCAGCTACTCGGGAGGCTGAGGCAGGAGAATGGCGTGAACCCGGGAGGCGGAGCTTGCAGTGAGCCGAGATCACGCCACTGCACTCCAGCCTGGGCAACAGAGAAAGACTGTCCCAAACAAACAAACAAAAAACAAAAAACCCCCATACACCAAAAAACTGCTTTCACGTCATTATCTGAGCGGAAGCAGAACCGCATTAGGGGGTGAGTAGTTGGGCTAAATAGGACTCGCCTTTCTCATATTCTTTTTTCGGATGATACCCGGTTGAGCTGGTAGGTGGGAAGAACCGGAAAAGCGCACAGTTGAGAGGTTATTTGCCCAATGTTGAGAAATATATGTGTGTATTAGAAAAAATCACATCGACTCCCAGGAATCCTGCAACATACTGCAAGTGTGATGCTGACCAGAATGAGTGGAGATTTCCTCATGATTTCTTTGTGTGAGATGCAGGTTAAAAAAAATTATTACTTAATATATGAATAGGCAGATATTGAATAAGCTATTGCAATGAAAAAAATAAAAGTATGCCCTAGTGAGTAAAAAATGTAAGCTGATGAAATATAATACAATTAATATGAAAACTAAATATCAAGATGGAAGGTTTGCTAGTTCACTGTGGATAATAGATCATGTACATTTTTCTAGTAAATAGAAATACTTGGCTTCCATTCACTAGAAGTCCAACATCATCTCTTTAAATTTAAGTTCGATTAAGCAATCTATTACTACCAATATTTAAAGTAGTAATTCACAAAGTGTATCTGCTTATTAAAGTCCCATGATTATCTACATTTAAGAGTTAATGCTGCATATCACACCCCTTGGGGACGCCATACATTAACATATTTAGTTCTGATAGGACTGTTTACTTGTCTCAATCCTGATTCTCCGAAGTCATTTAATCACAAAATTATGTAGGCAATGTCATATGATCAGGAAAAAAAATGTTCCGTGAACCCCACCCTGCAAAGGGTGATCTAAAAAATGTCAGAGATTCGAAAATGTTTCAACTGTCTTTAGAACAAAGCAATAATCTCCTGTGGATTGCAATACTTCCTTTACTGAGAATTTGGAAAGTTTTTTGTAGATTTTTAGGTTATAGTTGGAAAGTATGCTGATTTTTTTTTAACATGGAAAGTAAAAGTGGTTTTTAAATCTCTGGATTAACTTATTAACATGTATCACTAACTCAAAAAAAAAAACCTTTTTTTTTTTTTTTTTTTTTTTGAGGTGGAGTATCACTCTGTTGCCCAGGCTGCAGTGCAGTGGCACAATCTCAGCTGACTGCAGTCTCCACTTCCCGTGTTCAGGTGATTCTCATGCCTCAGCCTCCCAAATAGCTGGGATGACAGGTGTGCACCACCATGCTTGGCTAATTTTGTATTTTTAGTAAAGATATTTTGCCACGTTGGCCAAGCTAGTCTCGAACTTCTCACCTCAAGTGGTCTGCCCGCTTGGGCCTCCCAAACTACTGGGATTATAGGCTTGAGCCACCGCACCGGCCCTCAAAAAAGGTTTCATAAAGCCCTAGTGCTTCATCTACTAGCCTATGTATCTCCAAATCCATTTGACCATGCAGCGTACATTTATTTTTAAACTCTTAAAGGTCAATCTGGGTGTATATATCATTGATTTGGCTACAGAATGTCAGTTATATTTTATGTCTTTGGTTAAAAAATGAGGACACAAAATTTTATTCTCAAAACACGTTTATGTAATGTTGATTAATAAAAATAATTCACCTACTCATGTTTGATAATTAAATAATTAGTTTTATCTTTCCCATCACAGTAGGTGACACATAGAATATTTAGGTTTTGATTTTGTCAAGATGAAAATGAATAGCAAACCTGTTTGGAATTCTGAATTCAATCTCAATAAGGAATAGAAAAAAAAAAGCAGACTTCATGTTAATTTGGTTTGTATTATTCTCACAGGAATATACCTGGGGCAGATAAATCTTCTAGAAAATCAGATGTCCTTTCATATGAGAATAGAGTTCAATGATATACTTTTCATCATACACATCACATGACAATGTCATCTTTAAATATAGTAAAGGGGGCCAGGTGAGGTGGCTCATGTCTGTAATCCCAGCACTTTGGGAGGCCGAAGCAGGTGGATCACCTGAGGTCAAGAGTTTGATACCAGCCTGGCCAACATGACGAAACCCCATCTCTACTAAAAATGCAAAATTAGTTGGCATGGTTGCATGTGCCTGTAATCTCAGCTACTTGGAGGCTGAGGCAGGAGAATTGCTTGAACCCAGGAGGTGGAGTTTGCAGTGAGCCGAGATCACACCACTGCACTCTAGCCTGGGTGACCGAGCAAGATTCATTTTCAAAATAAATAAATAAATAAATACATAAATAAGAAAAAAATATATATATATAGTAAAGGTAACAATTACATTCTACAATATTGTAGTAGAAGTAAATATGGTTTAATTCACTGGAAACAGCTCTGCTCTATAGAAAATTCACAAAGATTAAAAATAAATACACTGTACCTTTGAGCACTGGAAGCTCACCTACTTATTCATAGGCTCACATACTGTAAGGGGGTAAATCCCAAAACCCAGATAAGTCAAATGAAAATTTCATTATGCCCTCCCTTTATCTATTATATTATGTGCAGTTTTGTGAGTTTTCAACATAAATGATTAGCTTCTGAGGAATTTTAACAGCATTTGCCATAGATCAATGATAATATGTTCTAAAAATGAGTCATCAGTTAAAGCTACAGTAACATGAATATAGTATTAATAGTTACAGTCAATGAAAAAATGATGACTTTATTTTTGTCTTTAAGGGTATAAAAAGCGTATTCAAAGTTACTGAGGGTACTGAGAGTTAATTTTTCACATCAAAGGGAAAGGTCTAAGGAAGGAATTGTTTCAGCCTTTCATTCAACATTGTAACTTCAGACAAAAAAATTACTTTGAAATAAACATACAGCTGTACCCCTTGCTAATTAAGAAAGAACTTCTTGGTCATAATTATATAATGGCCAATTTTTACTTCTAATTCTGGCTTGGATTTCCCTAGTTTATTTATTAGCCATTGAGTTATTATGATCATCCAGTTGTTAGCCTTTAGACATAATATTTGTATTAGCTGTTGATTAATTTTTTTTCCAAAATTTGCATAACTCTGGCTGTCCTATCAATTTCCCATAGAGTTATCATTCCACTTGAATCTGTGAAAAGTGTCTGATTAAAAATCATATGGATAATTACCATCAACACTCAATTCTCAGCAGCTGTTGAGGAGGAGCTTCAGTTAGATACACATCATCCCAAAGTGAACTCATCGTGATGGAAGGGACATTAGAAATAAGAGGAGAGTGGTTAAACCAGTAAAAGATTGACTCCATTACACTGCCATCTGTTCATCCATGACCTTGCTTCCATTATTCTGTGCCCATTTATTGATTTAATGACATTAATATTGTTTGACAACTGCCTAGCGTCTGCAATAAATGTTAATTTTTTTGCTCAACGGTTGTTGCATTGACCATGAAAATGTATTTGAGCATCAATCATTTTCACTGTACATCTGGTTAGAAAATATTGGACACTATACGAAGGTCTTTATAAGGAAAATACAGATAACTTGTATTTTTAGTAAACTCTACCAATGAAGCTGTGCTGATGACATACTCCCCATGACATGTCTGAGAACACAGTTCCCGTAGGAGAGGTGAGCTACCAAAGTGAAAGCATCAGTAAGAACAGCACTCCAAGTTATCGCAAGCACCTATTTGTTGTTGTTGTTGTTGTTGAGTCGGAGTCTCGCTCTGTCCCCCAGGCTGGAGTGCAGTGGCGCTATCTCGGTTCACTGCAAGCTCCGCCTCCTGGGTTCACGCCATTCTCCTGCCTCAGCCTCCCGAGTAGCTGGGACTACAGGCGCCCGCCCGACACACCGCCCGGCAAATTTTTTGTATTTTTAGTAGAGACGGGGTTTCACCGTGTTAGCCAGGATAGTCTCCATCTCCTGACCTTGTGATCCGCCTGCCTCGGCCTCCCAAAGTGCTGGGATTACAGGCGTGAGCCACTGCGCCCAGCCCGCAAGCGCCTGTTTTGAAGGGATGTGCTACCTAAATATTTGTAGCTAACATCACATTGTTAGAAATGATGCACTGAACAGCAGTTATTATTTTACAAAAAAAAGTTTCTATGGAGGAATCTCTTAACAAGCTTATGACAGGAGAAAAAAAAAGAAAACTAGACAAGGTTTTAAATTATTTCTACAGATCAGGTAACACAAAGGAGTCTTTAGTTCCTCAATTTTCTTAAGCACCACCTTGAGTGCTGAATAATTACATAGCAAGTCTGAAGATCTCGTATAACATGCTACATGAGCGTTTAATGCGAATCACATAATCTTATCTCCTGTATTAGGTCCCATGACATCTTGCTTGAGTATCTCAATATTTAATTTATTGTTCCAACCACATAATTCCCCAGTATATTTAAACATCCTCAGGTCTCTCCCAACTTACACACCCACTTGCATGATACCACACTACCCTAGAGCGAACCCTATTGCTCTATTTCCATTCATTAATTCATCCACTTATTCATCAAATATTTAATGTGCATCAACTGTCTGTCAGCAATGTCAAAGTTCTGTTGATATAGTGTACAAGACAAAGCACATCTTTACTCTGCCATTTCGATCTTATATTTTCATGGTGGAAGATGAAAATAAAGTAGATAAATAAAAAATACCCAAACATACACAGAAATAATATAATTGCAGAAAGTGATCATTGCTATTACAAAAATAAAACACGGTAATGGGAAGAATTAGAATGGCTCCTCAACGTTCTCTCCATCCCTACTGCCGCCATCCTAGAACAAGATGGCATCACTGTGCTTCTTAACCAGATGGCCAGTGACATCTGAGTAGTTCCTTCACATTGCCTGACTCTCCTGATTATTTTCCAACACTGTAGAAACTTTTAAAAAAGGAATCCTCAGCCAGGTACGGTGACTCACACCTGTAATCCCAGCATTTTGGGTGGGGGAGTGGGGCAGATCACTTGAGGTCAGGAGTTTGAGACCAGCCTGGCCAACATGGTGAAACCCCATCTCTACTAAAAATACAAAAATTAGCTGGGCATGGTAGCTGGCGCCTGTAATCCCAGCTACTCGGGAGGCTGAAGCACAAAAATCGCTTGAACCCGGGAGGTGGAGGTTGCAGTGAGCCGAGATCATGCCACTGCACTCCAGCCTGGGTGATAGAGCAAGACTCAGTCTCAAAAAAAAAAAAAAAAAAAACTCACACATACTAGAAGTAGAAATTTTTAGCCAGAGATGACAATGAAACTTTGGCTTACCTGAGAGATTTCACTTTTCAAGAGAGTATTAGACTTGCACAGGGCATGTTATTGGCTATATAATTCAATTTTATCCAGCTTTGAAGGGAAAAGAAGGAAACCCCACCTAACGTAATCATAATATAAACATTATTATATATGCTTGTATTACTATTATAATTATATATTACATTATTTAAATCATAAACATTATGTCAATTTTTGCTTTTCATGTGGACAATAGTAACAATGGATAAATCAAATGCATATTGCATCATTAGAAGAGTGCTGGCCTTGTATGAACAAAGTTTTAGTTATAAGTCATCATACTATTTCTGAGTCATAAAAGAACTACAACAGTCTTCCTGGTTCTATCGCAATGCTTATCCCAGGTTCCATAACATTAGTAAAAGTCTTATTATCCAATCACTGAGCTTCACATGCCCTGCAGGTATGGGCGCTACATCTTATACAATAATTCAATTTTGTTGTTGGATAATTCAGGACCTCTCCCTTGTCAAAGCTAATTTCTAAAGCTAAAGATTCACACACCGTGGAATATACTGTGGACATTCCAAACACATTACGGTTAAAGCATATGTCTTGGTGTCAGACACTGATAAAGCTTTCTTGGATTCAATATAAAACTTATGGGAAAAAAAACTAGTGTGTCAATATAAATTATAATTTATATCAATATTGAGAAATGGACTTCTTCAAGGTTCCACTATTAGTGATGTATATATAAAGGATTAAAATACTCCCTCATGTGAGTAATGGTGCTACAGACACGTTCCCACTGGCATCTGATCACAGTCAATCAGTAAATTAAGAGCTCTGAAACCAAGTTTTACTTATTATGAATAAATCCTTTACTTTTTCTAATAAAAATATATTGTTTTCTTTTAAAAAAGAACCTTAAAGTATTGTAGGTTTATTGGTTGATTTCCATCATTATCAATTGAATTTCATTATTTATTTATTTATTATTATTTTTGGAGACAGTCTTGCTCTCTCACTCAGACTGGAGTGCAGTGGTGTGATCTCAGCTCACTGCAACCTCTGCCTCCCGGGTTCAAGCGATTTTCCCACCTCAGCCTCTCGACTAGCTGGGATTACAGGTGGGTGCCACCACGCCCAGCTAATTTTTGTATTTTTAGTAGAGATACAGTTTCACCATGTTGGCCAGGCTGGTCTTGAACTCCTGACCTCTAGAGATCCACCTGCCTCGGCCTCCTAAAATGCTGGGATTACAGGCATGAGCCACCATGCCTGGCTCATTATAATTTTTAAAGCATTAGTTTATTCAATATAAGTTGGCTTGGGTCAAATGGAGGCTGAAATGGCCATTGTTCAGGGTTTGGCTTTGTTGGGTCTAGACAGACATGATGAAATTCCCTGGAGAAGTAAAAGCTTTTTGTGAGTTCTGTGGTACTTCCATCAGCAGCATATTGTTACCACTGAAGTGAGATCAAGTAATATCAGTTCCAAAGTGTATGCTGGGAACTTTTATCAGAGACATTTCTGTGCAATTGTAGAAGTGAAAATAGAGCATGATGGACTGAAAGATAAATGGGAAGTAAATAAGGAGAGGAGAAGCTAAAATACTGAAATCGGTGAAGTAGGGTGAAGGGGGTTTATTTGATGGGAGATGTGTGAGTCTTAAGTTTAAACACTAATGGGAAATGGCCAGTAGAAAGAGAAAAGCTGATGGAATCAAAGAATTTATAGGTGGTTTGAGCATCAATCATTTTCACTGTACATCTGAGTACTGTACATTCAGAGAACAAGGAAACATTTTATTTTCCAACTGGATTAAAAAGGAAGGTGATTAAGAATGGCTGGTATGCAGGCATGAATTCAGGAGCAGGGTGTGTCTCAATCTGGAGGTAATTGTCTTGGAGGAGCTTTGAAAGTGAAATGCCTTTGTAGAATATGCAATTGTAAAATAAGACTTACCTTTGTAAACCAACTACATTATTTCCAGGTCCATGCCTTAAAATGTTGGGGGGTGGGGGTCAAAGCAAAGCTCTCTGAAGATGTCTCTGGATGTTTCCATCAGGAGTGAACTCTGTGAATGAAACAATTTCAGAAAATAGAGGTCATTCAGTCTTTGGCCATTGCTGTACAATTGTGAATGAGTAACATTGCTTCATTATTAAGTCAATAATGCTATCATGAGGGCAGAAATGGAATTTCAAAACAGATCAGTTTATGAGTTTGCTTTGCTTCATTTCTTCCTTTATTAAATTTTTCTTCTTACAAACATGATTATATTTTCTTAAAGTTCATCTGCTGCTGCAGTTTCTATTTGAAGAGCATAATCAGTTTCCCAGCAACCAAGAATAGACATGGTGCTGTCTCAAGAATGAGGACTTAAAGGCTAATAATAGATTCCAGTGATTGTGACTTAGAAGCTCTGATTAAAGCATAATTTTCTCTGCCTCATAAGAACAGGAGCCCAACATAACTGTATTAGAATATGTTCAGCAACTTTATTTTTGCAAAGGGTTTGCCAACACTTGGATTTCTCAAAGTAGCTTTACAAGGTGACACTTCATTCATTACTACCCATAGTTAACTGTTTTAAAATTCAGACTTAGTGGAATTTGCCCAAGAACATACAATATAGCATGCTTAGAATTGAAACTTGCCTGCCATTCTTTCCTTTGTTTTAAGGCAGTGTTTTTCAAACCTAATGATCATTAAAATTGCCTGAGAATGTTGTTAAATGCAGATTCTAGCAAGATCCCAGGTGATGACAATACTTCAAATAGCAAGTTTCTAAGACATTTTGGGTTGCAGTTACAACTATACTTGCAAACAGAACCGCCTCCTGGGTTCAAGCGATTCCCCTGCCTCAGCTTCCCAAGTAGCCGGGATTACAGGCACCTGCCACCACGCCTGGCTAATTTTTGTATTTTTAGTACCCTGTTGGCCAAGCTGGTCTCAAACTCCTGATCTCAGGTGATCTGCCTGCCTTGGCCTCCCAAAGTGCTGGGATTACAGGCGTGAGCCACCGCACCCGGCCTTGCTAATTTATTTTTAGTCTATCATATTTATCAAATAAATAACAAACAAAAATATTATGGTAGGAGTTATTAAAAAATTATTGGCCCAGGGCCAGGCGAGGTGGCTCACACCTGTAATCCCAGCACTTTGGGAGGCCGAGGCAGGCAGGTCACCTGAGGTCAAGAGTTTGAGACCAGCCTGGCCAACATGGTGAAACCCCATCTTTGCTAAAAAAAAAAAAGAAAAAAAATTAATTGGGCTTGGTAGCACATGCCTGTAGTCTCAGCTACCTGGGGAGGCTGAGGCAAGAGAATCACTTGAACCCAGGAGGCGGAGGTTGCAGTGAGCCAAGATCATGCCCCTGCACCCTGCACTCCCGCCTGGGCTCCATCTCAAAAAAAAAAAAAAAAAAAAAAAAAAAAAAAAGACAGATAAAGAAAAAATAATAATAACACAAAGAAAAAATAAAAATAAATTCTCCTGGCAATAGAGTCTTGCATGTTTTTCAGGTTTCCTTGAAGCTGAGATGTGCTCCTGACCTCGAAGGACCAGTCCCTTGGGCCAGAGTATTGAGAAGCATTTACCTGGGCCTGGAGCTGTGGAGAGATTTCCTGACTGTACAAGTTCCCATCAGGCTAGGCCAGCCACCAAACACGGCCTTCAGGGCAGGACAGCAGAACTAGGGCCCTGCCTGGGGTACCTGGTGCTGGTCCAAGTTTTAGAGCCAGAGCATCTGCCAAAGTTTGGGGCCATCCTGGCGCAAGAGGGGTGCAGGGCGGTTGAGTCCTGGTCCTCGGGCTGATGGGCTCCAAAGCCTCTACAGGAAAGAGAAGGGGAGAGAGGAGAAGGAGTCTATGGGAAGGCTGGTGGGAGAGGCTGACCTGCAGGGGTGTGGTGGAGCCTAAGAGCAGGTGACCTGGGAAGACCTGGGGCGGGAGTATGCCGAGGGGCGAGAGTGGGGGTGAGGGTGGGCAGTGATTCACAGATCTCTCTACTGCCACCAGGGGAGGGCAAGCTATTGATCTGGAGTCAAGCTGGGAAGAAATCACCTGTCCTGCCCCTCTAGACCAACAAAAGGTAAATTGAGTCCCAGAGCAGGGAAGGGTTGCTGACACTCAAGGTCAAGCAGCATAGTGGTGTGACCTGAAAGGGAAGTCATGAGAGAGAAAAGGCTGAGGGCGGCACAAGGGAAAAGCTGGGAAAATAAGGCTGTCCAGCGAGAATGGACCAACACTGGCGCCTCACACACATACACCCCACTTCCCAGCGGGTGCCCTGGGGCATCTCAGAAGCCAGCACAGCCTAGGCCTGCTGCAGAGTGAAAGAGTGAGCCCTGCTCATGCTGAAGCAACAGGAGCTCATCCAAGGTGGGAGGAGGGGCCAGTGTTGAGGCAGCCGGGGCATGTGCCTCAGGAGTGGAACCTCTGCTGCCTGGTGTATCACTAGGAGTGAGTGGCAACGATGTGGAAGTGGCCAGACACCCCATGACCCAGGAGTCAAGGAACCATGCTCAGTGCTGTCCAGTCCCCCAAAACTAACACCTGCACTTCCACGTGAAGGAAGCAGAATGACCCCTTCTCCCCACTCCCTTTATCCTGAACATCAGCAGGTGGGCCCAGAACTACCAGGCAAATCCTGAGATCCAGGACCTAATTGAGGAGTAGCGATGGCAGCAACTGGCCAAACCCACACTTTCCAGGCAGCCACAGGAGCTGGGCATGGCTGAGGCCTACAGACATGCAGGCAGTGCCCCAAGGGTGAGGACAAGGTAGATCATGCCTAATTCCTGCCATGAGTCTGACTGCATGCTAGAGTTTTTCTTGCTTGCCTTCAATAATGCCTCTCCATCTTTACGGAATTTCCAGTTCTCAATAAAGTGTAGATACAGTATATAAGGCAATGTTACTTTGTGCGTAACACTGAATGTGTATTTTGATTTTATCTGAAGATCAGTAGCTTCGATTCAGGCAGCTTCAAAGGAATTGTGATCAAGTTGTGATAATTTAGTCAACAAGCAGGTCAATGAGGGAGGTAAACTGAGGCAGGGCCCTCCATGTGATCACCCAGACAAATGCTCCATGCCCAATGCCAAGTCTCTTGCCTTACATGAAAAATTATTGAATACTACCAGCAATGTTTTGCCTTATCTACATTATCTATGTAAATATGTTTAAAAATAATTGGAAGGTTTTCGTTTATGCAGGAATTTTATGTAACTAATGGCCAATGTGCATTCAAACAAACTATTCCCAGTAGATTTGTTTTTATCATCATGGCAATTGTTCAAGTTCTCAACTCTTTACAATCATGTTTTCTTTTTGGTCAGAAACAAAATACAGTAGACATAGACTACTTGAGAGAATTTAACATGAAAATGATAGATTATAGGGCAAGGATAATTAATCTTTTATAGCACAGTGATTAATTTGAGACCAAGCATCAGCCTGCCTATGCGACAGAGGCCATAAGGGACGTGGACAAATAACAGGAGAATGATGTAATGAGACTAGTGTGAGCAGAGGATAGCAACGGGATGGGTGAGCCCAGACTGTCCTGAAGAATACCTAATAGATGTGCATTCCATTACAATTAAACATTTGGAA
The DNA here is from genome assembly GCF_028858775.2 of Pan troglodytes. Taxonomy (NCBI): domain Eukaryota; kingdom Metazoa; phylum Chordata; class Mammalia; order Primates; family Hominidae; genus Pan; species Pan troglodytes. Next base: position 55,873,348 of record NC_072409.2, on the reverse strand, counting down.
TCTGCGGCTTGGAATAAACTATTGAGGGTGTGAGAGTTAGAAAAAAGCTCACACCTACCTATTTTGGACTCCATTAATCTGTACCAGGAGTTTTTACTGGCTGCAATTATTAGGCCTATCAAAGATCAACCACCTTGCTCTTGCCTCTATAGTTGTGTAGATTCAATCATGTTTTCTATTTAGACAACCATGTTGTCAGTGAGTAAAGATGGTTTTATTTCTTCCTTTCCAGCACAGATGGCTTTAACTTATTTTTCTTGCCTAGGTGCACTGGCTAGAGCTTCAGTACAATGTTCAATAGAAATGACGACAGTGGGCCTCCTTGTCTCATTTGTGATCCTAGGATGCTTAGATGTAAGTTTTTCATAGGTGCTTTATCAGATTGAGCAAAGTCCCTTTTATTTCTGCTCTCTCGAAAGGTTTTTATTTTTCCTTTTTAATCAGAAATGGATGTTGAACTTATTCAAATGTATTTTTATATCTATTGACATGATGATAAGATTTTTCCTTTTTGTTCAGTAGTAAGATTAATTCCTTTAATTCATTTTCCAATGTTAAAACAACCTTAAATTTCCATTTAGACATGATATATTGTCTATTTTGTATATTGTAGATTGTATTTGCTAAAATTTTGCTGAGAATTTTGACATCTGTGTTTATGAGAGATACAACAGTAAGATAGATTTTGATAATGTATTTTCCATGTTTTGATATTGGGGTAATCATTCTGGCATTATAGAATGGATTAGGAAGGATTCCTTCCTCTTCAATTTTCTGAAAAAGTCTGTGTGTAATTGGTATTATTCCTTCATTAAAGGCTTGATAGAATTCATTAGCAATGTAACCTAAAGTTGGAGGTTAATTGGGGGAAAGTTTTAACTGCAAATCTTTCTTTAATAGATATAAGGCTACACAAGTTTTCAATTTCTTCATGACAGAGCTTTGATAGTTTGTGACTCTTGGAAACTTGTCCATTTCGTCTAAGTTCTTGAATTTTTTGGCATAAATTAGTTTACAATATTCCCTTATTATTCTTTCAACATCTTTAGACTCCACAGTAATACCATTTCTCATCAAATATTTGCAATTAGTTTATTTTCTTTTATCCTTGCCAGTCTTGCTAAAGGTATATTAATTTTCTTGACCTTCTTAATGAATCAGCTTTTGGTTTCATTTATTTTTGTCTATTTCACTGCTTTCTATTCCTTTTATTTTTGGTCAGAACTTTATTTTCCCACTTTTACTTTCTTGTTTAATTGCTTTTCTCTTTCCAGTTTCTTAAAGTAGAAATAGAAGTCATTGATTTTCAACTCTTCTCCTTTTCTAGTATAGAATGTCATTGCCACACATCACCCTTCCCCAGGCCGTTTTTTAGCTGCCTTCCTCAGATTTGTTGTGCTTTCAATTTTATTTAGTTCAAAATACTTTTCAGTATTTCTTATTTCACACATTTTTTTTCTTCACAACATTTATTTTAGGTTAAGGGGTACATGTGCAGGTTTGTTACACTGGTAAACTGCATGTCACAGGGATTTGGTGTACAGATAATTTTGTCACCCAGGTAATCGGCACAATATCTGATAGGTAATTTTTCAATCCTCACCCTCTTCCCACCTCCATCCTCAAATAGGCCCCAGTGTCTATTGTTCCCTTCTTTGTGTCCATGTGCACTCAATGTTTAGCTCCCACTTATAATTTCACTCATGTTTTAAAAGGAGTGTGTAATTTTTTCTGATTCCTGGAAAACTGTGAGAGATTTCAGTTGTTAATTTTTAATTTAATTTCAATCTAGTCAGAGAATAGATTTTGTAGGATTTTAATCCTTTCTAACTTATTGAGACTTGATGACGTCCCAGAACATGGTCTATCTTGATAAATGCTCCATCTGTTCCTGAAAAATATGCATATTCCTATTTTGTTGGGTGGAATGTTTTGTAAATGTCAATTAGATCAAGTAGGTTGATGACATTGTGTAAATTTTTCTGTATGCTTACTAATTTTCTGTTTCTGTATTCTATCATTATTGAGAGAGAGGCATTTAAATCTCTACCTATGATGTGGATTTGTCTATCTTTTCTTTGAATTTTTTCAGTATGTGAAGCTTTGCCATTAGGCGCATAAACATTTAGGATTATGACCTTTTATCTTTATGAAATAGCCAATTATCTTTTATTACTGGCATTATTCTTTGATCTGAAATTTACTTTGTTGTTGTATTTTTTTTCTTTTGAGATGAAGTTTTGCTCTTGTTACCCAGGTTGGAACACGGTGGCATGATCTCAGCTCACTGCAACCTCCACTTCCTGGGTTCAAGCAATTCTCCCACCTCAGCCTCCTGAGTAGCTGAGATTACAGGCACCTGTGACCTGTAATTTTTTTGCATTTTTAGTAGAGACAGTGTTCCACCATGTTGGCTAGGCTGGTCTCGAACTCCTGACCTCAGGTGGCCCACCCACCTCAGCCTCCCAAAGTTCTGGGATTACAGGAGTGAGCCACCACATTGGCCTGAAATTTACTTTTATATTAACGTAGTCATTGTATTAGGCTATTCTTGCATTGCTATAAAGAAATACCTGAGACTGGGTAATTTACAAAGAAAAGAAGTTTAATTGGCTCACAATTCTTCAGGCTGTACAGGAAACATGGCTTCTGGCCAGGCCTCAGGAAGCTTGTACTCATGATGGAAGGCAAAGGGGGAGCTTACATGTCACATGGCGAAAGCAGGAGCAAGCAAGAGAGAGAGAGGGTAGGGAGGTGCCACACACTTTTAAATGACCAGATCTGGTGAGAACTCACTATCACAAAGATAGCAACAAGCCCGGAGGGATGCACCCCCATGATCCAAATGCCTCCCAGCAGGCCCCATCACCAGCACCAGGATTAGAATTCAGCATGAAATTTGGGAGGGGACAAATATCCAAACTATATCAGCAATTTCAACTTTTTTTACTTTGCCTGGTATTATTATAGTCACTTCAGTCTTTTCAGCTTTCATATACCATATTATGATGGTATGCATTTTCTGTGACTTTACTTTTAATTTTCTTATGTCTTTATATTTGTAATGCATTTTTAAGTAGTGCATAGTTGATTTTTTTTTTTTTTTTGAGACAGAGTCTCTCTCTGTTAACCTAGGCTGGAGTGCAGTGGTGCAATCTTGGCTCACCTCTGCCTCCTGGGTTCAAGTGATTCTCCTGCTTCAGCCTCCCAAGTAGCTGGGATTACAGGAATGTACCACCATGCTCGGCTTATTTTTTTGAATTTTTAGTAGTGACAGGGTTTCATCATGTTGGCCAGGCTGGTCTCGAACTCCTGACCTCACATGATCTGCCCGCCTCAGCCTCCTGAAGTGCTGGGATTACAGGCGTGAGCCACCACGCCTGGCCAATTCTTACGTTTTCATGTGATGCAGTAATTTATGCCCTTTAATTGGGAGTTTAAAAATTTGAATTTAGTATGATTATTGATACGGTTAGATTTAACTCTATCATCTTTCTATTTGTTTGCTATTGGTCCTATCCATTCTTTGCTCCTCTTCCTCTCCTTTTCTGTATTCTTTTTGATTAGTTGAGTATTTTAAATTATTATGTTTTATCCTCATTATTGGCTTATTAGCTATAACTCCTTATTTGGTTGTGTTAGAGTTTGTTTTAGAGATCAGAGTATACGTATTTGACTTAGCACAGTCTATCTTCAAATGATATTATACCACAGCATGCATGGTATACTATAATCATATACTTCTATTTAACCACTTCTGGGTCTTTTTGCTATTTCTGCCCATATTTTACTTATATCTGCATTATAAATGCCACTACCTTGTGATTATTTTGTTGAAACAATTATGACTTCTGATGCTCATGCTTCCTTCGTATAAGTTCGTGTCTCCCTTGATTTCATTGTCCTCCTACCAAAGGACTTCCTTTGCCATTCCTTACAGGTGGCTCTGCTCCTGATGACATCTTTTTTTTTTTTTTTGAGATGGAGTCTCGCTCTGTCACCCAGACTGGAGTCCTGATGACTTCTTTACACTTTGTATACTCCAAGAAGTTCTTATGCCTTCATTTTTGAAAGAGAATTTTGTTCAGTAGAGACTTCTGGATTGGGAAGTTTTTTATTCAATAATTTACAGATATTGTTCCACCATCATGATGTTTACTTTTTTTTTCCAACGTGAAATATGCTGTCATTCATATACCTGGCTGTCATTTTTTTTTTTTTTTCTCTCCAGGTGCTTTTGAGATTTTCTCTGGGCAAAGATTTTCTTCCTGGGCATACCCTCCCTGCATCATGGCCAGGAAACTCCATGTTGTCCATTGGAACAATTATAGGGCCCATCTTGTTTGTTTCTCATCTCTCAGAGGTGACTATCCTTTTCAGCCTATAGTCTAATGTTTCTGAAACTGTCATTTTCTTTGTCTGTTTTTACTTTTAATTTTTGGTTGTTTTAAAGAGCCAAGTAAACCCAGTCCCTTTTACTTCATCTTGTCTAGAAGCAGAATTTTGCTTAGATTATTTAATAATTTAGTTACATGTTAATATTTAAAATCACAGTCTATAAAATGTTGTATTAATTTTGTATTAGTAATTTCGTACACAAATTTTGTGAAAATATTTTAAAAATTCTTGCTCTACATGCTCAGAGAAACTTCTCTAGTAACCAACTATAGAAATGATCCCTGAGGTGGGGTGCGCCTGTAATCCCAGCACTTTGGGAGGCCGAGGCGGGCGGATCACGAGGTCAGGAGATCAAGACCATCCTGGCTAAAATGGTGAAACCCTGTCTCTACTAAAAATACAAAATAATTAGCTGGGTGTAGTGGTGGGCGCCTGTAGTCCCAGGTACTCAGGAGGCTGAGGCAGGAGAATGGCGTGAACCTGGGAGGCGGAGCTTGCAGTGAGCCCAGATCGTGCCACTGCACTCCAGCCTGGGTGACACAGTGAGACTTCATCTCAAAGAACAAAAAAAAAAAAAAAAAAAAAAAAAAAAGAAATGATTCCTGAAAGTATAGTCTTTTGCTGGGCACAGTGGCTCATGCCTGTAATCCCAGCACTTTGAGAGGCCGAGGCGGGCGGATCACGAGGTCAGATCAAGACCATCCTGGCTAACATGGTGAAACCCCGTCTCTACTGAAAATACAAAAAAATTAGCAGGGCGCAGTGGTGGGTGCCTGTAGTCCCAGCTACTCAGGAGGCTGAGGCAGGAGTATGGTGTGAACCTGGGAGGCGGACCTTGCAGTGAGCCGAGATTGCGCCACTGCACTCCAGCCAGGGTGACACAGCGAGACTCTGCCTCAAAAAAAAAAAAAAAAAGGAATGATTCCTGAAAGCACAGTCTTTTGTTGGGCACGGTGGCTCACGCCTGTAATCCCAGCACTTTGGGAGGCCGAGGCGGGTGGATCACCTGAGGTCAGGAGTTCAAGACCAGCCTCGCCAATATGGTGAAACCGTCTCTACTGAAAACACAAAAATTAGCCGGTCGTGGTGGTGGGTGCCTGTAATCTCAGCTACTCAGGAGGCTGAGGCAGGACAGTCACTTCAACCCAGGAGGCAGAGGTTGCAGTGAGCCGAGATTGAGCCAGTGCACTCCAGCCTGGGCAACAGAATGAGACTCTGTCTCAAAAACAAAAAACAAAAAACAAAAAACTCCTGACCTCAGGGGTGCCTGTAATCCCAGCTACTCTGGAGGCTGAGGTAGGAGAATCACTTGAACCCGGGAGGCAGAGGCTGCAGTGAGCCGAGATCTCACCACTGCACTCCAGCCTGGGCAACAAGAGTGAAACTCAGTCTCAAAACAAAAAGAAAACATAGTCTTTGTAAAAATATTTTATTCATTCGTCACGTGCATTTCCAGCATGAGATCTTCCTCCTTACAGGAGCCATGTTTTGAGTCACTCAACACAGTTGTTCAAAATGCAGCATCTTCTCTTCCAGCTAAATTCCTGTTGCATTTGTATTAAATTTGCATATGAATCTGTTATGATGCTATTAGATCTTTTATCTCAAATCACAAGGTTTTGTTTGAAATTTGAGATTTTTACCTTCATAAACACCTTTTGCCTTTTAAATGATTTCTAAAATTCTCATTTGCAATTATACACAACATCGTAATTATGAGTTCTGATTTTCAGGGATGATTATAAAAACTAACATAAATTAAATTGTAGGTTATTCTATGAGTAGCTAATACTAGCATTGATTGAGTTTGCATCAGACTAAAGTGTGTTTCCCAGATTGTAACTTTGTTGTAAAAAATTAAATGTTCCCACATATTCCTCTTCATTGCTGGAGACAATTCTCTATGAATATTACACATTTCTGCATGTCCAGGCCCTAGAGAAAGACATTTATATCCAATGCAAGATGTTGATTAGGCTGCAATTTTCACTGTGAAGAAAAATTACCTTTTTTTCTCAGACTCAGGCTGTATATATATGAGTTCATGGGACCAAGCCTGGTTCTGGGGTCGGCCTGGAGCCTTGGGCCCTGGAGGCCAGTCTGGACCTTGGCCTGCAGGGGCTGGCCTAGAGCTGGGGTGGTGGTCCCGGAGCTTGGGTTTTATTTCTGTGTTACACTCAACATGCTGTGATCTCTCATGTGGATTCCTCAGCTCTTGTGAAAGCATTTTTGTGTGTGAAGATTTGTTCAAATTGATGTTTCTGTGAGGGGCCGAGATCCAGAAAGTCTCATTTTATCACTTGCTGACGTCACACCCCGCGGCTACTGCGGCTTTTATGTTTTGTTAGTATTCCACCATATTGTGGCAAGCCTGCAATTCAATTAATATTAAAAATCAATCTGAATGAGATCATCTCTTAACAGATATCCCACTCTGAAATATCAGGGTGGCTTCTGTTTTGCTTATGTCTTGACTTTGCTTTAGGACAGGTCATAGACTGTGCATCTCATTAAGCTTCACAGTGACAAGGTCATGTTCTGAGCTGGCCAGTGTGTGGCACACACCCAGCCATGCCTGCAGATGTCTGCTGAAAGGCAGCTTTATGACCACCCTTTTGCTTTGTGCCTGTAGAGCTACGAAAACCGTAGCTCACTGAGACTCAGTTACCGAAACTATCAAATGACAAACAAGTCAAGGGTTTGAGATTTTTCCCTCAAGGACATATCTTCTGTGAGGCTTTCAGCTTTCTTAAAAAAATATTTTATTTGAAGATAAAACTCTGCCGGGCACACTGGCTCACGCCCATAATCCCAGCAATTTGGGAGTCCGACACAGGCAGATCACTTGAGGTCAGGAGTTCAAGACCAGCCTTGCCAACTTGGTGAAACTCCCTTTCTACTAAAAATACAAAAACTTAGCCAGGCATGGTGGTGCACACTTGTAATCCCAGCTACTCTGGAGGCTGAGTCAGGGGAATCCTTTAAGCCCGGGAGGTGGAGGTTGCAGTGAGCCGAGATTGTGCCACTGCACTCCAGCCTGGGCGACAGGGTGAAACTCAGTCTCAAAAAAAAAATACAAAATAAAAAAAAAAGAGATAAAACTGACTTGTTATATGCCTGTTAAAATGGGTCTCCTCCTTATTTTTGGTGTGTGGTTTTTTTTTTTTTTTTGGCTTCCTCTGTTCATTTTCACTCATCTCCCCTTTCCCTCTTCAGAGGACCAGATTTGCCCGTCTTCTTTCAAGCAGATGACTGAGTCAATCCCACATTACATATGAGGAAACTGAGGTAACAGTGGAAATACCCTGAAAAAACAATTTTCTTCCTCTGTTAAAAGGAGATAACTATTTTTTTCCATAGAACTGTTGTAAAGGTCAGAGCTAATGTATTCAAAGTTCCTAGTGAACTACCTAGTTTATACGTATTGAAACAGAGAGAGCTGATGCTGATATTTTGATATTCCAGATTACTTGGTGATATGCCTTATCATATCATAGAATATAATAAATGTTAATTTATACAAGCATTATATATATGTTTGCGTATATATACACACATATTATCTTAAGAAAAGTTAGAACCTTTTTCTCTCTCTGTACGTTTCTTGCAACTTTATGATATTAAACAAATGGAAGTGTTAGAGGTAACTAGGAACAAGGAGAGACCAGGAAAGGGAGGAGAAGTGGCTACATTTTAAATGACAGGTAACATTGTGTCCGGAATTTATTCCTTGTGGTGGGTTCTTCGTCTTGCTGACTTCAAGAATGAAGCAGCCAACCTCGCGGTGAGTTACAGCTGTTAAAGATGGTGTGTCCGGAGCTTCCTCCTTCCCGTGGGCTCGTGATCTCACGGACTTCAGGAGTGAAGCCGCAGACTTTCGTGGCGCGTGCTACAGCTCTCAAAGGTGGGGCGGACCCAAAGAGTGAGCAGCAGCAAGATTTATTGTGGGGAGCAAAAGACCAAAGCTTCCACAGCCTGGATGGAGACCCAAGCGAGTTGCTGACGCTAGGTTGGGTGGCCAGCTTTTAGTCCCTTATTTGGCCCTGCCCACATCCTGCTGATTGGTCCATTTTACAGAGTGCTGTTTGGTGCATTTGCAATCCTTTAGCTAGACATAAAAGTTCTCCAAGTCCCCACCTGCACCAGAAGCCCAGCTGGCTTCACCTCTCAACATGGTCAGTCTTTTTTTTTTTTTGAGACAAAATTTCGCTCTTGTTGCTGAAGCTGGAGCACAATGGCATGATCTCAGGGGCTCACTGCAACCTCCACCTCCTGGGTTCAAGTGATTCTCCTGCCTCAGTCTCCCTTGTAGCTGGGATTACAGGAGCCCGCCACCACCCTGGCTAATTTTTGTATTTTTTAGCAGAGATGGGGTTTCATGATGTTGGCCAGGCTGGTCTTGACTTCCTGACCTCATGTGATCCACCACCTTCGGCCTCCCAAAGTGCTAGGATTACAGGTGTGAGCCACTCTGCCCAGCCTGGAATTTATATTTCTGACAACTTGCTAGGTGGTGCTCATGCTGCTGGTCTGGGATGTTTTCGCTCCTAAGCTGGGTCCACCTGCCCAGCGCAGTCAGGCCAAACACCCACACCAAGGTTTGCAGCAGGAGAAAAGAGGTGTTTATTTGCAGGGTGCCAAGCAAGGAGAATATAGCAGCTCCTGCTTTACACCTGACCTCCTGATGGCTTGCGAGTAAGAGTTTTGTTTTGTTTTGTTTGAGATGGAGTCTGGCTCTGCCACCCAGGCTGGAGTGCAGTGGCGCGATCTCCGCTCACTGTAAGCTCCGCCTCCCGGGTTCACGCCATTCTCCTGCCTCAGCCTCCCAAGTAGCTGGGACTACAGGCGCCCACCACCACGTCCAGCTAATTTTTTGTATTTTTAGTAGAGATGAGGTTTCACCGTGTTAGCCAGGATGGTCTCGATCTTCTGACCTCGTGATCCGCCCACCTCGGCCTCCCAAAGTGCTGGGATTACAGGCGTCAGCCACCGTGCCCGGCCACAAGTAAGGGTTTTAAAGGCAGGGGTAAATTTCAGGAAAACAGAAGTTACAACAAAATTGTGAATTGATACATTGGTTTGGCCTAAAAAGGTGGGATAGTTTGAGGTAGGAGATTACCGGTCATAGGTATATTCAAAGACTGTTTTGCAATTGATGAAAAAAGAGTTTGTTTAAACATTTGGGGTCAGCAGAAAAGATTATTAGCTCTGGCACGTGGGCACGGCTTCCTCCAGGCCCCTCAAGAATAAATTTAGAGCCAAGGACAAACGGAGTTCGGGGTTCAGTCCTCAGCTCCCCCTTATCTGTGTTCTACCCACCAGCGGATCTGCTCGGTAGGGAGTCTGGGTTTCTGAAAAACAACTCAGGGACATATGTTAAAATGTTACCTTTAGTTTCAAATATCTTATGGCTGGAACTTCCTTGGCTGTTGTTTTAAGCTGTGATTACTTTCTTGCTTATCAAGTTGCTTGCTTCTCAGGGCTAGCTAGGTGCCTGGAATTTCCCTTGAAGGAACTCAAGATTTTCCTTTATTTCCATGCATGGGGGTGCGGGGTGGTGGAATGGAGGGGGTGCAGGCCCCAAGAGGGTTCCCTGCTCCATTTTAGGGACCACACTTGTGAAACAATATCCTCTGAGTAGGAGATTCAATTTTTTCCCATGACAATCTTAAGGTCTATTTCAACAAAGGGCCAGATAGTAAATTTACTGTTGTTCTAGAGGCTGTAATGTCTCTGAACAGCCGTTCAACTCAGTCACAGGAAAGCAATCATAGATAAAATGTAAAAAAATGGGTATGGCCAAGGGCCGGGAGCAGTGGCTCACGCCTGTAATCCCAGCACTTTGGGAGGCCGAGGTGGGTGGATCACGAGGTCAGGAGATCGAGACCATCCTGGCTAACACGGTGAAACACTGTCTCTGCTAAAAATACCAAAGAATTAGCCAGGCGTGGTGGCAGGCGCCTGTAGTCCCAGCTGCTCTGGAGGCTGAGGCAGGAGAATGGTGTGAACCTGGGAGGCGGAGCTTGCAGTGAGCCCAGATAGCGCCACTGCACTCCAGCCTGGGCAACAGAGCAAGACTCCATCTCAAAAAAAAAAAAAAAAAGAAAAAAAAATGGGTATGGCCAAGTTTAATTCTTTGGGCCATAGTTACCAAACTCCTGATTTAGATGATTAGCAATAGTCCTACAAACTCTGAACTCTGTATATCAAGGCAGTATATAATTAAATAACTGATTTTAATTACTATAGGACTTCAATGAAAGGAGAGAATGCTATCAGTTGAAATAGTTTTCTGAAGAGAAAATGGGGCCAGAGACTTCAGGAATCAGCAATATATTTACTGTCTGTTAAATTAATCACCTTTTATTACGTGCTAATCAAGTTCTGCTTTATTTCATAGGACAAGAGTGGTTTTGAATTAAGTAACTCTCAGACAATTGTTTCAGCAAATGATTTAGTTCTCATTTCCATGCTTACGTATAAGTTCTTTCACTCAAAAAAAGAGGAAATCTTTAATTTAGGAATAAAATACAGAGGATTGCTTTAAGTTTGATTTGTTTTCAAAGCCTAAATTTATAACTTTTATGTCGCCCTTGCCAATGATTATTTGCAGTTACAGTCTGTAGTTTCACATCATTAATAACTAGAAAGAAAAATAGGCTTTTTATTTGGCTTCAAAGTGGGTGACGAGTTTTGGAGCTTCATCTGCTTGCCGTGTTGCTATTGATGCCAATATATTTGCAACTTCCCACTTGCAATATCATTATCAACAGGTAGAGAAAGACATAATGGTTTCAATCTCCTTGCTGACAAACACTTCTCTACACTTGTTAAATCACAGATTTAGCTAAAAAAAAATGAAAGGAATATTCCCCGTTGGCTGTGAATTTATAAAAATTGCTTTCTTTGACAGACAGTCCTCTGTTTCCTGTCTCAGGGAAAATACACAAAGTATAATGAACACCATGGAGGCATTTCGTGAACTTACATTTCATTATTCAATGCAGGGAGCACAGACTCTGAAGAGGGAAACCACAGGGGAAATTACACATACCATTTGTCAACTTACATTCCTTTAAGCAAAATGCACCAAATTAAGAATTCGGGACGATAGTTTTGCATTGCTAAGCATATTTGAAAATCATTTGAGGCCGGGTGCAGGTGGCTCACGCCTGTAATCCCAGCACTTTGGGAGGCTGAGGCGGGTGGATAACCTGAGGTCAGGAGTTCGAGACTAGGCTGGCCAACATGGAGAAGTGATGGCGTGGTGGCCAGGCTTGGTGGCAGGCACCTGTAATCCCAGCTACTTGGGAGGCTGAGGCAGGAGAATCGCTTGAACCCAGGAGGAGGGGGTTGCAGTGAGCCAAGATCGCGCCATTGCACTCCAGCCTGGGAGATGGCCCAAGACTGTGTCTCAAAAAAAAAAAAAAAAGAAAAAAGAAAATCATCTGGATGCTGGTCAAAGCTTAAATGCTAAAAAGTTCTACCTCATGAGTTTGTTTTGCTGGTATGTGTGGAGTCCACCTCTATCTTTCTCAGGCTCTCTCTCTTACTCTCTTACTCCCTCCCTCTTTCCTTCCTTCTTCCCTTTCTTCCACCCTCCCTCTGTCTCTTCCACCCTCCCTCCCTCTCTTCCTCCCTCTCTTCCTTCCTTCCTTCTTTCCTGTACATTCTCACCAGCTACAACCTTTGGACCCTCTTGACAAACGTTTTTGTGTCTTCCATGAGGATGATTACTACTACCTTGTTGCTGATGGTAAGCCACATTTCCTGTTGCCATATTGAAGAAATGAAATGGCAGCTTGAAGGCAGCAGGACAGAGATTCGCTGCCAAACAACCAAATCAGCTGTAACTGCCTATTGGTATGGAGGACAGAAGGGCTCCAGGCTGTACCATCATTGAGATGCAGGAATTCAAGTGAGTCCTCCGTATTCGAACTGGCCTGGAGTTGGTGCTTGGGAGTTGATGGCTACTTCTACATATAACTACACAAAGAACTGGCTTAATATTAATGCTCAAGTAAATGAGTCACTAAACAAACAAGAAAAACAAAACCAAACTATGAAATCTGTTGTTAAAAGTATATTAAAACTTCAGATTGAAAACGATTGAAATCAATTATTAAATATGTTTCAAAAAAAGAAAGCATGCTACATCCATTTGGATTGTTTTCATAGGTAATATCAAACTGCTAATTCAGTCATTGATAAATGTGTGCAATGAGGTGCAGCCCACAAAGCCTTTAATCAGTGTGACCACTCCAATATCTCATGGCCTTTAATCTTGCTTCTGTTCAGTTATCAACATTGGATGTTATAACATCAGGTGGCATGATGTGTGACATTTGTCTGTCATTCATTCATTCCATTATTTATTGAATGCCTATTACAGCACAGAATTTGACATGGGAGTGGGAGAGTAATCGTGAACAATACTAGTAAAATGCCTGCCCTCATGAGGATTATGTTCCTGTTGTCATGAAGTTGTCATCTACTTCTAGATAATAAACAAGAAACAAATAATCAAAATGCACTCAAAGAATAATAATAAGGGCTTGAGAAAGTTAAAGTACTTTAAGAAAGTTAAAAAAAAAAAAAACTAGTCATGGGGCAGTGGCTAATTTAGTTTGAGTGGTCAGGGAGGCCTCTTCACAGAGTTCACATTTTGCTGAAAACTAAAGAAGATCCAGCCTTGAGAAGATGTGGAAAAGGGAACAGCAAATGCAAAAGCCTGATACAGGAAGAGCTTTGGATGGTGATATTTCAGCAAGAACATCCTCAAGGCTGGAGCAGGGTGAACAGGAGGGAAACCAGTAGCATGTGGAATAGGATCAAATGAGCATTCAACTCTATTTTTCCAGGGATTGGAGAATCAGATAAGGCCCCCCATGTATGCTGTAAATAACCAAGACTGACCTTCTACATTAAAAGAGAGAGATGTGTCTTTTGTTTTGAATGTTAAAAACAGTTTAAAAGTCTTTACAAAATTACCAAAGACAAATAATATCACATATATCAAATTTATCCATTTGATTAATAATTTTTAAGATTTTGAAGATTAATAATTTTTAAAATTATTTTTATTTCATGATTTTGCATAAAAGTTGTGAGTGAAATAGATACTGTGATTGGAGAAAAGACAAGGAGACAATGTGTATGTGTCTATTTGGCAGGGGGTGGGGACACGTCATAATATATATTTGGTATGCATCCTATCTAGTTTCTAATTAAAACCAAAACTGGCTGGGCGCGGTGGCTCACGCCTGTAATCCCAGCACTTTGGGAGGCCAAGGCGGGCAGATCACGAGGTCAGGAGTTCAAGACCAGCCTGGCCAATATGGTGAAACCCCGTCTCTACCAAAAATACAAAAATTAGCCGGGCGTGGTGGCGGGCACCTGTAGTCCCAGCTACTTGGGAGGCTGAGGCAAGAGAATCACTTGAACCAGGGAGGCGGAGGTTGCAGTGAGCCAAAATCGCTCCACTGCACTTTAGCATAGGAGACAGAGCAAGACTCCGTCTCAAAAAAAAAAACCAAAATTATAATATGACTCACCACAGCAACCCATTTACATCTTCTGTTACATGGCAACAAGGAACTAAATATTAATCATAAACCCCCAAAGACATTAATCCTAGGATGTAAAGTCACTCCCTAAATCACTACGTCTTTAAGTTTCATGGGTCCACTCCTTGTCTATGGGTGATCTCTGTTGTAGAATTTGTCCCATCCCACTTCCTTGGGCTGCTTCCCTCAGTAAACTCACACATTCACTCTCTCCAATAAAATCAGAATAATGATGAAGTGGTACCACTTTCTTGCTTCATTGGCAAATAACTATGGAAGCTAAGTGTCTTGTTAAGAACTATGTTAGCAGATCATAATGAGCCCTAGACTTGCTATCTTTTAAACATTGATGAAAGATAAGATGTAAAACTAGCAGTTTCTGACTTGCATTAATAAAGTGTTAAGAAGGGCGAGAGCCAAGGATTGCCACAGGGAGGAAATTAAGTAACCCGCTTACTGCATTTCCTTGGGCAACAGTAGATAAAATGTTTGGCTTGGGTAAAGAACTGTTAAAACCTTAAAATAAGATTTAATGACCCCATTTTTAAAAAACTTAATTTTTAATCAGGTTTTTAAACACAGAGTGTATTTCCTTCAGTATGGCAGCTGTGCCATAGAGTTCACTCTATGTAATGTTTTTGTATTTAAAAAAATAGTTTGTACTTTAAAAAAATACATAGCTGTATTGACATATAGTTTATATAATGTACATTTTATCCATCTAAAAGTAAAATTCAGCCTCCCAAGTACCTGGGATTACAGGCACCTACCACCATGCCTAGCTAACTTTTAGCTAGCTAATTTTTAGCTAGTATTTTTAGTAGAGACAGGGTTTTGCCATGTTGGCCAGACTTGTCTCGAACTCCTGACCTCAAGTGATCTGCCCATCTCAGCCTCCCAAAGTGCTGGGATTACAGGTGTGAGCCACCATGCCCAGCCTTTTTTGTGGTTTTGATTTATATTGTTCTAATGACAAATAATGTTGATCATCTTCCTATGAGCACACAGGCCAATCTTTGGAAAAATCTTTAGTCACATTCATTGCTCATTTTTAAACTGGGTTATTTGTATTTTTATTATTGAGTGGTAAGTGTTCTTTATACATTCTGGATATAATCTCTTATCAGATATATGATTTGCAAATATTTTCTCTCATTCTGTGTGTCGCCTTTTCAGTTTCTTGGTAGCATCTTTGGAACTACAAAAATTCTGGCCAGGTGCAGTGGCTCAGGCCTGTAATCCTAGCATTTAGGGAGGCCAAGGCGGGCAGATCACCTGATGTCAGGGGTCCGAGACAAACCTGGCCAACATGGCGAAACCCCATCTCTACTAAAAATACAAAAATTAACCTGGTGTGGTGGCGCATACCTGTAATCCCAGCTACTGGGGAGGCTGAGGCACGAGAATTGCTTGAACCCAGGAGGCAGAGATTGCAGAGAGCCAAGATCACACCACTGCACTCTAGCCCGGGTGACAGAGTAAGACTCCACCTCAAAAAAAAATTTTTTTTACTTTAAAAAAAAATTCAATTGACAAATAATGACTGTGTGTATTTATGGGATACAATGTGGTATATTCATATATGTATAAATTATAGGAAGTCCAACTTATCTATTTTCTTCTTTTGTTGCTTGTGCTTTTGGTGTCATATCTAAGAAAGCTAAAGTCAAGAAGATTTTTTCCCCTATGCTCTCTTCTAAGAGTTTTATAATTTTATCTATTAAATTTTAGTATATGATATATTTTTGAGGTAACTTTTTATATAAAATATGAAGAAAGGGTCCAGTTTCAGTAGTTAGCATGTGACATCCAGTTTTCCCAGCACCATTTGTTGAAAAGACTATTATTTCCATTGAACAGCCTTGGCATTCTGGTTGAAAATCAACTAACTATTAATACAAACATTGATTTCTAGACTCTTAGCTGTATCCCATTGGTCTATATGTCTATCCTTATGCCAGTACAAGTCTGTAATTATTACCATAGCTTTGTAGTAAATTTTGAAATAGATAAGTGTGCATACTCCAAATTTGCTCTTCACTTTTGAGATTACTTTGACTATCAGGAGTCCCTTGCATTTCCACATGAATTTTTGGATGGGCTTGTCAATTTCCACAGAAAAGGCTGTTGGGATGTCTATAGAGACGTGGTGACTGTATATCAATTTGGAAAGCCATCTTAATAATGTCTGTCTCCCAATCTCTGAACATTGGTGTCTTGTCATTTATTTACTCCTTTTTTTTTTTTAACCTTCTTTCAAGTATGTTTTGTAGTTTTAGGGTATAACTTTTGCTCTTTTTGAATAATTAATTTCTAAGCATTTTATTTTTTGATGCGATTATCAATGGAATTGTCTTAATTTGAAGTGTTCATTGCTAGAGTACAGAAATACAATTTTTTTTTTTAATTTAAAGGAGTTTAATTGAACAACAAACAGTTCAAGAATCGGGCAGCCTTCCCAGGCAGAGTAGGCTCGGACACTCCAGCGCAGTCATGCAGTGGAAGGTTTATGGACAGAAAATGGAAGTGAGGTACAGAAACAGCTGGATTTGGCTACAGCTTGGCATTTGCCTTATCTGAACATGGTTTGAACAGTTGGCTACATTTGATTGGCCAAAACTCAGTGATTGGCACAAGTGTAGTCTGTTTACACCTCCACTTGTCACAATATACAGACAAACTTTTAGGCCAAACTTAAATATATAAGGAGGCAGCTTTAGGCTAAACTTGATTTCAACACCTGTATTCCAACACTTTGGGAGGCCGAGGCAGGAGGATCACTTGAGCCTAGAAGTTAGAGGTCAGCCCAAGCAACATAGTGAGACCTTGTCTCTGCGAAAATAAATTAGCCAGGCATGGTAGCATGTACCTGTAGTCCCAGCTTATCAGGAGACTGAGGCCAGAGGATCATTTGAGCCCAGGAGTTCAAGGTTGTAGTGAGCTACAAG
This sequence comes from Pan troglodytes, assembly GCF_028858775.2. Classification (NCBI taxonomy): domain Eukaryota; kingdom Metazoa; phylum Chordata; class Mammalia; order Primates; family Hominidae; genus Pan; species Pan troglodytes. Next base: position 55,856,436 of record NC_072409.2, on the reverse strand, counting down.
TGCGCCACTGCACTCCTGGGCAACAGAGCAAGACCCTAGCTCAAAAAGAAAAAAATAATGACATAAGCAATTATGTGGAAATAAGGTCATACCTGTCAAAGTAATCAGCTGAAAGCAGTTGCCTCTGAGGTGCAGGAAAGGGGAAAAGTGGAGATAAGGGAACTACTTTTCTTTGAAAAAAAAAAAAAGACAAAACTAACACTTCAAGCCAGGCAAAGTGGCTCACACCTGTAATCCCAGCACTTTGGGAGGCCAAAGCGGGTGGATCACCTGAGGTCAGGGGTTCGAGACCAGCCTAACATGGTGAAACCCTGTCTCTACTAAAAATACAAAAATTAGCTGGGCACGATGGTGGGCGCCTGTAATCACAGCTACTCGGGTGGCTGAGGCAGGAGAATTGCTTGAACCTGGGAGACAGAGGATGCAGTGAGCCAAGATTGCACCATTGCATTCCAGCCTGGGTGACACAGCAAGACTCTGTCTCAAAAAAAAAAAAAAAACTAACACTTCATTACCTCTGAATGGACATTAAAAAATGTTTTAATAAATAAAAAAAGATTTAATACTTCAAACTATGGGCACACAAAACCTTGATAAAAATAAAAACAAATTTAGAAATCTATTATTAATAGGACAGCATGTTGAGAGACTTTAAAGGAGTTTTTTAAAGTATTTTTAAAATAATCTCAAATTTATAGAAGTCTTGGAATTAAAGTACAAAGAACTTTTGTTTTGCTAAATGATTTGAAAGTTCCTGACCTGACTCCTTATAACCCCTACATACTGTATGTCTTCTATAAACAAGGACTGAATGCAATAAAATTGTAATATAGCTAGCAAAATCAGGAAATCAACATTAATAGATTTCTACCATCCAACCAACAGACCTATTCAAGTTTTGCCAAGTCAGGATCCAGTTCAGAATCACCACTGCACTTATTTCTCACGTCTCTTTCATCTTCAGTCTGGAACAGTTCTTCAGTCTTTCCTTAACTTTCATGACTTTACACTTCTATTACAGGCCAATTATTCTGTAGAATTTTCCTAAATTTGAATTTGTTGCTTTAGGATTAGATTCCAATTATGTATTATTGGCAGGAGCATCATAGAAGTGATGCTGTGTTCTTCTTGCTAGACTATCAGGAGGCACACGATTGCAATTTGTCCTATTACTGATGATGTTCATTTTAGTTACTTGATTAAGGTGGCGCCTGCCAGATTTTTCCACTGTGAAGTGACTTCCTTTTGTAACTAATGAATAATTTGTGAAGAGCTGCTTCGAAATGACGTAAATATCTGTTGATTTGAAAATACAACAAAATTATACTATGAATTGAATAATACAACTAAATTAATTTGCATTTTATCAATGACAACCAGATCCACATACTTTTGCAAAACAGTTGCTGGTGTGTGTGCGCAACAGGTTGTTGACTTAGGCAATGTGTGGAATGTTCTGGATTCCTAGACCCCAGGCAGTAGCTCCAAGACAGGTTTGAACTTTCAAGTAAGACAAACTTAGTTTTGATTTCCAGTTGTACACTTAGAAGCTATGGATGGTAGATTCTTTGTTGGGGAAAATGGCAGCAATTCTCACTCCCTGTGTCCACCCCTTTGGTTGTCCCCTTCCATACCGGCTGGCCATGCCCTTGTGACCTGCTTTGGCCAATGGGAGAATAGCAAATATGACATAAGTGAGACATGGGAAGTTCTTGTGTTGCTGCCCTTATGCTGCTTTTGAAACTCAACCCCTATGTTCAAGCTCTCCTGGATAATGAGACTTGTGGTCGCATTCCCATTACCCAGCTGACGATGAGCTCCTCCTGTCCCTAAAATATGAGGCCCCTTAGCCATCCAGCCCCCATCCCGTTATTGAGAAACAAGTATTACCTGTTTGAAATCATAAACGGGTGGTTTATGATGCAGCAAAAACTAACTTACATACAACATGACCTCATGTGGGTTTCTTAATTTCTCTGAGTCTCAGCTTTCTCATCTATAGGATGGAGATAAGGCAATCAACCTCGCTATTTAGAGGATTAAATGAGAAAATATATGCGAAGTGCTTGGCATAGCATAAATACTCAACACATATGGTAATTTTTTAAAAACCCTCTATATTAGTCCCTTTTAATTAAAATTTTAATTAAAACAAAAGAAAAACAAAACAAAACAAAAACCTCTGCTGGGTGGACTAGGGGCAGCCCTCAGGCTAGATGCACTGATTTAGTACTTTTAATAGTGGCAGGAGTCAGACAAACCCCTAGGCAGATAGTGGCATGTCCCCAGTGAAATCCAACTTTCAAACCAAAGGCAGTTTAAAGCCCGAAAGCTAAGCTCTTCCTGTTGGTGCACTTTCCTCTGACTGATCCCCACCCTTCACTTACTTTACATATATCTACCCTTCCCTAAGTGGTTTTCTACACTGTCATGCCACCTTTGAATGGTTCCTTTGTTTTAGCCTTTTTTGCATACTCATAAACCAATCAGCATGCAGTCCCCACTTCTGAGCCCATAAAAGCCCTGGACCCAGCCACGCTGGGAGAGAGACCACCGGACTTCAGGTCAGGGACCACCCTCGCATCCCCTCTCCGCTGAGAGCTGTTTCATTGCTTCATAAAACTCTTCTCTGCCCTTTTCACCCTTCCATTGTCAGCAAAGGGTATGAAGAAGGCAGTAACACCATAGCCCTCCACCCCTCCCCCACTATCTGTGCCCAGTGGCAGCCCCTTGCCATGAGAGCCAGTGCAGGGCCAGGCCAGCCAGGGAGCCTCTGGTAGGAGCAGGCAACAGGACTGACAGAGTTGTTAACACACCCCCCATTCATTGTTAACATGCCCCTGTTTGTCAGGCTGCTGACGGTGGGACTAAAAGAGCTGTTAGCATGGCTGTAACATCCCCTCTGGGGCTTCAGAGTCGAGTGCTTTCCCGTTTGGGCGCCACCAAGTTCCCTTCATCTGCATGCCAGAGTTCACCCCTGGAGTCACTTCCGACAGGCCTGATCCAGCTGCAGGCCCCAAAGGGAGCCCGCTCTTGTGCCAGCATTTGGAGATGCTGGCAAGATGAGGCACTCACTTGATCACACACCCCCTCCTACTGGGGCTGAGCACGCAGTCTCGGTGGCTGCAGGATCCCCACCAGAGTGCAAGCCCAAGTGGGCAGGGCACCTCCTGCCTGGGGCAGAGCTAGGCATGGGCAGGGGCATCGCCAGCCAGAAGTCTGCAGTTGGAAAAGTGTCCGAGAAAATTCCTGCGTCACTTTGGAAGCAGTCTTCCTATCCTAGAATGCCAGAGGGCAAGCATCTGAAAGATCTGGAAGGATGAGGCAGCAAAGGCCAAGATGTGAATGTACACTGCCCCTGTCAGAGGTGATCGAACCAGAGCGATTCCATCTTGAATAGGGGCTGGGTAAAATAAGGCTGAGACCTGCGAGGCTGCATTCCCACTAGCTTAGGCATTCTAAGTCAGGATGAGATAGAAAGTCCGCACAAGATACAGGTCACAAAGACCTTGCTGATAAAACAGGATGCAGTAAAGGAGCCAGCCAAAACCAAGATGGTGACGAAAGTGACCTCTGGTCATCCTCACTGCTCATTATATGCTAATTATAATGCATTTCCATGCTAAATGACACTCCTGCCAGTGCCAGGACAGTCTACAAATGCCATGGCAACATCAGGAAGTTACCCTATAGGGTCTAAAAAGGGTAGGAACCCTCAGTTGCAGGAATTGCCCACCCCTTTCCCGGAAAACTCATGAATAATCCACCCTTTGTTTAGCATATGATCAAGAAATAACTGTAAGTATAGTCAGTCGAGCAGCTCATGCCGCTACTCTGCCTATGGAGTAACCATTCTTTCATTCCTTTACTTTCTTAATAAGCTTGCTTTCACTTTATGGACTTGCCCCAAATTCCTTCTTGCAGGAGGTCCAAGAACCCTCTCTTGGGGTCTGGATAGGGACCCTTTTCCAGTAACATCCCCATCACAGCCCTAATCACTAGGGGACCCTCTAGGCTCTTCCTGCCCTCCCCAGACTGTCTCCCTTAAACATGCTGGATGCAGGGGTGCATCAGTGACTCCGCTGGTGCCTCCAGGAAAATAAAGTGTGGACCTCTGTGGACAAGAAACAACCCAAAGTAAAGACGACTCCTCACAGGCAGGATGCATATCCACTTGTATGTATGTTGGTGTGCTGGGGCCCGGAGGCTCCTAATAACAATGTCACCGCTGCTTCACGTGGAAGAAAGCTGAGGCTCAGAGAGATTAAGGAACTTGTCCAGGGCCATACCGGAGTCCAGGCCCGTGTGTTGTCATGGTCTGAGGTTTGAACTCCAACCGTTTAAGGAGCTGGGATAGAACTGGGGAGGGAGTGTGGTGGGTGGGAACAGCGGGCAGATAGATGCTGGCTGGTCTCCAAGGGGCCTAGGTTCTGCCAGAGGGACAACAGGTGAGGAAAACAGGCCTCGGGGTGGATGAGTGAATCTTCAGAGGATGGGCGCAGACCCGGAGGGCCGTGAAAGGTGACAGGGTTATTACAGTCTTGGTTGCATAAGGGGGTAACTAGCGGTTTCTCGGCTGAAAAAGAGGAGGGGGGCTAGAGCTTCCCCCCTCCAACCGCGGAGCACGCAGCCGCTCAGCAGGCTGCCACACAGGGTCCCCCACCTCCGCAGCTGGGGGACCTGAACTCGCCAATAGGAGGTTCCTCCTGCACGCGCGGCTTCACCCTCCCTCCAGGGCTCCCGTTGCATTTCACTCCCTGCCTAAGGTCGCCCGCCGGTGAGGGCGGAGGAGAAAGAACTGCAGCTCCTGAGGACAGAATCTGCTTCAAGGCACCCTGACCGGCGCCCAACCCCACCCCGGCTGCGGCCCGCCGCCCTGATCCCCACTGCGCTGCACGGTCTTCCCTTCCAACACCGAGGGCGCTGCAAGGACGCCCTGTCCCTGCCACTCATTCATATTAATGACTCCTCCCCCCAGGCTTTCCTCAGGTGAGTTCCGACCGCTCTGCCCGAAACATTTTCATCCCACACTCTCCCCAAGTTCCCTTCCGTCTGGGCAAATCTTGTCCTTTACCCGGCACTGGGGTCGCTCCAGAGCTTTCAAACCAGCTTCCCCAGGGCGCTGTGCAGGGCCGGGCCCCTACAATTTTTGTATATTGATCTTGTACCTTGCCGTCAGGCTGAACTTGTTTGTTAGTTCCAATAATTTTTTTTAGTGGCATTGTTGGGGTTTTCTATATAAAGATAATGTCATCTGCAAGTAGAGCTAATTTTACCTCTTCCTTTCCAATCTGAATGCCTTTACTTTATTCTTCGTTTAATTATCTTATCTTGGCTAGAACCTCCAATACAATGGTAAATAAAAGAGGTAAATGTGCTGCAGTGAGCCTTAAAGTTTTATGTTGCCTTAGCATCCATTTTTAAATATGTGTTTAACTTTCTCAAACCAGAAGCAGGGTTCAGTCACTCTTGATGCAGTTTCCTGTACTGTACCCCCAAATGGCTCCAGGTGGTGACCAGAAATAAAAACCTGGAGGCATCTCTGTCTTCTAGCAGGATGGGCTCCCAGCTTTCCTGCTGCTTCCTCTAAACGACCATTTAAACACTTTTCAGTCACAATGTGACTTCCTAGTACTAGTGCCTGCTTGCTTTAAGCCCATCAATTTAAAGCTCCCTGTTTATATAATGCCCTGGACCCAATAAAGGCAATGACCTCCGTGTGTGTGTGTGTGTTTTCTAAGCATGCTGTGTGCCCCCCAGGGAACTTTCATACTGTGGTCATGTCATTGAAGCCACATCTGCAATCTGACCCATGCAGGTGGATCTCCTGCTGCTGCGCTTCTGTCTGGGTCTCTGGTGGCTGCAGAAACAATGGCTACAAGCTGAGCAGATAAAGAAACTCAGAGAGTTCATTCTAAACAAGTGAACAACCTCTTCTTCCTGATCTAAGGCAAAAAGCATTTAACCTTTCATCATTTATTTCTCCACAAGTGTGGCATGTCATCATTGCCACTCACTGACCCACACACTCATGGTTCATAGCCTGAGAAATAGTTTGCAAAGGCATATTTACCTTCATTGAAACCTTAGAAAACATTTATAAAGGCAGTTCAAAAATCAACCTTAAAATATGCCATAAAAAGACATAGAGAGGTAAGAAGATACTCATGAAATCAGTCATTGTCTCAAACATGAATAATTTTAGAGAAAGTGGATTGGGACCTTCTTTCCCTGGTTCTCTTGCTTTTTTCTATTCTCTTCTGCGAGCAATAATCCTTTTGTCTGGCTTCTTCATTATTTCAAAGGAGAAAGTACAATACGAGCATGCATTCACCTATACTGTCAATTCCAGAAAAAAATAGCAGAGTTAAATATAAATGGACCTTAGTCATATTTAACCATTGCTCTCCTTGACAATCCAAAGCTTAATAAAGTACATCTCTTTCCATTTAGAAATTAATATATTCATACTCATACTGTTAACCTACTAAAATAAAAAAGTAGATGGAAATAATATACATGGAGCTAAAGTCAATATTAAATAGTCACAGACATATGGTTTGTGACTATTAAACATAATATATGAATTCTTCTGGTGGGTTATACAATTTTAATTGGTTGATTAAGGGACCATTCTATTCTTCAAAGGAGATAATCATGCTAAATTTTAAGAAAAATTACAGTGGAGGTATTCATTTATCTATGTCTTTATAAAAATGTAATATAAAATGTTTATGCAAAGGAGGCCTGTGAGAGAGGCCTGTGTTAAGGGTTTAATAAGATATTTGGAGTAGTTTCATCCCATGACCACACATGTTCTGCTTTACCATCTGCAATCTCATTAGCTGTCCATGAAGATGCTGTGCTGAATGTAGACCTGAAATTTAGACCTAAGCACTCACATATATGAAATATACATTGCTAGAGGAGCAAATAAACGAAGAAGAAAAACATTTTCTGACTTGTGGCTTCACTTTTGAACAATAACCAAAAATATTCTACATGCTCAAAGGAAAAAAAAACTCATTTTATTCTTATGAGACCAAAGGATTTTATTCTTAGGAGACCAAAGAAATTGACAACAGAAGGTGAAATACAATGCAACCAGCCTGGGAAATCTTTCTGCTTGGTTCAGCTGGGCCATGGACAATTTCAAAACGAAGCAATGTGAACACAGCACATTAATGAATGGATAAAGAAACATGGAGAGAAGATACATTACTTTGGCTACCAGAGGTACAAATGCAAAAAGATTCTCCACTTTTGACTAGTAGAACTGATGATGGATTTAAAATCAGCTGCACATTGAGGGATTTTTGTTCAAGTGTAACATAAATTGTGTTACAATATGAGGATAAAATATGTTATTTTGGGCTATGTTTTAGTGCATAAACACTAACAACATTAATGAATGTTATAATAATTTACTTGAAAGATGTTTAATCTATTTGTAAATAGCTCTGTCACCTGCTGAATGGCTTTCATATGTTTCAAGTAATATTTAATTTCTAAAGAGTATCCTAGACTTTACTCTGAGGATTTATTATATTAACTCTCTCAAAGAGCCCTTATATTGTAAAGAGAGTGTTATCTAGAAAACAAACCTCCTGGGTGTCACACATTGCTAGTTATGATATTGCTTAAGGTAAAATGGGAAAATTACAGCCCAAGGCTATTTCCCAGTTACCTCTGCTTAGGGACAATAACTGAACGACCCCACAGAAAACACATTAGGGTAGAAGGGGCCTGTTTTCCAGGAATTCCTGCTTCTTCATGTTAAGTACCCTCCCAACCAAGTGAAAGCAAAGACTTCTTAGTAGAAAGGCAAATTCAGCAAACTACTTTCCTTTTTTATCTGAGATAAAAATTAAGTGAGTCTTTGTGTTTTTGTGTATTTATGTTCTCCAGTTTTGCCCTTGTTTATTTTCTGTTCTTTATTAATGAATCAGTAGTTCCATTCTTGAGTTGTTTTGAATTATTTCACCTGGAAGGAGACAAATTTAAGAAGTCCTAGTAAGTAAGCATGAAAAGGGGACTTAAATAAGTATCAGGAATCAAATGCACTGAGTCCTCGGGTGAGTATTCAACTCCTGGGGACTGAGAAGTAATCCTTTCCACTGCGTCTATTTTATTTCTCTTGAAGAAAATAAAAATCTAACAAAAGTGCTTAGCTATCCAAAATTATCAAATATTGAAAGAATGATTTTTTTTCCACATCAAACAAAATTTAGTTAAATGGTAGTTTCCACATAAGTATAAAACGTTGAGCAGCATTAGAGATTAACCCTGTGAGGTGGGGGAGATAAAGAAAGGTTTAGTGGTGGTACAATTAGCTGAGGAGTCAAGAGAAATAGAAAACAAAAAATCTTCTATTTTGCCTTCTTTGGATCATGAATCCATTGTTATGTTTTATTTTTATTAAACAATTATTTCCCATGCTGGAAGAGTGAAAGAGTTGAGCCATCCTAAGGAACTTAAGGTGTGACAATTTACAGAGAAGAATAGTTGTAACATTGCTCATTTACTCTGAGTATAAACATGAAAAATATTTTTAAAAACTACAGTGAAATAATTTATTCCACAGAGAAGTCATGGAGCTCTGTTACACATCATATTGTATACTAATAGCTTTGGGTGGGTGGTCTTCAGTTGATAGCACAGAAATGGAGTACGAATTTGCAGGGAAATGACACCAATTGAATTAGGCTTCAGTTTACCAGCTACTGATTCCTATTAACAGGGCATTTTGATGTGAGTCTCCACTAAGCATGTGAGTTAGAAAATAGCTCTAAAGACCATCCTTGATGGATCATTACTTTGAGATGCAAACCCCAGATTGCATTATTAAAACATCTTGGAATCAATTCTGTGCATTTCCAAATAAGCTCTGGCATGGATATGACCACATCATTAATACAGTTTACTTCTCTGGATCCTAGACTCTTTTTTTTTTTTTTTTGAGATGGAATCTCACTCTGTGCCCAGGCTGAAGTGCAGTGGTAGGATCTCAGCTCACTGCAAGCTCCGCCTCCCAGGTTCACGCCATTCTCCTGCCTCAGCCTCCCGAGTAACTGGGACTACAGGCACCTGCCACCACGCCTGGCTAATTTTTGTATTTTTAGTAGAGACGGGGTTTTGCCATGTTGGCCAAGCTGGTCTTGAACTCCTGGCCTCAGGTGATCCACCCACCTCGGTTTTGAGAACAAGAACACCATATCTGCTGGTCTCGAACTCTTGACACCTGAGGTGATCCACGGTCCTCAGCCTCCCAAAATCCTAGGATTACAGGCGTGAGCCACCGCACCCAGCCAAAAAAACTGATGCTATTTTCTACACACCTTGCACCTTATGGATGTGCCTACCAGAGATCTGGATTATAACCCTACCTTGTCACCATAAAAAATTCATTCCTATTGGACACTGACATGAAAGCTTTCTGTTACATTTTGTGATTGAGCAGTTTTCTCTTACAGCTTATTTACAAGGGAAAGAGAAAGGAAACAAGAAATAGTTTCAAAAAAACAGCCAAAATTTCAGTAATCATTAAAATCAACAGAATTAAATACTCTTTTTTTGGAATGAAATTTTGCTCTTGTTGCCCAGGCTGGAACGCAATGGCACAATCTCAGCTCACTGCAACCTGTGCCTCCCGGGTTCAAGCAATTCTGCCTCAGCCTCCTGAGTAGCTGGGATTGCAGGCGCCCGCCACCACGCCTGGCTAATTTTTGTATATTTAGTAGAGACGGGGTTTCACCATGTTGACCAGGCTGGTCTTGAACTTCTGACCTCAGGTGATCCACCCGCCTCGGCCTCCCAAAATGCTGGGATTACAGGTGTCAGCTACCACTGCCAGCAATTAAATACTCTTTTTAAAAGCCTTGAGGGAACCATGTAAAGATCTCAAAACTCTAAGATATTTTCACATCCTGTCCCCATATTCCAAGGTTAGGAAGATTGAGAAGGTATTCATTTACTATTAGTTATTTATTTTATTGTTATTTATATTAAAAATCTCAAGGCAAAATATTAGGTGATTATCCCAAAAGATTACATTAAAGCATATTCCATAATTAAATATACATTTTCAAATTTAGAAGTTAGTTTTAAAAGCTCATCAGTTAAGGTCTGGAACATAAAAAACATTTCATAAAATTAAGGTTTCGGCCGGGGGTGGTGGCTCATGCCTGTAATCCCAGCACTTTGGGAGGCCGAGGTGGGTGGATCACGAGGTCAGGAGATTGAGACCATCCTGGCTAACACAGTGAAACCCCATCTCTACTAAAAATGCAAAAAATTAGCTGGGTGTGGTTGCGGGTGCCTGTAGTTCCAGCTACTCGGGAGGCTGAGGCAGGAGAATGGCGTGAACCCGGGAGGCGGAGCTTGCAGTGAGCCGAGATCGCGCCACTGCACTCCAGCCTGGGTGACAGAGACTCCATCTCAAAAATAAAAAAAAAAAAATTAAGGTTTCACTGATCCTCTGTCCCAGCAGTTCTAATCCCAAGAGAATTAAAAAAAACATAGGTTCACATGAAAACTTATGATAGTTCAAGGCATCTTTATTTCTAACATCTAAACATCCCAGCTGTCCATCAATAAGAGAATGGGCTAACAAATGGTATACAATGGAACAGTACTCACAATAAAAAGAATCAACTTTTTTTTTTGAAGGAGTCTCACTCTGTTGCCCAAGCTGAAGTGCAAGTGGTGAGATCTCGGCTCACTGCAAGCTCCGCCTCCGGGTTCAAGCGATTCTCCTGCCTCAGCCTCCGGAGTAGCTGGGATTACAGGTGCCCGCCACCACACCCAGCTAATTTTTGTATTTTTAGTAGAGACGGGGTTTCACCATGTTGGCCAGGATGGCCTCAAACTGCTGACCTCAAGTGATCCACGTGCCTGGGCCTCCCAAAGTGCTGGGATTATAGGCGTGAAGCCACTGTGCCTGGCCAAGAATCAACTTACTGATAAACACAACAAGACAGCTGAATCGCAAATAATAGTATGAAAAAGCTTTTAACAAATGCCTACCTGCCTGAACTCCTTCCTTTTCTTCTTTTATGTTTTTAACCTGGCTTAATTTTCTTGGCTTCATTATTTTAAGCAATTTTTGCAGTGTTGAAAAATTTGCAAGTAAGTTTTCAGAAACAGTTAACTTCAAAATCCTATACATGCTATACATGGAGACAGTAAAAACATGGATGGAAAGAAATAATCACTTTATTTACATTTTCTGTTTACATGATAAGTAGTAATTTAGCTGAGGTTGACAATTTATTTAAATGAGATAAAAGTCATTTACATTGTCTCTGTGGCTGTTTTCACGATACAAAGGGATGCAAAGGTAGGGTGTTACTGAGCAAACAATGGGCTTGCTGCCTAATGTACATGGAGGCCAAGACCATGGCACTGGCTTTTGAGGAAAAAAAAGCTTCATTGCAAGTGGACTGGTAAGGAGACAGGAGGAAGTGCTCCAATATATCACCCCCAGCTGGCGTTTGGGTCGGGTTTTATAAGCATAGGGTAATGAGGTGTGATCTGATTGAATTCTGCAATGAGATGATGCCAGGAGGCATGATCTGATTCGATCCCACAATGGGCTGATGCCAGAGCTCAATTTGATTGGATCCTGGATCCTTCCATACTGCGTCTGCTTCTTAAGTCAGTCCCTGCTCCTTGGTCTTCTCCTTGGTCTGGGCACTTCTGTTCCCCTTGTGGTTGCATACTTGGTTCATCTGGGCATGCTCAGTTTACATGACCTTCAGCCTGAGGGCTCAGACCAACTCATAACTTTGTTGGATTAAAGTTTAGCCAGATTTGTCTGGCACTGTTGCAGGTAGAGCAGTTGTGACAGAGACTATGTTGCCCTCAAAGCTGAACATATTTACAGTGGTGCACCCTTATCCACAGGGGATTCCTTCCAAGATCCTCAGTGGACACCTGAAATCTTCAGTAGTACAGGACACTATACATATTGTGTTTCCTTTACATATATACTTATAATAAAGTTTGTAAATTAGGCACGGTAAGAGATTAACAACAATAGCTACTAATATCATAGAACAATTCTAACAATAAGCCAGCATCACTATTCTTGTGCTTTGGTGCCATTATTAAGTAAAATGAGGGCTCCTTAAACACAGCACTGTGATACCTCAACAGTCAATCTGATAACTCAGAAGGCTACTAAGTGACTAACGGGCAGGTAGCGTATAAGGCATGGATATGCTAGACAAAGTGGTGATTCGTGTTCTAGGAGGGACACTACTCAAAACAGCATATAATCTAAACTTATACATTATTTCTGGAATTTTCCATTTAATATTTTCAGACCACAGTTGACCACATTTAACTGAAACCACGGAAAGTGAAACCATGGATAAGGGGAACTACTCTATACCATATCATCTGTCACCTTACAGAAACTGTTCACTGATCCCTTTTGTAGACTAAAGAGTCATAAAGATTTCTCACTATGTGAGATAGAATAATTTTTAAAAGCGTAAGTTCCAGTTTACACTTTTAAGTTCCAAGTTCCCTCTATGACTGATCATCTGACTTTGCATGAGTCACACAAGCTGAGTCCAGCTGTCCCCAGCCACTGAGATACAGATACTAACAAGCACCTCTACTCAGTTCTCAATCTGTCAAGTGTGCAGTGAGCATCTAAGGTCAAGAATACATTTCAATGATCACAGCAGCTGGTGCTGAGAATACCATCGAAATATAAATAATGGCCTTGGCAATGTAACTGAGAAGACTAGTATATTTGAAACATGGGAGGCAAACTCGAGACAGAATATAAATACATTTAATTACTAAGTCAAGGAGTAAGTTTTGGTATATCCATACAGTGGAATATTTTAGCAGGCATTAAAAATGATATCTTTCAGCCAGGCACAGTGGCTCACGCCTGTAATCCCAGCACTTCAGGAGGCCGAGGTGGGCAGATCACGAGGTCAGGAGATTGAGACCATCCTGGCTAATATGGTGAAACCCTGGCTCTACTAAAAATACAAAAAATTAGCCGGGTGTGGTGGTGGGCGCCTGTAGTCCCAGCTATTTGGGAGGCTGAGGCAGGAGAATGGCGTGAACCCGGGAGGCGGAGCTTGCAGTAAGCCAAGATGGCGCCACTACACTCCAGCCTGGGTGACAGAGCCAGACTCCATCTCAAAAAAAAAAAAGATATTTTTCAAAGAAATACGTTTATGATGGTTTGGTTTTAATTGAGATACATAAATACTTCAATTTCTAGAAAATGCCATCATCTCAGCCCAAAAGCTTCTTAAGCTGACAAGCAACTTCAGCGAAGTCTCAGGATACAAAATCGATGTGCAAAAATTACTAGCATTCCTATACACCAACAACAGGCAAGCCAAGAGCCAAATCACGAATGAACTCCCATTCACAATTGCCACAAAAGAATAAAATACCTAGGAATACAGCTAATCAGGGAGCTGAAAGACCTCTACAAAGAGAACTACAAAACATTGTTCAAAGAAATCAGAGATGACACCAAAAAATGAAAAAACATTTCATGCCCACGGATAAGAAAAAAACAATATCATGAAAATGGCCATACTGCCTAAAACAATTTATAGATTCAATGCTATTCCCATTAAACTATCATTGATATTCTTCACAGAATTAAAAAGACTATTTTAAAATTCACATAGAACCAAAAAAAAAAAAAAAAAGCCCAAATAGCCACAACAATCCTGAGCAAAAAACACAAAGCTGGAGGCATCACACTACCTGACTTCAAACTATACTATAAGGCTACAGTAACCAAAACAGCATGGTACTGGTACAAGAACAGACACATAGACCAAGGGAACAGAAACGATAACCCAGAACTAAGACCACAGACTTATAGCCATCTAATCTTCAAGAAACCTGACAAAAACAAGCAATGGGGAAAGGATTCCCTATTTAATAAATGGTGCTGGGAGAACTCTGGCTAGCCATATGCAGAAAATGGACCATATAGAAAAATCAACACAAGATGGGTTAAAGACTTAAATGTATAACCCAAAATTATAAAAAACCTAAAAGAAAACCTAGTCAATACCATTCAGGACACAGGTATGGGCAAATATTTCATTATGAAGATGCCAAAAGCAATGCAACAAAAGCAAAAATTGACAAATGGGATCTAATTAAACTAAAGAGCTTCTGTATAGCAAAAGAAACTGTCATCAGAGTGAACAGACAAGCTACAGAATGGGAGAAAAATTCTGCAATCTATCCATCTGACAAAGGTCTAATATCCAGCATCTACAGGGAACTTAAACAAATTTACAAGAAAAAAACAAACAACCCCATTAAAAGGTGGACATTCTTTTCACTCTAGGAATCTCTGATTTGTCTCTGGCACTTTCAAGAATTTGTATTTTTCTTTGTCATCTGATGATTCATTAAAATGTATCAAGGTGTTGGAGATTTTTTTTTCATACTGCTTGTAGATTTTTTTGCTTTCCTTCCTAAATTCATGTTCTTAGCCTATTGTGACTCGGCTATATGCAAGAAGTCTGGCTCAGCCTTCCCAACATTTTATGTGTCCAAGGCCTACTTTTACTTTCCCCTGAGTAGTTGTTAATACCCCAAACTCTGGGTAACCCAGGTCAGTTTCTGTTCCCCAGGCAACTGTAGCTCCTGTACTGCTTTTATCTATTTCTGGATTGCCATCAGGGCTTCCTTGAGAGCTTCACATTTACTTAAAAGTAGACTTGATATAATTTTCTGATATTTTGTAGCGCTACAAGGCTTTTTAGGAAACCCAGTTTGGCCAATTGACAGAAATGGAAGTCCAACTTGGGTGGGATAACTATTATTGTCAATCACTTTATATAGAATGAAACAGTGGTGCAGAGACATGACTTTGAATTATGCAAGGTCAAAGTGCCAACATACTTCAGATGTGGAACTTAAAGTCAACAAATCCGAAACCAACGTTAATGTGTTCCTCAATACTTCAGTGAATACAATTACTGATAGCAAGGTGAGTAACCTAAAGCAAAAACAAGGGACTACTTTACTCCTTGTGTTTAGTCCTATTCCATAACATAGTTTGTGTTCTTGGAACTATAAACTTTGTCTTTTTAACTACTTGCCACATGGTAAAACTGACAATCATGGAATATGTCATGTTATCCTGTGACTTAGAATGTCTGGTGGGGCATCACTCCACTCTTCTGGAGAGAACATGTATGACAGTTTGAAACATTCAAAATGTGCTGTTCTTTGCAGTCAGGAAAGAACTTCAGGGCAGGACAGAAAGAAATCAGTCACAACATTTCAGATATTGGTGTTAGAAGGAGTTATTTAGGGAGTTATTTAAAGATAAGACATACTTCCTGGCTCTGTTGAAATCACATCGTGTAAGAAGCTGCCTATTTCATTAATACATAAAGCCAGCCTTCCTTTACAAGTAGAGGTTACATTATCCCTGATTATACTTTATTTTTAAAAAGTGAACTTGAGGAGAGAGACTCAGGCCTGTATCATACACTTTCCTTAGTTTTTGTTTTGTCAGAAGCATATTATTAACAAGTAGTCTCTTTCAAAAAGACAAGATACAAACGAGTAGAAAAAAATCCATTCTCTTATCTCATGATGGTTAGATTATTTAAGAGTTGAAGTGATTGCTATGTCATTTGCATAAATTCAAGGACTTTTATTTATTTATTTATTCATTTTTGAGATGGAGTCTCGCTCTGTCACCTAGGCTGGAGTGCAGTGGCGTGATCTCGGCTCACTGCAAGCTCTGCCTACCGGGCTCACGCCATTCTCCTGCCTCAGCCTCCTGAGTACTGGGACTACAGGTGCCCGCCACCACACCTGGCCAATTTTTTGTATTTTCAGTAGAGACGGAGTTTCATCCTGTTAGCCAGGATGGTCTCGATCTCCTGACCTCGTGATCCGCTCACCTCAGCCTCCCAAAGTGCTGGGATTACAGGCGTGAGCCACCGCGCTTGGCCAAATTCGAGGACTTTTCTCTCTCAATTGCTTACAATTAAAAATTTTGTAGTAGCAAATGCTCACAGATTTGGGGCTTTCAGAAATGTCTTTTCAAACTAAAAACTTTTAAAATAAATAATATTGCAGATATTTAAAATAATATTTCTAGATTGCAGAGGAAATACAAACTCCCAGTTAATCATACCAAATATATTCTATGTTCTTTAACTTCTGGTAGAAAAAAAATCAGATTTATACTTTATATCTTCCTGTATTTTAGAATAGCAGACAGTGAGAGAAGATCATTCTCTAATGAGATATTTGGGATCCAACACAGAATAAATGTCTGTATCTTAATTTTAAATTTTTACTATATAATTATTGATATCTTTTCCTAAAAGGGGAAATCCCTTACTCTAATTTTGAGATTGATATTTAGAATAATTGCTAAACTAAATAGTAGACTTGAAAAAGCTTTGCTCATAAAATTCTTACAGATTTATTTTATTTTACAGAAGTGATAATGGTAATTAACAAAAATTCTTAAGTGTAATAAATTCATTTTGGTAGATTTTGGTATGTAAATGAGAAAACAGTCTTCTAACTATAACAAATTATTTAGCTTAAATAGTCTGTCATATAAAATTTGGTGAAAAACTAAAAAAACAGTAACAAAAAACTGAGCCTATTCAAATTATATGTAAAGTTTGTGCACAGTATATAAAACTAAGTTAAGTAGGCTTACAAAATAACACTTCATATAGTATTTTGGGGAAACTCTTTCTCCAAGAGGAGAAAAAATAGCCAAATAGGAAAGAGAGTGCAAGGTTTTAATCAAGTGTGTCTCTTCCCTTGGCTTGTGTGGGAAGATTGTAGATGGGAATACTAGGATCAGATTTAGAACACTGATCTGATGTCAATGACCTAAGTCAGCATAGCCAGCAAGGTAATATTTCCAGATAAAGAGAGAAAAAAAATTCTCCTAGATAAGAAAAAAACAACAGGGTGCTCTCAAAACCAGCACTGTAATCACCACTGAGCTAATTAGTAGGACATTTAAGGCCAAGGCACCATGGAAAGGCCAGAAAGAGACAAAAGTCAATAAAAATGGTCACTGACGACAGAGTCACAGTGCCTGGCTGACAGATGGTGCTGAAAATCCCTGAGAGATGAGGACGACTTCAGATAAGAGCGGTCCAGGGAAGACACTCAGTCATTGACAAAGCACAATGGGAAGGGTCAGTAAAAAGATCAATAACAGAAGGAAACAGCTGCCACATTCATCATTCTTAACGTCAAGGTTGACATTGGATAAATGGAGTTGGCCTTTTTTTTTCTTTTTTTTTTTTTTTTACAATAGTTTAGTGCAGAAACCTCTAAAAGGAGCTTGTACATGAAGAACTGAAGTGAGAAGCCTAGCCATTTGTATACCTTTTAGTAATAGAGACTGAATATTAAAACAGACAGTGGCCAAACCACGTACGACAATGGAACTCTGACCCACAACCACTGCAGCAACCAGCTTGGGAAGGCAAACCACAATCTCTGCAGCAGCCAGTTCAGGAATGCAAGCCACAAATTCAGTAGCAATTTGCCGAAAACAATCAGAGGTTGGTCAATGACTGCCAACTTCTCTAAGATTGCCCCTGCTTCTAGTTTAGTACGAATTAAAGAAAGCCAAATACTCTCTCCAAACCTATCCCATCAGATGCCTTCCTTCTCTTTAGCATACCTACGCCTCTCCATGCCCATAGCCTCCTACCCCAAAGCCTTGCCCCTTTTCACTATAAAGCTTTCCCATTCTCCCAGCCTGAGTCTCTGTCAAACATAAATGATAGCGACTGCCTCCCTTTCTCTAGCAAGCAAGAAATAAATAGCTTCTGTTCTCATTAAGTTGTCTCCTTTATTTCTGTAATTTTCTGTTTTGTTGGGTTTTTTTTTATTTTTTATTTTTGAGACTGAATCTTGCCCTGTCACCCAGACTGGAGTGCAGCAGCACGATCTGGGCTCACTGCAGATCTGGGCTCTGCCTCCCAGGTTCAAGAGATTCTCCTGCCTCAGCCTCCCAAGTAGCTGAAACTACAGGCATGTGCTACCACACCTGTCTAATTTTTGTATTTTTTGCAGAGACAGGGTTTCACCATGTTGGCCAGGCTGGTCTCGAACTCCTGACCTCAGGTGATCCACCTGCCTCAGCTTCCCAAAGTGCTGGGTTTATAGGCATGAGCCACCATGCCTGGTCTGTATTTCTGTAATTTTCCTAGAAGCTCCACTGAGACACATTCTTAACTGCTCGTCACCATGGACTTTGGACCCTGATCAAGTGCGGTATCTATGGAGGCCTCTTGTGCCTTGCTTCTTGAGGCCTGTCAAGTCTGTGTTGACACAGTGTCTGTGAGAGAACAGAGTTGGGCTTCAACTCTGTTCTCTTTGTATTGAGATCCTTGGTTATTGACTCTCAGCTTGGTACTCAGCTTTTGCTACCAATTCCCATTTGTTTGGCACCTTTGGAAAAATACTGCCATTTCTTTTCATTCCTTTTTGTTCTCTTTTGTGCTTCTGTTTTATGAGATATGTCTAAAGTGTTGTCTGTTATCAGAAGGAGAATCAGTGCAGAACACAGGCATTGCTCCTCTAAGAGTGTCTCAGCTTGCTCCACAACTGATGAGCTGCAATTCTTACCAAACCAGCATCCATCTGGACAAACTTTCCTAAACTTTCCTGTCAGTCACCAATAAAATGGGATAAGGTTCTTCATCTTTTTTTTTTTTTTTTTTTTTTTTTTTTTTGGCCCTGAGAGGTTGGATTTGATGCAGAGGGAATATTCTGGTTTTCCATTTGCCTGTGGGCACAAGTTGTCAAGTCTGCATTTGGAGGTTGCCAACTATCAGCTTGGGGGCCTAAGACATAAAGTGCACAAATATTACTTTCAACTGACCATTGCCAGCTCCCATGGAATTTTCTAAGTGTACATCCTCTTTTCCTTTTTTTCCTCCAGGAAAATCTCCCATTTCTTATATGTACCCTTGCTACGATCCTAGCACTTGCACCCATCTCTATACCAAGGATAATTTAGGCCTTCAGTGGCTAATCTGGAGAACACTGGACTTGAACAAAATTGTTCATTTGAAAAACACCTTAGAAAAGAGAGAATATTTCTCAGGGGCAATGGGCAGCAGTTTTTGATTGGTACACAAGTTTTCAAATGAAATTCTGATTCAGACATTACTCCGCTAAAATATTTTTTGGCCAGAGCTAATGAACAGTATGACAAACTTAACAACAAACTAACTCATTTGCCCAGCAAATCTTCCCCCAGCTTCTCCTCCAGTTGACTTTAGCTCTGCAACTCTTCCTCATCCCCCCATCCTCCTTTCACACCTCATTGACTCCTCCCTCTTCTTCCAGACCCCCTACCTTCTCCCAGTGACTCTCCTAAGATCCCGGAATGTCATTTACCTCTAAAGTTCCATCTCTTCAATGACCCAAATACGCAAGCAGCAGTAGAATTTAAACCTTGAACACGAGCTGAATTAAAAGCTATGACTAAGCATTTCCCAAAGGAGTTCAGAATTCTAAATTCTTTTAGTTGTACACAACTCAGGGTTACCTGAACTATATCAACTTGTATTTATGTTTGTAGATCCTCAGACATTAAATCCTGATGGCAAAAGCCAGTTGGATTCACCAGGACAGAGATCTACAGCATCTTTCTTTCCACAATAAGCCTGAGGGCCAAAAGGAGGCTCAAAAAGTAGGGCAATGTATCCTAAAAGCCTTACTTGAAACATTTCTAGTAAAAATAAAACGGACCACAATTTAGTCATGTAAATAAAGAAAAGAAGAAATTATAGGAGATTTTCAGAATAAACTAGAAAACCCCTTTCAACAACATTTGAGTGTTAAAGAAGTGTAAGTGTAATAATGGCTCTTTTACCTACTTTGTTAATGGAATTAAACCTGAAATTGGAGACAATAATTAGATCAAAATTAGAATGGGAAATAGCCACTTTACCTGAACTTCAACACCTGGCTGACATTTTTGCAGAGCCCTAGGACAATAACAAGACAGGATCCAGAATAACCTTACGGCCCTGCAGATCAAACAGTTGAGTGGACAACCCATAGAAGAGGACACCTGCAGATATTGAAAACAGAAGGGACACCTGAAAAATGATTTTCCAGTAAAAATAAGACCAAAAGACCCCTTAATTTAGATCAATGAAGGTACCCAATATCCTGATTTAAAATTTAACATTCAAGGTGAATTAACCATAAATATAGGTGGCCAACCTCAGCAATTCCTGGCAATATGGGCGCTACTCTTTCTTTTCTTTCTTTCTTTTTTTGTTTTGAGACGGAGTCTTACTCTGTCACTGAGGCTGCAGTGCATTGGCACAATCTCGGTTCACTGCAACCGCTTCCTGGGTTCAAGTGATTCTCCTGCCTCAGCCTCCTGAGTAACTGGGACTACAGGCATGCACCATGATACCCTGCTTTTTTTTTTTTTTTTTTTTTGTATTTTTAGTAGAGGTGGGGTTTTGCCATGTTGGTCAGGCTGCTCTAGAACTCCTGACCTCAGGTGATCTGCCTGCCTTGGCCCCCCAAAGTGCTGGGATTACAGGTGTGAGCCACCATGCCCAGCCAGGCACTAACTCTTTCTACATTAAACCCTGGCAATTTTGCTCAACATTTTCCTCATAGGAAGCAAGTAGCAGGTATCTCAAATAACCCACAGATTCCTTCTATCTCCTACTGTAACTACAACCTTTGGGTACTTGACTTAAAAACATTTCTCCCTGCTCTATTATAACACTCTTGCAAATTTAATGGGGAGTAACTTAATTTTCAAATAGAATTATAATAGTAAGTGCACCAGCTGGGCATGGTGGCTCACGCCTGTAATCCTAGCACTTTGGGAGGCTGAGGTGGGTGGACCACTTGAGTCCAGGAGTTCAAGACCAGCCTGGCTAACATGGTGAAACCCTGCCTCTACTAAAAAAAAAAAAAAAAAAAAAAAGAAATACGAAAATTAGCTGGTGTGGTGGCACATGCTTGTAATCCCAGCTACTTGGGAGGCTAAAATGGGAGGATCACCTGAACCCGGGATGCAGAGGTTGCAGTGAGCCAAGATCACACCTCTGCACTCCAGCCCGGGTAACAGAGGAACACTCTGTCTCAGAAAAGTAATAAATGCACAGCAGAGTCTCCTGAGGGTTCCTCTATATGTCGTCTCTGGATATACGTTTGTCTCCTTCATTATATTTGACATACGCTCCAGATAAAGACCTCAACACTCTACCTAACACTCTACAAACTAAAAAAATTCATTTATATGGGAAATTATTGGAGCAGAACCTAGTCAAGTTCAGAAGTATCCTAGTAAACCATGGTCAAACTTCCCTGATATTCCTTGAAAAACCAGAAGCAAAGGAAGGCTTCAAAACTGTAGTTGACGACCTTATATCCAAAGACTTTCTCATATGCTGCAATAGCCCATACACCACACTTGTTCTGCTGGTACACTTTTTTCATGACCTCAGGAAAGATCAACAAAATTGTTTTGCTTTGCTTCCTAGTAGTACCTATCCTGTCATCAATTCTGCCCAAAACCACTTGCTTCACCATATTGAATCTTTACTGTGCATTTTTCAGTGTGCTTCCAAACCAGAACAGTCAACGACTTTGCCTTCACCTGGAGAGGACAACAAATATACCCGGATAGTCATACCCCAGGGGCTCACTAAAGCCCCCTCTTACTTTCCACAAGTCCTCAATCAAGACTTAAAAGATCTAAATTAGGCCGGGCGCGGTGGCTCACGCCTGTAATCCCAGCACTTTGGGAGGCCGAGGCGGGCGGATCACGAGGTCAGGAGATCGAGACCATCCTGGCTAACACGGTGAAACCCCGTCTCTACTAAAAATACAAAAAATTAGCCGGGCGTGGTAGCGGGCGCCTGTAGTCCCAGCTACTCGGGAGGCTGAGGCAGGAGAATGGCGTGAACCCGGGAGGCGGAGCTTGCAGTGAGCCGAGATCGCGCCACTGCACTCCAGCCTGGGCGACAGAGCGAGACTCCGTCTCAAAAAAAAAAAAAAAAAAAAAAAAAAAAAAAAAATCTAAATTTCACTTGTGATTCGGTTTTGATGCAGTATATGCAGGATCAGATGATCTCCACTGCTTTCTTCAGAGAACGAGGAAGCTGGTGAGAAGGTGAGAGCAAGTAAATACTTGCTCTCAGCCATAGCAGAAAAAGAACATAATGTTTCAAAAGATAAATTATAACTTTATCAAAAGACAGGCTAGTATTTAGGGCGTAAGTTATCTTAAGAGGGTGAAATTATTTTGCCTCTATTGGTAGGCAGAACACTATCGAAACTTCACCTCGATGCCTCGCAAAATGACAATTGAGAGGATTTCTAGGTTTAACTGGATATTGTAGACAATGGCTGCGAAATTTTTCTGAGCTTGCAATCTCTTTTTATGAATTGGCCGAGTCCTTAGTAAGAAACTGTCTTTTGTGAGGGCCCAAATATAAATTCTGTAACTCAAGAAGGCTCTTCAGTAGCCTCTTCCTTTGGTAGTTAGGCACTCCCTTTCATAATTAGGCACCCCTGACTACAATATGCCATTTTGTCTAATTGTGCATGGATAACTTGTACAAGCTTTTTTGTTTTTAACTCAATGTCATGGAAACCATCAAAAATTCATCATTTTCCATAGCCTTACCCTTGACCCAGCTGCAAAGGCTTATAGCCCTTGTCTTAAGGCAACAGCTTCCACTGCAACATTTGTTGATGCTTCTTTTAAACTATTTCTAGGCTCCCCACCTCACATCATGATTCCCTGGCCAGTGTAGACATAACCACTGAAAAAGAGCATGCAATACTTTTCAACCAGCTGATCAACTTGTTATGAGAGTTTTACTCCCTCTCTCTCGCTTTACTATTCACTGATGCAATTCCTTAAACTGCCACTCTTCTCCCCCTGCCAGAAGAAGGGAACCTCATGATGGTTATAAGTCAGTTAGGGGAGTTTCTGTACCTCACTCAGATTGATGAGAGACTGGCTCTCATTTTGAACTCTGATTCAATGTTATTCATTGATGGATCATACCTCAAAACTGATATTGAAAATTATCACTAATTTAAGCTCTACTTTAGAATATATTTTCTATCTGAGGTAAAATCAACCCATATAATGGAATTTATTACACTTACTAGAGCTTGTCAATTAGCTGAAGACCATGTAGTAAACATATAGCAGGTATGCTTTTAGAGTACTACATGAATTTGGGATGCTTTGGGGAAAAAAAGAAATTCATCATCTCTGCTGGAAACCCCATGAAAATGAATAAGTTAAGGCACTCTACTTTCTAGAGTTGGCTATTTTAAGGTTGAGGCCCATACAAAGAAAGAAGGTAATAGAAAAACTAAAGAAAAAATTCTAACAGAACTTTATGCCAAAAAAAAGCCTTAACTAAAGTTAATGTTTTTGTTTGGTTGGTTGGTTGGTTGGTTTTTGTTTTTTGAGATGGATTCTTGCTCTGTCGCCCAGGCTGGAGTGCAGTGGCGCCACCTCAGCTCACTACAAGTTCCGCCTCCTGGGTTCACGCCATTCTCCTGCCTCAGCCTCCTGAGTAGCTGGGACTACAGGCACCCGCCGCCACGCCTGGCCTTTTTTTTTTTTTTTTTTTTTTTTTTTTTTTTTAGTAGAGATGGGGTTTCACTGTGTTAGCCAGGATGTTCTCCATCTCCTGACCTCATGATCCGCCTGCCTCAGCCTCCCAAAG
This sequence comes from Pan troglodytes, assembly GCF_028858775.2. Lineage (NCBI taxonomy): Eukaryota > Metazoa > Chordata > Mammalia > Primates > Hominidae > Pan > Pan troglodytes. The sequence goes on along the minus strand of NC_072409.2, from coordinate 55,832,692 downwards.
TGCTGGGATTACAAGCGTGAGCCACCGAGCCCGGCCTGTAAATCTTCAAAGGAGAAGTTTCTAAGGATTCAGATAGGCCATTATAAAATATCAGTGGGTCAACCCCAGTTTCCAAACGGAAGTCTGGAAATTCCACCTCAGACTGGAGCTTCCAAATGCGGCCACCCTTGATTATTCAGGCAGTCTACCTGGGGGAGTTACTGACTCACTGTGTGAATAATCAGAGTGAGAATTGTACAAATAGAAAAAAACTGTAAGAAAACCATCACCAATAGTTTCATCACCAATAACTCTGGCAGAAGTTATTAATGACATTGTCTCTATTATTACAAGTAATAATAACCACATTTCTCTAGATTTCTTGTTGGCTACTCATGGTAGCTCTGTGTTATTGCTAATACTTCTCACTATATTTGAAGCAACGAAACAGGCAAAGTAAGTCAGGCTCTACATCTCACATTTCCTTATGGAAAAAAGATAATTGCCATTCTAAGGCAGATCTTCATGGTCTGTGGCCTATATGTTCTCTTGGTCTGGGGTGGAAAATTAGAATTTCTGCTTCTGTAACATTTTATAGGGACTAGTGATTATTTTTGTTTTTGAAACCCGACCTTTAAGCCAAAGACAGCCTGATCCCTGAAAACCCAACTGCCAGTTCTAGGTAGAGTCCACAACCGGAGTGAGAACATCCTCTATGCCTTTTAACCAATAAATGGTGCTTTTTTCAAGACCACCCCCGGCCCAATCAGCATGCACTCCTCCATTCTGAGCCCTTAAAAATCCTATACTCAGCTACACAGATGGCTGCCGGCTTTCAGGCCCCCTTTCACACAGAAGTCTACCCACTTCAGGTCCCCTCTTGTGTTGAGAGCTTTTCTGTCCCTCAATAAAATTCTTCTCTGCCTTTCTGACTCTCTGCTGTCCACACACCTTATTCTTGTTGGTTGTGGGAACTCCCGAAGCTGCGGGTGGCAGTAACAAAGGAGATGTAACGCACCCCTGTTCACTGAGCTGCAGGCAGCAGGAACCAGAGAGAACTGTAACATTTCCGGGGGGCTCAGACCTCAGGACTCCCCAAGCAAAAGCTGTAACACCCTTTGGGGCTTTGTAGTTGCTGTTATCTCCAAGTATTCCGGCGACACCACCTCCCCTTCATCTAGATACCAGCGCCCAATATGGAAGCCAATTGCAGCATGCCCAGTCCAGCTACGAGCTGAGCACGCAACCACACTGACCACAGGATCTGGGCCAGTAATGTGAGCCAAGCGCAGCCTGCTGGGCCAAGTGGGCAGAGCAACCCGGCAGGCATGAGCAAGGGCCGGAACAGAAGTCAGTGCAGCCACAGAGATTTCCAGCTGGTGAAGCAGCACTGAAGGAATCCTGTAACACTGTAACCCTCCCTCTCACTCGCCAAGCAACAGGGGAGAAAAAGCCGCTGGGCGCCATTCCACCCTGCACACGGAACTACAAAACGTGCAACACTTTGGTCATACCTGCCATGATGCAGGTCCATCACAACCTCTGCCAAGTCTTACATTCTACTGGGCAGCTGTTCTCACCAGAGATCATTGCCATACTGTGTCCGGAGTTGGTTCCTACTGGTGGGTTCATGGTCTCGCTGACTTCAAGAATAAAGCCACAGACCTTCGCTGTGACTGTTACAGCTCTTAAAGATGGCACAGACCCAAACTGAGCACTAGCAAGGTTTATTGTGAAGAGCAAAGCTTCCACAGCATGGAAGGGGGAGCTGGTTGCCACTGGTGGCTGGGGTGGCCAGCTTTTATTCCCTTATTGGCCCCTTCCATATTCTGTTCCTGTCCTATCAGAATGCCCTTTTTTCAATCCTCCGGGCAATTGACTACTTTTAGAATCTGCTGATTGGTGCATTTTACAGAGTGCTGATTGGTGCATTTTACAGAGTGCTGATTGGTGCTTTATACAATCCTCTTGTAAGACAGGAAAGTTCCCCAGGTCCCCACTGGACCCAGGAAGTCCAACTGGCCTCACATCTCAGTGCTGACACAACAACAAAAAGTCAAGACCTCACAATATAGTTTGTAATGGAGACCACTCGGCAATATCACAGTGGTGAAGATGTGGGTTTCTAGCTGCCCCTGAATTGGTCAATCTCTCATAAGAGAATGACCATAATGGGGGGCTGAGAGGATAAATATTCAAATGAATAGTGGTCAGATGATATGACAATAGAATTCTGATTCACAATCTCTGAAGCCACCAGTCCAGGAAGCCAAACCACATCATTGGCAGTGATTGGTCCCAAATGGTCAGGATATCATTAATGACTGTTAGCTTCCCTATTTTGCCTTGTTTCCAACTTAGAACCAACCAAATAAAGCAAAATATGTTCCCCAAACCAACCACATAAGATACTCTGCTTCTAGTTAACCTACTTCCAACTTCCCCTTGCCAACTACATGCAATCAGAGCATACTTGAAGCCTTCCCCCACGCTTTCCCTCCCGTTTTTTGCTCACTCTAAAGCTTTCCCACTCCCAAACTTTGAATTAATCACCTGTTCTCATGTGGGTAGTCTACCTTTATTTCTACAGTAAGGTGCATGCAAGCCTTTTCTAGTCATATTTAAAATGGTGAAAAGCAGCATCATACCAGAAATATTTGATTTTCTACTTTTTAATTAGGTAAGCAGAGAGGGATGATTTCTGAGTCTTACAAAGAGTACATATCATTTCAGAAACATATGAGTTGTGGAAAGTGATGTCTGCTTTTCTCTATATTATACATAAAACATAGCAAATATCTTACTTTAATGAGCTGGTGTGTGGGGATATAGAGATGACCAAGCTGAAAGGATTGACAATAAGATAACAACTAGAAACTGAATCCCTGAAGTGACATCTCTGTGCTTGCAGCCTTTTCTCTGAATATAAAATGCCCATTTTTACACAACCCCTGTGAAATCTTAGTACTTTATATCACAAGGGTAAGTAAAATGCACACGTTTTTAAAAATCAAGTATTTTAAGGTCTCCAAAATGACAGATCTTTTCCCTCTGTGAGTCATATCATGATTTATCTTGAAAGTATTTTAAGAATATTCTACGACACAAAGAGACTAAGGTTATTCAAATGAGTTTGAAGTCCCTTTAGTTTCTCTTTATTCTCAATGAATTGCAATGGCAACTGCAGTTCCTTACCCTGCTTCCAGCTCTCTGCTGAAGTTGAGTTTTGTGGGGGTTCAATCAGGCCAGTTGGAAAAATATTAATGATAGTTATAGTAATAGCCACAAACTCTCTTGGAAAACCTGAGAGTTTGCATAGCTTCTGATTGTCTGGCTGAAGGCAGCCAGAGTCTCTTTGCAGGAGCTAGACAGCTTAAGGCACAAATACATAATGTAGAGTAGTTTATCTAACTAACTTGTTTTCCTAAGACTAACCTTTGATGTACCCTGGGTGCTTAATTGCTTTCTACTCAGGAAGTCCACAATGTCAATTACCCTCTAATGGTGTTTTCCTATGACCTTTGTCAATTAATCTTTACTAAATAAATGCAAGTCTCACTGACTGATCGAGGAGATGCAACTGTTTACAGTACTCTCCAGGGAGTCTGTAGGTGGCTCAGACACTCAGCTGGACTGGCAAAGCAGAATATCTGTGTGTCAGTGTACTTCATTGATCCATCGCTGGGTCAGGGTCTGCAGGTTGGACCCTAGCAGAGGTTCCTCAAAGGATTCCACATTCTTGCTCACCAAAGCTGTTGTGGTTTTCTTCACCATGGAAGTAGATAAGTAGCAGGCTTTTGCCCTAATAGTTGGTCAAGTCCCTGCAGGCGCATGGGGACCATTGTTCTGGCAAATGCTGGTTGGGGAGAACATATGGATTTTAATCACTTTTAAAAATAGACTTGGGGGTACAAGTGCAGTTTTGTTACATGGATATATTGTGTGCTGGTGAAACCTCAGCATTTAGTGTACCCATCACCCAAATAGTGTACAGTGTACCTTTCAGGTAATTTCTCATCCCTCACTTCCCTCTCACCCTTCCAGTGTCTACTGGAGTCTCCAAAATCTCCAATGAGTCTTCAATGTCTATTCCACTTTTCATGTCCATGGGTACATATTACTTATCTCTCACTTATAAGTGAGAACATGCAGTCTTTGAATTTCTGTTTCTGAGTTATATCACTTAAGATAATGGCCTCCAGTTCCATCCATATTGCTGCAAAAAATATAATTTCATTCTTTTTTATGGCTGAGAAGTATTCCATACTTCCCAAACAGAAATGTTGTACTTGTGATAACATCCAGCCACTTCTTTTATCTTATTTGGAATTCAAAGGGGGCAAATTTCTTCTTATTATTAAGCAGTATATAAAGCAACCAAGAATAATCTTCAGACCAAAGAAGACTATTCATGTCCATGAGGATGGCACAGAGAGAGACTGGCATAAGATAAACTGAGAAAGGCAGAGGAATGGAAGGGTTTAGGGCTTCAAAGTTCAGGATAAGCAACTTGAATTTTATTCTGAATGCAATGGGCAATCATTGAAGTGCTTTAGGCAGTGGAGTGACTTTTTCTTTTCAAGTTTTGAGTGATTGTCCATCTTCAACCCGTAATCCCTCCTATTTACCTTAATTCCTCCTTTTTACCAGAATGGTTACAGAGCCAAGTCAAGGGAGGGGTTGGTACCATTAGAATATAAATAACATTTTCTGAATAGACATAGGGCTTTTCTTGCAACACTAAGTTACCATTACACTTCTAGATAAAACAAATGTGATGATTTGTACGTGTGCATAGAATCTAGGATGAATTGTACTTTGAGTTCTAGACTCAAATTGGGGTGGTAGAAGTGGAATGGAGCCAGGAAATAGTTAAATTCTAGTCTCTGGGGTTCCATTAAGGAGAACAGATCATTCTTATCCTCTTTGGTTATAAAGGCCCTAAATTGTCTTTTCCATGCTTGAATGGGTAATTTTAAATATTAAATACATAGAATAAGCAGGCCTTCAGGAATTTATTACTTCACACAGTCCATACGCAGCCCTCTTATTTTGTGCCTTAGCCCCTGTGGACACCTCTTCCCAAAGTACCAGATTTTCCTGCTGTTGTAAGTGTGTACAGGACCCAAGGCTGAAGTACCTTACTGACACAGCGGGCTGCTGACCTCACCCCTCATCTTCAAAGCATTTTCAAGTTGGAGCATATTTGTGAAATAAATAAGTATTATCTTTCTTCCTTCTAATTACAAAATTAATAAATGTTACTTTGTAAAAATAATAATTAAAAAAATCACTCCTATTTTCATCATTCCCAAATAACAGCTAAAATTTTAGTGCCATCTTTTTTTTCATCTTTCTTGTGCACTCATTTATAGTGTGAGGTACAGGGAAATTTAAGGAGCAAAGAAGAAGTTTAATTTTTTAAAATCATTTTGAAATTACTAGAAGTATTAAATCCTTAGAGGTTAATTTCATTTACATTGGGAAAACTCTCTTTTTCTCTGGCATGAACCACTTGGACAGTCCCTCTCATGATAACAGGTATAAGGCAAGTGCCCAATGCATGGTTCAGGGGATGGTTGTAACTATGTTTGTCTTATCAATGGTCTGATAAGTGAGGTTGCTCCTGCTTCTAGAAGTATCTATTTTTCATTTGCAAATTTATAGAGATATAAAAGAGCCATTTGTGCAGAAGGGAAGTGGCATCCAGACCATTTCTCTTTGAGCTTCAGTGCCATTTAGAACATGTTTCATAAACTAGGGTGTCTCAGACTCACAAGTATTGGGAGAAAAGAGCAACAGTGGCCCATTAAAGGAAACTCAATATAAGTGAAGTGAGGTACTGGCTGGGACTGAACACTTGGGTCACTGCTGATAGGGAGAATGTGTGGCAGATGCTGACTTCTGTATCAGGATTATCAGTGGTGTTTGAAGCCTGTTGAAGTGGATTGTGGTGAATGCTCGTTCAGTCACACCACTCACCCCAGTTAGTTAAAGGCCATAAGAAGGCAGAAAGGCAGGTTCATCCTGAGTCAGGGTTTGTGAGAGTGATGTCATGCAATGGGCAGAGAGGCTAGGGAAGCAGCTATCAAATGATAATGTACTTCAGAGGCGCATATTACATTTGCAGATTTCAAGCTTCATTCATTCCAGATTGAATGGGGCCTAGGAATATGCATTTTAGCAAGTACCCCTGGTAATTCAGAGGCAATAGTTTCATGGACCACACTTGGAGAAACACAGTTTTGACTAATGATAGAAGAGAGGAAATGGTAAATAATGGATGATATTCTTCCTAAGCTTGATAAGATGAGAAACGAATACAGCAGGAGCTAATAGATGGGGAGAAAGTCAGGTGGAATGGATGGAATGAATGAGGTTACTGAGTATCGGGATGAGGGGAATTTCATCCTGAGGAGAATATGAGTAAGAAGCATTTTCAAGCAAGATAAAAATCAGATATGACTTTTCGTACTGAAAAGTCTGAAGTTAAAATAATTAAAACTGCTGTTTGTTCAGAAATCGACAAATCAACAATGAAATGAGGGGTCTCAGAATATAGTGTGCACGTATGAACATAATGAAAGGTAAAGGTGACATTATAAATGTGTAGGGTCACAGAATATGAACAAAGCGACATAATAACATACAGAAAGGACATTTTGTCTTTTGTGTCACACTGTGTCTCATCCCCCACAGGAAGTAGGAGCACATGTCCAATGGCATTTAATTAGTAGACATTTTTGAAAACCGAGAGAATATACAACCGCCCAACAGTCAGAGTACCCCTCCCTCTTCTACATAGAGAGGCGGGAGAGACTGATCCCAGGTACCTCCAGGGGACTGAAGAGCTAATATTTAGTGAGCAATGAGTGTATGATTTTGAAATAGATTTTCAACAGCACATCTCGTCACTTTTCAGTGTCTTCTACAGATAGAATAGAACCAAGAGAAATGAAGAAGTGTGGTGGTGAGGGAACAGGCTTAGATACAGAATGCCAAATATCTCACTGATGGCTTAGGCTACCCGTAAATTGGATACAAATGCTAAAATCACATCCCTGTGGTAGTGAGAGAGAGCAATGATCTTAGGTTTATGGTAAGGAAGAGATTTCTATGGGAATTCTATGGAGGGGTTACTCAACGTTTTACTGGTGTTCAGCTTCAGCATATTGCCCAACCCATTTAAAGACTTGTCTTTGTGTAGTATTTGATAGATTAATATATATTTTAATATATTTTTCTACCCAATTTTCCTTATTAAATTTAAAAACTGTGGTTCAGAGTGATAAAGCGTATTGAAGTTGGTACCATTAGAATATAAATAACATTTTTCTGGCCAGGCTCAGTGGCTTACACCAGCGGGTGGATCACCTGAGGTTAGGAGTTCAAGACCAGCCTGGCCAACATGGTGAAACCCTGTCTCTACTAAAAATACATATATGTATATGTAGCTGGGCGTGCTGGTGGGCGCCTGTAATCCCAGCCACTCCGGAGGCTGAGGCAGGAGAATCGCTTGAACCCGGGAGACAGAGGTTGCAGTGAGCCAAGATCACGATACTGCACTCCAGCCTGGGTGACAGAGTAACACTCTGAAAAAAAAAAAAAAAATATATATATATATATATATATATATATGTATAAACATTTTTCTGAATAGACATACTGATATGGTTTGGCTCTCTGTCCCCATCCAAATCTCATCTTGAATTGTAATCCCCACACGTCCAAGGAGGGACCTGGTGGGGGGTGGTCGGATCACAGGGACAGTTTCCCCGATGCTGTGCTGGTGCTGGTGAGTGAGTTCTCGTGAGATCTGATGGTTTTTTTGTAAGAGGAAGTTTCGCCTGTTTTCTTTTTCCTGCTGCCTCGTGAAGAAGATACTTGCTTCTCCTTTGCCTTCCGCCATGATTGTAAGTTTCCTGAGCCCTCCCCAGCCACGTGGAACTGTGTCAATTAAACCTGTTTCCTGAGAGGTGCTCCAGCCTCCGCGCGGTCAGCAGTCAGCGCCATAGTGTCCATCCTCCCGCATGCCCTGCAGGTAGCGCCCCCGCCTGCGGCCCAGAGTGCACTCGCGCCTGCGCCATCTCCCGGAAAAATTTCGCGCCACGCAGAGATGACAGCCAAGGAGATGAAGGCGACCGAGAGTGCGGCGCAGCCGGCGCCGCTGCCCAAGAAGGAAGTGGATGTCAGCCCCAAACAGGATGAAGGAGTGCTGAAGGTCATCAAGACAGAGGGCACAGGTACAGAGATGCCCATGACTGGGGACCTAGTATTTGTCCACTACACTGGCTGGCTGTTAGAGGGCACAAAGTTTGACTCCAGTGTGGATCGCAAGGACAAATTCTCCTTTGACCTGGGAAAAGGGGAGGTCATCAAGGCTTGGGACATTGCCGTAGCAACCATGAAGGTGGGGGAGGTGGGCCACATCACCTGCAAACCAGAATATGCCTAGAGTTCAGCAGACAGTCCTCCAACGATCCCCCCATAACGCCACGCTTGTGTTTGAGGTGGAATTGTTTAAGGAAGAAGATCTGACGGAAGAGGAAGATGGGGGAATCATCCGCAGAATAGGGACTCGCGGTGAAGGCTATGTCAAGCCCGATGAGGGCGCTATGGTGGAGGTTGCGCTGGAAGGGTGCTGCAAGGACCAGCTCTTTGACCAACGGGCGCTCCGCTTTGAGGTTAGCGAGGGGGAGAACCTGGATCTGCCTTATGATCTCGAGAGGGCCATTCAGCACTTGGAGAAAGGAGAACATTCCACTGTGTACCTCAAGCCCAGCTATGCTTTTGGCAGTGTTGGGAAGGAAAAGTTCCAAATCCCACCAAATGCCGAGCTGAAATATGAATTACATCTCAAGAGTTTTGAAAAGGCCGAGGAATCTTGGGAGATGATTTCAGAAGAGAAGCTGGAACAGAACACCATAGTGAAAGAGCAGGGCAGTGTGTACTTCAAGGAAGGCAAATACAAGCAAGCTTTACTACAGTGTAAGAAGATTGTGTCCTGGCTGGAATATGTCTAGTTTTTCCAATGAGGAAGCACAGAAGGCACAGGCCCCTTCACTGGCCTCTCACCTCGACCTGGCCATGTGTCAGCTGAAACTACAGGCCTTCTCTGCTGCCATTGAAAGCTGTAACAAGGCCCTAGAACTGGACAGCAACAACGAGAAGGGCCCCTTCCGCCGGGGAGAGGCCCACCTGGCGGTGAATGACTTTGAACTGGCATGGGCTGACTTCCAGAAGGTCCTGCAGCTCTACCCCAACAACAAAGCCGCCAGGGCCCAGCTGGCTGTGTGTCAGCAGCGGATCCACAGGCAGCTTGCCCGGAAGAAGTTCTATGCCAAAATGTTTGAGAGGCTGGCTGAGGAGGAGAACAAGGCCAAGGCAGAGGCTTGCTCAGGAGACCATCCCACTGACACAGAGATGAAGGCGGAGTGGAAGAGCAACACGGCAGGGAGCCAGTCTCAGGTGCAGACAGAAGCATAGCGCCTCTCACCAGCCCTACTCCTGAGGCTGCCTGCCCCCCAGCCTCCCCACTCCACCCTGTTAGTTTTGTAAAAACTGAAGAATTTTGAGTGAAAACAAAACAAAACAAAAAACTCCTCTTTCATTTATAAATTACACAGTCTCAGGTATTTCTTTATAGTAGTGTGAAAATTGAATAAAACACATAATTTCACCTTGTAAGGTGAATCCTCCTTGGTTCTCAGGTAACCAATGTTTTAACACTCTTCTTTAAAAGGGCTTTTCTTAATGTTGGAAAAATTTCCCAAAACAAAAAGTGCAATAGGGACATATTAAATTTAGCAACCAAAGTGAACAATGTCTATTTTGTTTCTAGTTTCCTCTAGTCACTGTGCTCCTTGGTCACTCCCACACCCTAAATTCTGAAACAAGTGGGCACTCAAATCAGTAAGACCACAGTGGCACTCAAATAAAAAGCCCTCCCAGCATCCCTCTTATTTCCCCTAGGAGTTGTTTTTATTTGCTTTGGGTTAGCTGCTATACTTATCTGCCACCCGCAGCTGTAGACATTTGGTTGAGTTGTTGGACTTGCTGGTGCTTTGCAGACCCAACCTGAGTGAAAGGCTCTTGGAGAATAAACTTGAAAAAATCAGGCAAACTGATGCTCTTAACAGTGGACAGCACCTGGTGTCCTAAAAAATTAACCCCACCACAATAGGATGGGGTTATTTGTGCCCATTCATGGTGGTATGGGGACATTGTGATGCATGTTTATTGAGTAATGGCATGATAATAAGTGTAGTTCCAAACATAGAAAGTTCAAATGTAGTATTCAGTGCTCTTCGTTCTCCAGAGGTATAGTATATAGGGAAGCAGAAGCTGTACCGTCACCTCATAAAATTTGTGTTTTTTATAACTACATGCTGTCAGATTGATTAAGGGAACTTCTCTAAACGTGTGTGTGTGTGCGTGTGTGTATGTGTCCACTGTATCTTCAAGTGTGAAGACTCCTTTATGAGCACACCTCTGTGAAGCTGTATTTCTATCCATTTATAATTCAAGAACTTTAAACTCAGTTAAAGAATGCTCATGTCCCAAGAAATAGCAGCAGCAGGCATCTCTACTCAAAGTGAGGCTTTGTGTAGTGACAGTGCTGACCTTTGACTCCAACATTAGAGCATATTTTATGATGTTTATTATTACTTTTTTTTGAGATGGAGTCTCTCTCTGTCACCCAGGCTGAAGTGCGGTGGTGCGATCTTGGTTCACTGCAACCTCCACTTCCTGGGCTCAAGCGATTCTCCTGCCTCAACCTCCCGAGTAGCTGGGATTACAGGTGTGCATCACCACACCCAGCTAATTTTTGTATTTTTTAGTAGAAATGTGGTTTCATTATATTGGCCAGGCTGGTCTCGAACCCCTGACCTCGTGTGATCCGCCCACCTTGGCCTTAGAGCATATTTTAGATCAGCGGGGAATACTCTCCACCAAGAACAGTAATAGCTTGGGCAAGGACAAGCACCTTGACAGAGGTTGTAGAGCTCTTTGCAGCTTCCACTTGCACCTCTACTTTGTGCATTCTGTGGTCGTTAGGAAACAGAAGAAAGCAGCTAGCCACAGCTTCGTATCTTCAGGAAGATAAGCCCGTACATGCAAAGGGACCAGTCTTCATAAGCATTTACAGCACCAGTCCTGTCATTTGAGGAAAAGTTTTAAAAGGCCAATTCTCATTTTTGAGGAAAGAAATAAGGCTTTTTTTTTTTTTTTTTTTTTGCTCTTAAGGAAATTGGTATTATGGGCTGCACTGTAGAAATAACCAGGAAGCCAACTTTTATAATGTGACACAAGCAGATAAGCCAAGCTGCCTGCGTATGCTTGCTAAGGAGCACATGCATGGAGCTGTGGGTATATTGGGTATTAGGGCTCAGCATTTACTGAGAACACTGTGCTCAGTGCTACACAGGTTTACATGGATCATCTCACAATGGCCACATAGTGAATATCCTCATTTTACATGCAGAAGAATTGGCTGAGGCACAATGAGGTTAAGCCACAGCCCCTGGCCCCCCCCACCTGGTGAGAGACAGAGCTAACAGTCAGATGGATTTCATGGAGTCCATGAGCCCCTGCCCACCTTGCCCACTAACTTCAGAGTTAGTGTGTACCCAGGGTCATGAAAGGTCAAGCGGTGGGGAGAACTCTGAGTCAAACTATCTTAGCCTCCAGGGTGCGTTTCATGCTGTTTATTCCCTTTCACCATCAACAAGAGAAAAAACTCTAGACCGTATACGTATAAGCTCGCCCAGAGATGGAATAAGAGCTTTAAAATGTTTCCTTTTCCTATACTTCCCATTTCTATTTTCTCTTATTTCTCTTGCTGCTGGAATTTCTCTGGTCTCAGGCCCTGGTTACCTTATGCCTAAACCACCCATAAGCTTCCATGGTCATTCGTCACTTCTCAGTTACCCTTCTCTAACTGACCCTGTGTCCTCCGTCCTGACAATCGTCCCAAAGGAAAGGTCTGCTTTAGCTGCTCCTCTGTTAAAAGGATGAAATCTATAAAACCCAGACTTTCCATGATCAGATCCTTCTGAGCACCCTGTTGGAAATTAACTTCTGCCCTACTCTCTACCCTGGCAGCTCAACTTAGCTCAACCCTCATCCTTTCTTCCAACACTCAGCTATGTCCGTTCACATTTTCCTTTTCTGTAAGACTTCCACCTCTTTGCTTAGGCAAGTACCATAACTTCTTGAGGCAGAGTTAAAACTCCAAAACCAGCCCATTCTATGTTGTCCTTGTGTTTCCCGATCCTTATGATGCTTTCTGTCTCATCTTCACTGGCTTTATTTCTACCTGTTATTGTCAGGTATTAATGTGCCATCTTCATGATTGGACTATAAATAGATAATTTATCTTGTTTATAAATTATGTAATATATATTTATTATTTATATATTATTTACATAGATAATACATCTATCTTTATCCCACCACCTAGAACAGAGCCTAATCAATATATTCAATAAATAAATATAGTAATATATTCTCTTCTTTCAACAATCTTCTTTATTTCTGATTCTCAGCTGTGTTTTCTTCTTGTTCTCTGTCTTTATCTTTCATTTACATTCTTTTTTCCTTTTCCTTATTCTCATATGACTGATATTTTATGAAACTTTAAGCCCATCTTCTTTCTTTTTTTTTTTTTTGAGACGGAGTCTTGCTCTATCGCCCAGCCTGGAGTGCAGTGGCGCGATCTCGGCTCACTGCAAGCTCCGCCTCCCGGGTTCATGCCATTCTCCTGCCTCAGCCTCCCGAGTAGCTGGGACTACAGGCGCCCGCCACCACGCCCGGCTAATTTTTTTGTGTTTTTAGTAGAGACGGGGTTTCACCATGTTAGTCAGGATGGTCTGGATCTCCTGACCTCGTGATCTGCCTGCCTAGGCCTCCCAAAGTGCTGGGATTACAGGCTTGAGCCACTGCGCTCAGCCCCTTCTTATTTCTTAATGAATTTATTTATTGAGGAGCCATGTAGGGAGACCTAGTGTACAAGCGTCCTGCATTTAGAATCAGTTGGACTTAATTTCTCTCTAATGCTTGTTTTCTTATCTGTGATTTGGTGGTCATAATAATACTTACATAAGAGGGTATGATTATTCCAAGGACTTATGGAAGTAAAGTGCTTAAAATGCTTATCACAGAGCCTGACACATAGTAGCCTCTAAAAATTTGTTACCAGGCACTGCGTTGGTAACATAAAAAAAAATTCTCCTGTTTTCAAGTGTACTACTGTTTCACAAGGGAGAGAAAAAAACATAAAAATAAAATTAAAACTTAATTTTAATTAACTTTTATTAAAAGTTTATTCTAAAGATATAGTAGGTAAATTTTTATCTGAAGAATTAAAAATGAGCAGGATACTATGATTCATTTTAAATTAATTTTTGTGCATGGTGAAGTGCAGGTCAAGATACATGTTTTTCCAAATTGTATTAGTCAGGGTTCTCCAGGAAAAGAGAACCAGCAGAAAAGCAGAAAGTCTATCTGTTCGTCTATCTATCTACCTACCTATCTATATCAAGAGATTTATTTTTTAAAATTGGCTTACACAATTGTAAGGGCTTGGTTAATCCAAAATCTACAGGTTAGGCCAGCAGGCTCGAGACCCAGGGAAGAGTTGCAGTTTGACTCCAAAGGCAGTCTACTAGCAGAATTCCTCCTTGCTCAGGAAGTGTCAGTCTTTGCTCTATTATTATTATTATTATTTTTTTGAGACAGAGTCTTGCTCTGTCGCCCAGGCTGGAGTGCAGTGGCATCTCAGCTCACTGCAAGCTCCACCTCCCAGGTTCACACCATTCTTCTGCCTCAGCCTCCTGAGTAGCTGGGACTACAGGCGCCTGCCACCACGCCCGGCTAATTTTTTGTATTTTTAGTAGAGATGGGGTTTCACCGTGTTAGCCAGGATGGTCTCTATCTCCTGACCTCGTGATCTGCCAACCTCAGCCTCCCAAAGTGCTGGGATTACAGGCATGAGCCACCGTGCCCGGCCAGTCTTTGCTCTATTAAGTCTTTCAACTGATTGGAGAAGGCCCATCCACACTATGGAGGGTAATGTGCATACCCTAAGTCCACTGATTTATGTATTATTCTTATCCAAATGTAAAAATCTTGACAGAAACATTCAGAATAATGTTTGACCAAATATCTGGGCACTGTGGCCCAGCCAAGTTTAAAGACAAAATTACCCACCACACCTACAGATATCTAACTGACCTAGTAGATTTTATTGAAAAGACTATCCTTTTGTCCGTTGAATGGAAGTGGCATCTTCATGAATATGTATCTAAACTATCTACTCTGCCTTAATTATAGTGTTTATAGTAAAATAATATGTATTACATATGAGAATATGTAAATAAATTATGTAATACATAAATATAAATATCATTTATAGTAAGCTAAGTCAAAGTTTAATTTTTAGCAACATTTATTCAGAATGGATCATAGGCCACAATGTAGAAGCTTAGACAGTAAAAACAATACAAATTCTATAACAAAAAAGTACAAAATATCTTCCATGACCTTGAGATAGGCAAAGATTTCTTAAATAGGACCAAAAAGACACCAAATATTTTTAAAGTTTATTAAATTGAACTTCTATAAATTAATGACTTCTATTCATCAAATAATATAATTAAGATAGTTAATCTTGATGTCATCCCATTTGTTTATTTTTGCTTTTGTTCCCTATGCTTTCAGGGTTATATCCAAAAAATTGCTGATCAAACCAATATCTTGGATCATTTTCTCTGTTTTCATGTAATAGTTTCACAGTTTCAAGTCTTATATTTAAGTCTTTCATCAATTTAGAGTTAATTTTTGTATATGGTATGATATAAGGATCTCATTTCATTCTTCTACATGCAGATACTCAGTTTTTCCCACAGCATTTATTGAGAAGGCTGTGCTTTCTCCACTATGTGTTCTAGGAACCTTTGTCAAAAATCAAATGGCTGGGTTTATTTCTGGGCTTTCTATCCTGTTCCATTGGTCAATGTGTCTGTTTTTATAGGAGTACCTATGTGGTTTTAATTAATATCACTTTATAACGTGTTCTGAAATCAGGGAGTATAATGCTTCCAGCTTCGTTCTTTTTGCTAAATATTGTTTTGGCTATTCAGCATCATTTGTGTCCTCAAGTCAATACTCTTAAGTTCCTACTCAAGAAATAAGAAAGAAGAACAAAGTAAATTCAAAACAAGGAAAATGAGGGAAATAAAAATAAGAGCACAGCTAATATCCAAAAATCAATCACTTTCCTATACATCAGCAATAAACAAGTGGAATTTGAAATTAAAAACAGAATATCATTTACATTAGCACCCCTAGAAATTAAAAACGTAGGTATACATCTACCAAATTTGTATAAGATCTATATGAGGAAAGCTATAAAGCTGATGAAAGAAATCAAAGAACTAAATACATGGAGAGCTATTCCATATACATGGATAGAGAGACTCAATGTTGTCAAGATGTCTTCCTAACTTGATTTGTGGATCCAGTGCAATGCCATTCATTACAACAGCAAATTATTTTGTGCAATCTAAAATGTACGTAGAGAGACAAAATATCCAGGTAGCAGAGCATAGAGTAATGTTTGCCAGGGGTTGGGGGTAGGGGAAATTGGGAGACGTTGAGTAAAGAGTCCAATTTCAGTTATGCAAGAGAAATAAGTCCTGGAGATCTAATGTACAGCATGGTGACTATTGTTAATAATACTGTATTGTATACTTGGAATTTGCTAAGAGAATAGATCTTAAGAGTTCTCATACAATAAAAAAGGAAGGTAAATATGTGAGGTGATGGATATGCTAATTAGCTTGATTATGGTAGTCATTTCACTATGTACATGTTTATAAAAATACCACATTGATGCAAGCTTTTGGGCTGGGGATCAGAGTTCTGGTGCAATTCTAGACTCTTCTCAAGAAGAATCTGAATACACTCTTGTGGGGATGGTACAACCAGCCTAGTTCCTGTGACAATGTTCTTTCCCCTGTAGCCAGATGTGGGTTGGGTAGTGAGAGGTTAGTCAAGGTTAGTCAGCTCCAGGAAGTCTGTCTGTCTCCACAAAGGGGAGTGACAAAGAGCGGGAGCCTGAACTCAAGTGAAGAGCAATCATGAGGGCGACCTCATAAGGAGGACTTCTCAAACACGGGGCCATCTAAGTTTTACAATGACCGTAAAAGAAAGCCATTGTTATCTCCATTTTCTGATGAAGTAGTCTGAGAAATAATGAGACTTTCCTGAAGAAAACCAGTAAACAGCAAAGTCACCATTTATTCTTTTCACTCCACAGACATTTTTATCTAGGTATTGTTCAAAGGACTAAATGTGTGTCAGTCTTCATTAGTCATGGATTTTTATTTTAAAAAGTGTGGTCCAAAATACTTTATTAAGTGGGTGATATTTAAATAAACCCTTGCATGAAGTGAAGAAGTGAGCTCTGTAGATATTTGTGGAAAGAATGTTTCAGGTGGACAGAACAATTAAAAGGACTAAGGCTGGAGAGTGCCTGGCCAGTTCAGGGAACATCAAAGATACAAGGGGTGAGGGTGAAAGGGAACGGTTAGAAACGGAGATGGAAGAAAGTTTTTTGTCTTTACCTAACAATCATGGGATGAGCAACTCAGCTTTGCATGATTATCCGAGTACAGGTTTCTTTCAACTTTTTGCTATTCCGTGCCCTAGGGTATGGTCCATATCTGCCTAATCACGGCTGGGTCATGTGCTTGTAACAGAAGGGGAAAGTAGCTTATTTTGTAATTTGAAGATGTCCTATACGGTCGATTGTTTCCAAAGACGACTGCAACACTCCATTCTATCTTACATGCCCTTTTGCAATATGAGTTTTCCACTTTTCCATCAAGACATAGACTCTATCTTACCTCCCCTTAAATCTGGACTAATCTTATGAGTTGCTTTAACCAATATCATGTGGTAGAAATGACAATGTGCAACTCCAAAGACAAAACTTCAAGAATCCCCACACCTTCCATTTTTTATGTCTTGGAATGCAGCTGCCATGCTGATAGAAAGATAAGCTAGACTGACGGAGGAGAACAGAGCCCCAGAGTCAGCCAATAGTCAGCACAACTACCAGCCATATGATTTAAATCATAATGGAAGTTCTAGCCCTGGCTGAGCTCCATAGGAGTGAAACTGCAAGTGTGAGCTCATAAGAGACCATCAAATGAGTCTGACTCTTAAATATTTGGTGTAAGCTAGTGTGAGAATGGAGTTTCCACCAGATGAGATTAGGAAGTTTACAGGTAAACAAAGTTTTGAATGCAAAGATCAGGAGTTCAGGTTTGAACATTGATAAGTTTGAGATATCTCTAAGACATCTAAAAAGAGTCACATAAGCCTTTTGGAATTTTAGTTTGCAGTTTGGGAGAGAGGTGTTGGCTAGAGCCACATTTGGAAGTCAGTGGCATATGGATGGAACTAATGCCAAAAGACTGACTGAAACAAGAAAAAAATTAACAAGGAAGAGTCGTAATCAATTATATCAGATGCTGCAGATAGTGTGAGTAATGTGAGAATTGAGAGTTGACCACTGATTTTAGCAATGTGAGGTTTGTTGGACACTTTGACAAGAGCAGTGTAGGGGGAGTGCTGAAAAATCTGATTGGACTGTGTTTACAAGAATAACAGAGAAAAATATTTTAAAAGAGTGTGGATAACTCCTTCAAGGAATTGTGTTGCAAAAGAGAATAGAAATGGGACAGGAGCTGGCAGAGAAAGTAAAGCCAAGAAAAGTTTCTTTTTGTTTGTGTTCTATTGTTGTCGTGCCCTTAAGGATAGGGAATATAGCAGGACTGGATGCTAATAGAATCTTCCAAGGAAAAATCCAAAGGCCAGAGGTGAGCTAATCTTGCGACTTCTATTTTTGAATAGGTGAAGTATGAGCTTTGTATATGAGTAAGGGTAGTTAAAAGGTTAAAAGTTAAAAGGTGAGAAGGCAGACTCTGAGGGTGTAGGTACTGGTGGGTAAGTGTCTTTGTTCATTTTGTGCTGCTGTGACAGATGACCACAGATTGGGTGATTAATTTTTTCACAGGTATAAAAACTGTGAAGCCCGAAATCAAGATGCCAGAATTTGATGTCTGGTGAGGCCCTTCTTGCTGCCTGTGCACATGACAGAAGGCAGAAGGGCAAGAGAGCCAAATGCTGCATTTAGCCTGTTTTTTAAGGGCTTTGCTGCAGTTTGAATGTGTCCTCCCAAAAATCATGTGTTAGAAACTGAATTATCATTAAAATAGTATTAAGAGGTGATTACACTATGAGGGCTCTGCCTTCATAAATGGATTAATGCTGCTATTGTGGGAGTGGGCTCCCTATAAAAGGACCTATTTGGCCTGCTTTTTTCTCTCTCACCCCTTTTTTATGCCCTTCACGATGAAAGGACACACATGAAGGCCCTAGGCAGGAGTCAGCCCCTTGATCTTGGACTTTCCAGCTCCAGAATAGTGAGCCAATAAATTTCTGTTTATTATGAATTACCCAGTCTGTGGTATTCTTTGTAACAGCATAAAATGGACTAAGACAGTCCTTAATCCTATTCATGGAGGAGGAATCCTCATGGCCTAATTCCTCGTAAAGCCCTCACCTCTCAATATGATCACATTCTTCATTAAGTTTCAACATATTAATTTTGGCAGAAATACATTCAAATCATAGCATTCTTCTCTGGCCACTCAAAATTCATATCCTTCTCATATGCAAAATACATTATTAATTCCATCCCAATAGCCCCAAAAGTTTTCATTCATTCCAACAACAACTCAAAAGTCTAAAGCCCAGAGGTTTATGTAAATCAGGTATGAGTGAGACTCAAGGAACAATTCATCCTGAAGCAAATTTCCCTCCAGCAATGAGGCTGCAAAGTCGAATAAGTTATTAGCTTCCAAAACACAATGGTGGTATAGGTGTGGGATAGACATTCCCATCCTGAAAGGCAGAAATTGGCTAAAAGAAAGGGGTAACAAGTTCTGAGTAAATCCAAAACCCAAAGGGGCAAACAACATTAGATCTTAAGGCTTGAGAATAATTTTATTTGACTCATGTTTTACCGTCAAGGCAGACTGGGGCAGGGGTTGGATCCCCAAGGCTCCAAAGGCCACAACCCCATAGCTTTGCTGGGCACAGCCCACACCACAGCCCTCATGGGTTGGAGTCTCCTGCCTGCAGCTCTTTCACGCTGGCATTGCATGCTGGTGACTCTAAAATGTGGAGGTCTCCAGCATGGCCCTACCCCCATAGTTCCACTAGATTTTGTGTTAGTGAGTACTCTCTGAGGTGGCCCCACTCACACAGCTCCACTGTGTATTCCTCTGGTGGAGACGCTCTGTGGCATTCTCTGAAACCTAGGGGAGGAAGCTAGGCCTTCAAAGCTCCTGAACTCTGTGCACTTGCAGAGTTCGCACTACATGGATGCTGCCAAGTGCTATGGCCTATACCTCCTGAAGCAGTGACTTGAGTCACACCTGGGCCTGCTTGAGCCATAGCTGGGGCAGCCAAGGAGCACTGTGCCAGAATGCAGGGAGCAGAGATTTGAGGCGGCCCTGGATGGTAAGCCCCAAGTTCCCATGGGCACCCTGGGCCCCTCCCTCAAACCTGTTCGGCCCCCAAGGCCCTAGCACTCTGCCTGTGAAGAATGTGGTGGCCTCAAAGATCTCTGAAATGTCTTTGGGGTCATTTTCTCATTATCTTGATAAATTGCTCCTGGCTTCCTGCTATTCACACTAATTTGCTTATCGGACTGTCAATTGGGCACACCCTTGGTTTTCTCTACTAAACATGCTTTTTTATTATTTACATGGCCAGGCTGATAATTTTTCAAATCTTTACATTCTTTACATGGCCAGGCTGATAATTTTTCAAATCTTTACATTCTTTACATGTGAGAGCTTCCCTTTTGATTATAAATTCCATCTTTAAGTCATTACTCTCTTTTTGCATTTTGCTATGAGCAGTTAAGAGAAGCCGTGCAATTCCTTCAACATTTTGCTGCTTAGAGATTTCTTTCATCAAGTATCCTAGTTCATCACTCTTAAGTTCTACCTCCCACAAAATACTGAGGCAGGAACATAATTCAGCCAACTTCTTGGCTACTTTGTAACAGTGATGGCCTTCTTCCAGTTTCCAGTAAGGTGTTTCTGATTTCTCTTTAAGATACCATAATAAAGGCCCTCACTGTCCATATTTCTACCAGTATTCTGGTCACAACCACTGAGATAATATAAGAACTTGTCTAAGATAAACTAAGAAGGTTCAGGCTTTCCCTACAGCTCTCCTTTTGTTCTGATCCCTCACCAGAATCACCCTTAATGTGCCATGTTGGGCCGTACAGGCTTTTTCAGCATTCCCTTTAAAATGGTTCCAGCCTCTACCCATTACTCAGTTCCAAAGCTGCTTCTACATTTTCGGGTATTTGTTGTAGCAACACTCCATTCTCCTGGTATCAATTTTGGTCTCAGTCTATTCGTGTTATTATAACAGAATACCACAGCCTGAGTAATGTGTAAAGAAAAGAAATTGGCTGGGTGCAGTGACTCATGCCTGTAATCTCAGCACATTGGGAGGCCAAGGCAGTGGATCACTTGAGGTCAGGAGTTTGAGACCAGCCTAACCAACAAGGTGAAACCCTGTCTCTACTAAAAATACAAAATTAGCCAGGCGTGGTGGCGCACACCTGTAATGCCCACTACTTGGGAGGCTGAAGCAGGAGAATCCCTTGAACTTGGGAGGCGGAGGTTACAGTGAGCCGAGATTGTGTCATTGCATTCCAGCCTGAGCAACAAGAGCGAAACTCTGTCTCAAAAAAAAAAAGAAAAGAAAAGAAAAGAAATTAATTTTCTCACAGTTCTAGAGGCTGACAAATTCAGGATCAAGGAGACAGTGAGGTCCTTTTGGCATCTGGTGAGGTCCTTTTCGCTGCATTCTCACCTGGCAGAAGGTAGCATGGCAAGAGGGCCGGACGCTGTGTGAAGCCTCTTTTAGAAAGACCTTTATCCCTTTGATGAGGGAGGAGCCCGCATGGCCTTAAAGACCCATCTTTTAATACTGTCACATTGGCCATTAAGTTTCAATACCTGAATTATGGAGGAGACACATTCAGATCAGAGCCATAAGCCAATGTGATGTTGGAAGCTCATGGACATTCTTTTTTGATTGCCTCAGTTTTCTGGTGAAGTAGGGAGCTAAGAATGAGACTGGGAGAAGAGACACTGGCATTTTGAGGAAAGAGAAAAGAGAGAAAAAGTGTTATCTAAGAGAATGAGAGGGTAAACAGGTGTGAAATGTTGTGTGATGCTTTGCAGCTTTAAGGGTACCTGTTATGTTCAGCCTTCACTTTAGAGATGAAGACTCTAAGTCCTGGAGAAGTGATATGCCCGTCCTTGGCCAATTGAAGTGGAGTCCTTACTAGAACCCAGGACTCCAAATGGCCACCTCAACAATATTTCATGTATGTGCTCCATGTGGTCTTCTGTGTTATAGTTTAGCTACTGAACATAATAGATCTCCAAGTCAAAAAGGCTATTTTTAATAGATTTTTTACATGACTGTTCATGTAAAAAGAAACAGACTTTCACTTTGAGACATTTATTTTTTCCTTCAAGCCTGTCTTGCAGATTCCATCAGTACAAATGTCTTATTTATTAAAAGTACAAAGACAGACTTTGAAGCAGAAATTTAAAATGCCCACCTGGGAAAAACCAGATGAAAGCTTCACGATCCAGTTCTGTGACAGGTGAGCCAGCAGCAGGCTCCCCATGTCTCCTAAGATACGGGCTTCCACCAGAGAAAAGAGAATATCTAAAGTGCTTTAATGCAACCTGTCCAAAAGTAAACTTTTTCTTTCTCTGGTGAAGAAGACAAAAGGAAAACTTTAAGTCTACTCGAAGTTTGTAAAAGAAGCATGACAACTCTTGCCTAGTAGGGCTGTGACTAGGGCTGGTTCCTAGAGTGGCCACGATGATTGGAGGGGCATGCTAGGATTGGTTCTTCAGCTAGGCCTCCAGACAAGTATGGGGGCACCAACTTTGTGTAACTACCTTCCCACTCATTTTGAGAGCCACAGAGTTTGCACCCTGCACTTGCTGTCTGGTGGCTTTCAACTCCCATTGTCAGCCCTTCCTTGGAGAGACGTATTATATTAATACTTTCCATTGAAGGGCACAGTTTGGTGTCTTATTACCTTCTTACAAAGATCTAGAGCTGCCTTTCTCTACCAGGGCTCCTCATCTGAACCTCAGAGCATGGGAAGTGATGTGAGTAACTGTTTCAGCTCACCAGAGAACAACTACTTGCACGTATAGTAGTTGCTGTCCATTGTCCAGTCCCAGAAGAGGTTCAGCCACCCACACATCTTTCCAAAACTGGCGAACTCTGTTTTGGTATAGCAAGGATGATGTTTGCAAAATGCTGAGACAAGCAATCACTACAGAATTTTTCAAGTCTAATATATTAGAAGATACAGAGGTGTTAAAATGTTAGATATGTTAAAAGTTATCATTGTAATTGGAAAATGTGTTGCTTCTTTAAACTGTGATGGATCATTATACTGATAAAATTTAGTATTCACTCTATGGGAAAAAGCCCAAGCTCTGCTCCAAACATTTTATTTCTACATTAATTCTGCCACTTTCATCTTTCCCCCTTCCCTCACCCTTTGGAAGGGTAAAATATTTAAGTTGAAGAGAAAAATCTAATTTTAAAAACAATTTTTGTTTAAAACTTGTTTTTGATTTTCATATTATATTTATATCCTGTCTATAAACAGAATCAATAATGAAAGCCATAGATCATGATGGAAGAGCTTCTTAGGTTCATGCTAAAAATGAAACAAAAGCTTATACCTTTACTAGATTTCAACATAAAAAATATATGCATATGATTAAAGAAACCCATAAATAAGGGGAAATCTCACAGAAGTGAAATAAGATTTGAATATGAAAAGAAAAGGACCCAAAAGTCATTGCACATTCACAGAAATATAGTTTTCATTATAAAGATCATCTCATGACACGCTTTTGCAACATCAGTAGGTAGAATTTTTTTTAGCACAGAGCCTGACCACACTTTCTTTCAAAAATATGGAGTTAATATGTCACTTCTGAAATCATTATTATGATTTTTATTTCCTCAATGTTATACTGAACACACTGAATTTAGGACTGAGGCAAATGAGAGTTAGTCTCCTAGTCACAACTATATCTTTTACAGACTAAGAATTTTGCAAAAATCAAAGCATAGATATAAGTTCACTTCTATCCATCTAAAGAAGCACAAAAAAAGAGCTGTTTTAAAAGGTCATGTCATAGGTGGGTACAGTCCCATTGTTTAGCTGCCTCTCTCAACTCTGACCTGGGACATTGTGGGGATTTGCCTCATTGCAATAGTTGCAATTCCTGGTCCCAGTTCTCTTGATTCTATCCTTGAAGTCAGAAGTATTAGACAGAAAAAAAATGGAGACTTGAATTTTTTTAGAGAAAACATGTGTGGATAGATATTTAACTGATTAATGTCCTCTTAATTACTTGAACATTACTAGCCAATACATGTGAGCTTTTGCAGACAAAGGGTTGCAGCCATATCATCCAGTTCTTGTTGGTTACATGTCAACAACCTGTGATCCACTGCACCTGTAAAATACTGTTAGCCCTATTTTCACTCTCATTATTTAATACAAATGATCACTGTTCTTTTTTATTATTTTCTCTTCCTTTAATTTTCTTACTCCCAGTTTTTCTCCACCACTCCATCTTCTTCTTGCATAAACCTCTGCTGGTATCTAACATTCTTTATTCTCAAGGGTGGCATCTTAAAGGGCGTTTCAGATCTTTGGGTCATACATTAATTTAGTTGTGGGTCCACAGCTGGGAAGCTCAGTATCAAGACTGCCCAATTACTGATAAGAAGAGATAGATGGCCGGGCACGGTGGCTCACGCCTGTAATCCCAGCACTTTGGGAGGCCAAGGCGGGTGGATCATGAGCTCAGGAGATCAAGACCATCCTGGCTAACACGGTGAAACCCCGTCTCTACTAAAAATACAAAAAATTAGCTGGGCATGGTGGTGGGCGCCTGTAGTCCCAGCTACTTGGGAGGCTGAGGCAGGAGAATGGCGTGAACCCGGGAGGCGGAGCTTGCAGTCAACCGAGATTGCGCCACTGCACTCCAGCCTGGGTGACAGAGTGAGACTCCGTCTCAAAAAAAAAAAAAAAAGAGATAGATAAGTCAGCTGGTGATCACACTTGACAGAGGCTAAGAGTGAAACTCTGCCTAGGCGATGGGGAGGGCCAGGAGCAGGGGCCCATGCTGTGAAAGGTAAGCCCTCAAACAAGGTGAACAGCGGTGAGGTAAAGGCTTATTTCCTCTTCGAAGATTTTGTTACTATCTTGCCCCTCCGCAGATACAATCCTTTAAAGGTTTCTTATTTTCTTTTGGAGAAAATTCTATACTCCCCTCGTTTTCAAGGACATCTCCAAATTGGTTCCAAAGGGTCTTTCTATTCACAGCTTCCATTAGTCCCTTGCAGGCTCCTAGGCAAACAAGATCATTTACTTATTTATTCATTTTCTTAAAAGTACATCCATTTCCAGCCTCATTGTTGGATCAGGCCCAGCATGGCCTTCCCTCTCATATGTGCACACACTAACCAACTAAAGATGGATTCTAGATCTCTATCACCAAGACTCCTTTAAGCCTCCCAGGGAGGAAGAAAACTTCAAGCTTACCATGAGGAAAATATTTTCTTTTTTATACCTCTTTCACAGAGAAATCTTTACCTTTCTATACCATTTTTATGTAGCTTTTAAGTTATGTCACGAATATTGTAGTGTCCCTATTAACCTCTAAACTTCTTGAAGGAAGGAATTGTGTCTAACCCTTTTTCTGCCTTAATGGTAGTAAAATTTTACTGATTGAAGAATGAATGTGGAAGGATGTTTTCGGGAAATAGCCTTTTGTTTAATACTCAGTAGGTTGGTTTCTATCTTATCTCTTCATAAAACTCCACAAAGTGACAGAATTCCTTCCTTTAATTGAGATCATTCTCAGCTCTAGTCTACCTCCAGATGGTCTGTTTTAAATTAACGGCTCAAAATTGTACTACTCTTGAGAACTTGGGCAAACTAGTCAACCATTCTTAGTCTCAGTGTGCTCTTTATAAAATGAAGAAAACGTTAATCCTTCCACTGCTTTGTGAGGCTTGAATGAGATGCGAGTCCCTCAGTTCATCTCAGGGCCCTGTGCTCAGTAATCATCCACGCTTAGGACTGAGCTGAAAGAACAAGCACATTCAAGGAAACAATGGGGTTTACTTTTTTCCCAAAAAAGTATTTTTATTGTTTGGCAACCAATAAAGAGTTCATAGTTCTTCTATCTCTTCTTTCTCTTTTTATTTAAATAAGCAGGCAATCAAACCTATAGTTTTTTATTCTGTTAAAAATATATTCATTATGTAGACAAAATTTAAGAATGTTAGAAAAACTTTAGTGTAGAGACAACAAATGTCATATAATTAAATACGCCTATGATTATTTTGATTTACATGATACCAAGGGTCTGTGTAGGAAGATAAGTTTAGCCCAAAACAATCTTATCTGAAGCAAATGCAAAACAGGAAATTTAGACACAAGGAAATAAACACTAGTCCTAAAGTATGCTCTTTAAAGTAGCTTTAACGCAGCATAGAGTTTTGCATCTATATTTGTGAACAAAATTATCCATGCAGCTGTCCAATATCTTGCCAGAATTGTAAACTTCAAATTAGGATGCAAACTCAATGTCACTCAAGAAAGTGGTCATGAGGCTGGACTTAGTCATTGGTAATTATTCTGGATTCATCAGCCGGGCAGAGCTGATTTTACCATTTCATAACCAACCACTTCTGAACAGTTTCCTCCCAGGTGCTTAAGAATGAAGAAGTGGCTGTCAGGACTGCACTGGCAATATTTTTCAAAATGTGGATCCCTGGTCATATTAAAATAAAAGTTTTTCCCCCGTCAGGTTAGCAGAAATGTAAAATGGAGATTGGAATTTAGATGTAGAATTTTGTGTCAGAACCACGTTTGATAGTCAGTTACACACATCTGGCCCACAGTTAAGAATGTAAACTAACAGCATTAAGAGCCAGACATCCTGGGTTCAAATCCCAGCTCTGCTATATAAGGCTTGGCCTTTCTGTGCCTCAGTTGTCTCACTTGCAAAATCAGGATGATATCATCCTCCAAGGATTACTGTGAGGATTAAATTGTTAATATGCTTAAAGTGCTTGGAACAGAACACACACTCTGTGAAGTCATTACTATTATCATTACATTAACACTTCTCTTTTTGAAAAAGGACACTTTTTCTATTAGTTAAGACAAAGCAAGCCATATATTTGCAAATTCCTAAAACAATGATTGAAATTAAAATTCTATAGGAGAATGACTTAAATTTTCTTTGTAATAAGAATAGATATGCCTCCAGTTCCATTCTTGAACCAGGATACATGCCAAGGTCAGAAGGAAGGTGACTCCTGCTTTCACAAGCCTGTGAGAGAATGGGATCCGGGATGAGTCCTCCGACTCAGGGGCTCACCTTTCCCACCATGTCAGGCAACACATCAAGGAGGCTCATGTTCTTTCAATTTAAGGAATGCACATTTCATTGCTTGAAAGAGGAAAATTTAAATGTTTCTTCAAAGGTTATACAGAATATTATGACAGACTTAGGACAACAAACGACGCTTCTGTTAACTGTTAGAGTTCTCTCTGGCAGTGTTATTATGAGTTAACTGCTCAGTAAGAAGATGGTTAATATTGAGTGTCAACTTGATTAGATTGAAGGATGCAAAGTATTGTTCCTGGCTGTGTCTGTGAGGGTGTTGCCAAAGGAAATTAACATTTGAGTCAGTGGTCTGGGAGAGGCAGATCCACCCTCAATCTGGTGGGCACCATCTAATCAGCTGCCAGCGAGGAGGCAGGAGAAGATGGAAGAGCAGACTACTGAGTCTTCCAGCCTTCATCTTTCTCCTGTGCTGGATGCTTCCTGCCCTCGAACATCAGACTCCAAGTTCTTCAGCTTTTGGACTCTTGGACTTACACCAGTGGTTTTCCAGGGGCTCTTGAGCCTTTGGCCACAGACTGAAGGCTGCGCTGTCAGCTTCCCTACTTTTGAGGTTTGGGGACTCAGACGGAACCATCGCTGGCTTGCTTGCTCCTCAACTTGCAGACAGCCTATCCTGAAATTTTACCTTGTGATCGTCCGAGTCAATATTCCTTAATAAATTCCCTTTCGTATATACATATATCCTATTACTTCTGTTCCTCTAGAGAACCCTAATACAAGGGATTAACATCGGAATTTTGAATTCACCTAAAAGCAAGTGAGGTTACATGAAGTAAGCACAAGAATGTCCTCCAAAATGTACCTTAAATTAAATGGAAAGTAAAGAAGAGATGAGAGTTTATTTTTATATTACTGAATGTTGTTTCTTATAAAAGGCATACTTTAATTCAGTAAGTAATTTGAGAGGGTCTGAAGACTAAACTACATGTTAAAAAACATTGCCGGCTGGATGTGGTGGCTCATGCGTGTAATCCCAGCACTTTGGGAAGCTGAGGCAGGCGGATCACAAGGTCAGGAGTTCCAGATCACCCTGGCTAACACGGTGAAACCTCATCTCTACTAAAAATACAAAAAAATTAGCCTAGTGTAGTGGCACATGCCTGTAGTCCCAGCTAATCAGGAGGCTGAGGCAGGAGAATCGCTTGAACCCAGAAGGCGGAAGCAGTAGTAAGCTGAGATCATGCCACTGCATTCCAGTCTGCGTGACAGAGCGAGACTCCATCTCAAAACAAAACAAACAAAAAAACAAAACAAAACATTGCCAATGTTTCCATATTGTGGGAAAGCTATTTATTGAGAAACAGTCTATTATTTTATTAGACCATGCAGATTATGGTGATGTGATATTATACCTACAGAAATACAATATAGAATAATATTATAGTTTTTTTAAAAGAGCCTTCTACATGTTGCAAAAATCTGATTTTTAATTTAATAGTACTTTAAGTAATCAATAACATTTTATAAAGAAACACAGCAATGATTAGTATTATAAAGATTATGTTTGTTTTATTAATCATGGAGAAAAGTTGTCACAATACTTGCCCTTTATGATGTTTCAATAAGAATCACCTGCCAAATAATATGGTGATATCCATACCAACAACAATTCCATTGACTTATGAGTTAAAAATTTACTTTACACTGCAGATGGTTGGTTCCCATGCCCTGAGAAACACAAGATGCTCCATGGAAATGCTGATGATTTTACCTTCATAAAACCAGTTTTATTCACATGTCACATGCCCCAGAAGTCAAGCACGACCTACTCAAAACTTTAGCTCTGCAGTATAGAGGTCTCCTTCTTCTCCAAGCTAAGATCTTTTGGGGAAGAAGAGCTTATAAGTTGATCAGAATTTGCTCCCAGAAGTTCCAGTGAGCAGAGTAGTAACTGAGAACCCAGGCTTTGTGGCCTTATAAATCTGAATCTACTAGCTGTGTATTCTTGGGAAAGTTACTTAACATCTTGGAGCCTCAATATTCTCATTAAAAAATGAGAATTTAAAAGTAGCATTGTCATAGGTACTGATGGCTATGTGGTGTCATGTGATTCTTGGCGCAGGTCCTTCATGACATTGTAACTATTGTTTTAATTGCACCATGCACTAACAAATAAAATGTTGTATGAATTAAATGGAGCTACCTTAACTAAAATAGGTGGT
The DNA here is from genome assembly GCF_028858775.2 of Pan troglodytes. NCBI lineage: Eukaryota > Metazoa > Chordata > Mammalia > Primates > Hominidae > Pan > Pan troglodytes. Next base: position 55,803,906 of record NC_072409.2, on the reverse strand, counting down.
AATTAATGAAAAATGCTAATCATAACCAGAAAAAAATTTATTTTTTTCTTTTTAAATCAGGATCCCTGATAAAAATCTACCCAGAATACAAATCTACCCAAAATGAGATTATCATCCACAATCTCATGTAAAAATATCTAGGCCGGCACGGTGGTTCACGCCTGTAATCTCAGCACTTTGGGAGGCCAATCGGGGTGGATCACCTGAGGTCAGGAGTTTGAGACCGGCCTGGCCAACATGGTGAAACCCTTCCCCTACTAAAAATACAATAATTAGTGGGGCATGGTGGCGGGTACCTGTAATCCCAGCTACTCAGGAGGCTGACACAGGAGAATCATTTGAACCCGGGAGGTGCAGGTTGCAGTGAGCTGAGACCATGCCTTTGCACTCCAGCCTGGGCGACAAGAGTGAAACTCCATCTCAAAATAAATAAATAAATAAAAATATTTAAAACTTAGATTTTTAAAAAAGCATTTGATAGCCTGACCAATAACTGGAGAGAGAAAAAGTGATGCTCCAAGAATAAACTATTATATTTTAATTCTCAAGTCATTTAAATTGATAATTTTATGGGTCCTTGCACATAAACAGCTGAAATGTTAAATCAATTCATTAAAGTGTTCATAAATTCACTAAATGTTCTTAATCATCATTAAGCCTTAAACAACCTGTGACATCAAAATGATTACAGAGAAACAGTGATAAATTACTTTGAGTTATCAACGATATATTTAAATACTGGGATACTGGTCTAAGTTATTTGGTATTTTAGGGGATATTAAGTATTCCATCTCTAATATAATTTATATTATGTCATGCTTCCCAGAAGTTTTTAAACAGAAACTTTAAGAAAGTGATTATGCACTTAAAAAATTATATCAAGCAATATAAAATCTGAACACCAGATTGGTACAAAATGTGAATATCACATAAAAGTAACCTAGCATTGAAAATGAGAAGTTGTTACCCTGTGAAATTATAATGTAAAAACACACTAGATAAAATGCAGTATCTTGAGTATAATCTGTTACAAATTCTGAAATTGTGTACGAAATGTATATTATATGGATTTTAAGACCTCTCCCAAATGTAGACTCTTGACATACCTGGCCTGTAAAAGATATATAGGCTGACAGACCTAGGGGAAAAGATGCTATGTTCTGAGCCCAATGTGCCTCTTTGGTCCATAAGTATCATTTACAAGAATAATCATGATTCTCTGATTCCAAACTGTTGCCCCCATTATGAGCCGATTGCTCATACCTGTGGCACCAGTCACTCCATCAAACCTTTATTCTGGGCTGCACACTCCTGGAAGGAACCATAAAGGAGGTCTGAGGGCAAATATCCTTTGTGTTAGGATCTGGCTCATGTCCACATCCCCCTTGCTGGTGCCATATTCAATCCATGAGGACCTACTGGATTCTAGACCTTAGTAGTAGATATAAAATTCCAGAACAGTTTATGGAATTTTACTATGTGGTCCTTCTGTTTCTTAGCATTTTTGTCTTAATCAGTTTAGGCTGATATAACAAATTATCATAAACTGCGTGGCTTAAACAAGAAATATTTATTTCTCATAGTTCTGGCGGCTGGGAAGTCCAAGATCAAGGCATCAGCACGGTTGAGTTCCAGTAACTGCTGATTGGAGACTGCTGATTTCTTATTTTATTCCTACATGGTGGAAAAAGAGCAAGCTAATTCTCTGGCCTCTCCTGTCAAATTTGTAAAATTTCATATTCAGACATGTAAAAGTTATAAGGCTTATTTCAAATTGAGAATCAGTAGGGTGATAGGCATTTTAGCAAGAAACATAATTATCTCCATATATAAACTAATTTTAAATATTACAGTTTATTTTTCCAGGTACTAATTCCTTGGCTCATATAAAATGTATACTTCAGAAAATCTCTTTCCTTGTTTCTGCTTTTTATTCCAATATTATAACTTCTCATAAAAAATGAAATAAGATAAATTTAAATGCTGTGTAATTCAGCTATCTGGAAAAGGACATCATTCTTCTGATGACACTGAACATGTAGATGAGGAATCATAGTGGAGGAAAGCTATCTTAGTGGGACCAAGTATCCCAGTGGTCACAGACTTAAGGGAAGGGATTCAGGATGTTAGGGATGTAGGGGAGGAAAAACACCATTTACTTCCACTATCTTTTTGTCCATAGTCAATTTTGTCTGAGAGTAGTGATTGCTTTAGAGGTGAAGAGCTAAGAAAGACAGATTCATCTTCATTTCTGACCATTTCACTTCCAAATATGCATTAAAAGCACTAGTGTAAACTAATTTTATTACTCTTATCCTCCTGCAAACCTGGAGGACATTGCCTGTGTCCCCCACATTGACTTTTTCCAGCAGTTTTTGATTCAATTGTTTCCACCCTGACATAACATAAAAGACAATATGGAACACACAGGTAACATTTATATCCTGGAAGGCTTTCTCTACCTCAGAGAGATGACAGATGTCTCCATGTATAAAGTTGATTCCTTCCAGAATGGTTTGAGCAGGGATACTTATGTCAAACAGAATCATATGGACTCCCTTCTGATTTAGAAACAGCCTAGGCAGAACCCAAAATATCTACCACTTCCTGTAATGACAACAATTTCTTTTTAAAAAAATAATTTTGATTTTATTTTATATTCAGGGGATATAGCTGCAAGTTTTTACACAGGTATGTGGAATAATGCTGATGTTTAGGATACGGATTCCATCACCCAGGTAGTGAGCATATTACCTAACAGGCAGTTTTTCAACCCATCTCCCCTCCCTCCTGCCCCTTCCAGTAGTTCACAGTGCCTAGTGTTAACATATTTATGTCAATGTGTACTCAGTGTTTAGCTCCCACTTACAAGTGAGAACAAGCTGTATTTGGTTTTCCATTCCTATATTATAACAATTTACTTAGGGTTATGGCCTCCAGTTGCATCCATGTTTCTGAAAAGGACATGATTTCATTCTTTTTTATGGCTGTGTAGTATTCTGTGGTGTATATGTACTACTACTACATTTTTAAAATTCAATCTACTGTTGATAAGCACCCAGGTTAATTCCATGTCTTTGCTATTGCGAATAATGCTGTTATGAACATACAAGTGTATGTGTCTTTTTGGTAGAATGATTTATTTTCCCTTGGGTATATGCCCAATAATGGGATTGGTAGGTTAAATGGTAGTTCTAAGTTCTTTGAGAAATCTTCAATTGCTTTCCACAGTGGCTGAACCAGTTTACATTCCCCTCAACAGTTTATAAGCATTCCCTTTTATGCACACACAGCCTCACCAGCATCTGTTGTTTTTTGACCTTTTCATAATAGCCATTCTGACTGGGGTGAGATGGTATCTTATTGTGGTTTTGATTTGCATTGCTCTGATGATTACTGATGTTGGACATTTTTTCATATGTTTGTTGGCCGCTTGTATGCCTTCTTTTGAGAAGTATCCGTCCATGTCCTTTGCCCATTTTTTAATGGGGTTATTTGTTTGTTTTTTCTTGATTTGTCTGAGTTCCTCATAGGTTCTGGATATTAGACCTTTGTTAGATGCATACTTTGCAAATATTTTCTCCTATTATGTAGGTTGTCTGTTTACTGACAGTTTCTTTCGATGAGCAGGAGCTTTTTAGTCTAATTAGGTCCCACATGTCAGTGTTTGGTTTTGTTGCAATTGCTTTTGGGGACTTAGCCAAAAATTCTTTGCCAAGGCTGATGTCCAGAATACTGTTTTTCCTAGGTTTTCTTCCAGGATTCTTATAGTTTGAGGTCATACATTTAAATCTTGAATTCATTTTGAATTAATGTTTGTATACGATAAAAGGTAGGGGTCCAGTTTCATTGTTCTGCATATGGCTAGCTAGTTATTTCAGCACTATTTATTGAATAGGGGACCCTTTTCCCATTTTTTTGTGGGCTTTGTCAAAGAGCAGATGGCTATAGGTGTGCAGAACTGCTTCTGGATTATCTATTCTGTTCCATTCATCTGTCTTTTTTTGTACCAGGACCAAACTGTTTTGCTTACTGTAGCCTTATAGTATAGTTTGAAGTTGGGTAGTGTGATGCCCCAGCTTTGTTCTTTTTGCTTAGGATTGCTTTAGCTATTCGGGCTGTTTTTTGGTTCTATATGAATTTTAGAATAGTTTTTTCTAATTCTGTGAAAAATGACATTGGTACTTATAGCATTAAATCTTTAAACTGCTTTGGGCAGCATGGTCATTTTAACAATATTGATTCTTCCAATCCATCAGCATGGAATTTTTTTTTATTTATTTGTGTCATCTGTGATTTCTTTCAGCAGTGGTTGGCAGTTCTCCTTGTAGAGATCTTTTTTCTTTTTCACATTATGGAACCTTTACTTTTCATGTCATTTCTGTACATAAGGAGTATGAGAGTAACCCTTTCACAAATGAAACTAATCTACTAGAATAAACAATGACAAAACTGAACTGGTATTTGATGTAAACCCACAGGTGTTTAAGCTTCAAATTCAGCCAAGAAGTTTGTTACAATCTCTTTCAGCTTTGCATCTGATTCTTCTGAGATCTTTCCATCAGCCCTGGTAGTGCCCAACAGGGCTTGGTGCCAGCTGACATGAGACAAGAAAGCATTCTCAAACTTTGTAATCTTGCTGGGTTCCCGTTTATCAAGATAGCCCCTAATACCCACATGGATAACAGCCACTTGTTCTTCAATAGCCATGGGAGTATACTGTCTTTGCTTCAGCAACTCAGTTAGACACACACCACAACTCAAAAGTTGTTAAGTGGCAGCATCGAGGTCAGAACTGAACTGGGCAAAAGTGGTGACCTCATGATACTGAGCCACTTCCAGCTTCATGGTACCTGCCACCTGCTTCATAGCCCTGGTTTGGGCAGCAGATCCGACAGGAGACACAGACCGACATTAATGGCAGGGTGGATACCTTTGTAGACCAATTCTGTTTCCAAGAAGATCTGTCCATTAGTGATAGAAATGACATTCATTGGAATGTAAGCAGACACATCACCAGTCTGTTTCTATGACTAACAAAGCAGTCAAGGAGCCACCACCAAAAGCATTGTTCATCTGGGCTGCTCTCTCCAGCAACTGGGAGTATAGGTAGAACACAACACCAGGATAGGCCTCACAACCAGGGGGTTGGCAGAGCAACAGAAACATCTGATGGTAAGCAACAGCCTGTTTGGATAAGTTGTCATAGATGGTCAAAGCATGTTTGCCATTGTCTCTAAAATACTCTCCCATGGAACAGCCAGTGTAAGGAGCCAGTTACTGAAGTGGGGCAGCATCTGAGGCCATAGCTGACACCACAATGGTATAATTCATGGCATCTGCATCGTAAGTCTCTTCACCAACTGGGCAACAGTGGATCTCTTTTGACCAATAACAACATAGACACAGTACAGCTTCTTCTTTTCATCAGATCCATCATTGAAACATTTCTGGTTAATGATTGTGTCAATAGCAATTGAGATTTTCCCAGTCTGTCCATTACCAATAATCAGCTCACACTGACCATGGCCAATTGGCACCAAGCTATTTACAGCCTTAATGCCAGTCTGCATTGGTTCCTGCACTGAAATTCGAGGAATGATTCCAGGGGCTTTCAGACCAACTCGCCTATGGGTCTTGGAACCAAATAGACCCTTTCCATCAATGGCATTACCAAGGGCATCAACCACATGACCCAACAGCTCCTCACCAACTGGAATGTCCACAATGGCTCCTGTCCTCTTCACTCTAGCTCCTTCCTTAATTAGTTAATCATTTCCAAACACGACAACACCAACATTGTCAGGTTTGTAGAGATCTTTAACCTTCTTGGTTAGCTGTATTCCTAGGTATTTCATTTTGGTGTGTGGCTATTGTAAATGGGATTGTGTTCTTGATTTGGCTCTCAGCTTGAACATTATTGGTGTATATGTAACGAAGCTCAAGTCCAGCTGCTCTCCTCTCAGAAGTCAAAGCATGAGAACTGAGGTGTGGTGAAAGGAAAGCAACTTTTATTGGTCAAATTCTAGCAGATGGGAGAATGTCTGGGCATAAGCCTCAAAAGAGCCATCTCAGCCTTCTGGGCTGAGTGAACGGGTTTAAGAAGGAAAGAGGTGTGGGATATAGACGTGAGTAGTGAAAAGGGAGTGCATAGCTGCATGTCTTGTTCCCATAGTTATCTCAAGTAATCGCCCATCTAGAGATCTGATTTGCATCATCCTGACTTGGGCGTAACTCCCCTTGAGTGGGAAGATCTGCGGTTTGGTCTCTCTGCCTGGTTTGTTTCAAAATTGGCTCCTGGAATTTCTAAGCAAGCACATAGTTAGATGAGCAAGCACTGTGCACAGATATGCCTGTTGGGAAAGGGCATAACAAAGAGTCTTACACTATAAGGCTACATTCTGAGATTAGGAAGGAAAGGAAAAAAATAGTTTAAAAATGTATTTCGAGGCTGAGGTACTCAGTTATATATAGAAATGCTATGGATTTTTGTACATTATTTTTGTACCCTGAAACATTACTGAAGTCATTTAGCAGTTTGACGGGCCTTTTGGCAGAGTCTTTAGGGTTTTCTAGATATAGAATCATATTATCAGTGGCCAAGCATGGTGGCTTACACCTGTAATCTCAGCACTTTGGGAGGCTGAGGCAGGCAGATCACTTGAGGTCAGGAGTTCAAGACCAGCCTGGCCAACATGGTGAAACCCCATCTCTACTAAAAAATACAAAAATTAGCCGGGCGTGGTGGTGAATACCTGTAATCCTAGCTACTCTGGAGGCTAAGGCAGGTGAATCACTTGAACCCAGGAGGCAGAGGCTGCAGTGAGCTGAGATGGTGCCACTGCACTCCAGCCTGGGCAACAGAGTGAGACTCAGTTTCAAAAAAAGAGAGAATCACACTGTCAGTGAAGAGAGATAATTTGACCTCTTCTTTTCCCATGTGGATGTCTTTTTTGTTTGTTTGTTTGTTTTTTGTTTTTGTTTTTGTATTTTTAGTAGAGACGGGGTTTCACTGTGTTAGCCAGGATGGTCTCGATCTCCTGACCTCGTGATCTGCCCGCCTCGGCCTCCCAAAGTGCTGGGATTACAGGCGTGAGCCACCACACCCAGCCGCGGATGTCTTTTATTTCTTCCTCTTGCCTAATTGCTCTGGCTAGGACTGTTAGTACTACATTGAATAGCAGCAGTGAGAGTAGGCATCATTGTCTTGTTTTTGTTCTTAGGGGGAATGCTTCTGGCTTTTGCCCAGTCAGTATGATGTTGGCTGTGGGTTTGGTGTAGATGGCTCTTATTATTTTGAGGTATGTACCTTAGATGCCTAGTTTGTTGAGGGCTTTTATCATGAAGGGATGTTGGATTTTATTGAAAGCTTTTTTTGCATCTACTGAGATGATCATATGGGTTTTGCTTTTAATTCTGTTACTGTGGTGGATCACACTTATTGATTTGCATATGTTCAACCAGCCTTGCATCCCAGGAGTAAAGCCTGCCTTATTGTGGTAAATTAACTTTTTGATGTGCTGCTGGATTCAGTTTGCTAGTATTTTGTTGAGAATTTTTGCACCTATGTTCGTTAGGTATATTGGCCTGAAGTTTTCTTTTTTTGTTGTGTCTCTGCCAGATTTTGGTATCAGACTGATTCTGGCTTCGTAGGATAAGTTAGAGAGGTACCCTTCCTTTTCGATTTTTTTGAATAGTTTCAATACGATTGGTACCAGTTCTTCTTTTTATGTCTGAGAGAATTTGTCTGTGAATCCATCTGGTCCAGGGCTTTTCTTTTCCTTTTTCTTTTTCTTCTTTTGTGGTTGGCAGTTTCTTTAATACTGATATAATTTTGGAACTTATTGGTCTGTTCAAGTTTTCATTTTCTTTCTGGTTCAATATTGGGAGTTTGTGTGTTTCCAGGAATTTATCCATTTTCTCTAGGTTTTCTTAATTTGTGTACATAGAGCTGTTCATAATAGTCTCTGAGGATCTTTTGTATTTTTGTGGGATCAGTTGCAATGTCTTCTTTGTCATTTCTGATTGTACTTATTTAGATCTTCTCTTTTTTCCTTTGTTAATATAGCTAGTGGTTTATTGATCTTGTTTATTCTTCTGAAGAAAAAACACTTTGTTTCATTGATCTTTTCTATGGATTTTTGTGTCTAAATTTCATTCAGTTCTTCTCTAATTTTAGATATTTATTATCTTCTGCTTGCTTTAAGGTTGGCTTTTTTTTTCTAGTTCCTCTAGTTGCAAAGGTACATTGTTAATTTGAGACCTTTCTAATTTCTTGCTGAAGGTGCTTAGTGCTATAAACTTTCCTCTTAATACTGTTCTAGCTGCGTCCCAGAGATTTTGGTCAGCTGTGTCCCTATTTTCATTTATTTCAAAGAATTTTTTAATTTCTTCCTTAATTTTATTGTTCACCGAGGAGTTACTCTGGAGCAAGCTGTTCAATTTCCATGTATTTGTGTAGTTTTGGGGAGCTAGGACTGGCTTTCAGCTTCATCCTCCAGACCCTTGAGATTGGGCCCCAGCTGTTCTGGGGGATCCAAAGTGCTCCCAGGCCACCAGGAAGGTACTCAGGTGAAGCAAAGCATCCAGGCTTGGCAGCAGAGGCTACTCTGTGCACACCTCCTGCAGGGTGGCCAGGCAGGGGCCCTGGAAGTTTCCCAGTCCCACAGGGAAGCCAGCCACACTCTCTCCTGGGCCAGCAATCAGCTGAGGCTAGAGCTGCCTGTAGGGAGGTGGGGAGCCCTGGGGGATGGGTGTCTAGGCCATGCTCTGCCACAGCTGCCACATGCACAAAAGCTCCTAGGCTCCATGCCGGTGAAGCCCTGTCTCTGCCTACTCTCTTTGAAGATTCCCCTGCCAGCTCAAATGTCCATGGAGAATGTGAAGTTCTATGTACCTAGGATCCCAGAGGTCCACAGTGAGAGTGGCCTGTCCCTCCATCCCTTCACTTATCCCTTCCCCAGGAGGCATTCAGGTCTGGGAACTAGCCCTGTCATGCAAGTATCCTGTGCAGGGTTCCCAGCTTCCTCCCTCTTCAGCCTTGTTGTCTGCATCACGTCTGTAATGACTCTCAGCATTTTCTCTCTGAAGATGGGCTCAAAATACATTGGTTTACTCAATATTTTGGTTTCTGTCAGTGGGAGCAGTGCTTCCTGGCTGTGTCTAGTTGGCCATCTTGTTATGGTAACAATTTCTTTTGGAGATTTTTTGGAGTCCACTTGTGGCAGTCAAAAGATAACTAGACAGTGGTGGCAGATGACAACTGGGTCCACAGATTGCACAACGAAGAGTAGCCTGTGGCAGAGAGCTTATTTGAAGAAATGGCTGAAAACTTCCCAAATCTGAAAAAGGAAATGGACAACCAAATTTCAGCAGCTTGAAGGACTCTGTCTAAGATGAACCTAAAGATCCAACACCATGACACATTATAATCAGTCAAAAGTCCAAGACAGACAATCTTGAAAGCAGCAAGAGAAAGGTGACTTATATACAAGAGAACTCTCATAAGATTATCAGCAAACTCATCAGCAGGAACATTCCAGACTGAAAGGGAATGGGGTAGTATATTCAAAGGGCTGAAAGAGAAAGAAAACTGCCAACTAAGAGTAGACAGCAAATCTGCCCTTCAAAAATGAAGGAGAAATAAAGATCTTCCCAGATAAACAAAAGCTGAAGAAGTTCGTCACCATTAACCTACCTTGCTAGAATTACTAACGGTGGTCCTTTCAGTTGAAATAAAAGAAAGCTAGATACCAACTTGAAAGCATACAAAAGTATAAGGCTCTCTGGTAAAGGTAAACATATAGTCAAATGCAGAATCTAGGCCAGGCGTGGTGGCTCAAGCGTGTAATCCCAGAACTTTGGGAGGCTGAGGTGGGCGGATCACGAGGTCAGGAGATTGAGATCATCCTGGCCAACACGGTGAAACCCCGTCTCTACTAAAAATATAAAAAATAAAATAAAATAAAAGTGGCAGGGCATGGTGGCGGGCGCCTGTAGTCCCAGCTACTCAGGAGGCTGAGGCAGGAGAATGGCGTGAACCCAGGAGGCAAAACTTGCAGCGAGCTGAAATTGCACCACTGCACTCCAGCCTGGGTGATAGAGTGAGACTCTGTCTAAAAAAAAAAAAAAAATGCAGAATCTTGTCATACTACAATAGTGGTCCATAAATCATTTTTAAATCAGGTATAAATAAAAGCATAAAAATAACCATAATTATTAAATTATATTAATGGATACAAAATACTAAAAGTAAAATTTGTGACATTGAGAATGTAAGGTGAATTGGAGGTAAAAGAGTGGAGGTTTTGTATGCAATTGAATTAAATGTTTAGTTTAAATAAATTGTTACAGCTATAAGATGTTTTATATAATCCCCATGGTAACTTACAGGGAAAATTGCTATAGAAGACATACCAAAGAAAATAAGAAAGTCCTCAAAGCATATCACTACAAAAAAAATCAATGAAACACAAAGGCAGCAAGAGAGGAAAAGAGGGACAAACAACTCTAAGACATACTGAAAACAATTAACAAAATTGCAATAGTAAGTCCTTCCCCATCAATAACTACTTTAAGAGTGAATGGATTAAACTCCACAGTCAAAAGCCCGAGTGGCAGAATCAATTTTAAAAAGATCCAATTGCATGCTATCTACAAGAGATTCACTTAGCTTTGAAAACACACACAGGCTGAAAATGAAGGAATAGAAAAATATATTCCATGCAAGAGGTAACCAAAATAGCAAGGGTGCCCATACATATATCAGACAAAATAGACATTAAGCTAAAAACTGTCACAAGAGAAAAACAATACACATTATATTGATGAAAGTGTCAATTCACAGTACAACACTTATAAGTCTACATGCACCAAACAGCAGAGCACCCAAATACATGAAGCAAACATTGATAGAACTGGAGGAAGAATTAGATTAAAAAAAATAATAGGAGGAGATTACAATACTCTTCTTTCAATAATAAATAGATCAACCGGAAAGAAAAATAATAAGGAAATAAAGGACTTGAACAATACTAAAAGTGAATTGAATCTAATAGATATATAAACAATATTCCACCCTATGTTAATATACACATTCTTCTCAGGTGCACATAAAACAGTCTCCAAGACAGAACACATATTAGGACACAAAACAAGTTTTAACAATTCAAAAAAAAAACTGAAAGAAAACCAACTATATTTTCAAATCACCATGAAACTAGAAATCTGGACTAGAAAACTCTGAACCAGAAAATTCACAAAGATATGGAAATTAAGCAATATACTCTTGAACAACTTGATGAGTCAAGAAATCACTATTTAACAGTATTTTAAAGCAGATGAAAATGAAAACACAACACACCAAAACTGTGGCAGTAAATGTTCGTATTTTTAAAAGAAGATCCCCAATCAATAATTGGAGATAATTTTGTATCCCAAAGAACTAGAAAAAGAATAGCAAACTAAATCAAAAGTTAATAAAAGGAAGGTCCTAGATTACAGTTAGCAAAAGGAAGGTCATAGATTACAGAAAACATAAATGAAATAGAGAATAAATTTAAAAAATAGAAAAATCAATGAAATAAGAGTTTTTTAAAAAATAAAAAATTTAACAAATTCTTTCAATAAGTAAGAAAATAGAAGTCTAAAGTAACACAAATCAGAAATGAGACATTAAAAATGAGGACGCAGAAGTAAAAAGATTACGAGAGACTACTATGAACAATACTCCAGTACATTGGATAACTTAGAAGAAATAAATTATTAGAAATATACTACCTACCAAGACTGAATTGTGAATAAATTAAAATCTGAACACATCTATAACTTAGGAGATTGAATTAGTAATCAAAAATCTCCCAATGAAGAAAAGCCCCAGGACTAGATGGTTTCACTGATGAGTTTTACCAAACATTTAAAGAATAGTTAGCATCACTCTTTCTCAAACTCTTCTGAAAAATTTCAGAAGAAAAAATACTTTCAAACTCATTTTATGAGGCCAGTATTACCTTAATACCAATGCTAAAGAAGGACATCACAAAAAGACTACACACCAATAATCTTGCTAAATATTGATGCAAAAATCCTCAACAAAATATCATAAACTTAATTCAGCAGTACACTATGACCAAGTGGTATTTATTCCTGGGATGCAAGGATGGTTCAACATACAAAAATTAGTCAATGCAATACACTATATTAACTGACAGAAAGGTAAAAAAGTAACATGATCATCTCAATTAGTGCAATAATAAGCATTTAATAAAATTCAGCACCCTTTCATGTAAAATTCAATAATATAGAAATAAAAGAAAATTACATCAACATATTAAAAGCCCTATAGGTAATGCCCATAGCTACCATCATACTCAAGCTTTCCCTCTACAAATAGAAACAAGGCAAGCATGCCCAGTCTTGTCACGTCTATTCAACACAGTACTGAAAGTTCTAGTCAGAGCAATTAGACAAGAAAAAGGAGTAAAAAGCATTCAATTTTGAAAGGAAGAAATAAAATTATCTCTGTTTGCAGATGATATAATCTTACATGTAGAAAACCTGAAGGATTACACACACACACACACACACACACACACACACACACAGACAACTGTTACAACTAATAAACTAATTCAGTAAAGTTGCAGGAAACAAAATCAACCCACAAAAATCAGTTGCATTTCTAGACACTAAGAATAAATAATCAGAAAAGGAAATGTTTTTAAATCCCCTTTACAAGAGCATCAAAAAGAATAAAATACTCAGGAATAAACCCAACCAAAGAGGCAAAAGACCTGTATACTGAATACTCTTAATATTGCTGAAAGTACTTAATGAAGACATGAATAAATATAAAGACATCCCATGTTCCTGGATTGGAAAAGAATATGGTTACAGTGTTCATACTACCCCCCAAATCTACAGATTCAATGCAGTCCGTATAAAAATCTCATTGGAATTTTTTGCAGAAGCAGAAAAAAAATCCAAAATCCATTAGGAATCTCAAAGTATTCCAAATAGTCAAGACAGTTATGAGAAAGAAAAACAAAGCTGGAAGTCTCACACTTCTCAAGTTCAAAAAACAGTGTAAAGCTACAGTAATCAAAATAGCATAATACTGGAATAAAGACACACATATAGACCAATGGGCCAGAATAGAGAGCCCAGAAATAAAGTCTCACACATATGGTAAAATAATCTGCCATAAGGGCATCAAGACTATACAATGGGGAAAAGATAGTGTCTTCAACAAATGGTGCTGAGAAAACTTGATATTCACATGTAAAATAATGAAGTTAGACCCTTACCTTCCTGTATCTATATATAAAAATCACTTCAGAATGAATTAACGGCTAGGTGCAGTGGCTCACGCCTGTAATCCCACCACTTTGGGAGGCTGAGGTGGGAGGATCGCTCAAGTCCTGGACAACACTGCGAACCCGTCTCTACAAAAAATGTAAAAATTCCCCCGGGTGTGGTGGCGCGCACCGTGTAGTGCCACCTACTGGGAGAGGTGGGGGTAAGGCAGGAAGATTGCTTGAGCCCAGAAGGTTGAGGCTGCAGTCAGCTGTGATGATGCCACTGCACTCCAGCCTGGTTGTCAGAGAGAGACCCTGTCTCAAAACAACAAACAAACCAAAATGGATTAATGACCTAAATGTAAGACCTAAAATTATAAAACTGTAATTTATAAAATTATATTTATAAAACTAAAATTTATAAAATTATAAAATTACCTAGTAAGATAAAAATATAGGGGAGAAGCTTCATGTTTTTGGATTTGGCAATGATTTCTTGGACATGACACCAAAGGCAGAGGAAATAAAAGCAAAAATATACAAATGGAACTAAATCAAACTTCAGATCTTCTTCACAGAAAGGAAATAATGAAGAGAGTGAAAAGGCAACCTACAGAAAGGAAGAAAATATTTGCAAACCATGTATCCGATGAGGGTTAATATCCAAACATATAGAGAATTCCTACAACTCAACAACATCAAAACTAGACAAACAAACAAACAAACAAAACACCCTATTAACAAAGTATTTGAATAGACATTTCTTTAAGGATGACATCAATATGGCCAACATATAAAAATATGTTCAATATCACTAATCAGAGAAATGCAAATCAAAACCACAAAGAGATGTCACCTCACATCTCTTAGCTAGATCACTATCCAAAAAGACAAAACAGAAACAGAAAATAAGAAATACTGGCAAGGATATAGAGAACTTGAAACCCTTGTGCACTGTTGGTGGCAATGTAAAATGGTGTAGCCACTATGGAAAACAGAGGTTCTTCAAAAAATTTAAAACAGAACTACCATATAGTCCAGCAATCCCACTTCTGGGTATATATCAAAAAAATTTAAAGTAGGATTTTGAAAAGATATTTGCACATCCATCTTTATTGCAGTATTACTCACAATAGCCAAGAGTTGGAAGAACACTAATATCTCCTGACAAATCATTAATGTATAAACCATATATTCACTGGAATATTATTCAGCCTAAAGAAAGAAGAAAATCTTACCATATGCTACAACACGGATAAGGCTTGAGCACATTATGCTACATGAAATATGCCAGTCATAAAAGGAATAATGCTGCATGATTCCCTGTGTATACGTTTTCTAAAGTAATCAAATTCATAGAAACAGAAAGTAGAATGTGACAACCAGAGCTAGGGAAGAGGGGGAAATGGGTAGTTTTTCCACGGGTATAGAGTTTCCCTTTGGCAAGATGAAAAAGTTACAGAGGCCTATTGCACAACAACTTGCATACAGTTAACAGTACTGTACTGTACACTTGAAAATGGTTAAAATGTTAAATTTTGTTATTTTTTGTTTACTCACAAAAAAGGAATGAGGAGCTGATACATGCCACAACATGGAGAAACCTGAAAACATTATGTTAACTGAAAGAAGTCAGTAACAAAAGACCACATATTATTGACTCCACTCATATGAAATGTCCACAATAGGACAATCTACTGGGAGAAAGAAGCCTAGTTGCTGCTTAGGAAGACAAGGAGTAATAGCTGAAGCATGTGGCTTTTTTTTCTTTCTTTTTTTTCTTAAGATGGAGTCTTGCCCTGTCACCCAGGCTGGAGTGCAGGGTTCAAGCAATTCTCCTACCTCAGCCTCCCAAGTAGCTGGGACTACAGGCGCGTGCCACAGTGCCTGGATAATTTTTGTATTTTTAGTAGAGACGGGGTTTCACCATATTGGCCCGGCTGATCTCAAACTCCTGACCTCGTGATCTGCCCGCCTTGGCCTCCCAAAGTGCTGGGATTACAGGCGTGAGCCACTGCGCCCGGCCATGGCTTTTATTTCTGAGGTGATAAAAATGTTCAAAAGTTGACTGTGGGGATGGTTGCACATATCTCTAAAACACTAAAAAATATTGAATTGTAAATTTTATATGGGTGAATTGTACGGTGCATGAGTCGTACCTCAATGAAGCTACATAGAAAGTAAGCTCTATTGTCTTCTCTTTCCCCTGGCGAAACACCTCAGCTTAGGGCAAGTCTGAACAGAAACCTTGCCTCTCAGTGAAGGAAATAGGAGTCATCTCAACTTCACTTGTAGTCCATCTAATCATCTATGCCACCACAGCTCTCGGATATCTTTAAAACGATTACATTTCCAATTTCTTTACTTTTTGAACTACTTGTTGCAGTGGGAGTGATGCAGTGCCACTGCCTCCTATATTCTACCTAGAATCAGAACTTCAGCTCCAATCCCTTTGGCCTGATTTCTGCTCCTCAAGTACCCCAAAGCCTTTCCCACTTCACTGTACTTACCATTTCCTCCTCTTGAAATGGTTTTCTTTCAAATAGCCGCTAGGCATTTTCTCATTACATTCATTTCTTCAGGGTTAATGCCACCAAAAAGCCTTCCTTCCCAGACTACCCTAACTAGCTGGTGCACTTTTACCTTCTATCACTCTGTAACTCCCTTCCCTGCTTTATTTTCTTCGTGGCACTTGTCACTCTCTGACACCCTGTATAGTACATATGTTTAATGACTATTTCCCTTACTAGAATGTAAGTGCCAAGGGCTACTTTGTCTTTCTTGCTCTTCACTGAATTCCCAACACAAGCATTGGAACTAGTGTATAGTGCGTTCCCAGTGAATACTGAGTGAAAGAATACACTCCACTTTCAGTGGGTCCTCCTGGTTACAACTTCCTGTATTTTTTTTTTTTTTTTTTTTTTGAGACACAGTCTCGCTCTGTCGCCCAGGCTGGAGTGCAGTGGCACGATCTTGGCTCACAGCAAGCTCCGCCTCCCGGGTTCACGCCATTCTCCTGCCTCAGCCTCCCAAGTAGCTGGGACTATAGGCGCCCGCCACCACGCCCGGCTAATTTTTTTGCATTTTTAGTAGAGACGTGGTTTCATCGTGGTCTCGATCTCCTGACCTCGTGATCCACCCACCTCGGCCTCCCAAAGGGCTGGGATTACAGGCCTGAGCCACCGCGCCCAGCCTACAATTTCCTGTATTATTCAGTCTGTGCATTTTTCTGTATTGCTGGGCACTGGGTTGTCAGGCAGCTGTGATAGGTGTCAGGACTAAAACAACGAACATGCACAGCCTCTGTCCATAGGAACTTACTTATTGGGGATTCACACAAATAAAATATGCACTTGGATTTGAGGGAGTAAATGATGTCATTCATGGAACACACAAACTGTAAGGAGAGAAGAATGAACATAGAGGATCACTGCATGTCATGACAGGCAGAGTAACCGAACATAGAGGTGAGTGGAAGAAGACCAGGAACCTCTGGTGGCCCAGAGGCAGGGTACACGGTTTATAAAAAGAAATGCCTGGCCAGGCACAGTGGCTCACTCCTGTAATCCCAGCACGTTGGGAGGCTGAGGCGAGTAGATCATCTGAAGTCAGGGGTTCGAGACCAGCCTGGCCAACATGGTGAAACCCTGTCTCTGCTAATAATGCAAAAATTAGCCAGGCGTTATGGCAGGCACCTGTAATCCCAGCTACTTGGGAGGGTGAGGCAGGAGAATCACTTGAACCCGGGAGGTGGAGATTGCAGTGAGCAGAGATTGTGCCATGGCACTCCAGCCTTGGGCAGCAAGAGTGAAATTCTGTCTCCACCCACACACACACACACACACAAAATGCCTGCAGAGTTCGAAGACTGAAGAAAGTAAATGCCCTGTGCATTTTCTAATAAAGAGGCTTTGTTGACCCTGGAAGGGACTGCTGCAGTAGAATAGTGGAGAAGATGCCAAACTGCAGGAGGCTGGAGAGAGAATGAAATGAACGAGGAGGGGAGCGTGGACAACTGTACCGCGGGTCTGAAGACTGTAGAAGATATAGGGAAATACTTACAAGCAAACATAATGGTTGAGAGTGGTCATATTGATTGGTTAAAGATAGGACAGAAATAAATAAGTGTAAGTGCTGCTGGGGCAGTGAGCCAGTAGGATGGAGAATTTTCAGGTAGAGGAAAGAGGGATAAGCTAACTGAGGTAATGGCTGAGCTAACAGAGTACAGGTAGAATGGTTGGGCATGGAGGGAGATATATCTTCCCCTAGGCAAGGTGGGCACAGAGATAGGTGAATGCTTTTAGGAGCAAAGGCAGAAGTGAGAGGGAACAAACTCAAATGTTATACTTTTTTCTACCATAATACCCAGCACCCTTTGCCTGGCACATAACAGATGTCTAGTAAGTAAGTGCAGAATAAATGAATTACACTTTCATATGGTGATGTAATAAAGAAAACTAAAGCACAATAGAAGTTTGAAATATGCTCTGTGGGAAGTGAAAGAGAAAGTTGCCCAGGAAAATATAGAAATACCAGGTGGTATTCCAATTGAGTTTGGCAACTATGCCTTTCAAATGAACTTTTAATGCAGTTATATGAGTTTCTCCATCTGTAGGAGAGTTGTTTGTGTAGGAGGAGAACAGAAGACGGTCTGGTGGATGATGATGTGGAATTTTTTTCCACAGGAGGTACAGTAGGAAGACAAAGTAGTAGAGTAATGGGAATACTGATAAAGACTGTCACACTAACCCAATTCATTCTTTACAATACAATGAAGAAAGGCAGAGTGGAGGTGACGAGTGATGGCTGGAGGAATGCAGTTTGGAATAAATGTGTATGTATGTGATATTATAATTGAATATTTCGAAGCTCCAGCGTGTCTAGGATTTGGCTGTGGAAGTGGACGGCTGACAATCCTGAGACTGACAAGATCATACAACTTACAGTTTGGAGTATGGGAAGGGGTGTCCTCATTGTCCTTTTCAACTCTCTTCTCGAGATACATGGTCATTTCACCATGAATTGTGAGTGTATCACACATAATTTATTAAGAATAATCACTGTGAATTTTTTAATAATATAATTTAGCAACTACTATGTGCCAGATACAAAAATGATGGTGAAACTTGGAGGAAAAGCTTCAAAGTCTTCAGTAAAAGCAAAAGAGTGTGAGAAAGAAGTACAGGGTCACATGGCTGGATGTTGTCAGCCTCAAGGGAAAGGGTTTGTTTCATAGGAGGAATGGTCTGGAACTGCACTGAGGGTGGAGAACACTGGCCTCTCCTCCCAACCCCAAGAAGCCTCCAACTCTGAGAAGCATCCCTTTGCAATTGCTGGAGGTGGGAGGTGGGCAGTGTCTTTATAGAAGGCTCACTTAAGTCAAGGTGTGCAAGGTAGAGGATGTGGAGGGAGTTGATGAGAATGGAATGGTGTTCCAGAGAGAGTATGGTGGAGATATTTGGAGGCAGAATGGACTAAGAGAAAGAACGAAGAGAGCAGCTTACCTTTTGAGTGGAGTGTAAGGATGGGAGAGATGGAGGCATAATCTACAGGTTTAGGGGTAGGAAAGACGGTTCAAACCACCTGAAGAGGAGGGAGTCTGGGTTTAGAGGAAATAGCATATTTGTCACAATCCAGGACCTTCACCACACAGTCTTTCTAGAAAGAAGAATGAAGCCTTTTCTATCCGAGGGAGATTTTAATTCAGGCTCCATTCTGCATCCTCTGCATGAATGCTGCAAAGTTTCCATATTTGTCTGTGCCTGTGTTTCCCCATTTCTTCAAAAAGAGAAAAAAGGGGAAACGCTTCCAAACTTTTATGTGGCTGCTGGAATTGTATGATCATTTTATATAAATATATATGAATATGCATAGTTTCTGAGAGAGAGAGAGAGACAGAAAGACAGAGAGCACTAACACAGTGCCTGGTATATAACAAGGACTCATTAATTAATGATGGTTGTTACTATTATCAGATTTCTATCTTTACTGAATTCCTGTCGATGTTACATTAATGTTAGTGTATTCTTACCATGTCATAGTGAAGCATATTTGAACATGTCTGGCACGGTCACTGGTAAGTTGCTTTCTATGAACACATCTTTTCTGCCTCAAGGGTTGATGTGTGTGAGGCAATAATAAAGCAATAATATAAATTCTGTATACCAGAAGGAGGACTCTGCATTCTCCTTTACCACTGCCCCATTTACCATGGTAGAATATAAGACATGCATCTTTTATAGTCTTATATTTATTTTTAGAGCCTGACCTGTTGCCTTATTTTTGCTCAAAAACATTGATAATTGAATTTTTTTTTTTTTTTTTTGCGTAAGCAAAAAATCAATTAAATATGATACTCTGGATATAATTCTTATATGGTAACTTTTTCAATTGAACATTTTCCCTAATACTAGTCCATGCAGAATAAAAAACAATGTTCTTCGTTCTGGAAATGTGACAGTTTACTCATCCACACGAACATTTGGAAAATTTGCCCAAATTTCTTGATCTTCAAAGTCTGAAGCTCTTTTTCCATTTATCTCATCCTAAACAAAATTTAAGTACAATGAGGAGGAGCTCTCAGTAATCTTTTTGTCCTTAGTGGCTTTCTGCTTTTCTTTATCATGGGCTGCACTACTAAAAATAAATTGGTACATTGTTGGCCAGCTCCAAAAGAATTGATGATTTAACTGTCAAATAATATGTTTCATAAAATAGTAATTACAGATCAAATAATTTGTTTTCACTCACTACAGAAAATGTAAAATGTTGCCAAACTGGCAACTGCCTAAACAAAAACAATATCAGTTCCAGAAATTCCACACGTGTATATTATAATATGCAGTATCTATAATCTTAACAGCTTTGTAACTAATGGACTCTAAATGGCTACATACTGTTATAATTTTGTATTTAGATTTTTCTTTTCTTTCTTTCTTTTTTTTTTTTTTTTTTTGGAAACCGAGTCTTGCTCTGTCTCCCAGGCTGGAGTGCAGTGGCGCGATCTCAGCTCACTGCAAGCTCCGCCTCCCGGGTTCACGCCATTCTCCTGCCTCAGCCTCCCGAGTAGCTGGGACTACAGGCGCCTGCCACCACGCCCGGCTAATTTTTTGTATTTTTAGTAGAGACGGGGTTTCACCGTGTTAGCCAGGATGGTCTCGATCTCCTGACCTCGTGATCCGCCCGCCTCGGCCTCCCAAAGTGCTGGGATTATAGGCGTGAGCCACCGCGCCCTGCCTGTATTTGGATTTTTCTATCCTAACTTTTCTTTAATAATTTGATCCACTGTTCAACAGCAATCAGCAAACATCTATTTACTCAGTAACATTCATCAAGCCTTTCCAAGTCATATAACATTATTGCTTCCTACCCTAAAGAAATCTATCTGAAAACATCACTCATAGCTGAGCAAATCAGTGCTGGAGCAAAAACTAGAATTCTGATTTTTGGCTCCAGTATATTTCCATGACCTAAACTTGTCTCTTAAACACTGACTACTTGATTACAAGTCCAGATTCTGCAGAACACTGATCATGTTTTTCTGCTGTTGTTAGGACATTTGTTCAAATGACTGGTCTAAATAGTCCATATTAAGGCCTCTCCACAGTAATAGCCTTCCTAGATATAAAGGATCACGGGGGAGAAAATGAAGACAGATTTTTAAAAATTTTGTTTAAGCCCAATTTTTCTTCTATATTGCTTTCAGCACTTGAGGCACATGAATACTTTGTACGACCTTTTCTCTGAATGGAAAATGAATTCTCCTGCACTCAGCATATCAAATCCTGAGAGACTTTCCTGGACCGACTTTGGCCACCTCAATTTCTGAAATGTTATACTGATTACTTCTTTAAGATATTGTTTGGCCCAAGGTCATGTAACATATGAGTTCATTCTGCGCATGAAGCTCCGCAGAGAACAACGGTACACAATGTCAGTTTGGTTATGGCATCTGAAAACTCATAAAAGCAGACTTTCATTAAAAGCAGTATTACCCCCAGCCCTTGCCTTCTGATAATTCACATATGAATAATTAGGAGTCTGTAAGTAGGGGCCTACCTGTAGTACACATTTCTCCTGTTTTTGAAGTAAAAGGATATTTCTATAAAGTTTCTCAAACATTTTCTACTTTTTCATCATTGTCAAGTCATTTATTTTTTGAAGTTGAGCTTTACATTTACTTGCATATTTGGAGTTTATAGCCCTGTTGTTTTGTTTTAAATTACAAGATGATAAAAATAAATCTTTAAGTCCTTTCCTAAATTCATCAGTTAATTGTAATCCAATCCTATATAAAGAAAAGTATTATTTATTGCCTCTATATTCATCATTAACAGAAATAAATATAAAATTAAAAGGAGCATGCCAGTTAAAAACCAAGAAAGAATACTGGGCTTCTGAACTTAACAGGGAAATCTATTATCAGACTATTTTAATCATTTTCTAATTGTGCATATGAAAGACTGACAGAAATATAAGTTGTCTTTACTGAGTGCTGGGAGTATGAGTTGTATGATCATAAAATTATAGTCTTAAATATTTGAGACAGACAACTTTCACAGCTAGTTTGCATTTAAAAAGTAATTGTGATTGTATTAGTCAGTTTTGCGTTGCTATAAAGGAATACCTGAGGCTGAGTGATTTTTTTTTTTTTTGAGACGGAGTTTCGCTCTGTCGCCCAGGCTGGAGTGCAGTGGCGCGATCTCGGCTTACTGCAAGCTCCGCCTCCCAGGTTCACGCCATTCTCCTGCCTCAGCCTCCCGAGTAGCTGGGACTACAGGTGCCCACCACCACGATAGGCTAATTTTTTTTTGTATTTTTAGTAGAGACGGGGTTTCACCATGTTAGCCAGGATGGTCTCGATCTCCTGACCTCGTGATCCACCCGTCTTGGCCTCCTGAAGTGCTGGGATTACAGGCGTGAGCCACCGCGGTCGGCTGAGGCTGAGTGGTTTATAGGGAAAAGAGATTTATTTTGGCTCACAGTTCTGCAGACTGTACAAAAAGCATGGCATCAGCATCTGCTTCTGGTGAGGCCTCAGGAAGCTTACAGTCATGGCAGATGGTGAAGGGGGAGTTGGCCTCTCACATGGCAGAGAGGGAACGAAGTGCCAGACTCTTTTTATCAATCAGACCTCCTGTGAACTAATAGAACCTGAGCCCACTCATTAACACAGGGAGGACACCAAGCTTTTCATGAGGAACCCACCCCTATGACGCAAACACCTCCCACCAGGCCCCACTTCCAACACTGGGGATCACATTTCAACATGAGATTTGGAGGGCACAAATATCCAAACTGTACCAATGATCAAGACAGAACTCATATTCTTTGATACATTCTTGATTTGTCCATTTATTTTATTAGAAGAATTTTTGTCGAATATGAGAGTACCTTACATAAAGTATGCACTAAATAAACTGAATAAAATTGACAATATGCAATGTCAAAGACAAAACATAATGGCAGTATTATACTATATAGAAATCTACTTAGAGAGTTAAAAAATGTAGTATTGTAAATATGTATCTTTTAATACACAATGCCATAAAATGCACGAATACCCATATATTAACCAGACTTTTTTTTGAAATGGTCTCACTCTGTTGCGTAGGCTGGAGTGCAGCAGTGTCATCATGGCTCACTGCAGCCTTGACTTCCTGGGCTTGAGAGATCCTCCTACCCCAGCCTCCCAAGTAGCTGGGACTATAGGCACACACAACCAGGCCCAGGTAATTTTTTTTTCATGGAAACAGGGTCTTGCTACATTGCCCAGGCTGATCTCAAACTCCTGGGCTCAAGCAATCCTCCCTCCTCAGCCTCAGAAATATTTTGGTTGCAAACAGCTGTAACCACATTCAAGCTAAAGGAATTGGTTTTTTCACACGTTGAGATTTAGGAACAATGCCACATCTCTCAGCACTGTTTGCATTTGCTTAGCTTCATTCTCAAGCAGGCCTTTTCCCTATGGTGCCAAGATGGCCTCTGCCATCTCCATCGATCACTTGTTCCAAGTAAAAGCAAGAGAGACCTATCTTGCCCCAATATTGGAATATTATAATCTCGTAGATGGTCTATGATCCTAATACGATTCCATGCCTACCCTTGGACTCACAACTAGAGTAAGGAATATAAGGAGCCATGGTTGATGAGATTAGACCTGGTCAATTGCTCATGCTTGTAGTCAGAGGCAGCAGTTTCACAATTAAAAGAGGTTGTTGGATTAAAAAAAATAAGAGTGTTACTACATTCTTTCTGTGACTTTAACAAAAAGGTAAATGGCCACTGTAGCACATATTTTGCCCATGGGTGAGATGGAAGTAGAGCTTTGAGTGGTCATAGCAGGTAGAAAATTTTATGGAAAACAATGCCTAATAAAGAAAGAAAGATGTGGAGAAAGCTAGTGCTTTACAGAACTTCCTGGGGTGAAGGAAATCTTCCATACCTATCCAATATGGTAGCAACATATTGAGCGCTTGAAATGTGGCTCATGTAACTAAAAAACTATATTTTTAGTTTTGTTTGATTTAAATATATTTACATTTAAATAGCCACAGTGCAGCCTTCCTCATGGTTACTTTGAAGAGTCAGTCTATATGTAACTTTACAATAAAGTCATTGTTCCTTTTAGTCTTTATTAGTCCTTTGAATGATATTATAATTAAACAAAAACCAAAATCCAACTTTTGAAAAGCTACTATTCCTCATTCTTTCAGAAACTGAACAGAAAATAGCTATAGATACTATGAATATTCTTCAATATTCATTTTTTGTTTCAAAAAATCTGGTAAAATGAAAGAGCATATTATAAGTAATTTAAAAATTTGATTATTCCAATGTGATTGTTTCCATTGTACCATGTTGGACAAGCACTGATACAAAAAATTTTAATATAACATGAAAATGAAATCAAACAATAAATTTGCTATAAAGTGTGCTTACATTGAATTATAACATCTTTTGTAGTTTTCTTTTCAAATTAAAAATATGACTAACTTGAATCTCGTGGAATATTATAATCCTTGTCCTGAAAAAAGCAGGCTGACCTCCGGGAAATTTTAATAGTGCTAAGATTGAGATAATTGTAACCAAACAGTTACTCTTTAATAACCATCATTTTCTAGATATGTGCTAACCACATGTACGCACATTTCCTTATCTAATTACATTTGAACTTTACAATAACCCTTTACCTTAGGATCATTTCATTACAAGAGATAGTTGCCTGTCATTGAAACTAGCTTAAACAAAACAAAAGAAAGAAATCTAGTGGAAGAAATAGGACAGCTGACAGGCCTTGCCTAGGAAGCCTCCTGAATGCTGGCATGAAGGTTTGAGGTCCAGGAACTAATGTTTCACTTATTGTTCATTTGTGGCCTCCTGATGTGTCATCTCTGCTTTTACTCCACATAGTTTCTTTGTTCCCTTTATTTTCATTAAACATTCTTTCCTGTTTACTTAAACCTCTGCAGAGAGGGCAGCCTGAATGTTGAAATTCCACCTCATCTTGCAGTTCAGTCACCTCACACCAATTTACTTCCTTGCCTAGGAAGCCTCCTGAATGCTGGCATCAAGGTTTGAGGTCCAGGAACTAATGTTTCACTTATTGTTCATTTGTGGCCTCCTGATGTGTCATCTCTGCTTTTACTCCACATGGTTTCTTTGTTCCCCTTATTTTCATTAAACATTCTTTCCTGTTTACTTAAACCTCTACAGAGAGGGCAGCATCTACAATTGAAGGAGGTGATGAACCAGGCAAACGTAATGCCTTGGATCTTGTAGGTCAGAGGTCCACGCCTGGTCCAGTCCTCTCTGCCTGGGGTACAGGGATAGGAATTTTACGCTCAAAACATGGAACCTAGAGAGTGAGGACCACATTCTTTAAGAAGTACCAATAAAAAATGGGTGAGGAATGAGCTTGGTTCAGCCAGTGAATTAGATAACATGATTCTGATTTTAAATTTGAGGAAACAGTCTCAGAGAAGTTCAAATCTTAGTCTGGCTTGTGATCAGACAGACCAAAGTATGAACCCTGACTTATCTTTCAGTATCTGTGAAACTTTTGGAAAGTTACTTACCCTTTCTGAATGTTCAATTATGTTTGTTAGAAAGCGAAAATAAAATGCAACCCACATAAAAACGCTTAGCATTTACCCAACTAGAAGCATATAACCCACCTCCCACTTTTTACCCCCTGCCCCACAGTCAGAGGCCAAGGGGAGAGATGGCCTTGTCTATGAATGCACTTAGACGGGCTTCAAAAGTGTGGATTACAAACCAAAGAAGGGCAGAGCTGCAGAAAGCTGGGTGCCCTGCATGAGAGATTTATAGAGGTTTGATGTTTGTTTTTTTACCCTTGAGAGGAAAAAAGCATCAGAAATGAAAATAAGTATATATAAGAGCAAGCTAGCAGTAACATTGATTAACCTCTGTTATTTTCTTTGCTCTGTGTAATGACATCCCTGACTTTTCCTACAATAGGCAATGAATTTTCCATGCAAGCAAGGTCTTGTTTATTATTTTCTTTTGTTGTCATGTGAAAATCCAACAAATGACATTGCATTCCTCATGTGGAAGTAAGAAGTTTCTAGATGCTGCAAAGAGAAAAAAGAGTTTAGAGAACTTGTCAATTCAGAGTCAGGGAATCTGAAATTCACATAAATGCAGGAGGGCTACTGGGATTTTCCACCAGTGTGGTAATAAACCCATTTTATCTAGATCTTAAAATGCAGAGATAATTCAGCTTATTTCATGATTATGTATAGTAATTAATTAAAGGTAGATAAATACTTATATTAATTAAAGGTAGATAACTGCCAGAAGGCAAATTGGAAAGAAAATGGTGTTTGGAGCCACAAAGATCTGGGTTCAAGTTCTACCTCAGCTACATAGAACTATGTAACCTTGGGTATTTTGCTTAAATCATCTGAGACTCAAATTTTTCATTTCTCAAATTGAGATATTAGTATTGATCTCACAGGAGTATAGTAAGTCTTTACTTAATGGCATTGACAGGTTCTTAGAAACTGCAACTTTAGGCTGGGCGTGGTGGCTCATGCCTGTAATCCCAGCACTTTGAGAGGCCAAGGCGGGTGGATCACGAGGTCAGGAGATTAAGACCATCCTGTCTAACATGGTGAAACCCAGTCTCTACTAAAAAAAAAAATACAACAAAAAAAATAAATTAGCTGGGCGTGGTGGCGGGCTCCTGTGGTCCCAGCTACTTGGGAGGCGGAGGCAGGAGAATGGTGTGAACCCAGGAGGCGGAGCTTGCAGTGAGCCGAGATCGCGCCACTGCACTCCAGCCGGGGCGACAGAGGGAGACTCTGTCTCAAAAAAAAAAAAAAAAAAAAGAAAGAAACTGTAACTTTAAGTAAAATATTGTACTATATAACAAAACCAATTTTACCATATGCTAATTGATATAAATAAGAGTTAAGTTCCTATGGCATACAGTATGTCTTTTCACTTAAAGTTGCAATTTCAAATAACCTATCAATGACATTAAATTATGACTTACTGTACATGTAATGTGCCTAAGACATTATGTTTTATGTGAACATTGAGTGATATTTGATGCCCAGAGCATGGGCCCTGGAGTCAGACTCCCTGGGTGAGCTTTGTAACTATGTGGCCTTGAGACACTTACTCCCTGTATTAGAGTCCTCTGGATAAACAGATTGTGTGTGTATGTGTGAGTGCGTGTGTGTGTGTGCGTGCACGTGTGCGTGCGCATGTGCATATGTGTGCGTGTGTGTGTGTGTGTACACATGCATATATATAAGAAAATTTATGATAAGGAATTGGCTCATGTAATTATGGAGGCTGAGAAGTCCCAAGATGTGCAACTGACAAGCTAGAGACTTGGGAGAGCCAATGGTGTAGTTCCAGTGTGAGTCTGAGGAGCCAATGTTTCAGCTGAGTCTGAAGACAGAAGACACCAATGTCCAAGCTGAAACCGCCAGGCAGGAGCAGTTCTTTCTTATTTGCACAAGAATCAGCCTTTTTGTTCTACTTAACAGACTTTCTGGTGATTAGATGAGGGCCACTCACATTAAGAAGGACAATCTTCTTTCTTTAACTAGTCTACTGATTGCAATGTTAATCTCATCAGAAAACACCCTCATGGAAGTATCCAGAAGAATGTTTGATCAAATGTCTGTGCACCCCATGCCCAGTCAAGTAAATGCATAAAATCAACCATCACACCGTGTATGAGCCTCACTTGCCTCAGGTAAAAGGGCAAAATGATAATAATAACCTTCCCAGGGAGTTATGAGAATCCAGTAAATCAACAGTTATGTATTTTACAATAGTACCTGGTATATGATAAGCACTATGTGTGGATATGTTGAACTAAATACATAAGTAAAACTGAGGAAAAGGAGCTGCCTCCCAGAGGTATTCTCCCATCCCTGTTTGTCTCAGGGAATAACTAATTTAGTTTTTTCATCTCATTTAATGTTTGAGTTTCACATTCAGTCAATAATCTTATAAGCTATTTCTTCCCCTGAATATATTATTCTGTTCAGAAAAACTACTTGATTTCATTATAAGTGGAGTAAACAAACAAGCAAAAAAACAAAAAAACCAAAAAACCCTTGTTGATTGGCATTCCAAGTGAGAAAAGCCAAAAAAAAAAAAAAGAAAAAAACTGCTTGTTTTTAAAAATTAAAATATCATTGTATTGCCTATTGCCTTTTAGAAATTACATATCCCCAAATAATACAAGTGAAATGGGGAAAAATTAACATAGATTTTTTTCTCTGTTATTTAGAATTGGATTTGCAGATGAGTTAACTATATTCTAAATACAGATATCACATAGGACGAAAAGGTTAAAAAAAGGTCTCTGTTCTTTTCTCCTTCCTTAAACATTATGCATCAAAATATTTACATATTTTCAAGATGTGTCTTATCAGATATTCAATCTGTATATATTCATAGTTTTAATGGACTTTCATTCATATCCTTTCCATAAGTGATGATTAAAAATCTCAGCTTAGGTGGTAGTCTGTTTTTACTACACAAGTGGAGCACTGAGTTTATTTAAATCTCCCAGGCACTTGGTCATGGATGTGGCTGAAGGACTATGGCTCAGATGGGTTGCGTAATACCAAGGGACAGAACGGCCAATAAACACTACCTCTTCAACTGGATTGCCCAGGAGGACACGTTGGGACTCATCAAGGAAGCAACAAAACCCCGAGAGAAGAGAGAAGAGTGAGACAGGACAGCTGCCCACCTGGGATTGGCATGGAGCCAAGGAAGGCTTCTCACCACAGGGAAAGGGTGAGTGAGAAAGAGCCCCCAGGAGCCCATACTCTTGTCATGGATCTCTGCAATCCTGGGCACAGGAGATCCCCTGACCCTCTCTCTCCTGGGCCTCCAGACTGACAGAGCGCTGTGCGGAGTCTGGGCAGAGCTGCCACTCAGGCACATATGGAGCCTCAAGGGCCTTGGGCTCCTGAGCATCCCAGGGCCAGCTTCCATAGCTCTGCCAGCAGGTGAGGCCAAGCCCTCTTGCATGCTCCCAAGATACATGCTGCTTTCACAGTGCTGAGGAGCAGACAGACTATAGGCCTTACCTTCGCCACACCTTGCCAGCCAAAGCCCACCGGCCCAGGTCCCCAGCGCAGCCAACACACCCCTGCCTGAATACTTAGGCTAGTAGCGACTCTGCACTTCCCTGGGCCAGAGCTCCCAGAGTTAACTGACAGTTCTGCCTTTTTGCTGCTGCTGCAGCCCCCACCCCTACTGCCCTGAGGCTGCAGAGGGAGTAAGTGATGAGCCTAAGGACTATCATATGTCTCCAACGCAGTGCAGCTGCCATACAGAAAAGCAGCCAGACTATTTCCCATGTGGATTCCTGCCCCTGCTACTCCTCACTGTGCAGGGCCTCCCAACCTGGACCCCAGCACAGTCATCCTGCCCCCGCCTGAGCACTTCAGTCAGTGGTGGCACTGCGTTTATCTGGAGAGGAAATCCCAGAGACGACCCAAAGGCTCTCTACCATCTCAGCTGCAGGGATATTGCACTTGCTGCCCTCGGGCTGGGGAAAGAACAAAGATCCTGACTGTTTTGCTGGTACCTCCAGCATGCTGCAGCTGCCATACAGAGAGGAACCCAGTCTCTTTTCCCTGTGAACCCCTGACCCCCTGCTCTACACCAGGCAGGGCCCCTGGATTGGGCCTGCCGTGCAGCCACCCCACCCCCAGCTGATCATTCCCATTGGCAGTAGCTTCATGTATCTCTGGGGTGGAGTTCTCAGAGGCAACTGACCATCCCTCTGACACCACTGCTACAGCGGTGCCTGCTATTGCTGCCACCAGGTTGGGAAAGAACAAAGAACCTGAGTGCCTTATTACACCTCCAGAGTACACAGGCACTCAGGTTCTTTGCTCTTTCCCAAAGAGGCCAGACTGTCTTCCCTGTGAGCCCCCACCCCCTGCTCACCACCAGGCAAGGCCTCCAACTTGGGTGTGTGACGTAGCCACTCCACCCCGGGCTGATCATTTTGGTTAGCAGAGGCTCTGCATTTCTCTGGGTTGGAGCTCCAAGAGGTAAGTGTAACGCCCTCTAACATTGTCACTGCCAAGGTCCCTGCCCCTGCTGCCTGCAAGCTGGGGAGTGAACAAAGAGCCTGAGCTGAGCCCTCACTCATTCTATGAGGCCAGCATTATTCTGATACCAAAACCTGCCAGAGAAACAATGGAAAAAGAAAACTTCAGGCCAATATCCCTGATAAACATAGATGCAAAAATCCTCAACAAAAATCCAGCAGCACATCGAAAAGCTAATCTACCAAATCAAGTAGGTGTTATTCCTAGGATATAAGGTTGGTTCAACATACATAAATCCATAAATGTGATTCATTGCATGAGCAGAACTAAAAACAAAAACCACATGATCATCATAGAAAAGTCTTTCAATAACATTCAACATCTTTTCGTGTTTAAAAACCCTCAACAAACTAAGTATTGAAGGTACATAACTCAAAATAATAAGAGCCATCCGTGACAAACTCACAGCCAGCATCATACTGAATGGGCAAAATCCAGAAACATTCCCCTTGAGAACTGGAACAAAACAAGGATACCCACTCTCATCACTCCTAGCCATTGTAGTACTGGAAGTCCTAGCAAGAGCAATCAGGTAAGAGAAGGAAATAAAAGGTGTCCAAATAGGAAAAGAGGAAGTCAAACTATCTCTGTTTGCAGATAATATGATTCTATACCTAGAAAATCCCAGTCTCTGACAAAAGGGTCCCAGCTCTGATAAACAACTTCAACAAAGTTCCAGGATACAAAATCAATGTCCAAAATTCAGTAGCATTTCTATAAACCAATAACATCCAAGCTGAAAGCCAAATCAAGAATGAAATCCCATTTGCAATAGCCACAAAAAGAATAAAATACCTAGGAATACAGCTAACCAGGTAGGTGAAAGATCTCTACAATGAGAATTACAAAACACTACTGAAAGAAATCACAGACAACTCAAACAAATGGAAAAACATTTCATTCTCATGAATAGGAAGAATCAATATTGTCAAAACCACCATACAGCCCAAAGCAAATTGCAGATTCAATGCTATTCCTAGCAAACTACCCATGACATCTTTCACAAAATTAGAAAAAAACATTCTAAAATTAATTTGAAACCAAAAAGGAGCCCAAATAGCCAAAGCAATCCTAAGCAAAAAGAACAAAGCTGGAGGCATCACACTGCCTGACTTCAAAATATACCGCATGGCTACAGTAACTAAAACAGCATGGTACTGGTCCAAAAACAGTAGGCCAATGAAATGGAATAAGGAAGCCAGAAATAAAGCTGCAAACCTACAACCATCTGATCTTTGACAAAGCTGACATCAACAAGGAATGGGAAAACAGCCCTTCATTCAATAAATGGTGATGGAATAACTGGCTAGCCATATGCAGAAGACTGAAACTGGACCACTACATTTTACCATATACAAAAATTAATTCAAGGTGGATTAAAGACATAAATGTAAAACCTAAAACTCTAAAAACCCTAGAAGAAAACCTAGGAAATAACCTTCTCAACATCAGCCTAGGAAAAAAAAAATGGCTAAGTCCCCAAAAGCAATTGCAACAAAAACAAAAACTGGCAAGTGGGACCTAATTAAACTAAAGAGCTTGTTGAGAGCAAAAGAAACTATCAACAGAGTAAACAGACTAGAGAATGGAAGAAAATATTCACAAACTATGAATGCAACAAGAGTCTAATATCTAGAATCTATAAGGAACTTAAGCAAATCAAAATGCACACACAAAAATAACCACTCCATTAAAAAATGGGCAAATGACATAAACAGACACTTCTCAAAAGAAGACATACATTGGGCCACCAAGCATAGGAAAAAATGCTCAGTATCACTAATCATTAGGACAGTGTTAATCAAAATCATAATGAGATACCATCTCACACCAGTCAGAATTACTATTATTATAAAGTCAGTAAATAACAGATGCTGACGAGGTTGTGGAGAAAAGGGAATGTTTATACACTGCTGGTGGGAATATAAATTAGTTCAGCCACTATGGAAAGCAGCCTGGAGATATCACAAAGAGTTTAAAATAGAACTAGCATTTGACCCAGCAATCCCATTACTGGCTGTATACCCGAAGGAATATAAATTGTCCTAACATAAACACAATCATATGTTCATTGCGGCACTTGTTCACAATAGCAAAGACATGGAATCAATGCAGATGCCCATCAACGGTGTACTGGATAAGGAAAATGTGGTACATATAAATGATGAAATACTACATAGCCATAAAAAAGATTGAAATCATGTCCTTTGCAGCAACATCGATGGAGGTGGAGGCCATTATCCTAAGTGAATTAATGCAGGAACAGTAAACCAAATACTGCATATTCTCACTTATAAGTGGGAACTAAACATTGAATATAAGTTTCATCATGTATATGTACCACATTTTCCTTATCCATTCCACCATGTATGGGCATCTGCATTGATTCTATGTGTTTGCTATTGTGAACAAGTGCTGAAATGAGCATGAGTGCATTTGTCTTATGTTAGAACAATTTATATTCCTTTGGGAATATAAATTGGACACAAAGTAGGAAACAATAGACACTGGGGCCTACTTGAGAGTGGAGGGTGGGAGCTGGGTGAGGATTTAAAAACTACCTATCACTTGTTTTTCTCAGGTTTGTCAAAGATCAGATAGTTGTAGGTATGCGGCGTCCCTATTTGATAAATGGTGCTGGGAAAACTGGCTAGCCATATGTAGGAAGCTGAAACTGGATCCCTTCCTTACACCTTATACAAAAATCAATTCAAGATGGATTAAAGATTTAAACGTTAGACCTAAAACCATAAAAACCCTAGAAGAACACCTAGGCATTACCATTCAGGACATAGGCATGGGCAAGGACTTCATGTCCAAAACACCAAAAGCAATGGCAACAAAAGACAAAATTGACAAATGGGATCTAATTAAACTAAAGAGCTTCTGCACAGAAAAAGAAACTACCATCAGAGTGAACAGGCAACCTACAAAATGGGAGAAAATTTTCGCAACCTACTCATCTCACAAAGGGGTAATATCCAGAAT
Source organism: Pan troglodytes (assembly GCF_028858775.2). Taxonomy (NCBI): domain Eukaryota; kingdom Metazoa; phylum Chordata; class Mammalia; order Primates; family Hominidae; genus Pan; species Pan troglodytes. The sequence goes on along the minus strand of NC_072409.2, from coordinate 55,771,001 downwards.
CTACAGTGAACTCAAACAAATTTACAAGAAAAAAACAAACAACCCCATCAAAAAGTGGGCGAAGGACTTGAACAGACACTTCTCAAAAGAAGACATTTATGCAGCCAAAAAACACATGAAAAAATGCTCATCATCACTGGCCATCAGAGAAATGCAAATCAAAACCACTATGAGATACCATCTCACACCAGTTAGAATGGCAATCATTAAAAAGTCAGGAAACAACAGGTGCTGGAGAGGATGTGGAGAAATAGGAACACTTTTACACTGTTGGTGAGACTGTAAACTAGTTCAACCATTGTGGAAGTCAGTGTGGCGATTCCTCAGGGATCTAGAACTAGAATTACCATTTGACCCAGCCATCCCATTACTGGGTATATATCCAAAGGACTATAAATCATGCTGGTATAAAGACACATGCACACGTATGTTTATTGCTGCATTATTCACAATAGCAAAGACTTGGAACCAACCCAAATGTCCAACAATGATAGACTGGATTAAGAAAATGTGGCACATGTACACCATGGAATACTATGCAGCCATAAAAAAGGATGAGTTCATGTCCTTTGTAGGGACATGGATGAAATTGGAAATCATCATTCTCAGTAAACTATCGCAAGATCAAAAAACCAAACACCGCATATTCTCACTCATAGGTGGGAACTGAACAATGAGATCACATGGACACAGGAAGGGGAATATCACACTCTGGGGACTGTGGTGGGGTGGGGGGAGGGGGGAGGGATAGCATTGGGAGATATACCTAATGCTAGATGACGAGTTAGTGGGTGCAGCGCACCAGCATGGCACATGTATACATATGTAACTAACCTGCACAATGTGCACATGTACCCTAAAACTTAAAGTATAATAATAAAAAAACAAAAAACAAAAAACAAACAAAAAACAAACAAACAAAAAACTACCTATCAGATATTATGCTGATAACCTCAGTGACAAAATTATCTGTATACCAAGCCCCCATGATACACACTTTTCCTATGTAACAAATCTGAATATGTACACCTTGAACCTAAAATAAAAGTTGGAAAGAAAAAAAAGAAATTAATCCCCTCCACAAATGCGCATCAAAACCTCTTGCCTCCTTTGTGATTGGAGCATGTGGGTTGCTATGGGGCCACAAATGACTGCATGGAAAAAGATAGCTATATTGTTATAGATAGGGAGCTCATTTCTAAAAACGTTTAGGATATTTCTTTCTAGGGGTCAAGACTGAAATGTCATGGCCTACTTTCCTGATATGAGGACATTGGGACGATAGGTAAAATCTAAAGTTTATACAAACAAAATGTTTCAAGACTCGTTTAAAGACTTGTTCGTTTTATTATTATTATTATTATACTTTAAGTTCTAGGATACATGTACAGAACGTGCAGGTGTGTTACATAGGTATACATGTGCCATGGTGGTTTGCTGCACCCATCAAGCCATCATCTACATTAGGCATTTCTCCGAATGCTATCCCTCCCCTAGCCTCCTACCCCCTGACAGGCCCCAGTGTGTGATATTCCCCTCCCTGTGTCCATGTGTTCTCATTGTTTAACTCCCACTTATGAGTAAGACCATGCGGTGTTTGGTTTTCTGTTCCTGTGTTAGTTTGCTGAGAATGATAGTTTCCAGCTTCATCTATGTCCCTGTAAAGGACATGAACTCATCCTTTTTTATGGCTGCATAGTATTCCATGGTGTATATGTGCCACATTTTCTTCATCCAGTCTATCATCGATGGGCATTTGGGTTGGTTCCAAGTCTTTGCTATTGTGAATAGTGCTGCAATAAATATACATGTGCATGTGTCTTTGTAGTAGGATGATTTATAATCCTTTGGGTATATACCCAGTAATGGGATTGCTGGGTCAAATGGTATTTCTGGTTCAAGATCCTTGAGGAATTGCCACATTGTTTTCCACAATGATTGAACTAATTTACACTCCCACCAACAGTGTAAAAGCATTCCTATTTCTCCACATCCTCTCCATCATCTGTTGTTTCCTGACTTCTTAATGATCACCTTTCTAATGCATGAGATGGTATCTCATTGTGGTTTTGATTCACATTTCTCTAATGACTAGTGATGATGAGTTTTTTTTTCATATGTTTTTTGGTCACATACATGTCTTCTTTTGAGAATTGTCTGTTTATATCCTTTGCCCACTTTTTGATGGGGTTGTTTCTTTCTTGTAAATTTGTTTAAGTTCCTTGTAGATTCTGGATATTAGCCCTTTGTCAGATGGATAGATTGCAAAAATTTTCTCCCATTCTGTAGGTTGCCTGTTCACTCTGACGATAGTTTCTTTTTCTGTGTAGAAGCTCTTTAGTTTAATTAGATCCCATTTGTCAATTTTGGCTTTTGTTGCCATTGCTTTTGGTGTTTTAGTCATGAAGTCTTTGCCCATGCCTATGTCCTGAATGGTATTGCCTAGGATTTCTTCTAGGGTTTTTATGGTTTTAGGTCTTACATTTAAGTCTTTAGTTGATCTCGAGTTAACTTTTGTATAAGGTGTAAGGAAGGGGTCCAGTTTCAGTTTTCTGCATATGGCTAGCCAGTTTTCCCAACACCATTTATTAAATAGGAAATCCTTTCCCCATTGCTTGTTTTTGTCAGGTTTGTCAAAGATCAGACTGTTATAGATGTGTGGCATTATTTCTGAGGCCTCTGTTCTGTTCCATTGGTCTATATATCTGTTTTGGTACCATTACCATGCTGTTTTGGTTACTGTAGCCTTGTAGTATAGTTTGAAGTCAGGTAGCATGATGCCTCCAGCTTTGATCTTTTTGATTAAGATTGTCATGGCTATGCTGGCTCTTTTTTTGGTTCCATATTAAATTTCAAGTAGTTTTTTCCTAATTCTGTGAAGAAAATCAATGGTAGCTTGATGGGGATAGCACTGAATCTATAAATTACTTTGGGTCATATGGCCATTTTCACAATATTGATTTTTCCTATCCATGAGCATGGAATGTTTTTCCATTTGTTTGTGTCCTCTCTGATTTCCTTGAGCAGTGGTTTGTAGTTCTCCTTGAAGAGGTCCTTCAAATCCCTTGTAAGTTGTATTCCTAGGTATTTTATTATTTTTGTAGCAATTGTGAATGGGAGTTCATTCATGATTTGGCTCTCTGTTTGTCTATTATTGGTGTATAGGAATGCTTTGTTTATTTTTCACATTGATTTTGTATCCTGAGACTTTGCTGAAGTTGCTTATCAGCTTAAGGAAATTTTTAGCTGAGATGATGGGGTTTCCTAAATATACAATCATGTCATCTGCAAAGAGAGACAATTTGACTTCCTCTCTTCCTATTTGAATACCTTTCTTTCTCTTGCCTGATTGCCCTGGCCAGAACTTCCAATACTATGTTGAATAGGAGTGGTGGGAGAGGGTATCCTTGTCTTGTGCCAGTTTTCAAAGGGAATGCTTCCAGTTTTTGCCCATTCAATATGATATTGGCTGTGGGTTTGTCATAGATAACTCTTATTATTTTGAGGTATGTTCCATCAATACCTAGTTTCTTGAGAGGTTTTACCATGAAGCGGTGTTGAATTTCATCAAAGGACTTTTCTGCATTGGTTTGCATATGTTGAACCAGCCTTGCATCCCAGGGATGAAGCTGACTTGATCGTGGTGGATAAGCCTTTTGATGTGCTGCTGGATTCATTTTGCCAGTATTTATTGAGGATTTTCACATCAATGTTCATCAGGGATATTGGCCTGAAATTTTCTTTTTTTGTTGTGTCTCTGCCAGGTTTTGGTATCACGATGATGCTGGACTCATAAAATGAATTTGGGTCCCTCTTTTTCTATTGTTTGGAATAGTTTCAGAAAGAATGGTACCAACTCCTCTTTGTACCTCTGGTAGAATTAGGCTGTGAATCCATCTGGTCCTGGGCTTTTTTTGATTGGTAGGCTATTAATTACTGCCTCAACTTCAGAGCTTGTTATTGGTCTATTCAGGGATTCAATTTCTTCCTGGTTTAGTCTTGGGAGGGTGTATGTGTCCAGGAATTTACCCATTTCTTCTACATTTTCCAGTTTATTTGTGTACAGATGTTTATAGTATTCTCTGATGGCAGTTTGTATTTCTGTGGGATCAGTGGTGATATCCCCTTTATCATTTTTTATAGTATCTATTTGATTTTTCTCTCTTTTCTTCTTTATTAGTGCGGCTAATGGTCTACTTTTTAATGTTTTCAAAAAACCAGCTCCTGGATTCATTGATTTTTTTGAAGGGCTTTTCATGTCTCTATCTCCTTCAGTTCTGTTCTGATCTTAGTTGTTTCTTGTCTTCTGCTAGCTTTTGAATTTGTTTGCTCTTGCTTCTCTAGTTCTTCTTGCTTCTCTAGTTCTTTTAATTGTGATTAGGGTGTTGATTTTAGATCTTTCTCGCTTTCTCCTGTGGGCATTTAGTGCTATAAATTTCCCTCTAAACACTGCTTTAGCTGTATCCCAGAGATTCTGGTACATTGTATCTTTGTTCTCATTGGTTTCAAAGAACTTATTTATTCCTGCCTTCATTGTGTTATTTACCCAGTAGTCATTCAGGAGCAGGTTGTTCAGTTTCCACATAGTTGTGTGGTTTTGAGTGATTTTCTTTATCCTGAATTCTAGTTTGATTGCACTGTGGTCTGAGAGACTGTTATGTTTTCAGTTCTTTTGGATTTGCTGAGGAATGTTTTACTTCCAATTATGTGGTCAATTTTAGAATAAGTGTGATGTGGTGCAGAGAAGAATGTATTTTCTGTTGATTTGGGGTGGAGAGTTCTGTAGATGTCTATTAAATCCACTTGGTCCAGAGATGAGTTCAAGTCCCGAATATCCTTGTTAATTTTCTGTCTCATTGATCTGTCTAATATTGACAGTCTGGTGTTAAAGTCTCCCACTATTATTGTGTGGGAGTCTAAGCCTCTTTGCAGGTCTCTAAGAACTTGCTTTATCAATCTGGGTGCTCCTGTATTGGGTGCATATATATTTAGGATAGTTAGCTCTTCTTGTTGCACTGATCCCTTTACCATTATGTAATGCCCTTCTTTGTCTTTTTGATCTTTGTTGGTTTAAAGTCTGTTTTATCAGAGACTAGGATTGCAACTCCTGCTTTTTTTTTTTGCTTTCCATTTGCTTGGTAAATATTCCTCCATCCCTTTATTTTGGGCCTATGTGTGTCTTTGCACATGAGATGGGTCTCCTGAATACAGCACACCAATGGGTCTTGACTCTTTATCCAATTTGCCAGTCTGTATCTTAATTGGGGTATTTAGCCCATTTAGCCCATTTATATGTAAGGTTAATATTGTTATGTGAGAATTTGATCATGTCATTATGATGCTAGCTGGTTATTTTGCCCATTAGTTGATGCGGTTTCTTCATAGTGTTGATGGTCTTTACAATTTAGTATGTTTTGCAGTGGCTGGTACCAGTTTTTCCTTTCCATATTTAGTGCTTCCTTTAGGAGTTCTTGTAAGGCAAGCCTGGTGGTGACAAAATCTCTCAGCATTTGTTTGTCTGTAAAGGATTTTATTTCTCCTTCACTTATGAAGCATAGTTTGGCTGGATATAAAATTCTGGGTTGAAAATTCTTCCCTTTAAGAATGTTGAATATTGGCCCCCACTCTCTTCTGGCTTGTAGGGTTTCTGCAGAGAGATCCACTGTTAGTCTGATGGGATTCTCTTTGTGGGTAACTCGACCTTTCTCTCTGGCTGCCCTTAATATTTTTTCCTTCATTTCAACCTTGGTGAATCTGATGATTGTGTATCTTGGGGTTGCTCTTCTCAAGGAGTATCTTTGTGGAGTTCTCTGTATTTCCTGAATTTGAATGTTGGCCTGTCTTGCTAGGTTGGGGAAGTTCTCCTGGATAATATCCTGAAGAGTGTTTTCCAAATTGGTTCCATTCTCGCCATCATTTTCAGGTACACCAATCAAACATAGGTTTGGTCTTTTCATATAGTCCAGTATTTCTTGGAGGCTTTGTTCATTTATTTTCATTCTTTTTTTCTCTAATCTTATCTTATCACTTTATTTCATTAAGCTGATCTTCAATCTCTGATATTCTTTCTTCTGTTTGATCAATTTGGCTATTGATACTTGTGTATGCTTCACGAAGTTCTTGTGCTGTGTTTTTCAGCTCCATACAGTCATTTATGTTTTTCTCTAAACTGGTTATTCTAGTTAACAATTCCTCTAAACTTTTTTCAAGGCTCTTAACTACCTTGCATTTGGTTAGAATATGCTCCTTTAGCTTGGAGGAGTTTTAATTACCCACCTTCTGAAGCCTACTTCTGTCCATTCATCATATTCATTCTCCATCTAGTTTTGCTCCCTCGCTGGCAAGGAGTTGTGATCCTTTGGAGGAGAAGAGGCGTTCTGGTTTTTGGAATTTTCAGGCTTTTTGTGCTGGTTTTTCCTCATCTTTGTGGATTTATCAACCTTTTGTCTTTGATGTTGGTGTCCTTCGGATGGGGTTTTTGTGTGGACATCGTTTTTGTTGATGTTGATGCTATTCATTTCTGTTTGTTTGTTTTCCTTCTAACAGTCAGGCCCCTCTGCTGCAGGTCTGCTGGAATTTGCTGGAGGTCCACTCCAGACCCTGTGTGCCCAGGTATCACCAGCGGAGGCTGCCGGACAGCAAAGATTGCTGCCTGTTCCTTCCTCTGGAAGCTTTGTCCCAGAGGGGCACCCACCAGATGCCAACCAGAGCTCTCCTGTGTGAGGTGTCTGTCGACCCCTGCTGGGAGGTGTCTCCCAGTCAGGATGTGCAGGGGTCAGGGACTCACTTGAGAAGGCAGTGTGTCCCTTAGCAGAGCTTGAGTGCTGTGCTGGGAGATCCATTGCTCTCTTCAGAGCCAGCAGATAGGAACGTTTAAGTCTGCTGAAGCTGTGCCTGCAGCTGCCCCTTCCCCCAGGTGCTCTGTCCCAGAGAGATGGGAGTTTTATCTATAAGCCCCTGACTAGAGCTGCTGCCTTTCTTTCAGAGATGCCCTGCCCAGAGAAGAGGAATCTAGAGAGGCAGTCTAGCTACAGTGGCTTTGCTGAGCTACAGTGGGCTCCACCCAGTTCAAACTTCCTGGCAGCTTTGCTTACACTGTGAGGGGAAAACCGCCTACTCAAACCTCAGTGATGGCTTGAGTAGCCTTCCCCCCACCAAGTTCGAGCATCCCAGATCAACTTCAGACTGCTGTGCTGGCAGTGAAAATTTCAAGCCAGTGGATCTTAGCTTGCTGGGCTCTGTGGGGGTGGGATACCCTGAGCTAGAATACTTGGCTCCATGGTTTCAGCCCCCTTTCCAGGGGAGTGAACGGTTCTGTTTTGCTGGCATTCTCAGGCACCAATGGGGTATGAAAAAACTCCTGCAGCTAGCTCGGTGTCTGTCCAAATGGCCACCCAGTTTTGTGCTTGAAACCCAGGGCCCTGGTGGTGCAGGCACCCGAGAGAATCTCCTGGTCTGCAGGTTGTGAAGACCATGGGAAAAGCATAGTACGTGGGCTGTAATGCACCATTCCTCATGGCACAGTCCCTCATGGTTTCCCTTGGCTAGGGGAGGGAGTTCCCCAACCCCTTGCACTTCGTGAGTGAGGTGATGCCCCACCATGCTTCAGCTCACCTTCCTTGGGCTGCACCCACTGTCTAACCAGTCCCAATGAGATGAGCTGGTTACCTCAGTTGGAAATGCAGAAATCACCCACCTTCTGCCTTCTGCGTTGATCTCACTGGGAGCTGCAGACCAGAGCTCTTCCTATTTGGCCACCTTGCCAGCCACCCTGACTTGTTTATTTTCTATGCTAACCTGTGGGTTACCAAATATTGGGAAATGGTGTGCTGAGAGGAGAATATAAAGACAAAGTGTGGATCCAGTGCAGAAAATTTTACAGCTTCCTGTGGAATAAGAAAATGTTGGAAGCTTAAGAAACTTTTAATTTACCTAATAAAACCTTGTATTTTATAGAAGCATGAGGCCCACCCATTTCTGTTTACTCTATATTCATTCAACTACTTTTTTTTCTTTTATTATTATTATACTTTAAGTTTTAGGGTACATGTGCACAACGTGCAGGTTTGTTACATATGTATACATGTGCCATGTTGGTGTGCTGCACCCAGTAACTCATCATTTAGCATTAGGTATATCTCCTAATGCTATCCCTCCCCCATCCCCCAACCCCACAACAGTCCCTGGTGTGTCATGGTCCCCTTCCTGTGTCCATGTGTTTTCATTGTTCAGTTCCCACCTATGAGTAAGAACATGGGGTGTCTGTTTTTTTGTCCTTGCAACAGTTTGCTGAGAACAATGGTTTCCAGCTTCATCCATGTCCCTACAAAGGACATGAACTCATCATTTTTTATGGCTGCATAGTATTCCATGGTGTATATGTGCCACATTTTCTTAATCCAGTCTATCATTGTTGGACATTGGGTTGGTTCCAAGTCTTTGCTATTGTGAATAGTGCCGCAATAAACATACGTGTGTGTATGTGTGTCTTTATAGCAGCATGATTTATAATCCTTTGGGTATATACCCAGTAATGGGATTGCTGGGTCAAATGGTATATGGTATTTTGACTACTTTTTATTTTACTGTATATTCATTCAAAAAATGTGGTATGTGATGAGCCACAAAACTTAAATTTTTCCTGAAAAAATGTAGGAAGTCATTTATTAAAGGCTTTTCAGCAGATTTGGATCAGATTTGGAGTTTATATCATTGCACATCAATATGAAGGAGGAAGCTAGAGGGAAGCATGTCTGGAGGCAGTAAGGACAGTTAACTATTTCCATAATAATTCAAATAAAAAGTGTTAAAGGCCTGGATTTAGGCCATTTCATGGGCAACGGAGAGGGAGGTGGATAGGAGAGCTGTGATAGAAATAGAATCCACAGAGCTAAGAATCTATTCCAACTATAGCCCATTTCCACCTTATAAATTTAAAGTCTAGACTGTGATACCACTCAAAGGCTGGTCTTCTTGAGTGAGTTTCCTACTTCACAGAAAATTATCAGAGTGTGTCTTTAAGAATCAAAATTTATTGACTGCCTTGAGCAATGAAAATCTTACATCAGAGGCAGAATCAAGCATGATCTCAATTGTGATGGTCAACCAGCTGGAGCTAGTAATTTTTTTGTTCTTTTCAGAAACTAATTGTGGTAGGTCCTTTGAACAGCTACCCCAAAAACCTTCACAGTGTTTGAAACAGGGTGTGGAATAGGATAAGGGTGGTGAGAAGAGGCTATTTGGAAGGTGTCTTTCCATTTTTGAGATTGGGTGACAAGGTGTGTGACGATGCTGCTCACAGAGAAAGGGCATTCAGAGGCCAGAGGAAAATCAGAAAAATTTGGGATATGTGAAATTGAAAGTACCTGAGAAACAGTCAACTGGAGCTAACATGAAAGAAATGTTCCTATACAGCTTTTCAGCTTAGCAGGAAAGTCTAGTCTACATAGGTTTGTAATTCAAGCATCCAAGTATATGTGATAGTTGAAATCATGCAAGTGAGTTAGGTCCAGAAATGTTCAGTGACTTCCTCATGTCTCAAACCATTATAAGAATGAAACTCAGGTCTTCTCTCTTTACCACAATTCTCAATAAGACAAAATATTAGGGCAAAATAAACCTGTGTATGAAGTGTCTGGATCTCTTCAAATTTGGAATCTGTTATCAGAAATTGCTGCAGCCCTTAATTGCTAACACAGATAGTCCCTCTTTTATGTTTCATAAATGTTCTGCATTTTACCCTATTTCTATTAGATTTGAATTTCACCTTTTTAGTAACTTCACTTTTGAAATGTAACCCTAATGATTTTAGATTTCATAACTAATTGGTTAACATATAGTTGGTATGATATTTATATTATTTGTTCAGGAAAGTTTCTAAAGCATTTTTCTTTACCAAGTTTTGGAGAAACGGTGTAGAATATGGATGCGGACCACTGGCCTGCATTCTGAATCCAATCAATTTAAAGAGAGCTTCAACCACTGTAAAACTCAATGCGTCTACATAAATGGAAATCAATTGAATTGATTTTTGACAGACTTGCTCCACTGCCTTCAATTCAAAATCTGCTTATACATAGTGTTCCAGAACAAAATCATTACCATGTGCAACAGAAATACTGTTTTATTAAAAGCATAAAGGTTACAGTTTTGCAAACGCTTCACTTTACATGAATTTTCAGTGAAATAAAAATGTTTTTAACCACTTATACTATAAATCTGTAATATGCTTGCACTCTGAAAGAGCTAATAAATCTATTAATCCATTGACCTGAAAAAGGTTTAAATGCCCCAAAATTATCAGCATTAATGGTTCTGATTATTTTCTCCATGAATTTGCACTGTGTACAATTATTATCCAAAGTATGTGATGATTCTTTATCGAGCTTATATTAAACATGATACATTAAAATATATTAAATGCTAGGGTATCTGTATCATAAAATACATTAAAATACTGTACCAGAATATCTAGAAAGAAAGAACTTATGAAGTAGACCTGCATGCCCTTCTCTCTCATGGCAGAGTTTGGGTGATGCATCAAAGGAAGAAAGAAAGCATATTATCTTGTCTAATTGCCTTGTAAACATTATAATGGCAGCTCTCCTGGCAAACAAAGTATGTGATCTTGGCTAGCAAGAGAGAACTATGAAATACATATAGTAAAATATAGCTGCCTATCTAGAATCACCTCTGGTAAATAGACCTGGAATCTTTAGGTTTACGGGGGATGGCTCCAAGGAAAATGTCACATAAACTATGTAATTCAGTAATTCATGACCTAAGTGGCTTCTTCTGTGCAAGATCTGTACCAGAACACATCTCATGTGAGAAGAAATGACCCAATAAGTCACACTGGGGTCCCAGAACACTTTCTGCTTCACTTGTGTCATATAACTGCTTGTGTCATTGCAATTATTAGCAAAACTTGACATTGAGTAAGTACTCTGATTCTATGATTTTCATTTACCAGTCTAATTCTTAATATTATCTTAATGCTTGCATAATATGATATCTGAAATCATCTCAGGTGCTATGAATAGATCATTTTAATTTCATTAATAATAAACCACATTTAAAAAACCCTCAATGATGGGGGTATATCAAAGGAATACAGGAGCCAACGGAAAGAACTCCCAGTGGCCAAAACTAGAACAATTTGTGCAATAAAATAAACAAAGTAGTATTGAATTATATCCCAAAGTATTAAATTATTTTTAATTCTAAATGTATATAAATAATTGCTTAAATAAATAGGGAAGAATATACAGTCCTCTAGATACATATTAGTGAAATGAAAAATTCCAGTCAAAATATAGGGCTGATCTGGGAATAACAAGAAGAGCTAATCCTCTGCATTACTCATAGCAATTTTCTTACAATGCTTTGATAAAATCTAACAGTCACACAACTAGGTACATAAAAATATTTGACAAAATTGAATATCCACATATTATGAAAACTCTCAGCAAAGTACAAATAAAGGCAATTTTCTTATCCTGATAAAGCACAAACTGATTCTTAAATTGTATAGGGCATGGTAAAGGGGCAAAAATTCTAAAATAATTTTGAAAATGACAAAGTTAGAGGAATCACACTATCTGATGTTAAGACTTAAGTTACAGTAATCAAGATAGTCATGCAGGTCAATGTAACAGAATAGAGAATCCATAAACTGATGCCCACATATATGGTCAATTGATCTTTGATAAAGATCAAAGAATAGATAGAATTTTCTTTTTAATAAATGGTGCTGGAATAATTTGGCATCTTATGTGAAAAGTAAACCTCTACTTATAACTCCCTCTTTATAAAAAATTAAAAATGGATTATAGACATAAATGTAAAATTATAAAACTTTACAAGATAATCTAGGAGAAAATACCCATGACTCTGATTTAGGAAAATATTTCATATATTTTGAAGCTCTGATGTTTGGTCCATATATGTTTAAAACTGTTATGTCTTCTTGGTGAACTGATTCTATTATCATTATATAATGCCCTTCCTTGTCTCTTATAAGAGTTTTTCACTTAAAGTCTATTTTGACTGATAGTATAGGCACCCTTCTTTCTTTTTATTACTATTTGCATAGAATATATTTTGCCATATTTCCACTATCAACCTGTGCTTGTACTTAGGGCTAAAGTGATTTATTATAGACAGAATAGAGTTGGATCCTGTGTGGATTTTAAAAAAAAAATCCATTCTGCCAATCTATATCTTTTGGCTGCAGAGTTTAAGGGAAGAACTTACTATTGGCACTCTGCTATTTGTTTTCTGTAGGTTTTATAGCTTTTTATCATTCATTTCCTATTATCACATTTTTCTGAGACTCTGAAGTACACCAGATTATAGGAGCAGAAAACAGATCAGTGGTTTCTAGAGGTTACATATCAGTAGAGAGTGCTTACAAAGGGGATTCCAGGGAGAGTTGTTTTGTGGTGATGAGACTATTCTGTGTTACTGATTGTAGTGGTAGCTACATTACTTCATGCATTTGGTAAAACTTATTGAACTATATACAAAATATAAAAGTGAATTATGCCATGTGATATTGTGATATAATAAAAATTATGTATTTGGTCTCTGTCCCTGATTCCTGAGACAGAGCTTCTAAAACCCTTGCAGATAGGGATGCTAGGAATATCTTTTGTTCTTATATTTGGTCTTTGACCCTGGTTCTTGACACAGAGCTCAGAAGAACTTTTTAATTTCCTGAGTGATAGGAGTATCTGATACAGAGCTCCTACATCCCTGGAATATCCTGGATTATAGGAGCATCTCTTGCTCTAATGAGGTGACTGTTGGTAGGCTCCTGGATAGCCTTAGAATAGGAGCTGATTGCTATGAAAACCAACCATGTAATTAGAGGATATGAACTTTTAGCCCCAACCCCTTATTCCCCAGGAAGAGGAAAGGGGCTGAAAATTTAGTTGATTACCAATGGCCAATGATGTAATCAATCATTTCTACATAATGAAGCTTTCATAAAACCCCAAAATCAGTTTGGAGAGCTTCTGAATTGCTGAACTCATGGAGGTGCCTGAGGGTGGCATACCAGAGAAGGCACGGAAGCTCCCTATCCCTTCTCTCATGCCTTCAGTGATGTCCAAGGGAGGGAATACAGTCATGAGTTCTTAGTTTCTGTTCCCGGTTGGGCCACTAAAGCCCCTTCCTTCTTCTTCTTTTCTGCTTATCACTATAGACAGAAACTAAAAACCATGGCTTCAGGTTGCTAAAAGTCTAAAGCAAAACAAAACAGGACAGCAACAAAAACAACAACAACAATCTCAACAAAATAAGGCAGGTTGGACAAGCTTGCCCTATGCAGCTTCTCCACCTAACTGTTCATTAGTTTCCTTAGTAATATCCTTTGTAATAAATGAGTAAATGTAAATAATGTTTTTCCCTGAGTTCTGTGAGCCATTCTAGCAGATTAATTGAACCTAAACAGGGGGTAATGGAAACCTCCAATTTATAGCCAGTTGGCCAGAAGTACAGGTCACATCCTGGGACCTGCAATTGGCATCTGAAGTGAAGGGAAGTCTTGTGAGACTGTGCCCTTACTGTGTGGGATCTGACCCTATATCCAAGTAGATAGTGTCAGAATTGAATTCAATAATAGGCCACCCTAGTGGTGTCTGCTGGAGAATTACTTTGCATGCGGGGAAAAATCCATACATATTTTGGTGACCAGAGGTGAAGTAATGTATTGAGTGGTGAGTGTGTGAGACTAAGAAAAACAGTTTGGTTTTTTAATATCTGAAATATATTATATATAAATTTAAAGACAAATTGAAAAATTGAATCATTTTAAAATGTCTAAAATTTAAAGTACATTGAGTAACCCATGATAGTAATTTATAATGTTCATATTTGATGAAAATAGTTTCCAGTCCATTATTTTTTTCTGTTTACATTATAGAATTATATTTAGGTTAAATTTTATACATATAAAAATTATTTCCTTGAGACATGTTCCATGGTTTATATTCTGAAATTTTTTTCTATTCCTTCTTAGAGCTGATAAGCATCTTTGTTGATGATCTGCTTGTGTTACTCCATCAGGCTTCCATAGCCCATCTGATTCCACCAGATTATTCAAATGAGCTCCTTATCACACCGTAGCTCAAGCCTTCAGATATGTTCTTCTCTCCTATACAGACTTGCCACATTTTTTCAGGTGTGTAGGCATTTGCTCATGTCTTAAATGTTCATCTTTATCCATCTGCCTATTCAAATCCATCTACACAATGTATTCTAGGAAGCATATCTTGATTATACTATGCATCATTGACTTCCTCATTTAGATGAGCCTCTATAACATTTGTAGGCTGTATTACAAAATTCAATGACAAGTATATGTATATTCTCTTGCATTTGTTTCTTGTGTTTCAAGTGTATTAGTCTTGTCTTCTCAGATAGATAGTTAAGGCCATGACTTATATTTTGATGGTTTTCACAGCACCATCTTTGGTAAAATGACTACCGAAAACATATCCTTCATCACCATAGATGCTCAGTGCCACTGGATTAATCTAGAGCTAAGGATACTTGTTTTTATGTGAATCTCAGAGGCTGGGGACAGCTGGTCTCAGAAGTCACATGAATCACTCAAAGTTAAATGTTCCCTAACAGAGGGAAGTTGGAACTCACATATTTGAAAATAGCTCACATCATATACCATAGAAACGTTATGGTTTATTTACATACATATATATGACATATCTCATATATATAAGACATTTTCCAAATGTCTTATTCTTACAGCGATAGATACTTGTTGCTTCAAAGAACATGTACACCATAGAAATATAGAAATTAGCTTAAATTAGTATTGTTACTGATTCACATCATTTTCTCATTTATTGTCATTGAAATTGGCCCCCTGGAAGAATAATCAGTCCACCATCTTGGACCAGCACTTAATTATTATTTAGCAAAATTTAATTGTTATTACCAAAATGTAGGGACAAGTAAAAGTATAATTCACTATTATGATAATATTGGTAAATATTCTGATTCAAATGTTTTTCTTGCAATATGCCTCAATTTATCATCATAAAAATCAAAGATCCAAGTTTCTACATTGAAAATATTTGATATTTGTAAACTATGTACCCAACGAAAAACAAATATCCAGAATTTATAAAGAACTTAAACAGATCAACAGAAAACCCAAATAACCTCATTAAAAAGTGGGCAAAAGGAACAGACATTTCTCAAAAGAAGACATACAAGTGGCCAGGAAGCATATGAAAAAAATGCTCAACATTGTTAATCATCAAAAAGATGCAATGAGATATTATCTCACACCAGTCAGAATGGCTATTACTAAAAAGTCAAAAAACAACAGATATTGGCATGGCTGTAGAGAAAGGGAATACTTATAAACTGTTGGAGAGAATGTAAATTAATTTGGCTCCTGTGGAAAGCAGTTTGATGATTTCTCAGAGAACTAAAAATAAAACTACTATTTGACCCAGCAATCCCATTACTAGGTAGCTACCCAAAGAAAAATAAATTATTCTTCCAAAAAGACACCTGCACTCATATGTTTATCAAAATACTATTCACAATGGCAAAGACATGGAATCAACCTAGGTGCCCATCAATGATGGACTGGATAAAGAAAATGTGGTACATATATACTGTGGAATACTGCACAGCCGTAAAAAGAACAAAATCATGTCCTTTGCAGCAACATGAATGCAGCTGGAGACCACTTCCTAAGCAAATTAAGGCAGAAACAGAAAAACAAACGCTGCATATTCTCACTTATAAGTGGGAGCTAAACACTGGAAAATATAGATAGGAACAGTAGACACCGGGGACTCCAAAAATAGGGTGGGAGAAAAGGCAGCAGGGTTTGAATACTACCAATTAGGTACTATGTTTAGTATTGGGTAAGGGAATCAATAGAAGCCCAAACCTTAGCACCATGCAATACACCCATGTAACAAACCCGCACATGTAGCCCCAGAATCTGAAATAAAAGATTTTTAAGAGTAAGAAATAAAATTATTTGAAGGAAACTGACCTATACATTTCTTTGCTTGCCTTAAATATCTCCTCTTTGAGGAATCTGATATTTTTTGTGTATAAGTGCTCTTCAGCAATTAGTTGAAAATACAAAACCACATAGTTTGGGTGATATATCAATTTGTGTCACTTTTTTTTCAATTCTTTGCAAATAAGCACTCCCCAAATTACTAGAAATCTCAGAAGGAAAATTAATTTATTGCTGCAGCATATATTAGGCAAAGTGGAGAAGTGTTAAGTATTCCAACTGAACTAAAAAGTATATCAAACCAATTTCTAGCTCCCACTGAAACATTCAAAGAATTAAACATTACAACTTACTACTGTCAATATAATTTTGTTCACTTCCACTTGTTTTTCTGCAGTTTTTTCAAAAATTTTAACACTGAAAACATTATAAAAATCGTATAACTAATTGTATGTTGGTTAAAATATGTTTTATCATAATAACTACTTTCACATACTAATGTTTGATATGGTTTGGCTCTGTGTCTCCACCCAAGTCTCATATCGAATTGTAATCCACAACGTTGGAGGAGGTGATTGAATCATGGGAGCAGACTTCCCTCTTGCCATTGCTATTCTCATTATAGTGAGTTCTCAAGAGACCTGATGGTTGTAAAAGTGTATAGCACCTCCCCGCTCTCTCTTTCCTACCAGTCATGTGAAGATGTGCCTGTTTCCTCTTTGCATTTCGCCATGATTTTAAGTTTCCTGAGGCCTCCCCAGCAATGCCTCCTGTACAGCCTGTGGAACTGTGAGTCAATGAAACCTCTTTTCTTCATATATTACCAAGTCATAGGCATGTCTTTATAGCAGTGTGAGAACAGACTAATACAATGTTATTATTTCCTCTTGAATTGTGCATTGTCATATTAAAAATTTCAAGCATTTTTCTAGGTGCTGGCAGTAGTGAATTAAACCAAATCCCTGTGCTAAATCCATTTATATTTGATGGGGGAGAGAGAATGCTAGCCAATCTTTCTTCCTAGGTACCTGACCCTCTTATTCTTGATGCTCTTGTGAACATGTGATGTGGTTCTTTCACTGAGAAATCTCCATGGGGAAGAACTGGGTATTACATAAGGCACTTATAACATCAGTACAATCTAGGAAAAAGAAATCTCAAAATTTGTTTTAGATTTGAATCCTAAAATTTCCAAAGACATTCTTCTAGATTGTGAGTTGTTAGAGTTCTTTAAATTGCACTTTTGACTATAGAAAGTGGATTGCCATGTTAAATTAAAACAAAAATAAAAGATCAGCAATAAATAAACTGAAACTGATTACAACATTTTATTATAGTTGTATTTTTCTGGGAAAGGCAGAATGAACATCAGATCCCCCAAAGGGCCCATTATCTAAAGTGTATAAGGGAGCACTTTTATTGTCTCACATAGTTCAAGTAGAGATATTGGCAATTCCAAATTCATATGTAAAGCCCAGAGTCAGTCTCATACCAAGGTCTGCTCTTAACATGGCAGAGATATTCCATATACCAGGGTTACTGAGATTTAATACCAGCTCATCATTCTTTTGACTTTTCCAGATGGCAGGCTTTTAGCATAGATATTTTTTCTAGATATCTACAATTGTAGCTACGTGGAGTAAAGTGCAATTAACTGAAATTACTAGCAATTTTGTGTTTCTGATTTAAAGGCATTTTGTTTATTCTTTTTAAGTACTCCAGGCCCCTGCTCACACTCATTTGTTGAATTCAGTAACTAACCAACTCTTCTGAAAATGGGAATATAAAATTGGAATTCCTCAAAGGTTATGTAAAATAATGTATGAAAAACCTCGTACCACAGAATTTGGCTGTTGACATGCCTTTAATAAATTTTGGGTGTATCTGAGCACATCGCTTTGTAGTAAGAACATTTCTATTTACAAGCAGTAATGTATCAAGGCTAAAGTTACAAATTTGGTCTATGGTATAAGTCTCATAAAGTTTTTGCCATGTCGAATTTTTTTAAATGATGTTGGTTTTGTCAGTTCATGATAGTTTATTTTTTAAATGTTTTACCAAAATGGTCAAAATATCTTAAATTTAAATGTTTATTCTGTTATAAATAGTAGACCTTATGGATTTCTTAAATATTTGTTGTAAGCATCTAGTGAGGCAGTCGTAATCCCACTAACTATATACAAACCAAAAAGCCCTTTTTATGTTTAAAACACACACGCTGTGAAGGAAGTTATTCCAAAAACTCCAGACTGTGAACAGACATTAACCTTCTACTTTGACAACATCTAATTTTCCTGAAGAACAATTAAAACCCAGGGAGCCTCAATTAGAAGCACTTTCACTTTGGTAATAAAGGCCAAGTTTTAATGTTTAGGTTTTAGTTGCATTCATTTTTCATACCAATGAACTGCATCATGCTCTTCCTTCAGCACACAAGCTGCAACCAGGCCACAATTTTATCATTTTCATCAGGGCCCAAACATATGCCATCTCTACTCAAACCCCTGCTAATTCCTGGAGGTTTCTTCAGAGAGCTCAGTTGAGGAGAGAATTATTCAGCAAAGGTAACTAACATGGATGCTAATGTATATAATCTGGCTGAGAAATCAGCTTTTCTTCAACAGCTAACTGTGCCTTATTCTTTCTGGTCACTTTCTCCAAGAGGAGCACTGGACTCTGCTAGTGGATCTAAAGTTTTCCCTAGTGTATTTTCCAGCCATATTCTAGAGATGTGCCCCTTCTCCTGAACTGTGTGGTGTGGTGAAGGTGGGGACATGATGAGGACTTAGCTCTCAGAGTTAGCAATGCTGCATGCATCCAGGATCTGCTACTCACTGGGGGACCTTCTACAAGTCACTCAGCCTCTCTGGTCCGCAGTTTCATTATCTATACAATGAGGAACCCTGTCTACATTCTCTCTAACTATCATATAGCTCCAAAGTTTCTATGAAGCCCAGATGTTCCACTCAAGGAATTTAGTATCTTTACACCTTCATTTTCAAGAAAAAATGAAGCTTCTCCTCCCAAAATATTAGAAACCAGTGCTAAAAGTCTAGAATATTTTAGTGTCTATGAATTTTAAAATCCTGTTTTGATTACAAAATAATAATCAGAAGAGTAGGAAGGAGACAAATTAATAAACAAGCAAAAGCTTTTTCCCTAACAAATAATCAGCCAAGGAAGAGATGAACATAAGAATTGACATAGTTAATTCTCCTGGAATGAATATAGTGTAGGAGTTACTCCATGATATAGAAAATAAGGTACAACCCAAAGCTGTCATTTGAGGACCAATAAGTCATTGAATGACACTTTGATTCCTAGATGCAAATATTTTAAAGACTTTTTTATTAATACAAAATTGTGGATTGAGGCATCACTGAGAATCCCAAGTAATGAGAATCCACAGCCATGTCTCTCTCAATATGCAGCATGCGGGTCTGGGTCCTTCTCAGGGTCCAGGCAGGGTATACTATTGATGCTCCCCTATGTCTGCTCTTCTTCTGCAGGAGGCATTTTTCCCACCTTCATAGCTGTCTCCGTTCTCTTCTACTTTACAGTTTACAGGAAAGCTACTTGCTGTAAGTCAGCCTGTTTTAGCCCTTGAGATGCAAAGAGCTTTGCATGTGAAGCTCTATATGCAAAGCTATGGAATGTGGCACTCCATTTCTCTGTCAGTAAAATCTATCTTGAAAGTCTTTCGTTCAGGACTCAGAAATATGATTTTACAAAATAAAAGTAGAACACTGACTTTAATGGAATAAAATAATATACCAGAAAAAAAAAAACTCTCTCTACATTTTATCCCTTTTGCACAAGTAATGCCCAGTGGAGTCAGTCCCCTGCCCCAAGGCCTCACTGATAACTCTTTTCCCACATTAAGCTTAGCCTTCCTTTCTAAGAAATATCCTCTCCTTAAGCCTAAATCTGAATGCTATTTCAACCAGATTTTACTTTGGTAAAAATTATACCAACAGAGATCCGAGTGCCATTCTCCTCCAAAGTACCACAAAATCCAAGGATAACAAGGAGTGCTTACTACGTGACAGAGGAAGTACTAAGTTCTCTGCTTGTATTGACTCATGTAACCCTCTCAAAAGCCCTATGTGTTAAGTTTCCTATTTAATGAATGGAAAACTGAGTCCTAGAAAGATTAATTGGCTACCTAAGAGCATACAGTTAGAAAGGGTGGATCTGGGATTTCACCAGATGCACATGTGGCTTTGTGAAATCTGACAGTGATGTCAATATCACGACAGGTAAAGTGAGGTTATAATTTTCTCTTATTTTCTATTCTTTTTCTAAAAATCATGTGCTCAAATCTTACGGGACTGTGTACTCAAGAGGCTAGCTATTATTCTCCACTGCTTTTTAAGCAGCAAAATCTTTTTCATTAAATGACATCTTAAGTAAAACCTTAATATATACAACATGTCAAACAGGGGTTGCTGTATTAGAGGTGAGGTATGGATGTGCTGGCTGCAGGTGAGGGCAAAGGGCAAAGGGCAAAAGGGCAAAGGGCAAAGCCCGAGTTACCTTCTTCAAGGCAACTCTGCCACAACTTGAAAACATCTTAGGCCTCAGTTTGAAATGCTTCTCCTACTTTCGGGACTCTTCAGCATCCAAATTTCTCCCAGATAACCTGACAAAACTGTAGAACATCAGACCTGGAATGACTGAAAGACCACCGGGCTCAGTGTTTACCTGAGGTGGGCAAGTGGCTGAGCAGCTCAGGAGTGGGCCCCCTGAGTCTTGTCCCATCTTACTTTGTACTACACTGTTCTTTAGAGAAAGCTTCCTTTTGGAGACCAACCAGGACTCCTTAGAAGCAGAGGTGACAAAGCAAGTTTCTAAATGATTTGGAGAAAAGGACAAGTCTTCCTTTCACATTTTTGGAAGGAAATACTTTTAATAAGGCAGGGATTCTCCAATGAACTGGTCTAAACCACTGCTTGCGGCCTCATGCCTGGCCTGCTTCACCCACTCAACAGAATCACCTCGTCTCTGAAGGTGGTTGTGTTTGAAACACCTGCTTTACAGAGCATCTGCTTACAGGCTTAAAAGGGAATCAGAGGTGTCGGTTCAATCAATCTGCCCCCCTGTAAGCTTCATGAGGACAATGACTCTGTCTCCCTGATGCACGTGAACCTAGCACCGGCACCCTGGAGCAGAGCAAGTGCTCAATACTGATCATGTTTGCTTAATTGATAAGCCATTAGTGTGCGCTCTAATAAACTGCTTTAGAAGAATGCTTTAGGAGTAGGAAGTATAGATCTGCCTAACATACACTTAGAAAAAATTAGGCAGATCTTTTAAATGCTTACATTTTAGTAAGGAAAACAATTGATCATTAGGGTGAACGCTGCATCATTATTTTACAATCTACAAAGTAACAGGAAAGTGTACAGATTTGGCAAACCACAGAATTAACCATTGTATCTGACTTACATTACTTATTTGCTCATGGATGAGATTCTAATAGAGATGCGTTTGGCATTTTCACAAATGCTCTGCGTTTCAAAGAGTAGATCAGCTAATTTTGCGCTGAAACCCTTAAACTTAATGGGGACAATGTATCTCACCTCAAATCTTCAATCAGATGTGCTGATCAAAGCCACATGAAGCACATTTATTCTTGGAAAATATTTTGTTTTACTATTTACTATTGTAATTCCCACTCATAAAATAGCCAGCATTTGCCATTATATTTTACAGAGACATTTTTAACAACTTCTTAAAAGAATGACTGCAATATTTTAGGTTATCAGTGAGCTGGTGTGGAAAATGCAGCATTCTTAAAAGTTAGTCATGGCACTAGTGCATTAATTATGCATTAGAACAATTTGCCTTAAAGAGATTATAGATTTATAAATTGTAAATTATGCCAAGTATTTTGAAATCAGGTACCTGTGAGTTATGACCCTGTGTTTCAAAAGAACAACTTGTAACTATATTGCTGATATCTTGGTTATAATATTTTACGTCAACATTATGTTAAAATATAATATCCCATTATAAAAGTTCCAGAGACAAGCCACAATATGTAAATATTTCTGTATTTTAATTTACAAAGCTTACTTTTTCATTTGTCCTGATAACTGAATTAACATTGTCAAGGGAAATTCATATGAATCAAAAAATGCAATAAATTAGACCCTTAAAATAATTCATATTTCATGAGTTTCCCATTTTAAGGTCAAAATATTTAGCAAAATCTCACATCTCCTATGGCACTATCTTTTAGGTACAGTTAAAAACTTTGAATATGCTTTGTTTTCAAGTGTTTATGAATAATTTCTTCAATAATAAAAAAATCATATACTTTGAAGAAAGGGCCTATCTCATTCTTCTTGCCTGGCCACATAGTCTCATGGGTACAATTCAATCTTTTAATAATTTCTACTATTCCTGAGATAGTCAAACAATTTCTCATCATCATCTCACCATCACAATCTTAATGACAAATCTCAGTTTCTGAGTGTCAGCCAGGGAGCAGATACCAGGAATTGTGCTCTAATCCTCATAACAAAACTTCAAGATCTCTCGGCAAAGAAAAGTCAAACCAAGATTCAAAACCAGAGTTGTGGATTCCAAAGCTGAACCCTTTCTGGCCATGAAGCCTCCTTTAGCCAAGTGCTAATTCAACATTTAGCTTTGTAATATGTCACAGATAGATGATCCATTAAATAGTTTCTAACACCGTTCTGATTCATCTCTTTTACAATATATTGAGAATAATAGCATTTCCACAAAGGTTATTTCAAATGAAAAGACATTTACTATCTTTGTGCTATCATTTACCCTAAGGAGTCTATACTTTCCCAATAATGTAGTTTCCACTCCTGGGAAAGCACGGCTCTTTTATACAAACGGCATCAAATCAGATGGATGCTGTGCAAATGCTGTGCTTCTCCAAAATGAATTTTTAAGATTGACCCCAAAACTCATTTTCTCCTTTAAATTTACATAATATCTCTTACAAAACTGCCAAAACCATATTTCAAATTTAAAATGTCTTGGACAAAGGGAAAAAATGCTCTGAAATATCAAATTACATATACTTTATTTCTTTCACTGTGACGATTCCAAAATATAACCGCAGCTTCAGCTATGATTTCTCTTAAAAATTCTATTAAAATGCAAAGAAATAGTTGGTTGTAGGTGGCAGAGCCTTCTGAGATCCCTCTGGCAGTTTGAAAATATGCCCTTAAATTCTTTGACACTTATTTAAAAATAGAGTCTAATTTCCCTCTCTTTGAATATGAGCCAGATTTACTGGCTCACTTCTAATGACTGTAATATGGTAGAAATGACACCATGTGACTTCCTCAGCTCAGTTAGGAAAGGCCAGACACCTATGCCTGGCTCCCTTCTGCTCTCCTGGTACACTCACCATTGGATCCATCTACTATGCTGAGAGGAAGCTGAAGAGCCACGTGGAAATCCAACAGCTAGTATCAACCACTAGATGTGTGAGTGGATGAGCCTGCAGATGATCCTCACCCCTGGTCTTTGAGCCATCCCCAAACCATGCGGAGTTATTGCATATTCATAAACAAAATAAATGCTGTCATTTTTTAAGCCACTAAATTTTGGGTGGTTGTTCTGTGGAAATAGATAGTCAGAGCAAGCCCATTCAACCATTTGTTTTGGGGTTCCAAATAGAAAGCATCTTGAATAACGTAGATTAAATAACAGTAAATGCAAATGCAGACACCAAACATATCCTAGAGGAATCTTGGAGAACTTTAGTCTTGCTGCTTTTTATTTTTACATCTCATCAGCAGTACTGACGTTTCATCAGGATCAATGGAGAATTAACAATGGAGTTGATATTTTTTCCCTTTATTAGTTTGGGGAAAAGGTAGATCTCATAATCTGGTGTACTCCTTTTGGAAGCTTTTCATATTATCCTATCCTTTATCACAGGCTCCTCACATTCAGCATGTCCTAAACCAAATATTTTTTCTCCTACCCATTGACTCCTCCCCCTATGATTCTCATCATTATCAATGGAATTTGACTTAGAAATCTATTCCTTTCTCTTCTCCTTCCCTATAGTCAATCATTAAATTTTGTAGATATTATCTCCTATCACTGATCATTTGATATAACTCACCAAATTTCACTAATAATAAAGTGGTAATACATTTGACAAACTCCAAAGAAAGATAATTTTTTTTCTTTTTTTTTTATATGGGGGTCTCGCTCTATCTCTCAGTCTGGAGTGCAGTGGCATTATCTTGGCTCATTGCAACTTCTGCCTCTGGGGTTCAAGCGATTCTCCTGCCTCAGCATCCCAAGCAGCTGGGACTACAGGCATGCGCCACCACGCCCGGCTAATGTTTTTCGTACTTTTACTAGAGACAGGGTTTCACTATACTGGCTAGGCTGGTCTCAAATTCCCGACCTCAAGCAATCTGCCAGTCTCAGCCTCCCAAAGTGCTGGATTACAGCTGTGAGCCACCATGCCAAGCCAAAGAAAGATAGATTTTTAAAATGTTTCTAAAATAGAGAAAGTAAAGATGCTACGTTAGAACACATTATCTGTTCCCCTTCCCGAAACAGTGAATTATTGTTTCAGTTTGTGAAAATATCCAAATGCACAGTACATAGAAAACTGCAATGACTTCCTTTAATGTGTACTCATAGAAACTCAAGATCAGGAGTGACTTCTCCAAGACCCCACATTCGCCTGCTTCCTTTGCGCCCCTCTCAGGTGCATATTTTCTGTTTTTTTTTTCCATAACTCTTTTCAGGCATGGTCCCTCCGTTTATATTTTCAAAGACACTTAGCCAGGTTAATATCCTGTCAGTCTTTTCACACACTAGAAGTTAGCCTGTTCATATATGGGCCAATGGATCAGAAAATCAGGGAAGAATCCAAGGAAATCAAATCACCATGTGTAGTTAATAAACTCGTATTTATTGCTTATCTATCAGCAGATGCTTCTAAAAACATCCATGCCCAGGCCCCACCACAGTCCCATTAAATTAGTGTCTGGGGAAGGGCTCAGGCCTCAGTATGTCCAGAGCTCTCCTGGTGATGCCAGTGAGCAGCCAGGGCTGAGAACCACTAGCCAGGGTGTGCCTACTATTATGAAGGTGTTTTCAGAGATACACAGAAAGCACCTCAGATAAATTCTGTAAACATCTCTGTAATTGAAAAAAGTTATAATGTGTGAGAGGGAGAACACTAATTCAACTCATTTTTTACTAACCGGACCAATTATTTTACTAAAACAAGTGTACATTGTAGGCTATGTCGTAAGGTTTCTGTATTGAAAGAATGTAGAGCATCTGTGAGACGGAATGTCTTTTGGGTTTTGGTGGGTGTGGAGTCTAACCTAACCAAAATTTTGAGTAAAATGTTAGAGAATGGAGACACTGATCTTTGTTTAAATCTTATTTTCTCCATTCATTGATGTGCTGGAGATAGCAAGCCACAGCTGATGAGGACCTAATATTGCCCTCGTGAGCACAGACCTTCTGCTGTTTTCTACAACAAAGAAAACAGTATCTCTGCATCATTGTTCAGGCTTCCAGAAGAAAGGGTGCAGGCATGAGTTCAGAGAAGCACTACTAGTGAAGCCGGGGCACCCCACAGCGCCCCTCGACAGAGGGGTGAGATGATTTCTGGGTGCTCTACACTGCGTGACTAAAACATTTGGAGGCTTGCTATTACTTTGCCTTTCATTCCCTTGTAGGAAACTATAGATTCAAATGGGTTGGTATGGCTGGTTAATTTTAATTTATAACTCTATGTTTATTTAAAAATTGGATAAAATTCATGCTGACTGTATTTTATTATATACAAACATATCCATGCTTACTTCCATTTATCCATACAACAAATTCTACTCATAGTATCTATTTAACTCGTACTATTAGAAATGATGAAATAAAATTGTTACTTAAATTTTATTTAAGTAAGATATATTCAGTATTGTTTAGCTCATAATTGTATAGAAATGAATGTATACATTTATATATTTTTTCTTGAATAATCAAGAGGAAAGACATTCTCTGCCATAATATGAAGTGTCAAAGGTGATTGGTGCACCAGGCACGGTGTGGCTCACACCTGTAATCCCAGCACTTCAGGAGGCCGAGGTGGGCGGATCATTTGAGATCTGGAATTCGAGACCAGCCTGACGAACATGGTGAAACCCCATCTCTATTAAAAATACAAAAATATTAGCTGGGTGTGGTGGTGCACTCCTGTAATCCCAGCTACTCGGGAGGCTGAGGCAGGAGAATCGCTTGAATCCAGGAGGTGGAGGTTGCAGTGAGCCGAGATCGCACCACTGCACTCCAGCCTGGGCAACGGAGTGAGACTCTGTCTCAAAAAAAAAAAAAAAAAAAAAAAAAGATTTCATATAATGGGCAGCTGCTTTTACCTGGAACTCAATAAATCCTCACATACTTTCTGAAAACTGACTTTGAGATTCTGTCTAAAAAAAAAAAAAAAAAAAAAAAGGTGATTGTTGGGGATATAAATAGTCTATTTGTTCCTATAAAAAAAATCTTTTGTAAATCCCCTGGCATATAGGAAAGGTGGAGGAAATGCTGGTGTACCAGGCCTCATGGCTAACTCTCCCATTTCCTCAGGTGCTCCACCGCCAAGACCCTCTCGGAGAGCCATGAGCGCAATGCTGACTCCCGTTCTGCCCTCGCTGGCCCCCGTGCCAGATCTCCATGCGGCTTCTGGTTGTTCCCATTGCCCGTTCTGATGTGGGAAGTTGCTTATTTCCTAGCAGGTACTACCAGCATGGTGCTGAAACAATAATATAAATCAAAGTGCCTTCTAACGACGTTGTATGAAAAGATCAGTCTGGGCTAAGGATCAAAATAAAATTATCAATACATTTAATGATTGAGACCATATTTACTAGTATTTTAATTAGTTTCTTTATTAGTAGTAATATTTAATATTTTACAATATTTATTTATGATACTATCATGTTCTTTCAATGACCAAAAAGCACTCTCATTGTGTTTAAATGTGAATAATCAAAATTTAACATAAAATTAAATAGTAAAGCTAGGTGTTGTAGGAACAGAAACAATAGAATTACTTTATGTTGGCATGATATAAATAATTAGTTTTTATTAGTATACGTGTATATGTGTATTTGTGTGTGTATAATTTCATTCTTTAATAAACTCCAAATAAAATTTTCAGTAATTCCAGATTTTCTTTGATTTTAATTTCTAGTAATTTCAAGTTATTTATACATAACTGAAGGGAAGATTTAATTTCTAAAATAATAATTCTCAGAATCCACGTTTATTTGCAGATTCCGAGCAGAAAACTGCTTTCACTTGATAGGCATTTTTAGCTAAACTCTGGAAGTGCAAAGGAAACTCAAAGGAAGACATTTGTTTTTGTACAAGGTTTAATATATTTCTAATGAGAGAAACAACCCCAGCATCTATTAACAGAACAGCGCCTTCTGCCAGGAGCAGCACCTGTCACCTAAGTTCTATTCGATATATACTGGTTGAATGAGTGGATGACTAAATGATGGTAACTACTCACTTCCTTTAGCAGAGGGCAGGGAGTACCTGACTGTGTCAAGACACGCTTGGAGTTATGAGACTGGGTTCTCAGCATGGCTTCTCTTGCTGAGAACCCAGTCCAGTGCCTGGACTTTGGGTAAATTCCTTCAACGCTCTAAACCTCAGATTCCTGGCCGGGCGCGGTGGCTCACGCTTGTAATCCCAGCACTTTGGGAGGCTGAGGAGGGCAGATCACGAGGTCAGGAGATGAGACCATCCTAGCCAACACGGTGAAACCCCGTCTCTACTAAAAATACAAAAAAAAAAAAAAAAAAAAAAAAATTAGCCGGGTTTGGTGGCGGGCGCCTGTAGTCTCAGACACTTGGGAGGCTGAGGCAGGAGAATGGCGTGAACCCGGGAGGCGGAGCTTGCGGTGAGCAGAGATCGCGCCGCTACACTCCAGCCTGGGCGACAGAGCGAGACTCCATCTCAGAAAAAAATAAAATAAAATAAAAAATAAACCTCAGATTCCTTATACGGAATATGGAAAGCCAGTCTGCATCAGGGCTAATTTAATATACACCAGCTTTGTCCTTACACCGTGTTTTATTCCAACATGGAGGGAAAGAAAGCCCTTATAGCCCCACTATACATTAGGCTTTAATTAGCAATTACCACCCTAATGAAAAGAATCAGCAACACTTTTTACAATGCCCTGAGGTGTTGTTGGTGAGAATTTTTCTTTTAGACTACTACCACAAATACAACTTTTTGACTCAGAGATGTAGTGGTTTTAGAATTTAAGATTTGACTGCCATGCAGTTGATTATCAAATATACTTACTATATTTAAACACAATCTCAAATTCTGTTTTGTTTTGTTTTGTTTTGAGACCGAGTCTCACTCTGTGGCCCAGGCTGGAGGAGTGCAGTGGCGCTATCTTGGCTCACAGCAACTTCCATCTCCCAGGTTCAAGCGATTCTCCTGCCTCAGCCTCCCAAGTAGCTGGGATTACAGGCGTGAGCCACCATGCCCGGTCCACAATCCCAAATTCTTACTTGGGATATTATATTCAAAGAAATATAAAGTGGCCGAGCGCGGTGGCTCACACCTGTAATCCCAGCACTCTGGGAGGCTGAGGTGGGCCAATCATGAGGTCAGGAGTTGGAGACCATCCTGACCAACATGGTGAAACTCCATCTCTACTAAAAATACAAAAATTATCCGGGCGTGGTGACACATGCCTGTAATCCAAGCTACTCAGGAGGCTGAGGCAGGAGAATCACTTGAACCGGGAGGCAGAGGTTGCAGTGAGCCTCGACTGTGCCACTGCACCCCAGCCTGGGCGACAGAGCGAGACTGCATCTCAAAAAAAGAAAAAAAAAAAAAGAAAGAAGAAATATAAAGTGATACCTTGTTAAGTAATATTTACATTATAGTTTCTGTCTGCAGCTACATGAAGCACTCTGTGCTCTTGCAGTAATGGCATCTAAATCCAGCAAACAGAGTCGCATCTTCTATTACCACCATTTCCCCGATGGATTCTTCCAGGGAATGGAGGCACAAGTCAGCTTCATGCCTGGCTGCATATGGAAGAAAGCAATTTTCATAAATCCTCAGCTCCATACAATGGGAAAATCTCATTTAGTTTTTGAGGTAAATTAATATTTTTTGTCTCACACTTTTTTCTATTTTCTTTTGTTTTTATAATTATCATACAGTAAAATTGACCTTTTTGTGGTGCACATTTCTATAAATTCTAAGACATATATATAACGATCACCAAAATAAGATACATTTCTATCACCCTAAAAAAATTCCCACATGCTGCCTCTTTATCAAAGCCTTCCTTATGCCACCAAGCCCTGGCAATCACAGATCTATTTTCTATCCCTATAGTTTTATCTTTTGAGAATGTCATATAATGGACTCAATACAGTATGAACTTTTTGAATGACTTTGTTCACTCACCATAACGCCATTGAGATTTATCCAAGTTGTTGCATGAGTCGATAGTTTCAAGAAAATGTCTACTATTTTCCTGCCAAGGGACAGGTTTCCTTGGGCACATCCTAGACTCAAAGAAATCATTAAAAATTTCAGTATCTTATTATCTTTATGTCAACTACATTACCAGACAGAATTTTCTTTGTTAAAGGAATTTCTATTCTTTGTTTCTTAAAGTAACTAATTTTGGCTAAAAAAAAAAAAAAAAAAAAAAAAAAATCTGCTCCTGGATTTCACAGGATGAAATCTGGCTTAAACGCACTAAATCGCCTTGTGACCCCTTAGTTCTCATGACTTCTAAGAGCAAAAGGCATTTTCCCTACTGCATGCAGCCAACTCTACAAATATTAAAATCTAGAACCTAATGTAGTGGAAGAAATTCATATGAAAGCTACAGAATGCACTGAACTTTCAGCTAATGCAGAGTTCAAATAAGAATTCCCTCTTTAATGTCATAATACAAAATGTTCACATCAGTTAAGTATTGATTACAAACATCTATTTTAACAATCTGGTCCCTGGAAACTACCTTACAGCCTGGTTCTTGCAAATGTTACTTCAAATTAAAGTTAAATGTTAAATATTATATATATGGAGAAAGAGAGATTCTTTTTTCAGAAAAATACCCTTCAAACTAATTTTAATGCGAAGACCAAATTTTAACCAAAAAAATTATCTTCAGTTTTCCATTTATTTGGCATATATGGCAGACAAAAAAAAATCAATTTATTTTTCTAAAGACAGGGATGTTATATGCGTCATGTGTATCCTATGTTAAGTTGATTTTAATAAGTCTGTGTAAAGAAATTTATTGAGATAAGCATTTGGTGAGCATGTGTTCCTTCTTAACTGGTCACTTTCTGTTGGTAAGCGGGTATCTAACTGCAAACGACAACTTTACTATGCAAGGCACAACCTCACTTGGGAGCTTGTTTGAAATGCAGACTTCCCTACTTACACCTACGTTGACTTGGAATCTGCATTTAACATGATCATAAGGATCTTGCACATTACAATTTGAGAAGCACTGCCCTAAAACATCTTAAGAATAAAACTGGAACATTTTCACTACAAATGTGCTATTTACATTAGCATGACTACTGTGGAAAAAAATCCACTAAGCTTGAATTTTGAACTAGTTGAACGCAGATTGTGATAGTGTAAGCCTGTTTTGAGAAATGCAAGCACTAACTATCCCTTAGCAAATATAAAAATGCCACATGTGGTCTAATGTAATATTAGACCTTCCCTCTTCTCAGGAGGCAGAGCCATTATGTTCCAACCTGAGCCTCTGAGCTACCATTACTTGTTTCTATTCTTAGCCTTCATGAATACAGGTCACTTATTGGGATTATACTATTCTAACAAAAAAAAAATGTGTTTTCCAATGGGAACTACAACAAAAATAGATGAATTCCTTAAGAAACAAGTTTTTATTCCTAAATAAATATAATCATATTTGTAAGACATAAGAATAAATGAAAAAATTAGTAATTAGGTAAAGAGTACATTTATTTTCAAATTCTGTAGTTCCCCTCAAGATACCACTATTGACATGGTTGCAAAGCATTATTTGCAATTGTTATGTCAAAGTCGTGTTGTGTCTAAAGAAAGACTACCTGACACTTGTTTCCAAATAGTTCCACTTATACAATTTGTGCTTTTCCTAGTATCAAAGGCTTTCCAGCCAGAATGATTCCATCTTGAGTGAAGGCTAAGAAAATAAGGCTGGGACTTGCTGGGCTGCATTCATAGAAAGTTAGGCATTCCTAGCCTCTAGATGTTTACTACTAAGAGAACAGATTGATAATGTTTACTAAACTGGCCCAGACTTGGGATTGTCTTGATATCCTGATATCTTGAGAACAGAAGCATTCCTAATTTTGCTTTAAAGATAATAATATCGATCTTTGCAAAACATAAGAAAATTAATCCTTTATCACAAACCCTTGTAGCATAGCACATCTTCCCATGATCTTTATTTATCCTATATATAAACAAGTGTTGTACCTAGGGTGGACGCGTTCCTCTTCTTCCTTTTGGGAACTCCCGGCTCTGTCTATGGAGTAGCTGTTCTTTCGCCACTTTACTTTCTTAATAAATTTGCTTTTGCTTTGCACAGTGGACTGGCCCTGAATTCTTTCTTTCATGAGATCCAAGAACCCTCTCTTGGGGTCTGTATAGGGACCCCTTTCCTGTAACACTAGCAAGGAAGTCCCTTCCAGAGAGCTCTCTCTGGTTTAGCAGCACACTTATATTGGTGTAGGATGGGAACATTCCATAAAGACATATTCACATTTGTTCAAAGTCTTCTGCATCAACTACCCCCAGATTTTGATGTATTCTGCCTTAAAAATCATGCTATGTCCCAGTCACTTTTTGTTGTCTTCCCTTCCAATCCAGTTGAGGAATCCCTCCGGGAAAGTAAAATCTGTCTACTTGTGCTCTCCGTCCACCTCCTGGCCTCTCCTGTCAATTATTTCCCTACTCTCTTGTTCTTTCAATCATTCCCATCCTACTGGAACTTTCCTATCAACGTTTCAAGTTGTTATCTAAATGTCACTTATCTGAAAACAAATAAATCGCCTTTCATGACTCTGTTTCAAACTTTTTTTTTTTTTTTGAGACGGTCGGAGTCTTGCTCAGTCACCCAGGCTGGAGTGCAGTGGTGTGATCTTGGCTCACTGCAAGCTCCGCCTCCTGGGTTCACGCCATTCTCCTGCCTCAGCCTCCCGAGTAGCTGGGACTACAGGCACCTGCCACCACGCCCGGCTAATTTTTTTTTTTTTTTTGTATTTTTAGTAGAGACGGGGTTTCACCATGTTAGTCAGGATGGTCTCAATCTCCTGACCTCGTGATCCACCCACCTCGGCCTCCCAAAGTGCTGGGATTACAGGCGTGAGCCACTGCACCCAGCCGACCCTATTTCAATCTTTTTAGCTTTCACTGAATGTTTCTCTACCTGTCCGTGAATGAATGGTCTCCATTTATTTTCCATTTGTCTTTCACATATTCCAGCTTAACATTTATTTCCACAACTGACATTTATTTGATAAAGGTCCTTTGAATACATTTTAGCTCTAATATGCCTACTCTGTCTTTAATGTGTGACAATTTCACTAATGGAAATACAATCACATGTGCCCTGTAAATCTCCCAAGTTGTCTCAATTCTCCAAGGAATTACATCATGTCTGTCCACACCCACCAAACACAAAACTGAAAAGTGACCAGTTCAGCTTCAGGCTAGTGTTTTTTCATTCCACCAAAGCCACATTATATTTAATTAATGAAACTAATGCCTATAAAGTTAACAACAAAGGAATATAACACATATACCTGAATATACCTCTATTCAAAATTATTTTCCAAGAATGAATAAATGTTCACATTTTATTAGAGAAAATGAAACAATCATAATATCTGAGATTTATTTCAAAACTCTTTTTTTTACTGACACATGTTCTTGTCCACAGGCCAATGGAAACAGACATGTGTAGCATTATTTAGATGATCAACTGCATTAATTCTTCATATATTAGTCATTGACAATAGACCTACAAAGAGAGTATTTCTCATCCTTGATATAAATTACAGTTTTCATCATTGAATTTACTTACTCAACAGTTTTTAGACACATGTGCTTGTGGACTTATATGGAATTCCTGAGGTTGAACTTGATGTGTGATAAATCTTCTAGCTTTAAATACAGAGTCTGTTTAAACAGGGTGAGTTGTAAATTATCTGACAAGGAAATGGATTTTATGTGGAAAATGCACATTTTCTCACAGGCAGGGCCCATGAAACTCATGGTTTGAATACTTTCAGATGGCAGAGCCTTTGACAAGTAAAAGAAACAAGACTATTGTAAACACTGAGCTTATTCAAAAAGCATTTTTTTAAAATTTCCAAGCTTATCAGATTATGTCTATATAAAACTAACATTTTTGTGAATTTCCAAGTATGTATTTGGCTCATTCATTGTTTCTTTTTGTCCACAGATGTACACATTTTTATAATGATTACAACAAAATAATTTAAACCATCCAGTAGGTGAAGCATTCCCCTTTTCCCAAGACAGTTGGATAAAATTGAATCAAAATTTAATTCCATGTCTGAAGGAAGTTTAACACCCTCCTCGGAAGTCTTGAAGCCTCCCAGGTATGACTGAGTAAAGCAGATTGCTCTCCACATTGTAGGTGGACCTCATATCATTCCTTGAAGGCCTGAATGGAATGAAAGTTTGAGTAATAAATAATTGTTTCTCTATGATAGTCTTTGAACAGGATATCAGTGTCCTTCTGCCTTTGGGCTCAGACTGGGACTGGAACTTACACCATCAGCTTTCCTGGTATTCAGGCCTTTGGAATTGGGGTGGACCTACATTACCAACTTCCCTGGGTCTCTAGCTTGCCAACTGCAAATTTTGGACTCCTCAGTCTCTGTAATCACATAAACCAATTTCTTACAATAAATGTACCTATGTGTCCACATATCCATCGAAGCATCTAGTGGGTTCTGGGTTTTTTTCTTTTGGAAGGTACGTGACTAATACAGATTAGTACTGAGATTAACGTGATTTAGTACTAACAGTGGTTCTAGAGAAACAAAATTTTAAGAATAAATTTCTTGAATTTGTTCTGAAGTTTCCAGAATTGGCTTTCTAATCTGATTAGAATTAAAGATGCTAGTGGTTCTGTTTCCAGTGGTAAAGAAAGCACTCACAGTACCTGGCATGATTTAGCAATAGAAATATGCAAAATATCACCCTTGGATAGTCCTAATTAACTACTTACAAAAAGCATGGATATGGATGACTGTGCATATGGTACTTTCAAACATTTCCGACAAGCTATTGAATATAACAGTTTAGGACTGATTGTTCCTAATGGTGCTGGACAAAGTATAGAAAGAGAAAGATGAGCTTAACGATTAAAATTCCCAGCTCAAATGCTACCTAAATGATCTGAAAACTTCTATGTGTGCCCTGAAGGAGACATTTATCTCCTGTAATTTCAGGTCTAAGATTGCTGAAAATGAAGCCCAGAAACTCATCCTGTGACTGGCTGAATTACAATGTAAGTTTGAACTCCCAGCCTTGTAGAGTATTTATGGGGAAAGTGAGGGCATTGATTGGGAAGGAATGGAATCTGAATATTGGAGTGGGGATGTGATGTGAGGGAAGACCTGGATGAAGCTGGAAACACTGAACCACTAAGTTCTTTTCTGCTGGAAGATGTCTCCCCAGCCCCAGGGGGAGCAGCCTCTCTACCCCCATTTGAAGAGAGTAACCTCTTAGTGACTGATGAAATTTTAGTGGCCTCCCCTGAGGAAGCTGCCATCAAGAAAATGCTGAATATTCTCAGGAACCATGCCTACCATCTTTCTTTGCTTCTGGATCTAGAACTAGACTCATCTCAGCGGGCCCCTAAAGGTGAGGTATAAAGTGTGGCCCATGAGGAGGTGTGCTACACTCTACAATAATTATTTGAGTTTTTAAAATTATACAGACAGAAACCTAGGAAACATGTGAGAATGGATATTAAGTGTGTGAGATATTGGTGGAGGAACACCAACTTACCTCAGGCTGAAATTACTTTTACTAAGCATAGATTATACAGTTAATGTGCATCTCAGGAGTCAGAAAGGGCTCTAACACTTTCTGTGGTTGACTAAAGCCTAGACCAAAAGGTGGCCTACAGTGAGTAAGTTGGAAATGCCAGACCTGCCTTGGTTGAATGTATAGATACCCCTCTAGTTACTATAAGGTTACATCCCAATAAAGCTACCATAACTTGAAAATATTGCAAGTCAAACTGCATTTAATACACTTAACCTACCAAACATCATAGCTTAGCCTATCCTACTTTAAACATGCTCAGAACACTTATTCTATAGTTGAGCAAAATCACCTAACACAAAGCCTATTTTATAATAAAGTAATGAATAGCTGACCTAATTTATTGAATACCATACTGAAAGTGAAAAATGGAATACTTGTATGGGTACTAACCATTAATGTACACAGCTGAAAGTGCACGGAGCCTGAAGAAAGTTTGAAACATTGAACTAAAATTAATTGCTGGCTGATGGAGAGGTTATAGTGACAGGGTCATTGGTTTCTCTCTCTTCTGATGAAGCTTGAGAATGCAAAATGATACAATGGACTTTGGGGACTTGGGGGGAAAAGTGGGAGGGGGGCAAGGGATGAAAGACTACAAATATGGTACAGTGTATACTGCTTGGGTGATGTGTGCACCAATATCTCACGAATCACCACTAAGGAACTTACTCATGTAACCAAATACCACCTGTACCCCCAATAACTTATGAAAAATAAGAAAAAATTAAAACATTAAAAGTATAAAAAATAAAAACCACTGGCAACACAGCACACTCACAGTACACAGCTGAGTATTGGTCATTTACCCTTGTGATGGTGTGGGTGGCTGGGATCTGTGGCTCCCTGCAGCTGCCCAGCATTGCAACAGAGTGTCATACAGCAGATCTAGCCTGGGAAAAGATCAAGATTCAAAATTCAAAGTGTGGTTTCTACTAAATGTGCATCACTTTCACACCATTGCAACAGGAACCATCTTAAAGGGGACCATCTGTAGAGGAAAGCATTCAAAGGCTTAGGGAGATCGGAATGTTAGAATAGATTTGCCATTTCGGATCTAACCACCCTCATTGGGAGAAAACAGAAGATGTACTTCTTTTCACTGCTATTGTGAGAAATCAATTTGTAAGGAGAACCTCAGCGTCTCTGAAGAGCTTTGTGATTGCCAGACCTTACAGTGGAGAATGCAGTCACTGTTTGGGAAATCTAGACAATGGGAGTAATTGGATCCCAGGATGGCAGGAGCCAAGGGGTGGTACCAAAGTGAGAGTGGGTGTGGTTCCTGTAAGGGAGGCAGACTCAAGACAGCAATCAGAATCATCTCACTTGTGCAGATTTATGGTGTTGGTTAGTTGAGCATGATGGTTCTAGAGGTGAAATACTCTGGAAGACTACTAAATTCTTACTTTCTCTGTATACATAAGGCTGTTCTTGCATTGCTATAAAGAAATAGTTGAGACTGGGTAATTTATAAGGAAAGAAGTTTAATTAGCTCATGGTTCTACAAGGAAGCATTAGCACTCACATCTGCTTCTGGAGAGGCCTCAGGATCATGGCGGAAGGCAAAGCAGGAGCTTCCATGTCACATGGTGAAAGCTGGAGCAAAAGAGAGAGAGTTAGGTGCCACACTTTTAAACAGCCAGATCTCATGAGAAGGCACCCACTGTCATGAGAACAGCACCAAGGGAATGGTGCCAAACCATTCATGAGAACTCCACCCCCATGATCCAGTCATCTTCCACCAGGCCCCACCTCCAATACTGGGGATTACAGTTCAACCTGAGATTTGGCTGGGGATATATATCCAAACTGTATCACTGGGTAAGCAGAAAATTCCTAGGTCAAGTGAATATAAGTTTAACCTAGACCAGAGTCACAACTCCTCAATCAATTCCCAGATTAGAGCCAGTTTATAGCCCCAGAACCCCCTGGAGGGGAGGGCAAGTACTCTTGAGGAAGGAGCACCATACACTGCAAAAAAAATCACACTGTTAAACTTCCTCACAACTTCCCCAAAAGTAAGGTACCATTTAGCAGGGTAACTATGCAACGAGGAAAAGGAAATAATCAGACCTATTAGAAACTACTGGACACTGGCCCTGAACTGACACTAATTCCAGGAGACCTAAACCCCCTCTGTGGGTCACCAGTCAAAGTAAGGACTTATGGAGATCAGGTGATTCAGGGAGTTTTATCCAATGTCTGTCTCACAGTGGTCCCAGTGAGTCCCGAAATCCATCCTGTGGTTATTTCTTGTTTCCAGAATGCATGATTAGAATAGATATACTCAGAAGCTGGAAGAACCCTACATTGGTTCCTTAACTTGTGTAAGGGACAAGGGTTATTATGGTGAGATAGGCTAAATGGAAGCCGCTAGAACTGTCTCTGCCTTGGAAAGTAGTAAACCAAAGTTAGTACTGCATTCCTGGAGAGGTTGCAAACATTAATGCTACCATTAAGGATTTGAAATATGCAAGGGTGGTGATTCCCACCACATCCCCCATTCAATTCACCTATTTGAACTGTGCAGAAAACAAATGAATTTTGGAGAATGACAGATTACAGTAAGCTTAACTAGATAGTAACTCCAATTGCAGCTGCTGTATCAGATGTGGTTTCGTTGAATAAATTAACACATCCTCTGATATGCAGCCATTGACATGACAAATGCTTTTTTCCCTCTGTATCTGTTCATAAGTCTCATTACAAGCAATTTTCTTTCAGCAGACAAGGCCAGCAATCCATCTTCGCTATCCTGCCTCACAGATATGTCAACTTTCTAGGCCGATGTTAAAATTTAGTTGGCAGGGATCTTGATTACCTTTTACTTCCACAAGATATTACTGGTCCGTTACACTGATGGCATTACTGGTAAGACATACATGTCAGGGAGTGGTTAATAAATCCAACTAAAATGCTGGGGCCTTCTACCTCAGTACAATTTCGAGAGGTCCAGTGATGTTGGGCACATCAAGATATTCCTTTTAAGGTGATGTTGCTTCTGATCTCTCCTACAACGAAAAAAAGAGACTCAACACCCTGTGGACTTCTTTGGATTTTGGAGGCATCATACTCCTCATTTGCGTGTGTTACTCTGAGCCATCTACTGAGTGACCTAGAAAACTGCTGCTTTTGAGTGGGACCCAGAATAAGAGGAGGCTCTGTAGCAGTCCAGGCTGCTGTGCAAGCTTCTCTGCTGCTTGGGCCATATGATCTAGCAGATTCAATGGTGCTTGAAGTGCCAGTGGCAGATAGGATGCTGTTTGGAGACTTTGACAAGCCCTATAAGTGAGTAACAGCACAGGGCCTTAGAATATTGGAGCAAAGTCCTGCCATCTTCTGCGAATAACTCCTCTCCTTTTGAGAAACAACTCTTGGCCTGCTACTAGACCTTAGTAGTTACATAACTCGTAACCCTGGGCCACCAAGTTGCCATGTGATCTGAGCTGCATGTGATGAGCTGGGTGTTATCTGATTCACCAAGCTATGAAGCTAGGCATGCAGAGGAGCACTCCAGCATTTAATGGAAGTGGTATACACATGATTAGGTCTGAGCAGGCTCTGAGGCACAAGTAAGTTACATGAAAAAGTGACCCAAAAGCCCATGGTCCCCACATCTGCTACACTGACCTTTCTCTCGCAGCCTGCACCTATGGTCCCATGGGGAGCTCCCCATTATCAGTTGACTAAAGAAGAGAAGACTTGGGCCTGGATTACAGAGGGTTTTGCATAATATTCAGGAACCATCTGAAAGTGGATAGCTGCAGCACTGTAGCCCCTCTCTGGGACATCCCTGGACAGTGGTGAAGAGAAGTTGTCCCAGTGGACTCAACTTCAAATAGTGCACCAGGTTGTTCACTTTGCTTGGAAAGAACAAATGGCATAATGTGTAAACATAATTAGAAGATTGGTGACAAGGAAACCTGGGAAAGAGGTATGTGTGGGTGGACCTCTCTGAATAAGTGACAAAACCATGGTGATATTTGTGTCCCATGTGGATGTTCACCAAAGGATGACCTCAGCAGAGAAGAATTTTAAAAATCAAGTGGATAGGATGACCCATTCTGTGGATACCTATCAGCCTCTTTCGCCAGCCACTTCTGTCATCTCCCAGTAGGCTTAGGAACAAAGTATCCATAGTGGCAGGATGGAGACTTAGCCTACATGGACTCCCACTCACCAAGGCCAACCTGACCATGGCCACTGTGAGGGTCCAGTATGCCTGCAACACAGACCAACTCTGAATCCTTGATATGCACCTGGGGTAATAAGCCAGCTACCTGGTGACAGATTGATTACATTGGGCCACTTTCATCATGGAAAGGGCAGTGTTTTATTCTTACTGGAATAGACACTCTGGATATAGAATTGCCTTCCCTACATGCAATGTTTCTACCCAAGCTACCATCCATGGGCTTACGGAATGCTTTAACCACAGTCATTGTTTTCCATACAGCAGTGCTTCTGTTCAGGGAATTCAGTTAACAGCAAAAGAAGTGCAGCAATGGGTCCATGTTCGTGGAATTCACCGACTTTACTATGTTTCCTACCATCCTGAAGTAGCTGGTTTGGTAGAATGATGAAATGGCCTTTTGCAGACTCAGTTACAGTGTCAGCCAGGTGGCAGTACTGAGCTGAGGAAAGATTCCTCAGGAGTCTGTATGCTTTAAATCAGCATCCAAAATATGATGCTGTTTCTCCAAAAGGCAGAATTCACAGGTCCAGGAATCAAGGGAAGAAAGTGGGAGTGGTCTCACTCACCGTTATTCCTAGTGACCTACTAGCAAAATGTTTGCCTCTTGATCCTACAACTTTATGATCTGCTGGCCTGGAAGTCTGTTTCAAATGAAGGATTGCTTCCTCCAAGAGACACAACAGTGCCTTTTTAGAACTGGAAATTAAAACTGTTACCCAGTGGCTTTGGATTCCTCATGCCTGTAAATCAATAGGCAAGGAAGAGAGTTACTGGGCTAGTTCTGGTTATTGATCTTAACTGGCAAGGGGAACTTGGACTCGTACTTCCAAATGGAGATAAGGAAGGGTGTGTCTGCAATATATATACCCTTAGGGTGTCCTTGGGATTATAATATTCTGTACTTATGGTCAATGGAAAATGACAACCACCTAATCCAGGCAGGACAACTAATGGCCCAGACCCTTCAGGAATGAAGCCTTGGGTCATCCCAACAAGGAAATAATCACGACCAGCTGAGGTGCTTAGTGGAAGAAGTGAGGTGCTTAGTGGAAGAAGTGAGGTGCTTAGTGGAAGAAGTGAGGTGCTTAGTGGAAGAAGTGAAGTGCTTAGTGGAAGAAGGTAGCTATAAATACCAGCTATGACCACATGACCAGTTACAGAAATCAAGATTGAAATTGTTATCAGCATTTCCTCCTTTTTTGTTATGAATACATGCAAATGTGTGTGGGTGCATTAAGCAAATATTATTGTTTTTCTGCTGTCTTATTCCCTTATAATTTAATGTAGCATGTATTGACTATATCATTGCATTTAAGTGTTGTTGATTTTATATTATAACATTTAAGTTACAGGATATCAAGGAGAAAAGTAAACATCATTCGAGGATTATACCTCCTTTTCTGGGGAAGGGGTAGGTGTGTCTTCAGTTGTACATGGGATGATGATATATTAGACAGAAGCATGGCCTTGCTATTTTCTTTATTTAGAGATTAAGTATAGTTTAAGGAGATGTGCATGGATGCCAGGTTGACAAGAGGTGGACTTGTGATGAATAATTTCATGTGGAAATTTGACGATGTCATGAGGTGCCCAGATATTTAATGAAACGTTATCCCAGCTATGTCTGTGATGGCGCTTTTGGATGAAATTAACATTTGAATCAGTAGACTGAGTAAAGCGAGCTTCTCTCCCTAATGTGAGTAGCCCTTACTCAATCAGTTGAAGGCCTGAATAGAACAAAAATTACTCTGACCTTCCAGTGAGAAAGAGAAAACTCCTGCCTGGCTGTTTGAACTGGGTCATGACTTTTTTCTTGTCTTCAGACTAAACTGAAATATTGGCTCTTCTTGGATTTTGAGCCTGCCAGTTTTCAGACTGGAACTTCCACCATTGACTCTCGTGGTGCTCAGGCCTTCAGACTCAGACTGGAACTCTCCCATTGGCTCTCCTGGGTCTCCAGCTTGCCAACTGCAAACTTGACTTCTCAGCCTCCAGAATTACGTAAGCTAATTAGCTATAGTAAGTC
Source organism: Pan troglodytes (assembly GCF_028858775.2). Lineage (NCBI taxonomy): Eukaryota > Metazoa > Chordata > Mammalia > Primates > Hominidae > Pan > Pan troglodytes. Next base: position 55,729,640 of record NC_072409.2, on the reverse strand, counting down.
TTTCTCGCTCTCCCTCTGTCTCTGCTATTGGTTCTGTTTCTCAGGATATTCCAGATAGTATAGTCACCTCTGGCTGAGAATTCCAACTTCTTCACTTTATAGATTATTCTTTCTCTATGATTCAAACATCCTAACTCATAAATAAGATTTATTTTCTCCCTCAATTTTCAACAAAAAAAGACACATATATATATAACCCATTAGTTTATTTTCAATAACCTTACAGAAGATATGGAGGTGTAACAAAAATTACTGTAAACATAAGCCTTATATTCTTTCTTTCTTTTTTTTTTTTGTTTTGTTTTCCTTTTTTTGAGATGGAGTTTCACTCTTGTTGCCCAGGCTGGAGTGCAGTGGCGCAATCTTGGCTCACCACAACCTCCACCTCCCGGGTTGAAGCTATTCTCCTGCCTCAGCCTCCTGAGTAGCCGGGATTACAAGCATGTGCCATTACATCTGGCTAATTTTGTATTTTTAGTAGAGATGGGGTTGCTCCACGTTGGTCAGGCTGGTCTCGAACTCCCGACCTCAGGTGATCCACCTGCCTCGGCCTCCCAAAGTGCCGGGATTACAGGTGTGAGCCACTGCACCCAGGCCAAGCCTTATATTCTTTAAAAGTTAATTCCCCACTGCTTGGCCAGCTAATTCCCTCTGAGCTTTTCTGGCATGACCCTGGCTCTCCTTCCTGCATCTCCCTCCTTCCCCTCCATTCTCTTCTGTCTTTTCTCTTCTCAGGAGCAAAAACTAAATTGGTCTCCTTTTCTCACACAAGATAGTTTTGGTTCCCCCTTTGCTGCTTTAACTCTTGCCAATGGGCATAACTTTGAAGTTTCAATTTTATCCCAAGCAGCTCATCAAACTAGTACTTCAACGTTAGGAATTCTTCTGTAATAGGAATTCTAGTGCCAGCTATTCAAGTTATAAACATCTCAATCTCTGTCACAATCAAAATAACTGCCATTGACTGAGAACTCATGCTCCAATCACTGTTATGATGTGCTTCACTGACATTCTCTCATGTTCTTACGGAAACACCACATAGTCATGCTTTTTCTAACTGTGGCAGATGCTGCTGTGTTTCTAATCAATATCCATTTTCTTCTTCTTTTAAATTAAAGGGTGCTGCTCCATTCAGTCCCACTTTACTAGGCCTCTGCATTGCACCCCCCCATACTATTGTTGGTAGCTAAGGGCTCACAAGTGCCCTGTTCTCTCCTGAGCACTTCTCCAGACTTAAGGGAGCTGCCTCACCTGGACAACCTGTAGCCAGTGACTGACTGACACATGGTATAAAGGGCTATTCCTCTAGCCTCAACGTCAGGCCAACTCTGTAATGCAATCCATGCTCCAAAACTCTGGGTGTCAGGCTGAGCCAGTCTTGTGTTGAGATCATCCTGGCTTAGGTAGATCTCACCCTTGTCTCACCCTACTTACTATTCCCCTCTCATAAGGTTATTCTCTCAAGAAAAGTTGCTCAATAATTGCTATTGCAGGCTCTGCTTCTATAGAACCCAACCTGACTGAATGCGCTGCAGAAAAAACAATGAAGGCCATTAACAGAAGGAAACCAATTAGGGTATCAGTGGAGCCTGGGTGAGTGGTGACCTAACAAGAGCTCACTCCAAAATGGTAGCAGTGGACACAGACAGGAGTTGGATCAACCAGTTCATTTGTTTTCCATAATCATATTTTATTTTCTTTGTAGCAATTGTCACTCTCTGCTATTATAGCATTTTGTTTCTTTTAAAGTTTCTTTGTTTTTTGTTTTTGAGATAGAGTCTTGCTCTGTCAACTAGGCTGGAGTGCAGTGGCATGATCTCCACTCACTGCAACCTCTGCCTCCCAGGTTCAAGTGAGTCTCCTGCCTCAGCCTCCCAAGTAGCAGGGATTACAGGCACGTGCCACCACACCCGGCTAATTATTTTTAGGGGCGGGTATTTCTAGTCCAGACAGGGTTTCACCATTTTGCCCAGGCTGGTCTCAAACTCCTGACCTCAAGCAATCCACCCACTTCTGCCTCCCAAAGTGTTAGGATTACAGGCGTGAGTCACCACGCCTGGTCTCCTTTAAAGTATTTTTAAATATTTACCTTGTTAAAAGTTTTTATCTTCCTTTAAAGAGACATAAGAACGAGGGTCTTTCTTAGGTACTATCATATTCTTTCTGCCCCTAAAACAGTGCTGGCAGACAATTCATGCAAAATACATATTTGTAAATAAGTGAATGAAAAATGAATGGAAGAAGAGTGATTGAGATTAGCTTGAGGCCTATGTGGGATTGAGGGAGCTGATTAGGTTATAAGTTGAGAGAGATCTAGAAATATCAAAAGAACTCTGGAGAATGATCTGTTTGGTATAATAAATTATATACTGGGAACTCAGGAGAGATACTATAAGGCCTAAGACGGTATTTGGGTGACTAAGCCCTTCACTTTAAAAGCTCAGTGTAGTACTTTATGCAAAACCTTGAAACTTACCGTATTTCTTTTTGGCATTTTGGATGATGCTTAAGAATGTTAAATAAGGAAAGACTCTTTGTGTTACCTGTACTGTGTGTGTATTAGAATTGTAACCTATTTCAGTTTTCGTCTCATCACCAACAAGCTTTTCAAAGTAGTAGAAACTACTTTTTCAGAAGGTGAAGTAATGCTGTTTTGTCCAGTGGGTGATTACTTGCTGTGAATACTTAGTGATCATCTGGCTTGGAAACATGCGTAGGTGTGTATAATAAATGAGACCGCTACTACCTGTTAATTGTACTTTATAATTGCAGTTTATCTCCTCGGTACACCTGCAGAGTCCTGGCTCATATCACAGAGAAAAGGTTGTTACTGTGGCTTGACTGAGAGAGCTCATTTATTAAAGCTCTAAGGGATTGTATTATCAACTTGTCTCATGTCTTTCTACATTATCTAATATTCTCCATTCAGATGTACACAAAAAATATCCATCTTTTAATGCATAACTGATGTACATATATGCTGTTATTGTTATTGTTAAGGAACTTTAGTTATTTGAAGTTAGTAAAATTAAAGTTATTTTTATGGTTATGCTGTTAAGTTATTGATGGTTAAATCAATAACTTTTAGGCAACAAATTGGTTGATCGCTTATTGTTGATTTTAAGCAGTTGCCAAGCAATATTAATGTCCTAACATTAAGATTAATGGAGTGTATCATTCATTGACTTGATCATTCCCCTCCCATTTCTATTGCCCTGTCCCTTGGGGTGCTGGCATTGGGTTCGTATGTGTGCAATCGAATCTTTTCCGTGGCAGATGCTGAGCAGCAAGTCCTGACAGTGAATAGCCGTGTGTTTAGTCAGGTGTTTACATAGGCTCAAGTAAATGAGAATTTTATGGAAAGTTGATAAGACATCTCAATACTTTCACATTCATTTTAGGAAAGTATAGTATGAGAAGAAGAGCTTCGACAAATATTGTGTCTAAAAAGCTAAAAACATCCTGATCTTCGTAACCGAGTGGCTAACAAATAAACTAAAGAAACTCACACAACGCTCAGTTAAAGGAGTCAAAATAAACTGTCATCGAATACACATCATGATGAGGTCTTATTTAGCAATATTATATTCCCTTTAATTGCATTTGTAATGTTGACTTAAATGGGAGAATACTGCATTCCTTTGCCTTTTCCTCTCTCTGAAGATTTTGAGAGAAGAAACAGAAGAAGTTGTAGAAAATCAACTCTGCTTCCTTTTACTAATTGTGAATATAAGCTCACCGTACTCTGGAGTGAAAATAAAAACAATGTTTTAGTTGATTGTATCTACCAATGCCATCTACTCCACATTCTTGCTTTAATTGATAGCTTATTTTAAGAAAACACTATGACTTGTTTGTAGAAAATGTACTTTAAGATCCCAGAAGCATTTAATTCCTCAGGAAAACTTATCAGGATGTCATATAATGATTAAAAAGACATTGAAAATCAGTAATTTTCATCAGCTGATCTGCTTTCTTGGTATTTTATACTGTAATACCCTTTGCTATATGTGATCTCTGAATAGATAAGTCAGCTTTCAATGCTCACAGTTTTTAACATAGAGTATTTTTTTAACACTTTGAGTATTGTATAGATTAGGGACAGTGACTTTCACTGAATGAAACTATACTTACTTCTGGTATAAAGAGAATATATACTCATCTACACATGCTCCACTTTGCACTACAGCTGAAGGACTCTGAAAGCACACCGCTCTGGGTTTTAGCTCGAGGACATCCCGTGGGTGGGTCACTGAGCAAAAGCATTATAGGACATCCCGTTCTACAAGGAATGAGGACAAAGCCCAGGCTTTTCTGGAAAGTTCCTCTATATATCAAGATACTGCATTCTTAGCACATTCTACAGTTATTCTAAAACTGCAAGCCAGGAAATGGGGAAGGGGAGAAGAAAGCTGGGTCCGCTGAGGCCATCTAGGGGCCAGTCCTCCTCCAGAGGCCGTTAAATTGGTCCAGGAAAGAGAAAAATATGGCTTTGATCAGGGTGGTGACGATGGAGTTCTTAATCAGTGGTAGGGTTTTTGATAGGTTTTGTAAGTGTGATAGAACCAATAAGATTTCTTTCCAGACTGGATGTAGAGTGTGAGAGAAGAAGAGTGGTGATCCCAAAGTCATTAGCTTGGGCACCAGATGGAATTGCCATCAACGGAGATTAAGGAAGAATGATTTGTCCCTTAAATTGCACAGTTGTAGCAATAGATGAGTTTACTAGGAAATAAAACATGTGTTTGCAAAGGACTGGTCTATTTCCTTAAGAAAACAGAAACTAGGCCGGGCGCGGTGGCTCACGCCTGTAATCCCAGCACTTTGGGAGGCTGAGGCGGGCGGATCACGAGGTCAGGAGATCGAGACCATCCTGACTAACACGGTGAAACCCTGTCTCTACTAAAAATACAGAAAATTAGCTGGACGTGGTGGCGGGCACCTGTAGTCCCAGTTACTCGGGAGGATGAGGCAGGAGAATGGCATGAACCCGGGAGGCAGAGTTTGCAGTGAGCCGAGATCGCGCCACTGCACCAGCCTGGAAGAGACAACGAAACTCCGTCTCAAAAAAAAAAAAAAATAAAAAATAAAAAATAAAAGAAGACAGAAACTAAAATATTAGTGCTCATTTTATGCCTGTCTTTGTCAAAACACTAGGACATTAAAGAACATGTAGGGCAATACAAACCAAAAACGTAATAAGCATGCAATGCCCATATCCTCCACCCCAGTAAAATAATTCATGTATTCAGCTTGCATCCAAGTTATTTATTATTATTATTCTGCCAAAGTGTTTCACACAGGCTGCCATTTTAAATTTTGTTTTTGATGAAATGTCTGTTGAAATGCTCCTTTGGAGAAATGACTGTACTTTCTCTTGATTCCTTGACTAAATTTTCACAGAATCGTTTGATCAGAAACTACATAGAAATGTGTTCACTATTATCCATTAGAGTTTATTAAGCAATGAAAGAAATGAAGGCATAAGGATAAAACGTCTGCCCAAATTTCTGAGCAGTCACTTTCTCATTAGAGCTCTTGTATTTGGGGACTCTAATGTGGAAATACCGTGAGAATTTAAAGAACAAATAGTACATCCTCCTCCCTTAGAAGGTATCAGAATTTTTAATTTTTATATTATATTGTAATATACTATATTATATTATTATATTATATTATATTATATTATTATATTATATTTTAAGATGGAGTCTCGTTCTGTCACCCAGGCTGGAGTGCAGTGGCGCCATCTGGGCTCACTGCAAGCTCCGCCTCCCAGGTTCACGCCATTCTCCTGCCTCAGCCTCCCATGTAGCTGGGACTACAGGCGCCCGCCACCACGCCTGGCTAAATTTTTTTGTATTTTTAGTAGAGACGGGGTTTCACCGTGTTAGCCAGGATGGTCTTGATCTCTTGACCTCATGATCTGCCCGTCTCAGCCTCCCAAAGTGCTGGGATTACAGCTGTGAGCCATTGTGCCCAGCCCAGAAATTTTTTTTAATGGTGAATATTAAATGGTGAATTTAGATAATAACCTAAGATAATTTTGTAGAAATGCAAAATTTGCAAAATAATTTCTGATCATAAAAGGAGGATAGGTGAAAGCTTATCCCAGGTGGTGTCTGACCTGCTTTGTATCTCTGGATTTTCACACTAGAGTGCAATTATGTGGCATATCCACTCTGATTTTTGCAAGTTTAAGAAGTTACTTTAGATACATTGTAATGTTTCTTTAAGCATATTTCACTCCCATAAATGGGGTAACAACATTCCATATTAAAGTTAGTAATATATTACAATTAAAGTGTCTAATTCTCAGATCCTTTGTAACACATGGGCTACAATAAATCACATACAAAAAAAGTCTTAAATTATTAGAATCTATTATGTAAAAAGTGACTAAGAGAATCATGCTAGTTTTCAGTTTATTGCCTCTGATTTCCAAATGCAGTCTTCAATACATGTTCTGTACTAATGGACAGGCATCTTTAAGCATTTCTGCTTACCAGTAAGGATACCAGTAAGCAGAAAGAAGGCTGTTCTGCTCTTTCCAGCTGCTGCATGGTGGGCCAGCAGTGTGGGTATGAGAACATCTGGCGTCATTCTGCCCCAGCGACATGTTCAAAATACACCACCCCTCAGTCCTAGCCTGTCCTAGTGACCACCTTCATGCAGCCCTCTTGAGAGAGACGCTATGTGGTCCAGGTCTCTTGCCCACACTGCCACCCTGATTCCCTCTGCCTGCTTGTCCCTACCTTCCAGACTTGTCTTGTGAGGTCCCCCCGATGCAGCGGCCCTCCTGTCAGGGTTACCATATGCTCTAAGCTTTGTGCTGCACTGGCATTGCAGGGAAGTTTACATTTTCCCCCTGAAGTTTTGATAATGTAAGCCTATAAAACAAACTGAAAATAGGCAGATTAACAGAAGAAAAGGCATACAAATTTATTAACATGCATATGGGCTTGGGTATCACATACAAAGTATTAATAAACTCAAAGCGAGGGTCAGATGGTTGAAGTTTGTATGCCATTTCGAGGCTACAGAAAGAATGGCAGCTCAGAGCATGGCCAAAACCAGGTTATGGTGGTAAATCAAGTTATGGTGGTGGGACACGTTATGGGAGGGAGAGAAGAGGAGGCCTGGCAGCAAAGCTGGTCTTGTTATGTAGCTGAAACCTCACAGGTAGCAGCCATCTCAGAAAATAGATGGTAAATGTTTCTTTGAGAAGTTTAAAGGTGTCAGACTAGACTCAGATGAGGAAGGGCCCCAGAGAAACCTGGCTGTATCAAGGCAGACTCTCTATGGATGCAAACCTCCCTCCTGAGGAAAGACGGCTTTTCAGGGCTACTTCTATTTGCAGACCCTCTGAACAGCCATCTCAAAAGATGTCAAAGAAGGATATTTGGGGGTGAAATATTTTGATTTTCTTCACAGGCATACATTTTACATGGCAGAATCATAATACAAGTATAATTAAATAAAACCAAAGTACAAGTATAATTAAAATGAATACCTAGTCCTATAACAGATACATTCCACAAAAATGTAATTATTAACACCAGGGCAGTTATATTTCAAGCTCATGCTTCTCAGCTTGTCTGTTCTTGTAGCAGTGTAGGTCAAATCAGAAGATAAAAGCCATAGAGTGATTTCAACAGAAATTTAATATAAAGAATTATACCATGATAAAAGATTAACTATAGGATATGAGTGAACTCTATAAGTTAATCTAGAGCTGAGGGAAGATACTCAAGGAAGAACGAACTTGGAAAGAGAAGCCCTTCCCCAAAGCTGTAGTTAAGACTTTATTGGAGAAGGTGTTTTATCCTACTGAATTACAGAGAAGTCTATCTGTTTACCTGGGTCAGAGCTGGCCTGCAGTCACAGGTGAAGCCGAGCTATGGACTGAATTGCAGCCCGTCCCAATTCATAGGTTAAATCCCTAACCTCCAATTTGGCTACATTGGAGATACAGTCAAATTGTAGGTTAGGGATTTAACATATGAATTCGGACGGGCTGCAATTCAGTCCATAGCTGGGCTTCACCTGTGACTGCGGACCAGGTTAAGCCAAGCTATGGACTGAATTGCTATGACCTGAATTCATTTAGACTACATTTGGAAGTAATTAAAGTGACATTAGGTAATTAAAGTTACACCCCATCAGATTAGGTTGGGCCCCTAATCTGATAGGATTGGTGGCTTTTTATGAAGTCTATAAAACAAACTGATTATAGGCAGATTTTTAAAAGGCATACACATTTATTAATGTGCATATGGATTTGGGAGTCATATGCAAAGTATGAGGCTCAAAGCAGGGGTCAGATGGTTGAAGTTCTCTCTCCCTCTCTCTCTCTTTCTCTCTCCTTATACATACAGTTAAAGAAGGCCATGTGAGAACACAGCTAGAAGGTGACCATCTACAAGACAGGAAGAGATCCCTCACCAGAAACCAACTGGCCAAAACAACATAACTTTGGACTTCCCAGCCTGCTGAACCGTGAGAAAATAAATTTCTGTGGTTGAGGCCACCTAGTCTATGGTACTTTGTTATGGCAGTTCAAGGAAACATATACAAGCAGGAAATAACTCTCTGGAATGAGGATGGGGTGCAGGTAAGCAATAGCGAGTGGCTGGGTGCCTGATATACAAAAGGGGTAAAGGTATACAAACCTTTCCTTTGCTAAAGGAAACCAAAAATATTTCACCCCAAAACATAGTTCTTTGATGTATCTTGAGGTGGCTATTCAGAAGGCCAGCAGACAGGAATAGTGCAGAAAAGCTGACTTTCATGGAGTAGATTTGCATCTGTGGAGAAAATCTATATAGGTGAAATAAACAGCCAGGCTTTCTCTGAGATTCCCCTTCTGCAACATGGTATACAGGCTTCTGAACCCCACTAAGGTATTGACAATCACTCTGTGATTCTCTTTGTGCACACTAATAAACTTGCATGCCATTTCTCCTGTTAATTTACCTTTTTTGAGTTGATTTTTCAGCAAACCTTCAGAGGGCAAAGGGGAAGCTTTTCATTGGCCTCTACACCTGGTTTCCACTTGATTAATTGGCCTCCTGAAACTGTCCAGCTGTTCAAAATGATTTATGCATCTATGTGGCATGGATCACTTCACTACGTCCAGTACTAACCTAAGCAATGCAGGCTCTTGCCCATTTGAGATGAGACTCTAATAAAGCATGAACATTGTCTAAGCCACCTAAAACTTTCATAGAGAAGATAGTCGTTGATTTCACATATTGGTTCACAGAAAAAAAGAATGGGACCATTATGTATAATTAACCTTACCATTATTATCATCTGAGAAGTCTTTTTCTATATTTTAAAGTAAATGTCAATTTAGATAGTGAGAACTATAAACTACATTAAGTTGAAATGAAAATGCTGACCATATGTTAATAACTTCATGTTAAGGAAATATATGCACTCACTGAGAAAGTCTACCATTTTATGACATCATGAGCAATTAAATATTTTGAATTATTTTTCGTTTTATATATATACTATTTGCATTTTTTGGTTTGCTTATAATATTCTCTTTATATACAACCCCCAAAATAAAAATAATTTGGAAAGACATGAAGAAGAAACTACCTACCACCAAGAAACTACCACCAAGATATCAAAGATAAACAGAACCAATATTTTGCTGAGCAGTCTTCCATGTATTTACATGTCCATACACATGGACTTAGGACTAAATAAATTGTCATTAGTGGAATCACACTGAATCCTTGCTAGATCATGCTAGGCCATGAGTGCAGGACTTATATATTGAGAAATAAAGAGAATCCTAAGCCCCCCACTTGACTGAACAGACTTCCTCTTGGTCAAAGGGACCAGAGGTTTTTAAGGTTTCTCTAGAGAATGGCTAACCACCATTAGGCTTTCTTCCCTAAGGGTGAAGGCAGAAACCAGCCCTTTCAAAAGTCTTGCCCAGTGATTTCAACCAACTGCCTGACACTTGTCCTCCCTCTTGCAGCTTTAACACAGAAACTGACCAGCATTCCTTCCCAATAAGAGACCACCCACCACAGCATGGCTCTGGCCGGTCTACAAAGGCTGTGTACTGAGCGCCTTCGTATCCTCGACTTCACCTTTTGATGTAAAAGGCCTAACTGAAATACATTTAAATGCTATGTCTCCACCCCAAAGTGAACATGGGACACATGTTACATACATGTTAGCCTTTCTTATTCCTCCCTCCCTGGAAACACTTATTTTCTGCTCAGTTCAGAGGTTCAGAGTTTCTGCGTCCTGCCTGCGGGTTGTGGTAACCTGCTTTAGAAATATAGCCCTCTTCCCAAATGTATGAACCATGATTCTTCAAGTGGACAGAATGATTTATGGACTTCCATAAGCATGTTCATGGTGGGCTCACAGTATACATTTCTGGAATCACTGAGTAAATGCTATTGACAAACTGTATTTTTTCAGATTAATATTATGTCATGGAGACATCCCAATTCATCCAGGTGGCTGGCTAAGATAACTTAACAACAACACCCAACTTTTGTAATTAGAAACACCTAGAGACACTAGATAATACATAACAATTCTCCTTTCCATTCTCTGTATTTAGAGTTTGGGGTGTTGATAGCATTGCAGATATCAGAGATAAAGCCTTTGACCTTTGTAATATAATGAATGGGAATAGAGATGCCTGCACCCAGCCAGCACATAGAAAATAGGGCACATTCAAACAGTAGACTGATTTTTTTAAAGAGAGAAAGGATAGGGAACTTTGCTATTCTCTAGGTGAAAACAGAAATTTCTCCTTAGAAATAAAGCACTATACTTATTCCTTGCAGGTATTTGGAGACTAAATATACATAATCAGCTTTGTAAGTACTTAAAATGCTTAAAATAATACATTATTATAAAGTAAGGAGTAATAATAAAATTCACCTTTATGCATATAAAAAGCCTCAATACATATGATGTAAAAGTTGACAAAATCATGATAAGTGAACAGATATTCCAGAGAGACAGTTTAAAATACCTCTCTCACTGTGGGGAGGGGACAAGTTATTTAATGGATGTAGTTTCTGTTTCACAAGATGAAAAAGTTGTGGAGACTGGTTGTGTTCTGAATGCGAATACACTTAACACTACTGAATTGTATTTAAAAATGGTTAAAATTGTCATTTTATGTTGTATTTTGCCACAATTAAATAATACTTCCCTCAGATACTGGTTGAGCAATAAACCAAAAACAAAATCTCAAAATAAGGATATTTGAAAACACTATTTATGAAAATTTTATGAAAAGGGTATTAACAGACCATAATACTCAAAAATGACAAAAAATGCTTTCCTTTCAAGTTGATATGAAACACTTATAAAAATTTCAGTGTACTACACCACAGCAAGTATCAATAAATAATAATCATCGGGCCAGGCGCAGTGGCTCACGCCTGTAATCCCAGAACTTTGGGAGGGCTAGGTGGTCAGAACACGAGGTCAGGAAATCGAGACCATCCTGGCCAACATGGTGAAACCCTGTCTCTACTAAAAATACAAAAATTAGCTGGGTGTGGTGACACGTGCCTGTAATCCCAGCTACTCGGGAGGCTGAGGCAGGAGAATTGCTTGAACCCAGGAGGCAGAGGTTGCAGTGAGCTGAGATGGCGCCATTGCACTCCAGCCTGGCAATAGAGTGAGACTCCATCTCCAAAAAAAAAAAATAGTAATAATAATAATTAATATGATCATATTCTTAGACCACAATTTGACAACATAGATTTTGTTAACCAGAAGATCGCAATATACTATACTTTGCGAAATTTAAAAATACATTTGAAATAAGAAAATGAAGTTATGTTTAGAACAGAATGGCAATAAAAACACTACATATCAAACTTGTATATGTTTGGTGCAACTAAAGCATTCTTTAGAAGGTGGTTTGTATTTGTAAATATATTTATTAGTAAAGAGAAAGCCTAAAAAAAAATCAGTGGGGTAGGTAACTCCATCAGAAGGGAGACTCCATACATAAGACTACTTACATGACTACAGAATTCTATAAGAAAGACAAACAGCTCAAAATGTAGAAATAGCCAAATTATAAGGGAACCCAGTGCATGAGATCTTCTGCTTCAGGTCCATTGGGAAAGAATGGGCAACTCTAAATATTAATGGTACTGGGACATTAGTTACAGATGAGAAAAAATATAAAATTGGACCCCTACCTGTCACTGGACACAAAAAAACAAATGTAAGTTCTAATGAGTTAAAATAAAAAATAAAAAACTTTAAAATTCGGAAAATATGAAGAAATAGTTTATACCTTCCAGTGGACAAGGATTTCATACCCAAAACACAAAACTATGAAGTAAAACATTGGTTCATTTTACAACAATAATATTAACATTTTAGTTTATCAAAAGACTTTATAAAAAGGGAATAGAAGCCATTAGCGGAAAGAAGATGATTTGCAACACCTATGAAAAAGGAGTAGTGTTTATAGAATATGAAGAATTTATACAAATCAGAAGAGAAACGAATACAAAACTGGACAAAGGAAACATATAACCTGGCATTTCATAAACAAAGAAAATCATATTACTTATAAACTTAACAAAGATGCTCCACCTCCACATGTGGAAGTCAAGAACAACTGAAGTTCAGCAGAACACCCTGAAGTCAAGATTTTGTCGTGTGTGTTTGTGTGTGTGAGAGTGTGTGTATATTTTTTATGTTCTGAGTCTGCATATTTTATTGTATACTTTATGGACATTTTCCCCTGTCATTAAGTTAAGAGAAAAGCATTGATGACTCATTTAACATATATTTAGAGAGTTGTTACCATGTGCAGTATAGTTTTCTAATTACTGGAGCTAGATGAATGAACGAAATAAAAACAAAAATCTCTGACTTCATGAAGATTCTATTCTGGGAAAGGCAGACCATAAACAAGAAAAATATAGTATATTAGACAGTGATGAGTGTTAACAAGCAAAGTAAAATAGAAGGCTAAAAAGCATTGGTCAGGGGAGTGAAAATTTTGAAGTTCAATATGTGAGTAAAGTTCTAACTGAATCAATCAGCCATACATAGGAATATTGTACAATTCAATCATCTCTCCATGGTTCAATATTTAGGTATTTCTATACTTTGACATTGTAATAAAAGAAAGTGAAAACACTGTCACATGTCTTTGCCAGTGTCTCCAATTATTACCTTAGAAAGGTTTCTTTTTTTTTTAATCTTTTTAATTTTTTTCTTGAGACAGTCTTACTCTTGTCGACCAGTCTGTAATGCAGTTGCATGATCTGAAGGAAGTTGCCAATGACAATAAGACAGTTCACTCAAATGTTACCTCTAGAGGCAGACAGTAATTCCTGCCACAAATATATTTTAAAATCCTAAATTTATTGTTAAAGATCTGGTAATGGTTAGTACAGTAACAGAGATGGAAGGGGAAAGAAACATATCAATGAGAAGAGATGTTTTTCTATAAACAATATAGACAAAAAGAATCAAATATTTTGTTACATTAGACATCACAGCCACTCATGTAATCTCAATGTATGGTTCTATACGGAAAGAGCAGCTGATTTCGGAAAACACATCCCCCCAAAAAGCTGTCTAAAGCAGTAGAAAGGAAATCTTTGAGCCACCAAGTTGTAAACTGAAGAGCTCCCCAAAGGCTCATGACATACGATACTGTATCTGGTCCTAAGTCCAGCAGCTTGCCACCTAAAAGCCAGAGTCAAGAGACATGGATGGGTGGAAGGAAAAAATGGTTTTAATCAAGGTGTGAGAGCGGCAGGAAGGAAGATAAAGAGAGTGGATGACTGAAGTATATTTTTAAAACTGAGGTCCTTAGTTATAATACCGTTGAGAGTGTGGGGGAATAAGGCTGGAGGGATGACCAGCTTCAAAGGAGGCTGCTCACAGGGTTTCCTATGTGAGCGCTGCAATCTGCAGTTATGTAACTTGGAGGATTAAGTGGGGCTGGAAACAGGAGGATTTATTGAATGTCTGTTTTAGTGTTTTAGGAGTGGTTGAAGACGGCCCCACATGTCCATTTCTGTATAAAGGACAAAATGTTCATTTTCCGTAGAGGATAAAACAGAGAGTCTCTGGACTGGAGACCACTGAGACCAATTGAGGATAGGGTACAATATTGAAAACAAAGCACACACTGAAAATTGAGATTCCCAGCTTTTCTCATTTCTAGCTTTTAGGATGCTGACAACAGGGCTTCCTTCCTCCAAAAAGAGAAATAAATAAATCAATAAATATTCATCTGTGGGGATTAGACCAGGTCAGTAAAGATAAGCCAAAAAATCCTGACATTGGTCTGGCACAGTGGCTCACGCCTATAATCCCAGCACTTTGGGAGGCTGAAGCGGGCGGATCACGAGGTCAAGAAATCGAGACCATCCTGGCCAACATGGTGAAACCCCGTCTCTACTAAAAATACAATAATTAGTTGGGCATAGTGGCAAGTGCCTGTAGTCCTAGCTACTCGGGAGGCTGAGGCAGGAGAATCACTTGAACCCGGGAGGTGAAGGTTGCAGTGAGCCGAGATCGCGCCACTGCACTCCAGCCTGGTGACTGAGCGAGACTCTTTAAAAAAAAAAAAAAAAAAATCCTGACATTAGGCATTTCCCCCAAAAATAGATCTAACAGCAAAATAATGGTCCTAGTGGTGAGTTTCTAACACTAAATAACTAGAGGGATTTCAGGGCAAGCACGTGGGGCTTTGACTAGTAAGTAAAGACTAGTAAGTAAACCCTGGATTTAAATCACAATGTGAGTTCTGGAGATCTCACAGTGTGAGTTCTGGAGAGCTCTGAGCAGTGGAGAGATGGAAGGGGCTTCATGGGAGACTCATCCAGCCAGGAAAGAGAACTTTAGAAGGTTGAGCCTGAAAGCAGGGAGCTCACTGCGGAGGTGAGTGGGATTGGGGGTCGGGGGGGCAGGGGGGAGGGAGGGGAGGTTGGCATTCAGTCCACAGGGCTCCTGGGTTTTTCTGAACCTAGAGACTTCCTAAAATATTTAGTATTCCTGGGATTAATGTCTATTACCTATTTTCTGAATGGCATGCTTTGTAGTTCTTCTTAGAGGAAAGTTCTTGTTCATTATAAGACAATTACGAACTTCCTGAAACTCTAAAGAAAGCTGAATGTTGCAAAGTAAGCTCACGGCTGAAAATACTCTTCCATTTTCAACAACCTTGTTACAAAACTCGGCGAAGAGAAGACTCTTAGTGAACACACAAAGGGGACCTGAATCAGGAGAAGCTCAGGCTCTCCCAGGAGCTCCCCTAAAGGGTTTAGGTAAGTCTCAGAGGAGCTTCCACAAAATGGAGTTCTCCTGGAAACAATCACTGACTAGTTGTTTTCTCTTAAAATATCAATTTCCTAACAGTAAGAGAAAAATTAAAACACATTTAAATTATATAGAGTTTATTTGAGCATTTGGAGATTCTTTTTGTTTTCTTTTCTCTTTTCTTTTCTTTTCTTTTTTCTTTTGAAACAGAGTTTCCCTCTTGTTTTCCAGGCTGGATTGCAATGGGTCCATCTCGGCTCACTGCAACTTCTGCCTCCTGGGTTCAAGCAATTCTCCTGCCTCAGCCTCCCGAGTAGCTGGGATTACAGGTGCCTGCCACCACGCCAGGCTAATTTTTGTATTTTTCGTAGAGATGGGGGTTCACCATATTGAACAGGCTGATCTCGAACTCCTGACCTCAGGTGATCCACCCGCCTCGGACTCCCAAAGTGCTGGGAATGCAGGTGTGAGCCCCCACACCCAGCCCATTTGCTCTAGCAGATTATTCTCTACTCATGTAAGGGTGGGAAGTATATGTCGTTCGTTTACTGTGACTCTTCCAGTTTCTTTTTTACAGAGAACCCACAAAGCTAGAAGATGGCTACTATATGAATTATGTGGGCTCTCCAGAGTTGCAAGTAACTATACCATAAGAAATTGAAATGCATGCTTTTCATTTAAATTGTCAAATTTCTTGCCTTAAAGTTGTTCAGCATACATATTATTATAATCCTTGTAGTATCTCTAGGGTCTATAATAATGTCCCATTTTATATTCTTGATATTGGTGATGTTTTCCTTTTGCTAGGTGTTTTGCAGTTTTTAATAATCTTTTCAAAGCATCAGCTTTTGGCAGCACAGATTTTATTATTGGTCTGTGTTCCGTTTCATTGGTTTTCATTTTATTTTTAATTTTTTCTATTTACTTTTGATGCTTAATATTTTATTTTCAAAGAGTTAAAATTTTATAAAAATCAAAGGTGCATATAAGGCTTTGACTTTAACAAATTAAAGCAAAATGAGATTTTTACAACTTCTTCAATGTTAATTTAGTAATAAAATGTTTTTTATTAGCCAAAATATTTCCGCTTTTTCCAAGATGAATGATTTCCCAATGAAGGAGCTTTGATTCTAAGAAATTGTTCTTGTCTCTTCTTGACTAAGATTTTTAAATGATGAAATGAAGCACCATTCTTTAAATGTCTCATGTAATATTTGCTATAGACTGCTGATAATCTTTTAAAGCAGCTAAGGATGTTAAAATGCTGCCTTTGAGGTAACCAGCCATTTTACAGGAAATATGATACTATTTGGTGTTTTAAAGATGTTAAAATTAATTTCAGTCCTTGAAAATATGTATATAGATACGTATATAATTTACATGAGAAAATAGCCTTGGTATTTCAAGAGGAAATACAAATTGTTGTGCCAAACTGTGCTGGGTTTATTATCTATATTCGAGTTATGAATTCATATTATTAAGGTCTTTTAATTCAAGAGATGAAGAAATAGTTTAAATATTTCACTCCAAGTGAACGGTCTGTCTCTTAGATGATTAAAGAAATAGAATAGTTCTTCTCTACTTTTTATCATAGTGACTAATGCTAGCAAAGCACTTCAGTCCTTCTCTAGGAAAATCACCTTGTTTTTCTACATGATTTGTCTCTCAGTTACGCACATGTTCTATTTCCTGGGCAGGGGTGGAAGGGGAGTTGCTTTGGAGAGACTCTGGTCTCACGGCAGACCCTGTGAGCAAGAAATAAACTTAGAGGAGGCCAGCCACTGAGACTTGGAGGGTTTATTTGCCATTACCGCACAGCCCGTCTTATCCTGGAAAATGTACCACATGAACACAAACATAAAAAACAAGACATTTTGTATTTTAAAAATATAACTCAAATTAAAAACAACAAACTTTTATAACCTGATGTGAGTATAATCATTTGCAAATATTACTGGAGATTGTGCCAGTGGCTGTAGTTGGGATGAGGGTCACAGCTGTGCTGCAGAAATATGACCTGGACCTTGGGTCAGGAGAAATCTTTGGCCCTAAGTCTCTTGGCCACTTCAGAGGCAACTGCAAAATCAAAGTGCACCAAATACTCCCATTCCTGCTGCACTTTGTGATGAGCTATAGAAATTCAGAAAATGCCAGCCACCCAGGATGTTGGTTGGACCTTTGCCTTCAGAAGGTTTGCCCATCTGGGTCATCATAGAGGAGATGGTGGCTGGACCGAGGCTCTGATAATCTGCTCCTAATGTTCATCTTTCTAGTGCAATGCCCATTCATCAGGACAAAGAGAGAAGGAACCCTTTACTGCCTCTCCCTCCTGAGGGCTGCGGGCTGTTAGGGCTGGCCTCCGTCCTCGATGCGGTGTGCAGGTTATTGTGGATGATCATCTTGGTACTGGGCCTCTCCTGCCTGCTGGGTCAGGCTTGGTGGATAAAGAGACTGGCTCACCACTGCAAGAGTCTTCTGGGCTGACATATGGTGAGTGAGGCATTTGATGGGTGTAATTCTGGTCTGCGGGATTTATTGCCGTAAGTTGGTCAGTGCTGCCTGGTGGTGAAGTGAAGCCATCCTTTGATGGCTTCATCCATTGCAGACATGATATTCTGTATCTTCTCTGGTGCTGACTCTCTTCATACCCTGCAACAAGTTCCAGAAGTGGAAACAGTAAAACATCTGCCTCTCTGTCACCACGTTTTTCTCTGTGATCATCTGAAGAGACTGTATGACATGAGCCTCTTCATCAGAGCTGAGCTGAGGCATGGAGACCTGTGAGGTCACCGCATTGTGCCCATCTTCCTATCATTAATGGGCAGGACTTTCTCATCTCCCTTTTCGTCTTCCATGTCATCTTCAGTTTTCAGTGAGCCATCATTCCATCCTGCTGGCAAACACCCAGGAATGGAGGACATGGAGTTAGAAGAGTCAGTGCATGAACAGCAAGACCTTCCAGATGCATGAGCACAACGCAGCTCTCTGAACGGCACGATTTCCCAAAGGCGCTTTGGGAAAACTTACCTGATTCTCCTCTTAGAAGAAACAGGTATCGGCCAACTGGGATAGTGGTGGTGCTCCACGATGAGACTATCCCAAATGCTACATCAAGTTACACTGGAAACAGCTCCAGTGAAAGACTTTAGCTCCATAAGGAGAACTTATTAGTGGGATACATAGCATGGTTCTTCCCTGGGAGTCTCTAACCTGGTCACCCCATTCGCACATTTAAAATTAGTTTACTAAAGACTGCGGGAATAAACCTTAGAAAACCAGTAGGTGCAGGAGAGGGGCTAAGGAAAGGGAGTTAGTTAAGGGTAAAAGAAACAATCATTTGGACTCTCTCACACGCATTCTATTTCCTGGTTTTATCTTTTTTGGTGATGAAATCAATGATAGCTGAATAAGGCTCACAGCTGGAGGCTTGAAATTCTAGATAAGAAATTTCATGCCAATTTTAATACAACTGGATAGAAAAACTAACACCAGGTGCCTCAAGCTTCACCTACACACACACACACACACACACACACACACACACATCAACTAGCTTACAATCCTTGCAACTAAAGCAAATCCAATTGCAGACAGTGCTGGACTCACTGGAAAAGAGCTGGTGATTGTTTCTCCACTGGGTGTCAGAAAGAAGCAAATTTGCAGCCTTTGGGCTGGGCTGCTATTGGTTGATGGGTGTGGAGTCCCCTCCCAGGTCTCCTTTAGAAAAGCTTTGGATTCCAGGTAATCACCTCGGACAGCATTTCTTCATAGAGGATGCTGTGGTTCCTTCTTACCTGATCACCTGTGGTAAGAAAGCCAAAGACTCCACCCTCTTCACCCCAGAACAGCCATAGAAATTCTCTGAGGCAGCAGGCTGACATTTCTAGTCAGCGGTTGCTTCTGCTTTGACTCAAGAAAGGTAAGTATTTCACTAGAGCTTATATTAGAAAATCTGGAGTTTGGGATTTTCTTGCTTTTCTTTCAGGGATGTGAGCACATACTACAGGAGAGCTGGCTTTGAAGCCTCTTAGGTTTGTTTTCGTACTCAGACCAAGCTGGGTCCCCTGAGCACTTTTGCATTGCTGGTAAGGAAGGCGAGTGCAAGCCTCTCTCTCACACACAGGTGGACTTCATTGTGATGCTATAGAAATCTCTTAAAGGACGCAGTGGCAGGACATACCCAGCGTAGTAACACTACCCTTCACATTGGTCATTTTGGTATAATTTCAAAACTCATACTAGTGTATTTAAGGCATTTTATAGTTATCAAGCAAATTTTACACTTTAATGCTAATAAATAATTTATCCTTCAAAATCTTATGTATACATGGGATAGATTAAATATGTAAGAAAGCATGATATATGTATGCTGATCAACTATAATTAATCAGCACGTCTGACTAGACCTCAATATAGATAACCACTCATTTCAGTCATGAAGCTCCAGGTGGAGTAGAATTATGTGAAGAGCTTGCAGAAAAAGGATTTTGTTTGTTCAAATTCCTCTATTCAGCCAGATGCCAGCATTCATCTTGCATGCACGCTCTGGTCTTACTTTCATGGTTTTTGTCATGCCCTCCAGCCATCTTATCTGAGGGCGCTCTGGTGTTTCTTCCACCCTCAAGGCACGGTCATGGACCCAGGTCAGGGCAAACTATAGCCTGCACATTCATAGCCATGTCCTTATCTGCATCATGGTCACCTTCACATGACACGAGTTAGGACACCTCTGCATTTCTGTAATAACAGATCTCCCAGAACCCTCATTTTCTGGGCTTATACAGGTTGTTTAATGTCCATCAAGTTAATTGGGTGAAATCAACTTTGACAACAGCCTTTGTCATCCATAGTGAGAGATAACTCAAGAGATACCATGTTTGATTTGGGTCCTTCCAGTTAAATTTCATTTTTACTTAAAAGCATGTGAAAGTACTGGTTCATTTAACAAAAGTATCATCAACTAATTTCCCCTGATCTCTCCAGGGCACCCAGATCCCAGGGCAGGGTCCTGCTCCCTTCCTTCTCTCCCCACCTACGGAGGCGCTCTCCTTTCCTTCTCCCTCTGCGTGGGGAGCTAGCCTGAGCACCACACTGAACTCCATCAGACCCCAAGAAAGAAACCAAGAATGGCAACTGAAATTTGTCATGCTTGAAGCAGCACCTCCTGGAAGACCTATGAGTTTTGCTCAAGAAACTTTTGGGAACCAATAAAACTAAACTATAGTGATGAATATGTATACATATTTTTTGAGCGGGATAACATTGCCAGGAAACTTGAATGTTACTCTTCAAGTATGGGATGTAGGGGGTGCGTACAATAGGCGGCAAGAAGGTGGATGCATTTATCTATGGACCACAGAGAATCCTCTTGTTACAAATTAGCAAAGCTTGGAGAATTTAAAAGATTGGTACGGCCAGGCGCGGTGGCTCATGTCTGTCATCCCAGCACTTTGGTAGGCTGAGGCGGGCGGATCACGAGGTCAGGAGATCGAGACCATTCTGGCGAACACGGTGAAACCCTGTCTATACTAAAAATACAAAAAAAAATTAGCCGGGCGTGGTGGCGGGGGCCTGTAGTCCCAGCTACTCGGGAGGCTGAGGCAGGAGAATGGTGTGAACCCCGGGAGGCGGAGCTTGCAGTGGGCCGAGATCGCGCCACTGCACTCCAGCCTGGGCGACAGCGAGACTCCATCTCAAAAAAAAAAAAAAAAAAAAAAAAAAAGATGGGTACATTGTACTGAAGAAAGGGAGCGAAGAGTCAGAAGCTTTGCTACTGGTTGCCTTGGTGAGCAATAAAATTTATTTGGAGCACATGGAAACAGTAAAACCTGAGAAACACTTATGGTTTTGCCAGGAAAATGGTTTTAGTAGCCACTTTATCTCAGCCAAGACAGGAGACTGTCTTCCTGTATTTTCAGAAAGTTGCTAATGAAATCCTTGGACTCAAATTAAACAAAGCAGAAAAATAGAAGAGTCAGAGAGTGGTGAAGGCAGGTATTGGAAACTACAATCAGGCCCCCAGAACGGTGACTCTTCCTACAAGCTCTATGTCTGCATCCGTGAGGGCGTTTGTTTTTAACTAATAGTTCTGGCTGCACCTCACCTCTGCGTGGGCCTGAGCATGTTTGGAAACTTGTTTTGCACGCAGCCATCTCTGTAGTTCAGTTAACACTTTTCTAGCTCACTTCATCATCAAATGTTGCCTCACAGGCCAAAGGCAGCTCCTTGGACTGGTAAGAATTCAATTTGGGGACCACAGTCTTTGAGTTCAAAATGGAAAGCTCATTCTCTGGAATTAGGCTGCTTCATCCAAAAAGAATACTGGCTCTCTTTGTATCCTCCCCTCTTTTCTCCTTCATGTAAATACACAAAATATTGAATGGCTGCATGAAAGATGAAAAGTGTCCGAGTCTTCATCATCAGCCAGGATTTTGCTACAGCAGCTTCATTGTCCTACCTGAACTCGTACATGGCAAATCATACTTCAGAATGCAAGCATTTAAACACAGAATATATTTTACCTACAGAAGGTCCTTTGCCATTTTGAGTGAAAATATATAAACCTATGTCTAACTGAAAATGCTTGAAATAAAGTTGTAATCAAATTTCTTTTATTTTTTTAAAAAGAGCCTAAATTGTTTACGTCATAGCTTGTAAAAATAGTATCAGATATTGTATTTTTACTATTGTATGATGGTCACTATGTACTATGTAACATTCAGGTTAAATAGCTTTATGAATTTTGATAAATGTTCCTCTGTAGCTCCACATGTAATTTCTCTTGCAAACTGTATAAGAATACTCCTAGAATGAGTTATGACAGATCGTTGGATCATTGTGGATCAGACCATACCTGATGTTCAGATATTTTTTCTTCCACAAATACATTTATTTAAATGACTTTTTAAAAGTGACATAAACTAATTGGGCACACTGTAATAATCTCAGGCACCACTGCCTGAGAACTGATGTTTCTGCTGCTTTTCCCTTATCTTGACCTATTCTTCATGGTTACATGATAGTCATATACAGTATATGCCCTTGTTCATCTATAATTCAAGTGTATTCCTTTCTCTGGGCTAACATGGTTATTATTTTCTTTCCATTTGTTTTCAGAAAACAAATTTTATTTCATTACAATGAACTGAGCATGTTTATTTATTTTAATAAGTTGTCCCTGTATAATTTTATTGTGCTACCTTTTTTATTATCCATGTCTTCAGAAAATATTATTTATGTAAGAAAGATACTCATAATACTGATGTATCATTATATTAATCTTATTTGTAATCCAATCATTTTCTTTTATATTTCTTAAATAAACTACACTAGAATTATGTCACAAGTAAAGTTTTGTAGATCACCATCTTCTTACTGTTACTTTGTAACTGGGGAATTCTGAAATAACAATATTATTGTAGCTTATATTATTTTTCTGTTAATCAAAGATACATTTAATTAATTAGAATTTTTTCCTTTTTGTACTCAGCTTCTACCACTCTTCTATTTTGCATTAGAGAGTTCTTAAAGAAAGCTGTTGATTGGATATAGTAAATAATTTAAAAATCAATGTTTAATATATAAAGTTTTTGTTACTAAAAAAAATCACCCAATTAAAAGTGGGCTAAAGATGGGAATGGACATTTTGCACAAATAAATAAACCACGAATGACCCACAAAATTTTTTTTTTTTTTTTTGAGACCGAGTGTCACTCTGTCACCCAGGCTGGAGTGCAGTGGCACAAGTTCGGCTTACTGCAACCTCCACCTCCCAGGTTCAAGCAATTCTCATGCCTCAGGCTCTCGAGTAGCTAGGACTACAGGCACACACCACCACACCTGGCTAATTTTTGTTTTTGTTTTTGTTTTTGTTTTTAGTAGAGACAGGGGTTCCACCATGTCAGCCAGGCTGGTCTCAAACTGACCTCAAGTGATCTGTGGCCTCGGCCTCCCAAAGTGCTGGGATTACGAGCGTGAGCCATCAGACCTGGCCGACCTATAAACTCTTTTTTTTTTTATTTCTTATTCCTTGAAACTGCTCGTATTGCAAGTTTTTCATGGATGAAATATGGAATTGAGCAGATTCTTTTTTCTACAAAATTATGGTATAAACTTGCTCAATTTTCTATCTTATTGCTAATACATCTTACAGGCACACAGTTTGTAAAGTAAACCCCTTAAGGGCTGAGTGCGTAGAGTGTGCTGCAAGGTACAAGAAATAAGCTAAAAATGAGCATATAAACCTACATCTGGACCAACACGGTACTGAATGCTGGAGTCTGAGCAAAGAATGAGTGATGAAAACAGCAAAGCTGGAAAAAAATGCTACTAATAATAATTTCTGAAAAGTCTATTAATGAAAACTTTTTCAAAATAGCCCAGGAAACCAGAAAGACAATGTTCTGTATGGAAACACTGTAGGAAGTTACAGTTTTGCATTCATAAAGTACCGTGGCTCCTGTTTTATGGGACAGTAAAAGCTTACCACAATCTAGAGGTAGTTTTTACTCTAAGAAGGATGATTATATTACTAGACTGTGCCGTATAATATTATACACGTGGTTCTTGTACTAAATGTAGCCCAAAGAGTGTGCTGCAATTTTGAAGAATCCGAACAAAAGCATAACCGAAGTTCAGGAATGAAAGCAAGGTACAACTGCCGAGTTTCGCATGCAAGGCCAACGTACAACCCTGAATGCAACCAAATCTCAGCTGAAAGGAAAAGAAACATTTTCTGAGTTAGGAGACATTTGTGGAAATGCTCAGTACTGGAGAAGAGAAAACAAACAAAAAAGGCAGGGAAAAGAAAAATAAAACCACAAGTTACATTTGCATTTCATAATCTTACAACTATCTGTTTCTAAAGTACTGTCTTCCAGCTATTTTAGTTGATCATCTAATAAAAGCATCTTATGTTTTAAGATTACAATGATGTTCTGGCCTAGGCTACCCCCTCCAACACCCCCAAAAAGTAAAGTTAATAAAACATGCTTTTGCTGAGATCGTCCTCATTCTACCATAAGGGCACCATCTCCCAACTGGTAGCAGTTGCTTCTCATGATATTTTTGTCACTTGCCAACAAGGCAGAAAATACTCTGCTGGATGAAATCACTGGGAACATTCCAAGTTCAAAATTAAATGTTTAACTTATACGTAATACAAGTTATGTACAAGATCAGGAGCGGGGAAAAACCTGAACAAATCCTGGAACACACATAATGTATTTACATTATGGGAAAAGGAGAGAGAACACTTCAAATATCAACATGTTCTGTGCTATTAACTCATTTATGGCAAAATGGCCACACCAAATTGCATGTGAATGTTAGAACCTCTTGGATAACCACTATAAATACTTTTTTTTAAAAAAAGAAAAATGCAGAAATAACTACCAACAGTGTCTGAGAAGAGAGACTAAGTTAACATACATTGCATGTGTTGCAGGCAAGGCAGAGGCAGCTTTTTAAAGCTTTTGCACAGACTTCACATAATCTTAAAAAAAAATGTAGGCCATCACAAGATTTGACTTGCTGAAATCCAAACAATTTTGACTCACGAAAAGTCGTAAGACTTCAGCTGGAAAAAAAAAAAAAAAAGCTCTAGCCTCAGACCAAAAAAAAAAAACTTGGAAGAACATGATAATTAAATTAAACAAGCATGGCCAGGCTTGGAACCTGAATGTATTTTAAAGCAAAAACTCAAAGGTGAGTGGGGAAGAGAACAACCTCTTTGGTGACAAGATGTACTATAATACCATGATATAAAAAAGGATATGGTGAATATGTGAAAATGTACCTTTTACTAAAGCTTATACAATATACAAGTTACTTGGTCCATAAAAACTATGTTAGATTTATGTCTTCTAGTTTGTTCAACTTGTATTCCAGCCACATTATTTACTTCTTGCCCACTTAAACAAAACCAAACAAAAACCAACCAACCAACCAACAAAACAGCTGAAAAAATTAATTTCCAGTAGTTTGTACATTTTGATTTTTTTTTGTTTTACTGTGGCTTCTGCATTTCAAATCAGCACTTGCAGATAGATAGTGGGGTTTTAGAATAGTATCACCTAGTATGAAAAGTTTTCCCAATAAACCACAAAAGACTGTTCATTTTTTTCTCATTTTTTGTCAACTTTTTGCTGCACTCAAGTCCGTTTAAGTCTTAGCAAAAAGATGGTAGTTAGGATACCACTGTTGGTGTAGATGATGTGACACTGGTTGAATTTGTGCTGGCGTTTGTGTAACTTCCATCGCTGTTTGTGTTTAATTCATTAGGGGGCACGTGGCTTGAACTGGCTTGAAGGATTGCGCCTGCTACACTGCAATGTGGCCGTGGCCCTGCTTCTGGTGTGTAGGTAAAGGTAAGGCTGGTGGAATATATGATTCCATCATTTCGGACCAAAGTTACTGAAACCTGGACTGGTTGCTGGACCTATCTCCAACCTTCTCAGAATGCAGAAACGTCTGGGACAACACGGAGCATACTCTCTCCACACCTGTACATAGCTTCAGCTTCTACATCCCCAAACCTCACTTGTAAATTTGGAGTGAAATTCTGTCCTGTAAGTTCAAGCATTGCTTCGTCCCCACCACCATTCAACTTAAGGCTCTCTATGACAGGTGTAGGCATGACCAGGGCAAGGACAGGGCCCATTCTCTCGTAAAATGTATACTTCGCCTTATGTGTGTTAATGATTGCCCAGGAAGCACCATCATTTATCATCTCTTTATTTGGTTCTGTTGGGCATGGAGTGGCCTGAAATTGAATTATTCTTTCTTGAGAAAGGCATAAGTACTTTCTTTCTGTATCCTCAAGGTCAAATGCACATTTCTGGAGTTGTGACACAGGATCATCTGCATCCAATAATGTGGTCTGCTTATCAACTTTCCTAATTATCAATCTTGGGAGTGCCATGCCAGTAACTGAGCACACAAGTTTGACTGTTTGTCCATAATGAATGTAGCCATCTCAGACTGTGAATTCTTCTCCTTCTGATCCATCATCATCCAAGAATAATGTAAAATGCTCCCCATTGCTGTGAACTAGCATGAAAATTACCTCTTTCTACGTGCAAGTATCTGGTACTAACTGTCTGGGATCGTAGTCGATTAAACAGAGCCACCTTTGTTCCTGAGGCAATGCATAAGTCAGCATTTTTCAATGACTGCTTCTTTTTGGAAGGTTTGGATGACTTGCTGAGGAACACACCAATGTCATCACCGTTGCCATAGAACACCTTTACAGACAACATGAAGTGCTTTTGCTTGTCTGAATCAGATATGTACAATGTTTTGGCTGTGCAATAGTTCTTTCCTTCCAAGTTTAGCTGCTGCATTTCTTGGTCACTATTTCCTATCCCAATAAATGCACATGGTTGAGACCCTTGTTCAGAACAACCATCGCATTTCATTTGTTATTTTATTTTCTTCCATCCACTGCCCATAAGATATACACAAGGGGGAGGGCAAAAAAACCTTTTTTCATTTCCATATGATTTCTGTACAACTTTTGCACGAAGGATAAGTACTATTTGATCCCCTTACCCTTTTAAATAATTTCACATAGCTTCCCTAGTAAGTCGTTTAAGTGGAGGCCACTTACCAAATTTCCTTTTAATCCATGCCATGGTACCTCAAGAACATGTTAAGGTAAGTAACAGCTTGGAACATTTCAATGCACCTCAAAACACCTCAGCCAGTGTATCTGTATCATTCTCCTTCGTTCTGAAATAATAATGTTTCCAAAGAACTATAATGCTTCCATTTGAATGATAGTCTTATAATTTCAATGACATTCCAAAGGTTGTACAGGAAGCATGGCAGCATTTGCTTCTGGGGAGTCTTCAGGGGGCTTTTACTCGTGGCAGACAGCAAAGCAGGAGCAAGTAACTTACATCCCCATAAACTCTTAAATGATTAGTAATCACAAACCATGATAACATACTAATTTTTATGTACTGGAACAACTAAAATTAAGAGTCTGATAAGAGAAAGAAAATCCAACGTTACATGCCTCTGAATATGATTCAATAGGAAGCACACTGCACCACCTTTGAAGTATTCTTGCCAAAAGAATATAAAACTAAAAGAACTTAAATCAACCTCTTGTTCTAACTATCAGTTTATATGTGTTAAATTATACCATAAGGCTGCACTAAGCCAAACACAAAATGTGGGAAATTCTACAGGCGAATGACCTAGTTTTTTCTGCAAATACATGGAGTCAGGTGGGAAGAAGATATTGTGATCAATTAAAACTGTTAAAGTTAAAGAAAGAGGAAAGAAACATGAAAAGTGGCTTAAGAGTCAAAGATAGGTTTATTTTAGAGAATAAACCTGAGAGGGGCTTCTGGCCGATTTCGGTTAGGAACACTCTCTCTTCCAGAGTAAGAGTATTTATTGGTGAGAGAGCTTATCACAGGCTTGGAATGTTTCTGTATGGGGGAGAAGCTCATGGCGGGGTTGGAATGTCTATGGTCAGAGGGGAGGTTTTGGGGCTGACATCTCTCCAGCTGGAGGGGAGGTTATCTGGGGGCTGGCATGTCTCTGGTCAGGGAGGGATTTATCCTATGGTTGGAATGTTTCTGGTTGGACATGTCATTTGTGGTTTATGGTCATGCTGACCTTAGCCATTAGGCTGATGCCCTTTGGATTTAGGTGGTTTTTGATCAAGGGGAACTTTAGAATGGTGGTACTTGTCCATGATGGCGATGCTCCTGCTCTGTCAAAAACCTCTGTCAACCAAATGCAGTGTGCGTGGACTTGTTTGTATTCTCACTGAAAAAGAGATCTATGAGACAATCATGAAAATCTGAACACCAAACATTAGATGATATTAAGGAATTACTGTTAATTTATTTAGTTGTGTTAATGGTACTACTATCATGTATTTTAAAAGTCCTTTCCCTTAAAGATACGTAGCTATATATTTAAAAATGATATAATATGATGTCTGGGGTTTGTGCTAAAATTATGCTTGAGTGTGTGTTTGTGGGAGGGATATATATGAAATTTTAAGACTACTCCATATATTTATAATTATTGAAGTAGAGTGTAAGGAATACATTGGGTTTTATTACTTTTGTCTCTACTTCCATGTATGTTTGAAAATTTTCATAATAAAAATTGTAAATAAAAGTCTAATAAAAATCATAGTTTAAAAAATTAGGATGAAAAATCATAAATAACAAATAAGATCTAATAAAAATATTGTATAGTGTCATAGTGTAAAAGTATTTTATGAAGACACATATTGGTAATTATATTTTAAAACTCCATAAATTGAAAAGTTCAACAACCATACTGTAACCTCCTGATGGGTTCTTCCCGCCTGCTGCACAAAAAAAATCAATTCACAGAGACCAGGGCATTGCAGTAAAGGAAGAATTTAATTGATGCGAAGCCAGCCACACCACACAGGAGGTGGAGTTATTAAATCAAACTCATCAAAAGCTTGTAGGTTAGGGTTCTTTCAAAGGTAATTTGGGGGAAGTGATGAGGGTGGCTAGGCAATGGATGCTTTCTGCTGATTGTTTGGGGGGTGCATTCTTAACATGGGAGAAGATCCTGCTCTGTGCTGAATGGCTTCTGCTTCTGCATGGGGCCACATGAGCAGTTGGTGGGTTCAGAAGGCACCATAATTGGTGCCAAACACGCAAAATATCTGAAAGGCTATCTCAAAAGGCCAATCTTGGGTGCTACAGTAGTGATGTTATCTGCAGGAGTAATTGGAAAAGTTGCATATCTCGTGACCTCTGGAATAATGGCTGGCAGTCTTTTATGTCTACACCTTTGCCGAATTCAGGCTCTTCTCCTCCTAGCCTGGTTGTCTCTCATTAGCTTTATAAAGGTGATTAAGTTTTGGAGAAGGAATATTATCATTTAAACTGTAAACTACATGTCTCCCAAAGCTAGCCCATCCTAAGCCTGGTAATAATTAAGGCAACATGAAGGTAAAATATAAGAGGGAAGTTGGCTATATTAGATCTTCCCCACTGCCATAATTTTCTCACTGTTATAATTATTGCAAATGCAGTTTCAATATGAGTTGTTTTTCAATTCAACCTCTGGCTTTCTAATTAAAAATGATTAGTTAAACACATGTGCATCTTCTTCCTATTCTACCAACATCCTATTGAAATGACCATGTGATGGACAAAAGAGAAGATATGTGTCCATGCTGAGAACAGGATGCAAAACCTTCAGCAGACTAGAGGGCAGGAGATGGGAACACACTGGGATGTGTAGCCCGAACGATGCAAAGAACAGAGTTGAGGGTGAGACAGAAACCCCTCACAAAAGAAAGACACAAACCTAGAATCCCAGGCATGCATCACAAGCAACTGCAGTGCTATTAAAGGGCTGTTTATGGATCAGCTGGGCCAGTCAGCTTCCTTTCCTCCCATCCTGCAACTTCTGGCAGTAGCTGGCAGCAGTTATTTAAAAGAGACCAGCCAAGCCGGTTCCTGAGTGAGTCCAACCACAGTCAGCCCAGGGCCAGCCTCATGGCTCCCAGTCTATGGTACTGAGGGTCATGTTCATTAATTACATTTCCAATGAAACAACAATTGCCTTTAGTAAACTACAGGAGCATAAGTAGAAACGATATTGTAGTAAGTGTCTCATATCATTACTTCTGCCAGAAATACCTCTGCCCTTGCATTTTCAAAAGATATTTGCTGCATCCTTTTCTGAAATATATTTTTATAATCTCAATTCCTTCAAAACCTAACTTTATTTCATTTATTTATTTATTTATTTATTTATTTATTTGAGACACAGTCTCGTTCTGTCACCTAGGCTGGAGTGCAATGGTGCGATCTCTGCTCACTGCAACCTCTGCCTCCCAGGTTCAAGCGATTCTCCTGCCTCAGCCTCCTGAGTAGCTGGGATTACAGGCACCTGCCACCACACCCAGCTAATTTTGGTATTTTTAGTAGAGACGGGGTTTCACTATGTTGGCCAGGCTGGTCTCGAACTCCTGACCTCAGGTGATCCACCAGCCTCGGCCTCCCACAGTGCTGGGATTACAGGCGTGAGCCACCTCGCCTGGCCCAAAAACCTAACTGTAATTATTTCCCTAGCCGCTATACTGATCGTTTTATTTAGTGCTTTTTTTACACCATTACATATACATATAAGGAAAACTGGCATCTTTTACATATTTATTTATTTTTATCCTGTTTTCCTCTAAAAACTATTAAGGCAACTTCCAAAATATATTCTACATAATAAGATTAATAAACAAGCAAAATAAATCAGTAAGAAAATCTAGCTTGGATTGGTATGGGTTAAAAAATAAACACACAAAATATATCATGATATTTATTTGGTCTAATATAGGCTTCCCCTGCCCCCCCCCACCATCCCCAACCCCCTCCCCACCGCCCCCAACCCCCTCCCGAGAGGACAGGGATGCCCGGGTCCGAAGCCATGGCTGAGCAGCTGCCCTTGCGCCTGGGACTGCAGGGCTCCCTCCCCACCAGCTCAGAAGCGGCCAGGGCTCCCGCCGGCTCCACAAAGCGCGCCCTGTGGCGCCTCCCCTGCTGCAGCCGGCATCTTGGCAGCAGCCTCTCCAGATGGGCCCCTGCGGCCATCAACACCACCCAAACCGGTAATGTGGCTCAGCCAGTTCTGCCATCCCACCCAGGAACAGAAGGCAGCAAGAAAACCTCACTTTGATCCCCCTGTGATTCCATCTCCAACCTGACCAATCAGCACTCCCCACTTCCTGAGACCATGCCATATTATCCTTTAAAACTCTGATCCCCAAACGCTCGGGGAGACTGATTTGAGCAATAATAAAACTCCAGTCTCTCGCCCAGCTGGCTCTGCAAGAGTGACTCTTTCTCTATTGCAATTCCCCTGTCTTGATAAATCAGCTCTGTCTAGGCAGGGGGCAAGGGGAACTTGGGCGGTTGTGTATATATATTAATATATATGCATTCACACACACAAATATATGTAATATTTGCAACTGGAAGTGGAACAGGACCTCCTAATACAGAGACGAGCTCCTGTAGCATCAGGAGTCAGCAGCTCCCTGCCAGGTGGAGCCTCCGTTGTGGTCATACTATTGAGGGGGCCCCCACCTGAACGCCAGTCCCCACCCCTGATTCAGCCATTTCGCAGATATTTACTCAGATGTTCCAGGAACTATTCTAAGGGCATCAAGTGCTGTTCTTGTCACAGGCAAAGAAAGTCCCAAAGGGAAGGTGTCTCTTCCGGCGGTGCCTGCCCCACCTCCAAGCCTGGCACCTTTCGAAATTTATCTTAGGACATTTCCGACAGGTGTTGCTCTTCTTCAGCTTTGTCCTGGCATAATTTTGTCTCCCAGGAGCCTTCATTTTCTTCCTTCATTGATCCTACATGTGCTGTAGCTAACAGGAATTCCTCAGAGCTCGTAGCCTTTGGATAGTGTGGTTTCACGGTTGTCAACACTGATATGTTTATCTATACTTTGAGCTTCGTGTAGTTTTTCATTAGGATTTTGTGAAATGCACAGGATGATGTAGGCTAGAATGATAGGTTCGATTAGCTATGTTCCTTGATAATTTCAAAGTAAGTTATATTTAAATAACCAAACTATTTAGATTTATGCTTCTATGATAAGACATTTCAGTATATTTGAATCAAACCATTTTAAGGGTTTTTTTTTTAATGAAACACTTATTTACTTAAAATGATCACATAACTCTCCCCTTGCATGCCACATTTTAGGCAAAATTAACAGCATATTCCTAAAACCCAGCTTACTAAATTGCTTCTCCTGATAGCTTTTTTTTTTTTTTAACCGAGGAAGAATTTCTGATTGGAAGCTTTAATTATAGTGGGTTATGTACTAGCCAAGGAAGGCAATAAATTGAAAATATGCTGTTTAATTTTGTTGTTGTTTGTTTGGCTGGAGAACACTACAGTTTTATTTCTATTCATAAACCAGTGCTTCCCAACCAGGGCTGTTTTTGCCTCCAGGGAAGAAAATGTCTGGAGACATCTTGGGTTGTCAAAACTGGGGGTTGCTACTGGCACTTAGTGAGTACAGGCTATGGATGCTGCTAAGCATGCCATCTTGCACAGAACAGCCTGTACCCTCTCTTCTCCTCTGCAAGAAGAATTAAAAATTATCTGACTCAAAAGGTTAATACTGCTAATATTAAGAAACCCTGCCATTGACCAGTGGAAGTAAAAATTGTAAAGATTTATTATTTCAAATCTATACAGCTTTACCTCATGAGTTTTACTTTTTCTAATTCTCTTTAGGGAAGTTTCTCTTCCCTCTCATTTTCCAAACCAAGTTGTGATTTTTGGCATGAACTACTCCACCCCACAGCCCAGCTTCTGCGCTTTAAGATGTTGTGGATATGGGCTCCATGCTTGTAGTGGTGAACTTCGAGGCCTGTCACATGTCCTGCTACCCCAGACCACTCCATCACATGACCTGTGCATACACCTTACATCATTCCGAAATGCCCTTCACATATGCCCTCTTCCAGAATATAAAACATCTTCCTTGCGTAAACACTTCCAAGGAAAAGCTGGCCACACTCTGACTACTTAAACCCCTTGAAGTTTTGTTCTATGAAAAACATAAATGGTGGTTCAGCTGGCAGCATCCTCAGTAACACTCTTGATATTTTCTATCCTCTAATTTTCTCCATCTGTTTGAGAGAACACACTTTGGGTTATCTGGGGTCTATGCCAAAGGAGGCATTGTGGATAAGTGTGGCTCAGCCTTCCTCAACAAAAAATTACCTTTCAATTCAGGGCAGAAGCTTATAATATTAAAACTCATGTGGTTCCTCGAGAATCTCCTCAATACTCTTTCCTCAT
Source organism: Pan troglodytes (assembly GCF_028858775.2). Lineage (NCBI taxonomy): Eukaryota > Metazoa > Chordata > Mammalia > Primates > Hominidae > Pan > Pan troglodytes. The sequence continues at coordinate 55,696,508 of NC_072409.2, read as the reverse complement.
GAGCCAGGGGTGAGGGTAACTGGCAAAGCAATCAGGTCTTGGCACCAACAAAATCCCATTTCATCCCTGAAATACAAGGCCCATCAGGACGTGACATCTGTCTGTATTACTTCCTACTATATAATCCCCAGTAACTAGAACAAAGCAGTTAAACAATATTCAACAGTCAGAAATATATTTATCATATGCTGCTAAAAATACCCTCCATTTTCTAGCTCTCTAATCAGTTAATATGTGCACATTTAAACTACATCACAGCATTGAATTTGTTCTATCTGTCTGTATGGACACAATTGTGCTGCTGACAATTTAGTCAAGTGTTTCATCTCTATGCAGACAACCGTCATGTAAGAATTAATGAGAATTTCCTAACATCATGGTGGCAACTGGCAGCTATTGTTCTGAAAATTTCTAGCTCTGAAAGATTTTAGGCCAACATGTTTACAGTAATGTTTTAGTTTAAAGAGCTTGGAAATGGTGTTTCCTGGAATGTATTGGAATAAACCATGTATTTTATTCCCAGTTTTGGGAGACATCTGCTTTCCTTACATTCCCCAGGCTACCACCATCCAAAAGCAGAAAAGCCATTTAGGGAACCAAGAGTTTTAGTCAAGCTATTTAACTGTCATCAGAAATGAAGAAAACAAATCACCTCTACAGCCTTCTGGGTTAATTTTTATAAGGTGGTTTGTCTTCATTCGGTGGAAAAGAATAATCTTAACTTCAGGTCATTGGCAAGTCAATAAAAGCTCTAAAGCTAAATTTTCACCAAAATCTCAGTTGAGATAAGTAATATTTAAGGCTTATTTGGAAGAATAGGCTCCACTGATTTCTGTAATAACCAGAGATTTAATACTGGATTAATCCAGACCATCATATAACTCCATACTCAAGCCATATTGTCTTGATTGCCCAAGAAATTGCTTTTAAGAAATTGTCATATATTTATGGTCCAAAACGTGTTTATTATAGTTTTATTGTTGAGGACAATGTCCCCTTTATCGCTTGGTGACTCCAATTAAAGGCCCCAATAAACATTGCTCTCAGACTTGATTTTGACAACAAAACCTCTCACATAAAATACTGAAAGTATGAATGTTAGAATTCTTTTTTATTTCCGGGAAGCTGAGATACAAATACAGAACCAAAATTCAGTGACATAGATCTTTATCATATCTTGCATGGTCCTCTGAAATAGGAAGAAAACATTAAATTTTAACTTTTGACTTTAGGGTAAAAAAATCACTTTTATACAAATCAAAAAAAACCAAGAAAAGAACCCCATACAAATTATAAAGATAAAGGCCGACAAAACTGACCATAATAAAATAAAATTTCTGTGCAACAAGACACTAGGAATAAAAGTTTGTAAGAAAAGCTAGTGGGAACAAAAAGATATTTACAACATTATTGAAGATATAAAGATTGATATCCAAAATGAAAACTTCTTATTAAAAAAGAAAGAAAAAGTAAATGAAAGTACAAACAGATTAAGAAGAGAAAACATGGCCGGGCGCGGTGGCTAACGCCTGTAATCCCAGCACTCTGGGAGGCCGAGGCAGATGGATCACGAGGTCAGGAGTTTGAGACCAGCCTGGCCAACATGGTGAAACCCCGTCTCTACTAAACATAGAAAAATTAGCTGGGTGTGGTGGGGGGCACCTGTAGCCCCAGCTACTCGGGAGGCTGAGGCAGGAGAATCACTTGAACCCAGGAGGCAGAGGTTGCAGTGAGCTGAGATCATGCCACTGCACTCCAGCCTGGCGACAGAGTAAGACTCCATCTCAAAAAACAGAAAAAAGAGAGAGAAAAAACATTAATGACTAACAAATGTATCTGAAGATTCTCAGACTCATTAGTAGTCAAAAAAGTGTACATTATAGCAATGATGAGAGTGCAATTCTCTTTATCTGAACTGGTAAACATAAAAAAGTCAGACAAAATCAAGCATTACTGAAGTGACGATAAGGGAGTTATCTGGTGATGCTGGTGGGAAGATACAGCGGCTGTGCGAGGTGATTCTACAACATGACTTACAGGCGAGTACTCATGCACACCCTCTGCCCCAACAACCTGACAGCTCTTCCCCTGCCATCTTCCATGGTCCACACAAACATGCATGAGTGTGTCCTGGGCAGCTGCACCCTCACCTTTGTGCATCACAGCAGGGTCCACCTGCTCTGGGTCCTTATGACATGATGCTATTCTCAGTGTGCTGGTATGTTCCCGACACTGTACAATGGCTCCAATCAGCCCTACTGCTGCCTGGAACAAAGAGAAACTTTGGTTATATAGTGTGTATTTGCATAAAGACCGTTTTCAAAGAGCAAGAATAATATAAAAGAAATAAATTTGTGCCTGTATATAGACTCCCTAAAGCTGTCTCTGGCCTCCAGTTTAAAAACATCTAGAATCTAGCCAGGCCCTTGCCTTTCCTTGAAGCACACTTATCTGCCTAGAGTTAGGTGTAAATAATTTTGTTCTATTTCCCACCCCGCGATTCTGAAGAACTGGCTCAAATGTACCCAAACTCTGGTACACATTTGTCAATGCTGCCTCTTACAGGACAAAAAAAACTGAGTATTTTCTTTCATACCCTCATACACTTTCCACATTGAAAATGTGGGATATTCTGTATTTCCACAAGCAGTTCTTTCTCTCTCCTTTGTCTCTCTCCTATTTTTCTTGAAACCCCTACTCTCTCACTCTGTGATTTGTCTAAATATAATAAAGATATAGGTACAAAAAATATTTTACTTTCCTCTTAATTCTACTATGAGAAGAAAGCATCAAGTTCAATGATAAAGGGAAGCTGGTAATTGAACTTAGGTTTAGGGAGAAAGGCACTGGTAGGGATGAGGCAAACAAGAAAGTCTGTTTTCCATGTAAAGGGTGGAACAGTTTCTCAGCAATTGCTGAGATCAAGGATAAGCCCTACAAGTTTGGGCAGGAAAGAGGACCCCTATTACTCCGAGAGAATGCAGAAATCCCTCCGTTTTGTTGTTGTTTGTTTTCTCTGAGCCCTTGTGATCTGGCCCCCAAGAATTCCTGTGGTGGCAGCAGCAGGCAGTGCCTAGGAGAAACAAAACCCTCAGGCCAGGGCATCTTCCTCTCCAGTTGGTGCAGTAGTGATCCCAAGAGGGTGATGCAAACTTTTTAAAGTCTTTTCTCATTTTGCCACCTGTCGGCTCCAAACATGGGTGCAGCCATGAAACACTGTAGCAGAGTACCGTAATCAAAGACCCAGCATTCTGGCCAGAAAACAGAAAAGAGGAGCTCCAGGGAACCAGAAAATACTGGAGACATTGTGGAGAGGAAGGAGTATGAGAAAGTGACACCATAAAGTTTTTAATGAACTGAGCGCATCCCCAAGCTGCATGTGTGTGGATCGGCTCCTAATTAGTTAACCAAAGATTTTGAGAACGAAGCTAGCAGATTATCATCCGAGTTCCACACTGACCACCAGGACACATCTGAAGAAAACTGGAAAGGCTTTGAAAACTCAACTGATTGTTGGAACCACAGCTCACAAAACACAGATTGGAACTTGCAGCTTGAATATGACAAGGTCAATTGCTTCTAAAACAAAAACAGCATCCATCCGCCTAATATCTTATGAAGGCCCAGAGCCTCAAAACTTAATGTCCATGACACAATCCAAAATTACAAAAAACCAGATACACTGCACCCCACATGAGAAAAGACAGTCAGTACTAAGTAGCTACCAATATTGAGAAGAAACAGAAATTTGAATTACATCACAAGGATTTTAAAGCAGCTTTTATAAAAATGTTCCAACAAGTGGTCGCAAACACTTTTTTTTTTTTCTTGAGACCGTGTCTCACTCTGTCACCCAGGCAACAGTGCAGTGGCGCAATCTAGGCTCACTGCAACCTCGGCCTCCCGGGTTCAAACGATTCTCCTGCCTCAGCCTCCCAATGAGCTGGAACTACAGGCACGCGCCACCACGTCCAGCTAATTTTTGTATTTTTAGGAGAGAAGGGGTTTCACCATGTTGGCCAGATGGTCTCGATCTCTTGACCTCATGATCTGCCCGCCTCGGCCTCCCAAAGTGTTGGGATTACAGGCGTGAGCCACCATGCCCGGTCACAAACACTTTTATACCAATGGAAAACTAGAAGTATCAGAAAATAAATAGAAGATGTAAAAAGGAACAAAATGAATATATTAGGACCAAAAAATCCAATAACTGACATACAAAATTCTAAGTAAGCTTTTTATTACAATAAAACTAAAGAGGTAAGAATCTGTTATCGTGAATATAAATCAACAGAAATTATCTAATCTGAACAATAGAGAGAAAGAAAGATGAAAAAGTCTTGATTAGAGCCTTAGAGACTTGAGGAACAATAACTAAAGTTCCAACATACATGTCATCTGAGTCTCAGAAGGAGAAAAGGAAAAGGAACGCAGTGCTGAAAGAATTTTGAAAACCTAACAGGAAAAATTACCCAAATTTGGCAAAAGGCAAACATTCATTGAACTAAAAGAAGAAATAAACAAATGTGCAATAATTCAACACTCCTCTCTCGCTAATAATTAGTGAACATTTGAAATTAATTGATGGTAAGTTTGATTAATTCTGAGATTTTTAGCATTATTGTTTATCACATAGAATTAACAGATCATTTCTGTATAGCAAACAAAAATGCATTCTGAGCCACATGTAATAGTTCATCACACAAAATGTTGAGTTAATGCCAGTCAGAATGTCTCTCTTCTTCCAGTACAGGGATTACAAAATAATGGCAAGACCTAAGGTCATGTATGCAGTGATGCACTAAGTACCTTAAATAATAGGACATGAGATTGCAAGCACAATGCAGTCACTATGAATGAGAAAATTATGTAAGAGCTCAAGTTCATGTGCTGAGGAGGCTTCTGAGAAGCCTTAAAGGATATCTGGCCAATTCAGCTGTTACTGGGTTAGACTATTAATTGTCTTATTGCCTTAACTCTCATCAAAAAAAGACTGCTCTGCAGGCTTTTTTTACTGTGGGCAAGTGATTAACAACACCCCAGCTAGAAAATTCTTCCTGATGTCTGTCCTGAGTCTCTCCTGATCTAACAAGCAAGGGTATACAAGAACTTATCAACTCCATCATCAATTACAAAAAAAATTAAGTTGTCATAAGCATAGTATATGATTTAAGGATTTACTAAAATGCAATGGTAGTCAAGCTATCAGAGGATGGAGGAACCTCCGTTTCACCATCTGGTTGTTCCTCTTTGTTCCCTTTAGGTTAGTCTGAGTCAAAAGACCCAACACTAATCACAATGCTTTGTCCATTTCAGTAGGCATAATTCCTTACAACAACAAATAAAATAATCCCTAAGCATTTATTTCATAAAATAAATGTATTAGATATTTTGGCCTCACAAAAATAAGAGATAGAGTCTACTCAAAACAGTGTTTTGTGTATCATTTTCATAAATTTCAAATTAGAATGTAAAGTTTATCATATCTCTTCCATTTGTTAGGATAGTGTTAGTAACATTTATAAAATCATTTTCTTTCTCCTGTACTTATTTGACATAAAATGTGTCATTCTCTGAGAATATAAGATGAAATCATTCCACAGAAGAATTACTTATATTCAGAGTTATTTATGTGTAATAGTACTCCATAAATTCCCTTTGAGGGCCTTGTTCCATTCAGCAAGAAGAATGTCTTGATGGTAGGCAAAATTGTACGTAAGTTAAAAGTATGAAATTTGAATCAAGCTCTGCCATTGAATTGTCACGTGAACCTGGAACAACATAACCTCTCCCTGCCTTAGTTTCTCTATTTATATAATGGTAAGTATAATAAAAGTAATTGTATCTACCCAAAAGCTAGAATCCCTCTTCTTGGCCCCCACATTCCTATGACATGTCTATAATATCTTGTAAATATATTTATTCATTTTATGCATGCATTTACTTGTATTCTGAATGCCTTTACATGTGCCAGGCATTGTCTAGGTGTTGGAGAAACTAAGACTGATTCAAAGGAGATATTTACTTAAAAGAAATAGCTGTAATGGGTATTAATTTGCAGACAGGGAGAACCCTGTGAAAAAGAAAGTAATTAGAAAAATTCATTTTGAATATAAAGAGAAAAAACTTTTCTGAGTTCATAAAAGAATTATTGGTATCATCAACAATAAAGAGCATATGCTAATATTTATATTTCCTAACTATTCTACATACCTATATTTATACAGATTTCAGCTAACAACTGGGCCTTGGTTCTACTGTGACATGTTGCTAAAAGCGTTGATTATATAAGTTTGTGTTATATGCAGTGTTTGCATGAGATAAAACTTTAAGACAAAAATATCTGCTCCAAAAAGTGCCTTGGTCTTCGTAGCTTATTCAAGACATTTATTTTATATTCTGCAGACTGTGGAACATCTGTTTATTAATGCAGCTTTATGATATGTTGTAAATTGCCTTAACATAAAATATGAAATTGCACATTCGAGCCCAGATTTTCTTTTCATCCCCTTGTGTTCAGCTTGGCAAAAGGCTGATACTGCCAGAAAAAGAAAGAAAACTTTGTTCAAAATTGAAGTTAATACTTTCTTGGAGAAATAACTACTAACTAAAGAGAAATACTTGATGAGACTATTTTAATGTATCTATTGTCCTTATTAGGTAGGATATAATTTCTTACTTTAACATATGATGATTTTATTTCAAAGCCATTCTGACTGAATGACTTTCAAGGTTATTTTGCAAATCATAATAATTTAAATACTTAAGGAAACTAGTCAAAAATTTGAAATTAATTGATGGTAAGTTTGATTAATTCTGAGACTTTTAGCTGTATTATTTATCACACGGAAGAGAAGATCATTTCTATATAGCAAACAAAAATGCGTTCCGAGCCATATGTAATAGTCCATCACACAAAATGTTGAGTTAATGCCAGTCAGAATGTCTCTCTTCTTCAAGTACAGGGATAACAAAATAATGGCGAGACCCAAGATCGTGTGCGCGGTGATGCACTAAAATACCTTGAATAATAACAGATGGGGCCGGACGCGGTGGCTCACGCCTGTAATCCCAACACTTTGAGAGGCCGAGACAGGCAGATCACGAAGTCAGGAGATCGAGACCATCCTGGCTAACGTGGTGAAACCCCGTCTCCACTAAAAATACAAAAATTAGCTGGGTGTGGTGGCAGGCGCTTGTAATCCCAGCTACTTGGCAGGCTGAGGCAGGAGAATCGCTTGAACGCAGGAGGCGGAGGTTGCAATGAGCCGAGATCATGCCACTGCAGTCCAGCCTGGCGACAGAGTGAGACTCCGTCTAAAATACTATTACTACTACTAATAATAACACATGAGATTGCAGGCACAATGCAGTCTGTGAATGAGAACATTATGTAAGAACTCAAGTCCATGTGCTGAGGAAGTCTCTGAGAAGTCTTGAAGGATATCTGGTCAATTCAGCTGTTACTGGGTTAGACTATTAATTGTCTTATTGCCTTAACTCTCATCAAAAAAAAGGCTGCTCTGCAGGCTTTTTTACTGTGCGAAAGTGATTAACAACACCCCAGATAGAAAATTCTTCCCAATGTCTGTCTTGAATCTCTCCTGATCTAACAGGGTGTATTCCTAGTTCAGCTTCCCTCAATAGAAACAAAGAAGAATTGCTTAAAAGGGGAATTATTCTATGGGTTTTGTTTCCACAACAAAACAGGAGATAATGTGCCCTATTTTGTAAAACAAATCATTTCATCGAAAACTCTCTTCGAAACCTCTACTCAGAGCTATGTTAAGTTGTTTAGTGACCTCAAGCACCAACACATGGACATTTCACCCATTCCCTACCACTAATAATAGCATTAAAATGTCATTTTGTCTTTAAAAGCAAATATATCCTGAAATTAAACCCACTTCTTTGTAGATCTTCTGACTATAAAATTCTAGCTAAGTTGATTCATTTATTCTCTGCCTCTTTCTTTTCCTCCCTCCCTTAGTTCCAGCTGTATTGCTGAGCCCTACGAAGGTGCTGTCCTGGGCTGCTGAGTTCTCCAGAGCTGCAGCAAGGACGGGCCAGACTCAGGGCAGGTACTGCCGAATGACAGTGAGCCCTGCTTTCTGGGGGCTCCCTGTTTAATTAGGTGAGGCTGACTTTAGTCACATTATCACAGCAGGGAACTGAGGCTCTCAGGCTGACGGAAAATAGCAGGAGTCTACAGGATGGTTATATAAAGAGGCAGGACTGAGGGGTGAGGGAAGGCTGCCCTGAGACTTAACTGTTGAGCCTTGCAAGACAGGACAAGGACAGGATCAGCATAAAGAGGTGGGTGGAGGGTGGGTAGAGAATTCTAAACCAAGGTCAACAGAGTAGTTTTTGTGAAGAGAGGAAGCAGGGAGTGAATGAACAACTGAAAGAGGGCCCACAAGACTGGGATGCCAAGCAAGGGAGAGGAACAAAGCCTGGCCCCGCACTGGAGGGCACAGTGAACCAGATTCCACTGGCCAAGAGTCACTCGTGTAGGTGTCTCTGAGCTAGGAGATGTGTACTAATTCCTAACAGGCAAGAGTTTAGGCCGGCATTGGCCATCAGAGAGGATGAAAGAAAAAATTTGTCTTATTTATGGAGCTAGCATAAGAGGAAGCTAGAGCTTTACTAAATGTGAAAATTTAAGTTGATGTATATTCTACATCCTGAACACCCAGTGACAAACTGATGTTCCAATATCTGTTTATACAGTGTGTGTGTTATCATTACACTGGCAAAATGGATGATATGTTTGCCTTATTTCAAATCACTAAGTTTTGTATTATGGTGGTATACTCATACTGCTTTCTTATCAACTCAGAAATCCATTATACAAAATCCATTTTTTATGGCCATCTAAATCCTTTATTCAATACCATCAGCCTGGGACATGTTAATATATTTCTGCTAGACATACCACCCAGACTTGAAATGCATAGGGCACTAAGCACATAGTGGTAGCAGCATGTTTTCCTTTAATAAAAAGACATTATTTTTGGAGGCAGTTTCACATTTACAAGAAAATTGAGCAGACAATACAGAGAGTTCCTTAAACCCTCCCTAGCTCGTCATGCCTATTATTAAGATATCTTGCATTCATCTGGTGTATTTGTTACAATTAATGAGCCAATATTGATACATTATTATTATTAACTAAAATTAACAGTTTCATTAAGGTGTACTGTTTGTGTTGTACATTCTATGGGTTTGGAAAATGTGTAATGTCATATATCCACCATGACATTTTACAGAATGGTTTCACTGCCCTAAAAATCCCCTGTGTTCCACCTATTCATCCCTCCTTCTCCCTGCAAATCCCTGGCAACAACTGTGCTTTTCATTGTCTTCATCATTCTGCCTTTTAAAGAATGTCATATAGTTCGGCTTACACAGTATGTAGTCTTTTCAGATCGGCTTCTTTCACTTAGCGATGGGCATTTAAGGTTTTTTTTTTTCCATGTCTACTCATAGTTAAATAGTGTGTACCTTTTTATCACTTAATAACATTCTATTGTATGAGTGTACCAGAGTTTGTTTATCCATTCACTTACTGAAGTTGCTTCCACCTTTGGGCAATTATGAATAAAACTCCTATAAACATCAATGTGCAGATTTTTGTGTTGACCTCAGTTTTCCATACCTTTGGTTAAATGCCAAGACACAATTACTGGATCTTATGGTGACAGTATACTTAGTTTTGTGAGAAACCACTTCCCTTCTAAAGTGGCTGTATGGGGCTGTATAGGAAATATTTGAATTAACATCCAAATCACACAATCTTTTTGTTACACTTTAAGCATTAAGAGATTCGTTGTCATAGTTACCTTGGGAGTTAGTTGCTTCTGAGGAGTTGACAAGGGCTCTCGGTAATGTGGTGCATATTAACGTTAACAGGTTATATTAATGAATAAACAATGCATGAACTATGAAATGTAAGACCATGCAGAGTATATTATTAATAAATAAATAATGATTATGTACTACGTATTTATCTTTTGACAGAGAGGTGCACAACAAAAACAAATGTTGATATTCTTGAAAATTTTGAAGTCAAGTCTCAACAATTAAATATAAATTTTGTCTTTCCATGTAAGTGATACACTAATGAATCTACAGATTTGCAAGTTTATAAGCCGAAGTGAATGAGTGCCTCCTTCTGAAAATTATTATTGGGCTTATGAGTTTATAAGCGCATGCATTTCACCCTGGTTGGCCTAAGCTGGCAATTTCCTCCAAGTGGGCATATTTGGAATACCAAATGTCACGAACAGACTGCAAAGAGAGAGGAAGGGAACATTTAGCTTCTGACAGCTGAACACAAGAAAAGGGTCCAACCAAGTTTCCTGGGAAAGCTGGAGGTTACAAACATCAGATGACCAATACTTAACTTCTCTTGTTTATTTTAATTCTTCTGTTTTAATAGACAATATTTCATTTTGACATTTTAAGGAGCATTTCTGTGTCTCTGTTCTGGCCCCTGATGTTACCTTTGGAGACTAGGGGGAAGAGAGAGGGAGTAATTAATATATTTATAAGAACATATTTTTGAGTAAGAAGAATATGCATGAGTTAATATTTATTAATATATTTTTATTAATCAAAATATATTCACAAGAAATTATTTATATTTAAGAATATACTCAATAACATATATGTAAAATATGTTATTCAGGAGTGCATTCTTAATTCACATGTTCTTTGTGCCACATGTGTCCACTGATCTCTGTGGAAGATTCATAAAAACGATATGTAAGGTATCCAAATTGCTGAAAACCACAGACAATGAGAAAAATCTTGAAGGCAGCTAGAGGAAAAATTAAGCATTTACATCAAGCATTTATCAATGAGAAGAATATATTCATCGGAAGAATTGTATTAGTCCGTTCTCACGCTGCTAATAAAGGCATACTCGAGACTCGGTAATTTGTAAAAGGGAGGTTTAATTGACTCACAGTTCAGCATGGCTGGGGAGGCCTCAGGAAACTTAAAATCATGGCAGAAGGGGAAGCAAACATGTCCTTCTTCACATGATGGCAGAAAGGAGAAGTGCTGAGCAAACGGGGGAAAAGCCCCTTATAAAACCATCAGTTCTTGTGAGAACTCACTCACTATTATGAGAACAGCAGCATGGAAGTAACCGCCCCCATGATTCAATTACCTCCCAGTGGGTCCTTCCCACAACACATGGGGATTATGGGAACTACAAGTTAAGATGAGATTTGGGTGGGGACACAGCCAAATCATATCAAGAATATATTTTAAAAATAAATCATTTTATTCAAGAATAAACTCATATAAATATGTTTATCTTTTGCACCATCAGTTTTTCCTTTTTTCTTTTAGCTTCCATCTGTCAAAGCAGAAAGCCAGGTCAGAGATAGACCAGACATCCCTTCACATTTGCTGAGACTATGACACAAGAAAATTAGTCAACCTTAAATAGTTAGCAGAAACAAATTTAACAAAATAGTCATCAGCAAATTGGCCACTCAGCAAAGTGGCTTTGTCAGTGGACCTGGTCGAGAGAGCTAGGACCTGCTGCCACAGAAACTGCCTTGGTCAGGTGAAACAACCCCACAGCAGTAAGTGTAGGTAGAAAATCAGGACTGAAGCAATTACACATGTTGTCATTGACCTTTCCATCTGCAGGGGATAATGCAGTGAAACCCTGCCACCTTTCCACAGGCTAACTCTCAGAGGAATAAAAAAAAAGTCATGTGCAGGTTGATTTGGGCTAACGAATGATCTTTCATCATTCAACTTTTGATGTTCAAAAGTGTATGTTATTGTATTTGTGCACATGTGAAATGAAAGAGAAAGGAGCTTGGACACATGAAAACCAAGGAAAGAAAAACCTAATTTGTTTTTACTAATAAAGAATAACAGAAAAAAGGGTAATACCAATTTCACTTGCCTCTATGTCTCTTTTCTATGCCCTCAGGAAGTACAATTTACCACTTTGGGAAGCTTAGGAGGGAGCATCGCTTAAGACCAGGAGTTCAAGACCAGCCTGGGCATCATATTGATGTCTCTTCTAAAAGCACTACTAATGCAATAAAATGTATTCTCGTTGAAAATTACATCTGCAGAGAATAAAACAGGAAAAAAACTGCTGTCTTTTCATACTCAATTGTTTATCTTCTTATCTGATTCATCTTGCCATTGTATGTTGCATATAAGTTGTAATAAACTAAAATTTAACATATTGTGGTACATATACACCGTGGAATAGTGGAATACTATGCAACTATAAAAAAGAATGAGATCTTGTCCTTTTCAGGAACATGATGAAGCTGGAGGCCATTATCCTTAGCAAACTAACACAGGAACTGAAAACAAAATACTGCATCTTCTCACCTACAAGTGGGAGTTAAACGATGAGAACACATGGATACATAGAGGGGAATGACACACACTGGGGCCTACCTGAGAGTGGAGGGTGGGAGGAGGGAAAGGGGTACAAAAAATAACTATTGGTTACTAGGCTTAATACCTGAGTGATGAAATAATCTGTACAACAAACCCCTATGACATGTGTTTACCTATATAACAAACCTGCCCATGTAACCCAAACTTAAAATAAAAGTTTAATACATAAATATATATATAGTGGCATTTTGGACAGACATTTACATATAGAGATGCATGAATACATAGATCAATAGATGTATGTATTCACGGGTTATTATGAATGCAAATATGCATTTAAAAACAGGGTTTCCAGCACTTTGGGAGGCCGAGGCGGGCAGATCACGAGATCAGGAGATCGAGACCATCCTGGCTAACACAGTGAAACCCTGTATCTATAAGAATACACACACAAAAAATAGCCAGGCATGGTGGTGGGCACTTGTAGTCCCAGCTACTCAGGAGGCTGAGGTAGGAGAACTGCTTGAACCTGGGAGGCGGAGGTTGCAGTGAGCTGAGATTGCGCCACTGCACTCCAGCCTGGGTGACAGAGTGAGACTCCATCTCAAAAAAAAAAAAAAAAAAAAAGGATTTCTGGGCATTTTTGGTTGTCATTTTGTCTGTTTTGTTTTTATCTATTGACACCAGCAGGAAGGCTTACTTTTTTATAGTAGGTATATATTTCAAACCATAGTCTTAGGTCTTGTGACATAGTTAAAGGAAACATCATATAAGAGCTCAGAGATGTAAAATAGAGCCATTTATGATGGTTTTGAGAACCTGTAATGATACATATATGTTAATTTCATTTAGGTTTTCTGCGTTTGGAACTGTGTACAGGTAAGATGCTCTAAGCTACCATATAGCAAAATTTAAATGAAAATTACCATTACACTTATTTAGCTCCAAATAATTTAATAACTATTACTGGGTTGTTACTAGAAAGAAAAACAGCTCACTGTAATAGTTAACGAAGTAAAGCAGTCCCAATCAAATCTTGCATTGCCCTGACTCGTGTTTTGCTAAAGGAGAGGGAGAGGCATTTTGTTGCATTTCCAGCTGGCTTCCTGGGGAAACAGAACACATTTGGAGAATGTGTTCCCCTTTGTTAATTGTGACACATGTGTCCAGTGACCCCCGATGAAGAACTCTTAAAGTGATATGGAATGTGTTCAAATAGCTGAAAACCAGAGACAAAGAGAAATCAACACAAAAACTGAAAATCTCTCATTTTTCTCAAAAGAGAAACATCTTGAGGAAGCTAGAGGAAAAAAGACATTATCAAACAAGAAAAAGGTTAAGAATGGGAGCTGACTTCATATCAGAAACCATGAAAGCAAGAAACGAAGTGACACTTTTGAAGTCATAGAAGAATTTTTAAAAACCTATCAACCCAGAATTCTATAACCATTGAAAAATTCTTTAAATATTTGTTAATTACTCTGGTGATTTTGAATTAAGGTGAAGTTGAATTCCCCTCATGTGGCTTGCAAGTTAGTCTTGTTTTTGTGGTTTGGGTTTTTGTTTTTGAGATAAGGTCTTCCTCTGTCATCCAGGCCGAAGTGCATTGGCACAATCACAGCTCACTGCAACCCCAACATCCCAGACTCAAGTGATCCTCCCACCTCAGCCTCCCACATTGCTGAGACTACAGGTGCACTCCATCACACCTGGCTAATTTTTGTACCTTTGTAGAGATGGGGTTTCACCATGTTGTCCAGGCTGGTTTTGAACTTCTGGGCTCAAGCAATCTGCCCACCTTGGTCTCTCAAAGTCCTGGAATTACAGACATGAGCCACTGTGCCCAGTCTTGCAGGTTGGTCTTAATGACTGACTTTTAAGAAATGGAATATGGAAAAGTAAAAACTGTAATTTTGTAGTGGAGGAAATCATCAAGTCACCAACATAGCCAAGTAATCAAGGTTAACATCAACAATGAAAAGTCATATGGCTACCTCACACCACCGTGACACAATGGGAAGGTCAGTTCAATTATGTGAAATTCTTCCTCCAAATTTACAACCCCACTTAAATCAAGAGAAAACATAAGATGAACCCAAATCATTTGATGCACATTCTAAAAAATATCTGGTCAGTAGTCTTCAAAGTGTCAAAGCTAGGAAAGACAGAGAGATTGTCCCTAATTGAAGTCGACTAAGGAGACATGAAGACTAAACACAATATGAGATCCTGGATGGTACCTGGGAACAAAGAGAATAAATTAGTTAAAAACAAAACAAAACAAAACAAAAACTGGTGAAATGTGGGCCGGGCACGGTGGCTCACTCCTGTAATCCCAGCACTTTGGGAGGCCAAGGCAGGTGGATCACCTGAGGTCAGGAGTCTGAGACCAGCCTGGCCAGCGTGGTGAAATCCCATCTCTAATAAAAATGCAAAAATTAGCCGGATGTGGTGTTGGGCACCTGTCATCCAAGCTGCTCGGGTGGCTGAGGAATGAAAATCACTTGAAACCAAGAGGTTGAGGTTACAGTGAGCCAAGATCGCACCACTGCACTCCAGCCTAGGCATTAGAGTGAGACTTCCTCTCAAGAATGAAAAACTGGTTAAATATAGCCTGTCATTTAGGTAATAGTATTGTACAATGTTAATTTCTTATTTTTAATAAATGTGCCATGGTAACATAAGAGGTTAACATCAGAAGAAACTAAGTGAAGAGTGTATAGAAACTGTCTTTACCATCTTTGCAACTCTATGTAAATCTAAAATTATTCCAGAGAATGACTTCACAAGGTGGCAGAATAGAATTTCTCCAGCTCCACACCCCCACACGGAAATCCAACTAGCAACTATCCACAGGCAAGAATACCTTTCTGTATATCCCAGAACTCAGGAGTGAGACTGAGACACCCAATTGTACTGCAGAACTAAGAAAAGCTGTGCTTTGAAGGGTAAGAGGAACAGTTCATTTTGAGCATGCCACCCCTCCACCAAGCTGGCATAGCACGACACACAGAGGATTTCACCAGACCCACAATTTCTACAGTGGGAAAAGAAAGTTGGAGGTGGACATTCAGCTTGCCCACCATTCTAGGACCCTTCACAGGAGGCTCACCCTTGTCTTATACCACAGGAAACATTAGGAGTGCCATCGGGGCTAGACCACCTGGGGTCAGCTAGAAACAAAGAATGGGAGTAGATCTCACAGAGACTAGCATGTAGTTAGTCTGCATTCTGGCTAATGGAGGCATCATATGAGAGAGATTAGCCAACAGCATTGTACCGCAGGAAGTACAGCTCACAGGTGTACCCAGCTAGCATCCCTCGCCAGCTTTCCTACATAGACCTGGTGCTTTCTACAGCATTGCCCAGGCTAGAAGGCAAGTGAAAGTCAGCACTTCTCTGCAGAGGGTACATCTGGTCCCCACCCAGCACCAGCAGCTGACCAGGGACTCCACTAAGCTTTGTTAAAGCCTACCTTAGGCCAGGAGACAAGATCAAGTCCGCACATATGTGTGGGGCATAATGGCTTCTAGTCCTGATCAGCCCTGTGTAGCTGAGCAACAACACCAGAGTCTTTAGGTGACCATAGAGCTCAGCCCAGAGGCTTGCTCAACTACAGATTCTAAACAACAATACCATCCAACCAGCGGAGACAGCCTACGATCCTGCCGGATCAGAGTGAACTGCAGAGTCCAGTTAGCAGTACCATTCAACCTTAGGGCTCAGGAAGTGACACAGCCCAACTAGAGAACCTGACACCAAGCTCTGCCCGTCCAGGGTCATTGCCAGCTAACACATCCAGAATCCCTTCCTACGAAGTAGTAAAGATCTGTCAAAGCCTGGAAGAGGTGGCCGTCTCCTCAAACACAGAAGCATCAATGCAAGACAGAAGTATTATGAAAAGTCAGGGAAATATGATACCACTAAAAGAAAATAATAAAGATCAGATAATAGATCTGGAATATAAGGTGATCTATAAAATGACTGACAAAGAGTTCAGGATAACCCCCTTAAAGAAGTTCAGGGAACTCCAATTAAATTAAATTAACTTTGAAACCAATTCATGAACAAAATGAGAAATTGACAAAGAACTAGAGATGATAAATAGAAACCAAATAGAAATCTGAGACATAAAGAATACAATAATTTAACTGAAAATGTCAATGGAAAGCTTTGACAGCAGACTTGATCAAGCAAAAGAAAGGATCACTGAATTCAAAGATAGGTATCTTGAAATTATCCAGTCTGAAAAGCAAAAAGAAAAAGAATAAAGAAGGCCTACAGGAATTATGAGATACCATCAGGCAAACTAATATTCACATAATCGTAGATTCAGAAGAAGATAGAGAAGAAGGCCCAAAAAGGATATTTAAGAAAATGGCTGAACATTTCCCCAATCTGGGGAAAGATGACAACATCTAAATACAGGAAGCTCAAAAGTCTCCAATCAAATTCCACTCAAAAAGGAATTTACCAAGATAAAACATAATCAATTTATCAAAAATCAAAGACAAAGAAACAAAACTGAAAGCAGCAAGAGATAAGAAACATATCACATTCAAGGGAACCACAATATGACTTTCAGTTGACTTCTTAGCAGAAACTCTGCAGGCCAAGAGAGATTGGGGTGATATATTCAAAGTGCTGAAGAAAAAGAACTGCCAACCAGGAATTTTTTACTTGGCAAAGCTGTCCTTAAAAAATAAGAGAGAATTGGCTGGGCGGGGTGGTTCACGCCTATAATCCCAGCACTTTGGGAGGCCTAGGTGGGCAGATCACGAGGTCAGGAGATCGAGACCATTCTGGCCAACACGGTGAAACCCCATCTCTACTAAAAATACAAAAATTAGCTGGGTGTGGTGGCGTGCACCTGTATTCCCAGCTACTTGGGAGCCTGAGGCAGGAGAATCACTTGAACTTGGGAGGGAGAGGTTGCAGTGAGCCAAGATTGCAGCGGCAGAGCAAGACTCCATCTCAAAAAAAAAAAAAAGATAAAAAAAGAAATAAGAGAGAATTCCAACTTCCCCAGACAAACAAAACCTAAGGGAGTCTATTACATTATCCCTGCCTTACAGGAATGGCTAAAGGCAGTTCTTTAAGCTGAAATGGAAGGTTTCTACTTAATAACAAAAAAAATGCATGTAAAAATCTCAATAACTCAATGGTATTAAGTAATACATAATCAAACTCATTCTCTAACACTGTATGGGTGATACGTAAAGCAGTCGTATCCTTACTGTGATGATTAAAAGGAAAAACTATTAAAAGCAACTGTAGCTGCAATTGTTAAGGAATACAAATTACAAAAACAAATTAAAAATTTTACATCAAAATTATAAAAGGGGGGAGTGAGAATATGAGATTAAAGTTCAATTATTATCAGCTTAATGTAGCGTGTTATAAAGCTCAGATATTTTATGTAAGCCTCATGGTAACCACAAAGCAAAAAGAAAACAACAAGAGAGAAATAAAGAAACAGGGACTTACAAAAAATTCAGAAAATGAATGACAAAACAGCAGTAGCAAGTGCTTACCTATCAGTAATTACTTTGAATGTAAACAGATTAAATTCTCCAACCAAGAGACTCAGGACAGCTGAATAAATTTTCTTTTTAAAGAACCATATGCTGCCTACAAGAGACTCACTCTACTAGTGAGGACACATACAGACTGAAACTGAAGGTATGGAAAAAGATACTCAATTCAAATAGACACCAACAGAGACCAGGAGTATCTATATTTATATCAATCAAAATCGTCTTTAAATCAAAAACTGTAAAAAGAGATAAAGAAGGTCATTAAATAATGAGAAAGGGGTCAGTTCACCAAGAGGACATAACAGTTGTAATTATATATGCACACAACATCAGAGCACCTAAATACGTAAAGCAATTATTAAATGACATGAAGGGATAAATAAATGGCAATACTACAATATTATGGAACCTCAACACCGCTCTTTCAAAAATGTCCATACAACCCAAAATGATCTACAGTGTCAATGTAATCTCTCTCAAAATTGCAATGTCATTTTTCACAGCAATAAAAAATATCCTTAAATTTGTGTGGAATTACAAAAGACCCTAAAGAGTCAAAACGATCTTGGGCAAAAGGAAAAAAGCTGGTGTCATTACCCTCCCTAATTTCAAAAATCTTATGAAGTTATTGTAATGAAAATAGCATGACACTGGCATAAAAATAAGCTGACTGATGAAACACGATAGAAAGCCCAGAAATCAACCCATGCATGTATGATCAATTGATTTTTGACCAAGGTGCCAAGAACACACAATGGGGAAAGGACAATATCTTCAATAAATAGTGTGGGGAAAACTAGCTATCCACATGAAGGAGAATGAAATCAGATCCATATTTTATACCACATACAAAAATCAACCCAAATGGATTAAAAATCTAAACATAATATCTGAAACTGTGAAACTACTAAAAGAAAACAGAAAAATCCCCACAATATTGGCTGGGGCAATGATTATTTGGATATGACCCCAAAAGCACAGGCAACAGAAGCAAAAAGCAAAAAGAGAGAAATAAAATGGCATCAAACTAAAAAGCTTCTTCATAGCAAACCTTTAAAGTGAAGGGACAGCCCACAGAACGGGAAAAAATATTTGCAAACTATACAGCTAATAAAGGATCAATATCCAAAACATAAGAAACTCAAACAACACAAATACCATCAGTCTAAGTTGGTGAGCCCTTTCAAACTGCAGCTCACTTTATTTATTTATCTATTTTTTTTGAGACGGAGTCTCGCTCTGTGGCCCAGGCTGGAGTGCAGTGGCGTATCTTGGCTCACTGCAAGCTCCGCCTCCCAGGTTCACGCCGTTCTCTTGCTTCTGCCTCCAGAGTAGCTGGGACTACAGGTGCCCGCCACCACACCCGACTAATTTTTTGTGTTTTTAGTAGAAACGGGGTTTCACCGTGTTAGCCAGGATGGTGTCCATCTCCTGACCTTGTGATCTGCCCGTCTCGGCCTCTGAAAGTGCTGGGATTACAGGCGTGAGCCACCGCACCCGGCCTTTTTTTTTTTTTTTTTTTTTTTTACTTTAAGTTGTGGCGTACATGTGTAGAAAGTGCAGGTTTGTTACATAGGTATGCATGTTCCATGGTGGTTTGCTGCACCTATCAACCCGTCATCTAGATTTTTTTTTTTTTTTTTCTGAGACGGAGTCTCGCACTGTCATCCAGGCTGGGGTGCAGCGGCGCGATCTTGGCTCACTGCAAGCTCCGCCTCCCAGGTTCACACCGTTCTCTTGCTTCTGCCTCCAGAGTAGCTGGGACTACAGGTGCCCGCCACCACGCCCGACTAATTTTTTGTATTTTTAGTAGAGACGGGGTTTCACCGTGTTAGCCAGGATGGTCTCGATCTCCTGACCTCGTGATCCGCCCGCCTCGGCCACCCAAAGTGCTGGGATGACAGGCAGGAGCCCCCACGCCCGGCCCCATCATCTAGGTTGTAAGCCCCACAGGCATTAGGTATTTCTCCTAATACCCCCTCCCCTTGCCCCCAACCCCGTAACAGGCCCCAGTGTGTGATATTCCCCTCCCTGTGTCCATGTGTTCTCATTGTTCAGCTTCCACTTAGGAGTGAGAACACGCAGTGTTTGATTTTGTGTTCCTGTGTGAGTTTGCTGAGAATGATGACTTCCAGATTCATCCATGTCCCTGCAAAGAACATGAACTCATTCTCTTTTATGGCTACATAGTATTCCATGGTGTATATGTCCCACATTTTCTTTATCCAGTCTATCATTGGTGGGCATTTGGGTTGGTTCCAAGTCTTTGCTATTGTAAATAGTGTTGCAATAAACATACATGTGTATGTGTCTTTAGAGTAGAATGATTTATAACCCCTTGGGTATATACCCAGTAATGGGAATGTGCAGCTCACATTTTTAATTTGCTCAGAGTTTTCTTCTCTTTGGATGCATATTCATTGTCTCTGCTTCTTTTTCTTTTTCAGAATTTTCAGATTTGTGTAAATTTCCTGTATCGATTGCCACGTCACTTTCATTTTCCATCCCAACTTTGTCTCTTAGTATTTTTGCTCTGAGACTTGAAATGGTCCATCTTTTCCTTTGCTGGTCTCCAAGCCCTCCTCTAGCCCTGAGGTAGGAAAGCCCACAATAGCTCTCCTACCACTCTCAGGCCTTCATCTGCCTGCTGACGGTCCAAAAACGTCTGCTTCAGGAGCACAGGTTGGAGTTAGAAGTGAAATTAGAGGAAAATTAGAAGATTTTAAACTATTATTTCCCCAGAACCGCACAGAATCGGCAGCTACATTAAATTGCTTACCCACAGAGCTGATTTTAGAAATACATAACTGCAGACATTTTTAATGGTGACTGTCCCGTTAAAAGGTAATAGGGATGCATGTGTCCCCATTAAAGGACTTGCCTTGTTCCATTAAAAGGTAATGGGGATGCATGTGTGTGTGTGTACATCTGTGTGTGTTATTATCCACCAAAAAGCAGCAAAAGTTTTTTATATATATTTTAAAGAAAATAATAGGAGAAGGGTTTTGTCATGCTATACTTAGAATTCTGAACATCATAACTCTTATTACAATGTATGTTTTAAGGTTAAAAAACAGTATTATTTAATGTGGAAAACCTTGGTAAATGACATTCTATTTATAATATATATTTTATATTCATAATTATGTTATACTCATATGCAATATTCAACACTAATATAATTTGTTTTATGGTACACCTGGCACGTAATTCTCTCATATCTTGGAGATGGTTCACATACATTTTTCTAATTCTGTCCTGACTAGTCTTCCTATTAACTGTTTAAAGAACTTTATACTCCACTATGGAAATCCTTCTTTTTAATAAATAAATGTGCTTTATGTAATATTTCCATAAATAGTTTTAAATTACACCTGGACCATGACTGATACAGAAATATGTACATACACACATATCTATATCTATATTTACATGTATAAACATATGTACACATATCTATATAGAGAAATGTATTTCTATCTGTCTTTCCTATTGGATGTCTTGAAACTCCATCTTTGGGTTCCTTTCTTTTAACTTAAAACCTATTTTTCCTACTAAAATGTAATGAAAAAAATAAAACCAACTGGGAGTACTAATAGTTGGCATATTCTTACTAATTTATGCCTCAGTGGGACAATATTTTATCAACTCTTAGCATGGAAAAACAAATATACTTTGGTTTTGACAGAAAAAAAGGAGAAAAAACATTAAGCATCTCAGGCAAGAAAGGGATGGGAAAAGCGTGATTTGGGTGAAGCTTAGTAGTGAAGTAAATGTCACATGGTAGCCTAAGAAGCTGAGGACTATTTTCACTTGCATGACAATTTTTAGTAGAGTTGCTTAGTAACTTTAAAAACAGATTTAATACATTTTTTCTCTTAAAAAATCTACAGCAAGAAATCCAGAAACCAATACAATTTCTATCATTTCAATCCAGAATTCTTTCAATTGTTTCAGGTTATGGAGGCATTGGCCCATAAAATATTTTGCCCGATAATGTTTTCCAAAAAGGGAAATCTTTTCTGCTCTCATCAACAACAAAATGTCTGGAAGAAAAAGGAAATATTGAGGAATAAAAATTTGGCTGAAGAGCCTCTCTACTTAAAGGAATGAAAGGTGTTTCAAAAAGTTACTAACAATAAGCACAAAAACAATTAAACATTAAATATAGAAACAAAAGAAATATTTCATGACTTTCTGTAGCTCTTATTGGCAATCAAAAACCAGAAAACAAAAGCAGCAGGGGGTAATGCAAGAATAAATGAAGTGCAGAGAAAGGGCAAACATGAGTAAATAGTAATGAAAGCTTTTTAAAACTACAATAATAATAATATGTTGTAGAAATATAAAATGCAATAAAAAAGTGTATTACAACAATGGCACAAGGGTGAGAGATACACAAATACATGGAAGTAAACTTGTAAGGATCTTGCATTCTTTGGGAAGTGGCCAAAGTACTAATAACTTAAGAGAACATATTGTGATCTTGAGGGAAATGACTAAAAGTTTCATTACAGCTGCAAAGCTAATACAGGAGATTCATAGCCAACAATTGGAAATTACCCAAAAATTAATCAATAAAAGAATGGATAAACAAATCCATTGTATGAATTCCATTCATATAATGGAAGAGTACATAACAGTGGAAAGGAATGAACTAAAAATATCTACCAAAAATTGGAGGAATATCAAAACATTTTGCTAAGGAAAATGAGCAAGACACAAGATGACATACTGTATGATTCCATTTATATGTTCAAGAAAAGGCAAAACTAATCAATGGTGATAAGAGATTGTTTTGGAAAGGACACAGGAAACTTCATAGGTAATGGAAATGTTCTATATGTTGATCTGAATGAGGGTAAAGAGAGAGAAGGAGGAAGAGAGAAAGAGAGAGTCATTGAATAATACTGAAGATCTGAGCTAAGAGTCCTTAATGGATATACTAATCTTAAAAGGAGCCTTCTTAAATTGTACCACACACTTTAACCTGGATTCATAAAGCATCAAAAGTAGAAGGGATATAGAGGGATCATTTATTCCAATCTCCTCAATTTTACAGATGAAAAAACAGACACAGAAGAATAGTTGCTGTATTAGTCTGTTCTCACACTTCTATAAAGAACTGCCCAAGACTGGGGAATTTTTTTTTTTTTTTGAGATGGAGTCTCATTCTGTAGCCAGGCTGGAGAGCAGTGGCACAGTCTTGGCTCACTGCAACCTCTGCCTTCCGGGTTCTAGTAATTCTCCTGCCTCAGCCTCCTGAGTAGCTGGGAGTGCAGGCACATGCCAACACACCCAGCTAATTTTTGTATTTTTAGTAGACACAGGTTTTCACCATGTTGGCCAGGATGGTCTCAATCTCTTGACCTCATGATCCACCCACCTTAGCTTCCCAAAGTGCTGGGAGTACAGGCATGAGCCACTGCGCCCAGTGAGACTGGGTAATTTATGAAGAAAAGAGGTTTAATTGACTCACAGTTCCACAGGCTGTACAGGAAGCATAACTAGGAAGCCTCAGGAAACTTACAATCATGGTAGAAGGTGAAGGGGAAGCAAGCATGTCTTACCATAGCAGAGCAGGAGAGGAAGAGTGAAGGCGGCAGTGCCACACATTTTTAAAACATCAGGTCTCATGATAACTCACTCATTATCATGAAAACAGCAAGGGGGAATCTGCTCCCATGATCTAATCAGCTCCCACCAGGTCCCAATTCAACATGAGATTTGGGTGGCAACACATAGCCAAACCATATTATGCCACCCCTAGTCCCTGCCAAATCTCATGTCCTTCTCACATTTCAAAACACAAGCATGCCTTCCCAAAAGTCCTCCAAAGTCTTAATTCCTTCCAGTACTAACTCAAAAGTCCAAGTCCAAAGTGTCATCTGGAACAAGGCAAGTCCTTTCTGCCTATGTGCCTATAAAACCAAAAACAAATTAGGTACTTCCAAGATACAATAAGGGTACAGTCATTGTGTAAATGTTCCCATTCCAAATGAGAGAAATTGGCAAAAACAAAAGGGCTACAGGTCCCATGCTAGTCTGAAATCCAACAGGGGAGTCATTACATTTTAAAGCTTCAAAATAATCTCCTTTGACTTTGTCTCACATCCCAGATACATTAATGCAATGGGTGGCCTCCCAAGGCCTTAGAAAGTTCTGCCCCTGTAGCTTTGCATCATACAGCCTCCACGGCTGCTTTCTCAGGCTGGAATTGAGTGCCTGTGGCTTTTCCAAGCACATGGTGCAAAATGTCAGCAGATCTACCATTCTGGGATCTGGAGGACAGTGGCCCTCTTCTCATAGCTTCACTAGGCAGTGCCCCAGTGGGGACTCTGTGTGGGGCCTCCAACCCCACATTTCCCCCCTGCACTGCCCTAGTAGATGATCTCCACAAGGTCTCCACCCTTGCAGCAGACTTCTGCCTGGACATCCACACATCCTCTTAAACCTAGGTAGAGTTTGCCAAACCTCAACTCTTGCCTTCTGCACACCTGCAGGCCCAACACAATGTGGAAGTCACCAAGGCTTGGGGCTTACACCCTCTGAAGCAATGGACAAGCTGTATCTTGGCCCCTTTTAGCCAAGGCTGGAGCTGAAGTGACCGTGATGCAGGATGCCATGTCCCTAGGCTGCACAGAGCAGTGGGTCCCTGAGCCTGGCCCACAAAACCATTTTTGCCTCCAGGCCTGTGATGGGAGGGGTTGCCTTGAAGTTCTCTGAAATATCTCGGAGGCATTTTCCCCCTTCTCTTGGCTATTAACATTCGGCTCCTCTTTACTTATGCAAATTTCTGCAGCCTTCTTGAGTTACTCCCGAGAAGATGGGTTTTCTTTTCTACCACATGGCCAGGCTGCAAATTTTCTGAACTTTTATGCTCTGCTTCCCTTTTAAATGTAAGTCCCAGTTGCAGGTCATTTTCTTTGTTTATGCAAATAAGCATAGGCTTTTAGAAGCAGCCAGACCACCTCTTGAATGCTTTGCTGCTTAGAAATTTCTTCCAACAGATACCCTAAACCACCTCTCTCAAGTTCAAAGTTCCATAGATCCCTAGAGCAGGGGCACAATGCCATCAGTCTCTTTGCTAAAGCATAGCAAGAGTGACCTTTACTCCAGTTCCCAATAAGTTCCTCATCTCTATCTGAGATCATTTCAGCCTGGACTTCACTGTCCGTATCACTATCAGCATTTTGGTCACAACCATGCAACAAGTCTCTAGGGAGTTCCAAACTTTCCCTTATCTTCCTGTCTTCTTCTGATCCCTACAAACTCTTTCAACCTCTGCCTGCTACCCGGTTCCAAAGTCACTACCACATTTTCAGGTATCTTTACTGCAATGTCCCACTTCTCTGCTACCAATTTTCTGTATTAGTTTATTGCTATAAAGAACTACCTGAGACTGGGCAATTTATTTTTAAAAAGAGGCTTAACTGACTCTCAGTTCCATACGCTGTGCAGGAGGCATGGCTGGGGAGGCCTCAGGAAACTTACAATCATGGCATAAGGTGAAGAGGAAGCAAGCACATATTCACTTGGCCAGCAGGAGAGAGAGTGAAGGGGGTGGTGCTACACACTTTTAAACAACTAGATCTTGAGAGAACTCATTATCACAAGAACATCAAGGGGGAAATCTTCCCCCAGGATCCAGTTACCTCCCACCAGCTCCCTCCCCCAACATTGGGGATTACAATTCAATGTGAGATTTGGGTGGGGACACAGAGAAGAGCCAAACTATATCAGATACCTTGTCACAGTCTATGGTGCAACTTGTAAATGGAAGAGCCAGTGCTAGGATCCAGTTATCTTGTATCCACTGCAGCACTTGCTCAGAACCATTTTTTATGAAAAATTCAAATTCCATAAGAATTAAATGAAGGCAGAAGACAAATAATATAGCATTTTAAAATTAATTCATACAGTTCATAAGTCAGAAGACAAATAATATAGCATTCTAAAATTAATTCATACTGTTCTTTTATTCCAAACTTAATCTTAGTTGTCTCATTAAGTGAAAGTTTCTGGGTTGACCACCGATGAAGACACAGACAGAAGCTATGAATTTTACACATACTTTGATCACATTTTTTCTTGCCTGAATTATTAGAAGAATAACACATTTCATAGTGCTTGATTGCTAAGTGAGACAGATAAATGTAAGATTATTTTTCAAGCAATATACTTGCTCGTCTTTCAGGAAGCACTTTACTCATGATTACATGTGCACTTAGATAAAAGTACAGTTTTTATCTTGATCGTCACTCATGATGTAATTATTCATAAACTTAAGAAAAGAAGTTTCTTTCAGCATGACAAATGGTTCTCATGCTTGTGACATGACACTTTTGATCTGTTACGTGAAGGGAAAGGTTTTTCTTCCACCTACCTAAAATTTTCCCCAATACAAGAAATTTGACAGCACTGAATGAATTCTGTACCTGACAGGATGACTTGTCTCCTTGCATTCTGTTAACCTAGCAATTTGTTCCAATAGAAGCATTCAAATGAAGAGTAACTTTGTGATAAAAAGACAGGAAGCAAAGGGAAACCAAGGGAAAAAAATCATAAAATAAACCACCTGTTAGTGCTACCAAAAAGATTAAGAGATCAATTCCAAGATTTATATACTAAGAGGAAAATATTTTTAACCAACTTATAGAATGCCATAAGCTGCCACTCCACCTGCTATCTCCTTTCCCAATTTACTTTGCTTCATAGGATATCTATAACTGGGAGGATCTACAAAGAAATACAATGCATTACTTTATACCTCAAACCTTTTAACTAAGAATAAAATATTATATGAGGCAGAGAAATGTTCTATCTATAGATTTAATATCTAAATGATTTTCTTCAAAAGCCAGTAACAGAGTAAAGTTTATTTTGTGGTGACTTTTCATTATTTATCCTTATTTTAATCAAAATCAGGTTGTTTTTCTTGTTCTAAATTGCTATTATATATAGCATTTGTGGTTTGACAATTCAATGAAAATAGGTTTTCACTGAAATATCAATTCAAAGTTTCTACCAGTAGTATCCAGTGATAAAATCGACTATGTTTCCTTATGAACTAAAAGCAAAACTTGGCATCTAAGTAATCAAATGTTAATAATAGCTTGGATAGATTCTCATTGTTAAACAAAAGCAAAGCAAAGAACAAAAGCAAAACCAAACAAAACGCTGTAATTATATTTGACTTCACTTCTTACTTATACATACATATATATATATATGTATATCATTGGTTGGGAATTTTTTCCCAGTCATTTATTATCAAATGTTTGTGTAAAGTCATTGATGCTAGAAAGTCATAATTTTAATTAATGCGTTACCTCTACAATTGCTTCTTTCATGTTCATTCTAAAATGGTGAAACTGCTATCAGCTAAGTTTTTTAAATCAAAGTAAAAGGAATCAGAATCTTGATGTCAGTCTAGCCTGTACCTGACCTGCAAACTCCCTAAAAAGGAAAAAAAAAACTGTATTTAAAACTTCTCATGTAGAGTCAAGGATACTTTTTAAGTCCCCTTTCCTGGAATATTGATTACTTAAGTGCTTTTCCAGAATCTCTGAGCTCAGTTACAGTCAGCCCTTCCTATCCATAGGTTCTGCATCCATGGATTCATCCAATCATGGATAAAGTATCTTCAAAAATTAAAAATAACACAAATTTTAAAACAGTATGTAAAACAACGATTTATATAGTGTTTACATTGCACTGGGAATTATAAGTAATCTAGAGATTATTTAAAGAGAGAGTGTAAGTGTGGGTTACATGCAAATACTTCATCATTTACATAAGGAACTCAAGCATCCATGGGTTTTGGTATCCCCAGGGAGTCCTGGAACCAATGCGCCACCAATACTGTGTTAAGTATCAAGACAAATGGATTAATGATAAGCTGTGTCTTCTCTACAGTTCTTTCACCACGTTCTTCCTTTAGAAAAACACTAAAGTAAGTATGAAAAGCTTTGGCTCTAATTTCTCATAAATTACTTATAATTTGATATTTACAAATATAATTATGAATTATAAGTTGATATCGTATTGTAATAACATTTTGTTTCTATAATCATGCCTCTTTTTAATGTGATTTTCTCATGTATTTTAATATATTGCAGAAATGCAATAACTGAAGAACTTGTTTTTTGTACAGTGAGAAATTTGCATACAAAGTCTTCTACCATAATAAAAAAAATGAAGAGGAGCACCAAAACAAGTAATTTGCCAAGAGTCAGTTTTCCTTGGATTCGTATATTCCAATTCCCCTGCCACCACCCCACACAGGCATGTTCACATTTGCCACCACTCTCTCACTGCCTGCAATGAGATCTAGTTAGCCAGAGATGTTTTTCAGGCTTTTTCAGATATTATGTTCATGTTTTGACTTGCCATGTAGCATAGTTAAGGAGGCCTGACTTTGTTTTCCTACTGTGAAAGGTTTGGAGAGTTTGATGTCCCACTGGGCTGAATGAATGACAGTCAATTCAACTTTCTTCCTCATGTAGGTATGCATAAGTGACTTCTCAACTATTAGAAAGTTACTTTTAAGTAGGATTCACTTGACTAACAACCACCTTAATATTTCTCTTCTTCTCTTAAAAGGAAGAGAAACATTTGCCATATAAAATACTGTATATCTTATTTCAATATAAATGGCAAATTTGATTTTTATTGTTCATATGCAATACTAAAGACCCCCAGCAACATTTCGAATCAGAGTTTCACATCAAATATGTAAAATTGCCAAACTTGAACTGAAAGGCATCTTAATTTCATCATTGAAATGGTAACTTTTGCAATAAATATTTTGAATATTACTGAAAAATAAAAGAGAATGAAAGTTGGAGGGCATGTCATTTTTTTATGTGTAGCTTGAACACTGCGATGATCCACCTCATTGCCATAATATTTTTATAATTTAATTTTCTCATTAACTCTCATTCACTTTGAAAAATATTTGCCATGTTGCACAAGGATAACCAAAAGATATTCCTCAGAGAAGGCACACACATAAATCAGTAAGCTTGGAGCTCATGTCTGTTATGTAGTTTTGGAATTATTCCAAAGACTTACATAGTTTGCTATGTTTTGCTGTAACAAGAACTTAGACTGTACTCCCTCCACCCCTCAAGAATGCGGTGTCTGCCGGGCGCGGTGGCTTCTGCCTGTAATCCCAGCACTTTGGGTGGCCGAGGACGGAGGATCATGAGGTCAGGAGTTTGAGAGCAGGCAGTTTGAGACCATCCTGGCCAACATGGTAGACCCCGTCCCTACTGAAAATACAAAATTAGCCGGGTGTGGTGGCGTGCGCCTGTAATCCCAGCTACTCAGGAGGCTGAGGCAGCAGAATCACTTGAACCCAGGAGGCAGAGGTTGCAGTGAGCTGAGATCACACCACTGCACTCCAGCCTGGGTGACAGAGCAAGACACCGTCTCGGTGGGAGAAAAAGAATGCAATGTCAGAGCTCATCAGACCCATCCTATGTGAGTTACTGACCTCAACCACTGGATTCCAAAATACATATAAACATAAGAGCTCGATGAACACTTTGAGAACTTCAGTAAGTCTCAGCCACTTCTCCAAAAATGGAGAGCATATTCTGTGACAGGGCTGCCCTGCCAGTCACTTCTTGGAAGGCTGAACTCATGCAGCAACAGCGCCCCCCCCGTCAGCCGCTGAGCTATGAAGCCTCGCCTGTATCACTGGCACCACCCACTTGGTGTCAAGGGACCCTAGGTGTCTTTGAGGATCTCCATGGTGTCAGACACCATCTCTCCAGAGAATTCGCTTGAAAAAAAGGGTGCACCTCAAACTTTCATTCGATTTGCCTTTCCACAGAGGTCTGCTTCCATTTCTACTTCAGGAACTAGACTTTAATATTTGGAACTCACTCCCTCTGTGGTTAATGTGCCTCATCTTTTGAGTGTATTCCCTGTAGATTTGTTCACATTATTCTTCTCCTTTTCGAGCATTGTGAACTTAAGAAAACAAATTCTCCTTGCATGGCAATAACCATGTGATTTGTGAAATCATACTTTGAGCATCTTATTTTAGCCATACAAAACAGCGTGGCTCAGAAATTCAATGTGATCGTTCCTCTGGTCAGTGACATATCCCCATGAAGTGAAGCAGCAAGGAAGTAAGGGAACAGGGGTTTTAGTTAAGGGGTAAAATGGATAATCTTCTTGGAAATTACAAGCAACTGAAGAGCTCATTCCAAAATATGCAGAAATCTCCGAAATCATACATACTTTTTATGTTAGCAAAACTTAAGTGCAAGGAGTCATAATTTAGGTTTATTTAAAGAATGTCTCCAGTCTTGAAATAACCTGGGTGATAAAATAATAATACAATCTTTACTTTTATCTACTTGTTTCTTTTTAATTTTAGCACATTTAATATAAGACATAAAGTAAAATATAACAGTTCTTCAATACATATTTTTCAGAACTAAATAACATTTAAGGGAGATATGCTGATAGTCTTCAAAATATTTTCATCTTAGATTACATATCATTATTTTTTGGTATCAATTTCTAATTTAAAGCTATTTTCTCACTTAGGATCCTAGTTTTTATTTAAATTTTATTTAATTTTTATCTCCTCTTTTTTCATCTATTGTTTTACAGATCGCTTACAATAATTTTCCCTCAGTGCATAGAAAGGAGTGAGCTTGACAACCACCCACCTCCTTTAAAATCAATAGAAGTTGTCTTTTATAATAAAGCTCTCCCTTATTTACTGGAGAAGTGAAGCTAAGTATACAGATGCATCAGCCTGAGTCAGAAAGAGAAGCAGATATTGCTCAGCAGGAAGCCAGGATAGTGGGATTTCCAACTTCCTCTAGGTCGTTTTGTGAAAGGTGGTATCATTTTATGTTAAGACAGATTCCCAGAAATGTTACCACCCTACACACACACACACACACACACACACACACACACACACACACACACACACACATACAGAGGCAAGGAGGAGGCTACTGTGTCTTGGGCACTTGCCTAGGCATTGCCTGAAAATTACAGATAATTGTCACTAACCAATCTAATGGCAACTGTTAAACGAAATAACCCTCAATTCAGAGTTATTTCCTATTCAAATGCAATACAATTTTTCTTTCTAATATATTAGGTTGCACAGAAACACTAAGATTGTACTTAAATATGGACTGAGGATCATTTTAAATGTTACAGTAAAGAAGTGATCACAATTTCATCTGGTTATATTAAAAGTGTTCTGGAATGGTATTGGGAATTGATTTTTTTTTTTTTTGAGATGGGGCTCTCACTATGTTGCCCAGGGTGGTCTCTATCTTCTGGGATCAAGTGATCCTTCTGCCTCAGTTTCCCATGTGGCTGGTACTACTGGTGCATGCCACTGTGTCTGTCACATTTTTTAAAATCATAAACTGATTCTAAATTATAAATAAACCAAGAGGAAAGGCAGAGGACTTACTATGCTGCTATCTTGACAACATCAAAGTAACTAATCCCCAAAAGTTTATTCAAAAATCACAAGTTGTTTCCATCTTAGACCCAATTTCTGTACCAAATAAAGCCTATTATACTCCATAGTGAAAAGTACAGATAATGAAAAGTACAGAGCCCAACGATGCTTAAATGATGCTATGTAATCTAATAGCTTTGATGAGTCAGTTTCCAAGATATATAATTATATTCAAAGAGTTCTGTCTGGTTCTGTTGATACTACAATCAAATTCTTCCTTCGCTGCAGACAACACCTTGTACTTAAGCAGAAGCTGAGTCATGCCCCCCACTATATGCCTCTAACAACAGATATGCAAAAGTCCTAGAGCTAAATGTCTGAGTGGTCCTGTTTTATAACAGATCAATAGTTCCTCAAATTAGTATTTGCCTTCCAGGCTAAAATATTTTTTCTACAGTGTTCCAAATATTCTTGCATTTCTTAGTCATTGTCATAAATAACAATGATGCTTTGATAATCCTGATAACAAACTACTTCCAAACTGCAGCAACAGAAGGAAAATGGTAGGATATACACAAAATCTTTTGAGAGATCCAGAGAGGACTGATATTAGTTATAAAAGCAATAACCTGTGGCTTTTCAAAAAGAGAAGCACATTTCTTCACAATTAAAACTAGGAATTCTCGACAGATATAGTTCACTTTCAAGTGACTAGAATTGTCGCATTCCTTATAATGTCAAATGAAATATTCTTTGTTTCCTATGTTCACCGGCTCCTTGGTCACACTTACTATTTGAGCAGAACAGTCCATCATACATCGAGAAGGCACAGTCACAAGCGATCCCTCTGTGTTTCTCTCACATCTCCCTCGGAGGTGACACACGTGGCCATAGCTATGCAGTGTCCAGCATGCCCTGGCTCCACTCTTGGAGTCACTGTGGCTCTTTCTTTCAGATCCGGGATCGTCCCTTTCAACTGCAGAAAATGAATGCATTCCAGAAAGCCTGGGTCTGGTGGCCATTTCACCTGCAAGGGAAGCACTGCAAATACAAACACATTCCTCTGTGTTTTATTCAAGATTTCATCACCAGGTCAAACTGAGGCCTTATGGAGAATAGCAGAAACTGTGATCACTCAAAAGGTCTCAAGAACAAATATAATTTTGGAAACATACATTTAATGAAATGTTAAGTAATGGCAAATTACTTCCTTTATTTATTTACTATATATATTCATATTTTACTTGACACATAATAATTGTACATATTTATGGGGTACAGTGGGATATTTCAGTAGATGTATACAATGTATAATGATCAAATCAGGGTAATTAGCATGTCCATCACCTCAAACCTTTATCATTTCTTTGTGTTGGTAACATGAAAAATCCTCTCTCCCAGCTATCTGAAAAAAAAGACAACACACTGTTATTTACTGTGGTTACCCTATAGTGCTGTACAACACTAGAACTTATTCCACCAACTAACTGTAATGTTGCAGAAGACAATACTGACCACATTTGTGAAATATTATCCTAATACGAATGATAATTATAGGTGGGGTTTTATGCTAACATAGCTGCCAAGAACTCCATAAATGAATGCCCACAATTGTAAGTGAGAAAACAAGATTATTCAATGTGGTGTGTGTGTGTGTGTGTGTGTGTGTGTTTCTATTCTCAGGCAGGGAGTTGGTTTTAGTTCTTTTTTAAGAGGCCCAAACTCATGCTACTGTAAGAATTAACTGCAAGTTAATTATTGCAAGTTGAAGTTATTTATAAGACTATGGTATGTATATACAGACACACAATTCTGAATTCACTGTGTAATGTTAGTACTCAAAATCATATATATTGCACAGGAGAACAACCTGTGTGATAATTCATGAGTTATCTCAGTCTCTAATTGGACAGTACAATTATTTACTTTAAAACAGATTAGAAATCACCAACAGAGAGCTTTTTTTTAAAATTAAATGCAAGCAGAGTAAAAAGAAATGTAGAGTAGAAAGAAATGAAGCAAAATATAGGTCTTCCTTTGGGAAAAAAGTCAAGACACAAAAGCAGTTGAAGAGATGTCTTTCATTTCCTAGAGTGATACACATATTTAGTAGTTCGGTAGTTAATTTTTGTTTAACAGCCATATTGAGGCTTTATTGGCATATAATGAATACACATGCTTAAAGTGCAGGATTTGTTAAATTTTTACTTATGTATACAACCATGAAACTATCATCACAATTAAAATAAGGAATATATCCATCACCCCAGCAAAATATTCTCCTCCCTCTTGATAACCCCTCCCCCATAACCTCCCTGCTTCCCTCAAATCCCTGGCAACCACAGATCTGATCTCTCTCATGATTAGTTTCTATTTTCCAGAATGTCATATAAATGGAACCACATAGTATTTACTTTTCTTTATCTGGCTTTTTTCTTTCAACAGAATTATTTTGAAATTCATTAATGTGTGATATGTATCAATAGTTCATTCCTTTTTATTGCTGAGTAGTATCTCGTTGTGTGAATATAGCTCAATTTGTGTGTTCATTCATTTGAAGATGGGCATTTGAATTGTGTCCAGTTTTCATCTGTTATAAATAAGCTACTATGACCATTTATGCACAGATGGTCATATGAAAATATCCTTTCATTTCTCTTGGGTAAATACCTAGACAAGAATAGCTATGTCATATGGTAGGTATCTGTTTAACATTTAAGAAACTGCCAAATTGTTTTGCAGAATGTTTGTCTTTATGCCAAATTGCTTTGGTTGATTTTATTATGGTAAACTAAACTTGAATTACTGGTATAAGTCAATTTTTTGAAACCTTGTTAAGATTTTTTTGCATCTGTGGTCATGAAGGACTGTATTTTTATTTTTTTAAAATGTCTGTCTAGGCTGGGCACGGTGGCTCACGCCCATAATCCCAGCACTTTGGGAGGTCAACGTGGGCGGATCACGAGGTTAGGAGGTCAAGACCAGCCTGGCCAACATGATGAAACCCTGTCTCTACTAAAAATACAAAAAATTAGCCGGGCATGGTGGTGGGCACCTGTAATCCCACCTACTCGGGAGGCTGAGGCAGGAGAATCACTTGAACCCGGGAGGCGGAGCTTGCAGTGAGCCAAGATTGCATCACTGCACTCCAGCCTGGGTGACAGAGCGAGACTCTGTCTCAAAAAAGAAAAAAAAAAATGTCTGTCTGAATGTGGTGTCAGAATAATGCTGGACTTATAGAATGAGTTCAAAAGTATTCTCTCCTCTTCAATCTTCTGAATGAGTTTATGTTTATTTGTTATTTCTTCCTTAAATGTTTGCTAGAAAACTCCAGCGAAGCCATCTGGGCCTGGAATTTTTTTTGTGGGAAGGTTTTTAACTATAAACTCAATCTAATTAATAGACTATTCATGTCATCTATTTCTTCTTGAATCAGTGTTAGTAGTTTACATCTTTCAAGGAATTTGTCTTTTCTTCTAAGCTGTCAAACATACTGGCATACAGCTTTGCATTGTAATCTCTTATTATGCCTTTTAATATATGTAATGTATGTAGTGAGATCACCTCTCTCATTACAGATATTGGTAAAATTTGTCTTTTTTTCTCTCATTGATGGCAGCAGCTGCTGCCATCATGCAGGCTACAGCAGGGAGGCATGGCTGGGCCTGCATACTCCATGAAGCTGGTGGGAGCCCCACCCCTTCTGAGTTGGGGTATGAGTTCCCTGGTGCGGCTGCAGACCCAGGCCTCCTGCTCTACGGAGCAGGCTGTAGCCCACCCCAAACTGCAGCTGTGGATCCAAGCTTCCCTGTGCTCTTGGAGGGGGCTGGGAACCGACAGGATCTGCCCTCCTGGGTGCAGCTGCAGCCACCCAACCCACTGCTGCAGACCTGGGCTTCCGGATCCATGGAGCAGGCAGGAGACGGGGACAAGCAGAAGCCCCGCCCCTTCTGAGTTGGCTGGGTGGGAGCTCCCTGGGTGCAACTGAGGCCACCGTCTCAGGCGCAGGACCCTGGCATCTTGGCAGCCTGCACCCGCCACCCCCCGCTGGCTCTGGGATGTCTGCTCTCACTGCCTGGCCTCTCTCCTCTTCTGTCACCAGCTTTAATCTCCCAACAGGGTTGGTTGAGCCCTGGGGCCTTGAATGGCAGGGGGAGGGAGAGTCCTGGGCAGAAGCGGATGGGTCCCCAGTAAAGCCCCACCTTCAAGCCAGGGAGGGCCTGAAGGCTGGGAGCCAGACTGCCAATCCTGTGGACAGGACTGGGGATCTGTCCCTCCTCT
Organism: Pan troglodytes; assembly: GCF_028858775.2. Lineage (NCBI taxonomy): Eukaryota > Metazoa > Chordata > Mammalia > Primates > Hominidae > Pan > Pan troglodytes. The sequence continues at coordinate 55,660,850 of NC_072409.2, read as the reverse complement.
GGGCCGCCAATGGCTGCTCATGGACCAATTGGCAGGTACTTCCTCCCCTCTGAGGTCCATAAAAGCCCTGGGCTCTACCAGAGAGGGCAGAGGACAGAGAGACGATGGGATGACCAGCTGCAGAGACGAACTCTCCCCTCTACTGAGAGCTTCGGAGACCTGCAGAGACCTCCAAATGACCAGCCTGCGGAGAGCAGCCACGCTCGCCAGGGCCTCCTCTCTGCTGAAAGCTGAACACTCCACTGGACGACCTGCCTGCAGAGAGGAGCTACCCACTGTGGGTCTTCTCTGAGCTGTTCTAACACTAAGTAAAACTCCTCTTAATCTTCTTCGCCCTTCCTTTGTCTGCGTACCTCATTCTTCCTGGATGCAGGACAAGAACTCAGGCAAGGATGCCACTGTCCACAGAGGTTTCTGGGCAAGAAAATTGACACCCCAAAGATCCTGTGACATCATGATTGGCTGTCTCCACATTTACATCATACAATTCAATTACAAACCACTGCAAAGCAGCACTTATTGATGAAGAGCTGGCTCGTGAACTGTAAGTGGACATGCCATCAGTGGTGGCAGGTTGTAGCTTATTAACTTGAAATGATACTTTTTTTACATTCCTCTCTGCCCTCACGTGGTGCTAATAATTGTCATAAAAGGGAGTATACGACTCCACCATGACCTCAAAAGGCCTATTCCCCATCTCAAAGGAAAATGTCACTTTCCTGGTGCTAGAAATTGTAGATATGAGAGTTGCTCAAGTTCATTTATAGTGAAGAGAAGTTAGTAGTGTATTTATAGAAGCCTAACACTATGAAATGCATATATTTATTAAATACTATAGAAGGAGCCAATGGCAGTGATCCAGAAAATATATCCTTTTCAGTTGAGATAGAAGAGCAAAAGAAATCTCTATTCCTATTGCAGAGAAAAAATAGTAAAGATATTTGCTCATAACAACATAACTAAACTGTTTGTGGCTTAATAAATAAAAATATAGTTATTTAAAGGTGGTTCAAGGTTTCGTATATAATCTTACATTCTCCAAATGTGAATTTGCACAGTAACGAATTAAAAATAAAACAAAGCAATATTACTTGTCAATTCAATCAAATAACCTTGTAATTTAGCAGAAAATAAATTGCACCAGTTTGGTTTAAAGCCCTAACTACACATCTATAGTTTCCTTAAATTAATTAAAAGAAGTCATGCAATTTTCACAGAATATCACATGAATGTTATCCATTTTAATTTCTCTTAAAAATGGGTTAGTTGCCATTATCAAACTTTAGACAAGAAATCAAACAGATAAAGTAACAATGAAAGCAACTTAGACATTAGCTGAAGGGTTTATTCCTAATTGCTGAGTACCCATGCTTTATCCACAAAGGGTGATTTACCATTTCTATAAACTGATAGTGAGTTATTCAAAATGGAAATTAAGAATACAATCCCGGCTGGACGCAGCGGCTCACGCCTGTAATCCCAGCACTTTGGGAGGCCGAGGTGGGCAGATCACCTGAGGTCAGGAGTTAGAGTGACCAGCCTGACCAACATGGTGAAACCCTGTCTCCACTAAAAAATACAAAAAAAATTAGCCGGGCATGATGGCGGGTGCCTGTAATCCCAGCTACTCGGGAGCCTGAAGCAGGAGAATCGCTTGAACCTGGGAGGCAGAAAAAAAAAAAAAGAATGCAATCCAATTACAATAGCAACAAAAAACTTATAAAATACTTAGGTGTAAATTTAACCAAGGAGGTGAAAGAACTGTATACTGAAAACTATAAAACACTGATGAAACAAAATGGAAGAAAACACAAATAAATGGAAAGATATTTTATGTCCACAAAGTAGAACAATTAATAGTTTAGTTTTTATTTTTAATTTTTATGAAAACATAATAGTTGTACATATTTATAGAGTACCTGTGATATTTTGATACAAGCATACAGTGTGTAATGATCAGATATGGGTAACTGGGATATTCATTACCTCAAACATTTATTGTTTCCTTGTGTTGAGAAAGTTGTGAAATACAAAATAAATTACTGTTAACTATAGTTGCCCTATTGTGGTACTAAACACTAGATCTTACTCCTTCTATCTATCTAACTGTATTTTTATATCCATTAACCAACCCCTTTTCATGCCCTCCTCCCACTACCCTTCCCAGTTTTTGCTAAACACCATTCTGTTCACTACCTCCCATTTTTTTAGCCCACACATATGAGTAAGAGCATGATATTTGTCTTTCTGTACCTGGCTTATTTCACTCAACTTAATGTCCTCCAATTCCATCTATGTTGCTACAAATGACAAAATTTCATTCTTTCTTCTGGCTGAATAATATTCCATTGTGTATATATACCACATTTCCTTTACCCATTCATTCATTGATGGATACTTAGGTTGATTCCATATTTTGGCTATTGTGAATAGTGCTGCTGCAATAAACATGGGAATGCAGATATCTCTCTGATACACTGAGTTCTTATCTTTTGGCCATATACCAACTAGTGGGATTGCTGGATCATATGGTAGGTCTATGGTTAGTTTTATTGACAAATCTCCACACTGTTTTCCAGTGTGGAGATTTCCAGTAGCTGTACGAATTTACATTCCTACCAGCAGTGTATGAGCATTTCCCTTTCTCCACATCCTCCTTATCATTTGTCATTTTCTGTCTTTTTGATAATAGCCACTTTAACTGGGGTGCAAGGATATCTCATTGTGATTTTGATTTGCATTTCTGTGATCATCAATCATGTTGAGCATTTTTTCATTTATGTGTTGGCCATTTGATTTTCTTCTTTTGAGAAATATGTCTATTCAGATCTTTTGCCCATTTCAAAATCAGATTATTTGTTGTTGTTGTTGTTGTTGTTTGCTATTGAGTTGTTTGAGCATCATGGTGTATTCTGATTATTAATCCCTTATCAGATGAATACTTTGCAAATATTTTCTCCCATTCTGTAGGTTGTCTCTTCACGTTGTTGATTTTTTCCTTTCCTGTGCAGAAGCTTTTTCACTCGATGTAATCCCATTTGTCAATTTTTGCTGTGGTTTCCTGTGCTTTTGAGGTCTTACTCAATAAATCTTTGCTCGGACCAATGTCCTGAAGGATTTTACCTAAGTTTTGTTCTAGTAGGTTCACAGTTTTGAGGCTTACATTTAACTCTGTAATCCATTTTAAGTTGATTTTTGTATATGGTGAGAGATCAGGGTCAAGTTCCACTCTTCTGCATATGGTTACTCAGTTTTCCCAGCACCATTTATTAAAGATACTGTTCTTTCCCCAGTGTATGTTCTTAGGACCTTTGATGAAAATCAGTTGGCTATAAATACATGGATTTGTTTCTGTGTTCTCTATTTTGTTTCTTTGGTGTATATGTCTGTTTTTATGCCATAAACATGCTTTTTATTTTTTATCACTGCAGCTTTGTAGTATATTTTGAAGTCAGATAGTGTGATGTCTCCAGCTTTGTTCTTTTTGTTCAGGGTTGCTTGGTATATTCAGGCTTTTTTGTGATTTCACATGAATTTTAGGCTTGCTTTTTCTATATCTGTGAAGAATGTCACTTGATAGGAATTGTCTTGAGTCTATAGTTAACATTGGGTAGTATGGACATTTTAACAATATTAATTTTTCTAATTCATGAATATGAGTTTTTTTATTTTTTGTGTCCTCTTCAATTTCTTTTATCGGTGTTTTACAGTTTTTATTGTACAGATCTTTTACCTCTTTGGTTAAATTTATTCCTAGGCATTTTATATTTTTGTAGCTACGGTGAATGGGATTGCTTCCTTGATTTTCAGATTGTTCACTATTGGCATATAGAAACGCTACTGGTTTTTGTATGTTGATTTTGTATTCTGCCACTTTGCTGAAATAGTTAACCAGTTGTAACAGCTTTTTGGTGAAGTCTTTATAGCTTATCCTAAATATAAGATCATGTCATTTGCAAACAGTGACAATTTGACTTCCTCTTTTCCAATGCCCTTTATTTCTTTTTTAATAGCTCTGTCTAGGACTCTTTCACCACTTTTCAATAAAAGAAAACGATGTGATTGACCACTTTTCAATAAAAGTGGTGAAAGTAAATATCCTTGTCTTGTTCTAGATCTTACAGGAAGGATCTTAGGGGAAAGTGAATATCTTTGTCTTGTTCTATGTTAGAGAAAAGGCTTTCAACTTTTCCCTATTCAGTACGATGTTAACTGTGGGTTTATCATATACGAACGTTAATGTTTCAAGGTATGTTCCTTCTATACCTAATTTGTTGAGAGGGTTTTTTTTTAATCACAAAGAGGAGTTGAATTTTATCAAACACTACTTCTGTGTCTATTGAGATAATCACAAGGTTTTGTTCTTTTTTCTCTTGATGTGATGTATGTGATGTATCACATTTATTGATATTTGTAGGTTGAAGCATCCTTGCATCCCTGGGGGAAAATACCACCTGATCATGGTATATAATCTTTTTTCTGTGCTGTTGGATTTTGTTTTCTAGGGTTTTTTTTTTTAAAAAGAGTTTTGCATTTATGCTCATTAAAAATATTGGCCTATAGTTTTCTTTTGTTGTGTCCTTGTCTGGTTTTGGTATCAAGGTAATGCTGGCCTTAAAAAAGATTTGGAAGCATTCTCTCCCCTTTGATTTTTCAAAATAGTTTGAGAATAATTGGCATTAGCTTATCTTTAAAAGTTAGGTAGGATTCATCTGTAAAGCCATATGGTCCTAGACTTTTCTTTGTTAGACTTTTTATTACTGATTCAATCACATTATTCATTATTGTTCTATTCAGGTTTCCTGTTTCTTCATGGTTCAATCTTGGTAGGTTATATGTGTCCAAGAATATATCTATTTTATAAGTTTTCAATTTGTTGATGTAAGTTGTTCATAATGGTCTGTAATGATCTTTTGTATTTCTGTTTTATCAGTTATAATGTCTCCTTTTTATCTCTGATTCTATTCCATTGAGTTTTTCTTTTCATTAGTCTACCTAACGATTTGTTGATTTTGTCTACCTTTTCAAAACAATATTTTCATTTGGTTGATCTTTCATATTTTTAGTCTCAATTTTATTTATTTTTGTTGTGATCTTTAGTATTTCTTCTTCCTGTAATTTTGGGTTTGATTTATTCTTGCTTTTCTAGTTTCATGAGGTGCATCATTATATTTGAAATCTTTCTACCTTTTTATATAGGCATTTATTTCTATAAACTACCCCTCTTAGTACTGCTACTGCTTTTGACATATAACGTAAATTTTGGTATGTTGTGTTTCTATTTTTATTTGTTTTAAGAAATTCTTAAATTTTATTTTTAATTTCGTTATTTACCCATTGGTTGTTCAGGAGCATGTTGTATTGGTGCATTTTCCAAAGTTCTTGTTACTGATTTCTAGTTTTATTCCATTGTGGTCAAAAAAGATACTTGATGTGATTTTAATTTTTAAAAATGTGTTGAGACTTGTTTTGTGGCCTAACATATGGTCTATGCTGAAGAATTCTCCATGTGCTCATGAGAAGAATATATACACATTCTCCAGCTGTTGAATGACATTTTCTGTAAAAGTTAGGTTTATTTGCTCTAGAGGGTAGTTTAAGTCCAATGTTCCTTTGCTGATTTTCTCTTTGGATGATCTGTTCGGTGCTGAAAGTAGGGTGTTGAAGTCTCCTATTATTGAAATGCAGTCTGTCTCTCCCTTTAGATCTAATATTTGCTCTGGTGTTGGGTGGGTATATACTAGTAATTGTTATACCTTCTTGCTGAATTGATGCTTTTATCATTATATAATAACCTCCTTTGTCTCTTTTTAGGATTTCTAATGTGAAGTCTATTTTATCTGATAAAACTACAACTACTCCTGCTTTCTTTTGCTTTCCATTTGCATGGAATATCTTCATGTGTCCTTATGGGTGAGGTGAGTCTTTTGTAGGCAGCATATAGCTGGGTCTTTAAAAAAATATCTCATTTAGCCACTATGTATCTTTTAACTGCAGAATTAAAACCATTTACATTCTAGGTTATTATTGACACGTATGAACTTACTCTTGCCATTGTTAAAGTGTTTTCTAGTTGCTTTGTAGAGCCTTTGGTCCCTTCTTCCTCTCTTGCTTTCTTCTCTTGTGGCTTCATGGCTCTCTGTAGTAGTATGTTTTGGTTCTTTTCCTTTTATCTTTTGTGTATCCATTACAGGTTTTGCTTTGTGACTACCCTGTGGCTTACATAAAACATGTTATACTTATAACAGTTTAATTTATGCTGATAACAGTTAATTTTGATTGCATACACAAACTTTTCACTCTAACTTCCTTTTCTCCCATGTTTGATGTTTTTGATGTCACACTTTACATCTTTTTATAGTAACAAAAATAACATAAGTAATAATTTCATATAAAACAATATAAATAAAAATAATAGGCCTCCTCAGCCACTCAGGCCTTTGCTGCTCCTCCAGAGAGGGACTTGCAAACGTTTAAAGAATTTGCATGCCATAGACAAGGCCAGGAAGAACTGTGACCGGATTCACAAGCCCTTCCCAGGCCTTACTGGGCATCCTTACCTGGTGCCCACAAACAGGGAGTACTTAGAACATATTTTCTGGTGCCTCTGATGACAGGCACTGCTTTGGACTGGAGTGGAAAGTAGGGCACCAACCATTCCTGGGGCCTTCACTTTATAGCCAGATGCAGTCCTCCCCCCAACCAGGGGTCTTAAGAAACTTTTTGGAGACTCATCGGGCCAACCAGACCCATGCAACAAGGTACCCTTCTCAGGCCTTCATACCTGGCCCCATCTGAGCAGCCCCCAAGGCCTTCCTGACCACTGGCTCCCATCCAGGCTCTCCCCAGTTCCATGGTCCATTCAGATTTGTCCTGGCCTCCAGAGAGGGGTTTAGATACAATTTTGCAGGGTGCCTCCTATGACCAATCCCCACTCAGTCCACCAGGTGGAAGGGATGCCCTCCCTGGCCTCCATGACTAGTTAGGGAATGTCTCAGTTAGCTAATTTGGAAAGAGAAACGTTTTCGGGAGTGCTGTATGCATCTGTGCCCCACACAAAACTGTAGCCATGTCAGACACACTTCCTGGAAGCTCCCTGTCCAGCTTTGACTGATCTCTGTAGGAAATACAGACATTCCCATAGGGGAAGTGAGAAACTCTTGGAGGCATTAGTTGTATTTTTGTTTTCATGTAGTTCAAAGTATTATTTTAATTTCTGTTGAGATTTCTTCTTGACCCTTATGTTATTTAGACGTGTATTTCTGAATATCCAAGTATTTTGAGATTGCCCAGCTATCATTCTGTTACTGGTTTGTATAATAGGTTCCAGTGTTTTCGGAGAGCAGGTATGGCATGGTTTTTATACTTTGAAATGTGTTAAGGTGGGCTTTATGGCCCAGAATGTGGCCTATCTTGGTGAATGCTCCATGTGAGAGTGAAAAGAATATGTATTCTGCTGTCATTACACTAAGTAGGCTATAGATGTGAATTACTTCCAGTTCTTTGATGATGCTGTTTAGTTCTACCATATTTTATTGATTTTCTATCTATTGGATCTCTCCATTTCTGGTAGAGGGTGTTGATGTTTACAACTATGATTGTGAATTCTTTTATTTATCCTTGCAGTTCTATCAGTTTTTTGCCTCACGTATTTTAACACTCTTGTTAGGTGCACACACATTAAGAATTGTTATATTTTCTCAGATAATTCACTTTTTGTTATGAAGCAGTGCCTATATTCATCCAGAATTATCTTTTCTCTCCAAAGTCTACTCTGTCTGAAAACTAATATAGCTGTTTCAGCTTTATTTTAATTATTGTTAACCTTGTATATCTTTTTCCATTTCCTACTTCAAATCTATATGTCTTTGCATTTAAAGTGAGTTTCTTGTAAACAATGTTTAGTTGGGTCTTTTTTGTGGGGGATCAACTCAGAGGAACTCAGTCTTTAATTGGTGTGTGTAGACCATTGACATTAAAGGTGATTACAGATGCAGTTAGATTGGTATTTATCATGTCTGTTATTATTCCCTATTTGTTGTCCTGTTTTTTTCTTCCTATTTTTGCCTTCCACTCTTTTCCTGCCTTTTGTGGTTTTAATTGAGCATTTTATATGGTTCCATTTTCTCTCCCATTTAAGCATGTAAATTCTTCCTTTCTTTTTACTGTCAAAAAACCTTTCTATTGGTTGCCCTAGATTTTGCAATGTACATTTACCATTAGTACAAGTCTACTTTCAAGTAATACTATATTGCTTTATGAGTAGTGCAAGTATTTTATAATAACAAAATATTTATAACTCTTCCATCCTATAGTTTATATCATTGCTATTATTAGTTTCACTTATCAATAAATTATAAACATCTAATAACTATTGCTATCATTATTTTGAACAAATTATTTATTATCTGCTATATCAATTGAAAATAAGAAAATGCAAAGTTTTTACTTCACATTCATATATTCATTTTTTATATTCTTCCTTTATGTAGATCCAAATGTCTTACTTTTCTCTTAAGAACTTCTTTTAACTTATTCCAACATTTCTTGCATGCAGGTCTACCAGCAACAAATTGCCTCAATTTTTGTTTTCTACAAAAGTCTCTTCCAGGCACGGTAGCTCACAGCTGCAATCCCAGCACTTTGGGAGGCCAAGGCAGGTGGATCACTTGAGGTCAGCAGTTCAAGACCGGCCTGGCCAACATGGTGAAAACCCACCTCTATTAAAAATACAAAAATTAGCTGGGCGTGGTGGTGTGTGCCTGTAGTCCCAGCTACTCGGCAGGCTGAGGCAGAAGAATCACTTGAACCTGGGAGGCGGAGGTTGCAGTGAGCCAAGATCACGCCATTGCACTCTGCACCCCAGCCTGGGTGACAGAGTGAGACTTCATGTCAGAAAGAAAAAAAAAAGTATTTATTTCTCCTTCACTTTTGAAGACTATTTTGTCTAAGGCATTCATGGTATCGCACTATGATTCTAATTTGCATTCTCATGAATTTGCTATTTTCATTTACTATTTCATCATGGACATCTTTCCATGTTAATACATGTAAGTCTACCGCCCTGAAGAAATAAACCAAAACACAAATTAACGGTATTGTATAGATGTACCAGAATTTTTTAAACCTGGCTCCTCTGAATGGCTATGTTTTCTTTATTTTTTGTTATTACAAGTAATGTTGAAATCAGTATTCTTATCATCACACATGTATTTGCACCGATGTTCCCCACACCCATTTGTTGTCATTTGACTTTGTCCTGGTACGTGCACAGATAAATTTTCTTTAAACTTTATGCTATCAAGTTAATCAATCGTGTCCTTGATGGCTTTCGAGTTGTCTTTGTTGTATACATGCCTTTCTATTTTTATTTTAAGAGACAGCGGTCTATTTATGTTGCCCAGGCTGGTCTCAAACTGCTAGCCTCAAGCGATCCTCTCGCCTCAGCCTCCCAAGTCGCTAGGATTACAGGCGTGAACAACCGTGACGGGCTCTGTTCTATGCTTTAAAGATCTTCTCTGTTCAGAAATTTTAGAATTAAAGTGTTTTCAACAAAGCTTTCATGGTTGCAGTTTTTCATCCCATACCTGAGGGCGCGGTATTTTCTAAGTCCGCTTGCGCGGCTCTGGAAAGCCCGGCCCGGCAGGGCGCCCGGCCCGGCAGGGCGCCCGGCCCGCAGGCTCGCGGTTAGCTTTTCCACGGGCCAGACTGGGAGTCACGTAGGGAGAGTCTGTATTCTTCCCAGCAGTCAGCCTTCCCTTATGCTGCTGGGGATGCGTCGTGGTGACCTGGAGCTCCCAGAGGAGCCAGACGCGCTCCACCCACCCAGGTCTGAGAAATGCGATCCGACATGGACTGCAGCCCTTTGCGCCGGTTGTCGGGCTCCACCTGGCGGTCGATGTTACGTATTGCACTCCTTCTCTGGAGCTCCCGCGAGAGAGAAGTGGCCACTGTGCACCGGGTCGAGTTCCAGGATGTCCCTAGCGTTAGCAAGATTGTTCCGCCCGCTGGCAAAGCATTCGCTCCCCGTCTGTTCGTGGAAGCTTGGACCTGCAGCTTAAGCTCGGAGGAGGCTCTTAGCCCTGGATGCGCTGTGGTGGGGCAACATGCGGGTCGACCAGCAACCCCCAGTGCGTGCCCCTCCAACACGAGACCTAATGGGGTCAACACGAACCATCTTGAAAGGGTGTTTGGAGGCTTCCCCGCGTGTGTCCCGATACCAGTACCTTCCATTTGACCCCGTTTTCCTCAAGTTCTGCCTCAGAGGTGGCGACCGGCAGCTGTACTCAGAGGACGTGGAGGGGGCTCCACCAGCCTGGGCTAGGTCCCGCGTCCGTCCGCATCCTCAGACCTGCCTTTTCTGAGGCCCGCTTGGGAGGTGACAAAGGACTGGAGAAGAACCAGGTGCCCCGGGGAGGGCGTCTCAGATTCTGTCTGTGTGGAGCAGGACCCTGACGCCACGGGGAGGTTCCTTATGTTTTTGGCCTCTTCCCACATACCTTAACCTCTTCCCAAATACTGGGAACCCCAGGGTTCATTTGGCTGCCGAAACTGTCCAAGCTCTAGGCTGCAGGCACCAACCTATTCCAGTATAGTCCTTTGCTCCAGGACACCTGGGCCGCTTTCCTGAGGGAAGAACATTCCCTTTATCAGGCAGAGACCCTGGCCACCCATGCCATCCACAAGCTGTTCCTGCCAGATCTGCCGGCACTCAGTCATCCTGGGCCATCAGGCTACTGAGTTCCGGGAGATGGTGAGTGTTCAGGGTGCGTGTGTGGCCGGCCAGAGGTGTCAGAGCCCAAAGTAGCTGGGAAGTAGCCAGAGGAAAGCCAAGTCCCCAGTCATCTGATGCTAACCTCAAACTTCTCATCCTTCTCCTTCCTCGTGCATTGCTCCTTCCAGGCATTCTTTAATCACAGCTGTGTTGGAGGCTGGGATTCCAGACCCAGCACTAACAGGGTACAGCCACAGCTGCAGCATCTCACAGTGACCTAGAGCCTGGCCCAGCTACCCAACTCAGGCAGTTCATCTAGCACAGCATCCCTGGGAGGTGGCCACTGTGAGATTCACTTCGGATTAGGAACTGAGGCTCCAAAGCCACAAATGACTTGCCCAACATCAGGCAGAAGGATTAGAATTTAGGTCTGCCGGCCTCTAAAGCTGTCTCCCAAAGAACAGACCATCAACCAAGGAGACAGGTTATTTCCAGGTAATACAATGAAGTAATGTAACTACAAAGAAGAATGAGTAATCATGGTGGGGGCAGGATGGGGGTGGGGGCTGTCCCTGCATCTGTCTCTTCTCTTCCTCCTGCCCCCAGGCCCAGCCACTGAACACGCTCCTGGACCTTGACGTGCTGGGCTTCCATGTTGTCCTGTCTTGGCTCAGACACCACAGAAGGATCACTCCCCTTCCAGTGATAATGGAGTTCTTCATTACTAAAGTGTACAGTCATGAAATCCATTACTAACCCTGAGACTCTCGGGCAAGAGGTGACAGGTCAGCTAAGTGGGAGAACAGTAGCAAAGTATAATGGAATAAGACGGGGAGGCTTCCAGTCAGAGAAGGACAGTAAACACAGATACAAGCTGGGTGGCCTCCACACCTGTATTCAGTCCCCCAAGGTACTGTGGGGAAGAAGACATCTGCAACTCAGTAAAATCACATCTAAATCCTTAAAAAGGATTCTTCTCCTCTATACATTAGTCAAAACCCTCATGGGTACTTTATCCAGATATGAACATAAAATAGTATTTTCTGCACATCTAATTAGCAATAATTCAGGACCATTACAATAGTCCAGGTGGCGAGGACCAGTGAGATCCTTTGATGCTTCTCTTGAAAAATGTACATGGTGCCATTTTTTGCAGCATCATTTGGCGATATGTATTAAGAAGCTGTAAAATATTTACAGCCTTTGACCTACAAATCGTACCTCTGGGAATTTTTAGGAATATAATATTCAGAGATGCTGACAAAGACCTGTGTACAGAATGTTCGTTGCAAACCAGCTCTGTTCTATGCTTTAAAGAGCCCATTATTCACAATAGCTGAAAATTGGAAGCAGCTTCCATGACCAATGAATAGAAAAAAAGTAAAGAAAATCGTTGGGGTGGGGGGACTGTACAATAAAAATCATAATGCTTTCCAAATGTTTTAGAAAGAATGTTGATGCTACGGGGGAATTGAGGGAGCTTCCTAATGAAGCATATTAAACTTAATAGATCTCAAAGGCGATTCTTGTTTTCACACTCAAATATGGCTCTTCCTTTTCTTGTCTCAGTGAAAAGCACTGAGATGGGAAAAGTCCCCATCTTCTCCCAGTTTCTCAAGTCAAAAATCTAGAATTTGTTCTTGATTCTTTCCTTTCTCTCTCACTGGACAGCCACTGCTACAATCAGTCCTGCTGGGGCTGCTTTCAAATGAATACCTCTGGGCCATCCCCTTCCCTATCTTCACCCTCCCCCTTCCTCGTCTTCCTCTCCTCCCTCTTCCTCCCTCCTTGTCCCTTATCTACTCCCTCCCCTCCTTGCCCTTCTCTTCATCTCCCTTCCCCTATTACTCCCTCCTCTCCCTATCTGCTGCTGTCCCTCCCCTTCCCACCCCACCTTACCCTGCCATCACTTCATTCTCACTAGGTCTCCTCTCTCAGGGATGACCCCAATGTCCTTCTGCTACTTGAGGGGCTCCCAGCTTCCTTCTTTAGCCCAGAGCCCCTTCTGTGCCCACAGCCAGAGGCCTCCCATGGAATGTAAGTCCTTCACTCACTCCCTGTTGGACTCCCCACCAGTGGATTCCTTGCTACTTAGAGCAAAACACAAAGCTCTTCCTGTGGAACTGAGCTTCGACTGGTGGGGGACATAAGAGGCAGCCACTGGCCCAACCAGCCAAGGCCTAAAGCTCGCAGAAGAGAAATTCTCATTAGCAGAATTTTCAGTCGTTGGAGCTGAGCTGCAGGATGTTTGAGTGTGGACACCTAGCACAAAATGTACCAATGGGGGGCTGGTCCGAGTCTTTAGTCCCCTACTGTGCTCCCTACCTCTGTACTGTGTGCTCCTGTCACTCTAGCTTCCTTCTGCATGGAATGCCTCCTTTCTATTTTCTGTGGTCACACCTCTGCACTGAGCCCCATGAGACCCACCAACTTCAGAAGCTGCCCCTGACACCTCTAGCAGTAGGCAGGTGTGTCCTGTGCTGTCCATGCCCTTCCTTTGTACCGATAAGCTGGTGACTCTGTTCTGTAGATAGTTAGGTCCCTGTCTCATCTTCCCAGCCGGACTGTGAGGTACTCATGGTGGGATCTATGTCTGATCCATCTCAGGGAGTCCCGTGGAGCTTGACCTAATGCCTGGCATGTGGGAATCCCAGAGAGGAAACAGTATGTGCAAATGCTGGAGATCTGATGGCACCTGTGGCAATACGGAAGATTCCATGTGTGTAAAGGGCAACAAAATAGAGCAGTATTAGATAAAATAAATATTCTTGAGTGCATACTGATATAAATAAATGATTAAATAAGTTAATGAATGAGGGAAAGGAGATAAATTTCACATGCAGGATTTCAAATGAATTATGTTATATATTCCATCCCAAAGGAGGGCGAGAATAACTCCCCACTCCTTAAGTGTGGGCTGCACACAGTGACTTATTCTCCAAAGAGGACGGTATGGAAGAGGGGGAAAAAGAGAAACTGCAGTGGAGAATCCTGATGAGCACTACCTCTGCCAGATCTTTAGTGATGTCAGTCATCCCCTTTTTATATTCATAATTTTCTCTTTTTTCCCAATCAATCCAGCTGGAGATTTGTCGTTTTCATTGATTTTTCCCAAAGAACACGTTTTTGGATTCATTGATTTTTTTTCCTTTTTTTATTTCATTGATTCCCATTTTGATCTTTATTATTCCTTTTCTGCTGGTTACTTTAGATTTAATTTGCTCTTCCTCATATATATTTTGAGACAGAGTCTTGCTCTGTTGCCCAGGCTGGAGTGCCGTGGCACAATCTCGGCTCACTGCAACCGCCACCTCCTGGGTTCAAGTGACTCTCCTGCCTCAGCCTCCCAAGTAGCTGGGATTACAGGTGCCAGCCACCATACCCAGCTAATTTTTGTATTTCTAGTAGAGACGGAGTTTCACCATGTTCGGTAGGCTGGTCTCGAACTCCCAACCTCAGGAGCCTGTCCACTTTGATCTTCCCCAAGTGTTAGGATTACAGGCGTGAGCCACTGTGCCTGGGCGATATTCTTAAATTAGAAACTGAGATTGCTGATCTGAGACCCTTCTTCTTTTCTAATATAGTAATATCATAAATTTCCCTTCAGGTACTTCTTCAGTGACAACCGACAAATTCTATGTTGTTTTTCTATTTCCAGTAACTTCAAATAACTTTCTAATATTCCTTTAGATTTCTTCTTTGACCTATGAATTATTTAGAAGTGAGTTAATTTCCAAATATTTGGGGATTTTTAAAGGATCTTTCTGTTACTGGTTTTTAACTTTATTCCATTGTGGCCTGATAACATACTTTGTAGTTGAATACTTTTTAATTTATTGAGGTTTTTAATGGGCTATAATGTGGTCTATCTCCATAAATATTCCGTGCACAGTTGACAAAATGTGTATTTTGCTTTTATAGGGTGGAGTATTCTATAAATATAAATCAGGTCAAGTTAGTTGATGGTGGTGTTCAAGTCTAATACATTCTTGCTGATTTATTGCCTATTTATTCTATGAAGTGTTGAGAGTGGGATTAAAATCTCTGATGGTTATCTCTATCTCTACGTATTGTTTTATTACTTTTCTTCATACACTTTGAAGCTTTGTTGTTGGGTACAAAAACACATAGGTTTGTTATGTCTTCTTCATTAACTAACCACATTATCAGTAAGAAATAATCTCTTTAATCCCTGGTAATAGTCTTTGCTCTGAAGTCTATTTTGGCATTCGTATAGCCACCTCAGCTTTCTTTTGACTAGTCTTGGCATGGTATATCTTTTTCTATCCTTTTACATCTAACCTATTTGCATCTTTATATTTAAACTACATTTCTTGGCCAGGTGTGGTGGCTCACACCTGTAATCCCAGCACTTTGGGAGGCCAAGGCAGGTGGATCACCTGATTTCAGGAGTTTGAGACCAGCCTGGCCAAGATGGTGAAACTCTGTCTCTACTAAAAATGCAAAAATTAGCTGGGTGTGGTGGCAGGGGCCTGTATTCCTAGCTATTTGGGAGGCTGAGGCAGGAGAATCGCTTGAACCCGGGAGGCAGAGGTTGCAGTGAGATCACGCTGTTCCACTCCATTGCACTCCAGCCTGGGCAACAAGAACAAAACTCCATCTCCAAAAATAAGTAAATAAATAAAGTACATTTCTTGTAAGCAAAATAAAACCAGCTTTTAAAAAAATCCAATCTGACAACCTGTCTTCTAAATCAATTTAAATGTAATGTAATTCCTAATATGGTTGAGTCTCTTATCTTGCTATTGTTTTCTACTCATCCCATCTGTCCTTTATTCTCTTTTACGTCTTTTTCTGTCTTCTTTTGGATTTACCCAATATATTTTTATGATTCCATTTGATCTCCTTTGTTAGTTTAATAGCTATAATCTTTTGGTTTGTTATCTTAGTGGTGGCTCCAGGGTTTACAGTGTACATCTTTAACGGATCACGGCTGACCTTCAGGTGACAGTAGATCACATCATGTACAGTTTAAGAATCTGAGAATAGTAAACTTCCCCCCTTTTAGTCTTTAAGCTCTTATTGTCATCCATTTTACTTTTACATATATTATAAACTGCATATTACTTTATTTTTTAAACAATTATCTTTTAGAGAAGTTTAAATAATATAAAGTATATATCCATGTTGTTACTATTTCTGGTATAGATACACGATGTTACTATTTCTGGTGTAGACCATTTCTTTGTGTGGATCCAGATTTCCATCTGGTATTGTTACGGGATGCTTGGGGTATCACTTCATCAGCCAAAAGCCTCTATGGCCAGTGGCGCCTTTGCCCGAGTTTTGCTCTGGATCTCTGGTCTTGTTCCACCCACTCGGCCTGGCAGGCTGTGCTCAGTTCCCACTATGAGCCTGGATCGCATGTCTGCCAAGGGTGAGCCAGGCACAGAGCAGCAAGGGGTGTGTGAGCAAGCATGGGGTCCGGCCACTGCACACAGCCAGGCATGCCGGCTGAGGGGGGATAGGCGATGGGCAGGCAGCTTCAGGCACTGGCACGGGTGCCAGCTCCATGCACCAGGCATACCATAAGCAGCTTCCACGGCTGACACCAGGGAATGTGGTGGTGCCCAGAACCTTGGAGATGCCAGGAACCCACAGAGCCCTAAAGAGGGTGTCACAGCCCTGGCTCGGAGTTCCTAGGTCTGGACTCCATGAAGAGCCACAGCTCTTCTCTTTTCTCTTCTCATTGCTTGCAATGTGACAAACAAGGGTCATGTTTCAGCACTGTTTGTGTTATAGCTATTTTAGCTCCGCCATTCAGCAGGTCTCCAGGTCTTGTCCTGCGACCAGGAAGAATGATATACGCAGACAAGTGGAAGGTGAACAAGATGAAGAGGAGCTTTACTGAGAGATAAGACAGCTCAGAGGAGACCCGCAGTGGGTAACTCCTCTCCATAGCCAGGGTGTCCTGTTGAGTACTGAGCTCTCAGCAGAGAGGGCAGCTCCTCTCTGCAGGCAGGTCATCCCGTTGTCTCTTCAGCTCTCAGCAGAGAGGGTAGCTCCTCCCTGAAGACTGGCGGCCCACCCCCCAGGCTTCATCCCCACCCCAGCTTGCAGGTGGGGCTTCATTGGGAACCTGCTCCCTTCCACCCAAGAGCCTGTTTGCCTCCTGGCATTGTTCATGCCACCCACGTTATTCATGCCAAGGAGTACCTGCAGGCCAGTGCCAAGCTGTCCTCAGCCCCACTTCAGCCTCCTTCCCATGCTTGTCAGCCTCCACAGTCCAAAGGGGGCCAAGGGGCTGGCATGTCAGCACTACTCCAAGCATGCACACATGCAGCTGGGATGCGAAAGTGCTGAGAGAGAGACAGTGCCCCAGGTTGTGAACTGTGACGGGAGCAGATGCTAACAGTGAGGAGAACACAGACAGTGGGAGCAGGCACTTCCTAGCCTGCAGGGACAGGGGTGCATTCCTGGGCCCCCAAGAGTACAGAGATTCCTGGGTCCACAGCTGCAGCTTGGGTGGCTGCAGCTGCACTTGGGAGGGCAGGGCTCCTGCCTACTCTTGGCTCCCAAGAGCACAGGAGTGCCCTGGTAGCAGCCACAGCTTGGGTGGCTGCAGTTGCACCTGGGAAGCTCCCACTCTACCAACTTTCTGGCTCCATAAAGCACGCAGCCCTGGCCATACCACTGGTCTGCATTTTCCCCTTAGTGGCAGCAGGCAAGGTGCGGGTGGCTGGTGGCCTCAGCCAACCCCGCGCAAACAAACCCAATGCTCCTGGAGCCACCCCAAGAGTCCTGGCTGCACTATCAGCTCACAGACTCCTGAGACGCAGCAGACAGCGAGGTTGAAGGCACGGCGGAGGTTCCGGGCCTGCAGTGGGTCCTGCCCAGTTGTGCAAGGGTTGGGGTGGTGCAGTCAGCTGCCTCAGGGATGTAGGGCACAGGGGACCCACCACTACCACTGCTGCTCCCACAGCCACTCCTGCCACCACCACTTGTGCCTCCACAATGCAGCTGGCGTGATAACAGTGGCTGCTCCAGATGGCACACCGCTGCCATTAGTATCGTTTTCCTTATGCCTGAAGGACATCCCTTAACTTTTCTTATAGTGCAGTTCTGCAGGTAGTAAAGTCGTTCAGCTTTTTCGAGTCTGAAAACTTCTTTATTTCTTCATCTATTATTCTCTTTTTGATGACCGTTAGTTAAACCAATCCATTGAACTTTCAATTTCAATTATGATACTTTTCATTTCGTTTCCACTTGGTACTTTCCCCAATCTATTTGGTTATTTTCATGCTCAAGTTATTTCAACTCCTTTGTTTCTTTAAGTATAAAACACACTTTGTACTGTCTTTGGTAACTTGACTGTCTTAAGTTTTTGCAGGCCTGCTCCTTCTGTCCATTGTTTCTGCTGGCTCTTGCCGATTTTACATTTGTGATTTTTTATTGTGAACTTATATTCCTTGAAAGTATCTCAGAGTTCCTCCACAGACAATCCATTTTGCATCTGTCAGTCACCTAGAAGGCACCAAAAAGCTGATATTGCTGTAAATTTGAAGCTTGAGACATTTTAGACCACCCAGATTGTGTGAACAAACCAGTTAAAGGGCTATATATATATACATACACATAAAACTCTCAGGGGAGATGTTTTCTCTCAGGATACCCAATGTTCCTCACTGTTCCTAGGGAAGCAGGGGTCAAGGGCAGCATATAGGGGGAGGCGGACAGGTTTATTCATAGTTCACCCTTACACTAAGTCTGTCCTTTTGGATCTCACTTTATGATGTCTCCTCTTAGCCCCTCCCACTTGGGCAGGCCCTCAGCTTTGTCTGCTGTTCTGCTGCCCCTTTTCCACCTCAGGCTGTGAAAAACAGCAAAGTTTAGTTTGACAGGCAAATATCTTAAGGGTGAAAAGTGGCATCAGTGCCTTAGTTACTTCTTTGGGTTTCACTTCCATTTTAAAACTTTTTTAGCTTTTTGGAACTCTTATTTTGTAGCTCATTGACACATTTTTAAGAGGTTCTTGATATGTATTCCAAAAGCTTTAGTTGTTTTCAGCTGGTCCTTATCAGCCCTACTGTTGGAAATAAAATTCTTTCAACTTGTTCTTTAGCAATGTACAGGCTCCATAGAGCTCTCGCTGATCCTGAGGCAATAGGGTAAGAACGCCACTTAGGAATCAGGCTGGCCTGAGATCAAGTCTCAGATCCACCAGCAGTGTGACATCAGTGCCTCGCTTTCTTTATAGGGTTGGTGATATGGTTTGGCTCTGAGTCCCCAGCCAAATGTCATGTCGAATTGTAATTTCCAGTGTTGGAGGAGGACCCTGGTGGGAAGTTATTGAATCATAGGGGTGGACATCCCCCTTGCTGTTCTTGTGATAGGGCTCTCATGAGATCTGGTTGTTTAATACTGTATAGTAACTTCCCCTGCACTCCTGCTGTCCATATGAAGATATGCTTCCTTCCCTTTCACCTTCCACCATGATTGTAAGTTTCCCGAGGCCTCCTCAGCCATGCTTCCTGTACAGCTTGTGGAACCATGAGCCAATTAAACCTTTTTTTCTTTATAAATTACCCAGTCTCAAGTAGTTCTTTATAGCAATGTGAGAACAAACTAATACAGAAAATTGGTACCAGAGAAGTAGGGCATTGCTACAAAGATACCTGAAACTGTGGAAGCGAGTTTGGACTTAGGTAATAGGCAGAGGTTGGAACAGTTTGGAAGGCTTATAAGAAGACACGAAGATGATGGCTGGGCATGGTAGCTCATGCCTGCAATCCCAGCACTTTGGGAGGGTGAGGCAGGTGGATCATTTGAGGTCAGGGGTTCAAAGCCAGCCAGGCCAACATGGTGAAACTCTGTCTCTACTAAAAATACAAAAAAAAATTAGGCGGGCATCATGGCACATGCCTGTAATCCCAGCTACTCAGGAAGCTGAGCTAGGAGGATCATTTGAACCCAGGAGGCAGAGGTTGCAGTGAGCCAAGATTGTGCCACTGCATTCCAGCCTGGATAACAGAGTGAGACTCCATCTGAAAAAAACAAAAATGAAAACAAAACAAAAAAACAGAAGACAGGAAGAAAAGTTTGGAACTTCCTAGAGACTTGCTGAATGGTTGTGACTGAAATGCTCATATAGTGATATGGACAGTGAAATCCAGGCTGAGGTGGTCCCAGATGGAGGTGAGGAACTTACTGGGAACTGGAGTTTGCAGTCACTCTTGCTATGTTTTAGCAAGGAGACTGGTGGCATTGTGCTCCTACTCTAGGAAACTGTGGAACTTTGAACTTGAGATGATTTAGGGCATCTGGCAGAAGAAATTTCTAAACAGCAAAGCATTCAAGAGGTAACTTGGCTGCTTCTAACAGCATGTGCTCATATGCATTCACAAAGAGATGGTCTGAAATTGGAACTTATATTTAAAAGGGAAGCAGAGCATAAAAGATTGGAAAATTTGCAGCCTGACCATGTGGTAGAAAAGAAAAACCAAATTTCTGGTAAGACATTCAACTCAGCTGCAGGAACTTGCATAAGTAAAGAGGAGCAGAATGTGAATAGCCAAGACAATGGGGAAAATGGCTCCAGGGCATTTCAGGGATCTTCACAGTAGCCCTTCCCATCACAGGCCTGAAAGATTAGGAGGGAAAAATGGTTTCATGGCCTAGGCCCAGGACCCCACTGTTGTGTACAGCCTCGGGACATGTCACCCTGAATCCCAGCTGCTCCAGCTCCAGCTTTGGCTAAAAGGGCCCCAGATACATCTCAGGCCACTGCATCAGAGGGTGCAGCCATAAGAAGCCTTTGTGGCTTCCATGTGGTTTTAACCTTACAGGTGCAAGGAAGGCAAGAGTTGAGGCTTGGGAGTTTCCACCTAGATTGTAAAGGTTGTATGATAATGCCTGGATGTCCAGGAGGAAGTCTGCTGTAGGGTCAGAGCCCTCATGGAGAGCCTTTACTAAAGCAGTCTGGAGGGGAAATGTGGGTTTGGAGGCCCCACTCAATGTCCCCACTGGGGCACTGCCTAGTGGAGCTGTGAGAAGAGGGCCACTGTCCTGCAGGCCAGAGAATGGTAGATCCACTGAAAGCTTTCACTGTGTGCCTGAAAAAGCCACAGGCACTCAATGCCAGCCCACGGAAGCAGTCACTGGGGCAGTACCCTGCAGAGCCATGGGGCAGAGCTGCCCAAGGCCTTGGGACCCCACCCCTTGCATCGGTGTGGCCTGGATGCACACCATGAGCAGTAATGGGAAAATTCTTATTGAAAAAGGCAAGAACAAATCAACCCAGTGAGATGAATTACACGTTGCACTCCTTCCTGGGATGGAAGAATTGAACAATGATAGGATCTTCTACATTTTGGTTTTTACTTTACTGACTCATGGGCAGTGGCCAATGGCCTGGCCATGTGACCAGGAAGAGGGGCAATGGCAAACTGGGCTGTGAAAGGATGCCCACATGGAGCACAGCACTGCAGGAATTTAAAGGGCACATTAAAGTAGGTCATGTCAATGCCCACCTGAAGAACCCCTCCCAGGATCAGTGATCAGATCTGGTAGGTGGATATCCTGGTGACCTTGAGGTGGCCACCTGGGCTTAATGAAGGAGTGGACACAGGGGAGCTGCAGCCGTGCAGGGATGGGCTGCTCAGCAACACATCCCTCCTCCACCCTCAGAGGCACCAAATGCCAACAAGAACTGTCCTATCTGACAGCAGGAAGACAGAGACCGCAGGTGGCTATGGGGCAGATTCCCAGTGGGAAGGCACCACTCATAGCTAACAAGTAGATTATACCAGACTGAAGCCAGTATCCCTGGGAGGCTATAATGGGTCCTGACACATTCTCTGGACTGGGCTTTGCATAGTCATTAGATTCAAATGCCAAAAATACCATAAAAGAACTGGAACAGATGATAAGACATCAACTTGGACCACCAAGTTTTATTTCTTCAGGCCAAAGAACACATTTATGGCCCACAGTGTCCTATAATGGACATACCATGTTGCATATTGTCTTCGTCTCTTAGGGCTGCCATAACAAAGTGCCACAAACCATGTGGCTGACTTACAAAACAAAATGCACTGTCTCACAGTTCTGGAGACTAGAAGTCTGAGATCAAGTTCTTGGCAGGGCTGGTTCCTTCTGAGGGCTGTGAGAAAGAATCTAATCCACACTTCTCTCCTAGCTTCTGGTGGTTTGCTGGCAATCTTTGGCATTCCTGGGCTTGTGGAATTCTGCCTTCATCTTCATATGGCATATCCCCTGTGTTATCTCTGTGCACAAATTTCCCTTTTTTATAAAGACACAAATCATATTGGATTAGGGGGCCCACCCTATCACAGCATGACCTCATCTTAACTAATTACATTAACAACAATCCCATTTCCAAATAAGGTCATGTTCTTAGGTACTGGGGGTTCTGAGTTCAGCATACGAATTTTTTATTTAGGGTAACATATATCCCTTTTTTCAGTTTTTATTGTGTTAAAACACACATAAAATTTACCATCTTAACCATTTTAAGTGTACAATTCAGTGGTATTAAATACATTGATAATGTTGTACAAGTATCCCCACAACCCATCTGCAAAACTCTCTTCATCTTGTAAAACTGAAATGATATTTATTAAAACCCAACCCCTACCCCCTCCTCCCAGCCCCTGGCAACCACCATTCTAACTTCTGTCTATGAAGTTGATATTCTAGGCCCCTCATTTAAATGGAATCATGCAGTATTTGTTTTTGTGACTGGCTTATTTCACCTAGCATAATGTACTCAAGGTGCATCCATGTTATAGCATATGTCAGAATTTTCTTCCTTTTGCAAGCTGAATAATATTCCACTGTATGTATGTATATGTCAGATTTTGTTTTTCCATTCATCCCTCAATGAATGCTTGGATTATTTCCACTTTTGGCTATTGTGTCTAATGCTGCTATGAACACGGGTGTACAGATATCTCTTTGAGACCCTGCTTTCAATTATTTTGGTATTCCACCCAGAAGTGGAAATGCTGGATCATAGGGTCATTCTGTTTCTAATTTCTTGAGGAATCACCATACTGTTTTCCATACCAGATGTATGGTTTTATATTCCCACCAACAGGAATATAAGCATTCCAAACATGAATTTTGTGGGAACGTATTTCAAACCATAGCAGTCACCAAAAGCTCAAGCAACAAAACAAAAAATAGATCAGTTCGATTTCATTAAAAAGTTCTGTGTTTCAAAGTCGACATGGTTTGGCCGTGTCCCCACCTAAATCTCATCTTGAGTTGTAACTCCCAGAATTCTCATGTGTTGTGGGAGGAACCCAGTGGAAGGTGACTGAATTATGGGGGCAGGTCTTTCTTGTGCTGTTCTCATGATAGTGAATGAGTCTCATGAGATCTGATGGTTTTAAAAATGAGAGTTTCCCTGCACAAGCTCTCTGTTTGCCTGCTGCCATCCATGTAAGACGTGACTTGCTCCTCCTTGCCTTTCATCTTTCGCCATGATTGTGTGGTCTCCCCAGCCACATGGAACTGTGAGTCCAATAAACCTCCTTCTTTTGTAAATTGTCCAGTCTCAGGTATGTCTTTATCAGCAGCATGAAAACAGACTAATACAAAGGTTACATAAGAAAATAAGGACAACCACAGAATGGGACAAAAACTTATAAGTCCTATATCTGATAAGGAACACATGTTCCAGACGATATAACCACTCTTACAACTCAATAAAAAGACAACTCAATTTAAAAATGGGCAAAAGATGAATAGACATTTCTTCAAAAAGATGAAAAATGGCCAATAAGCATGTGAGAAGGTGCTCAATAACATTCATTATTAGGGAAATGCAAATCAAAACACAATGATACACCACTTCACCCCAATGAGATAACTAAATTCAAAAGACAAACAATAAGAAGTCTCAGCAAAAACAGGAAACTGGATAAGAACCTTCATTCAATGCTGAGGGAATGTAAAATCTTGTCTGTTTTGGAAAACATTTTGGTAGTTTCTCAAAAATTAAAGCAGAGTTATCATATGATCCAGTAATTACACTCCAAGGTATATACTTAAAAGAAATGAAACCACACAAAAACGTATACCTGAATGTTCACAGCAGCATTATTCATCATAGCCAAAGTGGAAACAAGACCACTCAAGCCAGCCCTGCCTCGGAACCTGACAAAGTTAAATGGAAGCCTACAGAGCTGAGCTGCATTTCCATGGGAGACATTTTGGTCATTCCAGGTGATGATGAACTACACCAATTGTTAGTGGCTGAGAAGAACCTCAGGAATGTGCCAGCATCTTTTGACTTTTATTTCGGGGGGCTGCATCTACTACCACAACATGCAATATGGGTAACACTGGCATGGCTGGTTAGATTTGATTACCTCATGTAAATAAGTCATGTGGTAATACTGATATTGATGATCAAATGTATTGGGAGATTGAGTTAAGGTCTCCTCAGGATGTAATACCAACGGAAAATGAGTCTTTAGAAGAACTATATTGAGTTAACCATCACCTAATTTCCAGACAAATAGTTCTGCACAGGTCATATAAGATACAAAGAGCAGTATATCAAGGGGGAGGATGATCTGGGGGACTCCTGAAATATACTGTAAATAACCCAGATATCCTCCAGTAAATAAATGGATATACAAAGTGTGGTATACATACATATGTACATACAGTGGAACATTACTCAGCCATAAACAGGAATGAAGTACTGATACAGGCTACACAATGAATGAACATCAATAAACCATAGAATCCTGCTAAGTGAAAGAAGCCAGTCAGAAAAGACCAGATATTGGATGACACATTTATATAAAATGTCCAGAATAGGCAAATCTAGAGACAGAAAGCAGATTCATGGTTGTCAGGGGTTGAGGGAAGGAGGAAATGAGGAGTGATTAAGTGAATTAATGCATGTTAACACCTTAAACTTTGGGCAACTGCCCAATCACACAGACAGTGCAGTCTCATTCATGGGTTACAGGACAAAACAAAGAGAAAAGCCTGGGTAGAAATACCAACATGTATGTTATGAAAAATATAACACCTAAATAAACAGAGAAACTATGTTCCTTAATGAGCAAATTCAATATTATAAGGTTGCCAATTCTCCTCCCATAGTTTCTCAAAAGTTGCAATGTAATGCAATTTTAATCTAAATGGCATGGTTATCTAGACAAGAAAAAAATTGATTGTAAAATTTATATGAAATAATAAAGGTGTGAGAATTGCAAGGAAAATTTTCAAATGGAAAATTATTACAGGAGAAAGGAGTGTGGAGACCTTGCTCTGTATGGTAGAAGTCAAAGACAGCTACCATCAATTCTTTCCCTTCCTCAACACACATTGCTTCTCAAGAGGTGAGGAATAGCTCCCTTCCCCTTGAATCTGGCTGCCTTGCAACTTGCTCGATCCATAGAATATGACATAAATTCCATTCTGGAAATTCTACTATTGGATTTCTTGTTTTTTTTTTTTTGTTTTGTTTTGTTTTTTGAGATGGAGTCTCCCTCTATTGCCAGTCTTGAGTGCAGTGGTGTAATCTCAGCTCACTGCAACCTCCGCCTCCCAGGTTTTAGAGATTCTCCTGTCTCAGCCTCCCAAGTAGTTGGGACTACCGTCACACACCACCATGCCCAGCTAATTTTTGTATTTTTTTTTTTTATTGGAGACGGGTTTCACTATGTTGGCCAGGATGGTCTCGATCTCATGACCTTGTGATCTGCCTGCCTTGGCCTCCCAAAGTGCTGGGATTACATGCGTGAGCCATCGCGCCTGGCCCGATTTTTTTTTTTTTTTTTAAAGAAACTGAAGCCTCTACTTCGGTCTCTTGGTAGCCTTGCTCCTGGGAAGCTCTTTCTTGAATCTAGTCACCATTCCATTCCACCAGGCCACATATGTCTTCTCCAGGCAACAGCCAACATCAATTGTCAGCCGTGTAAGTGAGTTTCAGATGACTGTGGCCCCGGCTAATGTTTGACTGTAGCACATGTGAGAGGCCCCATGCAGAACCACCTAGAACCATGGAGAGCAGTCACCCTGCAGAACCATGAGTAAGTTAAGCTTAGGGGTGGTTAATTACGCAGAAATAAGTAAACAGAGCACTCCACCAGGTATTAAAGATTATTACAAAGATTATGTAATTAAAACAATACAGAACAGACCAGGGTTGACTACAAGATCAATGGGACAGAATAAAGTTACATATCCAATGCCTGCTGCTGACCACAGGGATTTGTCACAGGTCTCATCACTTAGAAACCCTACAGTGGTTTCCCTGGTCACCTTCCAGTCACCACTACACCTTGGCTCCTTTTAGCACTCCTCCCTAGGTTATCACTATATGAAATTGCTTTATCTCTTTGTATTGTCTGTCACCTGCCACCATAATGTGAATTTCTAGACCTCCATAGCATGCAAAGCTCTAGAACAGTTCTTAGAACACAGAAGGTGCTTGACAAATATTTTCTGAAAGAAAAAGAAGATACTTCAATACCTCAGTTTACTAAGGAGGTGGGGCTACCATATGGCTGCCTGAACAAATACAGCTTGACATTCACTTTCTTGCTAGTGATTGAAGTGTATTAACTTGTGTAATCACACAACTACCCTATGGGGTAGGTGCCCTTATTTCTCCATTTGGCAGAGAGGGGCTAAGTATCTTAACCAAGGTCACACGGCTTTCAAGTGCCAGAGCCAGGACTCGGATCTACATAGGTCTGGCTCCAGAGCCCCCAATCTAACCTCTTAACCTCTCTGCTTTACTGGGCTAAACCTTCACCACCTATCATATGGAAAAAGAAATTCAATAGAAAGTTATATGGAAAAAATACAACCCTGTGTTAATATTAGAAAATCCATAGTAACATGTACAATGAGGAAGCTTCCTCAAGCCCAACTATACAGGTCAGATCGGTTGAAAAAATAAAACTAACAAATTTTTACATGCCAAAATATGCAATATTTGAAAATCCAAGGCTAATATCTTTAAATAGGCAAAGATTTATTAATACTCCTTGACACACAAACAGGAAGTGAGAAAATGGGCAAGTGACACAAATCGATAATTAACTGTGAGGACATAGGTGGTGGAGTCTCTCCTAATCCTCTATTCTTGGAGATCTGGATGCCTGCCATTCGCGTATGGGAAGAACAGAGACGGTCATGGAAAACAGCATTTAATCTAGAAAGGACCACAATGAGGTCAAAGGGCAGTCTCAGGGCAGTCTTAAGAGCTCCCCATCCCCAAAGAACTGGCAAGGACTCTCCAGGTGCTCGTATGCGACTGCTGCCCAACTCCCATCACGAACTCAGAAGACCTGTCATTTTCTGAAATTTTCATGACTTCTAAGACACTAGTTATTGGGGAAAACTTCAAATTATTTAAATTATGAGAGGCGAATAACATTGCTAAACTCATGAATACTCTGTATTTAAAACCTCTACTGGCGATCAGGGCACATAGAATCTCTACTACTGATCCCTGACGCTGGCCATCCCCCAACCCGTCGGCCCACGGACCCCAGCCCTGACCCCACCTCCTCCCAGCATCTTACACAAGGATTCTCACCACACTCCCCAGAGACTCGCCTGCCCAGGGCCCCTCTCTAACCCCGTATAGCTCAGGTCTCTGACCCAGAGACTGCATCACCGACCTCTCCTACTACCTATTTCCAGATTAGAGTCCCTGATCCCAGAGGCATTGTCTAAAATAACTAGCTCTTACAACTACGTCCACTTCAGGAACTGCCCTGTGATGTCAGAACTTTGAGGCCGCCCGGCCAGGGCTGCACATGCTCAGTGAGGCCGGCGCCCGCCAGTAACCAACATGGCTTCCTGAAGCCGCTCAGGCTCAAGAGCAACATGGAGGTCTGCACTTAATCGCTCCTCTCCGGGGGCGGCCATACTGAGGAGGCATCTCTTCCGTGCAGGCAGGCTGTCCTGGGGACCTCAGAGATTCTCTCCAGCGGCAGCGGAAACTGGGCAATGGGTGGATTCGGGTCCAGATTCTGGCAGGAGGGAGTTTGGGATCGAGATCTGGAAAAAAGCACTAGACTGGAAGAGGACGCGATAGAGTCGGAGCCGCTGGCGGGGACAAAACCAGAGGCCGTGGAAGGCGCCGGTGGGAGGCAAGGCACGGATGGACTTTACCTGCGCACGCGTCGCAGCCATCTCCGCGCACAGTGGTGGCCACCGCGACTGGTGCGGAAGTGTCGGCGCGTGCCCGGCGCTCCGCTGGGACCGGGGTTGCTCGCCCTGAGTCTCAGCTTTCTCATCTGTACGGTTGGGACAAGTACAGTAACCCTCGCCCGTCAAGACGGGCCAGGGCTGTCGCGAGGGTCCACGCCTTAGTGCAGGCACCTATCTTGTGCGGGGCCCTGAGATGGGGTCTGACTCAGTTCCTGCGGGGAACTTCACCAGTGACCCAGTCAGTGCCCTTCAGTTAAAGACCACCAGGAGCACACTTGTAATTAAATATAATTACATTGCAGCAAGGAATGGGGTACTATGGGTCATCTCAGTGGGAGGAGTTAGAGAGAAACTATTATACGATTTGGGCTTTAATTGGTTGATTTCGGACAGGATCTCAGAAAGTGAAGACTTTAGATTGGATGCTGTCAGAAAGCAGGAGCAATATGATTATTAAGTATTTTGTGGGTGGCATCAAGACCTTGTTTTTTATCTGCACTTAGACAACATTATAAAGTGCCCTTGTTTTTGTTTGCACTTATCACGGTCTCAGATTAACCTTCTGAAGTTGATATTCTGTGAGATTGTTTATGTCCAACAGGAAAACAAAATGTCCTGGCCGTGAGCATCAGACTAGCGTGTAATAACATTAAGGCCTGTGACCCAAATATTGACAGAATTGAAGTTAGAAATAGTTCTACAGTAATAGAGTCTTCAATACTCCATTTAAAATAATGCATAGAAGCTGGACATGGTGGCTCATGCCTTTAATCTCAGCTACCTGGGAGGCCGCGGCAGGTGGATTGCTTGAGGTCAGGAGTTCGAGACCAGCCTGGGCCTTTTGGCCTGTCTCGGCTTTTAACATACCTTCCTCACTCAGCTTAATCATTTCTCACTTTAGATTTATAATAAGAGATGTGTGACTCTTGCTTTCACTTGAACACAGAGGCCTTTATAGAGTTATTAATTGGCCTAATTTCAATATTGCTGTGTCTCAGAAAACAGACCTGAGGAGAGGGGGAGATGGAGGAAGGGCAGATGGATGGAACCATTCGAATACACATATGTATCAATTAGGCTCATTGTCTTTTGGACCATGGCTTGTGATGCCCCAAAACAATGACAATAGTAATATCAACGATCACTGATAACAGATCACCATAACAGATATAATAATAACAAAACATTTGAAATACTACAAGAATTACAAAGATGTAACACAGAGGTGCAAAATAAGCACATGCTACCAAAAAGTGGCACTGGTAGACTTGCTTGGTGCACGGTTGCCACAAACCTTCAACCTGTAAAAACTGCAGTATCCGAGAAGCATAATAAAGTGAAGTGCAATAAAACAAGGTAAGCTTGTATATGTATGCATGCACACACCAATACACATCCATCTATCCACACACAAATCTTTGTACTAACAAAGCCTGTATTTTCAATTCCAACAATACATCATTTGTACCTTAAAAATATCTGTCATCCTTGTAGTGTCCTTTTCTGTCTTTGTTATCAGGGTAATGCTGGCCTCATAAAAAATGTTTGGAAGTGTTCCCTCCTCTTCAACTTTTGGAAGAGTTTGTGAAGAAATGGTATTAATTCTTCTTCAAACATTTGGTAGAATTCTCCACTAAGCTATCTGGTCTTGGATTTTCCTTTTTCAGGAGCTTTTTGACTACTGACTCAATATTTTTCCTCATTATTTATCTGTTTTTATTTTCTATTTCTTCATGTTTCAGTCTTAGTGGATGTATGTTTCTAGAAATTTCTCTATTCTAAGTTAAACAATTTGTTGACACATAGTTGTTTAGACTATTATTATCCTTTGTATTCCTATGGTACCAATTTTAATATCTCCTTTTTTGTTCTAATTTTATTTACTTGAGATTTCTTTTTTCTTAGCCTAGTGATAGGTTGGTCAATTTTTATTATCTTTTCAAAAAATCAGCTCTTCGTTTCATTGATCTTTTCTATTGTTTTTCTAGTCTATTTCATTTATTTCTGCTATGATCTTTGTTATTTCCTTCTTCTAATTTTGGGCTTGATATTTTTTTCTATTTTTTGAGGTTTATTTGAGATCTTTTTTCTTTATTTAGCACTTATCTGTATAAACTTCCCTCTCTTAGAATGGCTTTTGCTTCATCTCATAAGTTTTAGTATGTCGTGCTTTCATTTTAGTTTGTCTCAAGATATTTTCTTTCTTTTTTGATGTTTTCTTTGATCTACTGGTTATTGAGGAGTGTGTTGGTTGATTTCCACATATTTGTCACTTTTGTAAGTTTTCTCCTGTTTTTAATTTTCAGTTTCATGCCACTGTAGTCAAAAAGAATACTTGGTGAGATCTCAATCTTCTTAAATTTGCTAAGACTTGTTTTCTGGCCTAATATATGACCTATGTTGGAGAATGTACTGTGTATGCTCGAGAAGAATGTGTATTTTGCTGTTTTGGAAAGGAATGTCATGTATATGTCTGGTCCATTTGATCTATAGTGTAGTTCACGTCAGCTGTTTCTTTATTGATTATCTGTCTGAATGATCAATCCATTGTTGAAAGTGGGATATGGAAGTCCCCTACTGTTATTGTATTATTGTTGTCTACTTCTCTCTTCAGATTTGTTAATATTTGCTTTATATAATTAGGCGCTCCAATGTTGGGAGAATATATATTTGCAGTAGTTATATCCTCTTGATGAATTGACCCTTGTATCATTCTATAATGACTTTCTTTGTCTCTTGTTACAGTTTTTGACTTAAAGTCTATTTTGTTTGTTGTAAGAATAGCTACTCTTTGTCTTTTTTTGTTCCCTCTCTTTCAGTCTATGTGTGTCTCTAAAGGTGAAGTGAGTCTCTTATAGGTGGCATATATTTGGTTCTTGTTTTACTATCCATTCAGCCACTCTGTGTCTTTTGTTTCACTAATTTGGTCCACAGATATTTAAAGTAACTATTGATAGGCATTTTGTAGTTTTTTTGTTCTTTTATTTCTCTCTTGCTGTGCATGATTTGATTACTTTGATTATTTTCTGTAGTGGTATACTTTGATTCTTTGCTGTGCCTTTGTATTAATTCTTTTTTAAACATGTGGTAAAATTCTCATTTGTGTATCTGTTACATGTTTGTCTTTGTGATTATCATGAGGCTTACATAAAACATTGTATGCTATCGTGTGCTACACAAGGATGTTTTGGTCAATGATGGGCCACATATACAACAGTGGTCCCATAAGGTTATAACATTTTTATTGTACCTTTCATATGTTTAGATACATTAGATACACAAATGCTTATGATTGTATTACAGTTGCCTATAGCATTCAGTATAGTACAGTGCTGTACAGATTTGTAGCCTGGAAACAATAGGTTATACCATATAGCCTGGGTGTGTGTTAGGTAGTATTATCTAATTTTGTGTAAGTATACTCTATGATATTCACACCATGACAAAATTGCATTATTCAGAACATATCTGCATTAAGAAATGCATGATTGTAGTTATAATGGTCTATTTTAAGTTGATAACAACTTAACTTCAATCATATACAAAAACCCTACACTTTACTCCCCTCCACTTATGTTTTTTGATGTCAGAGTTTCTTTCTTTGTATATTTTGTAATTATATTTATTTGTAGTATTTTTTGTCTTTTAACCTTTTAAAAGCTAAAGGGATTATACTGCATCATTACAGTATTAGGAGTATTTTGAATTTGACTGTATAGTTACCAGTGACTTTTTATAACTACATATGGTTTCATGATACTAATTAGTCTTATTGCATTTCAGTTTGAGGAGCTCCCTTTAGGGTTTCTTATAAAGTAGATCTAGTGACAGTGGACTCCCCTAGATTACTCTGGGGGGTTTCTGAAAAAGTCTGTAAGTCCTAGCCAGAGCAATTGGGTAAGAAAAAGAAATAAAAGGCATCCAAATTGGAAAAGAAGTGAAAGTGTGTCTATTTCAAGATGACATGATCTTATACAGAGAAAATTCTAAAGGCTCCAAAAAAAAAACTTGTTAAAATTAAGAAACAAATTCAGCAAATTTACAGAACACATAATTGACATAAAAAAAAAACCTGTTGCATTTCTATATACTAACAGTGAACTATCCCAGAAAGAATTTAAGAAAACAATCTCGGGCTGTGTGCGGTGGCTCACGCCTGTAATCCCAGCAATTTGGGAGGCTGAGGCAGGTGGATCACGAGGTTAGGAGATCGAGACCATCCTGGCTAACACGGTGAAACCCCATCTCTACTAAAAATACAAAAAATTAGCCAGGCGTGGTGGCAGCTGCCTGTACTCGGGAGGCTGAGGCAGGAGAATGGTGTGAACCCGGGAGGCAGAGCTTGCAGTGAGCTGAGATCACGCCACTGCACTCCAGCCTGGGTGACAGAGCGAGAGTCCATCTGAAAGAACACAATCTCATTTACAATAGCATCAAAAAATTAACTTAGGAATACATTTAAATCAGAGAGTAAAATTTCTATATACCAAAAACTATGAAACACTGATGGAAGAATTTGAAGATAAAAGAATCTCTATTACTCAGTGTGATCTACAGATATAATGCAACCCCTATCAAAATTTCAGTGGCGTTTTTCAAAGAAATGGAAAAAAGCAATTCTAAAATCTGTGTGCAACAGACCCCAAACAGTCAAAACATCCTTGAGCAGAAAAAACAAAAGTGGAAGCATCACATTAGCTTATTCCAAATTAATTATAAAGCTATAGTAATTAAAATAGTATGGTACTGGCATAAAAACAGACATGTAGGCCAAGGGAAAAGAATAGAGAGCACAGAAACAAATCCATGCCTTTACAATCAATTGATCTTCAGCATTGGTGCCAAGAATACACAATGATAAAAGTTTAGTCTCTTTAATAAATGGTGTTGGGAAAACTGGATATCCACATGCAGAAGAATGAAACTGAACCCTTATCTCACCCTACATACAAAAATTGACTCAAAATTGATAAAAGACCTCAACCTAGGAGCAATATTGTAAAACTCTTAGACATAAATATAGGAGAAAAGCTCCTTGACACTGGTATTGGTAATAAATTTTCAGATTTGACACCAAAAGTATAGACAACAAAAGCAAAACTAGACAAATGGGACTAAATCAAAGTAAAAGATTCAGCACAGCAAAGGAGACAATCACTACAATGAAAAGACAACCTAAAGAATGGGAGAAAATATTTACATGCTATATATCTGATAAGAAGTTAATATCCAAATAAATTAGGAACTCAGATGATTCCAAAGGACCTTGTATTAGTCTGTTTTCATGCTGCTGATAAAGACATACCTGAGACTGGGTGATCTATAAAGAAAAAAGAGGTTTAATGGACTCACAGTTCAACATAGGTGGGGAGGCCTCATGATCACAGTTGGAAGGTGAAAGGCAGGTCTTACACGACAGCCGGCAAGGCAGGATGAAAGCCAAGCAAAAGGGGAAACCCCTTATAAAGCAATCAGATCTTGTGAGATTTATTTACTACCACGAGAAAAGTATGGGAGAAACTGCCCCCATGATTCAATTGTCTTCTGCCAGGTCCCTCCCACAACATGTGGGAATTATGGGAACTACAATTCAAGATGAGATTTGGGTAGGGACACAGCCAAATCATATCATTCTGCCCTGGCTCCTCCCAAATCTCATGTCTTCACATTTGAAAGCACATTATGCCTTCCCAACAGTCCCCCAACATCTTAACTCATTTCAGCATTAACTCAAAAGTCCACTCTCCAAAGTCTTATCTGAGACAAGGCAAGTCCCTTCCAGCTATGAGCCCATAAAGTCAAAAGCAAGTCAGTTACTTTCCAGATACAATGGAGGTACAGGGAGGGGGTAAATATACCTGTTCCAAATGGTTGACATTGGCCAAAACAAAGAGGCTACAGGCCCCAAATCCAAAATCCAGCAGTCCAGTCAAATCTTAAAGTGCCAAAATGCACTCCCTTGACTCCATGTCTCGCATCCAAGTCACACTTATGCAAGAGGTGGACTCCCACGGCCTTGGGCAGCTCCACCCCTGTGGCTTTGCAGGACATATCCCCCCTCCTGGTTGCTTTCATGAGCTGGCATTGTCTGTGGCCTTCCCGTGTGCATGGTCAAGCTGTTGGTGGATCTACCATTCTGGTGTCCAGAGGACGGTGGCCTACTTCTCACAGCTCCAGTAGGCAGTACCCGAGTGGGGACTCTGTGGGGGCTTCAACCCTACATTTCCCTTCTGCACTGTCCTAGCAGAGGTTTTCCACGAGGGACCCCCCGCACCCCGCAGCAAAATGCTGCCTGGACATCTAGGTGTTTCCATACATCCTCTGAAATCTAGGCAGAGGTTCCCAAACCTCAGTTCTTGACTTCTGTGCACCCACAGACTCAACACCATGTGAAACTGCCAAGGTTTGGGGCTTGCGCCCTCTGTAGCCACAGTCCAAGCTGTACCTTGGCCCCTTTTAGCCATGGCTACAGTGGCTGGGATGCAGGTCATCAAGTCTCAAAGTGGCACACAGCAGGGGGCCTCTGAATCCAGCCCAGGAAACCATGTTTTCCTTTTAGGCCTCCTGGCCTGTGATGGGAGGGACTGCCACAAAGGTCTCTGAGATGTCCTGGAGATATTTTCCCCATTGTCTTGGGGATGAACATTTGGGTCCTTGTTGCTTATGCAAATTTCTGCAGCTGGCTTGAATTTCTCCTCAGAAAATTGGTTTTTCTTGTCTATCACATCGTTTGGCTGCAAATTTTCCAAAGTTTTATGCTGTTTCCTTTTAAAGCTGAATGCTTTTAACAGCACCCAAGTCACCTCTTGAATGCTTTGCTGCTTAGAAATTTATTCTGCCAGCTACCCTAAATCATCTCCCTCACGTTCAAAGTTCCACAAATCTCTAGGGCAGGGGCAAAATGCTGCCAGTCTCTTTGCTAAAACATAGCAAGATTTACCTTTACTCCAGTTCCCAACAAGTTCCTCATCTCCGTCTCAGACAACCTCAGCCTGAATTTCCTTGTCCATATCATTATTAGCATTTTGGTCAAAGCTACTCAACAAGTCTCTAGGGAGTTCCAAATTTTCTCATGTTTTTCTGTCTTTCTGTGAGCCCTCCAAACTGTTCCAACCTCTGCCTCTTACCCAGTTCCGAAGTTGGTTCCACATTTTTGGATAACTTTACAGCAGCACCCCACTCTACCAGTACCAATTTA
This sequence comes from Pan troglodytes, assembly GCF_028858775.2. NCBI lineage: Eukaryota > Metazoa > Chordata > Mammalia > Primates > Hominidae > Pan > Pan troglodytes. The sequence continues at coordinate 55,625,763 of NC_072409.2, read as the reverse complement.
CTGTATTCATCTGTTTGCATGCTGCTCATAAAGGCATACCAAAGACTGTGTGATTTATAAAGAAAAAGAGGTTTAATGGACTCACAGTTCCATGAGGCTGGGGAGGCCTTACTTATGGTGGGAGGCTAAAGGCACATATTACACAGCAGCAGGCAAGACAGAATGAAAGCCAAGTGAAAAAGGAAATCGCTTATAAAACAATCGGATCTTGTGAGGCTTATTTACTACCACAAAAACAGTATGGGGAAAACTGCTCCCATGATTCAACTGTCTCCTACTGGGTCCCTCCGATAACACATGGGAATTATGGGAGCTACAATTCAACATGAGATTTGGGTGGGGACACAGCCAAAGCATATCAGACCTGAAGAGATACATTTCTAAAAGACATACGATTGACAATAGGTATATACTAATAAAAGGATGTTTGCCATCACTAATCATCAGGAAAATGCACAATGAGATATCACTTCACATCTATTAGGATGGCTATTCTAACAGTAAAAAGGTAACAAATGTTGCTGAGGATATTGAGAAAAAGAAACCCTTGTGCTTAGTTGATAGTTGATGGGAACGTAAATTGGTACAGCCATTAGTGACAACAGTATGGAGTTTCCTCAAAAAATTAAAAATGGAACTCCCATATAATCCAGCAATCCCCATCTGGGTATATATCCAAAGTAAAGAAAATCACTATCTCAAAGAGATATGTATACTTACATGTTCATTGCAGTGTTATGTACACAGCCAAGATATGGAAACTACCTGTGTCCATTGACAGATGGATGTTTTAAATGTATTACACACACACACACACACACACACACACACACACACACATATGTAATGGAATATCATTCAGCCTTTAAAAATGAGGAAATACTGCCATTTGTAACAAGATGGACAAACCTGGAGTTTATTATGGTAAGTAAAATAAGCCAGGAACACACACACAAATATCCTGCATGATTTCACTTATATGCATACTTAAAAAATGTCAAACTCATGGTAACAGAGTAAAATAGTGCTTACCAGGGCCTGGGAGTTGGGGGAAAAGAAAAAATGTTTGTCACAAGGTACAAACTTTCAGTTATAAGATGAATAAGTTCTGGAGATCTAACGTACAGCATAGTGACTAAAGTCAATAATAATGTATACTTGAAATTTGCTGAAAGAGTAGATCTCAAGTGTTCTCCACCACACAAACACAAATAAAAAGGTAACCAGGTGAGGTGATGAATATGTTAGCTTGATTGTGGTAATCATCACTTCACAATGTATATGTATATCAAAATATCACACTGCACACCTTAACTATATACAATTTTTCTTTGTTAATCAATAAAACTGGCAAAAATATCTGTTATATGTTGCCTTGACTCCATTTCTTCTTATTTTGTCAAAATAGATAGTCCTCATTGTTTGCATAAGTTTAGAAAGTTGTGCTACATCTAGAAGCCAGGAGTGGGGTAGGGTGAACTAAGTTACTGATTCTTTAGGAACCGTAGGGTGTGAGGTGGGACTGGAGTTCAAGGCCTAGGAGCTGAGTCTGGTCTTGATCAGCCTCTTTTTTTGTTTTGTTTTATTCTGTTTTGAGATGGGGGTCTCACTTTGTTGCCCAGGCTGGAGTGCAGAGGCACGATCTGGGCTCACTGCAACCTCTGCCTCCCAGGCTCAAGCAATCCTCTCACCTCAGCCTCCCAAGTAACTGGAACCACAGCCATGTGCCACTATGCCTAGCTAATTTTGTTGTATTTTTGGCAGAGATGGGGTTTCGCCTTGCTGCCCAGGCTGGTCCTGAACCCCTGAGCTCAGGTGATCCACCCACCTCGGCCTCCCATAGTGCTGGGATTACAGGTATGAGCCACCACGCCTTGCCATGAGCAGCCTCTTCTGATATCCCTGGTGTGTTCTGTACACATTTTTTTTGTCTGAATGCACCTTTCCTTTCTCCTCTCTTGCACTCCAGAACCGTGGATACTCAAGTCTATCCTGAACCATATAGAGGAGGAGCTTTGAGTGCTATATGAAATTCATTTATGATATCATTCTTCATTCCTTCACAGAAGTAACTCGGAGTTCACTTAGGGATTCACATGGTAAATTTGTCTTAATGCTCCAAGTGGGCTTAAAGGAACTTTCTTCTTGTCGGCCATCATGTTTGTATACAACTGTAATGGGAATTTGAGTTTGTATGACTAGTGTCATGAGCACGCATGTTTGTGAGCACAACTCTGCATTTGCTATTTCTTCTATTGGCCTACAGACTTTTCCTTCTTTAGGATATTATCAACTTGAATTCCAATTTTTATCAAAAATTGGACCTAGCTCTTTTTCTTCATATTTTCCTGCTACATTTTTTCCACTAATTTATTTTCGATAGGTTATATTGTGTGTTTTTTGACACTTAAAAATTTTACCTAACAATCTTAACCTTTGATTTATGTAATTTTTGTTCCATTATGACTTCTTTCTGTCATCTCATTTATGATTTTTCATACTTTCTTTACTGTTTCTTTTTTCCTATTTGTACCTCTCACTCTATAGATCAAATCTTTTTCCATTTGTTTGAAATCTGGAAATTTTTAACATTGTAATGGTGGTTATATCATTATTTATGTTATTTTTCTCAATTTCCCAAATGTGTCCGACATGTGTCAAAATTAATATCATCTCAGCAAACCAAATAAGTGCTCTAGCCTCCTCTTGCCACCTCTGGTTTTGCTTTCTCTGTTACAACAGCCCTTTGTCTAAGGGGGTGCTTTCTGAAGTTTACTCGGGGTTGTTTTCAATATGTTATGTTTTCATGTATTTTTTAGGGTATGATAAACACCACTACCATTGGTTCTTGAACCCTCAATTCTAACACCACGGTGTATTTCTCTTCTTAGTGGAGTATGTCCTCTAGGCATTTTCAAAGGGATTTATTTGAAATAAAACTTTTGAGGCCTTATTTTATAATGTCTTTTTCTGTGCTTTCATATTTAAAAGATTGTGGCTGCAAATAATTCAAGGATTAAAATTTGTTTCCTTTTAATCCTTGAAAAATATTACTTCATTTTATTCTTGTCTCCAGCATTGCTGTTGGAAAGGCTGATGCCAATCAAAACGAATTTTTCCCTAAAGGATGATCTGTCTTCTAGTCATTTTGACAGGATGTTACAAAACAAAGGAGGCTTCAATGTTCTGAGTGTAAATCATTTTGCAATTATAAACAACGTAAATATTAATGCAATACAAAAAGAATTAAAACCTTCTTGAGACATGCAAGTGCACAGGAAAATTAACTATCATGCACTCATTCAGGATGAAAAGGTGCAAAAGAAATTTAATGAAAGAGATGGTCGTTAGATGCAAGTATGGTTGAATGTAGGGATGCGATGCTGACAAGTGGCAGCAGGCCTGGCAAGCTGTCTGTCCCAATCCAACTACTTCAGAAAGAGAAGAATATTAACTAGGCTATATTGATGATGTGTTGAAAAAAGTGCTGTGTTTCCTTTTTAATCATTCAAAACAAAGGTAAGTAAAATTCCTGGGAAATAAAAAATAATGCATCATAAATGTATAAAATAGAAGAAAATACTATATTTTTATGAATTTAAAATGCCAGCTATTGTAGATTGTTATCTCTTTTCAGAAGTGCTTTAAAATTGATGACACATAGTGAAAAAATGACATAATTTCAAACAATTAATGGAAAAATATTAATCCATCTTCTTGAGTCTTGGAACCAGGATTCTTTTGGGAGGCTTCGGTGTATCTGTGTATCATTTCATTGCCTTCACACAAATCAGATCACGCCACCTGCGACTGTGGTTTGAAAAAAAAAGAAAACATAATAATGATGCTGTCAATTCACGTGAGATTCCATGATCAAAATTAACCTATGAACAAAGCACAGACTTTATTATAATTACAAAATAGGATGTAATTTACATAAAGTGTGAAAATACAAGCATAGATCGGTATTTGATACAAGTCGAAAGCTATGACAGGGACTGTTGGAGGGGAGGGAAGTTTTACACTAATCTCCACATCCTACTGAGCCAATCAGTGGTGTTCAAATTGGATGGACCATATATTATTTAAACAGTATATTATTTAAGCAAAGAATTAAGCACTGTAAGTATATTATTTAGAGGAAGCAAATTTTTAAAAATCCCTTAAAATTATAGATTGAAGACTAAATTGGAAATATAGTTTTAGAAGAAGAAAGTGGGGTAAATGGGGTAGGCGCGGTGGCTCATGCCTGTAATCCCAGCACTTTGGGAGGCCAAGGCGGGCGGATCACGAGGTCAGGAGACCGAGATCATCCTGGCTAACACCGTGAAACCCCATCTCTACAAAAATAAAAAAAATTAGCCGGGCGTGGTGGCGGGCGCCTGTAGCCCCAGCTACTCAGGAGGCTGACGCAGGAGAATGGCGTGAACCTGGGAGGTGGAGGTTGCAGTGAGCCGAGATAGCACCCTGCACTCCAACCTGGGTGAGGGAGTGAGACTCCATCTCGAAAAAAAAAAAAAAAGAAAAAAGAAAAAATAGTAGGGTAAATGAGCTATATTTTCTATCGTTCATAAAAAGTCAAGGGATATTACTTAAAATTGATAAAACAAATTAGGTGATTATATAATATTATTTACAGTTCAAGAGAATAGCATATAGTAAAAAAAAGAGTATGATAAACCCTGCCTCACTCTGAAAAACAGGACCAAGGTCTGTGGAAGGAAAAAAAAAGTTTCTGGTTTCCATCAGTTTTTTTCCCATCAAACTGTTTGCATGATTTTCCATGCACATGTGTTGCTTTAATTTAAAAATGTTCTTACTCACAGATCCCCTTGAATTACGTGTAAAATTAGGTTTCCTTTAGTCAATGGTGTATGAAAAGTAATCAACTCATCTAATTGAAGTTAGACATTAATAAATTATAATTTGGGGGATAACATAAATATACCTATTAAAAACAACCAGAACATAACAGTTGGCTCTATGTTCTGCTTATCTAGGAATTCTTAAAATTATTCAAAAAAAAGGAGTTTCACATTTTTAAAGAAATATTAGGAATGAAAATGCAAGTGTTTCTCTTGGATAAAGCTCTTAAAATCACTAGTAGAATAAAGTCAATCTAGATTAAAATTTATCATTTCAAATTTATAATATGACCAATATTGCCATCAAAATGTTCAGGCACAGAACATTTTAAAGTAGCTATTTTATTGTTTCTCAACATCCTCTTTCCTTCTATGATTGGCATCACAAATCATGGTTGCGACATCTTATCAAAGAACTATACTTGTAGTTTTTGAGTGAAAAGCAAGGGAGAAATTTTATTTGTGCCTTGACCTTATTAATAATGTGTTAACTTGTGATGGCCTCTATCAATAGAACTCTCATCAGATTCGAAGGGCACTGTTTGTGTCCTTTAATATGGAGAAATATCACAAATAACTGGGAAATAATTTAATGACTGAAGCCTTCATTTTTAATCATATAGCTGAGTGATATTTTAAGTTTGATGAAAATAAACATTTGAACAAAAATAGCCAATTCCCTGTTTCATAATTTAATACATTTGTGTTAAAAGGTTTAGACAATAAAGTTAATTTTGAAATGCATTATAAATAACTGAGTAGCAATCATTAAGTTCATTTTTAAATAACTGTTTAGATAACTTAGTAATTAGCAATCATTAAGTTCATTTTTAAATAACTGTTTAGTCCACAAAAGATAAAAAATATATTTTAGAAAGAGAGGGCATTCCAAAATCTGTCTCAGGGACATTTAATCTCAAATATCTTTCAATGAAGCAGAAATGTAAATACATGTTTAGATAACTTAGGTTAAAAAAGGTAAATTTTGGTTGCCTGCTTAACTTTTATGAAACAGATATTTTCATTCAAGTCCAGCGTATATTTTGCTATGACTTCCACATCCTTTCCTCAGAGAATATTTACCTAAACATTAGGGTACCAAAGGAACTAGGAAACAAAAACTTCTTATTAGAGAGAGAAATTTTTAAGTGAGGCACACATTCTAATGATAGTAATTTGTTTTTGACATTTTATTAATATTTTGATAACACTAGTAAAATCCAAAGGGGCAAGCGGGTATCATTGTCTCAGCGTGGGCCCTCTTTTGTCATCCTCTGTAAGGTGGCAGTCATCAAAGAGCGTGACCCAAGAAGAGAGTAAAACAGTGGAACAAATGAGCATTTCTCTAAATACAAACAGTAGAGTCCTTGAGAAAGAATCCTTTAAGGCCTTAGATTTCTTTAAACATTTTTAGATAAACAGTCTGGCCTATGCAGAACAAAATGAAATAGTAATAATGAACAGGATAGTGAAGTTTTGTACTAACTGACATAAATGACAAGAGTTGATTAATGGTTAGGATAGTGTGAAAGAAAAATTGAATGAAAAATGAAAATTGTAAGAAAAAATATCCAGACAGGCCCTTTCCTAAAACATGTAACATAAAATATTTAAAAGCATCCGCTTTAATGCATGGGCTGAGTCAAAGTCAGGACAATTTTCAGATACCTAGAAGAGCAAAAAAAGTCTGAATCCAGAGGTGTGAGTGTCTCATCTGGCATTTGCCCTGGGGTGTCTCCCAGGAACTATTGGCCCAGACCCATGAGCACCTAATTCAGGAGAGAGAGACTGATGCCCATGCAGGGAGGAATATAGGCTAAAATACCTCCTGCATAAATCTAGGATTTCTAAAAAGAAGCATGTTAAGTGCCTGGGCTAGGAAAATCCCACCCCCATAAGAAGAAAGTGAAAATATGTGCTTGTCTTGGTCCCAATAGGGTAGACAAAAAAATGAAAAATAAAAAACGTATGATAACTTCTAAATAAAAAACAATAGCCATATTGGTTTGGGTTTGAATTCACACTATCTATGGGCCTGAGAAATACCAGGGTGGAAATTAGCCTCCGGTAGCAAGAGGTGAGGCCAGCCGGACTTCCTGGGTCGAGTGGCGACTTGGGGAACTTTCCTGTCTTACAAGAGGATAGTAAAATGCACCAATCAGGAACTTACCTGTCTCACAAGAGTTCTGTGAAATGTACCAATCAGCGCTCTGTAAAACGCACCAATCTGTGCTCTGTAAAACACACCAATCAGCACTCTGTAAAACACACCAATCAGCAAGCTCTGTAAAATGCACCAATCAGCAGGATTCTAAAAGTAGTCAATCGCAGGGAGGATTGAAAAAAGGGCACTCTGATAGGAGAGAAACGGGACAAATAAGGGAATAAAACCTGGCCACCCCCCACCCCCACCCCAGCAGCAGCAACCTGCGTGGGTGCTCTTCCCCGTTGTGGAAGCTTTGCTCTTTAGCTCTTCCCAATAAACCATGCTACTGCTCACTCTTCGGGACCTTGCCATCTTTAAGAGCAGTAACACTCACCGTGAAGGTCGGCGGCTTCATTCTTCAAGTCAGCGAGACCACGAACCCACCAGAAGGAATCGACTCCGGACACAGCAGTCTTGAGACCTAATTAATCTGAGTAGAATCATAAAGATAAATATATTTTTCACACATACTTGGAAACATATTTTGTAACACAGCTTTTATTGTAGTTAAGTGAAGATAGTAAATTTTACAATAAGCAACACTGGGACCACTGATCTCCATAAGGGGAGAAAAAGGAAACTGAAACTTAATCCCATAGACCAAACATAAAAATATATTTTAATGGTTAAAGATACCTTCTCAACATTCTTAGAAAAAAACTGTGGAGCATCTCTTTTATCTTTACATAGGGAAGAAGAACAAACTGCAAGAGTAAAAACTAACTTGATCACATAAAAATTTAAGACTTCTGATTATTGGATACCGCAATGAGAAAAAAATATGCAAAACTTGGCAGACATATTTGCAAAACAACTTACCTAGAAAGGTTTAGTATCCGGAATATATAAACCTCTCCTATAAATTAATAAGTGAAAAATAACACCTCAATTAAGAAGTTAGCACAAATAGCCCATAAGCATGTGAAAAAGTGCTCAACCTCATAATAATCATGAAAATGAAAATTAACAATTAGATACCCTTTCACACATACTGACAAAATTTTTTGGAAGTTCTGAAAGGTGTAGTATTGGCAAGGATAAAGAACCGTGGAAGCATTCATCCCATGCAAGTAGAAGGACAGCCATTTGGAAAACGGATGTTAGCTCATACAGCTGATCATGCATGTACCCTATGACCCAGTGGCTTCACTACAACCTAGTGCAACCGAGTCAGCCTGTTACAGGCCCCAGAAAAATTCTTGCATTTGTTTACCTAGGGATATATGAGAATGTTCACAATTTTTAAAACCTGGAAACAATCCAATTATCTCTCAATATGGGTAGATTGTGGAATAGGTAACTAAATGATCATATATTCCAATAATAGAGTACCTCGCAGCACTAAGAGTGAATGAACTGCAGCTATTCACATTCTCAAATACAGCACTGCAATGAGATAATTGCATGCGTATTAGAATGGCAAAAATCCAGAACCCTGACAACACCAAATGCTGATGAGGATGTGAAGCAACAGGAGCTCTCATTCAGTGCTGATGGAAATACAAAATGGAGAATAGTTTTGTGGCATCTTAGAAAACTAAATCTACTCTTATTATACGACCCAGCAATCTTGTTTCTTGGTATATACCCAAAGGAGTTGAAAACTTATGTCCACACAGAAACCTGCACACAGATGTTTATGGACGTTTTATTTATAATTGCAAAAATTTGGAGACAAGCAAGATTACCTTCAGTAGGTGAATAATTAAACAAACTGTATTACATCCAGACAACTGAATACCATTCAATGATAAAATCAATGGCTGTCAAGCCATGAAAAGACACAGTGGAAGCTTACATGCATATTGCAGAATGAAAGAAGCCAATCTGAAAAGGCTACATATGTCACTTCCAACTTTATGACCTTCTGGAAAAGGTAATACTATAGAAATAGAAAAAAAAAAAAAAGTCAGTGGTTCCCAGGAGTTAGGAGGAAGAGAGGGATGAATAACCAGAGCACAGAGGATGCTTAGGGCAGTGAAAGTATGTGTAGGATATTTTCATAGTGAATACTTGTCATTGTAAATTTATCCAAGCCCAAGTGTGAATCTTAATGCAAACTATAAGATGTATCATGTAGGTTCTTTAATTGTAACAAATGCACCACTCTGGTGGGGGATGTTTATTATGGGGGAGGCTATGCATGTGTGGGGGACAGGGAGTATATGGGAAATCTATACCTGCTGCTCAGTTTTGCTGTGAACTTTGAACTGCTCTTAAAAATAATGTGTGTATGTGTGTATATATATATATATATACATGTTTGTGTGTATGCATATCTGATCATAAGAAACAATACACAGTTTCACTTATTTAAAAAGTCAAACGTGCAAAACTAAACAATATACAAGTCTGTAATGACAAGCAATGGAATGATTAACAGGAAGTTAGGGATAGTGGTTACCTCTTGTGGAAGGAGTGAGTGGCATTGAAGAAGGGCAATGGGAGTTTCTAAGAAATACTCTATTTCATAACCTGAAGGAAGGACACATATGCTCATTTTATATTCTTCTTAAGCTGTACATACACACTTTTATATTTATGATCTATTTCATTAAGTAATAAGACAATTAAATATATGCATTTGTAAATAAGTGAGATTAACAAATTTTTGGATAAATTTAACTTATTAAAGTTGACTCAAATAATTAGAAAATCTGGATGGAAATCATACCATTAAAGGAATTGAGTTGATAATTAATAATTCTACAAAGAAAACAGGATGCCCAGATGATGTCACAAGTAGTTCCAATGTTACACTAATTATTTGCGAGGGGAGAAAAAAGAGACCATTCTTCAATTCATTTGAGACTAGGATAACCTTGCTATTGTGTACCTCATCCATGCACACAGAGACAAATACTGTAAACAAAATACTAGGAAGTATACCTAGCAAAGTATAAAAACCATGAACAAGCTCGGTTAGTAATGCAAATTTAGTTCAGTGTTAGAAAATCTACTGAAATCATCTCCTTATCAATGAATTAAAGACAAAAGTTATATGATTGTCTCAAAAGGCCTATAAAATTATTTTACAAAAATTAAATAATTCATGATATTTCCACCTATGAATAAAGGGTAACTTCCTTAACCTGATAAAAGGAGTCGACAAATAACCTACAGCACCTATCATGTTTTGTGATTAAAAATATTGAAATCACTCCCTTTAAAATCAAGAAAAAGGCAAGAGTACCATTGTCACTAAACTGCTTCCAAAAGCTTATATGGAAGAGAAAAGGGCCCAGTGTAACTAAGACAATCCCATAGAAGAATAAAGTGTGCGAAGGTGGGAGGTGGAGCTTATGTGAGTCTATCACGTACCAGATTTGCTGTGAAGTTATAATTACCACAGCAGGAATTTGCTATTGTGAAAGTGTATGCTTGTGTGAAATCCTGATGTATGCCCTGGCTAACATTACAGAACAGTCAGAAAGGGTCTGTATAATCCATGGTATGAGCAGTTGGTATCCATATGGGAAAATATCAGAATGGATCTCTATCCCAAAAATGGATCCCTGTCACACAAAGGCCAGATCTAAATGGACAAAGGACTTAAATTTGAGATGCAAATATTTAAAAATCTTTTAGAAGAAAATATAGGAGAGTAACTTATTACATGCCACACCTACTATGTGTACTTTGTACGATGCAAGTGTTGTATATGAGTGTAGTATGTAAGTGTAGATGCCTCTAAGCAGTATATGCATGCTTGCTACTTTACACACGTGAAACACTGGGAATGGGAGCATGAGAGGAAACCCTAGGTCATTCTGGTCTCCAGACTGCTGCTCCTGCCCACCCCCGGTTCCAGCACTCCCTTCCCCATTCTCCTATACAGATCCTCTGTTCCAGGCACAGCCACTTACAGCAGCTCAAGCCAGTGGCACCCACGGAGAGGCCCTCTTCACCCTACTGCTGGGCTGTCATGTCCCCTTTCTTTTCTTTCTGAAAAACAGTTTTCTCTGCCTGTGACTCTTCATGTTTCACTCTCTCTAAAGCACACGGAAGCCCGGTTCCCTCCTCTGCTTTATCAGACCTGTTGCTGTTAGTTCCACTAGTGACCCTGCATGACAGATTCGGAGGTTTGCTCCCTTTTGCATAGCGTAAAATGTTTACCTCGTGACATACTTGATAAATACAATTTTATAATTGTTAAGCTATCTATATATTCCGTATCTGTTTCAAAAATTATGTATAGGCCAGGCAAGGTGGTTCACGCCTGTAATCCCAGCAGTTTGGGAGGCTGAGGCAGGAGGATCATGAGTTCAGGAGATTGAAACCATCCTGGACAACATGGTGAAACTCCGTCTCTACTAAAAATACAAAAATTAGCTGGGCATGGCGGCAGGCACCTGTAATCCCAGCTACTCAGGAGGCTGTGGCAGGAGAATCGCTTGAACCCATGAGGCGGAGACTGCAGTGAGCCAAGATCGTGCCACTGCACTCCAGCCTGGAGACAGAGCGAGACTCCGTCCTCACACACCCCCCAAAAATATAAAGACAATGTCAGTTATGCCACACATAGATTGTTTTTATTCCATAAAACTGCTCTCCATATGTGTAATATGTTTCTACTTCACACATAGTTTTGATCAAAGATTAATCTATTGCATAGATACTTTTCTTAGTAATTAATAAAACTCAGCTTGGATTTCTCTAGCCAGATAAAACACCTTATACTAAATGAATCAATCAAAGCTCTTTGTTGGAGTGAGATCTGAAAGCTTTCACTCAAGCTGGCTGCCTCAGCTTCACCGCATCAAATAATGGAGGGAGAAGTGGAGGCAGACATGCAGCAAGAATTATCATGTGTGTGTGTTGCAGAGATATTTTGTTTAATTCATTTACAAGATACTCGTGGTGTACTGCTACATGCCAAACAGCTGTTCTTGCTACTTTGTAAAAATTAATCATCTAATAGTTGAAAAGTTAATTGTTGTAATGTGACTTCAGTACTGCCAATCTCTGGGATTTGAAGCCAAAAAAAAAGCATCACCATCATGATTGAGAAATGGAGTTACTGGCAGTAGTGGAGCAAACCACGATTCTGCACTTGGACACAGAATTATTCCTGACAAGATCCTGGCTCCTAACTCTTCCACCAAAACCGAGTCTGCAGCTCCCACACTGAAATGCTGCTCATTTCACCCCAAGTGTGTTCCAGCCGTTCCTTCTTCTTCTTCTCCTTCCTACCAGCTCTGTAATATCTCCATCACAATGCTAAGGTCAGGGTCAATGGCATTTTGTTTCAGAAACTTTCTGAGAGCCCTGGAAAGTAATCTCTTCTTGTTCTTATTCCATGATCTCCTGTGCTTTTTTTTTTTTTTTTCTCAGACGGAGTCTCGCTCTGCTGTACCTTCTTTAAGGTACAAATGATCACTGATGATCATTTGTGTAGATGAGTTGTCTCTGTGTGTGTCTGACCTTTCTCCCAGTTGGTGAGTTCTGGAATCCAGGAAGCATTTTAGTAAAGTAATAGTTTTTAGTAATTTAGTTCACCTCTGTGCACCCTACAGCCGTTTCTCACATGTTGGGGCTGCCCAGTGAGCACTTGCTGAGGGAAACTGCAGGGAGACTTGCAGGTCAGGTTCACTGAGCCAGAAAGTGAAGCAAACTGAGAGGGCAAAGTGCAAGACACTGGCTGAAATACATGAACACACTGGGGAAACAAACATCCCCGGCCTCTGTGGAGGCGGAACACAGTTGCTGAGGTCTGTGATTCAGCAGCACCCACCTGGCAAAGCATGCTCAGCATCGGGCTTCATTCTCCCATAGTGCTTTCATGGCGAGGAAGAAAAGCTATACATACTAACATGGGCCAGCTGGAAACCACAACTATATTTATAGTATTTCTTTTCAGCTTTTCAGCTGGAATCCTGAAAGAACTCTGAGATCATGCAGAATGCGGCATATTGTTAGATGGGGCCTGGTTGGGCTTGGTGTTAGAGGATCTGCCCCAGGTCATGGTCTGTGGTGGGGATGGAGGTTGTGATTTCCCATCCCCTTATCTCTTTGTCCCATACTTTTTGCCCTGTACACACATGATCGTCCTCAATATCTTAAGTAGGATCTCCCATATAGCTAAAATTGATATCGGCATCTAAAGTATGCCTAACTTAGCTGAATATTTGGCCTTTGCCTTTAAAGGATCTGTAAGTTATTGGGATGAGACCAGGGAGAAAAAGGAAGACCATAGATAAGCATAATCTGCCATCCAATAATTTCATGACATGCTTATCCTTGGAATAAAGTTGACCTGTTATCAGGAAACTGTCCCACCATCTTTTTTGCATGTAGAGACCTCCATTGCTATGGCCTCCATTGTAATGGGCTGTCATTGGGTTTGAAAAAAGTCTACATGTTGATTTTGATGGCAATAAAAGAGTCAGATGGTGCAAGCTGGAGCAAGGTGCTCACCAAAGCTAGGCCTTTCCCCTCCCTCAGGAACTGGCAACAAGAGCAAGAGTTAGCTTCCTGAATGTTTGCATTTCAAAGAGACAGCTCTCAGGTCTTTGAGGAGACAATTCTGGGATGTAGATTTACACTTCAGAGGTGGAGAAAAATTTATAATTGTAAGCTTTCTAAGGTTCTAAGAGGGGATTCGGGGCTCTACCTGCCCATCACCAGGTTTTGCCTGAAACAGACAGTAAATTCTCCTTGCAAGTGAGCTTTTTCAGGCAGTCATTTTAAGGAGGGCTGGGGTCATCTGCGGGACACCCTTGTGCTGCCGGAAGCCTCACTAGAGTTTGGTCCTCTCTTTGGACAGGGATTTGGAAGTAGTTAAGTACTGCGAGGCCTGCGTTCTCATGACCAAAGCTCGCAAATGCCCATTTCTTTCTTTCTTTCGTTTTAATATTTGAAATATTTATGTGTCTCTTAACACCTCTTGGAAATTTCCATCCCTTTCGAGCTATGTTCCAGTCAAACCAAACAAAGTGTGGCCCAGCAGCCCTGGGGAGTCTCTGGGTGAAGGGGAGATGAGCACACAAATGTTGAGAGTTTGAGAAACCCTGGCCTTGACTTTTATAATAGTTGGTAAAGTGGTCATCAGTGAAATCCACAGGGATTCCCTGAGAGTGTATAGCTTTGGCATGGTGGTTGCTGTAATCTGAAGGGGAAAGTAGAAGTTTACATGTGAGTACTGAAGAAGCTTGAGACAGAGTCTCGCTCTGTCACCCAGGCTGGATGAAGTGGGGCCATCTGGGCTCACTGCAACCTGTGCAATTCTCCTGCCTCAGCCTCCCCAGTAGCTGGGATTACAGGCTCCTGCCACCACGTCCGGCTAATTATTTTTTTCTTTAAAATTAGTTTTTATTTAAAAAGTACAAATAGCACTCTACTTTTACTTTTGCAAAAAGTAAAGAAATGGTGTTTTGTTACAAAAATTAAACTGAAATAAATTTTGGATTGTAGAAAATTCATTAAAAACTCAAGTTTTAATTTAGTTAAAATCCATCTAGTGCTATAAGTGTGGCTGTTGGCAGATGTCTTATTTATTTTTTATTTATTAATTTATATTGCTAATAACTGATTTTTTATTTATTATTCATGAGCCCTTTCCCATGACAGCTTCTTGGAAATTTCTTTCTCTCCCACTGACCTAGTATGATCTCTCAGGCATTCTTATTTAAAGTTTTTCCTCTCATTATTCCCTTCTTCACCATCATTCCCAGGTTAGTTACAAAGAACTAATTTAATGACCCATTTACTCTGAAGGGAGGCACAAGAAGTGAAGCTTCTTTCTGAGGCCTTAAGGGATCTCACCTCCTTAAATCTCTGTTTTCCTACCCCTACTTCAGATATTATTGAGACATTATGTTTTCTTCCTCTACCTTCAGAAACTTCAGTATCAACAGGTCCAGATCTGCCTAAGCCCTCAGATGAGTCTGCAAACAATCACTCTATCAACATTTGACTAATACCTTGCAGATGATCCCAGGCACCACTGTCTTAACCTGTGAAAACTGCAAATTCTTGGCACAAACAACTTCTTCTGCACATCCCTCCTCCTCATACATACACTAAGAGACTTGGCCAAATTCCAACACAGCCTCTATCAGCTCAGAGCCACGTCCCTACGATGCCCCATGCCCCTCTAAAGCACCTGCCTGGGAACATTCAATTCTGCCAAAAGAATTTACTGTTTGTCCCACCCAAAACTTGACTATAGGTCCCTGACCTCCCATTTCTAAGAGCCTTAACTTTAGAAAACCTGCAATGGCCAGGCGTGGTGGCTCACACCTGTTATCCCAGCACTTTTGGAGGCCGGGGAGGGTGGATCACGAGGTCAAGAGAACGAGAACATTCTGGCCAACATGGTGAAACCCTGTCTCTACTAAAAAGAGAAAAATTAGCTGGGCATCATGGCACACACATGCAGTCCCAGCTACTCAGCAAGCTGAGGCAGGAGAATCTCTTGAACCCGGGAGGCGGAGGTTGCAGTGAGCCGAGATTGCACTCAGAGTGAGATTCTGTCTGGAAAAAAAAAAAAAAAAAAGACAGAAAACCTGCAGTTATAAACCCTTTCTCTGCCCCTTTAAATCTCCTACAACATGGAAATGTCTTTCTGAAAGACTTGGGAGCCATCCCTTTGGACTATAAGGATCAAGAAGGATACATGATTGTCTCCTGGTCTCTGTCTCTGCGTAGGAACCTAATTTTGATAAGCACTATTAGCAAACACAGATGGCCTCATCACATTGACCAACCTTTCCCCAAACATCAGTCCATGCCTTTCCTTTAGCACACTCCAACATTTGCAGAGCCTCTTGCTTTTTGTTTCCGTGAAGTTGAGGCTTTCTAACATACTATAAATTGATATGTCTACTTATTTATTAGAAGACAGAAATTAATCACTAGATTTCATTATCACGCTGACTTTTAGGATTAAAAGCAGCCTGTGGTTACAGATGCAACATCTTTACATTTCTAAGAAAAACAGGAGAGATTTGTCTTTGGCTCCTTTGGACCTCACTGATTAATAGAAAAGAGAGGATTGAGCAGGTTTGGATGATACAGCACAACTCAGTTTAAAGTTCCAGGCAAAGAAAGCAATGGTTATTTTTCACTCCAGAGAGTGAATCATTCTTTGGGGCCACAAAAGAGAAGATTTGAAGAATAAGCAGGGACAACTAGAAGGTGGCTGAGTGTACTCCATCGGGTTAAATTAAGCTATTTTGTTGTTGTTGTTCAAATAGCTTCCCCACATGGTACATTTCATATCTAAAGTGCTATTCCCTCTCCCATCATTTTATTACGTACGCAATATCTGGCTGAGAACCTCTTTCTTGCCCTCCTTCTTACTGGTTAAGAACACAGACAGTCCTCTCTTTGCATAGCAGTGCAGGGCCATACAAATCACTATGTAAGCTAAAGATCTGTAAAGTGACCTAAATAATCCACGTGAAACATCGACTGTTCTGTGTCATTTAAAAATTTTGGCCAAAACATTAAAAATCTCTTACTGTTGGTTATAAATGTATAAGGAAATGAAACATAGTGAAGTTAGTACTTTTTTTTTTTTTGAGATGGAGTCTCGCTCTGTCACTCAGGCTGGAATGCAGTGGCGCGATCTCGGCTCACTGCAATCTCCACCTCCTGGGTTCAAGCTATTCTCCTGCCTCAGGGTGCAAAGTGGCTGGGACTATAGGCACGTGCCCCTACGCCTGGCTGATTTTTTTATATTTTTAGTAAAGGTGGGGTTTCACCGTGTTACCCAGGATCATCTTGATCTCCTGACCTCATGATCTGTCCACCTTGGCCTCCCAAAGAGCTGGCATTACAGGAGTGAGCCACCACGCCTGGCCAGTACTTAGTTTATACACTGTAATTTAAAACATTAAACAACAGCCAATTTAAGTGCTTTATTTATTTATAGACGTGTATCAAGCCCAGTTTGAACAGTGCTTGCCTCCCTCTTGTCGTATAGCTTATGATAAGGAGCCAGCAGTGTTTCTATGCCTTGGTGAATTGTCGTGCTGTTTTCGGAACAACATCTAACATTGTCAACGTCATGCAATATCTACAAGAGTTCCTTCAATATGAAGTTTGTTGCTGTCTTTGCCGGCATCACTTCCTCTGGGGCTTCTTCATCCTTTTCATCACAGCTGCGTTCCTCATTTATGTCAGAACACTGCGTTGTGCCGAGTTCCTCTTGCCGCGTTTCCTGTGGTGAGCCAATTCTATGATTCCATTTACATTGTATTTGAATCCACTTCCAGGGTTATCACATTTTTTATTTCTTTGCTGCACATCAATGGTTGTTGACCAGTTTTTTCTTCTGATTATTCATCTTTATAAATTTCACATGGGTTTCTCACTGGGAGACAAGGAATCAACACGATTGCAGACTTTGCTGTCTGTGTGCGAACTAGCAGATGCACAGTGATCAGTCACTGACAGGCTTTGAAGGAAGTGAATTGTGTCCCCCAAAAAAGATATGTTTGAAATTCTAATCCCCAATATCTCAAAATAATATGAGCTTATTTGGAAATAGCACATTTACAGAGGTTCTCAAGTTAAAATGAGGTCATTAGGGTGGGTCCTAATCCAATAGACTAACTGCTGTCTTATAGTCAAGGAGAATTTGGATACAGCTCCAGACACACACACAAAAAAGACGATGTGAAGACACATAGAGAAAACAGAGTGATATATCTGTAGATCAGACAACACCAAGGATGGCTGGCAAACCCAAACAGGAAGGAGAGGGGAAGAAGGATTCTCCCCTACAGCTAGCAGAGAGCGTGAACCTGCCAACACATTGATTTCTGACTTCTAGCCTCCACAACTACGAGTCAATACATTTCTGTTGTTTTAAGCAACCCGGTTTTTCGTACTTTGTTGCAGCATTCCCACAAGATTAACACAGTCCCTGATCATGATGCTTGCCTGTTATTTACTCACATAGGCATTTGTGGAATTAAGAGCTGAGAACGAAGTTTGTATTTTATGCAGTTGCTCACAGTTAGTATATTGTGGTAACTGAAATTGTAACCATGTTGTTGGGAGACTAGTGCTATTTAACTAAACTATGTTAATTAAACCTGTGCATATTCAAATGCGCAAAGCCAGGACTGTTTTTACTTAGTTCAGGTATTTAGAGGGAAAGAATGTTTGCCTCTTTTCAGGGCCTTAGAGCATGCCCTGTGCCAGCAGGCCCCTTCCACAGCTACTTAACATCTCTTCTCATCTTGCCAGCCACCTCTCAACTCAGATGACCAGCAAGGCCATCTTTGACTATCAAAATGAAGTAGCCCCTCTCCGCTTTTGACTACGTTCACTTGCTTTATTGTCTTTATAGCATTTTTTATTTACTAAAATAATATTTTTTTCATTACTTGATTCTTATCTTGATTCAGTACTTCTAAAAAATGCAGATTAAAATTCCAATGACAAACCAAGTTGACTAACGTTAAAAAGTTTGATACTATTAAGTATTGTTGAGAATATAGATCTACCAGATCCTTTAACTTCTCATGGGAGCATAAATTGGAAAACAGTTCATTTTAACATAGTAAAACCAACAGTATACAAATCTTTTGACACAATGATTTCAATCTTGGGTTTATACCTTAGAGAAAATCTAACTTTTATGTCCAGGAGACTCATACAAGAAAAGGACATCTACTTTTTGTAATAGAAAAAATTGGATAATAACCCCAATCTAATAAAATGGAATGCTCATTATAGTATTATCCTGTGATGGAATACTGTAAATCAATGCACAGAAAATACAGATAAACATATCATAAGAATGAATCTTACAAATTAAATATGGAACCAAAAAGCAATTTCAGAAAAATATATTCAGTGTGATTCCATTTGTTTAAACTGAAAAATATGTGAAACAATAATGCTCAATGTCCTTTACTAATGCATTTATTTTGGCAAAATTATAAAGATAAGAAATGGGACTAATTAACAGGACAGTGTTAAGGACTCTAAAAATATGGGTAGTTTTTGATTCTTAGGCAGGTAATGTGTACATCAGTGTTCATTTTATTATTTCTTACACTGTCTTCATGACTTACACATAATATTTTGCTAGTTTTAAAACATAAGATGTGATAATAATCTAAACAGACCAAAGGAAATAAATGAATATGATTAAAAAAAGACAGAGAATGAGCCCTGTCTGATGGAAAGCATAACAAAGCAAGTAGAACAACTGTCAGGAATGCTTGATCCAATAAAGCTAGGTTTGTGATCCACAACACTTCAGCATTTTAATGTGATTTTTGATGTTTGCTTTTTGCAATGGTGATTCTCAGTTGCCTCCCTCCTGTGTCTTTACCAGCTGAAATCAAGTGAAGCTACTTCTGACTTTTTCTAAAACTAAAACACAACATGAAGGTCTGCGTATTCTTTCACATGTGCACGTATGTGGCACTTTTCCATGATGCAACAGCAGCGGGTCTCTAGCTAAGCTACAGCAGCAGCTGTAAGAGGCAGAGGACCCCAAAACGAGGCTGAAAGAAAGAATAGTCCATAACTGACATCAGGCAGGCTGCTGTTGTAAGCAAAGAAAGGAGGCTCACAGCGGCGTGGACTCAGGCCAGGTCAGACTATTGTGGGAGAACACGGAGCACACGTGTCAGCTGGAAAGGGGCCGGCTCAGGAGACAAAATAGGCACGAGAGGAAACCGAAAAATTGACATATGTGACTATCCTTGTAGAAATGTATAAAGGTTTGGATTATTTTGCTTATCGAGTTATAATAAAGTTATTCTAAAAATGTTTATGTAAAGTATTATGTACATTTTTGTTACCTTATAAAGATTATTTATATTTGAATTGTGTGGTTATTGGAATGACAGTATTTGTAAAGTTGGTTTTGACATTCTCTACGATGCTTAATGAAGAAACTGACATTTAAAGCGATTCATTAATTCTCTTTGGTCAGTGGCTGAGCTGGGACAGAGTTCAGGTTTTCTGATTCTCAGCCTATGTTGTTTTCTCTTCATTTTAATGTGAACCTAAATATGTATAGGATCTAGACAAATATGACATGTAGTGCCTTATTTCTTGTTTTCTCTGTAATGAATGCCAGGTGAGATAACTTTATTTACAGAAGCCCATCCAGTGGCTCAGGTTGCGTCTGTAGTTGCCTTTGAATCATTTATTCAACGTCAGGATGGTAAAGTGAGGAGCTTCCCCAAACTGAAGCAGAGTGGCATTTGTGCCAGGTTGTAGAGTATTCCCTGCCATACATAAAGACATGCTGGTTCTTGTTATTTATACAGGCACTGGTGTTCCCATTAGCTCTTACATTTCATATGCTTAGAGCAAGAAGCTAGAGAGTGACTTAGGATACAGTGTAAAGATATTAGTAAATTAAGACAGTTCTGCAAGATTTTTAGGACTTCTATTTTTCTTCTATTCATCATTTATGAAGTATTCTTGCTGGAAATAGTTCATGTCTCTCTATCTTGCTGAGTGATGAATACTCGGCCAGGATGCTAAAATGTGGTTTCATGAAGTATGTTGTGTTTCTGTCTGTTCTTGTTTCCTTCCTTGAAATGTGTAAAAGTGAAAAACATATTAATCATAAATCAAGCATTCATCATAAGCCTAAAAAAAGATAAAATAATCAGTAGTATCATTGACTAAAATTATTACTCACCAAAAGAAACTCACTCCAAAGTTAGCGCAATACTAACAGAGAATACAAGTTTTTCCAGGAATCACTGAGGCTTAGTACCTCACATGGGAAACATGGGAAGTAAAACCACCTGAGGGGCCACTTGATGGTGAGTCAGGCTGTTCCTCGAAGAGTAGGCTGTGACTGCCAAACTTTGTAGGTTAAGGAGTATTTATAATGATCTTTGAGGAAACTGCAACTGACAATTGAGGGAAAAAAATGTTAGTTCATGACTGCAAAATACATGACAGAATCACAAAAACTATTTTACAGGTTTAAAAAACAAACCTGATGCTGATGCAGGGCAGGCGAACCCCAAAGTGGGGCTTAGCCTGCAAGGGTTCTTGGCTTCACCCAGGAAAGGATTCAAGGGTGAGCCAGTGGTAAGGTGGAAGAAAACACCTTTATCAAAGCAACACTGTTACAGCTCCTGTGGGGTCACAGCTCAGTGACTGCTCCCAGGGTTGCCCCATAGGCAGGGTGCCGAGAGCAGCAGCTGAGCCCAGTTTTGCAGTCATATGTATACCTACTTTTAATTACCTGCAGATTCAGGGGTGGTTTGTGCAGAAATTGTTAGGAAAAGGGTGGTAACTTTTGGGTCATCAGGTCATTGCCACTGAAAGTGGTGGTAATGCCTGAGTTTTGCCATGGCAATGGTAAACTGACAAGGCACACTGGTGGGTGTGTCTTACAGAAAGCTGCTTCCGCTCTGTCCTTGTTTAGCTAGCCCTCGATCTTTTGTTTGTAAATGAGCAAGAGAGTCATGGCCTTGGCGTTTTCTCCCAGAAATACAGTGGACCCCAGAGCACTCTAGACCCAGGAGCCAAACCAAATCACAGCATCCCACAGTTGTGTCCAGCCCTCCATCACTGATTGGCTGCAATCCAACAAGTGGCCCAGAGGGGAGGGTTCATTGAAAGCTCTTTGCTAAGTGACAGGCCTTTAAGAAGGAAAAAGCTCTTAACGATTGGTATGGGATGGGGGAAGTGTTTGTGGTCACCACGGCACCCCAAGGCTGTGGCCTTCTCTGAGCACCATGAGACTCAGCCATGTCTTTCTCTCTGTTTTCCCACAAAACCAGCCAGTGCTAAAGCATATCCTCCTGGCCTACAAACAGTGGCCATGACTTCCAACTCATCCAGGCTACTTCTGATTTAGTGTTAGGCCGCCCACTTGATGTGTATGTTCCCATGCTGTGTCGACCCTATTGCTTAATGAAAATACACAGCACTCGTTTGCTTCTCAACTTACTTCTCATGAAATATTACTGCTCCTCCCCACCCAATCACAATCCTTTGCTGCCAAAAATCTCTTGCTACCCTGTACATTTTGTCCAATAAGGGAACCCCTCAGCACACACACACAATGGTGCTACTGAAACCAGATCACTGTCTCACTCTAGGTTAGATGTGTCAGAAACCCTTCTCTCCTAAGTTGACCTTATGCTCTATGTCAATGGCTCCTACTTCTGGAAGGAGGTTGGGACCTTCCAGCCTGGATATGCCATCACTCATTTACACAAAACTCTTGAATGCCAAGCTTTGCCACACGTTAGATCAGCCAAAGTGGCTAAATTAATTGTTCTCATTGAGGCTTATATAAGGCAGAGGGAATTCAGGTTAGCATCTACAGTGACAGACACTGGGTCTTTGGTGTAGTGCATGATTTTGGTATGTTTTGAAAACAGAGAGGATTCATGACAGCAACTTGTCCCCAGTCAAAAGTAAACCCCAAATAGCAGAACTTCTAGAGTCATTGCTATTGCCCCAGCTAGTTGTTACAATTAAAGCTGAGGGATATAGTATAAAATACTCAGATGAGGCTCAGCGAAATAAATTGGCTGATAAAGGTGCTAAGCTAGCATCCTCTTCCTTGGCCGCCTAAGAAATCCAGGAAGTCTCCAAACCTTGTGACTAGATACCTGGGCTTCATTTCAAATACCCACAGTCCTGCTAGGATTATTTACCCTCTTTAAATAAACTGACAGAAGCAATGTCTTTACAAGGCCTCTAAAGGAAATGTAAAATTCACACAGCCCAGATAACAATTTCAGAGTCAGAAAGAATTGGATGAGAAAAAGGTGAATGTTTGATCCACTTAAGTGGACTTCGGAAATACCCAGATGGCCATTTGATAACTCCTAAGTCTGTCTCCCAAGTCATTGTGTACAATTTACTCATCCAGATTTACCACAGAAAGGACAAAATGCAGTATATATTAAACAAAACAATATGGCTTGGACTCTTTAGATATTATTTGGACCAAGCTGTTGCCATTTGCTGCATCTACCAACAACATAATCCTCCAAAAAGCGTAAAGGTGGGGCAAAAAAGGGAAGTGGCTCCCTCTACATCCTTCCTTCACTGGAAAATAGGCTTCCTTCACTGGAAAATAGAATGGGAGGCTTTCCCTGTTGAAACTCCTCAAGGACATCGGTTGCCAAGGTTTCTTAAGAGTGAATCTTCCCCACATGGGTTATCCCCTCTACTGCCTCTAGTGACAGAGGATAACATTTCATTGGCAAAATTATTCAGGAAATAGGAATGGTAACACACACCAGCCAAAGATTCCACTGTCCTTACCATCCTCAAGTGATAAAGTTCTATACAAAGAGCCAACAGCATCCTCAAGCTGAACTGGCTAAACTGTCTGAAGAAAGAACTTGCCATGGCCACAGATATTACCCATCACACTGACTCTCAGATCCTTGCCCCTACCTTCACACAAACGATCCTCTTTGAATCATTACAGGATACTCATGAGAATACCCTACTAATGCAAACTAGCAGAAGATTCCAAACTAACTCAGTTCAACATCCTCAGATATTGTCAGGGATTAATTAAATACACACAGCCCCACTATACTCCACAATTGAGGCTTCTTGTATCTTTAAACTCCCTGATCAGTCCTTACTTGCTTTATAAGTAAGTCATCTGGCATTTTGAAAAAACACCAACATCAGAAAACTAACCTTGAACCCAGAGGGAGGGGACCTTTTATTGTTTCACTCATTGCTAACACTGCTAACAAATTACAGAGTGTTTGAACTTGGGTGCATGTCTTTTAGTTGAAAAATACAAAATCTATTTCGATTGGAAGGCACTCTAACCAGAGACTCACGCTGAGACTCTATGAACAACATCCAGGCCAGGCGCGGTGACTCACGCCTGTAATCCCAGCACTTTGGGAGGCCGAGGCGGGCGGATCACGAGGTCAGCAGATAGAGACCATCCGGTGAAACCCCGTCTCTACTAAAAATACAAAAAAAATTAGCCGGGCGCTAATTGGCGGGCTCCTGTAGTCAGAGCTACTCGCGAGGCTGAGGCAGGAGAATGGCGTGAACCCGGGAGGCGGAGCTTGCAGTTAGCCAAGATTGCGCCGCTGCACTCCAGCCTTGGGAACAGAGCGAGACTCAGTCTCAAAAAAGAAAGAAAGAAAAAAAAAAGAACCTCCAAACTTTGCAGCGAGCAGAGATTGCACCATTGCACTTCAGCCTGGGTGAGAGAGCAAGACTCGGTCTCAAAAAAAAAAAAAAAAAAAAAAAAAAAAGAAAAGGAAAGGAAAGAAAAGAACCTCTAAAAGTAGCCAACAGCTGGAGACAGACATCCATCCTAAGAACTACGGAGCAAGTAAATGATATGATGAAGCAGTCCGCTTCTGCCAAAGATCATGAAACAAGATTCACTCTGATTCCCCTCCTTTGTCTCTGACTTCAATTTTGGGTCTACGCATTCTGCTACTACTCCTGTGTCCTCTACAACGTCCCATCTTCATCCTAGTGATGTGTCCTACTTAGAACATATATACTCCATCTCCAGCCTCAGCAGCCCTGTCATGATTCCCCTCTGTTTCCTCCTTAGCTTACCCTATCCCGTGCTTTCCTCTCATGACCATAATTCCCTTGGTCTCTTAGCTGACAAAGTAGCCAATGAAATTAACCAAAGTAACTGCCGGGTCTATGCCCATTCCCACTCTATCCTAAAACTGGTATTCCCTTAATAATTGTCTCCCTTATGCTTTAGATATGGCCTTGGCAGAAAACATTACAAATATACAGCCATTTAGGTCTCCCTTTTAGAAAGATATTGGGCTATTTCTTAAAAGCCCTTGTGACTGGGAGTATGATGTGGCCTCTTTAACCTAAGAAACGTGGTGTTTTACTAGAAATCAGTCTAATAAATACAGTCACCCTGTGGAACACAGTAAATGATCTGTGTCCTTGTGAAAAGATGAAACCTATTTTCAAGAAACAGACATTCTTTGTAAGGACCAAACTCCCATTAAGGACAGCATTGTCTGCAATACCCACGCAATACCAGTATCATAGGAAATTATTTTACTCCAGATCAATATTTTGGTGAACTGAAAGATTGGGCAAAAAAATTGCTGGCTAAATGGTACCAAAGTACCCAGCCATTTAGAAGATGATGTTTATAATTATCTCTTTGGAGTCTATTCCAGGTTAGCTCCTCTAGCCTCTGTTACAAACACTAGACGCAATAACCAACACTAGTATGCCCTCAAGGGACATTATTTAGTATGTGGTCATAAAACCATACAAAGTACTTCCAGCCCATTGGGCTGGCTGCTGTGGTGTGGCTTATGCTGTCCCTCAAATGGAAATGTATGAAAAATTTCCCAATGGAAACATTAGAAACATGAGCGCTCCCACAATTGCTGAGCCTGAAACTTGTGAATGGATAATGGCTGGATGACAAGCAGCCTTAAACAGGTCCGGGGAGAGCCGCTTGCTCAGGCCAAACTTACAGGGTGCTCTCTTCTTGATATTGTACCCTTTGTCACCAGGTCAGCCAACTCCTATGCTGTAAGATACATCTGATGAAGGACTAGTATCCAGAATCTAAAAGGAACTCCAACAAATTAGCGAGAAAAAAAACACATAATCCTACTAAAAAGTGGGCAAACGACATGAATAGATATTTCTCAAAAGAAGATATGGAAACGGCCAACAAATATATGAACAAATGCTCAACATCACTAATCATCATGGAAATTCAAATTAAAATCACAGTGAGATACCATCTAGTCAGCATTGTCTTACCCTAGCCAAAAGGTTAAAACACAAACAAACAAACAAAAACAGATGTTGGCACAGATGTGGTGAAAGAGAATGCTCATACACTGTTGGTGGGAATGTAAATTAGTACAACCTCTATGAAAAACAATGTGGAGATTTCTCAAGGAACTAAATGTAGATCTACTATTCAATCAGCAATCCCACTACTGGTATCTACCCAAGGAAAAGAAGTCATTATATATAAAGAACACTTGCACATGGATGTTTATCACAGCACAATTCACAATAGCAGAGATAGAGAATCAAGCTGAGTGCCTATCAACAGAGGAGTGGATAAGGAATATGTGGTATATATAAAAAATGGAATACTACAGGCCCAGCCAGGTTGCTCACGCCTGTAATCCCAGCAGTTGAGGAGGCCGAGGCAGGTGGATCGCGAGGTCAGGAGTTCAAGACCAGCCTGGCCAAGATGGTGAAACCTCATCTCTACTGAAAATACAAAAATTAGCTGGGCATGGTGGCGGGCACCTGTAATCCCAGCTCCTCAGGAGGCTGAGGCAGAGAATTGCTTGAACCTGAGAGGCAGAGGTCGCAGTGAGCTGAGATCACACCACTGCACTCCAGGCTGGGCAACAGAGCAAGTCTCCATCTCAACAACAACAACAAAAAGGAATACTACTTAGCCACACACGCACACAAATGTCTTTTGCAGCAACTTGGAACTGGAGGCCATTACCATAAGTGAAGTAACTCAGGAATGGAAAAACCAAATACTGCATGTTCTTACATATAAGCGGGAGCTAAGCTATGGGTACACAAGGTATACAGAGGGGCATAATGGACATTGGAGGCTCAGAGAGGAAGGGAGAGGGATAAAAAAAATCACCTCTTGGGTACACTGTAAATTATTTGGTGACAGATACAGTAAAAGCCCAGACTTCTCCACTATACAATTTATTCATATAACCAAAAACTATTTGTACCCCTTAAGCTATTGAAATAATAATTTAAAAAATAATTAGTAGAGTTCATCTCAAACTTAATATAAGCTTTTGTTTCATAAATCCATGAGGTATTGGAGCTTCTCAAAATGACTTTACAAAACTAGCTCACCTTAGACTACATACTGGGTTTTCAAGAAGGTGCTTGTGCACTGGTGAGTTCCCAATGCTTTTCATTCATGAATGATAAAGAGAAATGAATCAAGAAGTCATGGCAGCACATGCCTGAGAAGCAGCCAACATAGCTCACGCCCCTCCAGAGAGGCTTAGTCTCTAAGGAGAAAATGGTTTCCCCAGCCAAATGGCTTAGGAGACTCTTTAAGGGACTTGGCTTTTTTTTTTTTTCTTTTAACTTTTATTTTAAGGTCAGGGGTACATGTGAAGACTTGTTACAAAGGTAAACTCATGTCATGGAGTCTTGTTGTACAGGTTATTTAATCACCCAGGAATTAAGCCCAGTACCCAACAGTTACTGTTTCCACTCCTCTCCCACCTCCCACACTGCATGCTCAAGCCGACCCCAGTGTCTCCTGTTTCCCTCTTTGTGTTAATAAGTTCTCATCATTTAGCCTCCACTTATAAGTAAGAACATGCAGTATTTGGTTTTCTGTTCCTGCGTTAGTTGCTGAGGATAATAGCCTCCAGCTCTAGCCATGTTCCTGCAAAAGACATAATCTCATTCTTTTTTATGGCTGCATGGTACTCCATGGTGTATTTGTACCACATTTTCTTTATCCAATCTGTCATTGATGGGCATTTAGGCTGATTCCATGTCTTTGCTATTGTGAATATTGCTGCGATGAACATTTACATGTGCAAGTGTCTTTATGGTAGACTGGTTTATATTCCTCTGGGTATATACCCAGTACTGGGATTCCTGAGTTACATAGTAGTTCTGCTTTTAGCTCTTTGAGGAATCACCATATTGCTTTCCACAATGGTTAAACTAATTTACATCCCACCAATATGTCTAAGTGTTCCTTTTTCTCTGCATTCTCACCAGCATCTGCTATTTTTTGACTTTTTAACAATAGCCTTTCTGACTGGTATGAGACGGTATGTCACTATGGTTTTGATGTGCATTTCTCTAATGATCAGTGATAGATATTGAAGGTTTTTTCATATGCTTGTTGGATGCATGTGTGTCTTCCTTTGAAAAGTTTCTGTTCATGTTCTTTGCTCACTTGTTAATGGAGTTGTTTGTTTTTCTCTTGTAAATTTGTTTAAGTTCCTTATAAATGCTGGATATTACACCTTTGTCGGATGCATAGTTTGCAAATATTTTCTCCCAATCTGTAGGTTGTCTGTTAACTCTGTCCATAGTTTCTTTTGTTGTGCAGAAGCTCTTAAGTAAATTGGATCCCCCTTGTCATTGTTTGCTTTCGTTGCAATTGCTTTTGGCGTCTTTGTCATGAAATCTTTGCCTATTCCTATGTCCAGGATTGTATTGCCTAGTTTGTCTTCATGGGTTTTCATAGTTTTGGGTTTTACACTATGTCTTTAATCCATTTTGAGTTGATTTCTGTATTTGGTGTAAGGAAGGGTGGTGTAAGGAAGAGTGGATGCTTCAGTTTTCTGCATATGGCTAGCCAGTTATCCCAGCACCATTTATCAAATAGGGAATTGTTTTCCCGTTGCTTGCTTTTGTCAGCTTTGTTGAAGATCAGGTGGTCATAGGTGTGCAACCTTATTTCTGGGCTCTTGATTCTGTTCTGTTGGTTTATTTGCCTGTTTTTGTACCACTACCATGTTGTTTTTGTTACTGTAGCCCTGTAATATAGTTTGAAATTGGGTAACATAATGCCTCCAGCTTTTCTCCTCTTTACTTAGGATTGTCTTGGCTATTCAGGCCTTATTTTTTTGGTTCTATATTAATTTTAAAATAGTTTTCCTAGTTTTGTGAAGAATGTCATTGGTAGTTTGATATGAATAGTATTGAATCTGTAAATTGCTTTGGGCATTATGACCATTTTAATTATGTTGATTCTTCCTATCCATGAGCCTGTGATATTTTTTCATTTGTTTGTGTCATCTCTGATGTCTTTGAGCAGTGTTTTGTAATTCTCATTGTAGAGAATTCTACACCACCCTGGTTAGCTGTATTCCTAGGTATTTTATCCTTTTTGTGGCTATTGTGAGTGGGATTGCTTTTCTGATTTGGCTCTCCTTTTCGCTGCTGTCAGTGTATAGGAATGCTAGTGATTTTTGTACATTGATTTTGTATCCTGAGATTTTGCTAAAGTTGTTTATCAGCTAAAGGAGCTTTTGGGCTGAAGGTATGAGGCTTCTGGATATAACATCATGTCATCTGCAAACAGAGATAGTTTGACTTCTTCTTTTCCTATCTAGATGCTCTTTATTTCTTTCTCTTTCATGATTGCTCTGGCTAGGACTTTCACAACTATTTTGAATAGGAGTGGTGAGAGAGGGCAGCCTTGTTTTGTGCCAGTTTTCAAGGGCAAAAAGCTTCCAGCTTTTGCCCATTCAAAGTGATATTGGCTGTGGATGTGTCATAGATGTCTCTTATTATTTTGAGGTATATTCCTTCAACACCTATTTTATTGAGAGTTTTTAACATGAAAGGGTGTTAAATTTTATCAAGAGCTTTTTTTCTGCATTGATTGAGATAATCATGTGTTTTTTGTCTTCAGTTCTGTTTATGTGACGAATCATATTTATTGATTTGCATATGTAGAACCAACCTTGCATCCCAGGAATGAAGCCTATTTGATCATGGTGGATTAGCTTTTTGATGTGCTGCTGGATTTGGTTTGCAAATATTTTGCTGAGGATTTTTGCATTGATGTTCATCAAGGATATTGGCCTGAAGTTTTCTTTTTGGTCGTTGTGGCTCTGCCAGGTTTTAGTATCAGGATGATGGTGGCCTCATAGAATGTGCTAAAGAGGAGTCACTCCTTCTCAATTTTTGGGGGGGTACTTTCTCTAGGAATGGTACCAGTTCTTTGTAGATCTGGTAGAATTCAGCTATGAATCCATCAGGTCCTGGGCTTTTTTTGGTTGGTAGGCTATTTGTTACTGGTTCAATTTTGGAGCTTGTTGCTGGTCTGTTCAGGCAATCAATTTCTTCCTGGCTTAGTCTTGGGTGGGTATATGTGTCCAGGAATTTATCCATCTTTTCAAGGTTTTCTAGTTTGTGTGCATTGAGGTGTTCATAGTAGTTTTTAGTGGTTATTTGATTATTTTTATGTTTGTGCAGTCAGTGTTAACATTTTCTTTTCTTTCTTCTTTTTTTTTTGAGACAGAGTCTTGCTTTGTCATCCAGGCTGGCGTACAGTGGCACCATCTTGGCTCACTGCAGGCTCTGCCTCCTGGGTTCAAGCAATTCTTGTGCCTCCGCCTCCTGAGTAGTTGGGACTACAGTTGTGTGCCACCATGCCCAGCTAATTTTTGTATTTTTAGTAGAGAGGGTTTCACCACGTTTGTCAGGCTGCTCTCAAACTCCTGGCCTCCAGTGATCTACCCGCTTCAGTCTCCCAAAGTGCTGGGATTACAGGTATGAGCCACTACACCGGGCCTCAAAATTTTAGTTGTGTTTATTTGGACCTTCTCTGTTTTTTTCTTTATGATTCTAGGTGTTGGCCTATCTTATTAATTTTTTCAAAAAAAATCCTGGATTCCACAATCTTTTGAATTATTTTTGTGTCTTTGATTTTCTTCCATTCAGCTCCAATTTTGGTTATGTCTTGTCTTCTGCTAGCTTTGGGGTTGATTTGTTATTGCTTCTGTAATTCTTTTAGTGGTGATATTAGGTTGTTAATTTGAGATCTTTCTAACTTTTTGAGATTTTTCTAACTTTTTGATGTGGGCAGGTAGTGCTATGAATTTCCCTCTTATCATTGCCTTACCTGTGTCCCAGAGATTCTGGTATGTTGTGTCTTTGTTCACATTATTTTCAAAGAACTTCTTGATTTCTGCCTTAATTTCATTATTTACCCAAAAGTCATTCAGGAACATGTTGTTTAATTTCCATGTAATTGTATGGTTTTGAGTGATTTTCTTAGTCTCAACTTTTATTTTTACTGCACTGTCGTCCAAGAGTGTGTTTGGTAAGAATTCGGTTCTTTTACATTTGCTAAGCATTGTTTTATGTCCAATTATGTGGCTGATTTTAGACTATGTGCCATGTGGTGATGAGAAGAATGTATATTCTGTTGTTTTTGAGTGGAGAGTTCTGTAGAGGTCAATCAGATACATTTGATCTAATGTTGAGTTCAGGTCCTGAATATGTTTTTTAATTTTCTGCCTTGGTGATGTGTCTAATAACTGTTAGTGGAGTGTTGAAATCTCCCACTGTTATTGTGTGAGACTCTGTGTCTCTTTGTAAGTCTCTAAGAACTTGCTTTATGAATCTGGGGGCTCCTGTATTGGGTGCACATATATTTAGGATAGTTAGATCTTCTTGTTGAATTGAACTCTTTACCATTATGTAATGCTCTCCTTTGTCTTTTTTGATCTTGCACTTGGCTTCTTAAAAACATCCTTAATGGCAATATTCTTTGTCTCTTAAGTACACCACTATTCTTCTTTTTTTTTTTTTTTTCAGATAGAGTCTCACTCTGTCACCAGGCTGGAGTACAATGGCACTATCTCTACTCACTGCAACCTCCCCCTCCTGGTTCAAGCGATTCTCCTGCCTCAGTCTCCTGAGTAGCTGGGACTACAGGTGTGTGCCACCATGCGCAGCTAAATTTTGTATTTTTAGTACAGATGAGGTTTCACCATGTTGGCCAAGATGGTCTCGATCTCTTGACCTCGTGATCCACCCACCTCAGCCTCCCAAAGTGTTGGGATTACAGGCATGACCCACCAAGTGCATCTCTATTCTTATGAGACAATTCTGCCACCATTGATAATACGCCAAACCTCCTCGATTGTTGCATTTACCACCTTGACTCTTCCTGAATTGCACAATGGCGATAAACAATGGCTGAACTTTTTCTTTTGAGGACTTTGGAGTGCAACAACTATATTTATTCTATGAGAAAGAAATTCATTCTTTCTCTTGAACAAGAAGAGGGAATGTGAACTTCCCTGAAGCAAAAAGGATTTGCCTAAACACTGTGCTAAGAGACTTGACCTAACATTATCCTGGCTTCCACTTGGAATAGTTAACCCCAGGCCCTGTGCTGAGTCTTTGCTCAAGAAAATACAATGCTGCCAAACCACATAATGTATATTGTCGTAACCGATGGTGTCAAATCATTTTCAGTAATTCTCTACTTACCCCCCGCTTTTTTTTTTTTTTTTTTGAGACGGAGTCTCCCTCTCTCCCCCAGGCTGGAGTGCAGTGGCGTGATCTCAGCTCACTGCAAGCTCCCCCTCCCAGGTTCACGCCATTCTCCTGCCTCAGCCTCCTGAGTAGCTGGGACTACAGGAGCCCGCCACCATGCCCAGCCAACTTTTTGTGTTTTTTTAGTAGAAACGGGGTTTCACCATGTTAGCCAGGATGGTCTCGATCTCCTGACCTCGTGATCCGCCCGCCTCGGCCTCCCAAAGTGCTGGGACTACAGGCGTGAGCCACCGTGCCAGGCTCTTACCCCTTTTATAATTTGCATTTTCACGTAGTCCTCAGTCCCTTTTTTAATTCCCCTCTTTTTACTTTTCTATAGTTTCTTTTTATTTCCCATTTGTTCTCTTTTTAAAAAAATCAGCCTCCTTTGTCTTACTTGGAGTTGAGCTTAGTTTATACTGAAGTCTCTCTCTCCTGCTGAAATAGTCTGAGTAAAATAGGTCTCATTGCCTTTAGCAAGTATCCAGCACTGCTGTTTTTCTTTGACAATTTCTAGGGTTGCCTTAGATGAAGTGGGGTGAAAGGGCATTAGAAGGCACAGGCCAAAAGATCAGAACTCTGGACTCTCAGTCCCAAATTCTACTAGCAGAGCTCCTTTTTCATATTCTTCATACACTGGGGGCTTTGCTGAGAATTTGCTGGACTGAAAATAGGAAGAATGACAGACTTCTGAAGTTAGTCACATCTGTCCTTGATTCAATTATACCAACATGAGGATTCTCAAAGTTATGATTTTTTTCCTAGAAATACTTTATTTTCAGGAAATAGTTATTTAGCGTTGATGACTTGAGTATTAATCTCAAGGCAAGGAAATGAGGGAAATGACCTCCTGATGTCTTTCCCATGAATCTGTAACTCGGTGGTCAGCTTCTTCCCAAGTTATTTTTCTTGTGGCACCTCAGTGATTTTATTAGTTTCACCACAAGTACTCCCAGCAAGGGAAATCAGTGATCCCAAAGGCACCAGGCTGGAGTTTTCCCACATAAAGATCACTCTTCTAAGCAGCTCCTTCCTAGAAATTTGTTATGTTTACCTTTGCCAATCATCTATGATTAGTGTAGTAATTATTCTGTTTTTGCTGTCTTTTATTTTTGATACTCACTGAAGGCTTCACTGATCAACGATTAAGGCATGTGCTTCTGCTTTGATTCAGTGTCTTCTTAGTATGAGCATGGTGGTATAATTCTCTTGAATCAGTGCTGGGATTTATTTGATTATGAAAATTTATTTTCATTCAAGTATTTTAAATGCACTTTTAATATTAGGTACATTTAATATTACATGTAATATTAACTTGAAGTGTAACTAATATGAACAAATTCCGAAGTACATGAAAATAACTTTCAATCCTGTAAGTATGACTATTTATTTCTTTTCACAATATAAAAAGCACGTGCGATATTTTGAAAGACTATTAAAGGTGGGGACAAGAGGTTATTTAAATCTATGTTTGGATGCAACTTTTATGGCTTAAACTACAAACAATTATCCTTTTCATATATTAAATGATTGTATAGTTCTTTTAATACTGTTTTTTGATACAAGTGTGAAATTCTTAAAGAAAATGGCAAACATCACTAACAACCATTACAATTCTAATAGCTAACTTTTCTGAGCCATTACTTGGAACCATGCACTGTTTAAAATGCCTCACTTGGCCAGGCACGGTGGCTCATGCCTGTAATCCCAGCACTCTGGTAGGCCGAGGCAGGCGGAACACGAGGTCAGGAGATCGAGACCGTCCTGGACAACATGGTGAAACTCCGTCTCTATTGAAAATACAAAAATTAGCCGAGTGTGGTGCTCTGTGCC
Source organism: Pan troglodytes (assembly GCF_028858775.2). Lineage (NCBI taxonomy): Eukaryota > Metazoa > Chordata > Mammalia > Primates > Hominidae > Pan > Pan troglodytes. The sequence goes on along the minus strand of NC_072409.2, from coordinate 55,591,887 downwards.
TATAGTCCCAGCTGCTCAGAAGGCTGAGGCAGGAGAATCGCTTGAACCAGGGAGTTGGAGGTTGCAGTGAGCCAAGATCGTGCCACAGGACTCCAGCCTAGCGACAGAGCAAGACTCCATCTCAAAACAAACAAAAAACAAAAAAAATTCCTCACTCATCTCACTCATGTAATCATGACAATAACATTAATTGTATTATCCCTACATTACAGATGACAGGTGACAAAAATATGCAGAGAGGGGTTAAACTGCATAACATTACTCAGAGAATACATTCTTTCTATTCCATAGGTTTTTTGTATTACAGTACTACATTCACACAGCCCTTCCACTGGAAATAACTTATAGGAATTATTGTAGGTCTCTTTGCACTTTCTTCAGCTCTTGGTTTAGGTCTCAAATTGTGAGTGATTTCTCTCTTTAGTGAAGTTGTAATGCAATTCATTACCATAGCAGAAAGCATAGAAAATATTACCTATTTATTAGCTGGAAATGCACTCACATGTTGTATTAGTCCATTCTCATGCTGCTATGAAGAAATATCCAAGACTGGGTAATTTATAAAGAAAAGAGGTTTAATTGATTCACAGTTCCACATGGCTAGGGAAGCCTCAGGAAACTTACAATCATGGCAGAAGGCACCTCTTCACAGGGTGGCAGCAGAAATAATGAGTTTTGAGCAAAGGGGAAGCCCCTTATAAAATGATCAGATCTCATGAGAACTCACCCATCATCATGAGAACAGCATGGGGACAACTACCCCATGATTCAATTATGTCCACCCGATCCTACCCTTTACACTTGGGGATTATGGAAACTGCAATTCAAGATGCGATCTGGGTGGGGACACAGAGCTAAATCATATCATTCTGTCCCTGGCCCCCCTCCAAGTCTCATGTCCTCACATTTCAAAACAATCATACCTTTCCTACACTTCCCCAAAGTCTTAGCTCATTACAGCATTAACCCAAATGTCCAAGTCCAGAGTTTGATCTGAGTCAAGTCCCTTCCACCTATGAGCCTGTAAAATCAAAAGTAAGTTAGTTACATCCTAGATACAATGGAGGCACAGGCATTGGGTAAATACACCCATTCCAAATGGGAGAAATTGGCCAAAACAAAGGGGCTACAGGCCCTATGCAAGTCTGAAATACAATAGGGCAGTCATTAAACCTTAAAAGTTCCAAAATGTTCTCCTTTGATTCCAGGTCTCACATCCAGGTCACACTGATGCAAGAAGTATGCTCCCATGGCCATGGGCAGCTCCACCTCTGTGGCTTTGCAGGGTACAACCTCCCTCCTGGCTGCTTTCATGGGCTGGCATTGAGTGTCTGTGGCTTTTCCAGGGGCACAATGAAAGTTGTCAGTGGAGCTACCATTCTGGGGTCTGGAGGACAGTAACCCTCTTCTCACAGTTCCACTAGGTAGTACCCCAGTGAGGACTCTGTGTGGGGGCTCCAACCCCACATTTCCCTTCTGCACTGTCCTAGCAGAGGTCCTCCATGAGGGCTTTGCCCCTGCAGCAAACTTCTGCCTGGGTATCCAGGAATTTCCATACATCTTCTGAAATCCAGGTGAAGGTTCCCAAACCTCAATTCTTGACTTCTGTGAACCCACAGGCTCAACACCACATGGAAGCCTCCAAGGCTTGGAGCTTGGACCCTCTGAAGCAATGGCCTGAGCTGTCCCTTGGCCCCTTTTAACTGTGGCTAGAGCTGAAGCAGCTGGGAGACAGGGCACCATGTCTCAAAGCTGCACAGAACAGGGGGTCCTGGGCCCATGAAACCATTTTTCCCTCCTAGGTTTCCAGGCCTGTGATGGGAGGGGCTTCCAAGAAGGTCTCTGACATGCCCTGGAGACATTTCCCTCATTGTCTTGGCAATTAATATTCCACTCCTTGTTCTGCAAATTTCCGCAGCTGGCTTGAATTTCTCCCAAGAAAATGGGTTTTTCTTTTCTATCGCCTTGTCAGGCTGCAAGTTTTCCAAACTTTTATGCTCTGCTTCCTCTTGAACACTTTGCTGCTTAGAAATTTCTTCCACGAGATACCCTAAATCATCTCTCTCAAGTTCAAAGTTCCACAGCTCTCCAGGGCAGGGGCAAAGTGTTGCAGTCTCTTTGCTAAAGCATAGCAAGAATCACCTTTATCCGAGTTCCCAACAAGTTCCCCAACTCCATCTGAGACCACCTCAGCCTGGACTTCATTTTCCATGTCACTATCAGCATTTTGGTAGAAGCCATTCAAGTCTCTAGGAAGTCCCAAACTTTCCCACATCTTCTTGTCTTCCAAGCCCTCCAAGTCTCTAGGAAGTTCCACACTTTCCCACATTCTTCTGTCTTTTTTTTTTTTTTTTTTTTTGAGATGGAGTTTCGCTCTTCTTGCCCAAGCTGGAGTGCAGTGGTGCAATCTCTGCTCACTGCAACCTCCACCTCCCATGTTCAAGCCATTCTCCTGCCTCAACCTCCCAAGTAGCTGGGATTACAGGCATGCACCACGATGCCCAGCTAATTTTATATTTTTAGTAGAGATGGGGTTTCACCATGTTGGCCAGGCTGGTCTCAAACTCCTGACCTCAGGTTATCCACCTGCTTCGGTCTCCCAAAGTCCTGGGATTACAGGGATGAGCCACCACACCCAGCCTTTACTGTCTTCTTCTGAACCCTCCAAACTATTCCAACCTCTGCCTGTTGCCCAGTTCCAAAGTCACTTCCACATTTTAGGGTATCCTTATAACAGCACCCTATGTCTGTGGTACCAATTTACTGTATTAGTCTGTTTTCATGCTGTTATGAAGAACTACTCAAGACTAGGTAATTTATAAAGAAAAGAAGTTTAATTGACTCACAGTTTGACGTGGCTGGGCATGCCTCAGGAAACTTACAATCATGGCCGAAGGCATCTCTTCACAGGGTGGCAGCAGAAACAATGAGTTTTGAGTGAAGGAAGAAGCCCCTTATAAAACCATCAGATCTTGTGAGAACTCACTATCACGAGAACAGCATGGAGAAAACCACCCCTATGATTCAATTATGTCCATCTGGTCCCGCCCTTGACACATGAGGATTATGGGAATTATAAGATTACACATTAATCTTAAATTACACATTAATAAGTGTGTAATGAAACATCCCCTTTTTTTATTTGAGTTCATTTCAATAGATATGGAAATAATAGAAAATGCATCTGACATCAAATTCCTGGGAAGTACAGGCAAAAAAAAAAAATACCAGATGTTTAAAGGTATTTGAATAAGTAAATGTTGCAGTCTGTACTTTATCAGTTAGCTATGATACAAAAAACAAGGCATGGCAGTTGCTTGTCAATTTTGTGATTTATTCAGAAACATACATCTCTGCATACACTTACAGTTTTATACGGCAGTGCAAAATGTCAAAAGCACTGATGTTGCTCAAAGGAAATGTTAAGGAGCTAACTAAGGCTCACTCCAAATTCCTTCACAAACCCGTCCAATCCTGTGAGTGTCGAGTGGCCTTCACATCACAGCCTGCATCCTGACAGGCCCTGTGAGACCCATCCCGCTTCATGGAACGTGAGTCAGCAGCTCAGAGGACAAGGACATCTTCATAACTGGCTCGAAATATTCAACTTTTCAAAATTTTATATTTTCATACATATAAATATATATTCTTAAAATGCATTTCTGTTTTTCTATCCGAACAGAAGTGCAATAATTCTTTTAAAATATTTCTAAACAGACGGGGGCCGTGGCTCACACCTGTAATCCCAGCACTTTGGGAGGCCGAGGCAGGCGGATCACGAGGTCAGGAGATTGAGACCATCCTGGCTAACATGGTGAAACCCCGTCTCTACTAAAAATACAAAACATTAGCCAGGCATGGTGGCGGGCGCCTGTAGTCCCAGCTACTCCGGAGGCTGAGGCAGGAGAATGGCATGAACCTGGGAGGTGGAGCTTTCAGTGAGCTATCCCGCCACTGCACTCCAGCCTGGGTGACAGAGCGAGACTCTGTCTCAAAAAAGAAAAAAAAAAATTTGTAAACAAATGATGATGAAAACAGGAAACTGAATACAATTATGAACAATGAATTTAATCATTAGTTTCTTCTGCTTTATACTGTATGTGAATTTGGTCTAGAAAATACAACATAAAAGGAAATAAGTAAAAACCAAACGTTGAGCATTACTAAGGTAAAAATGTTGAATGGAATACTTTATTATTTATTTATGTATTTATTTGTTTGTTTATTGAGACATGGTTTTACCCTGTTGCCCAGGCTGGAGTGCAGTGGCATGACCATGGCTCACTACAGTCTTGAACTTTCATGCTCAAGCTATCCTCTGACCTTAGCCTCCTGAGTAGCTGGAACTACAGGTGCGTGCCACCATGCCTGGCTAATTAATAATAATTTTTTTTTTTTTTGTAGAAACAGGCTCTCGCTATATAGCCAGGGCTGGTCTCAAACTCCTGGGCTTAAGGGAGCCTCCTATCTTCATCTCCCAAATTACTGGGGTTATAGATGTGAGTCATCAGGTGTCGCCTGAATGATATATTTTAATGATGTACCTAGCACATGAGTTTCAAAGTTTTCACTCTCCAAGAATTTTCATAAGGTCAGTTTAATTATTAATAGCATGTTTTACAGTTATAGAATTAATGCATAAATACAGTAAAATGAAACGTGAAACTATAGAATTGTATGAAATAAAAAATAAGAATATTTCTTCTATCTCTATACATTTTCCATCTTTACCATGTTCAACATATCTTTATTACTATTATGAAAAATTTAAAGAATATACAAAAGGAAATAAATAGCATAATGAATGAATAGTATAATTAACTCATTGAACGAATACCCAGCTTCAGTTTTAGACAGTCCTGATTCCTCTGATCCCACTTCCCTGACATAGATTAATTGAAGAGCATTTCTGGCATCCTGTCATTTCATCCATGAATATTTGGAGGTATCCACCTCCAAAGGATAAGGATCCCCTTTTTAAAATAATACATCTAAAAAATTAGCCAGAATTACTTACTTTTACCCAAAATCCAGTCGCTGTTCAAATTTCCCTGATTGTCTTTTTTTTTTTGTGAGATAGAGTCTCGCCCTGTCACCCAGGCTGGAGTGCAGTGGCAAGATCTCGGCTCACTGCAACCTCCGCCTCCTGGGTTCAAGCGATTCTTCTGCCTCAGCTTCCCAATTAGCTGGGATTACAGGTGCCCACCACCATGCCTGGTTAATTTTTTGTATTTTTAGTAGAGACGGGGTTTCACCATATTGGCATGTTGGTCAGGCTTGTCGGCCAGGATTGATCTCCTGACCTCAAGTGATCCCCCCACCTCGGCCTCCCAAAGTGTTGGGATTACAGGTGTGAGCCACGCTGCCTGGCCAGTCCTACATATTTTTTCACACCATTTTTCTTTTTTTAAAAGAGCAGAATCCTTGTACGGATATTACGATGGATTGCAGAGTCTCTAAAGCATTCTTCATTCTTATTCTTCCCCTTCCATCTTTTTTTTCCATGCAATTCGTTAAAGAAACTAGGACAGAGTCCACAGTGTAGATTTTTATGATTGTGTCATCACTGTGGTGTCATTTAACACGCTACTCTGACCTCAGTATTTTCTGTGAAACCCACATGTCAGGGGTGTTGGGCAGATTTGTTTGCTTCTGGGTTTGTGTTTCCAACACTCAGACTCAGGACCTGGTAACAATCCCCTATAGCAGTTCGTAACTATTTGCTTGATTTTGACTGAACACCAGAGGGCAGTGCAGGTGGACACCAAGAGCATTGCTGTCAACACACAGAGGCCTATGGGCACAGGGGTCCTGCACTGCGAAGCCAAAGCTCCCTTCTCTGCTCCTAAGCAATCCCTTTCCCTCCTCTGAAGGACAGCCACGTACTCTAGGTCCTAACCTCTGGAGTGCACTAATGACCAAGAGGTGCATGAGCACCAAATGTGAGAGGACAGGAGTCTGGAAACCTAGCACAGGAGTCTTCTCAGTACCTTAGGACATTCCTACTGTTGTGAGGGTAGGAGAAGAATGCCTAGCTAAGGAAAGAAGTGTTTAGTGTCCAATGTGAGTAAGTGCCATGGGGAAGAATAAAGCAGGGAAGGGCAAGAAGATGCCCAGTGTGGACAAAGAAGCTCTCATTGATAAAGAGACATTAGAACACACATCTGAAGGTGGCGAGATAGTCAGCCTTTCAGATATCTGGAGCAAGCTTGTTGCACTAAGAGGAAAAAGCAGGTGCAAAGGCCCTGGGGCAGGAACGTGCTAGTTGTGTTTGAGGGGGGCAGCAAGCTGTTGTAACTGGAACAGAGAGAGAAGGGGGAAGATGGTAGTTAATGAAATCTGAAAAGGAACAGGTTATGTACGATTTTTAGGCTACTATAAGGACTTTGGCTTTTACTCCTGTGAATCAGAAAGCTACGTGACTGGGGTGGGGTAGTGCTTTACTAAGAGGAGTGGCACTCTCTGATAATTTTTAAAGGCTAACTCTGGTTGCTGAGTTACAAATACATAGAATGTGTCAGCTGGGAGATCAATGGGGAGGCGATTGCAATCATCTGGGGTGGCTGCTACAATCTATGTTAGAAACTTGCATGGTTCATGCCTTTTATTTTAGGCAAGTTCATCAGCATTTGCTTTTCAGATACTTAATAAATCTTTCAGTCTATTTAGAGAATAAGGCATGTGTTGAAATGATCAGTACACAGTATTAGAAAATGGAAAGCCATGAATATAATAACAGAGACGCCGTTAGGGGCAAAGTGAGGTCACGAGAGGAAGGGACTACAGCCAGCTTGGCAGGTGAGCATGGTATAGGACAGGCCTTCCTTGAGATGGTCACAAATACAGTTTTATCAGTTTTCCTTGTGATGGTCACAAATACAGTCTTATCAGTTTTCACAAATAAAACCTTACAAATGTTCACTAATAAAATGCTACAACATATCGTATACCATATGCCAATTTAAGATAGGCTTTACTCCAATGAATTAGGTTATCTGTAAATAACACATGGTCAAATCCCATATGTCTGTGTAGCAAATACTTTCTCAGTGTCCTGTTGTTTTTAATCCAGCATGTTCCACCAGCCTGGCCTAGGCTAGGGCTGGCAACTGGATAGTCATTAGGGTAAGTGTGTGTTTGTTTTGGGGTGTGGGTTTCTTTTGGGCTGTGTGTGTGTGTGTGTGTGTGTGTGTGTGTGTGTAAGACTCATTGGCTCTACTCCAGGCCCCCTCTATCAAAATTTCTGGAGGTGGGAATCAAGTGTGATACTGATTTGGAAACCACCAATTCAGCTCACAGTCTTCAAGTCCAGTCTGTAACAGCTGCCTTCATGACAAACTGAATGCTGAAAGCTGTGGAAGGTGCCGGTAAATAAAAATAGAGGTGGAGGGAAAGCCATTTCAGACAAAGGGGATAGAGCACTAAAAAACATAGGAGTCAGACCGGATTGGTTTTGCAGTGACTTCTGATGGCCTTTGTAAGTGTTCCATGACTGGATTTGCCTGGAATGTGGGGTTCAGGGTCCTTGGAAGAGAGTAGGTAGAAATAAGGTTTTGGAGCGTGTGAAATTAGATTGTGGAGGGCCTCACATGTTGAGCAAAGGACACTAAAGTTTATTTTCTAGGTAATAGGGAGCCAACCAAAATTTTTTAAATGAATGATGACACCACAGAACTATGGTTCAAGAACTCCACACGTCTGACAGTCATGTGTAATAATAACTGTTGTGTTATGAGTCCAGAGATGAGAAAGCTTTCTGCATTCATTCAGGAGAGGGAGGGTTGTGTGCTTAAATAGGAATAGGCCACTGGGATGTGTAGGTTGGAATGAATGTGAGAGACAGACGACGTGAACAGCAGAAGAGAAAGGACAAGGTCAAACGTGGCACTGGGGTTTTAAATACAGGAAATTGGGAGGATGAACCAGCAGACTTAGCAAGATACAGAAGAAAAAAGAGATTTAGGAAAAACGTAGTTTGGGTCAGCCAGATTTGGGGATGCCGATGCCATAACCAACTATAACCAATGGAAGATGATTTAACACAGTTGTAAGTATCTTGAAGCCAACGGTCTGTTTAGATGGGAAACAGTCTTTCATTTTCAAATTTAAAACTTTATTCTTAAAATGTGTACATTTAATCCAGAATAATCTATGGATATGTATTGAATAAATGCCTTCATTTTTAAATTTATATTTGATCTGTAGTGTCCCATTTCACTATAGTTTTCTGAAGAAATCTCAGTTCTTTATGCAAACTGTATCATAATAGTCAAGAATTTAAGATTACTTTCGTGTTCAAGGTCCTATCTCCAATTATCCTCTTGTTTAACATGATTGCCTTTTGACCTACTTTCCATCTTAACATTAACATTATATTTTTTAATTATCCTGAATCAAATTTCGATTTAAGAAACTCCAAAAATAACAAAAATTGGAAACAGCCTATAACATTTTAGGAAATCAAGAAATATATTTAATTGTAACACCCAGTTTCATATTCCACAAGAGAAAAATAAAGCAAAGCCTGATCAAGACGTGCCTTTAACACAACTCAATCACCTTTGAGCCTTCATTCTTTACCAGTCTCTCTATTCTCTGTGCCTATTTTCTACTCTCCCTGAGCAGAAATTTAAGTGTCACATTTTGCCAAGGCCTCCATTACATGAGTAATGAGTGCTTATGTATATTGATATCCCCTGATTTTCTGTTGGTGAAGTTTCATTCTTTTGGGAGGAGTAGAGACTCACGTAAAAGTCATGTCTCTTCATCTTCCATCCTTCAGAGATTACTGGTGGCCAGAACACCTATGTGGGAGAGTGGGTATGGGAAGTGGGGTGTGTGGATAAAGAAACTCTGTTCAGGAGAGGCTCCCAGGGATCTGTGAGTCAGAGGAGTCACCTATCTTTAGGGTTGCACAAATCTAGCACCTTCTATGAAAACTGCATTCACCCAGAATGTGAAAAGAAAAAAGGGATGGCTGAGAACTTTTAAAATTCAGTGACAGACACCTGCCCACACATCAAAGAAGCTCAGAGAACACCAGATGCTACTTTCCTGTCATAAATTAGGTAGTTATTTTATTAAAATAAAAAGATAGGGCTGGGCGCGGTGGCTCACGCCTGTAATCCCAGCACTTTGGGAGGCTGAGGCGGGTGGATCACAAGGTCAGGAGACCGAGGCCATCCTGGCTAACACGGTGAAACCCTGTCTCTACTAAAAATACAAAAACATTAGCCGGGCATGGCAGCGGGCGCCTGTAGTCCCAGCTGCTGGGGAGACTGAGGCAGGAGAATGGCGTGAACCCGGGAGGTGGAGCTTGTAGTGAGCCGAGATCGCGCCACTGCACTCCAGCCTGGGCGACAGAGCCAGACTCTGTCTCAAAAAAAAAAAAAAATTGAGCAGATAATAGAGTTCCCATAAACAATCTCCATTTCCCCCCCACAGTTCCTCCACTATAAATATCTTGCATTAATGTGGCACATTTATTACAATAGATGAGCCAATATTTATTTATACCATCAATTTATACTAATGTCCCCACTTTGCTTTGTATAGTTCTATGAGTTCTGACAAATGTATATCGTGTATCCACTATTACAGTATTACGCAGAATAGTTTCACTGATTTAAAAATCCTCTGTGATTCAGCTTTTCATCCTTCTTCTGCTCTCCTCAAGGCCCTTGCAACCACTGATCTTACTATCTCTAAAGTTTTGCCTTTGCCAGAATGTCATATGGCTGGAATCATACAGTATGTGGCTTTTTCAGACTGGTTTCTTTCACTTAGCAATATGTACTTAAGGTTCCCCTTGTCTTTTTGCGGCTTCACAGCTCAATACCTTTTTATTGCTAAATAATATTCCAATGTATACGTGTACCATAGTTTGTTTATCCATTTACCTATTGGATATGTTGGTTGCATCTGGTTTTTGATGATACGAATAAAGCTTCTATAAATAGTCATGTTCAGGTTTTTGTATGGACGTAAGTTTTCAATTCAATTGGGCAAATACCTGGGGGCATGACTGCTGGATTATATAGCATGTTTAGTTTTTAAGAAACTGCCAAACTGTCTTCCCATGTGACTGCACCATTTTGCATTCCCACTAGTAATGAAAGAGTTTTGGTTGCTTTGCATCCTTGCCAGCATACAGAACTGTCAGTTTTTTGGAGTTTAGTCATGCTAATAGTTGTATAGAGGTATCTCATTGTTGTTTTAATTTGCAATTCCTTTTTAAATAATTTCAACTTTTATTTTAGATTCAGGGGGTACATGTGCAGGTCTGTTACCTGGGTATATTGTGTGATACTGAGGTTTGAGGTATGACTGCTCCCATCACCCAGGTACTGCGCATAGTACCTAATGGTTTTTCAACCCTTCCCTCATCTACTCCCCACCAGTAGTCCCCAGTGTCAGTTGTTGCCATCTTTATGTCCCTAAGTACCCAGTGTTTAGCTCCCAGTTATAAGTGAAAACATGCAGTATTTAGTTTTCTGTTCCTGTGTTAATTTGCTTAGTATAATGGCCTCCGGCTGCATCCATGTTGCAATTCCTTGATGATCTATGATATTGAGCATCTTTTCATCTGCTTATTTACCCTTTGTGTATCTTTAGTGAGTTGTCCAGATTTTGCCCACTTTTTAACTAGGTTTTTTTCCTTATTGTTGTGTTTTCAGTGTTTTTTTGTATATGTTGGATATATTGATATATTTTTTGCATATATGTATATGTAAGTGTATTTTAGTGATGTAAAATGAATGGAATCTATAGCCTTAAACATAATATAAATATATAATGGTTAAGATTTCCCACTCAACAATCCAGGCTTGACAGAAAATCATAAAATGTATTTAAATTTAAATGTTTTTTTCTTTGTTGATACTAGTTCTTAGTTTTAACATGCCGAAGAGGGTATATTTGATCAAGGACAAGATTAAATGTTCTGATTGGCTAACTATCAAACCGCTGCCTCCACTTTTTTTTGCAACTTGAAAATAATATTTAGTTATCATGCTAGCACAGCCATATTAATATACACCCCTTCAAAACTTTAAACATAAAGCTTTAACGGTTTCAGGAAAAAGAAATATTAATGATGCTGAGATTGGTGGACACGGATTCTGTGTAGTGAGACACTAAAAAGTAATTTTTCAAACAGGAAAGTTAAAGCACTTTAAAATCACAAAGCTATTGGTAATTAAAAGAATTAGTATCAATTTCTGAAATACAAGATTAGAGGGACACCTAAAATTCTGAAAGGTTTTACAGAATTTTTTAAAAAAGTAATTGCAATTTAGATCAAAGTTCCCCACTTTTCATTCCAAGTGTGACACAGGTTTAAATAATAAACAGACAAAAAGGTTTAGATAAATTCATGAATTATTGAACCAGACGATAAAAAATAGGGAAGCTATTTAGGGCATAGTCTCTAGTGTGTAAGGGTGACATCCTAAATAATAAATTTATGCTATTGTTGACAATACTGCTGACAAGGCTAAATGGTCAATGTGCTTGACATATTGCCTGGTTTTTCATGTTCTATTGCATGAGCTGATTCTCTCTCTCTCTTTTATTTATATTTTTGAACTCTGCCATTATGTTATCATGGACATTATGCCAACAACTTGATGCATCTATGTATATGCTTTAAATCTCTGGGAATAAATGTACTGAGAGCTACTTATGTGAACAAACTTCTCTTAAGCACAAATGGAAATCCACAAAGAAAGACAGCCTCTTCTATTTGTTTTATGTGAGGCAACAGATACACTGTAGACAAAAAGACCAAGTATAATTAACTTATATTGGTAACTAACAATATCTGCATATTACATATGTTTCTATTATGTTTTCTGAGCAACTTCGTGGCTTCTGATTTGGAGGGGTAGGATTTCATAGGTAATACTTTTTTTTTTTTTTTTTGGTGAGATAGAGTCTAGCTCTTGTTGTCCAGGCTGGAGTGCAATGGTGAAATCTCAGCTCACTGCAACCTCCGTCTCCCAGGTTCAAATGATTCTCCTGACTCAGCCTCCCGAGTAACTGGGATTACAGACACCCACCATCATGCCTGGCTAATTTTTGTATTTTTAGTAGAGATGGGGTTTCACCATATTTGCCAGGCTGGTCTTGAACTCCTGACCTCAGGTGATCCTCCCGCGTTGGGGTCCCAAAGTGCTGGGATTACAGGCGTGAGCCACTGCTCCCGGCCCATATTTAACACTTCTATAAATATTTGTGCATATTGAAAGGAACATTACTCCCCACACTGCAACTGAACAAAAGAGTGATAATGTTAATTTCCTTACTCTTGAGCTTTTCTTGAATAAAAGAGGGTCATAGGACATGGAACAAAATAGACTAGAAAATAGGGTTGATAAGGTACTGATTCTGCCAACACTGCTTAATGCTCTCCCCAAGCAATTGTCTTTTAGATATGTTGATTTCCCAGTGTGAATGGTATTTTTTAAATATGTCAAGCAATTAAGAATATAAGTCTATTCTCATCTCAGCTAAACGTAGAATCTTTACAAAGAATTTTTGGTATCCTTAACCCTAATAAGTGGAGAGATAAGATTAAAAATGTTCACCACCTTATTTTCATTTATTTATTTATGCATTTATTTATTTATTTATTTATTTATTTATTTATTTATTTATTATTTTGAGACAGAGCCTCACTCCACCCAGACTGGAGTGCTGTGGTGTGACCTCGGCTCATTGCAACCTCTGCCTCCCAAGTTCAAGTGATTCTCCTGCCTCAGCCTCTCAAGTAGCTAGAATTATAGGAATTCACCACCATGCCCAACTAATTTTTCTTTTTTTTTTTTTTGGTGAGACAGAGTCTCACTCTGTTGCCTAGGCTAGAGGGCAGTGGCACCGTTTTGGCTCACTGCAGCCTCCGCCTTCTGGGTTCAAGCAATTCTCCTGCCTCAGCCTCCTGAGTAGCTGGGATTACAGGCACCCGCCACCACACCCAGATAATTTTTTGAATTTTTCGCCATGTTGGCCAGGTTAGTATTGAACTCCTGACCTCAAGTGATCTGCCTGACTCGGCCTCCCAAAGTGCTGGGATTACAGATGTGAGCTACCACATCCAGCCATCACCTCTTGTAAAGTGCAGTAAAGAAATAGTGGGCAATAGACAGCCAGGGGATAGAGGAAAATGTTTTGGGAGTGGGACAATATGAACTTATTGTCATGACAGGACCAAAAAGGGAAGACGTCTGCCTATCATAATTAATACTAACTCTATCAGTCAACATTTATGTTTTACAATTGTTCTGTAAAGAAAAGCCAGCAAACATTACAGATTCTAGTCCCTAATAACTGATCAAGAAAGACACTCTAAGCTTGTGCATCAGCATTCTCTTTTTATCTAAAAGAAAATATATTAAATAAAGGGAGGAATGGCAGGAGTAAAGAGACTTGAAGGAAAAGAAAATATTGACTTTTTAATGATATTTTACAATGCTAAGATCTTTAGAAACCAACTCTTCCATATGTCTTTTAAATATTAGTTTGGTGCAAAGGTAATTACAGTTTTTGTCATAAAAGTAATGGCAAAACTACAATTACTTTTGCACCAACCTAACTGATACATTCATTCCATTTTGGAGGTATTGCAAATATGCTGAATCAATGAATTTCTTCAGTATTTTTCATTGTATTAGTACAAATTTAACCTAATAGTATTCTTCTGCATGTTATTTCCCTTTGTGCTTCCTTTAATGCAATGAAGTTGTAGTTACCAAATAGAGTGCTCTAAAAGGGCAAGGCTTGTCTGTGAATTGAGCCTAGCATAGAATTGGCTCTCAGTGAAGATCTGTTGAATGTTACATGAATGCATCAACATCATAATCCTTCATGTGCTTGTAAGCAATTATTAAAATTTTCTCTGGCCTATTCAGGCCTGTGTTCTTCAAAATTCTTCAAAATATATGGACGTGTTTGCTGTTTCTATTAGGTTTTAACTTCTGGTGTCAGAAACCAGGGCTGTTTTTCTTAATTTGTGTCCTAAAACCACAGTAGGGTTGTATGCATTGTGATAATGCTTAATAAATATATAAAAAGATTAATATCCATTCATTTACATTTTCTTAATCAAACCCAATTTCTGGATGAGTAGCTGTGAAACTCTCAACTGGACGAGCTCTGACTAGTGTTAAGTATAGTATATTGGGAAAAGGGCTTCTATATGCAACATATATGTGAGGCAAATGAGAAATATTAGCTGGGCTACATTAAATCCCAATGACATGAATAGAAATTTTATTATCCAGGTAGCAAAAATGAAGTCAAAAAAATAAATAAGAGAATGAAGTAAAGGTATGGGGCAAAACAATTAGCTTTTTCTTTAAGTCAATATTTTAGAAAATAGCTTTTGAAGGCCCAATCACACAGATAATTGACACTTCGACTTTTCTTTGCACTGTGTTAGACATAGGTAAAAGGATGTCTCAGCACTGTACCTTCATGTAGAAAATGTGATTAATACCAAATTGCATAAAAGTACACTAAAATTTTAATTCTTACATCATTTTAATAAATTTCTTGAGATTTTACTTTATTTAGTGTGTCATTAGAACACAGGATTTAAGGAAGATATATATAATAAAGGAAAATGGTAAGTTACCATTCTTGTGTAAAAACATTTTGTAAATACTATTTCAACAAAGATTTAAAAGTTAATTACAAAGGTATAAAGTTATGAAGTATTATATAAACAGGATTCATAATTTTGTTTTAAATGGTCTTTTCATGTATCAAAATACTATCAGTTTAAAACAACCTTTTATTTTAAGGCAGTAGGCTCTGTTTACCATCATTTACAATTGCTTTAATTAGAATTTTCTTCACTTTCAGTATATTCAAGAGCTATTCTGTTGGCCATAATTTTTAAGATAAAGTTTATCCAAATAGAAAAGTAATTATATAATGATTAAGTGCCAGAATATCTGGGTTCAAATTCCAGTTCTGCTACTTATCAGGTATAAGAATTTGGGCAAATTTCTTAGTTTCTCTGTGCTTCAGTTTCCTGATCTGTAAAACTGGGATAACAAGACTACCTGCCTCAATCTGTGGTTATGAGTAAATGAGTTAATACATAAGAGCAATGCAATAATCCTTGGCATGTGGTATGAGTTCAATAAACATTAGCTATTATTATTATAGTAAATTAGAAATTTAATTCTAGAGAATAAAAAGCTGAACTCAAATATGTAACTATTTATTTGATACAGACACATTTTCCACAAAATAAAAAACCGTCAGTTTGCACTTCCCTTATATAATGACTATTCTGGTGTTTGTGTGTATCTGTTGTGGGTCGGGGGTCTTGGGCTGAGTAAATAATCACATTAAAAATTTTAAAAACTTCCGATTAAAACAGAAATAAGAACAAATGGCCATTCGTGGATCATTTGCAAAGCTGAACGAATACTTGACATGTCTTTCTGTGATTCCTTGCAGATATCATGGAAATCAGGACAGTGGCAGTTCGGATTGTGGCAATCAAAGGGGTGAAAAGTGAATTCTATTTTGCAATGAACGAGGAAGGAAAACTCTAAGCAAAGGTATTGATAATTGATAGCTTAGGCTTAATTTTTAAAACTCATTTTTGTCGAAATATCTCACCATTCAGAAAAGTAAAAATGGACTTAATTTATCTCCAACTGTATAATTTAATGATTTTATTAAAACACTTTATACTCAAATGTTAAGAAAAAATGTTTTCTGTGTGACTTTGGACAAATGGCTTGTTCTTTGGATTTTGGTTTCTTCATCTGTAAAATGAGTTGAATTAGCTGACCTCTAAGGATCCTTCCAGCTCTAAAATTCCATGTGCATTTTAGATATTTAAAATCCAAAATTTCCATTTGCCAGTATTAAAGCTATTTTTGCTAAAATTCACCCAATTTGCACATTGCTGACATGAAAATTCTTGGGAAAAAATCCTGAAATGTTTAGTTCATTCATCAACATCAATCTCACAATCATGGGCTTTGAACTGTAATTATTCACATTGTTCCCACTTCACTACAATGCAAAATATGTAACAGTTCATCCCACTGTAATAAAATATAATTGGCTTTCCTTTGTATTCCCACAGCTCAGCATAATGCCTGGAACAGGCTAATTATATAATGATACAGGTTTAATTGAATGAACAAACGGTTGCATGGATGAACAAACAAATTAACCTTTTATCTTCCATTACCACTGAAGACAATGTAGAAGTAAATAAAGAAAAGTTGTGAAACAAGTCTCTCACCTGAGGGAGGCAGAGGTTCTGCTAATTCTACCAAATTTCCAGTGGTTAAAGAATGAGTGATGTGGGAATAGTAATATGAGGCCTGTTACTTAGGGGGAAATAGGTCCTAATTTTAAAGAATAGTTGACGTGAACTTCCAAAAAGCTACACATATTTCACACTGGCTGTGTATTATGTGGTGTTTTTATTTCAAATTTAAGATACCTTTTTATGCAAATATACTACATAAGTCTAGCTAATAAACCACATTAGGCCTGCTCAATCTGAGGGTTATAAAAAAGTTGTGTATGTTTCAATTCTACCAAATATTACCTGCTTACTCTTCGTTTAATTGAGCCTCTCTAAAAATCATTTGGATCATGTTTGTTTATTTGTTTGTTTGTTTGAACAGAAAGAATGCAATGAAGATTGTAACTTCAAAGAACTAATTCTAGAAAGCCATTACAACACATATGCAGCAGCTAAATGGACACACAATGAAGGGGAAATGTTTGTTGCCTTAAATCAAAAGGGGATTCCTGTAAGAGGAAAAAAAACGAAGAAAGAACAAAAAACAGCCCACTTTCTTCCTATGGCAGTAACTTAATTGCATATGGTATATAAAGAACCAGTTCCAGTAGGGAGATTTCTTTAAGTGGACTGTTTTCTTTCTTCTCAAAATTTTCTTTCCTTTTATTTTTAGTAATCAAGAAAGTCTGGAAAACTACTGAAAAACTGATCAAGCTGGACTTGTGCATTTATGTTTGTTTTAAGACACTGCATTAAAGAAAGATTTGAAAAGTATACACAAAAATCAGATTTAGTAACTAAAGGTTGTACAAAATTGTAAAATTGGTTGTACAATCATGATGTTAGTAATAGTAATTTGTTTCTTAAATTAATTTATCCTTAAGAGTATGTTAGATTTGATTATCTGATAATGATTATTTAAATATTCCTATCTGCTTATAAAATGGCTGCTATAATAATAATAATGCAGATGACGTTATATAAGGTATGTCAGACCTACAGGCTGCTGGCAGCACTTGTCAGATAATCAAGCCACACTAACTATGGAAAATGTGCAGCATTTTAAATGCTTTCTAGTGAAAAATTATAATCTATTTAAACTCTAATCAGAAAAAAAGAATATTCTCAAAAAATCTATTATGAAAGTCAATAAAATAGACAATTTAACAAAAGTACAGGATTAGAACATGCTTATACCTATTAACAAGAACAAAATTTCTAATGCTGCTCAAGTGGAAAGGGTATTGTTAAAAGGATGTTTCCAAAAATCTTGTATATAAGATAGCAACAGTGATTGATCATAATACTGTACTTCATCTTACTTGCCACAAAATAACATTTTATAATTCCTCAAAGTAAAATTGAGAAATCTTTAAGTTTTTTTCAAGTAACATAATCTATCTTTGTATAATTCATATTTGGGAATATGGCTTTTCATAATGTTCTTCCCACAAATAATCATGCTTTTTTCCTATGGTTACAGCATTAAACTATATTTTAAGTTGTTTTTGAACTTTATTATTTTGTTATTTAAGTTTATTTTATTTATTAAAAAAACCTTAATAAGCTGTATCTGTTTCATATGCTTTTAATTTTAAAGGGATAACAAAACTGTCTGGCTCAACTGCAAGTTTCCCTCCCCTTTGTGACCGAGACTAAGTCTAGCACACAGCACTTGGGCCAGCAAATCCTGGAAGGCAGACAAAAATGAGAACCTGAAGCAATGCTTACAATAGATGTCTCACACAGAACAATACAAACATGTAAAAAATCTTTCACCACATATTCTTGCCAATTAATTGGATCATATAAGTAATATCATTACAAATATAAGTATTTACAGGATTTTAAAGTTAGAATATACTTGAATGCATGGGTAGAAAGGTATCATATTTTAAAACTATGTATATTTAAATTTAATAATTTTCTAATCTCTAGAAATCTCTCCTGTTCAAAAGGTGGCAGCACTGAAAGTTGTTTTCCTGTTAGATGGCAAGAGCACAATGCCCAAAATAGAAGATACAGTTAGAAATAAGGGGCCCTGAATGTCATGAAGGCTTCAGGGTCAGCCTGCAGGTAACTGGATTATTAAAAAGATGAATTTCCACTTCCAAAGTCTTTCATTGGCAGATCTTGGTAGCACTTTATATGTTCACCAATGGGAGGTCAACATTTATCTAATTTAAAAGCTATGCTAACCATTGTGGTTTTAATTTCAAAATATTTGTCATTCAAGTCCCTTTACATAAATAGTATTTGGTAATACATTTATAGGTGAGAGTTATATGAAAAGGCTAGGTCAACAAAACAGTAGATTCATTTTCCTGTGGTTGACCTATACGACCAGGATGTAGAAAACTAGAAAGAACTGCCCTTCCTCAGATATACTCTTGGGAGAGAGCATGAATGGTATTCTGAACTATCACCTGATTCAAGGACTTTGCTAGCTAGGTTTTGAGGTCAGGCTTCAGTAACTGTAGTCTTGTGAGCATATTGAGGGCAGAGGAGGACTTAGTTTTTCATATGTGTTTCCTTAGTGCCTAGCAGACTATCTGTTCATAATCAGTTTTCAGTGTGAATTCATTGAATGTTTATAGACAAAAGAAAATACATAATAAAACTAATCTTCATTTTAAAAGGGTAAAACATGACTACACAGAAATTTAAATAGAAATAGTGTATACACATATAAAATACAAGCTACGTTAGGACCAAATCTCTTTGTCTATGGAGTTATACTTCCATCAAATTACATAGCAATGCTGAATTAGGCAAAACCAATATTTAGTGGTAAATCCATTCCTGGTAGTATAAGTCACCTAAAAAAGACTTCTAGAAATATGTACTTTAATTATTTGTTTTTCTCCTATTTTTAAATTTATTATGCAAATTTTAGAAAATAAAATTTGCTCTAGTTACACACACTTAGAATTCTAGAATCTTAAAACTGTAAGGGGCCTCCATCCCTCTTACTCATTTGTAGTCTAGGAAATCGAGATTTTGATATACCTAAGGTCATGCAGCTGGGTAGATATACAACTGTCACAAGAGTCTAGATCAGTTGGCACATGCTTTACTAGATTATTAGTATTATTAGCTAATGGTCTTCTGCATTTTTTGGTTTTTTATTTCTATTGAGATATAGCCTTTACATTTGTACACAAATGTGACTATGTCTTGGCAATGCACTTCATACACAATGACTAATCTATACTGTGATGATTTGACTCAAAAGGAGAAAAGAAATTATGTAGTTTTCAATTCTGATTCCTATTCACCTTTTGTTTATGAATGGAAAGTTTTGTGCAAAATATACATATAAGCAGAGTAAGCCTTTTAAAAATGTTCTTTGAAACATAAAATTAAATACATGAGTTTCTAACAATTAGAAAGGAAAAAATTAAAATATGAATGATAACAAAAGTAAACAAAAGATACTTTCAAAGCAGTGAACAAAACATTTTGACATAAGCCATAATATAAATTATAATATAAAAATATAAAAACCATAGTATAAATTGTCAATCTTTGAGTTGGCTATGAATTCAATTTAATGACAGAAGAGAAGGGATGCTGGAGGTAAATTCTTAGAGTTTCTATCTCATAGAGTTTGGTCTTCTGATTCTCTAGAATGCCAAAGAACATAAAGATGTACAAGGGGACCTAGCTGTAGTAAAAGCATTCCTATAACAAAAACTCTAAAACAGTGCCCCTCATGATTTTCTACTGAAACTTCTCTAATAGTAGAGGTATAAAACAAGAAGTTAGAGAATAATGCAAAAGGGGCCCACAACAGAAATCACATTTCTTTTCTGTTAAGAGTCATGTGATTTTTGCATCTTACTCCATAATGTATTAGTGGTTGCGTTAATATGACAATGTCTGCAATTAAACACCAGTAAGAAAAATTGATATATCAGAATGACTTGCAGGGCTTATCATGCAGTTTCATTTACATCCCTACCCCACTGCCATTTACTTGAGCGTGAATGACACACGAGAGATTCTTTGCCTTCCATGATCCAACTTTACACATAAATAACACAAGGCTAAAGAAAACCAGAACTCAAATTCACCATGCATAGGAGTGATAACAAAAATATTTAACAGTCAGTATGGGTGATCACTGGCCAATCAGAATACGTCACTGATATATCCAAATGGATGCAGGCCACTGTGACTAACTTGTGGGTATCATTTCTATGATCACCCTAAAACAGAGTTGGGAAAATATCAATTAACTGTTCTTTCTGGCTTGAATTCTCAATATGTATGTTAATATGAAATAGCTCATTAAAACTTCATGTGTAACTATTTCAGCATTGTTGTCAGCTACTCTTTATTCCACTTCTGTACAGTATTTATTCAACCAAGCTGCTGCTTTCAATGAAGGTCACTTGTTCCTTCAGGGACACATGTACTCCCACCTATCCTTTAATTTTGAATGGTTTGTCAAGAAAATTTACTTTCTCTTGAGTTGAAAAGACTTGACAGGAAGCAAGAAATAATACAGTCCTAGCCTCTTTCCAGTAACATCTGATTTCTCCATTCTCAAACTACACTTCTCAGGGAACCAGATATTTACTCTCATCTGGGAAGATGCCTCTTATGTTTTCCTTTTACTTCCTGGTTATCATGTGGTTGCATTTTCCAAATTCTTATCATTGAATTTATGAGAGCCTATCCAAATTTATTTTCCTCCATTTATATTCTAATAATGGAAATGTGAGATGAAAATAACATTTCACTTATGAAAAATGCTTCTCTTGATGAATCCTTCCATGTGTTAGTTATCTATTGCTGTGTAACAAATTAAAACTTAATGGCTTGAAACAAATACTTGTTTTCTCATAGTTTATGTGGCTCAGGAGCCTGGACGTGGTTCAGCACAGTGTTTTTGGTCAGAATTCCTCATGAGGCTGCAATCAAGGTGTAGACCAGGGCTGTAGACATCTATCTCAATATTCAACTCAGAAAGGGATCCACCTTAGATCCTCACTGGCTGTTATCAGGACCTATCACTTCCTTACCACATGGACCTCTCCATAGCATTGCTTAAAACATTACAGTCTGTTTCCCACGGAGCAAGAAATCAGAGAGTGTGAGATAAAGTACACAAAATGGAAGCCAAAATGGAAGTTTGTTTGTTTTAATATATATAACCTAGTTTCAAAAGTGATGTTACCTCTGCCTACACTCATGAGGAGGGTATTATACAAGGACATACATACCAGAAAGCAGGGATCACTGGAAGCCATTTTACAGGCTGCCTAATCCAAGTCATAAACTAGATGTTTTTAATGTCACTGCCATAAACTGGGATTCTACAGGGTCTAATAAGAGTAATTCATGGCTTTCAGTGGGGATCCATTCAGCAGAGAAAGAGATGAAATATGTATATTCTCTGTGGAAATATTCTTGATTCTTCCTTGAGGGATACTGCATGGTCCATTCCTACACAGGATAATTAAGAAAAGGTTTGAAACAATCTGGACTTCCTATTAGCCTGAGATGTGGCTACTTAGAACTCCCAATGTAGCTGGAAAACTAACAATATCCCTTTGCCTCCACATGAAGCAAATTACCCTGCCATCAGACTCAACATGAAGATAATCCTCCCTTCAGCTGCCCTACCTCAAGAGAAAAAGATCATAGATGCCAGCTGGAATTCCTCTGGGCCATAGAGTGTTTTGTTCTAGATGCTGAAGGCAATCAGCCACCATTTACCCAAGACCATCTGAGAATAAGACCTAAAAAGACTTGAAAACAATTGATTTCAATGGTAGGTACACACTATCCCCTGTTCTGTATATATCTACAGATACTTAGATATATACAAAACAGGATATATATATATATATATATAGAGAGAGAGAGAGAGAGACAGAGAGAGACAGAGAGAGAGACAGAGAGAGAGAAAGAGAGAGAGAGACAGAGAGAGAGAGAGAGAGAGAAAGAAACACCTAGGCCCCAACTCAGGCCAATTACATCAGTGTATATGACAGGTGGCCCATACAGTGGTATTTTAAAAATTCCCCAGAAGATTCTAATGTGCCTCTGCAGTTGAGAACTAATTAGGTAAATGCAAACAACAACAAACACCAAAAAACCTCTTCAGAAACTATGCCTGCTTCTTCATCTTTGTCTCTTCTTTAAACACCTTGAAAGGCCTTATTCCCTCCCAGCCCCTCCTGCCCCTAGGTTTTCCTAGATGCTTCCGTATTTTCTGCTATGCACAACTGGGGCTCACAGGAAATGTAGGCACTAGAAAGACAGTTACAATTGTTTTTGCATCAGAATGATTATGGAATAGAAAAAGGCATTTCATGCAAATGGACACCAAAAGTGAGCAGCGGTAGCTATTCTCATATGAGACAAAACAAACTTTAAAGCAACAGTAGCTAAAAGAGACAAGGACAGACAGTATATAATGGTAAAGGTCTCATCCAACAGAAAAATATGACAATCCTAAACATACAGGAACCTAACACCGGAGCTCCCAAATTTATAAAACAATTACTAGTGGACATAAGAAATGAGATAGACAGCAACACGATAATAGTGAGGGACTTCAATACTCCACTGACAGCACTAGACAGGTCATCAAGACAGAAAGTCAACAAAGAAACACTGGATTTAAACTGTACTTTGGAACAAATGGACTTACCAGATACATACAGAACATTTCATCCAACAACCACAGAATACACATTCTATTCAACAGCACATGGAATTTTCTCCAAGATAGACCATATGATAGGCCATAAAACGAGTCTCAGTAAATTGAAGAAAACTGAAATTGTATCACGCACTCTCTCAGATCACAGTGGAATAAAACTGAAAATTGACTCCAAAAGGAATCTTCAAAACCATGCAAATACATGGAATTTAAATAACCTGCTCCTGAATGAGCATTGGGTGAAAAACGAAATCAAGATGGAAATGTAAAAAATTTCTTCAAACTGGATGACACAACCTATCACCACCTCTGGGATACAGCAAAGGCAGTGCTAAGAGGAAAGTTTGTAGCGCTAAACACCAATGTCAAAAAGCCTGAAAGAGCACAAACAGACAATCTAAGTTCACATCTCAGGGAACCAGAGAAACAGGAACAAGCCAAACCCAATCCCAGCAAACAAAGGAAATAACCAAGATCAGAGCAGAACTAAATGAAATTGATACAACAACAACAACAACAAATACAAAACATAAATAAAAAAAAGTTGGTTATTTGAAAAGATAAATAAAATTGATAGACCATTAGCAAGATTAACCAAGAAAAGAAGAGAGAAAATCCAAATAACCTCACTAAGAAATGAAACAGGGGATATTACAACTGACACCACTGAAATATTAAAGGTTATTCAAGGGTACTATGAACACCTTTTGGCACATAAACTAGAAAACCTAGAAGAGTTGGATAAATTCCTGGAAAAATACAACCCTCCTAGCTTAAATCAGGAAGAATTAGATACCCCAAGCAGACCAATAAATCAAGCAGCGAGATTGAAATGGTAATTTTAAAATTACCAACAAAAAAAGCTGACGACCAGACAGATTCACAGCAGAATTCTACCAGACATTCAAAGAATGTCTTCCTTCATTCAAAGAAGAAATGATAGCAATCCTTTCACACTATTCCACAAGACAGAGAAAGAAGAAACCCTCCCTGATTCATTCTATGAAGCCAGCGTCACCCTAATACCAAAACCATGAAAGGACATAACCAAAAAAGAAAACTACAGACCAATATCCTTGATGAACACAGATGCCAAAATCCTTAATAAAATACTATCTAACTGAATCTGACAACATATCAAAAAGATAATCCACCATGATCAAGTGGGTTTCATACCAATGATACAGGAATGGTTTAACATATGCAAGTCAATAAATGTGATACATCAAATGAACAGAATTAAAAAAAACTCACACGATTATATCAACAGATGCAGAAAAAGCATTTGACAAAATCTAGCATTGCTTTATGAGTAAAGCTCTCAGCAAAATAGGCATACAAGGGACATACCTTAATGTAATAAAAGCTATCTATGACAAACCCACAGCCACCATAATACTGAATGGGGAAAAGGTGAAAGCATTCCCTTTGAGAACTGGAGCAAGACGAGGAGCATGCTCTCACCACTCCTCTTCAACAAAGCACTGGAAGTCCTAGCCAGGGCAATCAGACAAAAGAAGGAAATAGAGGAAATCGAAATCGGTAAAGAGGAAGTCAGACTGTCACTGGTTGCTGACAATATGATCTTTTGTCTTGAAAACCCTACGGACTCCTCTAGAAAGCTTCTAGAACTGATGAAAGAATTCAGCAAAGTTTCCAGATACAAGATTAACGGACACAAATCAGTAGCTCTTCTATAAATCAACAGCTACCAAGCAGAGAATCACATCAAGAACTCAACCCCTTTTACAATAGCTGCAACAAACAAACAAACAAACAAACAAAAAACAACAAAACTTAGGAATATACCTAGCAAAGGAATCAAAAGACCTCTACAATGAAAATTACAAAACACTGCTGAAAGAAATCATGGATGGAGCCAAGCATTGTGGCGCATGCCTATAATCCCAGCTACTAGGGAAGCTGAGGCAGGAGAATCGCTTGAACCTGGGAGGCAAAAGTTGTAGTGAGCAGAGATCACATCATTGCACTCCCACCTCGGCGACAAGACTGAAACTCCCTCTGACAAAAAAAAAACAAAAAAAACAAGAAAGAAAAGAAATCATAGATGACACAGACAAATGGAAACGCATTCCCATGCTCATGGATGGGTAGAACCAATATTGTGAAAATTACCACTCTGTTAAAGGCAATCTACAAATTCAATGCAATCCCCATCTGAATACCACCGTCATTCTTCACAGAATTACAAAAACAATTCTAAAATTAATATGGAACCAAAAGAGAGCCATGTAGCCAAACCAAGGCTAAGCAAAAAGAACAAACCTGGAGGTATCACACTACTTGATTTCAAACTATACAATAAGGCCATAGTTACCAAAACAGCATGGTACTGGTTTAAAAATAGGCACATAGACCAATGGAACAGATGAGAGAACCCAGAAATTAACCCAAATACTTACAGCCAACTGATCTTCGACAAAGTACACAAAAACATAAAGTGGGGAAAGGACACCTTTTCAACACATGATGATGTTGGGATAATTGGCGAGCCACATGTAGGGGAATAAAACTGGATTCTCATCTCTCACCTTATACAAAAATCTACTCAAGATGGTTTAAGAACTTAAACCTAATTCCTGAACTATAAAAATTCTAGAAGATAACACTGGATAAACCCTTGTAGACATTGGCATAGGCAAGGATTTCATGACCAAGAAGCCAAATGCAAATGCAATAAAAACAAAGATAAATAGCTGGGACTTAATTAAACTAAAGAGCTTTTGCATGGCAAAGGGAACAGTCAGCAGAGTGGACAACCCACAGAGTGGGACCTCTGACCCTGTCCCCTGACCCCTATCCCCTGACCCTAACTCCTAACCCCTGACCCTTAACCCTAACCCCTTACCCCAACCCTCACCCTCACCCTAACCCCTAATCCCAAACCACTAACCTCTCTTAACCCCTAACTCTAAACATTGACTCCTAACCCCTAACTCTGACCCCAACCCCTATCTCCAACCCCTAACCCTAAACTTAACCCCTAATCCCTAACCCTAACACCAACCTTAACCCTGGGTTCGTTACTATGTTTGTATTGACTATGTCAATGTTGATTGTTATGATTGCTGTCTTAGGACTGCATGGCAGCGAGGGGATTGGGGATCTTAATATTAATATTTTTGTATTGAGGCAGTGCATTAGCATTACAGGTGCTTGTTACATGAGTAATGGGGGTGTCATATTTTGGATGTCATGTCTGCATTAGGAATGCCGCATTTGTCTTCTGAGGCTGCGGTGTGGATCTCGCACTGCGGCCGCCTCGCCTTGGCTGGGGAGAACCTCGGTGGGCAGGATTCAGAGGGGCTTTTGGTTTCCTGTTTTACACACTGAACCCTTCTAACTGGTCTCTGACCCTGATTATTCAGGGCTGCAAACAGGAAGGATTTTATTCACCGTGGATGCGGCCCGGAGTTGTCCCAAAGCGAGGCAGTGCCCCCAAGGTCTGTGCTGAGAACGCTGCTCTGCCTTCGTGGTGTCCCCCGGGTCTGTGCTGAGCAGAACGCAGCTGCGCCCTTGCGGTGCCCCTGGCCCGCCTGCCCGCCCGCCCGGCTCTGTGCTGAGGGGAACACTGCTCTGCCTTTGCTGTATCTCTGAAGTCTATGCAGAGGAGAACTCAGCTCCACCCTCGCAAGAGGGTGACTGGGTAGCTGATGAATGGCAGCCCCTCCTGCCTGAATGCCCTCTATTGCTGGGCACTGCTGCACAGCACCTTTTTCCTGACCTTAATACTTAACAATCTTTTAGAGAGCTCCATGCCTAACACTGAATCTTAAAATGTGACATTCTTCCTATAAAATCAATACTTAAACCACATTTTGTAAATTCATACCAAAATAGAAACCCAGGAAAAAAAGCACCCCTTTTGTCCTCTATTTTAATAATAAGAGGGAAAGGGGGCTGGGCTAAAGGGAAGGGCTGCCCTTTCTGTGTGTGGAAAGCTATAATTTAAATATGCACACCAGATTTTCAAGCAGCACACTCTAAAGCATCAGCCCTGTTATTCAGATGATGGAGTTTGCAGACTTTCTGTTTGCCCTCCTCTTGCTTTTCCCACCTTTGGGGCTTTTCACTGTCCCCAGAAACCCAACTTTAGAATCGAGAAAGAAGGCAAAGACCATATCTAATAGACTCATAAGCTCCTTATAGTGCAGTAAAGTGTAAATGGGGTAGGTGCCTTTTTTTGCAAAACAAAGTTTCTAGATTCTCTGTGTTGCATTTAGCCAGGCCCACATTTCTAACCACAGGGTAGATAATCAAGTTAACAAAGACTGTGTTTTGTCCTTCTATTTCCATATGGACGTCATGTTTCACACCTGCACTCCTGTCTGCTCGGTTCCACAAAGGGAGAGTAACCACTGAGTGCATTTTAAATGTTCTTTGACTGCTTGCATTTTCAAAAGCACAGCACACGAGCATCTCGGTCAAGATGAGCTGGTAGGACCTCTCCTGACACCCTATTCCCTCTCAGTGGACTTCTCACTGGAAACCTCCACTTTGCTGCTTAGCTCAGTGTGTCTCTGCAAATAGGCATGTTTAAGCAAAGAATAAATGCCTAAGGCGATGCAGGTGGGTAGCAGGGGAGAAAGGGGAGAGTCAGGGAGACAAAAAGAATAGTAGCACTTACATGGAGCTCTGCCAGCTTTTGGGCTAACAGGGTCATGAACAGATCAGGAACCTGAGACAATCAAAGGACTTCACCCCACAAAGCCAGGGCACTCTCAGGAGCTGGAAAACCCAGGAGAATTTCCACATATTCCTGAGAGTTCCTCGTGCATTACCTTTAGTGCCTCATTAGCAGGAATGGGTCCTTCTGTAGTTTCACCAGACTGTTTCGCAGTAGAAAGAGGACAGACCAAGGAGCCCCAGTCCCACCTGTGACCTCAGGCAGTCACCTGACACCTCTGAGCCTGTTTTCTCATCTGTTCAGTGGGGATGGTATATTTCTCCTTACAGGGCTTTGGAAAGGACAACATAATCTTACACAGAAAAAGTAGTACTAAGCTAACATTGGTTGAGTGCCTATTACATTCTACACAACGCGCTAAGTACTTTGCATATTTTGTCTCATTGAATCCTGATGACAACCCTGTGAAGTAGGAACTCTTACTATCCCCCATGCTATGGATGTAGAAGCTGGGGCTCAGAGCAGTTAAGTACCTGGCCAAAGGCCAGAAAGTCAACTAGAATTGATGTGTCCATTTTCATTCATTCATCATTGATTGAGTACCCGTTCCATGCCAGGCAATGAGAAGCAAATCACAAATAGTCCCTGCCCTCATGGCACTGACACTCTTGTTACTGCAAAGTACAAGGTGCAGAGTAAATGGAAGTCAAATCAGATTCCAACTTCTACTCAACTCCCAGTAGGCCCCAGACTAAACTCTCCAGAACAATGGTACTGCTCCTGTGGTTTTGCCTGGTGCTCATGATTGAGACATACTCAAAGAAGAGACTGCTGGCTCTGCAGGTCCTCCAGCGACAGAAACCAGGAATGCTGGCCAATACAGAAACATCATAAACATTTTCCTTGTATTTCATGCATTCCTGGACCCATAGATCTGAAAGCAACCTTGAGAATGAACTGAATTTATTTCTCTGCCTCTGAGGAAGATTACATTTGAACTTTGCGTGACAGAGATCCAGCTAGGGAATCTTCACCTTAAAAACCTGGCTAAACAAAGCTCGTATTCATAAACAGGTGAACTTAAGGGCATCCCCATGCCTTTAAATAGTGAACACTCTGGTGCATTTTAAGCAGGACTGATTCAGTGTATTCTCTTAGCACACAGTTTTCAGGAATGCAAAATATACCTGTGCCCAGCATCTTAAGGCTTTTAAAAAGTAGATGATGCCTTTCTCTCTGTTGACTTACAAGCTCACACCTTTAAAAGCATTTGTTTGGAAGTCCTTCCTTAAATCTAACCTGAATCCAACCTGCTGTGCTTAAGGTTACCTCAGTAATCTTTCTAATACAACCCAAGAGAGAAGGACTGGAGGGAAGAATTTAAGACCCCCATGAGATCAGGAGCAGACTCCTAAGTTAGTTGTATCACTTGTGGCTAAATGTTGCATCATTTCCCTAATTTTTTCTAGCCACTCCCAGGCACTCCAACTGTCTCTGAGAATTTTCTTCTTGGACACACTTAAAGAAGCATCTGAAATTTGTGCCATGTAGCTTAGCACTTACTCAACAAGGATGAATCTTAGAGACCATCAAGTTTTGCCCAAGCAGGAGAGAAGAGGAAACTGAGATTCAGAGAACTGTGACTTAATCAAGGACACATAGCAAATCTGTGGCAAACCTGGGAAGGTGACCCAAACTCCAGACCCCAAGCCCGGTGCTTTTTTTTTTTTCCAGATCTATGTCTCCCCCACATCTGACTCTGTTTTCCTGAGGTCCAGAGCCATGCCCTGTTCCTTTTTAGGATTCTCACGACCCAGGCTTAGGCACATTAGTTGTCCAAAGCACACTTGGCTTGCTCTGCCTTGAGCAGTACAATGAGCTATGTCTTAGTTTCAGGCAAGACCACCTTGACCATGGGACATGAAAACGCACTCTATGGGGCCTCTACTATGATGTAGCAGGGACTGTGTTAGCACATTGCTATAGCCCTGGGAAGCAAGAATTCTTAGCACCCATTGCCCAGATGAAGAAACTCACTTTCAGAGAGGGTAAAGAATGTCTCTGTGGTACCACAGCTATATAGTGGCTAGGCTGGAATTCAAAACCAGGTTTGCCTGCCTCCTTCTCCTGTATGATACTGCTTCATACACAGTCCCCAGAACCTTAATGACCAGGTGGAACGAACCAACAAGGTCATACTGAAATTGTGCACCAGTGCCCTAACGACCAAGAGAAAATACATTTCATCCAATTCAAAGGTATAAAGATGTAAGGTAGAAGCCACCAACTGTGGACATGGAGGAGCCTCAGAGCGACAGCACCTGCTGTCCAGGGTCTCCTCCTCCTCTCTTCCCTCGCAGTTTCTCTCTCCCTTCCTTTAACACTTATTGACTATGCCAGCCACACAGTAAGCGCTCAATAAGTGTTTGGGCCCATAACCTTCCTATGGGAAAGCCCCTTCACTTTCTGAACATGGCCTGGCACTGTCCAGATGCCCTTCTGTCCGGTGTGGTCCCAGGCAGGGGCATCTCCTTCTCTTCCAGGACCACTATGAACCCTAACTTGATGGCAGCTGCCTGGTGATCTCATCATCCTCCTGACATGGCCATGTAGCTCCTCAGCTTCCATCATTCCTGAATCTCTGCAAGGTTATGGGGTTGCCTTGCTCCAGAGGACACAAAAGCGCTTAGCTCTGCTCGGATTTGCTCTTGGATGGTGGAGACCTGTGATTGCTCTTCCGCTCCCTTGAGCCTTCCTCATGGAGGTTTGCTGAGGCACAGTCTGCGATTGATTCCTCATGCCCCTGCTAGGTTTTAACAACTGGTGAAAACGTCTGCTTATATTTCACTCACACTCCCCTGGCTGCGGGTTCAAGTCACTGTTGATTTGGTCATTGGGTTACACACACGTGCAGCCTGGGTGGACCTGTATGAGTCTTCCCAGCATCAGCAGCCTTGACCTCTCATGAGGTCACTCCCCTAGGCTTTGAGAACGACTCCTTGAATATCATCTTGGAACGTGTAAAACAAACAACAAGAAGTTTGAAAGGGCTCAGGACTCTGCATTTGAAGAATCAAACTATACTATCTTCTGGGCAAGTCACTCCCCTCCTTGGACATGAGTTATTCCATTCATAGAAGGGAAGAACAGGGATAGATAAGCTTATAGGTCCCTTCTGCACCCAGGCTCTGCCTGATTCTGCTGAACCACAACTTCGGGAGGGTGGCCAAGAGGTCTTTCTGGTCCCTGGCTGACCGCTTTCATCTATTCCCTTAACCTGAGGTCTGAAAACACTTTTTTTTTTGGCTTCAAAATACAAAAAGAGAAAACTGAAAAATTGAAATAGATAAAAGTTTAATTAAATGTCTACATAATGGAATGTTATGTAAACATCATTGTTAAGGTTGATGTTCATACAAATTGTATTACACTTAAAAACAATTCGTTCCTTAGAATTACTCACCTTGAAAGGGTTTCCAAATACGTCCAGCGATTGCTAAGGCCTCATAGCCATGAGTTAGTCACAGCCAACCACAAGCAAAATCATTAAAACCTCTTTTAAACATACTACAGCAAATAATAATAATAATTAATGTGAAATGTGGGTGACTTTCAGTATGTTTGATAAAATGTGGGGTGAAATCTCCAAAAGGAAGAGCATTCAGGGTCTTCGAAAGTCTTAGGATTACTCTAGAACCAGAGTATAGAATATGCACTCATATTTATAAATCACTTACTCTGTGCCAGGCTCTTCTGAAGCCCTTCCCATGCATTAACTCACTTAATTGGTGAGACAATTCTTGAGGTAGACACAATCACCATTCCCATTCTACAGGTGAGGAAACTGACTAAGCAAGTAAGTGGCACAGCTAGAATGGAAATCAATGGTGCCAGGGCTCATGTTCTCAGCCATCTTACCACATACAAAGCTTGCCATGCCGGGTGTTTCCCCAGGAGAAAACAAGTGCTGGCAGGTTGAGAAGGGAGGGAGGTGCATCTCCCTAATAAGGAGTGCACTTGACACCGCGTTAAATGGAACCCATTCCTCGCTCGGCTCTACTGCTACTTGCTAACTCCTCCGTGGTTCTCTTCTGCCCACAGAGGTCTCCTCTGTAGCTGACTCTCAGCCTCGCCTAATGCTATTAATAATAAAGAGGTGATGTTATTGAGAGCTCCATCAGCATTTTATATAGGACTTAATCTCATTCAATCCCCATGACCTCCATTTCATAAACAAGGGAATTGGGGGTTTAGAGAACTGAAACAATTTGCCCACAGTCACATAGCTCTCAGAAATAGTAGAAGCCAGGATTTACACTCCAATCTTATTCTAAAGCCCAAATTCTCTTTTTTTTTTTTTTTTTTTTTTGAGACGGAGTTTTGCTCTGTCACCCAGGCTGGAGTGCAATGGCGCCATCTCGGCTCACTGCAACCTCTGCCTCCCAGGTTCAAGTGATTCTCCTGCCTCAGCCTCCTGAGTAGCTGGGATTACAGGCACCTGCCACCAGGCCCAGCTAATTTTTTGTATTTTTAGTAGAGATGGGGTTTCACCATGTTGGCCAGGCTGGTCTCAAAATTCTGACCTCGTGATCCGCCCACCTCGGCCTCCCCAAGTGCTGGGATTACAGGTGTGAGCCACCATGCCTGGACCCAAGTTATCTTTTAATTATAAAGATATACATATTGTTTAAACAATTCAATAAATATGTATACTGAATAACAAAGTGAAGCCTTCCCTTTACCACAATCAACCTACTGTTCTCTCTATCTGAGGCTCTCTTCCTACGTTCCACTGTCCCAGACTTCTGCAAAGTATTTACGTATCTGTTTAGGTATCTGTCCATCTTTCCATTCTTTTCTCAATTATATATTCTCGTGGTTTCACTCTCCATGTGGCAACTCTACATCCAGGATCAAAACGGCATCAAAGGAAGCTTGGAACAGTGACAACCCCTACCTGAGATGTCTCCATTCCGGGGGAAGGCTGCCTGGTGCCTGATATCCATGAGATTAGGGAAAGCAGGTGGGGTCCTGTCCACCCCTTCTATTCTCGAACGCTTGGCAGGGTTTCTGTGGCTAACATGCCAGTTGTATCAACTCCTGCACAGTCTCATGTGAAGTGCCACACTACGTTCTCAGCCTGGAAGGTTTCAGAGCTCAGCTGGCTCAGATCCCATGTGTGGGGAGCATTAAGAAAAATAGGTCACCTGTATAAGACTAGTGGCAAAAATCTGACTCGGTGCTACTTCTCTGTTTGTCCTTTACTTAAAAGGAGAACCATAATTAAAATGACCCAGAAAAGAGAACCAAGCAGGAGACTGAGTTGCTTGGGGAAAGGACCATGCTGCATTGATTTTTACATAACCAATGCCAGCAGTGCATCGGGTACACAACAGGTTCTCAATAAATTGTTAAATGGATAAGTTGATAGAATAAAAAACAAGGTCTCTTCCCAGTGCTGCATGCAAAAAAGCTCAGAGTGAATTCTTATTTGCAAAGATGAGAGATTTTTAGTCTTCTGATGGCTGTTTCCTCCTCTCTGTTTTCTTTGCCACAGTTTAGGGGCAAAGAAAAGTTTCTACCTCTCTGAAATGGTAGGAGAAACCCTTGGGGCTTAGGTAACAAATCAGGCTCTCTCTTTCACATGTTGTGAGAAAAGAAATATTTAACCATCAGCACCAACAATGTCATTTGCATAAGGGAGTGACTTCCTGGCTGAGAGATGGTCAGAATAACATAGAGCCTAGAGTGAAGGCAGTCAAGTTTGTGAGCCTAGGGCTCTGCTTCTGGTGTCTGCTTTGTGGCTGTGTGATCTTGGGCAAGTTTCCTACATTTTCTGCTTCTCAGTTTTGTCATCCATAAAATGATAACAACAGTACCTGCCTCAAATAGTGTGTGGAAGAGGCTTAAACAAGCTAATGTAAGTCAAATCTTGAGCACAATCCCTGGTGTAGCTATACATGTTTGTGTATATATCAGAAGCTTAAAATTCCACCATTAGTATTAATAACATACTCTGGACCCTCATTATAATGCTATTCTCAATATCCCAACACTTGATTTCTATTGACAACTCCTAGGCTCAACTGTTCCTCCCACCTCAGCCTCCCGAGTAGCTGGGAATACAGCCACCATGGATGGCTAATTTTTAATTTTTTTTTTTTGTAGAGACAGGGTCTTGCTATGTTGCCCAGGCTGGTCTCAAACTCCTGGCCTCAAGAAATCCTCCCACCTGGGCCTCCCCAACTGCTAGGATTTACAGGCATGAGCCACCATGCCCAGCTCCCTTCCTCCCCTTTGTTCTCCTAACCCCATCTCAGCATCTGCCCCTGAGGACCAATGCAACAGGGCAATCAGTACATCTGTGAACTTCCCAACAGTCCTGTGGTGGACTAACCCAGGGACAATGGTCACTGTCCCCTCTGGTGCATTATTTGTCCCCATCAGCCTAGTAAGCTCCGGGGGCTGGCAGCTGGCACAGAGTATGAGGCTGCACTCCTTGACCTTTCTATGCTGCACACAGTCCTGTGCCCATCCTGTCCTCAGATCTGCCAGGGCCGTGACCAACCTACCAAGAGCGTGGGAATTGGTATGTGACCCAGCTCTAGGAGGAGGTGGAGCAAGCGAATGTAGGGGAAGCTGCTCCCCCAGTAGGTTTAGAGGGAGGGTGGGGTGGGGGCGCAGCAGGGCCAGGTGGGTGAGGGTGTGCAGGTAAGGGTGTGGGGGTGTGCAGGTGAGGGTGTGCAGGTGTGGGTGGGGGTGTGTGGGTGGGGGTGTGTGGGTGAGGGTGTGTGGGTGTGGGTGGGGGTGTGTGGGTGGGGGTGTGTGGGTGAGGGTGTGTGGGTGTGGGTGAGGGTGTGTGGGTGGGGGTGGGCGGGTGAGGGTGTGTGGGTGAGGGTGTGAGGGCCTGTCTGGCTCTCCTGGGTGGGGCTGGATGAATGTTTGGGCACAGGCAGCAGCTGTCACATGGCCTGGCTGCAGGTTTGGGACAGAAGCCAGGTGGGTGGGCTGTGTCAGGCACAGCTACAAACTGTGCCAAGGAAGTGGACCAGAGCAGGGGCCCAGGGAAACCTCTGCCTTAGCAGAAGATACTGGGGAGACGGGATCAATCGGGGAGGTCTTCCAAGGCACATGGTGCTTCATGGAGCCATGGCCCAGGACAGGGAGGGTGTAACCCTGGCTTGCCTGATTGGCTGAGCACAGACAGATAGAAGAGGGTGTGGGCAGCCCGCTAGGTGGATGCCTAAGTGAGGAAGGAATGGGTGGCCAGGTGACTGAGACCCCCAAGACCAGGACCCCGCTGTCAGGTCTGTGGCTTCCAAACGCCTGTGGGAAGTGTTCCCCTTTGGACACTGAGGCCATCAGCTTCAGCTTCACACCCTTTTCCAGAAAAAGTCCCTCGGGTAACCTCAAAAGTCACTTCTGGCCTTCCCCAGAGGGGAAAGGAGAGGGGTGCCTGTGGGCAGGTGACCCTCAGTGCTGGTGGAGGGCACAGCAGAGAGACTGCCTGTATGTGGGAGGCCCCCAGCAGACCTTGCCCAGATGCCAGCCCTCATTTGAGGCAAACTGTAAAATTATTACAATTTAGGCCAGGCGCAGTGGCCCATGCCTGTAATCCCAGCACTTTGCAAGGCCATGGCAGAAGGACTGTCTGAGCCTGCAGTGAGCTATGACTACACCCCTGCACTTCAACCTGGTCAACAGAGGAAGACACTGTATCTAAAATAAATAGGCTTGGCATGGTGGCTCACACCTGTAATCCCAACACTTTGGGAGGCCGAGGCAGGTGGATCACCTGAGGTGAGGAGTTCGAGACCGGCATGATCAATATGGTGAAACCTCATCTCTACTAAAAACACAAAAATTAGCCAGTCGTGGTGGCCCGTGCCTGTAATCCCAGCTACTCAGGAGGCTGAGGCAGGAGAAATCGCTTGAACCCAGGAGGCAGAGGTTGCGGTGAGCCAAGGTCGCGCTACTGCACTCCAGCCTGGGCGGCAGAGTGAGACTCCACCTCAAGAAAATAAATAAGATGGGAAAGCTACGTTCCTAACATTTTTCAAATGATAATTCATACTAAAGAATGTTACCAAGACTAACGCACAAAGCATTTTATAACTTTTAGACTATTAATAAAAAGTAAGACATGAAAACTGAAGTATTTGTAATCATGCTTAATATTGGAAGTTCCTATACCTGCAATGTAGCAGCTAATTATACAAAAATTTAATAAACGACAAAATAAAATTTTGCAAACAGATTTGTAAAAACCAGAAAGAAATTTGTATTGGCAATTAATGTAACATAATTAAAAATAATTTGTTATGGTCATCTGCTAAATGCTAATTAATGTAAAATGTTAAAAGATTATTTTAATTATGACATCTTAATTTTTAATGGCTTTAAATATTATAAATATAAAAAACAGGTTTCTAAATTTAAAAGAAAAATGACTAAATTTTTCAGAATTATTTCGTATTTCTTGTCATACAACATAAGAACACCATCCATGTTTCCTTTTAGATTAGGAACCCTCCCTTATTAGCTCACTGAAAGGAGAATGCTGGAAGGTGCTAGTAAGATGACTGTCTAAGGACTCCAGAACTGAAAGAATGGTTTTGTGGCAATGCATGTCACTTCCCTAACTCAACTGGAAAAGGAGAAAAAAACCTAGTGTTTTCAACCCTCAAGCTAGCAAGAAAACACAGCCCAGGTAAGTTCATCTCTTCTCCAATGGAGCTGGAGTCTACTCAACAAGAGGCGACCATTTAGAATAGAATTGTTCAGAAGTTTGCCAACAATAAGCAGCCAACATAGACACATTCTCCATTAAATCTAAAATTCCCTTTTCCCCCACTAGGGTGCCTGAGGGGCATGTAGCAAAAGTGATCCCAACCACACCATGCAAACTAGCCAGGAAACCTTTTTGCCTTCACACATCTGAGAGTCCCTGAGAAGCCGGAGACAACACGGAGGCAGCAGAACACCAACAGGAGAGTCCCAGCATCACTTCCTGGCCATAGAAGCCCTCCTGAGCAGCAGGCAGAACAGAATCCACTACAGCAATCAGCCTGCCAGAGAAGCCTCTGCCCCTGTGGCCTGAGGTTCCACTTTCCCCAGGTGACACCATGGGCAGGTGGGCTGAAGAAGTGGGAAGGTCAAATCAACTGACCCAGCCAGGATGCCTCTTTGATGATACAAGTGATACCAGTTTAAGCCTCCCCTCTTCCGCAGGGGAAACTAGGTGGCCCAAAGGGTGCCCAGAGGCAGGGGACCTGCCACAGCAGCCATCCTCCTGAGAGGTTCCCTTTCTTCCCCTTGGTGAACTCCCTCCAACACACAGCTTGCCAGCAAAGCACCCTTTGTCTTACATGGGGGGATCCCACCACACCAAAACCCAGCCAAAGAAGCCTTTTGTCCCTTAAGGGTTATCACAACCAAAAACAAAAAGATACACAATAGTAAGCCCCTAAATTCTGTTAAGAATGAAACAATGCTGCCACTCACACCTGGCTCAGATGCCAGCAGGAGGGCACCCTCCAGAGACCGCAGGAGAAGGGGGCGGACTCCTCCTTGCCCTGGCTGCACCTCCACCACTGTCACTGAGGCCTGTGGTACAGAACCAGCAGCTTCTTACCCACCCCAGGCCGGACCGGGCCCCAAAGCTCTCCTACTCCCCCTTCCTGGCCCCTAGACTTGCTGCTGCTGCCACCATTAGCGCCGATGCCAAAGGAACCAGTGCTGCTGTCACCCTCCATGCACCTGCCCACCCTCCAAGGCTCCTACCACTTGGCCTCCACGGGTACCCTCCTACCGCTCCTGTTGAGCTGCCGTCTCCATCACTGTGGCCGCCACAACAGCAGGAGATGAATCACAGAGCTGTGCCATCTTCAGGCTCCAACCTCCAGTCACCACAGGGGACTCCTCCTTCATCAGCCTGGCTTGGAGCAGCTGGGCAGACAATGCCAGAAAAACCTACAACAGGATGCAGAAAGTGGCAGTGTTAGAGCCTCCCCTTGTCATGCTGGCCACTGGGTGGCTGGGGCCAGTTTCAGCAAAGGCACTCACACCCACCCTCCAAAGTCCAGCCTCTCCTCCTAGACCAAGCTGGCCTCCTGACCTGGGGTGGGGACTGGAGACACCACAGTGCCCGGGGCTCCTTGGGGAGCAAGAATAGCAAAAACTCAGACCCAGCCAGTCTTCCCCACCCAAGTACCAGTTCCCATTCCTGAATCCTCCACCCACAGGACCCTGAGCCCCCGTGGTGCCCTCTACTCCATGCCTGGGGCTCCCAGATGGTCTCCACAACACAGAGCAAGAGGGCAAGGGCTGGGTAACCATGGTGGGTGTGAGGGCCCTGCGGTGGTCAGAGGATTGCTGCGAAAACTCTGTGCACCCTCCGCGCTCCAACACAAGCAGAAATTGTTCACCCTCTAGAGCCTTGAGTCCGGGAAGAGGAGAAGGGCCCCTTCCTCAGAGGCCACCACTGTCGTGGCCACCTCCACAACCTGCTGCTGGCAGCAGAAGTGCAACCTCCCCCCATAGCGCCCCTAACCTGTCCCCCCCACCACAAACTTAGCCCCTGGATTGTGCCCACAACACACCCAGAGACTGCTGCAGGCAGTGTAACCCTGATAGCACCCCCAAACCACCCCTCTGCTCCTGGCAGTGTAACACTCGATAGTGTCCACAACCCATCCCCGCCACGGGTGTTGCAGCACCAAATAGCGCCCCATCAAACCTGCCCCCCACCCGGACCACAAGCAGCACAGCCCCAGATAGCACCCCCAATCGGCTCCTGTCGCAGGGAGTGAACGCCCGGGGTAGTGCACCCAACCAACCCCCCGACCCCACCTTCCCCTTTCCCCCACGGACAATGCAACATTTGACAGCTCCCCTAAAGCACCCCTGACTGCCTGCTAGTTGGCATTGCTGCTGACATTGTAGCTCACGATAGCTCACCCAACCCGCCCCTGGCATCGGCCAGTGCAGCAGCTAATAATGCCCCTAACACCCTGCCACCTGCCGCTGGCAGTGCACGACAGCACACACAACCTGCCTCCAACCCCCCACCACCTTAGGCAGTGTAGACCCTGATAGCGCAGCAAACCTGCCCCACTGCCAGCAATTCAACACCCGATAGCGCCACCCACCAGCCACCCACGGCAGGCAGTGCAGCCCCAAAAGCACACCAAACCCGTTCCCCCACCACCCCGCAAGCGGGCAGTGCAGCCGCAGAGAGCGCACCTACCCTGCCACCTTTCTACTACTTGACAGAGATGCAGTCTCCGTCACCACCACCAACCACAGCCAGGTGAGCCGCCGGGGCCAAGGCTCCAGCCGCCAGCATTGGGCACGGTCCCCACCTTCTCCTAGACCTCTAGCTGGTCAAGAGCAGCTCCAGCTGCCAGCCACCCCCCTACTGCTCCGGCTGCCATCTTACTGCTCCAGCCCCCCTCCTACTGCTCAGGCCACCCTCCTACCGCTCAGGCCGCCCTCCTAACACTTGAGCCGCGCTGCCATCTCTGTTGCCACCACCATCCAGAGCGAGACGAGCCATGGTGTTACAGGCTCCAGCCTCCAGCTCCCCCTTCTCCTGGTCCTCTAAGCCGGGAACAGAGCAGCTCGGCAGGAGATACTGTAGAGCCTAAACTGGCGTGAGGCCTCCTCAACATGCACATGGGGTTACGCGGGTGGTTTCTGGACTACATGTTCTGATTGGGTGAGAGAAAACCTCTAGGCCTTCTCTGATTGGACTTTATTTTCATACTCTGATTGGTTGTCCTAAGACTTTCTTTCATCCAATCAGAACATGATAACAAAGTCCAATCAGAGTAGGCCTCCGGGCTTTCTCTTATCCAATCCTGGAACGTGTAGTCCAGGAACGGCATATGCATAACTTCAGTACATAAGTGGTGCTGAAGAAGAGTCAGGCCACTCCAAGGTTCTTCTGTGTCTGCTCACTGAGCTGCTCCAAGCCCAGCTTAGAGGACCAGGACAGACTGGAGGCTGTAGCCTGCGGCACCGTGGCTGGCCTCCCTGCAGTTGGTGGCGACAGAGACTGTAGTGTGGCTGGAGCGGTAAGAAGGGGAAAATACTTTTGGGATAGATGGAAGGGTAAAGAGGGTGGTTAGTGCCAAAAGGAAAAAAGGATGGCGAGCCAGAGAAGGCATTGCATAAAGACGGTGAGGAAAAGATGTTGGGGGAAAAAAAATGGGGGGTAGATGGAGGGGGAAAAACAGGGTGGTGAACATGAGGGAGAGAAGGTTTCACAGAAAGACAGTGGGGAAAAAGTTTTTGGGTAGATGGAAGGGGGTAAGAGAGGGTCGTGAGGGGGGAACAGGGATGAGCAGGAAGGAGAGAAGGTTTGCAAAAATGCGGTGGGGAGAAAAGAAAGGGAAAGAAGACTGTGGGTAAAAAGATTTTCAGTGGATGGAGGGGGGAAAAGGGTGACAAGTGGGAGGAGAAAAGAGGGTGCAGAGAGGGAGGGGGAAGAGAGAGTGGCGAGCAGGAGGGAGAGAAGGTTTTGCGAAAAGACAGTGAGGAGAGAAGCTTTTAGGTAGATGGAGGGGGGAAAGAGGGTGGCCATTGGGAGAAAGATAAAGAGGGTGGCGAGCGGGAAAGAGAAAAGGTTTTGCGAAAAGACGATAGGCAGAAAAGAAAGTGTAGAAAGAAAAGACAGTGGGTAAAAAGTGTTTGGGCAGATGGAGGGGGAAAAGAGGGTAGCAAGTGGGAGGAGAATAGAAAGTGTGGCCAGAGGGAGTGGGGAAAGAGGACTGGGAAAAAGGCGATGGGGAAAATAGTTTGGGGTAGATGGAGGGCAAAAAGAGGGTGGCAAGCAGGATAGAGGAAAGAAGAGGGCGAGCGGGAAGCGGGGAAGGCTTTGTGAAACGATGGCAGGGAAAAATTGGGGAGGTAGATGGGTTAAAAGAGCGTGGTGAGCAGGAGTAGAGAAGAGGCTTTGCAAAAAGACGGCAGGAAAATGTTTTTGGGTAAATGGAGAAGGGAAAGGGTGGCAAGGAGGAAGGGAGAAAAAGACAATAGGGAAACAGTTTTTGGATAGATGGAAGGGGAAAGAGGGTGGCGAGCAGCAGGAGTGGGGAGAAGGCTTTGGGAGAAGATGAGGGAAATGTTTTTGGGGAGATGAAGGAGCAAAAGAGGATGATGAGAGCAGGAGGCGGAAAAAAGGGTGGCCAGGGAGAGGGAGAAAAGACGGTGGGGAAAAGTTTTGGAGTAGATGTGTGGGGAAAACGGAAGTGAGTGGTAAAGTATAGAAGGCTTTGCAAAAAGACAGTGGGGAAAAAATGGTGGGGAAAAAGTTTTGGGGTAGATGGAGGAAGAAAAAGGGTGGCAAGAGAGGGAGCCAAAGACGGTCGGCAAAAAAATTCCTCCTGTTACTGATTTTTTAATACTTTTCCACTCAGGTCAGAAAAAATAATTGATATGATTTCAGGGTTTTTTTGCTTTGTTTTGTTTTGGTTTGGTTTGGTTTGGTTTTTTGAGATGGAGTCTCGCTCTGTTGCCCAGGCTGGAGTGCAGTGGTGTGATCTTGGCTCACTGCCACCTCCACCTCCCAGGTTCAAGCCATTCTTTTGCCTCAGCCTCCTGAGTAGCTGGGATTACAGGCATGCACCACGACGCCCAGCTAATTTTGCATTTTTAGTTCTAAATGGGGTTTCTCCATGTTGGTCAGGCTGGTCCCAACCTCTGTTGATTGGCCCACCTCTGCCTTCCAAAGTGCTGGGATTACAGGTGTGAGCCACTGCATCTGGCAAGGATGTTGAATTTTATTGAATGTTTTTTTCTGCATCTATTGAGATAATCATACGATTTTTGTTTTAAATTCCGTTTATGTGGTAAATCACATTTATTGATTTGCATATGTTAAATAGTCCTTGCATCCCAGGAATAAAACCTATGTAATCACGATGAGTTACATTTTTGATATGCTGATGGATTTGGTTTGCTAGCATTTTGTTGAGGATATTTGCATCTATGTTCATCAGATATTGGCCTGTAGTTTGTTGTTGTTGTTTCCTTGCTAGATTTTAGTGTCAGGATGATACTGGTTTTGTAGAATGAGTTAGAGAGGAATTCCTTCTCCTCAATGTTTTAGAATGGTTGCAGTAAGATTGATACCATCTATTTTTTTGTATGTTTGGTAAAATTCAGCTGTGAATTCATCTAGTTCTGGGCTTCTCCTGCTGGATAAATATTTTTATTACAAATTCAATTTCATAATTAACTACTGGTCTGTTCAGATTTTTTTAAATTTATAGAGAAAAAATATTTATTTGGTTTATAGTTGTGCAGGCAGTAGAAGCATGGGACCAGCACCTGCTCAGGTTTGGATGAGACCTCAGAAAGCATCCAATCACAGAGGAAGGCAAAGGGAGGGCCAGTGTATCACGTGTCAAGAGAGAAATCAAGAGCAAGAAGGGGAACATGGCAGGCTGTTTTAAACAACCAGCTCTTGTGTGACACAACAGAGCAAGGACTCGCTCATCGCCAAGGGGATGGAGCTAAGCAATTTATGAAGGGTCCACCCCCATGATTCAACACCTTCCACTAGGCCCACCACCAACATTTAAGATCACATTCAGCAAGAAATTTGGAGGGTAAACACATCCAAACAATGTCATTTCACCCCTATGGCCCCCAAATCTCATGTCCTTCTCATATTGCACAATTATCCTCTCCCAGTAGTCCCTAAAAATCTCAAGCTGTTTCAGCATCAACTCAAAAGTCCGAAGTCTCATCTGAGCTTCAAGGTATGTTCCTCCATCTATGAGCCTATAAGATCAAAACCAAGTTATTTGCTTCCAATATTCAATGCAGTACAGGTGTTGGGTAAATATTCCCATTCCTAAATGGAGAAGTTGGGCAAAAGAAAGGGGCAACAGGCCTCAGGCAAATCTGAAACCCAGTAGGGCAGACATTAAACCTTCAAGCTCCAAAATAATTCTTGATTTCATGTCCTGCATCCAGGGCACACTTGTGCAAGGGGTGGATTCCCAAGACCTTATGCAGCTCTGCCTCTGTGGCGTTGCAGTGCACAGTCACCATGGCTGCTGTCTTGGATCAGAGTTGAGTGCCTGTGCTATTTCTAGGCTCAGGATGAAAGCTTCCCGTGGCTCTACCATTCAGGGATCTCGAGGTGGCGGCCCCATTCCCACAGCTCCAGTAGGTAGTGCCCCAGTGGGGACTCTGTGTGGAGGCTTCAATCCCACATTTCCTATTGGCACTGCCCTAGTGGACTTTTGGTTTCTTTCTGATTCAGTCTTGGAAGGTGGTGTGTTTGCAGGAATTTATCCATTTTCTCTAGGTTTTCTAGTTTATGCTCACAAAGATATTCTGAGGATCTTTTTTTATGTCGGTGGTATCCTTTGCAATGTCTCATTTGTCATTTTTGACTGTGCTTATTTGAATCTTCTTTTTTTCTTGCATAATCTAACTAGCAATCTATCATTTTTATGTGTACTTGCAAAGAACCAACTTTTTAATTTTGCTGATTCCTTGTATGGTTTTTTTGGTCCCGATTTCATTAACTTATTCTCTAACCTTTGTTATTTCCTTCTACTAGCTTTGGGTTTGGTTTGTTCTTTTTTAGTGTGTTTGGCTATTTTAGCTTGTTAATTTGAGATCTTTCTCTCTTTTTATGTAGGCATTTAGTGTTATAAACTCTCCTCTTAACATTGTTTTTTCTGTATTCCAGACGTTTTGGTATGTTACGTTTCTATTTTCATTTGTTTCAGGAATTTCCTTAAATTTCTGCCTTAATTCTGTTATTTACACAAAAGTCATTAAGGAGCAGATTGTTTAGTTTCCATGTACCTCTGTGGTTCTGAGAGTTCTTGATATTGACTTCTAATTTTATTCCACAGTGGTCTGAGAAGATACTTAATATAGTTATGACTTTTAAAAATTTATTGAGGCTTATTTTATGACTGAGCATGTGGTCAATTTTAGGGAATGTTCCATGTGCAAATGAGAAAAATGTACATTCTATGGTTTCTGGGTAGAGTATTCTGTAGATATCTATTAGGTCTGTTTGGTCAAGAGCCCAATTTGAGTCCACAGTTTCATTGTTAGTTTTCTGCCTAATAATTTGCCTAACTAATAATCTGCTTACTACTGTCGGTGGGGTGTTGAAGTCCTCCACGATTATTGTACAGCTGTGTATCTCTTTTCTTAGGTCTAGTAATATTTATTCTAAAAATCCGGGTGCTTCAATGTAGGCTGCATATATATTTAAGACAGTTAAGTCTTCTTGTTGAATTGAACACTTTATCATTATATAATGCCATTCTTTGTATTTTTTTGTACTGTTGTTAGTTTAATGTCTGTTTTATCTGATACAAGAATAGCAATACCTCTCTGTTTTTGTTTTTCATTTATGTGATGAATCTTTTTCCATCCATTTACTTTGAGCCTGTTGGTATCATTACACATGAGATGGGTCTCTCAAAGGCAGCAGAAGTGTCTTGTTTTTTTATTCAGTTTGCCACTCTGTGTCTTTTAAGTGGAGCATTTCAGCCATTTGCATTCAAGCTTAATATTGATGTGTTAGGTTTTCTTCCTTTTATAGCATTAGCTAGTTACCTTGTAGTCTCAATTGTTTAATTGCTTTATAGGTTCCGTACATTTTGTATTCATGTATGCTTTTATGGTAGCAAGTATCATTCTTTTATTTTCACTAGTGAAACTCCTTTAAACATTTCTTTTAGAGTCAGTCTGGAGGTAATGACTTCCCTTAACATTTTCTCGTCTGGAAATACCTTATTTTCCTTTCTTTATGAAGCTCAGTCTGGCAGGTTATGAATTTCTTGCGTGGCTGGGTGCAGTGGCTCATGCCTGTAACCCTAGCACTTTGGGAGGCCGAGGCAGGCAGATCACCTGAGGTCAGGAGTTCAAGACCAGCCTGGCCAATATGAAGAAACTCCATCTCTAT
This sequence comes from Pan troglodytes, assembly GCF_028858775.2. NCBI lineage: Eukaryota > Metazoa > Chordata > Mammalia > Primates > Hominidae > Pan > Pan troglodytes. The sequence continues at coordinate 55,547,333 of NC_072409.2, read as the reverse complement.
TAAAAATACCAGAATTTGCCAGGCGTGGTGGCGGGCATCTGTAATCCCAGCTACTGGGGAGGCTGAGGCAGGAGAATTGCTTGAACCCAGGAAGCGGAGGTTGCAGTGAGCTGAGATCACACCACTGCACTCCAGCCTGGGTGGCAAAGTGAGACTCTGTCTCCAAAAAAAAGAAATTATTGGATGGCATTTTTTTTTCTTTAAGAAGGCTAACGCTAGGCCCCAATCTTTTCTAGGTTGCAGGGTTTCTGCTGATAAGTCTGTTGTTAATCTAATTTACTTCATAGGTAATTTGGCCCTTTCTTTGAGCTGCCTTTAATATATTTTCTTTTGCATTGACCACGGCTATTCTAATGACTGTGGATGCCTTAGGAATGGGCATCTTGTTTACTATGCCACAGGTGTTCTCTGAATTTCTTATATCTGAATGTCAACCTTTCTAGCAAGACTAGCGAACTTTTCCTAAATTATTCCCTTAAATATACTTTCCTAGTTGGTTACTTTTTATTCTTCTGTTGTAGGAATGCCAATAAGTTATAAGTTTGGTCACTTTACATAATCTCATATTTCTTAAGGGCTTTGTTTTTCAGTTCTTTTTTCTTTTATTTTAGTCTGACTGGGTTACTTTGAAAGACCAGTTTTCAAAATCTAAAATTATTTCTTCTGCTTAGTCTAGTTTATTGTTAAAGATTCCAATTGTGTTTTGAAATTCCATTAGTGAATGTTTTAATTCCAGAAGCTCTATTTGTTTTTTTCTTAATCCAGCTATTTATTTTTCCATATTTCAAATTGTACTTAATGATTGTTTTGCACATAAAATTAATGTATACATGATTAATGCTTTAAAGGAACTAAGCACCCACCAGACTCAAGAAAAAGTGATGCCCTATGATACATCTGAAAAAAATTTAACCTTTCTATTAATTACAGTTATGCAAATTAAGATAATATGTATTTTTGTCTAGCAAAATAAAATATAAGTGTCAGTTTTGGTGAAGCGAAAGCATAATGGACATTAATTTGCCGATTGGTGCTGAAAGTATAAATTGATTCAACATTTTGCAGGGATGTTAGTCAATAAGTGTGAAAATTATATACTAATATCTCTTTACACAGTAATTAAAGTGCTAGGACTTTTTGAAAAGAAAACATGTCTCAATGTGCCCAAATTTGTTTCTGTGAAAATGTTTATAAAAAATATTGTTCATTGAAAGCAATACAATATTTAACAATAGAGAGAGTAGGCCTGTAAATCATGGAATTTATTCAACAGGGGATGCCTGAAGAGGGTCTAAAAATAATCTATATGTTTAAATAAATAAATTAAAAGAAATTTATTTTAAAATCCTACATTTAATTATATTAAAAATTATCAATTTATGTGATAGGATTATTGGTAAATTTGAATTTTTTTTAGCATTTGTGTTCCTTTATGTGCCAATTTTTCGATTACTGTCTTTTACTCCTTTTGTAGATAAAATATACTGTTTTAACATAAAATAAATGTCATTCATAATTTCTTATACAGTAAGAACATTTTTTTGAGACAGGTTCTTGCTCTGTCACCCAGGCTGGAGTGCAATCATAGCTCACTGCAGCCTCAAATTCCCAAGATCAAGCTATCCTCCCACCTCAACCTCCCAAGTGTCTGGGACCATGGCTGTGCACCACCATACCTGGCTAACTTTTAAAGAAAGATTATTGTGGAGCCAGTGTCTCACTGTGTTGCCCAGGCCAGTCTCAAACTCCTGGGTTCAAACAGTCCTCCTCCCTCAGCCTCCACAAAGTGTTGGGATTACAGGCGTAAGCCAATGCACACAGGCAGAGCTTTTTTTAAAAAAAGTATGCAATATATTTGGTCTTTAAAAAATGTTTTTGTTTGAAGAGCAAGGTACTCATGCAGGAAAATAATCCAATTTATGGTGCAGTTTAATTTAAAATGAAATCACTTGGCATTATTAAAAAATAAAATTTTGCCCAGGCGCAGTGGCTTACTCCTGTAATCCCAGCATTTTGGGAGGCCAAGGCAGGTGGATCACCTGAGGTCAGGAGTTTGCAACCAGGCTAACATGATGAAACCCCATCTCTACTAAACACACACACACACACACACAAATAGCCGGCTGTGGTGGCGCATGCCTGTAATTGGAGCTACTTGGGAGGCTGAGACAGGAGAAATCACTTGTACCTGGGAGACGGAGGTTGCAGTGAGCCGAGATTGCGCCATTGCACTCCAGCCTGGGCAACAAGAGTGAAACTCTGTTTTAAAAAAAATTGAAATTAAAATAAATAAAATTTCGAGTGTCCATTTGTTACCAAGAAAATAATTTAGAAAAACATTATTCTAATGCAATCTACAATTGTGTAGAATCACTGTAGAATATACCACAGCATACTGTTGAGTTTTATTTGCTATTAAGATTAAGTGGGGCCGCACGGCCAGACAGGCCCTCCTCCTGAGGCCGGGCAGGCTGCGCGCCTGCAATCCTGCCCCTGTGGTCCTGGGGCAGCCCGGACCAGCTCAGGAGAACCCGCGAGCCCAGTGGCGCCTGCCCTGGGCTGGAGCCCCACTTGCCGGCGCACCGCCTGGGAGCGGCTTCTGGGAGCCGGGCGGCCCCCGCGGTGCAGGCGCGCTGCTAATGGCCTTGCGAGGCTCACTGGGTCTGAGAGGTCAGAGGCTGCGAGTGTCACTGCTGAAGGCTGTGGTGGACCCGGCTGGATTGCGGATTCTGGGCTAGATCGCAGATTTGGGATCACGGATTGGGGATTGGATCGCGGATTGGGGGTTGGATCGGGGATTTGGAGATGGATCGGGGATTTGGGGCTGGATTGGGGATTTGGGGCTGGGTTGGGGGCAGTGAAAAGGTGACAGGGAGTTGCCGCGGCTCAGGAGCCGGTGGTCGGGTGTCTGAGAAGACTACAGGCGCCCGCCACCACGCCCAGCTAATGTTTGTATTTTTAGTAGAGACGGGGTTTCACCGTGTTGGCCAGGCTGGTCTCAAACTCCTGACCTCGTGATCTGCCCGCTTCGGCCTCCCAAAGTGCTGGGATTACAGGCGTGAGCCACTGCGCCCCGCTATCACTTCCTTTCTTATCTGTGTACCTTATCTGTATACCCGGCCTTATCACTACTATTATGGGTTTTTTTTGATTTTTTGTTGTTATCGTTTTTTTTTTTTTTTTGAGATGGAGTCTCGCTCTGTCGCCCAGGCTGGAGTTCAGTGGCGGAGCAGTGTTCTCCTCAGCACAGACCCGGGCGGGCCAGGGTCTCCACGAGGGCGGAGCTGCGTTCTGCTCAGCACAGACCCGGGGGACACCGCGAAGGCAGAGCAGCGTTCTCCTCAGCACAGACCTTGGGGGCACTGCCTCGCTTTGGGACAACTCCGGGCTGCATCCACGGTGAATAAAATCCTTCCTGTTTGCAGCCCTGAATAATCAGGGTCAGAGACCAGTTAGAAGGGTTCAGTGTGGAAAACGGGAAACCAAAAGCCCCTCTGAATCCTGCCCACCAAGGTTCTCCCCAGCCAAGGCGAGGCGGCCGCAGTGCGAGATCCACACCGCAGCCTCGGAAGACAAATGCGGCATTCCTAATGCAGACATGACACCCAAAATATGACACCCCCATTGCTCATGTAACAAGCACCTGTAATGCTAATGCACTGCCTCAATACAAAAATATTAATATAAGATCCGCAATCCCCTCGCTGCCGTGCAGTCCTAAGACAGCGATCATAATAATCAACATTGACATAGTCGATACAAACGTAGTAATGAACCTAGGGTTAAGTTGGTGTTAGGGTTAGGGGTTAGGGGTTAAGTTTAGGGTTAGGGGTTGGAGATAAGGGCTGGGGTCAGAGTTAGGGGTTAGGAGTCAACGTTTAGAGTTAGGGGTTAAGAGAGGTTAGTGGTTTGGGATTAGGGGTTAGGGTTGGGTTAGGGTGACGGTTGTGGTTAGGGGTTAGGGTTACAGGTTAGGGTTAGGATCAGGGGTTGGGGTCAGGGTTAGGGGTCAGGGTCAGGGATCAGGGTCAGGGTCAGGGGTCCCACTCTGTGGGTTGTCTGTTTACTCTGCTGACTGTTCCCTTTGCCATGCAAAAGCTCTTTAGTTTAATTAAGTCCCAGCTATTTATCTTTGTTTTTATTGCATTTGCATCTGGCTTCTTGGTCATGAAATCCTTGCCTATGCCAATGTCTAGAAGGGTTTATCCAGTGTTATCTTCTAGAATTTTTATAGTTCAGGAATTAGGTTTCAGTTCTTAATCCACCTTGAGTAGATTTTTGTATAAGGTGAGAGATGAGAATCCAGTTTTTTTCCCCTACATGTGGCTCGCCAATTATCCCAACATCATCATGTGTTGAAAAGGTGTCCTTTCCCCACTTTATGTTTTTGTGTACTTTGTCGAAGATCAGTTGGCTGTAAGTATTTGGGTTAATTTCTGGGTTCTCTCGTCTGTTCCATTGGTCTATGTTCCTATTTTTAAACCAGTACCATGCTGTTTTGGTAACTATGGCCTTATTGTACAGTTTGAAATCAAGTAGTGTGATGCCTCCAGGTTTGTTCTTTTTGCTTAGCCTTGGTTTGGCTACCTGGCTCTCTTTTGGTTCCATATTAATTTTAGAATTGTTTTTGTAATTCTGTGAAGAATGATGATGGTATTCAGATGGGGCTTGCATTGAATTTGTAGATTGCCTTTAACAGAATGGTAAATTTCACAATATTGGTTCTACCCATCCATGAGCATGGGGATGCATTTCCATTTGTTTGTATCGTCTATGATTTCTTTTCTTTCTTGTGTTTTTTTTTTGTCAGAGGGAGTTTCGGTCTTGTCGCTGAGGTGGGAGTGCAATGGTGTGATCTCTGCTCACTACAACTTTTGCCTCCCAGGTTCAAGCGATTCTCCTGCCTCAGCTTCCCGAGTAGCTGGGATTATAGGCATGAGCCACCGTGCTTGGCTCCATCCATGATTTCTTTCAGCAGTGTTTTGTAATTTTCATTGTAGAGGTCTTTTGATTCCTTTGCTAGGTATATTCCTAAGTTCTGTTTTTTGTTTGTTTGTTTGTTTGTTTGTTGCAGCTATTGTAAAAGGGGTTGAGTTCTTGATGTGATTCTCTGCTTGGTAGCTGTTGATGTATAGAAGAGCTGCTGCTTTGTGTCCGTTAATCTTGTATCTGGAAACTTTGCTGAATTCTTTTATCAGTTCTAGGAGCTTTCTAGAGGAGTCCATAGGGTTTTCAAGGCAAAAGATCATATCGTCAGCAACCAGTGACAGTCTGACTTCCTCTTTACCGATTTGGATTTCTCTATTTCCTTCTTTTGTGTGATTGCTCTGGCTAGCACTTCCAGTACTTTGTTGAAGAGGAGTGGCGAGAGTAGGCTCCTCGTCTTGTTTCAGTTCTCAAAGGGAATGCTTTCACCTTTTCCCCATTCAGTGTTATGTTGGCTGTGGGTTTGTCATAGATAGCTTTTATTACATTAAGGTATGTCCCTTGTATGCCTATTTTGCTGAGAGCTTTAATCATAAAGCAATGCTAGATTTTGTCGAATGCTTTTTCTGCATCTGTTGATATAATCGTGTGAGTTTTTTAAATTCTGTTCATTTGGTGTATCACATTTATTGATTTGCATATGTTAAACCATTCCTGTATCATTGGTATGAAACCCACTTGATCATGGTGGATTATCTTTTTGATATGTTGTCAGATTCAGTTAGATAGTATTTTATTAAGGATTTTGGCATCTGTGTTCATCAAGGATATTGGTCTGTAGTTTTCTTTTTTGGTTATGTCCTTTCATGGTTTTGGTATTAGGGTGATTCTGGCTTCATAGAATGAATCAGGGAGGGTTTCTTCTTTCTCTGTCTTGTGGAATAGTGTGAAAGGATTGCTATCATTTCTTCTTTGAATGAAGGAAGACATTCTTTGAATGTCCGGTAGAGTTCTGCTGTGAATCTGTCTGGTCTTTGGCTTTTTTTGTTGGTAATTTTAAAATTACCATTTCAGTCTTGCTGCTTGCTTTATTGGTCTGCTTGGGGTATCTAATTCTTCCTGATTTAAGCTAGGAGGGTTGTATTTTTCCAGGAATTTATCCAACTCTTCTAGGTTTTCTAGTTTATGTGCCAAAAGGTGTTCATAGTACCCTTGAATAACCTTTAATATTTCAGTGGTGTCAGTTGTAATATCCCCTGTTTCATTTCTTAGTGAGGTTATTTGGATTTTCTCTCTTCTTTTCTTGGTTAATCTTGCTAATGGTCTATCAATTTTATTTATCTTTTCAAATAACCAACTTTTTTTTATGTTTTGTATTTTTTGTTGTTGTTGTTGTTGTGTCAATTTCATTTAGTTCTGCTCTGATCTTGGTTATTTCCTTTGTTTGCTGGGATTGGGTTTGGCTTGTTCCTGCTTCTCTAGTTCCCTGAGATGTGAACTTAGATTGTCTGTTTGTGCTCTTTCAGACTTTTTGACATCGGTGTTTAGGGCTACAAACTTTCCTCTTAGCATTGCCTTTGCTGTATCCCAGAGGTCTTGATAGGTTGTGTCATCCAGTTTGAAGAAATTTTTTACATTTCCATCTTGATTTTGTTTTTCACCCAATGCTCATTCAGGAGCAGGTTATTTAATTTCCATGTATTTGCATGGTTTTGAAGATTCCTTTTGGAGTCGATTTTCAGTTTTATTCCACTGTGATCTGAGAGAGTACATGATACAATTTAAATTTTCTTCAATTTACTGAGACTCATTTTATGACCTATCATGTGGTCTATCTTGGAGAAAATTCCATGTGCTGTTAAATAGAATGTGTATTCTGTGGTTGTTGGATGAAATGTTCTGTATGTATCTGGTAAGTCCATTTGTTCCAAAGTATAGTTTAAATCCAGTGTTTCTTTGTTGACTTTCTGTCTTGATGACCTGTCTAGTGCTGTCAGTGGAGTATTGAAGTCCCCCACTATTATCGTGTTGCTGTCTATCTCATTTCTTATGTCCACTAGTAATTGTTTTATAAATTTGGGAGCTCCAGTGTTAGGTTCATGTATGTTTAGGATTGTCCTATTTTTCTGTTGGATGAGACCTTTAGCATTATTTAAGTTTGTTTTGTCTCATATGAGAATAGCTACCGCTGCTCACTTTTGGTGTCCATTTGCATGAAATGCCTTTTTCTATTCCATAATCATTCTGATGCAAAAACAAATGTAACTCTCCTTCTAGTGCCTACATTTCCTGTGAGCTCCAGTTGTGCATAGCAGAAAATATGGAGGCATCTAGGAAAACCTAGGGGCAGGAGGGGCTGGGAGGGAATAAGGCCTTTCAAGGTGTTTAAAGAAGAGACAAAGATGAAGAAGCAGGCATAGTTTCTGAAGACATTTTTTGGTCTTTGTTGTTGTTTGCATTTACCTAATTAGTTCTCAACTGCAGAGACACATTAGAATCTTCTGGGGAATTTTTAAAATACCACTGCATGGGCCACCTGTCATATACACTGATGTAATTGGCCTGAGTTGGGGCCTAGGTCTCTCTCTCTCTCTCTGTCTCTCTCTCTCTCTCTCTCTATATATATATATCCTGTTTTGTATATATCTAAGTATCTGTAGATATATACAGAACAGGGGATACCAGTGTGTACCTACCATTGAAATCAATTGTTTTCAAGTCTTTTTAGGTCTTATTCTCAGATGGTCTTGGGTAAATGGTGGCTGATTGCCTTCAGCATCTAGAACAAAACACTCTATGGCCCAGAGGAATTCCAGCTGGCATCTATGATCTTCTTCTCTTGAGGTAGGGCAGGATTATCTTCATGTTGAGTCTGATGGCAGGGTAATTTGCTTCATGTGGAGGCAAAGGGATATTGTTAGTTTTCCAGCTACATTGGGAGTTCTAAGTAGCCACATCTCAGGCTAATAGGAAGTCTAGATTGGTTCAAACCTTTTCTTAATTATCCTGTGTGGGAATGGACCACGCAGTATCCCTCAAGGAAGAATCAAGTGTGTTTCCACAGAGAATATACATATTTCATCTCTTTCTCTGCTGAATGGATGCCCACTGAAAGCCATGAATTAATTACTCTCATTAGACCCTGTAGAATCCCAGTTTATGGCAGTGACATTAAAAACATCTAGTTTATAACTTGGATTAGGCAGCCTGTAAAAGGACTTCCAGTGATCCCTGCTTTCTGGTATGCATGCCCTTGTATAATACCCTCCTCAAGAGTGTAGGCAGAGGTAACATCACTTTTGAAACAAGGTTATATATATTAAAACAAACAAACAAACCTGTGGCTTCCATTTTGTGTACTTTATCTCACACTCTCTGATTTCTTGCTCCGTGGGAAACAGACTGTAATGTTGTAAGCAATGCTATGGAGAGGTCCATGTGGTAAGGAAGTGATAGGTCCTGATAAGAGCCATTGAGGATCTAAGGTGGATCCCTTTCTGAGTTGAATATTGAGATAGATGACTACAGCCCTGGTCTACACCTTGATTGCAGCCTCATGAGGAATTCTGACCAAAAACACTGTGCTGAACCATGTCCAGGCTCCTGAGCCACATAAACTATGAGAAAACAAATATTTGTTTCAAGCCATTAAGTTTTAATTTGTTACACAGCAATAGATAACTAACACATTTGTTACAGAGCAATAGATAACTAACACATGGAAGGATTCATCAAGAGAAGCGTTTTTCGTAAGTGAAATGTTATTTTCATCTCACATTTCAATTATTAGAAAATAAAAGAATAAATTTGGATAGGCTCTCATAAATTCAATGCTAAGAACTTGGAAAATGCAACCACATGATAACCAGGAAGTAAAATAAAAACATAAGAGGCATCTTCCCAGATGAGAGTAAATATCTGGTTCCCTGAGAAGTGTAGTTTGAGAATGGAGAAATCAGATGTTACTGGAAAGAGGCTAGGACTGTATTATTTCTTGCTTCCTGTCAAGTCTTTTCAACTCAAGAGAAAGTAAATTTTCTTGACAAACTATTCAAAATTAAAGGATAGGTGGGAGTATATGTGTCCCTGAAGGAGCAAGTGACCTTCATTGAAAGCAGCAGCTTGGTTGAATAAATACTGTACAGAAGTGGAATAAAGAGTAGCTGACAACAATGCTGAAATAGTTACACATGAAGTTTTAATGAGCTATTTCATATTAAATACATATTGAGAATTCAAACCAGAGAGACCAGTTAATTGATATTTTCCCAACTCAGTTTTAAGGTGATCATAGAAATGATACCCACAAGTTAGTCACAGTGGCCTGCATCCATTTCGATATATCAGTGATGTATTCTGATTGGCCAGTGATCACCCATACTGACTGTTAAATATTTTTGTTATCACTTCTATGCATGGTGAATTTGAGTTCTGGTTTTCTTTAGCCTTGTGTTATTTATGTGTAAAGTTGGATCATGGAAGGCAAAGAATCTCTCGTGTGTCATTCACGCTCAAGTAAATGGCAGTGGGGTAGGGATGTAAATGAAACTGCATGATAAGCCCTGCAAGTCATTCTGATGTATCAATTTTGCTTACTGGTGTTTAATTGCAGACATTGTCATATTAACGCTACCACTAATACATTATGGAGTAAGATGCAAAAATCACATGAGTCTTAAGAGAAAAGAAATGTTCTGTCTGTGGTGGGCGCCCTTTGCATTATTCTCTAACTTCTTATTTTATACCTCTACTATTAGAGAAATTTCAGTAGAAAATCGTGAGGGGCACCGCTTTAGAGTTTTTGTTGTTATAGGAATGCTTTTACTACAGCTAGGTCCCCTTGTACATCTTTATGTTCTTTGGCAGTCTAGAGAACCAGAAGAGCAAACTCTATGAGATAGAAACTCTAAGAATTTACCTCCAGCATCCCTTCTCTTCTGTCATTAAATTGAATTTGTGGCCAACTCAAAGGCTGACAATTTATACTATGGTTTTTATATTTTTATATTATAATTTATATTATGGCTTATGTCAAAATGTTTTGTTCACTGCTTTGAAAGTATCTTTTGTTTACTTTTGTTATCATTTCATATTTTAATTTTTTCCTTTCTAATTGTTAGAAACTCATGTATTTAAGTTTATCTTTCAAAAAACATTTTTAAAAGGCTTACTCTGCTTATATGTATATTTTGCACAAAGCTTTCCATTCATAAACAAAAGGTGAATAGGAATCAGAATTGAAAACTACATAATTTCTTTTCTCCTTTTGAGTCAAATCATCACAGTATAGATTAGTCATTGTGTATGAAGTGCATTGCCAAGACATAGTCACATTTGTGTACAAATGTAAAGGCTATATATCAATAGAAATAAAAAAAAACAAAAAAATGCAGAAGACCATTAGCTAATAATACTAATAATCTAGTATAGAAAGCATGTGCCAACTGATCTAGACTCTTGTGACAGTTGTATATCTACCCAGCTGCATGACCTTAGGTGTATCAAAATCTCGATTTACTAGACTACAAATGAATAAGAGGGATGGAGGCCCCTTACAGTTTTAAGATTCTGGAATTCTAAGTGTGTGTAACTGGAGCAAATTTTATTTTCTAAAATTTGCATAATAAATTTAAAAATAGGAGAAAAACAAATAATTAAAGTACATATTTCTAGAAGTCTTTTTTAGGTGACTTATACTACCAGGAATGGATTTACCACTAAATATTGGTTTTGCCTAATTCAGCATTGCTATGTAATTTGATGGAAGTATAACTCCATAGACGAAGAGATTTGGTCCTAACATAGCTTGTATTTTATATGTATGTACAATATTTCTATTTAAATTTCTGTGTAGTCATGTTTTACCCTTTTAAAATGAAGATTAGTTTTATTATGTATTTTCTTTTGTCTATAAACATTCAATGAATTCACACTGAAAACTGATTATGAACAGATAGTCTGCTAGGCACTAAGGAAACACATATGAAAAACTAAGTCCTCCTCTGCCCTCAATATGCTCACAAGACTACAATTACTGAAGCCTGACCTCAAAACCTAGCTAACAAAGTCCTTGAATCAGGTGATAGTTCAGAATACCATTCATGCTCTCTCCCAAGAGTATATCTGAGGAAGGGCAGTTCTTTCTAGTTTTCTACATCCTGGTTGTATAGGTCAACCACAGGAAAATTAAATGAATCTATTGGTTTGTTGACCTAGCCTTTTTATATAAGTCTCATCTATAAATGTATTACCAAATACTATTTATGTAAAGGGACTTGAATGACAAATATTTTGAAATTAAAACCACAATGGTTAGCATAGCTTTTAAATTAGATAAATGTTGACCTCCCATTGGTGAACATATAAAGTGCTACCAAGATCTGCCAATGAAAGACTTTGGAAGTGGAAATTCATCTTTTTAATAATCCTGTTATCTGTAAGCTGACCTCAAGCCTTCATGACATTCAAGGCCCCTTATTCCTAACTGTATCTTCTGTTTTGGGCATTGTGCTCTTGCCATCTAACAGGAAAACAACTTTCAGTGCTGCCACCTTTTGAACAGCAGAGATTTCTAGAGATTAGAAAATTACTAAATTTAAATATACATAGTTTTAAAATATGATACTTTTCTACCCTTGCATTCAAATATATTCTAACTTTAAAATCCTGTAAATACTTATATTTGTAATGATATTACTTATATGATCCAATTAATTGGCAAGAATATGTGGTGAAAGATTTTCTACATGTTTGTATTGTTCTGTGTGAGACATCTATTGTAAGCATTGCTTCAGGTTCTCATTTTTGTCTGCCTTCCAGGATTTGCTGGCCCAAGTGCTGTGTGCTAGACTTAGTCTCGGTCACAAAGGGGAGGGAAACTTGCAGTTGAGCCAGACAGTTTTGTTATCCCTTTAAAATTAAAAGCATATGAAACAGATACAGCTTATTAAGGTTTTTTTAATAAATAAAATAAACTTAAATAACAAAATAATAAAGTTCAAAAACAACTTAAAATATAGTTTAATGCTGTAACCATAGGAAAAAAGCATGATTATTTGTGGGAAGAACATTATGAAAAGCCATATTCCCAATTATGAATCATACAAAGATAGATTATGTTACTTGAAAAAAACTTAAAGATTTCTCAATTTTACTTTGAGGAATTATAAAATGTTATTTTGTGGCAAGTAAGATGAAGTACAGTATTATGATCAATCACTGTTGCTATCTTATATACAAGATTTTTGGAAACATCCTTTTAACAATACCCTTTCCACTTGAGTAGCATTAGAAATTTTGTTCTTGTTAATAGGTATAAGCATGTTCTAATCCTGTACTTTTGTTAAATTATCTATTTTATTGACTTTCAAAAGAGATCTTTTGAGAATATTCTTTTTTTCTGATTAGAGTTTAAATAGATTATAATTTTTCACTAGAAAGCATTTAAAATGCTGCACATTTTCCATAGTTAGTGTGGCTTGATTATCTGACAAGTCCTGCCAGCAGCCTGTAGGTCTGATATACCTTATATAACATTATCTGCATTATTATTATTATAGCAGCCATTTTATAAGCAGATAGGAATATTTAAATAATCATTATCAGATAATCAAATCTAACATACTCTTAAGGGTAAATTAATTTAAGAAACAAATTACTATTACTAACATCATGATTGTACAACCAGTTTTACAATTTTGTACAACCTTTAGTTACTAAATCTGATTTTTGTGTATACTTTTCAAATCTTTCTTTAATGCAGTGTCTTAAAACAAACATAAATGCACAAGTCCAGCTTGATCAGTTTTTCAGTAGTTTTCCAGACTTTCTTGATTACTAAAAATAAAAGGAAAGAAAATTTTGAGAAGAAAGAAAACAGTCCACTTAAAGAAATCTCCCTACTGGAACTGGTTCTTTATATACCATATGCAATTAAGTTACTGCCATAGGAAGAAAGTGGGCTGTTTTTTGTTCTTTCTTCGTTTTTTTTCCTCTTACAGGAATCCCCTTTTGATTTAAGGCAACAAACATTTCCCCTCCATTGTGTGTCCATTTAGCTGCTGCATATGTGTTGTAATGGCTTTCTAGAATTAGTTCTTTGAAGTTACAATCTTCATTGCATTCTTTCTGTTCAAACAAACAAATAAACAAACATGATCCAAATGATTTTTAGATAGGCTCACTTAAACGAAGAGTAAGCAGGTAATATTTGGTAGAATTGAAACATACACAACTTTTTTATAACCCTCAGATTGAGCAGGCCTAATGTGGTTTATTAGCTAGACTTATGTAGTATATTTGCATAAAAAGGTATCTTAAATTTGAAATAAAAACACCACATAATACACAGCTAGTGTGAAATATGTGTAGCTTTTTGGAAGTTCATGTCAACTATTCTTTAAAATTAGGACCTATTTCCCCCTAAGTAACAGGCCTCATATTACTATTCCCACATCACTCATTCTTTAACCACTGGAAATTTGGTAGAATTAGCAGAACCTCTGCCTCCCTCAGGTGAGAGACTTGTTTCACAACTTTTCTTTATTTACTTCTACACTGTCTTCAGTGGTAATGGAAGATAAAAGATTAATTTGTTTGTTCATCCGTGCAACCATTTGTTCATTCAATTAAACCTGTATCATTATATAATTAGCCTGTTCCAGGCATTATGCTGAGCTGTGGGAATACAAAGGAAAGCCAATTATATTTTATTACAGTGGGATGAACTGTTACATATTTTGCATTGTAGTGAAGTGGGAACAATGTGAATAATTACAGTTCAAAGCCCATGATTGTGAGATTGATGTTGATGAATGAACTAAACATTTCAAGATTTTTTCCCAAGCATTTTCATGTCAGCAATGTGCAAATTGGGTGAACTTTAGCAAAAACAGCTTTAATACTGGCAAATGGAAATTTTGGATTTTAAATATCTAAAATGCACATGGAATTTTAGAGCTGGAAGGATCCTTAGAGGTCAGCTAATTCAACTCATTTTACAGATGAAGAAACCAAAATCCAAAGAACAAGCCATTTGTCCAAAGTCACACAGAAAACATTTTTTCTTAACATTTGAGTATAAAGTGTTTTAATAAAATCATTAAATTATACAGTTGGAGATAAATTAAGTCCATTTTTACTTTTCTGAATGGTGAGATATTTCGACAAAAATGTGTTTTAAAAATTAAGCCTAAGCTATCAATTATCAATACCTTTGCAGAGAGTTTTCCTTCCTCATTCATTGCAAGATAGAATTCACTTTCCACCCCTTTGATTGCCACAATCCGAACTGCCACTGTCCTGATTTCCATGATATCTGCAAGGAATCACAGAAAGACATGTCAAGTATTCGTTCAGTTTTGCAAATGATCCACGAATGGCCATTTGTTCTTATTTCTGTTTTAATCGGAAGTTTTTAAAATTTTTAATGTGATTATTTACTCAGCCCAAGACCCCCAACCCACAAGAGATGCACACAAACACCAGAATAGTCATTATATAAGGGAAGTGCAAACTGACGGTTTTTTATTTTGTGGAAAATGTGTCTGTATCAAATAAATAGTTACATATTTGAGTTCAGCTTTTTATTCTCTAGAATTAAATTTCTAATTTACTATAATAATAATAGCTAATGTTTATTGAACTCATACCACATGCCAAGGATTATTGCATTGCTCTTATGTATTAACTCATTTACTCATAACCACAGATTGAGGCAGGTAGTCTTGTTATCCCAGTTTTACAGATCAGGAAACTGAAGCACAGAGAAACTAAGAAATTTGCCCAAATTCTTATACCTGATAAGTAGCAGAACTGGAATTTGAACCCAGACATTCTGGCACTTAATCATTATATAATTACTTTTCTGTTTGGATAAACTTTATCTTAAAAATTATGGCCAACAGAATAGCTCTTGAATATACTGAAAGTGAAGAAAATTCTAATTAAAGCAATTGTAAATGTTGGTAAACAGAGCCTACTGCCTTAAAATAAAAGGTTGTTTTAAACTGATAGTATTTTGATACATGAAATGACCATTTAAAACAAAATTATGAATCCTGTTTATATAATACTTCATAACTTTATACCTTTGTAATTAACTTTTAAATCTTTGTTGAAATAGTATTTACAAAACGTTTTTACACAAGAATGGTAACTTACCATTTTCCTTTATTATATATATCTTCCTTAAATCCTGTGTTTTAATGACACACTAAATAAAGTAAAATCTCAAGAAATTTATTAAAATGATGTAAGAATTAAAATTTTAGTGTACTTTTAAGCAATTTGGTATTAATTACATTTTCTACATGAAGGTACAGTGCTGAGACATCCTTTTACCTATGTCTAACACAGTGCAAAGAAAAGTCAAAGTGTCAATTATCTGTGTGATTGGGCCTTCAAAAGCTATTTTCTAAAATATTGACTTAAAGAAAAAGCTAATTGTTTTGCCCCATACCTTTACTTCATTCTCTTATTTATCTTTTTGACTTCATTTTTGCTACCTGGATAATAAAATTTCTATTCATGTCATTGGGATTTAATGTAGCCCAGCTAATATTTCTCATTTGCCTCACATATATGTTGCATATAGAAGCCCTTTTCCCAATATACTATACTTAACACTAGTCAGAGCTCGTCCAGTTGAGAGTTTCACAGCTACTCACCCAGAAATTGGGTTTGATTAAGAAAATGTAAATGAATGGATATTAATCTTTTTATATATTTATTAAGCATTATCACAATGCATACAACCCTACTGTGGTTTTAGGACACAAATTAAGAAAAACAGCCCTGGTTTCTGACACCAGAAGTTAAAACCTAATAGAAACAGCAAACACGTCCATATATTTTGAAGAATTTTGAAGAACACAGGCCTGAATAGGCCAGAGAAAATTTTAATAATTGCTTACAAGCACATGAAGGATTATGATGTTGATGCATTCATGTAACGTTCAACAGATCTTCACTGAGAGCCAATTCTATGCTAGGCTCAATTCACAGACAAGCCTTGCCCTTTTAGAGCACTCTATTTGGTAACTACAACTTCATTGCATTAAAGGAAGCACAAAGGGAAATAACATGCAGAAGAATACTATTAGGTTAAATTTGTACTAATACAATGAAAAATACTGAAGAAATTAGTTGATTCAGCATATTTGCAATACCTCCAAAATGGAATGAATGTATCAGTTAGGTTGGTGCAAAAGTAATTGTAGTTTTGCCATTACTTTTATGACAAAAACTGTAATTACCTTTGCATCAAACTAATATTTAAAGGACATATGGAATAGTTGGTTTCTAAAGAGCTTAGCATTGTAAAATATCATTAAAAAGTCAATATTTTCTTTTCCTTCAAGTCTCTTTACTCCTGCCATTCGTCCCTTTATTTAATATATTTTCTTTTAGATAAAAAGAGAATGCTGATGCACAAGCTTAGAGTGTCTTTCTTGATCAGTTATTAGGGACTAGAATCTGTAATGTTTGCCAAATGGCTTTTCTTTTACAGAACAATTGTAAAACATAAATGTTGACTGATAGAGTTAGTATTAATTATGATAGGCAGACGTCTTCCCTTTTTGGTCCTGTCATGACAATAAGTTCATATTGTCCCACTCCCAAAACATTTTCCTCTATCCCCTGGCTGTCTATTGCCCACTATTTCTTTACTGCACTTTACAAGAGGTGATGGCTGGATGTGGTAGCTCACATCTGTAATCCCAGCACTTTGGGAGGCCGAGTCAGGCAGATCACTTGAGGTCAGGAGTTCAATACTAACCTGGCCAACATGGCGAAAAATACAAAAAATTATCCGGGTGTGGTGGCGGGTGCCTGTAATCCCAGCTACTCAGGAGGCTGAGGCAGGAGAATTGCTTGAACCCAGAAAGCGGAGGCTGCAGTGAGCCAAAACGGTGCCACTGCCCTCTAGCCTAGGCAACAGAGTGAGACTCTGTCTCACCAAAAAAAAAGAAAAATTAGTTGGGCATGGTGGTGAATTCCTATAATTCTAGCTACTTGAGAGGCTGAGGCAGGAGAATCACTTGAACTTGGGAGGCAGAGGTTGCAATGAGCCGAGGTCACACCACAGCACTCCAGTCTGGGTGGAGTGAGGCTCTGTCTCAAAATAATAAATAAATAAATAAATAAATAAATAAATAAATAAATAAATGAAAAGAAGATGGTGAACATTTTTAATCTTATCTCTCCACATATTAGGGTTAAGGATACCAAAAATTCTTTGTAAAGATTCTACGTTTAGCTGAGATGAGAATAGACTTATATTCTTAATTGCTTGACATATTTAAAAAATACCATTCACACTGGGAAATCAACATATCTAAAAGACAATTGCTTGGGGAGAGCATTAAGCAGTGTTGGCAGAATCAGTACCTTATCAACCCTATTTTCTAGTCTATTTTGTTCCATGTCCTATGACCCTCTTTTATTCAAGAAAAGCTCAAGAGTAAGGAAATTAACATTATCACTCTTTTGTTCAGTTGCAGTGTGGGGAGTAATGTTCCTTTCAATATGCACAAATATTTATAGAAGTGTTAAATATGGGCCGGGAGCAGTGGCTCACGCCTGTAATCCCAGCACTTTGGGAGGCCAACGCGGGTGGATCACCTGAGGTCAGGAGTTCAAGACCAGCCTGGCAAATATGGTGAAACCCCATCTCTACTAAAAATACAAAAATTAGCCAGGCATGATGGTGGGTGTCTGTAATCCCAGTTACTCGGGAGGCTGAGTCAGGAGATCATTTGAACCTGGGAGACGGAGGTTGCAGTGAGCTGAGATTTCACCATTGCACTCCAGCCTGGACAACAAGAGCTAGACTCTATCTCACCAAAAAAAAAAAAAAAAAGTATTACCTATGAAATCCTACCCCTCCAAATCAGAAGCCACGAAGTTGCTCAGAAAACATAATAGAAACATATGTAATATGCAGATATTGTTAGTTACCAATATAAGTTAATTATACTTGGTCTTTTTGTCTACAGTGTATCTGTTGCCTCACATAAAACAAATAGAAGAGGCTGTCTTTCTTTGTGGATTTCCATTTGTGCTTAAGAGAAGTTTGTTCACATAAGTAGCTCTCAGTACATTTATTCCCAGAGATTTAAAGCATATACATAGATGCATCAAGTTGTTGGCATAATGTCCATGATAACATAATGGCAGAGTTCAAAAATATAAATAAAAGAGAGAGAGAGAATCAGCTCATGCAATAGAACATGAAAAACCAGGCAATATGTCAAGCACATTGACCATTTAGCCTTGTCAGCAGTATTGTCAACAATAGCATAAATTTATTATTTAGGATGTCACCCTTACACACTAGAGACTATGCCCTAAATAGCTTCCCTATTTTTTATCGTCTGGTTCAATAATTCATGAATTTATCTAAACCTTTTTGTCTGTTTATTATTTAAACCTGTGTCACACTTGGAATGAAAAGTGGGGAACTTTGATCTAAATTGCAATTACTTTTTAAAAAAATTCTGTAAAACCTTTCAGAATTTTAGGTGTCCCTCTAATCTTGTATTTCAGAAATTGATACTAATTCTTTTAATTACCAATAGCTTTGTGATTTTAAAGTGCTTTAACTTTCCTGTTTGAAAAATTACTTTTTAGTGTCTCACTACACAGAATCCGTGTCCACCAATCTCAGCATCATTAATATTTCTTTTTCCTGAAACCGTTAAAGCTTTATGTTTAAAGTTTTGAAGGGGTGTATATTAATATGGCTGTGCTAGCATGATAACTAAATATTATTTTCAAGTTGCAAAAAAAAGTGGAGGCAGCAGTTTGATAGTTAGCCAGTCAGAACATTTAATCTTGTCCTTGATCAAATATACCCTCTTCGGCATGTTAAAACTAAGAACTAGTATCAACAAAGAAAAAAACATTTAAATTTAAATACATTTTATGATTTTCTGTCAAGCCTGGATTGTTGACTGGGAAATCTTAACCATTATATATTTATATTATGTTTAAGGCTATAGATTCCATTCATTTTACATCACTAAAATACACTGACATATACATATATGCAAAAAATATATCAATATATCCAACATATACAAAAAAACTCTGAAAACACAACAATAAGGAAAAAAAACCTAGTTAAAAAGTGGGCAAAATCTGGACACCTCACTAAAGATACACAAAGGGCAAATAAGCAGATGAAAAGATGCTCAATATCATAGATCATCAAGGAATTGCAACATGGATGCAGCCGGAGGCCATTATCCTAAGCAAATTAACACAGGAACAGAAAACTAAATACTGCATGTTTTCACTTATAACTGGGAGCTAAACACTGGGTACTTAGGGACATAAAGATGGCAACAGCTGACACTGGGGACTACTGGCGGGGCGTAGATGAGGGAAGGGTTGAAAAACCATTAGGTACTATGCGCAGTACCTGGGTGATGGGAGCAATCACACCTCAAACCTCAGTATCACACAATATACCCAGGTAACAGACCTGCACATGTACCCCCTGAATCTAAAATAAAAGTTGAAATTATTTAAAAAGGAATTGCAAATTAAAACAACAATGAGATACCTCTATACAACTATTAGCATGACTAAACTCCAAAAAACTGACAGTGCTGTATGCTGGCAAGGATGCGAAGCAACCAAAACTCTTTCATTACTAGTGGGAATGCAAAATGGTGCAGTCACATGGGAAGACAGTTTGGCAGTTTCTTAAAAACTAAACATGCTATATAATCCAGCAGTCATGCCCCCAGGTATTTGCCCAATTGAATTGAAAACTTACGTCCATACAAAAACCTGAACATGACTATTTATAGAAGCTTTATTCGTATCATCTAAAACCAGATGCAACCAACATATCCAATAGGAAAATGGATAAACAAACTATGGTACATGTATACATTGGAATATTATTTAGCAATAAAAAGGTATTGAGCTGTGAAGCCACAAAAAGACAAGGGGAACCTTAAGTACATATTGCTAAGTGAAAGAAACCAGTCTGAAAAAGCCACATACTGTATGATTCCAGCCATATGACATTCTAGCAAAGGCAAAACTTTAGAGACAGTAAGATCAGTGGTTGCAAGGGCCTTGAGGAGAGCAGAAGAAGGATAAAAAGCTGAATCACAGGGGATTTTTAAATCAGTGAAACTATTCCGCGTAATACTGTAATAGTGGATACACGATATACATTTGTCAGAACTCATAGAACTATACAAAGCAAAGCGGGGACGTTAGTATAAATTGATGGTATAAATAAATATTGGCTCATCTATTGTAATAAATGTGCCACATTAATGCAAGATATTTATAGTGGAGGAACTGTGGGGGGAAATGGAGATTGTTTATGGGAACTCTATTATCTGCTCAATTTTTTTTTTTTTTTGAGACAGAGTCTCGCTCTGTCGCCCAGGCCGGAGTGCAGTGGCGCGATCTCGGCTCACTACAAGCTCCGCCTTCTGGGTTCACGCCATTCTCCTGCCTCAGCCTCCCCAGCAGCTGGGACTACAGGCGCCCGCCGCCACGCCCAGCTAATGTTTTTGTATTTTTAGTAGAGACAGGGTTTCACCGTGTTAGCCAGGATGGCCTCGATCTCCTGACCTTGTGATCCACCCGCCTCAGCCTCCCAAAGTGCTGGGATTACAGGCGTGAGCCACCGCGCCCGGCCCTATCTTTTATTTTAATAAAATAACTACCTAATTTATGACAGGAAAGTAGCATCTGGTGTTCTCTGAGCTTCTTTGATGTGTGGGCAGGTGTCTGTCGCTGAATTTTAAAAGTTCTCAGCCATCCCTTTTTTCTTTTCACATTCTGGGTGAATGCAGTTTTCATAGAAGGTGCTAGATTTGTGCAACCCTAAAGATAGGTGACTCCTCTGACTCACAGATCCCTGGGAGCCTCTCCTGAACAGAGTTTCTTTATCCACACACCCCACTTCCCATACCCACTCTCCCACATAGGTGTTCTGGCCACCAGTAATCTCTGAAGGATGGAAGATGAAGAGACATGACTTTTACCTGAGTCTCTACTCCTCCCAAAAGAATGAATGTTCCTGGAAACTTCACCAACAGAAAATCAGGGGATATCAATATATGTAAGCACTCATTACTCATGTAATGGAGGCCTTGGCAAAATATGACACTTAAATTTCTGCTCAGGGAGAGTAGAAAATAGGCACAGAGAATAGAGAGACTGGTAAAGAATGAAGGCTCAAAGGTGATTGAGTTGTGTTAAAGGCACGTCTTGATCAGGCTTTGCTTTATTTTTCTCTTGTGGAGTATGAAACTGGGTGTTACAATTAAATATATTTCTTGATTTCCTAAAATGTTATAGGCTGTTTCCAATTTTTGTTATTTTTGGAGTTTCTTAAATCGAAATTTGATTCAGGATAATTAGAAAATATAATGTTAGTGTTAAGATGGAAAGTAGGTCAAAAGGCAATCACATTAAACAAGAGGATAATTGGAGATAGGACCTTGAACACGAAAGTAATCTTAAATTCTTGACTATTATGATACAGTTTGCATAAAGAACTGAGATTTCTTCAGAAAACTATAGTGAAATGGGACACTACAAATCAAATATAAATTTAAAAATGAACGCATTTATTCAATACATATCCATAGATTATTCTGGATTAAATGTACACATTTTAAGAATAAAGTTTTAAATTTGAAAATGAAAGACTGTTTCCCATCTAAACAGACCGTTGGCTTCAAGATACTTACAACTGTGTTAAATCATCTTCCATTGGTTATAGTTGGTTATGGAATCAGCATCCCCAAATCTGGCTGACCCATACTACGTTTTTCCTAAATCTCTTTTTTCTTCTGTATCTTGCTAAGTCTGCTGGTTCATCCTCCCAATTTCCTGTATTTAAAACCCCAGTGCCACATTTGACCTTGTCCTTTCTCTTCTGCTGTTCACGTCGTCTGTCTCTCACATTCATTCCAACCTACACATCCCAGTGGCCTATTCCTATTTAAGCACACAACCCTCCCTCTCCTGAATGAATGCAGAAAGCTTTCTCATCTCTGGACTCATAACACAACAGTTATTATTACACATGACTGTCAGACGTGTGGAGTTCTTGAACCATAGTTCTGTGGTGTCATCATTCATTTAAAAAATTTTGGTTGGCTCCCTATTACCTAGAAAATAAACTTTAGTGTCCTTTGCTCAACATGTGAGGCCCTCCACAATCTAATTTCACACGCTCCAAAACCTTATTTCTACCTACTCTCTTCCAAGGACCCTGAACCCCACATTCCAGGCAAATCCAGTCATGGAACACTTACAAAGGCCATCAGAAGTCACTGCAAAACCAATCCGGTCTGACTCCTATGTTGTTTAGTGCTCTATCCCCTTTGTCTGAAATGGCTTTCCCTCCACCTCTATTTTTATTTACCGGCACCTTCCACAGCTTTCAGCATTCAGTTTGTCATGAAGGCAGCTGTTACAGACTGGACTTGAAGACTGTGAGCTGAATTGGTGGTTTCCAAATCAGTATCACACTTGATTCCCACCTCCAGAAATTTTGATAGAGGGGGCCTGGAGTAGAGCCAATGAGTCTTACACACACACACACACACACACACACACACACACACACAAACACACAGCCCAAAAGAAACCCACACCCCAAAACAAACACACACTTACCCTAATGACTATCTAGGTGCCAGCCCTAGCCTAGGCCAGGCTGGTGGAACATGCTGGATTAAAAACAACAGGACACTGAGAAAGTATTTGCTACACAGACATATGGGATTTGACCATGTGTTATTTACAGATAACCTAATTCATTGGAGTAAAGCCTATCTTAAATTGGCATACGGTATATGATATGTTGTAGCATTTTATTAGTGAACATTTGTAAGGTTTTATTTGTGAAAACTGATAAGACTGTATTTGTAATGGCCTAAAAATCGTACATAATCTGTTCCTTTTCAGATTTCATTCACTACCATCTTCCCCCTTCTCTCTCTGTTCCAGTTACAACAGCTTGCTTCCCCCCTCAAACACAACTAGCACGTTCCTGCCCCAGGGCCTTTGCACCTGCTTTTTCCTCTTAGTGCAACAAGCTTGCTCCAGATATCTGAAAGGCTGACTATCTCGCCACCTTCAGATGTGTGTTCTAATGTCTCTTTATCAATGAGAGCTTCTTTGTCCACACTGGGCATCTTCTTGCCCTTCCCTGCTTTATTCTTCCCCATGGCACTTACTCACATTGGACACTAAACACTTCTTTCCTTAGCTAGGCATTCTTCTCCTACCCTCACAACAGTAGGAATGTCCTAAGGTACTGAGAAGACTCCTGTGCTAGGTTTCCAGACTCCTGTCCTCTCACATTTGGTGCTCATGCACCTCTTGGTCATTAGTGCACTCCAGAGGTTAGGACCTAGAGTACGTGGCTGTCCTTCAGAGGAGGGAAAGGGATTGCTTAGGAGCAGAGAAGGGAGCTTTGGCTTCGCAGTGCAGGACCCCTGTGCCCATAGGCCTCTGTGTGTTGACAGCAATGCTCTTGGTGTCCACCTGCACTGCCCTCTGGTGTTCAGTCAAAATCAAGCAAATAGTTACGAACTGCTATAGGGGATTGTTACCAGGTCCTGAGTCTGAGTGTTGGAAACACAAACCCAGAAGCAAACAAATCTGCCCAACACCCCTGACATGTGGGTTTCACAGAAAATACTGAGGTCAGAGTAGCGTGTTAAATGACACCACAGTGATGACACAATCATAAAAATCTACACTGTGGACTCTGTCCTAGTTTCTTTAACGAATTGCATGGAAAAAAAAGATGGAAGGGGAAGAATAAGAATGAAGAATGCTTTAGAGACTCTGCAATCCATCGTAATATCCGTACAAGGATTCTGCTCTTTTAAAAAAAGAAAAATGGTGTGAAAAAATATGTAGGACTGGCCAGGCAGCGTGGCTCACACCTGTAATCCCAACACTTTGGGAGGCCGAGGTGGGGGGATCACTTGAGGTCAGGAGATCAATCCTGGCCGACAAGCCTGACCAACATGCCAATATGGTGAAACCCCGTCTCTACTAAAAATACAAAAAATTAACCAGGCATGGTGGTGGGCACCTGTAATCCCAGCTAATTGGGAAGCTGAGGCAGAAGAATCGCTTGAACCCAGGAGGCGGAGGTTGCAGTGAGCCGAGATCTTGCCACTGCACTCCAGCCTGGGTGACAGGGCGAGACTCTATCTCACAAAAAAAAAAAGACAATCAGGGAAATTTGAACAGCGACTGGATTTTGGGTAAAAGTAAGTAATTCTGGCTAATTTTTTAGATGTATTATTTTAAAAAGGGGATCCTTATCCTTTGGAGGTGGATACCTCCAAATATTCATGGATGAAATGACAGGATGCCAGAAATGCTCTTCAATTAATCTATGTCAGGGAAGTGGGATCAGAGGAATCAGGACTGTCTAAAACTGAAGCTGGGTATTCGTTCAATGAGTTAATTATACTATTCATTCATTATGCTATTTATTTCCTTTTGTATATTCTTTAAATTTTTCATAATAGTAATAAAGATATGTTGAACATGGTAAAGATGGAAAATGTATAGAGATAGAAGAAATATTCTTATTTTTTATTTCATACAATTCTATAGTTTCACGTTTCATTTTACTGTATTTATGCATTAATTCTATAACTGTAAAACATGCTATTAATAATTAAACTGACCTTATGAAAATTCTTGGAGAGTGAAAACTTTGAAACTCATGTGCTAGGTACATCATTAAAATATATCATTCAGGCGACACCTGATGACTCACATCTATAACCCCAGTAATTTGGGAGATGAAGATAGGAGGCTCCCTTAAGCCCAGGAGTTTGAGACCAGCCCTGGCTATATAGTGAGAGCCTGTTTCTACAAAAAAAAAAAAAATTATTATTAATTAGCCAGGCATGGTGGCACGCACCTGTAGTTCCAGCTACTCAGGAGGCTAAGGTCAGAGGATAGCTTGAGCATGAAAGTTCAAGACTGTAGTGAGCCATGGTCATGCCACTGCACTCCAGCCTGGGCAACAGGGTAAAACCATGTCTCAATAAACAAACAAATAAATACATAAATAAATAATAAAGTATTCCATTCAACATTTTTACCTTAGTAATGCTCAACGTTTGGTTTTTACTTATTTCCTTTTATGTTGTATTTTCTAGACCAAATTCACATACAGTATAAAGCAGAAGAAACTAATGATTAAATTCATTGTTCATAATTGTATTCAGTTTCCTGTTTTCATCATCATTTGTTTACAAATTTTTTTTTTTCTTTTTTGAGACAGAGTCTCGCTCTGTCACCCAGGCTGGAGTGCAGTGGCGGGATAGCTCACTGAAAGCTCCACCTCCCAGGTTCATGCCATTCTCCTGCCTCAGCCTCCGGAGTAGCTGGGACTACAGGCGCCCGCCACCATGCCTGGCTAATGTTTTGTATTTTTAGTAGAGACGGGGTTTCACCATGTTAGCCAGGATGGTCTCAATCTCCTGACCTCGTGATCCGCCTGCCTCGGCCTCCCAAAGTGCTGGGATTACAGGTGTGAGCCACGGCCCCCGTCTGTTTAGAAATATTTTAAAAGAATTATTGCACTTCTGTTCGGATAGAAAAACAGAAATGCATTTTAAGAATATATATTTATATGTATGAAAATATAAAATTTTGAAAAGTTGAATATTTCGAGCCAGTTATGAAGATGTCCTTGTCCTCTGAGCTGCTGACTCACGTTCCATGAAGCGGGATGGGTCTCACAGGGCCTGTCAGGATGCAGGCTGTGATGTGAAGGCCACTCGACACTCACAGGATTGGACGGGTTTGTGAAGGAATTTGGAGTGAGCCTTAGTTAGCTCCTTAACATTTCCTTTGAGCAACATCAGTGCTTTTGACATTTTGCACTGCCGTATAAAACTGTAAGTGTATGCAGAGATGTATGTTTCTGAATAAATCACAAAATTGACAAGCAACTGCCATGCCTTGTTTTTTGTATCATAGCTAACTGATAAAGTACAGACTGCAACATTTACTTATTCAAATACCTTTAAACATCTGGTATTTTTTTTTTTTGCCTGTACTTCCCAGGAATTTGATGTCAGATGCATTTTCTATTATTTCCATATCTATTGAAATGAACTCAAATAAAAAAAGGGGATGTTTCATTACACACTTATTAATGTGTAATTTAAGATTAATGTGTAATCTTATAATTCCCATAATCCTCATGTGTCAAGGGCGGGACCAGATGGACATAATTGAATCATAGGGGTGGTTTTCTCCATGCTGTTCTCGTGATAGTGAGTTCTCACAAGATCTGATGGTTTTATAAGGGGCTTCTTCCTTCACTCAAAACTCATTGTTTCTGCTGCCACCCTGTGAAGAGATGCCTTCGGCCATGATTGTAAGTTTCCTGAGGCATGCCCAGCCACGTCAAACTGTGAGTCAATTAAACTTCTTTTCTTTATAAATTACCTAGTCTTGAGTAGTTCTTCATAACAGCATGAAAACAGACTAATACAGTAAATTGGTACCACAGACATAGGGTGCTGTTATAAGGATACCCTAAAATGTGGAAGTGACTTTGGAACTGGGCAACAGGCAGAGGTTGGAATAGTTTGGAGGGTTCAGAAGAAGACAGTAAAGGCTGGGTGTGGTGGCTCATCCCTGTAATCCCAGGACTTTGGGAGACCGAAGCAGGTGGATAACCTGAGGTCAGGAGTTTGAGACCAGCCTGGCCAACATGGTGAAACCCCATCTCTACTAAAAATATAAAATTAGCTGGGCATCGTGGTGCATGCCTGTAATCCCAGCTACTTGGGAGGTTGAGGCAGGAGAATGGCTTGAACATGGGAGGTGGAGGTTGCAGTGAGCAGAGATTGCACCACTGCACTCCAGCTTGGGCAAGAAGAGCGAAACTCCATCTCAAAAAAAAAAAAAAAAAAAAAGACAGAAGAATGTGGGAAAGTGTGGAACTTCCTAGAGACTTGGAGGGCTTGGAAGACAAGAAGATGTGGGAAAGTTTGGGACTTCCTAGAGACTTGAATGGCTTCTACCAAAATGCTGATAGTGACATGGAAAATGAAGTCCAGGCTGAGGTGGTCTCAGATGGAGTTGGGGAACTTGTTGGGAACTCGGATAAAGTTGATTCTTGCTATGCTTTAGCAAAGAGACTGCAACACTTTGCCCCTGCCCTGGAGAGCTGTGGAACTTTGAACTTGAGAGAGATGATTTAGGGTATCTCGTGGAAGAAATTTCTAAGCAGCAAAGTGTTCAAGAGGAAGCAGAGCATAAAAGTTTGGAAAACTTGCAGCCTGACAAGGCGATAGAAAAGAAAAACCCATTTTCTTGGGAGAAATTCAAGCCAGCTGCGGAAATTTGCAGAACAAGGAGTGGAATATTAATTGCCAAGACAATGAGGGAAATGTCTCCAGGGCATGTCAGAGACCTTCTTGGAAGCCCCTCCCATCACAGGCCTGGAAACCTAGGAGGGAAAAATGGTTTCATGGGCCCAGGACCCCCTGTTCTGTGCAGCTTTGAGACATGGTGCCCTGTCTCCCAGCTGCTTCAGCTCTAGCCACAGTTAAAAGGGGCCAAGGGACAGCTCAGGCCATTGCTTCAGAGGGTCCAAGCTCCAAGCCTTGGAGGCTTCCATGTGGTGTTGAGCCTGTGGGTTCACAGAAGTCAAGAATTGAGGTTTGGGAACCTTCACCTGGATTTCAGAAGATGTATGGAAATTCCTGGATACCCAGGCAGAAGTTTGCTGCAGGGGCAAAGCCCTCATGGAGGACCTCTGCTAGGACAGTGCAGAAGGGAAATGTGGGGTTGGAGCCCCCACACAGAGTCCTCACTGGGGTACTACCTAGTGGAACTGTGAGAAGAGGGTTACTGTCCTCCAGACCCCAGAATGGTAGCTCCACTGACAACTTTCATTGTGCCCCTGGAAAAGCCACAGACACTCAATGCCAGCCCATGAAAGCAGCCAGGAGGGAGGTTGTACCCTGCAAAGCCACAGAGGTGGAGCTGCCCATGGCCATGGGAGCATACTTCTTGCATCAGTGTGACCTGGATGTGAGACCTGGAATCAAAGGAGAACATTTTGGAACTTTTAAGGTTTAATGACTGCCCTATTGTATTTCAGACTTGCATAGGGCCTGTAGCCCCTTTGTTTTGGCCAATTTCTCCCATTTGGAATGGGTGTATTTACCCAATGCCTGTGCCTCCATTGTATCTAGGAAGTAACTAACTTGCTTTTGATTTTACAGGCTCATAGGTGGAAGGGACTTGACTCAGATCAAACTCTGGACTTGGACATTTGGGTTAATGCTGTAATGAGCTAAGACTTTGGGGAAGTGTAGGAAAGGTATGATTGTTTTGAAATGTGAGGACATGAGACTTGGAGGGGGGCCAGGGACAGAATGATATGATTTAGCTCTGTGTCCCCACCCAGATCGCATCTTGAATTGCAGTTTCCATAATCCCCAAGTGTAAAGGGTAGGATCGGGTGGACATAATTGAATCATGGGGTAGTTGTCCCCATGCTGTTCTCATGATGTTGGGTGAGTTCTCATGAGATCTGATCATTTTATAAGGGGCTTCCCCTTTGCTCAAAACTCATTATTTCTGCTGCCACCGTATGAAGAGGTGCCTTCTGCCATGATCGTAAGTTTCCTGAGGCTTCCCTAGCCATGTGGAACTGTGAATCAATTAAACCTCTTTTCTTTATAAATTACCCAGTCTTGGATATTTCTTCATAGCAGCATGAGAATGGACTAATACAACATGTGAGTGCATTTCCAGCTAATAAATAAGTAATATTTTCTGTGCTTTCTGCTATGGTAATGAATTGCATTACAACTTCACTAAAGAGAGAAATCACTCACAATTTGAGACCTAAACCAAGAGCTGAAGAAAGTGCAAAGAGACCTACAATAATTCCTATAAGTTATTTCCAGTGGAAGGGCTGTGTGAATGTAGTACTGTAATACAAAAAACCTATGGAATAGAAAAAATGTATTCTCTGAGTAATGTTATGCAGTTTAACCCCTCTCTGCATATTTTTGTCACCTGTCATCTGTAATGTAGGGATAATACAATTAATGTTATTGTCATGATTACATGAGTGAGATGAGTGAGGAATTTTTTTTGTTTTTTGTTTGTTTTGAGATGGAGTCTTGCTCTGTCGCTAAGCTGGAGTCCTGTGGCACGATCTTGGCTCACTGCAACCTCCAACTCCCTGGTTCAAGCGATTCTCCTGCCGCAGCCTTCTGAGCAGCTGGGACTATAGGCACAGAGCACCACACTCGGCTAATTTTTGTATTTTCAATAGAGACGGAGTTTCACCATGTTGTCCAGGACGGTCTCGATCTCCTGACCTCGTGTTCCGCCTGCCTCGGCCTACCAGAGTGCTGGGATTACAGGCATGAGCCACCGTGCCTGGCCAAGTGAGGCATTTTAAACAGTGCATGGTTCCAAGTAATGGCTCAGAAAAGTTAGCTATTAGAATTGTAATGGTTGTTAGTGATGTTTGCCATTTTCTTTAAGAATTTCACACTTGTATCAAAAAACAGTATTAAAAGAACTATACAATCATTTAATATATAAAAAGGATAATTGTTTGTAGTTTAAGCCATAAAAGTTGCATCCAAACATAGATTTAAATAACCTCTTGTCCCCACCTTTAATAGTCTTTCAAAATATCGCATGTGCTTTTTATATTGTGAAAAGAAATAAATAGTCATACTTACAGGATTGAAAGTTATTTTCATGTACTTCGGAATTTGTTCATATTAGTTACACTTCAAGTTAATATTACATGTAATATTAAATGTACCTAATATTAAAAGTGCATTTAAAATACTTGAATGAAAATAAATTTTCATAATCAAATAAATCCCAGCACTGATTCAAGAGAATTATACCACCATGCTCATACTAAGAAGACACTGAATCAAAGCAGAAACACATGCCTTAATCGTTGATCAGTGAAGCCTTCAGTGAGTATCAAAAATAAAAGATAGCAAAAACAATAATTACTACACTAATCATAGATGATTGGCAAAGGTAAACATAACAAATTTCTAGGAAGGAGCTGCTTAGAAGAGTGATCTTTATGTGGGAAAACTCCAGCCTGGTGCCTTTGGGATCACTGATTTCCCTTGCTGGGAGTACTTGCGATGAAACTAATAAAATCACTGAGGTGCCACAAGAAAAATAACTTGGGAAGAAGCTGACCACCGAGTTACAGATTCTTGGGAAAGACATCAGGAGGTCATTTCCCTCATTTCCTTGCCTTGAGATTAATACTCAAGTCATCAACGCTAAATAACTATTTCCTGAAAATAAAGTATTTCTAGGAAAAAAAATCATAACTTTGAGAATCCTCATGTTGGTATAATTGAATCAAGGACAGATGTGACTAACTTCAGAAGTCTGTTGTTCTTCCTATATTCAGTCCAGCAAATTCTCAGCAAAGCCCCCAGTGTATGAAGAATATGAAAAAGGAGCTCTGCTAGTAGAATTTGGGACTGAGAGTCCAGAGTTCTGATCTTTTGGCCTGTGCCTTCTAATGCCCTTTCACCCCACTTCATCTAAGGCAACCCTAGAAATTGTCAAAGAAAAACAACAGTGCTGGATACTTGCTAAAGGCAATGAGACCTATTTTACTCAGACTATTTCAGCAGGAGAGAGAGACTTCAGTATAAACTAAGCTCAACTCCAAGTAAGACAAAGGAGGCTGATTTTTTTAAAAAGAGAACAAATGGGAAATAAAAAGAAACTATGGAAAAGTAAAAAGAGGGGAATTAAAAAAGGGACTGAGGACTACGTGAAAATGCAAATTATAAAAGGGGGTAAGAGCCTGGCGCGGTGGCTCACGCCTGTAGTCCCAGCACTTTGGGAGGCTGAGGCGGGTGGATCACGAGGTCAGGAGATCGAGACCATCCTGGCTAACATGGTGAAACCCTGTTTCTACTAAAAACACACAAAAAGTTGGCTGGGCGTGGTGGCGGGCGCCTGTAGTCCCAGCTACTCAGGAGGCTGAGGCAGGAGAATGGCGTGAACCTGGGAGGGGGAGCTTGCAGTGAGCTGAGATCGCGCCAATGCACTCCAGCCTGGGGGAGAGAGGGAGACTCCGTCTCAAAAAAAAAAAAAAAAAAAAAGGGGGGGGGTAAGTAGAGAATTACTGAAAATGATTTGACATCATCAGTTACGACAATATACATTATGTGGTTTGGTAGCATTGTATTTTCTTGAGCAAAGACTCAGCACAGGGCCTGGGGTTAACTACTCCAAGTGGAAGCCAGGCTAATGTTTGGTCAAGTCTCTTAGCACAGTGTTTAGGCAAATCCTTTTTGCTTCAGGGAAGTTCACAGTCCCTCCTCTTGTTCAAGAGAAAGAATGAATTTCTTTCTCATAGAATAAATATAGTTGTTGCACTCCAAAGTCCTCAAAAGAAAAAAGTTCAGCCATTGTTTATCGCCACTGTGCAATTCAGGAAGAGTCAAGGTGGTAAATGCAAGAATCAAGGAGGTCTGGCATATTATCAATGGCGGCACAATTGTCTCATAAGAATAAAGATGCACTTGGTGGGTCATGCCTGTAATCCCAACACTTTGGGAGGCTGAGGCGGGTGGATCACGAGGTCAAGAGATCGAGACCATCTTGGCCAACATGGTGAAACCTCGTCTGTACTAAAAATACAAAAATTAGCTGCGCATGGTGGCACGCGTCTGTAGTCCCAGCTACTCAGGAGGCTGAGGCAGGAGAATCGCTTGAACCGGGAGGGGGAGGTTGCAGTGAGTAGAGATAGTGCCATTGCACTCCAGCCTGGTGACAGAGTGAGACCCTATCTGAAAAAAAAAAAAAAAAAAAAAGAAGAAGATTAGAGGTGTACTTAAGAGACAATATTGCCATTAAGGTTGTTTTTAAGAAGCCAAGTCCAAGGTGAAAAAAGACAAAGGAGAGCATTACATAATGGTAAAGAGTTCAATTCAACAAGAAGATCTAACTATCCTAAATATATGTGCACCCAATACAGGAGCACCCAGATTCATAAAGCAAGTTCTTAGAGACTTACAAAGAGACATAGAGTCTCACACAATAACGGTGGGAGATTTCGACTCTCCACTAACAGTTATTAGACAGATCACCAAGGCAGAAAATTAAAAACCATATTCAGGACCTGAACTCAACATTAGATCAAATGTATCTGATTGACCTCTACAGAACTCTCCACTCAAAAACAACAGAATATACATTCTTCTCATCACCACATGGCACATACTCTAAAATCAGCCACATAATTGGACATAAAACAATGCTTAGCAAATGTAAAAGAACTGAATTCTTACCAAACACACTCTTGGATGACAGTGCAGTAAAAATAAAAGTTGAGACTAAGAAAATCACTGAAAACCATACAATTACATGGAAATTAAACAACGTGTTCCTGAATGACTTTTGGGTAAATAATGAAATTAAGGCAGAAATCAAGAAGTTCTTTGAAAATAATGTGAACAAAGATACAACATACCAGAATCTCTGGGACACAGGTAAGGCAATGATAAGAGGGAAATTCATACCACTAACTGCCCACATCAAAAAGAAAAATCTCAAAAAGTTAGAAAGATCTCAAATTAACAACCTAATATCACCACTAAAAGAATTACAGAAGCAATAACAAATCAACCCCAAAGCTAGCAGAAGACAAGACATAACCAAAATTGGAGCTGAATGGAAGAAAATCAAGACACAAAAATAATTCAAAAGATTGATGAATCCAGGATTTTTTTTGAAAAAATTAATAAGATTGGCCAACACCTAGACTAATAAAGAAAAAAAGAGAGAAGGTCCAAATAAACATAACTAAAATTTTGAGGCCCGGTGTGGTGGCTCATACCTGTAATCCCAGTGCTTTGGGAGACTAAAGCAGGTAGATCACTTGAGGCCAGGAGTTTGAGAGCAGCCTGACAAACGTGGTGAAACCCTCTCTACTAAAAATACAAAAATTAGCTGGGCATGGTGGCACACAACTGTAGTCCCAACTACTCAGGAGGCCAAGGCACAAGAATTGCTTGAACCCAGGAGGCAGAGCCTGCAGTGAGCCAAGATGGTGGCCCTGTACACCAGCCTGGATGACAAAGCAAGACTCTGTCTCAAAAAAAAAAAAAAAAAAAAAAAAAATGAAAGGAATCTTAACACTGACTGCACAAAAATAAAAATAATCAAATAACCACTAAAAACAACTCTGAACACCTCTATGCACACAAACTAGAAAACCTTGAAAAGATGGATAAATTCCTGGACACATATACCCACCCAAGACTAAGCCAGGAAGAAATTGATTGCCTGAACAGACCAGCAACAAGCTCCAAAATTGAACCAGTAACAAATAGCCTACCAACCAAAAAAAGCCCAGGACCTGATGGATTCATAGCTGAATTCTACCAGATCTACAAAGAACTGGTACCATTCCTAGAGAAAGTACCCCCCCAAAAATTGAGAAGGAGTGACTCCTCTTTAGCACATTCTATGAGGCCACCATCATCCTGATACTAAAACCTGGCAGAGCCACAACGACCAAAAAGAAAACTTCAGGCCAATATCCTTGATGAACATCAATGCAAAAATCCTCAGCAAAATACTTGCAAACCAAATCCAGCAGCACATCAAAAAGCTAATCCACCATGATCAAATAGACTTCATTCCTGGGATGCAAGGTTGGTTCTACATATGCAAATCAATAAATGTGATTCGTCACATAAACAGAACTGAAGAGAAAAAACACATGATTATCTCAATCAATGTGGAAAAAAAAGCTCTTGATAAAATTTAACCCCCTTTCATGTTAACAACTCTCAATAAAGTAGGTATTGAAGGAATATACCTCAAAATAATAAGAGACATCTATGACACATCCACAGCCAATATCACTTTGAACGGGCAAAAGCTGGAAGCTTTTTGCCCTTGAAAACTGGCACAAAACAAGGCTGCCCTCTCTCACCACGCCTATTCAAAATAGTTGTGAAAGTCCTAGCCAGAGCAATCATGAAAGAGAAAGAAATAAAGAGCATCTAGATAGGAAAAGAAGAAGTCAAACTATCTCTGTTTGCAGATGACATGATGTTATATCCAGAAGCCTCATTCCTTCAGCCCAAAAGCTCCTTTAGCTGATAAACAACTTTAGCAAAGTCTCAGGATACAAAATCAATGTACAAAAATCACTAGCATTCCTATACTCCGACAGCAGCCAAAAGGAGAGCCAAATCAGAAAAGCAATCCCACTCCCAATAGCCACAAAAAGGATAAAATACCTAGGAATACAGCTAACCAGGGAGGTGTAGAATTCTCTACAATGAGAATTACAAAACACTGCTCAAAGACATCAGAGATGACACAAACAAATGAAAAAATATCACAGGCTCATGGATAGGAAGAATCAACATAATTAAAATGGTCATAATGCCCAAAGCAATTTACAGATTCAATTCTATTCATATCAAACTACCAATGACATTCTTCACAAAACTAGGAAAACTATTTTAAAATTAATATAGAACCAAAAAAAAAAAGGCCTGAATAGCCAAGACAATCCTAAGTAAAGAGGAGAAAAGCTGGAGGCATTATGTTACCCAACTTCAAACTATATTACAGGGTTACAGTAACAAAAACAACATGGTAGTGGTACAAAAACAGGCAAATAAACCAACAGAACAGAATCAAGAGCCCAGAAATAAGGTTGCACACCTATGACCACCTGATCTTCAACAAAGCTGACAAAAGCAAGCAATGGGGAAACAATTCCCTATTTGATAAATGGTGCTGGGATAACTGGCTAGCCATATGCAGAAAACTGAAGCATCCACTCTTCCTTACACCACCCTTCCTTACACCAGATACAGAAATCAACTCAAAATGGATTAAAGACATAGTGTAAAACCCAAAACTATGAAAACCCATGAAGACAAACTAGGCAATACCATCCTGGACGTAGGAATAGGCAAAGATTTCTTGACAAAGACACCAAAAGCAATTGCAACAAAAGCAAACAATGACAAGGGGGATCCAATTTACTTAAGAGCTTCTGCACAACAAAAGAAAACTATGGACAGAGTTAACAGACAACCTACAGATTGGGAGAAAATATTTGCAAACTATGCATCCAACGAAGGTGTAATATCCAGCATTTATAAGGAACTTAAATTTACAAGAGAAAAACAACTCCATTAACAAGTGAGCAAAGAACATGAACAGAAACTTTTCAAAGGAAGACACACATGCATCCAACAAGCATATGAAAAAACCTTCAATATCTATCACTGATCATTAGAGAAATGCACATCAAAACCATAGTGACATACCATCTCATACCAGTCAGAAAGGCTATTGTTAAAAAGTCAAAAAATAGCAGATGCTGGTGAGAATGCAGAGAAAAAGGAACACTTAGACATATTGGTGGGATGTAAATTAGTTTAACCATTGTGGAAAGCAATATGGTGGTTCCTCAAACAGCTAAAAGCAGAATTACTATTTGACTCAGCAATCCCAGTACTGGGTATATACCCAGAGGAATATAAACCAGTCTACCATAAAGACACTTGCACATGTAAATGTTCATCGCAGCAATATTCACAATAGCAAAGACATGGAATCAGCCTAAATGCCCATCAATGACAGATTGGATAAAGAAAATGTGGTACAAATACACCATGGAGTACCATGCAGCCGTAAAAAAGAATGAGATTATGTCTTTTGCAGGAACATGGCTAGAGCTGGAGGCTATTATCCTCAGCAACTAACGCAGGAACAGAAAACCAAATACTGCATGTTCTTACTTATAAGTGGAGGCTAAATGATGAGAACTTATTAACACAAAGAGGGAAACAGCAGACACTGGGGTCTGCTTGAGCATGCAGGGTGGGAGGTGGGAGAGGAGTGGAAACAGTAACTGTTGGGTACTGGGCTTAATTCCTGGGTGATTAAATAACCTGTACAACAAGACCCCATGACATGAGTTTACCTTTGTAACAAATCTTCACATGTACCCCTGACCTTAAAATAAAAGTTAAAAGAAAAAAAAAAAAGCCAAGTCCCTTAAAGAGTCTCCTAAGCCATTTGGCTGGGGAAACCATTTTCTCCTTAGAGACTAAGCCTCTCTGGAGGGGCGTGAGCTATGTTGGCTGCTTCTCAGGCACGTGCTGCCACGACTTCTTGATTCATTTGTCTTTATCATTCATGAATGAAAAGCATTGGGAACTCACCAGTGCACAAGCACCTTCTTGAAAACCCAGTATGTAGTCTAAGGTGAGCTAGTTTTGTAAAGTCATTTTGAGAAGCTCCAATACCTCATGGATTTATGAAACAAAAGTTTATATTAAGTTTGAGATGAACTCTACTAATTATTTTTTAAATTATTATTTCAATAGCTTAAGGGGTACAAATAGTTTTTGGTTATATGAATAAATTGTATAGTGGAGAAGTCTGGGCTTTTACTGTATCTGTCACCAAATAATTTACAGTGTACCCAAGAGGTGATTTTTTTTATCCCTCTCCCTTCCTCTCTGAGCCTCCAATGTCCATTATGCCCCTCTGTATACCTTGTGTACCCATAGCTTAGCTCCCACTTATACGTAAGAACATGCAGTATTTGGTTTTTCCATTCCTGAGTTACTTCACTTATGGTAATGGCCTCCAGTTCCAAGTTGCTGCAAAAGACATTTGTGTGTGTGTGTGGCTGAGTAGTATTCCTTTTTGTTGTTGTTGTTGAGATGGAGTCTCGCTGTGTTGCCCAGCCTGGAGTGCAGTGGTGTGATCTCAGCTCACTGCGACCTCTACCTCTCGGGTTCAAGCAATTCTCTGCCTCAGCCTCCCGAGGAGCTGGGATTACAGGTGCCCGCCACCATGCCCAGCTAATTTTTGTATTTTCGGTAGAGATGGGGTTTCACCATCTTGGCCAGGCTGGTCTTGAACTCCTGACCTCGTGATCCACCTGCCTCGGCCTCCTCAACTGCTGGGATTACAGGCGTGAGCAACCTGGCTGGGCCTGTAGTATTCCATTTTTTATATATACCACATATTCCTTATCCACTCCTCTGTTGATAGGCACTCAGCTTGATTCTCTATCTCTGCTATTGTGAATTGTGCTGTGATAAACATCCATGTGCAAGTGTTCTTTATATATAATGACTTCTTTTCCTTGGGTAGATACCAGTAGTGGGATTGCTGATTGAATAGTAGATCTACATTTAGTTCCTTGAGAAATCTCCACACTGTTTTTCATAGAGGTTGTACTAATTTACATTCCCACCAACAGTGTATGAGCATTCTCTTTCACCACATCTGTGCCAACATCTGTTTTTGTTTGTTTGTTTGTTTGTGTTTTAACCTTTTGGCTAGGGTAAGACAATTCTGACTAGATGGTATCTCACTGTGATTTTAATTTGAATTTCCATGATGATTAGTGATGTTGAGCATTTGTTCATATATTTGTTGGCCGTTTCCATATCTTCTTTTGAGAAATATCTATTCATGTCGTTTGCCCACTTTTTAGTAGGATTATGTGTTTTTTTTCTCGCTAATTTGTTGGAGTTCCTTTTAGATTCTGGTTACTAGTCCTTCGTCAGATGTATCTTACAGCATAGGAGTTGGCTGACCTGGTGACAAAGGGTACAATATCAAGAAGAGAGCACCCTGTAAGTTTGGCCTGAGCAAGCGGCTCTCCCCGGACCTGTTTAAGGCTGCTTGTCATCCAGCCATTATCCATTCACAAGTTTCAGGCTCAGCAGTTGTGGGAGCGCTCATGTTTCTAATGTTTCCATTGGGAAATTTTTCATACATTTCCATTTGAGGGACAGCATAAGCCACACCACAGCAGCCAGCCCAATGGGCTGGAAGTACTTTGTATGGTTTTATGACCACATACTAAATAATGTCCCTTGAGGGCATACTAGTGTTGGTTATTGCCTCTAGTGGTTGTAACAGAGGCTAGAGGAGCTAACCTGGAATAGACTCCAAAGAGATAGTTACAAACATCATCTTCTAAATGGCTGGGTAGTTTGGTACCATTTAGCCAGCAATATTTTGCCCAGTCTTTCACGTTCACCAAAATATTGATCCGGGGTAAAATAATTTCCTATGATACTGGTATTGCGTGGGTATTGCAGACAATGTTGTCCTTAATGGGAGTTCGGCCCTTACAAAGAATGTCTGTTTCTTGAAAATAGGTTTCATCTTTTCACAAGGACACAGAGCATTTACTGTGTTCCACAGGGTGACTGTATTTATTAGACTGATCTCTAGTAAAACACCACGTTTCTTAGGTTAAAGAGGCCACATCATACTCCCAGTCACAAGGGCTTTTAAGAAATAGCCCAATATCTTTCTAAAAGGGAGACCTAAATGGCTGTATATTTGTAATGTTTTCTGCCAAAGCCATATCTAAAGCATAAGGGAGACAATTATTAAGGGAATACCAGTTTTAGGATAGAGTGGGAATGGGCATAGACCCGGCAGTTACTTTGGTTAATTTCATTGGCTACTTTGTCAGCTAAGAGACCCAGGGAATTATGGTCATGAGAGGAAAGCACGGGATAGGGTAAGCTAAGGAGGAAACAGAGGGGAATCATGACAGGGCTGCTGAGGCTGGAGATGGAGTATATACGTTGTAAGTAGGACACATCACTAGGATAAAGATGGGACGTTGTAGAGGACACAGGAGTAGTAGCAGAATGCGTAGACTCAAAATTGAAGTCAGAGACAAAGGAGGGGAATCGGAGTGAATCTTGTTTCATGATCTTTGGCAGAAGCGGACTGCTTCATCATATCATTTACTTGCTCTGTAGTTCTTAGGATGGATGTCTGTCTCCATCTGTTGGCTACTTTTAGAGGTTCTTTTCTTTTCTTTCCTTTCCTTTTCTTTTCTTTTCTTTTTTTTTTTGAGACCGAGTCTTGCTCTGCCACCCAGGCTGAAGTGCAGTGGTGCAATCTCTGCTCGCTGCAAAGTTTGGAGGTTCTTTTTTTTCTTTTTTCTTTTTTTTTTGAGACTGAGTCTCGCTCTGTTCCCAAGGCTGGAGTGCAGTGGCGCAATCTCGGCTAACTGCAAGCTCCGCCTCCCGGGTTCACGCCATTCTCCTGCCTCAGCCTCCCGAGTAGCTGGGACTACAGGAACCTGCCAATTAGCGCCCGGCTAATTTTTTTGTATTTTTAGTAGAGACGGGGTTTCACCGGATGGTCTCTATCTGCTGACCTCATGATCCGCCCGCCTCGGCCTCCGAAAGTGCTGGATTACAGGCGTGAGCCACCGCGCCTGGCCTGGAGGTTGTTCATAGAGTCTCAGCGTGAGTCTCTGGTTAGAGTGCCTTCCAATCCAAATAGATTTTGTATTTTTTCAACTAAAAGACATGCACCCAAGTTCAAACACTCTGTAATTTGTTAGCAGTGTTAGCAATGAGTGAAACAATAAAAGGTCCCCTCCCTCTGGGTTCAAGGTTAGTTTTCTGATGTTGGTGTTTTTTTCAAAATGCCAGATCACTTACTTATGAAGCAAGTAAGGACTGATCAGGGAGTTTAAAGATACAAGAAGCCTCAATTGTGGAGTATAGTGGGGCTGTGTGTATTTAATTAATCCCTGACAATATCTGAGGATGTTGAACTGAGTTAGTTTGGAATCTTCTGCTAGTTTGCATTAGTAGGGTATTCTCATGGGTATCCCGTAATGATTCAAAGAGGATCGTTTGTGTGAAGGTAGGGGCAAGGATCTGAGAGTCAGTGTGATGGGTAATATCTGTGGCCATGGCAAGTTCTTTCTTCAGACAGTTTAGCCAGTTCAGCTTGAGGATGCTGTTGGCTCTTTGTATAGAACTTTATCACTGAGGTTGGTTAAGGACAGTGGAATCTTTGGCTGGTGTGTGTTACCATTCCTATTTCCTGAATAATTTTGCCAATGAAATGTGATCCTCTGTCACTAGAGGCAGTAGAGGGGATAACCCATGTGGGGAAGATTCACTCTTAAGAAACCTTGGCAACCGATGTCCTTGAGGAGTTTCAACAGGGAAAGCCTCCCATTCTATTTTCCAGTGAAGGAAGCCTGTTTTCCAGTGAAGGAAGGATGTAGAGGGAGCCACTTCCCTTTTTTGCCCCACCTTTACGCTTTTTGGAGGATTATGTTGTTGGTAGATGCAGCAAATGGCAACAGCTTGGTCCAAATAAAATCTAAAGAGTCCAAGCCATATTGTTTTGTTTAATATGTACTACATGTTATCCTTTGTGTGGTAAATCTGGATGAGTAAATTGTACCCAATGACTTGGGAGACAGACTTAGGAGTTACCAAATGGCCATCTGGGTATTTCTGAAGTCCACTTAAGTGGATCAAACATTCACCTTTTTCTCATCCAATTCTTTCTGACTCTGAAATTGTTATCTGGGCTGTGTGAATTTTACATTTCCTTTAGAGGCATTGTAAAGACATTGCTTCTGTCAGTTTATTTAAAGAGGGTAAATAATCCTAGCAGGACTGTGGGTATTTGAAATGAAGCCCAGGTATCCAGTCACAAGGTTTGGAGACTTCCTGGATTTCTTAGGCGGCCAAGGAAGAGGATGCTAGCTTAGCACCTTTATCAGCCAATTTATTTCGCTGAGCCTCATCTGAGTATTTTATACTATATCCCTCAGCTTTAATTGTAACAACGAGCTGGGGCAATAGCAATGACTCTAGAAGTTCTGCTATTTGGGGTTTTCTTTTGACTGGGGACAAGTTGCTGTCATGAATCCTCTCTGTTTTCAAAACATACCAAAATCATGCACTACACCAGAGACCCAGTGTCTGTCACTGTAGATGCTAATCTGAATTCCCTCTGCCTTATATAAGCCTGAATGAGAACAGTTAATTTAGCCACTTTGGCTGATCTAACGTGTGGCAAAGCTTGGCATTCAAGAGTTTTGTGTAGATGAGTCATGGCATATCCAGGCTGGAAGGTCCCAACCTCCTTCCAGAAGTAGGAGCCATTGACATAGAGCATAAGGTCAACTTAGGAGAGAAGGGTTTCTGACACATCTAACCTAGAGTGAGACAGTGATCTGGTTTCAGTAGCACCATTGTGTGTGTGTGCTGAGGGGTTCCCTTATTGGACAAAATGTACAGGGTAGCAAGGGATTTTTGGCAGCAAAGGATTGTGATTGGGTGGGGAGGAGTAGTAATATTTCATGAGAAGTAAGTCGAGAAGCAAACGAGTGCTGTGTGTTTTCATTAAGCAATAGGGTCGACACAGCATGGGAACATACACATCAAGTGGGCGGCCTAACACTAAATCAGAAGTAGCCTGGATGAGTTGGAAGTCATGGCCACTGTTTGTAGGCCAGGAGGATATGCTTTAGCACTGGCTGGTTTTGTGGGAGAACAGAGAGAAAGACATGGCTGAGTCTCATGGTGCTCAGAGAAGGCCACAGCCTTGGGGTGCCGTGGTGACCACAAACACTTCCCCCATCCCATACCAATTGTTCAGAGCTTTTTCCTTCTTAAAGGCCTGTCACTTAGCAAAGAGCTTTCAATGAACCCTCCCCTCTGGGCCACTTGTTGGATTGCAGCCAATCAGTGATGGAGGGCTGGACACAACTGTGGGATGCTGTGATTTGGTTTGGCTCCTGGGTCTAGAGTGCTCTGGGGTCCACTGTACTTCTGGGAGAAAACGCCAAGGCCATGACTCTCTTGCTCATTTATAAACAAAAGATCGAGGGCTAGCTAAACAAGGACAGAGCGGAAGCAGCTTTCTGTAAGACACACCCACCAGTGTGCCTTGTCAGTTTACCATTGCCATGGCAAAACTCAGGCATTACCACCACTTTCAGTGGCAATGACCTGATGACCCAAAAGTTACCACCCTTTTCCTAACAATTTCTGCACAAACCACCCCTGAATCTGCAGGTAATTAAAAGTAGGTATACATATGACTGCAAAACTGGGCTCAGCTGCTGCTCTCGGCACCCTGCCTATGGGGCAACCCTGGGAGCAGTCACTGAGCTGTGACCCCACAGGAGCTGTAACAGTGTTGCTTTGATAAAGGTGTTTTCTTCCACCTTACCACTGGCTCGCCCTTGAATCCTTTCCTGGGTGAAGCCAAGAACCCTTGCAGGCTAAGCCCCACTTTGGGGTTCGCCTGCCGTGCATCAGCATCAGGTTTGTTTTTTAAATTTGTAAAATAGTTTTTGTGATTCTGTCATGTATTTTGCAGTCATGAACTAACATTATTTTCCCTCAATTGTCAGTTGCAGTTTCCTCAAAGATCATTATAAATACTCCTTAACCTACAAAGTTTGGCAGTCACAGCCTACTCTTCGAGGAACAGCCT
Organism: Pan troglodytes; assembly: GCF_028858775.2. Lineage (NCBI taxonomy): Eukaryota > Metazoa > Chordata > Mammalia > Primates > Hominidae > Pan > Pan troglodytes. Next base: position 55,505,057 of record NC_072409.2, on the reverse strand, counting down.
GACTCACCATCAAGTGGCACCTCAGGTGGTTTTACTTCCCATGTTTCCCATGTGAGGTACTAAGCCTCAGTGATTCCTGGCAAAACTTGTATTCTCTGTTAGTATTGCGCTAACTTTGGAGTGAGTTTCTTTTGGTGAGTAATAATTTTAGTCAATGATACTACTGATTACTTTATCTTTTTTTAGACTTATGATGAATGCTTGATTTATGATTAATATGTTTTTCACTTTTACACATTTCAAGGAAGGAAACAAGAACAGACAGAAACACAACATACTTCATGAAACCACATTTTAGCATCCTGGCCGAGTATTCATCACTCAGCAAGATAGAGAGACATAAACTATTTCCAGCAAGAATACTTCATAAATGATGAATAGAAGAAAAATAGAAGTCCTAAAAATCTTGCAGAACTGTCTTAATTTACTAATATCTTTACACTGTATCCTAAGTCACTCTCTAGCTTCTTGCTCTAAGCATATGAAATGTAAAGCATATGAAATAACAAGAACCAGCATGTCTTTATTTATGGCAGGGAATACTCTACAACCTGGCACAAATGCCACTCTGCTTCAGTTTGGGGAAGCTCCTCACTTTACCATCCTGACGTTGAATAAATGATTCAAAGGCAACTACATATGCAAACTGAGCCACTGGATGGGCTTCTGTAATAAAGTGATCTCACCTGGCATTCATTACAGAGAAAACAAGAAATAAGGCACTACATGTCATATTTGTCTAGATCCTATACATATTTAGGTTCACATTAAAATGAAGAGAAAACAACATAGGCTGAGAATCAGAAAACCTGAACTCTGTCCCAGCTCAGCCACTGACCAAAGAGAATTAATGAATCGCTTTAAATGTCAGTTTCTTCATTAAGCATCGTAGAGAATGTCAAAACCAACTTTACAAATACTGTCATTCCAATAACCACACAATTCAAATATAAATAATCTTTATAAGGTAACAAAAATGTACATAATACTTTACATAAACATTTTTAGAATAACTTTATTATAACTCGATAAGCAAAATAATCCAAACCTTTATACATTTCTACAAGGATAGTCACATATGTCAATTTTTCGGTTTCCTCTCATGCCTATTTTTTCTCCTGAGCCGGCCCCTTTCCAGCTGACACGTGTGCTCCGTGTTCTCCCACAATAGTCTGACCTGGCCTGAGTCCACGCCGCTGTGAGCCTCCTTTCTTTGCTTACAACAGCAGCCTGCCTGATGTCAGTTATGGACTATTCTTTCTTTCAGCCTCATTTCAGGGTCCTCTGCCTCTTACAGCTGCTGCTGTAGCTTAGCTAGAGACCCGCTGCTGTTGCATCATGGAAAAGTGCCACATACGTGCACATGTGAAAGAATACACAGACCTTCATGTTGTGTTTTAGTTTTAGAAAAAGTCAGAAGTAGCTTCACTTGATTTCAGCTGGTAAAGACACAGGAGGGAGGCAACTGAGAATCACCATTGCAAAAAGCAAACATCAAAAATCACATTAAAATGCTGAAGTGTTGTGGATCACAAACCTAGCTTTATTGGATCAAGCATTCCTGACAGTTGTTCTATTTGCTTTGTTATGCTTTCCATCAGACAGGGCTCATTCTCTGTCTTTTTTAAATCATATTCATTTATTTCCTTTGGTCTGTTTAGATTATTATCACATCTTATGTTTTAAAACTAGCAAAATATTATGCGTAAGTCATGAAGACAGTGTAAGAAATAATAAAATGAACACTGATGTACACATTACCTGCCTAAGAATCAAAAACTACCCATATTTTTAGAGTCCTTAACACTGTCCTGTTAATTAGTCCCATTTCTTATCTTTATAATTTTGCCAAAATAAATGCATTAGTAAAGGACATTGAGCATTATTGTTTCACATATTTTTCAGTTTAAACAAATGGAATCACACTGAATATATTTTTCTGAAATTGCTTTTTGGTTCCATATTTAATTTGTAAGATTCATTCTTATGATATGTTTATCTGTATTTTCTGTGCATTGATTTACAGTATTCCATCACAGGATAATACTATAATGAGCATTCCATTTTATTAGATTGGGGTTATTATCCAATTTTTTCTATTACAAAAAGTAGATGTCCTTTTCTTGTATGAGTCTCCTGGACATAAAAGTTAGATTTTCTCTAAGGTATAAACCCAAGATTGAAATCATTGTGTCAAAAGATTTGTATACTGTTGGTTTTACTATGTTAAAATGAACTGTTTTCCAATTTATGCTCCCATGAGAAGTTAAAGGATCTGGTAGATCTATATTCTCAACAATACTTAATAGTATCAAACTTTTTAACGTTAGTCAACTTGGTTTGTCATTGGAATTTTAATCTGCATTTTTTAGAAGTACTGAATCAAGCTAAGAATCAAGTAATGAAAAAAGTATTATTTTAGTAAATAAAAAATGCTATAAAGACAATAAAGCAAGTGAACGTAGTCAAAAGCGGAGAGGGGCTACTTCATTTTGATAGTCAAAGATGGCCCTGCTGGTCATCTGAGTTGAGAGGTGGCTGGCAAGATGAGAAGAGATGTTAAGTAGCTGTGGAAGGGGCCTGCTGGCACAGGGCATGCTCTAAGGCCCTGAAAAGAGGCAAACATTCTTTCCCTCTAAATACCTGAACTAAGTAAAAACAGTCCTGGCTTTGTGCATTTGAATATGCACAGGTTTAATTAACATAGTTTAGTTAAATAGCACTAGTCTCCCAACAACATGGTTACAATTTCAGTTACCACAATATGCTAACTGTGAGCAACTGCATAAAATACAAACTTCGTTCTCAGCTCTTAATTCCACAAATGCCTATGTGAGTAAATAACAGGCAAGCATCATGATCAGGGACTGTGTTAATCTTGTGGGGATGCTGCAACAAAGTACGAAAAACCGGGTTGCTTAAAACAACAGAAATGTATTGACTCATAATTGTGGAGGCTAGAAGTCAGAAATCAATGTGTTGGCAGGTTCACGCTCTCTGCTGGCTGTAGGGGAGAATCCTTCTTCCCCTCTCCTTCCTGTTTGGGTTTGCCAGCCATCCTTGGTGTTGTCTGATCTACAGATATATCACTCTGTTTTCTCTATGTGTCTTCACATCGTCTTTTTTGTGTGTGTGTCTGGAGCTGTATCCAAATTCTCCTTGACTATAAGACAGCAGTTAGTCTATTGGATTAGGACCCACCCTAATGACCTCATTTTAACTTGAGAACCTCTGTAAATGTGCTATTTCCAAATAAGCTCATATTATTTTGAGATATTGGGGATTAGAATTTCAAACATATCTTTTTTGGGGGACACAATTCACTTCTTTCAAAGCCTGTCAGTGACTGATCACTGTGCATCTGCTAGTTCGCACACAGACAGCAAAGTCTGCAATCGTGTTGATTCCTTGTCTCCCAGTGAGAAACCCATGTGAAATTTATAAATATGAATAATCAGAAGAAAAAACTGGTCAACAACCATTGATGTGCAGCAAAGAAATAAAAAATGTGATAACCCTGGAAGTGGATTCAAATACAATGTAAATGGAATCATAGAATTGGCTCACCACAGGACACGCGGCAAGAGGAACTCGGCACAACGCAGTGTTCTGACATAAATGAGGAACGCAGCTGTGATGAAAAGGATGAAGAAGCCCCAGAGGAAGTGATGCCGGCAAAGACAGCAACAAACTTCATATTAAAGGAACTCTTGTAGATATTGCATGACGTTGACAATGTTAGATGCTGTTCCGAAAACAGCACGACAATTCACCAAGGCATAGAAACACTGCTGGCTCCTTATCATAAGCTATACGACAAGAGGGAGGCAAGCACTGTTCAAACTGGGCTTGATACACTTCTATAAATAAATAAAGCACTTAAATTGGCTGTTGTTTAATGTTTTAAATTACAGTGTATAAACTAAGTACTGGCCAGGCGTGGTGGCTCACTCCTGTAATGCCAGCACTTTGGGAGGCCAAGGTGGACAGATCATGAGGTAACACGGTGAAACCCCACCTTTACTAAAAATATAAAAAATCAGCCAGGCGTAGGGGCACGTGCCTATAGTCCCAGCCACTTTGGACCCTGATGCAGGAGAATAGCTTGAACCCAGGAGGTGGAGATTGCAGTGAGCAGAGATCGCGCCACTGCATTCCAGCCTGGGTGACAGAGCGAGACTCCATCTCAAAAAAAAAAAAGTACTAACTTCACTATGTTTCATCTCCTTATACATTTATAACCAACAGTAAGAGATTTTTAATGTTTTGGCCAAAATTTTTAAATGACACAGAACAGTCGATGTTTCACGTGGATTATTTAGGTCACTTTACAGATCTTCAGCTTACATAGTGATTTGTATGGCCCTGCACTGCTATGCAAAGAGAGGACTGTCTGTGTTCTTAACCAGTAAGAAGGAGGGCAAGAAAGAGGTTCTCAGCCAGATATTGCGTACGTAATAAAATGATGGGAGAGGGAATAGCACTTTAGATATGAAATGTACCATGTGGGAAAGCTATTTGAACAACAACAACAAAATAGCTTAATTTAACCCGATGGAGTACACTCAGCCACCTTCTAGTTGTCCCTGCTTATTCTTCAAATCTTCTCTTTTGTGGCCCCAAAGAATGATTCACTCTCTGGAGTGAAAAATAACCATTGCTTTCTTTGCCTGGAACTTTAAACTGAGTTGTGCTGTATCATCCAAACCTGCTCAATCCTCTCTTTTCTGTTAATCAGTGAGGTCCAAAGGAGCCAAAGACAAATCTCTCCTGTTTTTCTTAGAAATGTAAAGATGTTGCATCTGTGACCACAGGCTGCTTTTAATCCTAAAAGTCAGCGTGATAATGAAATCCAGTGATTAATTTCTGTCTTCTAATCAATAAGTAGACATATCAATTTATAGTATGTTAGAAAGCCTCAACTTCATGGAAACAAAAAGCAAGAGGCTCTGCAAATGTTGGAGTGTGCTAAAGGAAAGGCATGGACTGATGTTTGGGGAAAGGTTGGTCAATGTGATGAGGCCATCTGTGTTTGCTAATAGTGCTTATCAAAATTAGGTTCCTACGCAGAGACAGAGACCAGGAGACAATCCTGTATCCTTCTTGATCCTTACAGTCCAAAGGGATGGCTCCCAAGTCTTTCAGAAAGACATTTCCATGTTGTAGGAGATTTAAAGGGGCAGAGAAAGGGTTTATAACTGCAGGTTTTCTGTCTTTTTTTTTTTTTTTCCAGACAGAATCTCACTCTGAGTGCAATCTCGGCTCACTGTAACCTCCGCCTCCCGGGTTCAAGAGATTCTCCTGCCTCAGCTTGCTGAGTAGCTGGGACTGCATGTGTGTGCCATGATGCCCAGCTAATTTTTCTCTTTTTAGTAGAGACAGGGTTTCACCATGTTGGCCAAAATGTTCTCGATCTCTTGACCTCGTGATCCACCCTCCCCGGCCTCCAAAAGTGCTGGGATAACAGGTGTGAGCCACCACGCCTGGCCATTGCAGGTTTTCTAAAGTTAAGGCTCTTAGAAATGGGAGGTCAGGGACCTATAGTCAAGTTTTGGGTGGGACAAACAGTAAATTCTTTTGGCAGAATTGAATGTTCCCAGGCAGGTGCTTTAGAGGGGCATGGGGCATCGTAGGGACGTGGCTCTGAGCTGATAGAGGCTGTGTTGGAATTTGGCCAAGTCTCTTAGTGTATGTATGAGGAGGAGGGATGTGCAGAAGAAGTTGTTTGTGCCAAGAATTTGCGGTTTTCACAGGTTAAGACAGCGGTGCCTGGGATCATCTGCAAGGTATTAGTCAAATGTTGATAGAGTGATTGTTTGCAGACTCATCTGAGGGCTTAGGCAGATCTGGACCTGTTGATACTGAAGTTTCTGAAGGTAGAGGAAGAAAACATAATGTCTCAATAATATCTGAAGTAGGGGTAGGAAAACAGAGATTTAAGGAGGTGAGATCCCTTAAGACCTCAGAAAGAAGCTTCACTTCTTGTGCCTCCCTTCAGAGTAAATGGGTCATTAAATTAGTTCTTTGTAACTAACCTGGGAATGATGGTGAAGAAGGGAATAATGAGAGGAAAAACTTCAAATAAGAATGCCTGAGAGATCATACTAGGTCAGTGGGAGAGAAAGAAATTTCCAAGAAGCTGTCATGGGAAAGGGCTCATGAATAATAAATAAAAAATTAGTTATTAGCAATATAAATTAATAAATAAAAAATAAATAAGACAGCGGCCAACAGCCACACTTATAGCACTAGATGGATTTTAACTAAATTAAAACTTGAGTTTTTAATGAATTTTCTACAATCCAAAATTTATTTCAGTTTAATTTTTGTAACAAAACACCATTTCTTTACTTTTTGCAAAAGTAAAAGTAGAGTGCTATTTGTACTTTTTAAATAAAAACTAATTTTAAAGAAAAAAATAATTAGCCGGACGTGGTGGCAGGAGCCTGTAATCCCGCTACTGGGGAGGCTGAGGCAGGAGAATTGCACAGGTTGCAGTGAGCCCAGATGGCCCCACTTCATCCAGCCTGGGTGACAGAGCGAGACTCTGTCTCAAGCTTCTTCAGTACTCACATGTAAACTTCTACTTTCCCCTTCAGATTACAGCAACCACCATGCCAAAGCTATACACTCTCAGGGAATCCCTGTGGATTTCACTGATGACCACTTTACCAACTATTATAAAAGTCAAGGCCAGGGTTTCTCAAACTCTCAACATTTGTGTGCTCATCTCCCCTTCACCCAGAGACTCCCCAGGGCTGCTGGGCCACACTTTGTTTGGTTTGACTGGAACATAGCTCGAAAGGGATGGAAATTTCCAAGAGGTGTTAAGAGACACATAAATATTTCAAATATTAAAACGAAAGAAAGAAAGAAATGGGCATTTGCGAGCTTTGGTCATGAGAACGCAGGCCTCGCAGTACTTAACTACTTCCAAATCCCTGTCCAAAGAGAGGACCAAACTCTAGTGAGGCTTCCGGCAGCACAAGGGTGTCCCGCAGATGACCCCAGCCCTCCTTAAAATGACTGCCTGAAAAAGCTCACTTGCAAGGAGAATTTACTGTCTGTTTCAGGCAAAACCTGGTGATGGGCAGGTAGAGCCCCGAATCCCCTCTTAGAACCTTAGAAAGCTTACAATTATAAATTTTTCTCCACCTCTGAAGTGTAAATCTACATCCCAGAATTGTCTCCTCAAAGACCTGAGAGCTGTCTCTTTGAAATGCAAACATTCAGGAAGCTAACTCTTGCTCTTGTTGCCAGTTCCTGAGGGAGGGGAAAGGCCTAGCTTTGGTGAGCACCTTGCTCCAGCTTGCACCATCTGACTCTTTTATTGCCATCAAAATCAACATGTAGACTTTTTTCAAACCCAATGACAGCCCATTACAATGGAGGCCATAGCAATGGAGGTCTCTACATGCAAAAAAGATGGTGGGACAGTTTCCTGATAACAGGTCAACTTTATTCCAAGGATAAGCATGTCATGAAATTATTGGATGGCAGATTATGCTTATCTATGGTCTTCCTTTTTCTCCCTGGTCTCATCCCAATAACTTACAGATCCTTTAAAGGCAAAGGCCAAATATTCAGCTAAGTTAGGCATACTTTAGATGCCGATATCAATTTTAGCTATATGGGAGATCCTACTTAAGATATTGAGGACGATCATGTGTGTACAGGGCAAAAAGTATGGGACAAAGAGATAAGGGGATGGGAAATCACAACCTCCATCCCCACCACAGACCATGACCTGGGGCAGATCCTCTAACACCAAGCCCAACCAGGCCCCATCTAACAATATGCCGCATTCTGCATGATCTCAGAGTTCTTTCAGGATTCCAGCTGAAAAGCTGAAAAGAAATACTATAAATATAGTTGTGGTTTCCAGCTGGCCCATGTTAGTATGTATAGCTTTTCTTCCTCGCCATGAAAGCACTATGGGAGAATGAAGCCCGATGCTGAGCATGCTTTGCCAGGTGGGTGCTGCTGAATCACAGACCTCAGCAACTGTGTTCCGCCTCCACAGAGGCCGGGGATGTTTGTTTCCCCAGTGTGTTCATGTATTTCAGCCAGTGTCTTGCACTTTGCCCTCTCAGTTTGCTTCACTTTCTGGCTCAGTGAACCTGACCTGCAAGTCTCCCTGCAGTTTCCCTCAGCAAGTGCTCACTGGGCAGCCCCAACATGTGAGAAACGGCTGTAGGGTGCACAGAGGTGAACTAAATTACTAAAAACTATTACTTTACTAAAATGCTTCCTGGATTCCAGAACTCACCAACTGGGAGAAAGGTCAGACACACACAGAGACAACTCATCTACACAAATGATCATCAGTGATCATTTGTACCTTAAAGAAGGTACAGCAGAGCGAGACTCCGTCTGAGAAAAAAAAAAAAAAAAGCACAGGAGATCATGGAATAAGAACAAGAAGAGATTACTTTCCAGGGCTCTCAGAAAGTTTCTGAAACAAAATGCCATTGACCCTGACCTTAGCATTGTGATGGAGATATTACAGAGCTGGTAGGAAGGAGAAGAAGAAGAAGGAACGGCTGGAACACACTTGGGGTGAAATGAGCAGCATTTCAGTGTGGGAGCTGCAGACTCGGTTTTGGTGGAAGAGTTAGGAGCCAGGATCTTGTCAGGAATAATTCTGTGTCCAAGTGCAGAATCGTGGTTTGCTCCACTACTGCCAGTAACTCCATTTCTCAATCATGATGGTGATGCTTTTTTTTTGGCTTCAAATCCCAGAGATTGGCAGTACTGAAGTCACATTACAACAATTAACTTTTCAACTATTAGATGATTAATTTTTACAAAGTAGCAAGAACAGCTGTTTGGCATGTAGCAGTACACCACGAGTATCTTGTAAATGAATTAAACAAAATATCTCTGCAACACACACACATGATAATTCTTGCTGCATGTCTGCCTCCACTTCTCCCTCCATTATTTGATGCGGTGAAGCTGAGGCAGCCAGCTTGAGTGAAAGCTTTCAGATCTCACTCCAACAAAGAGCTTTGATTGATTCATTTAGTATAAGGTGTTTTATCTGGCTAGAGAAATCCAAGCTGAGTTTTATTAATTACTAAGAAAAGTATCTATGCAATAGATTAATCTTTGATCAAAACTATGTGTGAAGTAGAAACATATTACACATATGGAGAGCAGTTTTATGGAATAAAAACAATCTATGTGTGGCATAACTGACATTGTCTTTATATTTTTGGGGGGTGTGTGAGGACGGAGTCTCGCTCTGTCTCCAGGCTGGAGTGCAGTGGCACGATCTTGGCTCACTGCAGTCTCCGCCTCATGGGTTCAAGCGATTCTCCTGCCACAGCCTCCTGAGTAGCTGGGATTACAGGTGCCTGCCGCCATGCCCAGCTAATTTTTGTATTTTTAGTAGAGACGGAGTTTCACCATGTTGTCCAGGATGGTTTCAATCTCCTGAACTCATGATCCTCCTGCCTCAGCCTCCCAAACTGCTGGGATTACAGGCGTGAACCACCTTGCCTGGCCTATACATAATTTTTGAAACAGATACGGAATATATAGATAGCTTAACAATTATAAAATTGTATTTATCAAGTATGTCACGAGGTAAACATTTTACGCTATGCAAAAGGGAGCAAACCTCCGAATCTGTCATGCAGGGTCACTAGTGGAACTAACAGCAACAGGTCTGATAAAGCAGAGGAGGGAACCGGGCTTCCGTGTGCTTTAGAGAGAGTGAAACATGAAGAGTCACAGGCAGAGAAAACTGTTTTTCAGAAAGAAAAGAAAGGGGACATGACAGCCCAGCAGTAGGGTGAAGAGGGCCTCTCCGTGGGTGCCACTGGCTTGAGCTGCTGTAAGTGGCTGTGCCTGGAACAGAGGATCTGTATAGGAGAATGGGGAAGGGAGTGCTGGAACCGGGGGTGGGCAGGAGCAGCAGTCTGGAGACCAGAATGACCTAGGGTTTCCTCTCATGCTCCCATTCCCAGTGTTTCACGTGTGTAAAGTAGCAAGCATGCATATACTGCTTAGAGGCATCTACACTTACATACTACACTCATATACAACACTTGCATCGTACAAAGTACACATAGTAGGTGTGGCATGTAATAAGTTACTCTCCTATATTTTCTTCTAAAAGATTTTTAAATATTTGCATCTCAAATTTAAGTCCTTTGTCCATTTAGATCTGGCCTTTGTGTGACAGGGATCCATTTTTGGGATAGAGATCCATTCTGATATTTTCCCATATGGATACCAACTGCTCATACCATGGATTATACAGACCCTTTCTGACTGTTCTGTAATGTTAGCCAGGGCATACATCAGGATTTCACACAAGCATACACTTTCACAATAGCAAATTCCTGCTGTGGTAATTATAACTTCACAGCAAATCTGGTACGTGATAGACTCACATAAGCTCCACCTCCCACCTTCGCACACTTTATTCTTCTATGGGATTGTCTTAGTTACACTGGGCCCTTTTCTCTTCCATATAAGCTTTGGAAGCAGTTTAGTGACAATGGTACTCTTGCCTTTTTCTTGATTTTAAAGGGAGTGATTTCAATATTTTTAATCACAAAACATGATAGGTGCTGTAGGTTACTTGTCGACTCCTTTTATCAGGTTAAGGAAGTTACCCTTTATTCATAGGTGGAAATATCATGAATTATTTAATTTTTGTAAAATAATTTTATAGGCCTTTTGAGACAATCATATAACTTTTGTCTTTAATTCATTGATAAGGAGATGATTTCAGTAGATTTTCTAACACTGAACTAAATTTGCATTACTAACCGAGCTTGTTCATGGTTTTTATACTTTGCTAGGTATACTTCCTAGTATTTTGTTTACAGTATTTGTCTCTGTGTGCATGGATGAGGTACACAATAGCAAGGTTATCCTAGTCTCAAATGAATTGAAGAATGGTCTCTTTTTTCTCCCCTCGCAAATAATTAGTGTAACATTGGAACTACTTGTGACATCATCTGGGCATCCTGTTTTCTTTGTAGAATTATTAATTATCAACTCAATTCCTTTAATGGTATGATTTCCATCCAGATTTTCTAATTATTTGAGTCAACTTTAATAAGTTAAATTTATCCAAAAATTTGTTAATCTCACTTATTTACAAATGCATATATTTAATTGTCTTATTACTTAATGAAATAGATCATAAATATAAAAGTGTGTATGTACAGCTTAAGAAGAATATAAAATGAGCATATGTGTCCTTCCTTCAGGTTATGAAATAGAGTATTTCTTAGAAACTCCCATTGCCCTTCTTCAATGCCACTCACTCCTTCCACAAGAGGTAACCACTATCCCTAACTTCCTGTTAATCATTCCATTGCTTGTCATTACAGACTTGTATATTGTTTAGTTTTGCACGTTTGACTTTTTAAATAAGTGAAACTGTGTATTGTTTCTTATGATCAGATATGCATACACACAAACATGTATATATATATATATATACACACATACACACATTATTTTTAAGAGCAGTTCAAAGTTCACAGCAAAACTGAGCAGCAGGTATAGATTTCCCATATACTCCCTGTCCCCCACACATGCATAGCCTCCCCCATAATAAACATCCCCCACCAGAGTGGTGCATTTGTTACAATTAAAGAACCTACATGATACATCTTATAGTTTGCATTAAGATTCACACTTGGGCTTGGATAAATTTACAATGACAAGTATTCACTATGAAAATATCCTACACATACTTTCACTGCCCTAAGCATCCTCTGTGCTCTGGTTATTCATCCCTCTCTTCCTCCTAACTCCTGGGAACCACTGACTTTTTTTTTTTTTTCTATTTCTATAGTATTACCTTTTCCAGAAGGTCATAAAGTTGGAAGTGACATATGTAGCCTTTTCAGATTGGCTTCTTTCATTCTGCAATATGCATGTAAGCTTCCACTGTGTCTTTTCATGGCTTGACAGCCATTGATTTTATCATTGAATGGTATTCAGTTGTCTGGATGTAATACAGTTTGTTTAATTATTCACCTACTGAAGGTAATCTTGCTTGTCTCCAAATTTTTGCAATTATAAATAAAACGTCCATAAACATCTGTGTGCAGGTTTCTGTGTGGACATAAGTTTTCAACTCCTTTGGGTATATACCAAGAAACAAGATTGCTGGGTCGTATAATAAGAGTAGATTTAGTTTTCTAAGATGCCACAAAACTATTCTCCATTTTGTATTTCCATCAGCACTGAATGAGAGCTCCTGTTGCTTCACATCCTCATCAGCATTTGGTGTTGTCAGGGTTCTGGATTTTTGCCATTCTAATACGCATGCAATTATCTCATTGCAGTGCTGTATTTGAGAATGTGAATAGCTGCAGTTCATTCACTCTTAGTGCTGCGAGGTACTCTATTATTGGAATATATGATCATTTAGTTACCTATTCCACAATCTACCCATATTGAGAGATAATTGGATTGTTTCCAGGTTTTAAAAATTGTGAACATTCTCATATATCCCTAGGTAAACAAATGCAAGAATTTTTCTGGGGCCTGTAACAGGCTGACTCGGTTGCACTAGGTTGTAGTGAAGCCACTGGGTCATAGGGTACATGCATGATCAGCTGTATGAGCTAACATCCGTTTTCCAAATGGCTGTCCTTCTACTTGCATGGGATGAATGCTTCCACGGTTCTTTATCCTTGCCAATACTACACCTTTCAGAACTTCCAAAAAATTTTGTCAGTATGTGTGAAAGGGTATCTAATTGTTAATTTTCATTTTCATGATTATTATGAGGTTGAGCACTTTTTCACATGCTTATGGGCTATTTGTGCTAACTTCTTAATTGAGGTGTTATTTTTCACTTATTAATTTATAGGAGAGGTTTATATATTCCGGATACTAAACCTTTCTAGGTAAGTTGTTTTGCAAATATGTCTGCCAAGTTTTGCATATTTTTTTCTCATTGCGGTATCCAATAATCAGAAGTCTTAAATTTTTATGTGATCAAGTTAGTTTTTACTCTTGCAGTTTGTTCTTCTTCCCTATGTAAAGATAAAAGAGATGCTCCACAGTTTTTTTCTAAGAATGTTGAGAAGGTATCTTTAACCATTAAAATATATTTTTATGTTTGGTCTATGGGATTAAGTTTCAGTTTCCTTTTTCTCCCCTTATGGAGATCAGTGGTCCCAGTGTTGCTTATTGTAAAATTTACTATCTTCACTTAACTACAATAAAAGCTGTGTTACAAAATATGTTTCCAAGTATGTGTGAAAAATATATTTATCTTTATGATTCTACTCAGATTAATTAGGTCTCAAGACTGCTGTGTCCGGAGTCGATTCCTTCTGGTGGGTTCGTGGTCTCGCTGACTTGAAGAATGAAGCCGCCGACCTTCACGGTGAGTGTTACTGCTCTTAAAGATGGCAAGGTCCCGAAGAGTGAGCAGTAGCATGGTTTATTGGGAAGAGCTAAAGAGCAAAGCTTCCACAACGGGGAAGAGCACCCACGCAGGTTGCTGCTGCTGGGGTGGGGGTGGGGGGTGGCCAGGTTTTATTCCCTTATTTGTCCCGTTTCTCTCCTATCAGAGTGCCCTTTTTTCAATCCTCCCTGCGATTGACTACTTTTAGAATCCTGCTGATTGGTGCATTTTACAGAGCTTGCTGATTGGTGTGTTTTACAGAGTGCTGATTGGTGTGTTTTACAGAGCACAGATTGGTGCGTTTTACAGAGCGCTGATTGGTACATTTCACAGAACTCTTGTGAGACAGGTAAGTTCCTGATTGGTGCATTTTACTATCCTCTTGTAAGACAGGAAAGTTCCCCAAGTCGCCACTCGACCCAGGAAGTCCGGCTGGCCTCACCTCTTGCTACCGGAGGCTAATTTCCACCCTGGTATTTCTCAGGCCCATAGATAGTGTGAATTCAAACCCAAACCAATATGGCTATTGTTTTTTATTTAGAAGTTATCATACGTTTTTTATTTTTCATTTTTTTGTCTACCCTATTGGGACCAAGACAAGCACATATTTTCACTTTCTTCTTATGGGCGTGGGATTTTCCTAGCCCAGGCACTTAACATGCTTCTTTTTAGAAATCCTAGATTTATGCAGGAGGTATTTTAGCCTATATTCCTCCCTGCATGGGCATCAGTCTCTCTCTCCTGAATTAGGTGCTCATGGGTCTGGGCCAATAGTTCCTGGGAGACACCCCAGGGCAAATGCCAGATGAGACACTCACACCTCTGGATTCAGACTTTTTTTGCTCTTCTAGGTATCTGAAAATTGTCCTGACTTTGACTCAGCCCATGCATTAAAGCGGATGCTTTTAAATATTTTATGTTACATGTTTTAGGAAAGGGCCTGTCTGGATATTTTTTCTTACAATTTTCATTTTTCATTCAATTTTTCTTTCACACTATCCTAACCATTAATCAACTCTTGTCATTTATGTCAGTTAGTACAAAACTTCACTATCCTGTTCATTATTACTATTTCATTTTGTTCTGCATAGGCCAGACTGTTTATCTAAAAATGTTTAAAGAAATCTAAGGCCTTAAAGGATTCTTTCTCAAGGACTCTACTGTTTGTATTTAGAGAAATGCTCATTTGTTCCACTGTTTTACTCTCTTCTTGGGTCACGCTCTTTGATGACTGCCACCTTACAGAGGATGACAAAAGAGGGCCCACGCTGAGACAATGATACCCGCTTGCCCCTTTGGATTTTACTAGTGTTATCAAAATATTAATAAAATGTCAAAAACAAATTACTATCATTAGAATGTGTGCCTCACTTAAAAATTTCTCTCTCTAATAAGAAGTTTTTGTTTCCTAGTTCCTTTGGTACCCTAATGTTTAGGTAAATATTCTCTGAGGAAAGGATGTGGAAGTCATAGCAAAATATACGCTGGACTTGAATGAAAATATCTGTTTCATAAAAGTTAAGCAGGCAACCAAAATTTACCTTTTTTAACCTAAGTTATCTAAACATGTATTTACATTTCTGCTTCATTGAAAGATATTTGAGATTAAATGTCCCTGAGACAGATTTTGGAATGCCCTCTCTTTCTAAAATATATTTTTTATCTTTTGTGGACTAAACAGTTATTTAAAAATGAACTTAATGATTGCTAATTACTAAGTTATCTAAACAGTTATTTAAAAATGAACTTAATGATTGCTACTCAGTTATTTATAATGCATTTCAAAATTAACTTTATTGTCTAAACCTTTTAACACAAATGTATTAAATTATGAAACAGGGAATTGGCTATTTTTGTTCAAATGTTTATTTTCATCAAACTTAAAATATCACTCAGCTATATGATTAAAAATGAAGGCTTCAGTCATTAAATTATTTCCCAGTTATTTGTGATATTTCTCCATATTAAAGGACACAAACAGTGCCCTTCGAATCTGATGAGAGTTCTATTGATAGAGGCCATCACAAGTTAACACATTATTAATAAGGTCAAGGCACAAATAAAATTTCTCCCTTGCTTTTCACTCAAAAACTACAAGTATAGTTCTTTGATAAGATGTCGCAACCATGATTTGTGATGCCAATCATAGAAGGAAAGAGGATGTTGAGAAACAATAAAATAGCTACTTTAAAATGTTCTGTGCCTGAACATTTTGATGGCAATATTGGTCATATTATAAATTTGAAATGATAAATTTTAATCTAGATTGACTTTATTCTACTAGTGATTTTAAGAGCTTTATCCAAGAGAAACACTTGCATTTTCATTCCTAATATTTCTTTAAAAATGTGAAACTCCTTTTTTTTGAATAATTTTAAGAATTCCTAGATAAGCAGAACATAGAGCCAACTGTTATGTTCTGGTTGTTTTTAATAGGTATATTTATGTTATCCCCCAAATTATAATTTATTAATGTCTAACTTCAATTAGATGAGTTGATTACTTTTCATACACCATTGACTAAAGGAAACCTAATTTTACACGTAATTCAAGGGGATCTGTGAGTAAGAACATTTTTAAATTAAAGCAACACATGTGCATGGAAAATCATGCAAACAGTTTGATGGGAAAAAAACTGATGGAAACCAGAAACTTTTTTTTTCCTTCCACAGACCTTGGTCCTGTTTTTCAGAGTGAGGCAGGGTTTATCATACTCTTTTTTTTACTATATGCTATTCTCTTGAACTGTAAATAATATTATATAATCACCTAATTTGTTTTATCAATTTTAAGTAATATCCCTTGACTTTTTATGAACGATAGAAAATATAGCTCATTTACCCTACTATTTTTTCTTTTTTCTTTTTTTTTTTTTTTCGAGATGGAGTCTCACTCCCTCACCCAGGTTGGAGTGCAGGGTGCTATCTCGGCTCACTGCAACCTCCACCTCCCAGGTTCACGCCATTCTCCTGCGTCAGCCTCCTGAGTAGCTGGGGCTACAGGCGCCCGCCACCACGCCCGGCTAATTTTTTTTATTTTTGTAGAGATGGGGTTTCACGGTGTTAGCCAGGATGATCTCGGTCTCCTGACCTCGTGATCCGCCCGCCTTGGCCTCCCAAAGTGCTGGGATTACAGGCATGAGCCACCGCGCCTACCCCATTTACCCTACTTTCTTCTTCTAAAACTATATTTCCAATTTAGTCTTCAATCTATAATTTTAAGGGATTTTTAAAAATTTGCTTCCTCTAAATAATATACTTACAGTGCTTAATTCTTTGCTTAAATAATATACTGTTTAAATAATATATGGTCCATCCAATTTGAACACCACTGATTGGCTCAGTAGGATGTGGAGATTAGTGTAAAACTTCCCTCCCCTCCAACAGTCCCTGTCATAGCTTTCGACTTGTATCAAATACCGATCTATGCTTGTATTTTCACACTTTATGTAAATTACATCCTATTTTGTAATTATAATAAAGTCTGTGCTTTGTTCATAGGTTAATTTTGATCATGGAATCTCACGTGAATTGACAGCATCATTATTATGTTTTCTTTTTTTTTCAAACCACAGTCGCAGGTGGCGTGATCTGATTTGTGTGAAGGCAATGAAATGATACACAGATACACCGAAGCCTCCCAAAAGAATCCTGGTTCCAAGACTCAAGAAGATGGATTAATATTTTTTCATTAATTGTTTGAAATTATGTCATTTTTTCACTATGTGTCATCAATTTTAAAGCACTTCTGAAAAGAGATAACAATCTACAATAGCTGGCATTTTAAATTCATAAAAATATAGTATTTTCTTCTATTTTATACATTTATGATGCATTATTTTTTATTTCCCAGGAATTTTACTTACCTTTGTTTTGAATGATTAAAAAGGAAACACAGCACTTTTTTCAACACATCATCAATATAGCCTAGTTAATATTCTTCTCTTTCTGAAGTAGTTGGATTGGGACAGACAGCTTGCCAGGCCTGCTGCCACTTGTCAGCATCGCATCCCTACATTCAACCATACTTGCATCTAACGACCATCTCTTTCATTAAATTTCTTTTGCACCTTTTCATCCTGAATGAGTGCATGATAGTTAATTTTCCTGTGCACTTGCATGTCTCAAGAAGGTTTTAATTCTTTTTGTATTGCATTAATATTTACGTTGTTTATAATTGCAAAATGATTTACACTCAGAACATTGAAGCCTCCTTTGTTTTGTAACATCCTGTCAAAATGACTAGAAGACAGATCATCCTTTAGGGAAAAATTCGTTTTGATTGGCATCAGCCTTTCCAACAGCAATGCTGGAGACAAGAATAAAATGAAGTAATATTTTTCAAGGATTAAAAGGAAACAAATTTTAATCCTTGAATTATTTGCAGCCAAAATCTTTTAAATATGAAAGCACAGAAAAAGACATTATAAAATAAGGCCTCAAAAGTTTTATTTCAAATAAATCCCTTTGAAAATGCCTAGAGGACATACTCCACTAAGAAGAGAAACACACCGTGGTGTTAGAATTGAGGGTTCCAGAACCAATGGTAGTGGTGTTTATCATACCCTAAAAAATACATGAAAACATAACATATTGAAAACAACCCCGAGTAAACTTCAGAAAGCACCCCCTTAGACAAAGGGCTGTTGTAACAGAGAAAGCAAAACCAGAGGTGGCAAGAGGAGGCTAGAGCACTTATTTGGTTTGCTGAGATGATATTAATTTTGACACATGTCGGACACATTTGGGAAATTGAGAAAACATAAATAATGATATAACCACCATTACAATGTTAAAAATTTCCAGATTTCAAACAAATGGAAAAAGATTTGATCTATAGAGTGAGAGGTACAAATAGGAAAAAAGAAACAGTAAAGAAAGTATGAAAAATCATAAATGAGATGACAGAAAGAAGTCATAATGGAACAAAAATTACATAAATCAAAGGTTAAGATTGTTAGGTAAAATTTTTAAGTGTCAAAAAACACACAATATAACCTATCGAAAATAAATTAGTGGAAAAAATGTAGCAGGAAAATATGAAGAAAAAGAGCTAGGTCCAATTTTTGATAAAAATTGGAATTCAAGTTGATAATATCCTAAAGAAGGAAAAGTCTGTAGGCCAATAGAAGAAATAGCAAATGCAGAGTTGTGCTCACAAACATGCGTGCTCATGACACTAGTCATACAAACTCAAATTCCCATTACAGTTGTATACAAACATGATGGCCGACAAGAAGAAAGTTCCTTTAAGCCCACTTGGAGCATTAAGACAAATTTACCATGTGAATCCCTAAGTGAACTCCGAGTTACTTCTGTGAAGGAATGAAGAATGATATCATAAATGAATTTCATATAGCACTCAAAGCTCCTCCTCTATATGGTTCAGGATAGACTTGAGTATCCACGGTTCTGGAGTGCAAGAGAGGAGAAAGGAAAGGTGCATTCAGACAAAAAAAATGTGTACAGAACACACCAGGGATATCAGAAGAGGCTGCTCATGGCAAGGCGTGGTGGCTCATACCTGTAATCCCAGCACTATGGGAGGCCGAGGTGGGTGGATCACCTGAGCTCAGGGGTTCAGGACCAGCCTGGGCAGCAAGGCGAAACCCCATCTCTGCCAAAAATACAACAAAATTAGCTAGGCATAGTGGCACATGGCTGTGGTTCCAGTTACTTGGGAGGCTGAGGTGAGAGGATTGCTTGAGCCTGGGAGGCAGAGGTTGCAGTGAGCCCAGATCGTGCCTCTGCACTCCAGCCTGGGCAACAAAGTGAGACCCCCATCTCAAAACAGAATAAAACAAAACAAAAAAAGAGGCTGATCAAGACCAGACTCAGCTCCTAGGCCTTGAACTCCAGTCCCACCTCACACCCTACGGTTCCTAAAGAATCAGTAACTTAGTTCACCCTACCCCACTCCTGGCTTCTAGATGTAGCACAACTTTCTAAACTTATGCAAACAATGAGGACTATCTATTTTGACAAAATAAGAAGAAATGGAGTCAAGGCAACATATAACAGATATTTTTGCCAGTTTTATTGATTAACAAAGAAAAATTGTATATAGTTAAGGTGTGCAGTGTGATATTTTGATATACATATACATTGTGAAGTGATGATTACCACAATCAAGCTAACATATTCATCACCTCACCTGGTTACCTTTTTATTTGTGTTTGTGTGGTGGAGAACACTTGAGATCTACTCTTTCAGCAAATTTCAAGTATACATTATTATTGACTTTAGTCACTATGCTGTACGTTAGATCTCCAGAACTTATTCATCTTATAACTGAAAGTTTGTACCTTGTGACAAACATTTTTTCTTTTCCCCCAACTCCCAGGCCCTGGTAAGCACTATTTTACTCTGTTACCATGAGTTTGACATTTTTTAAGTATGCATATAAGTGAAATCATGCAGGATATTTGTGTGTGTGTTCCTGGCTTATTTTACTTACCATAATAAACTCCAGGTTTGTCCATCTTGTTACAAATGGCAGTATTTCCTCATTTTTAAAGGCTGAATGATATTCCATTACGTGTGTGTGTGTGTGTGTGTGTGTGTGTGTGTGTAATACATTTAAAACATCCATCTGTCAATGGACACAGGTAGTTTCCATATCTTGGCTGTGTACATAACACTGCAATGAACATGTAAGTATACATATCTCTTTGAGATAGTGATTTTCTTTACTTTGGATATATACCCAGATGGGGATTGCTGGATTATATGGGAGTTCCATTTTTAATTTTTTGAGGAAACTCCATACTGTTGTCACTAATGGCTGTACCAATTTACGTTCCCATCAACTATCAACTAAGCACAAGGGTTTCTTTTTCTCAATATCCTCAGCAACATTTGTTACCTTTTTACTGTTAGAATAGCCATCCTAATAGATGTGAAGTGATATCTCATTGTGCATTTTCCTGATGATTAGTGATGGCAAACATCCTTTTATTAGTATATACCTATTGTCAATCGTATGTCTTTTAGAAATGTATCTCTTCAGGTCTGATATGCTTTGGCTGTGTCCCCACCCAAATCTCATGTTGAATTGTAGCTCCCATAATTCCCATGTGTTATCGGAGGGACCCAGTAGGAGACAGTTGAATCATGGGAGCAGTTTTCCCCATACTGTTTTTGTGGTAGTAAATAAGCCTCACAAGATCCGATTGTTTTATAAGCGATTTCCTTTTTCACTTGGCTTTCATTCTGTCTTGCCTGCTGCTGTGTAATATGTGCCTTTAGCCTCCCACCATAAGTAAGGCCTCCCCAGCCTCATGGAACTGTGAGTCCATTAAACCTCTTTTTCTTTATAAATCACACAGTCTTTGGTATGCCTTTATGAGCAGCATGCAAACAGATGAATACAGTAAATTGGTACTGGTAGAGTGGGGTGCTGCTGTAAAGTTATCCAAAAATGTGGAACCAACTTCGGAACTGGGTAAGAGGCAGAGGTTGGAACAGTTTGGAGGGCTCACAGAAAGACAGAAAAACATGAGAAAATTTGGAACTCCCTAGAGACTTGTTGAGTAGCTTTGACCAAAATGCTAATAATGATATGGACAAGGAAATTCAGGCTGAGGTTGTCTGAGACGGAGATGAGGAACTTGTTGGGAACTGGAGTAAAGGTAAATCTTGCTATGTTTTAGCAAAGAGACTGGCAGCATTTTGCCCCTGCCCTAGAGATTTGTGGAACTTTGAACGTGAGGGAGATGATTTAGGGTAGCTGGCAGAATAAATTTCTAAGCAGCAAAGCATTCAAGAGGTGACTTGGGTGCTGTTAAAAGCATTCAGCTTTAAAAGGAAACAGCATAAAACTTTGGAAAATTTGCAGCCAAACGATGTGATAGACAAGAAAAACCAATTTTCTGAGGAGAAATTCAAGCCAGCTGCAGAAATTTGCATAAGCAACAAGGACCCAAATGTTCATCCCCAAGACAATGGGGAAAATATCTCCAGGACATGTCAGAGACCTTTGTGGCAGTCCCTCCCATCACAGGCCAGGAGGCCTAAAAGGAAAACATGGTTTCCTGGGCTGGATTCAGAGGCCCCCTGCTGTGTGCCACTTTGAGACTTGATGCCCTGCATCCCAGCCACTGTAGCCATGGCTAAAAGGGGCCAAGGTACAGCTTGGACTGTGGCTACAGAGGGCGCAAGCCCCAAACCTTGGCAGTTTCACATGGTGTTGAGTCTGTGGGTGCACAGAAGTCAAGAACTGAGGTTTGGGAACCTCTGCCTAGATTTCAGAGGATGTATGGAAACACCTAGATGTCCAGGCAGCATTTTGCTGCGGGGTGCGGGGGGGCCCTCGTGGAAAACCTCTGCTAGGACAGTGCAGAAGGGAAATGTAGGGTTGAAGCCCCCACAGAGTCCCCACTCGGGTACTGCCTACTGGAGCTGTGAGAAGTAGGCCACCGTCCTCTGGACACCAGAATGGTAGATCCACCAACAGCTTGACCATGCACACGGGAAGGCCACAGACAATGCCAGCTCATGAAAGCAACCAGGAGCGGGGATATGTCCTGCAAAGCCACAGGGGTGGAGCTGCCCAAGGCCGTGGGAGTCCACCTCTTGCATAAGTGTGACCTGGATGCGAGACATGGAGTCAAGGGAGTGCATTTTGGCACTTTAAGATTTGACTGGACTGCTGGATGTTGGATTTGGGGCCTGTAGCCTCTTTGTTTTGGCCAATGTCAACCATTTGGAACAGGTATATTTACCCCCTCCCTGTACCTCCATTGTATCTGGAAAGTAACTGACTTGCTTTTGACTTTATGGGCTCATAGCTGGAAGGGACTTGCCTTGTCTCAGATAAGACTTTGGAGAGTGGACTTTTGAGTTAATGCTGAAATGAGTTAAGATGTTGGGGGACTGTTGGGAAGGCGTAATTTGCTTTCAAATGTGAAGACATGAGATTTGGGAGGAGCCAGGGCAGAATGATATGATTTGGCTGTGTCCCTACCCAAATCTCATCTTGAATTGTAGTTCCCATAATTCCCACATGTTGTGGGAGGGACCTGGCAGAAGACAATGGAATCATGGGGGCAGTTTCTCCCATACTTTTCTCGTGGTAGTAAATAAATCTCACAAGAGCTGATTGCTTTATAAGGGGTTTCCCCTTTTGCTTGGCTTTCATCCTGCCTTGCCGGCTGTCGTGTAAGACCTGCCTTTCACCTTCCAACTGTGATCATGAGGCCTCCCCACCTATGTTGAACTGTGAGTCCATTAAACCTCTTTTTTCTTTATAGATCACCCAGTCTCAGGTATGTCTTTATCAGCAGCATGAAAACAGACTAATACAAGGTCCTTTGGAATCATCTGAGTTCCTAATTTATTTGGATATTAACTTCTTATCAGATATATAGCATGTAAATATTTTCTCCCATTCTTTAGGTTGTCTTTTCATTGTAGTGATTGTCTCCTTTGCTGTGCTGAATCTTTTACTTTGATTTAGTCCCATTTGTCTAGTTTTGCTTTTGTTGTCTATACTTTTGGTGTCAAATCTGAAAATTTATTACCAATACCAGTGTCAAGGAGCTTTTCTCCTATATTTATGTCTAAGAGTTTTACAATATTGCTCCTAGGTTGAGGTCTTTTATCAATTTTGAGTCAATTTTTGTATGTAGGGTGAGATAAGGGTTCAGTTTCATTCTTCTGCATGTGGATATCCAGTTTTCCCAACACCATTTATTAAAGAGACTAAACTTTTATCATTGTGTATTCTTGGCACCAATGCTGAAGATCAATTGATTGTAAAGGCATGGATTTGTTTCTGTGCTCTCTATTCTTTTCCCTTGGCCTACATGTCTGTTTTTATGCCAGTACCATACTATTTTAATTACTATAGCTTTATAATTAATTTGGAATAAGCTAATGTGATGCTTCCACTTTTGTTTTTTCTGCTCAAGGATGTTTTGACTGTTTGGGGTCTGTTGCACACAGATTTTAGAATTGCTTTTTTCCATTTCTTTGAAAAATGCCACTGAAATTTTGATAGGGGTTGCATTATATCTGTAGATCACACTGAGTAATAGAGATTCTTTTATCTTCAAATTCTTCCATCAGTGTTTCATAGTTTTTGGTATATAGAAATTTTACTCTCTGATTTAAATGTATTCCTAAGTTAATTTTTTGATGCTATTGTAAATGAGATTGTGTTCTTTCAGATGGACTCTCGCTCTGTCACCCAGGCTGGAGTGCAGTGGCGTGATCTCAGCTCACTGCAAGCTCTGCCTCCCGGGTTCACACCATTCTCCTGCCTCAGCCTCCCGAGTACAGGCAGCTGCCACCACGCCTGGCTAATTTTTTGTATTTTTAGTAGAGATGGGGTTTCACCGTGTTAGCCAGGATGGTCTCGATCTCCTAACCTCGTGATCCACCTGCCTCAGCCTCCCAAATTGCTGGGATTACAGGCGTGAGCCACCGCACACAGCCCGAGATTGTTTTCTTAAATTCTTTCTGGGATAGTTCACTGTTAGTATATAGAAATGCAACAGGTTTTTTTTTTATGTCAATTATGTGTTCTGTAAATTTGCTGAATTTGTTTCTTAATTTTAACAAGTTTTTTTTTTGGAGCCTTTAGAATTTTCTCTGTATAAGATCATGTCATCTTGAAATAGACACACTTTCACTTCTTTTCCAATTTGGATGCCTTTTATTTCTTTTTCTTACCCAATTGCTCTGGCTAGGACTTACAGACTTTTTCAGAAACCCCCCAGAGTAATCTAGGGGAGTCCACTGTCACTAGATCTACTTTATAAGAAACCCTAAAGGGAGCTCCTCAAACTGAAATGCAATAAGACTAATTAGTATCATGAAACCATATGTAGTTATAAAAAGTCACTGGTAACTATACAGTCAAATTCAAAATACTCCTAATACTGTAATGATGCAGTATAATCCCTTTAGCTTTTAAAAGGTTAAAAGACAAAAAATACTACAAATAAATATAATTACAAAATATACAAAGAAAGAAACTCTGACATCAAAAAACATAAGTGGAGGGGAGTAAAGTGTAGGGTTTTTGTATATGATTGAAGTTAAGTTGTTATCAACTTAAAATAGACCATTATAACTACAATCATGCATTTCTTAATGCAGATATGTTCTGAATAATGCAATTTTGTCATGGTGTGAATATCATAGAGTATACTTACACAAAATTAGATAATACTACCTAACACACACCCAGGCTATATGGTATAACCTATTGTTTCCAGGCTACAAATCTGTACAGCACTGTACTATACTGAATGCTATAGGCAACTGTAATACAATCATAAGCATTTGTGTATCTAATGTATCTAAACATATGAAAGGTACAATAAAAATGTTATAACCTTATGGGACCACCGTTGTATATGTGGCCCATCATTGACCAAAACATCCTTGTGTGGCACACGATAGCATACAATGTTTTATGTAAGCCTCATGATAATCACAAAGACAAACATGTAACAGATACACAAATGAGAATTTTACCACATGTTTAAAAAAGAATTAATACAAAGGCACAGCAAAGAATCAAAGTATACCACTACAGAAAATAATCAAAGTAATCAAATCATGCACAGCAAGAGAGAAATAAAAGAACAAAAAAACTACAAAATGCCTATCAATAGTTACTTTAAATATCTGTGGACCAAATTAGTGAAACAAAAGACACAGAGTGGCTGAATGGATAGTAAAACAAGAACCAAATATATGCCACCTATAAGAGACTCACTTCACCTTTAGAGACACACATAGACTGAAAGAGAGGGAACAAAAAAAGACAAAGAGTAGCTATTCTTACAACAAACAAAATAGACTTTAAGTCAAAAACTGTAACAAGAGACAAAGAAAGTCATTATAGAATGATACAAGGGTCAATTCATCAAGAGGATATAACTACTGCAAATATATATTCTCCCAACATTGGAGCGCCTAATTATATAAAGCAAATATTAACAAATCTGAAGAGAGAAGTAGACAACAATAATACAATAACAGTAGGGGACTTCCATATCCCACTTTCAACAATGGATTGATCATTCAGACAGATAATCAATAAAGAAACAGCTGACGTGAACTACACTATAGATCAAATGGACCAGACATATACATGACATTCCTTTCCAAAACAGCAAAATACACATTCTTCTCGAGCATACACAGTACATTCTCCAACATAGGTCATATATTAGGCCAGAAAACAAGTCTTAGCAAATTTAAGAAGATTGAGATCTCACCAAGTATTCTTTTTGACTACAGTGGCATGAAACTGAAAATTAAAAACAGGAGAAAACTTACAAAAGTGACAAATATGTGGAAATCAACCAACACACTCCTCAATAACCAGTAGATCAAAGAAAACATCAAAAAAGAAAGAAAATATCTTGAGACAAACTAAAATGAAAGCACGACATACTAAAACTTATGAGATGAAGCAAAAGCCATTCTAAGAGAGGGAAGTTTATACAGATAAATGCTAAATAAAGAAAAAAGATCTCAAATAAACCTCAAAAAATAGAAAAAAATATCAAGCCCAAAATTAGAAGAAGGAAATAACAAAGATCATAGCAGAAATAAATGAAATAGACTAGAAAAACAATAGAAAAGATCAATGAAACGAAGAGCTGATTTTTTGAAAAGATAATAAAAATTGACCAACCTATCACTAGGCTAAGAAAAAAGAAATCTCAAGTAAATAAAATTAGAACAAAAAAGGAGATATTAAAATTGGTACCATAGGAATACAAAGGATAATAATAGTCTAAACAACTATGTGTCAACAAATTGTTTAACTTAGAATAGAGAAATTTCTAGAAACATACATCCACTAAGACTGAAACATGAAGAAATAGAAAATAAAAACAGATAAATAATGAGGAAAAATATTGAGTCAGTAGTCAAAAAGCTCCTGAAAAAGGAAAATCCAAGACCAGATAGCTTAGTGGAGAATTCTACCAAATGTTTGAAGAAGAATTAATACCATTTCTTCACAAACTCTTCCAAAAGTTGAAGAGGAGGGAACACTTCCAAACATTTTTTATGAGGCCAGCATTACCCTGATAACAAAGACAGAAAAGGACACTACAAGGATGACAGATATTTTTAAGGTACAAATGATGTATTGTTGGAATTGAAAATACAGGCTTTGTTAGTACAAAGATTTGTGTGTGGATAGATGGATGTGTATTGGTGTGTGCATGCATACATATACAAGCTTACCTTGTTTTATTGCACTTCACTTTATTATGCTTCTCGGATACTGCAGTTTTTACAGGTTGAAGGTTTGTGGCAACCGTGCACCAAGCAAGTCTACCAGTGCCACTTTTTGGTAGCATGTGCTTATTTTGCACCTCTGTGTTACATCTTTGTAATTCTTGTAGTATTTCAAATGTTTTGTTATTATTATATCTGTTATGGTGATCTGTTATCAGTGATCGTTGATATTACTATTGTCATTGTTTTGGGGCATCACAAGCCATGGTCCAAAAGACAATGAGCCTAATTGATACATATGTGTATTCGAATGGTTCCATCCATCTGCCCTTCCTCCATCTCCCCCTCTCCTCAGGTCTGTTTTCTGAGACACAGCAATATTGAAATTAGGCCAATTAATAACTCTATAAAGGCCTCTGTGTTCAAGTGAAAGCAAGAGTCACACATCTCTTATTATAAATCTAAAGTGAGAAATGATTAAGCTGAGTGAGGAAGGTATGTTAAAAGCCGAGACAGGCCAAAAGGCCCAGGCTGGTCTCGAACTCCTGACCTCAAGCAATCCACCTGCCGCGGCCTCCCAGGTAGCTGAGATTAAAGGCATGAGCCACCATGTCCAGCTTCTATGCATTATTTTAAATGGAGTATTGAAGACTCTATTACTGTAGAACTATTTCTAACTTCAATTCTGTCAATATTTGGGTCACAGGCCTTAATGTTATTACACGCTAGTCTGATGCTCACGGCCAGGACATTTTGTTTTCCTGTTGGACATAAACAATCTCACAGAATATCAACTTCAGAAGGTTAATCTGAGACCGTGATAAGTGCAAACAAAAACAAGGGCACTTTATAATGTTGTCTAAGTGCAGATAAAAAACAAGGTCTTGATGCCACCCACAAAATACTTAATAATCATATTGCTCCTGCTTTCTGACAGCATCCAATCTAAAGTCTTCACTTTCTGAGATCCTGTCCGAAATCAACCAATTAAAGCCCAAATCGTATAATAGTTTCTCTCTAACTCCTCCCACTGAGATGACCCATAGTACCCCATTCCTTGCTGCAATGTAATTATATTTAATTACAAGTGTGCTCCTGGTGGTCTTTAACTGAAGGGCACTGACTGGGTCACTGGTGAAGTTCCCCGCAGGAACTGAGTCAGACCCCATCTCAGGGCCCCGCACAAGATAGGTGCCTGCACTAAGGCGTGGACCCTCGCGACAGCCCTGGCCCGTCTTGACGGGCGAGGGTTACTGTACTTGTCCCAACCGTACAGATGAGAAAGCTGAGACTCAGGGCGAGCAACCCGGGTCCCAGCGGAGCGCCGGGCACGCGCCGACACTTCCGCACCAGTCGCGGTGGCCACCACTGTGCGCGGAGATGGCTGCGACGCGTGCGCAGGTAAAGTCCATCCGTGCCTTGCCTCCCACCGGCGCCTTCCACGGCCTCTGGTTTTGTCCCCGCCAGCGGCTCCGATTCTATCGCGTCCTCTTCCAGTCTAGTGCTTTTTTCCAGATCTCGATCCCAAACTCCCTCCTGCCAGAATCTGGACCCGAATCCACCCATTGCCCAGTTTCCGCTGCCGCTGGAGAGAATCTCTGAGGTCCCCAGGACAGCCTGCCTGCACGGAAGAGATGCCTCCTCAGTATGGCCGCCCCCGGAGAGGAGCGATTAAGTGCAGACCTCCATGTTGCTCTTGAGCCTGAGCGGCTTCAGGGAGCCATGTTTGTTACTGGCGGGCGCCGGCCTCACTGAGCATGTGCAGCCCTGGCCGGGCGGCCTCAAAGTTCTGACATCACAGGGCGGTTCCTGAAGTGGACGTAGTTGTAAGAGCTAGTTATTTTAGACAATGCCTCTGGGATCAGGGACTCTAATCTGGAAATAGGTAGTAGGAGAGGTCGGTGATGCAGTCTCTGGGTCAGAGACCTGAGCTATACGGGGTTAGAGAGGGGCCCTGGGCAGGCGAGTCTCTGGGGAGTGTGGTGAGAATCCTTGTGTAAGATGCTGGGAGGAGGTGGGGTCAGGGCTGGGGTCCGTGGGCCGACGGGTTGGGGGATGGCCAGCGTCAGGGATCAGTAGTAGAGATTCTATGTGCCCTGATCGCCAGTAGAGGTTTTAAATACAGAGTATTCATGAGTTTAGCAATGTTATTCGCCTCTCATAATTTAAATAATTTGAAGTTTTCCCCAATAACTAGTGTCTTAGAAGTCATGAAAATTTCAGAAAATGACAGGTCTTCTGAGTTCGTGATGGGAGTTGGGCAGCAGTCGCATACGAGCACCTGGAGAGTCCTTGCCAGTTCTTTGGGGATGGGGAGCTCTTAAGACTGCCCTGAGACCGCCCTTTGACCTCATTGTGGTCCTTTCTAGATTAAATGCTGTTTTCCATGACCGTCTCTGTTCTTCCCATACGCGAATGGCAGGCATCCAGATCTCCAAGAATAGAGGATTAGGAGAGACTCCACCACCTATGTCCTCACAGTTAATTATCGATTTGTGTCACTTGCCCATTTTCTCACTTCCTGTTTGTGTGTCAAGGAGTATTAATAAATCTTTGCCTATTTAAAGATATTAGCCTTGGATTTTCAAATATTGCATATTTTGACATGTAAAAATTTGTTAGTTTTATTTTTTCAACCGATCTGACCTGTATAGTTGGGCTTGAGGAAGCTTCCTCATTGTACATGTTACTATGGATTTTCTAATATTAACACAGGGTTGTATTTTTTCCATATAACTTTCTATTGAATTTCTTTTTCCATATGATAGGTGGTGAAGGTTTAGCCCAGTAAAGCAGAGAGGTTAAGAGGTTAGATTGGGGGCTCTGGAGCCAGACCTATGTAGATCCGAGTCCTGGCTCTGGCACTTGAAAGCCGTGTGACCTTGGTTAAGATACTTAGCCCCTCTCTGCCAAATGGAGAAATAAGGGCACCTACCCCGTAGGGTAGTTGTGTGATTACACAAGTTAATACACTTCAATCACTAGCAAGAAAGTGAATGTCAAGCTGTATTTGTTCAGGCAGCCATATGGTAGCCCCACCTCCTTAGTAAACTGAGGTATTGAAGTATCTTCTTTTTCTTTCAGAAAATATTTGTCAAGCACCTTCTGTGTTCTAAGAACTGTTCTAGAGCTTTGCATGCTATGGAGGTCTAGAAATTCACATTATGGTGGCAGGTGACAGACAATACAAAGAGATAAAGCAATTTCATATAGTGATAACCTAGGGAGGAGTGCTAAAAGGAGCCAAGGTGTAGTGGTGACTGGAAGGTGACCAGGGAAACCACTGTAGGGTTTCTAAGTGATGAGACCTGTGACAAATCCCTGTGGTCAGCAGCAGGCATTGGATATGTAACTTTATTCTGTCCCATTGATCTTGTAGTCAACCCTGGTCTGTTCTGTATTGTTTTAATTACATAATCTTTGTAATAATCTTTAATACCTGGTGGAGTGCTCTGTTTACTTATTTCTGCGTAATTAACCACCCCTAAGCTTAACTTACTCATGGTTCTGCAGGGTGACTGCTCTCCATGGTTCTAGGTGGTTCTGCATGGGGCCTCTCACATGTGCTACAGTCAAACATTAGCCGGGGCCACAGTCATCTGAAACTCACTTACACGGCTGACAATTGATGTTGGCTGTTGCCTGGAGAAGACATATGTGGCCTGGTGGAATGGAATGGTGACTAGATTCAAGAAAGAGCTTCCCAGGAGCAAGGCTACCAAGAGACCGAAGTAGAGGCTTCAGTTTCTTTAAAAAAAAAAAAAAAAATCGGGCCAGGCGCGATGGCTCACGCATGTAATCCCAGCACTTTGGGAGGCCAAGGCAGGCAGATCACAAGGTCATGAGATCGAGACCATCCTGGCCAACATAGTGAAACCCGTCTCCAATAAAAAAAAAAAATACAAAAATTAGCTGGGCATGGTGGTGTGTGACGGTAGTCCCAACTACTTGGGAGGCTGAGACAGGAGAATCTCTAAAACCTGGGAGGCGGAGGTTGCAGTGAGCTGAGATTACACCACTGCACTCAAGACTGGCAATAGAGGGAGACTCCATCTCAAAAAACAAAACAAAACAAAAAAAAAAAAACAAGAAATCCAATAGTAGAATTTCCAGAATGGAATTTATGTCATATTCTATGGATCGAGCAAGTTGCAAGGCAGCCAGATTCAAGGGGAAGGGAGCTATTCCTCACCTCTTGAGAAGCAATGTGTGTTGAGGAAGGGAAAGAATTGATGGTAGCTGTCTTTGACTTCTACCATACAGAGCAAGGTCTCCACACTCCTTTCTCCTGTAATAATTTTCCATTTGAAAATTTTCCTTGCAATTCTCACACCTTTATTATTTCATATAAATTTTACAATCAATTTTTTTCTTGTCTAGATAACCATGCCATTTAGATTAAAATTGCATTACATTGCAACTTTTGAGAAACTATGGGAGGAGAATTGGCAACCTTATAATATTGAATTTGCTCATTAAGGAACATAGTTTCTCTGTTTATTTAGGTGTTATATTTTTCATAACATACATGTTGGTATTTCTACCCAGGCTTTTCTCTTTGTTTTGTCCTGTAACCCATGAATGAGACTGCACTGTCTGTGTGATTGGGCAGTTGCCCAAAGTTTAAGGTGTTAACATGCATTAATTCACTTAATCACTCCTCATTTCCTCCTTCCCTCAACCCCTGACAACCATGAATCTGCTTTCTGTCTCTAGATTTGCCTATTCTGGACATTTTATATAAATGTGTCATCCAATATCTGGTCTTTTCTGACTGGCTTCTTTCACTTAGCAGGATTCTATGGTTTATTGATGTTCATTCATTGTGTAGCCTGTATCAGTACTTCATTCCTGTTTATGGCTGAGTAATGTTCCACTGTATGTACATATGTATGTATACCACACTTTGTATATCCATTTATTTACTGGAGGATATCTGGGTTATTTACAGTATATTTCAGGAGTCCCCCAGATCATCCTCCCCCTTGATATACTGCTCTTTGTATCTTATATGACCTGTGCAGAACTATTTGTCTGGAAATTAGGTGATGGTTAACTCAATATAGTTCTTCTAAAGACTCATTTTCCGTTGGTATTACATCCTGAGGAGACCTTAACTCAATCTCCCAATACATTTGATCATCAATATCAGTATTACCACATGACTTATTTACATGAGGTAATCAAATCTAACCAGCCATGCCAGTGTTACCCATATTGCATGTTGTGGTAGTAGATGCAGCCCCCCGAAATAAAAGTCAAAAGATGCTGGCACATTCCTGAGGTTCTTCTCAGCCACTAACAATTGGTGTAGTTCATCATCACCTGGAATGACCAAAATGTCTCCCATGGAAATGCAGCTCAGCTCTGTAGGCTTCCATTTAACTTTGTCAGGTTCCGAGGCAGGGCTGGCTTGAGTGGTCTTGTTTCCACTTTGGCTATGATGAATAATGCTGCTGTGAACATTCAGGTATACGTTTTTGTGTGGTTTCATTTCTTTTAAGTATATACCTTGGAGTGTAATTACTGGATCATATGATAACTCTGCTTTAATTTTTGAGAAACTACCAAAATGTTTTCCAAAACAGACAAGATTTTACATTCCCTCAGCATTGAATGAAGGTTCTTATCCAGTTTCCTGTTTTTGCTGAGACTTCTTATTGTTTGTCTTTTGAATTTAGTTATCTCATTGGGGTGAAGTGGTGTATCATTGTGTTTTGATTTGCATTTCCCTAATAATGAATGTTATTGAGCACCTTCTCACATGCTTATTGGCCATTTTTCATCTTTTTGAAGAAATGTCTATTCATCTTTTGCCCATTTTTAAATTGAGTTGTCTTTTTATTGAGTTGTAAGAGTGGTTATATCGTCTGGAACATGTGTTCCTTATCAGATATAGGACTTATAAGTTTTTGTCCCATTCTGTGGTTGTCCTTATTTTCTTATGTAACCTTTGTATTAGTCTGTTTTCATGCTGCTGATAAAGACATACCTGAGACTGGACAATTTACAAAAGAAGGAGGTTTATTGGACTCACAGTTCCATGTGGCTGGGGAGACCACACAATCATGGCGAAAGATGAAAGGCAAGGAGGAGCAAGTCACGTCTTACATGGATGGCAGCAGGCAAACAGAGAGCTTGTGCAGGGAAACTCTCATTTTTAAAACCATCAGATCTCATGAGACTCATTCACTATCATGAGAACAGCACAAGAAAGACCTGCCCCCATAATTCAGTCACCTTCCACTGGGTTCCTCCCACAACACATGAGAATTCTGGGAGTTACAACTCAAGATGAGATTTAGGTGGGGACACAGCCAAACCATGTCGACTTTGAAACACAGAACTTTTTAATGAAATCGAACTGATCTATTTTTTGTTTTGTTGCTTGAGCTTTTGGTGACTGCTATGGTTTGAAATACGTTCCCACAAAATTCATGTTTGGAATGCTTATATTCCTGTTGGTGGGAATATAAAACCATACATCTGGTATGGAAAACAGTATGGTGATTCCTCAAGAAATTAGAAACAGAATGACCCTATGATCCAGCATTTCCACTTCTGGGTGGAATACCAAAATAATTGAAAGCAGGGTCTCAAAGAGATATCTGTACACCCGTGTTCATAGCAGCATTAGACACAATAGCCAAAAGTGGAAATAATCCAAGCATTCATTGAGGGATGAATGGAAAAACAAAATCTGACATATACATACATACAGTGGAATATTATTCAGCTTGCAAAAGGAAGAAAATTCTGACATATGCTATAACATGGATGCACCTTGAGTACATTATGCTAGGTGAAATAAGCCAGTCACAAAAACAAATACTGCATGATTCCATTTAAATGAGGGGCCTAGAATATCAACTTCATAGACAGAAGTTAGAATGGTGGTTGCCAGGGGCTGGGAGGAGGGGGTAGGGGTTGGGTTTTAATAAATATCATTTCAGTTTTACAAGATGAAGAGAGTTTTGCAGATGGGTTGTGGGGATACTTGTACAACATTATCAATGTATTTAATACCACTGAATTGTACACTTAAAATGGTTAAGATGGTAAATTTTATGTGTGTTTTAACACAATAAAAACTGAAAAAAGGGATATATGTTACCCTAAATAAAAAATTCGTATGCTGAACTCAGAACCCCCAGTACCTAAGAACATGACCTTATTTGGAAATGGGATTGTTGTTAATGTAATTAGTTAAGATGAGGTCATGCTGTGATAGGGTGGGCCCCCTAATCCAATATGATTTGTGTCTTTATAAAAAAGGGAAATTTGTGCACAGAGATAACACAGGGGATATGCCATATGAAGATGAAGGCAGAATTCCACAAGCCCAGGAATGCCAAAGATTGCCAGCAAACCACCAGAAGCTAGGAGAGAAGTGTGGATTAGATTCTTTCTCACAGCCCTCAGAAGGAACCAGCCCTGCCAAGAACTTGATCTCAGACTTCTAGTCTCCAGAACTGTGAGACAGTGCATTTTGTTTTGTAAGTCAGCCACATGGTTTGTGGCACTTTGTTATGGCAGCCCTAAGAGACGAAGACAATATGCAACATGGTATGTCCATTATAGGACACTGTGGGCCATAAATGTGTTCTTTGGCCTGAAGAAATAAAACTTGGTGGTCCAAGTTGATGTCTTATCATCTGTTCCAGTTCTTTTATGGTATTTTTGGCATTTGAATCTAATGACTATGCAAAGCCCAGTCCAGAGAATGTGTCAGGACCCATTATAGCCTCCCAGGGATACTGGCTTCAGTCTGGTATAATCTACTTGTTAGCTATGAGTGGTGCCTTCCCACTGGGAATCTGCCCCATAGCCACCTGCGGTCTCTGTCTTCCTGCTGTCAGATAGGACAGTTCTTGTTGGCATTTGGTGCCTCTGAGGGTGGAGGAGGGATGTGTTGCTGAGCAGCCCATCCCTGCACGGCTGCAGCTCCCCTGTGTCCACTCCTTCATTAAGCCCAGGTGGCCACCTCAAGGTCACCAGGATATCCACCTACCAGATCTGATCACTGATCCTGGGAGGGGTTCTTCAGGTGGGCATTGACATGACCTACTTTAATGTGCCCTTTAAATTCCTGCAGTGCTGTGCTCCATGTGGGCATCCTTTCACAGCCCAGTTTGCCATTGCCCCTCTTCCTGGTCACATGGCCAGGCCATTGGCCACTGCCCATGAGTCAGTAAAGTAAAAACCAAAATGTAGAAGATCCTATCATTGTTCAATTCTTCCATCCCAGGAAGGAGTGCAACGTGTAATTCATCTCACTGGGTTGATTTGTTCTTGCCTTTTTCAATAAGAATTTTCCCATTACTGCTCATGGTGTGCATCCAGGCCACACCGATGCAAGGGGTGGGGTCCCAAGGCCTTGGGCAGCTCTGCCCCATGGCTCTGCAGGGTACTGCCCCAGTGACTGCTTCCGTGGGCTGGCATTGAGTGCCTGTGGCTTTTTCAGGCACACAGTGAAAGCTTTCAGTGGATCTACCATTCTCTGGCCTGCAGGACAGTGGCCCTCTTCTCACAGCTCCACTAGGCAGTGCCCCAGTGGGGACATTGAGTGGGGCCTCCAAACCCACATTTCCCCTCCAGACTGCTTTAGTAAAGGCTCTCCATGAGGGCTCTGACCCTACAGCAGACTTCCTCCTGGACATCCAGGCATTATCATACAACCTTTACAATCTAGGTGGAAACTCCCAAGCCTCAACTCTTGCCTTCCTTGCACCTGTAAGGTTAAAACCACATGGAAGCCACAAAGGCTTCTTATGGCTGCACCCTCTGATGCAGTGGCCTGAGATGTATCTGGGGCCCTTTTAGCCAAAGCTGGAGCTGGAGCAGCTGGGATTCAGGGTGACATGTCCCGAGGCTGTACACAACAGTGGGGTCCTGGGCCTAGGCCATGAAACCATTTTTCCCTCCTAATCTTTCAGGCCTGTGATGGGAAGGGCTACTGTGAAGATCCCTGAAATGCCCTGGAGCCATTTTCCCCATTGTCTTGGCTATTCACATTCTGCTCCTCTTTACTTATGCAAGTTCCTGCAGCTGAGTTGAATGTCTTACCAGAAATTTGGTTTTTCTTTTCTACCACATGGTCAGGCTGCAAATTTTCCAATCTTTTATGCTCTGCTTCCCTTTTAAATATAAGTTCCAATTTCAGACCATCTCTTTGTGAATGCATATGAGCACATGCTGTTAGAAGCAGCCAAGTTACCTCTTGAATGCTTTGCTGTTTAGAAATTTCTTCTGCCAGATGCCCTAAATCATCTCAAGTTCAAAGTTCCACAGTTTCCTAGAGTAGGAGCACAATGCCACCAGTCTCCTTGCTAAAACATAGCAAGAGTGACTGCAAACTCCAGTTCCCAGTAAGTTCCTCACCTCCATCTGGGACCACCTCAGCCTGGATTTCACTGTCCATATCACTATATGAGCATTTCAGTCACAACCATTCAGCAAGTCTCTAGGAAGTTCCAAACTTTTCTTCCTGTCTTCTGTTTTTTTGTTTTGTTTTCATTTTTGTTTTTTTCAGATGGAGTCTCACTCTGTTATCCAGGCTGGAATGCAGTGGCACAATCTTGGCTCACTGCAACCTCTGCCTCCTGGGTTCAAATGATCCTCCTAGCTCAGCTTCCTGAGTAGCTGGGATTACAGGCATGTGCCATGATGCCCGCCTAATTTTTTTTTGTATTTTTAGTAGAGACAGAGTTTCACCATGTTGGCCTGGCTGGCTTTGAACCCCTGACCTCAAATGATCCACCTGCCTCACCCTCCCAAAGTGCTGGGATTGCAGGCATGAGCTACCATGCCCAGCCATCATCTTCGTGTCTTCTTATAAGCCTTCCAAACTGTTCCAACCTCTGCCTATTACCTAAGTCCAAACTCGCTTCCACAGTTTCAGGTATCTTTGTAGCAATGCCCTACTTCTCTGGTACCAATTTTCTGTATTAGTTTGTTCTCACATTGCTATAAAGAACTACTTGAGACTGGGTAATTTATAAAGAAAAAAAGGTTTAATTGGCTCATGGTTCCACAAGCTGTACAGGAAGCATGGCTGAGGAGGCCTCGGGAAACTTACAATCATGGTGGAAGGTGAAAGGGAAGGAAGCATATCTTCATATGGACAGCAGGAGCGAAGGGGAAGTTACTATACAGTATTAAACAACCAGATCTCATGAGAGCCCTATCACAAGAACAGCAAGGGGGATGTCCACCCCTATGATTCAATAACTTCCCACCAGGGTCCTCCTCCAACACTGGAAATTACAATTCGACATGACATTTGGCTGGGGACTCAGAGCCAAACCATATCACCAACCCTATAAAGAAAGCGAGGCACTGATGTCACACTGCTGGTGGATCTGAGACTTGATCTCAGGCCAGCCTGATTCCTAAGTGGCGTTCTTACCCTATCGCCTCAGGATCAGCGAGAGCTCTATGGAGCCTGTACATTGCTAAAGAACAAGTTGAAAGAATTTTATTTCCAACAGTAGGGCTGATAAGGACCAGCTGAAAACAACTAAAGCTTTTGGAATACATATCAAGAACCTCTTAAAAATGTGTCAATGAGCTACAAAATAAGAGTTCCAAAAAGCTAAAAAAGTTTTAAAATGGAAGTGAAACCCAAAGAAGTAACTAAGGCACTGATGCCACTTTTCACCCTTAAGATATTTGCCTGTCAAACTAAACTTTGCTGTTTTTCACAGCCTGAGGTGGAAAAGGGGCAGCAGAACAGCAGACAAAGCTGAGGGCCTGCCCAAGTGGGAGGGGCTAAGAGGAGACATCATAAAGTGAGATCCAAAAGGACAGACTTAGTGTAAGGGTGAACTATGAATAAACCTGTCCGCCTCCCCCTATATGCTGCCCTTGACCCCTGCTTCCCTAGGAACAGTGAGGAACATTGGGTATCCTGAGAGAAAACATCTCCCCTGAGAGTTTTATGTGTATGTATATATATATAGCCCTTTAACTGGTTTGTTCACACAACCTGGGTGGTCTAAAATGTCTCAAGCTTCAAATTTACAGCAATATCAGCTTTTTGGTGCCTTCTAGGTGACTGACAGATGCAAAATGGATTGTCTGTGGAGGAACTCTGAGATACTTTCAAGGAATATAAGTTCACAATAAAAAATCACAAATGTAAAATCGGCAAGAGCCAGCAGAAACAATGGACAGAAGGAGCAGGCCTGCAAAAACTTAAGACAGTCAAGTTACCAAAGACAGTACAAAGTGTGTTTTATACTTAAAGAAACAAAGGAGTTGAAATAACTTGAGCATGAAAATAACCAAATAGATTGGGGAAAGTACCAAGTGGAAACGAAATGAAAAGTATCATAATTGAAATTGAAAGTTCAATGGATTGGTTTAACTAACGGTCATCAAAAAGAGAATAATAGATGAAGAAATAAAGAAGTTTTCAGACTCGAAAAAGCTGAACGACTTTACTACCTGCAGAACTGCACTATAAGAAAAGTTAAGGGATGTCCTTCAGGCATAAGGAAAACGATACTAATGGCAGCGGTGTGCCATCTGGAGCAGCCACTGTTATCACGCCAGCTGCATTGTGGAGGCACAAGTGGTGGTGGCAGGAGTGGCTGTGGGAGCAGCAGTGGTAGTGGTGGGTCCCCTGTGCCCTACATCCCTGAGGCAGCTGACTGCACCACCCCAACCCTTGCACAACTGGGCAGGACCCACTGCAGGCCCGGAACCTCCGCCGTGCCTTCAACCTCGCTGTCTGCTGCGTCTCAGGAGTCTGTGAGCTGATAGTGCAGCCAGGACTCTTGGGGTGGCTCCAGGAGCATTGGGTTTGTTTGCGCGGGGTTGGCTGAGGCCACCAGCCACCCGCACCTTGCCTGCTGCCACTAAGGGGAAAATGCAGACCAGTGGTATGGCCAGGGCTGCGTGCTTTATGGAGCCAGAAAGTTGGTAGAGTGGGAGCTTCCCAGGTGCAACTGCAGCCACCCAAGCTGTGGCTGCTACCAGGGCACTCCTGTGCTCTTGGGAGCCAAGAGTAGGCAGGAGCCCTGCCCTCCCAAGTGCAGCTGCAGCCACCCAAGCTGCAGCTGTGGACCCAGGAATCTCTGTACTCTTGGGGGCCCAGGAATGCACCCCTGTCCCTGCAGGCTAGGAAGTGCCTGCTCCCACTGTCTGTGTTCTCC
The DNA here is from genome assembly GCF_028858775.2 of Pan troglodytes. NCBI lineage: Eukaryota > Metazoa > Chordata > Mammalia > Primates > Hominidae > Pan > Pan troglodytes. The sequence continues at coordinate 55,466,298 of NC_072409.2, read as the reverse complement.
TCACTGTTAGCATCTGCTCCCGTCACAGTTCACAACCTGGGGCACTGTCTCTCTCTCAGCACTTTCGCATCCCAGCTGCATGTGTGCATGCTTGGAGTAGTGCTGACATGCCAGCCCCTTGGCCCCCTTTGGACTGTGGAGGCTGACAAGCATGGGAAGGAGGCTGAAGTGGGGCTGAGGACAGCTTGGCACTGGCCTGCAGGTACTCCTTGGCATGAATAACGTGGGTGGCATGAACAATGCCAGGAGGCAAACAGGCTCTTGGGTGGAAGGGAGCAGGTTCCCAATGAAGCCCCACCTGCAAGCTGGGGTGGGGATGAAGCCTGGGGGGTGGGCCGCCAGTCTTCAGGGAGGAGCTACCCTCTCTGCTGAGAGCTGAAGAGACAACGGGATGACCTGCCTGCAGAGAGGAGCTGCCCTCTCTGCTGAGAGCTCAGTACTCAACAGGACACCCTGGCTATGGAGAGGAGTTACCCACTGCGGGTCTCCTCTGAGCTGTCTTATCTCTCAGTAAAGCTCCTCTTCATCTTGTTCACCTTCCACTTGTCTGCGTATATCATTCTTCCTGGTCGCAGGACAAGACCTGGAGACCTGCTGAATGGCGGAGCTAAAATAGCTATAACACAAACAGTGCTGAAACATGACCCTTGTTTGTCACATTGCAAGCAATGAGAAGAGAAAAGAGAAGAGCTGTGGCTCTTCATGGAGTCCAGACCTAGGAACTCCGAGCCAGGGCTGTGACACCCTCTTTAGGGCTCTGTGGGTTCCTGGCATCTCCAAGGTTCTGGGCACCACCACATTCCCTGGTGTCAGCCGTGGAAGCTGCTTATGGTATGCCTGGTGCATGGAGCTGGCACCCGTGCCAGTGCCTGAAGCTGCCTGCCCATCGCCTATCCCCCCTCAGCCGGCATGCCTGGCTGTGTGCAGTGGCCGGACCCCATGCTTGCTCACACACCCCTTGCTGCTCTGTGCCTGGCTCACCCTTGGCAGACATGCGATCCAGGCTCATAGTGGGAACTGAGCACAGCCTGCCAGGCCGAGTGGGTGGAACAAGACCAGAGATCCAGAGCAAAACTCGGGCAAAGGCGCCACTGGCCATAGAGGCTTTTGGCTGATGAAGTGATACCCCAAGCATCCCGTAACAATACCAGATGGAAATCTGGATCCACACAAAGAAATGGTCTACACCAGAAATAGTAACATCGTGTATCTATACCAGAAATAGTAACAACATGGATATATACTTTATATTATTTAAACTTCTCTAAAAGATAATTGTTTAAAAAATAAAGTAATATGCAGTTTATAATATATGTAAAAGTAAAATGGATGACAATAAGAGCTTAAAGACTAAAAGGGGGGAAGTTTACTATTCTCAGATTCTTAAACTGTACATGATGTGATCTACTGTCACCTGAAGGTCAGCCGTGATCCGTTAAAGATGTACACTGTAAACCCTGGAGCCACCACTAAGATAACAAACCAAAAGATTATAGCTATTAAACTAACAAAGGAGATCAAATGGAATCATAAAAATATATTGGGTAAATCCAAAAGAAGACAGAAAAAGACGTAAAAGAGAATAAAGGACAGATGGGATGAGTAGAAAACAATAGCAAGATAAGAGACTCAACCATATTAGGAATTACATTACATTTAAATTGATTTAGAAGACAGGTTGTCAGATTGGATTTTTTTAAAAGCTGGTTTTATTTTGCTTACAAGAAATGTACTTTATTTATTTACTTATTTTTGGAGATGGAGTTTTGTTCTTGTTGCCCAGGCTGGAGTGCAATGGAGTGGAACAGCGTGATCTCACTGCAACCTCTGCCTCCCGGGTTCAAGCGATTCTCCTGCCTCAGCCTCCCAAATAGCTAGGAATACAGGCCCCTGCCACCACACCCAGCTAATTTTTGCATTTTTAGTAGAGACAGAGTTTCACCATCTTGGCCAGGCTGGTCTCAAACTCCTGAAATCAGGTGATCCACCTGCCTTGGCCTCCCAAAGTGCTGGGATTACAGGTGTGAGCCACCACACCTGGCCAAGAAATGTAGTTTAAATATAAAGATGCAAATAGGTTAGATGTAAAAGGATAGAAAAAGATATACCATGCCAAGACTAGTCAAAAGAAAGCTGAGGTGGCTATACGAATGCCAAAATAGACTTCAGAGCAAAGACTATTACCAGGGATTAAAGAGATTATTTCTTACTGATAATGTGGTTAGTTAATGAAGAAGACATAACAAACCTATGTGTTTTTGTACCCAACAACAAAGCTTCAAAGTGTATGAAGAAAAGTAATAAAACAATACGTAGAGATAGAGATAACCATCAGAGATTTTAATCCCACTCTCAACACTTCATAGAATAAATAGGCAATAAATCAGCAAGAATGTATTAGACTTGAACACCACCATCAACTAACTTGACCTGATTTATATTTATAGAATACTCCACCCTATAAAAGCAAAATACACATTTTGTCAACTGTGCACGGAATATTTATGGAGATAGACCACATTATAGCCCATTAAAAACCTCAATAAATTAAAAAGTATTCAACTACAAAGTATGTTATCAGGCCACAATGGAATAAAGTTAAAAACCAGTAACAGAAAGATCCTTTAAAAATCCCCAAATATTTGGAAATTAACTCACTTCTAAATAACTCATAGGTCAAAGAAGAAATCTAAAGGAATATTAGAAAGTTATTTGAAGTTACTGGAAATAGAAAAACAACATAGAATTTGTCGGTTGTCACTGAAGAAGTACCTGAAGGGAAATTTATGATATTACTATATTAGAAAAGAAGAAGGGTCTCAGATCAGCAATCTCAGTTTCTAATTTAAGAATATCGCCCAGGCGCAGTGGCTCACGCCTGTAATCCTAACACTTGGGGAAGATCGAGGTGGACAGGCACCTGAGGTTGGGAGTTCGAGACCAGCCTACGGAACATGGTGAAACTCCGTCTCTACTAAAAATACAAAAATTAGCTGGGTATGGTGGCTGGCACCTGTAATCCCAGCTACTTGGGAGGCTGAGGCAGGAGAGTCACTTGAACCCAGGAGGTGGCGGTTGCAGTGAGCCGAGATTGTGCCACTGCACTCCAGCCTGGGTAACAGAGCAAGACTCTGTCTCAAAATATATATGAGGAAGAGCAAATTAAATCTAAAGTAACCAGCAGAAAAGGAATAATAAAGATCAAAATGGGAATCAATGAAATAAAAAAAGGAAAAAAAAATCAATGAATCCAAAAACGTGTTCTTTGGGAAAAATCAATGAAAACGACAAATCTCCAGCTGGATTGATTGGGAAAAAAGAGAAAATTATGAATATAAAAAGGGGATGACTGACATCACTAAAGATCTGGCAGAGGTAGTGCTCATCAGGATTCTCCACTGCAGTTTCTCTTTTTCCCCCTCTTCCATACCGTCCTCTTTGGAGAATAAGTCACTGTGTGCAGCCCACACTTAAGGAGTGGGGAGTTATTCTCGCCCTCCTTTGGGATGGAATATATAACATAATTCATTTGAAATCCTGCATGTGAAATTTATCTCCTTTCCCTCATTCATTAACTTATTTAATCATTTATTTATATCAGTATGCACTCAAGAATATTTATTTTATCTAATACTGCTCTATTTTGTTGCCCTTTACACACATGGAATCTTCCGTATTGCCACAGGTGCCATCAGATCTCCAGCATTTGCACATACTGTTTCCTCTCTGGGATTCCCACATGCCAGGCATTAGGTCAAGCTCCACGGGACTCCCTGAGATGGATCAGACATAGATCCCACCATGAGTACCTCACAGTCCGGCTGGGAAGATGAGACAGGGACCTAACTATCTACAGAACAGAGTCACCAGCTTATCGGTACAAAGGAAGGGCATGGACAGCACAGGACACACCTGCCTACTGCTAGAGGTGTCAGGGGCAGCTTCTGAAGTTGGTGGGTCTCATGGGGCTCAGTGCAGAGGTGTGACCACAGAAAATAGAAAGGAGGCATTCCATGCAGAAGGAAGCTAGAGTGACAGGAGCACACAGTACAGAGGTAGGGAGCACAGTAGGGGACTAAAGACTCGGACCAGCCCCCCATTGGTACATTTTGTGCTAGGTGTCCACACTCAAACATCCTGCAGCTCAGCTCCAACGACTGAAAATTCTGCTAATGAGAATTTCTCTTCTGCGAGCTTTAGGCCTTGGCTGGTTGGGCCAGTGGCTGCCTCTTATGTCCCCCACCAGTCGAAGCTCAGTTCCACAGGAAGAGCTTTGTGTTTTGCTCTAAGTAGCAAGGAATCCACTGGTGGGGAGTCCAACAGGGAGTGAGTGAAGGACTTACATTCCATGGGAGGCCTCTGGCTGTGGGCACAGAAGGGGCTCTGGGCTAAAGAAGGAAGCTGGGAGCCCCTCAAGTAGCAGAAGGACATTGGGGTCATCCCTGAGAGAGGAGACCTAGTGAGAATGAAGTGATGGCAGGGTAAGGTGGGGTGGGAAGGGGAGGGACAGCAGCAGATAGGGAGAGGAGGGAGTAATAGGGGAAGGGAGATGAAGAGAAGGGCAAGGAGGGGAGGGAGTAGATAAGGGACAAGGAGGGAGGAAGAGGGAGGAGAGGAAGACGAGGAAGGGGGAGGGTGAAGATAGGGAAGGGGATGGCCCAGAGGTATTCATTTGAAAGCAGCCCCAGCAGGACTGATTGTAGCAGTGGCTGTCCAGTGAGAGAGAAAGGAAAGAATCAAGAACAAATTCTAGATTTTTGACTTGAGAAACTGGGAGAAGATGGGGACTTTTCCCATCTCAGTGCTTTTCACTGAGACAAGAAAAGGAAGAGCCATATTTGAGGGTGAAAACAAGAATCGCCTTTGAGATCTATTAAGTTTAATATGCTTCATTAGGAAGCTCCCTCAATTCCCCCGTAGCATCAACATTCTTTCTAAAACATTTGGAAAGCATTATGATTTTTATTGTACAGTCCCCCCACCCCAACGATTTTCTTTACTTTTTTTCTATTCATTGGTCATGGAAGCTGCTTCCAATTTTCAGCTATTGTGAATAATGGGCTCTTTAAAGCATAGAACAGAGCTGGTTTGCAACGAACATTCTGTACACAGGTCTTTGTCAGCATCTCTGAATATTATATTCCTAAAAATTCCCAGAGGTACGATTTGTAGGTCAAAGGCTGTAAATATTTTACAGCTTCTTAATACATATTGCCAAATGATGCTGCAAAAAATGGCACCATGTACATTTTTCAAGAGAAGCATCAAAGGATCTCACTGGTCCTCGCCACCTGGACTATTGTAATGGTCCTGAATTATTGCTAATTAGATGTGCAGAAAATACTATTTTATGTTCATATCTGGATAAAGTACCCATGAGGGTTTTGACTAATGTATAGAGGAGAAGAATCCTTTTTAAGGATTTAGATGTGATTTTACTGAGTTGCAGATGTCTTCTTCCCCACAGTACCTTGGGGGACTGAATACAGGTGTGGAGGCCACCCAGCTTGTATCTGTGTTTACTGTCCTTCTCTGACTGGAAGCCTCCCCGTCTTATTCCATTATACTTTGCTACTGTTCTCCCACTTAGCTGACCTGTCACCTCTTGCCCGAGAGTCTCAGGGTTAGTAATGGATTTCATGACTGTACACTTTAGTAATGAAGAACTCCATTATCACTGGAAGGGGAGTGATCCTTCTGTGGTGTCTGAGCCAAGACAGGACAACATGGAAGCCCAGCACGTCAAGGTCCAGGAGCGTGTTCAGTGGCTGGGCCTGGGGGCAGGAGGAAGAGAAGAGACAGATGCAGGGACAGCCCCCACCCCCATCCTGCCCCCACCATGATTACTCATTCTTCTTTGTAGTTACATTACTTCATTGTATTACCTGGAAATAACCTGTCTCCTTGGTTGATGGTCTGTTCTTTGGGAGACAGCTTTAGAGGCCGGCAGACCTAAATTCTAATCCTTCTGCCTGATGTTGGGCAAGTCATTTGTGGCTTTGGAGCCTCAGTTCCTAATCCGAAGTGAATCTCACAGTGGCCACCTCCCAGGGATGCTGTGCTAGATGAACTGCCTGAGTTGGGTAGCTGGGCCAGGCTCTAGGTCACTGTGAGATGCTGCAGCTGTGGCTGTACCCTGTTAGTGCTGGGTCTGGAATCCCAGCCTCCAACACAGCTGTGATTAAAGAATGCCTGGAAGGAGCAATGCACGAGGAAGGAGAAGGATGAGAAGTTTGAGGTTAGCATCAGATGACTGGGGACTTGGCTTTCCTCTGGCTACTTCCCAGCTACTTTGGGCTCTGACACCTCTGGCCGGCCACACACGCACCCTGAACACTCACCATCTCCCGGAACTCAGTAGCCTGATGGCCCAGGATGACTGAGTGCCGGCAGATCTGGCAGGAACAGCTTGTGGATGGCATGGGTGGCCAGGGTCTCTGCCTGATAAAGGGAATGTTCTTCCCTCAGGAAAGCGGCCCAGGTGTCCTGGAGCAAAGGACTATACTGGAATAGGTTGGTGCCTGCAGCCTAGAGCTTGGACAGTTTCGGCAGCCAAATGAACCCTGGGGTTCCCAGTATTTGGGAAGAGGTTAAGGTATGTGGGAAGAGGCCAAAAACATAAGGAACCTCCCCGTGGCGTCAGGGTCCTGCTCCACACAGACAGAATCTGAGACGCCCTCCCCGGGGCACCTGGTTCTTCTCCAGTCCTTTGTCACCTCCCAAGCGGGCCTCAGAAAAGGCAGGTCTGAGGATGCGGACGGACGCGGGACCTAGCCCAGGCTGGTGGAGCCCCCTCCACGTCCTCTGAGTACAGCTGCCGGTCGCCACCTCTGAGGCAGAACTTGAGGAAAACGGGGTCAAATGGAAGGTACTGGTATCGGGACACACGCGGGGAAGCCTCCAAACACCCTTTCAAGATGGTTCGTGTTGACCCCATTAGGTCTCGTGTTGGAGGGGCACGCACTGGGGGTTGCTGGTCGACCCGCATGTTGCCCCACCACAGCGCATCCAGGGCTAAGAGCCTCCTCCGAGCTTAAGCTGCAGGTCCAAGCTTCCACGAACAGACGGGGAGCGAATGCTTTGCCAGCGGGCGGAACAATCCTGCTAACGCTAGGGACATCCTGGAACTCGACCCGGTGCACAGTGGCCACTTCTCTCTCGCGGGAGCTCCAGAGAAGGAGTGCAATACGTAACATCGACCGCCAGGTGGAGCCCGACAACCGGCGCAAAGGGCTGCAGTCCATGTCGGATCGCATTTCTCAGACCTGGGTGGGTGGAGCGCGTCTGGCTCCTCTGGGAGCTCCAGGTCACCACGACGCATCCCCAGCAGCATAAGGGAAGGCTGACTGCTGGGAAGAATACAGACTCTCCCTACGTGACTCCCAGTCTGGCCCGTGGAAAAGCTAACCGCGAGCCTGCGGGCCGGGCGCCCTGCCAGGCCGGGCTTTCCAGAGCCGCGCAAGCGGACTTAGAAAATACCGCGCCCTCAGGTATGGGATGAAAAACTGCAACCATGAAAGCTTTGTTGAAAACACTTTAATTCTAAAATTTCTGAACAGAGAAGATCTTTAAAGCATAGAACAGAGCCCGTCACGGTTGTTCACGCCTGTAATCCTAGCGACTTGGGAGGCTGAGGCGAGAGGATCGCTTGAGGCTAGCAGTTTGAGACCAGCCTGGGCAACATAAATAGACCGCTGTCTCTTAAAATAAAAATAAAAAGGCATGTATACAACAAAGACAACTCGAAAGCCATCAAGGACACGATTGATTAACTTGATAGCATAAAGTTTAAAGAAAATTTATCTGTGCACGTACCAGGACAAAGTCAAATGACAACAAATGGGTGTGGGGAACATCGGTGCAAATACATGTGTGATGATAAGAATACTGATTTCAACATTACTTGTAATAACAAAAAATAAAGAAAACATAGCCATTCAGAGGAGCCAGGTTTAAAAAATTCTGGTACATCTATACAATACCGTTAATTTATGTTTTGGTTTATTTCTTCAGGGCGGTAGACTTACATGTATTAACATGGAAAGATGTCCATGATGAAATAGTAAATGAAAATAGCAAATTCATGAGAATGCAAATTAGAATCATAGTGCGATACCATGAATGCCTTAGACAAAATAGTCTTCAAAAGTGAAGGAGAAATAAATACTTTTTTTTTTCTTTCTGACATGAAATCTCACTCTGTCACCCAGGCTGGGGTGCAGAGTGCAATGGCGTGATCTTGGCTCACTGCAACCTCCGCCTCCCAGGTTCAAGTGATTCTTCTGCCTCAGCCTGCCGAGTAGCTGGGACTACAGGCACACACCACCACGCCCAGCTAATTTTTGTATTTTTAGTAGAGGTGGGTTTTCACCATGTTGGCCAGGCCGGTCTTGAACTGCTGACCTCAAGTGATCCACCTGCCTTGGCCTCCCAAAGTGCTGGGATTACAGCTGTGAGCTACCGTGCCTGGAAGAGACTTTTGTAGAAAACAAAAATTGAGGCAATTTGTTTCTGGTAGACCTGCATGCAAGAAATGTTGGAATAAGTTAAAAGAAGTTCTTAAGAGAAAAGTAAGACATTTGGATCTACATAAAGGAAGAATATAAAAAATGAATATATGAATGTGAAGTAAAAACTTTGCATTTTCTTATTTTCAATTGATATAGCAGCTAATAAATAATTTGTTCAAAATAATGATAGCAATAATTATTAGATGTTTATAATTTATTGATAAGTGAAACGAATAATAGCAACGATGTAAACTATAGGAGGGAAGAGTTAGAAATATTTTGTTATTATAAAATACTTGCACTACTCATAAAGCAATATAGTATTACTTGAAAGTAGACTTGTACTAATGGTAAATGTACATTGCAAAATCTAGGGCAACCAATAGAAAGGTTTTTTGACAGTAAAAAGAAAGGAAGAATTTACATGCTTAAATGGGAGAGAAAATGGAACCATATAAAATGCTCAATTAAAACCACAAAAGGCAGGAAAAGAGTGGAAGGCAAAAATAGGAAGAAAAAAACAGGACAACAAATAGGGAATAATAACAGACATGATAAATACCAATCTAACTTCATCTGTAATCACCTTTAATGTCAATGGTCTACACACACCAATTAAAGACTGAGTTCCTCTGAGTTGATCCCCCACAAAAAAGACCCAACTATACATTGTTTACAAGAAACTCACTTTAAATGCAAAGACATATAGATTTGAAGTAGGAAATGGAAAAAGATATACAAGGTTAACAATAATTAAAATAAAGCTGAAACAGCTATATTAGTTTTCAGACAGAGTAGACTTCGGAGAGAAAAGATAATTCTGGATGAATATAGGCACTGCTTGATAACAAAAAGTGAATTATCTGAGAAAATAGAACAATTCTTAATGTGTGTGCACCTAACAAGAGTGTTAAAATACGTGAGGTAAAAAACTGATAGAACTGCAAGGATAAATAAAAGAATTCACAATCGTAGTTGTAAACATCAACACCCTCTACCAGAAATGGAGAGATCCAATAGATAGAAAATCAATAAAATATGGTAGAACTAAACAGCATCATCAAAGAACTGGAAGTAATTCACATCTATAGCCTACTTAGTGTAATGACAGCAGAATACATATTCTTTTCACTCTCACATGGAGCATTCACCAAGATAGGCCACATTCTGGGCCATAAAGCCCACCTTAACACATTTCAAAGTATAAAAACCATGCCATACCTGCTCTCCGAAAACACTGGAACCTATTAAACAAACCAGTAATAGAATGATAGCTGGGCAATCTCAAAATACTTGGATATTCAGAAATACACGTCTAAATAACATAAGGGTCAAGAAGAAATCTCAACAGAAATTAAAATAATTCTTTGAACTACATGAAAACAAAAATACAACTAATGCCTCCAAGAGTTTCTCACTTCCCCTATGGGAATGTCTGTATTTCCTACAGAGATCAGTCAAAGCTGGACAGGGAGCTTCCAGGAAGTGTGTCTGACATGGCTACAGTTTTGTGTGGGGCACAGATGCATACAGCACTCCCGAAAACGTTTCTCTTTCCAAATTAGCTAACTGAGACATTCCCTAACTAGTCATGGAGGCCAGGGAGGGCATCCCTTCCACCTGGTGGACTGAGTGGGGATTGGTCATAGGAGGCACCCTGCAAAATTGTATCTAAACCCCTCTCTGGAGGCCAGGACAAATCTGAATGGACCATGGAACTGGGGAGAGCCTGGATGGGAGCCAGTGGTCAGGAAGGCCTTGGGGGCTGCTCAGATGGGGCCAGGTATGAAGGCCTGAGAAGGGTACCTTGTTGCATGGGTCTGGTTGGCCCGATGAGTCTCCAAAAAGTTTCTTAAGACCCCTGGTTGGGGGGAGGACTGCATCTGGCTATAAAGTGAAGGCCCCAGGAATGGTTGGTGCCCTACTTTCCACTCCAGTCCAAAGCAGTGCCTGTCATCAGAGGCACCAGAAAATATGTTCTAAGTACTCCCTGTTTGTGGGCACCAGGTAAGGATGCCCAGTAAGGCCTGGGAAGGGCTTGTGAATCCGGTCACAGTTCTTCCTGGCCTTGTCTATGGCATGCAAATTCTTTAAACGTTTGCAAGTCCCTCTCTGGAGGAGCAGCAAAGGCCTGAGTGGCTGAGGAGGCCTATTATTTTTATTTATATTGTTTTATATGAAATTATTACTTATGTTATTTTTGTTACTATAAAAAGATGTAAAGTGTGACATCAAAAACATCAAACATGGGAGAAAAGGAAGTTAGAGTGAAAAGTTTGTGTATGCAATCAAAACTAACTGTTATCAGCATAAATTAACCTGTTATAAGTATAACATGATTTATGTAAGCCACAGGGTAGTCACAAAGCAAAACCTGTAATGGATACACAAAAGATAAAAGGAAAAGAACCAAAACATACTACTACAGAGAGCCATGAAGCCACAAGAGAAGAAAGCAAGAGAGGAAGAAGGGACCAAAGGCTCTACAAAGCAACTAGAAAACACTTTAACAATGGCAAGAGTAAGTTCATACGTGTCAATAATAACCTAGAATGTAAATGGTTTTAATTCTGCAGTTAAAAGATACATAGTGGCTAAATGAGATATTTTTTTAAAGACCCAGCTATATGCTGCCTACAAAAGACTCACCTCACCCGTAAGGACACATGAAGATATTCCATGCAAATGGAAAGCAAAAGAAAGCAGGAGTAGTTGTAGTTTTATCAGATAAAATAGACTTCACATTAGAAATCCTAAAAAGAGACAAAGGAGGTTATTATATAATGATAAAAGCATCAATTCAGCAAGAAGGTATAACAATTACGAGTATATACCCACCCAACACCAGAGCAAATATTAGATCTAAAGGGAGAGACAGACTGCATTTCAATAATAGGAGACTTCAACACCCTACTTTCAGCACTGAACAGATCATCCAAAGAGAAAATCAGCAAAGGAACATTGGACTTAAACTACCCTCTAGAGCAAATAAACCTAACTTTTACAGAAAATGTCATTCAACAGCTGGAGAATGTGTATATATTCTTCTCATGAGCACATGGAGAATTCTTCAGCATAGACCATATGTTAGGCCACAAAACAAGTCTCAACACATTTTTAAAAATTAAAATCACATCAAGTATCTTTTTTGACCACAATGGAATAAAACTAGAAATCAGTAACAAGAGGAACTTTGGAAAATGCACCAATACAACATGCTCCTGAACAACCAATGGGTAAATAACGAAATTAAAAATAAAATTTAAGAATTTCTTAAAACAAATAAAAATAGAAACACAACATACCAAAATTTACATTATATGTCAAAAGCAGTAGCAGTACTAAGAGGGGTAGTTTATGGAAATAAATGCCTATATAAAAAGGTAGAAAGATTTCAAATATAATGATGCACCTCATGAAACTAGAAAAGCAAGAATAAATCAAACCCAAAATTACAGGAAGAAGAAATACTAAAGATCACAACAAAAATAAATAAAATTGAGACTAAAAATATGAAAGATCAACCAAATGAAAATATTGTTTTGAAAAGGTAGACAAAATCAACAAATCGTTAGGTGGACTAATGAAAAGGAAAACTCAATGGAATAGAATCAGAGATAAAAAGGAGACATTATAACTGATAAAACAGAAATACAAAAGATCATTACAGACCATTATGAACAACTTACATCAACAAATTGAAAACTTATAAAATAGATATATTCTTGGACACATATAACCTACCAAGATTGAACCATGAAGAAACAGGAAACCTGAATAGAACAATAATGAATAATGTGATTGAATCAGTAATAAAAAGTCTAACAAAGAAAAGTCTAGGACCATATGGCTTTACAGATGAATCCTACCTAACTTTTAAAGATAAGCTAATGCCAATTATTCTCAAACTATTTTGAAAAATCAAAGGGGAGAGAATGCTTCCAAATCTTTTTTAAGGCCAGCATTACCTTGATACCAAGACCAGACAAGGACACAACAAAAGAAAACTATAGGCCAATATTTTTAATGAGCATAAATGCAAAACTCTTTTTAAAAAAAACCCTAGAAAACAAAATCCAACAGCACAGAAAAAAGATTATACACCATGATCAGGTGGTATTTTCCCCCAGGGATGCAAGGATGCTTCAATCTACAAATATCAATAAATGTGATACATCACATACATCACATCAAGAGAAAAAAGAACAAAACCTTGTGATTATCTCAATAGACACAGAAGTAGTGTTTGATAAAATTCAACTCCTCTTTGTGATTAAAAAAAAACCCTCTCAACAAATTAGGTATAGAAGGAACATACCTTAAAACATTAACGTTCGTATATGATAAACCCACAGTTAACATCGTACTGAATAGGGAAAAGTTGAAAGCCTTTTCTCTAACATAGAACAAGACAAAGATATTCACTTTCCCCTAAGATCCTTCCTCTAAGATCTAGAACAAGACAAGGATATTTACTTTCACCACTTTTATTGAAAGTGGTCAATCACATCGTTTTCTTTTATTGAAAAGTGGTGAAAGAGTCCTAGACAGAGCTATTAAAAAAGAAATAAAGGGCATTGGAAAAGAGGAAGTCAAATTGTCACTGTTTGCAAATGACATGATCTTATATTTAGGATAAGCTATAAAGACTTCACCAAAAAGCTGTTACAACTGGTTAACTATTTCAGCAAAGTGGCAGAATACAAAATCAACATACAAAAACCAGTAGCGTTTCTATATGCCAATAGTGAACAATCTGAAAATCAAGGAAGCAATCCCATTCACCGTAGCTACAAAAATATAAAATGCCTAGGAATAAATTTAACCAAAGAGGTAAAAGATCTGTACAATAAAAACTGTAAAACACTGATAAAAGAAATTGAAGAGGACACAAAAAATAAAAAAACTCATATTCATGAATTAGAAAAATTAATATTGTTAAAATGTCCATACTACCCAATGTTAACTATAGACTCAAGACAATTCCTATCAAGTGACATTCTTCACAGATATAGAAAAAGCAAGCCTAAAATTCATGTGAAATCACAAAAAAGCCTGAATATACCAAGCAACCCTGAACAAAAAGAACAAAGCTGGAGACATCACACTATCTGACTTCAAAATATACTACAAAGCTGCAGTGATAAAAAATAAAAAGCATGTTTATGGCATAAAAACAGACATATACACCAAAGAAACAAAATAGAGAACACAGAAACAAATCCATGTATTTATAGCCAACTGATTTTCATCAAAGGTCCTAAGAACATACACTGGGGAAAGAACAGTATCTTTAATAAATGGTGCTGGGAAAACTGAGTAACCATATGCAGAAGAGTGGAACTTGACCCTGATCTCTCACCATATACAAAAATCAACCCAAAATGGATTACAGAGTTAAATGTAAGCCTCAAAACTGTGAACCTACTAGAACAAAACTTAGGTAAAATCCTTCAGGACATTGGTCCGAGCAAAGATTTATTGAGTAAGACCTCAAAAGCACAGGAAACCACAGCAAAAATTGACAAATGGGATTACATCGAGTGAAAAAGCTTCTGCACAGGAAAGGAAAAAATCAACAACGTGAAGAGACAACCTACAGAATGGGAGAAAATATTTGCAAAGTATTCATCTGATAAGGGATTAATAATCAGAATACACCATGATGCTCAAACAACTCAATAGCAAAAAAAAAAACAACAACAAATACTCTGATTTTGAAAGGGGCAAAAGATCTGAATAGACATATTTCTCAAAAGAAGAAAATCAAATGGCCAACACATAAATGAAAAAATGCTCAACATGATTGATGATCACAGAAATGCAAATCAAAATCACAATGAGATATCCTTGCACCCCAGTTAAAGTGGCTATTATCAAAAAGACAGAAAATGACAAATGATAAGGAGGATGTGGAGAAAGGGAAGTGCTCATACACTGCTGGTAGGAATGTAAATTCATACAGCTACTGGAAATCTCCACACTGAAAAGCACTGTGGAGATTTGTCAATAAAACTAACCATAGAACTACCATATGATCCAGCAATCCCACTAGTTGGTATATGGCCAAAAGATAAGAACTCAGTGTATCAGAGAGATATCTGCATTCCCATGTTTATTGCAGCAGCACTATTCACAGTAGCCAAAACATGGAATCAACCTAAGTATCCATCAATGAATGAATGGGTAAAGGAAATGTGGTATATATACACAATGGAATATTATTCAGCCAGAAGAAAGAATGAAATTTTGTCATTTGTAGCAACATAGATGGAATTGGAGGACATTAAGTTGAGTGAAATAAGCCAGGTACAGAAAGACAAATATCATGCTCTTACTCATATGTGTGGGCTAAAAAAATGGGAGGTAGTGAACAGAATGGTGTTTAGCAAAAACTGGGAAGGGTAGTGGGAGGAGGGCACGAAACGGGGTTGGTTAATGGATATAAAAATACAGTTAGATAGATAGAAGGAGTAAGATCTAGTGTTTAGTACCACAATAGGGCAACTATAGTTAACAGTAATTTATTTTGTATTTCACAACTTTCTCAACACAAGGAAACAATAAATGTTTGAGGTAATGAATATCCCAGTTACCCATATCTGATCATTACACACTGTATGCTTGTATCAAAATATCACAGGTACTCTATAAATATGTACAACTATTATGTTTTCATAAAAATTAAAAATAAAAACTAAACTATTAATTGTTCTACTTTGTGGACATAAAATATCTTTCCATTTATTTGTGTTTTCTTCCATTTTGTTTCATCAGTGTTTTATAGTTTTCAGTATACAGTTCTTTCACCTCCTTGGTTAAATTTACACCTAAGTATTTTATAAGTTTTTTGTTGCTATTGTAATTGGATTGCATTCTTTTTTTTTTTTTTCTGCCTCCCAGGTTCAAGCGATTCTCCTGCTTCAGGCTCCCGAGTAGCTGGGATTACAGGCACCCGCCATCATGCCCAGCTAATTTTTTTTTTGTATTTTTTAGTAGAGACAGGGTTTCACCATGTTGGTCAGGCTGGTCACTCTAACTCCTGACCTCAGGTGATCTGCCCACCTCGGCCTCCCAAAGTGCTGGGATTACAGGCGTGAGCCGCTGCGTCCAGCCGGGATTGTATTCTTAATTTCCATTTTGAATAACTCACTATCAGTTTATAGAAATGGTAAATCACCCTTTGTGGATAAAGCATGGGTACTCAGCAATTAGGAATAAACCCTTCAGCTAATGTCTAAGTTGCTTTCATTGTTACTTTATCTGTTTGATTTCTTGTCTAAAGTTTGATAATGGCAACTAACCCATTTTTAAGAGAAATTAAAATGGATAACATTCATGTGATATTCTGTGAAAATTGCATGACTTCTTTTAATTAATTTAAGGAAACTATAGATGTGTAGTTAGGGCTTTAAACCAAACTGGTGCAATTTATTTTCTGCTAAATTACAAAGTTATTTGATTGAATTGACAAGTAATATTGCTTTGTTTTATTTTTAATTCGTTACTGTGCAAATTCACATTTGGAGAATGTAAGATTATATAGGAAACCTTGAACCACCTTTAAATAACTATATTTTTATTTATTAAGCCACAAACAGTTTAGTTATGTTGTTATGAGCAAATATCTTTACTATTTTTTCTCTGCAATAGGAATAGAGATTTCTTTTGCTCTTCTATCTCAACTGAAAAGGATATATTTTCTGGATCACTGCCATTGGCTCCTTCCATAGTATTTAATAAATATATGCATTTCATAGTGTTAGGCTTCTATAAATACACTACTAACTTCTCTTCACTATAAATGAACTTGAGCAACTCTCATATCTACAATTTCTAGCACCAGGAAAGTGACATTTTCCTTTGAGATGGGGAATAGGCCTTTTGAGGTCATGGTGGAGTCATATACTCCCTTTTATGACAATTATTAGCACCACGTGAGGGCAGAGAGGAATGTAAAAAAAGTATCATTTCAAGTTAATAAGCTACAACCTGCCACCACTGATGGCATGTCCACTTACAGCTCACGAGCCAGCTCTTCATCAATAAGTGCTGCTTTGCAGTGGTTTGTAATTGAATTGTATGATGTAAATGTGGAGACAGCCAATCATGATGTTACAGGATCTTTGGGGTGTCGATTTTCTTGCCCAGAAACCTCTGTGGACAGTGGCATCTTTGCCTGAGTTCTTGTCCTGCATCCAGGAAGAATGAGGTACGCAGACAAAGGAAGGGCGAAGAAGATTAAGAGGAGTTTTATTTAGTGTTAGAACAGCTCAGAGAAGACCCACAGTGGGGAGCTCCTCTCTGCAGGCAGGTCGTCCGGTGGAGTGTTCAGCTTTCAGCAGAGAGGAGGCCCTGGCGAGCGTGGCTGCTCTCCGCAGGCTGGTCATTTGGAGGTCTCTGCAGGTCTCCGAAGCTCTCACTAGAGGGGAGAGTTCGTCTCTGCAGCTGGTCATCCCATCGTCTCTCTGTCCTCTGCCCTCTCTGGTAGAGCCCAGGGCTTTTATGGACCTCAGAGGGGAGGAAGTACCTGCCAATTGGTCCATGAGCAGCCATTGGCGGCCCAGAGGAGGGACAGATCCCCAGTCCTGTCCACAGGATTGGCAGTCTGGCTCCCAGCCTTCAGGCCCTCCCTGGCTTGAAGGTGGGGCTTTACTGGGGACCCATCCGCTTCTGCCCAGGACTCTCCCTCCCCCTGCCATTCAAGGTCCCAGGGCTCAACCAACCCTGTTGGGAGATTAAAGCTGGTGACAGAAGAGGAGAGAGGCCAGGCAGTGAGAGCAGACATCCCAGAGCCAGCGGGGGGTGGCGGGTGCAGGCTGCCAAGATGCCAGGGTCCTGCGCCTGAGACGGTGGCCTCAGTTGCACCCAGGGAGCTCCCACCCAGCCAACTCAGAAGGGGCGGGGCTTCTGCTTGTCCCCGTCTCCTGCCTGCTCCATGGATCCGGAAGCCCAGGTCTGCAGCAGTGGGTTGGGTGGCTGCAGCTGCACCCAGGAGGGCAGATCCTGTCGGTTCCCAGCCCCCTCCAAGAGCACAGGGAAGCTTGGATCCACAGCTGCAGTTTGGGGTGGGCTACAGCCTGCTCCGTAGAGCAGGAGGCCTGGGTCTGCAGCCGCACCAGGGAACTCACACCCCAACTCAGAAGGGGTGGGGCTCCCACCAGCTTCATGGAGTATGCAGGCCCAGCCATACCTCCCTGCTGTAGCCTGCATGATGGCAGCAGCTGCTGCCATCAATGAGAGAAAAAAAGACAAAATTTACCAATATCAGTAATGAGAGAGGTGATCTCACTACATACATTACATATATTAAAAGGCATAATAAGAGATTACAATGCAAAGCTGTATGCCAGTATGTTTGACAGCTTAGAAGAAAAGACAAATTCCTTGAAAGATGTAAACTACTAACACTGATTCAAGAAGAAATAGATGACATGAATAGTCTATTAATTAGATTGAGTTTATAGTTAAAAACCTTCCCACAAAAAAAATTCCAGGCCCAGATGGCTTCGCTGGAGTTTTCTAGCAAACATTTAAGGAAGAAATAACAAATAAACATAAACTCATTCAGAAGATTGAAGAGGAGAGAATACTTTTGAACTCATTCTATAAGTCCAGCATTATTCTGACACCACATTCAGACAGACATTTTTTTTTTCTTTTTTGAGACGGAGTCTCGCTCTGTCACCCAGGCTGGAGTGCAGTGATGCAATCTTGGCTCACTGCAAGCTCCGCCTCCCGGGTTCAAGTGATTCTCCTGCCTCAGCCTCCCGAGTAGGTGGGATTACAGGTGCCCACCACCATGCCCGGCTAATTTTTTGTATTTTTAGTAGAGACAGGGTTTCATCATGTTGGCCAGGCTGGTCTTGACCTCCTGACCTCGTGATCCGCCCACGCTGACCTCCCAAAGTGCTGGGATTATGGGCGTGAGCCAACGTGCCCAGCCTAGACAGACATTTTAAAAAAATAAAAATACAGTCCTTCATGACCACAGATGCAAAAAAATCTTAACAAGGTTTCAAAAAATTGACTTATACCAGTAATTCAAGTTTAGATTACCATAATAAAATCAACCAAAGCAATTTGGCATAAAGACAAACATTCTGCAAAACAATTTGGCAGTTTCTTAAATGTTAAACAGATACCTACCATATGACATAGCTATTCTTGTCTAGGTATTTACCCAAGAGAAATGAAAGGATATTTTCATATGACCATCTGTGCATAAATGGTCATAGTAGCTTATTTATAACAGATGAAAACTGGACACAATTCAAATGCCCATCTTCAAATGAATGAACACACAAATTGAGCTATATTCACACAACGAGATACTACTCAGCAATAAAAAGGAATGAACTATTGATACATATCACACATTAATGAATTTCAAAATAATTCTGTTGAAAGAAAAAAGCCAGATAAAGAAAAGTAAATACTATGTGTTTCCATTTATATGACATTCTGGAAAATAGAAACTAATCATGAGAGAGATCAGATCTGTGGTTGCCAGGGATTTGAGGGAAGCAGGGAGGTTATGGGGGAGGGGTTATCAAGAGGGAGGAGAATATTTTGCTGGGGTGATGGATATATTCCTTATTTTAATTGTGATGATAGTTTCATGGTTGTATACATAAGTAAAAATTTAACAAGTCCTGCACTTTAAGCATGTGTATTCATTATATGCCAATAAAGCCTCAATATGGCTGTTAAACAAAAATTAACTACCGAACTACTAAATATGTGTATCACTCTAGGAAATGAAAGACACCTCTTCAACTGCTTTTGTGTCTTGACTTTTTTCCCAAAGGAAGACCTATATTTTGCTTCATTTCTTTCTACTCTACATTTCTTTTTACTCTGCTTGCATTTAGTTTAAAAAAAAAGCTCTCTGTTGGTGATTTCTAATCTGTTTTAAAGTAAATAATTGTACTGTCCAATTAGAGACTGAGATAACTCATGAATTATCAGACAGGTTGTTCTCCTGTACAATATATATGATTTTGAGTACTAACATTACACAGTGAATTCAGAATTGTGTGTCTGTATATACATACCATAGTCTTATAAATAACTTCAACTTGCAATAATTAACTTGCAGTTAATTCTTACAGTAGCATGAGTTTGGGCCTCTTAAAAAAAGAACTAAAACCAACTCCCTGCCTGAGAATAGAAACACACACACACACACACACACACACACACACACAGACCAAATTGAATAATCTTGTTTTCTCACTTACAATTGTGGGCATTCATTTATGGAGTTCTTGGTAGCTATGTTAGCATAAAACCCCACCTATAATTATCATTCATATTAGGATAATATTTCACAAATGTGGTCAGTATTGTCTTCTGCAACATTACAGTTAGTTGGTGGAATAAGTTCTAGTGTTGTACAGCACTATAGGGTAACCACAGTAAACAACAGTGTGTTGTCTTTTTTTTCAGATAGCTGGGAGAGAGGATTTTTCATGTTACCAACACAAAGAAATGATAAAGGTTTGAGGTGATGGACATGCTAATTACCCTGATTTGATCATTGTACATTGTATACATCTACTGAAATATCCCACTGTACCCCATAAATATGTACAATTATTATGTGTCAAGTAAAATATGAATATATATAGTAAATAAATAAAGGAAGTAATTTGCCATTACTTAACATTTCATTAAATGTATGTTTCCAAAATTATATTTGTTCTTGAGACCTTTTGAGTGATCACAGTTTCTGCTGTTCTCCATAAGGCCTCAGTTTGACAGGGTGATGAAATCTTGAATAAAACACAGAGGAATGTGTTTGTATTTGCAGTGCTTCCCTTGCAGGTGAAATGGCCACCAGACCCAGGCTTTCTGGAATGCATTCATTTTCTGCAGTTGAAAGGGACGATCCCGGATCTGAAAGAAAGAGCCACAGTGACTCCAAGAGTGGAGCCAGGGCATGCTGGACACTGCATAGCTATGGCCACGTGTGTCACCTCCGAGGGAGATGTGAGAGAAACGCAGAGGGATCGCTTGTGACTGTGCCTTCTCGATGTATGATGGACTGTTCTGCTCAAATAGTAAGTGCGACCAAGGAGCCGGTGAACATAGGAAACAAAGAATATTTCATTTGATATTATAAGGAATGCGACAATTCTAGTCACTTGAAAGTGAACTATATCTGTCGAGAATTCCTAGTTTTAATTGGGAAAAAATGTGCTTCTCTTCTTGAAAAGCCACAGGTTATTGCTTTTATGTCTAATATCAGTCCTCTCTGGATCTCTCAAAAGATTTTGTGTATATCCTACCATTTTCCTTCTGTTGCTGCAGTTTGGAAGTAGTTTGTTATCAGGATTATCAAAGCATCATTGCTATTTATGACAATGACTAAGAAATGCAAGAATATTTGGAACACTGTAGAAAAAATATTTTAGCCTGGAAGGCAAATACTTATTTGAGTAACTATTGATCTGTTATAAAACAGGACCACTCAGACATTTAGCTCTAGGACTTTTGCATATCTGTTGTTAGAGGCGTATAGTGGGGGGCATGACTCAGCTTCTGCTTAAGTACAAGGTGTTGTCTGCAGCGAAGGAAGAATTTGATTGTAGTATCAACAGAACCAGACAGAACTCTTTGAATATAATTATATATCTTGGAAACTGACTCATCAAAGCTATTAGATTACATAGCATCATTTAAGCATCGTTGGGCTCTGTACTTTTCATTATCTGTACTTTTCATTATGGAGTATAATAGGCTTTATTTGGTACAGAAATTGGGTCTAAGATGGAAACAACTTGTGATTTTTGAATAAACTTTTGGGGATTAGTTACTTTGATGTTGTCAAGATAGCAGCATAGTAAGTCCTCTGCCTTTCCTCTTGGTTTATTTATAATTTAGAATCAGTTTATGATTTTAAAAAATGTGACAGACACAGTGGCATGCACCAGTAGTACCAGCCACATGGGAAACTGAGGCAGAAGGATCACTTGATCCCAGAAGATAGAGACCACCCTGGGCAACATAGTGAGAGCCCCATCTCAAAAAAAAAAAAATCAATTCCCAATACCATTCCAGAACACTTTTAATATAACCAGATGAAATTGTGATCACTTCTTTACTGTAACATTTAAAATGGTCCTCAGTCCATATTTAAGTACAATCTTAGTGTTTCTGTGCAACCTAATATATTAGAAAGAAAAATTGTGTTGCATTTGAATAGGAAATAACTCTGAATTGAGGGTTATTTCGTTTAACAGTTGCAATTAGATTGGTTAGTGACAATTATCTGTAATTTTCAGGCAATGCCTAGGCAAGTGCCCAAGACACAGTAGCCTCCTCCTTGCCTCTGTATGTGTGTGTGTGTGTGTGTGTGTGGAGGGTGGTAACATTTCTGGGAATTTGTCTTAACATAAAATGATACCACCTTTCACAAAACGACCTAGAGGAAGTTGGAAATCCCACTATCCTGGCTTCCTGCTGAGCAATATCTGCTTCTCTTTCTGACTCAGGCTGATGCATCTGTATACTTAGCTTCACTTCTCCAGTAAATAAGGGAGAGCTTTATTATAAAAGACAACTTCTATTGATTTTCAAGGGGGTGGGTGGTTGTCAAGCTCACTCCTTTCTATGCACTGAGGGAAAATTATTGTAAGCGATCTGTAAAACAATAGATGAAAAAAGAGGAGATAAAAATTAAGTAAAATTTAAATAAAAACTAGGATCCTAAGTGGGAAAATAGCTTTAAATTAGAAATTGATACCAAAAAATAATGATATGTAATCTAAGATGAAAATATTTTGAAGACTATCAGCATATCTCCCTTAAATGTTATTTAGTTCTGAAAAATATGTATTGAAGAACTGTTATATTTTACTTTATGTCTTATATTAAATGTGCTAAAATTAAAAAGAAATAAGTAGATAAAAGTAAAGATTGTATTATTATTTTATCACCCAGGTTACTTCAAGACTGGAGACATTCTTTAAATAAACCTAAATTATGACTCCTTGCACTTAAGTTTTGCTAACATAAAAAGTATGTATGATTTCGGAGATTTCTGCATATTTTGGAATGAGCTCTTCAGTTGCTTGTAATTTCCAAGAAGATTATCCATTTTACCCCTTAACTAAAACCCCTGTTCCCTTACTTCCTTGCTGCTTCACTTCATGGGGATATGTCACTGACCAGAGGAACGATCACATTGAATTTCTGAGCCATGCTGTTTTGTATGGCTAAAATAAGATGCTCAAAGTATGATTTCACAAATCACATGGTTATTGCCATGCAAGGAGAATTTGTTTTCTTAAGTTCACAATGCTCGAAAAGGAGAAGAATAATGTGAACAAATCTACAGGGAATACACTCAAAAGATGAGGCACATTAACCACAGAGGGAGTGAGTTCCAAATATTAAAGTCTAGTTCCTGAAGTAGAAATGGAAGCAGACCTCTGTGGAAAGGCAAATCGAATGAAAGTTTGAGGTGCACCTTTTTTTTAAGCGAATTCTCTGGAGAGATGGTGTCTGACACCATGGAGATCCTCAAAGACACCTAGGGTCCCTTGACACCAAGTGGGTGGTGCCAGTGATACAGGCGAGGCTTCATAGCTCAGCGGCTGACGGGGGGGGCGCTGTTGCTGCATGAGTTCAGCCTTCCAAGAAGTGACTGGCAGGGCAGCCCTGTCACAGAATATGCTCTCCATTTTTGGAGAAGTGGCTGAGACTTACTGAAGTTCTCAAAGTGTTCATCGAGCTCTTATGTTTATATGTATTTTGAAATCCAGTGGTTGAGGTCAGTAACTCACATAGGATGGGTCTGATGAGCTCTGACATTGCATTCTTTTTCCCCCACCGAGACGGTGTCTTGCTCTGTCATCCAGGCTGGAGTGCAGTGGTGTGATCTCAGCTCACTGCAACCTCTGCCTCCTGGGTTCAAGTGATTCTGCTGCCTCAGCCTCCTGAGTAGCTGGGATTACAGGCGCACGCCACCACACCCGGCTAATTTTGTATTTTCAGTAGAGACGGGGTCTACCATGTTGGCCAGGATGGTCTCAAACTGCCTGCTCTCAAACTCCTGACCTCATGATCCTCCGTCCTCGGCCACCCAAAGTGCTGGGATTACAGGCAGAAGCCACCGCGCCAGGCAGACACTGCATTCTTGAGGGGTGGAGGGAGTACAGTCTAAGTTCTTGTTACAGCAAAACATAGCAAACTATGTAAGTCTTTGGAATAATTCCAAAACTACATAACAGACATGAGCTCCAAGCTTACTGATTTATGTGTGTGCCTTCTCTGAGGAATATCTTTTGGTTATCCTTGTGCAACATGGCAAATATTTTTCAAAGTGAATGAGAGTTAATGAGAAAATTAAATTATAAAAATATTACGGCAATGAGGTGGATCATCGCAGTGTTCAAGCTACACATAAAAAAATGACATGCCCTCCAACTTTCATTCTCTTTTATTTTTCAGTAATATTCAAAATATTTATTGCGAAAGTTACCATTTCAATGATGAAATTAAGATGCCTTTCAGTTCAAGTTTGGCAATTTTACATATTTGATGTGAAACTCTGATTTGAAATGTTGCTGGGGGTCTTTAGTATTGCATATGAATAATAAAAATCAAATTTGCCATTTATATTGAAATAAGATATACAGTATTTTATATGGCAAATGTTTCTCTTCCGTTTAAGAGAAGAAGAGAAATATTAAGGTGGTTATTAGTCAAGTGAATCCTACTTAAAAGTAACTTTCTAATAGTTGAGAAGTCACTTATGCATACCTACATGAGGAAGAAAGTTGAATTGACTGTCATTCATTCAGCCCAGTGGGACATCAAACTCTCCAAACCTTTCACAGTAGGAAAACAAAGCCAGGCCTCCTTAACTATGCTACATGGCAAGTCAAAACATGAACATAATATCTGAAAAAGCCTGAAAAACATCTCTGGCTAACTAGATCTCATTGCAGGCAGTGAGAGAGTGGTGGCAAATGTGAACATGTCTGTGTGGGGTGGTGGCAGGGGAATTGGAATATACGAATCCAAGGAAAACTGACTCTTGGCAAATTACTTGTTTTGGTGCTCCTCTTCATTTTTTTTATTATGGTAGAAGACTTTGTATACAAATTTCTCACTGTACAAAAAACAAGTTCTTCAGTTATTGCATTTCTGCAATATATTAAAATACATGAGAAAATCACATTAAAAAGAGGCATGATTATAGAAACAAAATGTTATTACAATACGATATCAACTTATAATTCATAATTATATTTGTAAATATCAAATTATAAGTAATTTATGAGAAATTAGAGCCAAAGCTTTTCATACTTACTTTAGTGTTTTTCTAAAGGAAAAACGTGGTGAAAGAACTGTAGAGAAGACACAGCTTATCATTAATCCATTTGTCTTGATACTTAACACAGTATTGGTGGCGCATTGGTTCCAGGACTCCCTGGGGATACCAAAACCCATGGATGCTTGAGTTCCTTATGTAAATGATGAAGTATTTGCATGTAACCCACACTTACACTCTCTCTTTAAATAATCTCTAGATTACTTATAATTCCCAGTGCAACGTAAACACTATATAAATCGTTGTTTTACATACTGTTTTAATATTTGTGTTATTTTTAATTTTTGAAGATACTTTATCCATGATTGGATGAATCCATGGATGCAGAACTTATGGATAGGAAGGGCTGACTGTAACTGAGCTCAGAGATTCTGGAAAAGCACTTAAGTAATCAATATTCCAGGAAAGGGGACTTAAAAAGTATTCTTGACTCTACATGAGAAGTTTTAAATACAGTTTTTTTTTTCCTTTTTAGGGAGTTTGCAGGTCAGGTACAGGCTAGACTGACATCAAGATTCTGATTCCTTTTACTTTGATTTAAAAAACTTAGCTGATAGCAGTTTCACCATTTTAGAATGAACATGAAAGAAGCAATTGTAGAGGTAACGCATTAATTAAAATTATGACTTTCTAGCGTCAATGACTTTACACAAACATTTGATAATAAATGACTGGGAAAAAATGCCCAACCAATGATATACATATATAGATATATGTATGTATAAGTAAGAAGTGAAGTCAAATATAATTACAGCGTTTTGTTTGGTTTTGCTTTTGTTCTTTGCTTTGCTTTTGTTTAACAATGAGAATCTATCCAAGCTATTATTAACATTTGATTACTTAGATGCCAAGTTTTGCTTTTAGTTCATAAGGAAACATAGTCGATTTTATCACTGGATACTACTGGTAGAAACTTTGAATTGATATTTCAGTGAAAACCTATTTTCATTGAATTGTCAAACCACAAATGCTATATATAATAGCAATTTAGAACAAGAAAAACAACCTGATTTTGATTAAAATGAGGATAAATAATGAAAAGTCACCACAAAATAAACTTTACTCTGTTACTGGCTTTTGAAGAAAATCATTTAGATATTAAATCTATAGATAGAACATTTCTCTGCCTCATGTAATATTTTATTCTTAGTTAAAAGGTTTGAGGTATAAAGTAATGCATTGTATTTCTTTGTAGATCCTCCCAGTTATAGATATCCTATGAAGCAAAGTAAATTGGGAAAGGAGATAGCAGGTGGAGTGGCAGCTTATGGCATTCTATAAGTTGGTTAAAAATATTTTCCTCTTCGTATATAAATCTTGGAATTGATCTCTTAATCTTTTTGGTAGCACTAACAGGTGGTTTATTTTATGATTTTTTTCCCTTGGTTTCCCTTTGCTTCCTGTCTTTTTATCACAAAGTTACTCTTCATTTGAATGCTTCTATTGGAACAAATTGCTAGGTTAACAGAATGCAAGGAGACAAGTCATCCTGTCAGGTACAGAATTCATTCAGTGCTGTCAAATTTCTTGTATTGGGGAAAATTTTAGGTAGGTGGAAGAAAAACCTTTCCCTTCACATAACAGATCAAAAGTGTCATGTCACAAGCATGAGAACCATTTGTCATGCTGAAAGAAACTTCTTTTCTTCAGTTTATGAATAATTACATCATGAGTGACAATCAAGATAAAAACTGTACTTTTATCTAAGTGCACATGTAATCATGAGTAAAGTGCTTCCTGAAAGACGAGCAAGTATATTGCTTGAAAAATAATCTTACATTTATCTGTCTCACTTAGCAATCAAGCACTATGAAATGTGTTATTCTTCTAATAATTCAGGCAAGAAAAAATGTGATCAAAGTATGTGTAAAATTCATAGCTTCTGTCTGTGTCTTCATCGGTGGTCAACCCAGAAACTTTCACTTAATGAGACAACTAAGATTAAGTTTGGAATAAAAGAACAGTATGAATTAATTTTAGAATGCTATATTATTTGTCTTCTGACTTATGAACTGTATGAATTAATTTTAAAATGCTATATTATTTGTCTTCTGCCTTCATTTAATTCTTATGGAATTTGAATTTTTCAAAAAAAATGGTTCTGAGCAAGTGCTGCAGTGGATACAAGATAACTGGATCCTAGCACTGGCTCTTCCATTTACAAGTTGCACCATAGACTGTGTGACAAGGTATCTGATATAGTTTGGCTCTTCTCTGTGTCCCCACCCAAATCTCACATTGAATTGTAATCCCCAATGTTGGGGGAGGGAGCTGGTGGGAGGTAACTGGATCCTGGGGGAAGATTTCCCCCTTGATGTTCTTGTGATAATGAGTTCTCTCAAGATCTAGTTGTTTAAAAGTGTGTAGCACCACCCCCTTCACTCTCTCTCCTGCTGGCCAAGTGAATATGTGCTTGCTTCCTCTTCACCTTATGCCATGATTGTAAGTTTCCTGAGGCCTCCCCAGCCATGCCTCCTGCACAGCGTATGGAACTGAGAGTCAGTTAAGCCTCTTTTTAAAAATAAATTGCCCAGTCTCAGGTAGTTCTTTATAGCAATAAACTAATACAGAAAATTGGTAGCAGAGAAGTGGGACATTGCAGTAAAGATACCTGAAAATGTGGTAGTGACTTTGGAACTGGGTAGCAGGCAGAGGTTGAAACAGTTTGTAGGTATCAGAAGAAGACAGGAAGATAAGGGAAAGTTTGGAACTCCCTAGAGACTTGTTGCATGGTTGTGACCAAAATGCTGATAGTGATACGGACAGTGAAGTCCAGGCTGAAATGATCTCAGATAGAGATGAGGAACTTATTGGGAACTGGAGTAAAGGTCACTCTTGCTATGCTTTAGCAAAGAGACTGATGGCATTGTGCCCCTGCTCTAGGGATCTATGGAACTTTGAACTTGAGAGAGGTGGTTTAGGGTATCTGTTGGAAGAAATTTCTAAGCAGCAAAGCATTCAAGAGGTGGTCTGGCTGCTTCTAAAAGCCTATGCTTATTTGCATAAACAAAGAAAATGACCTGCAACTGGGACTTACATTTAAAAGGGAAGCAGAGCATAAAAGTTCAGAAAATTTGCAGCCTGGCCATGTGGTAGAAAAGAAAACCCATCTTCTCGGGAGTAACTCAAGAAGGCTGCAGAAATTTGCATAAGTAAAGAGGAGCCGAATGTTAATAGCCAAGAGAAGGGGGAAAATGCCTCTGAGATATTTCAGAGAACTTCAAGGCAACCCCTCCCATCACAGGCCTGGAGGCAAAAATGGTTTTGTGGGCCAGGCTCAGGGACCCACTGCTCTGTGCAGCCTAGGGACATGGCATCCTGCATCACGGTCACTTCAGCTCCAGCCTTGGCTAAAAGGGGCCAAGATACAGCTTGTCCATTGCTTCAGAGGGTGTAAGCCCCAAGCCTTGGTGACTTCCACATTGTGTTGGGCCTGCAGGTGTGCAGAAGGCAAGAGTTGAGGTTTGGCAAACTCTACCTAGGTTTAAGAGGATGTGTGGATGTCCAGGCAGAAGTCTGCTGCAAGGGTGGAGACCTTGTGGAGATCATCTACTAGGGCAGTGCAGGGGGGAAATGTGGGGTTGGAGGCCCCACACAGAGTCCCCACTGGGGCACTGCCTAGTGAAGCTATGAGAAGAGGGCCACTGTCCTCCAGATCCCAGAATGGTAGATCTGCTGACATTTTGCACCATGTGCTTGGAAAAGCCACAGGCACTCAATTCCAGCCTGAGAAAGCAGCCGTGGAGGCTGTATGATGCAAAGCTACAGGGGCAGAACTTTCTAAGGCCTTGGGAGGCCACCCATTGCATTAATGTATCTGGGATGTGAGACAAAGTCAAAGGAGATTATTTTGAAGCTTTAAAATGTAATGACTCCCCTGTTGGATTTCAGACTAGCATGGGACCTGTAGCCCTTTTGTTTTTGCCAATTTCTCTCATTTGGAATGGGAACATTTACACAATGACTGTACCCTTATTGTATCTTGGAAGTACCTAATTTGTTTTTGGTTTTATAGGCACATAGGCAGAAAGGACTTGCCTTGTTCCAGATGACACTTTGGACTTGGACTTTTGAGTTAGTACTGGAAGGAATTAAGACTTTGGAGGACTTTTGGGAAGGCATGCTTGTGTTTTGAAATGTGAGAAGGACATGAGATTTGGCAGGGACTAGGGGTGGCATAATATGGTTTGGCTATGTGTTGCCACCCAAATCTCATGTTGAATTGGGACCTGGTGGGAGCTGATTAGATCATGGGAGCAGATTCCCCCTTGCTGTTTTCATGATAATGAGTGAGTTATCATGAGACCTGATGTTTTAAAAATGTGTGGCACTGCCGCCTTCACTCTTCCTCTCCTGCTCTGCTATGGTAAGACATGCTTGCTTCCCCTTCACCTTCTACCATGATTGTAAGTTTCCTGAGGCTTCCTAGTTATGCTTCCTGTACAGCCTGTGGAACTGTGAGTCAATTAAACCTCTTTTCTTCATAAATTACCCAGTCTCACTGGGCGCAGTGGCTCATGCCTGTACTCCCAGCACTTTGGGAAGCTAAGGTGGGTGGATCATGAGGTCAAGAGATTGAGACCATCCTGGCCAACATGGTGAAAACCTGTGTCTACTAAAAATACAAAAATTAGCTGGGTGTGTTGGCATGTGCCTGCACTCCCAGCTACTCAGGAGGCTGAGGCAGGAGAATTACTAGAACCCGGAAGGCAGAGGTTGCAGTGAGCCAAGACTGTGCCACTGCTCTCCAGCCTGGCTACAGAATGAGACTCCATCTCAAAAAAAAAAAAAAAATTCCCCAGTCTTGGGCAGTTCTTTATAGAAGTGTGAGAACAGACTAATACAGCAACTATTCTTCTGTGTCTGTTTTTTCATCTGTAAAATTGAGGAGATTGGAATAAATGATCCCTCTATATCCCTTCTACTTTTGATGCTTTATGAATCCAGGTTAAAGTGTGTGGTACAATTTAAGAAGGCTCCTTTTAAGATTAGTATATCCATTAAGGACTCTTAGCTCAGATCTTCAGTATTATTCAATGACTCTCTCTTTCTCTCTTCCTCCTTCTCTCTCTTTACCCTCATTCAGATCAACATATAGAACATTTCCATTACCTATGAAGTTTCCTGTGTCCTTTCCAAAACAATCTCTTATCACCATTGATTAGTTTTGCCTTTTCTTGAACATATAAATGGAATCATACAGTATGTCATCTTGTGTCTTGCTCATTTTCCTTAGCAAAATGTTTTGATATTCCTCCAATTTTTGGTAGATATTTTTAGTTCATTCCTTTCCACTGTTATGTACTCTTCCATTATATGAATGGAATTCATACAATGGATTTGTTTATCCATTCTTTTATTGATTAATTTTTGGGTAATTTCCAATTGTTGGCTATGAATCTCCTGTATTAGCTTTGCAGCTGTAATGAAACTTTTAGTCATTTCCCTCAAGATCACAATATGTTCTCTTAAGTTATTAGTACTTTGGCCACTTCCCAAAGAATGCAAGATCCTTACAAGTTTACTTCCATGTATTTGTGTATCTCTCACCCTTGTGCCATTGTTGTAATACACTTTTTTATTGCATTTTATATTTCTACAACATATTATTATTATTGTAGTTTTAAAAAGCTTTCATTACTATTTACTCATGTTTGCCCTTTCTCTGAACTTCATTTATTCTTGCATTCTCCCCTGCTGCTTTTGTTTTCTGGTTTTTGATTGCCAATAAGAGCTACAGAAAATCATGAAATGTTTCTTTTGTTTCTATATTTAATGTTTAATTGTTTTTGTGCTTATTGTTAGTAACTTTTTGAAACACCTTTCATTCCTTTAAGTAGAGAGGCTCTTCAGCCAAATTTTTATTCCTTAATATTTCCTTTTTCTTCCAGACATTTTGTTGTTGATGAGAGCAGAAAAGATTTCCCTTTTTGGAAAACATTATCAGGCAAAATATTTTATGGGCCAATGCCTCCATAACCTGAAACAATTGAAAGAATTCTGGATTGAAATGATAGAAATTGTATTGGTTTCTGGATTTCTTGCTGTAGATTTTTTAAGAGAAAAAATGTATTAAATCTGTTTTTAAAGTTACTAAGCAACTCTACTAAAAATTGTCATGCAAGTGAAAATAGTCCTCAGCTTCTTAGGCTACCATGTGACATTTACTTCACTACTAAGCTTCACCCAAATCACGCTTTTCCCATCCCTTTCTTGCCTGAGATGCTTAATGTTTTTTCTCCTTTTTTTCTGTCAAAACCAAAGTATATTTGTTTTTCCATGCTAAGAGTTGATAAAATATTGTCCCACTGAGGCATAAATTAGTAAGAATATGCCAACTATTAGTACTCCCAGTTGGTTTTATTTTTTTCATTACATTTTAGTAGGAAAAATAGGTTTTAAGTTAAAAGAAAGGAACCCAAAGATGGAGTTTCAAGACATCCAATAGGAAAGACAGATAGAAATACATTTCTCTATATAGATATGTGTACATATGTTTATACATATAAATATAGATATAGATATGTGTGTATGTACATATTTCTGTATCAGTCATGGTCCAGGTGTAATTTAAAACTATTTATGGAAATATTACATAAAGCACATTTATTTATTAAAAAGAAGGATTTCCATAGTGGAGTATAAAGTTCTTTAAACAGTTAATAGGAAGACTAGTCAGGACAGAATTAGAAAAATGTATGTGAACCATCTCCAAGATATGAGAGAATTACGTGCCAGGTGTACCATAAAACAAATTATATTAGTGTTGAATATTGCATATAAGAGTATAACATAATTATGAATATAAAATATATATTATAAATAGAATGTCATTTACCAAGGTTTTCCACATTAAATAATACTGTTTTTTAACCTTAAAACATACATTGTAATAAGAGTTATGATGTTCAGAATTCTAAGTATAGCATGACAAAACCCTTCTCCTATTATTTTCTTTATATATAAAAAACTTTTGCTGCTTTTTGGTGGATAATAACACACGCACATGTACACACACACACATGCATCCCCATTACCTTTTAATGGAACAAGGCAAGTCCTTTAATGGGGACACATGCATCCCTATTACCTTTTAACGGGACAGTCACCATTAAAAATGTCTGCAGTTATGTATTTCTAAAATCAGCTCTGTGGGTAAGCAATTTAATGTAGCTGCCGATTCTGTGCGGTTCTGGGGAAATAATAGTTTAAAATCTTCTAATTTTCCTCTAATTTCACTTCTAACTCCAACCTGTGCTCCTGAAGCAGACGTTTTTGGACCGTCAGCAGGCAGATGAAGGCCTGAGAGTGGTAGGAGAGCTATTGTGGGCTTTCCTACCTCAGGGCTAGAGGAGGGCTTGGAGACCAGCAAAGGAAAAGATGGACCATTTCAAGTCTCAGAGCAAAAATACTAAGAGACAAAGTTGGGATGGAAAATGAAAGTGACGTGGCAATCGATAGAGGAAATTTACACAAATCTGAAAATTCTGAAAAAGAAAAAGAAGCAGAGACAATGAATATGCATCCAAAGAGAAGAAAACTCTGAGCAAATTAAAAATGTGAGCTGCACACTCCCATTACTGGGTATATACCCAAGGGGTTATAAATCATTCTACTCTAAAGACACATACACATGTATGTTTATTGCAACACTATTTACAATAGCAAAGACTTGGAACCAACCCAAATGCCCACCAATGATAGACTGGATAAAGAAAATGTGGGACATATACACCATGGAATACTATGTAGCCATAAAAGAGAATGAGTTCATGTTCTTTGCAGGGACATGGATGAATCTGGAAGTCATCATTCTCAGCAAACTCACACAGGAACACAAAATCAAACACTGCGTGTTCTCACTCCTAAGTGGGAGCTGAACAATGAGAACACATGGACACAGGGAGGGGAATATCACACACTGGGGCCTGTTACGGGGTTGGGGGGCAAGGGGAGGGGGTATTAGGAGAAATACCTAATGCCTGTGGGGCTTACAACCTAGATGATGGGGCCGGGCGTGGGGGCTCCTGCCTGTCATCCCAGCACTTTGGGAGGCCGAGGCGAGTGTATCACGAGGTCAGGAGATCGAGACCATCCTGGCTAACACGGTGAAACCCCGTCTCTACTAAAAATACAAAAAATTAGTTGGGCGTGGTGGCGGGCGCCTGTAGTCCCAGCTACTCTGGAGGCAGAAGCAAGAGAACGGCGTGAACCTGGGAGGCGGAGCTTGCAGTAAGCCAAGATCGCGCCGCTGCACCCCAGCCTGGATGACAGTGCGAGACTCCGTCTCAGAAAAAAAAAAAATCTAGATGACGGGTTGATAGGTGCAGCAAACCACCATGGAACATGCATACCTATGTAACAAACCTGCACTTTCTACACATGTACGCCACAACTTAAAGTAAAAAAAAAAAAAAAAGGCCGGGTGCGGTGCCTCACGCCTGTAATCCCAGCACTTTCAGAGGCCGAGACGGGCAGATCACAAGGTCAGAAGATGGACACCATCCTGGCTAACACGGTGAAACCCCGTCTCTACTAAAAACACAAAAAATTAGTCGGGTGTGGTGGCGGGCACCTGTAGTCCCAGCTACTCTGGAGGCAGAAGCAAGAGAACGGCGTGAACCTGGGAGGCGGAGCTTGCAGTGAGCCAAGATACGCCACTGCACTCCAGCCTGGGCCACAGAGCGAGACTCCGTCTCAAAAAAAATAGATAAATAAATAAAGTGAGCTGCAGTTTGAAAGGGCTCACCAACTTAGACTGATGGTATTTGTGTTGTTTGAGTTTCTTATGTTTTGGATATTGACCCTTTATTAGCTGTATAGTTTGCAAATATTTTTTCCCGTTCTGTGGGCTGTCCCTTCACTTTAAAGGTTTGCTGTGAAGAAGCTTTTTAGTTTGATGCCATTTTATTTCTCTCTTTTTGCTTTTTGCTTCTGTTGCCTGTGCTTTTGGGGACATATCCAAATAATCATTGCCCAAGCCAATATTGTGGGGATTTTTCTGTTTTCTTTTAGTAGTTTCACAGTTTCAGATATTATGTTTAGATTTTTAATCCATTTGGGTTGATTTTTGTATGTGGTATAAAATATGGATCTGATTTCATTCTCCTTCATGTGGATAGCTAGTTTTCCCCACACTATTTATTGAAGATATTGTCCTTTCCCCATTGTGTGTTCTTGGCACCTTGGTCAAAAATCAATTGATCATACATGCATGGGTTGATTTCTGGGCTTTCTATCGTGTTTCATCAGTCAGCTTATTTTTATGCCAGTGTCATGCTATTTTCATTCCAATAACTTCATAAGATTTTTGAAATTAGGGAGTGTAATGACACCAGCTTTTTTCCTTTTGCCCAAGATCGTTTTGACTCTTTAGGGTCTTTTGTAATTCCACACAAATTTAAGGATATTTTTTATTGCTGTGAAAAATGACATTGCAATTTTGAGAGAGATTACATTGACACTGTAGATCATTTTGGGTTGTATGGACATTTTTGAAAGAGGGGTGTTGAGGTTCCATAATATTGTAGTATTGCCATTTATTTATCCCTTCATGTCATTTAATAATTGCTTTACGTATTTAGGTGCTCTGATGTTGTGTGCATATATAATTACAACTGTTATGTCCTCTTGGTGAACTGACCCCTTTCTCATTATTTAATGACCTTCTTTATCTCTTTTTACAGTTTTTGATTTAAAGACGATTTTGATTGATATAAATATAGATACTCCTGGTCTCTGTTGGTGTCTATTTGCATTGAGTATCTTTTTCCATACCTTCAGTTTCAGTCTGTATGTGTCCTCACTAGTAGAGTGAGTCTCTTGTAGGCAGCATATGGTTCTTTAAAAAGAAAATTTATTCAGCTGTCCTGAGTCTCTTGGTTGGAGAATTTAATCTGTTTACATTCAAAGTAATTACTGATAGGTAAGCACTTGCTACTGCTGTTTTGTCATTCATTTTCTGAATTTTTTGTAAGTCCCTGTTTCTTTATTTCTCTCTTGTTGTTTTCTTTTTGCTTTGTGGTTACCATGAGGCTTACATAAAATATCTGAGCTTTATAACACGCTACATTAAGCTGATAATAATTGAACTTTAATCTCATATTCTCACTCCCCCCTTTTATAATTTTGATGTAAAATTTTAAATTTGTTTTTGTAATTTGTATTCCTTAACAATTGCAGCTACAGTTGCTTTTAATAGTTTTTCCTTTTAATCATCACAGTAAGGATACGATTGCTTTATGTATCACCCATACAGTGTTAGAGAATGAGTTTGATTATGTATTACTTAATACCATTGAGTTATTGAGATTTTTACATGCATTTTTTTTGTTATTAAGTAGAAACCTTCCATTTCAGCTTAAAGAACTGCCTTTAGCCATTCCTGTAAAGCAGGGATAATGTAATAGACTCCCTTAGGTTTTGTTTGTCTGGGGAAGTTGGAATTCTCTCTTATTTCTTTTTTTAATCTTTTTTTTTTTTTTTTTTTTGAGATGGAGTCTTGCTCTGTCGCCAGACTGGAGTGCAGTGGTGCATTCTTGGCTCACTGCAACCTCTCCCTCCCAAGTTCAAGTGATTCTCCTGCCTCAGGCTCCCGAGTAGCTGGGAATACAGGTGCACGCCACCACACCCAGCTAATTTTTGTATTTTTAGTAGAGACGGGGTTTCACTGTGTTGGCCAGAATGGTCTCGATCTCCTGTCCTCGTGATCTGCCCACCTCGGCCCCCCCAAAGTGCTGGGATTACAGGCGTGAGCCACCCTGCCCAGCAAATTCTCTCTTATTTTTTAAGGACAACTTTGCCAAGAAAAAAATTCCTGGTTGGCAGTTCTTTTTCTTCAGCACTTTAAATATATCACCCCAATCTCTCTTGGCCTGCAGAGTTTCTGCTAAGAAGTCAACTGAAAGTCATATTGTGGTTCCCTTGAATGTGATATGTTTCTTATCTCTTGCTGCTTTCAGTTTTGTTTCTTTGTCTTTGATTTTTGATAAATTGATTATGTTTTATCTTGGTAAATTCCTTTTTGAGTGGAATTTGATTGGAGACTTTTGAGCTTCCTGTATTTAGATGTTGTCATCTTTCCCCAGATTGGGGAAATGTTCAGCCATTTTCTTAAATATCCTTTTTGGGCCTTCTTCTCTATCTTCTTCTGAATCTCCGATTATGTGAATATTAGTTTGCCTGATGGTATCTCATAATTCCTGTAGGCCTTCTTTATTCTTTTTCTTTTTGCTCTTCAGACTGGATAATTTCAAGATACCTGTCTTTGAATTCAGTGATCCTTTCTTTTGCTTGATCAAGTCTGCTGTCGAAGCTTTCCACTGACATTTTCAGTTAAATTGTTGTATTCTTTATGTCTCAGATTTCTGTTTGGTTTCTATTTATCATCTCTAGTTCTTTGTCAATTTCTCATTTTGTTCATGAATTGGTTTCAAAGTTAATTTAATTTAATTGGAGTTCCCTGAACTTCTTTAAGGGGGTTATCCTGAACTCTTTGTCAGTCATTTTATAGATCACCTTATATTCCAGATCTATTATCTGATCTTTATTATTTTCTTTTAGTGGTGTCATATTTCCCTGACTTTTCATAATACTTCTGTCTTGCATTGATGCTTCTGTGTTTGAGGAGACGGCCACCTCTTCCAGGCTTTGACAGATCTTTACTACTTCGTAGGAAGGGATTCTGGATGTGTTAGCTGGCAATGACCCTGGACGGGCAGAGCTTGGTGTCAGGTTCTCTAGTTGTGCTGTGTCACTTCCTGAGCCCTAAGGTTGAATGGTACTGCTAACTGGACTCTGCAGTTCACTCTGATCCAGCAGGATTGTAGGCTGTCTCTGCTGGTTGGATGGTGTTGTTGTTTAGAATCTGTAGTTGAGCAGGCCTCTGGGCTGAGCTCTATGGTCACCTAAAGACTCTGGTGTTGTTGCTCAGCTACACAGGGCTGATCAGGGCTAGAAGCCATTATGCCCCACACATATGTGCGGACTTGATCTTGTCTCCTGGCCTAAGGTAGGCTTAAACAAAGCTTAGTGGAGTCCCTGGTCAGCTGCTGGTGCTGGGTGGGGACCAGATGTACCCTCTGCAGAGAAGTGCTGACTTTCACTTGCCTTCTAGCCTGGGCAATGCTGTAGAAAGCACCAGGTCTATGTAGGAAAGCTGGCGAGGGATGCTAGCTGGGTACACCTGTGAGCTGTACTTCCTGCGGTACAATGCTGTTGGCTAATCTCTCTCATATGATGCCTCCATTAGCCAGAATGCAGACTAACTACATGCTAGTGTCTGTGAGATCTACTCCCATTCTTTGTTTCTAGCTGACTCCAGGTGGTCTATCCGCGATGGCACTCCTAATGTTTCCTGTGGTATAAGACAAGGGTGAGCCTCCTGTGAAGGGTCCTAGAATGGTGGGCAAGCTGAATGTCCACCTCCAACTTTCTTTTCCCACTGTAGAAATTGTGAGTCTGGTGAAATCCTCTGTGTGTCGTGCTATGCCAGCTTGGTGGAGGGGTGGCATGCTCAAAATGAACTGTTACTCTTACCCTTCAAAGCACAGCTTTTCTTAGTTCTGCAGTACAATTGGGTGTTTCAGTCTCACTCCTGAGTTCTGGGATATTCAGAAAGGTATTCTTGCCTGTGGATAGTTGCTAGTTGGATTTCCGTGTGGGGGTGTGGAGCTGGAGAAATTCTATTCTGCCACCTTGTGAAGTCATTCTCTGGAATAATTTTAGATTTACATAGAGTTGCAAAGATGGTAAAGACAGTTTCTATACACTCTTCACTTAGTTTCTTCTGATGTTAACCTCTTATGTTACCATGGCACATTTATTAAAAACGAGAAATTAACGTTGTACAATACTATTACCTAAATGACAGGCTATATTTAACCAGTGTTTCATTTTTGAGAGGAAGTCTCACTCTAATGCTTAGGCTGGAGTGCAGTGGTGCGATCTTGGCTCACTGTAACCTCAACCTCCTGGTTTCAAGTGATTTTCATTCCTCAGCCACCCGAGCAGCTGGGATTACAGGTGCCCAACACCACAGCCGGCTAATTTTTGTATTTTCAGTAGAGACGGGATTTCACCACGTTGGCCAGGCTGGTCTCAGACTCCTGACCTCAGGTGATCCACCTGCCTTCGCCTCCCAAAGTGCTGGGATTACAGGAGTGAGCCACTGTGCCTGGCCCACATTTCACCAGGTTTTTTTTTTTTTTTTTTTAACTAATTTCTTCTCTTTGTTCCCAGGTACCATCCAGGATCTCATATTGTGTTTAGTCTTCATGTCTCCTTAGTCTACTTCAATTAGGGACAATCTCTCTGTCTTTCCTGGCTTTGACACTTTGAAGACTACTGACCAGATATTTTTTAGAATGTG
The DNA here is from genome assembly GCF_028858775.2 of Pan troglodytes. Classification (NCBI taxonomy): domain Eukaryota; kingdom Metazoa; phylum Chordata; class Mammalia; order Primates; family Hominidae; genus Pan; species Pan troglodytes. The sequence continues at coordinate 55,428,074 of NC_072409.2, read as the reverse complement.
CATCAAATGATTTGGGTTCATCTGATGTTTCCTCTTGATTAAAGTGGGGTTGTAAATTTTGAGGAAGAATTTCACATAGTTGAAGTGACCTTCCCATTGTGTCATGGTGGTGTGAGGTAGCCATATGACTTTTCATTGTTGATGTTAACCTTGATTACTTGGTTATGTTGGTGACTTGATGATTTCCTCCACTTCAAAATTACAGTTTTTACTTTTCCATATTCCATTTCTTAAAAGTCAGTCATTAAGACCAACCTGCAAGACTGGACACAGTGGCTCATGTCTGTAATTCCAGGACTTTGAGAGACCAAGGTGGGCAGATTGCTTGAGCCCAGAAGTTCAAAACCAGCCTGGACAACATGGTGAAACCCCATCTCTACAAAGGTACAAAAATTAGCCAGGTGTGGTGGAGTGCACCTGTAGTCTCAGCAATGTGGGAGGCTGAGGTGGGAGGATCACTTGAGTCTGGGATGTTGGGGTTGCAGTGAGCTGTGATTGTGCCAATGCACTTCGGCCTGGATGACAGAGGAAGACCTTATCTCAGAAACAAAAACCCAAACCACAAAAACAAGACTAACTTGCAAGCCACATGAGGGGAATTCAACTTCACCTTAATTCAAAATCGCCAGAGTAATTAACAAATATTTAAAGAATTTTTCATTGGTTATAGAATTCTGGGTTGATAGGTTTTTAAAAAGTCTTTTATGACTTCAAAAGTGTCACTTCGTTTCTTGCTTGCATGGTTTCTGATATGAAACCATTCTTAACCCATTCTTAACCTTGTTTCTTGTTTGATAATGTCTTTTTTCCTCTAGCTTCCTCAAGATGTTTCTCTTTTGAGAAAAATGAGAGATTTTCAGTTTTTGTGTTGATTTCTCTTTGTCTCTGATTTTCAGCAGTTTGAACACATTCCGTGTCACTTTAAGAGTTCTTCATCGGGGTCACTGGACACGTGTCACAATTAACAAAGGGGAATACATTCTCCAAATGTTTTCTGTTTCCCCAGGAAGCCAGCTGGAAATACAACAAAATGCCTCTCCCTCTCCTTTAGCAAAACACGTGTCAGAGCAATGCAAGATTTGATTGGGACTGCTTTACTTCGTTAACAATTACAGTGAGCTGTTTTTCTTTCTAGTAACAACCCAGTAATAGTTATTAAATTATTTGGAGCTAAATAAATGTAATGGTAATTTTCATTTAAATTTTGCTATATGGTAGCTTAGAGCATCTTACCTGTACACAGTTCCAAACGCAGAAAACCTAAATTAAATTAACATATAAAAAATTAACATAGATGTGTCATTACAGGTTCTCAAAACCATCATAAATGGCTCTACTTTACATCTCTGAGCTCTTATATGATGTTTCCTTTAACTATGTCATAAGACCTAAGGCTATGGTTTGAAATATATACCTACTATAAAAAAGTAAGCCTTCCTGCTAGTGTCAATAGATAAAAACAAAACAGGTTGTGAAAATTTTCTCCCATTTTGTAGGTTGCCTGTTCACTCTGATGGTGGTTTCTTTTGCTGGGCAGAAGCTCTTTAGTTTAATTAGATCCCATTTGTCAATTTTGTCTTTTATTGCCATTGCTTTTGGTGTTTTGGACATGAAGTCCTTGCCCATGCCTATGTCCTGAATGGTAATGCCTAGGTTTTCTTCTAGGGTTTTTATGGTTTTAGGTCTAACGTGTAAGTCTTTAATCCATCTTGAATTGATTTTTGTATAAGGTGTAAGGAAGGGATCCAGTTTCAGCTTTCTACATATGGCTAGCCAGTTTTCCCAGCACCATTTATTAAATAGGGAATCCTTTCCCCATTGCTTGTTTTTCTCAGGCTTGTCAAAGATCAGATAGTTGCAGATATGCAGCATTATTTCTGAGGGCTCTGTTCTGTTCCATTGATCTATATCTCTGTTTTGGTACCAGTACCATGCTGTTTTGGTTACTGTAGCCTTCTAGTATAGTTTGAAGTCAGGTAGTGTGATGCCTCCAGCTTTGTTCTTTTGGCTTAGGATTGCCTTGGCGATGCAGGCTCTTTTTTGGTTCCATATGAACTTTAAAGTAGTTTTTTCCAATTCTGTGAAGAAAGTCATTGGTAGCTTGATGGGGATGGCAGTGAATCTGTAAATTACCTTGGGCAGTATGGCCATTTTCAGGATATTGATTCTTCCTACCCATGAGCATGGAATGTTCTTCCATTTGTTTGTATCCTCTTTTATTTCCTTGAGCAGTGGTTGGTAGTTCTCCTTGAAGAGGTCCTTCACATGCCTTGTAAGTTGGATTCCTAGGTATTTTATTCTCTTTGAAGCAATTGTGAATGGGAGTTCACTCATGATTTGGCTCTCTGTTTTTCTGTTGTTGGTGTATAAGAATGCTTGTGATTTGTGTACATTGATTTTGTATCCTGAGACTTTGCTGAAGTTGCTTATCATCTTAAGGAGATTTTGGGCTGAGACAATGGGGTTTTCTAGATATACAATCATGTCGTCTGCAAACAGGGACAATTTGACTTCCTCTTTTCCTAACTGAATACCCTTTATTTCCTTCTCCTGCCTAATCGCCCTGGCCAGAACTTCCAACACTACGTTGAATAGGAGTGGTGAGAGAGGGCATCCCTGTCTTGTGCCTGTTTTCAAAGGGAATGCTTCCAGTCTTTGCCCATTCAGTATGATATTGGCTGTGGGTTTGTCATAGATAGCTCTTATTATTTTGAAATATGTCCTATCAATACCTAATTTATTGAGAATTTTTAGCATGAAGGTACCCTAAAACTTAAAGTATAATAAAATAAATAAGTAAATAAAACAAACAAACAAACAAACAAACAAACCAGACAAAACGACAACCAAAAATGCCCAGAAATCCTTTTTTTTTTTTTTTTTTTTGAGATGGAGTCTCACTCTGTCACCCAGGCTGGAGTGCAGTGGCATGATCTCTGCTCACTGCAACCTCCGCTTCCCAGGTTCAAGCAGTTCTCCTACCTCAGCCTCCTGAGTAGCTGGGACTACAAGTGCCCACCACCATGCCTGGCTATTTTTTTTTTTTTGTATTTTTATAGATACAGGGTTTCACTGTGTTAGCCAGGATGGTCTCGATCTCCTGATCTCGTGATCTGCCCGCCTCGGCCTCCCACAGTGCTGGAAACCCTATTTTTAAATGCATATTTGCATTCATAATAACCCGTGAATACATACATCTATTGATCTATGTATTCATGCATCTCTATATGTAAATGTCTGTCCAAAATGCCACTATATATATATTTATATATTAAGCTTTTATTTTAAGTTTGGGTTACATGGGCAGGTTTGTTATATAGGTAATCACGTGTCATAGGGGTTTGTTGTACAGATTATTTCATCACTCAGGTATTAAGCCTAGTAACCAATAGTTATTTTTTGTACCCCTTTCCCTCCTCCCACCCTCCACTCTCAGGTAGGCCCCAGTGTGTGTCGTTCCCCTCTATGTATCCATGTGTTCTCATCGTTTAACTCCCACTTGTAGGTGAGAAGATGTGGTATTTTGTTTTCAGTTCCTGTGTTAGTTTGCTAAGGATAATGGCCTCCAGCTTCATCATGTTCCTGAAAAGGACATGATCTCATTCTTTTTTATGGTTGCATAGTATTCCACTATTCCACGGTGTGTATGTACCACAATATGTTAAATTTTAGTTTATTACAACTTATATGCAACATACAATGGCAAGATGAATCAGATCAGAAGATAAACTATTGAGGGTGAAAAGACAGCAGTTTTTTTCCTGTTTTATTGTCTGCAGATGTAATTTTCAACGAGAATACATTTTATTGCATTAGTAGTGCTTTTAGAAGAGACATCTATATGATGCCCAGGCTGGTCTTGAACTCATGGTCTTAAGCAATGCTCCCTCCTAAGCTTCCCAAAGTGGTAAATTGTACTTCCTGAGGGCATAGAAAAGAGACATAGAAGCAAGTGAAATTGGTAGTACCCTTTTTTCTGTTATTCTTTATTAGTAAAACAAATTAGGTTTTTCTTTCCTTGGTTTTCATGTGTCCAAGCTCCTTTCTCTTTCATTTCACATGTGCACAAATATAATAACATACACTTTTGAACATCAAAAGTTGAATGATGAAAGAGTATTCATGAGCCCAAATCAACCTGCACATGACTTTTTTTTTATTCCTTTGAGAGTTAGCCTGTGGAAAGGTGGCAGGGTTTCACTGCATTATCCCCTGCAGATGGAAAGGTCAATGACAACATGTGTAATTGCTTCAGTCCTGATTTTCTACCTACACTTTCTGCTTCGGGGTTGTTTCACCTGACCAAGGCAGTTTCTGTGGCAGCAGGTCCTAGCTGTCTCGACCAGGTCCACTGACAAAGCCACTTTGCTGAGTGGCCAATTTGCTGATGACTGTTTAGTTAAATTTGTTTCTGCTATTTAAGGTTGACTTATTTTCTTGTGTCATAGTCTCAGCAAATGTGAAGGGATGTCTGGTCTATCTCTGACCTGGCTTTCTGCTTTGACAGATGGAAGCTAAAAGAAAAAAGGAAAAACTGATGGTGCAAAAGATAAACATATTTATATGAGTTTATTCTTGAATAAAATGATTTATTTTTAAAATATATTCTTGATATGATTTGGCTGTGTCCCCACCCAAATCTCATCTTAACTTGTGGTTCCCATAATCCCCATGTGTTGTGGGAAGGACCCACTGGGAGGTAATTGAATCATGGGGGCGGTTACTTCCATGCTGCTGTTCTCATAATGGTGAGTGAGTTCTCACGAGAACTGATGGTTTTATAAGGGGCTTTTCCCCCGTTTGCTCAGCACTTCTCCTTTCTGCCATCATGTGAAGAAGGACATGTTTGCTTCCCCTTCTGCCATGATTTTAAGTTTCCTGAGGCCTCCCCAGCCATGCTGAACTGTGAGTCAATTAAACCTCCCTTTTACAAATTACCGAGTCTCGGGTATGCCTTTATTAGCAGCATGAGAACGGACTAATACAATTCTTCCGATGAATATATTCTTCTCATTGATAAATGCTTGATGTAAATGCTTAATTTTTCCTCTAGCTGCCTTCAAGATTTTTCTCATTGTCTGTGGTTTTCAGCAATTTGGATACCTTACATATCATTTTTGTGAACCTTCCACAGAGATCAGTGGACACATGTGGCACAAAGAACATGTGAATTAAGAATGCACTCCTGAATAACATATTTTACATATGTATTATTGAGTATATTCTTAAATATAAATAATTTCTTATGAATATATTTTGATTAATAAAATACATTAATAAATATTAACTCATGCATATTCTTCTTATTTAAAAATATGTTCTTATAAATATATTAATTACTCCCTCTCTCTTCCCCCTAGTCTCCAAAGGTAACATCAGGGGCCAGAACAGAGACACAGAAATGCTCCTTAAAATGTCAAAATGAAATATTGTCTATTAAAACAGAAGAATTAAAATAAACAAGAGAAGTTGAGCATTGGTCATCTGATGGTTGTAACCTCCAGCTTTCCCAGGAAACTTGGTTGGACCCTTTTCTTGTGTTCAGCTGTCAGAAGCTAAATGTTCCCTTCCTCTCTCTCTTTGCAGTCTGTTCGTGACATTTGGTATTCCTAATATGCCCACTTGGAGGAAATTGCCAGCTTAGGCCAACCAGGGTGAAATGCATGCGCTTATAAACTCATAAGCCCAATAATAATTTTCAGAAGGAGGCATTCATTCACTTCGGCTTATAAACTTGCAAATCTGTAGATTAGTCTATCACTTACATGGAAAGACAAAATTTATATTTAATTGTTGAGACTTGACTTGAAAATTTTCAAGAATATCAACATTTGTTTTTGTTGTGCACCTCTCTGTCAAAAGATAAATACGTAGTACATAATCATTATTTATTTATTAATAATATACTCTGCATGGTCTTACATTTCATAGTTCATGCATTGTTTATTCATTAATATAACCTGTGTTAATATCCACCACATTACCGAGAGCCCTTGTCAACTCCTCAGAAGCAATTAACTCCCAAGGTAACTATGACAACGAATCTCTTAATGCTTAAAGTGTAACAAAAAGATTGTGTGATTTGGATGTTAATTCAAATATTTCCCATACAGCCCCATACAGCCACTTTGGAAGGGAAGTGGTTTCTCACAAAACTAAGTATACTGTCACCATAAGATCCAGTAATTGTGTCTTGGCATTTAACCAAAGGCATGGAAAACTGAGGTCAACACAAAACTCTATACACTGATGTTTATAGGAGTTTTATTCATAATTGCCCAAAGGTGGAAGCAACTTCAGTAAGTGAATGAATAAACAAACTCTGGTACACTCATACAATAGAATGTTATTAAGTGATAAAAAGGTACACACTATTTAACTATGAGAAGACATGGAAAAAAAAAACCTTAAATGCCCATCGCTAAGTGAAAGAAGCCGATCTGAAAAGACTACATACTGTGTAAGCCGAACTATATGACATTCTTTAAAAGGCAGAACGATGAAGACCATGAAAAGCACAGTTGTTGCCAGGGATTTGCAGGGAGAAGGAGGGATCAATAGGTGGAGCACAGGGGATTTTTAGGGCAGTGAAACCATTCTGTAAAATGTCATGGTGGATATATGACATTACACATTTTCCAAACCCATAGAATGTACAACACAAACAGTACACCTTAATGAAACTGTTAATTTTAGTTAATAATAATAATGTATCAATATTGGCTCGTTAATTGTAACAAATATACCAGACGAATGCAAGATATCTTAATAATAGGCATGATGAGCTAGGGAGGGTTTAAGGAACTCTCTGTATTGTCTGCTCAATTTTCTTGTAAATGTAAAACTGCCTCCCAAAATAATGTTTTTTTATTAAAGGAAAACATGCTGCTACCACTATATGCTTAGTGTCCTATGCATTTCAAGTCTGGGTGGTATGTCTAGCAGAAATATATTAACATGTCCCAGGCTGATGGTATTGAATAAAGGATTTAGATGGCCATAAAAAATGGATTTTGTATAATGGATTTCTGAGTTGATAAGAAAGCAGTATGAGTATATCACCATAATACAAAACTTAGTGATTTGAAATAAGGCAAGCATATCATCCATTTTGCCAGTGTAATGATAACACACACACTGTATAAACAGATATTGGAACATCAGTTTGTCACTGGGTGTTCAGGATGTAGAATATACATCAACTTAAATTTTCACATTTAGTAAAGCTCTAGCTTCCTCTTATGCTAGCTCCATAAATAAGACAAATTTTTTCTTTCATCCTCTCTGATGACCAATGCCGGCCTAAACTCTTGCCTGTTAGGAATTAGTACACATCTCCTAGCTCAGAGACACCTACACGAGTGACTCTTGGCCAGTGGAATCTGGTTCACTGTGCCCTCCAGTGCGGGGCCAGGCTTTGTTCCTCTCCCTTGCTTGGCATCCCAGTCTTGTGGGCCCTCTTTCAGTTGTTCATTCACTCCCTGCTTCCTCTCTTCACAAAAACTACTCTGTTGACCTTGGTTTAGAATTCTCTACCCACCCTCCACCCACCTCTTTATGCTGATCCTGTCCTTGTCCTGTCTTGCAAGGCTCAACAGTTAAATCTCAGGGCAGCCCTCCCTCACCCCTCAGTCCTGCCTCTTTATATAACCATCCTGTAGACTCCTGCTATTTTCCGTCAGCCTGAGAGCCTCAGTTCCCTGGTGTGATAATGTGACTAAAGTCAGCCTCACCTAATTACACAGGGAGCCCCCAGAAAGCAGGGCTCACTGTCATTCGGCAGTACCTGCCCTCAGTCTGGCCCTTCCTTGCTGGAGCTCAGGAGAACTCAGCAGCCCAGGACAGCACCTTCGTAGGGCTCAGCAATACAGCTGGAACTAAGGGAGGGAGGAAAAGAAAGGCAGAGAATAAATGAATCAACTTAGCCAGAATTTTATAGTCAGAAGATCTACAAAGAAGTGAGTTTAATTTCAGCACATATTTGCTTTTAAAGACAAAATGACATTTAAATGCTATTATTAGTGGTAGGGAATGGGTGAAATGTCCATCTATTGGTGCTTGAGGTCACTAAACAATGTAGCTCTGAGTAGAGGTTTCGAAGAGAGTTTTCGATGAAATGATTTGTTTTACAAAATGGGGCACATTATCTCCTGTTTTATTGTGGAAACAAAACCCATCGAATAATTTCCCTTTTAAGCAATTCTTCTTTGTTTCCATTGAGGGAAGCTGAACTCGGAATACGCCATGTTAGATCAGGAGAGATTCAAGACAGACATTGGGAAGAATTTTCTATCTGGGGTGTTGTTAATCACTTTCCCACAGTAAAAAAGCCTGCAGAGCAGCCTTTTTTTTGATGAGAGTTAAGGCAATAAGACTATTAATAGTCTAACCCAGTAACAGCTGAATTGACCAGATATCCTTCAAGACTTCTCAGAGACTTCCTCAGCACATGGACTTGAGCTCTTACATAATGTTCTCATTCACAGACTGCATTGTGCCTGCAATCTCATGTGTTATTATTATTAGTAGTAATAGTATTTTAAACGGAGTCTCATTCTGTCTCCAGGCTGGACTGCAGTGGCATGATCTCGGCTCATTGCAGCCTCCGCCTCCTGGGTTCAAGCGATTCTCCTGCCTCAGCCTGCCAAGTAGCTGGGATTACAAGCGCCTGCCACCACACCCAGCTAATTTTTGTATTTTTAGTGGAGACGGGGTTTCACCACGTTGGCCAGGATGGTCTCGATCTCCTGACTTCGTGATCTGCCCGTCTCGGCCTCTCAAAGTGTTGGGATTACAGGCGTGAGCCACCGCGTCCGGCCCCATCTGTTATTATTCAAGGTATTTTAGTGCATCACCGCGCACACGATCTTGCGTCTCGCCATTATTTTGTTATCCCTGTACTTGAAGAAGAGAGACATTCTGACTGGCATTAACTCAACATTTTGTGTGATGGACTATTACATATGGCTCGGAACGCATTTTTGTTTGCTATATAGAAATGATCTTCTCTTCCGTGTGATAAATAATACAGCTAAAAGTCTCAGAATTAATCAAACTTACCATCAATTAATTTCGAATTTTTGACTAGCTTCCTTAAGTATTTAAATTATTATGATTTGCAAAATAACCTTGAAAGTCATTCAGTCAAAATGACTTTGAAATAAAATCATCATATGTTAAAGTAAGAAATTATATCCTACCTAATAAGGACAATAGATACATTAAAATAGTCTCATCAAGTATTTGTCTTTAGTTAGTAGTTATTTCTCTAAGAAAGTATTAACTTCAATTTTGAACAAAGTTTTCTTTCTTTTTTTTGGCACTATCAGCCTTTTGCCAAGCTGAACACAAGGGGATGAAAAGAAAATCTGGGCTCGAATGTGCAATTTCATATTTTCTGTTAAGGCAATTTACAACATATCATAAAGCTGCATTAATAAACAGATGTTCCACAGTCTGCAGAATATAAAATAAATGTCTTGAATAAGCTATGAAGACCAAGGCACTTTGTGGAGCAGATTTTTTTGTCTTAAAGTTTTATCTCATGCAAACACTGCATATAACACAAACTTATCTAATCAATGCTTTTAGCAACATGTCATAGTAGAACCAAGGCCCAGTTGTTAGCTGAAATCTATATAAATATAGGTATGTAGAATAGTTAGGAAATATAAATATTAGCATATGCTCTTTATTGTTGATGATATCAATAATTCTTTTATGAACTCAGAAAAGTTTTTTCTCTTTATATTCAAAATGAAGTTTTCTAATTACTCTCTTTTTCACAGGGTTCTCCCCGTCTGCAAATTATACCCATTACAGCTATTATTTCTTTTAAGTAAATATCCCCTTCAAGTCAGTCTTAGTTTCTCCAACACCTAGACAACGCCTGGCACATGTAAAAGCATTCAGAATACTAGTAAATGCATGCATAAAATGAATAAATATATTTACAAGATATTTATAGACATGTCATAGGAATGTGGGGGCCAAGAAGAGGGATTCTAGCTTTTGGGTAGATACAATTGCAGATAATAACAATAACTTAGAAGGTGCCTAAAATATCAAGTTGCCGTTCTAAATATGTTAGATCTATTGGTTCATATAGTGCTTGCAAAAGCCCTTGAAGTATACTTTTATTATACTTACCATTATATAAATAGAGAAACTAAGGCAGGGAGAGGTTATGTTGTTCCAGGTTCACGTGACAATTCAATGGCAGAGCTTGATTCAAATTTCATACTTTTAACTTACGTACAATTTTGCCTACCATCAAGACATTCTTCTTGCTGAATGGAACAAGGCCCTCAAAGGGAATTTATGGAGTACTATTACACATAAATAACTCTGAATATAAGTAATTCTTCTGTGGAATGATTTCATCTTATATTCTCAGAGAATGACACATTTTATGTCAAATAAGTACAGGAGAAAGAAAATGATTTTATAAATGTTACTAACACTATCCTAACAAATGGAAGAGATATGATAAACTTTACATTCTAATTTGAAATTTGTGAAAATGATACACAAAACACTGTTTTGAGTAGACTCTATCTCTTATTTTTGTGAGGCCAAAATATCTAATACATTTATTTTATGAAATAAATGCTTAGGAATTATTTTATTTGTTGTTGTAAGGAATTATGCCTACTGCAATGGACAAAGCATTGTGATTAGTGTTGGGTCTTTCGGCTGAGACTAACCTAAAAGGAACAAAGAGGAACAACCAGATGGTGAAACGGAGGTTCCTCCATCCTCTGATAGCTTGACTACCATTGCATTTTAGTAAATCCTTAAATCATATACTATGATTATGACAACTTAATTTTTTTTGCAATTGATGATGGAGTTGATAAGTTCTTGTATACCCTTGCTTGTTAGATCAGGAGAGACTCAGGACAGACATCAGGAAGAATTTTCTAGCTGGGGTGTTGTTAATCACTTTCCCACAGTAAGAAAAAGCCTGCAAAGCAGCCTTTTTTTGATGAGAGTTAAGGCAATAAGACAATTAATAGTCTAACCCAGTAACAGCTGAATTGGCCAGATATCCTTCAAGGCTTCTCAGATGCCTCCTCAGCACATGAACTTGAGCTCTTACATAATTTTCTCATTCATAGTGACTGCATTGTGCTTGCAATCTCATGTCCTATTATTTAAGGTACTTAGTGCATCACTGCATACATGACCTTAGGTCTTGCCATTATTTGTAATCCCTGTACTGGAAGAAGAGAGACATTCTGACTGGCATTAACTCAACATTTTGTGTGATGAACTATTACATATGGCTCAGAATGCATTTTTGTTTGCTATACAGAAATAATCTGTTAATTCTATGTGATAAACAATACTGCTAAAAATCTCAGAATTAATCAAACTTACCATCAATTAATTTCAAATGTTCACTAATTATTAGTGAGAGAGGAGTGTTGAATTATCTAATCATAATTGTACGTTTGTTGATTTCTTCTTTTAGTTCAATTAATGTTTGCCTTTTGCCAAATTTGGGTAATTTTTCCGGTTAGGTTTTCAAAATTCTTTCAGCACTGCGCTCCTTTTCCTTTTCTCCTTCTGAGACTCAGATGATGTGTGTTGGAACTTTAGTTATTGTTCCTCAAGTCTCTAAGGCTCTAATCAAGACTTTTTCATCTTTCTTTCTCTCTATTGTTCAGATTAGATAATTTCTGTTGATTTATATTCACGATAACAGATTCTTACCTCTTTAGTTTTATTGTAATAAAAAGCTTACTTAGAATTTTGTATGTCAGTTATTGGATTTTTTGGTCCTAATATATTCATTTTGTTCCTTTTTACATCTTCTATTTATTTTCTGATACTTCTAGTTTTCCATTGGTATAATAGTGTTTGTGACCGGGCATGGTGGCTCACGCCTGTAATCCCAGCACTTTGGGAGGTCGAGGCAGGCAGATCATGAGGTCAAGAGATCGAGACCATCTGGCCAACATGGTGAAACCCCTTCTCTACTAAAAATACAAAAATTAGCTGGATGTGGTGGCGCATGCCTGTAGTTCCAGCTACTTGGGAGGCTGAGGCAGGAGAATCGTTTGAACCCGGGAGGCCGAGGTTGCAGTGAGCCTAGATTGCGCCACTGCACTGTAGCCTGGGTGACAGAGTGAGAAACGGTCTCAAGAAAAAAAAAAAAAGTGTTTGCGACCACTTGTTGGAACATTTTTATAAAAGCTGCTTTAAAATCCTTGTGATGTAATTCAAATTTATTTTTCTTCTCAGTATTGGTAGCTACTTAGCACTGACTGTCTTTTCTCATGTGGGGTACAGTTTATCTGTTTTTTTGTAATTTTGGATTGTGTCATGGACATTAAGTTTTGAGGATCTGTGCCTTCATAAAATATTAGGCGGATGGATGCTATTTTTATTTTAGAAGCAATTGACCTTGTCATATTCAAGCTGCAAGTTCCAATCTGTGTTTTGTGAGCTGTGGTTCCAACAATCAGTTGCGTTTTCAAAGCCTTTCCAGTTTTCTTCAGATATGTCCTGGTGGTCAGTGTGGAACTCGGATGATAATCTGCTAGCTTCGTTCTCAAAATCTTTGGTTAACTAATTAGGAGCAGACCCACACACATGCAGCTTGGGGATGTGCTCAGTTCATTAAAAACTTTATGGTGTCACTTTCTCATACTCCTTCCTCTCCACAATGTCTCCAATATTTTCTGGTTTCCTGGAGCTCCTCTTTTCTGTTTTCTGGCCAGAATGCTGGGTCTTTGATTACGGTACTCTGCTACAGTGTTTCATGGCTGCACCCATGTTTGGAGCCGACAGGTGGCAAAATGAGAAAAGACTTTAAAAAGTTTGCATCACCCTCTTGGGATCACTACTGCACCAACTGGAGAGGAAGATGCCCTGGCCTCAGTGTTTTGTTTCTCCTAGGCACCACCTACTGCTGCCACCACAGGAATTCTTGGGGGCCAGATCACAAGGGCTCAGAGAAAACAAACAACAACAAAACGGAGGGATTTCTGCATTCTCTCAGAGTAATAGGGGTCCTCTTTCCTGACCAAACCCGTAGGGCTTATCCTTGATCTCAGCAATTGCTGAGAAACTGTTCCACCCTTTACATGGAAAACAGACTTTCTTGTTTGCCTCATCCCTACCAGTGTCTTTCTCCTTACACCTAAGGTCAATTACCAGCTGCCCTTTATCATTGAACTTAATGCTTTCTTCTCATAGTAGAATTAAGAGGAAAGTAAAATATTTTTTGTACCTATATCTTTATTATATTTAGACAAATCACAGAGTGAGAGAGTAGGGGTTTCAAGAAAAATAGGAGAGAGACAAAGGAGAGAGAAAGAACTGCTTGTGGAAATACAGAATATCCCACATTTTCAATGTGGAAAGTGTATGAGGGTATGAAAGAAAATACTCAGTTTTTTTTTGTCCTGTAAGAGGCAGCATTGACAAATGTGTACCAGAGTTTGGGTACATTTGAGCCAGTTCTTCAGAATCGTGGGGTGGGAAATAGAACAAAATTATTTACACCTAATTCTAGGCAGATAAGTGTGCTTCAAGGAAAGGCAAGGGCCTGGCTAGAGTCTAGATGTTTTTAAACTGGAGGCCAGAGACAGCTTTAGGGAGTCTATATACAGGCACAAATTTATTTCTTTTATAGTCTTCTTGCTCTTTGAAAATGGTCTTTATGCAAATACACACTATATAACCAAAGTTTCTCTTTGTTCCAGGCAGCAGTAGGGCTGACTGGAGCCATTGTGCAGTGTCGGGAACATACCAGCACACCGAGAATAGCGTCATGTCATAAGGACTCAGAGCAGGTGGACCCTGCTGTGATGCACAAAGGTGAGGGTGCAGCTGCCCAGGACACACTCATGCATGTTTGTGTGGACCATGGAAGATGGCAGGGGAAGAGCTGTCAGGTTGTTGGGGCAGAGGGTGCGCATGAGTACTCGCCTGTAAGTCATGTTGTAGAATCACCTCGCACAGCCACTGTATCTTCCCACCAGCATCACCAGATAACTCCTTTATCGTCACTTCAGTAATGCTTGATTTTGTCTGACGTTTTTATGTTTACCAGTTCAGATAAAGAGAATTGCACTCTCATCATTGCTATAATGTACACTTTTTTGACTACTAATGAGTCTGAGAATCTTCAGATACATTTGTTAGTCATTAATATTTTCTCTCTCTCTTTTTTCTGTTGAGATGGAATCTTGCTCTGTTGCCCAGGCTGGAGTGCAGTGGCATGATCTCAGCTCACTGCAACCTCTGCCTCCTGGGTTCAAGTGATTCTCCTGCCTCAGCCTCCTGAGTAGCTGGGGCTACAGGTGCCCCCCACCACACCCAGCTAATTTTTGTATGTTTAGTAGAGACGGGGTTTCACCATGTTGGCCAGGCTGGTCTCAAACTCCTGACCTCGTGATCCATCTGCCTCGGCCTCCCAGAGTGCTGGGATTACAGGCGTGAGTCACGGCGCCCGGCCATGTTTTCTCTTCTTAATCTGTTTGTACTTTCATTTACTTTTTCTTTCCTCTTTAATAAGAGGTTTTTATTTTGGATATCAATCTTTATGTCTTCAATAATGTTGTAAATATCTTTTTGTTCCCACTAGCTTTTCTTACAAACTTATTCCTAGTGTCTTGTTGCACAGAAATTTTATTTTATTATGGTCAATTTTGTCAGCCTTTATCTTTATAATTTGTATGGGGTTCTTTTCTTGTTTGTTTTTGATTTGTATAAAAGTGATTTTTTACCCTAAAGTCAAAAGTTAAAATTTAATGTTTTCTTCCTATTTCAGAGGACCACGCAAGATATGATAAAGATCTACGTCACTGAATTTTGGTTCCATTTTTGTATCTCAGCTTCCCGGAAATAAAAAAGAATTCTAACATTCATACTTTCAGTATTTTATGTGAGAGGTTTTGTTGTCAAAATCAAGTCTGAGAGCAATGTTTATTGGGGCCTTTAATTGGAGTCACCAAGCGATAAAGGGGACATTGTCCTCAACAATAAAACTATAATAAACACGTTTTGGACCATAAATATATGACAATTTCTTAAAAGCAATTTCTTGGGCAATCAAGACAATATGGCTTGAGTATGGAGTTATACGATGGTTTGGATTAATCCAGTATTAAATCTTTGGTTATTACAGAAATCAGTGGAGCCTATTCTTCCAAATAATCCTTAAATATCACTTATCTCAACTGAGATTTTGGAGAAAATTTAGCTTTAGAGCTTTTATTGACCTGCCAATGACCTGAAGTTAAGATTATTCTTTTCCACTGAATGAAGACAAACCACCTTATAAAAATTAACCCAGAAGGCTGTAGAGGTGATTTGTTTTCTTTATTTCTGATGACAGTTAAATAGCTTGACTAAAACTCTTGTTTCCCTAAATGGCTTTTCTGCTTTTGGATGGTGGTAGCCTGGGGAACGTAAGGAAAGCAGATGTCTCCCAAAACTGGGAATAAAATACATGGTTTATTCCAATACATTCCAGGAAACCCCATTCCAAGCTCTTTAAACTAAAACATTACTGTAAACATGTTGGCCTAAAATTTTTCAGAGCTAGAAATTTTCAGAGCAATAGCTGCCAGTTGCCACCATGATGTTAGGAAATTCTCATTAATTCTTACATGATGGTTGTCTACATAGAGATGAAACACTTGACTAAATTGTCAGCAGCACAATTGTGTCCATACAGACAGATAGAACAAATTCAATGCTGTGATGTAGTTTAAATGTGCACATGTTAACTGATTAGAGAGCTAGAAAATGGAGGGTATTTTTAGCAGCATATGATAAATATATTTCTGACTGTTGAATATTGTTTAACTGCTTTGTTCTAGTTACTGGGGATTATACAGTAGGAAGTAATACAGACAGATGTCATGTCCTGATGGGCCTTGTATTTCAGGGATGAAATGGGATTTTGTTGGCGCCAAGACCTGATTGCTTTGCCAGTTACCCTCACCCCTGGCTCATGAGGAAAGTGTATTGAGGAGATTCTCGAGGAACCACATGAGTTTTAATATCATAAGCTTCTGCCCTGAATTGAAAGGTAATTTTTTTGTTGAGGAGGGCTGAGCCACACTTATCCACAATGCCTCCTTTGGCATAGACCCCAGATAACCCAAAGTGTGTTCTCTCAAACAGATGGAGAAAATTAGAGGATAGAAAATATCAAGAGTGTTACTGAGGATGCTGCCAGCTGAACCACCATTTATGTTTTTCATAGAACAAAACTTCAAGGGGTTTAAGTAGTCAGAGTGTGGCCAGCTTTTCCTTGGAAGTATTTACGCAAGGAAGATGTTTTATATTCTGGAAGAGGGCATATGTGAAGGGCATTTCGGAATGATGTAAGGTGTATGCACAGGTCATGTGATGGAGTGGTCTGGGGAAGCCTCAGACCACTCGTGACAGGCCACATGTGATAGGCCTCGAAGTTCGCCACTACAAGCATGGAGCCCATATCCACAACAACTTCAAGCGCAGAAGCTGGGCTGTGGGGTGGAGTAGTTCACGCCCAAAATCACAACTTGGTTTGGAAAATGAGAGGGAAGAGAAACTTCCCTAAAGAGAATTAGAAAAAGTAAAACTCATGAGGTAAAGCTGTATAGATTTGAAATAATAAATCCTTACAATTTTTACTTCCACTGGTCGATGGCAGGGTTTCTTAATCTTAGCAGTCTTAACCTTTTGAGTCAGATAATTTTTAATTCTTCTTGCAGAGGAGAAGAGAGGGTACAGGCTGTTCTGTGCACGATGGCATGTTTAGCAGCATCCACAGCCTGTACTCACTAAGTGCCAGTAGCAACCCCCAGTTTTGACGACCCAAGATGTCTGCAGACATTTTCTTCCCTGGAGGCAAAAACAGCCCTGGTTGGGAAGCACTGGTTTATGAATAGAAATAAAACTGTAGTGTTCTCCAGCCAAACAAACAACAACAAAATTAAACAGCATATTTTCAATTTATTGCCTTCCTTGGCTAGTACATAGCTCACTACAATTAAAGCTTCCAATTAGAAATTCTTCCTGGGCTTAAAAAAAAAAGCTATCAAGAGAAGCAATTTAGTAAGCTGGGTTTTAGGAATATGCTGTTAATTTTGCCTAAAATGTGGCATGCAAGGGGAGAGTTATGTAATCATTTTAAGTAAATAAGTGTTTCATTAAAAAAATACCCTTAAAATGGTTTGATTCAAAAATACTGAAACCTCTTATCGTAGAAGCATAAATCTGAATAGTTTGGTTATTTAAATATAACTTACTGTGAAATCATCAAGGAACATAGCTAATCGAACCTACCATTCTAGCCTACATCATCCTGTGCATTTCAAAAAATCCTAATGAAAACTACACGAAGCTTAAAGTATAGATAAACATATCAGAGTTGACAACCGTGAAACCACGCTATCCAAAGGCTACGTGCTCTGAGGAATTCCTGTTAGCTACAGCACATGTAGGATCAATGAAGGAAGAAAATGAAGGCTCCTGGGAGACAAAATTATGCCAGGACAAAGCTGAAGAAGAGCAACACCTGTCGGAAATGTCCTAAGATAAATTTCGAAAGGTGCCAGGCTTGGAGGTGGGGCAGGCACCGCCGGAAAAGACACTTTCCCTTTGGGACTTCCTTTGCGTGTGACAAGAACAGCACTTGATGCCCTTAGAATAGTTCCTGGAACATCTGAATAAATATCTGTGGAATGGCTGAATCAGGGGTGAGGACTGGCGTTCAGGTGGGGGCCCCCTCAATAGTATGACCACAACGGAGGCTCCACCTGGCAGGGAGTCATCCTGATGCTACAGGAGCTCGTCTCTGGATTAGGAGGTCCTGTTCTACTTCCAGTTGCAAATATTACATATATTTATGTATGTGAGTGCTTTTATATATATATATACACACACACACACACAGCCGCCCAACAAGTTCCCCTTGCCCGCTGCCTAGACAGAGCTGATTTATCAAGACAGGGGAATTGCAATAGAGAAAGAGTCATTCTTGCAGAGCCAGCTGGGCGGAAAACTGGAGTTTTATTATTGCTCAAATCAGTCTCCCCGAGCGTTTGGGATCAGAGTTTTTAAGGATAATATGGCAGGGGCTCAGGAAGCGGGGAGTGCTGATTGGTCAGGTTGGAGATGGAATCACAGGGGGATCAAAGTGAGGTTTTCTTGCTGCTTTCTGTTCCTGGGTGGGATGGCAGAACTGGTTGAGCCACATTACTGGCTGGGGTGGTGTTGATGGCAGCGGCCCATCTGGAGAGGCTGCTGCCAAGATGCCGGCTGCAGCAGGGGAGGCTTCGCTTGGCGCGCTTGGTGGAGCCCGCGGGAGCTGAGAACAGGAAGGAAAGAGCCCTGCCGGCTTCTGAGCTGGTGGGGAGGGAGCCCTGCAGTCCCAGGCGCAAGGGTAGCTGCCCAGCCATGGCTTCAGACCCGGGCATCCTTGTCCCCGTGTCCTCTGGGGCGGGGGTTGGGGGCGGTGGCCGGAGCGGGGGGGGGGGGGAGGGCAGGGGAAGCCTATATTAGACCAAATGTCATGATATATTTTGTGTATTCATTTTTTAACCCATAACAATCCAAACTAGATTTTCTTACTGATTTATTTTACTTGTTTATTAATCTCATTATGTAGAATATATTTTGGAAGTTGCCTTAATAGTTTTTAGAGGAAAACAGGATAAAAATAAATAAATATGTAAAAGATGCCAGTTTTCCTTATATGTATATGTAATGGTGTAAAAAAGCACTAAATAAAATAATCCGTATAGTGGCTAGGGAAATAATTAAAGTTAGGTTTTTGGTCCTGGCGAGGTAGCTCACGCCTGTAATCCCAACACTGTGGGAGACCGTGGCTGGTGATCACTTGAGGTCACGAGTTCGAGACCAGCCTGGCCAACATAGTGAAACCCTGTCTCTACTAAAAGTACCAGAATTATCCGTGTGTGATGGCGGGCGCCTGTAATCCCAGCTACTCTGGAGGCTGAGGCAGGAGAATCGCTTGAACCTGGGAGGCAGAGGTTCCATCTCACCCTCAACTCTGTTCTTTGCATCGTTCGGGCTACACATCCCAGTGTGTTCCCATCTCCTCCTGCCCTCTAGTCTGCTGAAGGTTTTGCATCCTGTTCTCAGCATGGACACATATCTTCTCTTTTGTCCATCACATGGTCATTTCAATAGGATGTTGGTAGAATAGGAAGAAGATGCACATGTGTTTAACTAATCATTTTTAATTAGAAAGCCAGAGGTTGAACTGAAAAACAACTCATATTGAAACTGCATTTGCAATAATTATAACAGTGAGAAAATTATGGCAGTGGAGAAGATCTAATATAGCCAACTTCCCTCTTATATTTTACCTTCATGTTGCCTTAATTATTACCAGGCTTAGGATGGGCTAGCTTTGGGAGACATGTAGTTTGCAGTTTAAATAATAATAGTCCGTCTCCAAAACCCAACCACCTTTATAAAGCTAATGAGAGACCACCAGGCTGGGAGGAGAGGAGCCTGAATTCTGCAAAGGTGTAGACATAAAAGACTGCCAGCCATTATTCCATAGGTCACGAGATATGCACACCTGTAAGTCACCAGTCAGCAGGAGCTATAATCTTGGAAGGCCAGAGCTACAACCAGGCATGTGCTCAGGAGAAAGGGGACTGCAGCAGGGAGAAGAGTGGGCAGCAGGAAAAATGTATCTCTGCCTCCCAGGTTCAAGCGATTCTCCTGCTTCAGCCTCCCAAGTAGCTGGGATTACAGGCACTTTGGGAGGCTGAGACAGATGGATCACCTGAGGTCAGGAGTTCAAGACCAGCCTGGCTAACATGATGAAACCCCATCTCTACTAAAAATACAGGCTTAAGATTTAAAATAAAATAAAATAAAATAAAATAAAATAGTAAACATCCCTGCCAGCCTGCTGAATTGACCTTAGAGAATAGGGTGTGTAGTGGGTGTGACTCTCACTGTCACCATTGCTAAGTGCTTACTGACATCTTTCAGTCTTGGGGACCCATCCTCTGCTAAACTCTGCCATAAGAAGGTCATACATCCCCACTGCCTGTGATGTCTCAGTTTTGTTTTCTCATTTCCTCTTACCTTTATGCAATCAGTTTCTAGGAAGATGTTGTTTTTTTCTTTTTTATGATTGAAAGAATTTGGTTAGTTTGACCCCATACCATTTCACTTTCAGCACGTGCTCTCTACGGTTAATGTCATCCTTGGGAAGCCCGTCTTGAACACCTGGAAGGTTTTACAACAGCAATGGACCAATCAGAGTTCACAGCTACTACATTCAGTGGAAAGATTTTCCCAAGCACTACAATTAGGAAATAGCCCTCCTTTGTCCTTCTCCCAAACTAATGTGCAGATGAGCAGCATGGTAATCATGTCCAGCCACCCAAAAACCTATCAACAGAGGTTTGTTTTCCCATACTTTGACCTCTGGGGCAATGTGGTCATTGACAAGAGCTATCTAGAAAACTTGCCATCAGATTCACCTATTGTCACCATGGCTTTCCCAACTCTCCAAGCCATCCTTGCCCAGGGTATCCAGGAAAATAATTTTGCAGAGAGCTTAGTGATGACGACCACTGTCAGCCACAATGTGACTATGCCATTCAGGATTTCAATGACTTTTAAGAACAACAGCCCTTCAGGCGGCGAAACAACATGTGTCTTCTGGAACTTCAGGCTTTCCAACAACATGGAGGGGGGGGGACAGCAGTGGGTGCTATGTTGAAGAAGGTGATGGGGACAATGTTACCTGTATCTGTGACCACCTAACATCATTCTCCATTCTCATGTCCCCTGACTCCCCAGATCCTGGTTCTCTCCTGGGGATACTACTGGATATTATTTCTTATGTTGGGGTGGGCTTTTCCATCTTCAGCTTGGCGGCCTGTCTAGTTGTGGAAACTGTGGTGTGGAAATCAGTGACCAAGAACCAGACTTCCTATATGCGCCACACCTGCATAGTGAATATTGCTGCCTCCGTTCTGGTCACCAACACCTGGTTCATTGTGGTCGCTGCCATCCAGGACAATCACTACATACTCTGCAAGACAGCCTGTGTGGCTGCCACCTTCTTCATCCACTTCTTCTACCTCAGCATCTTCTTCTGGATGCTGACACTGGGCCTCATGTTGTTCTATCGCCTGCTTTTCATTCTGCATGAAACAAGCAGGTCCACTCAGAAAGCCATTGCCTTCTGTCTTGGCTACGGCTGCCCTACCTGCCATCTCGGTCATCATGCTGGGAGCCACCCAGCCCTGGGAAGTCTATATGAGGAAGAATGTCTGTTGGCTCAACTGGGAGGACACCAAGGCCCTGCTGGCTTTTGCCATCCCAGCACTGATCATTGTGGTGGTGAACATAACCATCACTATTGTGGTCATCACCAAGATCCTGAGGCCTTCCATTGGAGACAAGCCATGCAAGCAGGAGAAGAGCAGCCTGTTTCAGATCAGCAAGAGCACTGGGGTCCTCACGCCACTCTGGGGCCTCACTTGGGGTTTTGATCTCACCACTGTGTTCCCAGGGACCAACCTTGTGTTCCATATCGTATTTGCCATCCTCAATGTCTTCCAGGTGAGTTTTACAGTGCGGGACTTTCAGGAAGATTTTATCCCTGTAGGACAAATTAATGATAGAAACACAAACAAGAGTAGGAATGGGGAAGGATTTCAGCCCAGAGGAAGCCTCAGCTCTAAAGAGTAGTAATAATGAGAATTCAATGAGATGGAAAGAACACATTCTTCTGATCCTATGGAACCTCACGCTTTTTATCACCTACATTATAATTGAGTGTCATTTCCCAGTCTCTGCTAAATACCCTGATTACACCAGTAAAAGGAAAATCCCCATTTGTCTAAGATTATCTTGATGCAGTCTATTATCTCCTAAATGAAAATCCTGTCTTTGTGAGGACAGGGATTGCCCTTTTCTTGTTCATCACTATACCTCTATGCCTGATAGAGACCTTGGTACAGAGTAGGTTTTCAATAATCATTTGAATGAAATAAATCCTGTGTACCACATAGCAGCTTCTCTGGAAACATCAAAAATCAAAGAACGAATGTCCTGTGAATGCCAGACAATCTGCTTGATTGTACTACAATGAAAAAACATCTTCTTTGCTCTCCTGCAGCACGTAACTAATTACAATGCAGACCAGTTTGTTAGAAGAAATATAACAGAGGTATAGATAGCAAGCCTTTAAACCACAAGGAAGGAAGTGATTAATTCTGTTTCACCCAGTGGAGAGGTGGTAATATAGGAAAAAACCTGCCCAAGGATTGAGGCCACTGTGAGCTTGTGAAGAGGCAGAGGCTGGAGGTGCACTTGAGATACTGCTTTCAGGATGCTTGTGCCAAGAACATATGAACCTTAATTTCTGCTACTGGGCCTGTGTCTCCAAGCTATAAAGTTCATATGTAATGACCTTCATGATATGCCTCATTTGGAAGGAACTAGTTATCCCACCCCATAGCCAAGATTCTCATCACAACTATGTGAGGAATATTGTAGACACAAGAGGTGTATAAATAGCATAACCAACAGGACCTCCAGTTCTCAACCAAAGGAAAATGGGAAAATAGAAAATATCCTCCTAACATCATAACATTTAGAGTCCCTTGGTGTGGACCAACTGCCTCTCATTGAACAGTATCATGTACTGGACTCATTCCATAAACTCAGATAGAAAAAGAAGTAGTACAAATTTAACACCAGGTTAATAGTACTTTCTCTTTTGCTGGACAATAGACTATAATTAAAATGCACTTCTTTTTAATCTTTTTTCCTCAGGGATTGTTCAGTTTACTCTTTGGATGCCTCTAGGATCTGAAGGTAAGAGCAATGACAGTTTCATGTTCCTAGAAAAGCGTGAAGTGCTTCTGGCATGTTGAAGTTATGATAGCTTCTTTTTAACAATGCAGGTACAGGAAGCTTTGCTGAATAAGTTTTCATTGTTGAGATGGTCTTCACAGCACTCAAAGGTAAACCTTTTCTCTGCAGAGACTTTTCATTTTATAACCTCATGTATTCCACTAGCATTCTGAAGTAAAGAGTACTACATTTTTTCTTCAGGATTTTGATCAATTAGGCTAAATATATTGCATCCTCAAACCCATCTCCCTCAACAGCTATATTTGGCATAGATCATTCCATTGTTTTTGCTTCTCAAGTCATTCTGCCTATTAAACAGAGCCATAGAGCTGTCATTGAGATGCTACTCCACATATTTAAATAGGGTTTAAAATAATATATGATATAAACTGAAGGTTGAAATCAAATGTTCAATGAGAAGCAGTCTTCTGGGGGGATTCAAGGCATTAGAGAAAACAAGTTGAAGAATAATAATGGATAAAATTTTCTATAGTTCATTTTGGAACATAACTATTGCCCTTGGATATATCTGACTGCCTTTCACATGTCAGAAAATACTAGAAGCCTAACAAACAACAAAACTTGTATTTGACAGTTATTTTTCTAATACAGATGACATGACTCCAGTATTTTAATGTGACCTCTGGGAGTGGGACTAGAGATGCCGGCAGTGACCACTAGAGGGTGGAAAATCAATCCTCCTAGGGATGTAAACAGCTTTGGTCCCACAAATTTGCTTTGTGATTTTCCCTTTTTTTCTCTCTTCTAGTCAACATCCCTGGGTTCATCCACACCTGTGTTTTCTATGAGTTCTCCAATATCAAGGAGATTTAACAGTTTGTTTGGTAAAACAGGTGAGTAGTGGCCTCTATGTTCTCCCTGCTTGCCCAGAACACATTTGGTCAAATGGGGAGCCTCAACACCCCTACTCTTTCACCCCACTAATGGCATTTACCTAAAATGTCCTCTTTTGGGGTAGAGGTTAAATAGAGGAACTTACATTTTCACAAATCACCAAAAAGTGGGTACAGAGGGCAGCTGCCTTTGTTGGGAACTTATAATAACTCATAAAGAATAAGATTTGGAGAATCTAGACAATGATTTGGAGAGCCGTCTGTCAAAATATCATCCATCAAAATAAGAACTGTAAATTGCTGGCCTTGTCAAACACAGAGTTCTTCTCAAATTATGTGAAATAAGAGTAGATAGGTCATGTTTCAGGGTTACGGGGCAGCAAAGAATACATTTAGAAAATCTTACTACAGGATCTCACTATGTAGGTTTGTTTTCCTTTTGTGTTCCTTTTATAAAGTGTGCTTGTGTTACACATGGAAGCACATAGAAGTGTGCATGCATTACATAAGGGAACACCCTAGTTAGTTATTCTATTAGAAATATTCACAGTTAAATTTCTACCTTGGAGATATGAAATGAATGGAATTAATAACTTTGGGCAACAGATCTCAGCTATTCTAGCAAATTGAAACCCCTGTCCCATGCCACCATCCCTCCCCCACAGGAAAATAAGCCCCAGGATTTCTTCTAGCTTTTTGAAACTCAACAGATCTCACAAATGCAGAGTTGAGAAATGCATCAATGTTCCAGATTAAGGCTTTTCACATACAAGCAAATTTTGTGAATGCCTATAACTGTTAAAACTCCAGAGGACTTGGGTTCTTTTCTGCTTCAATTTAATGAATTACCCATGAAACTGGGGGACCTTCACTTCTGATTATGAAAGTCCCAATTGGGCATGTTTGGGGGGCCCCATAAGTACCGTAATTTGGTTTATGTTGTCAGCAGCCCCTAAGATCCCCCCAGGCCATGACAGAAACTTTGTTAGCGGTGGCGGTTCAGCAATTTGATGGTAGGGTGGGCACTTCAACCCTTTTCTTGCCCGACACACACTCTCCACCCACTCCCTGTGCACAGTCCCCACCTCCACGCAGACACAAGCCTGTGCAGTTGCTCAGAGGCTGCCTTCCTTGCTGCACTGATTCTCAGCAGTTCTGTTGACGTTCCTGACTCCTGCTTCTTTTCTGGTCCTGCCTTTTCTCTCCCTATAATTTTCTCTTTTCTTTCCCTTTACTCTCTTTACAAACCTCCACTTTCAGTAGAGCTTCCAGGTGCCTCCCAAGAGCTTCCGTAAGTCACCACAACCCAAGAGGACCAGGGAGATTCCCTCATGCAGATGTTCCCAGACCATGCATGTGATGGCATATGGAGGGCTTCCCACCTTGACATCTTCCTGTCCTTTGTAGAAACCTGGCTGCTGGTATGATGTGAAGTAGTGACTGCTTGTTGGCTGCCACACATGCATGAGAACGACAACTCTGTTAGTTCTCTGGCATTTCTAGGTCTTGGGAGGAGGGCAGGTATGGGTTGGTTTCCAGGCATGGCTGAGTTTACCTAGTGCCTAGACCACTGCTCCCCTGGGTCCCTTAGGAGATGTTCACACCCCAAAGTTCATGATGGTTTGTCTTCAAGGCTGAGTTGCTGCTCTTTTTTTCAGGAACATATAATGTTGCCACCCCAGAAGCAACCAGCTCATCCCTGGAAAACTCATCCAGTGCTTATTCGTTGCTCAACTAAGAACGGGATAATCCAACATACGTGACCTCCTGGGGACAGTGGATGGATGTGCTTTTAAAAAGAGATCCTTGCAAAGCAATGGAGAACGTGTTCTTGGGGCAGGTTTCCAGGAGCAGATGCCAAAAAGACTTTCATAGAGAAGAGGCTTTCTTTTGTAAAGACAGACTGAAAATAATTGTTATGTTTATGTTTGTTCCCTCCCCCTCCCCCTCCCCCTTGTGTGATACTACATGTGTATAGTATTTAAGTGAAACTCAAGCCCCCGAAGGCCCAACTTCTCTGTCTATACTGTAATATAGAATTTCAAAGAGACATTTTCACTTTCTACACATTGGGCACTAAGATAAGCTTTGATTAAAATAGTAAGTAAAAGACAACCTAGGAAATACTTCAGTGAATTCTAAGAAGGAAGGAAGGAAGAAAGGAAGGAAAGAAGGGAGGGAAACAGGAAGAAAGGGAAAAAGAAGAAAAAGAGAAAGATGAAAATAGGAACAAATATAGACAAACAACATTAAGGGCCACGTTTTAAGATTTCCATGTTAATGATCTAATATAATCACTCAGATAGTGCAACATTGAGAATTTTTTTTTAATGGCTCAAAAATGGAAACTGAAAGTAAGTCATGGGGAGTGAATACTTTGGGCAGTGTCTTCCTGATGTCTTCTTAGCTAAGAGGAGAAAAAAAAGGCTGAAAAAATAGGGAAGAAATTCCTTCATCAGAACGACTTCAAGTGGATAATAATATTTATAAGAAATGAATGGAAGGAAATATGATTCTCCTGAGGATAACTTTGTATGTTAAGGTTTGAACTAAGTGAATGTATCTGCAGAGGAAGTATTATAAAGATACATCATTAGATCCAAGTGCTGATTGAATTTTTATCGTTTATCAGAAAAGCCTTGTATTTTAGTTCGTTCCATATTTTGAAAGCAAAAAATATATGTTTTATATACCTTTCACTTGCCAAATTTGATATATTGCACTGAAGACAGACCCTGTCATATATTTAATGGCTTCAAGCAGGTACTTCTCTGTGCATTATAGAATAGATTTTAATAATCTTATTGCATTGTACATTATTATTGCTGTTGTCACTGTTATTGTTACTGTGGATAATGGCCCTTGGTGTGTTGCATAGCTCCCTAGGTATTCTCTGTTTCCATCTTTACTTTCCCAGACCAATACACATTAAGCATTTTGCATGGTCTAACTTGTGTTTATTCCAACCACTTGGAAAGCTCCTGGAAAGAAATTTTACATTTGGCTGTTCTATGCTGCCAATGACACTTGACCTTGTTGAACAAATGGCAGAGACTTTCCCAAGGATTTGATTGTTTGTGAATTATCTGCATGTGTGCTTTTTTTCATGTGTATGTATTTCATTAAAAAATATAAATACTTATGAAAATTGCATCCATATTAGAGTTAACCATGTGCTATTGATACAGCAACCCTACATTGCAAATAAAAGTCCGATCCCAAAAGGAGAATGAGACAAAAATAGAGATGTGGGGCTACTTAGGATATGTGGGCTGTGTGGCAACAGAAATGGGCCCAGCCATTAGGAAGATGGGGCAAAAGAGGCTGAGATTCAACAGCCATTTCTTTATTGAGGTTCAAAGGAGTTTTCTTTTAATATTTTAACCTTTAAAATATCTTCTTTTTATTTTTAATTTTAAATTCTACTTAAATTCTACTTCTGCCTCTCTTTTCTTCATGGGGAAGGAGAGGTATGGGACAGAGGTGGGACAGTTGATGTAAATGAACTCTTTATTTCTACATATTCACAAATTACATAGACATCTACTTCCACATTTGCCTGAGAATTGTCACATCACTGTCCCAAATGAATGGTGCATTACTGAAAGTCCCTAAAGGAAATCATTGTTATGCTATAAGTGCATGCCTTGTTCTTCAGGAATGATCAACTTTGGGCAGAGCTTGATACTAAGAAGATGGAGACAGAGGTTGGGTTGGGGGAAATCCCTTGAATTAGAATTAGAATTAGAGAAAGAAGGCCTTTGACTGATTTGGTTCCTGGAGTTATATCAAGAAGAATCGAGCCAGGCTTGGAGCACGATGTTAGCAGGGCTATCTTGACATGATCAATCAAGGAAAGCACACAGTATCAGGAGCAGGATGTGGTTGTCATGTTCAAAAATTCAGTGGGGCAAGAAACGCTGAACTTCCACCCACTTCAGCCAGGATCCCTTGGGGAATCACTGTGTTCAACCCTGTGAAGGGAACTTTCATCATAGCAGGAGCCTGTGGGAGTTACACAGGATGTGGATCTGGCCCACTGCTCCATTTGTTAACTGGGGCATGTTCCCTTATCCCCAACACACACAAATACACACATGCACACTTGTGCACATGTGCACATACATGCATGCATGTGTTTCACCCTTTCAAGCCACAGCACTGGGTCCAAATTCCAGAAAAGCTATGAAAGCAAATAATTGGAGAAACACTTGCTGGTTTTCTGCCCACTGCAATACACATTAGCCCAGCCACTACGCTTTCCCAGGAAAATCCTAAAATGAACAGTAGAATTCAAAATTGTAGAACAGCAGTTATGAAGCTGAGAATTTTATGAATGCAGGAGCCTCATTTGGCCCTGAGGTTGCCATCTCTCAATCAATAATGATTACAAGGCTATTAGTAGCAGATTCCTGAGAATGAAGGCACATGGAGTTGTGCGATCTACTTTGTTCGTAAGGTGCCCAGTGCTTCCCTGTGTTCCTGACATCTCTCAGTGTATAAAGTCCATTCCCTGAGCCTAAACTTTCTTGCATTAAGAGCTTTCCATTAAGTCAGTTTCTTGCAAAGGGCTTTGTCCTAATGAGTCAGAGTCTGTGAGGTTAGAACATTCACAAATGAGAAGCTAATACAGATTATAGGAATATTCTCTGGGAATATTCTAAGTCCAGACTAACACATCATCTCCTGAGTAAGCCAGATGTCTGCTATCCTCCTCCCCCACTTCTTATTGTTTGCATGGGGAAATGGTTAAATAAATGTCTGTGGGGTTTTCAGGTTTTCGCTAAGGCCAGAAATTAAGAAAGACTGTGGGAAGTCACGGCCTTTTGTGGTTTGTATAGAGAATTTCAAAGAGACCCATGTTGGAATGCTTCAGGAAAAAAAAAAAAAGTTACATGGAGATGAGAAAGATTACAGTAATTGCTAAGTATAGAAAGGAGGTGTGGGTGAGTTATTGAGGTGAATGGAGCAGAAAGTCACAATCATTTGAAGAAAAAAAGAAATAGGTGGTCCTAGAAATGCCAGGTAGGTGGAATGCGTTTATTTTGTGCCATGTGATGGTGAAGTCAAATAAGCCCTCCTCATCCAAAAGAGAAAACCCAGTGAGTGACCCAGGCCAGTAAAAGACTGATTCTTCAAGTGTCCAAAATGAAGGTGGAACTTACAGGGAACTTACCTCTTGATTGTGTTTTTAAAAGGGCAACCGGAATAGCGTCTCATCATTTCAAGAGGACAGTAGTTTAGCTTTAATATTAGGTTCTGTTGGTTTCTAAAATTATCACTTGGGATTTAAAATCACATCATGTATGCCAGCACACAAATATGCTTCCTTTCCATACTATAACAATGAAATATCTAATGAGATCTCGTGAGCTGTCTTATCGGGGGACCTGCCCCGATAATCACGTAGGTTCTTTTTTATTTTCCTAAGCGTCGACTGGCTTGAGAAATAAAAGGACAGAGTGCAAAGGAGAGAAATTTTAAAGCTGGGCGTCCGGGGGAGACATCACACATTGGTAGGATCTGTGATGCCCCACAAGCCACAAAAACCAGCAAGTTTTTATTAGGGATTTTCAAAAGGGGAGGGAGTGTGCGAATAGGTGTGGGTGACAGACATCAAGTACTTAACAGGGTAATAGAATATCACAAGGCAAGTGGAGGCAGGGCGAGATCACAGGACCACAGGATGGAGGCGAAATTAAAATTGCTAATGAAGTTAGCACCATTGTCATTGATAACATCTTATCAGGAGGCAGGGTTTTGAGATCAACCGGTCTGACCAAAATTTATTAGGCGGGAATTTCCTCTTCCTAATAAGCCTGGGAGCGCTATGGGAGACTGGAGTTTATTTCACCTCTGCAATCTCAACCATAAGAGACAGGTACGCCCCGGGGGGGCCAGTTCAGAGACCTACCCCTAAGTGTGCATTCTCTTTCTCAGGGACGTTCCATGCTGGGAAAAAGAATTCATCGATATTTCTCCCATTTGCTTTTGAAAGAAGAGAAATATGGCTCTGTTCTGCCCGGCTCACCAGAGGTCAGAGTTTAAGGTTATCTCTCTTATTCCCTGAACAATTGCTGTTATCCTCTTCTTTTTTCAGGGTGCCCACGTTTCGTATTGCTCAGACACACATGCTGTACAATTTGTGTAGTTAACGCAATTATTACAAGGTCCTGGAACGATATACATCCTCCTCAACTGACAGGGGATTAAGAGATTAAAGACAGGAATAGGAAATTACAAGGGTATTGATTGGGGAAGTGATAAGTGTCCATGAAATCTTTACAATTTATGTTTAGAGATTGCAGTAAAGACAGGCATAAGAAATTACAAAAGTATTAATTTGGGGAACTAATAAATGTCCATAAAATCTTCACAATCCACGTTCTTCTGCCATGGCTTCAGCCGGTCCCTCCGTTTGGGGTCCCTGACTTCCAGCAACACTGTCTCTGTAGTAATTGTTTGCCCTCTTGCAATGCGGTGCTGCTGCCTCTCAGGCTTCCGCATGTCACCCAGAATGCAGCTCTATTCTCCAAACAGCGAACGATCCTTTCCATCTTCCAGGTATGGGGGATCCTTTCCATCTTCCAGGTATGGGGGAGGCCGGCAGCTCGCCCCTGAGCTCAACTGGCTGGCAGGGCTGATGGCTTCCCTCACACCATCCGCACTCCCAAGCCGTGTGCAAAGATCCAGCACGTTATAGAAGGTTTAAACAAGGGTCCTTGAAGTAAAGTTTTCAGAACCAATTGTCTGGCAAACAAACAGATGCCTGTTCCAACATTTGTGTGAGGATGGCTTGAAATTTTCATTGACAGCTGAAAATAGAGCCCTCATGTCCTATAGATGAATATAAAGGATGTGAGGGCTCTATTTATCCTCTAGCACATTCTAGAGGGAAACCAAGTTTCCCACTTTTAGTGGACAGAAGAAGAAAAGAGGGGAGATGGGCCAACTCCCGAAGTCCGCTCTATGCCAGACACAAGTTCTGATCTCCAAATACCATCTGTATGTGTCCGGGGTGGGCGTGGGGGCCTTGGTCATGGTGTCCTATGATTCAGACACAACCGTCCTGTCTATTCTTTTTTTTTTTTTTGAGACGGAGTCTCACTCTGTCCCCCAGGCTGGAGTGCAGTGGCGCCATCTCGGCTCACTGCAAGCTCCGCCTCCCGGGTTCACGCCATTCTCCTGCCTCAGCCTCCGGAGTAGCTGGGACTACAGGCGCCCGCTACCACGCCCTGCTAATTTTTTTTTATTTATTTATTTTTAGTAGAGACGGGGTTTCACCGTGTTAGCCAGGATGGTCTCGATCTCCTGACCTCATGATCCACCCGCCTCGGCCTCTCAAAGTGCTGGGATTATTCTTAAATAATTTTATACACACCCATTTTTCCCCTTTTACCTGTAAACTTTGAAATGAAGTTGAAAGGCCACCAGTGTCCATGACAGGTCCCTCTGCACACATGGTGGCATGGTTAGGAGATACATGAGCCTGTTCCCACCCCAGGGTTTTTATTCTGTCATGCAGAGCCATGTGAAGGATGCCGGTGACTATTGAAGCCTAAACAGAACAAACCCAGGAGCCCGGGGGGAAAAATGGCTTTATTCTCAGTATGAAAGTCAAGAGCACCTGATTGGGCAAGTGGTGGGCAGATTGCTGTCACGGCCCACTTCCGATGACATTAAACAACAAAACCCAGGAATGACTTTGGACCCTGCCTTTTTCGGATTTTGATTGGTGCCATCCTGGTTCTTCCATCCTGCCAGCCAGCCGGCACCCCAGCAGTTGCGGGAAAAGGAATTTGACTTTGATTAACCGAGAAAAACTGTGCATGCGTTTTCTGTTTTTTCTGGAATTGTGAGGGTTTTCCCATGCCCCAGGGGCTCCCTCACAGCTGTCCTATCCCAAGCATTCCCGACAGGAATCTCCAGCTGGGTTGGAGTGACAGCTGGCTTCCAGCACCGCAGCTCCGCAACCACTGCTGGCGTCTCCTGAGGCTCGCGCGCCCCTGGTGGGCGTGAGAGGAGGCGTCCCCGCGGCGGTCCGGCCTCAGGAAGCCCGTGGGAGGCAGAGTCAGTCCCGCGGATGACGCGCCCAGTGGGCTACGTTCAGGAAGTCATTTGATCATATGGGCAGAGCGAAGGTCAAGGCATAGTGGATAACAGAAACCAGAAATGAAAAAAATCTCTTTCACTCCTGCCTCCTAACTTTCATATTATGATCCTTACAGGGGAAAGGGTAGTCAGAAAGCCACGTAGGACTGTGGAGGGAGAGAAATCCCAGTCACGTCGTTTCAGTGCGTGAAAGGCAAAGGAAATTTCGGGCCCCCAATCACTATGCAAAAAGGAAAAAAGTAAGATGGAAGCTGAGCCATGCAAGAAACAGCCTTTTCCTTCTATTGCTAAGAAAATAGCTAACAAATGAAAGGCCAGATATCTCCACAGAGAGCTACACTAGGTACACCTTTTATGTAAAGTACTGATTTACTGAGATGAATACATCACTGACTATTTTCCTACCTGCTCCTTTTCTCCTGCAATGCATGGATTATGCCATGTGACCATACCCTCCCTCTTTCGCCTCCACTTTTCCCCTTTAAATACTGAAACCTTCAAAATATCTTTGCAGAAAGACACAGACCACAGGCTGTCTCTGTGATTGTGTGTTCCATTCTTCCAGGCATGTTCTTAACCTTGGTAAAATAAACTTCTAAGTTGATTGAGACCTGTCTCAGAGACTGGTTTACAAGTGTGCATAGCACACCTGCAGGCAGGCATACATTTCTGAGGCATACTCGCTGAGATAGCTCCTTCCTTTCTCTGTCCCCCCCTTACTGACTGAATCTCATTTATGGCACTAACAGCAAAGCTGAAAGCCCCAGAAAAGATCTGGTTCACCCATTCCAGATAGGCTGCTGGAAGGTCGTTTGAGGAAGAAAAATGGG
This sequence comes from Pan troglodytes, assembly GCF_028858775.2. Lineage (NCBI taxonomy): Eukaryota > Metazoa > Chordata > Mammalia > Primates > Hominidae > Pan > Pan troglodytes. Next base: position 55,395,409 of record NC_072409.2, on the reverse strand, counting down.
TGCCTTCCGTGTTTCATGGGAACCCAATACTTTTTCCATCAAGGCAGCTGCAAAAGGATTAACATAGGTGGTCTTATTCCCTTTCCTAATTCATCCATTGAAAGCCACTGCTGGCCTGGATTTTCATTTTCAATCCATCATGAATCTGCAGATGAATCTGCAGCTATCCCAGGGCAATCTGACAGTCCAGCCAGCAGCTGAGGCTGGATGGCAAGTTCCTATCCTCTGAGCACACATTGCTAACGTGTGATCTGAGAAGACCCAGGAGAAGTCAACAGGGCCAACTGCCGGCAGGGCTGGTCCTTGGTGTAGAGGGACAAGCTGAACTGGCCTTAAGTAATGAGGCAGACAGCTTCCCAGTTTGGGGGGATGTCATGCACCTTGACCTGTTGCTCCTATACCCTCGGAATAGCTCTCACACCTTCTCCTTCATGTTGGACATTCCTTTTACAAAAACAGAAATCTCAAAGACAGATAAAGTTAAGAAGATTAATCTCAGGTTAATCTCAAGGAGAGAAAAGGTATGCAAATACACCTCTGGGTGAGAAACACAGTAACTTAAATTTACCCTCAAATGGAAATGGCTGGTAACTATATAAATATATTAACCAACATTTTTTGAGCCCTTTCTGTGTACCTGCTGCTGTTCTAAGATTTTTATGCGTATAATCTCATTTAAACTCTATAGCAAACCAAAAGCAACTAAATATTCTTTTTCTTTGCATTTCTAGAGGAAAAAGCTAAGCACAGAGAGGTAAATAACTTGCCCACAGTCACACAGCTGAGGACCAGTAGAATCAGGATCTAAATGCAGTGTCTGACCTAGAACATGGGCATGGATCCACCACCTTATATTGCTTCTCTATGCAACCTGATGCCAGTTACTTGCTTAAAAGTAGGCCTCCGTAGCAGGAAGAGTTTCAAATGCAAAAAATGATAGGGAGAACGACAGTGACAGAGAGGTTGGAGGAGTTAAGGCTTCTCCAAGCTTCATCTCACTTTATAATTCTACCTTGGGGCAGCCCAGGACATAATGACCAATGTTCTGGGCAAACTTCAGAGTGCGCCTACTTCCTTTTTAAGTCTCTGTTGAAACATCAGAGAATTCCTGCTGTGCTGCTTTATTGAAAGTAGATCTCAACTTAGTTATCTAGTGGACCCCCCAGCTTGAGTCTTCAGTCAAGTGAGCTTCTTGTAAGGTCTCAATCACCAGTGTTGTTTTTATTTTTGTCTCAGAGCTATCAAGAATTCTTGGCGTGTTGGATGGCATTTAGACATGTAGGAAGGCAATATGGCTTCCCAGAAATGAAGCGTGATTCTGAGGCTATGTTTAAACATATCAAGTGGAGAATTGGGACATTTGTCCTAATACGTTTAGCTAAGTCATGATTTTCCTTCTGATATGCAGACTGAAACAGCAGCTGATTTGCTACTTGAATGCTTTGCATTCTCTGCTTCATTTTGCATGGACAGGGGTATTGGGCTGTTCTTCAGCATTGATTGACAGCCAGTTTGGCAAATGTGGTATGGTGGTTAACAGCATTGGTTCTCGAGCCAAACTGTGTGCTTTTCAGTTGTAGGTCCACCACTTCTTAGTTTGATTTTTGGTAAAATAACTCTTTCTGCCTCAATTTACACTATGTGAAAGGAAATAATAATAGTACATGCTCTATGGGTTGTTATAAAATTATTATAAAGCCTACAAAATCATATCTGGCATGCAATTATTGCTGAATAAAGTTAGCCTTCATTATTTTGCATCTTACTGTGTGTGCATAAAAACTATAGTAGATATGTATCATACACACATATATAAATCATGCATCACGACTTAGCCAAATTTATTAGGGCAAATGTTTCAATTCTCCTCCTGATATATTTAAACACAGCCTCAGAATCACACTTCATTTCTGAGAAGTCATACTTTCTTCCTATGTGTCTAGATAATATCCAACACTCAGAATTCTTGATAGATCTTGACAGAACTCAGATTTAGACGCCGGTTCTATTCAGAATCAAACTACATATGCCTTTCACATTGTCACATTTAATTCATGGTTAAGAGCTTTTGAGAGTAACTTCAAAGGTACGTGACATCCTAAATCATAACTTTATCAAGGTTTGAGTTTAAATCGTGCTCATTATGAAGCCAGAATGGGTGAGTAATTCACATAACAAGTGTGTGAGCCTGGTTAACTTCCCCATGTCTGCATTTCAAATCAGTTTTGGTAATCTTACATATTACATAATTTTATTTAATCTTCAAACTAATTTCATTATTTCTTTTCTTTACAAATGAGCCAATTATGCAATATAACAGTGGTGTTAATTAAGGCTTTCTCAGTCACAGATAACAGAACCACAATCAAATTAGTTTAAGCAAAAGTGGGCACTTACCATGTAACTGGGAAAGATAGTAGATTGTTACACCTTCAGGTATAGCTAGATTCAGGTGCCCAAACAGTGTTCTCAGAGTTCTGGCTCTTCCTTTTGTGTTGTTGCCTCTCTTTGTGTATTCATTTCATTCCAAGGTAGATCTTCAAGGAGAGGAATTTATGAGGTCCACAGACCAATAGATTGAGATTTAAAAAGAAGACTAACCCTTTTCTTCTCCAAATGTTCATGTATATGTGGCAGTACAGGGTATCATGATTGGCTTAGTCTGAGCCATGTGCTGGCCCCATAGAAATAATTATATCCATTAGGATCATGTTTTCTGTGAATGCCAGACATTCAAAATAATAGCGACTGAAAGTAAAAGTTTATTTCTCTAACACAGATAAGCAGCCCAAGACTGGTGTGGCAGCCTGGCTCGGTGCAGTCCTCAGAAATCCAGATACTTTCTATTTTTTTAATCTGCTTTTCCCAAGGTCACCACGTGGCCCCATTTGGCAGCTCTCACTCTGGCCATTACGTCCCCTTATCAGTCATTAGGATAGAAGAAGGGACTACAGGTGTGCACCAAGACTCCTTTAGGAAAGGTTCCCAGAAGCTCACATGCAACACTCCTTCTTCCATTCCACTGGCCTGAATTTGATCACACTACCTCACTGTATCAGTCTGCTTTCACACTGCTATAAAGAACTACCTGAGACTGGGTAATTTATAAAGGAAAGAGATTTAATTGACTAGCAATTCTGCAAGGCTGGGGAAGGCTCAGGAAACTTACAATCATAGTGGAAAGCAAAGGGGAAGCAAGGCACATCTTACATGGTAGCAAGACTTGAAAAGTGAGAGAACAAGGAGGTGTGCCACACTTTAAAACCATCAGCTCTCATGAGAACTCACTTACTATCACAAGAACAGCATGGGGGAAGCCACCCCCATGATCCAATAACCTCTCACCAGTTCCCTCCCTCCACACATGGGGATTACAATTCAAGATGAGATTTGGGTGGGGACACAGAGACAAACCATATCACCCATCTACGTGCAAAGGAAGCAGGAGAAGGTAAACTAGACTCTGAGTGGCCATTTGACCAGTTGGAGTTTGGGGATTCTATTACTGGGAAAAGAAGAATGGATGTTGATGACCATTTTTGTTGGGGGCTGATATCTGAACATCTCCTCTGCCTCCTGCTCTCTTCTCATACCTTTCTTATGACCTCATTTTTCTATTCTCCTTTTATTCTCTTGACCAGATAGGATCTTTAAATGTTTTTAATGATTTTCATTGAACTGGTGAGCCACACATGGGTCAATTTGTCCTAAATTTGTCCAGGCCCTAAGGGATGCTGTGACCCAGATGAGGCCCATGTCTCAATCCATTCTGGGATTCCAGGACTAGTCCTTGGTAAAATTGTGGAAGGCAAAGAGAGATGGGTCTTGTCTTTACTCTGATATCACTGTTAGCTGCAGCTCTTACACACACACACACACACACACACACACATCCTGTTAGGCTGCCTTACCCATATCAAATCTTTCCTATCATATTTTTTCACATCAGTACTCATTAGAGGTCACTGGCACCTGACTCCATTATCTCCCATCCCCCATTCATTAGGGTTTTCAAGAGTCTGCTAAATGACACTCACAGCTACAGGATAACTATAAATCTTTTCAAACTTTTCTTTGCTTAGAGACTTTTGAAAAACATATTTATATTAAAATTGGCATAAGAAAGATGTTTTAGCCATATTTATAAACATATAGAAATTTGAGTAGGTGACAAATCATCCATAAACCTGATATCCCTAATAAGGGAAACCAAGTAAAAAAGACCTTTACATAGTGTTCAATATAGATTTGCCTATATTTTATAGCACCTTCCAAACCTCTAATCTTATTAAGGTTTTCTGTAGTCAAACAAGAATAATAGATTCTGCTATTAAGTGGTTCTGTGACCTGCCTAAGGCACTTAGCCTCTCCAGAATTGCCTCAGTTTACCCAAATACAAGAGGTGGACTTCAGAATCTCTAAAAATTTCATCAAGCCATAAAACAGATGATATAATTCATGAGAAAGGAGGAGCTCAAGAAGGGAAGGTGTGAGATCATCTGTAATTTGCTTGTAAATGCCTCCATATAGGTATTACACTGTATACAGCCTGCAGGGGGACTATAATCCACACCCTGGGGGAGGTTAAATAGTATGCAAAGTATTCTGAAAAGGAATACACACTCCAATAGCAGTTAGTTAGTATTTGAAAGATCCTAATCAAAAGTCTCTACTGGAGAAATATCTGTTGCAAAACTTTAAATATTTCTATAGCAAGCTATACCAGAGGGTTTGTTATTAGTATAAAGGATGCTTAAAATAATTTTTGCATTGGTTAAATACAATTGTCAAGATAGCTATAGGTACAATACTTTGGCAGGCCCAGTGAACTAACTTTTGGGGTAGAACCTTAGACTAGAACTCTATTTGGTCCTAGTTTTCACTCACTTAATACAAGTTTTCATTGGCTCATCCACCTAGAGCAGTGATTCCCAATCAGTAATGATTTTGCCCCTCAGGGGACATTTGTCAATGTCTTAGAGATTTGGGGTTGTCACTACTGGGGAAGTGTGCTATGAGCATAAAGTAAGTAGAGGCCAGGGATGCCACTAAACATATCACAATGCAGAGAACAGCCCTCACAGAAAAGAATATCCAGCTCAAAATATCACCTGGGCTGAGGTTCAGAAACCCTAGGGTAGAGAGTTGACTGATCCTGGCCTTCAGATTATTTGACTGCATGTGTGTAGAATGAACCTTTAATCCAAGAGGCTTGGTGGTGGAGCACTTAAAAGGACAGAGCAGAGACTTCCCTACACATACAAGACAGGTTGGATGGCTATTTGTGGGTTTGTTGGTTTATCGGGGGAACCAGACTCCAATATTTCAATGCAAGTTCTTTCTATTTTCCCTAAGTGTTGGCTGGTCTGAGAAATAAAGAGAAAGAGCACAAAGGAGAAATTTTACAGCTGGGCCTCTGGGGGTAACATCACATATTGGTAGGTCCGTTATGTCCCCTGAGCCACAAAACCAGCAAGTTTTTATTAGGATTTTAAAAGCGGAGGGGGTGTACGAACAAGGAGAAGGTCACAAAGATCACATGCTTCAAAGGGCAATAAAGATCACAAGGCAAAGGCAAAATTAGAATTACTGATGAGGGTCTATGTCCCACTGTGCACATATTGTCTTAATAAACATCTTAACAGAAAACAGGGTTCGAGAGCAGAGAACCAGTCTGACCAAAATTTACCAGGCTGGAATTTCCCAATCCTAGTAAGCCTGAGGGTACTGCAGGAGACCAGGGAATATTTCAGTCCTCATCTCAACCACATAAGACAGACACTTCCAGAGCGGCCATTTATAGACCTCCCCCCAGGAATGCATTCCTTCCCCAAGGTATTCCTTGCTGGGAAAAGAATTCAGCAATATCTCTCCTACTTGCACATCTGTTTATACGCTCTCTGCAAGAAGAAAAATACAGTTCTATTCTGCCTGACCCTGCAGGCAGTCAGACCTTATGGTTATCTTCCCTTGTTCCCTGAAAATCGCTGTTATTCTGTTCTTTTTCAAGGTGCACTGATTTCACATTGTTCAAACACACATGTTTTACAATCTATTTGTACAATAGTGGTCCTGAGGTGACATACATTCTCAGCTTATGAAGATAATGGGATTAAGAGAGTAAAGACAGACATAAGAAATTATAAGACTATTATTAGGGAAGTGATAAATGTCCATGAAATCTTCACAATTTATGTTCAGAGACTGCAGTAAAGACAGGCGTAAGAAATTATAAAAGTAGTAATTTTGGGAACTGATACATGGCCATGAAATCTTCACAATTGATGTTCTTCTGCCGCAGCTCCAGCTGGTCCCTCCGTTCGGAGTCCCTGACTTCTCACAACAATGGTTAACAAATATGAATGTGTAGCAGAATTTAGTTCAAATCTTGATTCATTTTAACATAATCAGAGAGTGGGTTAGAGTTCCCATCCACTTCTAATTATCAGAGGCTCCAGATATTACTGAAAGAACCTGACATTTGTGAATGGCCAGATTGGCTCAGCTCAGTTCACAGAAGGAAAGGATACAGATGGGGATGTATCAAGGATATGGTGTGGGAAGCATGAGACATTTTCAAAATTTCAAGCCACTATGACTTATTACCACTATGTAAGATTAAAGAAGTCAGACACTCAGATTCAGGGAGGATTTCCCACATTTTTCATGTTGCTCATCTAAATCCCAAATTCCATACTGCCTAGAGATTATGAAATGCTTAATTTCTACCCACTCCCCATCCTACATGCCCACTTTGCCATCACCATCCCAACACCTCAAAAGAATAAAGTATCTGCTAGTCCTCCTGGAATGATTGAGGGTTTGGGCTCAAAGAAAAACTGAATACCATGTCAGATTTATGGTGAGCCAGATCATTAATCAACTGAGGTGACCATTAATCACCAAAAGTGATAAAGATAGATAGTAGGCATGGTACTGGTTGAGAATCTAGAGAGAAATAAATATTAAAATGCTTTACCCTCATTCTGGTACCTCCTTATCATTATTTTGACCTAGCAGTTTTAATTTGCAGTACTAGATGAAAATACTAGGTTATCTTTGAAATTTGAGCTTCTGCTTCTTCCAGAGAGAAACTCATGTATTTAAGAAATGTTGTCATTGGTTTGGGCTAGGGGCCTTTCCATGTGAGACAGACCACAGCATGTTCCTTTTAATAAAACCAAAGGACAATAACAGCAGCAGCAGCAACAAAGCCTAGAGTTCACTTCTGAGGTCAGATACTCAGCAGAGTGTTAAGGGCATAGCTTTCTTTAGGCCTAGCTATGAGGTTAGCGGAGAGTTTGCAGGACTGGGAAGCACAGCGAGAAACAAAGCTGGAATCCATTTCCAATCTGGACTTTGGAGATAATACAACTGGGCTGGTGACAGGATAGCTTCCTATCTAGTCTGAACATTGAATAGTAATATTTTCATACATATTAAACTCTAAGATAGGTTCATATTCATTATCCCATTGTATTTCTCTGCTACTCTGTAAGTAGTAAAGTCATGTGGAAGGAGATAGTCAGCTATTATTTCCATTTGACAAGTTCGTCAACTAAGATCAAGAGCTTAAATGATTTCTTACTAAAATTACCCAGCCAGCTGGATGGGCAATCCAAGCCTGCAGCCAGGATGCTTGGCTTCCAGACTTGTTTTCTATCCACTAGAGCAGTGGTTCTCAAGGTGTCTGTGAGGTGGGGGTTGTGGGGGAGTCAGTAGCAGTAGCAGCATGGCCTGAGAACTTATTAGATTCTGGCACATTCTTATACCTTGTTAGATCCTGGCACATTTAAGAATGCACATTCTTAGATCTCACCCTAGATCTACTGACCCAGTTTCTACAGAGGACAGGAAGATGTCAAGGTGGGAAGCCCTCCACATGCCATCACATGCATGGTCTGGGAACATCTGCATGAGGGAATCTCCCTGGTCCTCTTGGGTTGTGGTGACTTATGGAAGCTCTTGGGAGGGACCTGGAGGCTCTACTGAAAGTGGAGGTTTGTAAAGTGTGGGGCCCTGTAATCTGTTTTAATCAGTCCTCCCTGGGATACAGATGCACCTCAAGTTTGAGAGTTATTGCCCTCAGGGGTGCTGTTTTCACTTGCTACAAATTGTTCTCATACCTTTGCATTAAAGAAACTCTTGTTAATCTCTCATTTTGTTTCCAGTGCATTTTAACTCTACAAAATTGTCATAAAGTCTCTACTTAGGAAACCTTATAACTTAAAGGACCACTCAGAATCCCTAAAATATTTTTGTTTATTAAATTTCCTGAGCTGACTCATTGCTGATTGGGTATAGAAACTTTAGCTTTTTTTTTTTTTTTTTTCACTTGATCTATCTTGGAACTTCCTTGCCCCAGCTAGATTTTTATCTCCTTAGGAACTATGGAAAGAAGGCATATCTGAAAATACTTCTTTAAAGTTCTCTGATACCTTCTGTTTGTTAATATGATAATGTTGTACATAAATAGCTATAAAATATACTGTTAAACTTAAAAGATCTGGGGAAGAGCTTTTGAACACCCCCAACCTTCAACACACACATGCACACCCACACGTACATACAATACCAGATACAAAGAAGGTGCTAACTCAATATTTATTAAACTTATTAAAGGGCTTCTCTTAGAATCTCAGAGGAAAGCAAATGCTGTGAAGCTGGGCTGCCTAGAAGTACCTTTATTTGAAATCTTTAACAAGATCTTAAAAGAGTAATGACACTACTGTGTCTAATGAAAAATGAGTATTTGATTCTAACATATTCAACATAAGAATTTCATCATATATATTTGATCTGCAATATAAATGAGTTTGTATATCTTATTCATTCATTTATTGTTTTATTTATTCAACCATTGTTGAGTGCCCACAATGTGCCAGCCATGCATCTAGGCATGTGGCCAGCATGGTCAATAACAACATGTGCCTGCCCTCATGGGGCTTACAGTCTATAGGAAAGACAGTCAATCAAACAAGTGGTTTATAATGAAGTATGATGAATGTTGTCACAGGACACACTAGATACATTAGGAGCACATAGCAGAGTAACAGAATTATGTGGGGCAGAAAGATGACAAGGGTCACACATGGGGCTGGAGGCCTTAGACCTTGGAGGTCCTATCCAAAGCAAGGCTGATTAAAAAGCTGCCCCAAACTGCACTGACCATTGGAAGGTAAGGCCTGCATGGAGGAGGTGCTGCTGTGGTCTGGCCAATGCCAACAGGCAGGTCACTTCCTTGGCCTTTGGGAAAGGATGGCGATGATGGAGAAGGTCAAGAAGATCACACCAGCCGTGCCTCTGATCACCATGCCCAGGACGCTGCCATGCACCTGCATGGCCTGACAGCGCTCCCATTTAGAAGAAAGCATGTCCAGAGATGCACCTGAGGGAAAAGGACATGAAGAGAGTGTGGGAACTCCCAGGCCTCAGGTGCCTCCTAGCAACACTCATCTCCACAGCAATAAAAATGGCAAACGCTCACAGAGTGGGTCCACGTGGTGCCTGGTCCCATTTCAAGTGCTGTATACGGACCAACTAATTTAATCCTGCAACAACTTTTGAGGTGGAGGCTATTACTTGGCCATTCTCATCATCTTCATCTTACAGGAAGGTTAAATAATTTGCTCAAGGTCCCATTGTTAGTAAGCATTTCACACTTGAAATCTAATCCCAAGAGGTATGCCTCCAGATCCAGGCTTCTCAGCCACCTAGGATTCAGGAGGACGGTCTGAGACACTTAAAGGAATACATTGCCTGACACTGGCTAAGAATACAAGCTACAAAGGAAATTCCCCAGATACAGTCTGACTTAGAGCATCAGTGGTAGCTTGAAAACGTCTAAATAATATGAAATAAAATGTTACTGTAAGGTTAGTGTGTACTGTCACTATCTCACAAGGTTGCCCTGAAGTTCACCTGAGATAATGAGGACATTGTACCTATCAAGGTATTTGACACAGAGTAAGCACATAATGGCCAGCCCTTAGTTTTGTTTCTTAATGTTATCTGGTATAAAGACGAATTAATCTCATAACCAAGGCATATAACTTGTAGTGTCTCATCCATACCTTTGTAAAAATTCCAGCCTTTGTTTCAAACATTCCCACTAGAAGGTCTACTCAGCAGAATTCTACAAGGCAGAGTGAAACAATCAGAAGTCAGCATTTTCTGGCTGGGCATGGTGGCACACGCCTGTAATCCCAGCACATTGGGAGGCCAGGTGGATCACCTGAGGTCAGGAGTTTGAGACCAGCCTGGCCAAAATGGCGAAACCAGCCTGGCCAACATGGTCTCATCTCTATTAAAAATAACAACAACAACAACAAAAATAGCCAGACATGGTGGTGGGCACCTGTAATCCCAGCTACTCGGGAGGCTGAGGCAGGAGAATTGCTTGAACCCAGGAGGTCGAAGTTGCAGTGAGCTGAAATTGTGCCATTGCACTCCAGCCTGGGTGACAAGAGCAAAACTGTGTCTCAAAAAAAAAAAAAAAAAAAAGAAGAAGTCAGCATTTTCTTTTACTAATCCTGAATGATTTTACCTTCCAAGTCCTCATCTCTATCCTGAGAATTGACTTCTTAGAAATCAGTGAGTAATAGCAAGTTTATTTCATTTTTTTTCTGACCCAGTCCCCTCCAAACACAACTTCGTAATATCCCCTACTGTTATCTTAGAAAAACTTATTCTGCCAACTCTCAGCTGCAGGTTTCTAGGAGAGGAATAGTTTGGCTGAGTAGAGGCTGACATACAAGTGGCAACCCTGGCCTCCCTTAGCCTGGGAAGGATGAAGCGTGTTGGGGGCACACAATGGAATCTGGCATCTAAGGACCTGTCAGGCAAAGATATGAAGACCCATGGCTTTGGAGCCCAGAAACAGATGGGCCTTCCCCAGTAAAAGGAGCCAGAGGGCTTCTTGGAAGAGTGATTGATTCTATGGGTGGGGCAGGAAATATAAAAGATGAGCCTAGAGCATGCTATGGTGCCAGAAAGTAACATTGTGTTCATAAAATCTGATGTTGAAAGATCACAGGAGCCAACCTGGAAGAGCTCCCAAAGGCCAAAGCTGGGACACTAGAAGCAACAAAATAAATTATGAAATCATTGCAACAGAGCCCACTGAATAAAATAAATGTTTATGATTCCTTTGTGATATACATAAACAATCGCATAAACAAATTAACGGGGTGAAGGGGCCATTCTTCTTTACAGAAGAATTATAATTAATGAATGTGAAGGACATAGGAAATCAACATTAGAAGATCCCAGTGGTGAGTATTGCAGCAGGTTGTATCAATAGATGCTGAAATTAGCATGTGAGGATTTGAGGAAAAGCAGGATGTCTCAATGGTCTTGAACTATCTCTCCCAAGATATGTATCAATTACAGAGGGAGAAATGGTAACTCTTCAGTGGAGAGGCCTGGTGGACATGCTGTTGGCCAGATGATGAAGGTTGACATCACCAGTAATGACATGTATCAGCATCATGTACCTGCTCACATGATGCAACAAGAAGGCACAGCACATATTTACTAATCTTGCCACAAATGTGAAACTCCAATTTAATCATGAGAGAACAAGATGAACCAAAAAAAATCCCTAACCAGTAATCTTCAAAAGTGTCAAGGTAATGAAAGACAAGAAAGAACTGAGGAATTGTCCCAGATTGGAGGGGATTAGGAGACAGGAGACATAAAAACTAAATGTAACGTGAGATCCGGAATTGGATTCTGAAATAGAAAAAGAACATTAGTGGGAAAACTGGGAAGAGCCGAATAAGGCCTGTAATTTATTTACTAGCATTCTACCAATGTTCATTTCTTGGCTATGCTAATTGTACTACGGTTTGTGTAATATGCCAACATTACGGAAAGCAGGGTGAATGGTATAGAGAAAGCCTCTGTAGTATTTTCGCAAGGTATCTGTAAGTCTAAAATTATTTCAAAGCAAAAGCTACAAAAAGAAAAAAAAAGGAGACTAAAAAGAACTCAGAAGAAATGTAAATTTTTGAGGTAGGCAGAATAGCTCCTACATCTGCTACTGTTCAAATGGAACTGTTGCTTCTGTCATCACATACCTCCTTTTGTGAAACAGTTTTTAGGGTTTTATGCAAGCAAACATTATAAAAAGAACTATTAAAGTTCTTTTTAAATATTTAAATTTCAATATAGCAAACTGTACTGCTTTTTAATATTTAAACATTAAATATAGCAAACTGTGCTGCCAGACAGACCTAGATGCAAGTCCTAGCTTCAGCATTTTCCATCTGGGTACATTTTAGATAAATTACTTAACCTTTCTAAGCCTCAACTTCTTGATACACCAAATGGGGATAAGGAGAGCCCTTATGTCACAGGTGGCAGTGAGAATGAATTTAGATCATGCGTGTAAGATGCTCAGGAGACCACATGATGCATAACAAGGGGTCAGAAATATCAGGTATTCTTACTACTATTATTGAAAACATAACTTTAATAATAGTGCAGTGTAAATGACAGACTGTATAACTAATAATCATTAGGAGCTAATAATAACATCTGTGTAGTCAGCAAAGATTTAAGCTTGGTCTTGAGACCCACTGTCATGGAGTAGAAAGTCCCTAGGCTAGAAGCCATCTTGGATGTTGTTAGAGTTAGAAATTCCAACAACATCCAACATGCTGTTGACAATACCCCAGAGGAGGAAAAGGGGTGAAAGTAAGAGACAAGGAGACCTGGGACGCCTCTGTCCTGGCAGCGTAAGCCCATGAATCCAGGGCACACCTTTGTAGAGTCAAGGAAAACCGCATCCAGTTGACCATCTGAGGTAGTCTTCGCCCTACTCTGCAAACAGCAGCCTTTACCAGGCATAAGCATGCACACGGCCCAGGTCTGCTGGCCTGCCTGTCTCCCCAGCCATAGAGCCTACCTGCACCTCGCCACCCACTTCAGGTTCACACAGATGCCATCATTTTGGCAAGGGTTTGGGTCACATGGGTCTCTGAAGTACTGTGGCCAGTTATGGTCCTCCAGGGGGCCTGTGTTCTTCACTGACGGCTTCTGTCAGCTGGGCTGCCCCTGGCTGAGGCTGACAAGTACGGCTTCCTCTAACATGGCCTTTCCTGAACCTTCTTTGGAGACCTGCTGCTCCTGGCCTTGGAGAATGAGGCCTTGGGGGCTCAGTCTTTTGCCTTTAGTGGGAACTTCAGTCTGGCTGAGGTGGGTGATATCTTCAGGAAATAGAGGGTCACGAGGAAGATCCAGGATTAGTAACTGACTACAGTGAACTCCCACTTCTGGTGAAAGTTCCCCAGCCTGCTTCTATCTCTAGTGATATGTCACCCCCAGTGACATGGAAAAGTGGCTTTGAATCCAGCTGATTCCCACGGTACTAGCTAGTTTTATTTTAAAGTAATCCAGTCACATTTTTATTTATTGAATTTGCAAAATGAAGCATAAAGTTAGCATGGATAGACTGATGGAAACTAAATTGAAATCAGTGAACTGTTACCTCTGATAAAATTTTCTAAAAGATGACACTAAAATTTCAGTTTCTTTCAGGGACAGTTAAAATAAAGATGTGAGTCCTTGACCAATTGAAGAAAATGTGGTTCTCCTACAACACATTTTTTTTAACCTCATCCCCACCCTCCATGTGTGCTTTAAAATCAGGATAAAATCAGTAGAGTGCCAAGAGCATAGGATTATTTACTCAGGAAGACCAAGAAAAGTACCTTCAAAGTCCACAAACATGATGAGGTCATCATTTTTCAGGAAACTCCTCCTTTTCAGCATTTGGTGGGAGATGAAACCACTCCAGCCAAAGTCAATGGTTCTAAAACAATTACAGTCAGCATGATAGGTTCCCACCCTGGACGGCCTGTCCCAGATGACAGTGTCATTTGTCGCTGCAAAATTGTAGGTAACATAAAATCACATTACTTCTTTAGACTTCACTTTCCAGTTTGTCTTTTATGAGGATACAGGGCTTTGTGAATCAGAAAAAAATAAAAAAATAAAAATAAAAATAAAAAAAGTGTTGGAAAAAAATTAAGCTATTTACTCTTTCCAGGAGAATTGCAATTCAGAATTGAAAGATGGGAGAGGCAGAGAATCACAGCTCTGAGTGATCAGTTGTCTGCTACTGCGTGACTTTTTTAATGAAAAGAGAGGGACAGCTATGGCTTCTTTCGTCTGAGGCTTAGGTCTTCTCTTTTGAAAAAAAAAATAGTGCCAGGTGTGGTGGCTCATGTCTGTAATCCTAGCACTTTGGAAGGCTGAGGCAAGTTGATTGCCTGAGCTCAGGAGTTCAAGACCAGCCTGGGCAACAGGGTGAAACCCCGTCTCTACTCGGGAGTCTGAAATGGGAGAATTGCTTGAACCTGGGAGGTGGAGGTTGCAGTGAGCCAAGATTGCGCCATTACATTCCAGCCTGGGTGACAGAGCGAGACTCCATCTCAAAAAAAAAAAATAGTTTTCCCATTTCTTTACTGATGTAAGTTTATTTCATGAACATAGTGATATTGAGTGCTATTTTAGGAGTAAGTACATTAGCTCTGCACAGAGCCTAGCAAGTTCCGAGTATTTGATAAATGATTAGCAGTATCTGTTTCCTCAATCACAATGAGCTCAATGAGGCAGGGATCACCTGATTCACTTGTATTGTAAGTACCTAGCACAGAGTTTGGCACATGGTAAGCCCTCAACAGATGTTTGATGAGTGAATTTAGGAAAGGGAAGGAGGATGTGATGGCATTGAAAATCTGAACTTGAAACTCCAACACGCCTATGTTATCGGTATTCCCAGGCGGACAATGTGAGGAGAACGTTACTCTTTCTTGCACCACAGAATCACATCTGTGGGCCTCTCTGGTTCGAGGGGCAGTTCTTATTTATGCCGACACCACCCACCTGGAGATATGTGCAACTTGGAGGTAGTGAACACCAAACTTGAGGACATCCTGTTCCTGACATCAGGCTCCTGGTCGAAGATGGTAATTATCACCTGTCTGTTTTCTACCGGCCACTCCAGGATAGCATCATTCTCCCCACTGCACACGTGAAAAACAAGTCTCAAATAGCCAGAGCTTTCTCTGCCATGGGGGTATAAAGTTAACCCAAAACCGCATCCCTCTGAATTGTAGAATCGAGGGCTCTGAAGCTTGTCCCCTTCGCTGGTGTTCTCAAGGACCTGGGAGAAATTCTGGACTGTCCAGACCCCTGTGGGGCAGGGGGTTTCTGTCAGAGTGATGTCATCCAGGTAAATTCCCCCAGTTGAGTTCCGAGGGTCGCCTTTTGTGCCCTGGAAAAGTTAGCGAAATTCCTGTTCCTCTTTGAGTACCACGTGGGCAATTTTCCAATTATGGTCATCGTCTCCTGAGGACAGAGAACAAGGCTGGTGAGAATTGTGGCCAACACTTAATGAGTACTTATTATGAGTGTGGCACAGTGCCATGTGCTTTCCATAAATGATCTCATTAAATCCCCACAGCAGCCCTATAAAATAGGTACTATTATGAACTGGTTAAGTAACTTTTCCAAAGTTACATATTTAATAAGGAAAAATGGTTTTTAAAAATACTATGATTTATTTTAAAATTCACATTCAAATCTTAACCATGAATTTGTTTTCCACTATCACTATAAGAATCCAGGTTCTGAATTTCCTCCTGAGTTGGCTGGTTCAACTGTAACCCCTAATGTTAGCAATGAAAGCCCATTAGGCTGAATCGTATAAAATAGCCATTTTGTAAGCCAAAAGTCAAAAAATAATAACTCCATATGGTCCGACCTGTCACTTGTTGCCAGAGAGGTATAAGGAATGCTGAAGAGCAGATAATAACCTGTAGGACTGACTGGATCTTCCCTACCTGAAACCGACTCCCTCTCCAACATCTAGACTTTTTTCTCTTCCTTATATTATCTGAAAGTTCAGCATGTAGGGCAGTGAAGTAAGCCAAAGAGAGTGCTATTGTCTAGAAATTCACATTCTAATAAAGATTAGGTCTACTTGCTTTTTCTCTGAGCATGAACTAGAAGTGGGACTTTTGAAGTAAGAGCTGAGGAAAGATGGTGAGAAGGCTGTTCTAGAGCATGGGATCCTGGGTTGAACAGAAGAAGCCAGGCAGGAGCTTGGGGGCACTGGAGAGAGGAAACTGAAAGCAGAGCAACTCAGTTCCGCAAAGAGATGCACCTACACTGATATTTTTGCACAGGACATTCCCTAGAGTTGGGCTTGAAGAGGAGAGGAAAAATGCTTCCAAGTGGAAGTCACGTTGGCTAAACTGAGTTCCTACAGATGAGTGTCTTTTTTCCTTCTTCTGTGTCTTTTAACCAGAAATCTACTGACAGAACTATACTTTCCCTGAAACAGAAAAGACCTTTAATCTCCCTTTGTTTTCAGACCATTCTCTCTAAGGACAACTTCAAGGGACAGGTGTACCAATGTTATGTTTCCTAGGGTGGAGCTGATTATGACCTGTGTGGTTAGGTTACATGGGAACATAGGAGAGAGGTAGAGAAGGCACACGACCACCTCTAACATACAAATCTAGGTAGCTGCCATCTCCTGGGGAGAGCACTGCAACCTACTGGAAGACACATGGACATGAAGGATAATAGGTGCCAGAAAGTCTAGGAATAGGAACAGAGATACAGCATTTGAACTATTTATCCAGCAGGTTATAGATCACGGGAATTCTGTCAAGAGAATAGGATTCCGTTCCTGCTGATGAGTACCTGCTTTGTTTTTTCTTAATAGAGGATGTCCAAATGAGGTTGAGATGGGGGAATTTGGCACTGGGAAGGAGACCCAAGAGGGTCACATAAAGAACACTAAGTGATATTCAACTAACCTTTTTGAAAAGTTTCATTGACAAACCAGTATCAGAACAGACTACTTTAAAAATCCTTTCATACAGTGTTCCCAGGGACCGTACACAAGCATACTCTGAATTCAATGAAACACAAAGCACAGCAGTGTAAGAAACTAAATTAATCATGGGATGTTTGCTTGATTTTATGCTTTGAAGTAACACTGAGCTTTAGATGAAAGTGAGTGATAATAGGTCCCATCAATATTATTGGAACTCTAACTCATTTTCTCATTAAATATTTACAATCCTTGGTAACATAACACATCCTCAACTCTCAAAGAGTATCTACCTGTCATCCTTTCATCATATAAACTATGATAAATTTCAACCAGAAAAGTGAAACCCTCAAAACTGTGATTTGTAGAGTTCCCAGGCAGCCCAGAGTGCCTTGGATATAGGCGATTTGGGAACCTGTTCTTACAAGTGACCTCTAAAGAAGGTTTCTCCTTCAAGAGCAGCAGATATATAAAAAATAATTCCTTTCTCTGGACTCATTTCAACTGATAAATGCCAAGGTAGGCAGTTGGATGCTAGGATAATCTGGCCATAAATCATGATTCAGGGTTATAAACAGAGTATATGCTTTATTTTGTTGTGGTGGTGGTTCCTTCATAACTAGGAAAAGGGAGACAAGCTTTCTTACTTTTCAACAAAAAGTTTCTCTATCTATACTCATTTACATGCTGACCTTCTTATATAAATACACAAAGTGACTCTTAGGAACATGTAAGTGATTATAGGAAGTTAACATATACCAATGACTTATTTGCCACCAACTTTATAAGTAGGCTTCTAGTTACTGCAGCATATTAAATAATAGTATCATTTGTTTTTCTGAAACAGATGCAAAACACTGTGGTCAATTTTTTTTTTTTTTAAGATGGTGTCTTGCTCTGTCGCCAGGCTGCAGAGCAGTGATGCAATCTTGGCTCACTGCAACCACATTGCTACCACTGTAGCCGAGCTGTGGTCTCTGATGTCACCACCAACTGCAGCGAGGTAAGCCACGGAGGCGCAGGCTCTGGCTCCAGCCTCCAGCATGCAGCGGTGTCTCTTCCTTCTCCTTGTCTTCCAGCCCGGCAGGAGAAGCTCCCGCTGCTAGCCTCCCTCCTACCGCTCCGTCACCAACACCACCAACAGGGAGGCAGCGCCCCAGGCTCCAGGCTCCAGGCTCCAGCCGGTGAAAACTAATGGACTCTTCTAGTTCTCTAACCCAGGTACCTAGCAGCTCGGGACACCGACACAGAAGACCCAAAAATGACGCACCACTTCCTCAGCATGCTTTATATACTGAAGTTACAGATCCTGGACTACATGTTCTGATTGGATGAGAGAAAAACCTCTAGGCCTACTCTGATTGGACTTTATTTTCATGCTGTGATTGGTTATCTTAAGACTTGCTCTCATGCAATCAGAACATGAAGTCTAGGAACCGGCATGCGCATAACCTCCGTATATAAATGATGCTGAAGACCCGTTACGGTTTTTTTTTTTTTAGGGTTCGGTGTTTTACTGTTGAGCTGCTCAGTGCCCAGCTTAGAGGACCAGGAAAAGGAGTCACCGGCCGTATGCTGGAGGCTTGAGACACGGCACAGCGGCGCAGCTCGCCTCGCTATGGTTGGTGGTGGCAGTGGAGATTGCGATTGCTGGAGGGGTAGGAAGAGGAAAATAGTTTTGGGATAGATAGAGAGGTGGGTAAAGAGTTTGGTGATTGCCAAAGGGAAAAAAGGATAGCGAGGAGGAGAAGGCATTGCAAAAAGACGATGGGGAAAAGATGGTGGGGAAAAAAGGTTTTGGGTAGATGGAGGTGGAAAGACAGGTTGTGGAGCGGGAGTGAGGGAAGGTTTTGCAGAAAGACGGTGGATAGAAAGTTTATGGGTGGATGAAGGGGGAAAAGATGGTGGCAATTGGGGAGAGGAGAGAGTGGTGAGGTGGGGGAAATGGGCGCGCAGTAGGGAGAGAGGATTTTGTGAAAAGACAGTGGGGAGAGAAGTTTTTGGGTAGATAGAGGAGCAGAAGAAGGTAGCAAGTGGGAGAAGGAAAAAGAGGGTAACTAGCGGGAGGAAGACAAGGTTTTGCGAAAAAACAGTGGCAGAAAAGAAAGATGGTGGAGAAAAGATGGTAGGTAAAAAGTGTTTGGGTAGATGGAGGAGGGAAAGAGGGTGACAAGGAGGAGAAAAGAGGGTGGCGAGAAGGGAGCAGGGAAAGAAGGTTGGGAAAAAGACGGGAAAATAGTTTGGGATAGATGCAGGGCAAAAAAAAAAGGGTGGCAAGCAGGATAGGGGAGAGAAGAGGACGAGTGGGAAGAGGGGGCAGACTTTGTGAAAAGATGGGGAAATTTTGGGGGGTGAGCAGGAGTGGGGAAAAGGCTTTGAGAAAAGATGGTGGGGAAATGCTTTTGGGTAGATGGAGAAGGGAAAGAGTGGCAAGGAGGAGCAGGAGGAAAGACAATGAGGAAAACAGTTTTTGGGTAGATAAAGGGGGAAAAGAGGGTGGTGAGCAGCAGGAGTGGGGAAAAGGCTTTGGGAAAAGACGGGGGGAAAATGTTTTTGCTTAGATGAAGGAGGAAAAGGGCATGATGACAGCAGGAGGGGGAAAAAAGAGGGTGGCCAGGGAGAAGGGGGAAAATACGGTGGGAAAAAACGGGAGAAAGTGTTTGGGTAGATGGTTGGGGAAAAGCGTGGTGAGCGGGAGAATAGAGAAGGCTTTGCGAAATGACGCGGGGGTGGGGGGGCGGGGAGAAAACGAAATGATGGTGGGGAGAAAACGGTGAAAAAGTTTGGGGGTAGATGGAGGAAGAGAAAGGGTGGTGAGAGGGAGAGGGCGAAATGCGGTCGGGAAAAGAAGGTGGGGAAATGGTGGGGGATAAAAGTTTTGGGTAGATTTTTAAAAATAAGATTATTTGTATTTTCACTTTTGAGTAGTTTGAGTTCTTTAGATATTTTGTGTATTAACCTCTTGCCTGATGCATAGTTTGCAAAGACTTTCTTCCATTCTCGGGTTGTGTCTTCATTATACTGATTGCTTCCTCTGCTTTGGAAAAGGTTTTAAGTTTAATGTAATTACATCTTTGCTTTTGTTGCTTGTGCTTTTGATGTCCCTTTGAAAATTCCTTGTCCTAACCAATTTCATGAAGCATTTATCCTATGTTTTCTTCTCTGGTAGTTTCATAGTTTCAGGTCCTGTATTTAAATCTTTATTTTGAGTAGATTTTTGTATATGGTAAGGTAATGGCCTAGATGTATTCTTGTACATGTGGGTGTTGGGTTTTCCTAGTACAGTTTATTGAAGAGATTGTCTTTCCCGAAGGTGTGTTCTTGGGGCCTTTGTTAAAAATGAATTGACCGTAAACGCGTGAATTTATTTATGATTTCTCTATTCTGTTTCACTTGTCTATGTCTGTCTGTCTCATTCGTTCATCTCTCTTGTCTCTCCCCCGCCCCTTTTATTGATAGTACCATACTGTTTTGATAGTACCATCCTTACTATAAATTTGTAGTATATTTTGAAATCAGGTAGTGTGATGCCTCCAGCTTTTCTTTTTATTCCAGATTCTTTTGTCTATCTGAGGTATTTTGAACTTCCATGTGAATTTTAAGATTTTTTCTATTTCAATGAAGAATGTCTTGTAATTGAACATGGATTGCATTGATTCTGTAGATCACATTGGGTGATACACATTTTAACATTCTTCTAGTGCATAGAGATGGGATATCTTTCCATTTACTTGTGTCTGCTTTAGTATCTTTCATCTATGTTTTATGAAGTTTTCATTTTGGGATTTCTTGCCTTTTTGGTTAAGTTTATTCCTAGATATCATTTTTTTTTTGGTAATGAAATAGCTTTCTTGATTTCTTTCTTAGATATTTCACTATTGGTGCATGGGTGTAGTATTCATTTTTATATTTTGATACTGTATCTTGGAACTTGACTAATTTATTATTTCTAGTAGGTTTTTTGTGGAATCTTTAGGGTTCTCTCTATATATGTTCATGTCACCTGGAAACAGACAATTTGACTCCTTTTTTCCAATTTGGATGCCTTTTATTGCATTCTCCTAATTGCTCTAGCGAGGACTTCCAGTATTATGATGAACAAAAGTGGTGTAAAAGTAGCCACACTTGTTACAGATCTTAGAGGAGAAGAGCTTTTAACTTTTCCTTATTGATTATGTTAGCTGTGGGTTTGTCATATATGGCCTTTATTGCACTGAGATATGTTCCTTCTGTACTCATGTTGTTGAGTTTTTCTCATGAAGGAATGTTGACTTTTAATTTTTTCAGCGTCTGCTGAAATGATTATATGGTTTTTGTTCTTGATTTGCTGAATGTGATGTTGCATATTTATTTATTTGTGTTTATTGAATCATCCTCATATTCCTGGGATGAATGAAATCCACTTGATCATGGCAGATGATCTTTTTATTGCGTTGTCAAATGCAATTTTCAGGTATTTTGCTGAGGATTTCTCACACCTCTGTTCATCAGGGATATTTGCCAGTGGTTTCCTTTTTGTGTTGTGTTCTGGTCTGGTTTTTGTACCAGGGTCATGCTGTCCTCATAGAACAAGTTTCGAAGCCTTTCTTCCTCTTCATTTTATGGGGAATATTTTGAGTAAAATAGATATTAGCTCTTTTAAAAATGTTTGGTAATTCAGCAGGAAAACCATGATTCTTGTGTTTTTCTTTGCCAGGAGACTTTTTATGACTGCTTTAATTGCATTACTCATTATTGGTCTGTTCAGGTTTTTTATTTTTATTTTTTATCATTCTATCTTGGGAATTCGTTATGTGTCTAGAAATGTATTCACTTCCAGATTTTTCAATTTGTTTGTGATGTTTTTAGTAATCTCTTAATGCTTCGTATTTCTGGGTTACCAGTTGTAATGCCTTCTTTATGACTTTGTTTTCTTTTTCTTATCTAACTTCATCTAGTTAAAACTCGTCAATTTTGATTTTTTTTAAAAACACCCCAGCTTTTGTTTCATTGACTTTTTGTATTTTTTGTTTCTATTTTTAAAATTTCTTCTCTAATCTTTATGGTATTTTTTCTGCGAATTCTAGCATTTGATTGTTCTTGTTTTTCTCATTACTGGAGGTGTACTGTCAGGCTATTTGAGATCTTCCTACTTTTCTGATGCAGGCATTTATAGCTATACAGTTTTCCTCTTAGAATTGCCTTTGGTGCATCCCACAGGATTTGTTATGTTGTGTTTCTATTCTTACTTGTTTGAATAAATATTTAATTTCCCTTGTATTTTCTTCATTTCTTTTATTGGTTGTTCATGAGCGTGTATTTTAATTTCCATGTATTTGTACAGTTTTTAAAGTTCTATCTGTTACTGATTTCTAATACTATTCGACTGTGGTCACAAAAGATACTTGATATGAATTCAGTTTTTAAAAATGTGTTGGGTGACCGAGGCGGGATCACGAGGTCAGGAGATTGAGACCATCCTGGCTAACACGGTGAAACTCCGTCTCTACTAAAAATACAAAAATTTAGCCAGGCGTGGTGGCGGGCTCCTCCGGAGGCTGAAGCAGGAGAATGGCGTTAACCCAGGAGGCGGAGCTTGCAGTGAGCCGAGATAGTGCCACTGCACTCCAGCCTGGGAGACAGAGAGAGACTCCACCTCAAAAAAAAAAAAAAAAAAAAAAGTGTTGTGACTTGTTTTTTGGCCTAACACAGTCTGCCCTGTAGAATAATCGATGTGCCACTCAGTAGAATGAGCATTGTGCAGTTGCAGAGTGAAAAGCTGTGTAAATGTCTGTTAGGTCCATTCTGTATAGAGTACAGTTTAACTGATGACGTTTTGTTGCCTGGATGATCTGTCCGTTCGCGATAGTGGGGTGTTGATTAAGGTGGAGTGTTGAGGTACTCTATTATTGTATTGCAGTCCATCTGTCCTTTAAAGCCTGTTAATATTTGCGTCTATATTTAGGTGCTCGAGTGTTGGTTGCATATGCACTTAACGGCTGTTTACTTGTTTCTCATTATATAATTATCTTTATTTTTTCTTTTTTTCAGTTAAAGGCTTTTTTATGTAAGTATAGCTACTCCTGCTTTTTTTGTTTCCATTTGTATGGGATATCTCTTATCATCTCTTGACTTTGTCTGTGTATGTCTTTATAGGTGAACTGAGTTCCTTGTAGGCAGGACATAATTGGGTCTTTTAATCCATTCAACCACTCTGTCTTAATTTAATTTACATTCAAGATTATTATAGATAAAAACATACTACTGCTATTTTTTACTTTTTTGATTGTTTTGCTACTTTTTCTTTTGTTCTTTCTCCCTTCCTCTTTTCTTTCTGATCTCTTTTTACTTCTTCACTTTCCTCCTTGCCTTTCTTCCTGTCTTTATTTGTAGTGAAGTAATTTTTTCTGGTAGTGTTTTAATTCCTTGCTTTTTATGTTTAGAGTGTCTGTTGATTTTTGTTTTCTGGTTACCATGAGGCTAAACAACATAATTATAACAAGTATTTTAAACCGAAGAAAACTTAACTTTGATTGGTCTCAGCTACTCAGGAGGCTCAGGTGGGAGGTGGGAGGACTGCTTGAGCCTGGGAGGCCGAGGTTGCAGTGAGCTGAAATCGCGCCACTGCACTCTCCAGCCTGGGTGACAGAGTGAGACCATGTCTCACAAAATAAATAAATAAATAAAAATGCAATAGCTTTATAGTGAATTCTGATTGTAAATTTGGAGATGATATATTAAGGTATAAAGAGGAAAGCGAAAATCATAATCTCATTACCCGAGGATAACTACTTCTAATGTTTTGGTACATACGCTTCCTAATTCATAATCCCCTCTCTCTTACACACACACAAATGTACACGTAAAATAGATAGACTTTACACACATATAATTTTATTGTAACATTTTCAGAAACACGGTTTTGTAATTTTTTCTTTAAAAATATTGTAAATAAGTTCTGTGAATAACATATAATAACATACATCTTAGTTTTCAGATTTTGTTTTCTGCTCTTTGGGGTGGCAGGTTCGCTTTTTGCTAAAATGAATCGTCTCAGTATCTTTGATTTTCCTTCTCTCCTCTAAGCTGTTGCTTTTGGAAGGGGCGCCTGGATCTCCCTCCTGTTTACTTGGGGGCAAACACATAGTGTCATGGGGTTTTGAAGACACGTTGCCTGTGCCAGATAGCAACACTGATTGTAGTTCTGAAAATATTAGCGTTTTTGTCCTGTGATTAATACTAAGATGTAAATGAAGTGGTTTAGATCATTGTAGCAAATGACCTAGATATAACTCTGTGTGTGTTTTAGATCATTGTAGCCAATGATTTAGATACAACTCTGTGAGTACCTTTTAATTAAGAGCTCAAGATTTCTACACAGTATGTTCATTGTCTGCTTTATCTGTAGAAACGTAAAAGCTGATACTTGGGTGATGTAAGAAAATGGATAGGTTTTACTATCACAAGGAAAAGGTATTATCCATACACTTTTGCCAAGGAGGCATGGGTTACTTAAATTGGCTTCTGGATATTGGAGTTTGGGTATGATAGCCTTACGTTGAATTTTTTGGTTACTGCTTGATAATATTTATTTCAGTAATTGTGTTTAGTAATTGATTGTGTGTGTTAATGAATAGTCCTGTCCTAAAAGCAAAAATGAAGTGGTTGAAGGGAGCATGAATTGTTAACATCTCCTTTAAACAAATAGGCTAGGTTAAAATTTTTTTACAGAGCTTTACAGTATTACATGTGAGTTTATTACACTATTACATGTCAATAAAAATGGCAGCAGAAGCTCTCTTAACTGACTCGCCAGATGGATTAGATCTCTCCATTCACTCAATAAAATGCCCATTTTATTGAGTTTTAATCCATTCAGAATCCATTTAGAAATACTATCTTATTTAACCTGTACCCTGTTTCAGCTAGCAACTGGATTATGAGTATGTGTATTAAATATTTTAGAAGACAGATTCTTTTAAACAAAAATTATCACACAGGCTGTCTTAAACTTTTAAAAAAGAGATCTGATTTTAGATTTGGTTAAAATACTAGCCTACATTAGTATTCTTTCTAGTAAATAAATATTCACATAAATTGTTTTTCCAGAAATTGGCCTTGAATACAGATTTCAGATCGTTGAAAACGGAACCATTTGAAATCTGCATTTCCTTTCCTTTTCCTAATTTATTTCAGTCGCTCAATAGGATTTTCTCATGGAATTAACTTTTCCCTCTCAGCGTAGTTACATAAGCTTGCTGTTGTAATCATGAAAAATAATTACCCATTTCAGCACTTACTAACGTGGACTTTACTTGAAGGGTCTCTGGTTTTAAAGTCAGAGCACATGGCTAGAGGCAGATGAAGAGTACCTCATCATTCATAGCCACTGAGTCTCTATAATTTTTAAATGCCTTTGGAAAGCTAGATCTCATGCTCAAAAGCATGCTTTTGTGTTACGAATCTTTTAGTGAACTACTTACTCAGGTCATAATGCTTTTAAAGCCCTGCTTTTCTTTCCTCAGAATAAACTGAATTACATGTTACCAATAACAATGCCACATCATTTCAAAGGAAACTGAATTAAGTAATCCAAGTCCGGGTTGCTGAAAACTAGATGACACAGGGTAGGCACTGGTTTGGTTACCGTGCAAAGGATCTCTATTAGTCAGCTTGGGCTGCCATAATAAAATACCATAGAACTGGGTGGCTTAATTTTCTCACGGTTCTGGAGGCTAGAAGCTGTAGATCAGGGTGCTGCTGCCTCGGTTCCTGATGACGGCTTTCTTCCTGGCTTATAGGTTGGCTGGCATCTTGTCCTCACATGCCAAAGGGGAGAGTACTGTAGTCTCACCTTGTCTTAAAACGACACCAGTTCTATCAGATGAGAGTCCCACCCCATGACCTCATTTAACTGTTAGTACCTCCTCACAGGCCCTGTCTCCAAATTTAGCTATATTAGGGATTAAAGATTCAACATATAAATTTTGAGAGGGCACAAACATTCAGTCCATAAAAGAAACTAGTTGTTTAATTAACAAGGATTGTTGAGCCCTGATATCTTGTTACATCTGCCTGTGTCCTTCCCCCATTCCCCTCCACTCTCATTTCCTCACAAACACTCAGATAAGGATTTTTTTCAGATACTGTTTTTGTTACTTATCAAACTACGTAGTAACATTATGAATTATAAATGTTATTAGCCATTGAGAAAGTAGCTGTGCACTGACTGACCCCAATTGACTGGGAGGGCTAGATGGTGCCTTCTCTGTGGTGGAAGATAGGTTGGAGAAATGTGGTTGGTAGCAAATGCTGTCTGATTTGAACAGCTTTAAAGAAGGCTGGTTCTAGTTGATTTCAGTTCTCTCCAGATGCCATTTGAATCTAAACCAATTTTCTAGTTCTTATCATTACAGAGTTGTCTTCTGGAACAATTATTTCTTTTTGTTACTTGGTAGCAATATGGATGTAGTTTTCTGAATCATTAAGGCATTTTAACTTATCTTCCATTCTCTTATTTTTTAAGTCCTTTAGGTTGTTTGAGGGACATTCATCAAGGAAACCGGAGAAACTTAAAACGCTCTTCCGCTTCTTTGGAACAGTCACAGAGAAAAGTGAACTCCTTTCATTCTTGCAGTAATTTTTCTTGCTGATGGGAACAGTTCAAGTCAAGTGACATGTGAGGAACATTTTGTGTTTAACGTAAACCTTCCTGTCCCAACCACATTGAAACAGTAATGATGTGACAAGATAACTTCGGTTTTATGCTTGTGTATAAGCATAAATGTGTGCTATAAATGTAGGGGGGCGGGGTTTACATACTCTGAAATCGGACACATATTCTCTGAAATCTGTAATATACATCAAAACATTTTCATGAATAAAAACCAGAGAAAGTATATTGACCAGGAAATAAATTTTGGATGCTCTTTATTTAAAGAAGCATTCACTAGTTTATTTGTATAAGTCAACTAACGCATTGCTTTTCTACCCATTCCTCTCTTTTGTGCCCCCCTAAGCCCTTTGTGGAGTTCTCATAAAACTGTTTTGTACTGAGTTTTATATCCATCTTCCTCTATTAAACCTTAACATTCTTGCTTCCCCAAAACCTGATAGCAGCTGAGGCAGTAATAGTAAATGTCCAACAAATACTGGTAATGACCAGCTGATAATAGAGTGGTATTGCCACTCTTATCTCAGAAGCTGAATGACCGTGGTCAAGTTTCTTGACACCTCTAAGCTTCAGTTTTATCACCTATGAAATAATATAATAATGGTTATTACCTTACAGGGTAGTTATAGGTATTAAACAAGGAGATACATGCTTAATAAATGTAAGCTATTATCAATGGGTAGCCTTTCCTACAAGGTGGATGTAAACCAGAACACCTTAAAAGTTTCTTTGTGCTAAGTAGGTAATGTCAACCTGGTCAAGTGAAATGGCTTTTTTTCAGTTCTGGGTTGTAGGATTGTCTTAAAACATGTCTTTGAATAATTTTAAGGTCATTTTTCTCATATCCTACTTTTACTCTTGCATTACAGTGTACTTGGCATCTTCCCCCTTGAATGTATTGCTATTGGACATTGTTAAATTTTTAGAATGAAATCAATTATCAGGATTTTGATATTTAAGGGAAAATTATATGCTTCTCTGATATGGAATTATTTATCTCATAGCTTATTGAATTTCAGTTTTGTGCCCTGTACTGAATGAAATATTAAAATGCAGAATCATTTGGACCTATGAGACACAAAATTAAATTAGAATTTGTAATGACTTGTTAAAAAGATGACTATGTAAGGCCAGGCGTGGTGGATCACGAGGTCAGGAGTTCCAGACCAGCTTGGTCAAGATGGTGAAACCCCGTCTCTACTAAAAAAAATACAAAAATTAGCCAGGCGCGGTGGCAGGAGCCTGTAATCCCAGCTACTCGGGAGGTTGAGGCACAAGAATCATTTGAACCCGGGAAGTGGAGGTTGCAGTGAGCTGAGATTGTGCCACTGCACTCTAGCCTAGGTGACAGAGCAAGATTATGTCTAAAAAAAAAAAAAATGACTACTTTTTTTGGCTATTCTAGGTCTAAGTAGAATTATTACTGTCGGTCTTTTTTGTTTTGTTTTTACAGTACTTTGAGTTGCCGTTTTAAGTAGAATTGTTATAACTAAGTAGTACAGAGTTTACTTTTTTGTCCTGGGAGTCAAATCATGTATGTCTTCTCTAAAAACTAACCTGGCTTTCTAAATTTTAGGATTTCAGATACTTTGAGGAAAAAGCTAAAAGTTTGTTTTTTCAACTAGAAATGTATATGCCATTATAAGTATTTGGAATTTGAAGAAATAAATTATAACTAGACATTTTATTTTCTGACTTTTTTACTGTAAGTGTTAATTAAGTTCTTTGTAGAAATACAGTACAACATTGCTCTTGGTCTGCAGTATGTAAAGCTAAGGGTTTAAAGAGGAAATCCTAAAGAGAATAAAAGAGGTTGCAGTATAATGAGTCGTTGTGTAGAAGTTCTGGAGCCTACTCAATAGACTTGAGAAGCTTATTTAAGGTATCATATTTCATCGAATCTAAGATGTCATAGATTATTTTTAAAAAGTGCTATTACATTATATACCTCTAAGAAGGAAAAAACACTCAGGACAGGGAGTTTAGTAGGAGACCTAACCCACAAGGCTGGTACACCTAGGGATAAATGAGAAATTAACTTGACCGTCCAGAAAAGGGACCATAAAGAAGCATGCAAGTCTCAACCTTGACACTAAATAGAGAAAGAAAAAAACATTTCCCTGAGAATTTGAACCACAAGCCCTAAGCTTTGGGTGTGCAGCCTTACCACCAGTGTGGTCCACAAAGGATTAATTCAGGTGGTGTTGGGCTGATAGTGTTCCCAGATGACAGCAGAAGCAGATGCACATCTTCTCTGGGAAAATTCTCCTCTAGTCTAGACCTATGGTAAGATACCTCCATTATAAAAGATGTATTCCAGTTTCAGAAATGTAGTATGTGGAAAAACCTGCCTTTTAGAATTGATAGAATAGAATTCCATCAGGACTAACTTTTCAGTGTTGTTAAACGCGTATTTTATATTTGATGAGGATCTTGAGACTGAAATATTTTAAAAAGCCTTCCGAATTAAATTACTTTTTATATAGTTTTAGATATAAAGTATCTTATAGATCAGATTTTTGAAAATTTATGACCTGTATGTAGTATATATTGTGATTTTATTATGGGAAGTATTTGATTAATCAGAGTATCCTATTCTGAGATGAAAGTTGCCTTGTTATGAAAAAGAAAGCTAACAGACGTGCTCTCAAGGCATTTTTTCTTAATCTAAGAAACCATGTTCTTCTGCTTTTTCTTGCTTTGCCAGCAGTGTTTATGAATTTCTCTTAGCATCTCTTAGTACATATAAAGGACATTTGATGTTCTTACTTCTCTGCTAAGTTACCGAATGACAAGAGAGATGTTTTCTATTATATTCATGGAATTGCGTCTCTAGTGTTAGAGTTGTTTGACCACTTACTTGTGAGTTTTTAAATATGTTATCCGTTTATGTTAAAGTTAGATATCTAAAGAATGTAAGACCCATGTTAACAAAAAATTTTGTTTTCTTCTGCAACTGCTCCGTATGGTTTTTGAGTGGTTCCTGCTTTTGACTGAGAACAAGGAAATGTGGAATTGTGCACAGGAATGAAATGATGGCCAGGCTTTCACTGGGTTATACACTGTCATCACTAATAGTTCCTGACATCTCTCTCTTTCCTTAAGAGCTTTTTTCTATTCAAGAAAACAGAAATAGCATGGCCTTTTTAGTTTGCTCTTTGATTTGAATCAGACAAATTACTTCTGGCCATCTGATATATTTGTTTCTTTTGCTACTAGCTTTAAAAAATAAATAAATCTGACTAGAAAAGGATCTCATCCTCTTAAAATTATTGACTACATTAATACTACTCCATTTTGATCCTCCCAAATTTATTGCTTCTTGAAAAATATGTCATCTTTATTCTGTAAACTCTTAGAACCAGTAATTTCTTCTCTGGCTAAGACTGCTACTAACAAGTAGAGTGATTGCCCACTATCTAAGCCTGAAACTTAGCTTTACTAACTTCAGAGGATGTGCAAATGATTTTCTTTTTAAAGCTGTGGCATTTCACTTTACTAGAAAGTACATAAATGTGTCTTTATTCACCAGTCTTTGAATGTAGGGTTAAGTCCTTTCTTTGTAAAGGAGTCTACAAATTTGAATTCAGTTTTGTCTTTACTGCATAAGCTGTACCAGTTATACATCCTTTTTTCAATGGTTTTTTTTTTAAGTGTATTCAGCTTCAAAACTTTACCGAAAAGTACCAGCACTCAAATCCTACTGTTGTGCTGTTATTTGTATAGTTTTGTTTAGTGAAGTCTTACTGTTTTATAGGAGTTTCTACTGTAAGGATAATATTTTCAATCAATATTCTGTTATTTTCCAATGCTAGGCTTTGTATTTCCTGGTTGGTTTTATAGTCAATGTTAGACCTATTCTTTTATTGAGTGTGTGTGTGTGCATGTGCACGTGTGTGTGTATAATGTTTTCAAAATTGAAACTTATTTTGGGTATGTTTTTCTTTTATTGCTTCTGTAGAACCTACTGGGTTGGTGACATTTACAAGACAGAGCCTTGAGGATTTTCCAGAGTGGGAAAGGTAACAACAATAATAAAAATAGTCCTAGACCCCTAGAATTAGAAGGACTCTTGCACTATGAGAGGATTCTATTTTAGAGCACCTGGAAAGATGGTTTTCCAACCTCTATCCTAGTGCCAGGGAATTTCTTCTCAGAAGTGATCCATCGATAGCTCTCATTTTTGAAAAGGTTATGCCTTTTAAATCAAAGTCTGTAACCCTTTGATTTCTACCATTTTGTCTTGGTTTTGTCTTCTGAAAGAAAGCGGTGTTTAAAATTGAGGAGTGTTGTATGTGAAGACACTAATAAAAGGAAAGCCAATATATAAACGTTTCTCCTTACCCTTTTTTTGGTTAGTGTTTGAACTTTATGGCTTTTCTTTCTGGAGGACAAGATTGAGAAAAGTCTTTTTATTATTTACATTTTAGTAATTAGTAACCGTCTAGAGTTTGAGTGGCAAAAATTTTGAAGTTTGGCTGCCCTTGTGTACTACTGGTAGATTTTCTGGAAGTTGCTATTTACTGTTTGTTTCTTATTTATTAGAAAATAATTGAGGAGATAGCAGCCAATCTGAGCTAATTCAGATTTGTAAGGTCCTTAGTGTCCTGAAATAGTTAACATATTTCTTAATCTAAAGCAAGTCCCCCAATGCACTTAAAGAAGTGTGGATTAACTTTTTAAATATGTTTGAGGACATGGTGAAGCATACTAAACACATATTTAACCAATGCTTCCCATTTTCACTTTCTAATAATTTTATGATAGTTTGTAATTGTTTTGTTTGGAATTAGTGATGAATGGAAATCACTTAAAAAAAAAGTTGAGAAGTCATATCTGCTTAGGTGGCTTTCCTGCGGTGTTTTCATCCATCAAAGATGTTTATTTGTGAAGTGAAAGATAAAGAAATTTACTTCAGAAGACTGAGTGTATGGTTCAGGTGATTATTAATAGAGGGAAGTAGATAAAAGATTAAGAAACCTGAAGAGAGAAAAAAAAATGAGCCAGAAAAAGATGAGAGCATGTACAGCATTTTGGCATCATGCCATGTCAGATCTGAAAGGAACCCCAGCCGCCTACTAAAACTCTTGATAGCTCTGTAATACCTGCAACAGCCGGAGACTGGATAGCTTCAGTGACGGCAAATCTGCTGTTGCACATCAGTTTGTTCCATTGGTGGCTGCTTGTGTTATCATCTCATGCTTTCATTCACTAAAAATGTTTTCTACATTCATTCTCCACTATTCCTGGTTCTTCCTTCTAGAGCTACGTAAACAAATCTGAATTTCTAGTTTTCTTTAAGATTTGACCTTCCTTCATGTATCTTAATGGCTTCTTGACCTACTTTCCTCTCCAAAAGTGCATACAAGTTCATACTAAACTGATTCATTTCTTCTATTTCACACGTAATATGGAGTCTAAACCCTTTATCTCTGCTCTTAACAGAGTAGATTGGTTGCAGTTTCTTGGGTGCAGGAATGAAAAAATGAGTACATTTGCCTCAGCCTCCCATATAGCTGGGACTGTATAGGTGCATGCCACTACACCTGGTTAATTTTTGTATTTTTTGGTAGAGACAGTGTATCACCCTGTTGGCCAGGTTTGTCTCGAACTCCAGACCTCAAGAGATCTGCCTGCCTTGGCCTCCCAAATTGCTGGGATTACAGGCATAAGTCACTGCGTCTGGCTTGGGGGAGTTACTGTTGAAGTATTGTCTTTGTATCCCAAAGCAGGCCCTTCTGAAACTGATGATGTTGATGAAAAACTCCTTCTACTGAAGTCTTTGCAATGTATAATCTTTTCACTTCCATTTTCCTACATACTGTTTCTATTGGTTCCTTGTATTCCACAGACTGTGTTTTAATATTTATAAGTATAGTGTTCCTTTTCTATGTGGAAAAGGGAAAATGTATTGGCCTTTTTTTAACATATAAATGAACTTCACAAGCAACAATTTTTCAAATCAGTTTTCCCTGTTGTGAATCTCGAAGTGGGTACATGATGCACTTTCCCATTTAAGGTAAAGTACACATTTATCCCTTATCTCAGAATAGTCAGAAGTCAGGTTCTTATTGTATGGTTAGTAATGCAAATATTGATAAGGTCATGTCAATACTTAGTATTTAGAAGAATTCTGAAATAGCACTTGTTACTCTGTAAGTTTTATGCATTTATTACTTTTTTTGAATTTTTTATAATGTTCCCAAACTTGACTCTCTCATAGGCTATTAGTCATAGGTTTTACTTCTATCTCTTGTGGCCTCAAGTACACAAGATGTATTTTCTTTAGATTTAGCATATAATATAAATTCAATTGTTTATTTCAGATTTTGAAAGAACAAAGAGGAACTACAGAATCATTGCTTACATTGACACCGGCCCTATTGTCCCAATGAATGGGTTTTTTTTTGGATGAATGTCAAAATTGACCCTGCTGTTAAAGCTTGAAACTTGGATCTGTTGTATCTGAGTTCTCTTCTCAAAAAAAAGACCTTCAGGAAGTATCAGATAACTGAAACATACCAGATCACAGCACCACATGCCTCCTGCCCCTCCCTAATTTCTGTTCTCTTATACATTGTTAAATTTCTTTCCTGCCACTATTAGTCAAGCCCATGGATTTGAGACTGAGCTCCCAGCTCCTGGGCCGCAGCACCAGGTTAAAGCTTTCTTCCTTGGCAGTACTTGTCACCTCAGTGACTGGCTTTTTCTCCGATGAGCAGGAGGACCTGGACGAAACCCCTGGTGTTTGGGTAATAACATGAATGACCATCTTAACTGTTATTCTTTATTGAAATTTTACTTTTTAACTACTGGCATCTTGTTCATTATCTCCCATTCTTTTGACCTCATATCTCTTTTTTCATTGACTTTACAGTCAAGGAACTTGATGCTCCCTAAATCCAAATATTACGGTTAAAAGAAGAGAGAGGAAATGTGTGCAGAGAAAGTGTATTTTACAAATGAACTAAAGATGGATTCTGAGATACAGGTTTATAGATTTACCTAGAGTTTTGAGTTCAGGTGAGTTTTCACAATATGCAGTAAGTGGAAAAGAATCCCAAAATAATTGTGACATGAAAAAGCTAGATGTTGAAAACCAAAAAGATTTCACTTTGGTATGGCACTTTTAATTCAAGAATACTAGCCACCAAATGAGTTTTTCTGACTGTAATCATTGCTCTTTAAAAATTAAGAGATGTATTTATAACTTTTGTTTGACTTTTAGTACAGCTTCTGAATTGAGTTATCAATAGATAGGACAAAATAGATGAGCATTCCCTTCCCCCTAAACAATGTATTCTTACCGAAATGTAATATATTTTTATTTATACTTGAAGACAGTGTTTTTCAATCTTTTCCATGTTAGTAGCTCAGATCTTTAAGGACAGAGGATGTGTAATGGGGGCAGTCTGTGGTCTTAATCCTAAGTGGCACTCTGATATTTTAGATTATTTCTTTCATATTTGTGAGTAAAACTTCTGCTTCAGTAGGATGAGCCTGTTTACCTTGTGACTGCCTAACAGATCTGTTGCTTTATATGCCAGTTTTTAGAAGCAGGCAGATTACATTACCTGGATTAAAATGTTTTTGACACTAAAGGCAGTATCTTAAATTTTTACATATGAGTTACTTTAAGTACAACTTTGCTTAAATTATGGGGATCGAGTTTCCATAACTTTCACCATAGTGAAAATGGAAAGCAGGGAACATTCCACAGCAAATCCTGAGCTTATTTACAGAGTTAATTGAGCAAAGCAAGCATTCACACTTGTGTGTGTGTGTGTCAGTGACAGATGAGCATGGTACTTGAAGCATAATTGTGCTGCTTCAGATTCTGATATATCCAGTAATTTTATCATGTAGCTAGAGTAACTAATATTAAGTCCCCAAGCCTACTTGGGTCTACTGTATTTGTATTTTAAAAGAATGTTTTTAAGCTACCAAATAGACATGTTATATATTTCTTCTGAATTAGAAAACGTTATTTGGATTAATAGAGTTAATAGAATCATATTTTATGTTTATTATGTCTTTTTTTTTTTCATGAGATGGAGTTTCACTCTCGTCACCCAGGCTGGAGTGCAGCGGCGTAATCTCAGCTCACTGCAACCTCCGTCTCCTGAGTTCAAGTGATTCTCCTGCCTCAGCCTCCTGAGTAGGTGGGATTACAGGCACCCGCCACCATGCCTGGCTGATTTCTTGTATTTTAGTAGATATGAGGTTTCACCATGTTGGCCCAGGCTGGCCTCGAACTCCTGAACTCAGGTGATCCGCCCTCCTCAGCCTCCCAAACTGCTGGGTTTACAGGTGTCAGCCACTGCACCTGGCCTATTATGTCTTAAAAGTGCTTGCATTGTCACCTAGATTATTTTTTATCTTTCAATGTGAGTTTTTATTGGTTTATATGTTGTTTGTTTTTTTTTTTAGGAAGCCATCATTCTTTAGAGGGCAATGACCAAACAGTACCAGCAGAAATTGAAGTACCAGCAGAAGGCTAAGAAGGTTAGGAGAAAAAGACATTTTGTATTTTACTGTTTTTTTCTTTTTTTTTTTAGACGGAGTCTTGCTCTGTCACCAGGCTAGAGTGCAGTGACACGATCTCGGCTCACTGCAACCTCTGACTCCCTGGTTCAAGTGATTCTCCTGCCTCAGCCTCCTAAGTAGCTGGGATTATAGGCACACACCACCACATCTAGCTATTTTTTGTATTTTTGGTAGAGACCAGGGTTTCACCATGTTGGCCAGGATGGTCTCAATCTTTTGACCTCCTGATCCACCCACCTCGGCCTCCCAACATGCTGGGATTACAGATGTGGTCACTTGGCCACCTCCTCTTGGGAGAAATGCACTGATTCTGGTTGCCACGTGGATTTATTTTGGGAGTGATACTCATCTAACTTCATGGAAATAATACTAGATAGAAAGTTAGCGGATGAATTCTCTATCTGATGAGAGTTTTGGGCAAATCGAATACCAAGTTACCAAGTTTTGTTTTTTTCTCTGATGCAAAAAAACAATTTGCCAGCCGGTGAAAAAGTCTCACAGCTCTGGATGTGAGTTTAGGATACTGGATTTCTACCATTCAATTTCTTACTACTTTTCTTGCACAGGGATCATGGCACAAGCTGCAGTTTCCACCCTGCCCATTGAAGATGAGGAGTCCATGGAAGATGAGGAGTCCGTTGAAGATGAGTCTGTTGAAGATGAGTCCGCAGAGAGCAGGATGGTGGTGACATTGCTCATATCAGCTCTTGAGTCCATGGTGAGACCTTCTGTTCTAACATTCTGTAATTGGGTAGTACTGGGTGGTAGATAAGGTTGATTTGTTTTTGTAGAATTTATAATTTTATGATTTATAGTTCTAATGAGTAGATCTTTTTCTTGAATAACAGTTATGGTCAAACACTTCTGACCAAATGTGCCATGTTGTCCAGCCTGGTCTCAAAATTCGGGGCTCAAGAGACCTGCCCACCTTGGCCTCCCAAAATACTGGGATTACAGGTGTAAGCCCCTGAATCTGGCCAGATATTTTTCTTTTTATGGCTGAATAATACTCTGTGTATGTATATATTACATTTTCTTTATCCATTCACCTACTGATGGGCATTAGGGTTGGTTCTACCTTTTGGCCACTGTGAATAATGCTGCTGTTAAACGGGTGTACAAATACCTGTTTGAGTCCCTGCTCTCAGTTATTTTGGGTATATACACTTAAAGGGTGTTGGTGGATCATATAATTCTGTGCTTAATATTTTTAAGGAGCTGCTAAACCATTTTCCACAGTGGGCTGTACCATTTTACATTCCAAAAGGCAATGCATACAGCTTCCAATTTCTCTATAGCATTGCTGACAGTTAATGTTTTCTGTTTATGTACTGTATTTGTATAGTGTTTGAAATTAATCTGAGGGTTTTTGCTGATACCAAAATATTAGGAAAGGTTTTCCAAAAATAATACTGCGTATTATAAAGAATTTTATGTGTTACTTGATGCCCTGTGATCTATTTTCTCAGTAAGAAGATGAGCTTCTCAGCTGGGCGCAGCAGCTGATGCCTGTAATCCCAGCACTGTGGGAGGCCAAGGCAGATCGATCACAAGGTCAGGAGTTCAAGACCAGCCTGGCCAACATAGTGAAACCCAGTCTCTACTAAACAAACAAACAAACAAAAATTAGCTGGGTGTGGTGGCAGGCACCTCTAATCCCAGCTACTCGGAAGGCTGAGGCAGAGAATTGGTTGAACCTGGGAGGCGGAGATTGCAGTGACTGAGATTGCGCCACTGCACCCAGCCTGTGTGATAGAGTGAGACTCCATCTCAAAAAAACAAAAGGAAAGAAGAGGAACTTCTCTCCATCCAACCTCATTCCACTGCACCAACTCTTCTGTGTCGGGTTGTGCAGGGGAGAAAGGGAGCTTGGCAACTCTTTGCTGTGTTGAGTTGTGGTAGCCCATCACTGGGTTGTAAAGTGCATTGCCTCCTTCCCCCCCCCGCTTTTTTTTTTGAGACAGAGTCTCTCTGTCACCGAGGCTCAGATGCAGTGCTGAGATCTCTGCTCACTGCAACCTCAGCCTCCTGGGTTCAAGCGATTCTCCTACCTCAGCCTCCCAAGAAGCTGGGACTATAGGCACGTGCCACCACACCTGGCTAATTTTTTTTTATTTTTAGTAGAGACGGTATCACCATGTTGGCCAGGCTGGTGTTGAACTCCTGACCTCAAGTGATCCGCCTACCTTGGCCTCCGAAAGTGCTGGGGTTACAGGCATGAGACACTGAGCCCATCCACCTCCTCTTTTACTTGGGAGAAATGCACAGATTCTGGGTGCCATGTGCATTTGTTTTGGGAGTGATACTGATCTAACTTATGGAAATAATACTAGATAGAAAGTTAGTGGATGGATTCTCTATCTGATGAGAGTTTTGGGCAAAATGAATTCCTAGTTTCTGAGTCTTATTTTTCCCCTGATTCAAGAAAACTGTGAATTATCCAGCCGGTGAAAAACTCTCACAGCTCTGGATGTGAGTTTAGGACACTGGATTTCTACCACTCACTTTCTTACTACTTTTCTTGTGCAAGGATCATGGCACAAGTTGCAGTTTCCACTCTGCCCACTGAAGATGAGGAGTCTGTTGAAGATGAGGAGTCGTTGGAGAGCAGGATGGTGGTGACATTCCTAATGTCAGCTCTCGAGTCCACGGTCAGACCTTCTGTTCTCACATTCTGTAGTTTGGTAGGACTGGGCAGTAGATAAGGTTGATTTATTTTTGTAGAACTTACAATTTTATGATTTTCAGTTCTAATGAGTAGACCTTTTTCGTGAATAGTAGTTATGGTTAAACACCTCTAACCAAATGTGCATGTGGAGTTTCTACACTGATTTTCAGACAATCTGGATCCCAACTGGGTATCCCACAATTCCATCCTGACACTCCCTGGAGTTAGTGCAGACCCCGCAGGATGGGGGCTCAGTCCCAGGAGTCTACCCTCACTCCACATGCCAATTGCAAGTCTTGGGTTGTTGCATGTAGTTTTGACCGACCAGTTAGAAAACAGGGTTTCATGACCCCGTTGCTGGGTGGAATCATTTGCTCGGACAGCTTGCAGAACTCAGAAAAACAGATTGTTTTCTTTTTTTTTCTGAGATACAGGGTCTCAGTCTGCTGCCAGGCTGGAATGCAGTGGTGTGATCAAAGCTCACTGTAGCATGGGACTCCTGGGCTCAAGTGATCCTCCCACCTCAGCCTCCCAAATAGCTGAGACTACAGGCCCGCACCAGCATATCTGGCTAAGTTTTTTTATTTTTTGTAGAGAAGGGGTCTTGTTATGTTGCCCAGGCTGGTCTCAAATTTCTGGGCTCACATGATCCTCCCACCTCAACTTCACAAAATGCTGGGATTATGGGTGTGAGCCACTGCATCTCACCAATTTACTTTCTTTTACTGGTTCATTTTAAAGGCTGTATCTCAGAAACAGCCAGTGAAAGAGATGTACATGCTGGGCACAGTGGCTCATGCCTGTAATTTCAGCTCTTTGGGAGACTGAGGTGGGAGCATCGCTTAAGTGCTCAGGAGATTAAGACCAGCCTGGGTAACACGGTGAAAACGCATCTCTACAAAAAGGTTTTTCTAAAAATTAGCCAGGTGCAGTGATCTATAGTTCTAGCTATTCAGTGCTTATAATTCTAGTTAGGAGGCTGAGGTGAGAGGATGAGAGATGGGGCTTGAGCTAGGGAGGCATAGGTCGCAGTGAGCCACGATTGTGCCACGGCACTCTAGGCTGGGGGACAGAGCCAGACCCTGTCTCAAAAAAAAAAAAAAAAAAAAAACACAGGGCAAGGTGTGTCGGGAGGGGTACAGAACTTCCATGCTCTCTATTGCGCATGTTACCTTCCTGTGATCTCCCTTGTGTTCAGCAACCCAGGCATTCTCCAAATCTGGTTGTTGAGGTCGTTTATGAAGGCTTCTTTAAGCAGGCATGATAGATGAAATCATTGACCATTGGTGATTAAGTCAGTCTTCGGCCACTATTTCTTCCTGGAGCCCAGTGGGTGAGGCTGACAGTTCCAAGCCTCTAATCACATGGTTTATCCTTCTGGCAACCAGCCCTTTTTCTGAAGCTGTCTAGGAGCTTTCAGTCACCCAGTCATCTCGGTAACATCACCAAATGCATTCTTACTATGGTGATCCCAAAGGTCTTAGAGGCTCTTGTGTTAGAAACCTGGGACTAAGACCAAATATTCAAACAAAAGATGCTCCTATCACATTTATCACCAAGGCCTTTATGAGAACTTGAGAAGCTCTGTGCCAGGACGAGGGGCAGAAACCAAATGTGTATTTCTTTTCTTTTTCTTTTGAACACAGAGTCTCTGTTTCACCCAATCTGGAGTGCAATGATGCAGTCGTAGCTAACTGCAGCCTCAACCACCTGGTCTCAAGCAATTCTCCCGCC
This sequence comes from Pan troglodytes, assembly GCF_028858775.2. Classification (NCBI taxonomy): domain Eukaryota; kingdom Metazoa; phylum Chordata; class Mammalia; order Primates; family Hominidae; genus Pan; species Pan troglodytes. The sequence continues at coordinate 55,355,956 of NC_072409.2, read as the reverse complement.
TCAGCCTTCCAAGCATCTGGGACTACAGGTGCACACCATCCATGCCCAGCTGATTTTTGTATTTTTTTGTAGAGATGGGATCTTGTTATATTGCCGAGGCTGGTCTTGAACTCTGGGGCTAAAGCAATACTTTCACCACAGCCTCTCAAGTAGCTGAAACTACAGATGCATACCACCATGCCCAGCTAATTTTCTCTTATTTCTTTTTGTTGTTTAATTGAGGGGGGGCTCTCACTGTGTTTCCCAGGCTGGTCCCGAACTTCTGGCCTCAAGCATTTCTCCTGCTTTGACCTCCTAAACTGTTGGGATTATGGTTGTGAGCCCCAGCCTCTGTGTCCAGCAATCACAAGAGGTCTTTATAAGTGAAAGAGGGAGGTAAGAGAGTCAGAATTGAAGGAGATTTGATGATGGAAGCACAGGTCACAGAGGGAGATTTGAATATGCTTTGCTTCTGGCTTTGAAGATGCAGTTAGGGGCCATGAGCTAAAGAATAGGGGTTGCTTTCGGAACTGGGAAAGGCAAGGGAACACCTTCTCTCTGGAACCTCCAGAAGGGATGCAGTCCTGCTGACACCTTGACTTTAGCCTTAATAGACCTATTTTGGACTTCTGGCCCCCAGACCTGTTAGGTAGTAGATTTGTGGTGTATCAAGCCACTCAATGTAGGGTAGTTTGTAACAGCAGCAAGAAGAAATGAACATGAAGCCAGGGGTAGTGGCCCACACCTATAATTCCAGCTATTTAGGAGGCTGAGGCAGGATGGTTGCTTTGGCCCAGGAGTTCAAGATAAGCCTGGGCAACAAAGTGATACCCTGTCTACATGGGAAAAAAAAATTAGCGGGTGTAGTGGCATGCACTTGTAGTCTTAGCTACTAGAGGCGCTGAGGCAGGACGATTTCTTGACCTAGGAGTTCCAGGTCTCAGTGTGTTGTGATCGTGCCATGGTGCCCCAGCCTGAGTGACACAGCGAGATTATATCTTAAAAAAAAGTAAAAAGAAATGAGTGAGCATGGCAGGAATGGGGACACATAGCAATATTAAATAGAGTGGTCAGGGTTGGCCTCCTAAGTGAAAATTGAGCAAAGACTTGAAGGAGGGGAAGGAGCTGGCCAAGGTACTGAGGGAAGAGCATTGTAGGCAGAAACAACAGAATAAAGATGCTGAGGGAACTCCGTGGTGTGTCTGAAGCTCAGGAAAGAGGTCTGTCGAGTAGAGAGAGGGAGAGAAGGTAGGGGAGGAGGCCAGGGAGTTGTGGGACTCAGATCAGTACAGATTGTGCAAGCCCTGGGAGGCTATTGCTGGGGCTTTGGCTTCTATGCTGTCTGAGATGGGAGATGCGGAAGGGTTCTGAGCAGAGAGGTGACACGAACTATCTATTGATTTAAAAGCATCCCATGGTGGCTGAGTTGAGAAAGATTGTGGCAAGATTTGGGTAGAAGCACGGAGGCCAAGCTGTGGCAACATCCAGGTAGGAGATGATAGTGGTTCTGACCAGGGTCCTGGCAATGGTGAGAGATGGTTGATTCTTGTTGAGATACTAAGTAATTAAAAAAAACAAAACACTACTGCTTTTCCTGATTATATGAAGTATGGGATGCTAGATTAAAGACATCTTAAGTCGGGCCAGGTGCAGTGGCTTATGCCTGTGGCGTCAGCACTTTGGGAGCACTTTGGGAGGCACAGATGGCACAGATGGGAGAATTGTTCGAGTCCAGGAGTCTGAGACCACCCTGGGCAACATAGCAAGACCTCCTGTCTATGCAAATAAAAATTAATAAAATATAATTATCATGGGATAGTGGTATTTTGCTGTAGAACCAGTTACTCTGGTTGTCGAGGTGGGCAGATCTCTTGAGGGTGGGAGTTTGAGGCCAGCTTGGGCAACATAGCAAGGCTCCTCTTTCTACAAAAAAAAAAAAAAATTATTTGGGTGTTGTGGTCCCAATGAGGGACAGCATTCCTGAGACTTTTTAAGTACTTTGTGTGTGTGTGATGGTCTAATAATCATAGCCTTAAAACTTTCTGGCTGGGCATGGTGGCTCACACCTGTAATCCCAGCACTTCGAGAGGCCGAGGCGGGTGGATCATCTGAGGTGAGGAGTTCGAGACCAGCCTGGCCAATATGTGAAACTCTGTCTCTACTAAAAATACAAAAATTAGCCGGGCATGGTTGCAGCACCTGTAATCCCAGCTACTCGGGAGGCCAAGACAGGAGAATTGCTTGAAACCGGGAGGCAGAGGTTGCAGTGAGCTGAGATGGGCCACTGCACTCCAGCTTGGGCAGCAGAGTGAGACTTGGTCTCAAAGAAAAGTTATTGTGATATGCTGTACACATTCACAAATTCAGTGTCTCCCAGAAGTCTGAGGTTCTTTTTTCTTTTTTTGAGACAGAATTTCACTCTTGTTGCCCAGGCTGGAGTGCAATGGTGTGATCTTGGCTAACTGCAACCTCCACTTCATGGGTTCAAGCAATTCTCCTGCATCAGCCCAAGTAGCTCCTGCCTCCCAAGTAGCTGGGATTACAGGCATGTGCCACCATGCTCACCTAATTTTTTATTTTTAGTAGAGTTGGGGTTTCTCCACATTGGTCAGGCTGGTCTCGAACTCCCGACCTCAGGTGATCCACCCGCCTCGGCCTCTCGAAGTGCTGGGATTACAGGTGTGAGCCACCATGCCCAGCCAGAAAGTTTTAAGGCTATGATTATTAGACCATCACACACATACAAAGTACTTAAAAAGTCTCAGGAATGCTGTCCCTCATTGGCCTGGTATGACAAAGATAAGAAGTCGGTCGTGAAAATTTCTGAATGTGGTTTAGGACAAGGAACCCCAGTAAGATTCAGACACAACCTAGAAAATTGAAAGAAAATTTTACTACTCAAATCATCCTTCTATAAAAAATAATAGAAGAGATGTCAAATACGAAAATAAAACTGTCCTCTGGGCCGTCAATTTTCTGTGTTATGGGAGAAGGCAGACAGCTACTCAGCAGTTACATCCCATAAGGATGGATAACACTAAAACAACTGACAGCATCAAGTATTGGTTAGAAAGTGGAACTGATTCTCTCAAACATTTTCATTGTAGTTTAAGATGGCATAACCACTTAGGAAAATGTCTCCCCATTTCATACAATGCCAAATATATACTTATTTTATAACCCAGAAAATCCACTCTTATGTACTTAAACTCAAGAAAAGTGAAAATATTATTACAGAACAAAATGTGTATATCTGATTTGTTCGTAGCAGGTTTATTCATGATAGCCTCAAATCAGAAACTGCTTTTGTGTCTATCAATAGTGGAATGGATTAAAAACAAAACAAGCAAAGGCCTCAAACCTGTGGTATAGTCATAAAATTGAGTATTACAAAATAAAATTAATGAATAATCAATAGGAGCAAAATGATGTGTCACAAGCGTGTTTAGTGAGTGAACATAACAATTATATAATTTATAGTTTCACTTACATAAATGGTGAAAACAGTCAAAACTAATCTTTGGTGGAAAGAATCAAAACCGTGGAAGCCTCTGTGTTCAAATACTGACTGGAAATGGGCATGAGAAAACGTGTTTCTGCCAGATCTTCTATATGCCTGATGTGCATTCACTCGATGTATTTTGCGTATACTATTTTTGCAAATAAAACTGAGATAAAGGCAAAATAACTCAAGAGAAAATAGGTAGAAATAGGTAGAGTTGGGATAGAAGCCTTGGAAGCTCCCCCCGTACCTTGCCCACCTGGCACAGGCCGAGGAAGTCCTGGGACAATGCTGTGAGCGACCTGAGGGCCGTCCAGGGGAGCCCCGCCAGCCCATGCTGGCGCCCGAGCTGCCCGCCGCCATCTGAATATGTTGCAAAGACAGTGCTGGCCTGGCAACCGGTGACGCTCCACGCCCCACCCCGACCCCCACTTCTACCCAAGTAGCGGCAACGCTAGAGACAGATGCTTGGGCGGCAGCGGTTAAGTCTGGCAGTTGGCCAGGCGGCCAAAGGATGGGAACTGGCCGTTCACCCCATCCCAGTTCCACAGAGAACTCAACCACTATGGCCCCTGAGCGGACCTTCAGGCCTGGTGGGCTGTGCTCTGTGCCCGCAAACCTGACGCCATCCAGGGGAGCTCCGCCTTCCCGCGCCAGCGCCTCAGCTCCTGCAGAAAACTGCAAAACTGCAAGTTGCACACGGGTAGAGATGACGGAGCAACCCCCGACCCTCCGCGCCACTCACCTTACCTGCACACCTGCCACGCGGACCCTGGGGCGGGTGCCTGGGCGCCCAAGTCAGGCATTCGCACAGCAGCGGCACCAGGGTGAAAACCTGCTGCTCAGTACCATCCCGGTTACCACGAAGAGCCAGCCCCGGCGGCCCTTGCGTTCTTGGAGGAGGTCAAGTCAGAGCAACCCCTCAAGTGGGCGGGCGATGCACTTGACCCTGAGGACATCAGGTACCAGGCCCGCCAGCTCACGCCGGCATCGGAGCCGCAGCTGCAGTCTAGACGTGGTGCACTGGCAGCAAGTGACTGGACACTCCAGACCAGGCCCGCCCCGCAGTAGCGTGGATCCTGAGGCCAGACTCCCAGGCGGCAAAATCAGGCAACCGGCCCCGCCAGCAGCCGCTGTTTCATCCGTGTGGATACAGAGTGCCCAGCGCCAGGGCCCAGGATCCAGAAAGATGTCCAAGAGGAGCGGACGTTGAGGCCAGGTGGGCTGTGCGCTCTGCGGCCCTGAGGCCATCCAAGGGAAGCTCTGCCATCCTGCGCCAGTGCCAGATCTGCAGCTGCAAACCGCGCGTGTGGCACTGGCAGCAGTGAGGGCGGGTGGGGGAAGGAGCAGCCCCTGACTCTGCCTCCATCCCTCTCCAGCTACCTGACACTAGCCACACAGACTCCAGGGCCAGAGCCTCAGCGTTCAGCCAGACAATCCGCGAAGCCACTCAGGTGGCCGCGGAGTGCCCTTGCCAGCACCCTATCTCCCTTCCGAGGAGGAGCAGGGTGGGCTGCAAGGCCAGACAGGCCCTCCTTCTCAGGCCTGGCTGGCTGCGCGCCTGCGATCCTGGGGCCGCCCGGGCGATCCCAAGAGAACCGGCGAGCCCATCGGCGCCCGCCCAGAGCTGCAGCCCCACCTGCCGGCGCGCGCCGCCAGGGAGCGTCTTCCGGGAGCCCGGCAGCAACCGCGGTGCAGGCGCGCGCCACCAGGGAGCGTCTTCCGGGAGCCCGGCAGCAACCGCCGTGCAGGCGCGCGCCCAACGGCTTTGCGAGGCTCACTCGGTCTGAGAGGTCGGAGGCTGCGAGTGTTGCTGCTGAAGGCTGTGGTGGACCGGGCTGGATCGCGGATTGTGGAGTAGATCATAGATTTGAAATAGCGGATTTGGGGTTGTATCGGGGCTTTGGGGTTGGATAGGGGATTTGGGGCTGGGTCGGCCGGGGTCGGGGAGGCGGGTGGTGAAAAGGTGACAGGGAGCTGCCCTCGCTCAAGAGCCGGTGGTTGGGGGTCTGAGAAGAAGTCACCACTATGAAGTTATTCGGCTTCGGGAGCCGCAGGGGCCAGACGGCCCAGGGCTCCATAGACCACGTCTACACGGGTTCCGGATACCGAATCCGCGACTCCGTACTGCAGAAGATCCACAGGGCAGCTGTCAAAGGCGACGCCGCGGAGGTGGAGCGCTGCCTGGCGCGCAGGAGCGGAGACCTGGACGCCCTGGACAAGCAGCACAGGTAGCGGGGGGCTCAGCCCGGGGTGGGAGGGGGCCCCCAGGCCCGGCTTCCCCGCAGACCCTGGGACGGGGCCTTGCAGGGCGCCGGGCACCTCGGAGCGGCGGAGCCAAACGGACTCTCAGCTGTTTTCCATCCCTCATAATTCCCTGGCTGGAGCAGTTGGAGAATTTGAGTGATTTAACTCACAAAGTTAAGCATATACAGCGTTATTTTTAACGTACACGTTTAAAACATGGTTTATATACATTATAGGAGGTGCCTAATGAGAGAACTCGTTCCCCTATCAAAAATACCGTGAGTTATTTCAGTGGGCGAAAAGTTCTCAGATAAGAGAGCTTACTTGAAAAATATTTACTATATTATATATATATATATTTTTTTCAGATGAAAAGTATGTTTTCATTTTATAGGGAATTCATTATATTCTTTTTTTTTTTTTTTTGAGTCGGAGTCTTGCTTCTTTGCCCAGGCTGGTGTCCAATGGCACAATCTTGGCTCACTGCAACCTCTGCCTGCCGGGTTCAAGCAATTTTCCTACCTCAGCCTCCCAAGTAGCTGGGATTGCAGGCAGGTGCCAGCATGCCTGGCTAATTTTTGTATATTTAGTTTCACCACGTTGGCCAGGCTGGTCTCGAACTCCTGACCTCAAGTCATCTGCCCGCCTCCGCCTCCCAAAGCGCTGGGATTACAGGTGTGAGCCACCGCGCCTGGCCTATGTTGTTTATTATATATCATAAGATATATATATATATTACTGATATGTATACATATATAACAGATATATATATCAGTTATACATACACATGAGATGAAAAGTACATCTTCATTTTACAGGGAATTCTTTCAAATCAAATCATCAAACACTCTAAAAGTAGGCAAAGTACCTTTTTCCAGATCTACAAGTTACTTATATACATAGGAAAAAGTCCTTCGCATTTCTGGTATAAGAATTTAAACTAAAAGAGGAATGAAACAGTTTTCTATCCACAATATTTGTGAGGATGTTTTATACTGCTGCTTAAAGTTTAAGGTGCTGATTACTTTTCAAAGTACTCATTTGAAAATGGTAAGTACTACATTTAAAAAATGTGTATGCCCTTTACCCACGAATTCCATTATACTAAAATACCCTTAGGAAATAAAGATACATGCACTTTATTTTTCACAGTACTTACTTTAAAAAGAACCCATAGAATGGATCCTATAAATAAATTTCAGTTGCATCCATAGGATGGAATAATATGTGACCACTGAAGGTAGCAATAGATACAGAAGTACGTTGATGTGCAAAGATGTATTTTGTTATAGCTAGCAAGGAGAAAAAATTAGTTAAATTATACATACACAAACATACTATGGTCTTGTTTTAGCAAAAATATGTACAAAATATAAAATTTGTAATTTCTGAGCATTTGTATTTTAAGTAAAGTTTTTTTCCTTTTTCTTATCTGTGATTGCTGCAGTGAGTACAAAACTTCTAGTAAAAGTTTATTATTAATGGAATAATCCTTGGGAAGAGAGGAATATGAATCTTGCGCTGATGAAAATAATTTCTCACTTTCTATTTTTTATCATTATTGTGTGTGTTATTATCTTCTTTGAGCTTTTAGCCTCTTCAGAAGTAAAAAGGGAATGTTTTTATCTGTTTCCAGATTTTATTATCTATATATTTTATTATGTACATATGTTTTTCTTATATACTCATTCCATTTATGCAAACAAAGATAGATTAATCATTTCAATTTAATTGTATTCTTTAAAAATAAAATAACACATATAAATAATTACTATTGCAAAAATATTGCTTTATAGGAGTTTATTTAAAAATATTGAACTCCCCAACTGTATTTATCCATTCTTTCATTCCATTTATGGATCAAGCATAACCTGAGTACCTGCTATGTAGCAGACATATTCTACCATCTCTCAGGACCCGTCCATCCTTAAACACTTCATGTTTACCTGCCCCGCCTGCACAAGCTGAGAGATTTAAAATAGGAATATTGGGACTTAATCTCCTTGAAACTTTATCTCCCACCTTTCAAACAAAAGCATTTCTGAAGTTAGAAAATAGTAGAAGATAACCTTTAACTGCTCTTTCGAAAGTTTATCAGTCTTAAATACTAATATTAATCATTGGAAAGTCTTATTTGCATATATTCTCTAAGTATAAATATTGAATACAATGAGCCATATGTATTCATTTGAATCATGAGTTTCCTTTGGCTTCAAGTTGTTTGAAAATCAAATAATTAATTTGTTTAAAAAATGCATTATTGTTATTTCAGTGCTCTTTCCCCATAGTACCTTTAAGAACTAAAATGTATTTAAGTTTCAGTTGCATGCCTAGAACTGCCCTAGACCTGCTGAGTATACCATATTCTACTTAATGTAAGGTCTCATGGATTGCGTGGTGCCCCGCTATTTTATATATCAATAAGATATTTTTTAAAATGCTACCAATTATAGTTATAACAAATCATGAATTATAAGTGGCATTCCAATGTCAGAGGTGTTAAAATGTGACCTACTCATTAAGTCATCCTGCAAAGTAGGTATAATTGTATCATTCTACCTAATTAAAATGGTTTTGTTAAGTAGTAGTAATAGTAATAATTATAATATCTGGCTGGGTGCAGTGGCTCACACCTGTAATCCCAGACCTTTGGGAGGCTGAGGTGAGAGGATTGCTTGATGCCAGGAGTTTGAGACCAGCCTGGGCAACAAAGTGAGATTCTTACTCTACAAAAATTTTTAAATAAACAGCTGGGCATGCTGGTGCTCATCTGTAGTCCCAGCTACTCAGGAGGCTGGGGATGGAGGATCATTTGACCCAGGAGTTCCAGGTATAGTTACACCATTGCACTCCAGCCTGGGCAAAAGAGTGAGACTTTGTCTCAAAAAACAAAAATCTTACAATTATTGAGTTGTTGTAGGAACTGTTCTACATGCTTTACATAGCTTCTCATTTAAGCATCACGATGGTGTCCTATGAGATAGCTACTATTGTCATCTTTCTTAATGAGGAAGTTGAGGCACAGAAAGGCTAAGCAATAGTTGGTAAGTGTCAAGGCTTAAAGTAGGACTCAAGCCCTAGTTGAACCGAATCCAAAGACTGAGCTCTTTCTACTCAAATAGGCTGCTGTTTTCATTAAGGCAGTGAGCAATAAGAGCTAGTAAGTATTGTACTTTCTTCAAAAAATTATTTGTTTTGAAGGCAGAGGAAAAACATGCTATTCAATTTTTACAATTACATGAATGATTGTATGTTTTGAGATATTGTACTACAGCTTCTTAAAAAATCCTCTTACTCTCATAGAACTGCTCTACACTTGGCCTGTGCCAGTGGCCATGTGCAAGTGGTCAATCTCCTGGTTAGCAGAAAATGCCAGATTGATATCTGTGACAAAGAAAACAGGACGCCTTTGATACAGGTATATTAGAGCCAACTCTTTCAGCATGACATGGATTTGATTTACATATATAGAATTAAAATAAATTGATCTCATTTACATATAACTAGTTGGTGAAACCTGTGGAATGTGTATTTTGAATTCTTGGAATTTACAATCTGTTTCTTGGTCTAACACGGACAGGCTGTCCATTGCCAGGAAGAGGCTTGTGCCGTTATTCTGCTGGAACATGGTGCCAATCCAAACCTTAAGGATATCTACGGCAACACTGCTCTCCATTATGCTGTGTATAGTGACAGCACCTCACTGGCAGAAAAACTGCTTTCCCATGGTGCACATATTGAAGCACTGGACAAGGTATAGGTCAATCAACTTTCTTTCCAAAATATTTGTTTTAACATTGACATAGGTAAGGGTCAATTTTTTATATTTGGAGGCTCAACCATTCCCTGAATGCAAATACAAATTAAGTTATTTTGAAATAACTTAATTGTCTAAGATTTTATTTTAAATATTGATACTTTTAAAGAAGCATTAAAGGGCACAGCTTTATAAAATGCACTTTGGAAAATATTTGTGAATTTGTTAAAGGTAAAACCTTTTCAACTTTTTTTCTACACAGGCTTATTCTTTTTTTTTTTTCTTAATTAGTGTAAAACAACACATGAAAGAAAATATTCCCTGGAAATAGGCTTTATCTTAAAACTCAAACAAAACTAAAGCAACTTACAATAAAAGGACATGCTGCTGCTGCTGCTAATTTTCTGAAAAACTGATGTATCATCTCTCAGTGGCAAGGCTTAAGAGGGAAAAATGGGAGGGGAGAAAGAGAGCAATCAGAAATATGCAGGTCACTTGGATATTAGATAATGAGGGAAAATGCCAGGAAGAGGTTTTTTTTTGTTTTTAAGTTTGTTTTATGTGTTGAGACAAGGTGCTGTTTAGCTTTGGGTCTAATAATTTTTGGTTTGAAAAAGAATGAGTTGCAACTTGCCTAGAGATGAATTTTAGGAGGACTCTGAGGAAACCAGATTGGCAGTGAATATGTGGTGACGAAGTGAGAAACACTTCAGCAGAAGGTGGAACAAATTATTAACTGACTTATTGCTCGTCCTGGCAGAAACAGCCACTTAGATAAGAACCTAAAGTCTCCTCTCAAATCTAGAATGTCTTAGTGGGAAGGTGGGAGATAAAGAGCTTGTAAATAGCAAAATCAAGTGGGATTTTGAGTTTACTTGTCCCTGTTCTACCCATAGCCAGGAGACTTAACTGGAGTTTTAATAAATGACACTATCTCTTACTCTTTTTCTTTTTGGCCACATCTCCAACTGATAAAGGAATTAGCCATGTGGGTGAGAGGTGAGACTGAAGTGATTGTCTGCTGCACTAATTCTCAGAATTGTGCATTACAGTGACCTGAGGACATTTTGTTAAAAATCTACAATTGTAGGCTTTCCCCTGAAGATTTTGATGTAATAGACCTAATAAGGCCTGAACATGTTTAAAAATGTTTTCTTGAAGCTGGGCACAGTGGTGTATTCCTGTAGTCCCAGCTTGAGCCTAAGAGTTTGAATCCAGCTTGAGCAACATAGTGAGACTCTTGTCTCTAACAATAATAATAGCCAAAAAAAAAAAAACCCACAAAAAAACAAAAAACCTTCAAGGTTGGGATACACTCTTGATTAAAAACCCCAGAATAGATAAGTGCAATATATAAATTTCTGTATCTCAAAAATGTAAGAAATCTCTAGAAGAGTTGGCATTTGATAGTTGCCACTTCCTTCAAAGTTCTCCTTTTCAATAATATTAGCCTGACTTATCTGTCTTTCTCTACATCTGTGACTGGGAAGTGAAAGGAAATATCATTGGCAATATCTCTCAGCTTACAGAATAACATGTTTTGCTTCCCACCATGAATCATTCACTACCATTCAGAGAGTCTTCAGAAATTTGCTTATGAGTAATCTTTCAATACGTAGAGGCTGACCCTTTCATGATTTCATGTCCCTTTGTCACCACGCAGGTGATTATGTGTCAACAAATGTTCATTACAAGTTGGGCTTTCTCAATTAGAATAGTAGCAAATCCTAAACTATTTTTTTTAGTTGAAGTTTTATTATGAACTATCTCAGTATGTTAAGTTTATAGAACTTTAGCATACCCAAAATGTCAGTTTTAAACACTGAAATCCATGAAGTTAATAAGAATATAGATAGGAATTCTTTTAATAATTTAGTTTTAGCAGTCTTGTGAACCAATTATCTATTTGGTTAACAATCTGGGAAAATTATATACAAACATTTTAAATGAATACATGTTGGAAAAATTCTTGAAGCAGGTATTGTGAGTCTTTTTAGCAATTTTTATTATATATGAGAGCCTGATTTTTTGGTAGAACATATGATACCAGAGAAAGAAAATATTTTACATGCAAATACTTGGATTATACACAACCATTTAGTAACACATTAATAGCAAATATAAAAAAACAAGGGCTATATTCTAATGTGGTACACAGATTTGTTTGTTTGCCTCTATAAGTTGAATCAACATGTAAAATTTAGAAGACTCGTGAAGAAATGTGGACTTCAGGCGTATCCTAAAAAATCAAATCTGGTGTCCCCTGAGTTTCTATCATTCTTTGGTCTGCTGTGCAGAAGTTGCCCCTTTATAGAAGGCATGTATTCTCCAGTTTGCTACTGTGCCCACCTTAGTACTTCCCTTACTCAGGCAACCTTCCTTTGTCCTTGTAAGTATCTGAGTTTACAACTCCTATATTATAGTATATTTTGATAAAAATTTCAAGGTTTTTAAGTCAGCATGTATTTGTTTATAATATATAGTCTATAGAGTATATAAATCCCTCAGTTATGGAGTTGAATTTTAGAGTTTAGAAGTTTTTAACTCTTTTCTTTATATATACCACAAATAATTCTCTGCCCATAAGAATGCCTAGAAGCCTTTTTAGGTTATTCCTGGTTATAGTTGGATAATTTATGAATATTGCAGACAGCACATCTTTCTCCTCAGTGCTCTTCCTTAAAGATGCAAGTGACTCATTGGCTTGTATTATGCCAGAAATAATCCATATGGATCAGTATGAGAACTTTTATTGATAAGCCATTATGTTTTTATTTCCAATTTATATTTTGTCTAAAATAAAAAATAATTTTAAGTAGCCATTTAAGTGGAAGCCAGTAAAAATGGATTTAAAAAGTAGAGCTGCACTAGGGTCCCGGGATTACCATTATAATTGAGAATAGTATTTCTTACTGAGTTTTGGTTTTTAAAATATTTGTTCTTAAATTTTTAAATCTATCTCTCTTACACAGAATATACTGAGCTTTCTAACAGTAAAGATAAAAATCTCTTCTCTTGTATTAGGGGAAAAACCCATGGACTATTTAATAATAAGGAAAATAAATGCATTTGAAGCCAATCTCTCTTAATTCAAAGCTCGTTTCCATGGTGACCCATTTGGAGCAGGAGTGCCTGACATTGGCATCTGGGATCCTGACACCATTGATAGAAGTGAATCAAGCAAGTTTGTACCACCCAGAGGAAACTGCCACCTGTATTGGGAAGCTCTGGCAACTGTATCTCTGAAACTCTTAATTCCTCAAATGCTAATGTTTGCCACAAATAGTATTGTGAAAGGGGGATTAGGTAAAATTAAAGAGATTTCTTGATTATTGGACATAAAATACAGTTTTGTAATACTTCTCAAATACAGATGATCATGGAGTCTTTCTCTTGGGGTATAATACTTCTGATAAAGCAAATATTCTTTGGAATATAGTTTAAGAAACACTGCTTTAGAGATAGTAATTTAGATCATTAATTAATGTAAAAAACTTAAAATATTTGCTACTGTGTCTTAGGGTTTTAGGCCCTTGCCTCAAGAAGCTCTTGGTTTCAGTGGGAAACAGTGAAATGACTACAATGTACCATGCTAAGTGCTGTGATCAAAGCAAGGATTCTTGGGACTAGTAAATGTTTAAAGTGAGTTTTGGCAATGACCACAGTTAATCCGGGAAGACAGAGGAGGGTTGTTTGCAAGGCAAAGCGCAGCACATCAGAAAGCACAGAGGAGTGAGAATGAAGGGACTGCTTTTCATTTACTTCCTTTCTATATTGTATGTTGAAGTTCAAAGCATCCTAGAGAAGATTTTCAGTTCAGTTGAGAAATATGTAATTTTGTGAATTATTAATTTATTTCTGCTGTTTTATAGGACAATAATACCCCACTTTTATTTGCTATAATTTGCAAGAAAGAGAAAATGGTGGAATTTTTATTGAAAAAGAAAGCAAGTACACATGCCGTTGATAGGCTGAGACGGTACAGTAGTTCTTTTTTTAAAAATAAAACCTGAGTATTCTAGAGTGGTCACTCAAGTCAGAAATATTAATAAGAAGATTAACATAATTATTGGCATATAATGAAAAATATCACCATGAATAATCAGGTAGACCAGCAAATATTTGGACTGAGTAACATAAAGAATAGTATATAGTAGGATTCATCTTCTCTTATAATATACAGTGTTTGATATTTATAATCAGATGTTTTTGGTACTGTAATCTTTTATTAGCTAAAGGGTTTTGTATTAGTTTTATTAATTTTTTTTTTGAGATGGAGTCTTGCTCTGTTGCCAGGCTGGAGTGCAGTGGTGTGATCTGAGCTCACTGCATTCTCCACCTCCCAGGTTCAAGCGATTCTCCTGCCTCAGCCTCCCAAGTAGCTGGGACTACAGGTGCACGCCACCATGCCCAGCTAATTTTTGTATTTTTAGTAGAGATGGGATTTCACCATGTTGGCCAGGATGGTCTCGATCTCTTGACCTCGTGATCTGCTCTCCTCGGCTTCCCAAAGTGCTGGGATTACAGGCATGAGACACTGCACCTGACAAGTTTTATTCATTTTTAAAGTGTGGACTTTTAGTTTATGACTACTAGCATTGTCATTATTATTATTGTTGTTGTTTTCAGCCTGCAGATAACTGTTACCTGACCCCTAGCTGATTTGACTAGGAAAGCAACGGGGAAATCTTCATCTAAATCTTTGCCTACTTTAGATAAGTGACCTCAGCACAGTTTCTTGGCCATCAAAGGACTATAAGTTAGCAACTTGTATTATGTTTTACACCAGTGGGACAAGAGGCTTCCCTGTTGTCCCTTTCTTTTAGCCTTGGTGACAATTTACAAAGATGAACACTTGAGCACCCTAGATGCTTATAGACCCAAGCTAGTACATGCAAATGGTTATTACATCTACACTGACAGGCGGATATTAAATTGATAAAGTGTATCAAAGTAGCTTTTTAAAAAAGTCTTTATTAAAGTTCTTGAGTGGAGTTATTTCTTTGTTATTTTAGGTCAGCTCTCATGCTTGCTGTATACTATGACTCACCAGGTATTGTCAATATCCTTCTTAAGCAAAATATTGATGTCTTCGCTCAAGACATGTGTGGACGAGATGCAGAAGATTACGCTATTTCTCATCATTTCACAAAGTAAGTGTTTATGTTAAAAGGCCAGTTAATGCTAAATTGAAGTTTAAAATAATTGCAACTACTCCATCTTATACATTAGGTGAGAGTTCATAGTTTGGTTCAGATAGTTTGAAATAGCGAAGAGTTAGTTTACCTTTTAGCCAGAAATCAAGCAGAAGTCTAGATTAGTTAGAAGTAGAGTGTGAGATTTTTTCTGGATTTTTGAGACCTTTATCCCTAGGGATCTCAATGTTATTCATTTTATTCTAAGTATAATCCCCATGCATGGGATAAAAAGAGCCATGTCTTTGATTTCTTTTCCTTTCCTTTCCTTTTTTTTTTTTTTTTTTTTTTTTTTTGTAGAGACAAGGTCTCGCTCTGTTGCCCTGGCTGGTCTTGAACTTTTGAGGTCAAGTAATCCCCCTGCCTCGGCCTCTGAAAGTGCTAGCCACCATGCCTGGCCTGACTTTTCTAATTAGTTATTGAGTCTTGTAATGTCCAGTTTAACAGAAAATCTTGTATTGTCCCCTGGGGCTCTCTCCTGTGTCTTCCTTCTTTGAATTTTCCAAGAAGCTAAGGGGTTTCCTAAGTCCAAGGAAGACAATCTTTCTTTACAAGTCAGAAGAAGGGGAAAAAAGGCCATTCTAATCATTCTGTTGTTTCCATGGACTCACTTGCTGTATTATTGCCATTATAACCGGTCCTGCAATCTGATAATGATTGACCTTTGCCACCAGGATGCCTTCAGTGATTCAGACCCCTCAGTTTTCATGGTGATTCATATATAGAGGTCAAAGCTACGGTGTTTATTAGTTTACGTACTTGTGCTCAGTCATTGTTCCCAGCACCCTGCTCTGGCAGCTAGGCCTCCTAGCTTTATCCACACAAATATTGAGCAAGTTGATGCTCACCCTACACTAAAAACCTTATTGGGAGCCCACGTCTTAGCTAGACTTTGCCTAGGCCTTCATGGTATGTTATCCTTTGAGAGCCATGTTTGTCTTTCCTTTAACCAATATTAGTTGGGATTGTTCTCAATAGTCAGGGATGTTCAAATAATGTTGCAGGAAGAGATCAGAGTTCCCTGTCTCTTTTGCTATCAGATCTGTACCTTGAGGCTTTTTTATATCCTGTGCAGCAGCTTTGGTTAGATAGCAGAATGTTCCATGTTATCTTTCCACTGAGTAGTGGGAACCAGCTTGCAGTTGGCCCCTCAAGTAATGTGTCTCTGTAATCATGAAAATCTCCTGGGCAACTTGCAGCTCTTCCTCAAGTTTTCAATATATTTTAAAATTCTACCTCACTGGAAGCCATTCAATAAAATTCTCTGAATCTGAAGTAAGTGAGTTGGATTTAATAGAGCTAAGCCTCATCCATGACTCATGAGTATCCATGTATCAAACAGGGCTTTGTACTTATTTCAACAGCACATATTTTAAAATTGGATTAATACAGAGCAGATAAGCATGGCTACTGCCTAGGGATGGCACACAAATTCAGAAAACATTCCATATTTTGCATAGTCCCAGGAAGGCCGTTTGACTATTTGTTGAGTAGCTACAAGGAAGCAGTGTGAGCAAAACCAAAACAGGTGACATGCAATATTGAAATTGTGATTATCGCTATGAAACTATTGATGTATGGTGATCTCTGAAATGGGAACAGAGCTGAGTAATAAGGGGATGTTACATGTTGTTAGTACATGTCTTGGAAATGAGAAAATGTCAACTTGCATTTCCTTCATGGAACTGAAAAACAATCAAAGCAGGGTTTTGTCTTGTCTGTTAGTTGGAGAGGACCGTGGAGATCCAGCAGCCAAGCACAGATCTGCTGGCTCAGAGTTTGAGGAGGTAGAGAAGGAGTGGTAGTTGTCCAAGCCAGGTTTTGACACCTATTAGTTTTCTGCCTTTGGTGTGATTGATGAGCTCAGTGATGAGCTCACTAAATTTATATATATAGAAATTTAGTAATAAGTTATGAATTAGGTAAAATGCCCTGAATTACAAGCCACAGTGAATACAAGTAATAACCAAAATTAGCACTTAATAACATTTTCTGAAAACTGCAACATTTGAATATTAGAACTTATAGAAAAACACACACCGGGCATTATTTGGGATTCCAAAATGGTTTCAGCAATAAAGTTCAAGAATAAATTATTCCATTGCTTTACTATTTCTCTGAACATTTAAACATGTAATCTCATTACATCTTCCAAACAACCTAGTGAAGTAAGGTAGCAGAATCCTTATTTTTTAGAAGAAACCATGGAGCCTAAGAGAAGCAACTTGTCTGAAGACAAAATACCTACAGAGCGAGGTATTTTGGTTACAGAGCGAGGACTTACTCTGAGTGCAGGACACTTTGTATGATGTCCAGCTAACTAGAGTTCATTTACTGAGCTGTGCTTCCTCCATTTATGAGTACTTCACTTTCTTTTCTTCTTTAATTATAAGCTTAATAAGCTTGTAAGGTTTACAAATTTGAAGTGTATGGGACATTAAAATTCTGATATTAGGTCTGATATTGCCTGAAAGTGTTTTGGAATTTAATATGTTTGGTAAATATTTTTTATTTCAGTATAAAAATAGCAATTTTATTTATTACTTTTGTATACGTAGAATTCAACAACAAATTTTGGAATATAAAAAGAAGATACTTAAAAAGGAGAAATCAGGTAAGACTTCTGATTGTGAATTTCTTACTTCTCTTGGTGGTCCTACTCTTGATAAGAAAATACAAAGTAAGATGTAAGATTAAGGTAGTTTCAGTCAAAAAAGACCAGTTTAAAAATATGTGTAAATTGAATGTGTATATATGTATATACATATGTAAATTAATTTTTAAAATTTAACTTCTTTAGTTTGAAATTCAGATTTATTTAAGAAGGTGGTTGTAGCTAATTTATAATCTCAAACATTATTGTCTGAAAACATTCATTTATTTAATTATGATCCCTAAAATCCTATATAATATTTTTGCATAAATAAGAAAAAAGATTTTTAAGTTAGTATGCTGTATGTTTCCTCTATAGTCACATTATAACAAATTGGACTTGTTATACAAATGGATCTTTGATTTCATTTTTATAATAAATTGTTTATATTTAGTAAACAAATAACTACAGTTGACCCATGAATAATGTGGGGGTGAGGGACTCTGATCCCTGTGCAGTTGAAAATCTGAGTATAACTTTTGATTCCTTCACCTTAGCTACTAATAGCCCACAATTGACTGGAAGCCTTCCTGATAACGTAAACAGTTGATGAACACCTATTTTGTTTGTGCTGCATTATTATATACTGTGTTCGTACAATAAAATAAGCTAGAGAAATGAAGCTGTTAGAAAGGAAATCATCAGGAAAAACATATTGACTTTTCATAAAGCATAAGTAGTCCTGACAAAGGTCTTCATGATCTTCAGGTTGATTAGGCTGAGTAGGAAGAGGAGAGGTGGATCTTGCTGTCTCTCTGTTGCAGAGGCAGAAGAAAATCTGCATGTAAGTGAATCCCTGCAGTTGAAACCCTTGCTGTTGAAGGGTGAACTGTATTATGTATTGATTTGTGTCACTAAGAAAGTAACTATCTTTAGAACCAGGAACTCAGCAATCCCTTTCCGGTACCATAAATAAATGGCAATAAGAACTGTAGAACTGAACCAGTGTGCACCCATACAAATAGGAGATTATTTTTTGAAGACAGCTACTGAGCACAGAAGACGGAAAAGCAATTCCTTTGTGAGGAGCACAAGTTATATTACATATTCGTACACAAGCAAAATGATTTTATCTGTCATAGTTTACATACATACACATACACACATGCACATGTGCACACACGTGTGCCCACAGACACAAAGTTAAAAGTCCTGCTGATTCTTAATGACCAAATCCAACTGTTCACAGAGAGCGGTGGATAATGCATCCTACTGTTTGGATGCAATTCTTTTGACTTTTTGACTTGTTTTGTGATGAACTGCCTTTAATGGGTTTAAATCATGTTTTTAGTTTTATGAGTAATGAAGAAAAAGATTAGAAGCAAGTAAACAGGAACTCTATGGTCAGTAGTAGACTATAATAGTATATTCAATAGTCATATGTTTTTCTCCAGTTATACAATTTACTTGAATGATGCACAATTAATCAATTATTATTATCATAGGAGATGGGGTCTCTCTATGTTGCCTAGGCTAGAATACAGTGTCTATTCATTGGTGCAATCATAGCTCACTGTAGCCTTGAACTCCTGGGCTCAAGCAGTCCTCCTACCTCATCCTCCTGAGTAGCTGGGACTACAGTTTTGTGTGGTTACATCTGGCCTGATACACAATTATTTATTTGTTTATTTATTTTTAATACAGGGTCTCCCTCTGTTGTCAGTACTGGTGTGCAGTGGTGCCATCTTGGCTCACTGCAACTTCTGCTTGCTGGCCTTAAATGATCCTTTCACCTTAGCCTCCCAAGTAGCTGGGACTATAGGCATGCACTACCACACTTGGCTAATTTTCTTTTTAAGGGTTTTTTTTTGTTTGTTTGTTTAATAGATGAGGTCTCACTATATTGCCGAGGCCGGTCTGGAACTTCTGGGCTCAAGTGATCCTCCTGCCTCAACCTCCCAAAATGCTCGGATTTACAAGTGTGAGCCACTGCACCTGGCCTTCAAAATTATTATAAAAAGGAATGAAGCCCAGTTGAGTTGCAGAAAATTGACCACTTTTTCATTTTTGTTTCTAGAAACATTCATATTGTAGAACATATTGTCAATCACCCAGATTCTCTATTTTTTATTCGGATAAAAGAGGATTGCTGCTTATTTCACATTATTTTCTGACATTATTTTTTCATTTATTCCTTCTATGGCTTTATTCAATTGGATAGATATAGAAATACAAGAATCTCCAAGTCAAATATCAAGGCAAAAAAAGAAAAGAAAAACAGATTAGGTAAAGTTATTCTGTGAAATAACCATCTGATTACAGTTACACGTATCATATCAACTTAATACAAATCTTACACAATGAATTTGTGTCAAGGTTTCCCAAGACCACCCCAGGTTTGGTGGTTCATTAGAAGGACTCACAGGACTCAGCAAATAGTCATACTCAGATCTTTAATTGATAACAAGGAAGGGGACAAGCAAAATTAGTAGAGGAAAAAGGTGCATGTGGTCAATTCTGGAGGAAACAAGGCACAAGCCTCCAGGAGTTCTGTCCTGTGGAGTTCCCGGGATCTGCTTAATTCTCCCAGGCTCACATTTTGACAACATATGTGCAGTGATGTCTACCAGTACCAGAGTCTCATTAGAGACTAAGTGCCCAAGTTTTTCTATGGAGGTTACTCTCCCTCACATGTACCCAAATTCCAGACTCTTGCAAGGAAAGCAGCTGTTTAGAGTAATACACTGTTTCTATAAGCACTTTAGACACAGTGAGCCACTCTTCTCAGGGAATGGTGGAAACCCTCCCTTTTCCAATTTCCTAAACACCAGCCAAGGGCCAGCCTTGCATGCAGGCCTTTCTAAGGATGGCAGCCTCTTGCCTGCTATATGAAATCTTTTCTGCACAACACTTGTAACCCCAACTTAATTTTTGGTGTTGTTTTAAAATTTCATTTTAATAACATAATATTATAAGATAAGGTAACTTGGTACTAATTTCTGTTGTATGATCCATCTTAAGTTGCAGTGCTTGTTACTTTTTTGACTTTTGGTGATGAACAGCTATTTGTATATAAGTTACCATAGCAATGTTAGGTAATTATAATCTGTCCTATTTATCTCATTAACCTTTCAGTAAAATTGTTAAATTAAATAAGCAAAATAATTTCTGAGTTAAAATTAGAATAAAAATTGTCTTTTATTTTGATTACATGAATAGTCTAGTTTTCATATTGTGCTAAATCCCTGTTTAGAATTATGAAATAAGATAAAATATTCAATTATTTTTATCAATATTTTGTTACCTAAGCATGCAATTAAAGTTATTTATTTTATATATTTTATATAGTTCAATTTGAGAAGTAATGACCGCATGTTGTTACTTTGGTCTTCAATGATCTCTAATTTTTAGGGTCACCGTGTCTTGCTTAAATATATCATAGTAACAGGTTCAGTGAATATCTTTATTTTTTATTTTATTTACTTATTTTTTTGAGACGGAGTTTTGCTCTTGTTGCCCAGGCTGCAGTGCAATGACACAATCTTGGCTCATTGCAACCTCCACCTCCCAGTTTCAAATGATTCTCCTGCCTCAGCCTCCTAGGTACCTGGAACTACAGGCATGCACAATCATGCCTGGCTAATTTTTTGTATTTAGTAGAGATGGGGTTTCACCATGTTAGTCAGGCTGGTCTCGAACTCCTGACCTCAGGTTATCCACCTACCTCGGCCTCTCAAAGTGCTGGGATTACAGGCATGAGCCACTGCCCCCAGCCATTTATTTATTTATTTATTTATTTATTTAATTGTTGTTCTGGAGATCCTGGGATGCATAGACAGTGAATATCTTTTTGTTTTTTGAGATGGAGTCTCACTCTGTCTCCCAGGCTGCAGTGCAGTGGTGCGATCTCAGTTAACTGCAACCTCCGCCTTCTAGGCTCAAGCGATTCTCCTGCCTCAGCCTCCTGAGTAGCTGAAATTACAGGTGCCAGCCACCATGCCCAGCTAATTTTTGTATTTTTATTAGAGACGAGGTTTTGCCATGTTGGCCAGGCCGGTCTTGAACTCCTGACCTCAGGTGATCCACCCACCTTTGCCTCCCAAAGTGCTGAGATTATAGGCATGAGCCACTGAGCCCAGCTGAATATCTTTTTTAAATCAATAACCTTATTTCTTAGAGCAGTTTTAGGTTCACAGCAAAATTGAGAGGAAGGTACAGAGATTTCTCATATATCCCATGCCTCCCACACATGCATAGCCTCCCCCATTATTACTATTTTCCACCAGAGAGTGGTACATTTGTTACAAGTGATGAACTTACATTGACACATTATAATCATTCAAAGTTCATAGTTTACATCAGGCTTCACTCTTGATGCTGTACATTCTGTGAATTTGGACAAGTGTATAATGACATGACATGTATCTATTACTGTAATATTATCGACAGAACAGTTTCACAGCCCTAAAAATTCTCTATGCTATGCCTGTTCATCTCTCCCTTTCTCCCTAGCAACTCGTGGCAACCATTGATGTTTACTCTGTCTTCATAGTTTCACTTTTTTCAGAAGAGTCACATAGTTGGAATAATACAGTGGATATCTTTTTGAATAGTTAAAAAATTAAAGCTCCATGGCAGTTGAATGTAGTCATTTAAGATGTTCTTTGTCCTTTTGTTTTTCTTTTGCTTCTTTATCATTGTAAAGAATGATATATTCTGATGACATATGCTTTACATACTTAGAAAACATGATTTGTATAGATATGTGGCACATAATAGAAAGGGTTGAGGAAAAGGACACCATGCTGTACCACACAGCACAAACTGGAGCATCTTGCTCTGTGAGGTGGGTCCAGATGAGTCTCTAGCAATGGAAGGGGACAAGTGCAAGGGGTTGTCCTTTATAAAACTGGAATCACAAAGTCTTTCATACTTACCTTCGGTTGGAAATAAGACCAGACAGTGAATGCTATAGGTAAATACATAGGTTCCTCACTGATCCTCTTCCTTTGAGGGATGAGGTTGACAACAGCCTGTATTATGATGATGTGACTCACCTACAACTAGATTCTGTCATGAGGGATAGCAAGAGAGTTTTGCTTTCTGTGAGGTGAAAAAGAATTTTTTTCCCCTACTAGGGTGAAGGGCAAGCACTGGAACATTCTGGTAGTAAAAGGGCATGGATGGTTTTCTTTCTATATATTTTTCATATCATATAGTACTGCCCAGCAGCCTGCCACACCTCCCTGGTGTTTCTTCAGCTTCTCTCTGAATGTGAGGTGTGGT
Organism: Pan troglodytes; assembly: GCF_028858775.2. Classification (NCBI taxonomy): domain Eukaryota; kingdom Metazoa; phylum Chordata; class Mammalia; order Primates; family Hominidae; genus Pan; species Pan troglodytes. Next base: position 55,333,397 of record NC_072409.2, on the reverse strand, counting down.
TCCTAGCAGATAAGCTCTTAAAGGAGTGATCTTTCCAGCGGTTTTTCTGTGGGAGGTAAAATGGCAGGTGAATTTGGGCCTTGCTATATGTAGGGCAGAGCAAATAGCTACAACTGAGTAAACCACCCAGCACCTTCCCCAAAGAGTAGTAGCCAGAGTAATGCATTGATCTCTTTTGAGCTCTTTTCCACTAGCGGCTGGAAAGTCTTTGCAAGGATTCCAGTTTCTGGTCTGATTCCTATGTTTTGCTGACTTCTGGTGATAAGGTGTTTTATTCTAAACTGAGCAGTTTGAACTGAAGAGCTAGAGAGGCTGTGTTGTGTTATAACAAAATAAGTGCAGTAGCTCCCCCTTAACTGTGGGAGATACATTCCAAGACCCCCAGTGGATGCATGAAACCATGAATAGTACTGAATCACAAACTGTTTTTCCCTATACATACATATCTATGCTAAAGTTTAATTTATAAATTAAATTGAATCTGATGTTACCAGCAGATAGGGTGTGAGAATTGAATTGTGTCATCAGCAGGAATGATTGCTTGCTTGTTGGTGGGGAAAAACCCTCCACACATTTGGTCACAGAAGCCTTCTTTGTTGATGATTGTTGCTGTGGTGTGACAGCAGAGAAAAATGTGTCAAGCATGTCTTTCTGCACATATAGTGGATAAGGGGTACTACTGTATACTCTGTTTTAATGTCGCCTCATATTTTGGTCCAGAAGTCCTGCTCTTTGACACTGTTGACTCATCACACCTGTTCTGCTAACAATACCATTTTTACTCAACCTCATAGGGTTTGGCTAGGATGCCTTGCATACTGCAGTTCACTTGTAGATACCAAATTTTAATACATTTATTCTTCTTTGCATCTAATAAATACAAAGGGAAGAGTTCTTACTGCATTAATTACCTACCAATATGTATTACGAATGTTAATTCTAATAAGGTCCCAGACATGCTCCCAAAGGAATGCTTTGTAACAAAGCATCAGTCTTATGCTTTAAAAAACCAAACCAAACCAAAACAAAAACAACAACAACAAAAACAGGATCTAAAGCATACATACAAGTGTGCGCAATTTTTTTATGAAGGTAGAGTCTTACTATGTTTCCCAAGCTGGTCTCAAACTTCTGGGCTCCTCAAGTGATCCTCCTGCCTCAGCCTCCCAAGTAGTTTGGATTAGAGGGATGCATCACTGTGCATACTTATGCTTTTAATATTCTGTACATTTGTTATTGATTTAAAATGCATTTTACCTTTTTCTTTAATAGATGTTGGAAGTTCTGATGAATCTGCAGTCAGGTAGGATTTTATAGATTTAAAAAATTATGTTAACTAAGAAAATATAGATGGAAGAAACGAATATCTGTTGAGTGTTGTATTCTGGGCTAGACATCCTAATATGTTCTATGCATTTATCATCTCATAAAGCCATCACAACATCTGTGTTCCTATAACCTACTGTTTATTAAATAAACAACTCTGGATTAGAGCTGATTAATTGCCTCATGATCCCATAGTTAACAAAGTAGCTGGCCTACAGTTTGACCATCAGCCTGCCTGCCTTCCAAATCCTGTCTCTTGCTCCTCAGCATAGATTGACAGATATCTGTGCAGCCCTTGGATCAAGGTATAGGTCTGAATCAGATTAGTCAGATTGATTAATTTGATTAATGTCTAAATTAATGAGAGTTTAAATACCTTGAACTCTCATTTAAGTTTATCATTAGAATGTGGTTAGTCCAAGAGTTTGTCCTAATAAATTTGACAATTTCAGTGGTAACCAGTATCTTATTTTTACCATCAAAGGCTCTAGGGCAGATCTTACTTAGCTTTGGCCATAGGGGTGTAAGTTTTACAAAAGCAAGTTTAGGCAAGTCTTAGAGACAAATTATTTGACTTCCCAGTTTGGTTTTCCATTTAGGCAAGTATTTCTGCTTACTTCCATAATACATTTTTTAGTCTTGTTGCTTTTTCCGTGACTTTTCTATAATCTTGCCTTCATTTTTTAAAACTTTCTTCTCTGCTTTTCTTGGTATTTCTTTTGTTCTATTATTTTTTCAAACTCTGCTGGCTATGTATTCTAAGTTTTTCTATAGACAGAATCAAGAGGACATAGAATTACAGAATTTTAAGGAATCTTGGAATGAATTAAAATACCTTCTAGTATTTTTACCTGTGTTGAACATTCTGGTCAAATGACTCTCTAGATAGAGAATGTGAGGCTCAAAGAGATTAGGATGCTTTTTTTTAGACATAGGAATTGGCAGAAATGAGATTTGAACTCATGTTAAAGCCCAGTACTCTTGCTTCTTTTTATATCCTATTGGCGTGTGTTTTAATAATACAAACGGGAGTGAGTCTGTGGGTAGAATGAGAATGGAATTAGCTGGTGAACCCAATGGAAGTAGATAAGAATGGAATGAGCAGGGGAAGTCCAAGTTTGAAGATAAACAACACTGGATTGGATAGGAGTACAGACTCTTCTATAAGAGATCAAAATACTGGGGTTTATGACAAGTTTGATAAAGATAAATTATAAAAATGAAGGGCACAAGATGGGAATTATCTACGAAGTCATGTTAAAATAGAAGGTTCAAGGGAGCTCTAAAAAGTTTGCTGCTTTTTTTTAAATCAAGGACTGACAAACTTGAAGATTTTTACTGAAAGATGCTAAAACATTTTGAGACACTGGGAGGAGCGTCTGCAGCAGATAGAAATGTGGTGTCATCTACTTCCATTCTGACTTACAAAGTGGTGGCTTAGAGCCCCTGGAGTACTAAGGGGCTGGAGATTGCTGAACTACATAGATCTGTGGCCCAGTACAGGTGTCTCCTCACCTCTGCCTCTTTTCCCGATTCACTGATGTCCTTCCCATGTCCATGTGGGCTGGTTCAGGGGCATGATTGGCTGGCAAATCAGTCATGGAGTTCAGTTGGGTAGTTGGTAGTGTGTCTAGCTGGGGGCAGGTGATGGAGACTCCAGTTAGCTTGTTTTTTCAGGAGCAGGGATATAGAGAGCTCCTACTCCTGGTCATTTGAGGCCATCCTTTCAGGAATCTGTGCTTTCATAGACTGAAGATTTAAAGATTGGAGACTTCTGTGGAGCCCTGCAGAAGTGGAATCTGGAAGTGGGAGCCCATAGGAAGACAGATACTTAGAGAGTACTTAGGGAAATAGAGGTACAACTACCAGGACTCTGTTTTTTTCTGGCAGTCTCTCTCCTTGGGTGTCTGAGTGCCTATGAAAAGTTTTAAGGGCTTGCTAGTTTATGTGGACCTGAATAAGGTAGGACCTATAGGGTGAAAATAATGGGATTTTATAATTGTTAATATTTCAATCTTTCTGGGAAAAGTATTCTCAATAAGAACATACACCTTTGTTATTTGACTTCTGTACATTTAGCTTTCATACATTTCAAATATTGTAGGGGCTTTCCTGTACTGATTTAGGGCAAAGGAAAGCAATAGGACCTTCCTAAGTGGGTTCCATGCTGAGGAATCAAGACTGCCATTTTGAAGTGATGCAGATTAGTCTTTTATCCAGAGACAGATCATGAAAAAGAGACAGTGGATCTTTCTACCTTGTTTTAGGTTATCAGTTTTCTTCCAGTTTAGGTAACAAAATTTATGTCATCCATTAATTGAATTTTAAGTTCAGCTTCAGGACAGATAATTTGTGAGGGCAAATCATTGTCATGCTCTGCCAATTTATTGACTGTCACTATTTGTTGTAAAGCTCAAGGTTAGTTTTCATTGAATATTTTATAGATTTAGACAGGTGGAGGCAGAAATAGGTAACTAAAATCTATTTTTAGAACAGAGGACATATTTTAATTATATCAAGAATCACTATTTAATATATAGATCGCTGACCTTTCCCCAGATTATGGTTTCCTTTTTTGAGGGGGAAGCTGGATATAAACTGGCAGTTAAAAAAATTGTAAAGAAATCAACTTGCTCATTTTCGTTGTGTATTTTCGCTCTCAAGCATTTTCCATGAACTGCGTGTGGATTCATTGCCTGCATCGGATGACAAAGACTTGAATGTTGCTACTAAGGTAAAGTGGTCTCTTGTAAAATTAATTTTCTCACTCTGAATGTACTTTTGCATAGTATTTACTTTTCAAATTTAGCAGTGGTTTACCTATCATTGTTTTATGGTGGTAATGGAAAGTTGGTCAGAGAAAAACATACATATGGCTAGTTGATTCAAAAAATGTGTTTAACTTTGGTAACTAACAAAGATTGATAAGTACTGTGACAGGGTGGGAGCTGAAAAAAATGAACTGGAAAATTAGTAGTGACAGGAAAATCACATTAGGAAATGCTTTCTCCAATAGAGGAAATATGAAATTTGGTTAAGGTTTATTTGGATAAATACTAATACTTTGACTTTTAAATCATACGAGTGTGACTTTCTTAATATTTATGCCTGTATAAATCTTCAGTGGATCAAATTATTTGCAGTAATCATGGGATCCTCCTGGTGATTTTTAGTGGCAAAAATATTCAGCACATAGCATATAGCTTTTGTTCTTGGAAACTTATTATTTTGGTATCATATTGTTTTTATGAGAGATTGTTTTTCTACTTATATTATTGGTTCTGTAGTGAGACAAAAAAATTAAAAATTGTAGAAAAATAACTGAGTGTGGTGGTGTACACCTGTAGTCCCTGCTACTTGGGAATTTGAGGCAGGAAGATTGCTTGAACCCAGGAGTTTGAGAACAGCCTGGGCAACATCGTATCTGATTTAAAAATATAAATTGTAGAAATATAGAAATTTAAATTTATGTTCTCAAAATGTGTATTGCAAAGGAATTTTTGTGTGGTTTATGAGTTGTCCATGAAGAGTTTATATAAGGCACTTCATCTAATTGAATAACATGTATTTTGCTGCAAATAACCAGTTCTAGAAGCAGAGACTCTTAATACCAATGGATGGTAAGACTTTATCATCATAATTTTGTCATTGTAGTTTATTTAAAATATTTACTTCACCAGGCATGGAGACTCACCTGTAATCCCAGCAGTTTTGGAGGCCGAGGTCGGTAGATCACCTGAGGTCAGGAGTTCAAGATCAGCCTGGCCAACGTGGTGAAACCCTGTTTCTAAAAAAAACCAAAAACCAAACAAAACAAAACAAAAGCAGAAAAATTAACCAGGCGTGATGGTGCATACCTGTAATCCCAGCTGCTCAGGAGGCCAAGGTGGGAGAATCGCTTGAACCCGGGAGGCAGAGGTTGCAGTGAGCCAAGATCGCACTATTGCACTCCAGCCTGGGTGATAGAGCAAGACTACATCTTAAAAAATAAAATAACCACTCAAAGTCCTCATATCATATTCTGAAATTTTGAATTTCAGAAGGTTTTCTATTTAGTTGTTAAAATAATCATTGGAAGCTCCTGCATACCATAAGCTACTGGTGGTCAGTAAACATATTTGTGTGTATCCTGGAGTACCTAGAATACAGTCTTCCATGTAAGAAGCATTTTACTTGTTGTTTTTTGAGGTGGGGTTTCACTCTGTCCCCCAGGCTGGAGGGCACTGGTGAGACCTTGGCTCACTCTGATCTCCATTTCCTGGGCTCAGGTGATCCTCACACCTCAGCCATCCCAGTAGTTGAAACAATAGAGCTATGTCACCATAGACCTGTGTCACCATGCTCAGCTGAGTTTTGTAGAGACAGGGTCTTGCCTTGTTGCCCAGGCTGGTCTTTAACTGTTGGGCTCAAGTGTTCTGCCTGCCTCAGCCTCTCAAAGTGCTGGGTTACAGGCATAAGACATTCAGCCTTAATAGTTGTTTAATCTGAATAAATAGACAAATGAATTTTTATATAATGGAATGTTATAAGTAATATAATAAACCTAATGTATCTAATAATTAAATATTGTATTTAAAATATTGCTTACATTGTATTTTTTAATATTTAAGGGTGTATAAATTTTGATATGTTATGTTGAGAAATTATGCCATAATTAAAAAGGAAATAAAATAGAAATAGGTCATCAGTAGCAAAGAGGGTTACAATATATTTTCTAGTATCATTCAACTGGAATCTTAACATTGAGATTTTAGATTAACATTTCTTAAGCTTTTTATTAGCTCCAACTCATGTTCTATTAAATATACCTTTTCAAGCCATACATTACTCTTTATTATTATTCTACTGTAAGTTCTAGGGTACATGTGCACAATGTGTGGGTTTGTTACATGTGTATACACGTGCCATGTTGGTGTGCTGCACCCATTAACTCATCATTTACATTAGGTATATCTCCTAATGCTATCCCTTCCCCCTTCCTCCACCCCACGACAGGCCCCAGTGTGTGATGTTCCCCATCCTGTGTCCAAGTGTTCTCATTATTCAATTTCCACCTATGAGTGAGAATATGTGGTGTTTGGTTTTCTGTCCTTGTGACAGTTTGCTCAGAATGATGGTTTCCAGCTTCATCCATGTCCCTACAAAGGACATGAACTCATCCTTTTTTATGGCCGCATAGTATTCCATGGTGTGTATGTGCCACATTGTCTTAATCCAGTCTATCATTGATGGACATTTGGGTTGGTTCCAAATCTTTGCTATTGTAAATAGTGCTGCAATAAACATACGTGTGCATGTGTCTTTAAGCAGCATGATTTATAATCCTTTGGGTATATACCCAGTAATGGGATGGCTGGGTCAAATGGTATTTCTAGTTCTAGATCCTTGAGGAATCACCATACCGTCTTCCTCAAAGGATGAACTAGTTTACAGTCCCACCAACAGTGTAAAAGTACTCCTATTTCTCCACATCCTCTCCAGCACCTGTGGGTTCCTGACTTCTTAATGATCATCATTGTAACTGGTGTGAGATGGTATCTCATTGTGGTTTTGATTTGCATTTCTCTGATGGCCAGTGATGATGATCATTTTTTCATGTGTCTGCCATACATTACTCTTTAGAATTCTGGTGACCAATTTTTTTCCGGGTGGAAAGTTGATTGAAAGTTCTAGTTTTCTCTCTCTGTTATAATAATGTTCTTTCAGGTAGTGGTTGATGACCATATTTAGCTAATTGAATGTCTTATAGTAATAAACTCTATCACAGAAGTACTTACAAAAAACTAATTGTAGCATAAATATTAATTAGTATTATCAGGGATATGAAAAAGCAAAAGGCTCTGTTATAGATCTATTTCCCCATGTACTTTATTGTACTTCATGTTGTTTCTTTTTTTTCTTGGTTTAAGCTCATATTTCATTGAGCAATTAGGCTTGTTTTTTGTTTGTATCTCTCTTTGTTCTCACATTTTAAATTGAAATTTTTGGGGAGTCAGGGTCTTGCTCTGTTGCCCAGGCTGCAGTGTAGTGGCATGATCTTGGCTCACTGCAGTATCCACCTCTCAGGCTCAAGTGATCCTCCCACATCAGCTTCCCAAGCAGCTGGGACTACAGGCACACACCATCATGCCTGACTCCTTTTGGTATTTTTTGAGTAGAGATGTGTTCTCATTATGTTGCCCAGGCTGGTCTCAAACTCCTGAACTCAAGCAATGCACCCACCTTGGCCTTGCAAAGGGCTGAGATTACAGGTGTGAGCCACCATGCCTGGGCAACATTGAGATTGATTTAAAGAAATTGATTAGAGCTGGGTGTGGTGGTGCACACTGCTTATCTCAACACTTTGGGAGGCAGAAGTGGAAGATTTACTTGAGCCCAGGAGTTTGAGACCAGCCTGGGCAGTTTAATGAGGCCTTGTCTCTACAAAGATAACAATAAAAACATTAGCATGGCATGATGGTACGCACCTGTAGTTCCAGCTATTCAGGAAGTTGAGGTGGGAAGATGGCTTGAGGTCAGGAGTTTGAGACCACAGTGAGCCATAATCAGGCCCCTGCATTCTAGCCCTGGGTTGACAGAGTGAGACCCAGTTTCATAAAAAGAGATTGATAAGAAACTCTTGATGCAACTCATTATAATTTTAAAATGGAAACTAATTCTTGATATTACCTTAGCAGTGTGTCCCCGAGAAAGTGTCAGAGCCTTTACCTGGACCTTCGCATGAAAAAGGAAACAGAATAGTCAATGGACAAGGAGAAGGTGAGAACCATAGTTTATTTAAAAAGTCATTTGATGGAGGCCGGGTGCGGTGGCTCACGCCTGTAATCCCAGCACTTTGGGAGGCCGAGGCGGGCGGCTCACGAGGTCAGGAGATCCAGACCATCCTGGATAACATGGTGAAACCCCATCTCTACTAAAAATACAAAAAACTAGCCAGGTGTTGTTGTGGGTGCCTGTAGTCGCAGCTACTCAGGAGGCTGAGGCAGGAGAATGGCTTGAACCTGGGAGGCGGAGCTTGCAGTGAGCAGAGATACCACCACTGCATTCCACCCTGGGCGACAGAGCGAGACTCCGTCTCAGAAAAAACAAAACAAAAAAAAGTCATTTGATGGAATGTTTCTTTGAAAATATGAGCACTAATAGAGTGTAATAGCTAAAGAAAGTGTCCTATTAACTGTATAATAAGTAAAGGAGAAGTGAAATGGTGATAAGTTGTGTCTCTAACCAAGAGTCAGCAGTTGATTCTATTGGGAGTACCACTAAAGGAGCTGAGTTGTGAGTTCCATTTTAAGATACTCTAAGACCTGAGGCAAGTCAGGAGAGAGGGAAGAGGAAATGAATAAAGAGAAAGAAAGAATGAGGAGAGCGGAGTGTACATGGAATAAATAAAAAAGCATATGCAGAGGTAAGTAATAGAGGATAGTAAAGGCAAATTGATCTGTAGAAGAAGGAAGAACATGGTGTTAGAAACAGGAAAGAAGATAAAGTGAGCTTCCAGTACCAAAATGTGTCAGAGAATTAGAGTAACATTTTCCTTCTCTTGCTGTCATCCTCACTACTGGGGAGGCATTAAGGATTGAGGCACCTCACCACACAGACCTGTGTTTTATCTGCCATAGATGAACATCACCAAAAATGGTCAGCCATGTATGGCTATAATTTGTTTTTACAGAAAATGTAACCTCATAGGATAGTATCATATAGGCCAAATTAACATAATTGAATAGTGTTGGGTGATTTATGGAGAAGAAATTAATTCGAGAAGTTATTGCCTGATTAAAAGTTCATTAGAAACATTATGGCTTATAATGTAGTATTAAATTGAGGTATATAATAGGGAAGAAATTGAGGCTAGGCCAAAAGGGCAATTAGGGTAAACCAATATGGAAGCACATCAGTGTAGAACAGGGCATTCAAATTGTCATGAATGAGTTGAGGAGCTTCTGGAAGGTGCACATTCTGATTCAGCAGGTATGGGAGTCTGCATTTCTCATGAGTACTCAGGTGATTTTGGTGCTGGTCCTTGGACACAGCTCTGAATAGCAAGGGAATAGCCTTCCTTTAGAGAACTCTGGAAAAAGAACCATTGGAGAGCAATTTAAAAAATAACAGAATCCAGGGAAAGCATTAATTTCCTTTTATTTCTGAGCATGATTCTAGCCACAGGGGAAGGAGAATGAGATGAAAACAGAGAGATTACAGGTGTATACTACTGCTGAATACAGATGAAAAAAGTGGTCACAATTATCCATAAAAAGCAGTTAGGAAGGGAAGCATCAGGATGACAGTTCTAAAAATCACTTTTTCAAAGGAAGAGGGATTGTGAAAGGACACGGAGGGAGGAAAGAAAGACATTTGCTGGGGTCTTGGGAGTTGAAACCAAGTAAACTTGAGACAACTCACTTCCAGTTGCTTCAGCATATGCCTAGTCTCACAAAAGAGGTTATTGCTGTGGAGAGTACTGGAGGCAGGAGGGAGTGCTAGAGTTGGGGTAAACCACAGCAGCTCATTTCACTTGATAACAGTCAGGCCTCGGAGAGAGAAGTTTCACTGACATGAGTGAATAAGATGTGATTAAGTTGCATATAGATGCTTTGGCTAATTTTTTTTGAGACAGCCAGTTCTTTGATATGATAGCTGTTTTATAAAAGTCCTTTACAGTGTAAGATAATACACCAAAGTTAGTTAATTTTAGAAGCAATCATATTATAAAATTCATTCTATGAATACCAAAATTCTCTTTTTCAATAAATACTGCACTGATTTTGAAATATAAATATGTATTCGTATCCAGCAAGTCTGTGGTAATTCAGTGTTTTCTTTTTTGATAAATATTTTGATATCGGAAGCTTATTCGACATGGTTTATTTTATGTGTTTTATGGACCACCTTGCATGAGTGGATCAAGGAGCTCTAATTCAAGGCCAAATGAGGGGACAGGAGAAATGTAGGTGCTGCAGTAGCCCATGTGATCATGGGAAAAATGAGTAGTTTGATTAGCTGTCATTTCATAAGTGTGTATACTAGCTGATCAATGTAGAACACTTTCTTTGATGAGAGGTGAATCACATATTCACCTGAACTGTCATCCCAACTGTGTATTTCCTCAGTGACAAGACAAGGGGAATTTGTTTGTGGCATGCTGGCAGCAATGCCTCTGATGTGTTGAGTTAAAATACTCTGTACATTCACCATCAGCTTTGACGTCGATTCCCTCAGGTTTGATTTGCTCCTCTGTTTAATGGTCCCTTTTCTCCTCATCAGTCCACGTGTTCACGGTGATATCCATGCTTTTCTATTTTAGGTATAGGCATTTGAAACATAATCTCACTACTGAAATGTAAACTGTGCATTTTAGGAATCCTATATTCCTATTTTCCTCATTATGTTTCTGTCATGTTGCCATCCTAGGCAATGAAAAGAAGCCAAGAAGAACCCTCAAAACCTTACGTAATTATTTTTATAGCCAGGCATGAGAATTCAGCTCGATAGTACCACTGCATGAATGTTTGGTTGGCCCTGTCATACTTACATATAATTGATGACATATCCCCTTTGCTTTGTAGGGCCTCCTGCAAAACATCCTTCCTTGAAGGTAATTAATTATGTATATTTTTGAATCACTAACTCCATGTTGTATAAAATATATATGATTTATGAATCATTTTCTTTTAAAACCCATTCAGCCTAGCACTGAAGTGGAAGATCCTGCTGTGAAAGGAGCAGTACAAAGAAAGGATGTACAGACATTGAGAGCAGGTACATTTAATGGAATACTGGAAATAAGTACATTCAATGATTGGAAGTACTCACATTATTCTTATTCCTAATTCTATTTGTTCAAAATTGAATGGAAGGCATTGACATAAATGTTATTGTTGGTATCCATATTTGAATAAAAATAAATTTGGAAGCATAAAAAAGATTTTAAAAATGTAAGCTTTAACTCAGATGTTTCTCTTTTAATGTTTTGAATAGCATGAAGTTTTCAGTATAAAATTTTTATACCTGTCAGGGATTCAAAGCAGTGAATTTTGAGACTCTAAGGTATTTCCAGTGAGTTAAGTGCTACTTGGAGTTCTGATCTTTACCTAGAGGAAAGCTTTACTTATTAACATGTCAGGTTCTGTTTTAACTTTAGAGGCTTGCTGCTAGTGTTACTACACTGATGATCTGAAGCCAATCAGATGTTCTAATGAGCAAGACTGTGTGTGTAGGTGTATATATAGCTGTGTGTATGTGTGTGTTTGTGGCATCTTTGACTATTAAAAATGAGGAAAGTGATTCATTTATAACTGGTAGACACAGTCTTTTAAAACGGTGATTTTGAGACTTTTTGGTGTTAAGGTTTTTAAAACATGATTGCATAGAGGCTACCGACATCATAAGTTGGTTGTTTTTCATTTCAATGCCCTTTTGAAATCTTTAACTACATTGTGATGCTCAGAAATAATATGCAGAATTTTTTATTTGTGTCCCAAAATGGTATGTGAGTGGTTGTACACTTTACATACCTTTCTGCCACTTTCTTTGGTGTATTTTGTATTATATTTTCCAGATGTATCCACATTGATATGATTATCTCTGGTTTAATTCATTTTACACTTTTCATTGTATTCCCTTATACCACTTTACCACATTTAGTTAGACTCTCCTGTTGCTGATAAATGAAGAAAGAAAGAAAAATAAAAATAATGTCAGATTCAGTGGGCTTTTCTTTAATCAGTTTGTATCTATTAATATTTACTATATGAGAGTTTAAAGTTGAAAAGTTCAGAATACAAGCATGCACCACCGTATTTTATAAATGCCCTTAGAACTGTGACTCATGAGCCTTTAGCCTATGAAGTTAGGACAATTCATTTCTCTGAAGAAGTTTGTTGTGCTGTTCTCAGAAAAGAAAACTGAAAATAGCAAATGATATTGTCTTATTTGACCTCTTGGACATCTTTGAATGAAACTGCAACTCCAGGGATACTCAGATCAAAATTCAGAACTAATGTTTTGAACAATATAGTTTGTGAATGTCCAGTGGATCATGAGCCCTTGATGGGAAAATGACCTTTCAAGTTTCATTTTTGCATTTTTTGCTCTTTTCCTTGACTTGTCTTAAAAGCTTAAATTCAACCGTTTTATTTTTACAGAAACCAGGAATATAACTTTTAAAATTTATGTCTGTCCTGTCTCACGGTGTTGTGTACTTTTCATATCTTGTGTGAACACAGACTTATGTGGGAACAATTAGGTGTTTTGTTTGTTTGTGTTTTTGAGACAGAGTCTTGCTCTGTCACCAAGGCTGCAGTGCAGTGGCTCGGTCTTGACTCATTACCACCTCTGCCTCTCGGGTTCAAGCAATTCTCCTGCCTCAGCCCCTCGAGTAGCTGATACTACCTGCATATGCTACCATACCCTGCTAAATTCTCTATTTTTAGTAGAGATGGGGTTTCACCATGTTGGCCAGGCTGCTCTCAAACTCCTGATCTCAGGTTATCTGCCTGCCTCAGCTTGCCAGTATGCTGGGATTACAGGCAGGAGCCACTGTGCCAGGTACAAATAAGATTTTTAAGGCTATTATATTTTATACAATTCTTTGGTCTATGTGAATTCTGAAGGTATTCATGCATTGAGGGAAGATCATCTCAGTTTAATGAAAGCAGTTTTTAATGTATATTCATTAAAAATTTTTTTGAAGTTTTTGTCTCTAGTACACAGAAACACACAATATTGTCATGGGTATTTGACCTTAATGTGTTTATGCACAAACTTAGTTATTCAAATATTTTCTTATCCCTGAAGAATCCTAATTATTAATAAAAAAATTTCTCATGGAAAACAACATATATAATAGAGATTGTTGAGTGATAAAGTAAATTGTAGGAAATAACAGAAGCTTAGAGCAAGTTAAGTAAACTTGTCTGAGTTAATAGCAATTACAGGACTTTTAAAATACATTAGACCATGAGGGAGTAGTGTGTTTGTGGGGTAGAGGACATCATGGTCCTGCTTCAGTGAAGAAAGAACTTTTACACCTTATTACAATTTGTATTACTATTTACATTCTAATAAAAACTTTATTTTCAGATATTTTAGATTATGTTTCTACTAGTTGAACCATCAATAGTAAGACTTTTCAAAGATTTGGGAAGTTGTGAGTTGATAAATATCTGTATCACCATGATAAAAAATCAGACAGCAACTACAAGACTTTGGACACGCGAACTTCATAGTTAAAGAAAGGATTAATCTTGGAGCTGTGTTTTTATCAGGGAATTATACTCTTCATTACCTCTGTGAATCGCAGTTATTAGAGTAGAAAGAGAGCAAAGAAGGGAAACAAACATAGAAAATTTTATTCTAGATTACCTCAGTTGGCTTCATGCTACCATAGTTCTGGCTTTTAAAAAGTCATTTTGTGGTCAAATGTACTTTGTGTTTACTCCCTTTATGCAGCCTACAACCAAACAGAATGCTTCTTAGCAAGGCATTTGTATTCTTCCCTTAAGGAAAGCAACATATAAATAACAGAGAGAATGAGGAGAAAGAGTAATTTCATTGAAGTTGGTATATAACATAAATTTGTGTGCGGGTACCATGATTATATTTAGAATTTTGGGCCTGGAATAGAAAACCAGCTAGACGTCTACAGATTTCCTACTCAAACACAATGTGCCTTTGTTTTATTTTTACATCTCTAATTTTGCAATTATTAGGTACAACTGTATGCAGTGTCACTAAAAATACCTTCCAAAACCAAATATTAAATAATGCCTATGGCTTTCTGTATTATAATGTTGATTTCCCCAATATTAATGGGAACCATTGAGCGTTTGCCTTGTGGTGTCTCCTCAGCTGTATTCACACATTCCATCACCTTGTCTTAATGGATAATCATGCACTATGAGTATGGGTTTTCAGAAGAGCTGTATCATTTAAAGATAACACAGGAGCATCAAATTTAATTCTGCTAGAATACCTGGTCTATTGATTAACTGCAGCTAATATGGGGTCTACTTCACATACAAGTTAAATTCAGTGCCCTTAATCAGTCATATGGTCAGGTCAACAGTAATAAATTATGCAATATTTTTTCACCCCTATAGTTTTAATTTCTCTTTCCCCTTATGTCTAGAATTAACATTTTATTTTACAAAACATGATGATAATCTTCTAGAGTAGTGATGACAAAGTATAAATCCAAAGTTTCTTACCTATGCAAATGACTTGTTTGCTTCTATTTTCTCATGAGCTTGGTAGATCCAGGAAACAGAACTTTTAAAACAAAATCCCCATATGTGGCTGGGCACGGTGGCTTGTGCCTGTAATCCCAGCACTTTGGGAGGCTGAGGTGGGCAGATAACCTGAGGTTGGGAGTTTGAGACCAGCCTGACCAACATGGAGAAACACATCTCTACTAAAAACACAAAATTAGCTGGGCATGGTGGCACATACCTGTAATTCCAGCTACTCGGGAGGCTGAGGCAGGAGAATCACTTGAACCTGGGAGGCAGCAGTTGTGGTGAGCTGAGATTGCACCACTGCACCTCAGCTTGGGAAGCAAGAGTGAAACTCCATCTCAAACAACAACAACAACAACAACAACAACAACAACAACAGCAACAGCAACAACCACCACAAAACCCAAATGCATTTCCTTGGCACAGTAAAACTGAAACAGAAAAAGTGTAAAGTAAATACAAGTAACTGAAATAGTTTATGTATATTATTTTACTTCTCATTTGATAAAATTTGTAAAGTAATGAGCAGAGTGTATTTCTCCAGGGACCCAGATATATACATTTATTCATTCAATAAAAATTCATTCTTACAATGGCCACTGATACTTATATCCTAAATATTTCTGAAAACATCTCCTCAGGCCTGCATCATCTTTGCAACACTGCCTTATATTTTATCTTTGTTCATTGATTTATATGCCTCAGAATTTTATGCTCCTCACAATAATTAGAGTTAATTATCTCTAATGCAAATAGATCTGTGAACCACTCCTGAATACCTATGTCCAAGCATCTTAAAGTTTTATATAAGGATTTCAGAAACTGATTTCTGGGTTGGGCATGGTGGCTCGTGTCTATAATCCCAGCACTTTGGGACGCTGAGGCAGGTGGATCATTTGAGGTCAGGAGTTCAAGACCAGCCTGGCCAACAAGGCAAAACCCCATCTCTAATAGAATACAAAAATTAGCAGGTGGTAATGGCGCATACCTGTAATCTCAGCTACTTGGGAGGCTGAGGCAGGAGAATTGCTTGAACCTGGGAGGCCGGGTTGCAGTGAGCCGAGATCATGCCACTGCACTCCAGTCTGGGAGACAGAGTAAGACCTTGTCCCAAAAAAAGAAAAGAAAAGGAAACTGATTTCTGCCCAAATCTCCATCTGTAGCCCTTTCCCCATCTGCCTTTTTCTCCGGAATTACTGAGCTGCTGGTAATGGCCCCCTCACCATTCCTCTTTTGCAGAGAAATACATACTCTCTTGGAGGCTTCTCTCCCTCTCTTGTTGCTGCCTGGCATGTGCTCACCCTTTCCTGCCCTCTGCCTCACTTAATCTGGCTAACCTTACTCTCTAAGTCTCAGCTCATGCATGATCTTTAGGAAAGCCATCCCTGACAGCTTTTATTTTCCTTCCTTATACCCCAGTGCCTAACACTTAGCAGGAACTCAATAAGTAATTATTTAGCAAAATTAAGACTGTTTATACAAAGATGATTCAAAAGATTGTCCTCTACAGTCTAGCAGCAAAGGGGATCGACATGTAAAGACATGATGTGCAGTTCAGGTGGTAAAGTGACACTGGAAAAATTGACAAAGTACTAAGGGACTCCAATGAAGCAGACACCTGTGTGTGTGGAGAAAGATAGCTAGAATCAAGGAAGACTTCACACAGCATTCTGAGCCTTTTTTTTTTCTTTTTCTGTTGTTGGAGACAAGTTCTTACTCTATCACCCAGGGTGGAGTGCGATGGTGTGATCGAGACTCACTGCAACCTCAAACTCCTGGGCTCGAGGGATCTTCTCACCTAAGCTTCTTGAGTAGCTGGGACTACAGGCACATATCACCATACCTGTCCAATTTTTTGTAGAGTCAAGGTTATCTATGGTTCCCAGGCTGGTCTTAAACTCCTGGCCTTGAGCAATTCTCCCATTTTGGCCTTCCAAAGTGCTGGGATTACAGATGTGAGCTATTATGCCCAGCCTACTTTCTGAGTCTTAAAAGATGAAAATAAATTTTTCAGAATAGTAGGGGAAATCATTTGCGATGTAAAAAATGGGGTGCACACTAATTAAGGTATAGACAACAATAATTTTGCAAATTATTAGTAACTGCCAACTCAATTAGTGTCTTGTTAAAAAGATAGTTATGAAGTATAGTAAAGTGTTACATTGTATATTTTGACTGTATTTCAAAATTTTGTTTTGTTTCTAACAGTTTTGTTGATTTATGTTGGGTGGAACAATTTGTGAGTGACCCTGAGATTTCATATGGCTTGAACCTGGTGATATCTAGTGTCTCCCCAAGTGGTTTGTTGAAGTTTTGGATGATTAGAAGTATTTCTTAAAGAACTAAATATTTCAGTAAACATTAAGCTTCATTGAAACTCTCAAAATATAAAATACAAAGAAATGTTATTCTCTATTTATTTTTATATAGATTATAGTCTTTATCTAACTGTTCTTAGTTCATTTGAACTAAACCAATGAATTTGTCAACAGAACAAGCCTTACCAGTGGCTTCAGAGGAAGAGCAAGAAAGGCATGAAAGAAGTGAAAAGAAGCAACCACAGGTATATGAAAATTTAAGTTTCTTGTTTAATATTGGGTTTTGTTTTTTTGCTTTAGTAACAAAGCATAGTCCAAATGACATGACCTTTTAGACTATACCTTTAGAATCTGATAGATCATAATTTTATATTTAATTTTTAAAACATTTTAACCGGTTATGAAACTTAAGATATTCTTACTATCTCTAGTAACTATTCGTTATTCTGGTAATTCTTACTATCTCTAGTAACTCATAGCTGTCTTTACCCTTGGAATTGAGGCAACACATTTTCAGAATTATCTTGCTCTTTTATTTTTATAACCTTACTCATAATACAGATGGTAACATGAAATATTGGGTCATATTATTAAGGAATAGAAATTATGAACAGTTTAACCACAATGGCCACTGAGTTAAACTAGTGTTAAAGGAGTCATCATTGCCAGTGGTTCAAATATTGCAGTTTTATATTTCTGGTCACCAGTGCCAAGGTTAAAGATTTATTCTGTTTTGTGGTCACCATTTGACTTCTGTGTCTGTGTTCAGGGAGTGAATGGGGTCATAAAAGTCAACCCAGTTGCCTATTAAGAGAATCCTACCTTGTGGAATGGGACCTTTGGTGTCAGGGTACAAACAATAACTTTATTTTGACATAAATACATAGTAAATGTTACTAAAATTTAAAAAATCCATCCACTATCACTAGTGGAACTTAAAATATATTAAAAGTGGATATAAGCAGATAATCCATCTAGATACATAACACTATCATAGTATATTATTTGAATTAGAATTTAAAATTTTGCTTCCCTTTCTTATTGGTGTTCAGTTTGGCTCTTAATAATTCAGTGTTTGCCTAGTCTCTAGTTAATCTTCAGAAATATACACGTACTGTAGGGGCTCACTTTTTCTGGTATGCTGAGGTAAAATCTTTGTAAGAGAGGAAGATTTTATACTACTACCTATCAGCTTTGAATTCATTTCTGGTAGATTTTACACATAATGCATTAAATTTAGTCCAAACAAATGCTAAGAGTTCAGCTTGCCAGTTCATATTTCTGTCCTATGTTAAGCCAAGGCAAATTATTTTTCACTTTTTAGTTACAATCCCATAATTTAAGAGTGGCAACACATAGATTAAGTTTCACAGTTAAATTTTAATTATTTTCTAGTATTTTTGTTTATACTTGATTAAAGCTAATTTTAAAACATGCACTCTGACAGAAAAGACATCTGAGAAACAAAACAAGCAAATTTGTTTTCCATTTTGCACCTGCCAAAAAAAAAAAAAAGTATCAAGAACCAGAACTGGGTAAGAATTGTGATAAAGGGAGTAATCTGTCTGTATATTCACGACTTTCTTTAAAATTCATTACAAACAAGTTCAAGCTGAATATTGGTGAAAGTTTTGGAAACTCCAGAATTACTGCTTGCCCTGAGGAAGAGCTCCTACATAGTAACTCTAAAGAGGGACGAACAAAAAAGGAGTGCCCTCTAATCTGATGAATCAGGTCCCTGATTGTGAGGAGGAAGATGCATCTGGAGGGTCTAACTCTGTGGCATTCCAGGCAGCGCCTGAACAGAGGAAGCCCATGTCAAATGTCTTTTTATTCCATTCATACTCCAGGTCCCTGAAATACAGTTACCAGTCATCTTCTAAGCTTCATTTAAATGAAAATAAATCAGACTATAAAAATGATAGCAAACCAGACACATAGCTTGTTTCTAACACAGATGATGAAAATTTTTGTAATGATACAGAAACCAAAAAATTAAGGAACCCAGTAATTATGATTGAAATGAAAGATGATTAAGAGTTTGACATGCAAATGGCAAAAAATGTAAACCCAGATACCACTAATTGGAAATTGGACATTAGGCATTGGCCTCAGTCTAGAGATCCAGAAAGTCTTTTTGATTTGTTGTTTACCCACCCCAAAGAAATGAAGCATATGATTCAGATAGAAAGCCACAGTATTTCTGCTGCTACAGATACTTATAAAAACAGAAAACCAATACAGCGTTTATTCCAGCAGCCACTATATGGCAATCCCAGTGCTAACAACTACAGAAGCATGAATCTTGAATTATAAAATGTGAGTTATTCTTTGCCACATAGGGAGAGAACATCAAAAATATAGCTAGAAGACTTATGGGAAGATATTCCAAGGTCACCAACATGGCACATGAATACATATGTAACAAACCTGCATGTTGTGCACATGTACCAGAACTTAAAGTATAATAATAATTAAAAAAAAGAATGAGGTAGGCATGTTACAAGTTGAGTTCCTGGCTTTGGAGAAAAGCAAGTCCAACTTCAAAAAGACAGAGGTTCACTTGCTGCTTCTTTTTCCTCTTTATCAATTATTTGATTTAGTCAAATTTTCTATTCAAGAAAATCTCATGTGTACAGTTACAGTGGGATTATCTAAATGTGTAATTATGTGTCAAAGTAGATTATTTCTGCTATCTAAATAATGGTTCTGGAGAATGTTCTCATAATGTTTGTTCATTAATCAACCTATGTCTCACTATCAGTCTTCCAAGTGGCGTATGAGCTGGGAAACTAATTCAGCCATATACCATGTGACCTTCTGAACCAGATCAACATAAAGAAATTGCTAAAGAAACAAGCTCTAGATTCTAGATTCTTTTTTCTGTATTCATTTAGAGATGATTTACATTTATTTAATGATAGAATGGGAATACAATGGGGAGGGAAGCAATGACTGAGACAAGCCACAAAAACACGTCTAGCCTTGAGAGTTGCAACGAATATTCCCAGCCAAATGAGTCTGTTTAATGTGTTTTCATGCATGCAAGTTTATCTGCTTAGCTCAAACTGTTTGAACTTACAGTCCCATCATGGTTATTTCCAATATTTTTGAAAACAAACATATACTTACACATATTTTAAAAAATCACCACTCTGCAATATTTCTGTTGAATCAGACCTTACATTATGTTGTTTAATAAAGTATGGTAAGTTTTGGCATGTATGATTTTTATCATATAAGAAGCATAATTTCTTAGCCAAAAATTTAGCCTTTGACTCTTTAGTAGAAAGTTGAGTTCTGTACATTGTGTTCTAAAGATAGACAAAAATCTAGAGATTTTCTTCTTTCAAAGTAAAAGCAGATGAGGCCTTTTTCCACCCTCTGAGGCATTAAATTGCTTTGCTCAAGTTAGACTTTTAATATATCTAATTTGATAAATCTATCTGGTAATTTATGTAATTCAGCAATATGGAATTGTATCATGTTATATGGTGGCATGAAATGCTAGTGAATGCCACCTCAAGAGCTCTGGATGAAACATTTAATATGTCTTGGTTGGTTTGACTCCCATTATCAGTAGATAATGGGGTTAAAGTAGGTAACTGTACCATATGTTTTCCACCTATAAACTTTTGTGGTAATTGAATGTGAAATCTGGGAAGCATCTCATTTTCCAGAATTCTGCACTAGAAACTCAGCAGTTTCACTCTGCTTCTTTTGTTGTGGCAAACGTTGGTTCCCATAATTCAAAGAGAACCTTTACTTTTTTGATATCACAGGATTCAAAAAAAAAAAGAGAGATAAAAGGCAGTGGGGAAAAGAGTAGCTCAGTACAGAAAAGGGAAAACTTCTTTACTGTTCCTGAAGGGCCTACAAGGTCACATCCTCTTAATCTGACTATTTCATGTAAAATCCAGGTAGTAAAGACAGAAGACATATGTTATGCCTGTGTCTTTTTATTTCTCTGTTTCTGCCAGCCAGATAGCATAAAAATTTATACCAGATAGCAAAGAGTGGATGGGAATAAAAGCACAAAATGGAGAAGAGCCCTTTTTGAAATTTTAGAAAATTCTTCTATTCCCTCAAACAGAAATGAACAGATTTGACAAAAATTTCGATGATAAAATAAGAGTATCTTACAATTGTAATAATTATGTATAATGATAAAATTAAAGTAAGCACAAAATACTTTTATCATTAAAGTGGTGATAGCTAACCTGAATCAAGTAAAAAAAATCAGGGAAAAAGTTCTTTTTATTGAATAAAATAATAACAATTATTATTCATCTTACTTTTATTAAAGGTCAAAGAAGGAAATAATACAAACAAAAGTGAAAAAATACAACTTTCAGAAAATATATGTGATAGTACATCTTCTGCTGCTGCTGGCAGATTAACCCAACAAAGAAAGATTGGGAAAACGTATCCTCAGCAATTTCCCAAGAAGCTGAAGGAAGAGCATGATAGGTAAGCCTATAGCAGTGTTTTTTTTTGTTTGTTTGGTTTTGGGGTTTTTTTGTTTGTTTTTGTTTTTTTGAGATGGAGTTTCTCTCTTGTTGCCCAAGCTGGAGTGCAATGGTGTGATCTTAGCTCACTGCAACCTCTGCCTCCTTGGTTCAAGCGATTCTCCTGACTCAGTCTCCCTAGTAGCTGGGATTACAGGCATGTGCCACCATGCCTGGCTAATTTTTTGTATTTTTAGTAAAAATAGGATTTCACCATGTTAGCCAAGCTGGTCTCGAACTCCTGACTTCAGGTGTTCTGCCCACCTCGGCCTCCCAAAGTGCTGGGTTTACAGGAGTGAGCCACCGTGCCTGGCCGCCTATAGCAGTATTTCACAGGAGATAATTGTCATTGTGCTATAAACTAATTCAAAATTGGACTAATATTCCTTATGATTAACAAGTTTTATATTTTTACCAGGGGTAATTAGCCCTGCCTGGTAATCAGAAAAATGCAAATTAACATAAAATAAGATATATTTTGTAAAGTCATGCTGATATTTAAAAAGTAATTATTAGTGTTGGCAAATGTGAGGAAAAAGGCATTCTCATACACTGTTGGTATAGGAAATTGGTAAATTATTTCTGAAGGGTAACTTAGTGCTGTGTATCAAAATTTCAAATAGCCTGACATCCCTTTAACTCAACAACTCCACTTCTGGGACTAGATTTCACAGGAAAACATAACTGGTGTAAACATACACACACTTATTAAGGGCATTAATTATATATTACACATAGTGAACAATAGGTTAATGAATATATAAAATATATGTAATAAGAAGGTGAATTGAAAGTATTAAGAAAGAATTATAAAAAGTGTGGGGAAACAGATGTTAGACTCTTTAGCCTAGTTTTGGATGACAGTCATCTGCAGATATAGTTTGTGTGAGAGACATCTGAAGGTGTCATCTCACTCTGTAAATCATTTGGAGAAACACCTGCAATATTTCATAAAGATGAAAATTTATTTCTAGTGAACTTATACGCTTGTCAATAAATAGTAACTTTAAAAATTTAGTTGATTGTAAATGATCTTTTCTAATTAGGGAGTAATTATGACTGTGTGATTTAAAAAGGTAATTTTGAACCTGTAACTTCACTGAATTATCTCTGGTATCCTTTTTTATAATATATATTAGAGTGACTAGTAACAAAAACTTTAGCAGAATATTCTTTCCTTACTACTTTTCAAGTATATTCATTCTTTTGAAGATGTTGAAGTGAGAAATTAAATATCTGAGAACTGCAAAGGAAAAATAATCCAGAACATAGAAATTTTATTAGGATAATAAACAACATCTGCAGAGGTATATCACAGGATGAACTCTTTATTTTTTAACAAAATGAATTTTAAGATAAATGTCTTTATCTGCAGATGCACCTTAAAACAAGAAAATGAAGAAAAAACAAATGTTAATGTGCTGTACAAAAAAAATAGAGAAGAATTAGAAAGGAAAGAGAAACAATATAAGAAAGAAGTTGACGCAAAACAACTTGAACCAACTGTTCAGTCACTAGAGATGAAATCAAAGACTGCAAGAAATACTCCAAATCGGGTAAATCAATCTTTGGTAAAAATTCTATATTTTAAACTTTATCTTATCACTGTTACTTATAATATCCACTTGATTTAATATATATTGTTTAGGTCTAAAACCAGAAATGTTATCTCATTTTTAAAAATGAATGATGACACAGGTACAATTATTAATATTTATTATAAATCTTGGCATCCACATAGGATATTATTTTATTACAAAGAGCTTTTGAAAACAATAATATGCCATAATATATACTTAGTGATAACCTATTGATAAAAATTTTGTTCCAGGTAAAATTTTTCCTTGTACTTTCCCCTATTTCATATTGATTACTGCACCTAATATTATAAAGAGGAAACAGAAATTATTGCAATCACAAATAATCTCATGATATTCTAAGAAGAGCTCTATAAATTTTATCTTATTTACTATTGGTGTTTTGAAATAAAAGTTTTCTTTCGTATTGAAGTATTTACACCACAGAAGTAACTGTGATCTGTTGGAGAACTAGAAGTAGAGTCAGAAGTCCTAGGGAAAATCCTGTAGCTTGCTTATATTTTTAGCATTTCTTTTTCAAAATTGTGGTAACTAGATGAGTTCATCAATGAATGTATATAGGAGTGACTAGTATAATGTCTAGTTTATGATTTAGTGGATGTAATTCTTATAACTGACTATAAATGTGTTAAAAGAGTCAAACTGAAATAGAATGTTATCAGTGAAACAGAACTGTAATAACTCTGGGAAATTTTATCTGTCCAAATACGTGTGAACAAAAGTTCTTACTATAGGGTGGTGTATGGGTTAGATATCAAAGTGTAAATGCAATTTTTTGATATATCTTAATTTAGTCAAATTTGTTAATGCTTTAATTTATGCTTTTGAGTTTGTTGTAATTCAGGGAAAGGCTTTTCCAATTCTGATATTCTTAAAAATTCTCTGGTGTGCGTGTGTGTGTTTACTTTTATAAATTCATTGACTCTAAATACATTTCTGAACTTTCTGGAATTTATGTTCTATAAGGTTCAAAGTTTTGCTTCAACTTTTTCTCCAGGTGGATATCCACTTATGGTAAACTTTTTAGTGTACGGATGTGCAGGTTATTCTTTAACTTCAGAGGTAATCATGATATGTTATTTTATTGAGTACTAGCTAAAACTTTCTTTTGTTTTATTTAGGATTTTCATAATCATGAAGAAAAGAAAGGTCTGATGGATGAAAATTGCATTTTGAAGGCAGATATTGCTATACTCAGACAGGAAATATGTACAATGAAAAATGACAACTTGGAAAAAGAAAATAAATATCTTAAGGACATTAAAATTGTTAAAGAAACAAATGCTGCCCTTGAAAAGTATGTAAAACTCAATGAGGAAATGATAACAGAAACAGCATTCCGGTATCAACAAGAGCTTAATGATCTCAAGGCTGAGAATACAAGGCTCAATGCCGAACTGTTGAAGGAAAAAGAAAGCAAGAAAAGACTGGAAGCTGACATTGAATCTTATCAGTCTAGACTGGCTGCTGCTATAAGTAAACACAGTGAAAGTGTGAAAACAGAAAGAAACCTAAAACTTGCTTTAGAGAGAACACAAGATGTTTCTGTACAAGTAGAAATGAGTTCTGCTATTTCCAAAGTAAAAGATGAGAATGAGTTTCTTACTGAACAACTTTCTGAAACACAAATTAAATTCAATGCCTTAAAAGATAAGTTCCGTAAGACAAGAGATAGTCTCAGAAAAAAGTCATTGGCTTTAGAAACCGTACAAAACGACCTAAGCCAAACACAGCAGCAAACACAGGAAATGAAAGAGATGTATCAAAATGCAGAAGCTAAAGTGAATAATTCCACTGGAAAGTGGAACTGTGTAGAAGAGAGGATATGTCACCTCCAACGTGAAAATGCATGGCTTGTACAGCAACTAGATGACGTTCATCAGAAAGAGGATCATAAAGAGATAGTAACTAATATTCAAAGAGGCTTTATTGAGAGTGGAAAGAAAGACCTCGTGCTAGAAGAGAAAAGTAAGAAGCTAATGAATGAATGTGATCATTTAAAAGAAAGTCTCTTTCAGTATGAGAGAGAGAAAGCAGAAGGAGTAGTAAGTATCAAGGAAGATAAATATTTTCAAACTTCTAGAAAGAAAATTTAAACATTTGGTTCTGGATACATGTTGAACTTAGTTGAATATAAAAATCTAGATAAAAAGTGTGTTTACCATACTGTATAATTCCATTTACATGAAGCATCCAGAAAAGATAAATGTATAGGGACAAAAAGTAGATTAATGTTTGCAAGGGGCTGGGGCTGGAAGCTGGTAGTGACTGCTAATGGGCATGAGGAATCTTACAGTGATGGAAATGCTCTAAAGTTGGATTGTAGAGATGGCTGCACAACTCAGTAAATGTACTAAAAATCTTTTAACTTTAAGTTAAAACAGATACATTCTATAGTATGTAAATTATATTTCAACAAAGCTGTTTTAATAAAAAAAGGAAAAATGTGTTTACTATATCGGCTTAGAAACATGCCTCATTTCTAGGAAATAAAAGAGGTGAGAGATTATTTACTTTGAGAAAAGACATTGTGTCACCTATGAAATTTTATTAGGCACAGAGTCATATTTTAAGGTAGATAGTTCTGTACTGCTGAAATAGTAATTTTAATGTCTTTACGTTGCCACATGTTAAGACCATAATGTAGTTATAAATGGAAATGTTTACACCTGAAGTGAGTATTTTCAAATTAAAATTTAATTAAGTGATTTTCTTCGACACTTAATTCTAGATTCCCCAGATGAATTGAAGTGTATTGCTGTGTCTTGTAATACCTTGCTTTAACTAGCTTTTTATGTATTTTAGTTGGTATAGCTTTGTTATTATTCATATTAATTTAACAAATCTGAAAATATGTCAAATTACGTATTTTTATGACCATGTAATGTTTAAAAGGCACCTACTTGTTATAAAATCATAATTTAGGATAAATGTGGTAAAACTTAGCAAAACTATATTTGGTTTAGTCTTCCCACTGGTATTTATAGTTTACTTTGAATATTTATATTAATAATTAGCTCATAATTTTTATTTCAAGGCTCAATGACTATCACTGGAATATAATTTTGTTCAGTACAAAGATACTTGTAGCTGTCTGTGATTTACGAGTTAGGCATTACGTCTCCATTTTCAGACTGAGGGGTGGCAGGCTTCACATACAGTGGGAATGGAGTAATTACAGGAGGGAGTTGTAGGAGCTTTGAAGTCAGAGAGGGAGGTAGAGGCCTTTTTACCTAGGGCCTCAAAGGCCATTGGAATTTTACTTTTATTCTGAGATAGGAATCTGTTGGAAGGATTTGAACAGGTGATTGAATATGTTAGGAACTTTGAGGCTGAGTTGAGCTTCTGAGATGATTGAATGTTGGAATGAATCTGTTGTGTAAGTAAGAGAATACCAATTTGGCAGGAAGAGAACATATTCTGCATCCCTCACTGAATTCAGTAATAAATAAAAATGTGTATATGTGATTAAAAGAAGGTGAATTGATATGTGTGGTGATAATTTTCAAAGTAGATATGTTAGAATTAAACATTATTAACATAATTTAATAATAAGGCAATTTATAAAATCAGTAACAAATATTTTATCAGGTGGTTGTGAGACAACTTCAACAAGAAGTGGCTGACAGTGTAAAAAAATTAACGACGTTAGAGTCTCCACTGGAAGGTATATCACGTTGTCACATTAATTTGGATGAGACACAGGCCTCAAAGAAGAAATTATTTCAAGTGGAAAGTCAAGTATGTATGGAATTTAACATGTCAACAGTTATTCTGTAGCTAGTTGAATTATATAACGTGTTTTAGGATACTAATTTTGGCAGAAGCTTGATTTTTTATTCTCATTATAATGAATGATTTCCATTTTACTATCTTTATAATGTACTTATTTTTTTATATTGTGACTTTCATTCTACCATTTTGAAAAACCATTGCATACCTTTTCTCTTACAATATGTACCCTTGGAAAAGTTGAGAATTATACATCATTCCTCATAGAAAATGGACTTTTTTCCTGTTAAACAGTATTTTTAAGTAATTTTTGTATTGCTCTGATGAGGCAGGCCAGATTAAATCAGAGGAGAATGTTTCATGGAATGTTCCAGAAAATTGTCTTATTTCTTCACTTTTGTGAATGGACACAGAATCTGTGTCTATTTGTTTCACAGATTCTAGGTTAACTTGTACAGAAAGGCCATTATACTGTTCTTTGAAATGTGCATGTTTAAGTTAATTTACAAACTATTTGAAAAGTTAGGCATTTTCTTTATCTATCTTTTATTTAAAATTACTGTAAAACTGTAGAAATATTTAGATTTGATATAGCATGTACATCAAAAATTAAGAGTTGAGAAAATTATCTTGATCCTGCCTTTGGATTTTAAAAAGATTCACTGAGATGTCATTCACATATCAGACAGTTCAACCATTTAAAATGTACAACTCAGTGTCTATTAGTATGTTCACAGCATTTTCATCACCCTGAAAAGTGACCCCACATCTCCTAGGCATGACTGCAGCCTTCCTCCATGTCCCTCCACCTACCCCTGTTGTAGGCAACCACCGTCTACTTTTGTCTCCATATGTTTGCCTGTTCTGCATATTTCATATACATAGAGTTATACAATATGTAGTCCTTTGTGACTGGCTTTTTCACTTAGCATAATGTTTTCAGAATTCATGCATGTTTTAGCACACATTCGTAGTTTATTTCTTCTTACAGTTAAATGGTATTCTATTCCATGGCTATACTGGTTTTCCATTCATTCATCAGTTGATGGCCCTTTAGGTTAGTTTCCACTTTTTAGCTATTATGAAAAATGCTGCTGTGAACATTCACTTACAGGTTATTATGTGGACACGGGTTTTTATTTCCCTGCCATTGGACTTTATCCTCAGAGTTAATTGGGCAGATTTCAGCACTTGTCTTGCTCATGGTATCCTTTCTGCCTTCTCAGTTTCTGTTCATCTAGCCTCATTCATTCAGACCTGGCAGACAATTTTTTTGTTTTCATGAAGCTTTCTCTGACTGTTCTGTCATTGACCTTATGTGTTAGCAATCGTTGTCTAGTCTGTGCTGAAAAACTTAGTCCTTAATTTTACATGGCTTTTATTTTTTTATGGAAGATAATTTTCTCTCATTATAAATTTACTTAATGGGGGAATAATATATAATATGTATGCCACCTATCCTTGCATACATTGAAAATATTTTAGCTTAGAAGTTTGTGGCATACAATTCAATCCTTTATACCATACCAATTATTTCTTCTTTGAGACCTTGACACAGTAAGGTTATATTCTAAATATATTTTTAGCAATTAAATATCAAATCTAACCCAATTAGTCTAATACAGGAGATGCGTTCAGTCACGTGTTTATGTTTTTCTCTATATGAAAAAGAATCTAAATTGGCCTTTTTTCACTATGCAGCCATTACTGTGTTTCTGGACTGCTCCCACTCTGTCAGCTGAACAGTTCTGGGTGCAGCTTGTCTGATGAAGGATAGCACAGCCCCTCAATCTGAGTGCTCAGCAGAGTGCTTGTGAAGGCAGCACCACAGCAACAGTTGCTCAGAGGGAATGGATTCAGGAGCCTTGACTTAGCAATAGAGTCCAGGGTTTTCAGCTCAGTGTCTTTAGCCTGTCTCTGCTGGTCATCTCAGTTACGTACTATTCCATCCAGGAGGTGCTATTTACATTGTAGTACATACATAGTCATTGCCTAATGAGTCATACAGAGAGAAAAGTAAGTTATAAATTATGTCCCCCATTTGCTGCAACTCTCAGTGTTAAGAATGATTCAGTGCAGCTATAGGAGACTACTTCCATTGGCATGCCACCTGCATAAAATACACAATTTTGTTAAGATATACAATAAAATTATTATGCTAATAGCAAATATTTTATGTAGCTCACTATGTTCCATGTAGTCTTCTAAGTGCTTCATGTTAGTCCCCAGTTAAACACCTGGTTTTGGAAGGCTGAGGCAGTAGGATTGCTTGAGCCCAGGAGTTTGAGACCAGCCAGAGCAATATAGTGAGACCCTGTCTCTAAAAAAAAAAAAAAATTTTTTTAAACACTTAGCTGAGGCATGGTGGTGCATGCCTGTAGTCCCAGCTACATTGGGAGGCTGTGGTAGGAGGGTCGTTTGAGCTTGGAATATTGAGGCTGCAGTGAGCAGTGATCAAGCCACTGCACTCCAGCCTAGGTAGCAGAGGGAGACTCTGTCTCATAAATAAAACATGTTGTATAGATTCCCATAGAAGTGAGTTAGATATCAGACACAGAATTATTAGCCACTTTGATGTCTACCTTGGGAGTAAAACATATAATAAGGGGCAGCTTTAAACCATCTCAATCAATAGCCTCTAACTTCTCGAGAAGGTTCTTATTTCATGAATTTCTAAGCAAGGGACTACCTGGATTAAGACATTTGGTGGACACCATTTTGAGATGAAGAATCTTGAATGGGAAGAAGGGAGATCTCTACTTACTGAAGCTTCCCAATGACATAGTTAAGTGTCCCCCAAAAGAAACTTTAGAACAAGATGTTCATCATGCCATATCTCTATGGAAAAGGAAATTCTTTAAAAGAAAACAAAGGCAAACAATTGATAATCTGATTCTCATGGGAAAGTTTTCATTATCAAAGAAAAAGAGGGCTGGGTTCCATGGCTCACATCTGTAATGCCAACACTTTGAGAGGCTGAGAGGGGTGGATTACCTGAGGTCAGGAGTTCAAAAACAGCCTGGCCAACATGGTGAAACCCTGTCTCTACTGAAAATACAAAAATTAGCCAGGCGTTGTGGTGTGCACCTGTAGTCCCAGCTACTTGCGAGGCAGAGGCAGGAGAATCACTTGAACCCAGGAGGTAGAAGTTGCAGTAAGCTGAGATGGCACCACTGCACTCCAGCCTGGATGACACAGTGTGACTCCATCTCAAAAAAGAAGAAAAAGGGACAAAGTATATTGGTCTAAAAAAGAAGAAAGAATGAAAAAAGACAAAGTATACTGGTTAGTATCGTAACAGTGAGATAGTCCCCCTTTGAGATTAGAAAATAACAGTATACTCAAAGTAACATCAATAAGAACCAACATAAAATAGACAAGATTCACTATCTACAAAAGTAATCTGCACCAAGTAGCAATGTATGAGCATGTGGTGGAGAATATTGTCTATAATATGTGTACTAGAAGGAAGAGACCTCAAGAAAAAGGTCAGAGCTGGAAATGTAGATTAGGGAATCTAGGTCAAAGTTTTGAGATTTTAGGAGTCCTGAGAGAATTTAAAAAGTGAAATAGCCGCTGGGCGTGGTGGCCACACCCGTAATCCCAGCACTTTGGGAGGCCAAGGCA
Source organism: Pan troglodytes (assembly GCF_028858775.2). Lineage (NCBI taxonomy): Eukaryota > Metazoa > Chordata > Mammalia > Primates > Hominidae > Pan > Pan troglodytes. Next base: position 55,303,053 of record NC_072409.2, on the reverse strand, counting down.
GGCAGATTATGAGGTCAGGAGTTCAAGACCAGTCTGACCAACATAGTGAAACCCCATCTCTACTAAGAATACAAAAAATTAGCTGGGTGTGGTAGCACATGCCTGTAATCCTAGCTACTTGGGAGGCTGAGGCAGGAGAATCGCTTGAATCCAGGAGGTGGAGGTTGCGGTGAGCCAAGATCATGCCACTGCACTCCAACCTGGGTGACAGTAGGAGACTCCATCTCAAAACAAAAAACAAAGACAAAACAAAAAACCAGAAAAGGATAGGGCTGAAGAACAGAGGTTGCTAAATTTAGAAATGAAGTGGGGTCAGAGGAATAGAAAGGGATAGGGCTGAAGAACAGAGGTCGCTGCATTTAGAAAGGAGGCGGGGTCAGAGGAATAGAAAGGGATAGGGCTGAAGAACAGAGGTCACTGCATTTAGAAAGGAAGTGGGGTCAGAGGAGCAGAGGGAGCATTTGGTCACTGCTCTGCTGAGTAAAGCAGGATAAAGTACTTCATGACCGTTGGACTTTTTTATTGGAATTATTAAAAATCAGATTTCAGTATAAAAAACACAATAATTGATGAAAAAAGATTTCTGAATGAGACCATGTGTCATAGAGTCCAATGGAAGGGGAGAAACAGGATAATAGAAAAGCCACAAAAAGTAGACAAAAGTTGTTTTTGTTTATTCTAGAAAAAATAAACTTTATTTAAAGAGAAATGGTTAAGAGAAAGGGAAAAACTGAAACCTATGGGTGAATACTTAGAATGACAGTATTTAGCTCAGCCTGAAGACAGATGAGGATGAAAAATGTAATGGGAACTAGATAAGAGTTTTCTAAAATTTGTCTTAGTAAGATGTAATTTAAGAAAACTTGGAATATCTTAAACTATTAAAAACAATATTTCTAGAGCATCTTTAAAAACTAAAATGTAAATATAACTACTCTTTTTTTTTTAACTAACCCTTAGTATTTTGTGTGTAAAAACCCTCATTTGTAACAAACATTGTTGGCAGTTTAAATTTCAGAAAAGATAATGATGAAAATTTGAATCATTTTTAGCAGTTTTAAGAAAAGTGACTATGATTGAAATCTGACCTTATTGGCATCAGGTTTATAAAATGCACTTTATACACCTGCCTAAATACATATTACTCATCCACTTATGAGAAATAATATTTTTGAGATAAAAGAGGGTCTCCAGATTTTACAAAAATAATTTTAAACAATTTTTTTAAGCCTAAAAAAGAAAATGAAGAATTAAGAAAACTTTTTGAGTTAATATCATCACTGAAGTATAATGTGAATCGAATAAGAAAGAAAAATGATGAATTAGAAGAAGAGGCAACTGGGTATGGTTTTCATATTGTAGAACATGTTAGCCATTTATTAATTGATTTAACTCTAATTTTACTTGACTAAAACCTAGATACAAATTCATTTTATGTTTGCATTTTCATAATTAAATGAATTCTATTTTAAAATGTATTTCAGAAACTCACAGCACAACTTTTTAGACATGTGTGTCATGGGGGCGGGAGTCAGCTGAGCTGCTGGGGCAAGGTGAAATTTTTTTTGAATGCCAAAATTTTTTTTTTTTTTTTTTTTTTTTTGAGAAAAAGTCTGGCTTTGTTTCCCAGGCTGGAGTACAATGGCGCGGTCTTGGCTCACTGCAACCTATGCCTCCAAGCAATTTTCCTGCCTTAGCCTCCTGAGTAGCTGGCATTACAGGCATGTGCCACCACACCCGGCTAATTTTTGTATTTTTATTAGAGACGGGGTTTTGCCAAGTTGGTCAGGCTGGTCTCGAATTCCTGACCTCGTGATCTGCCCGCCTCGGCCTCCCAAAGTGACATGAGCCACCATGCCCGGCCACTTATTCTTTAATGATTTTGAAAACAATGACCACGCCTTGGACATATAATGTCCAGTGCACTCTTCATTATCTAGTTTGAATTTTTATTTCTGAAGATATTTTTTGCTGTCTGTGGTCATTTTTTCTTCCTTTTGTAGTATCCTCTGCTGCATTCAAATTGTTTAAAGAAGACCTGTTTGTGTCATTCTTTAACATCAAATTTATCTTGATATGTAGCTTATATTTTGTTTCTGCTTCTTTTTCTTTTAGATATAAAACGTGGAAATTTACTCATTGTACATGAGTACCTCTGTTGTATACATGAAGTATACATGTTATTAAACTTGTTTTACATAAATAAATTTCATATATATAAAAATATATGTATAACTTAAAAAGTAAAATGAACATTCATGTTTTGATCACAGATTTTTTTTTTAAAACAATGGAATCTGTCTTTGAAGCCCTGAACACAGCTACTTTTCTATTTATTTACTGAGCACTTAATTTGGTTTTCTGATTAGAATCAACATTTTTCTGTCATTGCCTTTCTCTACATGGTTTTGTATCTCTTTCATTTTGTTGACATTATGTCAGCAAAGATGTCTAGATCTCTTCTTCAAAGTCTTTAAATCGTCACACATCTCTCTGCCCCTTTCCTTTTTTCTAAAACTGCCTGTATCCTTTTTCTCCTCAACTCAGATATTAAAGATGTTTTCTTCTCTTTTTCTACATTGAATGATCTCCTTGATGCTTTTTGTGTGTACTTTTTTTTCTTCTGATAGACTGTGCTCAGTGGGTATCAAAATGTACTTTTGTATCTTTTTAAATGTATGTGTTTTACTTTTTTGTCTTGGTTACTCATCTCTGGGTTATGGCTTATATTTAGTAATAGGTTATTTTACTTAGCATACCAACATGGATATGAGTAGTTTATTTACAAAAACTGTATGGTTAGGCCAGGTGTGGTGGCTCACACCTGTAATCCCAGCACTTTGGGAGGCCAATGTGGGTGGATCATTTGAGGTCAAGAGTTCAAAAGCAGTCTGACCAGTGAAACCCCGTCTCTACTAAAAATACAAAATGAGCCAGGCGTCGTGGTACACACCTGTAATCCCAGCCACTTGGGAGGCTGAGACAGGTGAATCACTTGAGTCCAGGAGGCAGAGGTTGCAGTGAGCTGAGATCACACCATTGCACTTTGTCCTGGGCAACAAGAGTGAAATTCCATCTCAAAACAAAACAAAAAACAAAACAAAAACACTGTATGGCTATAATATCACTTTACCTGCCATATATGCCATAAAATTGTTCTTCATATTATTTATCTAAGATTATAATTTCATATAGAATGCTTTCAAACTATGTTCAGTTGAAACTGAAAGGAACATAGTTTATAGATTTGTTTCTTCCATATGCCATAACAGATGTTTAAACAATTATTAAATATTTACTCTTAAAAATACTTGACTTACTAATTCTGTACATTTCTGCAGATATAAGAAACTCCTGGAAATGACAATAAATATGTTAAATGTATTTGGAAATGAAGATTTTGATTGCCATGGAGACTTAAAAACAGATCAACTGAAAATGGATATTCTGATTAAGAAGCTAAAACAGAAGGTAATTTAAAAAAATTATTTTATCTTAAGGTCTAGATTACATGTGTGAGACGTGCAGGTTTGTTATATAGGTAAACGTGTGTCATGTTGGTTTGCTGCACCTATCAATCCATCACCTAGATATTAAGCCCTGCAGGCATTAGCTATTGATGTTGATGCTCTCCCTCCTGACCCTAACAGACCCCAGTGTTTGTTGTTCCCCTCCCCGAGTCCATGTGTTCTCATCATTCAGCTCCCACTTATAAGTGAGAAGATGCAGTGTTTGTTTTTTTCTTCCTGCATTAGTTTGCTGAAGATATCAGCTTTGAGCTCATCCATATCCCTGCAAAAAGCATGATCTCATTCATTTTTATGGCTCCATAGTATTCCATGGTGTATATGTACCACATTTTCTTTATCCCGTCTATCACTGATGGACATCTGGGTTGATTCCATGGCTTTACTGTTGTGAATAGTGCTGCAATGAACATACAAATGCATGTATCTTTATAATAGAATAATTTATATTCCATGGTAATTTTAAATCAGTTTTGGTATTAAAAATCATGTAATTTTAGAAAATATTGATAATGGAAAAACCCAAATTCTGCCAAAATATGTTGAGAAAATAGAGGGTAAATATATCTTTTCAGACTTTAATGCCTCAGGCTCTTAGTTAATCTTCCCCAGATCTGGGAAGACCTAGAAGGGGAGAGATTGGGCTACATTAATGAGGGCCATTTCAATCTCTTGGCCCTGCAGCAGCCATTTCAAAATATGACAAAAAATATATTTGGGGGTAAAATATTTTGATTTCCTGCAGCTTCTTCTCTCTGTGATGCTGCACCAGAATCAGGTTAGAAAGGAAGCCACATTATAAGAGTTAATAAAACCCATCTGATGAGATTTGATAGTTTGAAGGGTGTGATTCCCAGACCCTTTAGATAGAAATTGGGGCCAAGGAAAACAAGGTCTTATTCCTCAATATAAATCTGTCAGTGCTTTAAGCAGTGAAAGATTTTTCATTTAATTTTACAGACTTGAAACTAATGAAAAGGATAGCTTTTAAAATATAAATCTCTTTTTCTATGAAAAGGACATGGTGTTGATTCTCTTAGGCCTTGAACCCTGGCCAGTGATCTGAAACCAAGCAGTACCTGTCTCCAGATTACTAGTACCAAAATCACTAGTACCAAATTAATTTGGGGTGGGGGGTAACAGGTTTATTGATAAATAATGAACACACCATGCAATTCACTCATTTAAAATATACAATTTATTAACTTTAGTATTTTCAGAGAGTTATGCAGTCATCATTACAATCAATTGTAGAACATTTTCATCACCCTAAAAACAAACCCCACATCATTTAGCTATCTTCACTAGTTTTCCCTTCCTCCCTCAGCCCTAGGTAACCACCCACCTTCTTTGTATAGATTTGCCTATAAGCCTCTGAAATGAAAAGCAAGTGGTCTACTGTGACTGGCTTATTTCACTTAGCATAATTTTCCATGCTGCATCTGTGCTGCAGCAGGTATTGATGCAGGGTTTTTGCTCCTTAGTTCAGCTCAATCTGGGTTCTTCTCTCATGACCAGGAAAAATTAAGCACACAGACACATTGAAGGGTGAGGAGGACAGAATTTATTAAGTGAAAGGAAAGCTCTCAGCAAAGAGGGGCGTCCTGCAAACAGGTTTCCACCTCACAATTGAATACCAGGAGCACAGGAGCTGAAGCGGCCAGGCTCCTGCTCTGCATAAGTCGTGAATTCCTGGTGACTCCACCCCATCCCCCCAGTGCTTGTGGGCCTCGGGTCTGCTGCCGGCATGTCCAGGCAAGACAAGTCCAGGTTCCCTTATCTGCACATAACGTCTGGTGTAAACACTTGTGAGGCTTGTTGGGGATTCTCCAGGGACCCTTCCTTATCTGCCTAGGCATTTTGCTGTCTCCTCCTAATACAGTATCAGTACTTAGTTTCTTCTTATTGCTGAGTGATATTCCATTGTATGGATACATCAAACAGTTTATTTATCCATTCACCAGCTGATGGACCTTTGGGTTCTTTCCCACCCAAAGGTGATGGACGTTTTGGTTCTTTCCACTTTTTCACTCTTATTAATAATGCTGCTGTAAACATTTATGTATGAGTTTTTGTGCTTGCATATGTTTTTGATTTTCTGGAGTATATACTCATGACTGGAATTTCTGGGTCGTATGGTAACTTCATGCTTAACCTTTTGAGGAGCTGCCAGTTTGTTTTCCAAAGTGGCTGCACCACTTTACATCCCCAGCAGCATTGGATAAGGGCTTTAATTTCTTTACATTTTTCCTAACACTTATTTTCTCTTTTTTATTGAATAAAGGTTTCATCCTGTGGTGTGAAGTGATACCACATGTGGTTTTGATTTACTTTTTCCTAATGACTAATTACATTAAGCATCTATTAATGTGCTTATTATCCATCTTTATATCTTCTTTGCAGAAATATCTATTCAAATTCTTTGCCCATTTTTTAAATTGGGTTATCTTGTTATTTATGAATTGCAAAGGTTCTTTATATATCCTACATATGTAAGTCCCTTATCAGATACATGCTTTTCAAATACTTTCTTCTACTCAGTATCTTACCTTTTCACTTCTTGATACTGTCTTCTCAAGCACAGCAGTTTTCAATTTTGAAGTTCATTGAGTCCATTTTTCCTTTGGAGTCATAGCTAAGAAAACACTGCCAAATGCAGTCACAAAGATTTATGCCAGGGTTTTCTTCTTACTTTATTTATTTTTTGCATGTGGATATCCAGTTGTCGCAGCACCATTTGTTGAAAAGACTATTCTTTTCCCATTCTGTTCTTTTGTTAACCTTGTATAAAATCAATTGACTGTAAATGTGCAGGTTTATTTGTAGATTATCAATTCTTAGTTTGTTTATATCTATTCTTATGCCAAGGCCAAATTGAATTTAATGAGAAGTTTTTTTCAAGCATGTTGCATATTACCAGTTGTCTTATAATAAAAATTAAATTTAGTGGAATATCTTTAACTTCACCTTTTGTGCCTCAAAGGAATCTCTGGCCAGCTTATACCTTACTTTCTCTAAGACATGATGGCAAGTCAGGCTTACAAGACACTCTTTTTTTCTCTATTCAAACCTTTAGTCTCTTTTCCATTGCCTCCCTCTATAGTTATATTTTCAGTAAGTTTTCATCACAGGATCTGCTGATGTAGTCTAATATTTAGTGTATTATGTTTTGCTAACTCATTATAATTCATAGAATCTTCCATAGATGTTTACCATCCAGGAAGGAGAAGTCTGAGCTGCCAGCTTTCCTCAGTGGAAATCATGTGAAGTCATCATGTTGTAGTTCGCAGATCCTCTTTCCACCTGGTAGCTGGTTCTCTTGGGTAGCACTGCATCTAATCCTTTACTTGGTGCGGATCTTCCATTCTCAGAAACCACAGTTCCCTGTATTGACCTCCTTTTACTGAAACAGAGATGCACAGCTCTGCTTTCTAGCTCAGTAGAGGATTCTTGGGATATAAAGTTTAACGCATTCCAAGAAAAAGTCTTAGGAGTGCAGCACTTCAAAATCAGGTAATGTTCAGGCAATTTATTGGAGACAAATAGTAGATTAGTATTTTGACTTTTGAAATTTCAGAGCCAAGTTGTGTGCTGTAGAGAAGCATTGTGGTATAATACAGAGATGGGATGGTCTTAACTTCTCCATACAAACAAGCTTGAAGTAAGATAAAGGAGAAATTGCATTTGATGTCTTAACACTCAAAGCATACTGTGCTTATTTTACTTCTGTGAAGACTAAAAATCATTCCATAATGTTCTCATTTCCTCATTGAGAAAAGGAAAATGAAAATTGAATACTAGATTGATTAATAAATACTCAAAGCTTATTCTTTTAGAATTTTCATTAACTGAAATCAGGCAAATGTCTGATTTTGGTTATCTAACCAAGTATTTCTAGTTGTTTTTCAAATCATACATCTTCTTTCTTTGCAGTCTTATTTCCTAACGAGGGGAAATTGTAAGGAGACACCCTTGCCTTGTTATGAGAGTTCATAATTGAAGGGGGTTTTAGGAAATGTTCCTCCTCAGCAGCTTATGTCTCTCTCCTGGTTATCTACTGCTTCTCAATAATGTTTGCCATCAATAAATTAATCTCAACATTTATTAGATCCTACTTTAAAGGAGACTCTTTTCTCTGCATAAGTTATATTTCCTGTTGTCTCTTTTTAAAACTTATTTTTCTAACAATTATCCAGGGTTTTGTGGCTTAAAAGAAAAACATTTATTTTGTTCATGAACCTGTGGTTTGAAAAAAGCTTAGCCAGGACAGGTCATCTCTGCTCCCCTCAGCTTCCCTAGGAATAGCTGATCAGTTGGGGAAATGGAATCCTCTGAAGCTTTGCTCACCCATGTGTTTGATGGTTGGTGCTGGCCATTGGCTGGAACCTTGGTTGGAGCAGGCAGCATGAATATTGACACTGACACTCCCAGGCTGTCTCTCTGGCCTGATCTCACTCACAATCTGGGGGCTGAGTTCAAAGGGAAAGCAGTCTGAGATAGGGAAGCCACATGATATCCCTTTTACTGCATTCTATTCATTAGAAGGAAGTCAGTAAGGATTGCCCATATTCTGTTTTTTTAATGGGATAAATATAGCTTCTCTTTTAATTGACATGTATATACATAATTTTGGCCAATAGAGTGATATTTTGATACATGTATTTAGTGTGTAATGATCAAGCTAACTAGCACATTTACTACTTCAACCATTTTTCATTTTTTGAATTGTGAACATTCAAAATCTTCTGCCTTTTTAAAAATATACAATAAATCATAGTTAACCATATTCACCCTACAATGCCACAGAACACCAGAACTCATTCCTCTTATCTAACTGTAATTCAGTATCCATTAACCATCCTCCCCTTCCCTACCTCTGTGAGCTTTTTTGTTGTTGTTAAGAGACAGGGCCTTGCTAGTCTAGTCTGGGCTCTGGGCAACTGTAGTCACCCAGACTAGAGACAGTGGCTTGTTCATACCTCACTGCAGCCTCAAACTCTTGGGCTCATGTGATCCTTCCACCTCAGTCTCCTGAGCAGCTAGGATTATGGGCATGCACCATTGCACCTGTCTGATTTTTGACTTTGTAGAGCTATCTACCTATGTTGTCCAGGGTGCTCTGGAGCTTTGGCCTCAAGTGATTCTCCTGCCTTGGTCTTTCAAAGTGCTAGGAAATTACAGGCAATAGCCATGTTGCCCAGCCCTCAGTTTTTCTTTAGCTCCCACATATGAGTGAGAATGTGCAGTGTTTATCTTTCTGTGTCTGCACTTAACATACCATCCCTCAGACTGATCCACATGGCCACGAATAACAGGATTGAATTCCTTTATATGGTGAATAGTATTCTACTGTGTTTGTGTGCCACAGTTTTTTGTCCATTCATTTGGTTATGGACATGCAGGTTGATTCCATACATCAGCTATTGTGAATAGTGCCACAATAAACATATGAGTACAGGTATCTTTTTGATCTATTGTTTTCTTTTCTATTGCCTGAATACCCAATAGTGGGTTTGCCGGATTCCTTGGCAGTCCCATTATTAGCTTTTTGAGAAAACCTCATGTTGTTTTCTATAGTGGCTGCACTAATTTACCTTCCCACCAACAGCATGTTAGAGTTTACTGTTCTCTGGAACCTCACCAGCATATGTTATTTTTTTGTCTTTTCAATGATAGCATTTTATTCAAATTGAAGCAAGATTGTATCACATTGAAGATTTGATTTTTATTTCCCTGAGAATTAGTGATACTGAGCATTTTAAAAATTATTTATTGGCTATTTGTGTTTCTTTTTTCTAAAGAAAAGTATAGTTAGATATTTTGCCCAATTATGAACTCAGATTTTTTTTTACTGTCAAGTTTTTTGAGTTTCTTGTATATTTTGGATACTAGTCCCTTATTAGATGAATAGTTGACAATATTTTCTCCCATTCCACTGGTTTTCTCTTCACTCAGTTTGCTGGGCAGAAGCTCTTTATCTTAATGTCATACCATTTGTCTATCATTTGGTTTTTGCCTATGCTTCTGATGTCTTACCCATAAAAATCTTTGTGCAGGCTAATGTCCTCAAGCATTTTTCCTACATTTACTTACAGTGGTTTCATAATTTTAGGCCTTAAATGTCAGTCTTCAATCAATTCTGAGTTTATTTCATTATGTGCTGTTACATAGGAAGCTAGTATCATTCTTCTCCACATGGATATTTAGTTTTCCCAGTGCCATTCATTTGAAGAGACTGTCCTTTCCCCAGTGTATGTTCTTGGCACCTTTGTCCAAAATCAGTTGGCTGTAAATATGTGGATTTATTTCTGGGTGTGTATTCTATGGCCTTTACCCCAAGAATCATTACTTCTTAAAATGCAATTCAAATTAGCATGAAACATTTGCAGTTTAAGGAAAGGCTTATGGCATCAGAATCCTTATTTACAGGATTCATTATTTTGTGTTTTTTTGAGATATGGTCTTTGTCTGTCATCCAGGCAGAAGTGCGGTGATGTGGTCATAATTCACTGCAGCCCTGAACTCTGGGTACAAGCCATCCTTTTGCCTCAGTCTCCCAACTAGCTGGGTCTACAGGCATGAGCCACCATGCCCAGCTAATTAAAAAAAAATTTTTGTAGACATGGGGGTCTCACTATGTTGCTCTGGCTGATCTCAAATTCCTGGCCTCAAGTGATCATTCTGGCACAGGCTTTTAAATTGCTACAATTACAGGAATGAACCACCATGCCTAGTATAGAGTGTTATATTATTTTCAAAGTCTTATTCTGAGAGCCATTTATTGACTTTGGCCTAAATAACTCAATATGATATCTCTGAAACTTTTTTTTGACATATTATGGGGAATGATAATGAGGGAAGGTGGTTAGACACTTTTTACTAAGAGATAACTTAGTGCCATCTAAGGAGGAACAAAAATGAATTATCAGAAAAATAAAAGTAAGATGAAGTGCAAAAGTTCTGTGGCAAAGATGATGATAGCAAATAATATATTTTTGTGACTCATGGTAGCTTTAACTTTTTTCTTAAAATTCTGAGTAATTTAAGGGTTCACATTTGAAAAATCCACTGCATTACAGATAACATTTTATTGCAAGTAAATGCATTTCAAAATTTGCTATTGGTTTTGTATTAGATTATTCTCAGCCTACTTCATTATCAAGCTATATTATTTTATTCATGCAGTTTGATGACCTTACGGCAGAGAAGGAAGCTTTATCTTCAAAATGTGTCAATTTGGCTAAAGACAATCAAGTTCTTCAACAGGAGTTTTTATCTATGAAAAAAGTACAACAGCAATGTGAAAAACTTGAGGAGGATAAAAAGATGTTGAAAGAAGAAATATTAAATCTTAAGACACATATGGAAAACAATAGGGTAGAACTTAGTAAACTACAAGAATATAAATTGGAGCTAGATGAAAAGGCAATGCAGGCAGTAGAAAAATTAGAAGAAATCCATTTACAGGTTAGTTTTTTAAGTCAGGTAAGTTTATCTGTAATGTGCTTTCATTTATTTTACTGCAAATTATATTTTGGTTATGTATATATTATGTTTCCTCTGCCTCTCTTGTAGCAATTTGCTTTGTAGAGTTCTAGAAAAAAAATGGCATCTGTTTTTTCTTTTAAATATTTACATTTCCATTATTATTATAACAAAATCAATCTTTCAGAGTAATGATTCTCACTGTGGAGTCATTTGATGATTAAGATCAGTTGGCATAAGAAAATTGTGATTTCAAAATTATGTGATACTTTTGAATTGGTCTTAAGCTACATTGTTCATTAATCACTTTTTAAAATTATGAATGGATTCTATTACTTTTTATATGAGAAGATTACATTAATACTAACATAATTATGATTTCAAATTTTTATAAATCAGACAATTCTGAATTCAGTTATTAGTTTTGATCTTGCTGATAAATATTTTAAGCTTCAGCCTCTTTTACTAGCATATTCACAATTGCTCTTTGAATCACTGACTCAAAATGAAAGGCAACAATCATATAATAATTAGGGTATAATTGTTTTAAAAGTGTATTCTTTTCCTTTGTTTTAGGAACAAGCACAATATGAAAAACAATTAGAGCAGTTAAACAAGGATAATATGGCTTCACTAAATAAGAAAGAACTCACACTTAAAGATGTGGAATATAAATTCTCAGAAATGAAAACTGCTTATGAAGAGATTACAACCGAATTAGAAGAATATAAGGAAGCCTTTGCAGCATCATTGAAAGCTAACAATTCTATGTCAAAAAAATTAACAAAGTAAGTCAAAACATACACTTATAGAAAATGAATTAAGCTCATTAATTTGTTTTGAAAGCATAATTTTTAGTGAGATGGCTTCAGGAGATTAGTAGGAAGTGAATGCTAATCTAATAATGTAATTTCAGAAAATAATGTTAGTAAATAATCTTACCTTTAAAATGTTAGTCAAGGATAGTTTCTGTCCCATTTCTTTCTCTCTCTTTTTTTTTTTTTTGCTTTTGTATGGCTTTTTTCCCCTGAAAAGTCTCATGTAGTTAACCTGATCTGTTAGTTTTTGTCACTAAGTATTTTTGAAGCTTTATAATTAATAATGTGATCTTGTTATAAAATTGCTTGTCAGAATTTTCCTAAATAGAAATATTAATGAGTTTAATTTATTTTTTGGTAGATCACAACCTAAACCCAAAGTTTCAAGTGGTACTGCTACTCTGGGCACAATCATTTTTGATTGTGATCTTTAGTATTATCACTAGAGGGTGCCTCAAGAAAGACTATTTGTGTAACATTTTCAAGATGTTACAGAAAGGCATCCTTGTGAAATAGGGAATACTTATCAAGGAATTTAAAGAAGTGTAATTCACAAAGTGGTTAAAACATAACTAGAAATACCATTTGACCCAGCAATCCCATTACTGGGTATATACCCAAAGGATTATAAACCATGCTGCTATAAAGACACATGCACACGTATGTTTATTGCAGCACTATTCACAATAGCAAAGACTTGGAACCAACACAAATATCCAACAATGATAGACTGGATTAAGGAAATGTGGCACACATACACCATGGAATACTATGCAGCCATAACAAATAATGAGTTCATATCCTTTGTAGGGACGTGGATGGAGCTGGAAACCATCATTCTCAGCAAACTATCGCAAGGACAAAAAACCAAACACTGTATGTTCTCACTCATAGGTGGGAATTGAACAATGAGAACACATGGACACAGGAAGTGGGGAACATCACACACCAGGGCCTGTCATGGGGTGGGGGGATGGGGGAGGGATAACATTTGGAGATATACCTAATGTTAAATGATGAGTTACTGGGTGCAGCACACCAACATGGCACAGGTATACATATGTAACTAACCTGCACGTTGTGCACATGTACCCTAAAACTTAAAGTATAAAAAAAAAAAACCTTGTTCAGCCTGAGGGGGTGTGTGGAAGGCAGAAGGAAAAAGCCCCACCTCCAGTGCCTTGGTCACAGTGCTGGGGGCTAATTGCCTTCAGACATGCTTTAGTTCTTTTTGATCACCAACCAGCCAATCTAGTTCTCCCCCAGGAGTTGTTGTTCTGAATTATTCCTCAGTGCCAAATGCTTAATTGTTCCTAGATAATGGGTGAAATGCACAAGGGTGAAACCTAAAATTTGTTTGCTAAACACAAGTATTCCTAGATTTTGTTGTTGTTGTTCATTTTAGTTTTCTTAACCTACCTTAAGGAGTACAACATGATGTTTTGATACAATTATTTCTAGTGAAGTGGTTCTTATAATCAAGCAAATCAACATATTCTTTTCTCACATTGTTACCCTTTAAATATGAGTATTTCTAATGGAATCTTCAGAATCTCACAAGTAGAGCCCTTTTAGAAGGCAGCAAGTGTTACCTGTTGAGCCATATATCACTGATAGCCACTTCTCTTCCCTGTCTACTTTGTTTGTACTGCTTGTTCAGTATAAATCACCTTAGAAACACAGGTGCTTCTTTAGAATGATTTTAAAATTATACTTGCTTACAACAGGTATGCTCTCACACATCTTCAGTGTGAAAACACTGTTTAGTGGATAATTTGGTTTGCTCTCAGGGCAAGTTTTTAAAAACTGCAAGTCATTAAGAATCATTAGAGGAAAAATGAAATACTAAGCGTGTGTCTTTGCTATCTTTACAGATCAAATAAGAAAATAGCAGTGATCAGCATGAAGCTCCTTATGGAGAAAGAGCAGATGAAATATTTTCTCAGCACTCTTCCTACAAGGCGAGACCCAGAGTCACCTTGTGTTGAAAATCTTACTAGTATAGGACTCAACAGAAAATATATTCCCCAAACACCCATAAGAATTCCTATTTCAAGCCCACAGACTTCAAATAACTGCAAGAACTCCTTGACTGTGGTTAGTTACATGACCATTTCTCTTTTGGGTTTCATTTCTCTAATATAATTCTTGTTTTTAATTTGGTGAAATACTGAGTTCTGTTGACTTATGCATGTTTAGTAAAGATCATAATTAGCTGTGTTAACACAGAAAGGAAATGGGAACTTTACATTTTTTAATTCCCTGGAGCTCTCATTTTCAAGAGATACCCGTTTACTAACTTTATTCAATAAATGTGACTAAACTGACACATTTAGAATGTCTTTAAAAGCTGCATTTAAGTTAGGTTTTAGAAATTGCATATTATTGCCTGATAACTGATGATATAGTTTGAGATGCTTTGGCTTACTCTCTAATTGATTATAGTTTAGCTGTGGTTCATACTGCCCCCCCTTTTTTTTTAATTGAGACAGTGTTTCACTCTATTGCCCAGGCTGGAGTGTTGTGGCACCATCTTGGCTCACTGCAACCTCCACCACCCAGGTTCAAGCGATTTTCCTGCCTCAGCCTCCCAAGTAGCTGAGACTACAGGCACCTGCCATTACACCCAGCTAATGTTTGTATTTTTAGTAGAGACAGGGTTTCACCATATTGGCCAGGCTCTTCTCAAACTCCTGACCTTGTGATCTGCCTGCCTCAGCCTCCCAAAGTGCTGGGATAACAGGCATGAGCTACCACGTCCAGCCCATGTCACTTTTAAAGTTTCTTTGCACCAGCCAGGTGTGATGGCTCATGTCTGTAATCCCAGCACTTTGGGAGGCTGAGGCAGGTGTGTCACAATGTCAGGAGTTCAAGACCAGCCTGGCCAAGATGGTGAAAGTACAAAAAGTAGAAAAAAAAAATTAGCCAGGTGTGGTGGAGAGCACCTGTAATCCCAGCTACTAGGGAGGCTGAGGCAGAGAATTGCTTGAACCCAGGAGGCGGAGGTTGCAGTGAGCCGAGATCGTGCCACTGAACTCCAGCCTGAGTGACAGGGTGAGACTTCATCTTGAATATAAAAAATTAAAAAAAAAGTTTATTTGCACCATCTCAACTCTTCCCACCCATAATCACAACTGAATGATTGGCATCCAAACAGTTTACCACATATAGATGTTTATTATTTAGTAGAATCCAAAATAATTGCATTTTATGAATTAAAGAAAACACTAAAATGTTCATTTCCATTTTTATGTTCAAAGCTTTGTGCTTGGCCAGGTGCCATGGCTCACACTTAGAATCCCAACATTTTGGGAGGCCGAGGCAGGTGGATCACCTGAGGTCAGGAGTTTGAGACCAGCCTGGCCAACATGATGAAACCCATCTCTACTAAAAATACAAAAATTAGCAAGGCATGTTGGCAGGCATGTATAATCTCAGATACTCGGGAGGCTGAAGCGGGAGAGTCACTTGAACCCAGGAGACAGAGGTTGCAGTGAACCAAGATCATACCACTGCACTATAGCCTATGTGATGGAGACTCTGTCTCAAAAAAAAAAAAAAAAAAAGGTTTATGCTTTTCTTACATAAGAGTACATCGTCTGACTATAAAAATCCTGGAAGAAAACCTAGGAAATACTCTTCTGGACTTCATACTTCTCAATTAATTTATGGCTAAGTCCTCAAAAGCAATTGCAAGAATAACGAAAATTGACAAGTATGATCTAATTAAGCTAAAGAGCTTCTGCACAGCATGAGAAACTATCACAGGATTAAACAGACAGCGTAGAGAATGGAAGAAAATATTCACAAACTATGGATACAGCAAACACCTATTATCCAGAATCCATAAGAGATCTAAACAAATCAACAAGCAAAAAATAAATAACACCATTAAAAATGGGCAAAGGACGTGAACAGACACTTCTCAAAATAACACATGTAAGTGGCCAACAAACATATTAACAAATGCTTACCATTGTTAATCATCAGAAAAGTGCCAAACAAAACATCAGTGAGATACCATTTCACACCAGTCAGAATAACTTGTTGAAAAGTAAAAAGAAAAAAAAAAGATGTTGGGGAAGCAGTGGAGAAAAGGGAACACACACCGTTTGTGGCAATGTAAATTAGTTCAGCTACTATGGAGAGCAGTTTGGAAATTAAGAACTAAGGATGACCGTTGGATGCAGCAATCCCATTACTATACTAGGGGTATACCTAAAGGACAATAAATCATTGTAATAAAAAGATGCTTGCACATGTGTGTTCATTGCAGCACTGTTCAAAGCAGCAAAGACATGGAGTCAATCCAGGTGCATCCAAGACAGATTGAAAATCCAAGGTAGATTGGAATGTTCCATACATACCATGGAATACTATGCAGCCAAGAAATAACAAAATCATGTCCTTTGCAGCAACATTGATACAGCTGGAATCCACTATCCTAAGCAAACTAACACAGAACCAGAAACCAAATATCTCATGTTTTCACTTATGTGGGAGCTACACATTGGGTGCACATTGTCATAAACCTGGGAACAATAGACACTGGGAAATAAGAACAGGGAGGGACAGAGTGGGCCAGGGTTGGAAAACTACTTATTGGGTCCTATGCTTACTACCTGTGTGATGGGTTCCACTGTACTCCAAACCTCAGCATCCCTCAATATACTCTTGGAAGAAGCCTACACAGGTACCACCTTAATTTAGAATACAAACTAGAAAAAAAGAAACAAACAAACAAAAAAAAACCCAAAAATTTACTATTAAAAAAGTTTACTGTAAGTAGAGAATAGAAATTTCTTTTTAAGATAAAATTTATTGATGTAAAAAAATTGGATTAAACTTGTATAAAGGGCAGAGTTTTGCTAAGAATTTCAAAGCAATTCATTCATTGCAAAAGATGACTTTAATTATTTAATTTTTTTTTTTTTTTGAGACAAGGTCTCACTGTATCACCAGGCTGGAGTGCAGTGGCTCACTGCAACCTCCACTTCCTGGCTTCAAGCAATTCTCCTGTCTTAGCCTCCTGAGTAGCTGGGACTACAAGTGTGCACCACCATGCCCAGCTAATTTTTGTATTTTTAATAGAGACAGGGTTTCCCCATGTTGGCCAGGATGGTCTCGATCTCCTGACCTCATGATCTGCCTGCCTTGGCCTCCCCAAGTGCTGGGATTACAGCATGAGTCACCACACCTGGCCATTGTTTAACCTTTGTACTAATAAAACACTACCTTTCTAAAATCATGTATATGCAGTAGACCAATATTAACTGTATTTTTGTCTGATTACTCTAAACAGCATTACACAGGTGCATCCTCTGTTATCTAAACTTAAAATAAGTAGAAATTTTACTTTATTTATGTGATTATTTTTCTATTTAAGCAAACTTCAAGTTATGTCTAGTCACTAAAAATACTAAAGGCCACATTTTGTAAGTGATACATTATTTGCATGATAATGTTTCTTGTTTAACTTAAACATTATTATTATTTTTACTTATTTTAGATGGAGCTGGACTGTGTAGAACAAATAACTAGAGAAACAAAGAGAAGTATGTTGCCAAAATTTATTAATTACATTTAGGTTTATTTTAGAAATTAAGTGTAAATAACAAATGGCATTCCTTTTCATTGTTTGGTTAGTAGATACTATGTCAAGTATTTTTTTTCTTACACACATCTAATGCAGGATGTGAAAACAAAAACTTTCACAGAGAAGACTGTACTTATGCACCATAAATTCATCATGTTCCATAGCTTAAAAAATTCCCAAGAAGTCTATGCATCTGTTTTTTACTGGCTCTACACTTTCTTAAGTTTTGCCATCGTCATGGAACTGTCAGCCAGCACACTGAAACGATTCTCAGAAAACAAAGGCATCACCAAGTTCTCAGGGTTTTGGTACAGATTGAAGGCCAACAGACCTCAGACTCATTTTGAAATCCTTAGCTGGGCAATAACCCTTCATAAGCAGTCACTTGACAGGTGACATTTTAAATCTCCTATCATTTACTGTGTCATTGGCTTACATCTGTTCTCAGGAAAAGTTCCAAATTTTTCACCATGAAATAAAAACACCCACGTCAATGTGATTCTTGTCAAGTTACTCAGCCTTGTTTTTTGCCACTTACCACACTCTACCCTTTGCTCTAGCACCAAAGTGGAGGAGAGTAGAACGCAGGGCTCTTCCTCATCTCAGGCTCTTTGCCTTCGCCTCTTCCCTCTATCTGGCAAGCTTTTCCTTGTCCTTCAGGTATCAACCTATGTTATCTCCTCCACCAGAAAGCCCATGATATTGACATAAAAGTGGGATAGATGTCCCTTTTGTGTGTTCCAGTAGTGCCCTGCTGTATACCTGTCATGGTATCTATGACACTATGTGGACCTTGCCTACCTGTCTGTTTTTTTAGGTTATAGCATATGACTATTGGGAGGTGGACCATGCCATCTTCATCTTGGAATTCCAGTGCTGGTTCTAGTACCTTAGCACGTGGCTGTTGATTACATGAATGAAGAATGAAAAACCTCTGATATTTAAACACAATAGAATTAATGCCATGTGTAAATTATTTAATAGTAATTTTGTATTGTAAATGTACATAGATATTTCTCATTCTTACTAACTCTGATAAAGTTCTCAACTCTTTAGTATTTAAACTCACATTTAGTTAACTGAAGTGTTTTAGGTAAAGAACATAATTCTTTCTTTTTCTTTCCAGTTGTTGCTGTGTTGAACACTTGCTCCCGTCTACTTACTTCTCTATAATCCACGGGTAAGCCACATCTAATGAAGAGAATGTTTAACCATAAAGTCTTAAGGAAAAATTTTATTATTTAAAAGATTATAAAACTTTATTACTGGGCTGTTTACACAACATTTTAATTGTTTTTCATAAAATATATAACATTACAATCTTTACTGAAGTAGGATGTTTTTGTATCACATGTGTGATGATAATTTATAGGGTAATTTAAATGATGTTTTTTAGCCTCCTTAAGTTTTAAGTGGATCTTGCAAATGAACACCAGTATTATTGAGTTTGACGTACTCAAATTGCCCAAATGTCAGCTGTTTAAACAGCCAAACAACCAAGTCATCATTGATACTTTAGTAAAGGTCATCGAAGGCTTCTTTGCATTTTACAGCTTTTACTACTTAGGGGAGTTAAGGAGTACCTGCCAGGCTTGTCCATGCTAATGTGACAATTTTCTTTTTGTAGTTGAACCGTATTTTGTGGGGAGATACTTTGAGTCTCTGTAAATATCCAGTTACTCCTCAGAACCCACTAGATGTAGCATTTCATGGATGACTTGTGTTTGAACAATTATTACTATGATGGTTGCCAGATGATTATTTTCTTCTCTTCTTTGCTGTACATGGAGAAGTAAAACCAATAAATAACTGAGAAGGGAAAGCTCATGATTCTCATGCTCCCATTCCCCAAGATTAGGCCAGTGGTAGACATTTCAAGCTGACTTCTTGTCTTTTTTATTTGTCTTCATTACTCTGTCAGCACTTTTTTAGTTTCTGGAACAAGATGTTCTAAGCTAATGTTGTGTTTTCTCTGCTCCAGCCATGGAATGAGTGATTTTTCTTAGAAGCAGAGGTGGAGCCACTGAGGAAGCACAGGCGAGCGCTCCCCAGCACGTGCTCACTGGTCCCCAACAGAACAACCGCTGCCGCATCCATGAGGTACCAAGAAACTAGCAAAGGGCCTTCTGGCTGTCTGGGCACAATCCTCATGTGGTCCCTGGCTCAGCCTCAAGGGTTCTGCATTAGTCTTCCTGTAGCCTCTGTGCTGTGTCTGTAGATCGGGACTCTGTGAGTAGGGCCCTGGGATGCCCAACAGCACAAGATGTCTCATCTGCCAAATGTCCCTGCCTTCCTCCCACTCTGACACTCAGGAATAGGCTACATGGCATGTCCAGGCAGTGCCAGGCCACCTCACTATCTCCTTTGAGATTGGCCCAGAGGGCTTTTGGGGTGAGTGTGGAGCTGGGCACCTGGAGCCTGAGGCCAGCTGTCTCTCCCTCTGTCTTGGAGGAAAAGCCATGTC
This sequence comes from Pan troglodytes, assembly GCF_028858775.2. Classification (NCBI taxonomy): domain Eukaryota; kingdom Metazoa; phylum Chordata; class Mammalia; order Primates; family Hominidae; genus Pan; species Pan troglodytes. The sequence continues at coordinate 55,283,163 of NC_072409.2, read as the reverse complement.
CCAAAAAAACCCCCAGGGCCTGACCTCTGGGCACACATACAGGGAGGGAGGGTCTGTGGGCTGAGGGGGGCATTGTAACGAGACTTTGAGCACGCTGCTCAGGGGCCTGGTCAGTGGACCATGCTCAGAGATGACCTGGTCATCAGGACCTAGTCAGTTGGGACCTGGTTAGTGGTGGCCTCCTCAGTAAAGGCCTCATCAGTGGGGACCTGGTGACCTAGTCATTGGAAGCCCGGTTCATGGGGACCTGGTCAGTGATGGTCTTCTTAGTGAGGCCTGATGGGTTGGAACATAAACAATGAAAAACTGGTTGGTGGGGCCTATACAGTATACTAGGGGCCTGGTCAGTGTGGGGCCTTAGTGGCTTGGAGCCTCGTCAGTGAGGGCCTGGTCAGAGGGGGCTCGGTCAGCTGGGGACTGATCCAAGGAAAATTGTTCAGTGGGGGTCAGGTGAGCAGCGACCTGGTCAATTGTGGTCTTGTCAGTGGGAACCTGGTCAGTGGGGACCAGGTCAGTGGGAAATTGGTCAGTGAGGTCTGGCCTATGAGGCCTATTAAGTGTGAGCCTGGTTAGGAAGACATGGTCAGTGGGGACTTGGTCAGTGGGAACTGGTAAATGGAGGAGTGGTCATTAGAGGCCTCATCAGTGGGAAACTGGTCCTGGGCGGCTGGTCAGTAGGAACCTGGCCAGCTGGCCACTGTGTGACCTCAGGCAGGGGGTTTGTCTGTGGAGTCTCCTTGCCTCCATCTGCAGGGAAGGTGAGTCAGGGCACCTTGGAGGGTGGCTGGAAAGAGAAGGTGAGAAGATGTGTTGAATCCAGCACCACTTGGCAGACCTACAACTTTACACATGACTTGTGTTCCACCTAGAGGGGGTGCCAGCCCTCTCTGCTGTGCCTGGTGCCCCTCCTCTCTCTGCATCCCCAGGACCACCATGGGTGGGGAAGGCAGAGATTGGGGAGCACCTGTAGAAGCTCTAATGCTGGCCATGAGCCCTCAGTGATGACCTGGGTGCACCTGTGAGTGGAGAAGCTAGGCCTGGCCAGAGAAGCAAGAGAAACACACACACACATATGTGCGCACACACACACAGGCACACACACATGCACAAACACACTGCATCCACACATGTCAGTTCAGGGGATAGAGGACACTGACTCTGGGCCCTGTTGACCCATGCAGGCTCCCATTGTGGTGGGTTGTGTCACCCCACAATGTCACTGTTGCTGAGCCCCCATCGCCTCTGTGTTGTGGAGCAGTTAGAGACACACTGTGGTGTCTTGAGTGGCTCTGCGTGAAGGACCGTTTTCTAGGTGAGAGGCACATCTCAACACAGCTGACTGATCAGACTCAGGTGAGTGGGACCTGCTCTCTTCTCTTCCTCCTAGCTTAAGGACAGTTGCTATCAAGTGGGTGGTTTTGGCCTCTGGGCAGCTACTGAGGGTAATCCCTGAACACTCACCGGATGCCTATTCTGTGCTGACAGTCATCTCGTTCATCCTCGCAGCAATTCCATTCTGCATCTTTTCTGGTCACCCCCGTGATTACCCAGGACAACCCCATCAGGCCCTCTCACCCAGGCCCAGTCCAGCTCCATGATAACCAAGACGCAGGTCCAGAGACAACCGCCCTGCATGGTGCCTGCATCTGACCCCCCTTGGTGGGTAGTGACCAGCACAACATGGAAGAAGCCAGGGCAGCATGCAGCCAGCTGCCCTGCAGCCCCAGATGGCTCCTAGGCCTTGGGAAGTCATTCTCAAAGGGGAAGCTGGTCATTTTGAGGTCCCTGGAGGGAAGGGTGAATGTGTCATCCCAACAGCCCTGGAAGCCAGCAGCATGCCATACATCTTACCCAACCTGTGTGACAGAGGCCCCCTCCTGGGGCACAAGTCCCATACCTAAAGGGTCCTGTCCCAGTTGAACCTCATCCTGAGCCCTGGGAGGGGAGGAGCACCATGGGCCTCCCTGCAGCAGCCAGGATTACCACCCAGGGGACTCAGCCTTCTGTGGCCCTGGCCAGACTTAGAATTTGGCCCAAGACAAGACAAGCTCACTCGGAGCAGCTTGTCAGTACCCGGGGCCTGTGCATGCCAAGTAAGTCCAAGCTGGCTCAGAGCAACCAGCCACCTCTGCAAGGGTGTACCAGGAGCAGGTGGACCAGCCACCAACCTCACCCACTCAAGGAAAGAGGGATGGCCAGGTTCCCACACCCCGAGTGACCACCACCTGACAGCTGATGGAGTGGAGGCCTGAGGAAAAGCAGATGGCACTGGGGCCCTACCTCCAGGGCAGAGTAACTGATTTACCCTGACTGGCAGCAAGTGAGGTTGGTGGCTGGTCCACCTGCTCCTGGCACACCCTTGCAGAGGTGGCTGGTTGCTCTTTGAGCCAACTTGGCCTTGCCTGGCATGCACAAGCCTCAGTTCAACAACTGTGCTGCAAATGGAGCCACATAGAGGAAATGAGCAGCAGGCTCAGGAGCAGGGTTTGCGCTGCCTTTGGGGCTCCAATCCATGCATCAGGGCTCCTACAGCACTGTGGGCTTCTTGGGTGCCAAGAGGCAGACCACAGGCCCTCTTGAGGAGGATTCTATGTTCAAGTGCAGAAAGGGCCCAATCTGGTGGATGAACCACACGGCCAGCTTCTGGGTGCAGGCACAGTGCCACATCTTCCATCACTTCCTGATGTGCCACACCAGCACTGAAGAGACAGCCTGGAGACAGGGCAAGCGGAAGGCTGAGAAGGATGAGATGGTGAGTGCCAGATTCTCCCTGGCTCTGAGCCCACTTCCAGGGTGACACTCAAACTTTAGGAGTGGGAGAGCAAGATTGACAGCTTCAAATGCTTCACCAAGAAGATGGACAACAGGGCACTCGGCTCAACTTCACAGCCAATGAGTTGACATGCAAGCAGGTGATGGTGACAGGCTTTAAGAAAGAGCATCAGAAGGCTGCCAGTTCTTCAGCCTCAGCCAGGCCTTGGAGCTGGACCAGCCCATCCACTTCACCACAGATGCCTTCAACACTGTCAGTGAGCTCTTTGCCAATCATCCCAGGCAGAACCTGGACCCAGTCATGGACCTGTTAGTGCTGTCTCAGGGACACCAGACCAACATCCTGAACATCATCCACATACACAAGCAAGTTGTTAACAAAGTCGCGGAGGGCAGGCAACATGTGGCAGAAGGGAAGATAGAGATGCAGAGGCTGATGACATCAGAATCACAGGAACAGGGATTCTTTCACCACTTCAGTGGAAATTCACCACTTCCATCCAATTTGAATGAGAGACATGAAATCACAGATGCAGCATTTCTTGCAACAAGAGATACTATTTTTTCAAAAATCATCCAGGAATTGATAGTGTTGACTAGATATTTGATTGTGGACTGTTTACAGTTCAAGGATACTTTCTACACAGAATAATAACGCTAGCAAGGAGCTAGTGCCAGCTATCTGTGGTAGCACAAGGATGGTTTTGTGCTCAACTGAAATCCAGCTGAATACAGAATTGTGTAGGAAACAGTTAATATGTTGACAGAATAGAAACAGTAGCAAACATGAACTAAATCATGCCATGAATGCCTAAACTACCATTGTAACTTTTGGAAGAATGATAATACCACTTTACTGCTTTTTGAAGTATGAATATTTTAGTGTATATGCTGTAGACCACAAACCCTATAAAGAGTCCCAAATAAGTTGGCTGGATAAAGCCTGCTGTGCATGTCTTTATACTCAAAGACTGATGATGCAATTCGAATATGTGTCCCCACCAAATCTCATATTTAATTATATTTCCTAATGTGGAAGATGGATCCTGGTATAAGGCAATTGATTTATGAAGGCAAATTTCTCATGAATGGTTCAGCACCATCCCCTTGTACCATCCTCACAATCATGAGTGACTTCTCGTGAGATCTGGCCACTGAAAACTCTATGTCACCTCCCTACTCTGCGTGTTTTCCTCTTGCCATGTGAGACAACTCACTCTTTCTTTGCCTTGTGCAAAGATTGAAAGATTTCTGAGGCCTCCCAGAATCAGAAGCCCTGTGCTTCCTGTCCACCCTGCAGAACCATGAGCCAATTAAACCTCTTTTTCAAAATGAATCAAACAGAAAATGGCAAATGACGATTGCAGCATTGCTATAAAGATACCTGAAAATGTGGAAGCAGCTTTGGAACTAGGTAATGGGCAGAGGTTGGAAGAGTTTGGAGGGCTCAAAAGAAGACAATGAGAAAATTTTTGGACTATCTTAGAGACTGGTTAAATGGTTGTGATAAAAATCCTGGCACAAGCATGGATAGTGAAGGCCAGGCTGAGGAGGTCTCAGATAGAAATAAGAAGCTTTCTGGAAAAGGTCTTCCTTTTGAATATGGAAAGCTTACACAATGCCTGTACCATCATTATACGTTAGAAGCTGTGAACTTGCTTTTTATTTCAGAGGCTCATAGGAAAAAGAGACTGTAGCCTTGACTCAGATGGGATTTTGGACTTTGTAAGTTTGAGTTAATGCTGAAATGAGTTAAGACTCATTCTGGCAAGGCATGATTGTATTTTGCAATGCGAGAAGGACATGATATTCGTGGGATCAGGGACAGAATAATATGGTTTGTCTCTGTGTCCGTATCAAAACCCATGTGGAATTATACTCCCTAATGTTAGAGGTGGGGCCTAGGTGGAAAAAGATTTAGTTATAAAAGGGTGCGGGTAGGTTCTCCACGAATGATAAAGGACCATCACCTTGATGCTGTCCTCCTGATAGCGAGTGAGTTCTCATGAGATCTGATTGTTTAAAAGGCTGTGGAACCTCTTTCCTCACTCTGTCTTCCTCCTACTCCTGCCTTAGGAGATATCTCATTGTCTTGGCTTTTGGTATAATTAGGAGGCTTCTTGATTCCTCCCAGAAACGGAAGACACTATGCTTCCTTCACAGCTTGCAAAACCATGATTCAATTAAACCTCTTTCATTAAAAATAATAGAGAAAATTAGAACTGCAGAGAGAGCTGTGAAATGTCTTCAAGGCCTTTTTCCCTTTGTCTTGGCTATTAGCACAGGGCTTCTTTATATGCAAATTTCTGAAGTCTTCTTGAATTTTTCCCCTTAAATGGGGTTTTGTGTTATTGCTACATAGCCAACCTGCTATAGAGATACCTGAAAAAGTAGAAGCAGGCTCAGTAGTGGGTAGCAAACAAAGATTGGGAGGGTTTGGAGGGATTAGAGCATGACAGAAAGATGAGGGAGAGGGAGGAAGTGATTTAATCATGGATAGGCAGGGGTGGGTGTGGATGGAAAAAGGGGTGGGTAGGCTGGGAATGAGTAGGCTGGCTGTAGGGTTGTGGGAGATTCGTGGGTAGTAGGAAGGGGGAGTAGCGTGCTGCAGAGGCAGAGCCTCATGTAAAACCATTACTAGGGCAGTGCACCTGTGGCTTTGCAGGTTTGAGCCCCCATGGCTGCTCTCATGGACTGGACTAGTGTTCAGTGCCTGTAGCTTTTCCACACTGAGGGTGCAAGCTGTTGGTGGGTCTCTGAATCTGGGGTCTGGAGGGTGGTAGCCCTGTGTGGGGGCTCCAAGTCCGTATTTTCCTTCTGCACTGCCCTAGTAGAGGTTTCCCAAGAACTCTGCATCTGCAGCAGGCTGCTGCCTGGAAACAGTGGGAGGTGGGGGTGGGAGGCAGATCCTTCACCAATGGTTAAGCACCATCTTCTTGATGCTGACCTAGTAACAGTGAGTTTGTTATGCCCAGACCGTTTGTTCCCCAAAGAAGACCACCAGAGTCCAGAGTCAAAGCCAAGTGGCAAGGATCTTTACTACAAGTTCGAACCTGGTCCCTCCATTTCACCGCATACAAGAGGGCCCCGAACAATGCGAGTGTTTGCTTTTTTATAGCCTGAAAGTTACAGGGGAACAAAGGAATTCTTTTGGTTCCCGCTCTTTCAGTAAAACTTTGAACGGCTGTCCCCTCATCTGTCCCCTTATCGGAGACTTTCCTGGTGGTGTTTGTACTGGGCTTGTTTGTTTTGAGCCCGGGGAAAGTTTAAGAGATATATGGTGATATGTGGTGGGATGGGAGGATGGGATGTGTTTGTACTGGGCTTGTTTGTTTTGAGCCCGGGGCTGAGGAATGTGCACGGCTCTTTTCAAGTTCTTAGGAGATCTGGTTATATAACAAGGTGTGGCACCTCTTTCCTCTCTCAGTCTTGCTTCTACTCCTGCCATATGAAACATCTCCTTGCCCCTTGGCCTTCTGGTATGGTTGTGAGGCTCCCTGAGACGTCCCAGAAGCAGAAGCTGCTCTGCCTCCTTTACAGCCTGCTGAACCATGAGCCAATTAAACCTCTTTTCTTTATGATCATACAGAAAATTAGTGCTATGAAGTGGAGCTATGAAGTGCCTTCAAGGCCCTTTCCCCTTTTCTTGGCAACCAGCACTCAGCTTCTTTTCATGCAAATATCTGGAGCCTTCATGAATTTTCCCCCTGAAAGTGGACTTTTCTTCTTTTACCACACTGCCAGGTTGTGATAAAGATAGCTGACAATGTAGAACCAGGTTCAGAAGTGGGTAAAAGACAGAGGTCAGGAGAGTTGGGAAAGCTTGGAAGACAGCAAGATGAGGAAAATTTGACCACTGTAGAGAATTGTTAAATACTTGCGATCAGAAGGCTGACAGAAGGATAAACACTGAAGTTCAGACTTAAAAGGTCTCAGATGAAAATTAGGAATTTCCTGTGAACAGGAGCCATGGTTACATTTGATTGGCCTTAACAAAGAACGTGGCTGCACGGTGACCCTGCCCTGGACATCTATGAAACTATGAATTTAGGGGTGATGATTTAGGATGTATCTGGTGGAATGAACATCTAGGCAGCCTAGCGAGGTGTCCTGTCTGCATTGAATAGCCTGTGTTCTTATGTGTGACCTAAGAAATGACTTCAAGTTGGAACTTCTATTGAAATGAGAAGTGGAGACCTAAAGTTTGGAAAATCTGCAGCCTGGCCAAGTGGTCAAAAAGAAAAGCTGATTTTCTGGGGGAAAATTGAAGAAGGCTTAGAGTATCTGCATAAAAAGAAGCCCAGTGCAAATAGCCAAGACAATGGGAAAGAGGCCTCGAAGGCATTTCACAGTCCTCTGCAGCAGCCCTTGCTGTCACAGGCCCTAAGGCCTGGCAGAGAAGAATGGTTTCCTGGGGAAGCTTCATGGCCCCATTGCTGTGTGCACCCTCAGGCCACTGCTGGCTGCATCCCTGCAGTTCCAGCTCCAGCCATGGCTCAAAGATGCACAGGTACAGCTTGGGTTACCGCTTCAGAAGTGGCTCTAAGCCTTGATTGTTTCCATATAGTGTTAAGCCAGCAGATATACAGAGTAAGAGACTAGAGGCTTGGGAGCCTCTGTCTAGACTCCAGAAGATGCACAGAAATGCCTGGATGTCCAGGAAAGAAGCTTTTCCAAGAGGCAGGGCCTCCTGGGAAACCTCTACGAGGGGAGCAAAGAAGGGACATATAGGATTGAAGCCCCCATACAGGGAGGCATCATTCTCCAAACCCCAGATTCATAGACCCACAAACAGCTTGCACCCTCAGTATGGAAAAGCTACAGGCACTCAACACCAGCCCTGTCCATGACGGCAGCTACAGGGGCTGAACACTGCAAAGCCACAGGTGCAGATCTGCCCAAGGCCTAGGAAGCCCAGCCCTCACACCCCTGTGCCATGGATGTGGGACAGGGATTCAAAAATGATGATTCTGGAGCTGTAGGATTGAGTGACTGGCCGGCTGGGTTTTGGACATTTATGTATCCTATGAATCCCATCTGTGTTTTGTGCTTCTTTCCAGCAATTTTTTTTCTATTGGTTGAGAATGCTTACCCATTGCCTGTACAATCATTGTAGCTTGGAAGTAGTTAAGTTGCTTTATAATTCACAGACTCATGGCAGAAGGGACTGTAGACTTGTCTCAGATAAGACTTTGGGCTTTGGATATTTGAGTAAATGCTGTAATGAGTTAAGATTTGGGGGACTGTAGGGAAGGCATCATTGTATTTTGCAATGTGAGAAAGACATGAGATTTGGGGGACCCGGGACAGAGTAATATGATTTGGCTCTGTACCTCTCCCAAAACTCATGTGGAATTTTAATGGGGAATGTTAAAGGTGGGGGCTGGTGGAAGGTGATTTAATCATGGTGGAGAGTGGAGGTTGGATTGGGGGGATGGGGAGAGTTGGAGGGTATTGGGGTGGGGAGAGTTGGGGGGGATTGTGTTTGGGTTTATGGGTAAAAGGCAGGAGTGGGGGTGGATCCTTCACAAATGGGTAAACACCATCTCCTTAATGCTGCCCTTCTGAGAGTGAGTTCTATTCATGATTTTGGAGCTGTGAGATTGAATGAACAGTGTCCTGCTGGGTTTTGGATGTGCATTGGGCCTGTGGTCCCACTTGTGTTATTTTTCTTGGAAATTTCTTCCCTTTGGATTGAGAAAACTTACCCAATACCTGTACCATCATTGTACCTTGAAAGAAATGAATGCCCTTTTAACTTCAGGGCCTCATAGGCAGAAGAGACTGTAGCCTGGTCTCAGATGAGACTTTTAACTTTTCACATTTGAGTTAGTGTGGGAATGAGTTAAGGCTTTTGGAAACTTTTGAAAAGATGTGATTGTATTTTACTGTGTGAGAAGGACATGGGATTTGGGGGGGGTCAAGGTCAGCATAATATGATTTGGCTGTGTGCCTCTAGAAAAACTCACATGGAATTTTAATCCCAAATGTTGGAAGTGGGGCCTGGTGGGAGATTATTTAATCATGGATGGGAGGTGTGGGGGTGGAAGAAAAAAGGGGCGGGTAGGGTGGGGAACAGTATGCTGGCTGTAGGGTGGTCGGAGGGTGGTGGGTAGTAGGAAGGGGGAGTAGCCTGCTGCAGAGGTAGAGGCTCATGGAAAACTTCTACCAGGGCAGTGCACCTGTGGCTTTGCAGGCTTTAGCCCCCATGGCTGCCCTTATGGGCTGGGCTGGTATTGAGTGTCTATCGCTTTTCCAAACTGAGGGTGTGAACTGTTGGTAGGTCTACGAATCTGGGGTCTAGAGGATGGTGGCCTCCTGCAGAGCGACTCAAAGCCCTTGTTTTCCTTCTGCACTGCCACAGAACAGGATTTCCAAGAGGCTCTGCCTCTGCAGCAGGCTTCTGTCCGGAAACAGTAGGGGGTGGAGGTGTGTTGGGGGGTGGATCCTTCACCAGTGGTTAAGCACCATCTTCTTGATGCTGACTTAGTGATAGTGAGTTCTCATGAGATCTGGTTGTATAACAGGCGGTGGCACCTCTTTCCTCTGTGAGTCTTGCTCCTACTCCTGCCGTATGAAACATTTCATTGCTGCTTTCCTTCTGGTATGATTGGGAGGCTTCCTGAGTCTTCCCAGAAGCAGAAGCCACCATGCTTTCTTTACAGCCTGAAGACCCATGAGCCAATGAATCCCCTTTTCATTATGACCACACAGAAAATAAGTACTGCAAAGTGGAGCTATGAAATATCTTCAAGGACTTTTCCTCATTGTCTTGGCTGTTAGCACTGGGCTTCTTTGTAATGCAAATATCTGAAGCCTTCTTGAAGTTTCCCCTGGTGGAGAGTGGAGGTTGGATGTGTGGGAAGGGGAGGGTTGGAGGGTATTGGGAGGGTGGGGAGAGTTGTGGGGGATTGTGTTTGGGGTTACAGGTGAGAGACAGGAGTGCCAGGCTGCAACAAAGATAGCTGAAAATGTAAAGCGGTTCAGAAGTGGGTAACACCAGAGGTTGGAGAGTTTGGAGAGCTTGAAAAAAGACAGGAAGATGAGGGAAAGTTTGGACCATTGTAGAGACTTGTTAAATAATTGTGATTAAAACGCTGACAGAAGGAAGGACAGGGAAGGCCAGGGAAGGCCAGGCTTACAAGATCTCAGATGAAAATGAGGAACTTACTGGGAACAGGAGCCACGGTTACTTTTGTTTTGCTGTAGCAAAGAATGTGGCTGCAGGGCGACCTTGCCCTTGAGATCTGTGAAACTTTGAACTTGAGGGTGATGATTTAGTGCATATCTGGTGAAATGAACCTCTAGGCACCATAGCACAAGAGGGATCCTGTCTGCATCAAACAGTCTGTGCTGTTATGTGTGACCAAGGAAATGACCTCAAGTTGGAACTTATATTTAAATGATAAGCAGAGCTCAAAAGTTTGGAACATTTGCAGCCTGGCCAGGTGGTCAAAGAGAAAAGCTGATTTTCAGGGGGAAAATTCATGAAGTCTCCAGAAATTTGCATAAAGTGGAGGCCAATGCTAATAGCCAAGACAATTGTGGGGAAAAGGCTTGGAGGCATTTCAGAGATGTTTGCAGCAGCCCTTGCTGTCACAAGCCTTGGGACCTAGGAGAGAAGAATGGTTTCCTGGGCCAGCCCCATGGCCCTGCTGCTGTGTGTGGCCTCAGGACACTGCTGCCTGCATCCCAGCAGCCCCAGCTCCTGCTCCGATCTTGGCTGAAAGATGCACAGGTACAGCTTGGGTCACTGCCTCAGAGGGTGCAAGCTATAGGCCTTGATTGCTTCTACATAGTGTTAAGCCAGTGGGTCCACGGAGCACTAGTCTAGAGACTTGGGAGCCTCCATATATATTTCAGAAGATGTATGAAAATGCCTGGTGTCCAGACAGAAGGCTGCCCAAAAAGCAGAGTCTCATGGGAAACCTCTACTTGGGCAGTGCAGAAGGAAAATATGAGGTTGGATCCCCCACACTGGAGGCCACCATCGTGCAGACCCCAGATTCATAGACCCATCAAAAGCTTCGTACCCTCCATGGGTTAAAAACTTCAGGCACTCAACACCAGCACAGCCGATGAGGGCAGCTGTGGGGGCTGAACACTGCAAAGCCACAGGTGCAGAGCTGCCCAAGGCCTTGGGAGCCCACCCTCACGCCCTTGTGCCCTGGATGTGGGACAAGGATTTAAAAGGGATGACTTTGGAGCTGTAGGTTTGAATAAGTGGCCTGCTGAGTTTCAGAATTTCGTGGGACCTGTAAGTCCTGTTGGTGTTTTGTTCTTCTCTCTGGCAAAAATCTTCCTTTTGGGTGGAGATTCTTACTCAATGCCTGGACAATCGTACCTTGGAAGTGGTTAACCTGCTTTGTATTTCAGAGGCTCAGGGGCAGAAGAGACTGCAGCTTTGTCTCAGTTGAGACTTTGGGCTTCAGACATTTGAGTAAATGCTGGAATGAGTTAAGACCTTGGGGGTCTTATCCAAGACGATGGGGAGAAGTCACTGAAGGCATTTCATAGCTTAACTTCACAGTACTAATTTTTTGTGTGTTCATAACAAAAAGGGGTTTAATTGGCTTATAGTTCTGCAGGCTAAAAAAAGCATAGTGGCTTGGGGAAATGGCAGGTAATGCATCATTTCATTTTGCAAAGTGAGAAGGATGTGAAATCTGGGTAGGCAGGGACAGAATGATAAGATTTGGCTGTGTGTCCCTACAGAAACTTATCTGGAATTTTAATTGGAAATCTTAAAAGTGGGGCCAAGTTGAAGGTGATTTAATCATGGAGGGCAGTGGGGGTTGAAAGGTGGGGATTGGGGAGCATGGGTGGATTTTGGTGGAGGTGAGGGGTGAAAGGTAGGGGTGGAGGCAGGATCCCTCACAAATGGTTAAACACTATCTCCTTAATGTTTTCCTCATGATGGTGAGTTCTCGTGATGGTTTTGGAGCTGTGAGATTGATGGATACTGGCCTTCTGGGTTTTGGACTTGCGTTGGCCCTGTCATCTCATTTGTGTTATTTTCCTGGCAAACCTCTACCCTTTGGATTGAGAAAACTTGCCCAATGCCTCTACCATCATCGTACCTTGAAAGAAAAGAACTCCCTTTTAAATTCAGGGACTCATAGGCAAAAGGGACTGTATCCTTTTCTCAGGTGAGATGTTGAACTTTTTACATTTGAGTTAACGTTGAAATGACTTAAGACTTTCAGCAACTTTTGAAAAGGCATGATTGTATTTTACTCTGTGAGAAGGATATGATATTCAGGGGATCAGGGTCAGAATAATATGGTTTAGCTGTGTATCCCTACCTAAACTCATGTGGAATTGTAATCCTGAATGTTGCAGGTGGGGCCTGGTGGGAGGTGATTTATTCATGGATGGGAGAGGGGTGGGGTTGGAAGTACAAAGAGGTGGGTTAGGTGGGGAGGAGTAGGTTGGCTGTAGGGTGGTGTGAGGGTGGCATGTTGTGGGAGGGGAGTAGCCTGCTGCAGAGGCAGAGGCTCATGGGAAACCTTACTAGGGCAGTGCACCTGTGGCTTTAGCCCCCATGGCTGCTCTCATGGGCTAGGCTGGCGTTTAGTGCCTGTAGCTTTTCCATACTGAGGGTGCGGGCTGTTGGTGCATCTATGAATCTGGGGTCTGGAGGATGGTGGCCTCCTGCATAGGGGCTCCAAACCCATATTTTCCTTCTGCACTGCCCTAGTAGAGGTTTTCCAAGAGGCTCTGCCTCTGTCTCAGGCTTCTGCATGGAGACAGTGAGGGGTGGATACGGGGTGGGGGGCAGATCCTTCACCAATAGTTAAGCACCATCTTTGTGATGCTGATTTCCTCATAGTGAGCTCTCATGAGATCAAGTTGCATAACAGGATATAGCTTTAGATAACATGAATATTTGGCCACTTCTACTTTGAATCACAATGTAAACAGAATTAATAATTCTGTTGAATTATACACACAGTTAAGTTTATGAAACCAATTTAAATTAGTTAACCATTTTCTCATATTACTGGATTCAGAAAAGCTCTAACTTATTCAGTCATCTGTTATTAGCATGTCAAATTTCCCCAACTTTAAATCATGATTGCTAAACTACAGGAAAGTCAACTACAGCAAAGAGCAAACTCTCCCATTTGGTAACAATTGAAAGGCAGGGCAGCACAATACAATTCATTCCAATAAGTTTTCATATCACTTCAAAATATCAGGATAGTCCAGAATCAATGTATAACTTGAGGCAATTTTTGTATTCTGTTTACAGCAATATAATTTCATAAGAGTTCTTTGGTGAAAAGCAAATCGTGGTGTTAGAGAAAAAACAAAATTTCACTTCATTTTTTAGCTAACTTCAGACTCATCCATCTAGAAGAAACATATTCAAGGTATTCCGAAATAATAAAAACCTCAAACTGCATCATAGTTGGCATCTTGACATTTAATACATTGAAAATCACAACATATGAAATGTCTAAGACAGTAAACACAGTAAATAATCATTCAATTCTTTATTCAAATATAAATAATATTCATGTTTAACCAATGTAGAAATTACAAATATATGTAATTACATAAAAAAAGAAAAAGGATATGGCACCTCTTTCCTCTCGCTGTCGTGCTTCTGCTCCTGCTATATGAAACATTTCATTGCCGCTTGGCCTTCTGGTATGGTTGTGAGGCTTCCTGAGTCCTCCTAGAAGCAGAAACAACTATGCTTTCTTTACAGCCCAAAGAACTGTGAGTCAATTAAACCTCTTTTCTTTATGTATATACAGAAAATTAATGCTGCAAAGTGAAGATATGAAATGCCTTCTAGGCCTTTCCCGCAATCTCTTGGCTGTTAGCACTGGTTTTTTTAATGCAAATATTGGAGGCCTTCTTGATTTTTCCCTTGATAATGGACCCTTCTTCTTTTACCACATTGCCAGGCTGTGACACAGATAGCTGACAATGTAGAAGCCAGTTCTGAATTGGGTAATGGCCAGAGGTTAGAGAGTCTGGAGGATGGTAACCTCTTGTGTGGGGCCACCAAGCCTTTTTTTGTGTGTTTTGTTTTTTTTCTGCTCTGTCCTAGTAGAGGTTTTCCTAGTGGCTCTGCCTCTGCCTCAGGCTTCTGCTTGGAAACAGTGGGGGTTGTGGGTGGTAGGGGGCAGATCTTTCACCAGTGGCTCCACCAATGGTTAAGCATTCTTGATGCTGACCTTGTGTTAGAGAGTTCTCAGGAAATCTGGTTGTATAACAGGGTGTGGCACCTTTTTCCTCTCTCTGTCTTGTTTCTACTTCTGCCATATAAAACATACCATTGGTGCTTGGTCTTCTGGTATGATTGGGAGGCTTCCTGAGTCCTCCCAGATGCAGAAGCCTCTATGATTTATTTAAAGCATGCAGAACCATGAGCCAGTTCAACCTCTTATCTTTCTGATTATACAGAAAATTAGTGCTGTGAAATGGAGCTATGAAATGCCTTCAAGGCCTTTTCCTTATTTTCTTGGCAATGAGCACTCGGCTTCTTTTCAGGCAAATATCTGAAGCCTGCCTGAATTTTTCTCCTGAAACAGACTTTGCTTCTTTTACCACATTGCCAGGCTGCAACAAACATAGCTGAAAATGTAGAAGCAGGTTGAGAAGTGTGTAACGGCCAGAGGTTGGAGAGTTTGGAGGTGTTGGAAGAAGACAGGAAGATGTGGAAAAGTTTGGACCAGTGTAGAGACTTGTTAAATAGTTATAATTAAAAAGATGACAGAATGATGGACAGTGATGGCCAGGCTTAGAAGGTCTCACATGAAAATGAGGAGCTTGCTGGGACGAGGAGCCAAGGTCACTTTTGTTTTGCCTTAGCAAAGAACGTTACTGCACGATGCCCTTAACCTGGAGATCTGTGAAACTTTGAACTTGAGAGTGATGATTTAGAGTGTATCTGGTGGAATGAACTTTTAGGCAGCAAAGCTCAAGAGATGTCTGGTCTGTGCCAAACACCCTGAGGTCTTATATGTGACCAAAGAAGTGACCTCAAGGTGAAACTTATATTTAAATGAGACGGAGAGCTTAAAAGTTTGGAAAATTTGCAGGCTGGCCAAGTGGTCAAAAAGAAAAGCTGATTTTTGGTGGGAAAGTTCAAGAAGATTTCAGAAATGTGCATAAAATGGAATTGAGTGCTAATAGCCAAGACAATGATAAAAAGGCCTTGAAGGCACTTCAGAGACTTTTGCAGCAACCCTTGCTGTCACAGGCCCCCAGGCCTGGGAGAAAAGAATGATTTCCTTATCCAGTCCCATGGCCCTGCTGCTGTGTCCATCCTCAGGACACTGCTGGCTGCATACCTGAAGCTGCAGCTCCAACCATGGCTGACAGATACAAAGGTACATCATGGGTCACTGCTTCAGAGGGTGCAAGCTGCAAGCCTTGGTGGCTTCCACATAGTGTTGAGCCAGCAGGTGCACAAACGCCAAGACTAGAGGCTCAGAATCCTTCATGTAGACTACAGAGGATTTACAGAAAAACCTGGGTGTCCAGGTCGAAACTATTCAAAGAGGCAGAGCCTCATGGGAATCCTTTACTAGGGCAGTATGGAAGGATATAGGGTTGGAACCACCACACAGGGAGCACCATTCTGAAACGTCAGATTCATAGACTCACTAACATCTTGCATCCTCATTGTGGAAAAGCTACAGGTGCTCAAAACTAGCCCAGCCCATGAGGGCAATTGTAGGGGTTAGACCCTGCAAAGCCACAGGTTCAGAGCTGCCCAAGGCCTTGGGAGCCCAGCCCTCACACCCTTGTGCCCTGGATGTGGGACAAGGATTTAAAAAGGATGATTTTGGAGCTGTAGGTTTGAATAACTGGCCTGCTGGGTTTTGGAATGTCATGGGAACCTGTAAGACCCGTTTGTGTTTTGTTCTTCCCTCTGGCAAAAAATCTTCCTTTCGGGTGGAGGTTCTTACTCAATGCCTGGACAATCGTACCTTGGAGGTAATTAACTTGCTTTGTATTTCAGAGGCTCAGGGGCAGAAGGGATGGCAGTCTTGTCTCAGAAGAGACTTTGGGCTTTGGACATTTCAGTAAATGCTGGAATGAGCTAAGACATTGGGAAACTGTAGAGTAGGCATCATTGTATTTTGCAGTGTGAGAACAACATGAGATACGGGGGGTCAGGGTCAGAATAATACGATTTGGCTCTGCATCCCTACCAAACTCATTTGGAATTGTAATGGTGAATGTTAAATGTGGGGCCTGGTGGGAGGTGATTTATTCATGGAGAAGAGTGGGGGGTTGGAGGTAGGGGTGTGGGGGTAAAAGGTAAGGGTAGGGGGGCAGATCCTTCACAAATGTTTAAACACTATCTCAATGCCGCCTGCGTGATAGTGAGTTCTCTTGATGATATTTGCAGCTGTGAGATTGAGTGAATCCTGTCCCGCTGAGTTTTGGACTTGTGTTGGGCCTGTGGGCACGTTTGTGTTACTTTTATGGGAAATTTCTTCCCTTTGGACTGAGAAAGCTTACCCAATGCCCGTACCATCATTGTACCTGGAAAGAAAAGAACTCCATTTTAAATTCAGGGACTCATAGGTAGAAGAGACTGTAGCCTCGTCTCAGGAGAGACTTTGACTTTTTTTACATTTGGAATGAGTTAAGACTTTTGGAGATTTTTGAAAAGTCATGATTGCATTTTGCTCTGTGATAAGGACATGAGATTCTGGGATATCAGGGTCAGAATAATATGGTTTGGCTGTGTGTCCCTATGAATCTCATGCGGAATTGTAATCCCTAATGTTGAAGCGGGTGACTCAATTATGGACAGGAGGTTGGTGGTGGTGGAAGGTAAAAGGGATGGGTAGGATTGGGAGGAGTGGGTCGGCAGTAGGGTGGTGGGAGGGTGGGTGGTAGTAGGAAGGAGGAGTAGCCTGCTGCAGAGTGAGGGACTCATGGAAAACCCTCTACTAGGGCAGTGCACCTGTGGTTTGCAGGGTTTAGCTCCTCAGCTGTTCTCATGCGCGGGACTGGTATTGAGGGCCTGTAGCTTTTCCTCACTGAGGGTGCCAGCTGTTGGTGGGTCTGTGAATCTGGGGTCTGGAGGTTGGTAGCCACCTGCGTGGGGGCTCCAAGCCCATATTTTCTTTCTTTACTTCCATAATAGAGGTTTTCCTAGAGGCTCTGCATCTGCAGGAGGCTTCTGCCTGTAAACAGTGGGAGTTGGGGTGTGAGTCAGATCTTTCACCAATGTTTAGGCACCATCTTCATGATGGTGACCTGGTGATAGTGAGTTTTCATGAGATCTGGTTGTATAATAGGGCATGACACCTTTTCCCTCTCTCATGCTTGCTCCTGCTCCTGGCATATGAGACATCTCATTGCCCCTTGACATTCTGGTGTGATTGGGAGGCTTTCTGAGTCCTCTGAGATGCAGAAACTAGTATGCCTCCTTACAGCCTGCAGAATCATTAACAATTAAACCTCTTTTCTTTTTGATCATTGAGAGAATTTTTAATGCAAAGAAGATCTGTTAAGTGTCTTCAAGGCCTTTTCCCCAATGTCTTGGCGATCAGCACTCAGCTTCTTTTCATTCAAGTCTCTGAATCCTCCTTGAATTTTCCCCCTGAAAATGGACTTGTCTTCCATACCACATTGCCAGGCTCTGACAAAGATAGCTGATAATGCAGGAGCAGGTTCAGAAGAGGGTAGCAGACTGAGTTCAGGAAAGTTTGGAGGGCTTCCAAGACAAGAAATTGAGGGGAAATTTGGATCTTTGTAAAGAATGGTTAAATACTTGTGATCAGAAGGCTCACAGGAAAATAGACAGTAAAGATCAGACTTAGAAGGTCTCAGATGAAGATGAGGAACTTACTGGGAATAGGAGCCAAGGTTAGTTTTGTTTTGCTGTAGCAAAGAATGTGGCTGCACATTGACCCTGCCCTGGAGATATGTGAAACTTTGAACTTGAGGGTGATGACTTAGTGAGTATCTGGTGGAATGAACTTCTGGGCAGCAAAGCTCAAGAGGTGTCCTGTCTGCATCAAACAGCCTGTGCCCTTATGTGTGACTGAGGAAATGACCTCTGGATGGGTCTTACATTAAATGAGTCACAACTCTTATATTAAATGAGAAACAGAACTCAAAAGTCTGGAAAACTTGCAGCCTTGCCAAGTGGTCAGAAAGAAAAGCTGATTTTCAGTGGGAAAATTCAAGAAGGCTTCAGGAATTTTCACAAAAAGGAGCCCGGTGCTAATAGCCAAGACAATAAGGAAAAGACCTTGAAGGCATTTCAGAGACCTTTGCAGCAGCCCTTGCTGTCACAGGCCCTGGGGCCTAGGAGGGAAGCATCGTTTCCTGGGCCAGTTCCATGAGCCCCCTCTATGTGCAGCCTCAGGACACTGCTGCCTGCATCCCTGCAGCTCCATTTCCAACTCCAGTCATGGCTGAAAGATGCACAGGTAGAGTTTGCATCCCTGCTGCAGGGGTGCAAGTTCCAAGCCTTGGTGTCTTCCACATAGTGTTAAGCCAGCAGCTGCACAGAGCACAAAACTAGAGGCTTGGGGGCCTGTGTCTAGACTCCAGAGTATGTACGGAAAAACCTGGGTGTTCAGGCAGAAGCTTTTCCAAGAGGCAGAGCCTCATGGCACACCTTTACCAGGGAAGTACAGAAGTAGAATATGGGGTTGGAGTCCCTAAATATGGAGACACCATTCTCCAGACCCCAGATTCATAGATGCACCAACAGCTGGCACCCTTAGTGTGGAAAAGCCACAGGCACTCAACACAGCCCAGCCCATGAGGGCAGCTGTGGGGGATATATCATGCAAATCCACAGGTGCAGAGTTGCCCAAGGCCTTGGGAGCCCAGCCATCACACGCCTGTGCTCTAGATGTGAGATGTAGATTCAGAAAAGATGATTTGGAGCTGCAGGATTCAATGACTGGCCTGCTGGGTTTTTGACTTCATGGGGTCTGTAAGTCCTTGGACTTTTCAGTAAATGCTGGAATGAGTTAAGTCATTGGGGGACAGTAGAGAAGTCATCATTGTATTTTGCAGTGTGACAAGGATACAAGATTTGGGGACCAAAGGCCAG
The DNA here is from genome assembly GCF_028858775.2 of Pan troglodytes. NCBI lineage: Eukaryota > Metazoa > Chordata > Mammalia > Primates > Hominidae > Pan > Pan troglodytes. The sequence goes on along the minus strand of NC_072409.2, from coordinate 55,264,337 downwards.
AATAATATGATTTGGTTCTGTGTCCCTACCAATACTCATGTGGAATCGTAATGGGGAATGTTAAAGTTGGGGCCTGGTGGAAGGTGATTTAATCATGGAGAAGAGTGGGGGTTGGAGGTAGGGGTTTGGGGAGAATGGGGGAGATTATTTTGTGGGTGGGGGTGAAAGATGAGGGTAGGGGGGTGGATTCTTCACAAATGGTTAATCACTATCTCCTTAATGCTGTCTACATGATAGTGAGTTCTCTTGATGATTATGGAGCTTAAAGATCGAGTGAATACTGTCCTGCTGGGTTTTGGACTTGCATTGGGCCTGTGGTCCCATTTGTGCTATTTTTATGGGAAATTTCTTCCCTTTGGATTGAGAAAGCTTACACAATGCCTGTACCATCATTGTACCTTGAAAGAAACAAAATCCCTTTTAAATTCAGAGACTCATAGGCCGAAGGGACAGTAGCCTTGTCTCAGGTGAGACTTTGAACTTTTTACATTTGGAATGAGTTAAGGCTGTTGGAACTTTTGAAAAGGCATGATTGTATTTTACTCTGTGAAAAGGACATGAGATTCTGGGATAGCAGGGTCAGAATAATATGGTTTGGCTGTGTGTCCCTATAAAAATTCATGTGGAATTTTAATTCCAAATGTTGAAGTTGGGGCCTGGGGGAGATGATTTAATCATGGACTGGAAGGGGTTGGGGTGGAAGGAAAAGGGTTGGTTAGGGTGGGGAGGAGTAGGCTGGCAGTAGGGTGGTGTGAGGGTGGTGGGTGGGAGGAAGGGGGAGCAGCCTGCTGCAGAGGCAGAGGCTCATGGGAAACCCTCTACTAGGGCAATGCACCTGTGGCTTTGCAGGGTTTAGCTCCTGCCACAGCTCTCATGGGCTGGGCTGGTGTTGAGTGCCTGTAGCTTTTCCACACAAGGTGTGAGCTGTTGGTGGGTCTATGAATCTGGGGTCTGGAGGTTGGTGGCCATCTGTGTGGGTGCTCCAAGCCCATATTTCCCTTCCGCACTTCCCTAATAGAGTTTTCCAAGAGGCTCTGCCTCTGCCTCAGGCTTCTGCCTGGAAATAGTGGGAGTTGGGGGTAGGGGGCGAATCCTTCACCAGTGGTTAAGCACCATCTTTGTGATGCTGACCTTGTGATAGTGAGTTCTCATGAGATCTGGTTGTATAATAGGGTGTGGGACCTCTCTCCTCTCCCTGTCTTGCTCCTCCTCCTGCCACATGAATCATCTCATTGCCCCTTGACATTCTGGTATGATTGGGAGGCTTCCTGATTCCTCTTAGATGCAGAAGCCACTATACTTCCTTATAGCCTGCAGAATCATGAGCCAAGTAAACCTCTTTATGATCATAGAGAAAATTAGTACTGCAAAGTGGATCTATTAAATGTCTTCAAGGCCTTTTCCCTATTGTCTTGGGAGTCAGCACTCAGCTTCTTTTCATTCAAGTCTCTGAACCCTTCTTGAATTTTCCCCCTGAAAATGGACTTGTCTTCCTTTACTACATTGCCAGGCTGCAGCAAAGATAGCTGATAATGTAGAAGCAGGTTCAGAAGGGGGTAGCAGACAGAGTTCAGAGAGTTTGGAGGGCTTTGCAGACAAGAAGTTGAGGGAAAGTTTGGATCTTTGTAAAGAATTGTTACATACTTGTGACCAGAAGGCTCACAGGAAAATGGTGAGTGAAAGCCAGACTTAGAAGGTCTCAAATGAAAATGAGGAACTTACTGGGAACAGAAGCCAAAGTGACTTTTGTTTTGCCTTAACAAATAATGTGGCTGCACGGTGACCCTGCCCTGGAGATCTGTGAAACTGAACTTGAGGGTAATGACTTACTAAGTATCTGGTGGAATGAACTGGGCAGCAAATCTCAAGAGGTGTCCTGTCCCCATGGAACAACCTGTGCTCTTATGTGTGATGGAGGAAATGACCTCTGGATGGGACTTACATTAAATGAGTCCCATCTCTCAGAACTCAAATTTAGGAAAATTTGCAGCGTGGCCAAGTGGTCAAAAAGAAAAGCTGATTTTCAGGGGGAAAATTGTGGAAGGCTTCAGAAACTTGCATGAAAAGGAGCCCGGTGCTAATAGACAAGATAATAGGGAAAAGGCCTTGAAGGCATTTCAGAGACCTTTGCAGCAGCCCTTGCTATTGTGGGCCCTGGGGCCTAGGAGAGAAGCATGGTTTCCTGGGCCAGTTCCATGAGCCTCCTCTATGTGCAGCCTCAGAACACTGCTGCCTGCATCCCTGCAGCTCAAGCTCCAGCCATGGCTGAAAGATGCACAGGTACAACTCGGGTCACTGCCTCAGAGGATGCAGGCTAGAAGCCTTGGTAACATCCTCATAGTGTTAAGCCACTGGTGGACGGAGTGTGAGACTAGAGGCTTAGGAGCCTCTCTATAGATTTTGGAAGATGTATGGAAATTCCTGGGTGTCCAGGCAAAAGCATCCCAAAAAGGCAGAGCCTTATATGAAACTTCTACTAGGGCAGTGCAGAAGGAAAATATGGGATTGGAACTCCCACACTGGAGACCACCATCATGCAGATCCCAGATTCATAGACCGCCCCCCTCACAACAACTTGTTTCCTCAGTGTGGAAAAGTCACAGGCACTCATCACCAGCCCAGCCCATGAGGGCACCCTTGGGGCATATACCCTGCAAAGCCACAGGTGCCAAGCTGTCCAAGGCCTTGGGAGCCCAGCCCTCACACCCCTGTGTTCTGGATGTGGGACAGGGTTTCAAAAAGGGTGATTTTGGAGCTGTAGGATTGAATGACTGGCCTTCTGGGTTTGGAGTTTCATGTGGCCAGTAAGTCCTATCTGTGTTTTGTTTTTTTTCTGGCAAAATTCTTCCTTTTGGCTGGGAATGCTTACCCAATGCCTGTGCAAGCATTGTACCTTGGAAGTAGTTAACTTGCTTTATATTTCAGAGGCTCATGGGCCTAAGGGACTGTAGCCTTGTGTCAGATGAGACTTTAGGCTTTGGACATTTGTATAAATGCTGGAATGATATAAGATTTTAGGGGACTTTAGGGAAGGCATCATTGTATTTTGCAATGTGAGAAGGACATGAGATTTGGGGAGTGAGGGAAAGAATAATAAAATTCAGCTCTGTGTCCCTACCAAAACTCATGTGGAATTGTAATTGGAATGTTAAAGGTGGGGCCTGGTGGAAGATGATTTAATCACGGTGCAGAGTGGGGGTTGGAAGATGGGGGTGTAGGGAAAATGGAATTATGATGGGGGTGAGGGGTGAAAATTGGGGTGGGGGGTCAGATCCTTCACAAATCATTAAACACTATCTCCTTATTGCTGTCCTTGTGATGGTGAGTTCTTTTCATGATTTTAGAACTGTAAGATTAAATGGATACTGGCCTCCTGGGTTTTGGACTTGCATTGGGCCCGTGGTCCCATTTGTGTTATTTTCCTGGGAAATTTCTGCCCTTTGGATTGAAAAAGCTTACCCAATGCCTGTACCATTATTGTACCTTGAAAGAAAGAACATCCTTTTAAATTCAGGGACTCATAGGCAAAAGGTACTGTAGACTTGTCTCAGATGAGATGTTGAATTTTTTACATTTGAGTTATTGTTGGAATGAGTTAAGACTTTTGGAAAGTTTTGAAAAGGCATGAATATATTTTGCTCTGTGAGAAGGACAAGAGACTGCAGGGGATCAGGTCAGAATAATATGATTTGGCTGTGTTTCTTTACCAAAACTCATGTGAATTGTAATCCTTAATGTTGGAGGTGGGACCTGGCTGGAGGTGATTTAATCATGGATGGGAGGGGGACCGGGGATGGAAGGAAAGGGGTGGGTAGGGTGAGGAGTAGGTTGTTAGTAGGGTGGTGGGTACTAGGAGGGGGGAGTAACCTGCTTCAGAAGCAGAGGCTCATGGAAAGTCTCTACTAGGGCAGTGCACCTGTGGCTTTGCAGGGTGTAGCCCCCATGGCTGCTGTCATGGGCTGGGCTCGTGTGGAGTGCCTGTAGCTTTTCCGCTCTGAGAGTGCAAGCTGTTGGTGGGTCTATGAATCTGCAGTCTGGAGGATGGTGGCCTCCTGTATGTGGGCTCCAAGCCTACATTTTCCTTCTGCACTGCCCTGGTAGAGGTTCTCCAAGAGGCTCTGCCTCTGCAGGAGGCTTCTACCTGGAAACAGTGGGGGGTGGTGTGGGTGGATCCTTCACCAATGGTTAATCTTCTTGATGCTGATCTCCTGATACTGAGTTCTCATGAGATCTGGTTGTATAACAAGGTGTGGCACCTCTTTCCTCTCTCTGTCTTCCTCCTACACCTGCCATATGGAACATCTCATTGTCGCTTGGCCTTCTGGTATGGTAGGAGACTTCCTGAGTCCTCCCAGAAGCAGAAGCCACTATGTTCCCTTTACAGCCTGCAGAACCGTGAGCCAATTAAACCTCTTTTTAAAATAATACTACAGAAAATTTGTACTGTAGAGTGGAGCTATGAAATGCCCTCAAGGTTTTTTTCCTGATGTTTTTACTATTGGCATTTGGCTTCTTTTATATGCAAATATCTGAAGACTTCTTGAATTTTCCCCCTGAAAATGGACTTTTCTTCTTTTACCACACTGTCAGGCTGTCACAATGATAGCTGAAAATGTAGAAGCAAGTTCAGAAGCAGGTTCAGAAGCTGGGTAACAACCACAGGCTGCACAGTTTGGAGGGCTTGGAAGAAGACAGAAAGATGAATGAAAGTTTTGACTATTGTAGAGACGTGTTAAATAGTTATAATTAAAAGGGTGACTGAAGGATGGATAGTGAAGGCCAGGCTTAGAAGGTCTCAGATGAAAATGAACAACTTACTGGGAGCAGAAGCCAAGGTTACTTTTCTTTTGCCTTAGCAAAGAACTTGGCTGGATGGTGCCCCTGCCCTGGTGACCTGTTAAACTTTGAACTTGAGGGTGATGATTTAGGGTATATCTGGTGAAATGAACTTCTAGGCAGCAAAGCTCAAGAGGTATCTTGTCTGTATTGAACAGCCTGTGGTGTTCTGTGTGACCGAATAAATGACCTCAAGTTGAAACTTATATTTAAATGAGAAGCAGAGCTTTGAAGTTTGATTTGCAGCCTGCCCAAGAGGTCAAAAAGAAAAGCTGATTTTTAGTGGGAAAATTCAAGAAGGCTTCAGAAATGTGCATAAAATGGAGCCTGTTATGCCCAGACCGTTAGTTCCCCAAAGAAGACCACCAGAGTCCAGAGTCAAAGCCGTTAGTTCCCCAAAGAAGACCACCAGAGTCCAGAGTCAAAGCCAAGCGGCAAGGATCTTTACTACAAGTTCGAACCTGGTCCCTCCATTCCACAGCGTACAAGAGGGCCTTGAACAATGCGAGTGTTTGCTTTTTATAGCCTGAAAGTTACAGGGGAACAAAGGAATTCTTTTGGTTCCTGCTCTTTCAGTAAAACTTTGAACAGCTGTCCCCTTATCGGAGACTTTCCTGGTGGTGTTTGTACTGGGCTCAGGAAGTTTGAGATATATGGCGATATGTGGTGGGATGGGAGGATGGGATGTGTTTGTACTGGGCTTGTTTGTTTTGAGCCCGGGGCTGAGGAATGTGCCCGGCTCCTTTCATTCCCCCCTTTCTTTTCAGGTATTTTTTAGAGCCAATCTTGGGTCTTATAAGTCTGATTCTGTTTCAGCGTTTACAGGTTGGTATTGGGCTCTGAGGACCATGAGTTGTACAGTGTTAAACCTTTCTTTAACGAACCACAAAATTCTGTTAACAACACAAGGTCCTACGGTAAGCAGAAATAGTAGACTCAGCAGGGGTCCAAGGAAGGGGGCTAACAGAGAAAACATAGATGAGTTCCACCATTGGTCTGCAGCTGAAGCAAACTGCCGTGTTCTTACTTCTGTGCTTAACTTGCATAACTGTTGGACCCAGTCTTTCACAAGCCCTGATTCATTTATGTAGAAACAACAGTCTTCCTTTAAAAACATACACGTTCCCCCTTTTTTAGCAGTGAGTAGGTCTAAGGCCCTCCGGTTCTGCAAGGTTACCTGTGCTAGGGACGTGAGCTGCCGCTGGAGGGAGGCAAGGGACTCAGCTGACTCCTCCATAGCAACGGCAAATTGTTGGTACAGCTTGTTACTTTCTATGAGGGTGTGACCTAGGGCTCCCCCAGCCAGTCCGGCTGCCATGAAGGATGCGGTGAGGGAGATTCCTGCAATGAGGGGGAGAAATATGGCTCGTGCAGGTCTCGGTCTAGGGTCTGGGTGAATAACAGCAGTAGTCCAGTTACCGGTATACCCTAGGAACTCGCCGGCAGTAAGTAGAGTTAACCGGGGAACTAATGTGACAGGAAGACACAGTAGGTTGGTAACAGAGGGGCTTGATAGGTTTTTAGATAATGTTCCATTACACCAGAAGAATATGCCTGACAGAGCCCTTAAGGTGATATTAGGGGGCGTTGCAGTGATGCTGCAGAGGCTGGAATTAGTTCCTGAGAAACAGTAGGGAAACTTTTCTTGACTGGGGTTTAGGTATAGTGGCACGTTAGGGATAGGGGCATATGAGAGGTTTCGGTGGTTGTTAGCTTGGGCAGAGGTGGAGGATCCCCATGGCAGGGGGACAGCGGTTAGCGGTGGACGCCCTAGAGTGGCACACAGAAAGCCAGACAGACTGTGAAGTCCTGTAAGGTTAGCAAGTTCTAATCCTTCTTGTAATAATTTTAACCAGGAAAAAGGACGTAAATCTTGTGTCAGGCGGTTTTCTTGTCGCTGGATATTTTCATGGACCAGGGGCCGTACCTGCACTAGACCCCACCACAGATAGAGGTGACTGCTAGGCCATGTGGAGGCGGAGGAGTAGTATACAGCCCCGTGTTGAGGCGTGGTCCAGCGGGAGTTCCAGGGGTCTCTAACTATCCATGTATATGAAAGGTCTCTATCTCGTCTGCGATGGAAGGGCCATCTGGGATCTATCTGTTCTTTTCCACCCCATCATTGGTATTTGTGGATGTTAACAATGGTTATAAGGGCAGCCGGCACTTTGGTGCCACCAATAGTGCTTACAATTGTATTTAGTCTGATCATACTTGAAGCATATTATTGGTGCCACTGGTTTGGCTACTGGGAAATTGGTAAAATTTAGTAAAATTGGGCTATTGCACCCTGAGGAGGGGCAATCTGCACTGGCCACTAATTTCCCGGGCTTATGAGGTTGCCCAGGGTGGGTTTGGTTTTCATAAAGCCAGAATCTCCAGACAAAGGGATTAGGAGCTGGCTTTATGTTTTCCCCATCGGCCACTAGGGCGACTAATGTTAGAGTTAGACTACCTAACTGCATGTTTGCAGTGAGCTATGCTGCCGGCGCAGGGTGAGTTTTAAGGGGTTGTTCTTAGTTCTGTCCACAGTCCACGTGTCCGGTGCTTCAGCCGCCGCCATGATTGGCCCCAGAAGGTCGGAGGTTGGGTTCACTGGCTTGACGTGGGTGTAGTGGATCCACGTCGCAATGCCTTCTACCTTCAGGGCGGTGGGTGTGGTCAGGAGTACTTGGAGTGGTCCTTTCCACCTGGGCTCTAGGGTCTCTTGTCGGTGTCGCTTAACCAGGACCCAGTCTCCCGGCTGGTACGGATGGGGTGTCGGTGGGGGACTGGTCTCATATAGCTCTTTCAGCTTGGGCCAGATTTCTTGGTGAATTTTCTGTAAGGCTTGTAAGGAAAATAAGAATTCAGAGACATTTTCTGTTTCAGACTTAAGCAGGTCATCTTTTAAGCTAGGAACCAGGGGTGGAGGTCTGCCATACATGATTTCGTAAGGGGTAAGGCCCAGTTTGTAAGGGGTATTACGGGCCCGGAACAGAGCATAGGGGAGAAGGACTACCCAATTAGCGCCAGTCTCTATAGTCAATTTAGTTAAAGTCTCTTTTAAGGTCCGATTCATCCTTTCTACCTGTCCTGAACTCTGGGGCCTGTAAGCGCAATGTAGTTTCCAATTTGCCCCAAGGATGGAAGCCAAGTCCTGACTTACCTTAGCGACTAAAGCGGGTCCATTATCTGACCCTATCTGGACGGGGAAGCCATACCTGGGAAGGATATCTTCCAGAATTTTCTTTGCTATGACCTGAGCAGTTTCTCTTTTGGTTGGGAATGCTTCAGTCCACCCTGAAAAAGTATCTACAAAGACAAGTAAGTACCGGTACCCGTACTTTCCTGGCTTTATTTCAGTAAAATCTACTTCCCAGTAGATACCGGGCCTGGTTCCCCTGAGCCTTGTTCCTGTTGCAGCTTGAGATTGGGGGTATGCGTTGTTAAGCTGGCAGACTTTGCAACTTGTCACGATACTGCTGGCCGTCTCAGCTATATGTCTGATTTTGAGCTTGGAGCGTCTGATCAGGTCTATCATCTGCCGGGCCCCCAGGTGGGTGGTTCGGTGGATGTGTTCTAACACCTGTTGTCCTAATTTTTCTGGTAGGATGGTTTGGTCATTAGTATCAGTCCACCACCCATTCTGGATTTGTTTCAGGGGAAGTTTGTCAATCCACTGGAGATCTTGTTCTGAATATTCAGGGAAATATGGCAAGTCCCGGGGGCCCGGGTCAGGGAGCTGGAGTGCAAGGAGTTGGCTGGGAGCCTTCACCACATTCCTTGCAGTTTGGTCTGCCAGAAAGTTGCCTTGAGCAGTTGGAGTAGTTAGTTTCTGATGCCCTGGGCAATGTACAATGGCTAATTTTTCTGGCCTCCATAGGGCTGTTAGCAGGGCTAGGATCTCTTGCTTGTTTTTTATCTCTTTTCCTTTAGCCATCAGTAACCCTCGCTCCCTGTAAATGGCCCCATGTATATGCGCCGTTGCAAAAGCATATCGGCTGTCTGTATATATTGTCAGCTTTTTCCCCGCCCCTAAGGTAAGAGCTTGGGTGAGTGCTATCAGTTCAGCCTTCTGTGCCGATGTCCCCGGGGGCAGGGGTTCCGCCCAGATTACCTCAGTCTCTGAAGTTACTGCCACTCCAGCGTACCTCTGGCCTTGATGCATGAAGCTGCTCCCATCAGTGAACCAGACGAGGTCGGCGTCAGGAAGTGGGCGGTCCTGCAGGTCTTCTCAAACTCCGTGCACCTGAGCTAGTATCTCGGTGCAGTCATGGAGTGGGGCGTCCAGGTCCGGGTTGGGCAGCAGCGAGGCAGGGTTTAAGGTCGTTGGGGTCAGGAAAATTATCCTGAGAGGATTTAGTAGTAGTCCTTGGTAGTGGGTGAGCCGGGCGTTACTCATCCATCGATTAGGTGGCTGTTTGAGTACACCTTCGGTGGCATGTGGAGTAACGACCCGCAATTCTTGCCCCATGACAAGTTTATCAGCATCTTGCACCATCAGAGCCGTGGCCGCAATCATTCGGAGACAAGGGGGCCACCCGGCAGCCACTGGGCTCTCCCTAATAGGGGACAGGGGCTCTCAGGGATGACCAGGAAAGAATGGGTTACATTTTTGGCTCCGAGGTTTACTGTTCTTTGTGTTGTCCATGGGTATTTCTTAACTCCTGTGGCCCCTTGTACCCACGAGGATTTGGAGGATAATTTCCCATTAGTTTTAACTAAGACCGAGTGTTGTGCTCCCGTATTGAGCAAGAACTGGACTGGGGACCCCTCCACTTGCAAAGTTACCCTAGGTTCGGGGAGGGGGTCCGAACCCCATCTTTAGTAGTCTTCGTCTTGAGTGACTAGTACGGGTGTAGACCTAGGGGGTCCCTGTCCTCGTGGTTTCTTTTTGGGGCAGTCTCTTACCCAGTGGCCAGCCCCCTTACAGTAGGCACATTGGTCTTTGCTCAGATTATCATGCTGGGGGGGCCGCCTAGGTTGGGTGTACTCTGGCTGTAGATGCTCTTTCTGTACCACTGCTGCCAGGACCTTGGTCATTTTTTCAGTGGCCTTAAATTGCTTTTCCTCTGGAGTATCTCTGTTATTGTAAACCCGCTGGGCTATCTGAAGGAGGTCCTGAATCCGCTTTCCTTTCAAGTCTTCTAATTTCTGGAGTTTTTTCTTAATATCTGGGGCTGCCTGATTTACGAAAGACATTACAACAGCTGCCTGACTTCCTGGAGCCTCTGGATCTATGGGGGTGTACTGTCTAAAAGCTTCCATTAATTTTTTAAGTAGGTATCTGGGCTCTCTGTCTTTCCCTGCAGGATAGAATATACTTTAGCCAAATTAGTGGGCTTGCGAGCAGCTGCCCGGAGACCTGCCATTAGAGTCTGGCGATAAAGGTGTAGCCGTCCCCTACCTTCTGCCGTGTTGTAGTCCCACGCCGGCCTGGTCAGAGGAAAGGTTGCGTTTATGAGGTCGGGGTTGGCAGTCGGTTGACCGTCGTCCCCCGGGACCAGCTTTCTAGCTTCTATCTGTATTCTCTCTCGCTCTTCCGTGGTGAACAAGATTCGGAGGAGCTGCTGACAATCATCCCAAGTGGGCTGGTGGGTGAACATGACACTATCCAGTAAAGCCAGTAAATCTTTGGGGTTGTCTGAAAACCGAGCACTCTGAGTCTTCCAGTTATACAGATTACTGGTGGAGAATAGCCAGTACTGGAGCCTGGGGATTCCTGTGTCATCTGGGGGTCCTATTTCCCGAAGGGGTAAAGCCACCGTGGAGTCAGGCGGCTGAGGGGGGCTGGTCCGCGAAGTGCGCCCTCGCGTCCGCCCCGCCGGCCTTTTAAAGTTACTTTCCCTTTCAGCGGGCCCGTGAGTGCCGGCCACCTCCCGTCCGCCTGCTCCCTCCTGCAGCTCAGCCAGGGGGGCTGGGGCCTGGGGCCTGGGGCCCGGAGGGGTACGGAGGGGGTTCTGTGAACAGTGGGTCCCCGCTGTCAGGTAGAACAGGATGGGGGGGGGGGCAGTTGGTTGCTTGGATTTTAGTGGTCGAGCAACCAGTGCCTTACAGGGTTCAGAGGCTAATTGGAAAGGGGACAGCCAAGGAGGCGGGTTCTCAACAAGGTTCTGCCATATGAGGATATATGGGATTTGATCTAAGTGGCCCGCACGCCCAGGTAGGAAAATCTTGGACTTTACCCTAGTGATGACAGCAAGTCGGAAGGTCCCTTCGGGTGGCCACCCCACATCAAAGGCAGGCCATTCGGAGCGACACAGAGTAATTAGCTTTCCTTTCCTGATTTCTATACCAAGATCATGGCCCCTTGCTCTAACTTCTTTGAAATTACTCGTAAGGAGAGATAGGGGAGTGCTCTGGGTATTACCCATCCTGTAATAATTTGTAGTCTCTTCCTGTAAAGGAATGTGGGTTTGAATCCCTGTAAAGGAAATCTGATCTGACTTATTAATGATATCTAATCGCTGGCGCACTTTGGCAGCCCTGGTCAGAGTTAGCTGCCTGGATCGCGGTCGCGCTGGGGCAGCCCAGATCAGAGACAGCTGCTGCCCGCCAAACCGGGGCAGTTCAGATCGCAAGCGCGCACCGGAAGCCCGGGTCAGAGTTAGCTGCCTGGATCGCGGTCGCGCTGGGGCAGCCCAGATCAGAGACAGCTGCTGCCCGCCAAACCGGGGCAGCTCAGATCAGAGACAGCTGCTGCCCGCCAAACCGGGGCAGTTCAGATCGCAAGCGCACACCGGAAGCCCGGGTCAGAGTTAGCTGCCTGGATCGTGATCGCGCTGGGGCAGCCCAGATCAGAGACAGCTGCTGTCCGCCAAACCGGGGCAGTTCAGATTGCAATATAGATCAGATGAGAGCCGGGGGACGTCTCCCACCGGTCTCGGCTGGCCGTCCTATAGCGCGTCCGCCAGGACTGTGCCAGCTCCAGTTTCAGATCTCGCGAGTCACAGATTCGGATTCAGAACAGACACAGACAAACGGAGACGAGCCAGCTCACCTATCAGTAGATCGATCCTAGCAGATCTGTTGACCAGGGGTCTGGTGAGCTTGGGGAATCCCGGACGGGCCCCCAGATGTTATGCCCAGACTGTTAGTTCCCCAAAGAAGACCACCAGAGTCCAGAGTCAAAGCCAAAGATCCAAAGCGGCAAGGATCTTTACTACAAGTTCGAACCTGGTCCCTCCATTCCACAGCATACAAGAGGGCCTTGAACAATGCGAGTGTTTGCTTTTTATAGCCTGAAAGTTACAGGGGAACAAAGGAATTCTTTTGGTTCCCACTCTTTCAGTAAAACTTTGAACGGCTGTCCCCTTATCGGAGACTTTCCTGGTGGTGTTTGTACTGGGCTCAGGAAGTTTGAGATATATGGCGATATGTGGTGGGATGGGAGGATGGGATGTGTTTGTACTGGGCTTGTTTGTTTTGAGCCCAGGGCTGAGGAATGTGCCCGGCTCCTTTCAAGCCCAGTGCTAATAGCTAAGACAATGTTAAAAAGGCCTTGAAGGCATTTCAGAGACTTTTGCAACAGAGCTTGCTGTCACAGGCCCTGAGTTCTAGGACCGAAGAATGGTTTCCTGGGTCAGTCCCATGGTCGCGCTGCTGTGTCCATCCTCAGGACAGTGCCGCCTGCATCCCTGCAGCTCCAGCTCCAGCTCCAGCCATGGCTGAAAGATGCACAGTTACAGCTTGGGTCACTGCTTCAGAGGGTGCAAGCTGCAAGCCTTGGTGGCTTCCACATAGTGTTAAGCCAGCAGGTGCACAGGCTTGGGAGCCTTTATCTAGACTCAAGAGTATGTAAGGAAAAACCTGGGTGTCCAGCTGGGCAGAAGCTTTTCCAAGAGGCAGAGCCTCATGGGAAACCTTTACTAGGACAGTGCAGAAGGAACATACAGGGTTGATGCCCCCATACGGGGAGGAACCATTTTCCAGACCCCAGATTCATAGACCCACCAACTGCTTGCACCCTCAGTGTGGAAAAGCCACAGGCACTGACCACCAGCCCAGCCCATGAGGGCAGCTGTGGGGAAAGACCCTGCACGGCCACAGAAGCTGAGCTGCCCAAGGCCTTGGGAGCCTTGCCATCCACTCTTGTGCTCTAGATGTGGGATGTAGATCCTTTCAGAAAAGATGATTTGGAGCTGTAGGATGGAATGACTTTCCTGCTGGGTTTTTGACTTGCATGGGGTCTGTAAGTCCCATCTGTGTTTTGTGCTTCCTTCTGACAAATTTCTTCCTTTTGGCTGGGAATGCGTACCCAATGCCTCTACAATCACTGTACCTTGGAAGTAGTTAACTTGCTTTGTATTTCAGAGGCTCGAGCAGAAGGGATGGCAGCCTTCTCTCAGATGAGACTGGGCTTTGGACATTTCAGTAAATGCTGGAGTGAGTTAAGACTTTGGGGGACTGTAGAGAAGGCATCATTGTATTTTGCAGTGTGACAAGGATATGAGATGTGGGGGGACCTGCGTGAGAATAATATGATTTGGCCCTGTGTCCCTACCAATACTCTCGTGGAATTGTAATGGGGAATGTTAAAGGTGGGGCCTGGTGGGAGATGATTTAATCATGGAGAAGAGTGGGGGTTGGAGGTGGGGGAGTGGGGAGAATAGGAGAGATTATTTTGTGGGTGGGGGTGAAAAATGAGGGGGGACGGATTCTTCACAACTGGTGAAACACTATCTCTTTAATACTGTCTGCGTGATAGTGAGTTCTCTTGATGATTATGGAGCTTAAAGATTGAGTGAATATTGTCCTGCTGGGGTTTGGACTGACATTTTTGTCATTTTTCTGGGGAATTTTTTCCCTTTGGATTGAGAAACCTTACTTAATGCTGGTACTATCATTGTATCTTGAAAGAAAAGAAATGCCTTTTGAACTCAGGGACTCATAGGCCGAAGGGACTGTAGCCTTGTCTCAGATGAGACTTTGAATTTTTTATATTTGGAATGAGTTAAGAATTTTGGAAACTTTTGAAAATGCATGACTGTGTTTTGCTGTGTGAGAAGGACATGAGGTTCTGGGGTATCTGGGTCAAATAATATGGATTGGCTGTGTGTCCGTATAAAACTCACATGGAATTGTAATCCTTAATTTTGGGGCCTGGTGGTAGGCGATTTAATCTTGAATGGGAGGGGGTTCAGGGTGGTAGGAAAAGGAGGGGTAGGGTGGGGAGGAGTAGGTTGTCAGTAGGGTGGTAGGAGGGTGGGGGGTAGTAGGAAGAGGGAGTAGCCTTCTGCAGAGGCAGAGGCTCATGGAAAACCTCCACTAGGGCAGTGCACCTGTGGCTTTGCAGGCTTTAGCCCCATGGCTGCTCTCATGGGCTGGGCTGGTGTTGAGTGCCTGTAGCTTTTCCATACTGAGGGTGTGAGCTGTTGGTGGGCCTATGAATCTGGGATCTGGAGGATGGTGGCTTCCTTTTTGGGGGCTCCAAGCCCATATTTTCCTTCTGCACTGCCATAGTGGAAGTTTCTCAAGAGGCTTGGCCTCTGCAGGAGGCTTCTGCCTGGAAACAGTGGGCGGTGGTGTGGGTGCAGGATCTTCTTGATGCTGATCTCCTGATAGTGAGATCTCATGTGATCTGGTTGTCTAACAGGGTATGGTACCTCTTTCCTCTCTGTGTCTTGCTCCTACCCCTGCCAGATGAAACATCTCATTGACACTTGGCCTTCTGGTATGATTAGGAAGGGCCTGGTCAGTGTGGGCCTGGTCAGTGAACTAGTCAGTTGGGACTTGGTCAATGAGGCCTATTTACTGGGGGAATGGTCAGCCAGGGTCTGCTTAGAGAGGGTCTCATTAGAGGGATCGAGTAGTGCAGGTCTTGTTGAGTGGGGACCTAGTGGCAGACAAATGTTTGGTGTCTGGTCAGTGCAAACCTGGGCTGCAGGGCTTGGTGAGTGGAGACCTGGTCAGCTGTGGCTTAGTGGTAGCCTTGTCAGAATGGGCTGGGTCACTGGTGACCCGGTCAAGGGGTGCTATTCAGTGGAGGCCTGGTCACATGGGACCTAGTCAGCAGGGCATGTCCTCATCAGTGAGGCCCTTGTCAGTGGGACCCTGGTCACGGCAGCCTGATCAGGTCAGTGGAACCTAATCAGTGGGGGCCTGGTCAGAGAGGACTTGATCAGTGGTGGCTTTTGTGGCACTGGTCTATGGGGTGACCTGGTCAACGGGGGTCTGAGCGGTACATGCCTGTTCAGTGGTGCCTAGTCACTAGGTTCCTGGTCAGGGGCATCTGGTCACCGCAGGCCTGGTTAGTAGGGGCCTGGTCACTGGCAGCCTGTTCCCTGGAGACCTGGTCAGTGGGGCTTCATCTGTGGGGCCAGGCAATGGGGTCATGATTGATGGAATGTGGTCAGGGAGGCCTTGTCAGTAAGGCCCTGGTCAGTGAGGCCTTGTCAGGGAGCTCTTGTCAGTGAGGCCCTGGTCAGTGAGGCCTTGTCAGTGAGATCCTTGTCAGTGGGGTCCTGGACACTGTCGGCCTGGCAGCGGGAATCTAGTTAGTGGGGCCTGGTGATGGGGGCCTAATCAGTGAGGGTGTGGTCAGGGAGGACCTGATGTGCGGGATCTGGTCAGCAGGGACCTGGTCAGTGGGGCTGCTGAGCACTGCTGGGAGGTGTCAGGGGAAATGCATGTTGTCAGGGGAAATGCATGTTATCAGGGGCCCTGTGGACAGCTGGGATGGCCCAGTGGTGTCCAATGGCCCAGTCAAAAGTGGACAAAGCAGGTGTTTGGATGGACCTGGGAGATCTTGCTCAGAGATTCTGAAAGAACAAAGGTAAAGGACGGGCCAGAGTGGCTAGAGAGATGGTCACAGTCTATGGGCTGCACAGGATGGAGGAAGCCAGGGAACAGGCAGGGTGGGCAGCAGGGGTGCAGGGAGAGGCAGGTGCATGCTGGGAGGTCGGACCCTGTGAGGGCTGTGGGGGCGTCAGGTGGGGTGGGCTCCAGGTGAACTCTCAGTGCACTGGGCAGGTCTCGGTCCAGGCTCTCTGGACCCTGGTCGGGTGATGTGGTCACTCCCTGGGGGACTGCTGTCAGGCCCAGCCACCCACCCTTGGCAGCAGTGTCCCATCTCTGGACTGGACTTTCTCAGATCCTGCAGAGGGCACAGCCTTCAGCCCAGAAGGGGCAGCCCCTTGGTGCAGCCCAAGCTCTCCATGGGCCTGGAGCATCCCTGCCAGCCCTGCGCTCCGTCTACTCCCACGTCCCGCTTTTCAAGTGTCAGCCAGCAGAGAGGCTCCATCCTCCCTTCCCTATGTGTCTCCTGGGCTGAAACTTGGGGTGCATTGGGACAGGGATGGTGCTTTCCTCAGGCCCATTTAGGGAGGGGACTGGCTCCCAGCCTGGCACAGGTCCTCAGCTCTGCCTTGGTTGCCTTAGAGTGACATGGATCAGTCAGTGCCCTGAAGGTAAATGGAAGAGACTGTCCCTGCTGTGTGGGAGGCTGGTCTAGGGATGGAGGACTTGGCAGGTCCTCCCAGTCTGTCAGGCCTGGACAGCACTGTCCTGTCTCAGGACTCAGAAAGTCCGGTCCTGGGATGGGATGGTGCTGCCCAGGGTGGGTGGCCAGGGCTTGACAGCAGTCCCCCAGGGAGTGACCACATCAGCCAACCAGGGTCCAGGGAGCCTGGCCTGAGACACCCACCCAGTGCATTGAGGGTGCACCTGGAGCCCACCCCACCTGATGCCCCCACAGCCCTCGCAGGGTCTGACCTCCCAGCATGCACCTGCCTCTCCCTGCACCCCAGATGTCCACCCTGCCTTTTCCCTGACTTCCTCCATCCTGTCCAGCAGGATGGGCTGGTCAGTGGGACAGCCTCTGTGCACATTTTGTGGCAAGTAGGAGTGACACATCATTCCTGGGAGGCCCCGTGGTTCCTGCCAAACCCAACCCCAGAATTCTCCCTGAGGTGGTTTTACCAAACCCATAACCCAGAACTGCTATTGTGGTTTGGGGGTCAGCACCCACCAGTGCCAGGGCACTACTGGGAGGCTGGGACCTGACCAAAGCCCATGGTGTCTGTGGCCTGAGGACAGGGTGTCTTGGGGCCATGAGGACAGGCCACCAATGGCCGTTGGGTCATAGGGCCTGAGCCCCAGTGTTTGTCCTTCCCTGGCTCCTTCTGGTTCAGTCCCATCAGGGCTCTGGATCCCAAGACGCAGCATCCAAGGTTCCCTCCAGGAATCCTGGTGGCTTGGCTTACTTTGTCATGTTTCATCTGATAGCAAAAATATCAGATCGGCTGCACAGAAAAAATGGCTCAAAGTGCTTAATGACCAGAAGAAATCTAGGAGCAGCAAGAAGGTAATGTGGAGAGGGGAGGACCTCCATGACCGGTGTCTATAGAGCCAGGGGTACAGGCACCCAGTGCAGTGACCTGGTACCACCTGCCTCTCAGAGGGTGGGTAGCACACCGTCCTTACCTGGGGGACAGCAGGCCTGGTCACCAGCTTTTCTCCCTGTCCCTGCAAGCATCACATTGCTGGAAGAGAATCTCATGCCAGAGCTTGGACCATCCCTAGCTTGGGGGTTAGGGGTTGTCTCTTGGTGACCTAAATGAAAAAATAGGTCCAGATCAGAGTTCCTGATGCATAGCACTCACCCACTCTTTGAATCATGGGAGGGGAGGCCTAGTCCTAGGTAAACCTAAACTCTTTGAGGAACCACAGAGCCCAAGGCTGGAAACCTCCAGAATCCTCCAGCCCCCGATCCTCCCCGGGGACCGCTGTGGCCTGTCTCACCAGAGCACTCTTCTGTCTGTAGATGCCTCAGCTGCTCTACAAGGGAGTCCCATTTCAGGTGTGGGGCTGGGTATGGTCATTCCTGCTGGATGTCTAGAAGGTGAAAAACAAGGACCTAGGAAAATACCAGATACAGCATTTCCACCGTCATCCAGAGCAGGACAAACACGCCAGGTGGTGTCAGGAGCCTAGGTCTCCAGCTGGAGGGAACGTCAACCCTGCAGTGGGAGCCCATCATGCATCCTAGGCACAGATGCTAATGTAGGCACCGCAGGTAAGCTGGGCTTGGTACCCCTCCCTGGCTTCAGAAAGAAGCCAAACAAGGAGCTTTCTGCAGAATGAAACCTCTTTTCCATCCAGAAGCACTGCTGACTGTTTGGTGGTTGCCGTTAGGGCAGTGAGCCTTTTGTCCATTCTGAGATTGGGCTGGTTTCTCCTCTTGGCCCTGCCCTACAGACCATAAAGGAAAACAGCAAGAGGTCCCCAGCAAACATCTACAGATGGCCCTGGACATCAGCCACATTCGGAGAAACATGTCATGTTCTGGGAGGGCTAAGGCATCGAGTAAGGCCTATGGGGCTGGAGGATCCCAGGGCAGGTGGGGCAATCCAGAGCTGTGGGGGCTTCTGTGGGAATTGGGAGGTCCCAAGGCAGAGGTAGGGGTTCCACAGGAGGAGTCACAGAGCCACCAAGGGTTCTCTTGGCCCAGGGAGCAGTCAACACCATGGACTGAACACCCACTGGGCTAAGCCCTGGGCCAGGCTGGGGCATGTGGGGCCAGGAGGCAGCTCAGAGTGGGAGACAGAGAGACAAGTGTGCTCAGAGGGCACCCGTATCTGCATATAACGTGGTCCTGAGTTTCTGGCTGGGAAGTGCTTCCAGGGTTTCATATGTGTTATGGAGATGCTTCCTCTCTCCAACCTCACCGTGCAGGAATCCCAGTGAATATATTGCCACCATCTTGGAGCTCAGTGCCCTCATAGTGTAACAGCACCAGCAGATCTGCCTGTGCACAGACTTCCTGTACTACCTCACTCCTGAGGGGAGATGCTTCTGCAGGGCCTGCGACCTGGGGCACAACTTTAGACACCATCATCCTGGAGCGGCACTGCACCCTTACTAGCCAGGGTGTTGACTTCCTCAATGCCAAGGCCACGTTCAAGATTTTCGACTTCAGTGATGCGTTTGTGCTGAGCAAGGTGGGCTTCTCCGGGATCTTAATTCAAGAGGTAGAATGCAGCTTGAGATCTAGTGTCTGATCGAAGAACTTGAACTTGACCTGGAGGGCTCTGGGGAGCCATGGAAGGTGCTGGATAAAGGAGGGACAGTCATATATGTTTTAGAGATGACTGTGAAAGGCTGCCTGGAAGGAGTGAACAAGAGCCAGGAGACCAGGGAGGGAGTTTGTGGGGCAGGTCTGGAGATGGCAAGGGAGGGATCCTGCTTGGATGAAAGGACTTCAGGGACTGTCTCAGGTTACACTCAGGTGCCCTCAGAGCTACTGTGTTCAGGGTTCTTGTCTCCAGGATGAAAATAAGGAGGAGTTGTCAGACAAGGACATATACATGGAGGCTGGCATCTTCATGAGTGCCAATCGTGGTCCTGGTGTGGACTACTGTGGGAACAGGGGTCTCTCCATCCAGGGACATGGTGGATGGACCCTATATCACTCCATTCTGCCCTTCCTTTCCCTCCCATTCTCCTGAGGGACTCAGTGCATGGGCACTGTCCAACCTCTGGTGCTGAAGCAGCCAAGAGACCCAAGCCTGCCTGGCTGCCACTTAGGATATGACAGCACAGCCAGTGGCCTCTACTGGATCCTGGTACCCCTCAGAAGACACCCAGACACTGGGAGTGCTGCCACCTCGTGGTGCAAGAGTTCTGAGGGATGGCAATTCTGAAGACATTGAATGGTGGGTGCCAGGCCTCATGGCTGTTCCTCAGCCCCTCTCATTGGCTCTGCTCCAGGTGGAGAAGGGGGATGATGTCTCTGTCAGTTCTGCCGTTTTGGCCTAGCAGGAAAAGAAGCAGAGCCCAGAAGCAGGGCCTGGTACCCAGCCTGCCTAACAAGGGAGAATTTGTAGGCTTTGTGGACAGAAAGATCTGGGACTCCATGTCACCCACTAACTTGCTGAGACATTAGTAAAGTCAGTTTTCTTTTCTGAACTATGTTTCTGTCATCTGTACATTGAGAGGAATTTCTTTTACTCCACGAGGCTGCTTGGAGAATTAGTGACAGTGTGTGTAGAGCATGTGCCACCCAGCAGGCATTTGGTGTCGAGACCACACCTCCTCCCCCTTCATTTTCAGCCTGAATTTGCATTTTGTTCTTAAGACTTTCACTCGCCTTAATTTTGCTCTTTCCTCTGATTCCCACCTTATCGTTTATCCCACGGAGTCACTAGGATCTAAGTGGGTAACAGTCATGTATGCATGTATGTGTATGTACGTATATACTTTGTTGGTGTTGGAGTGTGGTGTGTGAATGTGTGTGTGTGTGTGTGTGTGTTGGAGTTACTGGGTGACTGAAACTGTACACATCAGGCTGTCGTTCTGCTCATTGCTGGAAGCGCTGTCAGGGGTCCTGCCCTCAACCCCAGGTCTGACCCTTGCAGCGCAGGCAGGACATTCTGGAGGAATCATGCCCTTGGGAGGATCCCTGAGGAGTGACTGGTGGGTATTGGTGAATAAATACCCCTGGTCCCTTGCTCTGGGTATGACGACTCTGAAGCACATGTTCTGTGCTGTCTCTCAGAGGTACCTGGCAGGGCTGAGTCCTGGCTGCCACAGTGGAAACTTTCTTGATGAAGGTCCCTTTAACTGCTGCATTCCTTTCCTGTCTCAGTTCCCCACTCCTCCACTGATGTTTCCTGGGATTAGCACCCTAAGGAAGAACTGGCAGTCGAATTAATATCCTAGCGTTATCTCCAAACAAAATTTTTGTATTTGAATCTTTGCCTCAGGATCTACTTCCAGGAAATTCAGACTAAGACACACATTTTTATTTTGGCTCCTTGAATCCCCATAGGCATGACATTTTGCTGTTTTTATCAAAAAGGAACATGAGGATCAGAGAGGGAAAGTCACTTGCCCAAAGTCACCCAGCTGAACAGTGGTAGAGTTCAACTTTGATCATGAGATGTCTGGCCCCAAGGTGGAGGCTTGCTCCTCTCCCATGAGACTCCTTCCTTATCAGGGTCAAATGAGTGAATGGAGGATGTTAAAAGTGGGGTCTCTGATGCCTTTGCCAGATAAACCCCAGGCTCATGGCTGGCACCTGTTTTCTCATTCTTACCTCATTAAGAGTAGTAATGAAAAACATGCTCAGTGCTGACCGTGTGCCTGGGGGTGTTGTAGGCACTCCACTTACTTTAATTCATTTAATTTTCACAATAACCTTGTTTTTACTTCTAGTTGTTATATGAAAAAACTGAGGCAAAGAGCAATACAGAGAGTTGCAAAAATTCATACCGCTGGTCCAGGTTTGAACCAAACAGTCTGCACCTGGAGTCCTTGTTTGTAACCATGGTACCCTGTCTTCACACATATCTCATCGTGGAGTTCCATCTTGTGTTAGGCATGGCACTGAGCAGCTTCTTTTAAGAACATAATTTGTAGCCAGGCGCAGTGGCTTATGCCTGTAATCCCAGCACTTTGGGAGGCCGAGGCGGGCAGATCACGAGGTCAGGAGATCCAGACCATCCTGGCTAACTTGGTGAAACCCTGTCTCTAGTAAAAACACAAAAAATTAGCTGGGCATGATGGTTGGCGCCTATAGTCCCAGCTACTTGGGAGGCTGAGGCAGGAGACTGGCATGAACCTGGGAGGTGGAGCTTGCAGTGAGCCGAGATGGCGCGACTGCACTCCAGCCTGGGCAAGAGAGCAAGACTCCATCTAAAAAAAAAACAAAAAACATAATTTGTAATTATGTAAATTACTAATTCTACTTCAAAGTGCCACACAGCCTTCATGTGATAGAATGAAGCAATTGGTAAGTCTAAGCATTGAGAAAAAACATTATTTTTTCCACTCCCAGCTCCATTCCAACAGTTGGGACAGTGTTTTCTCTGTGCCTATAGAAACCTCAAGCTACTGTGCCGAGGAGTCTGGTCCCTTTGGGGAATGTGGCAGTCAGGTGCTGGCAGGGACCTCGAAGTGGCTGAAAGATCATTAAGAAAAAGCTGTTTACAAAGGTGTGGGCTGGGCCTCAAGGGGAACCATGAGGATGGTGCAAGGCCCTGGGGTTAGCATCATCTGGGAGCTGTCACCACACTCCAGGCTGATGGGGCCATGGAGAAGCTATTCCAGTAACTCAGAGGGAGAATCTACAGCTGAAAGAGGTGGCCAGGTGACACATCACTCCCTGTGCCCTTTGACTGCATCTGGATGCCCCCACTAACCACACTACCATCTCCTTATTAGATTGGAGAGGTTGCAGGGCGGGGTTCTAAGCCTCCTATTGTGGCTCACCTCCAACAGTGAGCCAGCAACAGCTCCCCTAGCCCCACAGCCCAGGGTCCACTTAGCCCCTCTATCCTGCATGGTCCCCTTCCCCTCTGGGAAGCAGATACCCAAATGAGCAGCAGAAACCTGTCTCTCTCTGCAGGGCCCTCTGCTCCTTATGAGTGGTGTTTTATGGGTGTCCTCCCTTGGTTTTGGATGGGAAACACCCTTTTCCCTTCCACAGGGATTGTTTCTGTGGACCCCACCCTGAGTGGGGTCCCTGTTGGGACAACGGGCAGGTGGGGTGGTGGGACCAACTCTTTAGGACCAGCAATGCCAAACAGATCCCACTCCGGGGAAGTTCATTCTAAGTGTCATGGGTCCTCTGGAACTTTTTGAAGGTTTTCTGTTTTCTTCTCCCCCTAACCAGCTCATCTGATCCCCCTGGGATCTCTACTAAGATGCTGGCAGCCCAACCAGCTGGTCTGGCCCTGGACATGCCTTCAGGGACTGGTTATGCTTCATGACCTGTGTTGCGGTCATTGGTAAGCAGCACCTGCTTCTAGCTTTACTGTTGGGCCAGATTTCATCCCCACCATGGCTCTTCACTGCGGCTGCTTCCTGCTCCCTCCATGGACCTGCACAGAATTGTCCCATGTTTCTGTTTGGGCACCACTGAGGAAGGAAGCATGAAGGATGCACAGGTCAGGCCATTCTATTGCCCTCCTGCTGCTGGGTCTTTAATCCTGGGATGGCTTCAGGGGCTGGTCCTTCTCCATGGCCTCTCCACATATCTCAGGTTTCTACTCAAAAGTCACCTCTTGGAGGGGTCTCTCCCTGTCACTGTGTTTGGAACAGCTCCTTCAGTTTCTTTCTAGCTCATCTCACTCTGGTAATGTCTTTCATTACCACCACCACGTGACCTGGTCTTGCGACCTGTTAGCTTCCTTCATCAGGCATGAGCACCAGGATGGCAGGGGCCTCATCTGTCCTATTCCTCCTGTGGCCTGGGTCCTAGCACCATGTCTGGTACAGTGTAGGTGCTCAAGGGAAGTTTACTTTATAGAACTGTCTACCTGGGAGATGTTGCTGTTAGTCTAACCTGTACCATTTTGTAAACCTGCAGCCATTTTGCACACCCTGGTGAGAATGAAACATTCCTTGGGAACTTGGGCCGTGAGAAGCATCCTTCCTGATCACCTGACTGTAGAAACATCCTTATCGCACCCTCCCGGGCAAAGGCCCAACAGCCTGACTGCAGGAACATCCTTGCCATATCCTGCCGGGCAGCAAGCTCTACCGCCCAGACCCCTCCTTCCCAGTCCCATGATCACCCCAGCCTGTGAGAGGCAGTTGGTGCTGGCAGTAAGCTGGTTTCCTCCTCTGCAGGGTTTTGCTAGTAATAAAGGTGTTGCTGTTGAAGCCGCCAACTGTCTTTCTCTGTCTTTCTTTAACCCTTGCCTTGCCTTCAAAATCTAACAATAGCTCTACCTCTCCATTTTACCAAGGAGGATATGAGACTCAAGGAGAGCAAGAGACTTACCCAGAATTACAGAGCCAGTGAGTCACAGAGCCTGAACTTGAGCTCAGTTCAGCTGAATCCAGAACTCATGTCTTCCTGAGAGTCCAGGGAAGGAAAGGTGGAACTGCAGCCAGTGGGTGCCCACAGGCTTGTCCTAGGAGACCACATGCAGCCTCCTGGGAATTGTGTCCTCTTGGGCACAAAAGAAGAACTGCTCACCTGTGCTGCATCAGCTAAGTGTCCCCATTGTCCCAAATTGTTATATTTTTTCAAAGTTTTGTTTTAATAACTAGATTTCTCACAGCTCAGTGTCGAAAACAAAGCACAGAGGCATATAGAAAGCCGTGTTTGGGTTTTTCTCATTTTTTTCCCAGTGACTATACAAATGAATGTACAAAAGAGCACAAACACGCTCATACTTTTTATATAGAGATGAGGCCCCCCCCCCACTCATATTCCTCTGCCACTACCCTTCCTTTTTTTTTTTTTCATGGGAGGACCTCTCTTTCAATACTAGTCCATGTGATTTGGGAAGGCTGACCCACCCTGGGCAATCGGATGAGCAGGGTAATTGATTCAGGAGTGGTCATGTGATCCAAGCTGGGCTCATGGAAGTCATCCCTGAACTTTTGATGAAACTGCTGGGAATGTGGTGCTTTCTTTTTATTGGCATATCTATTTGTAAGGAAGTAAGTGATGTGAACTTTATGGGGCCATTTTTGCTGCTCTCTCAAAACAGCCTGCCTGAAAAGCAGAGCTGACACAGGAAATGAAGGGACAGAATGAGCCTTGGTTGATATTAGTTGACCCCTGATCCCACTGAGACAGAAGCCCATCTAACTCATGTACATTTTTAGTAAGTAAAGCCAAATAATTCAATGTTCCGCTGGATCCAGTTAGGTTTCAGTCACTTGCAGTCAAGAGAGTCCTTCATAATAGCACTTTCTGTGATGCTTAGGTCCCACCTGCCAGAGCTTTAGAACTGTAGAAGGGTAAAGTGAACCCAGGCAGTGCTGAGCTAGCTAGTCTCCTGGCTAAGTGTGCAAAGGAACCCTGGAGTCACTACCACTTTGGTCTGAAAAATAGCCTTGCCTGCTGCTTACCATACAGCCATAGGTGTATTGCTTCCCTGAGCCTGTAGGCATTATACCTCTTTTTAAAAATGATGTTTATTTAAGAAAATGTTTTGTGCAGATGGTGTCTTGCTATGTTGCCCAGGCTTGTCTTGAACTCCTGGCCTAAAGTGCCGAGATTATAGGCATGAGCCACTTTGCTTGGCCAGCACTATACTTCTATTAGTTGTCAATGCTTTTTTGTTCTGTAGTTTCTAGTGTGTGCTTGAGCATGCGTGTGTATGTGTGAGTTTATGTGTGTGTGTGTATGCATGAGAGTGTGTGTGTGAGTTTATGTGTGTGTGAGTGTGTTTGTGTGAGTTTTTACCTTTATCTTGCAGGGTTATTGCAAGCATCAAGTGGGATCCTGTAGGCGCAGCACTCAGTCCAGTGACTGGCACATATAGTGAGCTCTCTCTGTTCTCTTTTCTCCTCCTGATTCAGAGAATGACTTAAGGATCTGTGATGTGTGCCAATTTTCAACGCCCTGCATAAATAATGGGGAGTACTGTTGCCATAACTTTGCACTAGTTTTAATTCATTTTATCTGTTTAGCATGAGATACCTCAAAGTCCCTGAATAAATTTATGTCATATATATATACATATATATATATTTATATATATATATACACATAAGTATGTTTCTTGAGAGCTGACAAGCTTAGTTTTTGTTCCCTGATGCTGTAGTAGAGGCCACTGTGTTCTGATTTTTGAGTGATGGCTGCCAGCTCTCCAAGTGTCACAGTGAGTGAGGCATCCATGGGGGCAAGCGCCAAGGATGAGTGTGGCCAGTGAGCATCTGCAAGCCCGTTTTGTCTATCCTCTTTATTTTTATAATATGTTTTATTCATTTTTTAGGTTTATCATTTAATCTGTTATAAACTTCTCTCCTAAAATGTTTCTTAGTTCTACTAGGGGTTAGTTTCATGAAACAAGTCCAGAAATAGTCCAGGGCAGCCAGGGATACACAACATGCCATTGGGGAGGGAGAAATCTTGTAGATTGAAGGTTTTATTGTAGGGACAATCGTTCCAATGGTCTTCAAGTTGCTAAATCCAACTCAGGGCATTTCATCCTATTTCCAGAGAGCAGCAAGCAGAGACAGCAAAGGGAACTTGGTCAACAAAAAAGAGGAACAATAACTCTCCCCTTTCCAAACAGATTTTCAGAAATCCAAAGCAGTGAATTCTGCATTTCACATTGGCCAGGACTATAAAATTCGCTCACTACAGTTATGAGAAAAACTGGGAAACTCATTTAAAGACGTTAACCAGGGCCAGGCATGGTGGCTCATGCCTGTAATTCCAGCAATTTGGGAGGCCAAGGTGGGAGAATCACTTGAGCACAGGAATTTGAAACCAGTCCAGGCAACATAACGAGACCCAGTCTCTACAAAAACAAAACAAAACAAAAGCTGGGTGTGGTGGTGCACACCTGTTATGCCTGCAGTCCTACCTACTCAGGAGTCTGAGCTGGGAGATCACATGAGCCCAGGTGTTCAAGGCTGCAGTGAGCTCTGATCATGCCACTGCACTCCAGCCTGGGAGACAGAGTGAGACCATTATTCAAAAAAAAATTATAATAAAATATGCATAAATAAATAAATAAAGACATTTAAACAGTGCTCCTTGGAAAAAGTGAATCTATGTTCCCTTAGTGAAGAAGATGAGAATAATGGATATAGCAGGGAAATGGACAGCATTGGCCACATTAGACCAAAATGAAAGTCATAACAGGTACCCCAAATCAGTACCATTAAAACCACATAATGTGACCATAATGCAGTCAAATTGTGACCAACAAAAACAAACTGACAAAAAAGGTATCATGGAGCATACGAATTCTAAATCTAAATTGAATGGAGCTCAGAAGGGCTTCCCATTGAAAATGAAACCATGTGTATGTAAATGAATTGTAACAAAGCTACTACATAGCAACATTAAGGTGGCAGAGCGGAAAGGTTGCTAAGACAGATATCTGTCATCTTATAACATTTTTTAAGAAAGGAAAAACTACAAAATTATGAATTTGAGTTCTAATTGAGGAATAAGACAATGATAAAGGCAATAATTGTTAACGTTTACTGTGCTTCAGTCCTACCCTGTGCTCATTCATGCCCAATAAGTGAAGAGCTGGAACTGAAAGCTTTCTTATATTTATTCAATTGTAGTCTCCCTCCAGGGTGTGGAATCATGTATAAAGGAGGGATAGTGTTTAAAGAGGTATTTTCTGCATTTTTTACTTCCATAAGCAGTCTCTGCTGTGTGAGTTCTTGTATGAACTATGAGTCTGAGACAACACTGAGGCTTTTTTCATATTCCTTACTTTCATAGCTTCTCTCCAGTGTGAGAACAAATATCTACTCACGATGAATGAAGATGAAAGGCTTTCCATAGACTTTACCTTCAGAGGGTTTCTTTTCACACTTCTGTAAGATAGGAGAGTTCAGGAAAGATGTTCTCAAGCGTGTTAACTCATTGAGCTCCCTTCCAGTATGTCCTCCTCACATGTTCAGTACGGTGAAAAATTAATGATGATTTCCCTGCCTTTCACTCACAGGGCTTCTCACTATTGTGAATCTTAAGATGACTTTTAATTCCGGTGACTTTGCAAAGTCTTTTTCACATTTATCACATTTATAGGGTTTCTCCCAGTGTGACTCCTTATATGTGCATGTTTTGAGCCTTGCTGAAGGCTTTCCCACATTCCTTACATCCATAGGGCTTCTCCAGAATGTTCTTTCTTAAATGTTTATTAAGGTGTAGGGAATATCTAAAGCCTTTCTCACTTTTGTTACATTCATAAGGTTTCTCTCCAGTGTGAAGTTTCATATGTCTCATAAGAAATGACTGATAATGTAAAGGCTTTCCTTCATTTGGGACATGTATGGCTTTTCTCTCCAGTAGTACTACTCCTGTGTGGACAAGAATTTGGAGCAGGGACAGAGGTTTTTCCACTTTGATGATTCTTATTCTTCATCTCTACAGAACAGGACTGCATCTGGACAGCATGGACTGAGTTATTTCTGAAGATGTTTTCACATTGAGTAAAATTATACATTTTCTCCCTAACATGAGTTGTGTGTGCCCTAAGGCACATGTCTTCACTACAGGCTAATTCAAATGGACTCCACTCATGAATGTTTGTCCTTGTATTAATTTTACTATGTATATGATGGACATTGTTCTGACTGCCTGTCCATGTGTTTGATTTTAGCTGTTTTTCTCCCATATGAAACCCAGTGAATGTTGCACTTCAAGACTATCATGTTGATTGTTTTCATATATATTACTTTATTGCAATAGTTTTTGGGAAACAGGTGGTTTTTGGTTACATGGAAAAGTTACTTAGTGGTGATTTCTGAGATTTTGGTGTACGCATTACTCGAGTAGTGTACATTGTACCCAATGTGTAGTCTTTTATCCCTCACCCCCCTAACCTTCCCTCTGAGTCTCCAAAGTCTATTAAATCATTCTTATGCCTTCACTCTCTCATAGCTTAGCTCCCACTTATAAGTGAGAACATACAATATTTGTTTTTTATTCCTGAGTTACTTCACTTAGAATAATCATCTCTAACTCCATCCAGGTTGCTGCAAGTGTCATTATTTGATTCCTTTTTAGGGCTGAGTAGTATTCCATGGTGTATCTATAACACATTTTCTTTGTCCACTCATTGGCTGATAGACATTTAACCTTGTTACACATTTTTGCAACTGTGAATTGTGCTGCTATGAATGTGCATACATGTGTCTTTTTCATATGACTTCTTTTCCTCTAGGGGGATACCCAGGAGTGAGCTGATACTAATTTAAATAGAGATAATTATAAAATAAAGTAATTACCAAGTGAAAATTACTATTTCTAGTAGTAAAACAAAATACCTTTATTGAGTAAAGCTTGAACATATTTCTGCTCACATAAAGAACATATAACTTTTGTATTTTGTATAAATGATATGCTTTATCTCACTAGACTCATCCTATGGTTAATTGGTGGGGGAGGGTTGGAGAAAGTAACATATCTTTAAATTTAGCTTCTTGATTCACATTTTTCTTCAACTTTCAATAGCTCTCTTTTAGTTAAATGCCTCCAGGAAGATGTTCAGATGCTTTGGGCTTTCTGTGGCCTCAAGGCAAAGGGAAAGTGAATCTGAAGTCTCTTATTGTCTTCATGCTGTTCTCTAGACCTCTGCTTTCTCTGTGGCAGAGGGTCTCTCTGGTCTGATCGCTGGGGCCATTGCATTGCTCTTCTCTGAGATGAAGCTTGTATTCTCGAATCAAAGTACAGTGGAATTCTCTTGCTTTATTAGCCTCCTGTTGGCTTGGATAAGATCTTAAGATCCCTGTGAGTTTCAGCATCCTCCTTCTTCCACAGTATGTCTGGAATGGTCACATGTGACTTTTTGGCAGGATCATTTTGCCCCTTGGTGCAGTGGCCCCATGTTATGTATGTTAGTTTTTAGCTCAGTTAAGTTGCTTCTTATTTACCTCTATGACACTTCCACATTGCATAGATTCATAGGTCTAGTAGGAGGTTTTTTATATAAACCAAGCTGCCAGAAACAGAAGAATGCTCACACAGTAAGTCAGGCAAACCAAATTTATTACTCACAGAGGAGCAGGAAGAATCAGCAAAACCGTTAAGTTCTATGGCAAGCCTGACCCTTGAGGTCAGAAAAGTTGCCCAGGGTTGACGGAGTCTCCTCTGCACATGCCCCACTGTGTACTGCACTGAGGAACCCATGAGTGCTCCACCCTAGGTTTCACACCCCACATGCACCTTGGCTCTTTGAGTTTAAGGGCTGCAGTAATATCCTGTTCTAGTAACAATAAGGACAGAGCCCAGACTGTCCCAGACAGTTTCTACTCATCTCAGGATATTGTCTTCTTGGAACATTCTAAAATTATTCTGAGAACTAGGAGGTACAGAAAGCTGAGTTGGTCAAGGCCATTCAGGTCTTGTCCTCCTGACCACAGAAACAAAGTAGACTATAAAACAATAAACATTGGCAGAAGTAATCATATTGCATTATGATAGCCATTCTTCATTATGATAAAAAGAATTTATCCTCCAAAACGTTATCTGAGTTCTAAATCTGAATGAGCCCAGCAAAACATAGATTTGGGACTGTTGTTACAGTTTAATAAAATATATACTAAACCAACAAATTTAATTAAATACATAAACTCTAGAGGAAATATAAAAATCATAAAGACTCGTTTCAGTAAAGGTTGGCATACGAAGTTATCAGATATATGACAGAGTAATAGAAAATGTTGACACTGCTTAGGGCAAAGTGAATATGATTGATATTCAGATGAACAAAGAAGATAGTAAACTCAATAGAAAAAATGGGCCAAAAAATTCAATACATTGTTAACAATCTGACAAATGCAAATGTACACAAATAAAATGAGATCTGTATTTTCACCACTTGCTTAGAAAGTATAAGAATCCTAGATAACATTGAGTGATGAGGATATGAGGGAAACAACCTTTATGGGCAATGGATGGGAAATTAAATGGTTTTAACCATTTCAGAAAATAACATGACAGGACCCATTTGAAAGTATGCATACTCTACAACCTGTCTCGATGATGGGTACATATACCTGATACAGTTTGGATGTGTGTCCCCTCCAAATCTCATGCTGAAATGTGATCCCCCATGTTGGAGGTGGGGCCCAGTGAGAGGTATTGGATCATGGGGTGGATGCCTTATGAATAGTTTAGCACAGGAATGTCCAACCTTTTGGCTTCCCTGGACCACATTGGAAGAAGAATTTTCTTGAGCCACACATAAAATACACTAAAAATAGCTGATGAGCTAAAATAAATAAATAAATAAATAAATAAATAAATAACCCCCCCCCCCAACACACACACACATACACAAACTCTCTTTTGTTTTAACAAAGTTGACAAATTTGGGCCACATTCAAAGCTGTTCTGACCTGCATTCAGCCCACAAGCTGTGGGTTGGACAAGCTTGGTTTAGCACAGTCCACTTGAGTGAGTTGTTCTCAGTGAGTTCATGAGAGATCTGATTGTTAGAAACAGCCTGGGACTGCCCCCTTCTCTCTCTTACTCCCTGTCTGACCATGTGACACACTGGCTCCCCTTCACCTTCTGCCATGATTGTAAGCTTCTTGAGGCCTCACCCAGAGCAGATACCATTGCTTCCTGTGCAGTCTGCAGAACTCTGAACCAAGATAAACCTCTTTTATTAAAATAAATAAATAACCCAGGATTGGGTATGTCTTCATAGCAATACAAAGAGACTAACACAGCCCCTGACAAATTGTGACACATGACCAAAAAGTGTTTTCATAAGGATACCATAAGGAAGTGAATATTTCAGTAGCAGGATATCAGTGTGAATTCTACTACAAGACTGGATAGGGAAAATGTGGTTGATTCATTTTATTGAAAACTATGCAGCAGCTACAGGGGAATAAACAACCAAAATAACCTACAGCAATGTGGGAATGTATGAAGGATGTTATGCTCTGTGAAAAAATTAGAAATAAAATTATATTTATAGCACAATACTCTTTAAGCAAAATGTATACACTCATGTATATACACATACACACACTCAGAATACAACCTTCTTATCTTGTAAGAATTCTTTAAGAGTAAAGAACCTATATCAAACACATTAGCATGCCTGTCTGTGACACGGGATAAGGAATAAAAAAATGAAACAAGTAAAACCAGAGAAACTTGTAGGAAACAATAATGATAATGTCTCATGAAGTAAAGAATGTGATTAATTTTTTGCAACTGTGGTATAAAAACAGATTGGCAAAATCAAATATAATGAGCTTTAGCATAGAGCCTATTGTAGGGCAAAAATCAAATTTAAATACTTAGTTTACATAGTTTGATGCAGGAATGGTCTCCTATGTGAAGTAGTAAGATACACTAAACAATCCATGGGTGTACGGGAAGAAAATACTCAAAATGCTACTTATATTTATTTTTTACTCATTTTTCCAACAGTTTAGTATCTAAATGCCAGGGGAGTCCAGATGTGGTGACTCACACCTGTAATCCCAGTGCTTGGTTGGAGTGGGTGGGGGTCAAGGCAGGAAGAACACTTGAGGCCAAGAGTTCTAGACCAGCCTGGGCAACCTAGTTGGTTTTTGTGTCCACACACAAAAAATTAAAAATTAGCCAAGCATGATGTCGTGCACCTGTAGTTCCATGTACTGGAGAGGTTGAAGCAGGAGGATCACCTGAGGGAGGAGTTTGAGGCTGCAGTGAGCAATGGTTATTCCACTGCACCATAGCTTGGGTGACAGAATGAGACCCTGTCTCTTAAGTGAAAATAAGTAAGTGCGAGGAGAACACATGATCTTTCTAGTTTTCAGTCCCTCTTGCAATTCCCTGTAGATTATTTTGCTTATTCCCAATGTTCCAGCTGTTTCTGCACATTGTAGGCTTGTTCTTCTACCTACTCAAGGCCCCAGATCCAGCAAATGTCCCAGAGATGGGCTCTGTTGCTAATCTGTGATCACCAAGGAAGGGCTTGTTTTTCTCTGAAATTTAGTTCATTGAAACTTTAGGCACACAGTTTTTTGATGGCTTTAAACAAAAAAATAATAATTTTTTAAAGTTCATCCAATATTTTCTCATTATGGCAGGAGCAATTGTCTTTGGTAGCTTTATTTTAATTGGAAGAAGAATTTCTAACATTGGCATTGTAATTAGGTTTTTGGTCTTTGACCCTAGTGGAGCAATTAAATCCACGTATATTTCTTCTCTTATGCATGTATTGAAGGATCAAATGAGAAAATATATGTAGAGTGCACAAAGTGTCTAATGTACACCAGTGATATACAGTTGTTTTATGACTACACACCAAAAACACATAATCAACCAGATTGCTTCCTGAGAACTAGAGCCAGGCTTTTCCGATGATACTTAACTGTCAAATAATTCTATTCGATTTTTCATGGGACTTAGGGTTTGGTCCATGAAGTGCTGCCACAGTATGCAAATCAATTATGTCAATAAATGTGCTAATTTATTCAGCAAACATATTCTTGTAGCAATAGTTACTCAATGAAAGAAGTAACATATTTAATTTCTAGTAGAAGCTACTTCTCTCATTGTGAACTCGTTACAAAGCTTGAATGCTCTAGCTATTTTGAGGAGCATTAATAAGCATTACCTAAAGAAGATGATATATTCCCTAGACAATAAGAACTCTTATTTCTCTTTATCTTCTTTTTGATAAATGCTACAGTCTCTTGGTAGTGAATCCAGATTCTGTGGTGTGGGGAAAAGAAAGAGAGATCAGACTGTTACTGTGTCTATGTAGAAAGAAGTAGACATAAGAGACTCCATTTTGTTCTGTACTAAGAAAAATTCTTCTGCCTTGAGATGCTGTTAATCTGTAACCCTACCCCCAACCCTGTGCTGGCAGAGACATGCACTGTGTTGACTCAAGGTTTAATGGATTTAGGGCTATGCAGGATGTGCTTTGTTAAACAAGTGCTTGAAGGCAGTTTGCTTGTTAAAAGTCATCACCATTCTCTAATCTCAAGTACCCAGGGACACAATACACTACACACTACGGAAGGCTGCAGGGACCTCTGCCTAGGAAAGCCAGGTATTGTCCAAGGTTTCTCCCCAAGTGATAGTCTGAGATATGGCCTTGTTGGAAGAGAAAGACCTGACCATCCCCCAGCCAGACACCCATAAAGGGTCTGTGCTGAGGAGGATTAGTAAAAGAGGAAGGCCTCTTTGCAGTTGAGATAAGAGGAAGGCATCTGTCTCCTGCTCGTCCCTGGGCAATGGAATGTCTCGGTGTAAAACCCGATTGTATGTTCCATCAACTGAGATAAGAAGAAAACCGCCTTAAGGCTGGAGGTGAGACATGCTGGCCGCAATACTGCCCTTTAATGCACCGAGATGTTTATGTATGTGCACCTCAAAGCACAGCACCTTTTCTAACCTTGTTTATGGCACACAGACATTTGTTCACATGTTTTCCTGCTGACCCTCTCCCCACTATTACCCTATTGCCCTGCCACATCCCCCTCTCTGAGATGGTAGAGATAATGATCAATAAATACTGAGGGAACTCAGAGACTGGTGCCAGCGTGGATCCTCCATATGCTGAGTGCCGGTACCCTGGGCCCATGTTTCTTTCTCTATACTTTGTCTCTGTGTCTCTTTATTTTCTCAGTCTCTCATCCCACCCAATGAGAAACACCCACAGGTGTGGAGGGGCAGGTCACCCCTTCATGTGGGATGTACAAAACAATCCTCCACAAATTTAAATTTATGCCTATGATCATGTGTAATGAAATTAGCCCTCAAGAGCCAACTTGAGACCATGTTCAGAATGAAAGCTTCAGAAACCCATGGCAAACACATGAATATAAGACCATTTTAGACACAGTCCCCAGATTACCTCTGAATTCAGTGTGGAAAAAGTGACAAGGAGCAATATTTAGGGCATCTAGGATAGTGCTACCTTCTCATCCCTAACATAAGCAAATTAAAACTTCATACTAATGCTCTGAAGCCTAATAATAACTAGTAAGGTTTATGTCTGTCAAAAAGCCACTGCAGGCTACTGTTAAAACCAGCTACACAACCATCTGGAAGACATTTGCCTCCTTCTGGTTAAAAACAGTCCCATGTCTACTGATGATGTAGTTAAGGCTGTATCAAGATCTTCTATCTCTCAGCAGGGATGTGGTTTCCCAAATGCTAATGTTTGACCAACAAAAGTTTTGCAGCCAGAGTTTGTGCAAGTATTGGTAGATAGAAAATACAAAATCCAACCATTTCTCCTGAATGATTAAACAAAAAAAAAGAATGCAAGAAGCCTGCGTGCATGTGCGTGGGTATATGCATGTGTGTGTGTGTATTCAGGTTTGTTAACTTTATTGTTTAAAATTTAATTTTAAAATTAGATTGGGGAGTAAAATATCATTCTTCCTCTCTCATCATAAAACTTTTGGCTCACGGGATTCTGACATTCCATCATGCTTGGAAAAGTTGGATTTATGAAACCAGTCGCTGGACTGAGCCTGCCTATGCAGCTCTTACATGGGTGCTCCCTATTTTGTGCACAAGCATCCTCAAGAGACCAAAGATAGTGATTAAGAGAGACGGGCTCTGAAGTCTTTTTATTTCAACTTCTTGGAATCACCACCTTGTTAATGAACATCAAAATCTTTTGTGTCATTTATCAGATTAATTACTTTTTCCATAAAAAGAGTGAGTTGAGAGGATAACAAGAAACTCCCTGTCCCTGCTTCATCCTGAAAACAGGAGAATCAATATCTTAGCCCTGTTTTTGAGAGATGAATGGGTAGGTCAACATTGCTTGGCTATTTGTCCTTCCATTTGGGACAGATTACCACTGCACTTTCCCCTCAATCTCTAGAATCATGGCTTATAGAAAACAATTTTGTACAGAATTACTAAATGCACCAAAACTTTATTAGACTTATTATCAAAGAGCATGCTCAGATGTATATATTATAAATAGTAATAAAAATATAAAAACCTAAAAACAATATTATAAATAACAGAGAAAAGCTGTGCACTGTTATGAAAGCCTTTCATATTTAGGGATATCAGGTAAGGTTTCCCTTGGTGGGGAAGATGAAGAGCAAACTAAAATAAGAGTAAGAGCTGGCTGGGTGTGGTGGCTCACGCCTGTAATCCCAGCACTTTGGGAGGCTGAGGCAGGTGAACCACGAGGTCAGGAGATCGAGACCATCCTGGCTAACACCGTGAAACCCTGTCTCTACTAAAAATACAAAAAAAAAAAAAAAAAAAAAAATTAGCCAGGTGAGGTGGCAGGCACCTGTAGTCCCAGCTACTTTGGAGGCTAAGGCAGGAGAATGGCATGAACCCGGGAGGTGGAGCTTGTAGTGAGCCGAGATCGCACCACTGCACTCCAGCCTGGGCAACAGAGCAAGACTCCATCTCAAAAAAAAACAAACAAAACCCAGTAAGAGCTAATTATATAAATCTGGGATGGTAGTGGGAAAAGCATATGAGTAAGAAGACCAAAGTCCAGGAGAAAAGAAGAAACACATCTGAATCATTTATTTCAACAATGTTCGTGCCACAAGAGGGGGGAAAGAGAAAGGAAACAAATTTTGTACTGCTTGAACCCATTTTTGGACTCTTGCTATTTATCCTAGTACTAATGTGAAGTCTTTGGGAGTTTTTAAGCAAAGCAATTTACAATGCAAATTGTATTTACATTTCAAGTAATCATTCCAGATATATCCCAGAACCATTTTTGGAGAGAGAATCAGGGAGAGCACTTTAGAGGTGCTCACCGTAGCCCAGGTGAGAGAGTGATGGGCTGGAATCCATGATGGCAATGAAGATAGAAAGAGAAAAATTCATTCAAGAAATAGAAGGTAAAATCTGACAATACTTGGTGATTTGAAATGGAAATGTGGAGAAGAAAATGTCAAAAATTAATTGAGATGTCAGGTGTAGGTAGAAGTTGACATCATTTGCTGCAAAAAAAAAAAAAAAAAAAAAACACAAGAAGAATATCACTTTCAGTGAAAGAGACATCTAGGTTGCTTAAAGTATGAAATGGGACTTTTCCAATTTCATGCAGGTAAATTAGGAGGGCTCAACCTTGAAGCACAAAAGATGGTGATTATGGTAACACTGGCCTTGAGACCAGGACTTGTATCAGACTCTAGAAAGATCAGTGTGATTTGGAGCAGCTACAGAATGGAATATTTCAGTGAAAAACAAAACAAAACAAAGCATTCACACTTATTCTTGCAGTCTTGTTTTATTTGAAGGAGTAAATAATTGGGCCTTATTCAGAGCTGCAAGTTTTGGTAAGCCCTAAAATGAACAAAAAATTGTATAAAATGGAAGCAATTCACCAATTCTATTCACTTAACATTTACTGATTTTCTTCCAGGTTTAAGTATTATGATAGGCATTGTACAGTAATTACTTTACTGACCATCTTCTCTGGTGTTTGTATTAATACACAAAGAAATCTAACTTTAAAAGTGTAGCATTGCTTTCAGCTGACACCAATCATTACCCATTATCCCAATTCATTAAATCAGATTGTTTCAGCAATAAGTTACATTTTGAAGTTAATGAAATACTTAAAAGGCTGTGATGTTGTAGCTGCAGATGTAGTATGCAAAACATTTGATTCATGTTGTTCAGCACAATTTCATCTTAAAATCTTATCTATAAAACATTTTTACACATCTATTATTCTCTTGCTTTATGTAAAGTTTATGTCATTTATCTCTATCAAATTTACATTACTAGTTTTTCTCAACCATAAAAGACAGTATTAATTTTTACAAACATTAATGATGAACTATATTCACTCATAAGTGTTTATGTCTAAGTTGTCTTAGATTTACTGAACAATTTCTGAGTAACTAATGGCTAGCCTTTTATTATTCTATGATGATAAACATTTTTACAGTATCCAGGCTTCAGACATATTTTTGAAAACTTATTTCTATATGGGTCAAAATTTAAATCATTTGTAATATGTGATCCACTCAAATATATTCTCCAGGATGCGCTATTAAAATGAAATACCGAAGTGGTTCCCCAAGACACCAATTTAAAGTGTATATGTGCAGTGCAGGGTTACTGGACCAAGGCACAGTGTAAACAGCGAAATTTTATTTTTTGTTTTCTTTTTCCTAAGATGTTTCTTATTCCCCATTATATAAAAATGTATATTACAGGCAAAGAAAAATTAACACAAATAGAAGTAAATATAAAGTATATTCACATTAAAATCTGCTTTGCTTTATCTATTAAAGGATGTAACACACTTGTGCTTTTCAGGACCTTGTAACTCCTGGTTCATTGGAAAGCGCAGAAATTCTTCAGAGCCTCAAGAGTTGTGTTTAATGCATTATTTAAATAGTGTCCAACCACTAGTTAGATAGCTTAGCACTCAAATAGCCTTTGAAATCTCTGTAGACTCACCTCAATTGAGGAGTCCTGATAATTTACAGAAGTGTGTAGCGCACTAAGAGGTCCCTGATGGATAATGTCTTTGCCTTTGGAGTGTTCTATGTGTTGATCCACTGGAGTGTGTGTGTGTGTGTGTGTGTGTCTGTGTGTAGGTGGGTGAGTATGGGTGGGTGTGGATTGTGTGTGTGTGTGTATGTGTTTACATTGTGGTATGTGTCTGTTGGGGTGCCGCCATTTGGGATTTGGAAGAGTGAGGACCATAAACTTGTCAACATTCCTGCATGCCTGCTTCATAACAAGTGTACTGAACGTGGCCAAAAGTAACTAAACCAAGTAAACAAATTAGACATTAATTAAATTTAATGCTGGGCAGGAAAGAAGTATTCAAGGCCAGGTAAAATGAAGAAATATAACCAAATGAATGCAATTTTTAGATTGATTTGTAGAATGAGACATGAATATTTTTTAAAATTTGTAGTTTCTAATGAATAACAGCATATAAAATAAGAATCATATGGCTGTCAATGGACTAAAAACTGTACTTAAGATTTGAGCTAGTGAAACAACCATATATGATCTTCTAATTCCACTTTTCTGTCTCAAGAATGACCTGTTAAAATGATTTTTTTTTGAAATTTTACATTCTCATTTTGAAAGAGCTTCACAAAACTTACATGAGAATCTGGATGCTCATAAGAGGTCTGATTTTTTAATGGTATGTTTGTATTTTTGTTATGTACATCAATGTCAAGCATTCGTTTCCTGAGCTGTTCTCTACAACACAATTTAACTTGTAATGGACACTCAGTAAACGGTCGGTTGGATATTCAAATCAACACCTTAGTTCCATCAATTTTCACTTCATATAAAAATGCCTGATCTTCTGTACTCATCAATGAAACAGAGAGAGATGAAGGAGGGAGAGCAGTTGAGACTGAGAGGATGACAAGCAGACCTCATTCTGCAGTGGATTTCCTACACTCTCCACTTCTGAATGCTTGGAAACACTTGCCATGCTCAAAAAATATTGGTATTTCCTAGGCAGCAAATGGGAGTTAAAGAAAGTCCATATTTCTATATTACAATAACTTACACTGTAATACACAGATGGCATACATTTCTAAGCTATTTCAATTCACAGAAAATGTAGATAAATTTAGGTGAGCAAGATGTAAGAGAAGGGTTAGTAATCAAGCTGAGTGTGATTGTGAGATTAAATCTAATATTATGCAATTATTGTATAATTGTATCAGTTGACATATCTGTTGAAACAGAAGGTGGGAGAGTTTTGCATGTGCTTCCGAAATGTACTGGATGATGTTAGGAGAGAGGCGGGTCAACGTGGCTAGGCCAGAAGTGTTTACTAATTGAGGCTTAGGAAAGTTAAGCTCCTAATCAGAGACTGGGAGATAGAGGCGCTAAAGTGTATAACATTTATATTTAATAACATATAATAAAGTCTTAAAATGCCAATTTTAAGTCTTTTCATTTTCTTCTTAAAAACAGAGGTTTTATTGCGTTTGGTCCACAGTCGGTATTTCACATTATCTCATAGCGCAGGGCCCCTGGGTGGAGGGCTCTGTGCAGTACTTGGCGTGGCCTGGGGCCGGGGGAGATAGAGCAGTAGACCTGATCAGGCCCAGAAGGGGAGAAGGAGGGCCGGGGCTCCTTAAGACCTACTGAGGGCCTGGACGCGGTGGCTCACGCCTGTCATCCCAACACTTTGGGAGGACGAAACAGGCGGATGACATGAGGGAAAGAGTTCCTGACCAGCCTGGCCAACATGGTGAAATCCCGTCTCTACTAAAAATAGAAAAAATTAGGCAGGCGTGGTGGCAGGCGTGGTGGTGGGCGCCTGTAGTCCCAGCTACTCTGGAGGCTGAGGCAGGAGAATCGCTTAAGCTGGGAGGCCGAGGTGCAGTGAGGCGAGATTACTCCACTGTGCTTCAGCCTGGGCAACAGAGTGAGACTGCATCTCAAAAAACAAAAACAAAAACAAAAACAAACAAAAAACCCTACTGAGGGCCACGGGGGTGGGGGAGCTAGGATGGAGAGGGGTCAGACTTAATCCTGGCAACTCAGAATTCCACTAACTTGTACGGGTCTCAGTTTCCTCACCGGGCCCCAGCATAGGTCTGAGGGTCTGAGGTCTGTTGGTCTGAGGGTCCTAGGGAAATCCAGCCACTCAGGAGCCTGAGATATTTTAGCATCATGGCTGGGCCCCCTCTCCCAGGCGACTCATTTCCCAGCACCCTCTCCACTGTCTCCGCCCCATTCCTCGGAGAAGAAAAAAATTTTCTTTCTTTTGTTAATACTTCCTGAAACTTTTGCAGGTACAGAAACCACAAACTGATCGGCTGACAAAAAGGGGAAGAGGAGAGGCAACCAGAAACCTTCGCGGACTGGTTCCCTCCATGCCCAGGTCTCTTCTCCCCAGCACAGCTCAGCCCACAGCCTGGAAGTGCCAGCGGGGACCTTCACCCTACACGCATCAGGATACGGCCTTGATCCCTTCCCTCACAGCCCGGTGGCTCAGTCCTGCGAAGGAACCAAAGCAAGGGGAGGTGGGGGAAAAAACCCTGCTGCCTGATCCCACGCTGCCACTCACAGACCCTCGGTTGACTGGCAGCACTGAACAGGTTAAAAAAAAAAAGATGAGAACACAGAAAAACCCAACACCCAGACGGGGAGACCATGTGTGGAGAGAGCGTGCTGGGAGCCTCAGTAGCCGGTCTCCTCCTGGTAGTAAGGGGCCTCCCCTGGCCCTGGGCTGTTGCCGGCGGAGGGAGTCCCGTGGGCCACTGGGCCACCCGGCTAGTACTTGGGTTCGTATATTTGTCGGCCTAGGCCAAAGACCTGGCCGCTGTGATTGGCAACCTGCGTGTAGCCCATCTTCAGGGACATGGAGGAGTTCTCACACTTGTCGATTCCCAACTTGGTGTCATAGATGTGCCGCTGGGTCCCGGGAGCCGTCATGCCCACCTGGCTGGCGCACTTGTTTGTACCCATGTGGATGCTGATGGTCGAGTTGTCCATGGGGGGCAGGATGCGGTTCTTGGGGTGTAGAGATGCCTCTTCGTGCCATATGCGGTCATGCCTGACTGGCTGGCACATTTGTTGGTAATCTGCAGCTGGATGACGCACTGGCTGGCCTTCATGGGCCAGTCGAAGTTCTGCTTCTCTGAGTACTTGTCACGGATGTCCACCCCGCTCTGCAGCCCCTTAGTCTTGGCCTTCCCTGCCAGGGCGAGAAGAGACACCCGCACCTGCATATTGTTCCCACTCTCAAACAGGTCGTTGGCCTCAAATAGGTCCACAGGATCATGCCGTAGCTGACCATGGCCTTGAGGAAGTTGGAGAGGTTTTCTAGCTAGCGCCAGTTCTACACGGAAGCCGTTGATCTTGGGGACTGAGCCCGGCTGCAGTTTGTTCACGAGTGTGCATAAGATAATCCCGTCCTTCAGGCCCTTCTGGAAGTCGGGGCGGATGGAGAGGCCAGTAAATCCCTTGATCCAGCTGCGGAGCTCTGCCTCCTTCTGGGAGTCATATTTGGGCAGAAGCCTGTTCTGGACGTCCGCCAAGAGCCTGTAGGAGGGGCCCTTGTTGAACTGCGTGGAGCTTACGGCTGGAGGGCGCCGCCGCGGGGCGGATCCGACAGGACCAGCGGCTAAGTCTTTTTTCTAGTTCGCAATGTTTTGTTTTCACCACACCATTGTTTTACTACATATTTTATTGTATGTGTATTGTGTTAAATACACATTTTGTGTATTTAAAAATGTGTGGAAAATGTTAGACCATCTCCCTTTTCTCCACCTTCCCTTTTACCCTTTACTGCCATTTACATCCACACATCCACACACACATACATCCACACATCCACACACACATACATCCACACACACACATACTGACCAAAATTAATTTCGATGTACGAATGGGTTATTTGAAGCGAAAAGTCAATCTATATTAGTAAAAGTGTCATGCCAGTATGAATTATATTTATAATCACTTCAAGAAGAAAGAACTTCCGGCCGGGCGCTGTGGCTCACGCCTGTAATCCCAGCACTTTGGGAGGCCGAGGCGGGCTGAGGTCAGGAATTCAAGACCAGTCTGGCCAACATGGTGAAACTTCGTCTCTACTAAAAATACAAAAAAATTAGCTGGGTGTGGTGGCGGGCGCCTGTAATCCCAGCTACTCTGGAGGCTGAAGCAGAGAATTCCTTAAACCCGGGAGGCGGAGGTTGCAGTGAGCCAAGATTGTGCCACTGCACTCTAGCCTGGGCGACAGAGCAAAACTCCGTCTCAAACCAAAAAAAAAAAAAAAAAAAAAAAAAAAAAAAAAAAAGAAAGAACTTCCTTAATTTTTTGAAGAGACTATTCTGTATCCATTTTATAATTTTCTGGCCACTGAAAAAGATATATTAAATCACAGACACAGTGAATGTAGTAAGTGGTATTTTAAAATGTTAAAATGTTAAATCACGCCTGTACTCCCAGCACTTTGGGAGGCTGAGGGGGGAGGATCGCCTGAGGTTGGCAGTTCAAGACCAGCCTGGCCAACATGGTGAAACCCCTTGTCTACTAAAAATACAAAAATTAGCCAGGTATGGTTAATCTGTAATCCCAGCTACTCGGGAGGCTGAGGCAGGAGAATGGCTTGAACCCTGGAGGGGGAGGTTGCAGTGAGCTGAGATCAAGCCACTGCACTCCAGCCTGGACAACACAGTGAGACTGTCTCAAAAATAAAATAAAGTGTTGAATTTTTACAAGTCGTTGTTCCTATTCTAATTTTTGAATGCAACCACAGCCTCTAACAAAACAGCCTCGTTACACTAATTCGCTGATAATGAATTCTTAAGTAAAAGGGGAATTCCATAGAAATATATATGGCTCTTTTATGTTTAAGAAAAGTAAGAGCCTGAAAAACAGATGTGTTCTGTAAAACTGAATTACTTTCTATCCAGTTCCACTGGTTCACAGTGTTTTATCTTTATATTAAAACATATATAAATGATTGATTGATGAATTTTTTTCTTTTAGACACTGCTGCTGAATCCATGGAGAGAAAAAGGATACATTTCCAGAACTATGGTCCCTGTGCTCCAGTTCGCCAGGCGGGCGCGGCGGAGACGGAGACCGAGGAACGCGGCTGGGGCCATGCGGCGCTACCGCGCGTGGTGGCGCTGTGTCTGGCCTGAGGCTTCTGCTCGCTCCTTTACGCCTTCAGCCAGCTCCCCATGTCCCCGGAGGAAGGAGCGGAGGGTGGTGGCGGGAAGCCGCAGGCCGCAGTGGCTTCCTGGCTGGCGGGAGGCGGATGCGGTGCGGTGAGAGGCGCGAGCAGCGCTTGTCCCGCTGCGCATCCCGGCAGGTGGGACAGGTGTAGTCTGAAAATACAGCCTGTTGAGAAAATGCATCTAGGTGAAAGACTGGAAGAAACTATGACCATGTTGAAGTCAGCTATTATTTTCAGGATCAAACCTCTTCAATTCCAGATTTTTGCTGAAGATCAACTACATCATAGCTTTAAAGGAAGGCTTGACAGGGGTCATTTCTACAAATATTTAATTATACAATATACTCCATAACCTTTCCAAGTGAGAATGCAGCAGAGTGGAAAAACTCTTTAAACCATGTGGTTTGCAGAGATTGTCCTTGCCGTTATTCCTGAAAGAAGTTGACTCTCATACTGATAGCCTTTTTAAAAGACCAGCTGATAATATTTGGTCTTTACTAAAGAAATTTAATTCCACACAAATTCTGCAATGGCCCCAGAACACAAGGAATGTCAAATAGGATGGTATAGTCGCTTTGCTAGGCATCCATACTGTGGAAAAGCTGGAGCAAACTCTGGAGTTATGTTGACAACATGACTTGAATGAGAAGGAAGTATTTCAAGAATAATATGACAACTGTGTGACTACAATGAGAAGATATGACATGGCTTAAAATATACAAGTTAAACATTACATGGGCGATCAAGATCTGTTGGATATCCTGTTTTTTCATAATCCAGAAAGCCTTTTTGTCTTTCCGTGTCAATGGAAGTGTCGTCCAGATCATTGTCTATATGGAAGCAGTTGCCAAGAAGCAGAAGAAGGAATCTTTATTTTTCACGGGAACAGAGGTGTTTACCATGATGATAAGCAACCAGCATTTAGAGCTGTTTATGAAGCACTGAGAAATTGTTCTTTTAAGATGACAATGTTTATTCATTAATAAAACCTTTAGAATTGGAACTACAAAAAACAGTGCATACATACCATGGAAAAATTTACTAAATATTTATCAAACAATTAGCAAAATCATAAGAGATCGCTATGTCAGATCACCAAAGGAAAGGTGATTCTTGTTGCCTGCTACATCAAATGGATGAAAAGAACAAAGCATCGGAGGATAAATATGAAGGAACTGTCTTGGGTGAAGCGTTAAGGC
The DNA here is from genome assembly GCF_028858775.2 of Pan troglodytes. Lineage (NCBI taxonomy): Eukaryota > Metazoa > Chordata > Mammalia > Primates > Hominidae > Pan > Pan troglodytes. The sequence continues at coordinate 55,220,296 of NC_072409.2, read as the reverse complement.
AGGAATTATTCATCTACAGAATTTTTTTTTTCCTAAAGAGGTTAAATGAGCAGTATTTTCAGGTAATGAAGAATAAGTTAAAATCTTGGGCTTCAACAAAGAAAAATTTTTGGCCTCTGATGTTGTGTAATGTTACTTACTATCATTCCAGTATTGATGAAAATATTATTGAATGGTTTTAGCCTGCAAACTTCTGTTGACTCATACTCTCAAGAGTGGTGGGGCTGTGAAAATGAAGAAAATGTACCTCAGACACAGTGCAAACACTCAGGCAGTGAGTAGAGCAATAATTTTATGTCAGCACTAACCTCACTTTAAATGTGTGAGAGAAAAGTTTGTCTACAGGAGTAGAAACAGTTCTGTTTCTAAAGAAATGTGATGTAACCAATGTAACCACGGATGATCTATATCTGCCTTTATACGTTTCATCTCTGTTTTAAAATATTTTTACGATAATCATATTTAAAATTGTTTTTAGATTATAAGGAAGCTGCATGTTAAAAATTGAGCTGTATAAGAAAGAGGAAATATAGTGAAAACTTTGGGGTTTTAATCTGTGCGTGTGAGAGAGAGTGAGAAATATAGTGTTTTCATTGTGTATGCATTAAACTGTCTTGCTAAAACTAAGATCTAAGATTGTTAAGTAGATATTTGGGGAACTTTTTTATCACTTTAAATGAAAAATTTCAGCTTTACTGGGCATTCTGGAAGCAAAATATGTTATGCTGATGATAAAGTGAGAACCTTAAGAGTACACTCATTTGATGGCGGAAAATGTGATGGACCAAAATGCAGAAGCTATACACGTCCTGTGAGTAGTAATTTTAGTTAAAATGGAGTAGGAAAATGTGGCGCATTTAAACTTTTCTTCTACCTCATAATGGCTTTGCAAGACACTTGTAAAGAAGCAAATGTCTAGAGCCTTACTTTAAGAAAGTTAAACAACTTTGGTGAATGATTTGGATTAAGATTGTTACATCCAGCTATAGAAATGTGGTTTTAATTGCGTTGATGTGAGTGAGTACCTTCCTTTTTTGAATACCACTTAAAACAATTAACTTTTTAAGTCTTGAAGATGAGAAAAATATTACTTATCTAATATAACTATTTTAATAGTTATCTAATTTATAGTTATCTACTATAACTATACATTCTGAATACTTAGCATGTACTGTGCTGGGGCACATATCTTGTTTTCCCAGCTGCTAAACGATTATCTTCCTTTTCTCCCTGGTATTTTAATGCTCAAGTAGAAAACGGAAAATCATGAAGGAAAAATATCACTTGTGAAAATCGTGGCAGTTAGCTTTATGAAGACACAGTGGCCTCTGTGGGGACATGGGATATGCAGAAAGAGATGGCTAGTACAGTTGTTCTGTCTTCTGCAGTTCAGTCAGGGACATATTGAGAGAGGAAAGTTTAAGCAGGTACATTAGAAATTGATAACCAGCCCAGCATTCTTAGAACAGATGGGTTTAGAGAACACGAGTTGTAGTTCCTTGGCAGAATGCCATGGTGGATATGAGAAACTGTGAACTGTGTTGAAATTGAGCTTGAGCAGAAAATGAGAATACTAAAAATTTGAAGTTCAGAGGGTATGCATTAGATTATTTCTAATGGTCCCCATATATGATCATTGCCCGCCTGACTATATAAGACTCCTGTTGGGAGCTTGAGAATAGATTGCTGAGCTTAGCCCTTTGGAGACTCTGGTATGCTGTGTCTGGGATGGAGTCTGCAAAAAAAAAAAAATTTAAAGAAGAGACTTAGAAATTATACAAAACTAGAATAGTGCTTTGGTACTATCAGATTACTTGGGGGGCTATTCCCACTTCGATTCTTCATATAGAGGATGTGAACCGAGAAACATGCAGATAAATCAGTCAATGCCAACTGCTGGGGGAAACGTCCATAGTCTGCAGGTTCCCACAGAAAGGATAGCACTTCCATCCTCTCCCATGAGGGAAAAATAAAGGAGAAAAGCTTTCGGCCTCTCACCATAAGCTCATTCAGTCCTCCTCTTGGGAAGAGAAATGACTTAACTGAGGAATGTGCTTGAAAGTAGCTGTACTGGTGAAACTCAGCCTCTGTGGGTTTCTCTCTCTTTCAGAGTCAGCTCTCTTCAGGATGCGCATTTATTTCTCCCTTTGGAGGAGGCCTCAGTCCACCTCAGCCAAGGACTGAAAGGCACATCTGGCTAATTCAAGACTGGGGTATTGGGAGGTCCCCTTGGCCCCAGATCTATGATATGTTCTCGAGTCCTGAGACCTGCTGACTCTCGTGTCTCATTTCTCAGTTGGGTCATATCTTGGGGTTATTTGTGTTCCCAGCTCTAACAGGAAGGTTCCTAAGCACTCATTTCTTCTTAACCAATTTCTGAAGGTAAAATGTTGGTGAAGAGTGCTCTTTTCTTCCTGCTACCATTAATTGGTGTTTATTTTGTGTCAGGCACTGTTGAGTATTTTACATTTCTTATCTAGTTTGATCTTTACAGCAACTTTATATGACAGACATTGTTCCCCCATTTTTCAGGCTAGAAATCTGAGGCCCAGTGTCCCACAATGGCTGTGTGGTGACACTAGGCTTTGAGCACAGATGGTTGACTTCCAAAGCCTATGTTCCTAACCATTATGCCACTCTGTGTTGTGACAGCGCCAAACATACTTTCATTCATATATATCTTTTAACTGATCATGTTCTTGTGTGATTTCTTTCAGAAAGGCTTTTACATCAAATATTGATAATGATAATAATAATGAACACATGTTGAGCACTTACCATGTCTCAAGCACTGCTCTAGAGCTTCCCATGAAAGAACCCCTCTAATCTTCAGAACAACCCTGTGAGGTAGGTGCTACTATTACTCTGTTTTCACAAGTAAAGAAACTAAGCACAGCAGATCCACAGTCATTCTGTAGGATGCTGTGTAGAATGGCTCCTGGGACACTGGGAAAGCTCTTTTGCACCTCAGTATCTTCTTTACTGGTTCATTAATGTCTGATATTTCTGCATGAGAAAGCACAACATAGGCAGAAAGCTTAATATGTATATACACACACTGAGAGATAAGGCATTGACATAACATCTCATTATAGGTATTAGAAATGCAGTCTCAAGAGCAGGTTCTCGTGGGGTGACAGGCAGGGTATTCTAGGGGAAGGAATATCCCAAGAAAGGTGGCATTACAAAGGAAGAGGAGAAAGAAAGATGTAAATGAGGAGACACTGATTTTCTTACATTGCAAAGTTTTCCAAGGCTGGCCCCTTTTCTATTACATTCTTACCCAGTAACTCATACTTTCCCTAGAGCTCTTGCAAGAAAGAACTATTGAGAAAGTAGCCCATCTGAAAGTATATTTCTTGCTGTTTGTCTGCTTCCAGAACTGGCTGAAGTTTACTTTTTGGTTCTCCAGAGACCTAGCTTCTTCCAATGTGGTCTATTTAATCTCCTGTCATGTGGGAAGTTATATTCAAAATCTCCATGATCCTCTGTCCATAGTAAGTTATGCATGTAGTGAGAAGTACATGCCAGAAGGTCTTGAGATTATATCTGCAATGTGTTGCTGCTGGCTGTTGATCAAGATAGGCTGGGAGAAAAACATTATTTTCAGGTGTGAAAAACTGTCACCTTTATCAAATAATTCTTCTTGCATATTTCCCAAGATGTTGTAGCCTATTTAAACTCGGGAGGTTAATTTTGTAGCATTCATTATGACTGAAAATGTAGTTCACACAATCATGATGCTCTCTTTATTAGGTGTTACTGTTAAACAATATTAAAATACACACAATGTGGCTGGTCTTTTGTAAGCTACATGGCATGTTTACTTCTTTGCCAGGTTTCTTAATTGCATTTCTTCATCTTTCTGAATACCAGTGTCACTGTCACCCACAATATTTGCTGTTTTGAGCACATGGTTTACATTTTATTTTGCCCCATAATAGAATATGATGGGGACATCTTATCTGAGTGTTTCATAGTATGCTGTAGTTAGAATTCTTGGCTGTTGGTTTCCCAGAGTCCCAGCTCCTGCCACTGCATCCTGCCTTTATAAATGCAGAATAATGGCTCTAAAAAAAATTCACCTAAGAATCTCATGATAGTGGAGAAGGAGGACCATGGAAATGCTAAAGCCTCCCACTCGGCTTCTGTAAATCATGCAGAGGATCAGGAAAATGATTGAAAGTAACGTATCCCAAACAAAGAAGTCAGCTGTACAATTCAAGACCTGTGTCTGGCTGTAAAAAAAACAAAAAACAAACAAAAAACACAAACAAACAAAAAAATGGAAAGAATAACTTTGCTACTCATCTTGTTCAAAAAACTGGAGCAGAATGAGTATCTAGACTCAGTTTCAGAATAAATGTTAAATACTGATAGGGGCACATTCAAGATCTTTAGGATTTTTTGGGGGGAGGAGAGGGGAACATAAAAAAGCAATAATAAAGATAAATCTGAATGCAGGAAAAATACACATAATCCATGAATCTAACACCTGTTTTCGCATGTTTATCATCTTTGTCCCTATGTAGATCTATGTTTTCTTTCATAGTTGCAGTCATAGAATATATTCTATTCTCTAAGCTTTTATCCTTCAACATTATAGGAGAATGTTGTTCCATGTTACCACATAGCCAACTGTTTCAAAACTTGTCTAGTAAATTCTGTGCTGTTGTTTTCACAGGGAGAAACATGCACATGTATATTACTTGGTTTTTTTTTTTCTGTTGAATCATACTCTTGGAATAAATTTTTTTCAGTGAGGTTTTTGGTTCCAAAAAGTATAAACATTTTGGTGATCTTTAGTAAGTTGTATTGCTTTCCAAAGAAGTGATAGGAATTATACTTGCCACCCCAACAGTGAAAGAATTGTAATTTAATTTCAATGTAACAGAGGATGCTACTCTTGCTATTATATTTTCTATTATAATGAAAACCTTTAAAGATTTAAACCAAGCTGGATTGTCTTTCAGGAGCTGCTGTTAAATGAACACCTTGATATCTTCGTTCTTGGAGAGAAATGAGCCAAGGAGGAAGACCATCTAAAAAAAACCACTAGACAATTTGTGCTCACTGGAGTGGTCTCTGCTGGGCAAAAGGTCTTTAGAATGACTCGTGGATTTTCTGGCAAGTGGCAAACCACACAAGTGCTATGTCAGGCCAGGAAGACAGGTGCAGCCCTGTCAGTGTCAAAGAAGAACACTGGTAGTAGAAGAGCTAAGAGTGAATGAAAATTGAATTATCTTTATTTCTAGGACTTGTCTATTGAGAAATAACAGTGCTGGCAACCATTTACTACCAACAAGAGGCAGTTCCAAGAGAAGAATATAAAATATGCTCTGCTCAATCCCACGAAACTCAGAGTGTCTCACAATGGCCAATTTCTTATTTTTACCCTGTCCAGAGACAAGGAAGGATGCATCAGGGAGCTGCTAGCCTCTGCGATGAATAACTTGAGTCAAGCTGCAACATGTGAAAGAATTCAGCTGATCAGGATTTATAACACTAGCTGGATTTTTTGCTTTCTTTGGGATTCATGAAGCGTGGTGTTGTAAGATACCACAGGAGTCCCAGAGTAAAGTTACATACCTATTTCTCTTCCTTATTTTTATTTTTTTGGCATGTTCATACTATTTTATTACCAACATCGTTGGCATCCCCGAGTATGAGAGTTCAGAAGAAACTTAGAGGCTATTGTCTGATTCAATCCTTGCAGCTTACAAAAAGAAATGTGGGGAGCAGTCACTGTGTGACTAGCCTGAGGTCACTCAGGAAGTTAGAGGCAGAACTGCAGCCAGGGTCACCTCTCTTTACTGCTACTAGTGTGCTCTTTCTACTGCACCCTGATCATAAAACATCTCCCAACCCAGGAACAAGGTCTACCGCATAGGTGGTCACAGCACCGTGATCACTCTCTCAGTCATCTGTACTCCTCCTTTGCTTTGACCAAAGACACAGGAAGGGACCTTTTGCCCCACATAAAACACCTCTCAGAGGCTTGGCAACAACAACAGATAATAGCATTGACCTAAGACCAACATTTCAACCATGGTGTCAAAACAATATTTTATTTCAGCAAAGAAAAACTATGTCACAAGTGGATTATTATTACTAATAATCAGACTAGTGGTACTTGCGGATGACTTGGTTTCATACTCACACTTGGACAACTATGCACACTGAGTATAACTGACCTTATGAGAACATCATTCTCACTAAGATTATGATGTGCTTTCTCACGTGGGAACTGTACATAATATTGCGTGTACCCTTGGGAGGATGTCCTGCCTGTGATGTTGTCTTTCAGGGGAAGAAGAATGGTTGAGAACTGAGGGTATATTAAACATTTACTCCTCCAGATTTTTCAAGATTTCTGTTAAGCCAGATCAGAAGAAAGCCATCTATTTGGATTGCATCACTCTAACCTGGTAAGTCGAATTGTCTACACAGAATTATAATTTCACGATATGTCCAGATTACTTACCGAGAGCCAATTTGAGACACCAACAGGACTAGTAAAACATCTTTGCACTGTGGGTAGCGTTGCTATCAAAGACCTTATACATTATGTCATTCAAGAACCTTTATATTAAGATCCTTATGGAAAATCCTTCCCAAAGTTTAACCCTATGATAAAGGGTTTTTTTCTCCTGGTAACATAGTGGGTAATTGGGAACTGTTTAACCCAATGCATTGATTTCATTGATTGTTTTGGTTGCCGAGAAGTATGGATGCTCAGAATAGGTTTTCTTGTTTTCAACTGCTAATTCCTTTATTTAAATTGTAATAAATGTTTCCCTTTACTTCTTTCCTTTTTCTTTTTAAGAAATTTAATGTATTTCATAATAAATTATAAATTATCAATAGATCAATTAGCATAGAATAGTTTGGAATAATGCTTAGAGATCTCCCATTGAAAAAGACCCCAGTACCATAGGGTTCACAGTTGAGTGTTAACTGAACTTGAACAAATTCTGATTTTATTTAAAATGATCAAAGCCTAGAAAAAAAACTCCTGCAGATCATATGGGGCACATAATAACTAAAAAAAAAAGAAACAAAGAGGGGTGGCTTTCTTCAATTAATTTTATAGTGTAATATCAAAGCTTAATAGTTAATATATTTCATCTAATGTAGAATGTCAATGTTTAGAAATCAGACATTATTTCATGTACCATTAGAGATATACTGCCAATTAAACTGTGACTTCCTTACCAAAAGCAAAAAAAGGAATTTTAAAGATATTAAAACATGTAAAGAAGAATATAGGCACTATACTCCCAACCCCTTCAATTAACATGTTAATATTTTATTGCATTGGTTTTCAGTAATTACTTTTAATAAAATAAAGCATTATTAGCTAATGTTCCACCCCTACCACTCCAATCTCATTCTCCTTCTAGGTCCCCCAGGCCCAATTGCTAAAATAAATTTGTTGTACACTTTAAAGTCAATTTTCTATACGTTTGCACATAAATATGTGCATTCGTAGAAAGTATTTTTGTGCTGAGAAGGTAGAATAAGCCCTTCAAAGTTGTTGATGTTCAGATTCCAGTTGGCAAAAGTCTTACACATGTGGCATTAAATATTTTCAGTATTAAACATGCACATTCCACAAGTTCAGCAGTTCTGTAATATACATCCAGAGTCTGCCCTGAGGGTTGCTTACAACCTTAGTATAAACTCTCACTCACCCCTTTTAGAGAATAAAACTTACACCTATGTAATGACCAGTCCAGGTACAAGGGTGTCCTCTAAGAACATTCATTCATGTATTCAAAAAATCTTTATTGAGCACCTGCACATTTCATGCCAGGGAGGTGACCTATGTTCTCCCTACACAACAGGAGAAAGAGTGGTGGCATCGGCAGGAAAGTGCAGTGGAAAGGAGGCGCTGACTTTGGCAGGAAAAAGAACGATATTACTTTGAATTTATCAACTCTGACGTAACATCCTGATAAAAAGTGCCATATCCAAATCACGTTGAAGATTCTCAAAGGACAGTACCAAAGTTGAATAAAAACACAGTGCCTCAAATGGGAAGTAGTATAGAAAGGCCTGAGGCTGGGGTATGGAGGCACACGCTGTGCAGAGAACGAGGGAAGAGAAGAGTGAACAACTGCTCGGGGTGGGGTTGCATTGATGGCGAGAGATGGGTGTAACATGCATTTATGAGGACAGACATGATCAGGTTTAACGAAAAAGAATTTTTTCTTTTTCCAGCAGTCCCACTATGGGGCATTTATCTACAGGAAAGGAAATCAGCATATTTAGGAGATACCTGCACCCTCATGTTTATAGCAGCCACTATTCACAGTAGCCAAGATTAGAATCAACCTAAATGTCCAAAAACATAACAGATTAAAAATGTAGTATCTATTCACAGTGGAGTACTATTTAGCCGTAAAAATAATGAAATCCTGTCCTTGGCAACATGGATCAGCCTGGAACACTATATTAAGTGAAATAACCTAGGCACAGAATTATAAATCTTGCATGTTCTCACTCATATGTGGGAGCTAAAAAAAAATGAACTGAACTCATGGAAGTGGAGAGTAGAATTCTGGTTATTACAGGCTGGGGAGAGCAACAGGGAGGAGAGGACAGGGAGAGGTTGGTTAACAAATACAAACTTACAGCTAGATAGGAGGAATGAGCACACCTATGACACCTAGCTGGGAATCGACAAGTGTGACAACTCCTCCACGTCCCTGAAGATGGGATACACGCAGGGCGCTCATCAGAGCGGCCAGGACTTTGGCCTGGGCCCGCAGATATACGACCCCAAGTACTACTGGGCAGGCCCAGTGGCCCACGGTGCTCCCTCGGGCTCCGGCGACTGCCCGGGGCCAGGGGAGGCCCCTGAATATCTCCCTTACTACCAGGAGGAGACCGGCTACTGAGGCTCCCAGCACGCTCTCTCCACACATGATCTCCCCTCTGGGTGTTTGGGTTTTTCTGTGTTTTCATCTTTTTTTTTAACCTGTTCAGTGCTGCCAGTCAACCGAGGGTCTGTGAGTGGCAGCGTGGGATCAGGCAGCAGGGATTTTTCCCCCACCTCCCCTTGCTTTGGTTCCTTCTCAGGACTGAGCCACCGGGCTGTGGGGGAAGGGATCAAGGCCGTATCCTGATGCGTGTAGGGTGAAGGTCCCCGCTGGCACTTCCAGGCTGTGGGCTGAGCTGTGCTGGAGAGAAGAGACCTGGACATGGAGGGAACAGGTCCCTGAAGGTTTCTGGTTGCCTCTCCTCTTACCCTTTTCTCAGCCTATCAGTAAGTGGTTTCTGTACCCGCAAAAGTTTCAGGAAGTATTAACAAAATAAAAAAAAAATTTTTTTCCCCGAGGAATGGGGCGGGGACAGTGGAGAGGGTGCTAGGAAATGAGTCCCTTGGGAGAGGGGGCCCAGCCACGATGCTAAAATATCTCAGGCTCCTGAGTGGCTGGATTTCCCTAGGACCCTCAGACCAACAGACCTCAGACCTACGCTGGGACCCCGTGAGGAAACTTAGGCCCGTACAAGGTAGTGGAATTTTGAGTTGTCAGGGTTAAGCCTGACCCATCTCCATCCTAGCTCCCCCACCTCCGTGGCCCTCAGTAGGGTTTTTTGTTTGTTTTTGTTTTTTTTGAGATGTAGTCTCACTCTGTCGCCCAGGCTGAAGCGCACTGGAGTAATCTCGCCTCACTGCACCTCGGCCTACTGGGCTCAAGCGATTCTCCTGCTTCAGCCTCCAGAATAGCTGGGACTACAGGCGCCCACCACCACCACGCCTGCCTAATTTTTTGTATTTTTAGTAGAGACGGGATTTCACTATGTTGGCCAGGCTGGTCAGGAACTCTTGCCCTCATGTGATCTGCCTGTTTCGTCCTCCCAAAGTGTTGGGATGTCAGGCGTGAGTCACCGCGCCCAGCCCCTCAGTAGGTCTTAAGGAGCCCCGGCCCTCCTTCTCCCCTTCTGGGCCTGACCAGGTCTACTGCTCTATCTCCCCCGGCCCCAGGCCACGCCAAGTACTGCACAGAGCCCTCCCGCCAGGGCCCTGTGCTATGAGGTAATGTGAAATACCGACTGTGGACCAAACGCAATAAAACCTCTGTTTTTAAGAAGAAAATGAAAAGACTTAAAACTGGCATTTTAAGACTTTACTACATATTATTAAATATATATTAAATATAAATGTTATACAATTTAGCGCCTTATCTCCCAGTCTCTGGTTAGGAACTTAACTTTCCTAAGCCTCAATTAGTAAACACTTCTGGCCTAGCCACGTTGACCCGCCTCTCTCCTAACATCATCCAGTACATTTCGGAAGCGCATGCAAAACTCTCCCACCTTCTGTTTCAACAGATATGTCAACTGATACAATTATACAATAATTTCATAATATTAGATTTAATCTCACAATCACACTCAGCTTGATTACTAACCCTTCTCCTACACCGTGCTCACCTAAATTTATCTACATTTTCTATGAATTGAAATAGCTTAGAAATGTATGTTGTCTGTGTATTATAGTGTAAGTTATTGTAATATAGAAATATGGACTTTCTTTAACTCCCATTTGCTGCCTAGGAAATACCAATATTTTTTGAGCATGGCAAGTGTTCCCAAGCATTCAGAAGTGGAGAGTGTAGGAAATCCACTGCAGAATGAGGTCTGCTTGTCATCCTCTCAGTCTCAACTGCTCTCCCTCCTTCATCTCTCTCTGTTTCATTGATGAGTACAGAAGATCAGGCATTTTTATATGAAGTGAAAATTGATGGAACTAAGGTGTTGATTTGAATATCCAACCGACCATTTATTGAGTGTCCATTACAAGTTAAATTGTGTTGTAGAGAACAGCTCAGGAAACGAATGCTTGACATTGATGTACATAACAAAAATACAAACATACCATTAAAAAATCAGACCTCTTATGAGCATCCAGATTCTCATGTAAGTTTTGTGAAGCTCTTTCAAAATGAGAATGTAAAATTTCAAAAAAAACATCATTTTCACAAGTCATTCTTGAGACAGGAAAGTGGAAATAGAAGTTCATATATGGTTGTTTCACTAGCTCAAATCTTATGTACAGTTTTTAATCAATTGACACCCATATAATTCTTAGTTTTATATACTGATAGTCATTAGAAATTACAAATTTTAAAAAATATTCATGTCTCATTCTACAAATCAATCTAAAAATTGCATTCATTTGGTTATATTTCTTCATTTTACCTGGCCTTGAATACTTCTTTCCTGCCCAGGATTAAATTTAATTAATGTCTAATTTGTTTACTTGGTTTAGTTATTTTGGCCATGTTCAGTACACTTGTTATGAAGCAGGCATGCAGGAATGTTGACAAGTTTATGATCCTCACTCTTCCAAATCCCTAATGGCGGCACCCCAACAGACACATACCACAATGTAAACACATACACACACACACAATCACGCGCACCCATACTCACCCACGTACACACAGACACACACACACACTCCAGTGGATCAACACATAAAACACTCCACAGGCAGACATCGTACAGCAGGGATCTCTTAGTGCACTGCACACTTCTGTAAATTATCAGGACTCTTGAATTGAGGTGAGTCTACAGAGATTTCAAAAGCTATTTGAGTGCTAAGCTATCTAACTAGTGGTTGGACACTATTTAAATAATGCATTAAACACAACTCTTGAGGCTCTGAACAATTTCTGTGCTTTCTAATGAACCAGGAGTTACAAGGTCCTGAAAGCCACAACTGTGTTACATCCTTTAATAGATAAAGCAAAGCTGATTTTAATGTGAATATACTTTATAGTTATTTCTATTCCTGTTAATTTTTGTTTGCTTGTAATACACATTTTTATGTAACTGGGAGTAAGGAACATCTTAGGAAAAAGAAAACAAAAAATAAAATTTCGCTGTTTACACTGTGCCTTGGTCCAGTAACCCTGCACTGCACATATACACTTTAAATTGGTGTCTTGGGGAACCACTTTGGTATTTCTTTTTTTTCTTTTATGTTGTAAACCTTTCTTGTAAAAATAAACAAAAAAACCAAAAAAAAGACAAACACATTAGACTATGTCAACATGAGGTCAGGATAATCAATATTACTGTCTGAACCTCCACATCTTGTCCCACTGAAAAGGCTTCAGAGGTAATTACACTCATGGAGTTGTTATTTCCTATGGTAATGATGCTTCTTTCTGTAATACTTCCTGAAAGATTTGCTTGAGGCTATTGCACAGATTTAACTTTTTTTCCATAAGTAGAAGGGGTAATTCTAATGATAAAAATTGTAGTATATAAAACACATAAACCAGTAACAGAGTTTATCATTATCTAATACTATGTACTGCACACAATTGCATGTGTATTTTAGTATCACTGAAAGAAGAGCAAATTTGTTTACACCATCATCACCACAAACACTAGCAATACATTTTTCTACAATGTTGGGTGGCTTACAATATCACTGGATGATAGAAATTTTTCAGGGCCATTAGAATCTTATGAAGCCAACATCATACATATATGGTCTGTCATTGACCAAAACATAATTATGTGGCACATGAGTGTATATATCAGATACATCAATCAATATATTCAACATTTCTCCCCTGCTTATCCTAATGATAAAGATGATATAAAATATAATTTAAAAAATATAAGAAGAAATGCTGTAATGGTCTCTATATTAAAAACTAGAGTTAAATTGTTTAAAAAATTATAAGTAGATGCTAAATACACAGATTGAAATACATTAAATACATTAAGAATGTTTGTTCTGTTTCTTATATATTGCTGGTTTTCTGCCATTGAAAGTTTAATTTAGACCTCCTTATTTCATGTAATCACGCCAATAATTTGTCTTACAAACAATTAACAGAAGTTAACACTATATAACATAGTTGTATATAGTCTTACTCTTACAATGGGATACTTTCCTTTTCATGAGGGAAACAGTAAGCTATAAAGTTTACACAATCTGAGATGTAGATAAAGATTGACGTGCAAGATTGCTTCTAGATATATCACTTTATAATGGTAACATAAAAAAAGGAAAGTAATGTGTAAAATATCTTCTAATGCAACCCTTTCCACTCTTCCTGACTCTCATTGGCCTTTTTTTTTTTTTTGACTTCTCACGAATACATTAGGAGGCTCCCTCACCCTCTGGCTTCAGGTTAGGTTCAGCCTGTGGAGAACCCTGTAAGAAGGCAGAAAGGAAGAGGAGAAAAGGGTCACGGTGTTTATTCTGTTGGTCTCTTCCCCATGAGGCTGTCTTCCCTACATGTGTCTCTTTACAGAAGGTCACTTTTGTTCTCCAGGTGGTCTGATCTTCTACTCCTTCTTTTTCCAGGTTTTGTTTTTATCCTCACTGAACGCCAGTTCCAGATTTATTGCTTACAATTCTTTCATGCTCCTTCCTTTGTATGGAAGCATTCCTCAAATTATTCTTAGTTGTATTTACCAACTGTTTTCTGTTGAAATTCTGACTAATCCAGAATATAAAACTTTTTAGAGTCCAGTCATTCTTTGCCATGTTCTGTTTCCCCCCATCTCTGTGGCTATGAAAACATGTATCAAATATTTTACCTGACTCGCAGGAAGGGGAAGTCCCACTGCTTTGCCTGTTTTGGATAGGTAGCATCAGTTAAACTAAACCTTTCATAAACTACTGATACATCAGTGGTTTCTTGTTACATAGAATGAACAGTATTCACCAGAATAATATCCTGACTAGCAAACACATCAATTGCCACTCGATGTTGTAAGTGTTATGAGTAAAATAAAAACTGGATAAAGATTTTGCCCTCAGGATGTTTATGTTCTCCTATGTGAGAAAGATAATTAAAAATACAAAATATAATATCAATTTTTGAATCATAAGTGTTACGCAGAAAGTGAATTAGGGTAAATTTCCATGCTTGTAGTTTTGCTTATGGTTTACTATTTGTATTCATTTTCTAGGACTGTCATACAAAATACCACAAACTGGGTAGCTTAAAACATCAAAAGCTTATTCTCTCAGTTTTGGAGGTCAGAAATTCAAAATCAAGATGTTAGCAATACCATGCTCCCTCTGAAACCTGAAGGAGAGAATCTTTCTTTACCTCTTGTCTTCAGGTGCCAGTTATCAATTCTTGGCACATTTTTTGGCATGCAAATGCATCACTTTGTGACTCTGTCATCACAGGACATTCTCCCTATATGTATGTATCTCTGTGCCCAGTTCTTATAAGGACAGCAGTCACCTGACCTCATCTTAACTAGTGACATCTGCAATAGCTCTATTATCAAATAAGTTCACATTTTAAGGTACCGGAGTTTAGCACTTCATTGTATCTTTTGAAGAGACACAATTAAGCTCATATGTAATAAATATTAGTATTCAAATTAAGTATATCCTACACTTAAAATATACTGATAAAATAATTTGTAATTTCTAAAGACCTCATAATCATACAATCAATATTTATAACAGATTTCTCTTCATTTTGTTATCTATAAATCTGTATTTTTGTTTTTAGTTACAACCATGACATCCCCAGAAAGCTTTTCTATACAGAGAAGTGGCTCTGAAACTGTTATCAACATCTAAACTTTTGTAAAAATTGAAACTATTGTAATTTCAATTTACCTGAAGAATGTTTTCTTTTGATGTATTTGAACAGAGTATCACTGTGATTGACAGGATGAAATGTTTATGAAATAGATCAATATTGCTCATTGTGATATTCATCATTGAATAATTATATTTTTATTTCGTCAATTCTGAGTTATTTGGAAACAAAAATCCACAGAATGTTACCTTATATAAATATGTTAATACATTCTTGATTATTAATAAATCTGTTACTACAATGTCATATCCTCTCAGTAATAAAAGCATATTTAATTTATGCTTTTATCCATTAGAAAACAGTGAAGCTAGAAATTATTTAAAATTTTCCCCTAAGAAATATGTGGAAAAAATAAGAAAATTTATATTTTAAAATGAAATTGCATTAAGAAGCCAACATTGATGCATTTATTGACTAAAGACCAGAGTTTACATTAGGGTTCACTCTTTGTATTATACAGTTCTATGGGTTTTGCTAAATGCATGATGTCATGTATCCACCATTACAGAATCATAGATAATAATTTCACTGCCCTAAAAATTCCCTGTGCTCCACCTACTTATCCCCCACATGCCCAACTCCTGGTAATGACTAAACTTTGCACTAGCTCTATAGTTTCACCTTTTCTAGAAGATTATATACTTGGACTCATACAATATGTAGACTTTTCAGACTGGCTTCTTTCACATAGAAATATGCATTCAAATTTCCTCCATGTCTAATCATGACTGGATGGCTTATTTTTTTACCCCTGATAATTACATCATTGTATGGATATAGCAGAGTTTGTTTATCTAATTAAGGAATGATTACCTATTAAAGGATAAGCTGGGTGCTTCTAAGTTTTAGTAAGTAAGAATATAGCTGCACATGCAATAAACATTTGCATGCAAGTTTCTGTGTGGTACAGTATACTATTTCTTTGTTCTTAAATACTTTTCACTGGTGTGAACCAATGAGATGCTAACATTGCATTGCTCATACTTGGTTGGTTTCTAAACTGTACTTACTTTTACAATTTTTAAAGACAAGTTTCTATTGCCAGTTTTTTAAAGTGATATGCTCTGCTGGCCTTGACATAACAATACACCATCATTAGCTTTTAAGTCCTTAATATGCTCAAAAAATTAGAGAGCAACTATATCCATGAACCACCATCTTAGATTGCAGGAATTAAAGGGAGAACAAATGTTCATTGAATAGATGCAATTTACCAGGACTTATGCTAAGCATTACAGATCTATAATCTCTTTATATATATACACACACACACACATATATATATAAGAAAATTAAGGTGAGAAAGTAATAAACAATGCTAATTAGCTCTGTTTTTAAAAGTAACAACCCAAACTTAAACTCAAATTATTTTTACTGTAAAACCACTGTAGAAAAATAAAAACTCAATTAAATTCAGAGTTCTATATTGCATACTAACTGTAAACCACATCATTGTTCAGATTGATTTTTTTAACAGATCAAAACATATTTAATCCGTTGCATTGAATTTAATGCATTGTGTTACTACTCCTTATTTTATTTTGTTTTATTTTACTCAATTTTATATTTTATTTTCTTTCTAGTAGAATATTAGCTGGTACATCTGAATACCAGAATGTAAAGAAAGGAAGAACAGATCCAAATAAATAGTTAAAGTAATAATGGCTAAGAATTTTCCAAAATTAACAGCAGATACTGAATACAGATTCAAGAAGTGCAGAGAATACCAAGCAGAATAAATGTCAAAAATCTGTACTTAGGTATATATTTTTTAAACCAAAGAAAATCAAAGACAGAGAGACATACTGAAAGGAGCCAAGGGTAAACAAGAAAACTTACCTGTAAATAAATAAGGCTAAGAATTACAGTTGGTTTTTCATTAGATGAAAGCAAGAAGAGAGTGGGGGGAAATACTTAAACTGTTGAAAGTGAAACACACAGAGACACACACACCATCTACATCTTTTCTTTTCTTTTTTTTGGAGACTGGAGTGCAGTGGTGTAATCTCAGCTCACTGCAACCCCCACCTCCTGGGCAAGCAATTTCTCCTGCCTCAGCCTCCTGAGTAGCTAGGACTACAGGCGCATGCCATCAAACCTGGCTAATTATTTTTGCATTTTTAGTAGAGACAGCATTTCACTGTATTAGCCAGGATGGCCTCAATCTCCTGACCTCGTGATCTGCTCGCCTCGGCCTCCCAAAGTGCTGGGATTACAGGTGTGAACCATCGCATCTGGCCTACATTTCTATATCTAATAGAATTATCCTGCAATAGTGTAGAAGAAATAAAGACCTTCTCAGACAAACAAAAACTGAGAAAGTTTATGGTCAGTAGACATGCCTTGCAAGGAATGTTCAAAGAAGTTCCTAGGGAGAAGAAAAAGGGTATAGGTCAGAAATTGGTCTATATAAAGAAAGGAAGAATATCATAGAAGGAATGAATGAAACTAAAATAAAATGTTTTATTTTCTTATTCTTAATTGACCTAAAAGATAATATTTTGTTTAAAAGTAATAACTGTAACAATATATTGAATGAATATAGTATATAAATGAATACAATAAATGGCAGTAGTGTCATAAATAATGGTAGGAATTGGGATTACTTGTATCTTAGTTTGCTCAGGCTTTTATAACAGGATACCATACACTAGGTGGCTTATAATCAACAAAAATGCAGTTTTCAGTTCTGAGACTGGGAAGTCCAAGGTCAAGCCATGTGCATATTAAGTGTCTGGCAAGGGCTTGTTCATAGAGGATGGGTCACTGGGTTTTCACATGGCAGAAGAGCAAATTAGCTCTCTAGGGTTTCTTTTGTAAAGGCACTAATTCTATCCATAACAGTTTGCCCTCATGACCTAATCACTTCCCACAGACCCATCTCCAAATACTCTTACCATAGGGATTAGGTTTCAACATACACATTTTGGGGGAATAGGGGAATACAAATATTGAGTCTGTAACACTCTTGTAAAGTGATATTTGTGTTGAGTTATTCAAAGTCTTATTTAAAGGTAGATTGAGATTAGTTAAAAATGTGTTTTGCAAACTCACATAAATCACTAAAACTGTTCTAAAGTATAACTGACATGCTAGGAGAGGAAATGTAATGGGATTATTTTAAGTGTCAATTGAAACAATAGAAATAAGAAAAAGAGTGATTGTTGGGAGGCAAAGAATAAATGATATGAATAGAAAATAGTTATAATAAATACCAGCCCAACTTTTTTACCACCCAATAATTACTTTAAATGTGCATGATCTAAATATACCAATTCACAAGACAGCTGTTGTCAGAGAAAAACAAAATAAGACATCTAGTTAACAATCTTTTTCTTTCTTTATTTAATAAACCTGAACAACATTTTACATCTAATTTAATCCCAGCACTTTGGGAGGCGGAGGCGGGCAGATCACGAGGTCAGGAGATCGAGACCATCCTGGCTAACACGGTGAAACCCCGTCTCTACTAAAAATACAAAAAAATTAGCCGGGCGTGGTGGCGGGCACCTGTAGTCCCAGCTACTCGGAGAGGCTGAGACAGGAGAATGGCGTGAACCCAGGAGACGGAGGTTTCAGTGAGCCGAGATCGCGCCACTGCACTCCAGCCTGGGCAACAAAGCGAGACTCCGTCTCAGAAAAAAAAAAGAAAAGTTGATGAGTAATTTTTGTCATATGGAGTTCAGTGATATTTATAATAAAAATTGCATACCACACAACTGATCAAAGCACAGCATATCCGTGCCACCGTAGTCTTACTTATGGCTACCTGTCCAGAGCTCACTTTGAAAAGTCACCTCCCTACTGAAATTCATGACACTTATGGAATTGTCAGAATCTATAAAGAATGTATAAGGAATTTTTATAAATTATGAATTACTGTAAGTAAGATATTTTGTTAAAGCAGCAGGAATGTACTAAAACACCATGTGATGGGAACAAGAAATGACATCCTTAGTCATAAGCAAAAGTTGTTGATGAAATGGCTAAAAAATAAATATGCCCAACTCAGCATCATTAACAAGGGAAATCTCATAGGTGATAAGGAACAGAACCTGGCCCTAGGGTTTCTAATAGGGCCAAAGTCTCCCACTTCATGTTTTACTCCTTTGGGTGTCTCTATGCAGTAAACTCACTAGTTTATGTACTAGGGAACAGTTGGTTTAGAAAGGTCATGCCAAAAGGTCAATATAAATTTCTTCACTGGCCTTCTTTTAGAGTAATGAGACCTTTCTGTAAAATAAAGATGGTTTTGTTGCATATCCATACAGCAACCTATCATTTATAGGAGCTATTCTTTCTGCAACATCCATATTAATACCCAGGTGAAAAGTGAACCAAAATAAAAAGAAGATAAAAAGATGAATGAATTTTTTTTCTTAATTTGGGCAAAATTACTTCAAAATGTTTACAGTATATACAACATCTCAAAATATGTAATTGGAAAGAAAATTTTACAAACTAAAAATATTTACATTGTGCATGTTTTGTTTTTTTATTTAGAAATAAAAGCCAAACAGGTACCCAGAGAAGCCAAATACAAGATAATAATTACTTTGAACACTTTTTCATTCAAGCAAATTTCTAACTGTGAATGTAGGGTTACAAGTACATTCCAGAAAGTGAAGGTACATTCGGTCTACTAAATTTCTTGGCCATAATTTTCTAAATTTTACTGAACTTGGAATCACAGGACTGGGGAATATTCATTGGGGAATATAAAAAGTAGCTTTCTCATTTTTGCAGTGATTTCATATAAAAGAAGAAATATTATTTATATAAAATATTTTCTTGACATGAAAATTTGGTTGGTATATCTGTGCTATTTTACCTTTTGCTAAATATATATTAATAACTTCAGAAAATATAATACATGACACATTTTGATTTATCTTCTGTCTTCATATATCCCAAAGCTTGAGTTAAAATGAAGATAAATCATAAAACACTCAATGATGTTGTATGTTATATTCAAAATAAGGCCACATTGATCCAAAATCACTCTGTAGTATTCAGTTACTTAGAGGAGCATGTTAAAGTTTTCATACCCATATAGGATAATCAATTGTAAGAATTTCTGTCATTTGCCTCAATGGTGGTAACAATGTTTATTTATTAGTAGAATAAAGAGAATTTGTTTCCAAGAAATGCAAGAGTTTTATGTATTTTGCATTTAAAAATTAAGTACAGTTCAATGAGTGTTTTGATTTAAAAAAATAAAAATGAACAGAATTCTAAACTACACTTCTGATGTAGCCATGTGGCCAAAATACTAACAATCTGACTTAAAATATATCTTCATCTAATTATTCCTTCTGTGCAAAAGATGAATTGGATTTGTTGGGAAGGATGCTTTGAAAGCATGAATTTAATTTTCCTTCTTCCAGGGTATCTATTTCTTCCATCATTGTAAGTAGGAATTGCTTGCTCACATGCAAAAATGCAAACACTGGTTTTTAAGTGCTATCTGGAAGAAATACTAGAATACATATATTCTACATACATATAATATTTACAATACATATTCAAGATATCTATAGATACATAAAAATAAATATTTAATGAAAATTGAAAATATTAGAAAGGCCTAAGGTACTTCAGGTAGGTAATCTCATTTATTTTTACAGGAAAAGGATATTTCCCAATAACATTAAAGCTTATATAAAATTTGATAATTGGTTAAGTCAAGCTTCTAATAAGTGGTAAATAAAGATTTACTTGTTAGTATCCATTATATGAGTATTAGTTCATTCTCACACTGCCATGAAGACATACCCAAGACTGGAGACTGAGTAATCTATAAAGAAAATAGGTTTAATTGACTCACAGTTCTGGGGAGGCCTCAGAAAACTTACAATCATGGCAGAATGCAAGAGAAGCAGGTACCTTCTTCACAAGGTGGCAAGACTCAATGAGTGCAACCAGGGGAAATGTCAGA
Source organism: Pan troglodytes (assembly GCF_028858775.2). Lineage (NCBI taxonomy): Eukaryota > Metazoa > Chordata > Mammalia > Primates > Hominidae > Pan > Pan troglodytes. The sequence continues at coordinate 55,199,752 of NC_072409.2, read as the reverse complement.
TGCTTATAAAACCATCAAATCTCAAGATAACTCACTCACTATAATGAGAACAGCATGGGGGAAACCACCTTCATGATCTACTTACTTCCATCTGGTCCTGCTCTTGACACACGAGGATTATGGAGATTACAATTCAAGGTGATATTTGGGTGGGGACACAGAGCCAAACCCTACAGTATGTATGGTATCCTACTATGTATTGCTTGAATCTACACAATACAGTTCTGTCTCTTCAAATGGATTCCAGCTGAGGATAGTAAGGAACAAAACTGACACATAATATGTAGAAAATAATGTATCAACAAAAAGTATTATATAATAATTTTCTTCATTAAATAATATGTTTAGTAAGAATTATGTTAGGTGCTGTAGGAATAAGAGAATAAAACAAGTGTGTATTTTACTCTTTGGAGAAAAGTAATACAAAAAAGAAAGCCAAAACAAAGCAGAATCAAAGTTGGACCTTCATATAGATATGCATGTAAATATATATGCATTTGTGGACTTTCAAAAAATTTAAAAACATTTTTATTAGAGAAATGATAAAACTTTATGATAAAATTGCATTCAATTTGGATTTAGAATGGGTAAAATTATGTGTCTTAGACCATTTTGTGCTTCTAAAACAGAATACCATAGATTGAGTAATTTATAAAGGACAGAAATTTACTTCTTACCATTCTGGTGGCTAGGAAGTCCAAGATCAAGATACCAGGCTCTGAGGTCTTCTTGATGCATCCTCACATGGTGGAAGGTGGAAGGGGCAAGAGAGAACCAACTCTCTCTGTCAAGACCCTTTATAAGATCACCTCATCCCATTCATGAGGGAGGATCTCTCATGGCCTAAACACCTCTTAAAGGCCTGACCTCTTAGGACTATCACATTGGCAACACTTGAATTTTGGAGGAGATTCATTAAAGCCATGTCAGTATCCATTTCTTACTAAAGGTAAAAAATAATTTGAAGTATGAAGGGAACACAAAATGAATAATACCTCCAAGAAATATTCATTCATTTGTCCACTCACTCACTAAATAAATATTGAGAGACTGACTTGTAAAAGCTAATTTACTCTCTTCTAAGCTCCATCATACCAGGCTGGGAAACTCCCAGTAGATAATATGGGCACTAAGATCCAACCTAATATAAACTCAGATCAATTTACTTCAGATATCAGGATAAAAAGTTCTGCACCATTGTGAGCCATGGTTCTTCCAGACAGCAATACAAGGAAGTAGAAGAGACAGAGGTGATCCAAAAAGCAATGAGCCTGGGAAGTTTTTATAGCAGGTAATTTCAAATAAATCATTTTCTATACAACTGAGATTCTTCTATTCATGAATAGAACCTTCTTAAATGCACTCCAGTATTTCTCCAAAGTGGGGCATTGTAAACAAAAAGAGGGCCAGAAATGGCTATTTATCTCACTTAAGCGTAATAGAGCATCCAATACCAGCATCCAGGCTGGGTCAATGCAAATCTGGTTCCAGACTTTGCTTTTGCCTTTGAAGATAAAATTTTTTTTTCTTTAAACTGTATTTGAAGTGAGATTCTATATGGACTGCTATGTAAGGGAAGGGATTCTTTGAAAATGGGTCCAACCCACTAGAAGAAGAGATAACAAATGGAGATAAGCTGAACCCTGATTACTTTACTTGGAGCCTGAAATCACCTTTAGCTTAAATCATACTACCCTTGGGCTTAGTTACTTTAGTCTACTTTTTTTTTTCCATTTATGTTACTTGCCCCCAAATGAGTCTTAATGGGGACAAATGGTCATTCAGGTACAGGCCTCAGAAGAGCATTCCTGATGAGAGGAAACATTTCCAAGGAATGTTAATGAGATTGTTCTGGGACAGGATAAATAAAAGAAATACATTTAGAGGAGTTCTACATTTAAGGAACAGCACAGAAAGAGAAACGTACAAAACAGCTAGTGGTGGAACAGTAATAGAATGAAAGGGAAAACCAATTTCTTTGAAACGTTTACAGTCATGCCCCACATAATAATGCTTTGGTCAATGACAGACTGCATTTAAAATAGTGGTCCCATAAGATTCTAATGGAGCTGAAAAATATCTTCCATGTAGTGACATAATAGCCATTATAACTTCAAAGCTCAATGCATTACTCAAGTGCATTTGGTGATGCTGATATAAACAAACCTATCGTGCTGCCAATCATAGACAAGAATAGTGCATATAATTATGTACAACACATAATACTTGATAATGATAATAAATTACTATGTTACTCATTTATGTATATACTTTACTATTTAATGTTATCTTAGGGTATACTCTTATTTATTAAAAAAAATTATCTGTAAGACTGTCTCAGGCAGGTCCTTCAGGAGATATTTTAGAAGAAGGCATTGTTATCACAGCAGACTACAGGTCCATGCATGTTATTGCCCCTGAAGACCTTCCAGTGGGACGAGGTGTGAAGGTAAAACACAATTATATCGATGATCCTGATCGTGTGTAGGCCTAGGCTAGTGTGTGTTTGCATTTTACTTTTTAACAAAAAGGTGTACAAAGCTGAAAAAGGAAAAAATCTTATAAAACAGAGCTATAAAAGATGATATTTTTGTATAGCTGCACAATGTGTTTGTGTTTTAAGCTAAATGTTATTATAAAAAATCAAAGCGTTGAAACATATAAAAGCGTTAAAATATATTAGATTAAAAGGTATAGTAAGATAATGTTAATTTCATGGTCCTTAAGTGTATCATTTTTATAAAATCCACAGTCATATACGGTAATGTCCTAGGGTTTCACATTCACTCGCCATTCACTCACTGACTTATCCAGAGTAACTTTTAGTCTTCAAGCTCCATTTATGGTAAATTCCCAATATAGACGTAACATTTTCCATCTTTTACGCTGTACTTTTACTATACCTATTCTATGTTTAGATACGTTTAAATACACAAATACTTGCCGTTATGTTACAATTGCCTACATGTTCAGTATAGTCACACGCTGTACAGGTGTGTAGCCTAGGAGCAATAGGCTATATCTCATATAGCCTAGATATGTAGCAGACTATGTCGTCAAGGTTTTGTAAACATCTATGATGTTTGCATAATGACAAAATTGCCTAATAATGCATTTCTCAGATCATATCAGTATTACTGTCACATGATTATACATATTTAATTTTTACTGGTGAAATATTATTATTCCTATTGAACAGAATTGAAACTCTAGCTCTATTACTTATCTCTCCTAGTTGAAGCCAAGCTTTTTCCAACAGATTGGAAAACTATATGCTACTGAGAAAGTTACTGCTATTGGAGTTCTAAAATACATACGTATGTCTCTTAGCTCTCAAAATTATTTTGTAATATCATATGCCCAAATACAAAAATATAAGTGCCCAAATATTTAGACTTGTATAGTCAATGAGTATAATTAAGTCTTGACACTAAGTAATATTCAAAGAGGGAAGTTTGCTCTTTATTTTCCTAATTGCCATGGGCAACCATCAGTTATTTACTTCATTTCCTTTCAATAGTTCTTGCTCTCAGCAAGTCGGGATCTCTCAGAGAGAAAGATTCATAGAGGCCTGAGAAAAACAGAAGAATCTAGGGACAAATGTAAAACCATCTTCATAATCACAATCCATTTATTAGATACACCATCCTAAATTTTGTCCTAAAGAATAAGCAGGGCTCATATTCTATTTCTTATATTTTTTGAGGGACGATTTCAGTGTAAGCAACAAAGCAGTGGAAATAATTTCAAATGCTAGAATAGTTTTTTGAGTAAAATCTGGTCCTACTAATGATTTAAGAGCTGGAACACAACTTCTTGCAGGTCTAGAGCTGGATCCTAGTGCAAGTGTTCGTGGAAGGGATGGGGTAAGGGTGAATGGAGTGTGGGAATGCAGTCCTGCTGAGTATGGGCAGCTGTTCTGGAGCCAAGCAATTCACAGTTTCACTTTGCCAAAATAAATCCACTTGAATGATTTTTTTTTCAGGGATGAAACTGAGAAATTGGTGGTGAGTAGTTCTGCTTAGGGAAATTTTTGACATTTCAGGATAAATGACAAATATTACACTTTTTCTGAGACTATCTTAAAAATTCTTTTATATATCTAATTCTCATTATTTTGCTAAACTTTCTATACTTGCTATTCACTTATTCACATTTAAATTTTTATTGTGACAATTATATAAATGGAAATAGCTGTATCTTTTAAGTATAGAATCCCTACATTTTTCTTCTTGCTAGCCATATCTATCTTATTTATAGTGAATATCCAACTTTCATGAATTCTGAAAGTGTTCAATGACCTCAGAAAGCAATACAATTGTGTGGTATACAGAATATTAGATGGTCATGACCTTAGCCTCCCAGTGTTACTTTGATGATTATATTGTATTACATGGCAAAATGGATTGCACAGATGTAATTAATGTTAATAATCAGTTGATGTGAAGACAGGAAGATTATCCAAGTGTACCTAATCTAATACAATTAGCTCTGTAAAATTTTATTTATTTTTGCCCGACTGTCTTATTTCTGAGAGCCAGTTTTCAAGCTCTGAAGTCCTTTCCTCAACTTGGTCCATTCTGCTGTTAATACTTGTGATTGCATTATGAAACTCTTGAGGTGTGTTTTCCAACTCTAGCCAGTCAATTTGGTTCTGTTTTATACTGGCTATTTCACCAATCAGCACCTGAATTATTTTTTGTGTTTGTTCCTTAGTGATATGGTTTGGCTCTGTGTTCCCATTCAAATCTTATCTGGAACTGTAATCCCCATGTGTTGAGAGAGGAACCTGGTGGGAGGTGATTGGATCATGGGGGTGGTTCCCCCGTGCTGTTCTCATGATAGTGAGTGAGTTCTCATGAGATCTGATGGTTTAAAAGTGACCGTCCCCCTTCACTCTCTCTCTCTTCTGCCACCCTGTGAAGAAGTTACTTGCTTCTCCTTCACCTTCAGCTATGATTATAAGTTTTCTGAGGCCTCCCCAGCAATTCAGAACGATGAGTCAATTAAATCTTTTTCCTTTATAAATTACCCAGTCTTAGAAGTTCTTTATAGCAGGGTGATAACAGACTAATACACTTAGCTTCCTTGAATTAGGTTTCGATGTTCCCCTGAATTTCAATGATCTTTGTTCCTATCTATATTCTGAAATCAATTTATGTCATTTCAGCCATCTCAGCCTAGTTAAGAACCCTTGCTGGGGAACTAGTGTGATCTTTGGGAGGAAAGAAGACATGCTAGCCTTTTGAGTTGCCAGAGATCTTGCATAGGTTCTTTCTCATCTGTGTGTGTGTGTGTGTGTGTGTGTGTGTGTGGGTGTTCCTTTAATTGCAGTGTAAATTGAGTACAGTCAGTAGACTTCTTTCCAAGTTTTCAGAGTCCTAAGGCTTTGTTTAGGGCCTTTATTTGTAGCTAAATTCTTGTCTTTCTTTTCACAGCGGGGTATGATAGCAAAGTATTATTGGTGTTGAAGTTTTGGGGTGTGATCTAGTAGCTGGTGCTGAAGTGTAATGGTCACTGTGTAGGCTCCTGCTCAGTCATGTGGCTCCTCCGTATTTCCTCATGGGTTGCAGCTATGCTTCCTCTCAATGTTTTGAAAGTCAGTGTAGTCTCCTCTCCCACTTGAGTGCTCACTGCAGATCTTGGCTTGGTGCATCCGGGCTGCACACCATAGTTCTGAAATGATCATAGGCTTTATGTTACTTCCCCAGCTTGGAAGCAGCAGAGGAGACCCTGTGGCTCAACGTCTTTTCTTGTCACTTGGGGCTCCATTACAGAAAGATGCAGAACTGCAATCAATTAGCATGATCAGCCTGGCATGGGGCAGCTGCACTGTGAGCCCACACTGGGGGGATCCTGTCTGGTGACTAGCAGAGAATGTGGGTAGGACCCGTGGGAGACAGACTGGCCTCCTCTCCTTAGAGCAACTACAACTTGCTGGATAAAGCACTCGGAGTCTTTGCTCCTTCCCTAGTTCAAGGGTAAACAGGGAAGTTAAACTGGAGAGGCAGTGGCAGAGGGACTTTTGGTTGCCCCTGGGAGCTCCATCTCTGAGAAATGTGGAGCTGCTGCTACTGGGAGTGTTCAGCCAGAGGGTGAAGCAGCTGCACTGCTTGCCTGAGCTAGAGGCTCTGCTTGTTGGGGAACAGGGGGTCAAGGGCCCATAGCAGCAAGAAATGGGGCTTTTCTCTAAATGGTGGCTGTGGTGTGCTGTACGCATGGGGAGAAAGCAACCAACTTAGAAAACATATTTCAGGATATCATCTATGAAAACTTCCTCAACCTCTCTAGAAAGGCCAACATTCAAATTCAAAGAATATAGAGAACCTTTACAGGATGCTAAAACAGAAGTCCATCCCCAAGACACACAATCATCAGATTCTCCAAGGCCAAAATGAATGAAAAAGTGATAAAGTAAGCTAACGAAAAAAGGCAGATCACCTACAAGGGGCACCCCATCAGGCTAAAAGCAGAAATTTCAGCAGAAATCCTACAAGCCAGAAGAGATTGGGGGTCTATATTCAACATTATTAAAGAAAAAAAATCTTCATCCAATAATTTCAGATGGAGCCAAACTAAGCTTCGTAAGTGAAGGAGAAATAAGATCTTTTCAAACAAACACATTCAGAGGGAATTCATTACCACCAGACTGCCTTACAAGAGTTCCTGAAAGGAGTAGTAAATATGGAAAGGAAAGACTGTTATCAGCCACTACAAAAACACCTTTAAGTACACAGACCAGTGACACTATAAAGCAACCACACAAACCAGTCTGCATAATAATCAGCTAACAGGATGAGAGGATCAAATCCACATATATCAATAATAACTTTGAATGTAAATGGCCTAAATGCCTCAATGAAAAGGCAGAGTGGCAAGCTGGATAAAGAAAAAGACCCAATGGTATACTGAATTTAAGAGCCCCATCCTACATGCAATGACACCCATAGGCTCAAAATGAATGGATGGAAAAAAAATCTACCATGTGAATGGAGAACATAAAAAAGCAGAGGTGGCAATCCTAATTTCAGACAAAACAGACTTTGAACCAACAAAACTCAACAAACACAAGGAAGGTCATTACATAATGGTAAAAGGTTGAATTAAACAAAAAGACCTAATTATCCTAAATATACATGCACCCAACACAGGAGCACATAGATTCATAAAACAAGTTCTTAGAGACCTACAAAGAGACTTAGATTTCTACAAAATAATAGTGGAAGACTTCAACACCCTACTAACAGTATTAGACAGATCATTAAGGAAGAAAATTAATGAAGATATTCAGAACTTGAACTCAATACTTGATCAAATGGACCTAATAGACTTCTACAGAACGCTCTATCCAAAAATGACAAAATATACTTTCTTCTCATTACCACATGACACATACTGTAAAATGGAACACACAATCAGACATAAACCAATCTTCAGCAAATTAAAAAAAAAACACTGAAATCATACAAACGACACTCTCAGACAACAGTGCAATAAAAAATGTAGCACATATACACCATGGAATACTATGCAGTCATAAAAAATCATGAGGTCATGTCCTTTGTAGGGACATGGATGAAATTGGAAATCGTCATTCTCAGTAAACTATTGCAAGGACAAAAACCCAAACACCGCATGTTCTCACTCACAGATGGGAATTGAACAATGAGAACTCATGGACACAGTAAGGGGAACATCACGCACTGGGGCCTGTTGTGGGGTGGGGGGAGGGGGCAGGTATAGCATTAGGAGATATACCTAATGCTAAATGACGAGTTAATGGGTGCAGCACACCAGCATGGCACATGTATACATATGTAACTAACCTGCACATTGTGCACATGTACCCTAAAACTTAAAGTATAATAATAATTAAAAAAACAAAAAAAAACAGTGCAATAAAAACAGAATTCAGTACAAAGAAAATCACTCAAAACCATACAATTACATGGAAATTAAACAACCTGCTCCTAAGTGACTTTTGGGTGAACAATAAAATTAAGGAAGAAATCAAGACATTCTTTGAAAATAACAAAAAGATAAAACAAGCAAGAATCTCTGGGACACAGCTAAAGTGGTATTCAGAGGGATATTTGTAGTCCTAAATGCTCACATCAAAATGATAGATATCAAACTAAAAACCCAGCATTACAACTAGAAGTACCAGAGAAGCAAAAGGAAACAAACCTCAAAGCTAGCAGAAGAAAAGAAATAACAAGAATCAGAGCTGATATGAAGGAGTTCGAGACATTAAAAAAAAAATAAAAAGATGAACAAATCCAAGAGTTGGATCATTGAAAAAATCAATAAATAGATATATGGATACCTAGACTTTTAAGAAAAGGAGAAGCTCCAAATAAACACTATCAGAAATGACAAAGAAGATGTTACCACTGATCCCACAGGAAAAAAAAAAAATAACCACCGTAAACTACTTTAAACACCTCTATGTACACAAACTAGAAAATGTAGGAAAAATTGATAAATTCCTGGACACATACATCCACCCAAGATGGAAGCAGGAAGAAATTGATCCTTGAATAGACCAATAATGAGCTTCAAAACTGAATCAGTAATAAATAGGCTACCAAAAAAAAAATGCCAAGGACTAGATGGATTCACAGCTGAATTCTAGTAGATATTCAAAGAATAGCTGGTACAAATCCTACCGAAACTATTCCAAAAAATTGAAGAAGAGGGACTCCTCTCCATCTCATTCTATGAGACTAGCATCATCCTCTATGAGACCAGCATCATCTTCATACGAAAACCTGGCAGAGAAACAGCAAAATAAAAAATAAAATAAAAAAATAAAAAAAACTTCAGGCCAATATCCTTGATGAACATAGATGCAACAATCCTCAACAAAATGCTAGTGAACAGAATGCAGCAGGACATCAAAAAGCTAATTCATCATGATCAAGTAGACCTTATCCCAAAGACGAAAGGTTGGTTCAATATATGCAAATCAATAAATGTGATTAATCATGTAAACTAAAGACAAAAACCACATGATTATCTCAATAGATGCATAAAAAGCAAAAACCACATGATTATCACAATAGATGCATTCAACACTGCTACATGTTAAATAACCTTCAATAAATTTAGGCATTCAAATGACCATACTGCCCAAAGCAATTTACAGATTCAATGCTATTGCTATAGAACTACCAACAACATTTTTCACAGAACTAGAAAAAAGCTATTTTTAAAATTCACCTAGCCCTCAAAAAAGACCCTGGATAGCCAAGGCAATCTTAAGCAAAAAGAACCAAACTGAAGCCATCACTTTATATGACTTCAAACTCTTCTACAGGGCCACAGTAACCCAAGTAGCATAACACTAGTACAAAAACAGACACATAGAACAATGGAACAGAATAGAGAGCCCAGAAATAATGCCACACATCTACAGCCATCTAATTTTCAACAAAACCAACAAAAACAAGCAATAAAGAAAGAACTTCCCATTCAATAAGTGGTGATGGGATATCTGATTAGTCATATGCAAGAAGATTGAAACTGGACTCCTTCCATATACCATATATAAAAATCAACTCATCATGAATTACATACTTAATTCATGTATGAAACCCAAAACTATAAAAACTCTGGAAGATATCCTAGGAAATGCCATTCTGGATATAGGAACTGGCAAAGATTCCATGATGAACATGCTAAAAGCAATCGCAACAAAAGCAAAAACTGACAAATGGGATCTAATGAAACTAAAGAGTTTCTGCACTGCAAAAGAAATTGTCAGCAGAGTAAACAGACAACCTAAAGAATGGGGGAAAATTTTTGCGAAGTAGCCTTCTGAAAAAAGTCTAATATCTAGAATCTATAAGGAACTTAAAACAATTAACAAGCCAAAAAATAAAAATAAAAACAACCTAATTAAAAAGTGGATAAAGGACATGCACAGACACTTTTCAAAAGAAGACATACATGCTGCCAATGAGCATATGTAAAAACCTTAACATCCACTCATTAGATAAATGCAAATCAAAACCACAGCAAGATACCATTTCACACCAGTCAGAATGGCTATTATTAAAAAATCAGAAAGCAACAGATTTTGGCAAGGTGGTGGAGAAAAGGGAACACTTACTGCTGGTGGGTGTGTAAATTAGTTCAGCTATTGTGGAACGCAGTGTAGTGATTCCTCAAAGAACTAAAAACACAATTACCATTTGACCCAACACCATTACTGGATATATATTCAAAAGAAAACAAATTGTTCTACCATAAAGATACATGCACACATATGTCCATTGCAGCACTATTCAAAATAACAAATACATGGATCAACCTAAAGGCCCATCAACAGTATATTGGATAAGGAAAATGTGGTACATATACACCATGGAATATATGCAGCCATAAAAAGAATGGAATCATGTCCTTTGCAGCAAGATGGATGGAACTGGAGACCATTATTCTTAGCAAACTAATGCGGGAACAGAAAACCAAAGACTGCATGTTCTCACTTATAAGTGGGAGCTAAATAAGGAGAACACGTGGACAGAAACAACCAACACTGGGGCCTACTAGAAGGTGGAAGGCAGAAGGAGAGAGAGGATTTAGAAAGAATACATACTGGGTACTATGCTTAGTACCTGGGTGATGAAATGTTCTGTATACCACAGCCTCGTGACACGAGTTTACCTATATAACAAATCTGCACATGTACCACTGAACCTGAAATAAAAGTTAAAAGAAGGAAAAAAGGAGTCTTACCTGGCTTGCAGCCCGAGAAGTCAAAGTGATTTGAATCACAAGAAGGGTTCAGTGTATTGTTGCTGCCTTTGAAGACAGAAAGGGGCCACATGCAAGAACCAAAGGGTGTCTTCTAGCAGCTTGTGCAATCCCAAGTGGACATCCAGAGGAAATGTGAGCCTCAGTGCTACAATCACAAGAAACTGAATTCTTCCAACAACGTGAATGAGCTTAGAGGTGACTTTTCCCCTAGTTTCCAGATAAAAACTTAAAGTTAGCCATATCTTCAGTATCACCCTGTGAGTTCCTAAGTAAAAAAACCGGTGGAGTCTGCCTGGACTTTTGATGTACAAAACTGTTAGAAAATAATTGAGTTTAATGTTAAGTAAAAAATATGAGAAATCAAACCTATGTAATAATTTTGTTAATTTCTACAAGTCTTTCAAATCAAATAGGTAGGATTTTAAAATTATATATTTTGTTGTAAGGTTGTGTATTATTCTCTATATAAATAAATTCAAATTTTAAAAAACTTTATTCCAAGGGTTGGTAAAAACATGTATTATTATATTGTGAAAAATGATTATAATTTCAGTTATAGTTCTCAGTTGTGGTTTTATATTTTCTTTCGTATTTTTCTTGCGTGTTTTCTATGTGGTTTTCAAGTGTTTTAAAGTTTTCCTCCAACCTGGATTTTCTTTCTCTCAATCCATGTATCCTCCAACTTCTTCAAATATCCCCATCAAATTGCCTCCCTCTCCACTTACTAATCTACTCCTTTCAACTTTTCAGTTGTTTCACACTTTTGTTTTTAGTTCATATTTTAGTATTTTAGTTTATTTATATTTTATCTCCCTAAATAAAAAAGTTCTTCCTGGAGCATTTATTGACATTCTCAAAGGATGAACCACTTCTATAGAGCTTAACCAACACATTTACTTACAGTTATATTCCCATATTATCAAAACTTTATACTACTCTAAACTTCTTTTTCTGTAAGTAAAAACCAATTGGTAACTATAATTTGAATTTTCATGTAAAATGACTTGTACAATTGTTTTGTGCAAATGTTATTTTCCTTTTTCGTGTTGAACAATAGGACCAAAACATAAAAACAACCAAATGGCAAACATTTCTTTGACATATTTACTCTGTAAGTGGGCTATAAAGAGGTCTCATAAAACTATTTTTTCTTTAAAAAAATCCTTCTTTTCTGTATCTTCCATTTGATATTAAAATATAACATTAAGCTACTTTTTTTTTTTTAGATGAAATCTCACTCTGTATCCAGGCTGGGGTGCAGTGGCACAATCTCGGCTCACTGCAACCTCAGACTCTACTCCCTAGTTCAAATGATTCTCCTGCTTCAGCCTCCACAGTAGTGGGGATTACAGGCTCATGCCACCGTGCCCGACTAATTTTTGTATTTTTAGTTGAGATGGGGTTTCACCATGTTGGCCAGGCTGGTCTCGAACTCCCAACCTCGTGATATGCCCGCCTTGGCCTCCCAAAGTGCTGGGATTACAGGCGTGAGCCATCGCGACCGGCCTTGTGCCTGTTTTACCTGTTATTGCTTACATTCTATTCTCTTTACTATTTAATTCTATTCCATTTACATAGACTCAATGCCTAAATTTTATTTAACTTTGAATCGTAATTTTCTTTAATTATCCTAAATTTTCTCTGCTTTCCTTCTTGACTTATTCCTTCTGGTACTTCATTTCAATTACTAAAATTTACTTGGTTGGTTATTGTTAACCGAACTTCTAATTCAATATAAAGTAGTTCAAAATTATGAGTCTTTATTTTTCAAAAGGTTTTCTTTTCCAGTCATCATCTAGTAATATGTGATTTTAAAATTTCATTAAATTTAGTCTATCTTTTAATTATCTTGGTTTAATGAAGGATTGTTTTAGATATATGTATTTCTTCCTCAATTTCCTTCCTTGATACTACTGCATTGCTTTGTGCATGTGCCCAGCTGTATTTCTTGGTATATAATTTTTTGAGAAGTGTGATGTAGTAACACTTCTACATAAGTGTGATGTAGTAACACTTCTACACTTCTATATATTTCTTTTACTTCTAGTAAAAGAAATAATATTCATGAAAGGATTTTAGAAAAACTTTAAAAATAGGTAATTTAAATAGAGGTTTCAGCAGCATGCTGATGCTCCTCAGTAAGAACTAGATGGCATACATAAAGTCAAAAGAGGTTTGACTTTGACTTCAAAAACAATTCAACTAGATAGAAAGGAAATAATAGGTAATTTAAAAATTACTATAGCCATCCCACCTAAATTGAAATGCAGAAATATGTAGAATTAGAAAGTAAAGTATTTATCAAAATATAACGGTTGATCCAAATTATTGCTTTTCTTGTCAGAAATATTCAGGAACTAGGAAATAATAGTCATTACTTTCCCAAGTCAGTTATTCTTTATGTTCATAAGTAATTGCTTATTTGCTATAGCCAATACTCATGGAAGCCTTTGTCTTCTGTGACATTGCAGGTTTACAGCTCTGCTTCAAATTTTTGAAGTTTTCACTGTTATATTCACTGGCTCATTTTATTTCATTATTTTGAGTCTGGGAGACATTCCCTTGGCTCAGTGTTTTCGTCTATTGTAAATTCACTTCACTCACAATTTGCACCTTTTCTTCATTTTTCATTATAATAAATAACAGTTTCTTTGGTTTGGAAATCTACAGTCAACCTTAAGTTTACATTCATATTATTTTAATTTGTCTCTATTTCATTCCTGCTCTCATAACCCTTACCTAATCAATGTCTAAATTGTGAAGAATAAGCATTGTAGTGACAAATGTCATGCTTGTCTACATTTCTTTAGACAATATCTTTTTATTTATTTTTATTTATTTCTTTTTTTTTTTTTTTGAGATGGAGTCTCGCTCTATTGCCCAGGTTGGAGTGCAGTGGCGCGATCTTGGCTCACTGTAAGCTCTGCTAGGTGCAGTGGCTCATGCCTGTAATCCCAGCACTTTGGGAAGCTGAGGCGGGCGGATCACGAGGTCAGGAGATCGAGACCATCCTGGCTAACACGGTGAAACCCCGTCTCTACTAAAAATACAAAAAATTAGCCAGGCGTGGTGGCAGGCACCTGTAGTCCCAGCTACTCAGGAGGCTGAGGCAGGAGAATCAACAATATATTTTTAAAACATAATTATTTGATTCCTGAATTGCCAAATCCCAGTCTGTTTTTTAGTCCTTGTCTTATTACTTTCTAAGGCATAATAAATGTAACTACTGGAAGAAATGTATCAATGTCATCTTTGAAAATTTTTAACTATCTAAATTTGGTGAAATGATAAGATATGGATATATATATTAAAATATTCACTTGAGCAATGACTCAGTACTTCAGAAACAAGTAGCAGGCTTTAAAACCTGAGGAAAAATTAGGCTTGTGTCACAACACAAACCACAAGAAATCCAAAAACAGTAAGGGTGACTGTGCAAGGAGGACAGAAAAGAAGTACTAAACCACTTTAACACTATCTTACATTTATCAGAAATAACAGAAATTATACATATATGCGCTACAGAATTTTAAACAAAGAAACAAAATATGGTGCTTTTCTCCAGATGTTTTGGCCAGAGGACATAATCTGAATGATTTAAATTCCTTGAAATTGACTGTGACTTGCTATACAGCCAGCATATGGTTGTTTTATTTTGTAAAATATCCTATATGCTCTTGAAAAGAATGTGCCTTCTGTTTCTAAGCCAATTCGGTTAAGTCAAAACAAAATTCTAACTATAAGATAATAATAACCGAGAATAAATAGTCACCTGCAGAGGACCAAAGCATTCTATCAAACTTTTACTGCAACTGGATTGCAAGAAGGTAATGGCATATTAACAAAGAACCCAGAAATAAACCCAAATACCTAACAGCCAACTGATCTTTGACTAAGCAAACAATAACACAAAGTGGGGAAAAGACACCCTATTCAACAAATTGTGCTGGAATAGTTGGCTAGCTACACGTAGGAAATGAAACTGGATCCTCGTCTCTCACCTTCTGCAAAAATCAACTCAAAATGGATTAAGAAATTAAATCTGGCTGGGCGCTGTGGCTCATGCCTGTAATCTCAGCACTTCGGGAGGCTGAGACATGCGGATCACCTAAGGTCAAGAGTTCAAGACCTGCCTGGCCAACATGGCAAAACCCCATCTCTGCTAAAAAAATACAGAAGTAAACCAGGTGTGGTGGCATGTGCCTGTAATCCCAGCTTGGGAGGCTGAGGCAGGAGACTCGCTTGAACCCAGGAGGCAGAGGTTACAGTGAGCTGAGATTGCACCACTGCACTCCAGCCTGGGGCTACAGCAAGACTCTAAGACTCTTATCTCAAAAATAAATAAATGAATAAATAAATGAATCTAAGACCTGAAACTGTAAAAATTGTAGAAGAGAACATTGGAAACACACTTCTAGACATTGACTTAGGCAAGGATTTCATCACAAGAACCCAAAAGCAAATGCAATAAAAACAAAGATAAATAGGTGGGAAATAATTAAACTAAAAAGCCTTTGCAAGGCTGAAGGAATGGTCAGCAGTGTAAAAAGGCAACCCACAGAGTGAGAGAAAATCTTCACAATCTATACATCTGACAAAAGACTAATATCCAAAACCTACAAGGAACTCAAAGAAATCAGTAAGAAAAAAACAATCTCATCAAAAGTGAACTAAGGACATGAATAGACAATTCTCCAAAGAAGATATACATAATGGCCAATAAACATGAAAAAATGCTCAACATCACTAATGATCAGGGAAATGCAAATCAAAACCACAATGCGATACCACCTTACTCCTGCAAAAATAGCCCTAAGCAAAAAATCAAAAAACAGCAGATGTTGACATGGATGCGGTGATCAAGGAACACTTCTACAGTGCTGGTGAGAATGTAAACTAGTACAGCCACTATGGAAAACAATGCGGAAATTCCTTAAAGAACTAAAAGTAGAACTACCGTTTGATCCAGAAATCCTACTCCTGGGTATCTACCCAGAGGAAAATAAGTCATTACAAGAAAAAGATACTTGCACATGTGTGTTTATAGCAGCACAATTCGCAATTACAAAATCCTGGAACCTACCCAAATGACCATAAATCAACAAGTGCATAAAGACACTGTGGTGTGTGTGTGTGTGTATACACACACAATAGAATATTAATCAGCAATGAATTCATGGCATTTGCAGCAACCTGGATGAGATTGGAGACTATTATTTTAAGTGAAGTAACTCAGGAATGGAAAATCAAACATTGTATGTTTTCACTCATAAATGGGAGCTAAGCTATGAGGATGAAAATGCATAAGAATTATACAATGGACTTTAGGGACTCAAGGGGAAAAGGTGGGAAGGGGGTGAGGGATAAAAGACTACAAATTGGGTGCAGCGTATACTGCTCGGGTGATGGGTGCACCAAAATCTCACAAATCACCACTAAAGAACTTGCTCATGTAACCAAACACCACCTGTTCCCCAATAACCTATGGAAATATATTTTATAAAAAAATTATAGAAGGAAAACAGCTATAATGTAGAATTTTATATCCAAATAAAATGCTGTTGAACATTGAGAGCATTTTAAAAAATATTCCCAGACTCATCCTCCCTCAAGTGGTTTGCTACCCAAAGCAGGGTACTAAAAACATTTTTAGAGAAATTAGTCAAACAAGAAAGTCAAATATAGATGATATGTCAAGAACTATCAGATGTACAAATCATCTGATGTCATAATAAAATTTACTGTTATTCATTAATTTTCTTTTAAATAAATGTTTTATTGTTGTTTCACACCCCTAAAAAATATACAAATCATAAACGTAGATCTCAATGAGTATATCATAATAAACATTCAATGGATATTATAAAATTAAAAAAAGTAAGCTACTATTTTGCAATAAACATAAATAACCATGCAGGTTAGGGAATTAGCTATTACTGACAACCCAGAATTCTCCTAAACTCATTCCTAGGATAATACTTGCCTACCTTTTCCAGGTAACTAATGTCCCGACTTTCAACAATTTTCTCATAATGCTTTCTGGGTTTTAATTTTCAGATTTTGTATTCTAGTTAGTAAATTAATTCCTGTATAATTGATGTTTCTGATGTTATTGTTAGAGGTATCTTTTTTTTCAAATTTCAATTTTAGAAGTTCTTCTTTCCTTAAAAAAGAAATGCAATTGATTTCAAATATGATCTTACAGGCACATACCTTGTAAATGTATTCATATAAGAGTTTATCTGTAAATTGTTCATTTTTTTGGTGAAAAATTATCTTAATTACTTCTCCTCAAGTTCTTATATCTTTTTTATTTCTTCTTCACTTTCTCACTAGCAATTTTTTCAGGTGTAAGGTTGAACAAAGTTGATCATAGTCAGTATCATTTTCTCATTCCCAATGTCAGTAGGAAAATGTTCAACACTTTGCCATTACAGAGGTGTTCATCAAAGTCATTTTGGAGGTAGCCTTTAATAATTTAAATATTTTTTCATCATTGCAACTTAGGTAATAGGTTTTGTCACTCATAGACTTTGAAGTTTTTTTTTTTAGTTATATAGAATGTCATATGATTTTTGGCTTTTATTCTGTTAAGAAAAACACACTGCAGTTTTAAAATTTTGAATATTAAAACACGTTCATTCCTGTAACAAGCCCAACCTATGTTTGTGGTTTACATATTGCGGAGTTTTATGTATAATATTTAAATTATTTTTAGCTAGGTTGTAAGAGAGACTGGACTGTTACTGTCTTTTCTTCTGATGTCCTTGTCACATTACTATGTTAAAATTATCGGTAACCTTATAAAACAAGCTGAGAAATTTTTCAATAGGGGAAATATGTAAGTAATGTTAGTTTTCTTTCCTGTTAATATGTTTTGGAGAATTCTCTAGTGAAACATCTGGACCTAGAACTTTTGTACATATATGAGAAAAAGTTATTTATTATGGATTTTAAAAATAGTTACAGGAATATTCCGATTTTTATGTCTCCTCATGTCAGTTTTGGTAAGTGACTTTTTCAAGTTTTTTACAAATTTTATTTAAACTGTCAAATATGTACTGCAATAATGTAGCTCGCAACTTTGAATTTCTTTCTTCTGTAGGATCAGTAGTAATACCTTTTCTTTTTATATTACTGTGCTCCCTCCCTCCCTCTCTCTCTCTCTCACAATTTTTTTTGGTCTCTGAATTTTGTAAAAGATTATTTTAACATTATTACAAGGAAAAACTTTTGGCTTTTTTTTGATCCCCTTGATTATGTGATTCTTTTTGAATGTATTATTTTCCATTAATATCTCTTGTATGACTTCTATTTTCATTGGATTTGGTTTACTGTTTGGTTTTCAGCTTCTATAAATGTATTATTTTCCATTAATATCTCTTGTATGACTTCTATTTTCATTGGATTTGGTTTACTGTTTGGTTTTCAGCTTCTTTAAATGTACCATTTTTAAGCATGTTCTGTTTTCAACCTGTGGGTATTTGGACTACTGGCATTTAATCTTTTATTCTTTGCAATATCACCATTAAGGCTATAGTTTTTTTAAAAAAATCAATAGCTTTAGGGCTAAAGGGTTTTTGGTTACATGGTTTATTGTATTGTGGTGAAGTCTGGGCTTTTAATATAGTCATCACCTGAATAGTGTACCCTGTACCCACTAGGCAAGTTTCCATCCCTCACTCCCCTGTCACCCTCCCCGCTCTGAGTCTCCAATGACCATTTTACCATCTGTATGACTTTGTGTAACCAAGGATATCCATTTTCTTGAGTTTCAATATGTCATACATTTATTCTCATTTTCTTTCTTTTTCTTTCTTTCTTTTTTTTTTGAAGACGGAGTCTCACTCCGTCCCCCAGGCTGGAGTGCAGTGGCGCGATCTCGGCTCACTGCAAGCTCCGCCCCGCTGGGTTCATGCCATTCTCCTGCCTCAGCCTCCCGAGTAGCTGGGACTACAAGCGCCCGCCACCACACCCAGCTAATTTTTTGTATTTTTAGTAGAGACGGGGTTTCACCCTGTTAGCCAGGATGGTCTTGATCTCCTGACCTCGTGATCACCTGCCTCGGCCTCCCAAAGTGCTGGGATTACAGGCGTGAGCCACCGTGCCCGGCTTCTTCTCATTTTCTTAAAATATTTTCTAATTTCCATTGAGACTAATTTTGTGACTTGTGAATTATTTAGGAATATGTTGCTTGATTTTAAAATATTTGTGGATTAAGTTGTCCTTTTGTAAATGATTTCTAACAGTTTAACTGATGTCAGAAAATGTATTATTTCTATTTTTAATTATGAAAATTTGTCACGGCTTGATCTATGACACAACATAGAGCATTTGAATAAATATTGAATGTGCATTCACATTACATTCAATTTTAAGTTTATCGAGTTTAATATTATGCTATATATATCAATTAGATCAAATTTGCTAACAGAGATATCTAATTCTTTATTATTCGTAGTTACATTTTTTTCTACTTCTTCCAACAGTGTAAGAAAAGTGGGCAGAGGTCCCCAGTATGATATGGATGCATATATTTCTCCCATTGTTACATGCATACAAATTTTAAATTGTCACATCATGGAATACTGCTCATTTTATCATTTTGAAAGGTATTCTTTTGTCTTAGTACAGCTTCTTGCCACTAAATTTATTTCATCTGATATTAGTACATCTATCTCAGCTTTCTTTTGGTTATGTCAGCCTAACAGACCATTTTTACATTTTTTTTCAGACTTCCTCAGTTCTTATTTTTAATAAAAAACATTTAATTACTTTAAAAATTCATTTTAGATATTTTTATTAGCGGAAGTATGAAAATCATTTATATTTAGCTCAAGATATTTTGATTGTGGTCTACCACTTTGCTATTTTTCCATCTGTTGTATTTTCGACTTGCTCTTTCTTGCCTTTTTTCGCAATTAAGCATTTTTTTCTCCAATATGCCCTTATAATCTCCTATAAGTTTAAGTATCTTTTGATTTTGCCCTAGATATTATTTCATGATTCCTTGACTTATTAGTGTCTGAGTATAAAGTAAAATTTTCATTACTTTTCTTAGACTATGAAGATCTTATAATAATTTTGATATTTTGTTAGGTAGTTTTGTTGATATTTATTTTAAATTTTATATGACAGATTTTATTTATATAGTCACTATTTATTTAGATTTATCCAGATGTTTTGTCCTTCCTTTTCTTGATTTCATTTCTAAATTTCTACATTTACATCTAAAATAATTTTTCTTCTGCTTGACATTATTATTTCATTTGGTGTAATGTATAGATGATATAGATAGTTCCCTTATTTTTTGTTTTCCTGAACATGAATTTATTTTTTCTTATATTCCATAATATTTTATTAGGAATAAAATTCTAGTTACCAGTTGGCTTCCATTTGAGAAGTCATCCCTAAGTCATATTGCCACTTTTTTAAGGTAATATGCCTTTTTCTAGAACTATTTTTGAGATAGTCTCTTTGTCATTAATTCTCTAATATGAGCTATGTAGTTGTCTCCGTATTTATCATGCTTCACTCTGGCACTTCCTGAGACTGTGACTTATAGTTTTTCCATCTTTTTAAAAATTATTTATTTATTTATTTATTTTTGAGAGCGTCTCACTCTTGTTGCCCAGGCTGGAGTGCAGTGGCATGACCTCGGCTCACTGCAACCTCCGCCTCCTGGGTTCAAGCAATTCTCCCACCTCAACCTCCCAAGTAGCTGAGATTACAGGTGCCCACCACTACGCTCGGCTAATTTTTGTATTTTAGTAGAGATGGGGTTTCACCATGTTGGTCAGGCTGGTCTGGAACTTCTGACCTCAGGCGATCCGCCCACCTCAGCCTCCCAAAGTGCTGGGATTACAGGCATGAGCCGCCATGCCTGGCTTCCAACATTTTTGAAAAATGTTGTTTACCTATTTAAATGTGGCTTTTGCCCTTAATATTTCTAATATTCTAATGAAATTGCAGCTAATAGTTAATTCTGGTTAACTCTGTTTTTTGGAGGGTTATCTAAGGTGTGTTACAGATCATATTCATAAAATCAGTGATTAAGCTGGTTTGAGACCGAACTGCAATTATTGTGAATGATAATCTATTTATTTCCATTAATATTCCTAAACCTTTGAAGTGTCAAATGAAGCCTGGGGTGTAGAAATCGGCCTTTCTCATTGATAAGTCTTGAGCCATATATTTTATTCTCTTAAAACTATAAGACTTTGAATATTTCTGCTTAGGTTTTTGGTCTATCAATAGCCACATACATGTGAGAAAATCTTTCATGGGTCAAGGAATAGTCAATATTGTTCTCAATTCTCTGAAGTGCTGTTTTCTTCGGTATTTTAGCCCTGTAATCTTTAATGCCTTGGAATATTTTTGATACTTCCATGCATATTTTATACAATTTTCATAAGAAGAGAGCTGAGTAGAGAGTCAGTTTATAGTTCAGAGAAAAGAGAAAAACAAGGAAAAAAATAAAGAGAATGCAAATTTTAAAACAAAAGCAATTCAGAATTGAAATTATAGAAATTATCTATATAATGAGAAAGATGAAATTGAAATCTAAGAAACACATGACTATGACAAAGCAAATGTATCTTTAGATACAATATGCAGATATCAATAGTTTAAGAAAGTAATATTTATTTTCTTATTTAAAATGTTAAGATAATTACCACAGAGATAAATTTAAATACTTGTTAAACTAATATAGTGAGCTATTCTATAGACAAAAAATAGAAGAAATGGGGAAAGGAAACAAACAAAAAATGTGAGTAAATGTATAATATGATATAAATTGGCCTAAGTTAAATGTAACAATAATGACAATAAATGCAAATGAGTTAAAAGCAGTAATTAAAAGATCCTGACTTTTATAAATTTTTTAATAATTAAGAGCCAAAAGATGTTGTTGACATAAGTAAAAATTTAAAAGAAGATATATATGTATATAACTACTAACATTAAAATTATTTTATAACACACCAGGCTTAAATACTAAAAAACTAGAGGGGCAATATTTACATGACAACATGACATAATATAATTTAAGGTAAAAATATGTACATTGAAATATATTTATTATTAAAGATTAAAATTATATGAGCTCTATTTTTCAATTAAAAATTGGAGAAAGAGCAGTGGAGGAAACCCAATAGAAATAGTTAATGAACAAAAATCTTTAAAGCAACAACAAAGAATGTTAATCTAACCAAAAGTTAGTTTTTGAGAAAACATTTAGGATACAGAAACCTGTGGAAGGTTAATCAAGACAATAAGAGAGACTGTGTAATATGCACAATTAAAAAATTTTAAGTATTAAAATAGCTTCATTGTAATAAATGTGAATGCTAGAGACAGAAAGATGTAAGGACTGTAACAACTAAGAAATATTAATAATAGGAACTAAAGATAAAGAATATAGGATTTTACAGGCAGTATCTAACAATCATTTCAATAATTATTTCTTAGTCTATTAAAGATCATTCCTTCAAATCCTCAGATAAGTAAATTCTATCAGAATTTTAAGAATCTGTTATTTATTATGCTACTTCTGAATATAGAAAAACAAATTGCCTAGCTAAGGCTAGCATATGTTTTATTCCAAAATCAAGTAGGTAGCAGTAATTATTTGTAAAATAATATTTATGCCAGCAAAAGAGCACATCATTTTGTCCGATGATTTGTATGAGAGAGCGAGAGTAAGGGGTTTGAGCTAGATATAGATTCTATTGTGATTATCATTACCTTCAGTCCACACAGGTTTCAAATTCCCATAGGAATGGCTGATGTTGGCTGGGTTTAAGGTGGGTCCTGGGGTGCTGGAGGATTTTGTTTAGTACCTCTGTTCCCCTCTCAGCTTTCAGCATCCTTACCTTCCTGCACCGCCGAGGTGTTCTCTGTCTTTCTTCTTTCCCTTGCTCAATACGTAGACAGCTGGTGCTTATTATTTGGTATCAGGCTTGGCATAGGGGTAAAAAGTGGGGTGTTTTATGTTGCCCTGGCTCAGCCTCATTCAATCTTAGGTATGTCCTGTGTGAAAAAAGTCCAAGTTTTCATTCCTTTTTCTGTCTTTTTGTTGTGTTGGTTTTAGACTACTGTCATTGAATTAA
Organism: Pan troglodytes; assembly: GCF_028858775.2. Taxonomy (NCBI): domain Eukaryota; kingdom Metazoa; phylum Chordata; class Mammalia; order Primates; family Hominidae; genus Pan; species Pan troglodytes. The sequence goes on along the minus strand of NC_072409.2, from coordinate 55,176,875 downwards.
GCTGAATTTTTTTTTCTCAAAATGGGGCATTCTTAGTGTTCTTGCATTGTGTCCAACTCATCTACGACAATAAAACTCTGTCTTGGATCTGTGGTTGGTTTTGGGTGGAAATATTTACCACTCTATAGTAGTTAAAGGCTTCTTCTTGTTATTGGTATAGAATCTTAGCCACAACTGTTTCCTAGCACTCTTCCAAAGATATAGGATGCATTCTTCCACTTGTTGCCAAGCCTCAGTGCATCTTTGCCTGTGATTAGTGGAAATGACAGTTGTGCTGTCTCTTCTATAGTGGCTTAAAGCTTTTGCTTCCTAAGAAAGAATGTTCTGGGGTAGTGGGCAAGGCTTTTTGCCTGTCCCCCAGCAGCAACTGATTATTACCCGAAGCCTGCACTACGCAGCAGGGTCTCTCTCATCTTCTGCCCAGTTCCCAGTCTTTCCCTTCAACAGACGAAGGTCCGTGTAAAAGAGTTTAAGAAATGACCATTTCTTGTGCCTGAGGCCTCCTGCTATTCTAAACTTACAATTTACCCACATTTAGCCTTTAAGAATTTATTAAAGTTTAGCTGATTTCTTATATGATTATATGGTGACTTCCTCTTCATTTTTTGATTGGTCAAAGATGAAACTTGTGTGTGTCCTTTCCATCCTTGAGGGCTTGTCCCTCTCTGGAATCAGTTTACTTGGTTGCCATGCAACTTCATCTCTGATGGGCTGAAAACAACTTATGACTTTGTAGATAATTCAAATATTTCCCACCTTAAGGGTGGGAGCATCATTCTTTTCATCTTTCTACATCCTAATCGGAAGCTGAAAATCACACTGAGGTTTTAGAAATGACTCTTCCAAGGTGCAAAATATTAAGAATTTCCGTTTTAAATCTTAGCAGAAAAAAATTACTCTAGTTGGAGTTTCACCAAAAAATCTTGTAAAATTTGAAGTTTTCTTGAGAGACACCTGCCTTCATCTAGTGTGAATTATGAAAACCTTAGTTACACTTGGAAGAGTAAATCCTTACAAATCAATATATTTAACATTGGTAAACAGACAAGCAATAAAATTAAATTATAAAGAAACAACAAAAATAAATCATTTAGATATCTAACATGATATATATGAGGATTTATCAAATTTTACCTCATGGTTTAATAATTTCTTCAAATTAAAGAGAATACCTTAACACTAATCTGCCTTTAACAAATAAAATTTATTGCTTATAGTTCATACATGTTGTCTTATTAATGCATTAGAAAAAACCTTTTAGTATAATTATAAAAATTATTTAAAAATATTTAAGTATGTTTCAACAGAATTGGTACCTTTTATAATACTGTGCTTTCCTTTATGCATTTTCAAAATTGTGTTGAATTAGAAATCAATAAAATTAAAACCAAAAAATAAATAGAAAAAAAACTGATGAAAGAAAAAAGCTAGTTATTTGAAAACATCAATAATATTGATAAACTTCTATCAAGATTAACTAAAACAAATAGAGATGACATAAATTATTAATACCAGAAATGAAAGAGAGGACATCATTAGTGATCCCATGTACATTAAAGGATAGTAAAGGAATATTATGAACAACTTTATGCACAAAAATTTAATGACGAGGGTGAAATGTACCAATTCCTTGAAGGACACAATCAACCAAAACTCACATGAGGAGAAATAGATAATCTGAACAGGCCTTTATCTATTAAAGAAACTGAATTAATAATTAATACCCTGCTAAACAGAAAGCACCAGGGCTAGATAAGTTCACTGCTAAATCTTACCAAACATTTAATCAGGAAATTATATCGATTCTGCACAATCACTTCCAATAATAAAAGTAAAAAACAAGTTATTCTGGAAAGAGGGACCATGGCACAAGAAATGTTTGGCACAGCACAACCAGTCCCCAGAGACCAAAGCTGGGCCATGTCTTCAAAGCCCAGAGTGTGCATAGCTTGAGTCAAGCTGAAGGAAGGAATAAAAAAAATGGGGAGAAAGTCAGGGGATATATGATGAAGCAAAATCTTTATGTCTGATGTTCTCAGAATGAATAAAATTATAAAATGCAAAGTGCATATATCACAGTTTCAGAAGCAATATTGGTCCAACTGCTGATTTTCTAAAATGGAGAACAGATCAACCTCTACACAAACTGATAGTGAGGCAGAATATCCTGGTCTTCTTATTGTAAGAGAAGAAAACGTCTTTCATGGAAGTAACAGTGAAAGAATCCGTTATCAGAACATAGGACAGAACCTTTAGGGGTATTTTCCCTGCAGGCACTAATTAGATATATATCATAAGAGCTATGAGCACACAGGTTTACTATCAGTGAGGCTGAAACAGTGTAATTTCTGGGAATTATAGGCATGACACACGTTTGTGACAAATCAAAGACAATACAGATTAAACTGCTAGATCTAATGTCAACCTGTTTTTTGTAGAAAGCCTAGGGATAACTGCCCAAGGTAAATTTTTACAATATGAGCACCTAGTATTTCCAGGGACTTCTTTACTCCTTTCCACATTGCTTTTTTGATGAATGACACTTTGATTTTGTCCCCGATACAATGACCACAGCATAAAGAATTAGTGCCAGTATAGTTAGATTATAAAATCAAAAATTTGACTAAGACCATAGGAAATAAATCAATAGAATTACAAGATGTAGATTTTAAAATTACTTGGTAAGAACTTGCTTAACTCAAAATACAAGTACAAAATGATATATCAGACAGGAGTCAGACAGGGGAGCAAAGTTAATAATGTGTTTTATGGGATAAAGGACTTATTAAAGGAAGTAGATGTGTAGAGCTGTACAAGTAGCTGGGAAACTCAAGGTCTGAAAGGGAAGTTCAAGAATCAGAGGACCTCTCACTAACAAGTCAATATGAAATACCAAACATATCTCTTTATGTAAGGGTTGCTCCTGGGATGCCCTTTGAGAGGCTGTGATTTTGTGTAGCTACAACCTCTGTGGATTCACATCTAAGAATCTTTTGGTGAGTCTTGGGCTGCTGTTGATGGACAGAGGCAACAGTTGGCAAAGGTGTTGAACGTGGAATAGAGCAGATTTAGGACAGGTTGCAAGCTGGCTGGAACCTCTGCATTGATCGGATACTGCATTTGATTATGATGACCTTCAGAGAATAAGGGCCACCACCTTACTTCCTTCTTCCCAGTTATGTACAAGTTCCTCTTTTGGATAATACAGAGAAGGACATCTTGAAAAAAAAATGTACTTTTTTGCCTACTCAAGATGACACAACGCAAAACACCACAAATAATTGCCAGAATTGAGGAAAATAAGAATTTTCTTTCTTATGAAAAGTTTAGTTGGGAAAGGTGTTCTAGAATAGCCACATCGGATGGGAGGGTAGCAATGTTTCTCCACTCAGGTGAGGAGAGAGTATTTATAAAGCTCGATGAATATCTCCAAAATTTAGGAGTGGCACAGGAGTCTGATGTTTAATTAATTATTTTCCAGAATTGTAAGAGTAAAAGACAAAGGCTGATAAGCTGTTTTGCTGGTAAATTAAAGAACAGCTGCTAATACATTTAGATTGTCAATTTCATGGGTTTCTGACCACTGTAGTTGTATAAGAACCCACATTCAGTGGATCCTTCAAAACTTTACTGTTACTGTCTTGAAATCCTTAATAATTTTTTATCTTTGAATTTGTGTTTTGTAAGTGAACTCTGATGGGACAATGGAGCATGAGCCAGGAGCATGGGGCCTCAGCTCACATGTGATCTCACCTTTTGCCATCTTGCTCCCCCACTGATACCTAGAGACCACTACACCACCTCTTACCCAGCAGGGGTCTGAGGCCAAATACAAGGAGACTCAGGGTCATATCCTGAGTAATTTTGAGCGCTCTGTGAGCATCCCTGTTTCTAAGGCAGAGTGAAATTAAGAGCAAAGAAAAAACATCATGACAGGTCAAGAAAGAAACCATAGGAAGAAAAATTCTATTATATTTTCTTTTGTTTGTAAAAGGGATCCTGCAAATTAAGTAGCTGACCCGGGGTTTCACTTTCTGGATTTCAGGGCCCATGAATGCATTACCTTTTAGCCCCAATCGGAAATGATCCACATGAGCAATGAAAGATGGCAGATGGCTTGAAGCCAAGTGTTCTTTAAGAACACTTGGGTGGGAGTCCATTGCATGGAATGAACTTCTAGAACAGGGGTGTTCAATTGTTTAGCTTCTCTGGGCCACACTGCAAGAAGACAAATTGTCTTGGGCCACATATAAAATGCACTAACACTAACGACAGCCGACAAGCTAAAGAAAAAAAAATCACCAAAAAAAATCCCATAATGTTTTTAAAAAGTTTACCAATTTCTATTGGGCCTCATTCAAAGCTGTCCTGGACTGTGTGTGGCCTTTGGGCTGCGGGTTGGACAAGCTTATTCTAGAAAGTGAAAAGTTTCATGGGAATTGACAGTTGTAGATTAAATGATCACTTACTATCAGTTAAGAAAGAAATTTCTCTCTTCATTACCACTCCTACTTCCAGACTTCAGTCCTAGAGTGGTCAGTAGAAGCAGTTATCCAATAGGAGAAGGGGTAAGTAAGGTGAAGACCGCTGGAAAGGAAAAGAAACCAAGAATGACCCCTTCCCACGGCCTACAGATGAAAGAGGTAGGGGAGAAAACATATCTGGATTATATTTTAATTAAAATATAGAAATTCATATTCTAATTTCTGAAATAAAATTGTGGTTTACAACATAATATAACTATCTATTAAATACCAATAACCAAAAGAAGTCATGAAAGCTGCTATATTTTTTTACAGATCTGGAAACTTTTCCTGAATACATATTTAAAGAACTACAGAAGGCAAAAATGAAATTGCACTGAATGACAATTAGAGACAAGTTTGTTCTTTTGAAAAAATTGGATATTTGCTTTGTAATTTTCACCAATTTTATTTTCCTGAATTATTTCTATTTTTAATGTAGAAACAAAAGTATCTGAGATGGGTCTAAGATATCAGAGAATTATCTGTATTTGTATTGAGATATATCAAAATATAATGTTAATATGATTTGTCACTGAACTATATGATAACTCAGTCGTACTTCTGTCTTTTAAAATTGGCTACAGGGAGAAACCTTTAGGCCACACTTAAAAGGAGGCAGCTTTAGGCTAAACTTAATTTAACACAGTAATGGGCTTGAGGCCCAAGCTGGGCCAAGTAGAATTCTCCTTGAATCATTCCTCTCATTTCAGGAGAAAAATGAAGGAAAGAAAATAAAGATAGGATGCAGAACAATGCTGAAAGAAGCAGTAAAGAGAAGGCAAGAAAGAGAAAGACCCTGAAAGCATTGAAACCCTGGTTTCAGGCACCCGTAAGTCTAGCAGTGCCTCTTTCTAACTGGATGTGTAAACAGCCTATAATCTACTCTTGTGTCAATCACTGATTTTCAGCCAAAGATAGTCTACTGTTCAAACCATGTTCAAATAAGGCAAAGGCCAAGCTGTAAACAATCCAGCTGTTTCTGAAACTTACTTCCATCTTTCGTACATCACTTTCTGCTTTTCTGTTCAGAAATCTTCTTCTACCACGTGGCCCTGATGGAATCTCTCTGAACCTATTCTGGTTTGGTGGCTGTCCAAATTGTGAATCATTCTTTGCTCAATTAAACTCTGTTAAATTTAAAAAAAAAAATAAAAAATAAAATTGGCTACAGTTAAACTTCAATCTGTCAATAAAGTAAAAGCTACCTAAGTGGGAATTCTAAAATTATAACATGTGATAAAATCTCAGGGGGAAGTTTTGGATTCTGTTGTTTTTATTTTCTGCCATTTGTGCCGATTTGAGCGGTAACTGACCTCATGAAAAATGGAAGTATTATTTATGTACAAGGAACTGACCCCTGAGGAATTGAAGGTCAGCACTAAAATAAAAATGTAGGGGGAAATGCAACTAATAAAATGTAGGAAAAAAAACGTGAACAGAAAATATAATAAACCTACATGGTGGTGCTTACATAGATAAAACTGAAAGAGGATTGTAAATAGAACTGTAAGAATGGATTTGTCTACCATTTATTATATTTTGTTTAAAAAAAGAAATTCAATTTACAATATTGAATTTTACTAGACTTTCTGGTTTGAAAAGCTAGAGTTTCTTTTTCCTTTCAGAAGGCTTGTATTCAGGTAATACTGATGAAGAGAATCCTCAAGACCTTTACACTCTGGGTCAGTTCCAAGATGGCTAAGAAGCTGTTTAAAACAACCAAAAAACAACTTGATAGGATTGACAATTTCATGTTTTTTAATGTGTTGAATGAGACTGCTAACTACAATCAGAAGATATACATATGTGGTGTCATAGATGTTAGGTTTTCAAAAATAAAGAATGTGTTAGAAAAATGCCTGCAAATCATTTGAATGTTACAACCTTTTTAAAAAAATCTGGCTGTTGAGTGCAGACTGTACTGTTTCACCTTTTATTACAAAGACTCAGTGAATGAAACATATTTGATAGCTTGGCAATAGAAGAAAAATTTGTATTTAAATGAGAACAGAAGACACTGGGCTGGAATTGATATGATTATGCCACAATTGATGAGTCATAACTAATGACACAGTCTAGAGCTCATGAAGCAAATCTGACAATGGGAGTGAGAGGAATGCAATCAGCACACTGGGAGGAAGGCAGGTGCATGCCCACAGGTCGCACCCTGGCGGGGTACTTAGCACAACACTTGCTCCTCATGGTGTATCTCTTGGTTTCTAAGCAAAGGTCTTTGGGGAGAAAAGATGTTATTAAATATTATAAAACTGAAACAAAAATAAGATTGAGCCTAGCTAGGCACTTGAAAATATACTAGTCTGTGACACAGTAAAAGAAAAATCATGCAGATAGGCAACAGGTAGTTTTGGAAATTTAAAACTCAGGTTTTGTTTTGTGTCTTCATATATGATGCTGAGGTAACAGATATAAAATTAGGAATTTGTCAGCAATAGCTCCTCCTGCCTTTATCATATGTTTTAAACTATTTAACAGTGACATTTTATTATATTTTCTTTTTATTGAGATTCATTTCCTATCTTGTCTAATATTCTCCTATTCTCCTGATAGTTTACACACAATTATCACAAAACACTAGCAGTTCCATTAGTTTTGTCTTCACTATCCTCAGAGACTTTCTGAGGAAATAATAATATTGTTTCTTTTATCTTTATCTCTGGAGCTTAGTAGGGTACCTTGCCCATTGTAGTTGAGAAATGATAAATAAGAATGACTGAAAAAAAATACATTTGAAAACAGCTGAACATAAGAAGAAGCTTGAGATACTTATAATATGGACACTTGTTTTTTTCCTAAAGCAAAGCTATTACTATTAGTTAGAGATTATGTAAATTTCAATTTCTTTATAGAAGACAAAATAAAACTAGTAGATTAAAAAAGTTAGTTCCTGCCACTATCCTTCCCCCAACAAGATATCTGGAGACTGAGTGCCAAAATGAGCAAAGAAAGATTCAAGGACCAAGACTGGTGGAATCCTCTCACTCCAGTATTCTTAGAGTCTTGCTTGGGCTTGAAGCATAACACTGTTGTCACATCACTTGACATTGCATTTACGGAATAAGATTCAGTGAGAAAGAACAAACAAGAAGTGATTATATCCTTTAAAGAGCTTTCTCAGAGGCATCGGCTAGTATCTTCTGTTTGCTTCTCATTTGCCAGAGTTGCATCAAGTAGCTTCTCCCAACTGCTTGGGAAATTGGGAAGTACAGTTTTCTCAACATTTTCATACCACCACAAACACTCCCAGGAATGTTCCTAAGCAGTCTGTAATACAGTCTGTAATACATTGGGTCATGTCCCAATGACCAAGAATTATCTGGTCTGAAATATCAATAGTGGTGAGGTTGAGAAAACTTCCTCTGAAGCACCTGGCATTGGGATAAGGTCTCCAAAGGAAACGTTAAAAGACAATGCAAAATGAAGAAGAATATGGGGTACAAAAATTATAGTTATCAATCAACCACAGAACTTAGTTTTCCCCAAATATCTGAAAGGTTGTTTGACTTGTCAAAATGGAAACAATGTACTCAGTATTGCTTCAGAAGGCAAACCTAAACCAAAGTTTGAAATTTGTGATGATGAACATATTAAAATTATAGAATCATTTGAAGGTTATTATTATCCAGCAGTAACACAGTAGATGCCTTTACAGAACTGAATGCAATGAGAGACTAGTATTGTGTCCCTTTGTGAAGTCTTTAAATTATAACAGTTTCAAAGTATATGAAGATTTTGACCAAATCAGAACAAAGGCCATTCATGATATAAACCACTTTGAGACAGAAAGAGCTACTGGTTGGGTCTATAGGGCCACTAGTCTAGGCCCCCGATAATTTATGCACCAGGAGAAATGTCTTTGAGGAACAGATAATTGCCTTCTGCATGGCTCTCCTAGACATGTTGGTGGAAGCTGCAACAGGAGTGGTTATTATTAATCCCTTTTAGAGAACTATACTAGTCTCACCTCTGAACCACCCATCAACATTTTGCTCAATTAGCACTTTGTTTCAATTGACAATGAAATTATATACTGAAAACAGCATGAATCCATGACCTGACCAGAAGCATTCTCTAGCCAGTGAATGATTTTTCTATCCTTGCCTCTTTTTCAGTTTAACAAAAGAGGATAACACTGAATTCAGACTACAGTTGTGCAGACCCTCATTGTTTTAAGTCATCAGAAAGAACATAATTAAAAATTAATTTAAAAACTAGGAATATTTATATTGTCTTTCCTCACAGTTTTCCTCTTCTGGTCTTTTGCCTTAATAGTTATTTACTATTTCTCATTCATATTTGGTAGAAAGTGTCATTATACAATGTATAACAAAGGTCTTGAGAACACAAATGTATAACTCTTTCGTATAATTATAATCCAAAGAAATCTTTAATATATTCATGTTAAACATCGGTTTATATGATATTTGCAATCCATGTGAAAAAACCATTTTACAAAAATATTAAAGCCCAAGTTTTTGTACTTGAGTGATTCAGTTTAAGAAGACTTATATAAATTATGAAATAAATACATATTATGTGATCATAATGCAATACACCTTTAAAAACCACTTGTTTGAAAAGAAGCAAGGCATATTCACTGATTATATACAACTACTGCTTTCAAAATTTTCACTTTTAACCAGTAGACTTTTCATAAGTGTTTTATATTGTCAGGGTGTTTTTTGTTTTTGCTTTTATGATTTAATGTATTTAACTTGTTTCTCTATTAGAACAGAAAAACACACATTTCTTTATTTCTTCTGCATTCCTTTCCATTTGTTGGCCATGACAGCAGTTAGATTATACCCCTTTCTACTGAAACGTTGTGCTAAGTTTTGGGAGGGCAGGAGAAAATATCTTCAGCTTGAAAAAATAAAACTTGAATAAACAGGTAATTTTTTAATTAAGATATACAATGGTCACTTTCTTTAGTGAGTTATGACAATCTACCTCTGAAGTACAACATGTTAGAGTCATTTGCTCTGGACAAAGTCACTTTCAGGAATGGTTTTATTACAATGAAAAGGAATAGGTATACTGGCTCTTAAGTGCCACTATTGCCCTTTATGAGAAAGAGAACTAGATTAGCCGGCACGCTTACATCCCACACTCTTTATGAGCCTTATATGTTTTGGGGTATTTTCAACATTTTAATCTGGATGATGTTATTTTCAGAAACATCCTAAAACAATTTTCAAAGAAGCAAGGAAAAGGTTAACACTGAACTTGCGTAATTAAAATTTCAGTCATGAAAATGCATTTGAATACATTTGTTTAGCAATCCTAACATAGCAATCTTCAGAAGTTGCCCAGAGATATCTTTTGAGGTTTCATATTATGTTAAACATGCAAAAGCATAAAAACAGGGAAAAAGGAAATGGTATAACAATAAAAAGGTTTAAAATGATGAGGAATATTCATTTGCTTCCCTGATTAAAATTAAGTTATATAATTATATATATACCAATATATTAGAATTGTTATATACAATCTAATTTAAGGCATAAGAGATAAGTGTGTTCAAGGGGAGTAGCGAAAAAGTGCTCTTAATTTTTCTTTTTGATTTTTTGCTGTGGTTAGTGTTAATACATGTATATTGAATGGATATCTTATTTTTAAACAACAAAACCTTATTTCAACAACACCAATCTACATATACCTGATATTTTATATAATGCACCAATGAAAGCATTGTGATGCTAAAATTAGCATTGTAGAAAGGAAATTGATAAATGTAACTAGCAAACATTAACTTTGGGGGATGAATATTTTCTAATCTATTTCTGAAAAACTATTACTTGGTTATACTAATTTATTTGAGGGTACCTTCCCCTGTATCATTTTTACCTCCACTTTTGAAAGAAGCAAACAATACTCCTTCTGAAAAATAAATTTTAATTCTACAGCTTTCTATGACAACTTTTTTGTTATTCATACCAAAGATGAAGCTATGCCCATACCTTATTGATTATATATGCAAAGAGTTCTCTATCAGGAAAGTTTCAACATGAAAGATTTCTTCCCACTGAGGAGTCTCTCCATTACAGAAGGTCAACTGGTAAATGTTATTCTGTTTCCACTAATAACCATTTGATCCTCTTTTAGATTTTCATTCACTCTAGTGTTAAATGAATCTTCGCTGAAAATTATTAAATCAAAACTATAATACCTTAATAGAGAAAAATGAATGTTATGAGGCAGTATCTCACCATCAAAGTTGCAGGGACATGTCTTTTCAAAGTGAAATATATAGCTTATCTAGTTAACAAAAGGGCAGCAAATTCCTTTGCAGGTCTAAAATTGAGCCAGCAAAGTGGTGGTTTACAAACAGATGCCAGTTTCAATTTTCATGTTAGATGATCAAATATATTGAGTCTGCATAGGAAATGCTGTTATCACAGGATTCAACACACAATGTCGAATTCCTGCATAGAGAAATTTCATTTTTTCATTACATTCTATACATGCAAACTTCCTAGCTAGTGTGGAGAAAACCTAGGAAAAAAAAAAAGTTTAAGGTGAACCTTGAAGGATGAGAATGAATGAAGTACAGACCATTATGTAAGGTTTGAAGGCATGACACTGTATACAATTACTGAGTAAGGATGGAACACATCCACACTAGTGATGAGAACAAATTTATGTTTTGAGTGCGGTACATCCATTCATTCTTGATTCCTTCTTAGACATTATTTCCTAAAATTGAGCCACAGGATGGTCAGAATGGTCAGATCTGCTACCACAGGGAACTGGGACTTTTGTTTAATAATACATACTCCACAAACATGCACAACCTCTTCTCCTCTTTTCCCCCAGAGTAGCTGATTCTAGTACAGTGATTCATATGACCTGGACAGGTAAAGGGGTATATGCAATCAACTGAGTTCATTAGAATAAGTTTTAAAGTGTTAAAGAAATGATGAGGCTGGGCGTGGTGGCTCACGCCTGTAATCCCAGCAGTTCAGGAGGCCGAGGCGGGTGGATCAGGAGGTCAGGAGATCGAGACCATCCTGGCCAACATGGTGAAACCCTGTCTCTACTAAAAATACAAAAAAAAATTAGCCAGGCGTGGTGGCAGGTGCCTGTAATCCCAGGTACTCCGGAGGCTGAGGCAGGAGAATCTCTTGAATCTGGGAGTGTCGGAGGTTGCAGTGAGTCAAGATCGCCACGGCACTGCAGCCTGGCAACAGAACGAGACCCCGTCTCAAAAAAAAAGAAAAAAAAGAAATGATGACTCCCTGTAACAATTGCCTGGTGACTATATTCAACTTAGATCAAAACAATGCAAAAAATCTACTGTAAACTATGCCATTTCTGTATCAGGATTTTACCAAGTTAGCACAGGAGTAATTTATATTTTGAGTTTAAACTTTAGAGCAGAGCTTTTAAATGGAAAATTCTGTGACAATAAAAATTTCTATAATATACTGAAACCTTGGAACAAGAATTAAAGGCATACAATGGTATATTTATGGAACTTTTATTTTATTTTGATTAATTCAAATACAAATGTAAATAACCTCATGCGTCTATTGGCTACCATATTGGATAGCACAACTGTACAGCATCAGTAAGATTTAAACTCATACGAGTATTATCAAATCTACTAAAAATAGATAAGACTTTTTCCTATCTTAAAATAGAACTAAGGTAACTTTTTTTTCCCACAAGTTAATGGATAGCAACCTTTTCAATACTGTTTCCTCATAAGTGTATGGATAAACGGATTCCAAATATATTTGGTTAAAAGCAAGGCAAACAAATATATTGAATTCAGATAAGGACTCTAGGTCAGAGATCAATCGAAAGTGGGTCCTGATTTCAAGACTACATTATTTTGTGCTGAGTGAAACAAATGAAAGCTAGCTAAAGTAAGTATAAATGAAATAAGATTTGTAATATAGGTAAAGCAAAGTGCCCTAGGAGAGCAGGAATATTTCTTTCCGTTGTCAGATATAAGCATGATATTTGTGGTGGGCCTTGAAAGACTAGAAGAATAAGAGATGTAAACAACAAGACTTAAAGGCATAAAATGGTATATTATATTTATGGACACTTGGAGTTCTCACTATTAAGTGGGAGGTATTGATAAGAACACATGGACATGTAGATGGGAACAACACACAAACCGGGGCCTTCTGGAGTGCAGAAGTTGGGAGGAGGGAGAGGGTCAGGAAAAATAATTAATGAGTATTAGGCTTAACACCTGGGTGATGAAATAATCTGTACAACACATCCCCATGACACAAGTGTACCTATGTAACAAATCTGCACCTTTATCCCTTAACTTAAAAGTTATATATATATATATATATATATATATATAAAACAGTGAAGTTTGAAGTGATGCTAAAAGAGCAATCTGGCAATAGGACATGAAAGGTCATAATGCTATGTCTGGAAATCTGAAACTTACTCTGTGGATGATAGAGCCAAAAATATTTTAAGTATAACAACATGATTTGATCTCTGCATTAGGAAGATAGCCCTATGGTAATATCTGGGGATGATTGCAAAGGTAAGAAATTACAGGCAAGGAAACCAGTGAAGAAGTTACTAGCTATAATTCAAGAATGATAAATACTTGAATCAGGCTAGTATTTTAGAAGGTATGCAAAGTAAAGGCTATCTTTCTGGGCCATTGCAAAGTTGGGAGGTGATTACTGAATAAACCAAGCATCTTTGGGAGAGGAGACAAAAACAGTCTGTGCCATTTCATTTCGAGGCCTGGAATAAAGAGTGATGACACTAAGAGAAGGTTTGGTTCTAAAATACTTCTTTTTTTTCCTGATTTTTAGGTTTTTTGTTTCAATTGGAAAATTCCTAGTATTTTTGTGATGTCAGTGAAGAAACTGATGATTAAAGAGAAAGAACATGAGTTAAACAGAATGTACAATTCAGAAACTAGCTTTTCAATTATAGTTATATTTTTAGGAAAAAAAGGTAATGCAAATCTAATTTTAAAATTCAGTCAATACGAAAGTGTGTAACGCAAAATAAAAAGCAAAATTAACCTCACACCTACCTGTTAAAAGAGTTTCCACTGTTAGTAATTTGCAGTATTTACTTTCATAACTTTTTCTACATATGTATAAACATATATACATTTTTAAAATATGAATTATTTCTCTTCACTGTATATTTGTATGCAGAAGTATCTATAATGCATACCTAATAGCACTGCTGAATTATATACTTGGTTGAGTTGCATAATGTTGCAGCCCTACAGGTACATATTTTTATTTACACAACTTGGATGATTTTCATTCAGTGAAACAATTTATTAATTTATTCCTTCCATGTCAATGTACGTAGAGCTTTATTATTATTTTCCATGGTTTTCAGGGTATTCCATAACACAGACACATCACCATTTATTCTTTCTGTAGTAGACATTTAGGGGATTTAAAATGTTTACATTATAAATACTGACAATTTAGTAATTAGTGTCTTAGAGAATTTATTCCAAGTTAAAAACAAAAATAGAGATTTAATGTAAGTCCAACTGAGAAATCTATAAAGTAGGCAAAATTTTAAAGTTATCATACACATAAAAATTCAAATGTATTCTTATCTACTCGTATTTTTAGTAACTCCTCTGATAAAAAAGAGATCATAGTAGAAATAATCGGATATGAAAAAAATTAAAGATTTAAAAATTTGGTATGTATTACTCTCCACTGAAGACATGATCTTATTGGTAATTATTGGAACATCATGCTATCTATATACCTATTATTTTAGATATTTATCTCTCCACATAGTTTCCACGTCATGCTGACACACACACATCCAGTTGTACACACACAATTTGGGCCCTTTTACACTATATCATTTTAAAGTGATATGTGCTGAGATTTCATCTATGAAATAGTCACCCAATTACAGTTCAGAGAATCTCCATCTGAAAAGAGGTGAACACAATTTTCACCTTGTGAATATTCAGAAATTGAATCCAGGGAAGAAATTTACTGCTAGTGAACATTGTTTGTATATGAAAAATGAGAACCTAGGAAGTGGCTATTTTCATAATGATATAAATCTGGAAACACAACTAGAAATACACTTCAGCTAAGTAAGAATTGCAAAGAACTTTGTACTCGTTCAAATGAAATTATTACCTGGCAGGGAATTTCTTTTTTCAGTTTCTCTTTAATTTCATTCAGCTCAATTCTATTTTGTAATTACCACCTTCATAAAAAGTAATCATAATAACCAGTTCTTCTGAAGGTAGAGAAACAAGAATATGGCCAACTAATTACAAACGTTTGGGAACACTTATCAATAAAATGTATAAAACCAATTCATTTTCTGCCAATAACATGATCATGTATGTCTCAAATCACAAAAGACGATGAATTATGCAATTATTTTTCTCTTGAGATCCTTAAAGATTGGAGTAAGAATAAGGAAGTTATATTATTTTTCCATAGGGACTAAAACGTAATCCACATGCTTTAATATAATGGGCTGCTTGTTTGCCTTTCTGTGAGACAAGGCAAGCATATCCACCATACACATGGCATTGATCAGTCAATAAATCTTGCTATGCCAAAACCACAAATTTAATTGGGTCAGCATTAGGGATCCCGTATATTAGTTTTTCTCACAACCAATCCCGTTTGGGAAGATTCTAATACATCTTCAAATGCAACTTCTCTATTATAAAACTGATAGGTCTAGAAAATGTGGAGAAATACAGTGGGAGGAGAGGAAAAGAAGGGGAGAAAAGAGAGACGAGAGAGGAGAGAGAAGGAAGAATGGGGAGAGAGACAATATATGTTTTTAAACATTTGGAAACCATTTGCTTCCTTTTCTCTTTTACATAAGGCAAATAAGACAATATGCATAGAAGTACTTTATGTTTCAATTTTGAGAGGAATAAGTTAAGAAATGTGATCCTAGGCTTATTGTAAGGGATAGACTCATTCTCTTATCTTCTAGGAGAAATTTTTCTTAGTGGTTTTTGAAACTGCTGACCAACCATTGTCATTAAAACCCTCTCTCGGTTTCTAAAATACTGAATTTTCCTTATACCTTATAATCTTCTTGACTACTTTGACTTAACTTTTGACTTAGTTTCTATTTACAATCTACCATAAAATAGAAATGTTTATTTAATAATTATTTATATTCTCTCTGTGTGTACACATAAACACACACACACACTTCCACAATCCTGTTAGAAAGTTATTATTTCTAATTTATAATAAGAATACAATGAAATTGTCCATTTAATAGGAAAGCCCAAGATAAGATAGTAAATCCTGAAGCCACAATACAAACACAATTCAGTCTGATTTCTAAGACTATGTTCTCTCGTCACGCCATGCTATATGTGCCCTTAATACCATGGTTCAACGTTCTTCAGTTCTCTTACTGTCATCATTTATAATTGCCTTTTGAGAGATCTCATCCATTCTTAAGATTTGAATGTCCACTTCTGCATGGATGGCATGCAACATCTCCAATACTGGCATTTTCCATATATTGCAGTACCACTTTGGAAATGCACTGACTCTTTAAAAGCCACATAAATGTTCAGCCATTAAATTCAAAGTTATTATGTCTTAATAAAAATGATTTCCTCCCATCTCAAATCATTATTTTCTTTCAACTATCATATACAATAACCTGTTACACAAATCCGTACGTTGTTTATGGTATTTTGAAACCATATTTTTATCTTCATTCTTGTCTGTAAAAGATAATCTATTATTGAATTCTTTCACACATCACTCTAAACTCTTTTGCATTTTTCTCTTATCCACTTTTACTTTCAAGATTTTTATCTAACCGCTTTATCCCCTACATTGTGATTCATACGCAGCCCCTGGGAAGTGAGGAGTGCCTCTGCCCAACCACCATGCAACCCTCCAGGTGTGAAGTGGCAGCCTTATGTGTGATCTTTCTGCCCTCCCCAAGTTTGCATTTTCGACACTAAAGTTTACTTTTACATTAAAAAAAAATAATAATATAGAAAAAGGTTTTCCTATTAGAGTTTCTGTTTCTAAATTCTGCCTTAAATCCAGGTTTTATAAAACTATCGTTCGGGCATTGTGCCTCACACCTGTAATCCCAACACTTTGGGAAGCCGAGGCAGGTGGATTACCTGAGGTTAGGAGTTCGAGACCAGCCTAGCTAACATGGTGAAACCCCATCTCTAGTAAAAATGCAAAAATAAGGCAGACATGGTGGTGTGCACCTGTAGTCCCAGCTACTCGGGAGGCTGAGGCAGGAGAATTGCTTGAACCCAGGAGGCAGAGGTTGCGGTGAGCTGAGACTGCACCATTGCACTCCAGCCTGGGTAACAGACAGAGACTCATTCTCAAAAAATAAAATAAAATAAAACAAAACTATCAATATTTCTAGTGAAATTCATATCACTCTAATACCTTAAGATATATTATCAAAATCTCCTACTTAATCAAGCCCTGTAAACTCCCATCAGTGAAACTCATACATACGTGGGACGGGGAAAAAAACAAAAAAACACCTTTTCTTATTGCTGGAAACCTAGAGTAGTTTTGAATTAGAAATTCAGAGTTGCTTTGAGTTACTGTTATTCCATGAGAAAAATGGTATTCTATGGATATTTCTAAACTTAAAAAGATAGATCTAACCAAAGATGGCTTCTCCCAGTGATTTTTGATCTTTCTAGGGGCAGTATATAATCCATTGCAGGAAGCTGTGGTGCTATCAGAAGCTGAAACATCAAGAACCCAGATTATTCACATTCCCCTGCCTCCTATCTCCTCTCTCTCTCCTTCCCCCACTGCCCCACTCATTGATCATTTACTATTTCTTTTCACAGTGAATTATGCTTTTATCATGAATAGTATCTAGGTTTATAAGTGTACAGTAATATAAATTCTAAATTCTTCAGTTTAAATGTATTAATTTTCTCTCATACTTTACATCCTAGAACGATTATCTTGGATTATGGTGTTCCTAGACATTCTTGGAGTATTCTTTATCCCAAACTATTTCAAATTTAGAGCTTCAATCTCTAAAAGACTGTTAGTAAAATTAATTTATTATTTTACCTGCTCACCTCTTTGCTACAGTGGGTCTTTCCTATCTGTGGATTCTATATCCATGGACTCAAAGAGACACAGATTGAAAATATTTGAGAAAAAACAATAAAAATAGCAATACAATAAAAATAATACAAAAAATACAGCATAACAACTATTTACAGAGCATTTACATTGTATTAGGCATGATAAGTAATCTAGAGGTTATTTAAATTATATAGGAGGATGTGTGTGAGTTTTATGTAAATACTATGCCATTTTTAATCAGGGACTAGAGCATCTGCAGATTTCGATATCTGAGGGGTCTTGAAACCAATACTTCACAAATACTAAAAGAAGATTGTACTTCTGTATCTATCTGTTTTTTGTACAATTGAAAGATTCAGATTCTTCCCTTTTTATCTCAGTTTATAAGCACCCCCCATAGTTTTTCTTTCATCTAAACAAATGATGGACCATTTAAAACAGAAATTTCATGCCCACATTCTTAGTGTTTAAATCTCTTCATTTATGTTCTACCTTCCATGATGATCACAAGTACTGGATCACTGTAACAATTTTTTTTCTCTTTCTGTATCTTGATATCAGAATGCCATTAGAGGAAACCACGTATTTGTGTAGATTATGACACTCTAAACCTCATGTGGTCTATATGAACTAGTTAAACATGATCTTTATCAGTCACCTTTTCCATTTCCCACATAAGTTATTCCAAATGGATACCAAGCACCTCAAGTCCTTCATATTTCCACCGCTACAAATGCAAAGGGTGAATATAATCATAGGGGAAATTGTGGTTATTAGTAAGATTCCTTCAATGTCCTGTCTGTATCTCTTTATATAACAAATAAAAAGAAAAGCAACCGAATTAGAATTTTACTCATTTTCACATCTTTTTCTATAGGCCCACAGGATGAGCTTTTCACCATTCCCTTTTTAGAGGGGATTTTTCCACCAGTGACTTTGATTTCTATACTTTCATTTCTACCATAACCTGAATTCTGATCTCAAGTATTTTCAACTAATGTTCAGACACGATGGCTCTGTCATAGTTCTTACAGTCAAGTCTCTTATTTTTCTCTCACAATTTCCACCTCCGAGTAGAAACTACCCTAAATCCTCGCCTTTCATTTTCAGTCAAGTTTCTGAAAAGAATATTCTATGAAATGTTTTTCAAATCTGGCTGCACATTAGAGTCACCTTGGGGAGGTTTTGAGCCACACTGATGTCCTTTTCCCTCCTCAAGAAATTCTGATTCCGTTGGTCTAGGGTACAGTGACAGGCATAATTTTTGTTGTTGTTGTGGTTTTTTCTTTTGTTTTTTGTTTGTTTGTTTTTAAACTTCCCATGGGATTCTTTTTTTTTTTTTTTTTTTTTTTTTTGAGACGGAGTCTCGCTCTGTCGCCCAGGCTGGAGTGCAGTGGCGCGATCTCGGCTCACTGCAAGCTCCACCTCCCGGGTTCACGCCGTTCTCCTGCCTCAGCCTTCCGAGTAGGTGGGACTACAGGCGCCCGCCACTATGCCCGGCTAATTTTTTGTATTTTTTAGTAGAGATGGGTTTCACCGTGTTAGCCAGGACGGTCTCAATCTCCTGACCTCGTGATCCGCCCGCCTCGGCCTCCCAAAGTGCTGGGATTACAGGCGTGAGCCACCGTGCCCGGCCCTTCCCATGTGATTCTTATACGCAGCCGTATTTTGAAACCACTGTTCTACTAACTCAGACAATGGTTTCTCATTCCTCTCTCATGTACTCCAAATACTTTCTACTTCTACTTCTCCCCTAAAACAGTTCTTTTGAAGGGCACTAATATCTCCCTTGATTTCCAAGTCCAGTTAATTATTTTTAGTTTTTGTATTATTTTTTCATACTGAGTCTCAACTTTTCTTTAAAAGCCTTGCTTTCTATGACATCATTCTTTCCAAATCCATTTCTATATTTTTCTCAGTTTTCAGTTCTGGTTCTTTTTCTCCTTCCTTCCTCTCAAAGGCCACTGTTTCCCAACCTTCTGCTCTTTGCTCCTTTTTCGTCCTTCTTTGTAAGCACCCTCATGACTCCCTCCTCTTGCAGGGTTCCATTATTACACATCATGTTTCTGTAGCCCGTACAGACTTTTGCTGTATAACATCAGATTCATATTTAAGAACCTACTAATGGCTGGGCGTGGTGGCTCACGCCTGTAATCCCAGCACTTTGGGAGGCCGAGGCGGGTGGATCACGAGGTCAGGAGGTCAAGACCATCCTGGCTAACACGGTGAAACCCCGTCTCTACTAAAAATACAAAAAAAAAAAAAAAAAAAAAAAAAAAAAAAAAATTAGCCGGGCGTGGTAGCGGGTGCCAGTAGTCCCAGCTACTTGGGAGGCTGAGGCAGGAGAATGGCGTGAACCCGGGAGGCGGAGCTTGCAGTGAGCCAAGATAGCGCCACTGCAGTCCAGCCTGGGCGAAAGAGCGAGACTCCGTCTCAAAAAAAAAAAAAAAGAACCTAGTAAGTCCTTCCAGAATGGTGTTCCAGATCCACCTCAAATACCACGTTTCTGCCAAACAGCAGCTTCTCCACCTGAACTATTCTTTCTTTAGTATCATGATTCCCCAGCCCTGACACTCATGAGAATCACTTGAGGAAATTTAAAATTCTGAGACCGGGCTGGGTGCAGTGGTTCAGGCCTGTAATCCCAGCAGCACCTTTGGGAGGCCGAGACGACAGGATCACCTGAGGTCAAGAGTTTGAGACCAGCCTGGCCAGCGTGGTGAAACCCCATCTCTACTAAAAATACAAAATTAAGCCTGGCATGGTGGTGCACGCCTGTAATCCCAGCCACTAGGAAGGCTGAGACAGGAGAATCACTTGAATCCAGGAGGCAGAGGTTGCAGTGGGCCAAGACTGTGCCACAGCACTCCAGCCTGGGCAACAGAGGAAGAAAGAGACTCTGTCTCATAAAATAAAAATATAAAAATAAAAATAAAATTCTGAGTCTGACTTTCAGAAATGTTGATGTAATTGATCTGGGGTACCTAAACATTGAGATTTTAAAAATATTTCAGGTGCCCCTAAGGTTCAGGCAATCTGAAAGTTAGGAAGCACAAGAATGAATTTTAGTATCAGGGTATTCAAAGGTGGTTTCATATTAGAATCACCAGGAGAGCAATTTTTAAATACTATTGTAGACCCAAACCCATTTCAACTGAATAAGAATCTCTGAGGTTGGATTTCAGGAATTCATATTTTTTTAAAGTTCCCCAGGTGATGCTTATGTGTAGGCAAGGTTGAAAACCATTGCTTTAGTAGTTTCATCTCAATGAATGGCACTGTTTTCCACACAATTGCTCATCCAGGCCTGGGAGTCATGTTAAACCCAGACTTTATCCTCACTTTTCTCTTATTCCACACTCAAATAAAATCCACATCCCATGAATCCTACATTTATAAAATATTCCTTTTAAACATCTTCTCTTGAATGTCTAATGGCCATTTCAAGTTTTAACATACATAAAATTAAGTTTTTGACATTTCTACCCAAAACAGGACTTGCAAAGTCCAAAATATCATTTTGACATTTTTTCCTAAAATAGTACTACAAATAAAAAATCAGTATTGCCAATTTTTTGAAGCAAACTTATTTGAATAATACAGACTTTTTAAAAAGATCTTTGGATTTTGTTTTTCTTTGTTCCTTTAGGAAAGAGTATTAAATAATAATATTTAAGATTATAGTACTTTGAGTATATTTAGATAGAATGATAGAACAAGAAACTTAAAGAACTTCTGTTGTTGGAAGAAAAAAACTTATAAAAAGATTTCATCTCTTTGTCATGAGTTAAAAACAAAAATTTTAAATGTCAATAAATTTCCAAAGGAAATTTGGCTTATAGTAAAAAAAAGGAAGAAGTAGTAGTATATTGAGAGTTAGTCTCAGCTCCTTGAACTTGAGATGTTTCTGTCTATGCCTGTTTCTTGTCTTTTTAAAAATAATTTAAATTTAGAGCAATAATCTGTTATATTATCCTCTGTTTTTAATATTGATTCATATAATTTCTTAGTGTGCTGCTTCTTTTGTTCTTTCAAGAAAAATGAAACTACCCAGAGATGGATTTCCAATCTAAGTTTTCACTACCTTTTGTGCCCCTGAGAGCCAGTAAATCCAGTCTGTTTTGATAATATTTTAGCCATGACACAGGCCAGTCATGGCAAGGAAAAAAAAATGAATTCATAAGAAAAAAATCTGTATATTTGTGAAAAAATCAGGATCTATCATATCCCAAGTTTATTTGGTGGCATTAACATATAATAGTCCATTTGCTTACTCCCCATAAATATGTAAAAAGGCAAAGAGAAAGTAAAAAATAAAATTATTCTTCCACTCACACAAGTGGCTGAATAGGCCTAATCAATATTAACTTCATTGTTCCCCCATAATTCTATATGTTTAGCTTTTAAACATCTATCTTTTAAATATGCTATTTTTATTAATTTGAAGTTAATCAACTAAAATAGGTTCATTCCTTTCACTTTAACAGTATTACAAGTGACTGCCTAGGAGCCTGAGTTCTAATGAGGCAGCCATTCCAAACATGTACAGACAAAGCAGTGGTTTCCCTGGCAACGAGAACCATGAAAAAGCTCTTAGAATAGTTATTCCCACCCTTACACACAACTCCTTCTCATTTCAGTAAAGCTTCCTGTCAGAACACATTCATCAATGTAATTTGCCAACAAAGTTTAAGAGATTAAATCCCCCTCCCCACAAGAATGTAAAAATAAAAAAAAACAAAATAAAACCTACAATCAAAAATCAACAGCTATGCTGAAATTGTAGTTAGGTCATCAGGTAATGCTTCAAAGGAAGTAAAGGACATCATAAGACTCCTGAATACAGTTAACACCACTTTGAACCTGAGATTAATTTTCATTTGATTTTTATCAGAGGATACAGAAGGTAGATGCATCAGGAGGAGGGGCAGGTGCCTTTAATCATTACCTCTAGTATTATCACTTACAACCTCAAAGCAGTTTTTATTTAATTTAGTAAAAGTTTATAAAAATTTAAATTATTGTATGCATCAAATTAAGATTTAAGATGTCCTTCATAAACATTAACCTTTTGTTGATGATATTTACCAAGAAAGGTAAACTCTGAAAACATGATGTCATCGTTTCAATTGGTGGAATTAAGTAAAAGATTTTCAAATGAGGCACTTGAACCTATTTTCTATCTATGCATGCAGTAGAAAAAAGCACACAAAACAGGCAGCATTTTGTGTCATGCGGCATTTCAAACAAGAGGGAAAACACATCTGGAAATAAAAGGTGTTTAGTTGAAAGAATTGACCTTAAATAAAACAATTGCAATACTTGATTTGGGCTTCTTACTGGAAATCAAATTCTTTGAGTTTAAAATACACCTACTAAATGTAATACAAAACCAAAATAACACACTTTCAGCATTTCTCAAAATGTTAGCACCCAGCAAATGCAGAGTATACAGTTCTAGTGATTTTCCCTGTTCTTTTCATGGAATGCATATCTAACCCATTTTTCAGCTAGCATGCTACAGCAAAGGAAGATTCATGTTGTCCAGGGCTATTTCTTTAAAACAGTATGGAAATTACTTTTACCATAAATTAGGTTGTGCTTTAATGCTGAGAAAGGTCTATTTTGCCTTCATTTTGACCCATGACATACTTAGCCTTATAAGAGCATAATGAGCATAATGAGGTCAAAACTAACACTGCAAAATAAAACACACACACCCACACAAACACACATTATTTCTCAAGGAAGATGAAAAAAAAAAAAGGTCACATTGATTTTTTTTTTTTAAAGCGGGACATTCTCACTACTTTTTTCACTTGAAGATTGAAAAGGAAACTCATTTCAGTTTGTAACATTGCACTGACTGTTCCAGACACAAAATGAATCAAGTCTCCTGTTGGATTATGTGGTTAGCATTTCTTCTCTTCCCTGGTGAGATAATTCGTTACTTACAGCTGTGGTATAAAAACTCAAACATTGTCTTTTGCAGAATGGATTTGAAAAGTGGGCCCCCATTCTATTTTTGTTAGAAAATAATAAAATCACAAATTTTATCATGTATCAAAAATGAAAAGTGAAATATAACTGTGAAAGGTCTGATATTTACTTAATGAATATTTACCAAATACTTAGCATTTGCATATTAAGTACAAGCCTCAGGGAAAAAAATGTAGCCGTGTTTAAATCTCAACTTTATTTCTTCCCCTTGCTTTATTTTTTGAAAAATAAGATATATTCACATTAAAGAAAAAAGAGAACATATTTAAAAATATTTTCATCTATATTCTAGTCTAACCAGAGTATCTATAATTTATATTAGTTACCAAATGTATTAGACAAATTAAAACACAAGAGTTTTTGTTATTATAATGCTTTTTAAAAATATGGACATTCACAATTTTATGCTTACAAGAGAATATATAATTCAAGTACTCCCATGAAATAAAGTACCAGTTCTCTACAATCAAACCTACAGTGCAAAACGTCAGCTGAAAATTACTTATAAAACTTTCAATTAAACTTTTACTAGTTTAGGTATTCTCTTCATAGTTGAGAAATATAATGCAAATAAAAGTTGAGTATGCCTCCCTGCCTCCAACTAGGACATAAAGTTGATCTTCCATGTCATGTTTCTTAAAAGTAACTCTAAAATAAGTTTCTTTCAAACCTTCTAAATTATTCTCTTTCCCTAATGGCTTGTTGTATTCTTCCCCAGCAGAAATGACTAAAATAGCCCTATTGCACTTAATCTAATTAGGGATTTTTGGAGAAATGGTGGTTACATAGTTCTCATTAACTGACTAAAAAACTGTACCATCTCCAGAGGTATAGATATTAAAAAGTGGGGGAGGGGGATGATTCCTTTTAAAGCTCCAGAAATGAATGTAAGTGTTCATATTCTGGTACATTAACAGTTTGTTCCAGTACATTGATATTTTATGTGGAATCCCTACTCTGCAATTAATATGCCTGATGCAAATTGAAAAACCCATAATCCATCCTTCTCTGTTGGAATGTAAGAGTATATTATTATTGAGAAGCTACAGGATACCAGAACCATTTTTTAAACTTGACTGCTCATTACCTTAAATCTGCATATAAAACAGTTTTGCATTCAGATGAGGTAATACATACCGGAATATATTGTGACGCATGTTAAAAAAAGTGCTCCAAATAAAAATGACCTGTGGGCTTCCTTTGTAGAAGAAATTTATGCAGTTCCAGGCATTAGGGATTAATGATAGCTAAGAGCAAAAGAGAAGGAATGAGCATTAAAACATTGTGCCTAACTTTCCTGACTACCCCAAGGCTAAAAGACAAAGTGAATTGTCAAATCTCCTTAAAGGTAAGGACTATGAATTTATATTAAGTAAATATGATATTTGGGGATTGCATCTGGTTCTGTCACATTAGTATTCAGAATATTTCTTATAGCTTTAAAGGAGAAAAGACAACCTTAATGGAGGTATGAGAGAAGAAAGATTTTAAAAATCCTTTGTTTCTAACAGCTTAGAGAGCCTCTTTCCTTTGTCTTGTTTCCAAAATTATGCATACAATTCTTCACAGGACATAAAATGCTATTGTCTGCTATGACTGACAAAATCCAAGATTTTAATGAAAGTTATACTGTAACTATTTTAAAGGGAAGGGGAATCACACATCCCTAAGAGATTCAAATGTAATATATTCTCAAAAATGGAAAGATCCCAGGGATACAGATTTATTTCTTTCACGGATTTCTCCTAAGCCTGTTCAATTCATTTGATCATCACCGCCTGTGATCTGGGTTTTATTAACATTTTAGCATTTGATTGGACCCTTCTTACCTCTCTGTCTATCCATCACTTAAGACATTTAGTGCTGCCTACTGGCAGTTATCTGTGTAATTGTTTTATTTCACTCACTAAGTGATAAGATCCTTGAGGCAAGACGCTATGCGATATGGCCTGTATCTTCCACAATAATTAATCACATTGATTCAAAAGATTCCCTCACAATACATTTTTATTGCAAAAATGATTTTGTATTTATCCATTTTGGAAAAGAAATTTTATCTCTTGAGCCCCTAAAAATGGAATTGTACACATTAAGACCCTTACACATATCACATAATAATCTTCAGGGTCAAACATTATAGTTTTCACCTGCTGCTATTCCTTTGCAGTAGACTAGAATAGAGAATTATATAAAACTTCTATGACTGTCAAAAAAAGATATATTTTTTGAAATCATGTAAAATCAACCTTCTTTATTTTACAGATATAGAAATTTAGATCTGTAAGGACCATCAGTGTGGTGAAGGTCACATGGTAAGTTAATTACAGAATCAAATTTTTCCCTTTCATTTCACTCTGATTTTAAGTTTTACATGATTCCACTTTCAGGAAAAAGCAATTAAAATACAGACTGACTTTGGTAAGAGTGATATATATTTTTATGTTTCAGACCAGCATGTTGTTTCATGCTGATGTTAAAAGATAATGGTTGATATCAGATAAATACCCACACATACACACAAACACAAACTAACTTGGGGTCCAATAAAATAAGAGTGGGTGGTTCACATATTTTTCCATTAGTGCAAATATTTTAAAGAGATAATTTTCTTTGATAAAATCTGTGTTCTTAAAACTGATTAACACATAGTCCTTACTAGAAACTCTTTACAAAAAAAAAAAACAAAAAAACAAAAATGAGAGTGCAAAAATTGAGAGAATAAGTCAAAGGAGAAAGAGAAGTTCTCCCGTAACTGAAATTCATTGTACCTGTACATTAATCAAAGAACAAAATTGACTGTCATGTGATTTGACTCATGCTAAAATGTCCCTCACAATGAAAATAATCTCTTTTATTGGCCCCTCACAGTGTTTACAATTTTTCACCATTTAAAAAAAAATTGACTTAAAATACTTCATCTTCTGACATTTTTGTTCACAAAAATAGTGAAAGTAAAGGAAAAAGGTAGATAATATACCAACTCTGCAGGGTATTGCAGGAAGTTCAGAGAGGGAAAGAAAGAGGAACTATAAATAGTTATCATAAATTACAGCTAAATATTTTAGTTTAGCATAAAGAGGGTATGATGAATGTAAACAACATCACATATAGTTCAAAGTAGAGTTGTGGAATTACTTTTCCATGACAATGTTTAAGAACTGTACAGCTTTGCTGTTATCTAGTGATGTGTCCCCACCCAAATCTCACCATGAATTCCCATGTGTTGTCAGAGGGACCTGGTGGGAGGTAATTAAATCATGGGAGCAGGTCTTTCCCATGCTGTTCTCATGATAGTAAGTTTCATGTGATCTGATAATTTTATAAAGGGAAGTTTCCCTGCACAAGCTCTCTTCTCTTGTCTGCTGCCATGTGAGACATGCCTCTCGCCTTCTGCAATGATTGTGAGGCCTCCCCAGCCACATGGAACTGTAAGATCATTAAACCTCTTACTTTTGTAAATTGCTCAGTCTTGGGTATGTCTTTATCAGCAGTATAAAAACAGACTAATACAGTAAATTGGTACCAGGAGTGGGGTGGGACTCTGCTCTAAAGATAACTGAAAATGTGGAAGCAACTTTGGAACTGGATAACAGGCAGAGGTTGGAACAGTCTGGAGGGCTCAGAAAACAACAGAAAAATGTGGGAAAGTCTGGAACTCCCTAGAGACTTGTTCTATGGCTTGACCAAAATGCTGATAGTGATATGGACAATGCAATCCAGTCTGAGGTGATCTCAGATGGACATGAGGAACTTGTTGGAAACTGGAACAAAGGTGACTCTTGTTATGTTTTAGCAAAGAGACTTGTGGCATTTTGCCCCTGCCCTAGAGATTTGTGGAACTTTGAACTTGAGAGAGATGATTTACGGTATCTGGCAAAAGAAATGTCTAAGCAGCAAAGCATTCAAGAGGTGACTTTTTAGCCGGACATGGTAGTGTGCGCCTGTAGTCTCAGCTACTCAGGAGGCCGAGACAGGAGAATTGCTTGAACCCAGGAGGGGGAGGTTGCAGTGAGCTGAGATCATACCCCACTGCACTCCAGCCTGGGTGACTGAGACTCCCAAAAAAAAAAAAAAAGATGTGACTTGTGTGGTGTTAAAAGCATTCAGTTTTAAAAGGAAAACAGATCATAAAAGTCTAGAAAATTTGCAGCCTGACAATGTGATAGAAAAGAAAATCCCATTTTCTGAGGAGAAATTCAAGCTGGCTGCAGAAATTTGCATAAGTAGCAAGGAGCTGAAAGTTAGTCACCAAGACAATGGGGAAAATGTCTACAGGGCATGTCAGAGACTTTTGTGGCAGTCCTTCTCCTCACAGGCTGGGAGGTTTTAGAGGAAAAAATGGTTTCATGAGGCAGGCTCAGGTTCCCTCTATGTCCAGTCTAGGGACCTGGTGCCCTGCATCCCAGCTGCTCTAGCCATGACTAAAAGGGGCCAAGGTACAGCTCAGGCCGTGGCTTCCAAGGGTGCTAGCCCCAAGCCTTGGCAGGTTTTACATGTTGAGCCTGAGGGTACACAGAAGTCACAAATTGATTTGGCAACCTCTGCCTAGATTTCAGAGAACGTATGGAAGCACCTGGATGTTCAGGCAGAAGTTTGCTGCAGGGGCAGGGTGCTCATGGAGAACCCCTGCTAGGATATTGTGAAATGGAAATGTGGGGTGGGCACCCCCACACAGAGTCCCCACTGGGGCACTGCCTAGTGGAGATGTGAAAAGAATGCCATCGTCCTTCAGACCCCAGAATGGTAGCTGTACCGACAGCTTGCACTGTGCACCTGAAAAAGCTGCAGACACTCAATGCCAGCCCATGAAAGCAGCTGGGAGGGAGGCTGTGTCCTGCAAAGACAGAGGTGCAGAGCTGTTCAAGACCATGGGAACCTCCTCTTGGATCAGTGTGACCCAAATATGAGACATGGGGTCAAAAGAGATCATTTTGGACCTTTAATATTTGACTGCCCTGCTGGATTTCAGAATTTCATGGGGCCTTTGTTTTAGCCATTGTTTTTTCCATTTGCAACAGATGTACTTACCCACTGCCCATATCCCCACTGTATGTAGGAAGTAACTAATTTTCTTCTTATTTTACTGACTCATAGGTGGAAGGGACTTGCCTTGTCTCTGATAAAACTTTGGACTGTGAACTTTTGAGTTAATGCTGAAATGAGTTAACACTTTGGAGGACTGTTTAAAAGGTGTGATTGGTTTTGAAGTGTGTGGACATAAGATGTGGGAGGGGCCAGGGTGAAATGATAAGGTTTGGCTGTGTCCCCACCCAAATCTCATCTTGAATTGCCATGTGTTGTTTGAGGGACCCAGTGGGAGGTACTGAATCATGGGGGCAGGTCTTTCCCATGCTGCTCTGGTGACAGTGAATAAGTCTCATGAGACCTGATGGTTTTATAAAGGGGACTTTCCCTGAACAAGCTCTCTTCTCTTATTTGCTGCCATGTGAGATTTGCCTTTAACCTTCCAACACAATTGTGAGGCATCCCCAGCCACCTGGAACTGTAAGTCCATTAAACCTGCTTCCTTTGTAAATTGCGTAGTCTTGGGTATATTTTTATCAGCAGCATGAAAACAGACTAATACAGCTAGGGTGGTTAAGATAGAGATATGGGCAAGATAGAAATCCTTAACAACAAATACATACATTAAATTGTTTCTTCCATCTAGGATGGTTCTTTTAACCTACAGGTAATCACTTTGTGTGTTTCATTAAGGTATTTTCAAAATCTCTTTGAACAGCATAACTTTTAAAAGCAAGTACTAATACTTTATAAAAGTATTTCATAAAGTAGTTTACAGTAACTGAGGTTGATTTGTGCCATTAAGGAAAAAACTTTTACTTTTTTATTACTAAAAATGTATGTAAATCTCAGTGGCACTGAATGCATTTTTCAAACAAATAAAGAGGCTTGAAATGGTGAACAGCTATTCTTTTCTGCCTACTAGGGATGAGAAAGTACAGGCTGTTTTCAAATTAAAACCGGAAGCATATACAATGAGACATTATGTGGACTGTTGTGACTATTAGGGTTGTTAGATCATGTGCTGTGTTACTGTGGGATGTTTGGGAGGGTCCTTTGAATATATTTTATTATCAAAAATTTTATTTTTCTGATGTATATAATCAGAAGCTCTTGAAGTAGACAACTATATAAATATTAAATGCTCACTTCCAACATAATATTCATTTGATTAATAAAACTGGAGACAATTTATCTTAGTTGGTGGATTATACTATACTCATCCTTGGTAGATTATGCCATAAAACTGAAGTATTTCCACCTCAGGAAATATTCCCACCAGTTAAGTTGATGTGCATTGCCAGAGTATAGTTACTTTGTTGAATTTCCACATGTAAACTCTTTTATTGAATTAGATATGTAGAAAAGTCATTGTTCTATGCTTCATCACCAGTTACCAGTGGCATTTGTTCTTCTCTATATAAACTTAACATAGAAAAATTATAACCTACCTATCTGTATATTCTACACAATATAACTGCTAATTTTATCATTGGTGAGATGGTACAAAGAATTCAACTGTCAAATTAGACTCATATGAAATAGAAATGTTTAATCATTTTTAGGATATAAAAGTCTAGTGTCTAGAGGCTCAGGGAGAACTAAGGTGAGAGGTTGAGTATTCACTGGATCTCTTCCTACTACAATAAATAAGTTCTGGCACATTACTTACACAAAAGATAAAAAGTATCAGTAATAAACACTTCCATTTTATAATCAAATAGGCACAAAGGATGCATAATATTTTCCAGGAAGCGATGCCCCATATATCCATAGATTCTAGGGTTTTTTTTTTTTTAACACAGGAGATGCTAAACAACCAAGTACATGCTGCTAAAAACACCTTGCAGATAAAAACCCTCCCACTAGCTAATCTAACTAGCTTGTTTGCAAAAAGTCTGCTTTTAGCATGTTTACAAATGTATTAGTCTGCTCGGGCTATTATAACAAAGTATCATCAACCAGGTGGCTTAAGAGTGGGAATTTATTTTCTCACAGTTCTGGAGGCTAGAAGTCTAAGATCAAGGTGTCAACATGTTTGGTTCCTCCTGCGGCCTCTCTCCTTTGCTTGCACATGGCCGCCTCCTTACTGTGTTCTCACATTGCCTTTTCTTGATGCAAGCACTTCACTGGTGTCTTTTCCTCTTCTTAAAAGAACACCAGTCCTATTGGACTAGGGTCCCATTCATATGACCTTAATTAACCTTAATTACCTCTTTAAAGGCCATATCTCCAAATACAGTCACTTTGCGGGTTAGAGACTCAACATATAGGTTATAGGGGAACTTGATTTATTTCATAACAACAGGGATATGACTTTTATTTCCTTGTCCTCTATATAAAGGAAGAGGCTAGATAGCAGATCTGCTTCCCATCCTTTTCTTTCTCAATGAAGAAGGATTTATGTTTTCCAAAAAAAAAAACAAAACAAAAAACTCTTGAATTTAATCTCACGAGAGCAAATAAATTCAATCATTCAGCCCCTAAATGCCTCAAAAGTCTGTAGAATAGAGCAGCTTCAAAAGAACAAGTGGGAAGTAATGAGGAAGAGTAAGAGACAAAGCTTCACAAAGGCTGTGTTAAAGAAGAACTCTTACTCCTAGTGAATTCTGAGATGATATCACAGACTCAATTTATATGCAAACCTGAATTTAAGTGTACTAAAAATATAAAATTCACTTTGGAGCTAATGAAGTAACTTTTCGTCCAAAAAATATATTACTTTAAGTATTTCTCCTGTAGTAAAAGTATTTACCGTTTTATTCATAGCTTTGGATTGAGCAAATATATCTTAAGATATATGTGTCATAATATAGACTATAACATAAAATGTGGGTGAACACAGTAACTCACTTTTACATCATAATCAAGTCATTAGCTTCTCATTTCCACAATTAAAATAAATATGTCTTATGAGCTATTCAAAATCTTAGGTTAGAGAAAGTTACCAAGTAATTAGCTGCCATTCTGGACACACAGAAATTAGAGTAACAAAACCAGTTCACACATAGATACATTCTTTGAGAGACAGAATAGTGGATTAACCACAAATATAAAGTAGAGAATGCAGAGAATGCCCCTGATGGAATTCTCAAGAAAACAATTTCTAGTGCACACAGTTGGCTGCCTAACCCTCTTACATTTTCCTTATCTTTCTTTTTTTTAACAGAATCCATATTTTATTCAGATATCCATTCTATCTGTAAATCGTCCCTGTGTTTAGGGAAAGATCAGCTTTATCCATAGAAGGGATATCTGAATAAAATAAACAGAACTCCCCAGTTCCAGAGTTGGGCCTCAGTTACTCTTAGACAATGTGGGTAATTATTTTCCCATTGCTCCTGGTTGTTTCAAAAAATCAGACATACATCAATCAGTACCTGTGTTTGTAAATTGTTATCTGGGAATAAGCAGACAGTGCAAATAGTTTCTATTATAATATAAAGAAAGAAAGACTTCTATTCATAAAAGGGGAAAACTCTTTCCCTTGTATTCACTGGATTTGAATGAGAAATCCTGTACAGCTCATTGCTCTTACCAGCCATTGCATACTACAAGGGGAAGCAGAAGTAGGATGAAGCTAATAGGTGAACTGCAGGGTGGAGAGGCAGAAAGAATGTGCTTCCTTGCTGAGATCTCTGAACCATAAATCAAGCAGAGCTGAAAACTTTTCTACCTATCTACTTCTTAATATATAATATACAATCTCTTCATTGTTTAGGTGGGCTTTATTTGCAGGGTATAAGCTGTAATAAAAGAAGGGCCAAAGATGTAAATAAATGTGACTGATAGAAGACAGCATAAAAGAAAAAATAAGTTTTTTTTTTAAAGCAGGACTGTGAGAATTTTAATAGAGTCTAGATTGGTGAATAAAAAAGAACAGAATATCCCAAAAAGTGTATATTAATGCTCAAACCAGTAAAGAAATATGAGTTACCACTTTGTGGAAAAATAACATGGGTAGATTCATATGCCCCTACTGCGTGTAAGATTATTTTTAAAGAGATTAAAGCATTAAATGTAGAAAATAAAACCACAAAGGCTCTAGAAGTAAACATAGGACATTTCCTTTATAACCTTTAAGTGGTTAAGGTGCAAGTAATTATAACTAAAAGTCTAGAAGCTAAAAGATTAAAAAATGGGTATATGTGAATACAGTAACAATAACTTCATGAAAAAATATTGTAAACATTCACTTCTCAGTCTTTTGGCTAAGATCAAGTGAAATATTGTAAACAAATTGAAACTACAAGTAATCAATTAAAGAATAATATTTACTCTTCATATAGTATAATTTCTTTACTATATGAAGTGTTTCTAGAAATTTATGAGCAAAAGACTCAAACTCAAAAGAAATATAGGCAAGTATATAAACAATTGATAGAAAGTAAATGCAGGCCGTCGCGGTGGCTCACGCCTGTAATCCCAGAACTTTGGGAGGCTGAGGCGGTTGGATCACGAGGTCAGGAGATCGAGACCATCCTGGCTAAAGCGGTGAAACCCCGTCTCTACTAAAAAAAATTAACCGGGTTTTGTGGCAGGTGCCTGTAGTCCCAGCTACTCGGGAGGCTGAGGCAGGAGAATGGCGTGAACCCGGGAGGTGGAGCTTGCAGTGAGCCCAGAATGGCGTGAACCCAGAAGGTGGAGCTTGAAGTGAGCCGAGATTGTGCCACTGCACTCCAGCCTGGGCAACACAGTGAGACTCCATCTCAAAAAAATAAATAAATAAAATAAAAATAAAAAATTAAGTAAATGCAAATGACTTTTAAGTATATAAAAGTGTATTCAAGTTCAACCATAATAAAACTACAAATAAAACTCTATCAATATTCTTTCACCTATTAGAATAGCATATTTAATAACACAAACTTCAGCAAACACATAGAGAAGTAGGTACTACCATTCATGCATCCACATGATTGGAGTATAAATTAGTACATATTTATCAAATAAAAAATGCATGTGTGCATGTCCAATCAATTATACTCTAGGCAGATTATCCTAAATAACTACTTACATATAAAACGACATATATGACTATATTCATTGCAGAAAAATATATAAGAACAAGATTCTGAAAACAACAAAGTTTTTAATATAGTACGACTTAATGATGACACATCCCTTTGATGTTCTGCAACAGTAAAAATACTGAAAATTTTCTATATGTATTAACGTGGAAAGTTTTTCAAGATAAATTGCTAACGAATAAAGCAATGTGCCAAAAGGATACGTGTTATGCTGTCCAAATAAAGGAAATCAATAATGTATTTTGTTATTTCTTATATATACATAAAATACTTAAGACACCAAGAAGCTGTTGTTAAGAGGTAAGAACTGGGCAGACAATAGAAAAGGATAGAATGTGGAATTTTCCAATTCTGTATCATGTAAATGCATCACCTGTTCAAAAAATAAAATAATGTTCACGGTTCCCTACATTTTCTGAGAAATATCCAACTCTTTAGCCAGTAATTTATAGCCTTTCAAAATTGTTCCGGTAATATTTCATTTTTCTTGCTCATGCTAAACCACCTTCTCATCAAACTATTCAGTACCTTAAATTCTACTAAAATTTCTTTGTGGCATCACACACATACCCATTTCGATACACTCTTTTTCTATTATCACCTGTAGAAACCTACATAACTTCACAGCACATCTCAGATGCCAGCTCTTTCAAGATCTTCTCTGATAAACCCAAGGAGAAATAATTTTTCCCTCATCAAAATCCTTAGTGCACTTGGGATTACATCACATATTCTTCTTATAGGAGTGGTCTTTCTATTAGCATTGAAGGTCCTTAAGAGCAAGATTGCTTTTTAAACATCTGTATTTCTTAAAGTATTCTGTGCAAAATACTATGCTAAACCCTGTATTTACTCAAACATTTTAGCTTAATGAATTAAAATATTACTCAAAATGGAATGGTAAGTTGTTCCATCTTAATATATTAAGAAATATCACCAACAGCAACTACATCAAGAAACCAAGAAGACGACCTTTAATGGAATATTTGATGGACGCTGAAGTGAGTCTATTAACAAAAACAAACAAAAAGAATCAGGGACTACATTTGCCATTAATTCTAAAATTGTTGCCATTTAGGGCCTCACTGAAATATAGGGCCAAATAGCTGTTGCTCTACCAGTAGCAGTTCTCATATTAAATGATGAATTTGCAAGGCATGCCCCCTAGGATTTCATCTGTTCTCCTTGAGAAAATGTCAATAACTTCTATAAAGAAAGAGTGGCCCTAGTTAGAGTTTTTTAGTTCCAAGTCTATGTTTAACCCATTAAGAAATAATTCATACTTAGTATATATTTTTAAAAAACACTAAAATATAGTCTAAATTTTCCTGATTGTTTAAACTATGTAGGAATTATATAATAAAATGTGATTACCTAAGAGAATGTTCTGGTTTTTAGGACATATACAATAAAGTACTTAGGATTAAAATAATAAGATGGCTCCAATTTGCAAATAGTATAGAAAGGAGAGAGAGAGAGAGAGAGCACACTACCAATATATTCAAATGTAATTTAGAAAAAAATCTGGATAAAAGGGTATATAGGACTTTCTTCTACTATTCTTGCAACTTCTTTCTAAGTTTAAAATTATGTCAAAATGGCTGGGTGTGGTGACTTACACCTGTAATCCCACCACTTCGGGAGGCTGAGGCAGGTGGATCACCTGAGATCAGGAGTTCGAGACCAGCCTGGCTAACATGGTGAAACCCTGTTTCTACTAAAAATACAAAAAATTAGCCTGAATTGATGGTGAGCACCTGTAATTCCAGCTACTCGGGAAGCTGAGGCAGGAGAATCGCTTGAACCCAGGTGGCGGAGGTTGCAGTGAGCCGAGATTGCGCCACTGCACTCCAGCTTGGGCAACAAGAGCAAAACTCCATCTCAAAAAAACATAGTATATAAAAATAAGAGTTACACACACACACACACGTCAATGTACAACCAGGCAAACTGAGTCTATGTTAAAATTCGGTCATCACCTGTAAACTAGTTCAACCATTGTGGAAGTCAGTGTAACGACTCCTCAAGGATCTAGAACTACAAATACCACTTGACCCAGCCATCCCATTACTGGGTATATACCCAAAGGATTATAAATCATGCTGCTATACAGACACATGCACATGTATGTTTATTGCAGCACTATTCACAGTAGCAAAGACTTGGAACCAACCCAAATGTCCAACAATGATAGACTGGATTAAGAAAATTTGGCACATAGACACCGTGGAATACTATGCAGCCATAAAAAATGATGAGTTCATGTCCTTTGTAGGGACATGGATGAAATTGGAAATCATCATTCTCAGTAAACTATTGCAAGAACAAAAAACCAAACACTGCATATTCTCACTCATAGGTGGGAACTGAACAATGAGAACACATGGACACAGGAAGGGGAACATCACACTCTGAGGACTGTTGTGGGGTGAGGGGAGGGGGGAGGGATAGCATTAGGAGATAGATATACCTAATGCTAAATGACAAGTTAATGGGTGCAGCACACCAGCATGGTACATGTATACATATGTAACTAACCTGCACATTGTGCACATGTACCCTAACACTTAAAGTATAATAAAAAAAAAATCTCAGAAACTAGAGTCAGAAGAATAGCCAAAAAAAAAAAAAAATTCAGTCATCACTATCTTTAATGGATGGAATGGAGTTTAGAGTAAACACTGCAGGGAAGGTAGGGTTATGAGGTTTTAGTGTTCTCTTTCTTAATCTGCATTCTGATTACCAGATTATTGTTCACTTGATAAAATTTTATCAAATTGTGCCCTGATAATCAGAATGTAAGAATGTCACATTTTCTGTAAGATATCCTTCAATGAATTTTAACAAAAATACTATGAAAAAATAAATTTCTCTTTTTTTACTTGATTACCCTATTATAGAATGCATATGTTTAGTGTCTTTGTACAGTGATAAGAAAATACCTCAAACAGGATTTAAAAAAACATAAACAGATGTAAATGACACTTTATTTTTTATTTTATTTATTTATTTATTTATGATAGGATCTCACTCTGTCACCCAGGCTATAGTGCAGTAGCATGATCACAGCTAATTTCAGCCTTGACCTTCTGGTCTCAAGTAATCCTCTCAAGGCAGCCTCCCATTTAGCTGGGACCACAGACACGTGCCACTATGTCTGGCTAATTTTTTGAATTTTTCGTAGACAGGGTCTCACTTTGTTGCCTAAGGTGGTCTTGAATTGCTGGGCTCAAGCAATCCTTCAGCCTCAGCCTCCCAAAGTGCTGGGATTATACGCATGAGCCACCAGGCCCAGCCACTTTTCTTTAATTGAAGTGCTATAGCCAATACCAAAGTTGGTGGCCTCCCATCCAACTTACAATTTACGGTATAGCACCTATACATTTAGTCTGCTGCTCTAAATGTCTCCCAGTAATCAAACTGTGTGTGAAATTCATAGTATGGGGCACAATATTTTTTAATCATTCTAACTACTGTAATTATGTCCTTATCTGTATTCATGTCCTGAAAGTTTATGCAAGTAAAATTAGCATAATGACATTTAAGTTATTTCATGTTTATGTGCATGCATTTACTGGACATTGCTATTTTTTACAACTTTACATTTTAAATTTCTACTTTTCATCCAAGAACTCTCTCAAAATGTTTGACTTACCTTCTTTTGTTTTTACATTTTTCTGTTCTTCAATTTTTTCATTCATCCAACATATACTTAAATATCTAAGTTTTAAGGTAACTATATGTGCTGGTATATTTGCCTATAAATCATCATGCACATAGAAAACACTTTTAGAAGCTTCCTCTTTCATACCAAATTCAAACCATAAGGTCTAAAGGAAGTACTTAGAGGTTGTGGTATACACACGTTTATTTTACTGAAAACTGAAAATAACACAGACAAAAGGATGAAACTTATTGGGAATTGGTATGATACATAAGGTATCTTTCACTCAGAAAAAAAGTAAGAATATACCATACTAAGTTCATTTTCTTCAAAAATTTGGATCCTTTCATTTTCTAGGGCTGCATATCCTTTTTCCTAAAGAGGAACTCCACATTTTATAAGTTGCAGTTCCCATAAAGACTAGATCTGTCCCTAGTTTTGATGAACTATACCTGGGAAACCAGAGGTATGGCAATCCTAAAACGAATACAGGAAAAGAGTTCCAATAGACACAGATTCCCTTCCCCTGGTGAAAATGAAGATAGAAACAACAACAAAAAAAGATATTATGTAATATAAAATAAAACAAATGTTCATTATATTTGAACCTGTATTCTCTTTTCTAAACTGAGTTTCAGAGGGCAAGGAACATGTCTGTCAGATACTACTTTCTATCCAGTACACACAGTAGCTGCACAATAAACATTTATGACGTGAATTAATTAGCATTTCTCTGGCCTGCCAATGCCCTGTATATAGAAAATCTGTAAATTTCCACTAACTTTAAAAATACTCATATTTTCCTGGAACAGAAAGTAAAGATTACATGGCAGACAAAATTGCTTCTGTCTACTAATGATTACCATGTAATCTTTACTAGATGGCCTTGTGGTTCTCAGTAAGAGTCAAGTGACAAAGGAGACAGAGGGAGCAAAGCTGAAAGACTTTAATAAACTCTCTTTGCAAATAATGTTTTTATTCAATGTCAACTTCTTATTAAAACATCCCAGGGCTTGACTCTTCTGAGTCTTTTATATACTTTTTTCTACAACAAAGGAGAAAGCAATCACTATTGATTTGGGCACATATCAAAAAATGAAAAAAGAGAAATAAATAAACAGTTGCATTTCAATTGTGGCCACCATACAGCTAATAGTTTATCATAACTCTTAAAGGTTTGTCCCTAGGCTCTCATACAGGTTCACCCTTTGCTGACCTCTTACAATCTTTCTGTCAGCATTTTGAATGCTACTGATTCTGTGAGTAATATTTTCAATGGAGGTCAGACAGGCCAGTAAGTCCAGTGTGCCCTCTCACTTACGAATTCCCCTTCTTTTGTGGCTTTTCACCATGGGTTCACATGTCATGGACTCTACATCGCAAACTGCAGTAAGCAAATTTCAATCGTGAGTGAAAGGAGAAAAAAGCAAATCCTACTTGACTATTGCTAGCTTGTTTACACCATAGGGCTAGAGTAAGCTGAAATCGACAGAGTATAAAGAAACGAAGGTCCTCTTGCAGTAACACACACACTCATTTTCAGACTCATAGTTTAAATGCAGTCTTTTATTTGTCACTACCACTGCATTATTATCAGAGGATTTATATGCCTAGAGCTGCCAGAAGTGTCACCAGCTCTGACAATGCCCATTTTGGAGCTTTTTCCGATGGCTTATTTTATTTATAGTCTTGATGAAACTGGGGCAGTCACAAAACTGATTAGCGATCTGGCAAACAGGGTCTGCTCTGCTAATGATCTGTGTAAATATTGTGCTGTAGAGCCTTTCTGTGACAGGTCATTGCTGTTAACAAACCGCAGAATGCAAACAGAGACCTGTGCTGCCTTCACTGCAGATGCACAGCAGCCAGCTTACACTGACAAAGCAAATGAAAATCCTCTTATTGTCGATCATCTCAAGTAAAATGGCCTAAAAATCAATTCTAGGATAGGCTTTCTTTCTTTCTCGAAGCTTTAATCTGGGGATGATGACAGTGATAATGGTATTTCATTATACATATAAAGTAAGAGAGAAAAATGTAACAAAACAAGATACAAAAGATGAATTTAAACAATGGATTGTGAAAGCCTTGCTGTTTGTTTCTGTTTTTAAAAATATTTTGCTATTTTTTCTTGGCTGCTGCTGTTGCCACAGTTGTAGTCTGCACAGAATGAAGCCTTAATCACACAGTCATGCTGAAACATGTTTACAAAGGTAAAATTAATGGGCTTATCTTAAGCAAGATGTCTTTCTATGGCATCATTAATGTGCTTTAGATTTTTTAAATAAATGTGTTTTTATTCTTCCAGTACATCAGAATTGGAATTGGAGTCATGTCAAGATGTTCTCACTGGCAAAGACAGGAGGAGGTTAAAATAGCTCCTTGTAAGGCAGTAACCTCGGGAGAAAAAGAACTAATAGAAAATAAATGGTGAGTATTTTTTTTAATCATTTGTATGATAAGCTTATAATGTACTTGTCTCAATGCAGAAAGCACAAGGAAAAAATAAATATGTCCTCATCACATTGGTAGACAAAGCACTAAGCACGTAGGTTGTCAGAAATTTGATATCCCTTCCTCTTTTCTATATCCTCTACCAAACAGAAAGTTCCACATACATCTGAGACTTCAGTGTCTATGTGACTTGAGTACAATTTCCTTTTTCATCTTTGTTTTTCCTTTACTTACTCGTTTCCCTTTATTCTTGCCTGAGATATAGAGAATAAAAAATAACACTATAGAATCAACCTTTTTTTCTAGGTAATTTAGAATAAATTTTCCAGAAGATAAAAAGGATAATGATGGCATTATGTAAATTTGAGACCAAAATTTTCTGAATTAAATTATTTTTCCATAGATAATGGTTCACTTCTGATTAGGAACATTAAATAAAAAGTAATCTTAACAATATGACAATACAACTTAGCCTTCTTGCATTATCTTTTTTAGCCTAAATATTTAATTATTATAATTTGCACAAAATCAAAATTATAGTACAATTCTTTTCTTTACAAAATAATCACAATAAAGTATTTTAATCAAGCAACTGAGCACATACAATTATTATTCTATGTCCATAAAATTTTTTTGCAGAAAACATTTATATAAGAATTTCAGTAGTCAAACATTGAGTAGCAGGAAAATACTATTAAATTTTAAAAACAAAACAAGCATTGGAAACAGAAAAATGGATACGAAGAGAAGCAAGTATTCTCCTGTATTTATAATTGTGGTACTTTACAATATATGTAATATATCTTTAGAAAGATTAATTGTCTTTTATTCTCACAGAAATTCTATGAGCCAGGCAGAGGAACTGTTTTTGTTCCCATTTTACTTCTGTAAAAACTGAGTCTCAAAATAACTGCTCCCCAGAAGTATAGAATGATTAAAGGTTAGAGACAGAGCCTGCATATTTTCATATTTGTTACACTTTTTTAGCTATTGTTGTCCAAGAGTACTCTTACTTTTGAGATACTTTCTTTATTTCACTGTTCAGAATTTTTATATTTGTATGATTTAACAAAATAATCGGTAAATTTCATTTTTGGGGATTAAAAATTAGGTTGTGGAAGCTACATTAGGTTGTGGAAGTTGTGCCCCATCTGAGACAAATCTTGGATTAATCAGTGATTGATTAAATTATTGAAAGTTTAGTTATTCAAAGAAATTGGCATAGAAGTACATTAAGCTAAGCTTTATCTGGTAAGATGGAGAACTAACATGATGTGGGCTTCTTTCTGTGACCACAACCCTGGAAATGACACAGAAATCAGCATCTAATACTAAAAGATGTGAGAAACCCTTGCAGTTACAAACTACAGTAAAGTCTGCGAGTACAGAAAAAAATGACAGCAAAGAGCAGAAAACTGAGATGTAAGGAAACCAGAATATGCTGGGGCGGAAGTTTTTAGTGGTCATCATTACTTTTCATTGCATTCCTGTATTTTTTTCTGCTCTTTCAATAGTTAGAGTACCCACAGTGTGCAAGGCACTCTTCTAAATACTGAGAATACACTACAGAGCCAGAAAGACAAAACTTTGACCAAATGGAGCTCCCATTCTAGCAAAACTAGAGTTGAAAAGAGACCACTGCTAACTCCTTTAAAGCCATTTTGGAGTCGGCCAGGCAGAATATGACTCAACCTAGCTTGGAAAATGAGGAAATAGTGACAAATGCAGAAAGACCATCTGAACCCTAGGCATTCTCCTCTAACCCAGCTACTCCATACAATGAGTGCCATGTGATCTCATTGTTCAATTCCCACCTATGAGTGAGAATATGCGGTGTTTGGTTTTTTGTTCTTGCGATAGTTTACTGAGAATGATGGCTTCCAATTTCATCCATGTCCCTACAAAGGACATGAACTCATCATTTTTTATGGCTGCATAGTATTCCATGGTGTATATGTGCCACATTTTCTGAATCCAGTCTATCATTGTTGGACATTTGGGTTGGTTCCAAGTCTTTGCTATTGTGAATAATGCCGCAATAAACATACGTGTGCATGTGTCTTTATAGCAGCATGATTTATAGTCCTTTGGGTATATACCCAGTAATGGAATGGCTGGGTCAAATGGTATTTCCAGTTCTGGATCCCTGAGGAATTGCCAAACTGACTTCCACAATGGTTGAACTAGTTTACAGTCCCACCAACAGTGTAAAAGTGTTCCTATTTCTCCACATCCTCTCCAGCACCTGTTGTTTCCTGACTTTTTAAT
Organism: Pan troglodytes; assembly: GCF_028858775.2. Classification (NCBI taxonomy): domain Eukaryota; kingdom Metazoa; phylum Chordata; class Mammalia; order Primates; family Hominidae; genus Pan; species Pan troglodytes. The sequence continues at coordinate 55,134,826 of NC_072409.2, read as the reverse complement.
GATTGCCATTCTAACTGGTGTGAGATGGTATCTCATTGTGGTTTCGATCTGCATTTCTCTGATGGCCAGTGATGATGAGCATTTTTTCATGTGTTTTTTGGCTGCATAAATGTCTTCTTTTGAGAAGTGTCTGTTCATGTCCTCTGACCACTTTTTGATGGGGTTGTTTGTTTTTTTCTTGTAAATTTGTTTGAGTTCATTGTAGATTCTGGATATTAGCCCTTTGTGAGATGAGTAGGTTGCAAAAATTTTCTCCCATTTTGTAGGTTGCCTGTTGACTCTGATGGTAGTTTCTTTTGCTGTGCAGAAGCTCTTTAGTTTAATTAGATCCCATTTGTCAATTTTGTCTTTTGTTGCCATTGCTTTAACTCATTTTATGAGGCCAGCATCATTCTGATACCAAAGCCACGCAGAGACACAACAAAAAAGGGGAATTTTAGACCAATATCCTTGATGAACATTGATGCAAAAATCCTCAATAAAATACTGGCAAAACAAATCCAGCAGCACATCAAAAAGCTTATCCACCATGATCAAGGGGGCTTCATCCCTGGGATGCAAGGCTGGTTCAATATACGCAAATCAATAAATGTAATCCAGCATATAAACAGAGCCAAAGACAAAAACCACATGATTATCTCAATAGATGCAGAAAAAGCCTTTGACAAAATTCAACAACCCTTCATGCTAAAAACTCTCAATAAATTAGGTATTGATGGGATGTATTTCAAAATAATAAGAGCTATCTATGACAAACCCACAGCCAATATCATACTGAATGGGCAAAAACTGGAAGCATTCCCTTTGAAAACTGGCAAAAGACAGGGATGCCCTCTCTCACCACTCCTATTCAACATAGTTTTGGAAGTTCTGGCCAGGGCAATTAGGCAGGAGAAGGAAATAAAGGGTATTCAATTAGGAAAAGAGGAAGTCAAATTGTCTCTGTTTGCAGACGACATGATTGTATATCTAGAAAACCCCATTGTCTCAGCCCAAAATCTCCTTAAGCTGATAAGCAACTTCAGCAAAGTCTCAGGATACAAAATCAATGTACAAAAATCACAAGCATTCTTATACACCAACAACAAACAAACAGAGAGCCAAATCATGAGTGAACTCCCATTCACAATTGCTTCAAAGAGAATAAAATACCTAGGAATCCAACTTACAAGGGATGTGAAGGACCTCTTCAAGGAGAACTACAAACCGCTGCTCCAGGAAATAAAAGAGGATACAAACAAATGGAAGAACATTCCATGCTCATGGGTAGGAAGAATCAATATTGTGAAAATGGCCATACTGCCCAAGGTAATTTACAGATTCAATGCCATCCCCATCAAGCTACCAATGACTTTCTTCACAGAATTGGAAAAAACTACTTTAAAGTTCATATGGAACCAAAAAAGAGCCCACATCACCAAGTCAATCCTAAGCCAAAAGAACAACGCTGGAGGCATCACACTACCTGACTTCAAACTATACTAGAAGGCTACAGTAACCAAAACAGCATGGTACTGGTACCAAAACAGAGATATAGATCAATGGAACAGAACAGAGCCCTCAGAAATAATGCCACATATCTACAACTATCTGATCTTTGACAAACCTGAGAAAAACAAGCAATGGGGAAAGGATTCCCTATTTAATAAATGGTGCTGGGAAAACTGGCTAGCCATATGTAGAAAGCTGAAACTGGATCCCTTCCTTACACCTTATACAAAAATCAATTCAAGATGGATTAAAGAGTTAAACGTTAGACCTAAAACCATAAAAACCCTAGAAGAAAACCTAGGCATTACCATTCAGGACATAGGCATGGGCAAGGACTTCATGTCAACAGTCTTAAAGAAAAGAATTTCCAGCTCAGAATTTCATATCTGGCCAAACTAAGCTTCATGAGCAAAGAAGAAATAAAATCCTTCTCAGACAAGCAAATACTGAGGGAATTCCTCACAACCAAGCCTGCCTTGCAAGAGCTCCTAAAGGAAGCACTGAATATGGAAGGGAAAAACCATTACCGGCCACTACAAAAACACAGTAAAGTACACAGACCAATAATATTATGAAGCAACAACATTAACAAGTCTGCAAAATAACCAGATAGCATCATAATCACAGGACCAAATTCACACATAAGAATATTAACCTTAAATGTAAATGGACTGAATGTCCCAATTAAAAGACATAGACTGGCAAACTGGATAGTCAAGACCCACCAGTGTGCTGTATTCAGGTGAACCATCTCATATGCAAAGACACACATAGGCTCAAAATAAAGAGATGGAGGAAAATTTACCAAGCAAACGGAAAGCAGGAAAAAGAGGGGTTGCAATTCTAGTGTTTGAGAAAACAGGCTTTAAATCAACAAAGATAAAAAAAGACAAAGAAGGGAATTACATAATGGTTAAGTATTGAGTTCATCAAGAAGAGGTAACTATCCTAAATACACATGCACCCAATTCTAGAGGACCCAGATTCATAAAACAAGTTCCTAGAGACCTACAAAGACATTTAGACTCTCACATAATAATAGTGGGAGACTTTAACACCCCACTGTCAATATTAGACAAATTATCAAGACAGAAAGTTAACAAGGATATTCAGGACTCAAACAGCTGTAGATCAAGTGGAACTGATAAATATCTACAGAACTCTCCATTCAAAAACAACAGAATATACATTCATCTTGGAGCTACATGGCACTTACTCTAAAATCGATCACATAATTGGAAGTAAAACACTCCTCTGCAAATGCAAAATAACTAAAATCTTGATAGTCTCTCAGACCACAGTACAATCAAATTAGAACTCAAAATTAAGAAACTCACTCAAAACCACACAACTACATAGAAATGTAACATCCTGCTTCTGAATGACTACTGGGTAAAAAATGAAATTAAGGCAGAAGTCAAGAAGTTATTTGAAACTAATGAGAACAAAGAGACAATGTCCCAGAATCTCTGGGATACAGCTAAAACAGCATTGAGGGAAATGTATAGCACTAAATACCCACATCAGAAATATCTCAAGTCAACATCCTAACATCACAGTTTAAAGAACTAGAGAACCAAGAACAAACAAACCCCAAAGCTAGCAGAAGGCAAGAAATAAGTAAGATCAGAGCAAAACTAAAGGAGATTGAGACAGGAAAAACCCTTCAAAAAATCAACAAATCCAGGAACTGTTTTTTTGAAAAAAATTAACAAAACAGACTTTTAGATACACTAATAAGAAAAGAGAGAAGATCAAATAGACACAATAAAAAATGGTAAAGGGGATATGAACACTGAGTTTACAGAAATACAAACAACCATCAGAGAATACTATAAACACCTCTATGCAAATAAATTAGAAAATCTAGAAGAAATGGATAAATTCCTGGACACATAAACTCCCAAGATTGAACCAGGAAGAAGTTGAATCCCTGATTAGACCAATAACAAGTTCTGAAATTAAGGCAGTAATATATAGCCTACCAACCAATGAAAGACCACGACCAGATGGAATTATGGTGGAATTCTAACAGATGTACAAAGAGGAGCCAGTGCTATTTCTTCTGAAACTATTCCAAATGATTGAAGAGGAGAGACTCCTCCCTAATTCATGTTATGAGGCCAGCATCATCCTGATACCAAAGCCCGGGAGAGATACAACAAAACAAGAAAACTTCAGGCCAATATCCCTGATGAACATCGATGCAAAAATCCTCAATAAAATACTGGCAAGCCAAATCCAGCAGCACATCCAAAAGCTTATCCACCACAATCAAGTTGGCTTCATCCCCGGGATACAAGGCTGTTTCAACATATGAAAATCAATAAATGTAATCCATTACATAAACAGAACTAAAGATAAAAACCTCATAATTATCTCAATAGATGCAGAAAAGGCCTTTCAACAACACTTCATGTTAAAATTCAACATCCCTTCATTTTAAAAACTCTCAATAAACTAGGTATTGAAGGACCATACCTCAAAATATTAAGAGCCATTTATGACAAACTAACAACCCATATCATACTGAATGGGAAAAAGCTGTGAGCATTTTCATTGAAAAGAGGCACATGACAAGGATGTTCTTTCTTACCACTCCTATTCAACATATTATTGGAAGTTCTGGCCAGAACAATTAAGCAAGAGAAAGAAACAAATGGTATTCAAATAGGAAGAGAGGAAGCCAAATTGTCTCTGCAGATGACATGATCCTTTATCTAGAAAACCCCATTGTCTCAACCCCATTGTCAGCAAAATCTCAGGATAAAAAATCAATGTGCGAAAATCACAAGGATTCCTACACACTAACAACAGACAAGCAGAGAGCCAAATCATGAAAGAACTCCAATTCCACAATTGTTACAGAGAATAAAATACCTAGGAATACAGCTAAGAAGGGAAGTGATAGAAAGAACCAATATGATTAAAATGGCCATACTACCCAAAGTAATTTATAGATTCAATGCCATTCCCCTTATACTAACATTGACATTTTTCACAGAATTAGAATAATCTGTTTTAAAATTCATATGGACAAAAAAGAGTCTGTAGAGCCAAGATAATATTAAGCAAAAATAGCAAAGCTGGGGGGATCATGCTACCTTACTTCAAACTACACTACAAGGCTACCAAACCAGCATGTAAACAAAACAGCATAGTGGTGGTGCAAAAACAGACTCATAGACCAATAGAACAGAATTGAGAACTCAGAAATAAGACCACACAGCTACAACCATCTGATCTTCAACAAACCTGACAAACACAAGTAATGGGGAAAGGATTTTCTATTTAATTAATGGTGCTGGAAGAACTATGGAAGAACTTTAGCCATATGCAGAAAATTGAAACTGGACCCCCTTCCTTACACCTTACACAAAAATTAGCTCAAGATAGGTTAAAGACTTAAGTGTAAAATCCAAAACTATAAAAACCCTAGAAGAAAATCTAGGCAATACCATTCAGGACATAGGCATAGGCAAAGATTTCATGACAAAAATGCCAAAAACAATAGCAACAAAAGCATAAATTAACAAATGGGGTCTCATTAAACTAAAGAGCTTCTGCTCAGCAAAAGAAACTATCATCACAGTGAACAGACAACCTACAGAATGGGAGAAAAATTTGCTATTTATCCATCCGACAAAGGTCTAATATCCAGAATTTACAGGGAACTTAAACAAATTTACAAGAAAAAAACAGACAATCCTATTAAAAAGTGGGCAAAGGACATGAACAGGCACTTCTCAAAAGAAGACATTTATGTGGCCAGCAAACATGCAAAAAAAAAAAATTTCAACATCACTAATCATTAGAGAAATGCAAATCAAAACCACAATGAGATACTATCTCACACTAGTCAGAATGGTGATTATTAAAAAGTCAAGAAACAACTGATACTGTTGAGGCTGCAGAGAAATAGGAATGTTTTTACACTGTTGGTAGGAATGTAAATTAGTTCAACCATTGTGGAAGACTGTGGCAATTCCTCGAAGTCCTAGAACCAGAAATACCATTTGACCCAGCAATCCCATTACTATGTATGTACCCAAAGGAATATAAATCATTTTATTATAAAGATACATGCATGTGTGTGTTCATTGCTGCACTATTCACAATAGCTAATACATGAAATCAACCCAAATGCCCATCAATGATAGACTGGGTAAATAAAATGTGGTACATATACAACATGGAATACTATGCAGCCATAAAAGGAAATGAGATCAAGTCCTTTGCAGGGACATGGATGGAGCTGAAAGCCATTATCCTCAGCAAACTAATGCAGGAACAGAAAACCTTGAAATATGAGCTATAATGAGGGGCACTAGAGGTACCTGGCTTTAAAAAGACATAGGTGCAGTGACATGATGTTAGTTACATAGCCTTTGAAGCCATGTTGTGTGAAAGAGCAGTTGGATATTGACGTTGGCTACGAAAACCAATGGGTAGGCATTTAGATTTTGGTTCACTAGAAAACCTGAACTATCTATCGATTAAGCTCTCAAAAACTAAATAGACTGCTGCCTCCTAAATAAAATATGTCTCCCACTGTGGAAATGTCATTGATTTTCAATTTGTATAGCTTTTATTATTATTATTATTGTAAGGCCAGGAATGACAACTTCTGAGCCCTTCACATGCTGGTGATAAATCCAAAAGTCCTGTAATGTATTTGTTTTCTCATTTTTTAAAACCAAATATTTGAAGCTATTTTATTAAGGGTTTCCTTTTCCTCAAAAAGTAAATGCATTAAATATAATCTAGATATTCTACACTCATGAGAAAGATATTTCATTGTATATAACCAGAGCTATAGGCCTACAAACATTTGGACTTTATCAGAGGTAAATAATAAGAGATAATACTATTAGTTAAAATTAAAGTATAAATTTAGATCATTATTTTTAATTGGTTATTTTTTAAAGCTGACATAACTTTAATTTACAATGTAAACTCAGGAGTGAAAGAGCATTAAGTAACTCATGGTCTGTAAAGAAAATTTCAAAATTTAAGGTAAGTAATGAGATTTCCCCATATTTCTGTGTTTAATTCATCAATGTTTTAAAAATACTTAAACCAGCTAAGAAGTGTGTTCAGGTTTCTATTTATTTTAAAAGTGACTTATGTATTTTTCTCACAAGGGAGGATGATTGTAGAGGAGTTTAGAGCCTGCATCATGGTTCCAAGTTAGCATCACCGTTCCTGGTCCTTCCATCTTTCTGCTTAGTCATATTTAACTTGTGTTTATTTCTTCATGATCAGAATATGTGTCTTTCTCAACTATCATATGTATGTTCTAGGTAGAAAGGAGAAAAACAAGAATTTATGTTGTTCTGTCAAATTATAGAAAGTTTATTTGATAATAAATCAACTGGTAAAAAGTACCCCTTAAAAGTATAATAAGTATACAATATTAAAAGAAAGCATGGGACTTTGCACAATTGTGAAATCTATTGAGAATTTTGTAAGTTTTTAAATTTTGATCTGTGCTGTCATTTATTAATTCAGTCAAAATTTGCTTCAAAAACACATAGTTGTCAGAATATGTAAGTGCCTTAGAAGAGCACAATCTATAAGTAAAATAATTCTGAATATTCATCTGAAATAGTTTGAAAAGGTTTTGAAAATCTACTGTTTCTCTTATTTCCTGTAATCAACATATTTCTCAATAGGAAAATTCACCATTTGCCATCAAAATGTATTGTCTGAAACTTCCACTGGAACCTTCATATGGCAAAATATTTAGGCATTCTGAGGAGATGCAAAGTTTGGTAAGCAGAATAAATGTGTTTTAATATTTAATAATTATAAATGATATTTGGAAAATTATAAATATGTTCTTAGTTCAATTAATAGAGTAAGATTTATATATCTATTAAGAGTGCTGGGCCAGACAGGGTGGCTCACGCCTGTAACCCCAGCACTTTGGAAGCCTGAGGTGGGAGGATCACCTGAGGTCAGGAGTTTGAGACCAGCCTGGCCAACATGGTGAAACCCCATCTCTACTAAAAATACAAAAATTAGCAGGGCATGGTGGTGCTTGCCTGTAAACCCAGCTACTGAGGAGGCTAAGGCAGGAGAATTGCTTAAACCTGGGACATTTCAATGAGCTGAGATCTAGCCACTGCATTCCAGCCTGGGCAACACAGTGAAACTCCGTCTCAAAACAAAACAAAACAAAACAAAAGTGCAGGCAACACATTATAATCAATATTAAAAGTTTTAATGTTGAAAGATGGATAAGAATTAAAACTTTGATTTTTCAACTGAGATATTTAGTTGAGATATTTGAAATTACTGGAAAGCAAAAGGAAATTTTAATGTACTGCGAAGTAGCCTAGGGTAGTATGTGTATGTATTTCTACTAAATGCAAAAGAAAGTACCAGATAAAAATGCAATAGGCTTCTACTTCTAGTTCAGGATGGGAAAAGATGGGGAAGACCAAAAAAGATCTGCATAATGCACAAATCCATGTGATTTCTGAAGGGAGTGGACACGATCAGTCTTGATAAACTGATAACTAGTTAGTGGATCTGCAGGTTTCATCTGTGGTATTTTCTTTTAGATGATTTGTGTAGTGACTAAAAAACAGTCAATACATTTAAATAAACTGCACATTGTGCACATGTGCTCTAAAACTTAAAGTATAATAAAAAGTAATAAAATAAATAAATATAAACTTATTTTCTGGTTTAGTAATTGAGGTTGGCCAATGTCTATTATTAATTGTTAACTATTTCCTAATCAATAATCTGTCTTATATTAAACGGTACATACACATTACAAGAAATTTGAGTTACACTCACACATAACTGAATAACATATTTAATGCTTATATAGGCATGCATATAATGTTAAAATCTAGATATAAAAATAAGAAAATGAAACCATAATTTTTAAGTAATGGAACTTGTTCCAAAAAATCAAATGTGGTTGTGCATTGGTATGACAATTCTGAATCCTGCCCTCAGGCAGCATCTGAACACTGTTTTATTAGCTATCAATAAATTGTCTGCACTGCAGGCCGATGATGGTTTAAGGACAGCAGTGTTAATAATAATGTTCAAAGTGTCAGTCTGGAGGGGAGGCAATAATTGACTGTATGAGACTATTAAGCTATAAAAACAATGTTTTATTTTGAGCATCAAAATATGATAGACAGAGCTTCAAATGCTCTTGGTGAAGTCATTATTAACACACACAAAACTGATTTTCATTCAACATTTACTGTAGAGAAAATTATATTCCATCAGGCTTTAAAATTGAGAAGAAAACAGAAAGAGTAAGTCTTAAATGCCTTTCTTCCTCACCTTCCTCCTTCACCTAGTTTGCCTTCGGACCTACACAGTTACATTCCCACATACCTCCTGTGTGTATTTCTTTGCAGATCATTTACCTTACATTTCTACATTTCCCCTTAATTTTTTCCTCATCAATAGAGGAGAAAAAAAATTTGTGAAATCATGGTAGATGAATATGGACCAGATAATCCCATGAACTACATTCAATCATTGGTTTTACCTTTCAAAAAATTCTGAATGAAATATGTAATAATTTAATATTCTAAAACTTTATTTTTTCAGGAATATTTACATATATTCACCCTTCTTTCTAAAACAGTGGCCAGAGCAGTTAGAAAACAAAAGCATGAGAAACAGTAACTCTTACAGTTGTATTATGCCTGTATGCCTCCCCAGTTCTGCAAAGATTATGAGGATTTTTTTTAGGTCTGTACATAGTTTTAAAATATCCTAAAACAATCCACATAAATAAACTCATCACCATAATAATCTGCAAGATAGACATTGTCATCCTCAAGTAATATCAAGTAAATCTTATTTGCCTGCAAGATCTGAATCTGAAAATCCCAAAGCTCAAGTTTACCTAGCTAATAGGTAGTAAGACTGGGGCCTCAATCTTGTTTATCTAATTCTGAAAAGTGTTTTGCTATAAAAGCACTATAGGAAATAAAACATTAGACTTTATACCTTTAGATAATAAGAATATTTATGTCATTGAACCTGAAAAGATACTGTTTAACTTTCATGTTCTACTTGTCATTTTTCTTTTCTGCTTTTATATGTAATTTAGGTAATAGATACCCAGGAATCAACTTAAATTCCCATCAGTGGTAGACTGGAAAAAGAAAGTACGGTACATATACACCATGAATTACTATTCAGCCATGAAAAAGAATGAGATCTGTCCTTTGCAGCAACATGGATGGAGCTTGGAGGCCATTATCCTTAGCAAAGTAACACAGGATCAGAAAACCCAATATTCCCTATTTTCACTTATCACTGGGAGCTAAATAATGAGAACACACTGACATAAAGAGCAGCACAATAGACACTAGGGTGTGCTTGAGGGAGGAGGATGAGAGATGGGTGAGGTTCAGGGAAAAAAAATTGTTGGGTACTATGCTTACCACTCAGGTGACAAAATAATCTGTACATCAAACCCCTGAGTCACGAATTTACCTAAAGAACAAACCTCCACACATTCCCATGAACCTAAAAGTTAAAATATTTAAAATAATAATAATAATTTTAAAATGTGAAATGTTGTGATAATTACTAAAATGTCAAATAGAGACACAAGGTGAGCACGTTGTTGGAAAAATAGAATGAATAGACTTGCTTGATGCAAGATTGCCACAAACCTTCAATTTGTGAAAAATGTGTTATTTGTGAAGAGCTATAAAGTGAAGCACACGCAAAAAAAGTGAGTTTGATTAATGCAATTCATTGTTGCTGAAAGATACCTTGAAATATGAGCTATGATGAGGGGCACTAGAGGTACTTGGCTTTAAAAAGACATAGGTGCAGTGGCATGATGTTAGTTACATAGCCTTTGAAGCCATGTCGTGTGAAAGAGCAGTTGGATATTGACGTTGGCTACGAAAACCAATGGGTAGGCATTTAGATTTTGGTTCAGTAGAAAACCTGAACCATCTATCGATTAAGCTCTCAAAAACTAAATAGACTGCTGCCTCCTAAATAAAATATGTCTCCCACCATGGAAATGTCAAGCTAGGGTCACAATTCAAGTAATGTAAATATGGATCTAATGACTTCCAAGATGCTTTTCCAACTTAAAGTGTTAGACAAGTACCTTTTAAAACAGTATACCATTTGAATTACCTGTAACCATTTTAATATTTCTGAGAGGGTTTTTTCTGTGTGTGCTCCCTCTGTCATCACATGGAGAGTTATTTTGCCTTTTAGGGTAAAATATAAAAACAAATGCACGTCACAATATGATGTGGCAAACGTTACCCAGAAGCCTTAGTGATGTTGTTGCGATGGTATTAGCATGCACAGAGTATGCAACTCGCAGCTCTGCTGTGTGCACTTGTTCTTTTGCTTTCTCTCATGTGTTCTGCTCCATATATTTTAAGAGAGTTTAATGTGGGTGTTCCAATTCAATCCCATTAGAGTACTATGTATATTATTGTTACTAAACCTTGCCTTCATAATCATTCCTATGTATGTGGTCATTTATATCTTTAGGAGGATGAATGGGAAGTCACAGATCTAGAACAATAATCAACTTGAACTCATGCTGCTAGCACAGGTATGGATTTTTAATATAATCTCAGGCAGGGAAGTGCTTGCAGGCATGTTTTCTCAGTCAGGAGCTGAGAGCATATGCACGATGGCAGACACAAGGTAACTAGCCTTTGGCTGGTTGAAAGATGAAGTCATTATAAAGCTGGATTTTAAACCAAATGTAGTGCTGGCTGCTGTCTGGACTTACCTAAAACATACACTATATTTTAAAAAGAAGGCTGAGAGTCACAGAAGTAAAACAAATAAATTCCAAAGTTGGTGTTTTATATTATCATTTATCTGCAATAAGTGATAATTGATATTCCAAAAATATACTTTGCTTTGAATTCAAATTGTTTATTTTGAACAATTAGTGAGTTCATCTCTGCACATGCCTAAAGAAGATAAATCAATAAATAAAAGAATAAAAATTAAAACTCTATATAATAAACACTTGATTTCTTAGTCCTGATTTCTCTTTTATTATGAAGACCAGAAGCAGAATGTTATTCTATTTTACCTAAAAATATATATATGATCTTTAGAAACTCCTTGTCAGCAATCATCTATCTGTGTGTGTGTGTATATATATATATATGTATATCTCATACAAACAATATGTATCACATTTATATGTTATCAAGCACAATCATATAATAAACCCACAAATGTCCAACTCCAAAACTAGAAAATTATTAATAGCTTGTACTACTCCTGTGTTCTTCCCCATCTGCCTGTAGGAATTATTTCTTTTCCTAAAATAGTTTTCTTACATACATATATATATCAAAGAATATGTTTTTGCTTATTTTTCAGCTACAAGACTGTGTCACACTGTATATAGTCTACCGTATTGCTTTTTTTTTTTTTTTTTTTTGAGACGCAGTCTCACTCTGTCACCCAGGCTGGAGTACAGTGGCACAATCTCCATTCACTGCAACCTCCGCCTCCCGGGTTCAAGGGATTCTCTCCTGCCTCAGCCTTTTGAGCAGCTGGGATTACAGGTGCCCAACTACACCAGGCTTTTTTTTTTTTTTTGAGACTGAGTCTCGCTCTGTCGCCAGGCTGGAATGCAGTGATGTGATCTTGGCTCACTGCAACCTCCGCCTCCCAGGTTTAAGCAGTTCTCCCATCTCAACCTCCCAAGTAGCTGGGACTACAGGTGTGTGCCATAACACCCAGCTAATTTTTGTATTTTTAGTAGAGACAGGGTTTCACCATGTTGGCCAGGATGGTCTTGATCTCTTGACCTCGTGATCCACCCACCTTGGCCTCCCAAAGTGCTGGGATTACAGGTGTGAACCACCACGCCCAGCTACTGTATTACTTTTTATGCCTCCAGAATTTTTCTGTGTTGTTGCAGGTGTCTGTTGTGCCTTAATTTTTGCTATTGTAGAGGATTCTATTATGTGCAATTGCGCAGCAGTGTATGTATCTGTTCCCCTGTGGATGGACATTTGCGTTGTGTCCAGTGTCTCTTGACCACCTACCTTGTGCCATGCCCCCGACCCTCCTGCCATTACTCCACAATCTAGCTACATCCACAAAGCCATGACTTCACAAAACCCTGTCTTCCACTTCTGAGCTCCAGACCATATAAAAGGCATAATTGTGTTTATTGAGCACTTACTCTGAGCTAGAAATGATTCTCAACATTTTACATGTGGTAGCGCATTTAATATTCACAGCAACACAAATGGGAAGTAATATTCTTATCACCGTTTTACAAATGAGAAGACCAAGGCCCAGAAGAGTTGAATATCTTGCTCAAGATCACACACCTTTTGCCACCCCCCATTCCAAGTCCCATAGGCAACTCAGACTCAGCACATCCATGATGTAACTTATCATCTTCCTCTCCAAACCATTTCCTCACTTGTGCCCTACTCTCAGTGGGGACATCTCCAATCCCCAGGCCCAAGATGGAAACCGGAAGCCATTTCTGACTCCTCCCTCACCCACTCCATCCAAATGGAGCCCAAGTCCTGTACATTGTACTTCTCGGGTATTGATCAATCCCGGCCCTTGTCTCCACGGTGCTGACCCATTGTTAGGTGCCCGGCTGCTGCTCCTGGGTCATCACTTCCCAGCACTCTCTTTGCAGGCCCATCTCCACCATTTCCAGCATCCTACACACTGCGGCTCAGGTGTGCTTTCTAAACCTCACCTCACCATGTCCCCACCTCCAGAATGAAGCCCAGCCTCCTCTGCCCATCCCCTCAAACTGTAAAGTGCAGATCCCAGCCCCAAAAAGGACACCCCTCACCACAATACCCTGCTCTGTCTCCTCCTCTGGGAAGCCTCCTGGCCTTGGCCCAGAGGCTGGATGTGAGCTCCCCCACCCCAAGCCCCACAGCCTCCAAGCCTCCCACTCTGCACTCACCTTCTTCCTTATAATTACCTGTCACCCATTAAACTGCAACCCTCAAAGGCAGAGCCCAGTGCATCCACTGCACATCCCCAGTGTCCAGGCAGGGCCTGCACACAGTAGGTGCACAATAATTGTTGGAAGGCAAAATACATGAGCAATAACAGGAACCATGGGTGATACTACCTTCTGAGCCCCAGGCAACAGAGTGATTCCTGCCTGGCCCCAGGGTCAGTGGATCCTGGCCCCTCACCCCACCCAACCTCTGCAGCTGCTTCCCTGGAGCCCTTGGAGCCCTAAGAGGCCTGTTCCTGTGTCTTCATGTGTTCGAAGGATTTCCCTCTTTGCATCTTCCTTTCCTATTCTTTCATGTGGGAGCACTCTGGCACCAGGAAGAAGAAAGAGGAGCCCAACCCCTTACCAGCCTTCAATCTATAACAAGCATTCTCAAGGGAATTAAAACTGATTCTTAAAAGGGGAGGTGAAAAAAAACTTACTCTTTTTTATGTACAAAGCACAGAACATATACAGAACATAAACAGATGTATAGTATATCTGTGGTATTAAAATTTCATGTGATTAAGAAAAAAAAATCTGGAAGAATACTAGGGAAGGCACTAATGAAAAAAAGGCTAAAAAATTCTGATCTACCTTCTTGGGCCATGCCTTGTCTGGTCCAAGAACCGGCCAGAACTCGGGGAAGGGAACAACCAGGGGAGAGTCTAGAGTCCAATCTCAGGATCCCCTCAAAGTATTTCCAAAGCCAGACCCCCACCAGTCAGCTACAGTCCTTTCACCAAAACCTCCCTTCCTTCCCCCTTGCCTGAAAATCCCTCATTCTGTTTCTGTCATTCTTTCATCTTACCTTGTTCCTACTGAGGGCGCAGGTCAGCTCTTCCCCATTCTCCCCCTGGGGCACCCCAGTTCCCAGGGCATGAAAGACTTGAGGTGCCTCACCTCTACACCTTGGGCTAAGACATAGCCCTAGAGCTCCTAGAAGAACCCAGGAGGGAAGCCCAACCACAGGAGGCCCCCAGGAAGTGGGGGTACTGCTGTGGGACAAGCTTCTCTTTATTGGGGAAGGGATGGGATCACAAATAATCTCTGCTTAGAAGTGCTCTAGGGCCATGGATTCATGTAAGGGTGGGGCAGGGTGGACTGAAGATCCGTTGGCAGGGCTCACGGAGATGAGGGTAAGGGGAGAGATCATGGGTTCATGAGATCCCATCTTGGGCAATACGGTTATCCCGTGGTCTTCATATGCCACAGAGTCCTCCAATTTCAGGGGCTCCCGTGGGATGGTGGAGCCAATGAAGACCAGGTAGATGATGCCACCTAGAGAGGCACCCAGAAGTGGTGCCACCACTGGCACCCACCACAAGTTCTCCCCATCGCTGCAGGCAAGAGGCAGAGGCCGGCTGAGGGGGCTGATGCCCAGGACAGCACCCTCATCCACCTCGGGCCAAGACTGGTTGAGCAGAGGAGTCATCCTGAGGCTAACCCAGGAAACACCCCCAACCTGGGGCCCTGGTCAGCCTCAGCCCGATTCAGGGACAGGGTTGACACTCAGTGCAGGTGCAGGATCTGTATCTGTACTGGCCTGGGGAAATGTTGGGACTCACTCCTGCTCCCCAGGCCACCTGGGGGCTCTGCAGGACCCTCCTGTGCTGCCCCTCACCTCACCCCCCACACCTCAACACACAGGGGCCCCACAGAAAATCTCAAAGGAATGGGCCTGGGCAGAGGCAGTACCTGAAGACCTGTTTGCCCCAACCAGCAATGAAGGTGAAGATGCGGGGGGGGGGCAGGTCCCAGGACGGATTGATGGCATATCCTGTGTTCATGCCATGGGACACCCTGATAATGACCACGAGGATGCCTATCACCAGCGTGTGTGTTCCTGGCAGTGCTGGGTTGTTCTCCTGGTCCGTGATGGCAAAGAGACACAGCTGGAGCATCCCGGTCAGCCACTCCTGAGGAGCAGATGCTGTGGCAGCTCACCTGGGCCCCTCCCCAAGCCACAGGACCTCGGCAGTGCCCCAGACCCAAGCCCACCAGCAGAGACACATCTTGGTACAGTCTCCATCCAGAGTTCTTGTCCTGTCTATCCGGAGGGACTCCCTGCTGGCTCCATCCTGAGGGGTGGAGGGCAGGGGGAGGGGTACTCATCCTGGACCACTGACCTCATTCAGGAAGCCCCGCCACAATGTCATGTGATCAGGAAGGTAGGTGGCAAAAATGCCAGCTGTAGCAATGGGACCGGTCACCATCAGCTCTCCACCCGAAAAGTGGAGAATGGCCGCTGTGGAGACACAGACTATCATGCGAACCTGCCCCCAACTAAGCCCCACCGGGGTCCCGGAAATGAGGTTATAGGTTAGAGGGTGGGAGACCTCCAAGGCTTTTTTCTCCCAGCTATTTTTTACAAATCAGGACACTGAGGTCCAATCTGCCCATATTTCATAGGAGGCGGCTGAGGCCAGAGGCAGACACCCGGTCAGGACGCTCACTGTAGAAGAGACTGTAGATGGTGGCAGCCGCCAGGAAGGAGCCCAGGAACTGCCCCAGCACATAGACTGGAAACTTCCTCCAGGGCACACGGCCCAGTGCACAGTTAGTGAAGCTCACAGCTGCGTTCATGTGGGCTCCTGCGGGCAGCAGGCAAGTGTGTCAGGGAGTGAGAGCAGAACAAACAACAGTGACAAACGGTATGAGAACAATGATGGCTAGTGTGTATGACAGCATGCTCCGTGACAGAGTTCTCTCCTTGAGCCCTCACAACCACCCCGTGAGGCAGGGGCCACCATCTTCGTTTCACTCTTAAGGAAACTGAGGAACACAGAAGGCGATGGCTTGCCTAAGATGACCCAGCCAGTGAAAATGGTAGGTCGAGGGGGCCAGGAAGAATCTGGGGCAGACACGTCATAGGCACGGGGTTCAGAGGAGACTTCCTCCCGCCCGGTGGCCAGGCTGAGGCACTGGCTGTGCTGGCAAAGGAGCTGGCTGAGGCGGGCAGGAAAGAGCCTGTTGGAGACACCTGGTCTTGCCCGGTCCGGCAGGGCCTGGGCTCACTCACCAGAGATGCAGCCTGCCACGTGCACTCCCATGGTGACTCCGAAGCCGAAACCCAAGTTGACACCAAGGTAGCTCCCAAATGTTTTATTTAGAAGCATATGGGCCACGGAACCAAGGCCGAATACCTACAAGGGAGGGCCTCTAAGGGGGCTGCCTGCCCAGAAGCCCCAACCTCAGAAGAGGGCTCAGAGCTCAGTTCTAGCTCCTCACCCCCATGCCCTGGGCCTCCCTGGCGTTGCCTCAAAGACCCTCTGCCATGCTCTCTTCCTCCAGAGCCTTCCCTCCTCACTGCCTCCTCTCCTTGCCCCTGCTGAGGCCTCTCAGACCTGAGCCACTGAGAGCCGGGTGGAGCGGCAGAGTTAGAAGCTCTTACTACAAACATCCAAGCACCTCAGCCCCAGGCCCACCTGAAGTTTTGGGGTGAGGCAGGGCTGCGAGGGGGGGATGGCTGCCATGCATTGCACCCCCTCAGAGTCCCTCACACTTCAGGCTGACCTGAAGGAAGTTTCTTCAAGGGACCTCCAAATCCGTCCATGCCTGACTCTGCCAGGAACCCCTCCCTACACACACACACACTCCACCGCAATTCCCACAATGCTGGAACAGTGGGGCCCTAACTGTCTTGCCCTCAGCTTCATTTCCACTGACCTCAGGCGGCATTCCCAAGCTGCTGCTTCTTGCCCATCCCTCACGGCTCCTCAGATAATGCTGCCTTCACAGGGGAAGGGGCCTACCTTCAGGCCCATTACCCTCAGTCTAGAGCCACTGTTCCCTTCAGCCCTGGCTCCTGTGCTATCCTCTCCCTCTGCAGAGGCCTCCGTCTCCCCCATACCTTCCATCCTCCCATTGATTGGCTCCCACACACTGGAGTCTCATCCTTCCCAGCAAACTGTCCCACCCCTGCCCAGTATCCTTCTCCAGCTGTGGGTTCCTGGTTGCCCCCTCCCTGTTTCAGTCAGGCTGCAGGAGAGAACACACTGGCCAGCTGCTTCACCCCTTCCCTCGCACCCCCTCCTCAATCTGGCTTCCACTTCCACATGTCACAGACACCAAAGCTCTCTCCAAGGGCTCCAGCAACCTCCTGATTTTCCAAAGGTCTTTTCAGGCATGGTTTTACCACGTAGACAGTCTCAGCTATGCCTGATGTGCTGAAATTCCCGTCATCTCCGTGGGGGAGCCAGATGCCTATTTGCAAATCCCCACTGCAACTCTCCTGGTGTTCCGTGGGCGTCTCAGTCTCTGTTGAAGGTTTGCCATCTCACAGCACACCTGCTCCTCACTCTATGTTCCCCATCCCTGTTGGCCGAGCCAGAAACTCAGATGTTGCAAATGATAGTTAAGCACTATTATTCTCCCCCACTTGACAGATGGGTAATCTGAAGCTTAGAGAACTTGAATGGCTTGTCCAAGGTCACACAGCCTGTACATGGTGAGCCAGGATTAAATCCAGGCAGTTACCTGTGCCAGATGGCCTCAAACCAAACAACTGCGCTGCTCCATGCATGCCTTGCTTTCTTGTGCCTCTGTTTTATTTGTTTGTTTGTTTGATGCTTGAGATAGGGTTTTGCTCTATCACCCAGGCTGGAGTGCAGTGCCATGATCAGGGCTCATTGCAGCCTCCATCTCCTGGGCTCAAGTGATCCTCCCACCTCAGCCTCTCAAGTAGTTGGGACTATGGGCATGTGCCTCGGCATGCAGCCAATTTTTTTTTTTTTTTGGAGACAGTCTTGCTCTGTCGCCCAAGCCGGAGTGCAATGGTGCAATCTCGGCTCACTGCAACCTCCAACTCCCGGGTTCAAGTGATTCTCCTGCCTTAGCCTCCTGAGTAGTTGAGATTATAGGTGCATGCCACCATGCCCAACTATTTTTTTGTATTTTTAGTAGAGACAGGGTTTCATGATGTTGGCCAGACTGGTCTCAAACACCTGACCTCAGATGATCAGCCTGCCTTGGCCTCCCAAAGTGCTGGGATTACAGGCATGAGCCATTGAGCCCTATCCCAGCTAAGTTTTTCAATTTATTTTGTGTAGAGATGAGGTTTCACTATGTTGCCCGGGCTGGTCTCGAGCTCCTGGCCTTAAGCAATCCTCTCACCTCAGCCTCCCAGAGTGCTGGGATTACAGGTGTGAGCCACCATGCCTGGCCAGAATATCCTAATAATTTTACATTGATTGCATCTTGAAATAGGATTTTGGCTATATGGGTTAATTATTAAAATTAATTTCACCTGTTGCTTTTTACCTTTTTAATGTGGATACCAGAAAAATTTAAATTATACAGATGGCTTGTATTGTATTTCCCCTGGAGAACTCTGTTCTAGAGTTGATAAAGGAGAAAACCTGAAGAATTGTAGACATAAGGGCCGAAGTCAAAGCGGACAGAGGAGAAAGCCCCAGGAGAGGGTACAGGGTAAGAAGGCAGACCAGGCTGGGTGTGGTGGCTCATGCCTGTCATCCCAGCACTTTGGGAGGCCGAGGTGGATGGATCACTTTAGGTCAGGAGTTCAAGACCAGCATGACAAAACCCCGTCTCTACTAATAATACAAAAATTAGCCAGGCGTGGTGGTGCTTGCCTGTAATCCCAGCTACTCAGGAGGCTGAGACAGGAGAATTGCTTGAACCCAGGAGGTGGAGCTTGCAGTGATCCAAGATCACACCACTGCACTCCAGCCTGGGCGACAGAGCAAGACTCCATCTCAAAAAAAGAAAAAAAAAGAGTTGAAAGGCACCAGTGTAGACTCCTCTTCGAGAACTCGCCTGAGGAGCGGGGAAGAGAGAACATGATCCCATGAAGGGGCTGACAGGGTGAAGGGAGGGATGTTTCACTTTGTGTTGTTTTCAGTGGAGAAACTTCAGTATGTTTATAGGCTGAGAGAGGGATGGGCTGAAGATAAAGGACAGAGAAAAAGGACAGAGTAAAGTACCTGAATAGGCTGGACAGCTGGATTGGTGCAGAAGTGGAGGTGTCCTCCAGGAAGGAGAGGACCCCGCCCCAGCCAAGGGGTGATATGTGGATACACGGGTGGTTAATGGGTCTGGTGGTAAGAGGGACAAGAGGGTGAGCTGAACATAGGAAGTGTTGATTATTTTACCTATCAAGCAGCAGATCAAGCCATTTGCTGATTTAAAAAAAAAAAGTCAGAGTACAGAGCAGCTTTGGGGAAGTCTGAGAAAATGTGAAATAGCCCAGATATGGTGGGGGAGAGGCAGCTGAGCAGGGCCCACTGGGTCCCTCAGAAGCCCCAGGACAGAAGCAGGGGAGCCCAGAGCTGGGCTGGCTTCAGATCCAGGATAAGATACAGCAGGAGAGGACAGGAACAGATGGGGGTGCAGGGGGGAGTGAGGTCAGGACAGGTTGACAGGCTGGCAGGGTCAAGAGGTAGAGGGACTGGAGGAGGCATGGAGGGTCTGAAAACAGAGGGGCCCCCATGGCCTTTCCCACATTCCAATACCATGTGCTAAGAATACTGGATGAGCATAGGCCGGGCGTGGTGGCTCACGCCTGTAATCCCAGCACTCTGGGAGACAGAGGCAGGCCGATCATGAGGTCAGGAGTTCGAGACCTGCTTAGCCAACATGGTGAAACCCCGTCTCTACTAAAGATACAAAAAATTAGCCAGGTGTGGTGGCACATGCCTGTAATCCCAGCTACTCGGGAGGCTGAGGCAGGAGAATCACTTGAACCGGGGAGGCAGAGCAGTGAGCTGAGATCACACCACTGCACTCCAGCCTGGGCAACAGGGTGAGACTCTGTCTCAAAAAAATAAAATAAATAAAATAAAATACTGGGTGAGTGAATGAACCCCACATGATTCCCTGTGTCAGGGTTGCCAACTGGCAACTCATGCACCTAATTCATCCAGCGCACAGATTTTGTTTAGATAACTTGGTTTTGAAGAACAGAAGTTTCCGTCTCTCTTGAAAAATGAGCAACTCAGGCAACACTGGCCTGCATTCCACCCTCCATGGCAACAGTCAGCTGGAGTGGCAGCAGCTATACAGCCTTGCACAGATTGGCACTCTGCAGCCAGCCAAAGTCCCCACCGCCCTGAGTTGCCGCTCTCCTGGCCCCCGTAGCATGTGATCTACAACCCTTGCCCCGTGTCTCACGTGTATGGCTGGTTTTCCAGGGCCCGGATGGCTCCAGCCCCTCCTCTCCCTGATCAGTGAATGTGGCCCAGCCCATCCAACTCTCCCCCACAGCCAGGAGGCCAGCTCCAAGGGCAACACACCTGGAAGCTGCAACACGGATCAGTCCACTTCCCTTGTCCTGGCTGCAATAAATGGGGCCAAGGTCACACTAGCTTTTTTGGCAAAACCTTCACCCTGGTGACTCACTGATATTCCTATATATATATATTTACCAAAAAAAAAAAAAAAAAGCCCTCACTTCTTGGCACAGCCTGGCAACTAAAAATAACAACACCACAATATCTGATATAGGCTTACGCCTCACAAAGTTCTTTTACAAGTGCTACTGTCTTCAATCCTCACAACAAATCTGCACAGCAAGAATTTTTCTCCCACTCTGTAAATGGGGAAACTGAGGCTGAGAGAGGCATCTTGAACTACCTGAAAGTGAGGACCTTACCCTGGCTGGGGGAGCATTAACAAGCCAGTCTTTAAAAGCTGGCAATATTTAAGCTAAGGTACAGAGCATAGAGGTTAAGGGTCAAGACTGTTATATTGGGCTGGGCACGGTGACTCATGCCTGTAATCCCAGCACTTTGGGAGGCCGAGGTGGGAGGATCACTTGAAGTCAGGAGTTCAAGACCAGCCTTGACAACATGGTGAAACCTTGTCTTTCCTAAAAATACAAAAATTGGCTGGGCATGGTGGCATGCACCTGTAATTCCAGCTACTCCAGAGGCTGAGACGCAAGAATCGCTTGAACCCGGGAGGTAGAGGTTGCAGTGAGCCGAGATTGCACCACTGCGACAAAGCAAGACTGTATCTAAAAAAAAAAAACAAAAAAGACTGTGATATTAGACTGCACTGGATTTAATCTTGACTTAAAGTGTGACCTTGGGCAAAAGGCTTAGTCTCAAGGAGCCTCAGTTTTCCCATCTGTGAAACTGGGATAATAATAGTACCTACTTCACAGGGCTATTGCGAGGATTTGGGAAGATGCTGCACGTAAGGGGCTTAGCATCACAGAGCCCAGGATGCATTAGGTGCTCAATGAAAATCTCAACAAAAGGAAGAGGAACACAGATGTGGGCAGGTATCAAGCATGTGGGCGGTGCCTATTTCCCTAACAGCTCTCAGAGGATGCACCCTCCTGCCTCCGAGGTTCCAAGGGTTAACAGCCCTCATGGGGCTGGAATGTCTTGTGGTAAGTGAATTGCTTTGCCCTGGATTAAGGAGGGACAGGATCCAACTGCTGTCCTCACAGCTCAGGAGCCAAAGCAGGTGGGGAGGTAAGAGAGGAGTAGGGGAGGGCCAGAGACAGAAAGGAGACAGCAGCTAGAGCACCCGTCCTAATAACAAGGGACCAATACATGGGTACCACACTGGGTGCTGAGACTTGGCCTTCTTCACACAAGTCCTCCTGTTAACAAATAAGGAAGCTAAAGTTGTGGGCCGGGCGAGGTGACTCACGCCAGCAATCCCAGCACTTTGGGAGGCCGAGGCAGGAAGGTCACCTGAATTCGGGAGTTCGAGACCAGTCTGGCCAACATGGTGAAACCCCATCTCTACTAAAAATAGAAAAATTAGCTGAGCACAGTGGCACGTGCCTGTAGTCCCAGCTACTCAAGAGGCTGAGGCAAGAGAGTCACTTGAGTATGGGAGGTGGGGGCTGCAGTGAGCTGAGATCGTACCACTGCACTCCATCCTAGGAGACAGAGTGAGACCCTGTCTCAAAAACAAGAAAGCTAAATTTGTGAACAGTTAAGATACTTGTGGATAGTCGCACAGCTAGAAGATAACAGAGCTAGGATTCAAACACAGCTCCAAAGCCCACGAAGGCCTAATTCTACAGGATATAAGTGAGAAGTCAGGCTTTAAGCCAGGGAGAGACCTGCCCAAGGCAACTGGTCACTTAGTGGCAGGGTCAGGCTAAGAACCCTGGTGTTCCAATTTCCTCTCTCCCTTGAGCTCCATGGGCCCCACCACACACACAAACAGCCTCTCTCACCCCACCTTCCTCTAGCATGCATCTGGCTGCCTTTGCCTCCCTTCCCAGAGGCTGCCCCTTCTTTTTCTAGACCCTGGACCCTGCATAAGATGCAATAAACATGGCTACAGTCATGTTAAGGGCAGAGGCTCACTGGGGTAAGTGGCAGGGCTGAAGCAGGTGGAGAGGGAGCAACCTCACATCCCGCCTGCAGTCTGGATTCTGTCCCAATCACACACTAAAGAAGAGCCCTTGTCAAGGTTACCAGCAACCTCCACGTTGGCAAACCCTAAGGCCCCTTGCCAGTGCTCACCTCGCGTGGCCCATCTGCCGCTGCCCGTGCCGCTGACGGCTTCTTCCTGGTGGAACCACTGCCCCCCTCTGTCACGCAGTCGGCTCTGGTTCTCCTCCCACCTCTCTGACCATTCCTTCTCAGGCTCCTTTGCATGCCCCTCTTCATTCCTCAGGGCTCTGTCCTCAAACCATCCTTTTCTCTTTCTGTACACTCCTTCTAGACAGTGTTGACAACCACCACCTGTGTTGTGATGAACTTCAACTTTTTCCTTCCAGACCAAGCCTCTCCTGAGCTCCAGCCCCTTGCCTGTGTTTAACTATCTCCTGGATTTCCCCACAGGCATCTTGCCTCTCACCCTGTGCTGGGCCCCGTGCTCCAGAACAGCTCATCGGCGCTTTGCCTACATGTTCTGCTGGCAGAGTCTCCCCGATTCCATCTTCCACAGCCCTCTCAAACATGTGCTTTCTTCTCCAACCCCAGATCAGTCATCACCCTCTCTCTGTCCCAGATCAAAAACAGCCTCTTAACTGGTTCCTTCTTGCCAGCCTTGCCTGTCCTGCTTATGCTCCACACTGCACCCAAAATTACCTTTAAAATCCAAATCTGATCATGTCACTCCCCTGCTTGCCAGCCTTCAACATCGCCCATTGCCCTCTGGATTCATTATCAGAGCCTGATCATCAAGTTTCTCTTCAATCTCTCTCTCTTTTTTTTTTCTTTTTCTTTTTTTTTTTTTGAGACAGAGTTTTGCTCCTGTCACCCAGGCTGGAGTGCAATGGTGTGATCTCAGCTCACTGCAACCTCCACCTCCTGGGCTCAAGTGATTCTCCTGCCTCAGCCTCCTGAATAACTGAGATTACAGGTGTCCGCCACCATGCCCAGCTAATTTTTGTATTTTTAGTAGAGACGGGGTTTCACCATGTTGGCCAGGCTGGTTTCGAACTCCTGACCTCAGGTGATCCACTTGCCTAAGCCTCCCAAAGTGCTGGAATTACAGGCATGAGCCACTGCACCTGGGCCTCTTCAATCTCTTTACTCTGGGTTTCCCTTCTCCCCATTTCCAGCCTTGCCCCGGATAGCCCAGTGCATGGTTTCATTTGACCCCCACATATTATGAGCCCTTTCTGTCCAAAAAGACTTGATGAGAAAGCCCCCCCCTCCTTACTTTCCTCGCTGCTTCCCCAGGCTCCCAGCTCAGAGGCAAGGAATGGACAATGTGACCCATGGGGTCAGAATGGGGAGGGGGTCATGGAAAGCCCTGGGCAGAGCCCCACCCACTTCGTGCTGCCCACCCACTCACCATCATGACATATGTGCTCATGAACTCGGCCAGGAACTCTCGCGCTATCTTCCTCTCATCTTCCTCGCACCATATTTCCTGGATCTTTGCTATCATGGACCAGGAGACCATTTTGGAGCCACGGGTGGACCTGATACAGTGGCCCGAGCCCATGGACAGAAAGGAGACTCAAGTCTGCCTGCTGCCCATTGGCTCTTCAACTCACAGCTGAGTTAATAGGTAACCCAGCAGACTTGCCACACACACCTCCTCTTGCCCGGGGCAGCTGGGACAGCTGGAATTGGAGACACTTGAGAGCCATGGGGACATGGAGAGGAACTGGGGTAGATGGCCAAACCATGCCCCTTGTAGTTGGGACTGGACCAGTAAAAATGGCACACCAATGAGGCCACTTTGCAGACGGGCAGGTGGGGAGCTGAAAGTGCAATCCACGGTGACAACAAGCCTCTGGGAAAAAGCAGGGTGGGAGAGAGCAGGATGGAAAGTAGAGCTCAGTAGTCTATGTCTGTCCATCTGTCTGTCTGCCTATCTGCTAGAGCCAGAACTTTGGGGTCACAGGCCAGGGCCTGGCAACAGTGAGGCAGTCTACAAACAGCATGAGGTGTGACAAAGTCTGCTGCCGAGCTCTGTAAACAGCACTGAGCGCTGAAACATGCGCCAGGTTCTGTCAAAAATGAAGGGGTCAGCAAAATGCACCAGGCTGTGCAACCAGGTCAGTGCAAACAGAGGTTTGTGAGAGAGTGAGTGAATGAATGAATGACCAAGAGAGAGGGAGGGAGAAAAGGAAGGACTGGATCTACTTCCTGGTGTATCTTCAGTGCCCAGCACCATGCCAGGCACATAGTAGATGTGCAATAAGTATTTGTTGAATGAGTGAAAACTGGGGAATCTGTCTTACTCCCAACTAGATCCTCAGAGCTTCCCAAAGGGCCTGGCACTTGATTTATATTTAGTTAAGTGCACGGTTAGATGGAAACGTAGATGAAACAGGTGAGTAACAGGTCCCAAATCTGCGTATAGGGAGAGGTATAGGACTGGAGTTTGGGGAAGGTGGCGGGGTGGGACTGGAGGATAAAGAGGAAGAAGAGGGGCTGGGCCCTGTAGCTCACGCCTATAATCCCAGCACTTTGGGAGGCCAAGGTGGGCAGATCACCTGAGGTCAGGAGTTTGAGACCAGCCTGACCAACATAGAGAAACCCCATCTCTTCTAAAAAATACAAAATTAGCCAGGCATGGTGGCGCATGCCTGTAATCCCAGCTACTTCGGAGGCTGAGGCAGGAGAATCACTTGAACATGGGAGATGGAGGTTGTGGTGAGCCAAGATCTTTCCACTGCACTCCAGCCTGGGCAACAAGAGCGAGACTCCATCTCAAAAAAAAAAAAAAAAAAAAAGAGGAAGAAGAGGGATACAGATACCTCTAAGTGTGGCCTTAGTCACTCTGCTCTCTCACTGTCTGCATGCCCAGAAGCTGACACCAGCCCCTCAACTCCTCTGGCCAGCCCATCCTTGCACATCACATACTGCCTTAGCTGCAGGCCTTTGCAGATGCCAGTCCTACACCGAGAATGGTCCCCTGCCTCCCCAGAGGCTCCTTTACCCGCCAGCCTTCTTTTCTTGACCTAAATTTCCCTTTCTCTGGGAGAGCCTCCTACCCTCTCCTCTAGGCCATTCACTTCTTCCACATGCCCCACGGTGCCCACTCTTTCAGCTGGGGCAATGCTCATCACACTGCATAGTAATTGCTCAGTTAGGCCAGGCACAGTGTCTCACGCCTGTAATCCCAGCACTTGCCGAGGCGAGCTGATCGCTTGAGCCCAGGAGTTCAAGACCAGCCTGGGCAGTATGACAAAACCTCATCTCTCCAAAAAAAAAAAAAAAAAAAAAACAAAAATTAGTCCAGTGTTGTGGTGTATGCCTGTGTTCCCAGCTAATGGGGAGGCTGATGTGAGAGGATTGCCTGAGCCCAGAAGGCAGAGGTTGCAGTGAGCTGAGATCACACCACTGCAGTCCAGCATGGGTGACAGAGCGACACCCTGTCTCAAGAAAAAAAAAAAAAGCTTAATTAATTAACGGTTTTTCTTCCTAAGGGCTGGGATCATACCAGTTTGCTTCACTGCAGTGCCTGAACATAGTAGGCATAGTAGATTCAATAAATCTTTGGTTCCTTGGCTGGTTGTTGCCTGCTCTGTGCTGATGAGAAAGGAGCCAGGCTTCCAGGATTCCCTTGGTGTTCTTGGCTCCCTGCTCTGTCTACCTCTCCCCTGCCTCTATGGTACCTTCCCAGGACTGTCTTTGGGCTGCTGCTTGCATTGGTAGGGTCTCTTCTTCAGGGCTGAGGAGGCTGGTCATGGGATAATGAGACCCCTGTACGATGCTGCATGGGAGCTGGAGTTGGATGGGGGCCAGTGGAATATCCGCGCAACTCTGCATCCCCCTCCATCTACTCATCCCTGGTTTTGTTTCTCTGGGGTAAGGAATAGAGCAAGGACTGGGATGGGTGAGCTATGAACAGAGGGTCTCAGCTGAAAAGTGGAAGATGTTTTATTCCATGCCTGGACGTCTCTCATTCCCTCTGCTTACTTTTTGCTGCTGTGAGGTCAGGGGAATTTAGGAGCCCTGAGGAATGCTGCTGCTCTCCCTAGCAGAGCGAGGTGACCCTCCACTGGCTCCCATCCAACCCCACCTCCCATGCTGGAGGTAACCACAGAAGAAGAGAGAGAAGTGGACAGAGCAGAAAGACAAGAACACCGAGAGAATCCTGGAAGCCTGGCTCCTTCCTCATCACCACACAGCAGGCAAGACACAGTAAGCAACAGATAACCACCAACCAGCCAATGAACTCAAGATTTCTTGAATCTACTGTGCCTAGAATGTTCAGTCACTGCAGTAAAGGACACTGGTACAATCCAGCCCGTGGGAAGAAAAGCAATCAATTGAGCAATTACTATGCAGTGTGATGAGCATTGCCCCAGCTGAAAGAGTGGGCACTGTGGGGCATGTGGAGGAAGTGAATGGCCTAGAGGAGGGGGTAGGAGGCTCCCAGAGAAAGGGAAATTTAGGTCAAGAAAAGAAGGCTGGAGGGTAAAGGAGCCTCCAGGGAGGCAGGGATCACTCTGGGCATAGGACTGGCATGTGCAAAGGCCTGCAACTAAGGCTGTATCCAATGTGCAGGAATGGGCTGGCCACGGAGGAGTGGAGGTGGCATGAGATGGGCAGAGAGGGGCCAGGGCCAGGTGGCAGAAGGCCTCATGGCCCACATTAGGGAGTCTGAAGTCTACCAGAGGGCCGTGGGCCAAGTGGAGGATTTCAGCAGGAGAGCTGCCTCCCCTGTGGAGGCCAGGATGGAGGAAGTGGAGTGGAGGCAGGGTGAGCATCAGCTTCTCCACAGATGGGTGGAGAAGTGGTGGCAGCCTGAGCCACAGAGATGGCAGTGCCAATGGCCACAAGAGCACAGTCAAGCTGACAGGCTTGGTGTTCGGTTAGAGAGGGAAGGGAGCGGGGCAGCTCAGCGATGCCCTCAGGTCCTGGCTAGGGCAGCGGAGTGACTAGCGTGGGGCACAGCAGAGAAGCTGTGGAAGAATGGACAAGGAGGCCCTTTCTGGACATGTTGAGTGTGAGGAGCCCGCTAGACACTTGGGTGGGATGGCCAGTGAGGAGGCAGCTGGTCATGTGGTCTCACTTACAGACACATTTGGAGGACAGCAAATCACAGATGGTCATCTGAGCCATAGGCATAGATGAGAGAGCTCAAGGAGAGGGTACAGACTAAGAAGAGGGGCCCAAGAAAGCCAGCCTACAAAGCAAGAAACTGACAGCCAACCAGATCCCCTAAGTAATCTGTTAACCAAGGAACTAAATAGCTAACAACTCACTAACGCCTGTTTCTTTTCTTTTTCTTTTTTTTTTTTTTTGAGACAGGGTCTCACTCTGTCGCCCAGGCTGAAGTGCAGTGGCACAGTCACAGCTCACTGAAGCCTAGACTTCCCAGGGTTCAAGTGATCCTCCCACCTCAGCCTCCCAAGTAGTTGGGACTACAGGAGCATGCCACCATGACCGGCTATTTTTTCCTATTTTTTGTAGAGATGGGGTTTTGCCATGTTACCCAAGCTGGTCCCAAACTCCTGGACTCAAGCAATCCTCCAGCCTCAGCCTCCCAAGGTGCAGGGATTTCAGGCATGAGCCACCATGCCCAGTGGCTTACTAACCCTTTGACTAACCTATCAAAAACCAACTAACTGATTCTCCTGTTAACCAGCTATTAACTCATTGAATTATCTAATCAACCAGTCAACCATAAACTATCCAACTAACCACGAGCCAACAAGTCAACCTGCTAACCAACATTTCTTCATTCAACAAACATTTGTTGGCCAGGCATGGTGACTCATGCCTGTAATCCCAACACTTCAGGAGGCCGAGGCAGGTGGATCACTTGAGGTCAGGAGTTCAAGACCAGCCTGGCCAACATGGCAGAACCCCATTTCCACTAAAAATAAAAAAAAAAATTAGCTGGGCGTGGTGGCAGGCGCCTGTAATCCCAGCTGGGGTGGGGGCTGAGATGTGAGAATCGCTTGAGCCCAAGAAGCAGAAGTTGCAGTGAGCCGAGGTCATGCCACTGCACTCCAGCATGGGCAACAGAACAAGACTCCATCTCAAAAAAAGAAAAAAATTTTGTTGAGCACCTACTTATGAGTCAAGCACCAGGGATACAAAGTCAAAACCCACTCTCCACTCTTGGGTCACTCTGTTTAATAGAAGAGATGGGTAATGGCAACACCACCAGAGAGAAGCAGCCTGGGACTGGGGGAACTCAGGGGAGGCATGGGAGGTGAGGCCTGAAGGGAGTTTTGAAGAATGGGTGGGTGGTGGCCTGACATGGCCATGGGGGAGTAGGGTGGTGGTAGAAAGAATGGTGGAAGCTGTGCACATTCTAGATATTTTAGGAGATTGGTGACTGGATGTGAGGCATGGGGGAGAGGGAAGTATCAAGGACATGACCTTGACTTCTGGCTTGAGCAACTGAAGAGAAGGGGACCCCTGACTGAGCCAAGAGCACAGGAGGAGTGGACTTGTGGGGGGCGGAGGAGGCTGTTTCCATCTAGGAGCTGAGTTGCCTGTGAGACGCCAGTGGGTCTCTAGAAACAGGATCTAAAGCCCTGGAAAGAGACGTAGGCTAGAGGCAATGATGTCAACAGAGGGGCACTATTCATTCTCTCCGTCCAAGTGTACAAACAGGCAAATATCCCTGCTTGCGTGGAGCTGACAGCAATGAAATGTAATAAGTAAGTACATTTGTATAAGCGAAGGTACCAGCTCCTATGGAAAAAAACAGAGCAAGGAGAGGGGAATTGGGAGTGCAGGGGCTGGAGATGGGGTGTGATTTCAAATAGGGCAGTCAGAGTAATCCTTGTTGAGAAGGTGGCCTTGGAGCAAAGCCATGAAGGAGATGAGAGTGGGCTGTATGTTAACTGCAGAAAGCCTCTCAGATGGAGGGAATAGTCACCAGAGGACTCTCAGCATGTTTGAAGAAAGCAAAGAAAGTCAGTGTGAGGCCAGGTGCAGTGGCTCATACCTGTAATCCCAACCTTTTGGGAGGCCGAGGCGGGTGGATCACCTGAGGTCAGGAGTTCAAGAACAGCCTGGCGAACATGGCGAAACCCCATTTCTACTAAAAATACAAAAAACAACAACAACAACAACTAATTAGCTGGGCATGGTAGTGTGTGCCTGTAATCCTGTAATCCCAGCTACTCAGAAGGCTGAGGCAAGAGAATCGCTTGAACCCGGGAGATGGAGGTTGCAGTGACCCAAGATCGTGCCATTGCACTCCAGCCTGGGCAACAGAACTGGATTCCATCTCAAAAAAAAAAAGAAAAAGAAAAAGAAAAAACAGAAAAGAAACTCAGTGTGGCTGGAGGAGGGAGAGCAGGGGGCTGGAGTGGGGAGGCCAGAAAGCTAACAAGGACTACATAGGCAGGGCCTTGGCCATTGCAAGGACTGGCTCTTTTTCACCCCAAAGACAGCTGAGCCTGAGAGGGTGAGAGGTGCTGAGTGCAGTTGAGTTGAAGGCCACCTGCATGCCTTGACCCTCATCCAAGTATTTCTGAGCCTTCCCTCACCCCAGGACCCAGCCCAGGCAACAGGTGGAAGATGCTTTTCTTCTGGGACCTCAGAGGCGAGTGGGTGGGTGGGGAGGAGGAGGTCGAGGGGGGACAGCTGCCCCAAGGGAGAGGCTGAGGATGGAGCAGGGAGGGCACTGAAGTGGGCTGGGTGGAGGACAGGGGGCTGGAGGGTGAGAAGAGGGTGGGGTACTTACTGCCTGTGCCCAGATGCTTGAACCATGTTTTGTCCTTCAGATTTGTAGATGCTGAGGAGCCAAAGAGAGGTCACTAGGGCTGGAGGACACAGAACTTGGCCCCACACTTCCATCAGACCTTGGTCCCCAGGGGAGAAGCCCTGGGGCAGCTCCTGCTAGTGCCACTCCCTTAACCCAGCCAAGCAACAGGGAGGGAAGAGCGGTACTCAGCCAATGAGGTGACGCCCTGGAGCCCCACCCCACCCATGCTGGCCCCAGGACCCCAACCCCAGGCCAGACCCTCCAGTGCTCCTGCTGACCTTCCCTGTCTGCAGCCCAGCTTTGGACTGTGGAGATGCCCACAGCCTCTACTCAGTGGCTCCAGCCTCATATTTGCGTGCTATACCTTTAACCTCAAGCCCTCTTGCTGCTAACTTAAGCTGTGACTGTCCAGGACCTGCACACACACATACATGCACGCATGCACACACACACACACACACACACACAGAAGGTGAACACACAGGATGAGGCCCTGAAAACTCATTTCACCCGTGTACCTCACCCAAAAATTCCCCTTTGTACTCCTATCTTTATCTCTAACTGACAGCATGAAGGTAGCCCGAAGTCCCCTCACCCTGTCTGTCCTCCTGATTCTCTAGCCCAGTTCCCTCTAGCTCCAGCACAGACTCTTATCTCCAGCCCTGACTGCTGAAACCCTCCAGCCCCAGCTCCAGCCCCTCAGGAGGGGACTGCGTGGGAGGAATGACTCCAGCAAGCCGGCAGCTGACCCGTCTCCTGCCTGCACGCCTCCCGCTGTGGTCCACTGCTGGTGGTCTTCAGCTCTCTCCTCGTCCCACCACCATGGTCTGCTGACAGCCCAGCCCAGTGCATCCCTGCTATCTCTGCTCTACCGCTGGTCCTCCCAACAACCAACTTACAGGTAAGGAAACTGAGGCCCAGAGAGAAGGTGTATGTGCCTGTGTCACACAGCAACACAGGACTGCACCATAACAAGAAAGCCGAGACTTCCACTCCCAGCCGGGGCTCCTTCCCCAAACAATCCCTCAGTCACCTCCTTGCTGTATGGTACCCAGGGAATGGCCCTTCCAGATCTGGGCACTGAGGAGGCTGCCCCATCCCCACCCTGCCTGGAGCCCCACTCACTCTGCTGAAATGTCTTCTGATTCTCAGCCTCTGCCTTGGGGGCTTCTCAGTTAAAGCGCATCTTGATCTTGTTCCTCTGTGACTGTCTCTGGCTCAGCTTCCACCCCCAGCTGGGGCTCAGCTATCCCTGTGTCCCCAGTCCAGAGCCTGCCTCTCAGCCCTCCCAGGGTGGCCTCGAGCGCTGCTCCTGATCCTCCAGGGGAGAGGTCAGTAAGGCAGGGATTTGGCTGGTGCCACTTGAACCAAGTTCAGATGCACTGCCCAAAATAACATCCCTCATCTGGCCAGCAGTGCCGTGGAGACCGAGTTCTGAAGCAGGCCTTTGTGAGGTCAGAGGTGGAGTTCTGGGTGGGCACTCTGGGCCTCACAGTCCCAGAGGAAAGGCCTGTCCTCCAAGCCAATGTGCAGCCTGACTCTGGGGCCAGCGCCTGAGGAAGCCCTCCCTGAGCCCCAGCCCTGGGGAAGGCTGAAGACGCCTCTGAGCCCCCAGCGCTGGGGAGAGCTGTGCAGAATAGGACTGGAGGTGGAAGTGTTGGAGATTAACAGCCAGATGGAGGGGACGGGGGGAGGCCCTGGGTCAGTCCTCACGGAATCCCCATTCTGAAGGGGGAGAGGGAAACTCAGGCCCAGTCCTCAGGGGCCCCCAGTCTGAGAGGAAGGAGGACACATGAGCCATATTTGCAGAGAAACACCAGCCTGCGAGAGGAGGTAGAAGCCCAGGCCTGGCCCTCCGAGGGCCCCTAGTCTGAGGAGCAGTCCACCTGCCCTCGGGAAAACACCTCCCTTAGGAAAGGCCAGCAAGGCCCCCGTAAAGGAGCCACAGCTGGATCGGGGCATGGGGCTCGGGGCCCAGCGGCGTGGGAGCTCCAGGACTGAGGTGCAGTCAGGAGAGACCCTGGGGGCCAGCGGCAGTCCAAGAGGACTTTTGGAGCCAAGGCCTGACTGAGTCTCAAACAATGGGGCAGGCAGTTTGGGGTTTCAGCAGGTGGCCCAGTGCTGAGACACAAGGGAGTTGTTTCTGGTCTGCAGACACTGAGGACACTTGCTATGTGGCGTGGTGGATGGTGGGTAAGTCTTGGGAATTTCTGGCACCAGGTTCCATGAGTGGGAAGGGGCATAGGATTCAGTTGTCCAAAGCTCAGGTGTGGGAATGGAACTGTCCTGTAGAGGGTGCCAAAGACCAGGTCTGGAAACTGCATAGCCCCAGTCCCCACCCCCACACACACCATCCCACCCCTTCCAGCTTTTTCTGCAGATCTTTCTGCAGGGGTGAGGCAGGGAGAGGAAGGGGTCGGCCGCAGTTCCGGGGCTTCCTAGTCAGAAGCCCTCTGTAAGGCACTAACTTCCCTCTTCCCTCTGCAGATTTTTTTTTTTTTTTGAGACGGAGTCCCACTCCACCCAGGCTGGAGTGCAGTGGCACAATCTTGTCTCACCACAGTCTCTGCCTCCCAGTTCAAGTGATTCTCCTGCCTCAGCCTCCCAAGTAGCTGGGATTACAGGCATGCAACACCAAGCCCAGCTAGTTTTTTTGGATTTTTAGTAAAGATGGGGTGTCACCATATTGGTCAGGCTGGTTTTGAACTCCTGACCTCAGGTAATCCACCCGCCTCGGCCTCCCAAAGTACTGGGATTATAGGTGTGAGCCACTGTGCCTGGTCTCCCTCTGCAGATTCTACGTGGGCTCTAAGCAGCCTCTAAATTGCCTGAACACCTAAGGCTTATTTGCTAGTTGACATCTGAT
The DNA here is from genome assembly GCF_028858775.2 of Pan troglodytes. Classification (NCBI taxonomy): domain Eukaryota; kingdom Metazoa; phylum Chordata; class Mammalia; order Primates; family Hominidae; genus Pan; species Pan troglodytes. The sequence continues at coordinate 55,101,419 of NC_072409.2, read as the reverse complement.
CTATTCTGACACTGAAAATTTCAGTGCTTTAGGGTGCTAAAAGGAAAAAAAGAGGGCTTGCAAGGAATCCTGCAGTTGCTGAGGGGGTACCCTGATAAGGGAATTTTAAGCAATTACAGTAAGTGTCACTAAACTTTTTAAAAAATCTTTAACCAGATTAAACTTACACAATTTTGTTATAATTTGTGTTTCTGCAGCTTCCAATTGTGGACAAGATAAGGACCATTGCCCAGGCTGTCTATGGAGCCAAAGATATTGAACATTGTCCTGAGGCACAAGTCAAAATAGATCGTTACACTCAGCAGGTAAAAGTTGTACTTTTAGGGGAAAAGAAAAAATTCACCTTAGGCTCTCAGAATACTCAGCTTGACTTGAGGATTTGTACATGTCTCACCAGCTAACCTTTGCTTAATCTATTTTCTGGTTAACAAAGATGAAAGCAATATCCTCGGGTAGAGTGTAGACTATATTTAGAACTTTATGGTGAGGCATGTATCCTCTGATCCATGCATCATTTACTTCTGTGACTATAAATGTATCTGATATGGGTGGTATCCCTGTTTGTAGGTGATGTGTGATCTTTCATCCCTCCCACTCAGCCCAGAATGTTGAAACTATCCTTTGGAGTAGAGCTGTGGAGTTAGATTTACATGAATTGCAATGCTTCCTCTTCCTTACAGGCCTCTTACTACCTTAAAAATGCTAGCAAGGTGCCAGGGTAGGCAGATAGGAGTGCAGCCTATAAAGATGGGAACGTTTGCTGTTCTTATGCAAGCAGTTCACTGGCTTTTTACTGAGCTGGTCCACTGAGGTTGAAGGCTCCATCATCTTCTACCTCTAGCCACTGAGAAAGGCAAGTAGGCAAACAGCTGGGAAGGTGGCTATGATCTGACAGCATGTGTCATCACCTAGTCCAGTGCCAGTCATGATGAATCAACTCCATTACAGGAGGCTCAGCCACCTTTTACCAAAAGGACCATGTGCCTCCAGTGTCCCTCCTACTTTGGTGTAATCAGATAAATAGAAGTCAGAACATTTTAAGAGCCTGCTGGCTAAAGAGCTTCATGATTGGTAGTGTTGACCTTATCTTTAAAAACAATCTCCAACTCCTTATTCTTTTTTGTAAACCCATTTGAAATTTTGTTAAATGCTACCATTGCCAGCCAGGGTATTTGTTCTCCTAGGTTTGGTAAAATAGGAACTCAGAAAGTTCTAAATTCTTAGAATTTTCCCTGATGTTCTTGGCTTACCCTTTACAAAAAGGATTCCCAAGCACTGCTCTGTGCCTAGGCATTGTGGTGAAGTTTTAATTCATGTGCAATGAACCAAGTAAAATAAGGTCATTCTCATGAGGTTGCTTTGTTTTTTTTTCCCCTGAGTTTTTAATAATGATATTTAAGACTATCATTTATTGTAATATTAAGTCTTTTCTCCTTTCAGTGTTAAAATGTTATTTCTTTTATGAAGTAATCTGGTGACAGTATATAGCATACTGGTTGGTTTCTGTTTCTTTTTAATATGCCTACTGACAAAATTTTTACATTAGCAAACCTATAGAAATTACTTTAATATTTAACCATGTCTGAAATTCAAAATTCTGGCACCATTCTGAAAGGCAGCTGAGATTCTCACTCAGCAAAATTCTTATCAGTATAGAAGAGTGGAGATTTCAAAAAGAAAATGGCCCCAAGCCCAAGTCCTCCCTAAGTTGATAAGACTCTAAGATCTTCCAAATAGTTTTAGGCTAAGTCTTATGAAAATTTGACTAAAGATTTCATTCCCTTTATCTCTATCAAGGAAATACTCCTTAAAAGTCGTGTCAACCAGGCACGGTGCTCACACCTGTAATCCCAGCACTTTGAGGGGGCAAGGCAGAGGATCAGTTGAAGCCAGGAGTTGAGACCACTCTGAGCAACATAGCAAAACCTCCATCTCTATTTTTATTTTTTTTAAAGTTAGTGCCAAGTATGTGGTTGCAATGAATTAGCAAAGCCTCTAAAGGAACACTGTGTGCCATTTAATCAGAAACAGGCTTCAAGGACACTGTGCATTTTGTGAGACACCACATGTGACTTCCTGATCTTTCACCTTTGGAACTCTGGGTCAGACATAGACTTTGGTCCTTAAAAACAAGAAGCTTAAATAGTGACCTCATCTTAGTTCTTGTAATGTAGTTGCAGATCAAATAACCATGATTCATAAACCAACACAAAGGAACCCTTTGCTTCTTGACTGACTCCAGAATGAGTGAACAACATGACTAAGAGCCTAGTCGCAGAGCCTTTCTCCAGACTACCTTGCTGGGTCCCAGATATTAATAGTCTTGGAAAGCAGTTTCTACAGCTGCTGCTTTGCCTGAAAATAGCAATGCTTTTCCCAAACATGCACATAACACTGCCTTCTCTTAACGAGACCTCCAAAATAAACAATAGTCACCCGTGACCTACTAAACAGTCATCACATGGAGATGAGTTTTTATCCTCACCTTCTTGCTTCTTCAGTGAACAAGTAGTAACAAGCAGCTCCTGCGTGTGCCTCGATCTGAGCTGGCATACCATTGATGCCAAGACTGTATAAAGTGCAAATTGAAAAACACAGGAGACTCACATCTATATCAGTGAACACATTTTCTTTCCTTTCTTACAGGGTTTTGGAAATTTGCCCATCTGCATGGCAAAGACCGATCTTTCTCTGTCTCACCAACCTGACAAAAAAGGTGTGCCAAGGGACTTCATCTTACCTATCAGTGATGTCCGGGCCAGCATAGGTGCTGGGTTCATTTACCCTTTGGTCGGAACGGTGAGTGAGTCACATTTTCCAAAAACCCTCCCCATTCTGCATTGTCGCAGTGCCTCAAATCGTTATGCTCCACCCACTCTTTAAAAATCATGGATTAGGGAGAATTGGGAGTAATTAATAGTACAGTATTCGCTATTTTTCTTAACACTCTGTCTCACCTACCTTTGCCATTGTGGTTTGGGTTTTTCTTTTTTTAGATCATGTGTTCAGGATCCTTAGAGTCATAATACTAATTTCCTTTCTAAGGCAAGTAAGAACATAACTTGGGAGAATTCAGTCTATTTAAATGGTAGAATGGCTTAGGACAGTGGTTGTCAACCTTTATCACACATAGCACCCAAAATGATGTAATCAGTAGGGTTGAATGCTCACACCAGACAGGATCTGCCCAGTCACCCCAAGGGCTGGGGAAAGCAGTCCTCACCCTCTCACTTCCCCAGCACATCAGGTGGGAAGTTCTGGCTTAGGAAATTACTGAATCATATGAATTCTCATTTTTGATGTTGTTGTGATGGGATTACGTTGCTATTGGTTGATTATTCTGTTATTTTGTGTTATCTATGGAGGTAAAGGAGATGAGCAGAGATATAAAAGCTTATCAAAGTGCTTAAAATCCATGAAGATTGGCTTCATTTGGTATAGCTACACAGTGATAGCCTTCCGTTGGTACCATCAGTGGCCTAAATTTGATTTCTTGTCTTTGGGAGTGCTCCTGAATTTGGTTTAGAATAAAAAAGAATTCTTAAAACCTGGCAGATCCCATGGCAAGAAAAGAAAAAAAATTCTAACCCATCATTATCATCATCATTAGTGCAAAGTGATCTGAGCTTAAACAGCATACATTATAATAATTTTTTATAATAAACCATGTGGCTCTATTGTGCAAACAAGCAATAGACAGACAAAAAGTGCAGATTCTTGCCTTGATATTTACATACTTCATCTAATATTGGACACAATGTTTTTTCAATCAGCATCATTTGAATTCTTCCTGCATGTGAGGCACAGAGATTTTAAGATGAGCAGGTGTGAGATGCATGGATTTGAATAGCATAGAGGTATCTGGAGAGCATTGTGTTGGTATTCTGAATGCCCTCAGATCCCAGGGGGATAACAGCTCATTATGCCTGGGGTAGAACTTACCTGGGCTGTGGAAGAAGAGGGGATTCTTCAAAAAGGGCTCAACCTCTGAACTGGCAAAACAGTGAGTTTTGACTCAAAGGCACCAGAGTACTAATACATGACATCCTCTTCTGGGGTGATCCAATGTGGCTGGAGTTGGATGAGGTGGGGAGGCTGGGGATGGGAATGGGAATGGGATTGGGATAGCAGGACGGGGTCACATGGCCAAGGATCTTGAAGACCATCTCACGGAACTTGAATCTGATCTCTACACACTGAGGAGCCACGGTAGGGTGGGTTTTTTGTTTGTTTCTTGGTTTTTTATTTTTTTATTTTTTGTTTTTAAATAAGGAGGAGAAGAATGTGGTCTGATGTGTATTTTAGAAAAATAGCTCTGGCAGCAATGTGGAGAATGTTTAGTGAAAAGAGAACCAGGCCCAGGGAGGTGGGTTAATTCAGCTGGGGCCAGAGGAAATCAAGGTCCACACTTTGGCCACAGAAGTAGATACGGAGAGTGAGGGTGAATTGCAGACATACTCTAAAAGTATCCTCCTACAGTAGGGGCCGGGTGAAGGGACTGTTCTAGCTTGGTGACTGGCTGGTGATGCCATCACCGTGTCATGGAAAGGACACGGGAGGAGGCAGATTGGCCAAGCCAGAAATGAGCCTGGCTTGAAGAGAGAGAGCTCAGAGGGTTAATAGCATCTAAGGAACAGTCTGTGTCTCCACTGGAAATACAGATACAGCTCTCCAAAGAAAGGGGCAGGAAGGTTGCCCTGGTGGGTTTAAGGATATGGGTGAAGGCACTCATTAAACAAGAGACACAGGGATAGCTGGAAATCAGTGAGAAGAGAGTAAAGGAAGACACCCCTGAAACACCCACTTTAATGCAGCCGACTCCTGGCAGGGGTGCCTTCCAGAAGGCAGGAAGGAAGGAACAGGGGCATGGCAGAGAACGTCCAGAAAAATCCCACAGACACCGCTCACAGCAATGTTGACACAGAGAGAAGGGTCCAGATGAAATGGGTTCTGAATGACATTTTCAGGTCTACAGTTCAGATCAGCAGTTGCCAGGAGTTGGGGGAGGGAAGTGTTTGACTGCAGAGGGGCAGGAGGGAACTTTTTGGGATAATGGAAATATCCTATGTTTTGACATGGTAGTGATTCCATGGCTATATACATTCTTCCAGACTCATAGACCTATACACGTGTGTTGCCCAGGCTGGACTCAAACTCCTGATCTCAAGCAATCCTCCCACCTCAGCTTCCCAAGTTGCTGTGACTATAGGTTCATGCCACTGCGCTGGACCTGTGTATCATTTAGTTATACCTCAGTTAACAAAAATGGGTACTGAAGAGCTTGCTGTATATTCCTTAGAATGGCCTCAGTCAGCCGGGTGCAGTGGCTCACGCCTGTAATCCCAGCACTTTGGGAGGCCAAGTTGGGGGGATCACAAGGTCAGGAGTTCGAGACCTGCCTGGCCAAAAGGGTGAAACCTCATCTCTACTAAAAATACAAAAATTTGCTGGGCATGGTGGCGGGCACCTATAATCCCAGCTACTCAGGAGGCTGAGGCAGGAGAATTGCTTGAACCTGGGAGGCAGAGGTTGCAGTAAGCCAAGACTGCGCCATTGTGCTTCAGCCCGGGTGACAGAGCAAGACTCCATCTCTAAATAAATACATACATACATACATACATACATAGAATGGCCTCAGTGATGGCCACTTTACTCCTGAGCTTTAGTTGGCAAAGGCCTTGGCTTAGGGATAAGAGGGTGGCTGGACAGTGCAGGCCCAGAGAGACTGGATCATCAGGGGAAGTGAGGGGTGATGGAGGTGCCCAAACAGAGCATGAAATGGTAGAGTAGATGAGAAGGTTAGCCTCGATCACGATCCGTCCTGTCCTACCCTCTGCAGACTCTAAACCCCGCAGCAGTTCACCCAACAAATTCATTCACTCGGCCAATGCTGCATAAGGCACTCAGCTCAGGGCTACAGGAAGCCCCAACCTAAAGAAGCTTTCTCTGCTTCAGGTAGTTTACAGCTGGTAGACGCAGATAGAAGTGAATTAGCAAAGAAAATAGTTTGATATAAAAATTGTGCATTTAACTGCAACCTTAATTCACTTCTGAGCATTTAATAGCCATTAAACAAAAACCAGGGCCCACACAGTGGTTCACACTTACAATCGAAGCACTTTTGGAAGCCAAGGTAGAAGGATTGCTTCAGGCCAGGAGTTCAAGACCAGCCTGGGCAACATAGCCAGACTGTGTCTCTACTTAAACCAAAATTAGCCAGGAGTCATGGCACACACCTGGAGTCCCAGCTACTCAGGAGGCTGAAATGGGAGGATTACTTGAGCCCAGGAGTTTGAGGCTACACTGACCTATGATCATATCATTGCACTCCAGCCTGGGAGATAGAGTGAGACCTCTGTCTCTAAAAAAATGGAATAAAATAATAAAAAACACAATATAATTTAAAATCTTTGGAGTCACTAAACAAATATACAATGTGAATCTCCTCCCACTCCAGCTAACACTACCATATCCAACACCAGGTAAAGACCAAAGCCGTTCTGGGAAATCAGAATCTGTTGCCATGGCTGATGCCTGGACACCAGGCTGTCCGCTCCTGATGTCACTCTTTGACTTATGACTTGTTAGAAAATGAATGCGTGGAATGGCCCTGGAGTAGCCGCTGCAGCTCTCTGGGTTTCCTGAAGTGAGCCCTCTGTGTCATTATCTGGTCTTCTCAGCCCTCAGCCGAGTTCCTCCTGTGGCCACATGTGGGGTCGCAGTGAGCATCAGTGCACAGTGATGAAATCTGGAACAATCGGGTGTGGGGTGTGAGGGAAGGGAGTGATGCCTGACTACAGAAGTTCCTGGAGGTCAGGAAACTCTCACTGGAGGTGGTGGCCCTAGAGGGCTGCTTTCTATGACAGAGCAGGAAGCTGCATGTGTAGTGGGACACATGCATCAGAGGGGCCAGGATCTCCTAATAAGGACTGGTATTTACTTTTACTTGAACCCATTCTGGGCCTTACCACAGTCTGCTGAAATGCCTTGAACATTCATCACCCATGTGGGAGACAGGATAGTAATTTCCTGCTGAGATGACTGAGGGGACAGGGAATGGGGACACCAGGGGGACTGGCTCCTGCAGGTGAGAAAATTCTAGCAAAACGAATCACTCTTCTGCTTAGTCACCCAATGTGCGCTTATTAGAGTGCTGCTGAAAAACATATTCGTCTATCCACTCCAGAAAGATAGTCCAAACTGAGACCTCAAGATCAGAAAGGCTCCCAATCTCCTGCAGGGTTCATTCATTTACTCAGTGAATTATTAAATGCCTACAGCACGCAGGGCCATCAGCCCAACGGCTATGAGAAAGAGATTCAGTCCTTTCCTCACAGGCCTTATGATAGACTCCAGTAAATAAAACAATACAGGCACAGAATGTGGCAGGCTTTATAAGAAAGCCTCTCTTGTTGTGTCCTCAAGGGAAGCAGAGAATCTCCCCTCTGGCTCTAGTTGGAGAATCCCAACCCAAGCAAGTCCATCTTTGAACAATAAACATCTCCAGTATTGCTGGCTTTGGAAGACCCCATGGTGAGATGCTGGAGCTTTTTTCCGCTCCTGATTTCACTTTCTAAATATTTACTTTTACTTTCCATGTTCACTTGTAGGCCAGATTTTTTTTTCCTACCATTGAATTATTTCCTCATGTTCTATTTAATTATTGTTTTAATTGGCATTGGTGGCCACAAATAATAATAAATACTATTAACTGGTGTAACAGCTTCACTAGTCTATTTAACTTCCCCATGCTGTTGTAACTGAAGCACCCAGCACAAGCATTCCCAGCTCGTGGATGTCTAAGACCTTTGAGGTCATTCTTACATGCATTGCTAGTGTTTTCCATATTCCTTGATGGTAACCAATTTTTCCTTCCTAAAATAACTTTCTTCATTCCTAGTAAGCTTCATATGTATTTTGTGTATTCTTCCCTCTTTTTTATGACATTATACATATTATTGAAAGCTAGAAAATAATACAAGATGCTTGACTGACATAATACCACTTAGTACATCTTTTTGTAAGAAATAGATTTTCTAATACAAATCTTTGATATAGGAAGAAATGAGCAAGTTGTTTTTTAAGGTTTTCCAACCCTATATTCTAATACAAATTACCCTGTTATGGTATGCTTCCAAAATTCTTTCAAGGATTACAGTTTATAGTGTTCAATAAACCTAATAGTTTATAAAACTTCTCAAAAAATAATCTCATGCCAAAAATAATTTAGTAGTAGGTGGTCTTTGTCTTGTGGTCACATTGTTTTGATATTGTCTTTAAGTTTCTGTAATTTACAAGGGCTGTTTAATCAGTTGGCATAAATTTCATGACAAAATTGCTAATATGTAAGCAAAATATATGAAATGATATTTTTGAGAAGTAAATTACATTCCATATAGAAAAAGACTAGAAAGACTACACCAAAACCTTCAATTAGACAGTGATATTATGAGTAGCTTTTTTTCTTCTCTTTTTTGTATAGATCAAATTACTACGTTGGGTGTATATCACTTTTATAACATGAAAATACAGTAAATAGGGCGATGATAAACTGCAAGTGCTTGGGGAGAAGGCTTAACTCAGGCCAGTTGCAAGAGAGTGAGAACACACACACAGCCTGTGGGAGCGGGCTCCGTGCCGTCACCTGGCCGGTCCTGGCTGTGTTGCTGTGTTTTCGCACCTCAAAAGTTGGGACAGCAAGGAAAGGCCATAAGAGCTAGAATGTTTCTATAAGAAGTGTATTCAGTATGATTTGTCTATCTCTGACTAATGTGTGCAAACCCCAGATTCCACTAAGCAAATGCAAGATTGTTTTTCCCTGTTAATTTTTTCCTGGGCCCTTCTTGCTTACTGTGTTGGGCATTGGAGAGGGGGTGATTGACTTATTTCTTCTCACAGTGTTTTCTCTCGCTCTCTTTTTTTTTTTTTTTTTTTTTTGAGACAGAGTATTGCTCTGTCACCCAGGCTGGAGTGCAGTAGCATGATCTCGGCTCACTGCAACCTCCGCCTTCCAGGTTCAAGTGATACTCCTGCCTCAGCCTCCCAAGTAGCGTGGACTACAAGTGCATGCCACCACATCTGGCTCAATTTTTATATTTTTCATAGAGACTGGGGTCTCACCATATTGGCCGGGCTGTTCTCAAACTCCTGACCTCAAGTAAGCCACCATGCCCAGCCATCTCTCACAGTGTTTTTTAAAACAACAATGCATTTTCACAACAGTTGGCCTGGAGAGGTGTCCAACCAAGTTGGAATTCATAGCAGATATCCATTTGAAGTTAATTTTTGGTGTATTTGACTGTTTTCCATTGACTTCACATTGAGGCAGTGAGAGAGACTTGAAGAACTTAGAATATGAACCCTTTTCTCACTGGCAAACATGGGACATAGAAGCATGTCTTGACAGCAATTTATGGCAACACTCTGGGCTGGAATCTAGGGGTTAGGCAGCCTGGCCGGTTTTGTAAATTAGCCAGGCCACCCTCAGAGTCAGTTTGAGGGTTTAGTGGGAAGCCTGAATAAAAAGAGAAGTTAAACTTTTAAGAAAAGGGTCAAGCTTTAAAACTGGAATTGGCTTTTCAAATTTAATGAGTAAAAAGAAACCCCAAAACTGGAATTGTAATTGTGGAGAAGTACAAATTATAATATTTGGAATATCATCTACAAGGAATGAAACTATCCAGAAGCATTTAGATGGTAGTCATTGATTGTAGGGTATCTCTGGGGGAAGGGTGGCTCCTGGCACTGTAGAGAAAGACCATCGGTGCTTCCGTCTCCCAGTTGGAGGAAAGGGATACACTGTGGAGGTCCCAGCAGCTTAGGGCCTGCCCCCATGTGGTTATGTCTGCATGGTTTCCTTCCCTCTGTCTTCCTGTAACTCTTTCACCCTGGCCCCTGTGCCCTTTCTGGGCAGAGGGTGACAGGAGGCACTGCATGGGTGCATTCTTTTTTTTTTTTTTTTTTTTTTTTTGAGACAGAGTCTTACTCTGTTGCCTGGGCTGGAGTGCAGTGGCATGATCTCGGCTCACTGCAACCTCCATCTCCCGGGTTCAAGCGATTCTCCTGCCTCAGCTTCCCGAGTAGCTGGGATTACAGGCGGCCACCACTACGCCCAGCTAATTTTTTCCCATTTTAGTAGAGACGGGGTTTCACCACATTGTTCAGGCTGGTCTCAAACTCCTGACCTCGTGATTCACCCGCCTCAACCTCCCAACGTGCTGGGATTACAGGTGTGAGCCACCGCCCCCGGCCAAGTACATGCTTTTTTTCCTCTTGTTGGGATTGGCCTGGGCTATACCTATCTCATGGTGGAAGCCTGCCTAGGGACCAGGCCCTAGAAGACCAGCAGTTTATTTAACTGGGTTGGCCTTTGTCCCCACTCCCTGTGACCCGGCCCTGCCATATCTTTACCCAGGTGCACCACTGACATCATTGCTCGGCTGGACTCTGGAAAGCAGGAAATTGCTGGAGCATGTTTGGGGCATCAGTGATGTCACCCGCTACGAATGCCGGGTGGGGTTACTGGACTGAGGGCCATGAAAAAAGAAAGCTGTGGCCCTGCCCCGTGGACTCACTGCCGTTCTGTTCTTTCTCACGTTTCAGTTCAGCTCACTTTGTTTTCCGTCCCCCTCCCTCTACTGTAAAAGTATGTACTCAGTGTTTCATTTCCTGCTGGATCTGATTCAGGTCAGTGATGAAGTTCTTTGCGAGCTCAGTGGGGAGGCGTTTCCTCCCTTTCATACCGGCCCTGCTTAGGGATGCATGGTTGGTTATATACTTGCTTCACTCGGTTAGGCATGGAGGAGAATTCATTCAGACCTCATAGGTTTAAATCAAATGCATGACCCTTCACATTTTCCAGAGATTTAGACAGTTACAGTGAGACAACTAAACATTCACCCCCCAAGCTGCACTTGGAGATGTGTAAGCAGTAATGTAGTCATGCGCTCCCCATGATATGAGAGTGTGCAGAACGCCACTCCGCACAGCAGGTCCACCAGGACCTCCTCAGGGAGCATCTTGCCTACAAAATCACCCATCCCTTTTTCCCCACTCTCTTCACTTTCCCTACATTTCCACTCCCACACCCACAAATAAACAAAGAAACTTTGAGCTTATTTTACAAAAGTCTTTGAAATGGCCCTCCTCTCTCCGATGCTCCTGGGCCCTGGTTTGGCCCCATCTGTGCAGTCTCTCTGATGAGTGTGAAATAAGCCAGGTTTGGCTCATGCTCTCCCTGTGAGCTTGCTCTCCCCGTGAGCCTGCCCTCTCCATCTGGCCTCACTTTGTTTGTGTCCCTGTGTCCTTTTTCTCTGATCCTGGGATCCTGGTGGTTTCCTCCTCCCCGCCCAGCTTGGGTCCTTTTCCCCAGGGTTCTTCCCTATCTCTACATCAGAATTTCCTGCTTTCTCCCAAATATGCATTTCCCTGGCCCAGGCATCCATTGCTTCCTCTCATCGTGAGGTCCCTGCAGCAGGCTGCCGATGGTGTTGTGGCCATGCCTTCCTCCACAACCCAGGGAAAGCTACATGTGTGTCTGTCCCATAGGGAAGGAGTCATCCCTGTCTCTTCAGTGTGGCATGTTCAGGAGGAAGGAAAGTAACCAGCGTCGTTCTCAATTTCCGGAAACTGTTTATCATATTGACAAGAAGAAGAAAGCTTTGTGACTCATGAGAATGATGTTTTCCTCTCTGGTACATAAGGTTATGTAGGTCCAATCCATTGTGTAGAGGATCTTTTCTCCCTTAATGGGATGTACACTTATTTTTAGCACAAGTATAAAACTACCTTAAATGAAATCAGCCTCAGCCAGGGAAATATGCTGAGTAATAATGTTGCCAGGTACTATACCACTGAGTTGAGTTTGCAATTCACTGCTATTAATCCCTGCGTGTTAGTTCTGAATTTTTACCCTTTGCATACGTAGAAAAATGGTGTTTCTCTTCAGAGTCAAGGAGGGAAAAAAGAAAAGATAAAAGACGCTTATAACACTTTTGTGTCCACCCCTAAAATCAGCATATTGATCTACTATTTTTCTAGGTATTGATGGAATATTGACTCATATACTTTCATACAACTGGTAATATATATATAGAGAGAGAGACTCATTTTTCTTCTTCCACTTTCATCTACAGCCTACTTGCTTTTCCCCCCATTTTTTGTTTGGATTCATAGCATAAATTGACAACAAAGATACATCTCAATTTAGAGCTTCCAAAAGGCACCCATAAAAGTATCTGGTGCTCATGGAATTTCTCTTTCTTCTGTGTCTCTTAGTTACACTTTTCTCTTATTACAGTTTTCTATCCAGCCGTGGCTAAGAGGCATATAATCAGAAGCAGCTAAGCAATGTATGCAAGGGAAATAAAATGAACGCAAACCAAGATAACCGGTTTTGTAAATTAGATAGCAAGGCCACCCTCAGAGTCAGTTTGAGGGTTTCGTGGGAAGCCTAAGAAATATAACTGATATAACTGATATATTATCAGTTATAAAAAAAGTTATAAGAAAAGGGTCAAGCTTTAAAACTGGAATTGGCTTTTCAAATTTAATGAGCAAAAAGAAACCCCAAAACTGGAATTGTAATTGTGGAGAAATAGAACTGATAATATCTGGAACTTGCAGCAGTTTACAGGCTTAACTATGTATGTGTTCCTTAAATTATCCACCCGCAGATATCAGATTACAATAAGTCCTCACTTAATGTCATTGATAGGTTCTTGGAAACTACCACTTTAAGCAAAAGGACATAATGCATACGAAACCAGTTTTCCCATAGTCTAATTGATAGGAAAAAGAGTTGAGTTATGAAGCCATACAGTACCTCGTTTGGCTTAAAGTCACTGTTTCCAAGAACATATCCACAATGTTAAGTAAGGACTTACTGTAAATGAAAATATTTGCAGTAAATCGCTTTTGAGAGAATTGGTTATCACACTCTTCTCTGGGTATCACTGAAAATTCAGAATGTTTAGTTACATCAGGCTATACTCACTGGTATGAAATCAGGGAGCAAGTATAAAGTAGGTGTAGGGAAATAATTTATGTTGGATTAAATGATCCAATGAAGGAATTTTATTAAGCCCCTAGAAATCCCAGAATGAAAATGTATAACTGCATGACTAACCCCTGTAAGAATTTGCTGGGGTTTCTGCATTAAGTACGCTTCCCAGGCCATTTGTAATGAAGGTACCGTGATCTGTTAAGGAAGAGACCTACACCTGGGAACATAAACAGCCAATTCCATCCTGGACATCAGTCTCCTGTTTGACTCATTCCAACCCCAAGAATATGTTGTAGAGTGTAGGACCCATGAAAGTTACCTACTGTGCTTCCCTGTACCTTCCATCATCCAGTTCCCAAACATACCTGTGTTTCTTCTCTGAATGCATAGTTACTTGGGATCCCATGCTGTATTAGTCTGTTCTCACACTGCTGTAAAGAACTACTTGAGAGTGGATAGTTTATAAAGAAACAAGTTTTAATTGACTCAGTTTTGCAGGCTCTACAGGAGGCATGGCTGGGGAGGCCTCAGGAAACTTACAATCATGGGGAAGGCAAAGGGGAAGCAAGTACATATTCACATGGCAGCAGGAAAGAGAGAGAGTGAAGGGGCAGTGCCACACACTTTTAAACAACCAGATCTCATGAGAACTCACTAGCACGAGAACAACAAAGGGGAAATTCACCCCAATGATCCAGTCACCTCCCACCAGGCCCCTCCTCCAACACTGAAGCTCATAATTCATCATGAGATTTGGCTGGGGACAGTGCCAAACCATATCATATGCCTCTCCCAGGACTGGTGTTGGAGGAACAGTGCCTTTGTCACACCTACCAGAATATACTCACCCACCTCCAGACACTCCATTTCTCTTTCAAGCACACCTCCTCACTTGTGCCGCCAGCTAAGGTTTACTGCAGTTACTTCCTTTGTGTGTCCTCTTACCTTACCAAGTCGCCTCACTCACCATCTACTGTTAATTAAATTACCACCTCTCCCACTTCCCCACCTCCAGAGTAGAGACTGTGCCTTCAGTTCTCTTGGCCTTCCCACAATGGGAAGTCTGGTGTGGAACATACCCTAGGAGCCAACTAAATGTGGTAGTGGCCTGCCAACCCTGCAGAGGGCTAGCAAATCTTCAGGGAGTCTGCTGCTGGTGGAAACTCACCAGTACTAGAATCCCAGGCTCCAAAGAAGTCTAGAAAAGTACGTCTTTTAAGGAGCTAATAAGAGGTTCAAGTTTCCACAAATCCTATCTGCTCTTGGCCTAGTTCTTTTGGGATCAGTGTGCTAGTCTCTCTTGTCAAACTAGTTACTGACCAGCAAGACTAAAAAACCAGGCCCAAACACATTCTATTCATGTGCTTAGATATAGACCTATGGATCAAATATCCCACTGTAAAGCAAAAAAGCAAACTGTTTTTCCCTTGTACTCTCACACTCAACAATAGCACACTTCTGTGGCTGGCTGTGTGGGGGCTTTTCCTTACACACCAAACATTTCTCACAGAGACCAACTGGGTGTCCTCTTATTCAATTCAATCCTGACACTGTCTACCTGCAGATAGTGTCCAATCCCACAGATTGATGGCTCGATCCCATGAGACCAGCCCCACTTCAAGCACTAATTCCAAGTCCAGGAGACGCATACTTCTGACTGCCTGGCTAAAAACTACATCCACAGCCGGTCATGGTGGTTCACGCCTGTAATCCCAGCACTTTGGGAGACCAAGGTGGGTGGATCACTTGAGATCAGGGGTTTGAGACCAGCCTGGCCAACATGGTGAAACCCCATCTATATTAAAAATACAAAAATTAAGCTGGGCATGGTGGCTCACACCAGTAATCCCAGCACTTTGGGAGGCCGGGGCAGGCGGATCACGAGGTCAGATCAAGACCATCCTGGCTAACATGGTGAAACCCCATCTCTACTAAAAATACAAAAAAAAAAAAAAATTAGCCAGGCATGGTGGCGGATGCCTGTAGTCCCAGCTACTTGGAAGGCTGAGGCAGGAGAATGGCCTGAACCCATGAGGCGGAGCTTGCAGTGAGCAGAGATCATGTCACTGCACTCCAGCCTGGGTGAGAGAGTGAGGCTCCATCTCAAAAAAATAAATAAATGAAATAAAATACAAAAATTAGTTGGGTGTGGTGGTGGGCTCCTATAAGCCCAGCTACCAGGGAGGCTGAGGCAGGAGAATTGCTTGAACCCGGGAGGCAGAGGTTGCAGTGAGTTGAGATCCTGCAACTGTACTCCAGCCTGGGAGACAGAATGAGACTCCATCTCAAAAAAAAAAAAAAAAAAAAAAAAAAAAGGGTTCGCATGAGCTCCCTCCCTGGGTTCAATTAAGTTCCTAGGATGGCTCACAGAACTCAGAGAAACATTTACAGAGCTGTTATGATATATATTGATTTTCATTGATGAACACTGATGCAAAAATCCTCAATAAAATACTGGCAAAACAAATCCAGCAGCACATCAAAAAGCTTATCCACCATGATCAAGTGGGCTTCATCCCTGGGATGCAAGGCTGGTTCAATATATGCAAATCAATAAATGTAATCCAGCATATAAACAGAACCAAAGACAAAAACCACATGATTATCTCAATGGATGCAGAAAAGGCCTTTGACAAAATTCAACAACCCTTCATGCTAAAAACTCTCAATAAAGTAGGTATTAATGGGATGTATTTCAAAATAATAAGAGCTATCTATGACAAACCCACAGCCAATATCATACTGAATGGGCAAAAACTGGAGAATTCCCTTTGAAAACTGGCACAAGACAGGGATGCCCTCTCTCACCACTCTTATTCAACATAGTGATGGAAGTTCTGGCCAGGGCAATCAGGCAGGAGAAGTAAATAAAGGGTATTCAATTAGGAAAAGAGGAAGTCAAATTGTCCCTGTTTACAGATGACATGATTGTACATCTAGAAAATCCCATTGTCTCAGCCCAGAATCTCCTTAAGATGATAAGCAACTTCAGCAAAGTCTCAGGATACAAAATCAATGTACAAAAATCACAAGCATTCTTACACACCAACAACAAACAAACAGAGAGCCAAATCATGAGTGAACTCCCATTCACAATTGCTTCAAAAAGAATAAAATACCTAGGAATTCAACTTACAAGGGATGTGAAGGACCTCTTCAAGGAGAACTGCAAACCACTGCTCCAGGAAATAAAAGAGGATACAAACAAATGGAAGAACATTCCATGCTCGTGGGTGGGAAGAATCAATCTCGTGAAAAAGGCCATACTGCCCAAGGTAATTTACACATTCAATGCCATCCCCATAAAGCTACCAATGACTTTCTTCACAGAATTGGAAAAAACTACTTTAAAGTTCATATGGAACCAAAAAAGAGCCCACATCACCAAGTCAATCCTAAGCCAAAAGAACAACGCTGGAGGCATCACACTACCTGACTTCAAACTATACTAGAAGGCTACAGTAACCAAAACAGCATGGTACTGGTACCAAAACAGAGATATAGATCAATGGAACAGAACAGAGCCCTCAGAAATAACACCACATATCTACAACTATCTGATCTTTGACAAACCTGAGAAAAACAAGCAATGGGGAAAGGATTCCCTGTCTAATAAATGGTGCTGGGAAAACTGGCTAGCCATATGTAGAAAGCTGAAACTGGATCCCTTCCTTACACCTTATACAAAAATCAATTCAAGATGGATTAAAGACTTAAACGTTCAACCTAAAACCATAAAAACCCTAGAAGAAAACCTAGGCATTACCATTCAGGACATAGGCATGGGCAAGGACTTCATGTCTAAAACACCAAAAGCAATGGCAACAAAAGACAAAATTGACAAATGGGATCTAATTAAACTAAAGAGCTTCTGCACAGCAAAACAAACTACCATCAGAGTCAACAGGCAACCTACAAAATGGGAGAAAATTTTCACAACCTACTCATCTGACAAAGGACTAATATCTAGAATCTACAATGAACTCAAACAAATTTACAAGAAAAAAACAAACAACCCCATCAAAAAGTGGGCGAAGGACATGAACAGACACTTCTCAAAAGAAGACATTTATGCAGCCAAAAACACATGAAAAAATGTTCACCATCACTGGCCATCAGAGAAATGCAAATCAAAACCACTATGAGATACCATCTCACACCAGTTAGAATGGCAATCATTAAAAAGTCAGGAAACAACAGGTACTGGAGAGGATGTGGAGAAATAGGAACACTTTTACACTGTTGGTGGGACTGTAAACTAGTTCAACCATTGTGGAAGTCAGTGTGGCAATTCCTCAGGGATCTAGAACTAGAAATACCATTTGACCCAGCCATCCCATTACTGGGTATATACCCAAAGGACTATAAATCATGCTGCTATAAAGACACATGCACACGTATGTTTATTGTGGCATTATTCACAATAGCAAAGACTTGGAACCAACCCAAATGTCCAACAATGATAGACTGGATTCAGAAAATGTGGCACATATACACCATAGAATACTATGCAGCCATAAAAAATGATGAGTTCATGTCCTTTGTAGGGACATGGATGAAATTGGAAATCATCATTCTCAGCAAACTATCGCAAGAACAAAAAACCAAACACCGCATATTCTCACTCATAGGTGGGAATTGAACAATGAGAACACATGGACACAGGAAGGGGAACATCACACTCTGTGGACTGTTGTGGGGTGGGGGGAGGGTTAGCACTGGGAGATATTCCTAATGCTAGATGACGAGTTAGTGGGTGCAGTGCACCAGCATGGCACACGTATACATATGTAACTAACCTGCACATTGTGCACATGTACCCTAAAACTTAAAGTATAATAATAATAATAATAAAAATACATCACCAAAAAAATAAATAAATAAAGAGGGCATTATAAAATGCCTCATGGAAAAAATATTATTTTAACAATTAGTAAAGTAAAATAAAAATTTGTGACTCATAAAGACACAGTTCATTTTCATCCTCTATTTTTTTTTTTACAAATGGGACTTGAATATTTTAAGATAAAATTTAAAAAATCAAGTAATTTTAATCGGAAATTTCAAAAAAATAAAACCCTGAATCCAATTCAAATTTCACTTACTTGGAAATTGTCACTGATATAAATTTATTTATATAAATGTGATATAACCAATAAAGATATGCAATAGAGTCATTGTTAATTTGGGTAAAAAAATTTTAAAAACAATGCAAACTTGTATTACCTCCATATGTATGTATGTACACATGTACACATATATGAATATTTATATATATATTTGTGTACACACACCATATATATACCTGTGTATAAATGAATAACAATGGAATATCAGTTGGCCTCTACTACAACATTTGAAGGCCAATTGCACAATGGCCAGAACAGAGACGACATCAGAATGCAACTTAAAATTTCCAAGATGACTTGAATTATATCTGAATTTCTAACAGGGCATAGAGAAATTAAAATCTTGTTTGATTATGCTTCTTTGTTTATTACTGGGAGAGCCTCACATGCAAAGCAGATCAGGATATTCTCTTACCAAATGTGTTAATTAACAGTCAGTTCATAATGTAAGGGTGACTCAAATAGCAGATTCAATATCAAACAGGAAGGGCTTTTGTAGCCCGTTCTATTTTCGGTCAACCACAAACCTCCCACTCCTGCTGAAAAAAAAACTTAAAAGGCAGGTGGAGGAAAATATGTTCTATACCAAGGGGTAGTTTCCGGGTCTGCAAAAGACATAGTGTGCCACCCACAAACACACAAGTTCAAGGAGCGTGGCTCAATCCTTCAGAAAATTGGTTCTAACTTTCAAATCATTAGGGATCTTCTTTATGAAAGATATAGCAAACAAAAACACAAAATATACCCCTCTAAGATTATTAGGAAGTTAAAAAAAAGTGACTTATAACTTTTAATAAATAACTAGGGAGGTAAGCTTGTTCATTTCTGAGATTCACAACTTTTATAAAGGTGCTGTATTAATACTTGAATTGTGCTATGTTCAATAGAAGCAATGAGACATAAGCCATACTGAGAGAAGAAAAAAATTTTACAACAAGAAAATCTAATGCTGTTTAATTTCTTTAAATATTTATTAATTTCTGAATGCTATGTGATTGCTTTTATATTAATTTTTCAGTAGAGAAATTGAATACAATTGAATACAATTTCTCAGTTGAGAAATTAAATACAATGGATTTTAGTGTGATGACATACTTGATGGGATGATTTTAAAATCATGATTTTAATTAGATATAATACTTTTAGGTAGAATAATAAAAATAAAGGAAAACCGATTTTCTTTAAATTCCATCAATCATTTCTTTCTCACAATAATTAATATGTAATTTACCAATGATGTAGTAGATTAATACCAAATTCTCTTACTTTTGGTTTCATCAAAAACTGATGAGCATTTTTCTCTGATTGATGTTCAGTTACTTTCAGATGGCTTGTAATCTTGTACTTTCAACATTAAAGATTTTTTTCACATATTGATACCAATCATTTTATGATATATCTGATTTTATAATTATGTATTCATTGTTTTCAAATGAGAGTTATGGTTGTATACAGTAAGAATTATAATAGAGGAAGTTATCTGGTGCTCCAGTAATTTAAATAAGAGAAGATATAAAGATCTCAGGCTTTGTATCAATATTTTAATTGGATCCTGAAAAATGAATGAAGATAGACAGAAAACAAGTAAAAAATGGTCTAAGCAGATGGAATAGAAGGAGTAAAAGGAGAGTAATAGAAAAGTGTGTGTGTCTTTGAAGGAACATAACCTGTTCTGGGTGTGGCTACAGCACAGGTTTGTGAAGGAAAATGTTAAATGATTGAGGAGAATGTCTCTCAATATCAGTGATTTTGTATTTTACCCTTCAATGATGGGACATAAGTAAACAATTTTTAAAAGCATAGTGGGTGTGTGTGTATATAAATATATAGTATATATAGTATATAGCATGTCTATACTTATACTATATACATACATATATTGTGTATGTATATATGTATATATAGTATATATATATACTTATTTTCATTCTAGATAGAAGTTTTTGAGATGCAGTTAGAAGAAAAAGTCAGAAAGAATAGTCAAGATTATTCCAGCAGTACAGGCATGATGTGATGAATGACTAAATTAAAACATTAACAGCAACACAGAAGAGAAATGGCAGAATAGAAAGGTAATTCAAGGTAGAAACAGCTGAACTTAATAATTCATTTAGAAGGAAGAGTCAAGGTATAAATACTCTAAATTTTCTTGGCGACTGGCTTGATATTATCATCATTAGCTGAGATGGGCAATGCTTTAAAAGAAATAGATTTATTTGCCAAAATATAAAATGTGTTTATGGCTATGTCAAATTTGAGATGCAGGTGGTGAAGACAGAGGGGGAGAATCAGTTGACATTTTAAAATATAGGTTTGAAACCTACAGGAAAATATTGGAGTAAAAAAAAAATAAAGAAAATCAAACGTCAAAGGAAATGCTGGAAGTGTGGGAATGGATAAAAGGAGCACAGGAAAAGTGTGCAGAGCATTGTTACCCAAAGTGCTGTGGGAATTTTATACACATATGAATACAACTCGCAAAACACACAAATATTTTTGCTTCCCTGGATCATTTACTGGAGTCTTTTACATACACATTCTGAAGTATAAGGTATGCAGAATTTTCTAAGCGTATCATAGAATTCCATTCCAAGAATACATTTCAGGAAAACTATTGTCAATCAGGGAAACATTGGTGCAGAATAGTAAGAAAAGAAATACCCATTAAGACTAGTACTTACACAGTGGACATGAAAAATTAGGCAGCAAGGAGTTATTAAAAAGAAAGCATGGGCTGGGCATTGTGGCTCATGCCTATAATCCCAGCACTTTGGGAGGCCGAGGCGGGCGGATCACCTGAGGTTGGGAGTTTGAGACCAGCCTGACCAACATGAAGAAACCCCATCTCTAGTAAAAATACAAAATTAGCTGGGCATGGTGGCACATGCTTGTAATCGCAGCTACTCGGGAGGCTGAGGCAGGAGAGTCTCTTGAACCTGGGAGGTGGAGGTTGCAGTGAGCTGAGATCACACTGTTGCACTCCAGCCTGGGTGAAAAGAGGGAAACTTCATCTCAAAAAAAAAAAAAAAAGAAAAAAGAAAAAAGAAAAAAATGAAAGCATGAGGCCAACATTGAGTGGTCTTAAGGAAGTCAAGGTAGAAGAAAATTTAAAGAAGGAAATGAGAAGCAATGCAGAATGTTTAGAAAGTCAATTAGGAAGCTCCCATAAATATTCTCACTATGTATTATAGGGAATTCATTTCTAACTTCAAAAATACCACTCAAAAAAGATGGTAATTGTTGAAATGAGATTTCAATGGGTGAAAGAGGCTGGGCACAGTGGCTCATGCCTGTAATCCCAGCACTTTGGGAGGCCGAGGTGGATGGATCACGATGTCAGCAGTTCAAGACCAGCCTGGCCAAGATGTGAAACCCCATCTCTACTAAAAATACAAAAATTAAACGGGCATGGTGTTGGGCACCTGTAATCCTAGCTACTTGGGAGGCTGAGACAGGAGAATCGCTTGAACCCAGGAGGTGGAGGTCGCAGTGAGCTGAGATGATGCCACTGCACTCCAGCCTGGGTGACAGAGCAAGAGAAAGAAGAGAAAAGAAAAGAGAAGAGAAGAAAGAAAAGAAGGACGGAAGGGATTTTAAAAAGAGATGAGAAGTCAGTATACTGTTTTGGAGGAAGTGTAATTTATGATTTTGGCTATAACTTGCTATGAATGGAAACAGCAACACACCACTGGATTTCAACTTTTGAGTGCTTAAGAAGGTGGAGATGGTGATTAAAATAATAATAATAATAATAATGCTAAGTGTGTAATAGTTGCTAAGTGTGTGGTGTCTGAACCCAGGATATCAGGATGTCTGGAACTGGGATTGAATCCCAGCTCTTCCACTTTCTGGTTATGTGAGTGACTGTAGGCAAATTACTTAATCTTTTAATGCTCCAGTTTCCCATATGTAAAATGAGAATTATAATAGTAAACTACTTCATGGCTTGTGAGGATGAAGTGCATGTAGAGTACTTAGTGAGTTCTCTTTGTGTATTATGTATTAGTTTCAAAATGCAGATTCTAGAGCCCTTAGATTCTCATTCAATAGGTATGAGGCAAGCACGGGCCAGGATTCTGCATTCTTTAAGGAGGTGTAATTTCCTATATCTGCTGTGACAAACTGGTTCACATTAGGTCGCTTAAAATGAGATAAAGTTATTCTTTTACGGTTCAGGAAGCTAGAAATCTTAAATGAAGGAGTTAGCAGTGCTGCATTTTTCTCTGAAGGACCTGGGAAAAAATCCTTTCTTGCTTCTTCTAGCACCGGGTGATCACTGAGCTTCATTGTCATTGCTTGGCTGGAGGATACCTCACTTTATTCTCTACCTCCATCCTCACATGGCCATCTCCTCCCTGCGTCTCTGTTTCCTCTTCCCTTCTTATGAGGATATCAACCATATTGAATTATGGCCCACTCTAATGCATTATGAGCTCATCTAGCATATCATAATTATACAGCATCTGCAAATAATTTGATTTCAAATTAAGTCATACTCACAGACATCAGGGGCTAGAACTCTAATATATATATTTTCTTTTTGAAGTCACAATCTAACCCACAAAAGGAGAGGAGCCGCTTAAGATCATAAATAACTCAAGTAACAAGACTGTGTGTTTAAAATAGCATTTAAATTTCTCCAAATGGCAGACAGCTTAATTCAGATCAATACCAATCAGGAGATAAACAAGTGTTTGTCTCCTAATTGTCATTTACCTGAGATTAAAACATTATGGTAAAATACATTATCTTCAGTGATCTTTGGTTTAGGTGAGCATTCACAAGGCACACAGTTATTATCACTTGAGCCATCTCTCTCTAATAACTCTTTTCTAATCTGCTGGCCAACAATATCAGGTTCTTTCAAATCTCTGATTATCAGACCAAACCATAAGGTCCTCCACGTGAATTGGTAGAAATATTTTTTACAAAGGTAAATGAAATTTTATTTACTTGATGGATTTCTCTTCTCCTTTGTACAAAGGGGTGACGCTTTGACAGCACAGGGAAAGAACATGATAGAAATAGACTTTCAGAAGGAAGGGCCTTCCATAACAAGGAATGCCATCTGTAATCCAGACTTTTTTCTCCTCAGGAATCCAGTCATAGGCAAATGTCTACGAATCACAGATAAATAGAAAGAAGGGTGGGAGTGTGTCAGGAGTAGGATGCTGAAAATGTGAGCAGCCTGTTCATTAATTGGTCCCTTGGAAACTGAGAAGGCAACGTGGCATACATGCAATTTCCATGGAATGATGGAAGAATGGTTGTAGTTACTATGATCCTATAATTCTCAGATCACAACGGGGTCACACTTATTCATGACTGAGCATTCCTTCTTATTAGTATCCCAATGTGAAATTGTTTCTCAAAAAAGGAGGGGTCGGGTAATTTTTGTACAAAAGGCTTTTACTCCAAAATAAAGTGGCTTGTACTGTATTTCTCCTCTGGAGACTTGCCGCTGGCTCCATAGGAAAATTCTGCCTCTCATAGATACCTGAGGCATTGGATTCCCTAAACAAAATTGTAGATGCACTTGTACTGCAGGCCTCTGTAGTCCAAAACGTTTCTCTTTCTCTGAGTCCCACCCACAGCTGACATCCTTCTTGACATTTGCATTTTATTTAGAATACACATCCAAATATGTTTTATGTTGCCTCTAACATTCAAAAGAGCCTCTAACAGTCTTCCTTTCCCTATCCCTTCCTTCCATTTGAAAGATGTTTGCTCCACATCACTTTCTACTGCATTCTTAGACTCCCCGAAGGTAGGAAACCCACATTTTTGTCATTTGCTCGATGTGTCTTTCCTGAAGTCTACGGTAGCTGCTATTTTTCTCTAGAGCATATCAACCGGATGCTGTCCATGTATTCCATAAGTTATGTTCATTTGGCTAGTGACATGGCCAGGGTTCCTGAGTACAAAATTGTGACACAGACAAAAATAGTTATACTTCTACAGCTAAATAGTGAAGACACTCTACCTGGAAAAAGTAAGAAATTTCAGGTATTTACCATTTATTTAAGATACAGAAAAATAATTTGCCTAAATGTATAGCAGGAAAAGGAGATAAGTGTATTCACTAAAGCAAGGAGACTACATCTGGATTTTAAATGTGTGCCCTCAGATAGGATTCCAGTACACAGTGGCTGGATTCTGAGTGTTGGTCCCTCACACAGGATTACAGAACACTGCTACGAGGTTCTGAATGGAAAAGGAAATATCTTCACATAAAGACAAGAAAGAAGCATTCTGGGAAACTTCTTTGTGATGTGTGCATTCACCTCACAGAGTTGAACTTTTCTTTTGATTTAGCACTTTTGAAATACTCTTTTTGTAGTGTCTGCAAGTGGATATTTGGAGCACTTTACATTCTGTGGTGGAAAAGTAAATATCTTCACATCAAAACCAGACAGAAGCATTCTGAGAAACTCCTCTGTGATCTGTGCATTCATCTCACAGAGTTGAATGTTTCTCTTGATTGAGCAGTTTTGAAACACTCTTTTTGTAGAATCTGCAAGTGGATATTTTGAGTGCTTTGGGGCCTATGGTGAAAAGGAAATATCTTCACATAAAAACTAGACAGAAGCATTCTGAGAAACTTCTTTGTGATGTGTGCATTCAACTCACAGAGTTGAAATATTCTTTTGATTGAGCAGTTTTGAAACACTCTTTTTGTAGTATCTGCAAAGTTGGAGGGCTTTGGGACCTCTAGAGGAAAGGGAAATATCTTCCCTTAAAAACTAGACAGAAGCATTCTGAGAAACTTCTTTGTGATGTGTGCATTCATCTCACAGAGCTGAACATTTCTTTTGATTGAGCAGATTTGAAACACTCTTTGTAGAATCTGCAAGTGGACATTGGGAGCGATTTGAGGCCTATGGAGGAAAAGGAAACATCTTCACATAAAAACTACACAAATGCCTTCTGAGAAACTTCTTTGTGATGTGTGCATTCATCTCACAGAATTGAACCTTTCTTTTGATAGAACAGTTTTGAAACACTTCTTTTGAAGGATCTGCATGTGGATATTTGGATCAGTTTGGGGCCTGTGGTGGAAAAGGAAATATCTTCAAATAAAAACTACACAGAAGAGTTCTGAGAAAGTTCTTTGTGATGTGTGCATTCAACTCACATAGTTGAAGATTTCTTTTGATTGAGCAGTTTTGAAACAATCTTTTTGTAGTATTTGCAAGTGGATATTTGGAGTGGTTTGAGGCCTATTGTAGAAAAGGAAATATCTTCACATAAATACTAGACAGAAGCATTCTGAGAAACTTCTCTGTGATGTGTGCATTCATCTCACAGAGTTGAAACTTTGTTTTGATTGAGCAGTTTTGAAACACTCTTTTTGTAGAATCTGCAAGTGGATACTTGGAGTGCTTTGAGCTCAATGGTGGAAAAGGAAGTATCTTCAATTAAAAACCAGACAGAAGCATTCTGAAAAACTTCTTTCTGATGTGTGCATTCAACTCACAGAGTTTAAACTTTCTTTTGATTGAGGAGTTTGGAAAATCTCTTTTTGTAGAATCTGCAAGTGGATATTTGGAGCGCTTTGTGGCCTATAGTGGAAACGGAAATATCTTCACATAAAAACTAGACAGAAGCCTTCTGAGAAACTCCTTTGTGATGTGTGCATTCATGTCTCAGAGATGAACCTTTCTTTTGATTGAGCAGTTTTGAAACACTTTTTGTAGAATCTGCAAGTGGATATTTGGAGCGCTTTGTGGCCAATGGTGGTAAAAGGAAACATCTTCACATAAAAACTGGATGGAAGCCTTCTGAGAAACTTCTTTGATTTATGCATTCAGCTCCCAGAGTTGAACCTTTCTTTTGATTGAGCCGTTTGAAACACTCTTTTTGTACGATCTGCAAGTGGATAATTGGAGCGCTTTAAGGTCTATGGTGGAGAAGGAAATATCTTCACATAAAAACTACACAGAAGCATTCTGAGAAACTTCTTTGTGATTTGTGCATTCAACACACAGAGTTGAACCTTTCTTTTGATTGAGCAGTTTGAAACACTCTTTTTGTAAAATCTGCAAGTGGATATTTGGAACGCCTTAAGGTCTATGGTGGAGAAGGAAATATCTTCACATAAAAACTGGACAGAAGCATTCTGAGAAACTACTTTGTGATGTGTGCATTCATCTCACAGAATTGAAACTTTCTTTTGATTGAGCAGATTTGAAGCACACTTTTTGTGGAATGAGCAAGTGGATATTTGGAGGGCTTCAAGACCTATGGTGGAAACTGAAATATCTTCACCTAAAAACAACACAGAAGCAGTCTGTGTAACTTCTTTCTGATGTGTGCATTCATCTCACAAAGTTGAACATTTCTTTGGATTCAGCAGTTTTGAAAAACACTTTTTGTAGTATCTGCAAGTGGATATTTGGATCGCTTTGGGGCCTATGGTGGAAAGGGAAATATCTTTACCTAAAAACTACACAGAAGCATTCTGAGAAACTTCTTTGTGATGTGTGCATTCATCTCACAGAGTTGAACCTTTCTTTTCATTGAGCAGTTTTGAAACACTCTTTTTGTAGAATCTGCAAGCGGACATTTAGTGCGCTTTGTGGCCTAAGGTGGAAAAGGAAATATCTTCACATAAAAACTAGACGGAATCATTCCAACAAACTTCTTTGTGATGTGTGCATTCATCTCACAGAGTTCAAACATACTTTTGATCGAGCAGTTTGGAAACACTCTTTTTGTAGAATCTGCAAGGGGATATTTTTAACGCTTGGCAGCCTATGGTGGAAAAGGAAATATCTTCACATAAAAACTAGACAGAGGCATTTTGAGAAGCTCCTTTGTGATGTGTGCATTCATCTCACAGTGTTGAACATTTCTTTTGATTTAGCTGCTTTCAAATATTCTTTTTGCAGAATCTGCAAGTGGATATTTGAAGCGCTTTGAGGCCTATGGTGGAAAAGGGTCTGCAAGTGGACATTTGGAGAGCTTTGAGGCCTAAGGTGGAAAACAAAATATTTTCATATTATAATTAGACAGAAGCATTCTGAGAAAGTTCTTTGTGATATGTGCATTCATCTCACAGAGTTGAAACTTTCTTTTGATTGAGCAGTTTTGACACACTCTTTTTGTAGAATCTCCAAGTGGACATTTGGAGCGCTTTGCGGACTATGGTGGAAATGGAAATTTCTTCACATAAAAACTGTTCAGAAACATTCTGAGAAACTTATTTGTGATGTGTCCATTCGTCTGACAGAGTTGAATCTTTCTTTTGATTGAGCAACTTGGAAACTCTCTTTTTGTAGAATCTGCTAGTGGACAATTGGAGTGCTTTGAGGCCTATGGGGGAAAACAAACTATCTTCACTTAAGTACTAGACAGAATAATTCTGAGAAACTTCTTTGTGATGGGTACATTCATTTCACAGAGTTGAACCATTCTTTTTTTTGAGCAGCTTTGAAAAACTCTTTTTGTAGACTCTGCAAGTGGACATTTGGAGCTCTTTGCAGCCTATGGTGGAAAAGGAAATGTCCTCACATAAAAACTAGACAGAAGCATTCTGACAAACTTCTTTGTGATGTGTGCATTCATCTCACAGAGTTGAACCTTTCTTTTCATTGAGCAGTTTTGAAACACTCTTTTTGTAGAATCTGCAAGCGGACATTTAGTGCGCTTTGTGGCCTAAGGTGGAAAAGGAAATATCTTCACATAAAAACTAGACGGAATCATTCCAACAAACTTCTTTGTGATGTGTGCATTCATCTCACAGAGTTCAAACATACTTTTGATTGAGCAGTTTGGAAACACTCTTTTTGTAGAATCTGCAAGGGGATATTTTTAACGCTTGGCAGCCTATGGTGGAAAAGGAAATATCTTCACATAAAAACTAGACAGAGGCATTTTGAGAAGCTCCTTTGTGATGTGTGCATTCATCTCACAGTGTTGAACATTTCTTTTGATTTAGCTGCTTTCAAATATTCTTTTTGCAGAATCTGCAAGTGGATATTTGAAGCGCTTTGAGGCCTATGGTGGAAAAGGGTCTGCAAGTGGACATTTGGAGAGCTTTGAGGCCTAAGGTGGAAAACAAAATATTTTCATATTATAATTAGACAGAAGCATTCTGAGAAAGTTCTTTGTGATATGTGCATTCATCTCACAGAGTTGAAACTTTCTTTTGATTGAGCAGTTTTGACACACTCTTTTTGTAGAATCTCCAAGTGGACATTTGGAGCGCTTTGCGGACTATGGTGGAAATGGAAATTTCTTCACATAAAAACTGTTCAGAAACATTCTGAGAAACTTATTTGTGATGTGTCCATTCGTCTGACAGAGTTGAATCTTTCTTTTGATTGAGCAACTTGGAAACTCTCTTTTTGTAGAATCTGCTAGTGGACAATTGGAGTGCTTTGAGGCCTATGGGGGAAAACAAACTATCTTCACTTAAGTACTAGACAGAATAATTCTGAGAAACTTCTTTGTGATGGGTACATTCATTTCACAGAGTTGAACCATTCTTTTTTTTGAGCAGCTTTGAAAAACTCTTTTTGTAGACTCTGCAAGTGGACATTTGGAGCTCTTTGCAGCCTATGGTGGAAAAGGAAATGTCCTCACATAAAAACTAGACAGAAGCATTCTGACAAACTTCTTTGTGATGTGTGCATTCATCTCACAGAGTTGAACCTTTCTTTTCATTGAGCAGTTTTGAAACACTCTTTTTGTAGAATCTGCAAGCGGACATTTAGTGCACTTTGTGGCCTAAGGTGGAAAAGGAAATATCTTCACATAAAAACTAGACGGAATCATTCCAACAAACTTCTTTGTGATGTGTGCATTCATCTCACAGAGTTCAAACATACTTTTGATTGAGCAGTTTGGAAACACTCTTTTTGTAGAATCTGCAAGGGGATATTTTTAACGCTTGGCAGCCTATGGTGGAAAAGGAAATATCTTCACATAAAAACTAGACAGAGGCATTTTGAGAAGCTCCTTTGTGATGTGTGCATTCATCTCACAGTGTTGAACATTTCTTTTGATTTAGCTGCTTTCAAATATTCTTTTTGCAGAATCTGCAAGTGGATATTTGAAGCGCTTTGAGGCCTATGGTGG
Source organism: Pan troglodytes (assembly GCF_028858775.2). Taxonomy (NCBI): domain Eukaryota; kingdom Metazoa; phylum Chordata; class Mammalia; order Primates; family Hominidae; genus Pan; species Pan troglodytes. The sequence continues at coordinate 55,072,205 of NC_072409.2, read as the reverse complement.
AAAAGGGTCTGCAAGTGGACATTTGGAGAGCTTTGAGGCCTAAGGTGGAAAACAAAATATTTTCATATTATAATTAGACAGAAGCATTCTGAGAAAGTTCTTTGTGATATGTGCATTCATCTCACAGAGTTGAAACTTTCTTTTGATTGAGCAGTTTTGACACACTCTTTTTGTAGAATCTCCAAGTGGACATTTGGAGCGCTTTGCGGACTATGGTGGAAATGGAAATTTCTTCACATAAAAACTGTTCAGAAACATTCTGAGAAACTTATTTGTGATGTGTCCATTCGTCTGACAGAGTTGAATCTTTCTTTTGATTGAGCAACTTGGAAACTCTCTTTTTGTAGAATCTGCTAGTGGACAATTGGAGTGCTTTGAGGCCTATGGGGGAAAACAAACTATCTTCACTTAAGTACTAGACAGAATAATTCTGAGAAACTTCTTTGTGATGGGTACATTCATTTCACAGAGTTGAACCATTCTTTTTTTTGAGCAGCTTTGAAAAACTCTTTTTGTAGACTCTGCAAGTGGACATTTGGAGCTCTTTGCAGCCTATGGTGGAAAAGGAAATGTCCTCACATAAAAACTAGACAGAAGCATTCTGACAAACTTCTTTGTGATGTGTGCATTCATCTCACAGAGTTGAACCTTTCTTTTCATTGAGCAGTTTTGAAACACTCTTTTTGTAGAATCTGCAAGCGGACATTTAGTGCGCTTTGTGGCCTAAGGTGGAAAAGGAAATATCTTCACATAAAAACTAGACGGAATCATTCCAACAAACTTCTTTGTGATGTGTGCATTCATCTCACAGAGTTCAAACATACTTTTGATTGAGCAGTTTGGAAACACTCTTTTTGTAGAATCTGCAAGGGGATATTTTTAACGCTTGGCAGCCTATGGTGGAAAAGGAAATATCTTCACATAAAAACTAGACAGAGGCATTTTGAGAAGCTCCTTTGTGATGTGTGCATTCATCTCACAGTGTTGAACATTTCTTTTGATTTAGCTGCTTTCAAATATTCTTTTTGCAGAATCTGCAAGTGGATATTTGAAGCGCTTTGAGGCCTATGGTGGAAAAGGGTCTGCAAGTGGACATTTGGAGAGCTTTGAGGCCTAAGGTGGAAAACAAAATATTTTCATATTATAATTAGACAGAAGCATTCTGAGAAAGTTCTTTGTGATATGTGCATTCATCTCACAGAGTTGAAACTTTCTTTTGATTGAGCAGTTTTGACACACTCTTTTTGTAGAATCTCCAAGTGGACATTTGGAGCGCTTTGCGGACTATGGTGGAAATGGAAATTTCTTCACATAAAAACTGTTCAGAAACATTCTGAGAAACTTATTTGTGATGTGTCCATTCGTCTGACAGAGTTGAATCTTTCTTTTGATTGAGCAACTTGGAAACTCTCTTTTTGTAGAATCTGCTAGTGGACAATTGGAGTGCTTTGAGGCCTATGGGGGAAAACAAACTATCTTCACTTAAGTACTAGACAGAATAATTCTGAGAAACTTCTTTGTGATGGGTACATTCATTTCACAGAGTTGAACCATTCTTTTTTTTGAGCAGCTTTGAAAAACTCTTTTTGTAGACTCTGCAAGTGGACATTTGGAGCTCTTTGCAGCCTATGGTGGAAAAGGAAATGTCCTCACATAAAAACTAGACAGAAGCATTCTGACAAACTTCTTTGTGATGTGTGCATTCATCTCACAGAGTTGAACCTTTCTTTTCATTGAGCAGTTTTGAAACACTCTTTTTGTAGAATCTGCAAGCGGACATTTAGTGCACTTTGTGGCCTAAGGTGGAAAAGGAAATATCTTCACATAAAAACTAGACGGAATCATTCCAACAAACTTCTTTGTGATGTGTGCATTCATCTCACAGAGTTCAAACATACTTTTGATTGAGCAGTTTGGAAACACTCTTTTTGTAGAATCTGCAAGGGGATATTTTTAACGCTTGGCAGCCTATGGTGGAAAAGGAAATATCTTCACATAAAAACTAGACAGAGGCATTTTGAGAAGCTCCTTTGTGATGTGTGCATTCATCTCACAGTGTTGAACATTTCTTTTGATTTAGCTGCTTTCAAATATTCTTTTTGCAGAATCTGCAAGTGGATATTTGAAGCGCTTTGAGGCCTATGGTGGAAAAGGGTCTGCAAGTGGACATTTGGAGAGCTTTGAGGCCTAAGGTGGAAAACAAAATATTTTCATATTATAATTAGACAGAAGCATTCTGAGAAAGTTCTTTGTGATATGTGCATTCATCTCACAGAGTTGAAACTTTCTTTTGATTGAGCAGTTTTGACACACTCTTTTTGTAGAATCTCCAAGTGGACATTTGGAGCGCTTTGCGGACTATGGTGGAAATGGAAATTTCTTCACATAAAAACTGTTCAGAAACATTCTGAGAAACTTATTTGTGATGTGTCCATTTGTCTGACAGAGTTGAATCTTTCTTTTGATTGAGCAACTTGGAAACTCTCTTTTTGTAGAATCTGCTAGTGGACAATTGGAGTGCTTTGAGGCCTATGGGGGAAAACAAACTATCTTCACTTAAGTACTAGACAGAACAATTCTGAGAAACTTCTTTGTGATGGGTACATTCATTTCACAGAGTTGAACCATTCTTTTTTTTGAGCAGCTTTGAAAAACTCTTTTTGTAGACTCTGCAAGTGGACATTTGGAGCTCTTTGCAGCCTATGGTGGAAAAGGAAATGTCCTCACATAAAAACTAGACAGAAGCATTCTGACAAACTCCTTTGTGATGTGTGAATTCATTTCACAGAGTTGAACCATTCTTTTAATTGAGCAGTTTTGACACAATCGTTTTGTAGAATCTGTAATTGGACATTTGGAGCGCTTTGCAGCCTGTGGTGGAAAATGAAATATCTTCTCATAAAAACTAGAAAGAAGAATTCTGAGAAACTTCTTCATGATGTATGCATTCATCTCACAGAGTTGAACACAACTTTCAATCGAGCAGTTTTGAAACCCTCTTTTTATAGGAGCAGCAAGTGGACATTTGGAGGTCTTTGAGGCCTATGGTGGAAAAAAAAATCTTCTCATTATAACTAGACAAAAGCATTCTGAGAAACTTCTTTGTGATGTGTGCATTCATCACACAGAGTTGAACCTCTCCTTAGATTGAGCAGCTTTGAAACACTCTTTTTGTAGAATCTGCAAGTGGACATTTGGAGCGTTTTGAGGCCTATGGTGGAAAAGGAATTATCTTCACATAAAAACCATACAGAAACATTCTCACAAGCTTCTTTGTGATGTGTGCATTCAACTCACAGAGTTGAACCTTTCTTTTGACTGAGCAGTTTTGAAACACTCTTTTTGTAGAATCCGCAAGTGGACATTTCGTGTGCTTTGAGGCATATGGTGGAGAAGGAAATATCTTCACTTAACAACTAGGCGGAAGCATTCTGAGAAACTTCTTTGTGTTGTGTGCATTTATCTTACAGAGTTCAACCATACTTTTGATTGAGCAGCTTTGAAAAACTCTTTTTTAGACTCTGCAAGTGAACATTTTGAGCTCTTTGTGTCCTACGGTGGAAAAGGAAATACCTTCACATAAAAACTAGACAGAAGCATTCTGTGAAACTTCTTTGTGATGTGTGCATTCATCTCACAGAGTTGAACATTTCTTTTCATTGAGCAGTTTTGAAACACTGTTTTTGTAGAATCTGCAATGGACATTTGGAGGGCTTTGAAGCCTATGGTGGAAAAGGAAGTAACTTCCCATAAAAACTAGACAGAATCTTTCTTAGAAAATTCTTTCCTATGTGTGCATTCATCTCACATAGTTGAACATTTCTTTTGATTAAGCAGCTTTGAAACACTCTTTGTAGAATCTGTAAGTGGACATTTGGAGTACTTTGAGGGTGATGGTCAATAATGAAATATCTTCACTTAATAACTAGACAGAAGCATTGTGTGAAACTACTTTGTGATGTGTGCATTCATCTCATAGAGTTGAACATTTCTTTTGATTGAGCAGCTTTGAAACACACTTTTTGTAGAATCTGCAAGTGGATATTTGGAGCGCTTTGAGACCTATGGTGGAAAAGGAAATATCTTCACATAAAAACTATACAGAAACATTCTGACAAATTTCTTTGTGATTGGTGTATTCATGTCACAGAATTGAACCTTCCTTTTAATTGAGCAGTTTTGAAACACTCTTTTTGTAGAATCGGCAAGTGGATATTTGGAGAGCTTTGAGGCCTATGGTGTAAAAGGAAATATCTTTACATAAAAACTAGACAGAAGCATTCTGAGAAACTTGTTTGTGATCTGTGCATTCGTCTCACAGAGTTGAACCTTTCTTTTGATTCAGAAGTTTGGAAACACTCTTTTTGTAGATTCTGCAAGTGAACATTTGGAGCTCTTTGAGGTCTATGGTCGAAAAGGAAATAACTTCACACAAAAAGAAGACAGAAGCATTCAGTCAAACTACTTTGTGATATGTGCATTCATATCACGGGGTTGAACCTTACTTTTGATTGAGCATTTTTGAAACACCCTTTTTGTACTATCTGCAAGTGGACATTTGGAGTGCTTTGAGGCCTATGGTGGAAAAGGAAATATCTTCACATAAAAACTAGACAGAAACATTCTGACAACTTTCTTTGTGATGTGTGCATTCATCTCACAGAGCTGAACCTTTCTTTTGATTGAGTAGTTTGGAAACTCTCTTTTTGTTGATCTTCAAGTGGACATTTGGAGTGCTTTGAGGCCTGTGGTGAAAAGGAAATATCTTAACATAAAAACTAGGCAGAAGCTTTCTGAGCAACTTCTTTGTGATATGTGCATTCATCTCACAGAGTTGAATATTTCTTTGTATTGAGCAGGTTTGAATCACTCTTTTTGTAGAATCTGTAAGTGGACATTTGGAGAGCTTTGTGGCCTATGGTGGAAAAGGAAATATCTTTCCATAAAAACTAGATATAATCATCCTGAGAAAATTCTTTGTGATGTATGTATTCATCACAGAGAGTTGAACCTTTGTTTTCATTGAGCAGTTTTGAAACACTCTTTTTGTAGAATCTGCAAGTGGACATTTGGAGCGCTTTGAGGCCTATGGTGGAAAAGGAAACATCTTCACATAAGCACTAGACAGAAGCATTCTGAGAACCATCTTTGTGATGTGTGCATTCATCTCACAGAGTTGAACATTTCTTTTGATTGAGCAGTTTGGAAACACTCTTTTTGTAGAATCTGTAAGGGGACATGCGGAGCTCTTTGAGGCCTGAGGTGGAAAAGGATATATCTTCACAAAAAAACTAGGTGGAAGCATTCTGACAAACCTATTTGCGATACGTGCATTCATCTCACAGAGTTGAACCTTACTTTTGATTAAGCAGTTCTGAAAAACCCTTTTGGTACTATCTGCAAATGGACATTTTGTGTGGTTTGAGGCCTACAGTGGAAAAGGAAATATGTTCACATAAAAATTAGACAGAAGCATTCTGACAAATTACTTTGTGATGTATGCATTCATCTCACAGAGTCGATCATTTCTTTTGAGTGAGTAGTTTGGAAGCTCTCCTTTTGTAGCATCTGCAAGTGGACATTTTGAGCGCTTTGAGGCCTATGGTGGAAAAGGAAATATCTTCACATAAATATTAGACAGAAGCATTCTGACAAATTCTTTGTGATGTGTGCATTCATCTCAGAGAGTTGAACCTTTCCTTTGATTGTGTAGTTTTCAAACACTCTTTCTGTAACATCTGCAAGTGGACATTTGGAGTGATTTGAGGCCTAAGGTGAAAAATGAAATATCTTCACATAATAACTAGACAGAAGCATTCTGAGAAAGTTGTTTGTGATGTATGCATTAATCTCACAGAGTTGAACATTTCTTTTGATTGAGCAGCTTTGAAACACTCTTTTTGTAGAATCTGCAAGTGGACATTTGGAACACTTTGAGGCCTATGGTGGAAAAGGAAATATCTTCATAGAGAAGCTAGACAGAAATATTCTGAGAAATTTCTTTGTGATGTGGGCATTCATCTCACAGAGTTGAACTTTCTTTTGATTGAGCAGTTTTGAAACACTCTTTTTGTAGAATCTGCAAGTGGATATTTGGAGCGCTTTGCGGCATATGGTGGAAAAGGAAGTATCTTCACTTAAATACTAGACAGAAGAATCCTGACAAACTTCTTTGTGATGTGTGCATTCATCTCAGGGAATTGAACCTTACTTTTGATTGAGAAGTTTTGAAGCCCACTTTTTGTAGAATCTGCAAGTTGATATTTGGAGCACTTTTAGGCCTATGGTGGAAAAGGAAATATCCTCACATAAGAACTAGACCAAAGCATCCTGAGAAACTTCTTTGTGATGTTTTCATTCAACCCACAGAGTTGAATTTTACTTTTGGTTGAGCAGTTTGGAAACACTCTTTCTGTAGAATCTGCAAGCAGACATTTTGTTCACTTTGAGGCCTATGGTGGAAAAGGAAATATCTTCACTTAAGATCTAGACAGAAGCATTCTGAGAAACTTCTTCATGATGTGTGCAGTCATCTCACAGAGTTGAACATTTCTTTTGATTGAGCACCTTTGAATCATTATTTTTGTAGGATCTGCATGTGGACCTTTGGAGCGCCTTGAGGCCTATGGTAGAAAAGGAAATATTTTCACATAAAAACTATACAGAAGCATGCTGACAAACTTCTTTGTGTTGTTTGCATTCATCTCACAGAATTGAACGTTTCTTTCCATTGAGCAGTTTTGAAACACTGTTTTTGTACAATCTGCAAGTGGACATTTGGAGTGCTTTGAGGCGTATGGTGGAAAAGGAAATATCTTCACTTAAGAACTAGACAGAACATTCTGAGAAACTTCTTTGTGATGTGTGCATTCATCTCACAGAGTTGAACCTTTCTTTTGATTGAGCAGTTTTGAAACACTCTTTTTGTAGAATCTGCAAGTGGACATTTGGGGCGCTTTGCAGCCAATTGTCAAAAGGAAATATCTTCACATAACAAGACAGCAGCATTCTCAGAAACTTCTTTGTGACGTGTGCATTCACCTCACAGAGTTGAAACTTTCTTTTGATTGAGCAGCTTTGAAACACTCTTTTGTAGAATCTGCAAGTGGACATTAGGAGCGCTTTGAGGCCTATGGCAGAAAAGGAAATATCTTCACATAAAAACTAGACAGAAGCATTGTCACAAACTTCTTTGGAATGCATGCCTTCATGTCACAGATTTGAACATTTCTTTTCATTAATCTATTTTGAAACCCTCTTTTGGTAGAATCTGCAAGTGGACATTTGGAATTCTTTGAGGCCTACGGTGGAAAAGGAAATATCTTCACAGAAAAACTACACAGAAGTATTCTGGGAAATTTCTTTGGGATGTGTGCATGCATCTCACAGAGTTGAACTTTCTTTTGATTGAGCAGTTTGAAACACTCTTTTTGTAGAATCTGCAAAGGGACATTTGGAGCACTTTGTGGCATATGGTGGTAAAGGAAATATCTTCACATAAAAACTAGACAGAAGCATGCTGACAAACTTATTTGTGTTGTTTGCATTCATCTCACAGAATTGAACCTTTCTTTCCATTGAGCAGTTTTGAAACACTGTTTTTGTGCATTCTGCAAGTGGACATTTAGAGCACTTTGAGGCTTATGGTGTAAAAGGAAATATCTTCACTTAAGAACTAGACAGAACATTCTGAGAAACTTCTTTGTGATGTGTGCATTCATCTCACAGAGTTGAACATTTCTTTTCAATGAGCAGTTTTGAAACTCCCTTTTTGTACTATCTGCAAGTGGACATTTGGAGTGCTTTGAGGCCTATGGTGGAAATGGAGATATCTTCAAATAAAAACTACAGAGAAGCATTCTGACAAACTACTTTGTGATGTGTGCATTCATCTCACAGAGATGAACCTTTCTTTTGATCGAGCAGCTTTGAAACACTTTTTTTGTAGATCTGCAAGTGGACATTTGGAGCACTTTGAGGAGTGTGATGGAAAATGAAATATCTTCATGTATTAACTACACAGAAGTATTCTGAGAAACTTCTTTGTGACGAGTGCATTCATCTCACAGAGTTGAAACTTTCTTTTGATTTTCTAGTTTGGAAACACTCTTTTTGTAGAATCTGCAAGTGGACATTTGGAGCGCTTTGTGGCCTATGTTAAAAAAGGAAATACCTTCACATAAAAACTAGACAGAAGCATTCTAACAAACTTCTTTGTGATATATGCATTCATCTCACAGAGTTGAACTTTATTTTGATTGAGCTGTTTTGAAACACCCTTTTTGTACTTTCTGCAAGTGGACATTTGGAGTGCTTTGAGGCCTGTGGTGGAAAAGGAAATATCTTCACATAAAAACTAGACCAAAGCATTCTGACAAATTTCTTTGTGATGTGTGCATTCATTTCACAGAGTTGAACCTTTCTTTTGATTGGTTAGTTTGCAAAATCACTTTTTGTAGATTCTGCAAGTGGACATTTGGAGTGCTTTGAGGTCTATGATGGAAAAGGTAATATCTTCACTTAATAACTAGACAGAAGCATTCTGAGAAACTTCTTCGTGATGTGTGCATTCACCTCACAGATTTGAAACTTTCTTTTGATTGAGCAGATTTGAAACAATCTTTTTGTCGAATCTGCAAGTGTACATTTGGAGCACTTTGCGGCCTCTGGTGGAAAAGGAACTATCTTCACATAAAAACTAGACAGAAGCATTCTGACAAACTTCTTTGTGATGTGTGCATTCTTCTCAGAGAGTTGAACCTTACTTTTGATTGACCAGTTTTGAAACACCGTTTTTTTTTTTTTTTTTTGGCTTTCTCCTTTTTTTATTATTGTTATTATTATACTTTAAGTTTTAGGGTACATGTGCACAATGTGCAGGTTCATCACATATGTATCCATGTGCCGTTTTGGTGTGCTGCACCCATTAACTTGCCATTTAGCGTTAGGTATATGTCCTAATTCTGTCCCTTCCCCCTCCCCCCACCCCACAACAGTCCCTGGAGTGTGATGTTTCCCTTCCTTTGTCCATGTGTTCTCATTGTTCAATTCCCACCTATGAGTGAGAACATGTGTTGTTTGGTTTTTTGTCCTTTCGTATTCCCATTGAAAACTGGCAAAAGACAGGGATGCCCACTCTCACCACTCCTATTCAACATAGTGTTGGAAGTTCTGGCCAGGGCAATCAGGTAGGAGAAGTGAATAAAGGGCATTCAATTAGGAAAAGAGGAAGTCAAATTGTCCCTGTTTGCAGATGACATGATTGTATAATTAGAAAACCCCATTGTCTCAGCCGAAAATCTGCTTAAGCTGATAAGCAACTTCAGCAAAGTCTCAGGATACAAAATCAATGTACAAAAATCACAAGCATTCTTGTACACCAATAGCAGACACACAGAGAGCCAAATCATGAGTGAACTCCCATTCACAATTGCTTCAAAGAGAATAAAATAAATAGGAATCTAACTTACAAAGGACATGAAGGACCTCTTCAAGGAGAACTAGAAACCACTGCTTAATGAAATAAAAGAGAATACAAACAAGTGGAAGAACATTCCATGCTCATGGGTTGGAAGAATCAATATCGTGAAAATGGCCATACTGCCAAAGGTAATTTATAGACTCAATGCCATCCCCATCAAGCTACCAATGACTTTCCTCAGAGAATTGGAAAAAAACGACTTTAAAGTTCATATGGAACCAAAAAAGAGCCCACATCGCCAAGTCAATCCCAAGCCAAAACAACAAAGCTGGAGGGATCACGCTACCTGACTTCAAACTATACTACAAGGCTACAGTAACCAAAACAGCATTGTTCTGGTACAAAAACAGAGACATAGATCAATGGAACAGAACAGAGACCTCAGGAATCATGCCGCATATCTACAACTATCAGATCTTTGACAAACCTGACAAAAACAAGCAATGGGAAAAGGATTCCCTATTTAATAAATGGTGCTGGGAAAACTGGCTAGCCATATGTAGAAAACTGAAACTGGAAACATTCTTGTTTTAGAATCTGCAAGTGGACATTTGGAGGGCTTTGAGACATATTGTGGAAAAGGAAATATCTTTACATAATAGCTACAGAGAAACATTCTGACAAACATCTTTGTGATGTGTGCATTCATCTCACAGAGTTGAACCTTTCTTTTGATTGAGCAGTTTGGAAACACTCTTTTTGTAGAATCTACAACTGGACATTTGGAGCGCTTTGTGGTCAATGGTGGAAAAGGAAATATCTTCACATAAAAACTAGACAGAAGCAATCTGAGAAACTTCTTTTTGATGTGTGCATACATCTCACAGAGTTAAACATTTCTTGTGATGGAGCACTTTTGAAACTCTCTTTTTGTAGAATCAGCAACTGGACATTTTGAGCTCTTTGAGGCCTATGGTGGAAAAGGAAACATCTTCACATAAAAACTAGACGGAAGAATTCTCAGAAATTTCTTTGTGATGTGTGAGTTCATCTCACAGAGTGGAACCTTTCTTTTGATTGAGCAGTTTGGAAACACTCTTTTTGTAGAATCTGCAAGTGGACATTTGGAGAACTTTGTGGCCTATAGTGGAAAAGGAAATATCTTCACATAAAAACTAGACAGAAGAATTCTGAGAAACTTCTTTGTGATGTGTGCATTCATCTCATAGCGTTGAGCATTTCTTCTGATTGAGCAGCTTTGAAACACTCTTTTTGTAGAATCTGCATGTGGACATTTGGAGCGCTTTGAGGCCTATAGTGGAAAAGGAAATATCTTCATATAAAAACTATACAGAAACATTCTGACAAACTTCTTAGTGATGTGTGCATTCATCTCATAGAGTTGAACCTTTCTGTTCATTGAGCAGTTTTGAAAAACTCTTTTTGTGGAATGTGCAATTGTACATTTGAAGCGATTTGAGGCCTATGGTTGAAAAGGAAATATGTTCACATAAAAACTAGACAGAAGCATTCTGACCAATTACTTTGTGATGTGTGCATTCATCTAACAGAGTTGAACCTTTCTTTTGATTGAGTAGTTTGGAAATTCTCTTTTTGTAGGATCTGCAAGAGCACATTAGGAGTGCTTTGGGGCCTAAGGCGGAAAAGGTAATATCTTCACTTAAGAAGTAGACAGAAGCATTCTGATTAACTTCTTTGTGATGTGTGCATTCATCTCACAGAGTTGAACCTTTCTTTTGATTGAGTAGCTTAGAAACTCTCTTTTTGTAGAATCTGCAAGTGGACATTTGGAGCGCATTGAGGCCTATGGTGGAAAAGGAAATATCTTCATTTAAGAAGTAGACGGAAGCATTCTGTGAAACTGCTTTGTGATGTGTGCATTCCTCTCACAGAGCTGAAACTTTATTTTAATTGAGCAGTTTTGAAAAACTCTTTTTCTAGAAATTGCAAGTGGACATTTGGATTGCTTTGCAGCTGATGGTGGAAAAGGAAATATCTTCACATACAAACTAGACAAAAGCATTCTGACAAGCTTATTTGTGATGGGTGCATTCATCTCAAAGAGTTGAACCTTACTTTCAATTGAGCAGTTTTGAAACACTCCTTTTGTAGAATCTGCAAGTGGATATTTGGAGAGCTTTGAGGCCTGTGGTGGAAAAGGAAATATCTTCACACAAAACTAGACAGAAGCATTCTGAGAAACTTATATGTAATATATGCATTCATCTCACAGAGTTTCAACTTTCTTTTGATTGAGCAACTTTGAAACACTCTTTTTGTAGTATCTGCAAGTGGACATTTTTGGCGCTTTGAGGCAATGGTGGAAAAGGAAATAGCTTCACATAAAAACTATACAGAAACATTCTGAAAAACTTCACTGAGATGTGTGGATTCATCTCACAGAGTTGAACCTTTCTTTTGATTGAACAGTTTTGAAGGACTCTTTTTGTAGAATCTGAATTTGGACATTTGGTGCGCTTTGCGGCCTATGGTAGAAAAGGAAATATCTTCACATAAAAACTAGACAGAAGCATTCTGACAAACTTCTTTGTGATTTGTGCATTCATCTCAACAGAGTTGAACCTTTCTTTTGATTGAGCGGTTTTGAAACACTCTTTTTGTAGAATCTGCATGTGGACATTTGGAGCTCTTTGAGGCCTATGGTGGAAAACGAAATACCTTCACATAAAAACTATACAGAAACATTCTGATAAACTTGTTTGTTATGTGTGCATTCTTCTCACAGATTTGAACCTTTCTTTCCATTGAGCAGTTTTGAAAAACTCTTTTTGTGGAATCTGCAATTGTACATTTGAAGCGCTTTGAAGCCTATGGCTTAAAAGGAAATATGTTCACATAAAAACTAGACAGAATCATTCATACAAAATCCTTTGTGTTGTGTGCATTCATCTCACTGGGTTGAACATTTCTTTTGATTGAGCAGGTTTAAACACTCTTTTTGTAGAATCTGCAAGTGGACATTAGGAGCCCTTTGAGTCCTGTGGTGGAATAGGAAAATCTTCATTTAAGAACTAGACAGAAGCATTCTGAGAAACTTTGTGATGTGTGCGTTCATCTCACAGAGTTGAAACTTTCTTTTCATTGAGCAGTTTTGAAACAATCTTTTTGTAGAATCTGCAAGTAGACATTTGGAGCGCTTTGCGGCCTATGGTGGAAAAGGAAACATCTATACATGAAAACTAGACAGAAGCATTCTGACAAACTTCTTTGTGATGTGTGCTTTCATATCACAGAGTTGAACATTTCTTTTGCTTGAGCAGTTTGGAAACACTCTTTTCATAGAACCCGCATGTGGACATTTGAGTGCTTTGAGGCCTACGGTGGAAAAGGAAACATCTTCATATGAAAACTAGACAGAAGCATTCTGACAGACTTTTTTTGATGTGAGAATTCACCTCACAGAGTTGAACCCTACCTTCGATTGAGCAGTTTTGAAACACTTTTTGTAGGATTTGCAATTGGACATTTGGAGCGCTTTGAGGACTATGGTGGAAAAGGAAATATCTGCACATAAACACTAGACAGAATTATTCTGAGAATATTATTTGTGATGTGTGCATTCATCTCACAGAGGTGAACCTTTCTTTTGATTGAGCAGTTTTGAAACACTATTTTTGTGGGATCTGTAAGTGGACATTTGGAGCGTTTTGACGCCTATGCTGGAAAAGGAAATATCTTCACATAAAAACTGGACAGAAGCATTCTGAGAAATTTCTTTGTGATGTGAGCATTCATCTCACAGAGTTGAAGCTTTCTTTTGATTGAGCAGCTTTGAAACACTCTTTTTGTAGAATCTGCATGTGGAAATTTGGAGCGTTTTGAGGCCTATTGTTGAAAAGGTAATATCTTCACATAATAACTAGACCCAAGCATTCTGAGAATCTTCTTTGTGATATGTGCATTTATCTCACAGCATTGAAATTTTCTTTTGATAGAGTGGTTTGGAAACTCTTTTTGTAGAATCTGCAAGGGGACATTTGGAGAGCTTTGAGTCCTGTGGTGGAAAAGGAAATATCTACACTTAAGAACCTGACAGAAGAATTCTGAGAAACTTCTTTGTGAAATGTGCATTCATCTCACAGAGTTGAACCTTTCTTTTGATTGAGCAGTTTTGAAACACTCTTTCTGCAGGATCTGCAAGTGGACATTTGCAGCCCTTTGGGGCCTATGGTGGAAAAGGAAATATCTTCATATAAAGACTAGACAGAAGCATTCTGGCAAATTTCTTTGTGATAAGTGCATTCATCTCACTTAGGTGAACCTTTTTTTGATTGAGTAGTTTGGAAACTCTCTTTTTGTGGAATCCGGAAGTGGACATTTGGAGTGCTTTGGGACCAATGGTGGAAAAGGAAATATCTTCACTTAAGGACTAGACGGAAGTATTCTCAGAAACTTCTTTGTGATGTGTGCATTCATCTCACAGAGTTAAACCGTTATTTTGATGGAGCAGTTTGGAAAAACTTTTTTTGTACGATCTGGATGTTTACATTTGGAGCGTTTTGAGGCCTATGGTGTAAAAGGAAATATCTTCAAATAAAAACTAGACAGAAGCATTCTGAGAAACTTCTTTGTGATGGGTGCATTCATCTCACAGAGTTGAACATTTCTTTTGATTCAGCAGCTTTGAAACACTCTTTTTGTAGAATATGCAAGAGGACATTTGGAGTGCTTTGAGGCCAATGGTGGAAAAGGAAATATCTTCACATAAAAACTAGACAGAAGCATTCTGAGAAACTTCTTTGTGATGTGTGCATTTATCTCAGAGTGTTGAACCTTTCTTTTGATTGAGCAGCTTTGAAACACTCTTTTTTTAGAATCTGCATGTGCAGATTTGGAGCGCTTTGAGGCCAATGGTGGAAAAGGAAATATCTTCACATAAAAACGATTCAGAAATATTCTGAGAAACTTCTTCCTGATGTGTGCATTCATGTCACAGAGTTGAACCTTTATTTCATTGAGCAGTTTTTATTTATTTATTTATTATTATTATACTTTAAGTTTTAGGGTACACGAGCACAATATGCAGGTTAGTTACATATGCATACATGTGCCATGCTGGTGGACTGCACCCACTAACTCGTCATCTAGCATTAGGTATATCTCCCAATGCTATCCCTCCCCCCTCCCCCCATCCCACAACAGTCCCCAGAGTGTGATGTTCCCCTTCCTGTGTCCATGTGTTCTTATTGTTCAATTCCCACCTATGAGTAAGAATATGCAGTGTTTGGTTTTTTGTTCTTGCGATAGTTTGCTGAGAATTATGATTTCCAATTTCATCCATGTCCCTACAAAGGACATGAACTCATCATTTTTTATGGCTGCATAGTATTCCATGGTGTATATGTGCCACATTTTCTGAATCCAGTCTATCATTGTTGGACATTTGGGTTGGTTCCGAGTCTTTGCTATTGTGAATAATGCCACAATGAACATACGTGTGCATGTGTCTTTATAGCAGCATGATTTATAGTCCTTTGGGTATATACCCAGTAATGGGATGGCTGGGTCAAATGGTATTTCTAGTTCTAGATCCCTGAGGAATTGCCACACTGACTTCCACAGTGGTTGAACTAGTTTACAGTCCCACCAACAGTGTAAAAGTGTTCCTATTTCTCCACATCCTCTCCAGCACTTGTTGTTTCCTGACTTTTTAATGATTGCTATTCTAACTGGTGTGAGATGGTATCTCATTGTGGTTTTGATTTGCATTTCTCTGATGGCCAGTGATGGTGAGCATTTTTTCATGTGTTTTTTGGCTGCATAAATGTCTTCTTTTGAGAAATGTCTGTTCATATCCTTAAAAATCAATGTACTAACATCACAAGCATTCTTATACACCAGCAACAGACAAACAGAGAGCCAAATCATGAGTGAACTCCCATTCACAATTGCTTCAAAGAGAATAAAATACCTAGGAATCCAACTTACAAGGGATGTGAAGGACCTCTTCAAGGAGAACTACAAACCACTGCTCAAGGAAATAAAAGAGGATACAAACAAATGGAAGAACATTCCATGCTCATGGGTAGGAAGAATCAATATCGTGAAAATGGCCATACTGCCCAAGGTAATTTACACATTCAATGCCATCCCCATCAAGCTACCAATGACTTTCTTCACAGAATTGGAAAAAACTACTTTAAAGTTCATATGGAACCAAAAAAAGAGCCCGCATCGCCAAGTCAATCCTCAGCCAAAAGAACAAAGCTGGAGGCATCACACTACCTGACTTCAAACTATACTAGAAGGCTACAGTAACCAAAACAGCATGGTACTGGTACCAAAACAGAGATATAGATCAATGGAACAGAACAGAGCCCTCAGAAATAATGCCACATATCTACAACTATCTGATCTTTGACAAACCTGAGAAAAACAAGCAATGGGGAAAGGATTCCCTATTTAATAAATGGTTCTGAGAAAACTGGCTAGCCATATGTAGAAAGCTGAAACTGGATCCCTTCCTTACACCTTACACAAAAATCAATTCAAGATGGATTAAAGACCTAAACTTTCGACCTAAAAGCATAAAAACCCTAGAAGAAAACCTAATCATTACCATTCAGAACATAGGCATGGGCAAGGACTTCATGTCTAAAACACCAAAAGCAATGGCAACAAAAGCCAACATTGAAAATAGGATCTAATTAAACTAAAGAGCTTCTGCACAGCAAAAGAAACTATCATCAGAGTGAACAGGCAACCTACAAAATGGGAGAAAAGTTTCACAAGCTACTCATCTGACAAAGGGCTAATATCCAGAATCTACAATGAACTCAAACAAATTTACAAGAAAAGAACAAACAACCCCATCAAAAAGTGGGTGAAGGACATGAACAGACATTGAGCAGTTTTGAAAAACTCTTTTTGTAATGTCTGCAAGTGGACATTTGGAGCGCTTTTTGGCCTATGGTGGAAAAGGAAATATCTTCATTTAAGAACTAGATGGAAGCATTCTGTGAAACTGCTTTGTGATGTGCGCATTCCTCTCACAGAGCTGAAACTTTATTTTAATTGAGCAGTTTTGAGAACTCTCATTTTGTAGAATCTGCAAGTGGACATTTGGAGCACTTTGTGGCCTATGGTGGAAAAGGAAATATCTTCACATTAAAACTAGGCAGAAGCATTCTGACAAGCTTATTTGTCATTTATCTCACGGAGTTGCCATTTATCTCATGGAGTTGAACTTAACTTTCGATAGAGCAGTTTTGAAACACTCTTTTTGTAGAATCTGCAAGTGAACATTTGGAGAGCTTTGAGGCCTGTGGTGGAAAAGGAATTGTCTTCACACAAAACTAGACAGAAGCAATCTGACAAAGTTTTTGTGATGTGTGCATTCATCTCACAGACTGGAACCTTAATTTCGATTGAGCAGTTTTGAAACACTCCTTTTGTAGAATCTGTAAGTGGACATTTGGAGTGCTTTGATGCCTATGGTGGAAAACGAAATATCTTCACATAATAACTAGACAGAAGCATTCTGAGAAACTTCTATGTGATGTGTGCATTCATCTCATAGAGTTGAAACTTTCTTTTGATTGAGCCACTTTGAAACACTCTTTCTATAGTATCTGCAAGTGGACATTTTTGGCGCTTTGAGGCAATGGTGGAAAATGTAATATCTTCACATAAAAACTAGACAGAAGAATTCTGAGAAACTTCTTTGAGATGTTACAGAGTTGAACCTTTCTTTTGATTGAGCAGTTTGGAAACACACTTTTTGAAGAATCTTCAGGTGGACAATTGGAGCACTTAGTGGCCTATGGTAGAAAAGGAAATATGTTCACGTAAAATCTAGACAGAAGCAATCGGACAAGAGCAACTTTGAAACACTCTTTCTGTAGTATCTGCAAGTGGACATTTTTGGCGCTTTGAGGCAATGGTGGAAAAAGAAATATCTTCACACAAGAACTATACAGAAACATTCTGAAAAACTTCACTGAGATATGTGGATTCATCTCACAGAGTAGAATCTTTCTTTTGATTGAGCAGTTTTGAAAGACTCTATTTGTAGAATCTGAATTTGGACATTTGGTGCGCTTTGCGGCCCATGGTGGAAAAGGAAATATCTTCACATAAAAACTAGACAGAAGCATTCTGACAAACTTCTTTGTGACTTGCGCATTCATGTCACAGAGTTGAACCTTTCTTTTGAATGAGCAGCTTTGAAACACTCTTTTTGTAGAATCTGCATGTGGACATTTGGAGCTCTTCGAGGCCTATGGTGGAAAAGTAAATACCTTAACATAAAAACTATACAGAAATATGCTGACAAACTTCTTTGTTATGTGTACATTCTTCACACAGATTAGAACCTTTCTTTTCATTGAGCAGTTTTGAAAAACTCTTTTTGTGGAATCTGCAAGTGTACATTTGAAGCGCTTTGAGGCCTATGGTTTAAAAGGAAATATGTCCACATAAAAACTAGACAGAATCATTCATAGAAAATCCTTTGTGTTGTGGGCATTCATCTCACTGGGTTGAACATTTCTTTTGATTGAGCAGGTTTAAACACTCTTTTTGTAGAATCTGCAAGTGAACATTGGGAGCCCTTTGAGTCCTATGGTGGAATAGGAAATATCTTCATTTTAGAACTAGACAGAAGCATTCTGAGAAATATCTTTGTGATGTGTGCATTCACCTCACAGAGATAAACATTTCTTTTGATTGAGCAGTTTTGAAACTGTCTTTTTGTAGAATCTGCAAGTGGACATTTGGAGCGCTTTGAGGCCTATGGTGGAAAAGGAAATATCTTCACATAAAAACTACATAGAAGCATTCTGAGAAACATTTTGTGATGTGCACATTCATCACCCAGAGTGGAATCTTTCTTTTGAAGGACCAGTTTTGAAATACTCTGTTTGTAGAATCTTCAAGTAGACATTTCGAGTGCCTTGAGGCCTATGGTTTAAAAGGAAATATCTTCACATAAAAACAAGACAGAAGAATTCTGAGAAAGTTCTTTGTGATATGTGCGTTCATCTCGCAGAATTTAGCCTTTCTTTTGATTGAGCAGTGTTGAAACCCTCTTTTTGTAGAATCTGCAAATGGTCATTTGGAGCACTTTGAAGCCTACGGTGGAAAAGGAATTTATCTTCACATAAAAACTAGAGAGAAGAATTCTGACAAACTTCTTTGTGATGTGTGCGTTCATCTCACAGAGTTGAAACTTTCTTTTGATTGAGCTGTTTGGAAACACTCTTTTTGTAGAGTCTGCAAGTGGACATTTGGAGCACTTTGTGGCCTATGATAGAAAAATAAATATCTTCACATAAAATTCAGACAGAGCCAATCTGAGAAACTACTTTGTGATGTGTGCATTCATTTCACAGAGTGAAAACTTTAGTTTGGTTGAGCAGTTTTGAAACTCTCTTTTTGTAGAATCTGCAAGTGGACATTTGGAGCGCTTTTAGGCCTATGGTGGAAAAGGAAATATCTTCACATAAATACTAGACAGAAGAATTCTGAGAAACTTCTTTGTGATGTGTGCATTAATCTCACAGAGTTGAACCTTCCTTTTGATTGAGCAGTTTGGAAGCACTCCTTTTGCAGAATCTGCAAGTGCAGATTTGGAGCGCTTTGTGGCCAGTGGTAGAAAAGGAAATACCTGCACATAAAATCTAGACAGAAGCAATATGAGAAAATTCTTTGTGATGTGTGCATTCATCTCAGAGACTTAAACATTTCTTTTGACGGAGCATTTTTTAAACTCTGTTTTTGTAGAATCCGGAAGTGTACATTTGGAGCGGTTTGAGGACAATGTGGAAAAGAAAGTATCTTCACATCAAAACCAGATTGAAGAATACTGAGAAACTTCTTTGTGATGTGTGCGTTCATCTCACAGAGTGGAACCTTTCTTTTGATTGAGCTGTTTGGAAACACTCCTTTGTAGAATCTGCAAGTGGACATTTGGAGCACTTTGTGGCCTATGGTAGAAAAGGAAATATCTTCACATAGAATTAGACAGAAGCAATCTGAGAAACTACTTTGTGATGTGCACATTCATTTCACAGAGTTAAACTTTTCTTTTGATTGAGCTGTCTTGAAACTCTATTTTGTAGAACCTGCAAGTGGACATTTGGAGCACTTTGAGGCCTATGGTAGTAAAAGAAACATCTTCACATAAAATCTAGACAAAAGCAATCTGAGAAACTTCTTTGTGATGTGTGATTTCATCTCACAGAGTTAAGACTTTTTTCTGATTGAGCAGTTTTGAAACTCTCTTTTTGTAGAATCTGCAAGTGAAAATTTGGGGCGCATTTAGGCCTATGGTGGAAAAGGAAATATCTTCCCATAAAAACTAGACAGAAGAATTCTGAGAAACTTCTTGGTGATATGTGCGTTCATCTCACAGAGTTGAAACTTCCTTTTGATTGAGCAGTTTGGAAACACTCTTTTTGTAAAATCTACAAGTGGACACTTGGAGCGCTTTGGGGCCTAAGGTAGAAAAGGAAATATCTTCACATAAAACCTAGACAGAAGCAATCTGAGAAACTTCTTTGTGATGTGTGCATTCATCTCACAGAGTTGAACCTTCCTTTTGATTGAGCAGTTTGGAATCACTCTTTGTGTAGAATGTGCAAGTGGACATTTGGAGCGCTTTGCGGACTATGGTAGAAAAGGGAATATCTTCACATTAAATCTAGACAGAAGCAATCTGAGAAATTTCTTTGTGACGTGTGCATTCGTCTCACAGAGTTAAACCTTCTTTTTGATAGAGCAGTATTGAAACTCTCTTTTTGTAGAATCTGCAAGTGGACATTTGGAGCGCTCTGTGGCCTATGTTAGAAAAGGAAATACCTTCACATAAAATCTAGACAGAAGCAATCAGAGAAACTTTTTTGTGATGTGTGCATTCATCTCACAGAGGTAAATATTTCCTTTGAGCAGTTGTGAAACTCTCATTATGTATAATCTGCAAGTGGACATTTGGAGTGCTTTGAGGCCTATGGTGGAAAAGGAAACATCTTGACATAAAAACTAGACAGAAGAATTCTGAGAAACTTCTGTGTTATATGTGCGTTTATCTCACAGAGTTGAAACTTTCTTTTGATTGAGCAGTTTGGAAACACTCTTTTTGTAGAATCTGCAAGTGGACATTTGGAGCGCATTGAGCCTTATGGTTGAAAAGGAAATATCTTCACATAAAATCTAGACAGAAGCATTATAAGAAACTTTTTGTGATGTGTGCATTCATTTCAAAGAGTTAAGCCTTTCTTCTGATTGAGCAGTTTTGAAACTCTCTTTTTGTAGGATCTGCAAGTGGACATTTGGAGCGCTTTGAGGCCTATGGTGGTAAAGGAAATATCTTCACATAAAAACTAGACAGAAGAATTCTGAGAAACTTCTTTGTGATGTGTGGGTTCATATCACACAGTTGAAACTTTCTTTTGATTGAGCAGTTTAAACACTGTTTTTGTAGAATCTGCAACTGGACATTTGTAGCGCTTTTCGTCCTATGTTGGAAAAGGAAACATCTTCACATAAAAAATATACAGAAGAATTCTGAGAAACTTCTTTGTGATGTGTATGTTCACGGCATAGAGTTGAAACTTTCTTTTGATTGAGCAGTTTGGAAACACTCTTTTGTAGAACCTGCAAGTGGAGATTTGCAGTGCTTTTTGGCCTGTGGTAGATAAGATAATATGTTCATATAAAATCTAGACAGAAGCAATCTGAGAAACATTTTGTGATGTGTGCATTCATCTCACAGAGTTAAACCTTTATTGTAATTGAGCAGTTTTGAAACTCTCTTTTTATAGAATCTGTAAGTGGACATTTGGAGCGCTTTGCAACCTATGCTGGAAAAGGAAATATCTTCACATTAAAACTAGATAGAAGAATTCTGAGAAACTTCTTGGTGATGTGTGCGTTCATCTCACAGAGTTAAACCTTATTTATGATTGAGCAGTTTGGAAACACAATTTTTGTAGAAACTGCAAGTTTACATTTGGAGAGCTTTGCGGGCTGTGCTAGAAAAGGAAATATCTTCACATAAAAAATAGACAGAAGAATTCTGACAGACTTCTTTGTGATGTTTGCGTTCATCTCACAGAGTGGAATCTCTCTTTTGATAGAGCAGTTTTGAAACTTTCTTTTTGTAGAATGTGCAAGTGGACATTTGGATCACTTTGTGGCCTATGTTGGAAAAGGAAATATCTTCACATAAAAACTAGATAGAAGAATTCTGAGAAACTTCTTTGTATTGCGTGTGAACAATCAATCAATTCTTTTGATTGAGCAGTTTGGAAACACTCTTTTTGTAGAATCTGCAAGGGACCATTTGGAGTACTGTGAAGCCTATGGTAGACAAGGAAATATCTTCACATAAATTCTAGACAGAAGCAATCTGAGAAACTTCTTTGTGTTGTCTGCATTCATCTCATAGAGTTAAACATTTCTTTTGATTGAGCACTTTTGAAACTATCTTTTTGTAGAATCTGCAAGTAGACATTCGGAGCACTTTGAGGCCTATGCTGGAAAAGGAAATATCTTCACATAAAAACTAGACAGAAGAATTCTGAGAAACTTCTTTGTGATGTGTGCACTCATATCACAGAGTTGGACCTTTCTTTTTATTGAGCAGTTTGGAAACACTGTTTTTGTAGAATCTGCAACTGGACATTTGGAGAGCTTTAAGGCCTATCTTTGAAAAGGAAATATCTTCACATAAAAACTAGACAGAAGAATTCTGAGAAATTTCTTTGTGAGATGTGCATTCATCTCACAGAGTAAAACATTTTATTGATTGAGCAGTTTTGGAACTCTCTTTTCATTGAATCTGCAAGTGGACATTTGGAGCGCTTTGCGGCCTCTGGTGGAAAAGGAAATACCTTCACATAAAAACTAGACAGAAGAATTCTGAGAAACTTCTTCGTGATGTATGCTTTCATGTTACAGAGTTGAAGCTTTCTTTTGATTGAGCAGTTTGGAAACATTCTTTTGTAGAATGTGTAAGTGGATATTTGGGGCACTTTGTGGCCTATGATAGAAAAGGAAATATCTTCACATAAAATCTAGACAGAAGAAATCTGAGAAACTTGTTTGTGATGTGTGCATTCATCTAACAGAGTTAAAACTTTCTCTTTATTGAGCAGTTTTGAAACTCTCTTTTTTTAGAATCTGCATGTGGACATTTGGAGCGCTTTGAGGCCTATGGTGGTAAAGGAAATATCTTCATATAAAAACTAGATAGAAGCATTCTGAGAAACCTCTTTGTGATGTGTGGGTTCATATCACAGAGTCGAAACTTTCTTTTGATTGACCAGTTCAGAAACACTCCTTTTGTATAATCTGCACGTGGATATTTGGAGTGCTTTGCGTCCTATGGTAGAAAAAGAAATTTCTTCACATAAAATGTAGACAGAAGCAATCTGAGAAACGTCTTTGTGATGAGCGCATTCATCTCACAGATTTAAACCTTTCTTTTGATTGAGCAGTTTTTAAACTACCTTTTTGTAGAATCTGCAAGTGGACATTTGGAGTGCTTTGAGGCCAATGTTGGAAAAGGATATATCTTCACATAAAAGCTACACAGAAGAATTCTGAGAAACTTCTTTGTGATGGGTGCATTCACCTCACAGAGTTGAAACTTCCTTTTGATTGAGCAGTTTGGAAACCCTCTTTTTGTGGAAACTGCAAGTGGATATTTGGAGGAATTTGTGGCCTATGCTAGAAAAGGAAATATCTTCACATAAAATCTAGACAGAAGCAATCTGAGAAACTTCTTTGTGATGTGTGCATGCATCTCACTGAGTTAAACCATTCTTTCAATTGAGCAGTTTTGAAACTCTCTTTTTTTAGAATCTGCAAGTAGACGTTTGGAGCTGTTTCAGGCCGTTGGCGGAAAAGGAAGTATCATCACATAAAAACTAGCCAGAAGATTTCTGAGAAACTTCTTTGTGATGTGTGCATTCATCCCACAGAGTTGAACTTTTTTTTTCATTAAGCAGTTTGGAAACACTCTTTTTGTAGAATCTGCATGTGGACATTTGGAGCACTTTGAGGCCTATGGTGGAAAAGGAAATATCTTCACATAAAACCTAGGCAGAAGCAATCTGAGAAACTCCTTTGTGATGTGTGCATTCATCTCACAGAGTTGAACCTTCCTTTTGATTGAGCAGTTTGGAATCACTCTTTTTGTAGAATGTGCAAGTGGACATTTGGAGCGCTTTGCGGACTATGGTAGAAAAGGAAATATCTTCACATTAAATCTAGACAGAAGCAATCTGAGAAATTTCTTTGGGATGTGTGCATTCGTCTCACAGAGTTAAACCTTCCTTTTGATAGAGCAGTATTGAAACTCTCTTTTTGTAGAATCTGCAAGTGGACATTTGGAGTGCTTTCAGGCCTACGGTGGAAAAGGAAATATCTTCACATAAAAACTAGACAGAAGAATTCGGACAAACTTCTTTGTGATGTGTGCATTCATCTCACAGAATTGAGCCTTTCTTTTGATTGAGCAATGTTAAAACCCTCTTTTTGTAGAATCTGCAAATTGTCATTTGGAGTGCTTTGAGGCCTATGGTGGAAAAGGAATTTATCTTCACATAAAAACTAAAGAGAATAATTCTGACAAACTTCTTTATGATGTGTGCGTTCATCTCACACAGTTGAAACTTTCTTTTGATTGAGCAGCTTGGAAAGACTCTTTTTGTAGAATCTGCAAGTGGACATTTAGGTGCTTTTTGGCCTATGGACGAAAACGAAATATCTTCATATAAAATCTAGACAGTAGCAATCTGAGAAACTTCTTTGTAATATGTGCATTCAACTCAGAGAGTTAAAACTTCAGTTTGATTGAGCAGTT
The DNA here is from genome assembly GCF_028858775.2 of Pan troglodytes. Taxonomy (NCBI): domain Eukaryota; kingdom Metazoa; phylum Chordata; class Mammalia; order Primates; family Hominidae; genus Pan; species Pan troglodytes. Next base: position 55,047,933 of record NC_072409.2, on the reverse strand, counting down.
TTGAAACTCTCTTTTTGTAGAATCTGCAAGTGGACATTTGGAGCGCTTTGAGGTCTATGGTAGAAAAGGAAATATCTTCACATAAAAACTAGACAGAAGAATTCTGACAAACTTCCTTGTGATGTGTGTGTTCATCTCACTGAGTTGAATCTTTACTTTGATTGAGTAGTTTGGAAACACTCTTTTTGTAGAATCTGCAAGTGGACATTTGGAGCACTTTTTGGCCTAAGGTAGAAAAGGAAATACCTTCACATAAAATCTAGACAGAAGCAATCTGAGAAACTTCTTTCTGATGTATGCATTTAGCTCACAGAGTTAAACCTTTCTTTTGATTGAGCAGTTTTGAGACTCTCTTTTTGTAGAATCTTCCAGTGGACATTTGGAGTGCTTTGAGGTGTACGGTGGAAAAGGAAATATCTTCACATAAAAACTAGACAGAAGAATTCTGACAGACTTCTTTGTGATGTTTGTGTTCATCTCACAGAGTAGAACCTTTTTGTAGAATCTGCAAGTGGACATTTGGAGTGCTTTGAGGCCTATGGTGGAAAAGGAAATATCTTCACATAAAATCTAACAGAAGCAATCTGAGAAACTTCATTGTGATATGTGCATTCATCTCAGAGAGTTGAACTTTTCTTTTGATGGAGTAGTTTTGAAACTCTCTTTTTGTAAAATCTGCAAGTGGACTTTTGCAGCGCTTTGAAGCCTATGGTGGAAATGGAAATATCTTCATATAAAATCTAGACCGAAGAATTCTGAGAAACTTCTTTTTGAAGTGTGTTTTCATCTCATTTGAACTTTCCTTATGATTGAGCAGTCTGGAAACACTCTTTTTGCAGAATCTGCAAGTGAACATTTGGTGTGTTTTGCAGCCTATGGTTCAAAAGGAAATATCTCCATATAAAATCTAGACAGAAGTAATCTGAGAAACTTCTTTCTGATGTGTGCATTGATCTCATAGAGTTTAACCTTTCTTTTGATTCAGCAGTTTTGAAACTCTCTTTTTGTAATATCTGCAAGTGGACATGTTGTGCACTTTGAGGCCTATGGTGGAATAGGAAATATCTTCACACAAAAAATAGATAGAAGCATTCTGTGAAACTTCTTTGTGATGTGTGCATTCATCTCCCAAGTTTGAACCTTTCTTTTGATGGACTAGTTTTGAAATACTCTTTTCGTGGAATCTGCAAGTGGACATTTTGAGCGCATTAAGGTCTATGGTGGAAAATGAAATGTCTTCACATAAAAACTAGGCAGAAGAATTTTGAGAAACTTCTTTGTTTTTTGTGCTTTCATCTCACAGAGTTGAACCTTTCTTTTATTTGAGCAGTTTGGAAACACTCTTTTTGAAGGGTCTGCAAGTGGACATTTGGAGTGCTTTGCGGCCTATGTTAGGAAAGGAAATATCTTCACATAAAATATAGACGGAAGCAACCTGTGAAGCTTCTTTGTGAAGTGTGCATTCATCTCACAGAGTTAAACCTTTCTTTTGATTGAGCAGTTTTGAAACTCTCTTTTTGAGGAATTTGCAAGGGGACATATGGAGCGTTTTGTGGCCTATGGTGGAAAAGCAAATACCGTCACAAAAAACTAGACAGAAGAATTCTGAGAAACTATTTTGTGATGTGTGCATTCATCTCACAGATTTGAACCTTTCTTTTAATTGAACAGTTTTGATACTCTGTTTTTGTAGTGTCTGCAAGTGAACATTTGGTACGCTCTTTGGCCTATGGTAGAAAATGAGGTATCTTCACATAATATCTAGACAGAAGCAATCTGAGAAACTTCTTTGTGATGCGTGCATTCATCTCACAGAGTTAAACCTTTCGTTTGATTGAGCCGTTTTGAAACTCTCTTTTTGTAGAATCTTCAAGTGGACATTTGGAGCACTTTGAGGCCTATGGTGAAAAAGGAAATAACTTCACATAAAAACTAGACAGAAGAATTCTGACAAACTTCTTTGAAATGAGTGCACTCGTCTCACAGAATTGAACCTTTCTTTTGATTGAGCAGTTTGAAAACACTTTTTTTTGTAGAATCGGCAAGTGGACATTTGTTCCGCTTTGTGACCTATGGTAGAAAATGATATATCTTCACATAAAATCTCGACAGACGCAATCTGAGAAACTTCTTTCTGATGCTTGCATTCATTTCACAAAGTTAAACTTTTCTTTTGCTTGAGAAGTTTTGAAACTATCTTTTTGTAGAATCTGCAAGTGGACATTCGGAAAGCTTTGAGGCGTATGGTGGAAAAGGAAATATCTTCACATTAAAAGTAGAAGAATTCCGACAAACTTCTTTGAGATGTGTGCATTCCTCTCTCAAAGTTGAACCTTTCTTTTGATTGAGCAGTTTGGAAGCACTCTTTTTGAAGAATCTGTAAGTAGACATTTGCAGCGCTTTGCAGCCTGTGGTAGAAAAGGAAATAACTTCACATAAAATCTAGACAGAAGCAATCTGAGAAACTTCTTTGTGATGTGTGCTTTCATCTAACAGAGTTAAACATTTCTTTTGACTGAGGAGTTTTGAAACTCTCTTTTAGTAGAATCTGCAAGTGCACATTTGGAGCACTTTTAGGCCTATGGTGGAAAAGAAACTATCTTCACATAAAAACTAGACAGAAGAATTCTGATAAACTTCTTTGTGATGCATGAGTTCATCTGACAGAGTTGAACCGTTCTTTCAATTGAGGAGTTTGGAAACACTCTTTTTTTAGAATCTGGAAGTGGACATTTGGAGTGCTTTGAGGCCTATGGTGGAAAAGGAAATATCTTCACATAAAATCTAACAGAAGCAATCTGAGAAACTTCATTGTGATGTGCGCATTCATCTCACAGAGTAGAATCATTCCTTTCATTGAGCACTTTTGAAACTCTCTTTTTGTAGAATCTGCAAGTGGATATTTGGTGTCCTTTGCAGCCTATTGTATAAAAGGAAATATCTTCACATAAAATCCAGACAGAAACAGTCTCAGAAACTTGTCTGTGATTTGTGCACTCATCTCACAGAGTTAAACCTTTATTTTGATTGAGCAGTTTTGAGACTCTCTTTTTGTAGAATCTGCAAGTGGACCTTTGGAGCGCTTTGAAGCCTATGGTGGAAAAGGAAATATCTTCACATAAAAACGAGACAGAAGAATTCTGAGAAACTTTTTTGTGATGCATGCATTCATCTCAGAGAATTGAACTTTTCTTTTGGTTGACCAGGTTGGAAACACCCTTTTTGTAGAATCTGCAAATGGACATTTTGTGCACTTTGTGTCCTATGGTAGAAAATGAAATATCTTCACATAAAATCTAGACAGAAGAAATCTGAGAAACTTCTTTTTGATGTGTGGATTCAACTCACAGAGTGAGAGCTTTCTTCTGATGGGGCAGTTTGGAAACTCTATTTTTGTAGAATCTCCAAGTGGATATTTGGAGCACTTTGAGACCTATGGTGGAAAAGCAAATATCTTCACATAAAAACTAAACAGAAGAATTCTGAGAAACTTCTTTGAGATGCGCGAGTTCATCTCACAGAGTTGAACCTTTCTTTTGACTGAGCAGTTTGGAAACACTCTTTTTGTAGAATCAGTTAGTGGACATTTGGTGTGCTTTGTGGCCTATGGTAGAAAATGAAATATCTTCACATAAAATCTAGACAGAAGCAACCTGAGAAACTTCTTCATGATGCGTGAACTCATCTCACAGAGTTAAACTTTTATGTTGATTGAGAAGTTTTGAAACTCTCTTTTTGTAGAATCTGCAAGTGGACATTTGGAGCACTTTGAGACCTATGGTGGAAAAGGAAATATCTTTACATAAAAACTAGACAGAATAATTCTGAGAAAATTCTTTGTGATGTGTGCGTTCATCTCACAGAGTGGAAACTTTCTTTTGTTTGAGCAGTTTGGAAACACTCTTTTTGTGGAATATACATGTGGACATTTGGAGTGCTTTGCGGCCTATGGCAGAAAAGGAATTATCCTCTCGTAAAATCTAGACAGAAGCAATCTGAGAAACTTCTTTCTGATGTTTGCATTCATCTCAGAGAGTTAAACCTTTCTTTTGATTGAGCAGCTTTGAAACTCTCTTTTTGTAGAATCTGCAAGTGGACATTTGGAGCGCTTTGAGGCGTATGGCGGAAAAGGAAATATCTTCACATTAAGGCTAGACAGAAGAATTCTGACAAACTTCTTCGAGATGCATGTGTTCATCTCACAGAGTTAAACCTTTCTTTTGATTGAGCAGTTTGGAAACGCTCTTTTTGTATCATCTGCAAGGGGACATTTGGAACGCTTTGCAGATTATGGTAGAAAAGGAAATAACTTCATATGAAATCTGGACAGAAGCAATCTGAGAAACTATTTTGTGATGTGTGCATTCATCTCACAGAGTTAAACCTTTCTTTTGATTGAGCAGTTTTGAAACCCTCGTTTTGTATAATCTGCAAGTGGACATTTGGAATGCTTTGAAGCCTATGGAGGAAAAGGAAATATCTTCATATAAAAACCAGACAAAAGAATTCTGAGAAACTTCTTTGTGATATGTGCGTTCATCTCACAGAGTTGAACTTTGTTTTGATTAAGCAGTTTGGAAACACTCTTTTAGTAGAATCTGCAAGTGGATATTTGGAGCGGTTTGTGGCTGATGGTAGAAAAGAAAATATCTTCACATAAAATGTAGACAGAAGCAATCTGAGAAACTACTTTGTGATGTGTACATTCATCTCATAGAGGTAAATCTTTCTTTTGATTGAGTCGTTTTGAAACTCTCTTTTTGAAGAATCTGCAAGTGGGCATCTAGAGCGCTTCAGGCCTATGGTGGAAAAGAAAATATCTGCATATAAAAACTAGACAGAAGAATTCTGAGAAACTCCTTTGTGATGTGTGCATTCATCTCGCAGAGTTGAACATTTATTTTGATAGAGCAGTTTGGAAACACACTTTTTGTAGATTCTGCAAGTTGACATTTGGAGCACGTTGTGGCCTATGGTAGAAAAGTAAATATCTTCACATAAAATCTAATAGAAGCAATCTGAGAAACGTCTTTTTGATGTGTGCATTCAACTCACAGAGTGAGAGCTTTCTTTTGATGGGGCGGTTTGGAAACTCTATTTTTGTAGAATCTGCAAGTGGACATTTTGAGCGCTTTGTGGCCTATGGTGGAAAAGGAAATATCTTCACATAAAAACGAGACAGAAAAATTCTGAGAAACTTTTTTGTGATGCGTGCATTCATCTCAGAGAATTGAACTTTTCTTTTGGTTGACCAGGTTGGAAACACCCTTTTTGTAGAATCTACAAGTGGACATTTTGAGCACTTTGCGGCCTTTGGTAGAAAATGAAATATCTTCACATAAAATCTAGACAGAAGCAATCTGAGAAACTTCTTTGCGATGTGTACGTTTATCTCCCAGAGTTGAACATTTCTATTCATGGAACAGTTTTGACATACGCTTTTTGTAGAATCTGCAAGTGGAGATTTCAAGTGCCTTGAGACCTATGGTGGAAAATGAAATATCTTCATATAAAAACTAGACAGAAAAATTCTGAGAAACGTCTTTGTGATATGTGGGTTCATCTCACAGAGTTGAAACTTTCTTTTGATTGAGCAGTTTGGAAACATGATTTTTGTAGAATCTGCAACTGGATATTTGGAGCGCTTTGTGGCCTATGGTAGAAAAGGAAATATCTTCACATAAAATCTAGACAAAAGCAATTTGAGAAACTTCTTTGTGATGTGTGCATTCATCTCACAGTGTTAAAACTTTCTTTTGATTGAGCATTTTTGAGACTCTCTTTTGTAGAATCTGCAAGTGGACATTTGGAGCCCTTTGAGGCCTGTGGTGGAAAAGGAAATATCTTCACATAAAAACTAGAGAAGAATTCTGAGAAACTTCTTTGTTATGTGTCCATTTATTTCACAGTGTTGAACCTTTCTTTTGATTGAGCTGTTTAGAAACACTCTTTTTGGAGAATCTGCAAGTGGACATTGGAACGCTTTGAGGCCTATGGTGGAAAAGGAAATATCTTCACATAAAAACTAGACAGAAGATTTCTGAGAAACTCCTTGTGATGCGTGCTTTCATCTCACAGAGTTGAACCTTTCTTTTGATTGAGCAGTTTGGAAACCCTCATTGTAGAATCTGCAAGTGGACACTTGGAGCACTTTGCGGCCTATGATAGAAAAGAAAATATCTTCACATAAAATCTAGACAGAAGCAATCGGAGAAACTACTTTGTGATGTGTGCATTCATCTCACAGAGTTAACCCTTTCTTTTGATTGAGCAACTTTGAAACTTTCTTATTGTAGTATCTGCAAGTGGACATTTGGATCACTTTGAGGCCTATGGTGGAAAACTTAATATCTTCATATAAAAACTAGAGAGAAGAATTCTGAGAAACTTCTTTCTGACGTGTGCGTTCATCTCATGGAGTTGAAGATTTCTTTTGATTGAGCAGTTTGGAAACACTCTTTTGTAGATTCTGCAAGTGGATATTTGGAGCGCTTTGCGGCCTGTGTTAGAAAAGGAAATATCTTCATATAAAATATAGACAGAAGCAACCTGAGAAACTTCTTTGTGATGCGTGCATTCATCTCACACAGTTAAACCTTTCTTTGAATGGACCAGTTTTGAAATACTCTTTTTGTATAATCTGCAAGTGGACATTTCGAGTGCCTTGAGGCCTATGGTGTAAAAGGAAATATCTTCACATAAAATCTAGACAGAACAATAACGTGAAATTTCTTTGTGTTGTGTGGTTTCATCTCACAGAGTTGAATCTTTCTTTTGATTGAGCAGTTTGCAAAACAAGCTTTTTGTACAATCTTCAAGTGGACATATGGAGTGCTTCGTGGCCTATGGTAGAAAAGGAAATAACTTCAAATAAAATCTAGACAGAAGAAATCTGAGAAACTTCTTTGTGATGTGTGCATTCATCTCACAGAGTTAAACCTTTCTACTGATTGAGGAATTTTGAAACTCTCTTTTTGTAGAATCTGCAAGTGGACATTTGGAGGAATTTGAGGCCTATGTTGGAAAAGGAAATATCTTCACAAAGAAAACGAGATAGAAACATTCTCAGAAACTTCTTTGTGATGCTTGCATTCATGTCCCAGAGTTGAAACTTTCTTTGATGGACAAGTTTTGAAATACTCTTTTGGTAGAATCTGCAAGTGGACATTTCGAGTGCCTTGAGGCCTATGGTGGAAAATGAAATATCTTCACATAAAAACCAGACAGAAGAATTCTGGGAAATTTCTTCATGAAGTGTGTGTTCATCTCACAGAGTTGAAACTTTCTTCTAATTGAGCAGTTTGGAAACACTCTTTTTGTAGAATCTTCAAGTGGACATTTGGAGTGCTTTGCAGCCTATGGTAGGAAAGGAAATATCTTCACATAAAATCTAGACAGAAGCAATCTGAGAAACATCTTTGTGATGTGTGCATTCATCTCACAGAGTAAAACCTTCTTTTTAATGGAGTAATTTTAAATCTCTCTTTTTGTACAAACTGCAAGTGCACATTTGGAGCGCTTTGAGGCCTGTGGTGGAAAAGGAAATATCTTCACATAAAAACTAGACGGAAGAATTCTGAGAAATTCCTTTGTGATGTGTGCATTCATCTCACAGAGTTGAATCTTACTTTTGATTGAGCGGTTTGGGAACACTCTTTTTGTAGACTCTGCAAGTGGACATTTGGAGCGCTTTGTGGGCTATGGTAGAAAAGGAAATATCTTCACATAAAATCTAGACAGAAGCAACCTGACAAACTTCTTTGTGATGTGTGCATTCATCTCACAGAGTTGAATCTTTCTTTTCATAGAGCAGTTTTGAAACTCTCTTTTGTAAAATCTGCAAGTGGACATTTGAAGTGCTTTGAGGCATATGGTGGTTAACAAAATATCTTTACATAATAACTGGACAAAAGCATTCTGAGAAACTTCTTTGTGATGTGTGTGTTCATCTCGCAGAGTTAAACATTTCTTTTGATTGAGCAGTTTTGAAACTCTCTTTTTGAAGAATCTTCAAGTGGACATTTGGCGGGCTTCACTGCCTGTGGTAGAAAAGGAAGTTTCTTCACATAAAATCTAGACAGCAGCTATCTGAGAAACTTCTTTGTGATGCCTGCGTTCATTTCACAGAATTGAACATTTCTTTTGACTGAGCAGTTTGGAAACACCCTTTTTTTAGAAGCTGCAATTGGACGTTTGAAGAGCTTTGTGGCCTATGGTAGAAAAGGAAATACCTTCACATAAAATCTAGGCAGAATCAGTCTGAGAAACATCTTTGTTATGTCTGAATTCATCTCAGAGAGTTAAACCTTTCTTTTGAATGAGCAGTTTTGAAACTCTCTTTTTGTAGAATCTGCAAGTGGACATTTGAAGTGCTTTGAGGCCGATAGTGGAAAAGGAAATATCTTCACATAAAAACTAGACAGAAGAATTCTGAGAAACTTCTTGGTGATGTGTGCGTTCATCTCACAGAGTTGAAACTTTCTTTTGATTGAGCAGTTCGGAAACACTCTTTTTCCAGAATCTGCAAGGGGACATTTGGAGTGCTTTGTGTCCTATGGTAGAAAAGGAAACATCTTTACATAATATCTAGACAGAAGCAGTCTGAGATACTTCTTTGTGATGTGTGCATTCATCTCACAGAGTTAAACGTTTCTTTTGATAGAGCAGTTTAGAAACTCTCTTTTTGTGGAATCTGCAAGCGGACATTTGGAGCGCTTTGAGGCCTACTGTGGAAAAGGTAATATCTTCAAATAAAAACTAGACAGAGAAATTCTGAAAAATTACGTTGTGACGTGTGCGTTCATCTCACAGAGTTAAACATTTCTTTTGATTCAGCAGTTTAGAAACACTCTTTTTGTAGAATCTGCAAGTGGACATTTGGGGCACTTTGTTGTCTATGGTAGAAAAGGAAACATCTTCACATTAAATCTAGATGAAGCAATCTGAGAAACTTCTTTGTGATGTATGCATTTATCTCACAGAGTTAAATTTTTCTTTTCATTGAGCAGTTTTGAAACTCTCTTTTTGGAGAATCTGCAAGTGGACATTTGGAGCACTTTGAGGACTATGGTGGAAAAGGAAATATCTTCACATAAAACTAGATAGAAGCATTACGAGAAACTTCTTTGTGATGTGTGCATTCATCTCCCAGAGTTGAATCTTTCTTTTGATGGACCAGCTTTGAATACTCTTTGTTGTAGAATCTGCAATTGGACATCTAAAGAGACTTGATGCCTACGGTGGAAAATGAAATATCTTCACATAAAAACTAGACAGAAGAATTCTGAGAAACTTCTTTGAGATGTGTGCCCTTATCTCACAGAATTAAGCCTTTCTTTTGATTGAGCAGTATTGAAACTATCTTTTTGTAGTATCTTCAAGTGGACATTTAGAGCGCTTTGAGGCCGATGGTTGAAAAGGAAGTATCTTCACATAAAAGCTAGACAGAAGCAATCTGAGGAACATCTTTGTGATGTGTGCATTCATCTTACACACTTAAACCTTTCTTTTGATTGAGCAGTTTTGAATCTCTCTTTTTGTAGAATCTGCAAGTGGACATTTGGAGCACTTTGAGGCCTACAGTAGAAAAGGAAATATCTTCACACAAAAATTAGACAGAAGAATTCTGGGAAACTTCTTTGTGATAGGTGCATTCATCTCACAGAGTTGAAACTTTCTTTTGATTGAGCAGTTTGGAAACACTCCTTTTGTAGAATCTGAAAGTGGACATTCAGAGTGCTTCATGGCCTATGGTAGAAAAGGAAATATCTTCACATAAAATCAAGACAGAAATAATCTGAGAAACTTCTTTGTGATGTATGCATTCATCTCACAGAGCTGAAAATTTCTTTTGAATGAGCAGTTTGGAAACACTTCTTTGTAGAGTCTGTAAGTGAACATTTGCAGCGCTTTGAGACCTATGGTAGAAAAGGAAATATCTTCACATAAAATCTAGACAGTAGCAATCTGAGAAACTTCTTTGTGATGTCTTCATTCATCTCACAGAGTTAAACCTTTCTTTTGATTGAGCAGTTTAGAAAGTCTGTATTTTTTTAGAATCTGCAAGTGAATATTTGGAGCGCTTTGAGGCCTATGGTGGAAAAGGAAATATCTTTACCTAAAAACTAGATAGAAGAATTCTGAGAAACTTCTTTGTGATGTGAGCATTGATCTCACAGAGTTGAAACTTTCTTTTGATTGAGCAGTTAGGAAACACTCTTTTTGTAGAATATGCAATGGACATTTGGAGCACTTTGCGGACAATGGTAGAAAAGGAAATATCTTCACATTAAAACTAGACAGGAGAATTCTGAGAAACAACTTTGTGATTTGTGCATTTATCTCCCAGAGTTGAAACTCTCTTTTGAAGGACTAGTTTTGAAATACTCTTTTTGTAGAATCAGCAGGTGGAATTTTGGAGCACTTTGAGGCCTATGGTGGAAAAGGAAATATCTTCAGAAAAAAACTAGAGAGAAGATTTCTGATAAACTTCTTTGTGATGTGTGCATTCATCTCACAGAGTTGAACTTTTCTTTTTATTTAGCAGTATGGAAACACTGTTTTTGTAGAATCTGACAGGGGACATTTGGAGCGCTTTGCCGCCTATAGCAGAAAAGGAAATATCTTCCCAAAAAAACTAGACAGAAGATTTCTGAGAAACTTCTTTGTGATGTGTGCATTCATCTCCCAGAGTTAGATCTTTCTTTTGATTGAGCAGTCTTGAAACTCTCTTTATGTAGAATCTGCAAGTGGACATTTCGGCAGTTTGGGGCCTATGTTGGAAAGGGAAATACCTTCACATAAAAATTAGAGAGAATAATTCTGAGAAACTTCTTTGTGATGTGTGCATTCATCTCACAGAGTTGAACCTTTCTTTTGATTGAGCAGTATGGAAACACTCTTTTTGTAGAATCTGCAAGTGGACATTTGGATCGCTTTGCTGCCAATGCTAGGAAAGGAAATACCTTCACATAAAATCTAGACAGAAGCAATCTGAGAAACTTCTTTGTGATGTGTGCATTCATCTCACAGTGTTGAACCTTTCTTTTGATTGAGCAGTTTTGAAACTCTCTTTTTGTAGCATCTTCAAGTGGACTTTTGGAGCACTTTGGGGCCTATGGTGGAAAAGGAAATATCTTCACATAAAAACTAGATAGAAGCATTCTTAGAAATTTCTTTGTGATGTGTGCATTCATCTCAAGAGTTGCACTTTTCTTTTGATGGATCAGTTTTGAAATACTCTTTTTGTAGAATCTGCAGGTGGTCATTTCAAGTGCCTTGAGGCCAATGGTGGAAAAAGAAATATCTGCACATAAAAACTAGATAGAAGCACTCTGAGAAACTTCTCTGTGATGTGTGCATTCATCTCACAAATTTGAAATTTTCTTTTGATGGACCAGTTTTGAAATGCCGTTTTTGTAGAATCTGGAAGTGGACATTTCGAGTGCCTTGAGGCCTATGCTGGAAAATGAAATAACTTCACATAAAAACTAGATAGAAGAATTTTGAGCAACTTCTTTCTGATGTGTGCATTCATCTCACAAAACTGAAACTATCTTTTGATTGAGCATTATGAAAACACTTTTTGTAGAATCTGCAAATGGACATTTGGAGTGCTTTGTGGCCTATGGCAGGAAAGGAAATATCTTCACATAAAATCTAGACAGAAGCAATCTCAGAAACTTCTTTGTGATGTGTGCATTCACCTCAAAGAGTTACACCTTTCTTTTGATTGAGGAGTTTTGAAACTCTCTTTTTGGAGAATCTGTAAGTGGACATTTGCAGCACTTTGAGGCCTACGGTGGAAAAGGAAATATCTTCACATAAAAAGTAGACGGGAGAATTCTGAGAAACTTCTTTGTGATGTGTGCGTTCATCTCACAGAGTTGAACCTTTCTTTTGATTGAGCAGTTAGGAAACACTCTTTTTGTAGAATCTGCAAGTGGACATTTGGAGCGCTTAGCGGCCTATGGTGGAAAAGGAAATATGTTCACATAATAACTAGACAGAAGAATTCTGAGAAACTTCTTTGTGATGCACGTGTTCATCTCACCGAATTGAACCTTTGTTTTGATTGAGCAGTTTGGAAACAATCTTTTTGTAGAATCTGCAAGGGGACATTTTGAGCACTTTGCGGCCTTTGGTAGAAAAGGAAATATCTTCACATAAAATCTAGACAGAAGCAATTTGAGAAACTTCTTTGTGTTTTGTGCATTCATCTCACAGAGTTAAACCTTTCTTTTGATTGATCAGTTTTCAAACTCTCTTTTTGTAGAATGTGGTAGTGGAAATTTGGAGCACTTAGAGGCTTATGGTGGAAAAGGAAATAGCTCCACATAAAAACTAGACAAGAATTCTGAGAAACTTCTTCATGATGTGTGTGTTTATCTCACAGATTTGAACCTTTCTTTTGCTTCAGCAGTTTAGAAACACTCTTTTTGTAGAATCTTCAAATGGACATTTGGAACACTTTGCGGCCAATGGTAGAAAAGGAAATATCTTCACATAAAATCTAGTCAGAAGCAATCTAAGAAACTTCTTTGTGATGTGTGCGTTCATCTCACAGAGTTAAAACTTTCTTTTGACTGAGAAGTTTTGAAACTCTCTTTTTGTAGAATCCGCAAGTGGACATTTGTAGCGCTTTTGGGCTTATAGTGGAAAAGGAAATATCTTCACAGAAAAACTAGACAGAAGCATTCTGAGAAACTTCTTTGTGATGTGTGCCTTCATCTCAAAGAGTTGAAACTTTCTTTTGATACAGCAGTTTGGAAACACTCTTTTTGGAGATTCTGCAAGTGGACATTTGCAGCGCTATGCCGACTATGGTAGAAAAGGTAATATCTTCACAAAAAATCTAGACAGAAGGAATCTGAGAAACTTCTTTGGCATGTGTGCATTCATCTCACAGATTTCAACCTTTCTTTTGACTGAGCAGTTTTGAAACACTCTTTTTGTAGAATTTGCAAGTGGACATTTGGATCGTTTTGAGGCCTCTGGTGGAAAAGGAAATATCTTCACATAAAAGCTTGACAGAAGAATTCTGAGAATCTCCTTTGTGATGTATGCATTTATATCACAAAGTTGAACCTTCCTTTTGATTGAGCAGTTTAGAAACATTCTTTTTGTAGAATCTGCAAGTGGACTCTTGGAGTGCTTTGTTGCCTATGGTAGAAAAGGAAATATCTTCACATAAAATCTAGACAGAAGCAATCTGAGAAACTTCTTTCTGATGTTTGCATTCATCTCAGAGAGTTAAACCTTTCTTTTGATTGAGCAGTTTTGAAACTCTCTTTTTGTAGAATCTGCAAGTGGACATTTTGAGTGCTTTGAGGCCTACAGTGGGAAAGGAAATATCTTCACATAAAAACTAGACAGAAGAATTCTGAGAAACTTCTTTGTGATGTGTGCGTTCTTCTCACAGAGTTAAAACTTCCTTTTGATTGAGCAGTTTGCAACACTCTTTTTGTAGTATCTGCAAGTGGACTATTGGAGTGCTTTGTTGCCTATGTTATAAAAGGAAATATCTTCACATAAAATCTAGACAGAACCAATGTGAGAAACCTCTTTGTGATGTGTGCATTCATCTCACAGAGTTAAAGCATTCTTTTGATTGAGCAGTTTTGAAACTCTTTTTTTGTAGAATCTGCAAGTGAACATTTGGAGTGCTTTGAGGCCTATGGTGGAAAAGGAAATATCTTCACATAAAAACTAGACAGAAGAATTCTGAGAAACTTCTTTGTGATGTGTGCGTTCATCTCACAGAGTTGAACCTTTCTTTTGATTAAGAATTATGGAAGCACTATTTTTGTAGATTCTGTAAGTGGGCATTTGAAGCACTTTGCAGCCTAAGTTAGAAAAGGAAATATCCTCACATAAAATCTAGACAGAAGCAATGTGAGAAACTTCCTTGGGATGTGTGCATTCATCTCACAGGGTTAACTCTTACTTTTGATTGAGCAGTTTTGAAACTCTCTTTTTGTTGAATGTGGAAGTGGACATTTGGAGCCCTTTGAGGCCTGTGGAGGAAAAGGAAATATTTTCACATCAAAACTACACAGAAGAATTCGGAGAAGCTTCTTTGTGATGCATGGGTTTATCTCACAGAGTTGAACCTTCCTTATGATTAAGCAGTTTGGAAACACTCTTTTTGTGGAATCTGCAAGTGGACATTTGGAGCGCTTTGCAGCCTATGTTAGAAAAGGAAATATATTCCCATAAAATCTAGATAGAATGAATCTGAGAAACTTCTTTGTGATGCATGCATTCATCTCACAGAGTTAAAACTTTCTTTTGGTTGAGCTGTCTTGAAACTCTCTTATTGTAAAATCTGCAAGTGGATATTTGGAGCGCTTTGAGGCCTATGGTGGAAAAGTAAATATTTTCACATAGAAACTAGACAGAAAAATTCTGAGAAACTTCTTTGTGATGTGTGCTTACATCTCACAGAGTTGAACCTTTCTTTTGATTGAGCAGTTTGGGAGCACTCTTTTTGTAGAATCTGCAAGCGGACATTTGGAGCGCTTTGTGACCTCTGGTAGAAAAGGAAATATCTTCACAGAAAATCTAGATAAAAGCAGTTTGACAAACTTCTTTATGATGTGTGCATTCATCTCACAGAGTTAAACATTTCTTTTGATTAAGCAGTTTTGAAATTCTCTTTTTGTAGAATGTGCAAGTGTACATTTGGAGGGCTTTGAGGCCTATGGTGGAAAAGGAAACATCTTCAGATAAAAACTAGACAGAATAATTCTGAGAAACTTCTTTGTGATGTGTGCATTCATCTCACAGAGTTGAACCTTTCTTTTGATTAAGCAGTTTGGAATCACTCTTTTTGTAGAATGTGCAAGTGGACATTTGGAACACTTTGCGGCCTATGTTAGAAAAGGATATATATTAAAATAAAATCTAGACAGAAGCAATCTGAGAAACTTCTTTGTGATGTCTGCACGCATCTCACAGAGTTAAAACTTTCTTTTGATGGAGCTGTCTTGAAACTCCCTTTTTGTAAAATCTGCAAGTGGACATTTGGAGCGCTATGAGGCCTATGATGGAAAAGGAAATATCTTCACATAAAAACTAGACAGCAGAATTCTGAGAAACTACTTTGTGATGTGTGTGTTCATATCACAGAGTTGAACTTTACTTTTGATTGAGCAGTTCGGAAAGGCTCTTTTTGTAGAATTTGCAACTGGATATTTGGAGAGCTTTGTGGCCTATGGTAGAAAAGAAAATATCTTCACATAAAATCTAGATAAAAGCAATTTGACAAACTTCTTTGTGGTGTGTGCATTCATCTCACAGAGTAAACCTTTCTTTTGACTGAGCACTTTGGAAACTCTCTTTTTGTAGAATCTGCAAATGGACATTTTGAAGGCTTTGAGGCCTATGGTGGAAAAGGAATTATCTTCACATAAAAACTAGACAGAAGAATTCTGACAAACTTCTTTGTGATGTGTGCATTCAGCTCACGAAGTTGAACATTTCTTTTGATGGAGCAGTTTGGAAACACTCTTTTTGAAGAATCTGCAAGTGGGCCTTTGGAGCTCTTTGCAGCCTATGGTGGAAAAGGAAATATCTTCACATAAGATGTAGACAGAAGTAATCTGAAAACCTTCTTTATGATGTGTGCATTCATCTCACAGAGTTAAACATTTCTTTTGATTGAGCAGTCTTGAAACTCTCTTTTTGTAGAATCTACAAGTGGACATTTGGAGTGCTTTGAGGCCTATGGTGGAAAAGGAAATATCTTCACATAAAAAATAGATAGAAGTATTTTTAGAAACATCTTTGTGATGTGTGCATTCATCTAATGGATTGAAACCTTCCTTTTGATAGAGCAGTTTTAAAACTCCCTTTTTGTATAATCTCTAAGTGAACATTTGAAGGGCGTTCAGGCCTATGGTGAAAAATGAAATATCTTCACATAAAAAGTACATAGAAGGATTCTGAGAAACTACTTTGTGATGTGTGCATTCAACCCCCAGATTTGAACATTCCTTTGAAGGACCAGTTTTGAAATACTCTTTTTGTAGAATCTGCAAGTGGACCTTTCGAGTGCCTTCAAGTCTACGGTACAAAAGGAAGTATCTTCACATAAAAACTAGAAAGAAGAATTCTGAGAAAGTTGTTTATGATGTGTGCATTCATCTAGAAAGTTGAACATTTCTTTGAATGAGCAGTTTGGAAACACTCTTTTGGTAGAATCTGCAAGTGGACATTTGGAGCGCTCTGAGGCCTATGTTACAACAGGAAATATCTTCACATAAATTGGAGATAGAAGCAATCTGAGAAACTTCTTTGTGATGTGTGCATTCATCTCAAAGAGGTAAAGCTTTCTTATGATAGAGCAGATTTGAAACTCTCTTTTTGTAGAATCTGCAAGTGGACATTTGGAGTGCCTTGCAGGTATGGTAGAAAAGGAAACATCTTCACTTAAAATCTAGAAAGAAGCTATCTGAGAAACTTCTTTGTGATGTGTGCATTCATCTCACAGATTTAAACCTTTCTTTTGATTGAACAGTTTGGAAACACTCTTTTTGTAGAATCTGGAAGTGGACATTTGGAGCACTTTGAGGCCTATGGTGGAAAAGGAAATATCTTCACATAAAAAATAGACAGAAGAATTCTGAGAAACTCCTTTGTGATGTGTGCCTTCATCTCACAGAGTTGAACCTTTCTTTTTATAGACCAGTTGCAAAAACACTTTTAGTAGAATCTGAAAGTGGACATTTGTAGCGCTTTGCAGAGTATGGTAGAGAAGGTAATATCTTCATGTAAAATCTAGACAGGAGCAATCTGAGAAACTACTTTGTGATGTGTGCATTCTTCTCACAGAGTTAAAAGTTTCTTTTGATTTAGCAGTTTTGAAATTCTCTTTTAGTAGGATCTGCAAGTGGACATTTGGAAAGCTTTGAGGCCTATGGTGGAAAAGGAACTATCTTCCCATAAAAACTAGACAGAAGAATTCTGAGAAAGCAGTTTGTGATGTGTGGATTCATCTCACAGAGTTGATACTTTCATTTGATTGAGCTGTTTGGAAACACTATTTTTGTAGTATCTGCAAGTGGACAGTTGAAGTACTTTGCAGCCTATGGTAGAAAAGGAAATATCCTCACATAAAATCTAGACAGAAGCAATCTAAGAAACTTCTTTGTGATGTGTGCATTCATCTCACAGATTTAAACCTCTTTTGATTGAGCAGTTTGGAAACACTCTTTTTGTAGAATCTGGAAGTGGACATTTGGAGGGCTTTGCAGCCTATGGTGGAAAAGGAAATATCTTCACATAAAAACTAGACAGAAGAATTCTGAGAAACTTCTTTGTGATGTGTGCATTCATCTCACAGAGTTGAACTTTTATTTGGATGGAGCAGTTTGAAAACACTCTTTTTCTAGAATTTGCAAGTGGACATTTGGAGCTCTTTGCAGCCTATGGTAGAAAAAAGGAATATCTTCACATAAAATCTAGACAGAAGTAATCTGAGAAACTGCTTTGTCATGTGTGCATGCATCGAACAGGGTTGAACCTTTCTTTTGATTGAGCACATTGGAAATACTCTTTTTGTAGAATCTGCAAGTGGACATTTGGAGCGCTTTGCGGCCTATTTTAGAAAAGTAAATATCTTCTCATAAAATCTGGACATAAGAAATCTGAGAAACTTCTTTGTAAATGTGTGCATTCATCTCACAGAGTTAAACCTTTCCTTTGATTGAGAAGTTTTGAAACTCTCTTTTTGTAGAATCTGAAAGTGGACATTTGGAGTACTTTGAGGCATATGGTGGAATAGGAAATATCCTCAGATAAAATCTAGAAAGAAGCAATCTGAGAAACTTCTTTACGATGTATGCATTCATCTCACACAGTAAAACCTATCTTTTGATTGAGCAGTTTTGAAACTCTCTTTTTGTAGAATCTGTAAGTGGACATTTGGAGGGCTTTGAGGCCTATGGTGGAAAAGGAAATATCTTCACATAAAAACAAGACAGAAGAATTCTGAGAAACGTATTTGTGATGTGTGCGTTCATCTCACAGAGTTGAACTTTTCTTTTGATTGAGGAGTTTGGAAACACTCTTTTTGTAAAAATCTGCAAGTGGACATTTGGAACGCTTTGCAGCCTATGTTAGAAAAAAGAAATATCTTCATATAAAATCTAGACAGAAGCAATCTGAGAAACTTCCTTGTGATGTGTCCTTTCATCTCACAGAGTTGCAACTTTCTTTTCATTGAGCAGTTTGGAGACCCTCTTTTTGTGGAATCGGCAAGTGGAAATTTGGAGCACTTTGCGACTATGGTAGAACAGGAAATGTCTTCACATAAAATCTAGACAGAAGTAATCTGAGAAACTTCTTTCTGATGTGTGCATTCATCTCACAGAGTTAAATCTTTCTTTTTTTGAGCAGTTTTGAAACTCTCTTTTTGTAGAATCTGCAAGTTGACATTTGGAGTGCATTGAGGCCTACAGTGGAAAAAGAAATATCTTCACATAAAATCTAGAGAGAAGCAATCTGAGAAACTTCTATGTTGGAAAAGGAAACATCTTCACGTAACAACTAGACAGAAGAATTCTGAGAAACTTCTTTGTGATGTTTGGGTTCATCTCACAGAGTTGAACCTTTCTTTTGATTGAGCAGTTTGAAAACACTCTTTTTGTAGTATCTGTAAGTGGACATTTGGAACGCTTTGCAGCCTATGGTAGAATAGGGAATATATTCACATAAAATCTAGACAGAAGCAATCTGAGAAAATTCTTTGCAATGGGTGCATTCATTCAACAGAGCTGTACCTTTCCTTTGATGGACCAGTTTTGAAATACTCTTTTTGTGGAATCTGCATGTGGACATTTCGAGCGCCTTGAGGCCTAGGGTGGAAAATGAAATATCTTCACATAAAAGCTAGACAGAAGAATTCTGAGAAACTTCTTTGAAATATGTGCGTTCATCTCACAGAGTTGAACCTTTCTTTTGATTGAGCAGTTTGGAAAAATTTTTTTTGTAGAATCTGCAAGTGGACATGTTGAGCACTTTGTGGCCTATAGTAGAAAAGGAAATATCTTCACATAAAATCTAGACAGAAGCAATCTTAGAAACTTCTTTGTTATGTGTGTACTCATCTCAAAGAGGTAAATCTTTCTTTTGATTGAGCAGTTTTGAAACTCTCTTTTTGTAGAATCTGCAAGTGGAGAGTTGGAGCACTTTGAGGCCTATGCTGGAAAAGGAAATATCTTCAGATAAAATCTAGAAAGAAAAAATTTGAGAAACTTCTTTGTGACGTGTGCATTTATCTCACAGAATTAAAAATTTTTTGACTGAGCGGTTTTGAAAGTCTCTTTTTGGAGAATCTGCAAGTTGACATTTGGAGGCCTTTGAAGCCTATGTTGGAAAAGGCAATTATCTTCACATAAAAACCAGACCGAAGAATTCTGAGAACCTTCCTTGTGATGCGTGCCTCCATCTTGCAGTGTTGAATCATTCTTTTCATTGAGCAGTATGGAAATACTGTTTTTGAAGGATCTGCAAGTGGATATTTAGAGCTCTTTGCAGCCTCTGTTAGAATAGAAAATGTCTTCACATAAAATCTAAACAGAAGCAATCTGAGATACTTCTTTGTGATGTGTCCTTTCATCTCACAGAGTTAAAACTTTCTTTTGATTGAGCAGTTTTCAAACTCTCTTTTTGTAGAATCTGCAAGTGGACATTTGGAGCGCTTTGAGGCCTGTGGTGGAAAAGGAAATATCTTCACATAAAAACTAGACAGAAGCAATCTGAGAAACTTCTTTGTGATGTGTGCATTCATTTCACAGAGTAAAACCTTTCTTTTGATGGAGCAGTTTTGAAACTCTCTTTTTGTAGAATCTGCAAATAGACATTTGGAGTTCTTTGAGGCCTATGTTGGAAAAGGAAATATCTTCACATAAAAACTAGACAGAAGCATTTTGAGAAACTTCCTTCTGATTTGTGCGTTCATCTCACAGAGTTGAATTTTTGTTTGGATTGAGCTGTCTGAAAACACTCTTTTTGTAGAATATGCAAGTGGATATTTGGAGCGCTTTGAGGCCTATGGTAGAAAAAAGAAATATCTTCACATAAAATCTAGACAGAAGCAATCTGAGAAACTTCTTTGTGATGTGTGCATTCATCTCACAGAGTTGAACCTTTCTATTGATTGAGCAGTTTGGAAACACTCTATTTATAGAATTGGCAAGTGGAAATTAGGAGCGCTTTGCAGCCTATTGTAGAACTGGGAATATCTTCATATAAAATCTAGACAGAAGCAATCTGAGAAACTTCTTTCTGATGTGTGCATTCATCTCACAGAGTTCAATCTTTCTTTTTTTTGAGCAGTTTTGAAAATCTCTTTTTGTTGAATCTGCAAGTTGACATTTGGAGCACTTTAAGGCCTATGGTGGAAAAGGAAATATCTTCATATAAAAACTTGACAGAAGAATTCTGAGAAACTTCTTTGTGATGTGTGCATTCATCTCACAGAGTTGAACCTTTCTTTTGATTGAGCAGTTTGGAAACACTCTTTTTGTAGAATCTGCAAGTGGACATTTGGTGCACTTTGTGGCCTATGGTAGAAAAGGAAATATCTTCACATTAAATCTAGACAGAAGCAATCTGAGAAACTTCTTTTTGATGTGTGCATTTATCTCACAGAGTTAAAACTTTCCTTTGATTGAGTAGTTCTGAATCTCTCTTTTTGTTGAATCTGAAATTGGGCATTTGGAGCTCTTTCAGGCCCTTGGTGGAAAAGGAAATATCTTCACATAAAAACTAGACAGAAGAATTCTGAGAAACTTCTTTGTGATGTGTGCGTTCATCTCACAGAGTTGAACCTTTCTTTTTATTGAGCCATTTGAAAACACTGTTTTTGTAGAATCTGCAAGTGGACATTTGGAGCACTTTGCAGCCAATGGTAAAAAAGGAAATATATTGACATAAAATCTACACAGAAGCAATCTGGGAAACTTCTTTGTGATGTGCACGCTCATCTCACAGAGTTAAACCTTTCTTTTGATTGAGCAGTTTTGAAACTCTCTTTTTGTAGATTCTGCAAGTGAACATTTGGAGTGGTTTGAGACCTATGGTGGAAAAGGAAATATATTCACATAAAAACTAGATAGAATCAATATGAGAAACTACTTTGTGATATGTGCGTTCATCTCCCAGATTTGAACCTTTCTTTTGATGGGCCAGTTATTTATTAGTCTTTTTGTGGAATCTGCAAGTGGACATTTCAAGCCCCTTGAGGCCTGCCATGGAAAATGAAATACATTCACATAAAAACTAGACAGAAGAAATCTGAGAAACATCTATGTGACGTGTGCGTTCATCTCACAGAGTTAAACTTTTTATGATCACGCAGTTTGGAAACACACTTTTTGAACAATCTGCAAGTGGACATTTGAAGCTCTTTGAGAACTGTGGTGGAAAAGGAAATATCTTCACATAAAAACTAGACAGAAGAATACTGTGAAATCACTTTGTGATGCGTGCGTTCATCACACAGAGTTGAAAGTTTCCTTTCATTTGGCTGTTTGGAAACACTCTTTTTGTAGAATCTACATGTGGACAATTTTAGCGCTTTGCGGCCTATGGTAGAAAAGGAAATATCTTCACATAAAATCTAGACAGAAGCAATCTGACAAACTTCTTTGTGATGTGTGCATTCATCTCACAGAGTTAAACTTTTCTTTTTATTGAGCAGTTTTGAAACTCTCTTTTTGTAGTATCTGCAAGTGGACATTTGGAGCCCTTTTAGGCCTGTGGTAGAAAAGGAAATCTCTTCACATAAAAACTAGACAGAAGAATTCTGAAAAACTTCTTTGTGATGCGTGCTTTCATCTCCCATAGTTGAAACTTTCTTTTGATACAGCAGGTTGGAAACACTCTTTTGTAGAATCTGCAAGTGCACATTTGGAGTGCTTTGAGGCCTGTAGTAGAAAAGGAAATATCTTCACATAAAGTCTAGACAGAAGAAATCTGAGAAACTTCTTTGTGATGTGTGCATTCATCTCATGGAGTTAAACTTTTCTTTTGATTGAGCAGTCTTGAAGCTCTCTTTTTGTAGAATCCGCAAGTGGATATTTGGAACTCTTTGAGGCCAACAGTGGAAAAGGAAATATCTGCACATAAAAACTATACAGAAGAATTCTGAGAAACTTCTTTGGGACGTGTGCATTCATCTCACAGATTTGAACCTATCTTTTGATTGAACAGTTCGGAGACACTCTTGCTGTAGAATATGCAAGTGGACATTTGGAGAACTTTGTGGCGTATGGTAGAAAAGGAAATATCTTCACATAAAATTTAGACAGAAGCCATCTGAGAAACTTCTTTGTGATGTGTGCATTCATCTTACAGAGTTAAACCTTTCTTTTGATTGAGCAGTTTGGAAACACTCTTTCTGTAGAATCTCAAAGTGGACATTTGGAGCGCTTAGAGGCCTATGGTGGAAAAGGAAATATCTTCACATAAAAACTAGACGGAAGAATTCTGATAATCTTCTTTGTGATGTGTGCGTTCATCTCACAAAGCTGAAATTTTCTTTTGATTGAGCAGTTTGGAAACACTCTTTTTGTAGAATCTGCAAGTGGACATTTGCAACGTTTTGCGGCCTATGGTTGAAACAGAAATATCTTCACATAAAATATAGACAGAAACAATCTGAGAAACTTCTTTGTGATGTGTGCATTCATCTCACAGAGTTAAACCTTTCTTTGGATTGAGCGGTTTTGAAACTCTCTTTTCATAGAATCTGCAAGTGGACATTTGGAGCGCTTTGAGGCCTATGGTGGAAAAGGTAATATCTTCACATAAAAACTAGACAGAAGAATTCTGACAAACTTCTTGGGAATGTGTGCGTTCATCTCACAGACTTGAACCTTTCTTTTGATTGAGCAGTTTGGAAACACTCTTTTTTGTAGAATCTGCAAATGGACATTTGAAGCGCTTTGCGACCTATGGTAGAAAAAGTAATACCTTCACATAAAATCTAGAGAGAAGAAATTGGAGAAACTTCTTAATGATGGGTGCATTCATCTCACAGAGTTTAAACTTTCTTTTGATTCAGCAGTTTTGGAACTCTCTTTTTGTAGAATCTGCAAGTGGACATTTGGAACGCTTGAGGCCTATGGTGGAAAAGGAAATATCTTCACATAAAAACTAGAAAGAAGAATTCTGACAAACTTCTTTGTGATGTGTGCGTTCTTCTCACAGAGTGGAACCGCTGTTTCGATTGAGCAGTTTGGTATCACTCTTTCTTGTAGAGTCTGCAAGTGGACATTTGGAGCGCTTTGCAGTCTATGGTAGAAAAGTAAATATCTTCACATATAATCTAGACAGAAGCCATATGAGAAACTTGTTTGTGATATATGCATTCACCTCACAGAGATAACCCTTTCTTTTGATTGAGCAGTTTTGAAACTCTCTTTTTGTAGAATCTGCAAGTGGACATTTAGAGCGTCTTGAGGCCTATGGTGGAACAGGAAATATCTTCACATAAAAATTAGACAGAAGAATTCTGAGAAACTTCTTTGTGATGAGTGTGTTCATCTCACAGAGTTGAACGTTTCTTTTGATTGAGTAGTTTGGAAACACTCTTTTTGTAGAATCTGCAAGTGGACATTTGGAACTCTTTGCGGCCAATGGTAGAAAAGGAAATATCTTCACATAAAATCTAGACAGAAGCAATCTGAGAAACTTTTGTGATGCGTGCATTAATCTCATAGAGTTAAACCTTTCTTTTGATTGAGCAGATTGGAAACTCTCTTTTTGTAGAATCTGCAAGTGGACATTTGGCAGCGCTTTGAGGCCTGTGGTGGAGAAGGAAATATCTTCACATAAAAAGTAGATAGAAGCATTCTGAGAAAGTTCTCTGTGATGTCTGCATTCATCTCCTGGAGTTCCAACTTTCTTTAGGAGAACCAGTTTTCAAATACTCTTTTTGGAGAATCTGCAAGGGGACATTTCAAGCACCTTGAGGCTTAAGTTGGAAAAGGAAATATCTTCACAAAAAAAAAGAAGAATTCTGAGAATCTTTTTTATGATGTGTACGTTCATCTAACAGAGTTGAACCTTTCTTTTGATTGTGTAGTTTGGAAACACCCTTTTTGTAGAATCGGCAAGTGGACATTTGGAGCGCTTTGTGGCCTATGATAGAAAAGGAAATATCTTCAAATAAAAACTACACAGAATCACTCAGAGAAACTGCTTCGTGATGTGTGCATTCATCTCACAGGGTTGAACCTAGCTTATGATTGAGCAGTTTTGAAACACTCTTTTTGTAGGATCTTCAAGTGGATATTTGGAGTGCTTTGAGGCCTACAGTGGAAAACCACATATCTTCAAATAAGAACTACACAGAAGCATTCTGAGAAACTTCTTTGTGATGTGTGCATTCATCTCACAGAGTTGAAACTTTCTTTTGAGGGAGCAGTTTTGAAACACTCTTTCTGTTGAATCTGCAAGTGGATATTTGGAGCCCTCTGCAGCCTATGGTGGAAAAGGAAATATCTTCAAATAAAAACTACACAGAAGCATTCTCAGAAACTTCTTCATGATGTATGCATTCAACTCACAGAGTTGAACCTATCTTTTGATTGAACAGTTTTGAATCTCTCTTTTTGTAGAATCTGCAAGTGGATATTTGGAGTGCTGTGAGGCCTAATGTGGAAAATCAAATATGTTCACATAAAAACTACAGAGAAGCATTCTGAGAAACTTCTTTGTGCTGTGTGCATTCAACTCACAGAGTTCAATGTGTCTTTCAATTAGCAGTTTTGAATCTCTCTTTTTGCAGAATCTGCAAGTGGATGTTGGGAGAGCTTTGAGGCCTATGGTGGAAAAGGAAATAGCTTCACATAAAAACTACACAGAAGCATTCTGAGAAACTTCTTTGTGATGTGTGCATTCATCTCACAGAGTTGAATCTTTCTTTTGAGCAGTTTTGAAACACTCTTTTTGTAGAATCTGTAAGTGGATATTTGGAAAACTTTGAGACCTATTGTGGAAAAGGAAATATCTTCACATAAAAACTACTCAGAAGCACTCTGAGAAACTTCTTTGTGATATGGGCATTCAACTCACAGAGTTGAACCTATCTTTTGATTGAGCAACTTAGAGTCACTCTTTTTCTAGAATCTGCAAGTGGATATTTGGAGCCCTTTGCACCCTATGGTTGAAAAGGAAATATCTTCAATAAAAACTACACAGAAGGATTCTAAGAAACTTCTTCGTGATGTGCGCATTCAACTGACTGAGTTGAACTTATCTTCTCATTGAGTAGTTTTCAATCTCTGTTTTGTAGAATCTGGAAGTGGATGTTTGGAGGCCTTTCACCCTATTGTGGAAAAGGAAATATCTGCAAATAAAACTACACAGAATCATTCAGAGAAACTTCTTTGTGATGTATACATTCAACTCACAGAGTTGATCCTATCTTTTGATTGAGCAGTTTTGAATCTCTCTTTTTGCAGAATCTGCAGGTGGATATTTGGAGCCTTTTGAGGCTTACTGTGGAAAATCAAATATGTTCACATAAAAACTACACAGAAAGATTCTGAGAAACTTCTTTGCGATGTGTGCATTCAAGTCACAGAGTTGAACCTATCTTTTGATTGAGCAGTTTTGAATCTCTCTTTTTGCAGAACCTGTATGTGGATGTTTGGAGAGCTTGGAGGCCTATTGTGGAAAAGGAAATATCTTCACATAAAAACTACACAGAAGCATTCTGAGAAACTTCTTTGTGAGGTATGCATTCAATTCACAGAGTTGATCTTATCTTCTCATTGAGCAGTTTTGAATCTCTCTTTTTGTAGAATCTGCAAGTGGATATTTGGAGCCCTTTGAGCCCTGTGGTGCAAAAGGAAATATCTTGAAATAAAAACTACACAGAAGCATTCAGACAAACTTCTTTGTGATGTATGCATTCAACTCACAGAGTTAAACGTATCTTTTGATTGAGCAGTTTTGAATCTCTCTTTTTGCAAAATCTGCAGGTGGATATTTGGAGCCCTTTGAGGCCTACTGTGGAAAAGCAAATATCTTCACATAAAAATTACACAGAAGTATTCTGAGAAACTACTTCGTGATGTGTGCATTCATCTCACAGGGTTGAATCTATCTCATGATTGAGCAGTTTTGAAACACTCTTTTTGAAGAATATGGAAGTGGATATTTGGAGCCCATTGAGGCCTATAGTGGAAAGGAAATATCTTCACATAAAAACAACACAGAAGGATTCTGAGAAACTTCTTTGTGATGTGTGCATTCATCTCACTGAGTTGAATCTTTCCTTTCATTGCGCAGTTTTGAAACACCGTTTTTGTAGAATCTGCAAGTGGATATTTGGAGAACTTTGCCGCCTATTGTGGAAAAGGAAACATCTTCACATAAAAACTACTCAGAAGCATTCTGAGAAACTTCTTTGTGATGTGGGCATTCAACTCACAGAGTTGAACCTATCTTTTGATGGAGCAGTTTAGAGTCTCTCTTTTTCTATAATCTGCAAGTGGATATTTGGAGCCCTTTGCACCCTATGGTGGAAAAGGAAATATCCTCAATAAAAACTACACAGAAGCATTCTAAGAAACTTCTTCGTGATGTGTACAGTCAACTCACTGAGTTGAACTTATCTTCTCAATGAGCAGTTTTGAATCTCTGTTTCTGCAAGTGGATATTTAGAGCCCTTTTTGCCCTATCGTGGAAAAGGAATTATCTTCAAATAGAACTACATAGAACCATTCAGAGAAACTTCTTTCTGATGTATGCATTCCACTCACAGAGTTGAACCTATCTTTTGATTGAGCAGTTTTGAATACCTCTTTTTGCAGAATCTGCAGGTGGATATTTGGAGCATTTTGAGGCCTGCTGTGGAAAATCAAATATGTTCACATAAAAACTACACAGAAAGATTCTGAGAAACTTCTTTGTGATGTGTGCATTCAACTCACAGAGTTGAACCTATCTTTTGATTGAGCAGTTTTGAATCTCTCTTTTTGTAGACTCTGCAAGTGGATATTAGGAGCCCTTTGCGCCCTATGGTGGAAAAGGAAATATCTTCAAATAAAAACTACATAGAAGAATTCAGAGAAACTGCTTTGTGATGCGTGCGTTCAACTCACAGAGGTGAACTTATCTTTTGTTTGAGCAATTTTGAATCTCTCTTTATGCAGAATCTGCAGGTGGATATTTGGAGACCTTCGAGGCCTACTGTGGAAAAGGAAATAACTTCAAATAAAAACTATACAGAAGCATTCTCAGAAACTTCTTCATGATGTATGCATTCAACTCACAGAGTTGAACCTATCTTTTGATTGAACAGTTTTGAATCTCTCTTTTTGCACAATCTGCAAGTGGATATTTGGAGCGTTGTGAGGCCTACTGTGAAAAATCAAATATGTTCACATAAAAACTAAACAGAAGCATTCTGAGAAACTTCTTTGTGATGTGTGCATTCAACTCCCAGAGTTGAACCTATCTTTTGATTGAGCAGTTTTGAATCTCTCTTTTTGCAGAATCTGTTAGTGGATGTTTGGAGAGCTTTGAGGACTATTGTGGAAAAGGAAATATCTTCACATAAAAACTACACAGAAGCATTCTGAGAAACTTCTTTGTGAGGTGTGCATTCAACTCACAGAGTTGATCTTATCTTCTCATTGAGCAGTTTTGAATCTCTTTTTTTGTAGAATCTGCAAGTGGATATTTGGAGCCCTTTGAGCCCTATGGTGGAAAAGGAAACATCTTGAAATAAAAACTATACAGAAGCATTCAGACAAACTTCTTTGTGATGTGTGCATTCAACTCACAGAGTTGAAAGTATCTTTTGATTGAGCAGTTTTGAACCTCTCTTTTTGCAGAATCTGCAGGTGGATATTTGGAGCCCTTTGAGGACTACTGTGGAAAAGCAAATATCCTCACATAAAAATTACACAGAAGCATTCTGAGAAACTACTTCGTCACGTGTGAATTCATCTCACAGGGATGAATTTATCTCATGATTGAGCAGTTTTGAAACACTCTTTTTGTAGAATATGGAAGTGGATATTTGGAGCCCACTGAGGCCCATAGTGGTAAGGAAATATCTTCACATAAAAACAACACAGAAGGATTCTGAGAAACTTCTTTGTGATGTGTGCATTCATCTCACAGTGTTGAAACTTTCTTTTCATTGAGCAGTTTTGAAACACCGTTTTTGTAGAATCTTCAAGTGGATATTTGGAGAACTTTGCCGCCTATTGTGGAAAAGGAAACATCTTCACATAAAAACTACTCAGAAGCATTCTGAGAAACTTCTTTGTGATGTGGGCATTCAACTTACAGAGTTGAACCTATCTGTTGATTGAGCAGTTTAGAGTTTCTCTTTTTCTAGAATCTGCAAGAGGATATTTGGAGCCCAATGCACCCTATGGTGGAAAAGGAAATATCTTCAATAAAAACTGCACAGAAGCATTCTAAGAAACTTCTTCGTGATGTGTACATTCAAATCACTGAGTTGAACTTATCTTCTCAATGAGCAGTTTTGAATCTCTGGTTTTGTAGAATCTACAAGTGGATATTTGGAGCCATTTGTGCCCTATAGTGGAAAAGGAATTATCTTTAAATAAAACTACACAGAACCATTCAGAGAAACTTCTTTGTGATGTATGCATTCAACTAAAAAAGATGAACCTATCTTTTGATTGGGCAGTTTAGAATCTCTCTTTTGAAGAAACTGCAAGTGGATATTTGGAGCCCTTTGTGCTCTGTGTTGGAAAAGGAAATATCTTTAAATAAAAACAACACAGAAGTAGTCAGAGAAACTTCTTTGTGCTGTGTGCATTAAACTCAGAGAGTTGAAACTTCCTTTTGGTAGAGCAGTTTTGAAACACTCTTTTTGTAGAATCTGCAGGTGGATATTTGGAGCGCTTTGAGGCCTATGGTAGAAAAGGAAATATGTTCATACAGAAACTAGATAGAAGCATTCACAGAAACTACTTTGTGATGTGTGCATTCAACTCAAAGAGTTGAACATTCCTTTACTCAGAGTAGTTTTGCAGCACTCTTTTTGTAGAATCTGCAAGTGGATACTTGGACTGCTCTGAGGCCTATGTTGCAAAAGGAAATATCATCACACAAAAACTAGACAGAAGAATTCTCAGAAACGTCTTTGTGATGTGTACACTCAACTAACAGAGTTGAACTTTTCTTTTGATAGAGCTGTTTTGAAACACTCTTTTTGTAGAATCTGCAAGTGGATATTTGGAATGCTGTGAGGATTACGTTGGAAACGGGAATACCCTCACTTAAAAACTAGACAGAAGCATTCTCAGAAACTTCTTTGAGATGTTTGCATTCAACTCACAGAGTTGAACATTCCCTTTCATAGAGCAGTTTTGAAACACTCTTTTTGTAGAATCTGTAAGTGTACATTTGGAGCGCTTAGAGGCCTATGGTGAAAAAGGAAATATCTTCGCATAAAAACTAGACAGAAGAATTCTCAGAAACTTCCTTGGGATGTGTGTACTCAACTCAATGAGTTGAACTATTCTATTGATAGAGCAGTTTTGAAAGACTCTTTTTGTAGAATCTGCAAGTGGATATTTGGATAGCTTTGAGGATTTCATTGGAAACGGGATTATCTTCACATAAAAACCAGACAGAAGCATTCTCAGAAACTACTTTGTGATGTTTGCATTCAACTCACAGAGTTGAACATTCCTTTTCATAGAGAAGTTTTGAAACACTCTTTTTCTGGTATCTGGAAGTGTACATATGGAACGCTTTGGGGCCTATAGTGAAAAACAAAATATCCTCACATAAAAACGAGACGGAAGCATTCTCAGAAACTTCTTTGTGATGTGTGTATTCAACTCACAGAGTTTAACCTTTCTTTTGATACAGCAGGTTTGAAACACACTTTTTGTGGAATCTGCAAGTGGATATTTGGATAGCTTTGAGGATTTCGTTGAAACGGGAATACCTTCACTTAAAAACTAGACAGAAGCATTCTCAGAAACTTCTTTGTGATGTTTGCATTCAACTCACAGAGTTGAACATTCCCTTTCATAGAGCAGTTTTGAAACACTCTTTTTGTAGTATCTGGAGGTGGACATTTTGAGAAATTTGAGGCCTATGGTGAAAAAGGAAATATTTTCACATAAAATCTAGACAGAAGCATTCTCAGAAACTTCTTTGTGATGTGTGTACTCAATTCACAGAGTTGAGTTGAACCTATCTTTTGATACAGCAGATTTGAAACACTCTTTTTATAGAATTTACAAGTGGATATTATGACAGCATTGAGGATTTCATTGGAAACGGGAATATCTTCACGTAAAACTAGAAAGAAGCATTCTCAAAAACTTCTTTGTGATGTGTGCATTAAAGTCACAGTGTGGAAACTTTCTTTTGATAGAGCAGATTGGAAACCCTCTTTTTGTAGAATTTGCAATGGATATTTCGAATGCTTTGAGGATTCCGTTGGAAACGGGAACACCTTCACTTAAAAACTAGACAGAGGCATTCTCAGAAACTTCTTTGTGATGTTTGCATTCAACTCACAGAGTTGAACATTCCCTTTCTTAGAGTAGTTTTGAAACACTCTTTTTGTAGAAATTGCAAGTGGATATTTGGACAGCTTTGAGGTCTTCACTGGAAACGGGTATATCTTCACATAAAAACTAGACAGAAGCATTCTCAGAAACTTCATTGTGATGCTTGCATTCAACTCACAGAGTTGAACATTCCTTTTCATAGAGTAGTTTTGAAACACTCCTTTTGTAGAATCTGTAACTGGACATTTTTAGCGCTTTGAGGCCTATGGTGAAAAAGGAAATATCTTCGCAAAAAAATTAGACAGAAGAATTCTCAGAAACCTCCTGGTGATGTGTGTACTCAACTTACAGAGTTGAACTTTTGTTTTCAAAGAGCTGTTCTGAAACACTCCTTTTGTTGAATCTGCATGTGGATATTTGGAAAGCGTTGTGGATTTCACTGGAAAGCGGAATATCTAGACATAAAAATTAGAAGCATTCTCAGAAGCTTCCTTGTGATGTGTGCATTCAACTCACATAGTTGAACATTCCCTTTCATAGAGCAGTTTTGAAATACTCCTTTTGTAGTATATGGAAGTGGATATTTGGAGCGCTTTGAGGCCTATGGTGAAAAAGGAAATATCTTCACACAAAAACTAGACAGAAGAATTCTCACAAACTTCTTTGTGATGTGTGTACTCAACTCACAGAGTTGAATCTTTCTTTTGATACAGCAGTTTTAAAACACTCTTTGTGAAGAATCTGCATGTTGATATTTAGATAGCTTTGAGAATTTCTTTGGAAAGGGGAATATCTTCACATAAAAACTAGACAGAAGCATTCTCAGAAAAGTCTTTGTGATGCTTGCATTCATGTCACATAGTTCAACATTCCCTTTCATAGAGCAGTTTTGAAACATTCTTTTTCTCGTATCAGGAAGCGGACATTTGGAGGGCTTTGAGGCATATGGTGAAAAAGCAAATATCTTCACATAAAAACTAGACAGAAACATTCTCAGAAACTTCTTTCTGATGTGTGAACTCAACTCACAGAGTTGAACCTTTCTTTTGATACAGCAGTTTTGAAACACTGTTTCTGTAGAATCTGCAAGTGGATATTTGGGTAGCTTTGAGGATTTCGTTGGAAACTGGAATATCTTCACATAAAAACGAGACAGAAGCATTCTCAGAAACTTCTTTGTGATGTTTGCATTTAACTTACAGAGCTGAACTTTCCTGTTCATAGTGCAGTTTTGAAACTCTCTTTTTGTAGAATCTACAAGTGGTCATTTGGAGCTATTGGAGACATATGTTGAAAAAGGAAATATCTTCTCATAAAAAGTAGACAGAAACATTCTCAGAAACTACTTTCTGATGTGTGTACTCAACTCACATAGTTAAAACTTTCCTTTGATACAGCAGAATTGACACACTCTTCTTGTAGAATTTACAAGTGGATATTAGGACAGCATTGAGGACTTCGTTGGAAACGGGACTATCTTCACATAAAACTAGACAGAAGCATTGTCAGAAACTACTTTGTGATGTGTGCATTCAACTCACAGAATTGAAACTTTCTTTTGATATAGCAGATTGGAAATACTCTTTTTGTAGTATTTGCAAGTGGATATTTGGACAGCTTTGAGGCCTTCGCTGGAAAGGGGTACATTTTCATATAAAAACTAGACAGAAGCATTCTCAGAAACTTCTTTGTGATGCTTGCATTCAACTCACAGAGTTGAACATTCCTTTTCATAGAGCAGTTATGAAACCCTCTTTTTGTAGAATCTGTAAGTGGAAACTTGGAGCACTTTGAGGCCTGTGGTGAAAAAGGAAATATCTTCCCATAAAAACTAGACAGAAGAATTCTAAGAAACTTCTTTGTGATGTGTGTACTCAACCTACAGAGTTGAACTGTTCTTTTGATAGAGCTGTTTTGAAGAACTCTTTTTGTTGAATCTGCAAGTGGATATTTGGAACGCTTTGAGGAATTTTTTGGAAACGGGAATATCCTCACATGAAAATAGACAGAAGCATTCTCAGAAACTTCCTTGTGATGTTTGCTTTCAACACACATAGTTGAACATTCCCTTTCATGGAGCAGTTTTGAAACACTCTTTTTGCAGTATCTGGAAGTGGACTTTTCAGCGCTTTGAGGCATATGGTGAAAAAGGAAATATCTTCACAAGAAAACTAGACTGAAACATTCTCAGAAACTTCTTTGATATGTGTGTACTCAACCCACAGAGTTGAACATTTCTCTTGATACAGCAGTTTTAAAACACTCTTTTTGTAGAATCTGCAAGTGGATATTTGGATAGCTTTGAGGCTTTCCGTGGAAACGGGAATAGCTTCACATAAAACCTAGACAGAAGCATTCTCAGAAACTTCTTTGTGATGCTTGCATTCAACTCACAGAGTTGAAAATTGCTTTTCAAAGATCAGTTTTGAAACACTCTTTTAGTAGAATCTGTAAGTGGAAACTTGGAGCGCTTTGAGGCCTATGGTGAAAAAGGATATATCTTCCCATAATAACTAGACAGAAGAATTCTCAGAAACTTCTTTGTGATGTGTGTACTCAACTCACAAATTTGAACTTTTATTTTGATAGAGCAGTTTTGAAACACTCTTTTTGTAGAGTCTGCCAGCGGCTATTTTGATAGATTTAAGGATTTCGTTGGAAACGGAAATATCTTCATATAAAACTAGACAGAAGCATTCTCAGAAACTTCTTTGTGATGTGTGCATTCAACTCACAGAGTTGAAAGTTTCTTTTGAATGAGCAGATTGGAATCAATCTTCTTGTAGAATTTGCAAGTGGATATTTGGTCAGCTTTTAGGCCTTCATGGAAACGGGTATATCTTCACATAAAAACTAGACAGAAGCATTCTCAGAAACTCCTTTGTGACGCTTGCATTCAACTCACAGATTTGAACGTTGCTTTCCATAGAGCAGTTTTGAAACACTCTTTTTGTATAATCTGGAAGTGGACATTTGGAGCGCTTTGAGGCCTATGGTGAAAAGTAAATATCTTCACATGAAAACTAGACAGAAGCATTCTCAGAAACTTCTTTGTGATGTGTGTACTCAACTCACAGAGTTGAAGCTTTCTTTTGACACAGCAGTTTTGAAACATTCTTTTTGTAGAATCTGTAAGTGGATATATGGATAGATATGAGGCTTTCGTTGGAAACGGGAATATCTTCACATAAAAACTACACAGAAGCATTCTCAGAAACTTGTTTGTGACGCTTGCATTCAACTCACGGAGTTGAACATTACTTCTCTTAGGGCAGTTTTGAAACACTCTTTTTGTAGAATCTGTAAGTGGAAACTTGGAGCACTTTGAGTCCTATGGTGGAAAAAGAAATATCTTCCCATAAAAACTAGACAGAAGCATTCTCAAAAACTTCTTTATAATGTGTGTAGTCAACTCGCCATGTTGAACTTTTGTTTTGATAGAAGAGTTTTGAAACACACTTTTTGTAGAGTCTGCAAGTGGATATTTGGATACCTTTGAGGATTTCATTGGAAACGGGAATATCTTCACATAAAAACTAGAAAGAAGCATTCTCAGAAAATTCTTTGTGATGTTTGCATTCAACTCACAGAGTTGAACATTACCTTTCATAGAGCAGCTTTCAAACACTCTTTTTGTAGTATCTGGAAGTGGACATTTGGAGCGCTTGGAGGCCTATGGTGAAAAAGGAAATATCTTCATATAAAAACTAGACAGAAGCAGTCTGGGAAACTACATGGTGATATGTGTACTCAACTCACAGAGTTGAACCTTTCTTTTGATACAGCAGTTTTGAAACAGTCTTTTTGTACAATCTGCAAGTGGATATTTGGATTGCTTTGAGGCTTTCGTTGGTAACTGGAATATCTTCACATAAAAACTAGACAGAAGCATTCTCAGAAAATTCTTTGTGATGTTTGCATTCAACTCACAGAGTTGAACATTCTTTTAATAGAGCAGTATTGAAACACTGTTTTTTAGAATCTGCAAGTGGACATTTAGAGCGATTTGAGACCTATGGTGAAAGAAGAAATATCTTCATATAAAAAGCAGACAGAAGCATTCTCAGAAACTGTTTTGTGATGAGTGTACTCAACTCACAGAATTAAACTTTTCCTTTGATATAGCAGTTTTGAAACACTCTTCTTGTAGAATTTACAAGTGGATATTAGGACATCATAGAGGATTTCATTGGAAACTGGAATATCTTCACATAAAACTAGACAGAAGCATTCTCAGAAACTTCTTTGTGATGTGTGCATTCAACTCAAAAAGTTGAAACTGTCTTTTGATAGAGCAGATTGGAAACTATCTTTTGTAGAATTTGCAAGTGGATATTTGGACAGCTTTGACGCATTCTCTGGAAACAGGTATATCTTCACATAAGAACTAGATAGGAGCATTCTCAGAAACTTCTTTGTGATGCTTGCATTCAACTCACAGAATTGAGCATTCCTTTTCATAGAGCAGTTTTGAAACTCTCTTTTTGTAGAATGTGTAAGTGGAAACTTGGAATGCTTTGAGGCCTACGGTGAAAAAGGAAATATCTTCCCATAAAAACTAGATAGAAGAATTCTCAGAAACTACTTTGCGATGATGTGTGTACTCAACTCGCAGAGTTTAAATTTTCTTTTTACAGAGCAGTTTTGAAACTCTCTTTTTCTAGAATCAGCAAGTGGATATTTGGATAGCTTTAAGCGTTTGTTGGACACGGGAATATCTTCACATAAAAACTAGACAGAAGCATTCTCAGAAACTTCTTCGTGATGTTTGCATTCATCTCACAGATTTGAACATTCATTTTCATAGAGCAGTTTTGAAACACTGTTTTTGTAGTATCTGGAATTGGACATTTG
This sequence comes from Pan troglodytes, assembly GCF_028858775.2. Classification (NCBI taxonomy): domain Eukaryota; kingdom Metazoa; phylum Chordata; class Mammalia; order Primates; family Hominidae; genus Pan; species Pan troglodytes. Next base: position 55,012,546 of record NC_072409.2, on the reverse strand, counting down.
GAGCTCTTTGAGGCCTATGGTGAAAAAGGAAATATGTTCACATAAAAACTAGACAGAAGCATTCTCAGAAACTGCTTTGTGATGTGTGTACTCAAGTCACAGATTTAAACCTTTCTTTTGATATAGCAGATTGGAAACTCTCTTTTCGTAGAATTTACAAGTGGATATTAGGACAGCTTTGAGGCCTTCCCTGGAAACGGGTATATCTTCACATAAAAACTAGAGAGAAGCATTCTCACAAACTTCTTTGTGATGCCTGCATTCAACTCAAAGAGTTGAACATTCCTTTTCATAGAGCAGCTTTGATACACTCTTTTTGCAGAATCTATAAGTGGAAACTTGAAGCGCTTTGAGGGCTATGGTGAAAAAGGAAATATCTTCCCATAAAATCTAGACAGAAGAATTCTCAGAAACGTCTTTGTGATGTGTGTACTCAACTCACCGAGTTGAATTTTTCTTTTGATAGAGCAGTTTTGAAACACTGTTTCTGTAGAATCTGCAAGTGGATATTTGGGTAGCTTTGAGGATTTTGTTGGAATCGGGAATATCTTCACATAAAAACCAGACAGAAGCATTCTCAGAAAATACTTTGTGATGTATGCATTCAACTCACGGAGTTGAACATTCCTTTACATAGAGAAGTTTTGAAATACTCTTTTTGTAATATCTGGAAGTGGACATATGTAGTGCTTTGAGGCCTATGTTGAAATGGAATATCTTCACATAAAAAATTGACAGAAGCATTTTCAGAAACTTCTTTGTGATGTGTGTACTCAAATCACAGAGCTGAACCTTTCTTTTGATACAGCAGTTTGGAAACACTCTTTTTGTAGAATCTGCAAGTGGATATTTGGATAGCTTTGGGGATTTCATTGGAAACGGGATTATCTTCACATAAAAACTAGACAGAAGCATTCTCAGAAACTTCTTTGTTATATTTGCATTCAACTCACACACTTGAATATTCCCTGTCATAGAGCAGTTTTGAAACACTCTTTTTGTGAAATCTGCATTGGACGTTTGGAGCGATTTGAGACCTATGGTGAAAAATGAAACATCTTCACATAAAAAGTGGACAGAAGCATTCTCAGAAAATACCTTGTGATGTGTGTACTCAACTTATAGAGTTAAACCTTTCCTTTGATACAGCAGTTTAGAAACACTGTTCTTGCAGACTTTACAAGTGGATATTAGGACAGCTTTGAGTATTTCGTTGGAAATGGGAATAACTTCACAAAAAAACTAGAGAGAAGCATTCTCAGAAACTTCTTTGTGATGCTTGCATTCAACTCACTGAGTTGAACATTCCTGTGCATAGAGCAGTTTGGAAACACTCTTTTTATAGAATCTGTAAGTGGAAACTTGGAGCGCTTTGAGGCCTATGGTGCGAAACGAAATATATTCTGATAAAAACTAGAAAAAATTCTCAGAAACTTCTTTGTGATGTGTGTACTTAACTCACAGAGTTGAACTTTTCTTTGATAGAGCAGTTTTGAAACAAACTTTTTGTAGAATCTGCCAGTGAATATTTGATAGCTTTGAGGATTTCGCTGGAAATGGGATTATCTTCACATAAAAACCAGACAGAAGCATTCTCAAAAACTACTTTGTGATGTTTGCATTCAACTCACAGAATTGAACATTCCTTTTCATAGAGAAGTTTTGAAACAATCTTTTTGTTTTATCTGGTAGTGGACATTTGGAGCGCTTTGAGGCCTATGGTGAAAAACAAAATATCCTCCTATAAAAACTAGACAGAAGCATTCTCAGAAACTTGTGATGTGTGTACTGAACTCACATAGTTTAACCTATCCTTTGATACAGCAGTTTTGAAACACTCTTTTTGTAGAATCTGCAAGTGGATATTTGGATAGCTTTGAAGGTTTCATTGGAAACGGGAATACCTTCACATAAAAACTACACAGAAGCATTCTCAGAAACTTCCTTGTGGTGCTTGCAATCAACTCACTGAGTTGAACATTCCTTTTCATAGAGTAGTTTTGAAACACTCTTTTTGTAGAATCTGTAAGTGGAAACTTGGAGCACTTTGAGGCCTATGGTGAAAAATGAAATATCTTCCCATAAAAACTAGACAGAAGAATTCTCAGAAACTTCTTTGTGATGTGTGTACTCAATTCACAGAGTTGAACTTTTCTTTTGATAGAGCTGTTTTGAAACACACTTTTTGTAAAATCTGCAAGTGCATATTTGGATATCTTTGAGGATTTCATTGGAAACGGGATTATCTTCACATAAAAACCAGACAGAAGCATTCTCAGAAACCACTTTGTGATGTTTGCATTCAACTCTCAGAGTTGAACATTCCTTTCCATACAGAAGTTTTGAAACACTCTTTTATTTGTATCTGGTAGTGGACATTTGGAGCGCTTTGAGGCCTATGGTAAAAAACGAAATATCCTCACATAAAAACTAGACAGAAGCATTCTCAGAAACTTCTTTGTGATGTGTGTACTCAACTCACAGAGTTTAACCTTTCTTTTGATACAGCACGTTTGAAACACTCCTTTTTAGAATCTGCAAGTGGATATTTAGATAGCTTTGAGGCTTTCGTTGTAAAGGGGAATATCTTCACGTAAAAACTAGGCAGAAGCATTCTCAGAAACTTCTTTGTTATCTTTGCATTCCACTCACAGAGTTGAACATTTCCTTTCATAGAGGAGTTTTGAAACTCTCTTTTTGTGAAATCTGCATGTGGACATTTGGAGCGATTTGAGACCTATGGTGAAAAATGAAATATCTTCACCTAAAAAGTGGACGGAAGGATTCTCAGAAACTACTTTGTGACGTGTTTACTCAACTTACAGAGTTAAAACTTTCCTTTGATACGGCAGTTTTGAAAAACTGTTTTTGTAGACTTTACAAGTGGACATTAGGACAGCTTTGAGTATTTCATTGGAAACGGGAATAACTTCACATAGAAACTAGAGAGAAGCATTCTCAGAAACTTCTTTGTGATGCTTGCATTCAACTCACTGAGTTGAACATTCCTTTTCATAGAGCAGTTTGGAAACACAATTTTTGTAGTATATGGAAGTGGAAACTTGGAGCGCGTTGAGGCCTATGGTGAGAAAGGAAATATCTTCCATAAAAACTAGTCAGAAGAATTCTCAGAAACTTCTTTGTGATGTGTGTACTCAACTCACAGAGTTGAACTTTTCTTTTGATAGAGCAGTTTTGAAACACACTTTTTGTAGAATCTGCAAGTGGATATATGGATAGCTTTGAGGATTTTGTTGGAAACAGGAATATCTTCACATAAAAACCAGACAGAAGCATTCTCAGAAACCTCTTTGTGATGTGTGTACTCAACTCACAGAGTTTAACATTTCTTTTGATACACCAGTTTGAAACAGTCTTTTTGTAGTATCTACAAGTGGATATTTGGATAGCTTGGCAGCTTTCATTGGAAACGGGAATATCTTCACATAAAAACTAGACAGAAGCATTCTCAGAAACTTCTTTTTGGTGCTTGCAATCAACTCAGTGAGTTGAACATTCCTTTTCATAGAGCAGTTTTAAGACACTCTTTTTGTAGAATCTGAAAATGGAAACTCGGGCTTTGAGGACTATTGTGAAAAAGGAAATATCTTCCCATAAAAACTAGACAGAAGAATTCTCAGAATCTTCCTTGTGATGTGTGTACTGAACTCACAGAGTTGAACCTTTCCTTTGATACAGCAGTTTTGAAACACTCTTTTTGTAGAATCTGCAAGTGGCTATTTGGATATATTTGAGGCTTTCGTTGGAGACGGGAATATCTTCAAATAAAAACTAGACAGAAGCATTCTCAGACATTTCTTTGTCATGTTTGCATTTAACTCACAGAGCTGAACATTTCTTTTCATAGAGCAGTTTTGAAACACTGTTTTTGTAGAATCTGTAAGTGGATATTTGGAGAGTTTAGAGGCCTATGGTGAAAAAGGAAATATCTTCCAATAAAAACTAGATGGAAGAATTCTCAGAAACTTCGTTGTGATGTGTGTACTCAAATCACAGAGTTGAACTATTCTATTGATAGAGCAATTTTGAAACACTCTTTTTGTAGAATCTGCAAGTGGATATTTGGATAGCTTTGAGGATTTTGTTGGAAACGGGATTATCTTCACATAAAAACGAGACAGAAGCATTCTCAGAAACCACTTTGTGGTGTTTGCATTGAACTCACAGAGGTGAACATTCCTTTTCATAGAACAGTTTTGAAGCACTCTTTTTGAAGCATCTACAAGTGGACATTTTGTGTGATTTGAGACCTATGGTGAAAAATGAAACATCTTCACATAAAAAGTAGACAGAAGCATTCTCAGAAACTACTTTGTAATGTGTGTACTCAACTCACAGAGTTAAACCTTTCCTTTGATATAGCAGTTTTGAAACACTCTTCTTGTAGAATCTAGAAGTGGAAATTAGGACAGCAAGGAGGATTTCATTGGAAACCGGAATATCTTCACATAAAAAATAGACAGAAGCATTCTCAGAAAGTACTTTGCTATATTTGCATTCAATTCACAGAGTTGAACATTCCTTTTCGTAGAGAAGTTTCGAAACACTCTTTTTGTTGTATCTGGTAGTGGACATTTCGAGCACCTTGAGGCCTATGGTGAAAAATGAAATATCCTCACATAAAAACTAGACAGAAGCATTCTCAGAAACTTCTTTGTGATGTGTGTACTCAAGTCCCAGAGTTTAACCTTTCTTTTGATACAGCAGTTTTGAAACACTCTTTTTGTAGAATCTGAAAGTGGGTATTTGGATAGCTTTAAAGCTTTCATTGGAAATGGGAATATCTTCACATAAAAAATAGACAGAAGAATTCTCAGAAACTTCTTTGTGGTGCTTGCAATCAACTCAATGATTTGAACATTCCTTTTCATAGAGCAGTTTTGAAACACTCTTTGTGGAGAATCTGTAAGCGGAAACTTGGAGCACTTTGAGTGCTATAGTGAAAAAGGAAATATCTTCCCATAAAAACTAGACAGAAGAATTCTCAGAAACTTCCTTGTCATGTGTGTACTGAAATCACAGAGTTGAACCTTTCTTTTGATACAGCAGTTTTGAAAAACTCTTTTTGTAGAATCTGCAAGTGGATATTTGGATAGCATTGAGGCTTTTGTTGGAAATGGGAATATCTTCAAATAAAAACTACACAGAAGCATAATCAGGAACTTCTTTTTATGTTTGCATTCAACTCAAAAGAATTGAACATTCCTCTTCATAGATCAGTTTTGAAACACGCTTTTTGTAGAATTTGAATGTGGACATTTGAAGCGCTTAGAGGCATACGGTGAAAAAGGAAATATCGTCGCCTAAAAACTAGACAGAAGAATTCTCAGAAACTTCCTTGTGATGTGTATACTCAACTCACAGAGTTGAACTATTCTATTGATAGAGCAGATTTGAAACACTCTTTTTGTAGAATCTGTAAGTGGATATTTGGATAGCTTTGAGGATTTCATTGGAAATGGGATTATCTTCACATAAAAACCAGACAGAAGCATTCTCAGAAACTACTTTGTGATGTTTGCATTCAACTCACAGGGTTAAACATGCCCTTTCATAGAGAAGTTTTGAAACACTCTTTTTGTAGTATCTGGAAGTGGACACTTGGAGCACTTTGAGGCCTATGGTGAAAAACGATATATCCTCACATAAAAACTAGACAGAAGCATTCTCAGAAACCACTTTGTGATGTGTGTACTCAACTCACAGAGTTTAACCTTTCTTTTGATACTGCAGGTTTGAAAGGCACTTTTTGTGGAATCTGCAAGTTGATAATCAGAGAGCTTGGCAGCTTTCATTGGAAACGGGAATATCTTCACATAAAAACTAGACAGAAGCATTCTCAGAAACCACTTTGTGGTGCTTGCAATCAACTCACTGGGTTGAACATTCCTTTTCACAGACTAGTTTTGAAACAATCTTTTTGTAGAATCTGCAAGTGGATAATTGGAGCACTTAGAGGACTATGGTGAAAAAGGAAATATCTTCACATAAAAACTAGACAGAAGAATTCTCAGAAACTTCCTTGTGATGTGTGTACTCAACTCACAGAGTTGAACTATTCTATTGATAGAGCAGTTTGTAAACACTCTTTTTGTAGAATTTGCAAGTGGATATTTGGATAGATTTGAGGATTTCATTGGAAACAGGATTATCTTCACATAAAAACCAGACAGAAGCATTCTCAGAAACTACTTTGTGATGTTTGCATTCAACTCACATAGTTGAACATTCCTTTTCATAGAGAAGTTTTGAAACACTCTTTTTGTAGTATCTGGAAGTGTACATTTGGAATGCGTTGGGGCCTACGGTGAAAAACGAAATATCCTCACATAAAAACGAGACAGAAGCATTCTCAGAAACTTCTTTGTGATGTGTGTACTAAACTCACAGAGTTTAACCTTTCTTTTGATACAGCAGGTTTGAAACACACTTTTTGTAGAATCTGCAAGTGGATATTTGGATAGCTTTGAAGCTTTCGTTGGAAACTGGAATAACTTCATATAAAAAGTAGACAGAAGCATTCTCAGAAACTTCCTTGTGATGTTTGCATTCAACTCAGAGAGTTGGACATTCCATTTCATAGAGCAGCTTTGAAACACTCTTGTTGTAGAATCTGTAAGTGGACATTTGGAGCGCTAGAGGCCTATGGTGAAAAGGAATATCTTCGCATAAAAACTAGACAGAAAAATTCTCAGAAACTTCCTTGTGATGTGTGTACTCAACTCACAGAGTTGAACTATTCTATTGAAAGACCAGTTTTGAAACACTCTTTTTGTAGAATCTGCAAGGTGATATTTGGATAGCTTTGAGGATTTCGTTGGAAACGGGATTCTCTTAACATAAAAACCTGACGGAAGCATTCTCAGACACTAATTTGTGATGTTTGCATTCAACTCACAGAGTTGAACATTTCCTTACATAGAGAAGTTTTGAAACACACTTCATGTAGTATTTGCATGTGGACAGTTGGAGCGCTTTGAGGCCTAATGTGAAAAACGAAATATTCTCACATAAAAACCAGACAGAAGCATTCTCAGAAACTTATTTGTGATGTGTATAATCAACTCACAGTGTTTAACCTTTCTTTTGATACAGCAGTTTTGAAACACTCTGTTTGTAGAATCTGCAACTGGATATTTGGATAGCTTTGAGGCTTTCGTTGGAAACGGGAATATCTTCACATAAAAACTAGACAGAAGCATTCTCAGAAAATTTTTTGTGATGTTTGCATTCAACTCACAGAGTTGAGCATGCCTTTTCATAGAGCAGTTTTGAAACACTCTTTTTGTACAATCTGTAGGGGCACATTTGGAGCACTTAGAGGCCTATGGTGAAAAAGGAAATATCTTCGCATAAAAACTAGACAGAAGAATTCTCAGAAACTTCATTGTGATGTGTGTACTCAACTCACAGAGTTGAACTATTCTATTGATAGAGCAGTTTTGAAACACTCTTATTGTAGAATCTGCAAGTGGACACTTGGATTGGTTTGAGGATTTCGTTGGAAAAGGGATTATCTTCACATAAAAACCAGACAGAAGCATTCTAAGAAACTACTTTTTGACGTTTGCATTCAACTCACAGAGTAGAACATTCCTTTTCATAGAGAAGTTTTGAAAGACTCTTTTTGTAGTATCCACAAGTGGACACTTGGAGCTCTTTGTTGCCTATCGTGAAAAATGAAATGTCCTCACATAAAAACGAGACAGAACCATTCTCTGAAACTTCTTTGTGATGTGTGTACTCAAGTCACAGAGTTTAGCCTTTCTTTTGATACAGCAGGTTTGAAACACACTTTTTGTGGAATCTGCAAGTGGATATCTGGATAGCTTTGGGGATTTCATTGCAAACGGGAATATCTTCACGTAGAAACTATACAGAAGCATTCTCACAAACTTCTTTGTTACGTTTGCATTCAACTCAAAGACTTGAATATTCCCTTTAATAGAGCAGTTTTGAAACACTCTTTTTGTGAAATCTGCATTTGGACATTTGGAGCGATTTGAGACCTATGGTGAAAAACGAAATCTCTTCACATAAAAAGTGGACAGAAGCATGCTCAGAAACTACTTTGTGATGTGTGTTCTCAACTCACAGAGTTAAACCTATTCTTTGATACAGCACTTTTGAAACACTGTTCTTGTGGACTTTACAAGTGGATATTAGGACAGCTTTGAGTATTTCGTTGGAAACGGGAATAACTTCCCATAAAAACTAGACCGAAGCATTCTCAGAAACGTCTATGTGATGCTTGCATTCACCTCACTGAGTTGAACATTCCTTTTCATAGATCAGTTTGGAAACACTCTTTTTGTAGAATCTGTAAGTGGAAACTTGGAGTGCTTTGAGGCCTATGGTGAGAAAGGAAATATCTTCCCATAACAACTAGACAGAAGAATTCTCAGTAACTTCTGTGAATTATGTGTACTCAACTCACAGAGTTGAACTTTTCTTTTGATAGAGCACTTTTGAAACACATTTTTTGTAGAATCTGCAAGTGGATATTTGGATAGCTTTGAGGATTTCGTTGGAAATGAGAATATCTTCACATAATAACCAGAGAGAAGATTTCTCAGAATCTACTTTGTGATGTTTGCATTCAACTCACAGATTTGAACATTCCTTTTCTAAGAGAAGTTTTCTAACAGCTCTTCATTGTATCTGGTAGTGGACATTTGGAACGCTTTTAGGCCTATTGTTAGAGACGAAATATCTTCACATAAAAACCAGACAGAAGCTTTCTCAGAAACTACTTTGTGATGTTTGCATTCAACTCACAGAGTTGAACATTCCTTTTCATATAAAAGTTCTGTAACACACTCTTTGTTGTTTCTGGTAGTGGACATTTGGAGTGCATTGAGGCCTATGGTGAGAAACGAAATATCCTCACATAAAAACTAGACAGAAGCATTCTCAGAAACTTCTTTTTGATGTGTGTACTCAACTCACAGAGTTTAACCTTTCTTTTGATACAGCAGTTTTGAAATGTTCTTTTTGTAGAATCTGCAGGTGGATATTTGGACACCTTGGCAGCTTTCATTGGAAACGGGAATGCCTTCACATAAAAACTAGACAGAAGCATTCTTAGAAGCTTCTTTGTGATGCTTGCAATCAACTCACTGCGTTGAAAATTCCTTTTCATAGAGCAGTTTTGAAACACTCTTTTTGTAGGTTCTGTAAGAGGAAACTTGGAGCACTTTGTGGCCTATTGTGAAAAAGGAAATATCTTCCCATAAAAACGAGACAGAAGAATTCTCAGAATTTTCCTTGTGATGTGTGTACTGAACTCACAGAGTTGAACCTTTCTTTTGATACAGCAGTTTTGAAACAGTCTTTTTGTAGAATCTGCAAGTAGATATTTGGATAACTTTGAGGGTTTCGTTGGAAACGGGAATATCTTCACATAAAAACTAGACAGAAGCATTCTCAGAAACTTCTTCATGATGTTTCCATTCAACTCACAGAGTTGAGCATTCCTTTTCATAGAGCAGTTTTGAAACACTCTTTTTGTAGAATCTGTGAGTGGATATTTGCAGTGCTTAGAGGCCAATGGTGAAAAAGGAAACATCTTCACATAAAAACCAGACAGAAGAATTCTCAGAAACTTCCTTGTGTTGCGTGTACTCAACTCACAGAGTTGAACTATTCTATTGATAGAGCAGTTTTGAAACACACTTTTTGAAGAATCTGCAAGTGGGTATTTGGATAGCTTTGAGGATTTCGTTGGAAAAGGGATTATCTTCACATAAAAACCAGACAGAAGCATTCTCAGAAACTATTTCGTGATGTTTGCATTCAACACACAGAGTTGAACATTCCTTTTCATAGAGGATTTGAAACACTCTTTTTGTAGTATCTGGAAGTGGACACATGGAGCGCTTTGAGGCCTAAGGTGAAAAACGAAATATTCTCACATAAAAACGAGACAGAAGCATTCTCAGAAACTTCTTTGTGATGTCTGTACTCAACTCACAGAGTTTAACCTTTCTTTTGACACAGCAGGTTTGAAACACACTTTTTGTGGAATCTGCAAGTGGATATATGGATAGCTTTGAGTATTTCATTGGAAACGGGAATATCTTCACGTAAAAACTAGACAGAAGCATTCTCAGAAACTTCTTTGTTATGTTTGCATTCAACTCACAGAGTTAAACATTCCTTTTCATAGAGCAGTTTTGAAACACTCTTTTTGTAGAATCTGTAAGGGGACATTTGGAGCCCTTAGAGGCCTATGGTGAAAAAGGAAATATCTTCGCATAAAAACTAGACAGAAGAATTCTCAGAAACTTCCTTGTGATGTGTGTATTCAACCCACAGAGTTGAACTATTCTACTGATAGAGCAGTTTTGAAACACCCTTTTGTAGAATCTGCAAGTGGATATTTGGATAGAATTGAGGATTTCATTGGAAACGGGATTATCTTCACATAAAAACCAGACAGAAGCATTCTCAGAAACTACTTTGTGATGTTTGCACTCAACTCACAGAGTTGAACATTCCTTTTCATAGGGAAGTTTTGAAACACTCTTTTTCTAGTATCTGGAAGTGTACATTTGTAACGCTTTGGGGCCTATGGTGATAAACGAAATATCCTCACATAAAAATGAGACAGAAGCATTCTCAGAAACTTCTTTGTGATGTGGGTACTCAACTCACAGAGTTTCACATTTCTTTTGATACAGCAGGTTTGAAACACACTTTTTGTGGAATCTGCAAGTGGATATCTGGACAGCTTTGAGGCTTCAGTTGTAAACGGGAATATCTTCACATAAGAAGTAGGCAGAACCATTCTCAAAAACTTCTTTGTTATGTTTGCATTCAACTCACAGACTTGAACATTCCCTTTCATAGAGCAGTTTTCAAACACTCTTTTTGTGAAATCTGCATGTGGACATTTGGAGCGATTTGAGACCTACGGTAAAAAGCAAAATCTCTTCACATAAAAAGTGGACAGAAGCATTCTCAGAAACTACTCTGTGATGTGGGTACTCAACTCACAGAGGTAAACCTTGTCTTTGATACAGCAGTTTTGAAACACTCTTCTTGTAGACTTCACAAGTGGATATTCGGACAGCTTTGAGTATTTCTTTGGAAACGGGGAAAACTTCACATAAAAACTAGACAGAAGCATTCTCAGAAACTTGTGATGCTTGCATTCAACTCACTGAGTTGAAAATTCCTTTTCATAGAGCAGTTTGGAAACACTCTTTTTGTAGAATCTGTAAGTGGAAACTTGGAGCGCTTTGAGGCCGATGGTGAGAAAGGAAATATCTTCCCATAAAAACTAGACAGAAGAACTCTCAGAAAATTCTTTGTGATGTGTGTACTCAACTCACAGAGTTGAACTTATCTTTTGATAGAGCAGTTTTGAAACACACATTTTGTAGAATCTGCAAGTGGATATTTGGATAGATTTGAGGATTTCATAGGAAACGGGATTATCTTCACATAAAAACAACACAGAAGCATTCTCAGAAACTATTTTGTGACGTTTGCGTTCAACTCACAGAGTTGAACATTCCTTTTCATAGGGAAGTTTTGAAACACTCTTTTTGTGGTATCTGGAAGTGGACACTTGCAGCGCTTTGAGGCCTATGGTGAAAAACGAAATATCCTCACATAAAAACTAGACAGAAGCATTCTCAGAAACTTCTTTGTGATGTGTGTACTCAACTCACAGAGTTTCACCTTTCTTTTCATACAGCAGGTTTGAAACACAGTTTTTGTGGAATCTGCAAGTGGATATCTTGAGAGCTTTGAGGATTTCATTGGAAACGGGAATATCATCACGTAAAAACTAGACAGAAGCATTCTCAGAAACTTCTTTGCTATGTTTGCATTCAACTCACAGACTTGAACATTCCCTTTCATAGAGCAGTGTTCAAACACTCTTTTTGTGAAATCTGCATATGGACAGTTGCAGCGATTTGAGACCTACAGTGAAAAACGAATTCTTTTCACATAAAAAGTGGACAGAAGCATTCTCAGAAACTACTTTGTGATGTGTGTACTCAACTTACAGAGGTAAACATTTTCTTTGATATAGCAGTTTTGAAACACTGTTCTTGTAGACTTCACAAGTGGATATTAGGACAGCTTTGAGTATTTCGTTAGAAATGGGAATAACTTCACATAAAAACTAGACAGAAGCACTCTCAGAAACTTCTTTGTGATGCTTGCATTCACCTCACTGAGTTGAACATTCCTTTTCATAGATCAGTTTGGAAACACTCTTTTTGTAGAACCTGTAAGTGGAAACTTGGAGCGCTTTGAGGTCTATGGTGAGAAAGGAAATATCTTCCCATAAAAACTAGACAGAAGAATTCTCAGAAACTTCTTTGTGATGTGTGTACTCAACTCACAGAGTTCATCTTTTCTTTAGATAGAGCAGTTTTGAAAAACACTTTTTGCAGCATTTGCAAGTGGATATTTGGATAGCTTTGAGGATTTCATTGGAAACGGGAATATCTTCACATAAAAACCAGACAGAAGCATTCTCAGAAACCACTTTGTGATGTTTGCATTCAACTATCAGAGTTGAACATTCCTTTTCATACAGAAGTTTTGAAACACTCTTTTTTTTTGTAACTGGTGGTGGACATTTGGAGCGCTTTGAGGCCTATGGTGAAAAACGAAATATCCTCACATAAAAACTAGACAGAAACATTCTCAGATACTTCTTTGTGATGTGTGCACTCAACTCACAGAGTTTAACCTTTCTTTTGATACATCAGTTTTGAAACACTCTTTTTGTAGGATCTGCAAGTGGATATTTGGATAGCTTTGAAGCTTTCGTTGGAAACGGGAATATTTTCACATAAAAACTAGACAGAAGAATTCTCAGAAACTTCTTTGTGGTGCTTGCAATCAACTCACTGAGTTGAACATTGTTTTTCATAGAGCAGTTTTGAAACACTCTTTTTGTAGAATCTGTAAGTGGAAACTTGGAGCACTTTGAGGCGTATGGTGAAAAACGAAATATCTTCCCATAAAAACTAGACAGAAGAATTTTCAGAAACTTCCTTGTGATGTGTGTACTGAACTCACAGAGTTGATCCTTTCTTTTGATACAGCAGGTTTGAAACACTCTGTTTGTACAATCTGCAAGTGGATATTTGGATAGCATTGAGGCTTTCGTTGGAAACGGGTATATCTTCACATAAAAACTAGACAGAAGCATTCTCAGAAACTTCTTTGTGATGTTTGCATTCAACTCACAGAGTTGAACATTCCTTTTCATAGAGCAGTTGTGAAACACTCTTTTTATAGAATCTGTAAGTGGACATTTTTAGCGCTTAGAGGCCTATGATGAAAAAGGAAATATCTTCGCATAAAAACTAGACAGAAGAATTATCAGAAACTTCCTTGTGATGTGTGTACTCAACTCACAGAGTTGAACTCTTCTATTGATAGAGCAGTTTTGAAACACTCTTATTGTAGAATCTGTAAGGGAATATTTGGATAGCTTTGAGGATTTCGTTGGAAACGGGGTTTTCTTCACAGAAAAACCAGACAGAAGCATTCTCAGAATCTACTTTGTGAAGTTTGCGTTCAACTCACAGAGTTCAACATTCCTTTTCATAGGGAAGTTTTGAAACACTCTTTTTGTAGTATCTTCAAGTGGACATTTGGAGCGCTTTGAGGCCTATGGTGAAAAACGAAATATCCTCACATAAAAACTAGACAGAAGCATTCTCAGAAACTTCTTTGTGATGTGTGTTCTCAACTCTCAGACTTTAACCTTTCTTTTGATACAGCAGGTTTGAAACACACTTGCTGTGGAATCTGCAAGTGGATATCTGGATAGTTTTGAGGATTTTTTTGGAAAAGGGAATACCTTCACGTAAAAACAAGACAGAAGCATTCTCAGAAACTTTTTTGGTACGTTTGCATTCAACTCACAGACTTGAACATTCCCTTTCATAGAGCAGTTTTCAAATACTCTTTTTGTGAAATCTGCAAGTGGACATTTGAAGAGATTTGGGACCTATGGTGAAAAACGGAATGTCTTCCCATAAGAAGTGGACAGAAGCATTCCCAGAAACTAGTTTGTGATGTGTGTACTCAACTTACAGATTTGAACCTTTCTTTTGATAGGGCAGTTTTGAAACACTCTTTTTGTAGAATCTGCAAGTGGATATTTGGATAGCTTTGAGGATTTCGTTGGAAACGGGAATATCTTCATATAAAATCTAGACAGAAGCATTCTCAGAAACATCTTTAGGATGTTTGCATTCAAGTCACAGAGTTGAACATTCCTGTTCATAGAGCAGGTTTGAAACACTCTTTTTGTAGTATGTGGAAGTGGACGTTTTGATCGCTTTGAGGCTTATGGTGAAAAAGGAAATATCCTTCCCATAAAAACTAGAAAGAAACATTCTCATAAACTTGTTTGTGATGTGTGTACTCAACTCACAGAATTTAACCTTTCTTTTGATAGAGCAGTTTTGAAACACTCTTTTTGTAGAATCTGCAGTGGATATTTGGATAGCTTTGAGGATTTTGTTGGAAACGGGAATACCTTCATATAAAATCTAGACAGAAGTATACTCAGAAACATCTCTGTGATATTTGCATTCAAGTCACAGAGTTGAACATTGTCTTTCATAGAGCAGGTTTGAAACACACTTTTTGTAGTATGTGGAACTGGTCATTTGGAGCGCTTTGTGGCCTATGGTGAAAAACGAAACATCTTCCCATAAAAACTACACAGAAGCATTCTCAGAAACAAGTTTGTGATGTGTGTACTCAACTAATAGAGTTGAATCTTTCTTTTGATAGAGTAGTTTTGAAACACTCTTTTTGTAGAATCTGTAAGTGGATATTTGGATAGCTTTGAGGATTTCATTGGAAATGGGAATATCTTCATATAAAATCTAGACAGAAGCATTCTCAGAAACATCTTTGTGATGTATGCGTTCAAGTCAGAGAGTTGAACATTCCCTTTCACAGAGCAGGTTTGAAACACACTTTTTGTAGTATCCGGAAGAGGACATTTGGATCGCTTTGAGGCCTATGGTGAAAAAGGAAATATCTTCCCATAAAAACTAGACAGAAGCATTCTCAGAAACTAGTTTGTGACGTGTGTACTCAAATAACAGAGTTGAACCTTTCGTAAGATAGAGTACTTTTGAAACACTCTTTTTGTAAAATCTGCAAGTGGATATTTGGATAGCTTTGAGAATTTCGTTGGAAACGGGAATATCTTCCTATAAAATCTGGACAGAAGCATTCTCAGAAACATCTCTGTGATGTTTGCATTCAAGTCACAGAGTTGAATATTCCCTTTCATAGAGCAGGTTTGAAACACTCTTTTTGTAGTATCTGGAAGTGCACATTTGGAGCGCTTTTAGGCCTATGGTGAAAAAGGGAATATCTTCCCATAAACACTAGACAGAAGCATCCTTATAAACCAGTTGGTGATGTGTGTACTCAACTAACAGAGTTGAACGTTTCATTTGAAACAGCAGTTTTGAAACACTCTCTTTGTGGAATCTGCAAGTGAATATTTGGATAGCTTTGAGAATTTCGTTGGAAACAGGAATATCTTCATATAAAATCTACACAGAAGCATTCTCAGAAACTTCTTTGTGATGTTTGCATTCAAGTCACAGAGTGGAACATTCCCTTTCATAGAGCAGGTTTGAAACACTGATTTTGTAGTATCTGGAACTGGCCATTGGAGCGCTTTGTGGCCTATCGTGAAAAAGGAAATATCTTCCGATAAAAACTAGACAGAAGCATTCTCAGAAAAATGTGAAGGATGTGTTTACTCAACTAACAGAGTTGAACCTTTCTGTTGACAGAGCAGTTTTGAAACACTCTTTTTGTAGAATCTGCAAGTGCATATTTGGATAGCTTTGAGGATTTCGTTGGAAACATGAACATCTTCATATAAAAAGTAGACAGAAGCATTCTGAGAAACTTCTTTGTGATGTTTGCTTTCAAGTCACAGAGTGGACCATTTCCTTTCATAGAGCAGATTTGAAACACTCTTTTTGTAGTATCTGGAACTGGACATTTGGAGCGCTTTGAGGCTTATGGTGAAAAAGGAAATATCTTCCCATAAAAACTAGACAGAAGCATTCTCAGAAACTTCTTTGTGATGTGTGTACTCAACTAACAGAGTTGAACCTTGCTTTTCATAAAGCAGTTTTGAAACACTCTTTTTGTAGAATCTCCAAGTGGATATTTTGATAGCTTTGAGGATTTCCTTGGAAACGGGAACATCTTCATATAAAAAGTGGACAGAAGCATTCATAGAAACTTCTTTTTGATGTTTGCATTCAAGTCACAGAGTTGAACACTTCCTTTCATAAAGCAGGTTTGAAAAACTCCTTTTCTGGTGTCTGTAAGTGGACATTTGGAGCGCTTTGAGGCCTATGCCGAAAAAGGAAATATCTTCCCATAAAAACTAGACAGAAGAATTCTCAGAAACTTGTTTAAGATGTGTGTACTCAACTAACTGACTTGAAGCTTTCTTTTGATAGAGCAGTTTTGAAACACTCTTATTGTAGAATCTGCAAGTGGATATTTGGATAGCTTTGAGGATTTCGTTGGAAACGGGAATATCTTCATATAAAATCTAGAGAGATGCATTACCAGAAACTTCTTTGAGATGTTTGCATTCAAGTCACAGAGTTGAACATTCCCTTTCATAGAGCAGGTCTGAAACACTGATTTTGTAGTATCTGGAACTGGACATTTGGAGCGCTTTGTGGACTATGGTGAAAAAGGAAATATCTTCCCATGAAAACTAGACATAAGCATTCTCAGAAACAAGTTTGTGATGTGTGTACTCAAGTAACGGAGTTGAACTTTCTTTTGATAGAGCAGTTTTGAAACACTCTTTTTGTGGAATCAGCAAATGGATATTTGCATAGTTAGAGGGTTTCATTGGAAACAGGAATATCTTCATATAAAATATAGACAGGAGCATTCTCAGAAACATCTCCGTGATGTTTGCATTCAAGTCACAGAGTTGAACATTCCCTTACATAGAGCAGGTTTGAAACACTCTTTTTGTAGTATCAGTAAGTGGATGTTTGGATCGCTTTGAGGCTTACGGTGAAAAAGGAAACATCTTCCCATAAAAACTAGACAGAAACATTCTCATAAACTTGTTTGTGATGTGTGTACTCAACTAACAGAGTTGAACATTTCTTTTGATAGAGCAGTTTTGAAATGCTTTTTTGTAGAATCTGCATGTGGATATTTGGATAGCTTTCAGGGTTTCGTTGGAAATGGGAATATCTTCATAGAAAATCTAGACAGAAGCATTCTCAGAAACATCTCTGTGATGTTTACATTCAAGACACAGAGTTGAACATTCCCTTTCTTAGAGCAGGTTTGAAACAATCCTTTTGTAGTATCTGGAAGTGCACATTTGGAGCGTTTTGAGGCCTATGGTAAAAAAGGAAATATCTTCCCATAAAAACTAGACAGAAGGATTCTCAGAAACTTGTTTGTGATGTGTGTACTCAACTAACAGAGTTGAACCTTTCTTTTGATAGAGCAGTTTTGAAACACTCTTTTTGTAGAATCTGCAAGTGGATATTTGGACAGCTTTGAGGATTTCATTGGAAACGGCAATATCTTCATATAAAAAGTGGACGGAAGCATTGTCAGAAACTTCTTTGTGATGTTTGCATTCAAGTCACAGAGTTGAACATTCCCTTTCATAGAGCAGGTTTGAAACACTCTTTTTGTAGTATCCGGAAGTGGACATTTGGAGCGCTTTGAGGACTATCGTAAAAAGGAAATATCTTCCCGTAAAAACTAGACAGAAGCATTCTCAGAAACTTGTTTGTGATGTGTGTACTCAACTAACAGAGTTGAACCTTTCTTTTGATAGAGCAGTTTTGAAACACTCTTTTTGTAGAATCTGTTAAGTCGATATTTGGATGGCTTCGAGGATTTTGTTGGAAACGGGAATATCTTCACATAAAATCTAGTCAGAAGCATTCTCAGAAACTTCTTTGGGATGTCTGCATTCAAGTCACATCATTGAACATTCCCTTTCATAGAGCAGTTCTGAAACACTCTTTTTGTAGTATCTGGAACTGGACATTTGGATTGCTTTGAGTCCTATGGTGAAAAAGGAAATATCTTCCCATAAAAACTAGACAGAAGCATCCTCAGAAACTTGTTTGTGATGTGTGTAGTCAACTAACAGAGTTGAACCTTTCTTTTGATAGAGCAGTTTTGAAACACTCTTTGTGTAGAATCTGTAAGTGGATATTTGGATAGCTTTGAGGATTTTGTTGGCAACAGGAATATCTTCATATAAAAAGTGGACAGAAGCATTCTCAGAAACTTCTTTGTGATGTTTGCATTCAAGTCAGAGAGTTGAACATTCCCTTTCATAGAGCAGGTTTGAAACACACTTTTTATAGTATCTGGAAGTGGACATTTGGAGCGCTTTGAGGCCTATGGTGAAAAAGGAAATATCTTCCCATAAAAACTAGACAGAAGCATTCTCAGAAACTTCTTTGTGATGTGTGAACTCAACTAACAAGGTTGAACCTTTCTTTTGATAGAGTAGTTTTGAAACACGCTTTTTGTAGAATCTGCAAGTGGATATTTCGATAGCTTTGAGGATTTCGTTGGAAACGGGAATATCTTCCTATAAAATCTAGACAGAAGCATTCTCAGAAACATCTTTGGGATGTTTGCATTCAAATCACAGAGTTGAATGTTACCTTTCATAGAGCAGGTTTGAAACACCCTTTTTGTAGTATCTGGAATTGGACATTTGGATCGCTTTGAGGCCTATGGTGAAAAAGGAAATAACTTCCCATAAAAACTAGACAGAAGCATTCTCAGAAACAAATTTGTGATGTGTGTACTCAACTAGGAGAGTTGAACCTTTCTTTTGATAGAGCAGTTTTGAAACACTCTTTTTGTAGAATCTGCAAGTGGATATTTGGATAGCTTTGAGGTTTTCGTTGGAAACGGGAATATCTTCAGATAAAATCTAGACAGAAGCATTATCAGAAACGTCTTTGTGATGTTTGCATTCAAGTCACAAAGTTGAACATTCCCTTTCATAGAGCAGGTTTGAAACACTCTTTTTGTAGTATCTGCAACTGGACATTTGGAGCGCTTTGTGGACTATGTTGAAAAAGGAAATATCTTCCCATAAAAACTAGACAGAAGCATTCTCAGAAACTTGTTTGTGATGGGTGTACTCAACTGACAGAGTTGAACCTTTCTTTTGATAGAGCAGTTTTGAAACACTCTTTTTGTAGAATCTGCATGTGGATATTTGGATAGCTTTGAGGATTTTGTTGGAAACGGGAATATCTTCATATAAAATCTAGACAGAAGCATTCTCAGAAACATCTCTGTGATGTTTGAATTGAAGTCACAGAGTTGAACATTCCCTTTCATAGAGCAGGTTTGAAACACCGTTTTTGTAGTATCTGGAAGTGCACATTTGGAGCGCATTGAGGCCTAAGGTGAAAAAGGAAATATCTTCCCATAAAAACTAGAGAGAAGCATTCTCAGAAACTTGTTTAGGATGTGTGTACTCAACTAGCAGAGTTGAAACTTTCTTTTGATAGAGCAAAACAGTAAATTGAAGTTTAAAATAATTGTAACAATTGCATCTTATATATCAGGTGAGATTTCATAGTTTGGTTCAAGTAGTTTTCAAGTGACAAATTTTCAAGTTTTTAAGTTTTCAAGAGTTGTGCAACTTCATCAGCCAGAAATCAAGCAAAACGCTAGATAAGTAGCAGCAGGTGCAGGATTCTTGATATTGAAACTTTTAGGACTTTTCTCCTTCAGGATTCCAATGTTGTACATTTTATTTCCAGAATAACCCCTATGCATAGGATAAAGTAGTTTCACATGTTTGATTTTTCTAATTAGTTATTTGGGTCTCAAAATGTCCAGTTTATCAAAAAATCTTGTGCTGTGTACTGGGGACCATCTACTATAGCCTGATCATTGAATTTTTCAAGAACCTAAGGGGTTCCCTAAGTCTAAGGAAGACAATCAGTGTCTACAAGTCAGGAGGAGAAGGGGAAAGGGCATTCTAATCATTGCTTTGTTTTCATTGATTCTGTTGCTGCTTTCTTGCCATTGAAACTACTCTTGCAGTCTGCTAATGATTAACCTTTGCCACCAGGATGCCCTTTCTGTTTGAGATCCCTCAATCTTCATGTTGATCCATAAAAAGACTTCAAAGTTACAACTATTTTTTTTAGCTCCCAGACTAACAAAAATAATCTAGCTTTTTGTCTTGACTACCAACCGCTCTGGATTTTTTTTTTTTTTTTTTGAGATGGAGTCTCGCCCTGTCACCCAGGCTAGAGTGCAGTGGTGTGATCTTGGCTCACATAACCTCCACCTCCTAGGTTCAAGCAATTCTCCTATCTCAGCCTCCGAAGAATCTGGGACTATAGGCACACACCACCACGCCCGGCTAATTTGTGTATTTTCAGTAGAGATGGGGTTTCACCATGTTGGTCATGCTGCTCTTGAACTCCTGACCTCAGGTGATCCATCTGCCTTGGCCTCCCAAAGTGCTAGGATTACAGGCATGAGCCACCATGCCCGGCCCACTCTGGATTTAAGGACAGTTCTTCCTTCAATCAGCAGCCAAAGAGTCCTGATTCCTGATTCTAATTAAGAAGTTTAACTTGGTATTCTATTTCTGATGGAAGGATGGCTGAAAGAAGGGAGACTCAAACAACAGATGAAGGCAAAATACTCTGTACTGAATTTTCAATGTAATCTTAATTTCTTTGTTTAATTGAGATGACCCAAATTCTTTTTTTTTTTTTTTTTTTGATACGCAGTCTCGCTCTGTTGCCCAGGCTAAAGTGCAGTGGCATGCTCTTGGCTCACTGCAACCTCCACCTCCCGGGTTCACACCATTCTCCTGCCTCAGCCTCCCAAGTAGCAGGGACTACAGGTGCCCGCCGCCACACCTGGCTAACTTTTTGTATTTTTAGTGGAGACTGAGATGACCCAAATTCTTAACTGCCTCATAAATACTGTTAATATATTGAAAGTTTTGCCCTAGCCTTTTATTAAAGTCAGCTATATAGAAAAAGTTTCTCCTATCTTGAAATGTATTATTAAAGACATCATCCCCAATAATATTCCATATTCTCTGTTTAGGAACCCCAATTGTTTTCAAATTCAAGAATTCAGAGAAATCTACTTGTTACAAAAGAGTAGAATGGATAATGGGCACCACATCCTGAAGTGTATTTTAATAAAAATTCATGTGAGATGGTTCAAAATTTCATTAACTACTTTATATAAAAAGAAATGCCTGGGAGAATTCTGTTTCTAGCAGAGTGGCAGACTGATGCCTTGAACAACCCTCTTATTACAAAACGGAATACTCCACATGAAAACAAATCTTTTCAAATGCATTGTTAAGCTGTGAAGAGAATAACGAAAGTTCTAAGAAACCAAAATCTAAATGAAAACACAAGTCCAGGCAGGCACTGAAAACCTAAAAAAAAAAAAAAAAAACTGAAGAGGCCAATTGTTGGCAAGCATGTGGAACAGCAGGAACTCTTTAAGCTGCTGCTGGTGGCGGAGGCCAAGCCACTGTGCTCCCAGAACACAACACAGAAGCCTCCACACTGAAGCAGACCACAGGTGCCCTGGAGTCTCCACTCCACCCAGGGATCCTCCAGCAGAAGTGGGTGCGCCCCTGCATACCTGCAAGTCCCATATCCAGACCTACTGTTCAGGGCCATGGGATAACAGCCAAAAATAGGAAATCATTTCACTCATCAATGGAAAAATGGTGACACAGTCATATAATGGAACTCAACAATGACGATAAATCAATGTCTGCCATAGACAAGAACATGGATGTGTTCTGTAATACTGAACCAAAGAAGCCAGGCTAAATAGAATGTGTTGTATTTTATAGAAGTCAAAACCAGGCAGAACAAATCTACATCAGGAACTGGGAAAGTAGCTATTTTGTGGGTTGGGGCAGCAGTGCCTGGGAGAGGCCACAGGTCAAGGCTACTGCTTGGTCCAGGGCGTGGCAGCCTGGTGTGCTACAGTTCATCTAGATGCACACTTATGATTCGGGCACTCTTCTGTATGTACATTAACATTTCAATAAAAAGCTTATTAAAACATTAAAGCTTTCAGAAAAATCCACATTGCTTCAGTAGAAATTAGCACATTAACGTTTAAAAAATACATGTATATGGTGGGGGAAAAAATAGTTCAAAAGAGTATCCAATGAAAAGTTTAAGAGGGAGTGATGCCAGCAAGGGGCTGATCAATAGCCCCTTGCACTCATCCCCTGACAAAGACAGCCAAAGCAGCAAACAGCTATATTTTGATGAAAGTCACTAAAGGAGAGCCCCAGAGTGCATCAAGGAGTAGCAGAAATCCAGTAGAGCCTGGAAAACAGGACGGTCACATAAAGGAGGGAAGGAAACATCTGGCCCCCACCACCCATTCCCCCAGAGGGATCAGCCTGAAGCAGAAGGGATGTCTCCCTGCAGGGATAAGGAAGCAAGAGGGGCCCAGTAGCCCCAGCACTCCCCTCAGAGAAGGAACTGACATTGTGCCCCACCCCCATGGACCAGCTGCTGCTGCAACATGCCCTCCTGGACCTGGACCACTTCGGGAGCATGTCCCACCCAGGGTGAGCAGCCACCGCACCCTTCTTCCATCCTCAGGCTTTGTTGCTCTATATCACACCCACCTAGTGGCCCACCACCCCCGAGCCACTGTTACACTGTCTTAGGCCATTTAGTGTGGCTGTAACAGAATACTTGAGACTCGGGGTAACTTATTTTATAAAAAAGGTTTATTTGGCTCACCCTGCTTGTGTCTGAAAAGTCCGAGATCGGGCAGCACAACTGGCGAGGGTCTTGTGCTGCTTCATCTCATGGGGAAAGTGGAAGGCGAAACAGGTGTATGCAAGGGGCTCACATGGCAAGAGAGGAAACACAAGAGTCTAGGAACCTGAACTCACTCTGATAACAATCCACTCCTGGTAACTAATCCAGTCCCATGAAAAGGCATTAATCTATTCATAAAGGATCTGCCCTGTGACCCAAATAACTCCCACTAGGCCCCACCTCCCACACCACCACATTTGGAATCAAATTTCAAATGGATGAAATTTCAAATGGCTGGTGGGAACAAATGATGTCCACATCACAGCATACACCTCACCTGCGGGGCCACGCTGCTGTGCCCCTCCCCTCCCAGCTGCCATTGCGCCCTGCCCTTTGGAGCCTGAGCTGACTTGGTGCCCTGCTTTCCAGGGAATCAGTGTCTTGGCCAGTCTAAGCAGTCACACCCCCCACTGCACGAGAGCTGAAGCACTGCCCTGCTTCACAGGGAATCAGTGTCTTGGCTGAGCTGAGCAGCCACACCTGCCAGGGATGAGCCAACATGGCACCCCCATATCCCAGGAAAACGGCATTGGCTGAACTGGGGTACCTTGCCCTTCAGGACAAACAACTGTAGAACCCTGCTTCCTTGGAACTGGACTAGCCCTGGAGAATCTGAGTTGCCCAGGCACCTGCCTCCCCAGGGAGAGAAGTAGTTGCTGCACTGGTCCCTGCCCCTGAGGGCCCAAGCCACAGTAGTGCTCCACCATTCTGGGGTCCTTGCTGATGATGTGCCTGGCCTTTCAGAGACTGAGATGCTGCTGTGTCCCACCACTGCAGGGTCCAGAGTCACTATCATGTCACTCCCATGTCCAGAGTCACTCCCATCCCCTGGGAGTTTACTTCTTAAACTCTTCGCAAAAACAGAGTGAGAGGAAATAATTCCAAACACATTTTACCAGGCCAGTATCACCTTAATACCTAAGCCAAACCAAAACACACACACACACACACACACACACACACACACACACACACACCAAACAAAAACTACAGGTCAATTTCTCCAATAAATTAAATACTGATGCAAACATCCTTAAAAAATTTTAGCAAATAGAATTCAACAACACATCAAAAACATTATACATCATGTTTAAGTGGGATTTATCCCTGTCATGCAAGGCTGGTTTAAAATATGTAAATCAATCAATGTGATATATCACATTAACAAAATGAAAGATAAAATGACATGGTCACCTCAATTGATGCAGTAAAAGCATTTAACAAAGTTTAGCAACCTTTCTTGATAAAACCTCTTAATAGTTTATGTATAGAAGGAAAGTTCCTCAACATAATAAACACCATTTATGAAAAACCCACAGTCTAATCATAGTTAGTGGGGAACAACTAAAGCTTTTCCACTAAGATTGAGTACAAGATAGGGATGGCCAGCCTCATCACTTTTATTCAATAGAGTACTTGCAAGAGCAATCAGATGAGAAAAAAAAGGCAACTAAATTAAAGAAGTAAAATTATCTCTATTTGCAGATGACAAGATCCTTTACGTAAAAAACTCCAAAGATTACACAAAAAACTGTGAGAACTACTAAATCAATTCAGTTAAGCTGCAAGGTATAAACTCAACATATAAAAATCAGTTGCATTTCTGTATACAAATAACCTAGCTGATGAAGCAATCAAGAAAATAATCTCATTTACAATAGCATCAAAGAAAAACAAAAACTTAGGAATAAATTTAACCAAGAAGGTGAGAGATGTGTACACTTAAAAACCATAAAACATCGATGAAAGAAATTTAGACATGAACAAATGAAAAGACACCCTATGTTTATGGATCAGAAGAATTAATATTGTTAAAATATTCACACTACCCAAAGCAAATATACAGATTTAACACAATCCTCATCAAAGTTCTGATGACATTCTTCACAGAACAGAATAAAGCAATCCTGGCCAGGTACAGTGGCTCACGCCTGTAATTCCAGCACTTTGGGAGACCATAGCGGGTGGATCATGAGGTCAGGAGTTGGAGACCAGCCCGGCCAACATAGTGAAACCCTGTCTCTACTAAAACTACAAAAATTGGCCGGGCATAGTGGCATGTGCCTGTAGTCCCAGCTACCTGGGAGGCTGAGGCAGAAGAATTGCTTGAATCCAGGAGGCAGAGGTTTTAGTGAGCCGAGATTATGCCACTGCACTCCAGCTTGGGTGACAGAGTGAGACTTCACCTCAAAAAAAAAAAGAAAAGAAAAGAAAAGAAAAAACAATCCTGAAACTCATATGGAACCACAAAAAACCCCAAACAGCCAACAGATAACTGTGAAAGAAAAAGTTGGAGGCATCACACCTCTTGATTTAAAATTGTATTACAAAGCTATAGTAATCAAAACAGTATGGTGCTGGCATAAAAACAAAAAAATAGACCAATGGAACATAACAGAGACCTTTGAAATAAATCCAAACATATACTGTCAACTAATTTTTGACAAGGGCAAACAAGACAACACAATGGTAAAAAAGATAGTCTCTTCAATAATAGGATTTTCACATGCAAAAGAATAAAATTGGACCCTGATCATACACCATACACAAAAATCAACTCAAAACAGATACAAGACCAAAGACCCATTTAAGACCTGAAACCATAAAACTCCTAGAAGAAAACATAGGGGGAAAGCCTCTTGACATTGGCCTTAGCAATAATTTTTTGGATATCGCACCACAAGCCAGGCTACAAATGTAAACATAAACAAGGAGGACTGCATCAAACTAAAAAGCTTCTGCACAGCAAAGGAACAACCAACAAAATGAAAGGGGAACCTATAGACTGGAAGAAATATTTGCAAACCACATATCTGATAAAGTGTTAATATCCAAAAATCAGTAAAGAACTCTTACAACTTAATAGCAGAAAAACAACCCAGTTGAAAAATGGGCCAAATAGGAAATGACCAATAGGAAATGGGGAGATGTACATTAAAATAATACAAAGTAGCAGACATGTAGAATGAACAAGTTAGAGATCTAGTGTACATCATGAGGGCTATAGTTAATAAAAATATATTGTCTTTGGGATTTTTGTTAAATAAGTAGATTTTAGCTGTTCCTGTCACACAAACAAAAATCTAACTATGTGAGATGGTAGCTATGTTAATTTGCTTCACTATAGTAACCAGTTTACTATCTATATGTATCCTTTAAGATCATGTTGTCAACCTCAAATATATAAAATAAAATTTATTTTAAAAAAGAAAAGTTTTCCTTCAATCCAGAAAGAACCACTATTACCACTTTTTGGTGTTCCATTCCAAAATATCCCACAAATATACAATTGTTCAATCAAATTTAACATTAGACTTTATACTTGAACATTCAAAGTATGTAAGAAATTATAGAAAAGTGTCTGTGTGACTCCCTGTCTGTAGAGCACAGGCTTCATCTCCACTAACATACACACGACCAGTACCTTATACAGAGAGTCCTTGTTTGTCTTTAGTCTGACACCATGGGCGAGCCTGAGTTGGCCCGTGGTCCACATTCCTGACCAGGTGTCTTTCTCACCCACTGGTTTCAACAAAGATGTTACTGGGTTTTAGAAGGCTGGGATGGAAACAGGATACCAAGTTCGCATGAAGACAATATGTGAAAAGAGGTAATTTACTTTAATGTTTTCAAAAGAAGATTCATATCCATATTGTGAAGAAACAAAGAACAAAACCTTCACTCCAAACTTCTCTACCTGGCTGCAAAGTATTTGAAGGGAAAGCTCGCTAAGGAAACTATTCTCATAGATCACAGAACTGTTACTGGGTGTGGCCAGGGGACTGCAGACACAAGGCAAATGGGCACACTGCATAAGACTGGGAGATCTAAGGCTGGAGCTGCTCAACTCCCTGGAGACCTGACTCCAGCCTCTTGTCACACTGGCTAGAAGTCAAGCATGAATGGTAACACCCTGCCCTGAACACTACTTAAGACACTCACCGCTCATCCGCAGCTTATCCTCAAAGCTACCCTGGAAAGCTCCTTCTGGAGCTCAGAGTGCTCTCTTGATCTGCCCCCTTATCCCACTGACAGTTCGAATCACAGCATCTTCAAATTTGGCCACTTCCAAGGCAGAATTAAACATTCCCTACAGGTATAGCAAGATAAAAACACACACACACAAAATCATATACTTTATGCTTTACTTCTTACTTCAAACATACATCCTTGATTAAAGAACAAAAACAACTCACTGAAGGGTGATAAAATAATCAAAATGTATTTGCCCCTGAAAGTGGAATTACTACCTCAAAAAGAATACAACTCTTTCATTTTCCCCAAAATAATCATGTGAGTTCATGGGCATGCTCATCACTGCTGTCTGTGTGGAAGAGAAGATCGAAGAGGGATTTACTGGACTGAATTGGCCTAGGAAGCCTTTGCTGGCATCTCTCAGACTGGACTGCAGCCCAGATCCTTTTACTCAGATGCATGCACTTAGAACATGAAAACAGTAAGATAAACGCCGGTGGTATTATTACCTTATATTGCAAGAACATTTTATGACTTCCTAACTCTGTGTTTTCAATAGAAACATCCCCACTAATGAAATTGTCAATAAATGCTGCTCAAACCACCCTCCCCAAATACTGAAAAACAGTACATCCATTTCTCTGTACCCTTGCCAAGTTGTCTGCAAATGCTTTGTCGATTTTTCTACTGAGTTAGACAAACTTCTGATTTTTTTCCCTTTCTTAACACCAATTTAAAAAGTAGGAAACAAAACCTAGTGGATAAAATGACATATTTTCAATATGAGTTCTGTAGCAGTCTCACGTGGAAGTCAGGAGTAACAGCCTCAATTCCTAAATAGCTGTTTACCACTGCTTTTTTGAGCATATTTAAGTAATACAGAATATAAAGGAGCAAACAAAATATGAAGTTTATAAAAGATTTCAAACACTTTTCTAAAAATATGAGGCCCACATTTTAGAGGTATTTCATTCCTTTTCTCAAACAATATGGACATTTATAAATATGAGAATATATAGATATACAGACCTTAATAAATGAAGTGTTCTTGAAAATTTTATATGGAAAACCAGTTAGCTTTAATCTCTTCACAATTTTTATGGATTTATCCAGATCAAGGACAACTCCTGTGGCAGCTATCCGAAAATCAGGCTAACAGGAGCCCCAAAATTTGAAAATAGGAATAATATTAGCAAGAGAAAAACTTCAATTCTATGTGACACAATAAATTACCAAAGTGAATTTTACTTACAATTAGTTAAGAAAAACAAGAGAGACCATCTGAACTTGCAACCCAGTGGTTTGACAAAAGCAATCCAAAACTTTAAAGTTGGTAAGCCAAACTAACAAGGGTGACTTGAGGCCAGGCACAGTGGCTCATACCTGTAATCCCAGCACTTTGGGAGGCCAAGGCAGGTGGATCACCGGAGGTCAGAAGTTTGAAACCAGTCTGGCCAACATGGTGAAATTCCATCTCTACTAAAAATACAAAAATTAGCTCGGCATGATGGTGCATACCTGTAATCCCAGCTACTCGGGAGGCCAAGGCAGGAGAACCACTTAAACCCAGGAGGCAGAGGTTGCAGCGAGCCAAGATCGTGCCACTGCACTCCAGCCTGGAAGACAGAGTGCAACTCTGTCTCAAAAAAAAAAAAAAAAAAAAAGAAAGAAAGAAAAAAAAGGCTACTTGAGTACTTTCCTGAGAGTGATTTCAGAGGAATGTAATTTTACTATAATGATTTATTTGGAACGAAATGGAAAAGAAAAATACAGTTGCAATGTTTAGGAAATTAAAATTTGGACCTCCAGGGAAGATTCCATCTGCTCATTATTCTGCTTTCTTCTCTGTTAAATGGGACCAGTAAACCCTGCCCTGCCTGACTGGTCAAATGAAAATGGAGTGAACAGACTGCTACCCCAGCACAGCTGCAGGGAGTCTTGTGTCTGGGTGGTCTCTGACGGCTCCTCATAACCTCATATAGTGCTTAGCACATGGTGAGCACTGCTTAAATACTTGCTTAGATAAATAAATACAAAAGATGCATAAAAATAGGAAATGTACCATTATAATTCTTCCACCTCCCCTCCTCTAATCCCACACCCTACTGAAAAGGATGTACAAAGATTAAAAGCAAAGGGAAATTTACTTTATATTAATAAAAATGAGTAATTTTCAACTTAAAGTCTCATGTACATAATAACCCACATTCAGGATATATTTCTCAAACCAATCTGTAAAAGAAATCGTCCAAGATAGTTACCATTATGCCACTGACAGACTGTATTGCCAAGAAACCAGTTCCCTGTGGAGTGATAGGGTCTTAAAGGAAAAGGAAAAAAAGAAATATAGCAAACCAGAAATTTTAGATTCTAGTTTAACATACTGGATATGGACATTTAGATTTGGATATAGATGTACATATATACTCCAAACCACCTCCCCGCTCCCAGAAAAGAGAAGCATCTTAGGAGTGGAATTTTATGAAAGGAAAAGCACAAAGCTAAAATAACACAGCCTGTAAAGTTTAATCTCGGCAATAGGCAAGTTATTGTAATCATATTTTACCCCAAAAGGCTGCTCCACAATGCATGTGCTGTGGGGTACACTTTAGAAGCCTTTGTCTTCCATTGTGGTCTTCGATATAATACAGCAGGATGGTCTGAAACCTCCTTCACCCTACAGAAAATATGATTGGATCTTGGGACTTGAGGATTTTCTTATACCAGCGATGTTTCTTCAGACGCATCTGAGGGGGATGAGAGGGTAAGATGATTGATGGAGGGGAAATCCACAGAGCCTCAGGCACCAAATACGCAGCAAAGGGAC
Organism: Pan troglodytes; assembly: GCF_028858775.2. NCBI lineage: Eukaryota > Metazoa > Chordata > Mammalia > Primates > Hominidae > Pan > Pan troglodytes. The sequence continues at coordinate 54,982,825 of NC_072409.2, read as the reverse complement.
CCACCTGCACGTGTCCAACATTTCCCTCACTGTTGCCCAAGCCACCCAGGATAATGGGGTAATGGGGGTCAAAGTTCTGCACAAATTCACAGGGAACATTTTCAATCTCAACGCAGACATACATCCCAGGTCGAAAACCCTCATACTGAACTCTGGCTTCATCATCTTGATCTTCAAATTCTACGTGATTCAGCTGTACATGATGGGGTGGGGGGGAAAACCTGTATGCTGTTATTTGTAATAAACATAGGATTAACATGAACAAATGAGCAATTTCTAAGTAAAGGAACTGTGGACAGAATTATGTAGGCTTTATCCTATTAAAAATACTACACATTTGGCCGGGTACAGTGGCTCATGCCTGTAATCCCAGCACTTTGGGAGGCTGAGGCAGGCAGATCACATGAGGTCAGGAGTTTGAAACCAGCCTCGCCAACATGGTGAAACCCCGTCTCTACTAAAAATACCAAAATCAGCTGGGCATGGTGGTGCATGCCTGTAGTCCCAACTACTTAGGAGGCAGAGGTGAGAGAATCGCTTGAACCTGGGAGACGGAGGTTGCAGTGAGCCAAGATCGTGCCACTGCACTCCAGCCTGGGCAATAGAGCGAGATTCCATCTCAAAAAACAAACAAACAAACAAAAAAACCTACACATTTTACCTCTACAGTCTGTTCAGAATATGTCCCAACCATTTTCTTCTCTCCTGCTCCAAGGGACAGCAAATGTAGATAACTGTGGAGCCCTGCGTGCTCGAACATTGGAAACATCCCCAGTCCACACTTTCTTTCCTTCCTCTCCAAATAATTCTTTCACACTTTTCCCTTGTCTTCAAACACCCACCACCACCCTCACCTTCACTCAGCTGATGGCTGTTTCCTGATTCACTCCAAAACCAAAAGAACCTCTACGGTCAACCCTCTACCAGGGTTTCCTCCCATATCCAGCCTTATCAGAGCTCTGACCTGCCCCATAGAGGAGCTATGTGTGGCTATTTAAATTAAAATTAATTACAATTACATAATATTTAAAATGCAGTTCCTCAATCCCACTAGTCACACTGGAAGTGGTCCATATCAACCTGTGGCCAGTGTTACAATATTGGGAAGCACAGACATGCATCTCCATGATCACAGAAAGTTCTACGGGCAGCTCAGGCACAGATGATTTGTCCATGCCTCTACTCAGGGCCACACATCACTTGCTCACTAGACACCATCCACTCTTCCTGGACTTTATTCCAACAGCTCTTCACTCTGTTCTCTCTCTCATCTCAAAACCTTTTGATTCCACTTCTTCCACCAAAAACTGCTTCATTTCTCTGCTTCTCTCTGCAGCAAAACCCCACAAAAGTTTTCCACAGTTGCAGCCTCCAGTTCCTCTGCTCCCATTCTCCTACATCCATGAAAATCGGTGCTTGCCAAGATCGCTGAAGGCCTCCACGCTGAAGGACTCCTCCAGTGGTCAACTCTGCCTTTACCATAGTTAACACTGCAGCGGGATCTGAACAGTGCTTCGCCTCCATGTACAACTGGACTCCCGCATGCCTGCATGCTCACACTGCTTCTCCCTCTCCCTCCTAGGCACTGCTCAGGCCTCACGGCCGCAATCACCCCATCTCGCCCATGCCAGTCTTGCTCCTCCCAGTCACTCTGCACTCACTCCCCGGCCACCTCACAGAGTTAAGTGGCATCTACATGCTGAGGGCTGTACATCTAAGTCCCTGGCCAGACCTGTCTCTCCAGACTTGACACTCCGCTTGTCTGCATGTTACCCAGCCGAAACAAACATCATCTTCCCAAAACTGCATCTGCAGACAGTTTCCTATCTAACCTGAAACAACCCATCCTTCCAGGAACTTCCAGTCGCCATCCTCATTTCCTCTCACACGCCCCACATTCAGTCCACCAGGAAATCCTACTGACCCAGCTTCCAAATAAACTCTATCCGGGTTTGACTCTTTGTCTCATCTCCACTGCCAGCCCTCTGGTTTGTGCCACCGGACTGATCTCTACCGGACTGATGTCTTGGCAGAGTGATCTGATTACCTGAATGTCTCTCCTCTGCTCAAAACCCTCCAAGGACTCCCATTTCAGAGTGAAACATTCAGTCTTTTCCAATGGCCCACAGGGCTCTAGGTAATTTTAAATTGTAAATGGTGTGAAGCAGAAACTTCAGAGTTACCCTAGTCATGCCTTTCAAAGGGCAACACAGACTAGCAACCACTAAGCTAATGCCTAATCAGGAAACAGTCCTTTGACTAGATGAAGATCTACGATGAAACTCCACTTCACAAATCATATACCTAATCTGTTCCAGCTTACACAGGCACTCCTGACCTCACTAACAAGACGCAACTCAGAGGCTCACCATAAACTGTACACACGTTTCTGTGTCTGTCTCCTTCAGAGTGAGATCACCGCCTCCAGCAACCTGCTCAGCACCCCCAGGCAGGAGGGCCACACCATCTCCCTTTATCTCCGCATCTGACCTTATACTCCACATGTCCTTCTGAACTCTGACCAGGATGAGTTTTCAGAGCACTTCCCCTGGGAGCTCTGCTGTGTCCATAAGCCACACGGGCCACTGATCACCTGCCATTCAAATCAGGGAGCAGCGATCGGAATAGGCAGCATTGGCTTGCACTGAAATAAACACACTGTCTCAGATCACTACATTGTAAAAGTCTCAAAAGTAGAGACCATGTCTCAGTCACTTCGGTTTCCTAATTTTTGTTACAAAACAGGTATGGATCTTTTTCTGGTGATCTTCTGACTGTAGAAACAATGAGCTCACTGCATGAATAAACACACTCACATGCATCTACCCAGGAGTCCAAATGAAAGGCACAGAAGCAGGATAGGAAGCAGGGACCCAAAGAAAGTCAGGGATTCCTGCACTATGTGATAGTCTTGACAAGGGGCTGAGAGGAACTGAGGTTTCTCACCTGCGCTTCTTTCTGCATTTCTCCTTTAAGATCAAAATATGTGCTTTCTCCTTCATCATATTCCGCATCAAACATCTCCTTCAATTTTCTCTTCTTATCCAAATGCTTTTTCTTGGCACTTTCTTCTTCATCGGGGTCAATTTCTTCCTTGTTTCTCTATATCTTCATTCTTAAATTTCCAGAAGAAAAAATTTTGTGTATGTTTATGAAGGTCTTTTCCTTAAACATTACATTTTTTAAAGTTCTATTTAAACAAAAATCTTAGCAAAAATCTGTTATCATTATCAATAAAACAAAACAAAACACAACATAACCTTTGTCTCTGAATAACATGGTACTGCTACAGGAAATTGTTACATCTGCATTACAATTAGCTGCTATTCCTTAAGCTGGCTGGGAACACAAACTAGAATAAAAATAACAGACATGTCCCTCACCCAGATGCTCCCAGACTCTGTTCTAAAGAAATATTAGGGAGAACAGGGACTTCATTCTTTTAAATGACACTTAAATTTAAAGAGGAGAATGATGGCAATGGTTGAATGTAAGTCTGAGAAGCTAAGACTTCTGTGAGTGAAAAATCACAGCGGTCTTGGCAAATGACTATGGCAAGAAACGGTAGTAACTGTCGTCCAAAACTTAATAAGTAAACAAGAAAGCTTCTCTTTGGTCCCCACATCCCCACCCTTTAGGAAGGAATCTATCCATCCAGTCTGCAATCTTCACACATCACAAGTAAGATTTGCATTTCTCAATGTGGGCCTCTCTCAGAACACAATGACCAAGAACAGCCAGCTACGACAAAGTCATACCTGAGTGTCGGGGCCCGATTTTCCCTTGTGCATGTCCCGTTTCCAAGTCTTCAAAGTCACCGTAGAGCTCCTCTGGGAAAAGAACACCCAAAGGCTGCTCTGTGAGCCAGGCATGCATGTGCTGCTGGCCCCACCCACGACAGGCCCACAATGCGCTCCGCCTTCCAAGCCTCATTCTTACTGTTCCCGTCACTAGACACACAGGCAAAACTTTGCACTAGGGAATGCTTCGTAAAAACAGTTAGTATTTCATCATCTGTTTAGGTAAACTAAATGGACCCAATCCACATTTCCGCACTTCATGTCAAAAATCCCAATCTCAATTTTTCCAGTATAGATAATGGACACTCTTTCGTTTTTGTTTTTTTTTTTTTTTTTTGAGACAGAGTCTCACTCTGTCACTCAAGCTGGAGTGCAGTGGCACGATCTCAGCTCACTGCAACCTCTGCCTCCCTGGTTCAAGCAATTCTACTGCCTCAGTCTCCCGAGTAGCTGGGATTATAGGCACCCACCACCAGGCCTGGCTAATTTTTGTATTTTTAGTAGAGATGGGATTTCACCATATTGGCCAGGCTGGTCTCAAACTCCTGACCTCGTGATCTGCCCTCCTCAGCCTCCCAAAGTGCTGGGATTACAGGCATGAGACACTGCAACCGGCCAATGGACACTTTTTATGAAAGACACAGAGGTCTATCTGTGTCCCCCAAATGAATAATTCAAAGAGTGAATGGAAAAGTCCCATGCTGATAACCAGCACATGTGAAAAGGAGTCTCAATGTAAGTTCAACACAACACAATCGTGTAACACACCTAGGGGAAATTTTAGATCATATAAAACATAGCATTTAGATTAAGAGTAGAGCCCCAAACCACACCAAACCCATGGGAAGAGCTTATTCACTCATTCATTCCTTCATTTGTTTTTGGAGCTCTGGGTTCAATTATAGTTCCCACTCTTAAAAGAAATAGACAAGTAAGGCTGGGTGCAGTGGCTCACACCTGTAAACCCAGCACTTTGGGGGCCCGGGAGGCAGAGGTTGCAGTGAGCCATAATTGCGTCACTGAACTCCAGTCTGGGTGACAAAGTGAGACCGTGTCTCAAAAAAAGGAAAACAAAAGAAAGAGGCAAGTTAAAACTCATTTGGGAGAGCAATGTTTAGAAGGCTATTAAAACATTTTCACATAAGGGCCAAAGAACCAGGTAGATGTTATAAAAGATAGGAAGCTCCTATTTATAATAAAAGCAAAAAAGGATAAAATAGGAATAAACCTAACAAGAAGTGCACCAGAACTTTATTTATTTAAAAAAGAAGAAAAGCTTTAATATGCTACCAAAGGACAAAAGGAATAGCATCACTACCAACACTCGTAAGTGCTCTCCACACCAGGCACTGTGTTAAGTACTTTCCTTGCCTTAACCACATTCTTCAACCCAAGGAAGTAGATGTTGTAAATATTATATACTGAATAATGGTATGTCCTCATTTGAAAAGGAAGACTCGACATCACAAATATGCCAATTCTCCCTTTAGCCCAGTTACAACCCGAAACCACCACTAAGGATTTCTGGTCTAGAGAAGATAACACATTATACCCTCCTAAGAAATGTAACCCAAACTCTAGAAATAATAGAGAGGAGATGATCAATGGAGAATTCTGAAAGGTGGACAGAAAAAGGCTGCTGAGGGACTCTAGGACTAGGGAATGCATAGTGGCCAGGTGTCTCCCTGGACCTCATCCAATAGGACGGTGACCCAGGCCCAGAGTTTCCCAACTCCCAACGTAGCAATAGAAGGCAACCCAGGCAGACTCAGTCCCCGCAGATCAAAGGAGATCTTCCCCACAACAAGAAAACCAGCTCCACACACCAACACAACCACCATTCCCCACCCACCTAGCTGCAGCAGGTGGCCCAGCCTGGGGCACCTCCCCTGTTCCCTCAGGTGGGCAACAGCAGGGACTGGTGGGAGAATCCCAGTGATACATATTAGCCAAACAGACCAAAATAACACCATGAAGGCTCTGAAATTAAATTGCCATTGGAATCACAGCCCACAAAGTAGACCAAGACCTACAGACTAAACCTAAATAGGAGGACTGCCTGCAAAAATAAAAAAATTACATAGGCAGATGTTGGAACCACCTGACTCATCACTTATGTCAGTATAAAAATGCTTCAACAAGCAACTACAAATCCTATGGCAACAATCAAAGAACTGAAAACATCAGCAAAGAAACTGAAGAAGAATCAAATGGAAATTACAGAAATATAAAATACAGTAACAGAAATTTTAAAAAAATCTAACTGGATGGGCTCTATTGAGTAAAAGTGGAGACGACAGAGGAGAGAATCAGAGAAACTGAAACCTGATCAACAGAATTCACCCAGTCTAAACAATAGAGAGAAAATAACCTGAAAACAAATGAACAGAGCTGCACGGACCTGTGGGATGATAACAAAAGACCCCGCATTTATGTTATCTGAGTCCCACAGGAGACCAGAGCTGCGAAAGCATGCAAATAACTAATTCCTGAGGGTTCCCATGTTTGGTGAAAGATATAAACTTACAGATTCAAGAAGGTGAGCAAACCTCAAAGTATACCAAAAGAAAGCAACACTGATTAAACTTTCAAAACTAAAAACAAAGAGCAAAAATGGCAGAATGCCTGTAGGGACACGCCAACTCAAATGCCATGGAGGCCAGAAGGAAGTGGCACAACATTTTCAAGTGCTTAAAAAAACCAACCAAACAAAAAAACTGTTGGCTGCAAATTCTATATCCCATGAAACTACCCTTCAGAAATGAAGAGAGAAATAAAGACATTCTCAGAGGAAGAGAATATAGGAATTTGTCACTGGTCAATTTAGAAATGCTAAAAAGTGGCTACAGAAATATGTTCTGTCATTTCCACAATACAAAAAATTAAAACAAAAAATCAAAATAAAAAATGGCTACAGAAAGTTCTTATGCAGAAGGGATGAATATGGGACTATGGGAGGAGGGACAAAGGAAAGACCAGAAATGTGGATACATACACGAGACAATCCACAGTTCTTAAAATCACATTTGACGACTGAAACAAAAACTATACCACCACGTACTACTCAAGCCAGTGATTTATACAAGTGGAAAAGGTAAAGAGACATAAATGCAAGGCAGGTTTCCACACTTTGAAGTGGTAAATACTGGTACCAGTAGACTACTATATTACAATACACATATTGTAACATCCAGAGCAAACACTTTAAGACTATACAAACAGATACACGCAACAACATTATACAGAAATAGATAAAGATGGAGGGAAAGAAAAAGGAAACAAGCAAATAATAAAAACATCAGACATAAGCAATTATGTAACAATAAGCACCTTAAATGTAAATGGTCTAAATAAACCAAAAGACAGATTGATGGAGAGCCTATAATAAACACATGGTCCAACTAAATACTGTTCATAAGAAACTTCAAACTCACTTAAGGACCTAAGTAGGTTGAAAGTAAAAGAATGGAGAAAGATATCCTGTGAAATCATTAATTTTTTAAGGAAGCAGGAGTGAATATATTAATATCTCATGAAGTAGACTTCAAGCAAAATAATTTACCAGAGCTGGAGAGGGTCTTCACTGAATTTTAAGATCTAAAATTTCCTATGCTGCCTTGACATCTTTGAGCCTCACAGGGCCCCAAAGGCCTAGCCGTGGGTTTTCCTGTTTCTACCAGACACCCCCTACCCCGCCACCCAACAGGAAAGGCTCCCCACCTGGCTAGTTCTTTTATCAGCCAGAACAGTTGCACCTCAGCCTAAGAAGTTTCACTTCACCTGTCTGCCAGCCCATGAATTTATTCAAACAAGCCAATTGCTCTCCCCCTCGGGAACCATTGGTCATCGTGTGCTCTTGTTACTACCAAGCCTGCCTGCTTCCTCAGCCCCCAGCCCTCACTCCGCTACAGAGTGCGGTGCCCATCTGACCCTGTGTGGCATGCAGTGCCCTCCTCTGAGCTGTGGGTATATGTGACTAAAACACTGCTGTCAATCTCATCCATCCACGCCAGGTGTCGTGTTCAGCCATCTCCTACACTTTAGGGCAGGGACCCCTCCTTCACCAATGGGGTGAAAAGGAAGTGACCATAACAACTGCTTAATGACAAAAGGATTAACCCACCAAGAAGACATCTACTTCAACATCCTCCTCTTAGCAACTGTTAAAACTAGGCAGAGGCCGGGCACAGTGGCTCATGCCTGTAATCCCAGAACTCTGGGAGGCAAAGACAAAGGATAGCTTGAGGCCAGGAGTTCGAGCCTGGGCAACATAGCAAGGCCTCATCTCTCCAAAAAATTTTAAATTTAGCCAGGTGTGCCGGCACACACCTATAGTACCAGCTACTCAGAAGGTTAAGCCAGGGTAAGTACTTGACCCTAGGAAGTCAAGGCTGCAGTGAGTCATGTTTGTGCCACCGCACTCCAGTGTAAGTGACAGAGTGAAACTAGGCAGAAAAGGAGCAATGATTTACAAAAGATCTGAACAGTCAACCAGCAAAATTTGACATCCGTATAACACCCCACTCCCCAACAGCAAAACACACACATTTTTAAAGCCAATAGAAATCCACCAAGATGAGGTACACTTGGGGCAATAAAAGAAATCACAGCAAATCTTGCTGTGCGCCCCTCTGCGCCGGCGCCGGCGCCGTGCCCCTCTCTGCGCCTTCTTTTCTCACCATGGGGAAGCGTTTGGGGGCCTCTTGAGGGACCCTCTAGATGCTTCTACTCAGAGCCCCCAAAGCAGGGGAGCCTCCACTCCTCTGTCTGCAGCCTCCCCTGTCGGTTCTCGCTACCCAGGGTTCAGTGGCCTGGGGGCTGACGGAGGTGGTCGCCTCTGCCAAGGCCCCTCCCGGCACCTCCCTGGCTCATCCAGCCCACCTTCCTCCCACGCTGGCTCACGCAAAGTGCTCTGGTCACCAGGAGCCCTTCCTGACCAGCCCCGGCCCCTTCTTGGCCTTCGCCCATCTGGCCTCCCCTGGAGCCCTGATCTGGGTGCCGGGCCTGCTGGGTCCAGAGCCCACCCCGCCCTGAACAACCCCGAGTCTCAGCCACCCTCAGCTCTTACCCTTTCACAGCTGGGGAGTGGAGCCTGGGCCTGCGCCTCTCCGCGCCAGCGCCGCTGCTGTGCGCCTCTCCGCCGCTGTCCGCCTCTCCGCCGCTGGCCGCCTCTCCGCCTCTCCGCCGCTGGCCGCCTCTCCGCCGCTGTCCGCCTCTCCGCCGCGCCGTCGCTGTCCGCCTCTCCGCCGCTGGCCGCCTCTCCGCCTCTCCGCCGCTGGCCGCCTCTCCGCCGCGCCGCCGCTGGCCGCCTCTCCGCCGCGCCGCCGCTGACCGACTCTCCGCCGCGCCGCCGCTATCCGCCTCTCCGCCGCTGTCCGCCTCTCCGCCGCGCCGCCGCTGTCCGCCTCTCCGCCGCTGTCCGCCTCTCCGCCGCTGTCCGCCTCTCCGCCGCGCCACCGCTGTCCGCCTCTCCGCCGCGCCGCCGCTGACCGCCTCTCCGCCACTGACCGCCTCTCCGCCGCTGTCCGCCTCTCCGCCGCGCCGCCGCTGTCCGCCTCTCCGCCGCTGTCCGCCTCTCCACCGCTGTCCGCCTCTCCGCCGCTGTCCGCCTCTCCACCGCTGTCCGCCTCTCCGTCGCGCCGCCGCTGACCGCCTCTCCGCCGCGCCGCCGCTGACCGCCTCTACGTCGCTGTCCACCTCTCCGCCGCACCGCCGCTGTCCGCCTCTCCGCCGCGCCAACGCTGTCCGCCTCTCCGCCGCTGTCCGCCTCTCCGCCGCTGTCCGCCTCTCCGCCGCTGTCCGCCTCTCCGCCGCTGTCCGCCTCTCCGCCGCTGTCCGCCTCTCCGCCACGCCGGCACCGGCGCTGTGTGCCTTTGCAAGGGCGGAGCTGCGTTCTCCTCGGCACAGACCCGGAGAGCATTGCGAGGGCGGAGCTGCGTTCTGCTCTGCACAGACCTTGGGGCACTGCCTCGCTTTGGGACAACTCGGGGCCGCATCGACGGTGAATAAAATCCTTCCTGTTTGCAGCCATGTTTGTGGTTGGTGGCAGCGATGGACACTGCAGCCAGCCAGAGTGTAGAAAGGCATCGGGGTAAGTGCGCTATCCAGGCTGCACTGCTGGTGGCCTGGGACGGGTTGGGAGCCCTATCTCAGGCGTCAGTGCCGGTCTTGGGTGGCTGGTTGGGTGTGCTATCTGGGGCTGTGCTGCCTGCACCGGGGTGGGGGGGCGGTTTGGGGGCTCAAACCGGGGCTGCACTGCCTTTGGCGGGGAGCCGGTTGGGGGCACTATCCCAGACTGTATTGCTGGCAACAGTGAGGTGGGTTAAGTGTGCTATCTGGGGCTGCACTGTGCGGCTGTGGGGGGTGGTGGCGGTTTTGGGTTGAGGGTGCTATGGGGTGCTGTAATGCCCATGGTGCGGGGAGGCAGGGCAGTTAGGGTATGTTGGGTGTGCTATTGGCGGGGGCGACACTGCTGGTGGTAGGGGACAGGGTGGGTTGGGGGCCATATCAGGGGCTGCACTGATTGCTTTAGCTAGGATTTCTGGTACTATGTTAAACAACAGTGGTGACAGGGGGCATCCTTATCATGTTCCAGATCTTAGAGGAAAAGCTTTCCATTTTTCCCCATTCCATATGATTCTAGCTGTGGGTGTCTTTCCTGTAGTTTTTATTATGTTGCGGTATGTTTCTTCTGTGCCCGTTTCTTTGAGGATTTATAGCATGAAGGGATGTTGAATTTCATCAAATGCTTTTTCGGTTTCAGTTGACATGATCATACTGTTTTTGTCGTTTATTTGGTTGATATGATGTATCACATTGTATGTTGAGTGACTCTTGCATTCCAGGGATACATCCCACTTGATCATGATGAATTATCTTTTTAATGTATTACTGAATTTGATTCACTGTTATTTTGTTGAGGATTTTTGCATCAATATTAGAGATCCTGGCCTGTAGTTTTCTTCTTTGATGCTTTTATCTGATTTTCATATCACAGTGATAATGGTCTCATAGAATAAGTTTGGAAGTATTCCCTCCTGTTTTTCAAAATAGTTTGAGCAGGATTCGTACTAGGTCTTTAAATTGTTTGGTGTGAAGCCATCAGCAGTGAAGACATCAGTTCCTGGGCTTTTCTTTACTGGGAGACTTTTTCTGATGGCTTCAATCTCATTACTTGTTACCAATCTGTTCTGGTCTTGGATGTTTTCATTGTTTAACCTAAGTAGGTTGTATGCATCTAGGAATTTGCCAATTTCTACTAGGCTTTCCAATTTATTGGCATATAATAGCCAGTTATGATCCTTTGAATTTCTGAAGTATTAGTTGTAATGTCTCCCTTTTTTAATCTGTTGATTTTATTTATTTGAATCTTGTCTCTTTTCTTAGGCTGGTTAAAAGTTTGTCAATTTTGTTTAGCTTTCCAGAAAACCAACTTTTCGTTGAATCTTGTGTGTTTTTTATTTCAATTTTGTTTCTGCTACGATCTCATTTATTTTCTTATTTTCGGTTTAGTTTGTTCTTACTTTACTAGTTCTTTAAGATGTATTGTTTATTTGAAGTTTTTCTTTTGTTTGGATAGTAGGCACTTATAGCTGTAAATCTCTGCCTTTGTACTGCTTTCTGCATAACAAGTTTTGGTATACTGTGTTTTCATTACCCTTTGTTTCATGAAATTTTTGAATTTCTGTCTTAGTATCTTCATTGACCCGCTAGTCATTTATTCAGGAGGGTAGTGTTTAACTTCCATGTGATTGTATTGTTTCCAAAATTACTTTTCTTATTGATACCTAGTTTTATTCCTTTGCAGTGAAAGAAGATGGCCACGGAGACAGACAGCAGCGTGGTCAGAGTGGTAGGAGCTGGCCATCAGGGAGAGCTGCTCCATGCCTGGCTGCTGGGAGCTAGAGCCTGCGGCCCACTGACTTGCCTCACTGTAGTTGGTGGTGGCGTTGACAGAGACTGCAGCATGACCAGAGTGGTAGGACAGGGGCTATCCAGGGCTGCACCTTTTGCAGTGTGGGGTGGGTTGGGGGCGCTATCCAGGGTGTCATTGCCTGCATTAGGGGTACTGGTTGGTAGCACTGCACAGGGCTGCACTGCCCACGGCAGGGAGGGTGGGTTATGGGTGCTTTCTGGGGCTGCAATGCCCATGGAGGAGGACAGGTTAGGGCATATCGGGTATACGCTACTGGCGGCATTGGGGGACGGAGGTGAGGGGCGCTATTGAGGGCAGGACTAGCCATGGAGCGGGGGTGAGTTCGGTGCTATCAGGGGCTGCACTGCTGGCGGCAGTCAACAGAGTTGGCATCCAAGGAAGGAGTGGTTCTCCTCTCCCTGACTCCACACTCCAGAGGGCGAACCACTCTTGGTCATACTGGAGTGCGGCAGGGCACGCAGCGTTTGCATGGGAATCCTGAGCATGGCAGAGCCCCCACACCCACCGTGGTTCCTGGGCCTGTGCACTCTGGGTCTGTGCCTCAGAGGCTGCCAGGCACCCCTGGGGACACCACGGGGGACAGGGCCCTGTGTGTGGAGGTGTCCAGAACAGGAATTGGCACCTGGGTGCGGAGGGCTGGCTGGGTCTGAATTTGTCTGATTCTCCTGTTCCCTGAGGAGTGCAGCCCCGGTGGGCCCAATGGTTCCTGTGGAGTGGGGAGCTGGGTGCTGTGGTGTCTCCAGCACCCACCCCAGACCCCAGTTCCCGGCCAGCTTGGGCCAAAAGGAGAGGCTGGACTTTGGAGGGTGGGTGTGAGTGCCTTTGCTGAAACTGGCCCCTGCCACCCAGTGGCCAGCATGACAAGTTGAGGCTCTAACGCTTCCACTCCTCACAACTTCCTCTAGGCTTTTCTGGCTTTGCCCGCCCAGCTGCTCTGTGCCAGGAGGAGGAGGAGACACCTAGAGCCTGCAACACCACGGCTCACCTCGCTGCGGGTGGGTGGCAGTGACGGAGACTGCAGTGCGCCAGAACGGTAGGAGAGCGGCCGCGCTAGGAGGGCAGGCGGCTGCAGGCAGGGTTGGGAGTCAGGCTTACAGCGATGGACGGGCTGCAGCAGTGGCCAGGTGGTAGGAGCCTTGTAGGGAGGGCTGGTGCATTGGCAATGGGCCTGGCTTTGCCCTGTGCCTGCTGTGGCTCTGGCCCTGTACTGCCCTGCCTTGCCCTGTACCTGCCCTACTGTTACCTGGACTCTTGGCCCTGTCCTGCTCTGGTCCCATCCTGTCCCTGTCTTGGCCCCGTGCTACCCTGTCCCTTCCCTGGTCTTGCCCTGGCACTGGCCCTGCCCCGAACCTGCACTGGCCTGACCTTGGCTCTGGCCCTGGCTCTGGCCCTGCCCCTTGTCCTGACCCTGGTCCTGTCATGGCACTGGCCCTGCCAATGGTCATGGTCCTGCTCCTGTTCTGGCCCTGACCTGGCTTTGGAAATGTCCTGGCCCTGCTTTGGCCCATCCCTGCCCTGGCCCCACCATGGGCCTGCCTGTTCTGCCCTCTCCTGGCACTGACCTTGCCCTGTCATGGCCCAGTGGTGCCATTGCCCTGCCTTACCCTGCGCTGGTTGTGCCTTGGCCCTGCTTGGTGCTGGCCACTCCCTGGGCCTGCCCTGGACCTGCCCTGACCCTGCCTTGGCTTTTGCCCTGCCCTCACTATGGCCTGGCCCTGGCCCTAGCCCTGGTCCTGCCATATCCCTGGCCCTGCCCTTATCCAGGCCCTGCCCCTGCTGCTGCCCTGGCCCTGGCCTGGAACCTGGTCCTGTCAAGGACCTGCCCTGACTCTGCCATGGCCCTGGCCCTGCTCTGCCTTGTTCCTGGCCCTGACCCAGACCCAGACCCTTTCCTGGCTCTGCACTGGCCTTTCCCTGGCCCTGAGCTGGCAGTGGTCTGCCCCTGGTCTTGCCATCACCCTGCCCTGCTGTGCTCCGGATGTGTCATCACCCTGCCCTGGCCCTACTCTGCCTTTGACCCTGCCCTGGCCTTACCTTGGCCCTCACCCTAGTCTTCTCTAGGCCCAGCACAGACCTGGCTCTGACCCTGGCCCTGGTCTTTGTCCTGCCATAGCCTTGGCCCTGAAGTGGACTTGGAGGTGTCCTGGCCCCGGTGTAACATGGCTCTGCATTGGCCTGTCTCTGCCCTGCCCCTGCCATCGCCTTGCCCTGCTCTGCCCTGTCCCAGTACAGACCCAGCCATGCTATTTCCCTGCCCTACCCTGCCTTGGCTGTGCCCTGGCACAGTTCTGGCCGTGGCCCCGGCCCTGCCCTGGACATGCTCTGACACTGCCTCAGCCTTGGCACTAGCCTGGCTCTTTCTTGGCATCAGCCCTGCTCTCTCTGTGGACCGGCTCTTGTCCTGTCCTGCACTGGCCATACCATGCCCTGCCCTGCCCTGCCCTGACTCAGCCCTGACTCAGCCTTGGCCTTGGCATTGCCTCTGGTCCTGCCATATTTCTTGCCCTGTCCCTACCCTAGCCTTGGCCCTGACCCTTACCTTGCTCTGGCCCTGCCCTTGCCCTAATGCAGCCCCTGGTCCTGTCATGGCCCTGCCCTGGACCTGTCCTGGCCCTGGCCCTTCCCTGCTTGAGACCTTGCCCTGGTTCTCCCATGGCCCTGACCCTGAAATGCCTGGCCCTCCCCTGGCCTTGCACTGCTCTGGCCCTTGCCCTGACTCTGATCCTGTCACTGACCTAGCCCCAGCCCTGTTGCTGGTCTTACCATGGCCCAGACCCTGCCTTGGCCCTGCCCTGACACTGTCCTGGATCCTGGCTGTGCCAAGAACCTGTACTGTCCTTGCCCTTGTTTTGCTCCTGCCCCGAACCTGGTCCTGCCCAGGCCATTTCTATGGCCCTGGCCCTGGCCCTGCCCAGGTCTTGGCACTGGCCTGGCCCTGCCCTGCCCTGGCCCTATGCTTTCCTGGTCCTGCCTTGCTGGCCCTGGCCCTGCCTTGGCCCTAGCCTGGCTTTGACCCTGCCCTGGCCCTACCTTGGCCTTCACCCTAGCCTTACCTGGGCACTGTGTTGGACCTGGCCATAGCACAGACCTGGTTGTGGCCCTGGCCCTGCCGTGGCTCTGGCCCAGACCCTAGCCCTGCTAGGTACCTGTCCTGGTCCAGCTCTGGGCCTGGCTTTGTCCCTAATTCTTAGATGACCCTGGCCCTGCCCCTGCCCTTGCCCTTGCCCTGGCACTGGCCTTGGACATGTCTGTGGTCCTAACCCTGGCCCTGCCCTGGAGCTGCCACTGTCTTGGCCGTGCCCTGGCTCTGGCCCTGCCCCGGCCCTGGCCCTGCCCCGGCCCTGGCCCTGCCCTGGCCCCAGCCATAGACCTGCCCTGGTTTGTCGTGCCCTACCTTAACCCTGTGCTACCCTGGGCCTGCTCCACCCTGCCCTGGCCCTGCCCTCCCTTTGGCCCTGCCCTGACCCCACCTTGGCCCTCACACTGGCCCTAGCACATACCTGGTCCTATCTGTGGCCTTGGCCTGGCATTGACCCCTGCTCCTGACCCTGGTCCTGCCATGGCCCTGGCCCTGCCAATGAACCTGGCAGCCCTTACCCTGGCCCTGTCTTGGCCCTGGCCCTGAACTGGCCCTGGCCCTGACCCTGGCCCTGAAGTGGATTTGCAGGTGTCTTGTCCATGGTTTAACCTGGTCTTACCATGGCCCTGTCCCTCCCCTGGCTCTGTCCTGGTCTTGTGCTGACCCTGACCCAGACCTTGGCCCTGCCCCAGCCTTGTCCTAGACCTGGCCATGGCCCTGCGTCTGCCCTGGACCGGCGCTGGCACTGGCATGGACCCTGGCCCTGGCCCTTCGCTACTTAAGGCCATACCCTGGCCCAGCCCTGGTCCTGACCCAGTCCTGGCCCTAATTTGGCCTGGCTCTACCCTGGCATGCTATTCTGGCCCTAGCCCTGACCCTGTCCCTGTCCCTGTCCCTGTCCTGGTCCTAGCCCTGTTGCTGGTCCTGCCATGGCCCTTGTCCTGACATTGCCCTTTCCTGGTTCTGGCCCTGGCCCTGTCCCAGCCCTGCTCTGGCCCTGGTCTGAACCCTGGCCCTGCAATAGACCTGCCTTGGTCCTGCTCAGACCCTGGCTCTGGCCCTACCTCTGCCCTGGCCATACCCTTGCCCTGGCCTGGACCCCAGTCCTGGTCCTTGTCCTGCCCCAGCCGTGGCCCTGGCCCTGCCCTGCCTGTGCCCTGTTCTATCCTGGGCTGGCCCTGCCATGGCCTGGACTTGCCATTTCCCTGCCCTAGCCTGCCCTGCTTGTGCCCTAGATCTGCCCTGCTTGTGCCCTAGATCTGCCCCGGCCTTTGCCCCTGTCTTGGTTCTAGCCTTGACTCAGCCCTGGACCTTCCCTGACCTTGCCTCAGCCCTGGCACTACCCTGGCATTGCCTTGGCATTTGCCCTACTCTCTCTATGGCCTGGCTGTGGTCCTGCCCTGCTCTGCTCTTGTTCTGTCCTGGCACAGCCCTGGCCCTGGCCCTGGCCCTGCCGTATCACTGGCTCTGGTCCTGCCCTTATGCAGACCTGACCCTGCCACTGCCTTGGCTTTGGCCTGGACCTTGGCCATACAGTGACCCTGCCATGACCCTTTCCTGGTCCTGGCCTGGAGCCTGGCCCTGCCAAGGACTCGCCCTGGCTCTGTCATGGCCCTGGCCCTTTCCTGGATTTGGATGTGTCCTGTCCCTTATTTGCCCCAGCCCTTCCCTGGCTCTGCCATACCCCTTCTCTGGGGTAGGGCCAGGGTCAGGACCAGACCAGGGCAGGTTCAGGACCAGGGTAGGGCCATGGTAAGGCCTGAAGATGGGAAGGGCCAGGGCAGCGGCTGGACCAGGGAAAGGTCAGGGCCAGGGATGTAGTAGGACTAGGGACAGAGCCGGCACTAGGGCTGAGCCAGGGCAGAGCAGGAGAGATTACTTTAGGCTATTATGTAAAATTTTTATTTTAGATTTTTAAGATAACTATAGTAGTAGTAATGTCTATACTATGTTGTTTGTAATAGTAATAATATTTGCAGTAATCACTAAATTTTAACTAATACTATCTTTGCTTCCAGTAGTGTTCTATGAGTATAATTTTATCAACATGTAAATATGTGAGGCATTGATTCTCATAATAATTCTATATGCTAGGTACTTAAAGCATCCCTATTTTCCAAATGTAGGAAACAGGCATAAAGAAGGTAAATACTTGGCCAGATTACTCCTGTAATCCCAGCACTTTGGGAGGCCAAGGCAGGCAGATGGCTTGAGCTCAGGAGTTTGGAACCAGCCTGGGCAACATTGTGAAACCCCATCTCTACTAAAAATGCACAAAAAGAACTAATTTAAGTTTCTTGTAGGATTCTGGTTATAAAACACTGGTCAAACACACAGGTCATGGATAGGGCAGGGCCAGGGACAAGGGCAGGCCAGGAAGGGGCCAGGGCCAAGGCAGAGCAAGAGCTGGACTTGGAGGTGTCCTGGTCTGATTTGCCCTGCCCCAACGTTGACCCAGCCCTGCTCTGGCATGTCCTGTCATGCCCTGTCCCTGGCCTGAGCATTGGCCCTGGCCCTGTCCTGCTTCTGGCCCTGCCCTGGAGTTGACCAGGCACTGCCATGGCCCAGTCCTGCATTGCCCTGCCCTCCTCTGCCCTGGTGCTACCATGGCCCTGCTTGGGCCCTAGCTCTGCCTCGACTCTGGACCTGCCCTGACTCTGCTCAGCCCTGGATCTACCCTGACTCTGCCTTGGTGTTGCCCTCCCATCTCTATGGCCTGGCTCTGGCCATGCATTGCACAGGCCATGCTCTGCCCTGCGTGCCTCAGCCTGGGCCCAGCCCTCATCCTACCATATTCCTGACCCCAGCCATACCCTTGTTCTGGCCATGACCCTGCCGTGGCCCTCTCCTGGCCCTTCCTTGGTCCTGCCCTGCCCTTCCATGCCCTGGCCTTGCCCTCACCCTGCATTGGCCCTGCACTGGTCCTGCCCTGCCCTGGCACTGCCTTGGCCCCGGCCCTGCCTTCTCCCTGGCCTTGCCTTTGCCCTGCCCTGGCCTGACCCCAGGCCTACTGAGTCCATGAAATGGCCCTGGACCTGCCTTGCCATCCTCTGTCCTGGCCCTGTATTGTCTCCACCATGCTCTGGTCCAGCATTTGCCCTAGCCCTGTTGCTAGTCCTGCCACTGCTATGGCCTTGCTCTGTTTTTGGCCATGCCCTGTGCTACCCTAGCCCTGCCCTGCTTTGGCCTTGGCCCTACCATGGCCTTCTCCTACCCTGGCCTGGCCCTACCCTGGCCTTTTCTACCCTGGCCTTGCCCTTCCCTGATCTTGCCCTGCCCTGGCCTTGGCTTTGCCTTATCCTGGTCCTGGTTCTGCCCTGACCCTGGCCTTGCTCTGGATCCTCTCTGGTTCTGCTTTCTCCCTGGCCCTGCCCTTGCTCTGGCCCTGTCCCTGGCCCAGCCTTGACTCTGACCCTGGCCCTGACAATCCCCAGGTCTGACACTGGCCATGCTTGGCCCTGGCCCCTCCTTTTGGCCCTGCCCTGGCCCTGCCTTAGCCCTGTGCTATCTTAGTCCTGCCCTGGCCCTGAACTTGCCCTGGCCCTACCCTCACCCTACACTGGCCGCGCCCTACCCTGGCCTTGCCCTGCCCTGGCCCTGCCTTTGGTCTGCTCTGGCTCTGGTTCTGCCCTGGCCTTGCCCTTGCCCTGGACCCTCCCTGGCCATGTTTTTTCCATGGTCCTTCTCTGGCCTTGCCCTTGCCCTGTCCCCTTTCTGGTCCTGCCATGTTTCTGGCCCTGCCCTGTCCATGTCCTGGACCTGACTCTGGCCCTGGACCTCCCTGTCCCTGCCCTGCCATACCCTGGTCCGTTCCTTGCTCTCCACTGGCCCTGCCCTGCCTTGGCCCTGTGCTACCCTAGCCCTGCCCTGGCCTTCTGCTGACCCTGATCCTGCCATGTCCCTGGCCCTGCCATGTCCCTGCCCTGGCCCTGGTTCTTCCCTGCTTCTGGCCCTGGCCTTGGTCCTCTCATGTCCCTGGCTGTGACCCTGCCCCTGGTTTTTCTCTGGCCATGACCCTGCCCCAGTTCTGTCCTATCCCTGGCCCTGTCTCAGTTCTGTCCTAGCCCTGGCCTTTCACAGTACTTTATGCTTAGTAAGGGCTCCATGGTGTCTGTGAGTTGAATGTTGTGTTCATAGTATCTGCCAAAACAGAAAGAAAAAAACAAAATATTTTGATAAGAAGTTAAAGCTTTGTATATAATATGCCTTGAATTGTCAGTGCCTGTTATTAGTTGTATTACCTATAGGTCATGGTTTTGTACACATAACTCCAAACCATTGATACTGTTAAAAGGATATATGAATATATGAAAGAATGTATAAACGTAAGAATGTATCAGTATCTAATGACCTTTCTGAATTAATTTTTAATTTTAGCTCTATTAGATTTTTCTCAGTGTAACAAATGTTTATTCCTATGTAATTAAGGGTGTATTTCCTGTCCAGAATATTCATATTACCTAATTGAAAATTATATGATACAAAAATATAATACTATTTTTAGGCCAGGCATGGTGGCTCATACCTGTAATCCCAATATTTTGAGAGGCCAAGTTTGGAGAATCATTTGAGTCCAGGAGTTGACCAGCCTGGGCAACATAGTGAGACCTTGTCTTTATTAAATAAATAAATAAATAAATAAATAAATAAATAAATAGTTTGGGCACTGTGGCTCATATCTGTCATCCCAGCATTTTGGGTTGCCAATGCAGGAGGATTGCTTGAGCCCAGGAGTTTGAGACCAGCCTGGGCAGAATAGCAAGACTCCATCTCTGCAAATAATAAAATATTAACCAGGTGTGGTGGTGCGCACCTGGGGTCCCAGCTACCTGGGAGGCTAAGGTGGGAGGTTTGCTCGAGGCTGCAGTGAACTGTGAATGCACCACTGCATTCCAGCCTAGGCCACAGAACAGGACCTTGTCTATAAATAAAGAAATAAGTAAAAATATAAATAAAAATAAGTAAAAATAAATATAAGTAAATATAAATATAAATACATATAAATATAAAAATGCATACATGAAAAGAAACCATTTTTAAATTTAACATCACTGAGGGCATCCTATCCATTTCATTTCATGATTCCATTACATCATTTCACTTAGATGAAATGATAAGATGACTTGAGATGAGATGAAATGACGAAATGATGAGATGAGATGATGAGATGAAATTTTGAGATGAAATGGTGAGTAGAAATGATGAGAAGAAATGATGAGACGAAATGACAAAATTGAAAAGAAATTGAAAGGAGATGAGATGAGATAAAATGAGATGAAATGATGAGATGATGGATGAAATGATGAGATGAAATGAGATGAAATGATAAGATGAAATGAAATGAAATAATGAAATGATATGAAATAATGAAATTGAAATGAGATGAGATGAGATGAAATAATGAGATAAAATGATGAGATGAAATGAGATGAACGATGAGATGAAACGATGAGATGAAATGAGATGAAAAATGATGAGATGAAAAATGAGATGAAATGAAATAATGAAATGAGATGAAATGAAATGAAATAATGAAAGGAAATTATGAAATTTAATGATGAAATTGAAATGAAATTGAAATGAGATGAGTTGAAATGATGAGATGTAATGATGAAATGAAATGATGAAATGAGATGAGATGAAGTGAGATGAAATAATGAGATGAAATGAGATAATGAGATTGGATGAGATAAAATCATGAGATGAAATGAAATGAAATGATGGATGAAATGATGAGATGAAATGAGATGAAATGTAATGAGATGAAATGAAATGACATAATGAAATGAGATGAAACATAATGAAATGATGAAATAATGAAATGAAAATGAAATGGAAATGATGAGATGAGAAGAAATGATGAGATGAAATGATGAAATGATGAGATGAGATAAAATGAGATGAAATGATGAGATGAAATGATGAGATGAGATGAAATATGATGAGATGAAATGACATAATGAATGAAATGATGAAATGGAATAATGAAATGGAAATGATGAGATGAGATGCAATGAGTTGAAATGAGATGAAATGATGAGATGAGATGTGATGAAATGATGACATGAAATGATGACATAAAATGAGATGAAATGAGATGTAATGATGGAATGAGATGAGATGAAATGAGATGAAATGATGAGATAAAATGATATGAAATGATGAGATGAATGATGAGATGAAATGATGAGATGAATGATGAAATGATGAGATGAGATGATGAAATGAAATGGTGAGATGAACTGATGAAATGAAATGAAATAATGAAATGAAATTGAAATAAAATTGAAATGAGATGAGATGAAATGATAAGATGAGATGATGAAATAAAATGATGAAATGAGATGTGATGAGATGAAATGATGAGATGAGATGACATGAAATAATGAAATGAAATAATGAAATGAAATTGAAATGAGATGAGAAGATACGAGATGAGAAAAATGATGAAATGATGAGATAAGATGAAAAGAGTTAATGAGATGATGAGATGAAATGAGATGAAATGATGAGATGAAATGAAATGATGAGATGAAATGAGGTGAAATGAAATTAGATGAAATGTAATGAGATGAAATGAAATGACATAATGAAATGAAAAAATGAAATGAAATAATGAAATGAGGTGAAATTAAATGAGATGTTGAAGTTAAATGATGAAATGAAATAATGAAATGGAAATGAAATGGAAATGATGAGATGAAATGACGAGATGAATGATGAAATGATGAGATGCAATGATGAGATGAAATGATGAGATGAGATGAGATGTAATGATGAGAGGAAATGATGACATGTAATGAAATGAGATGAAATGAAATAATGAAAGGAAATTGAATTGAGATATGAGATGAAATGAGATGAGATGAAATAAATGATGAGATGAAATGATGAAATGCTGAGGTGAGATGAGATGAAATGAGATGAAACGATGAGATGAAATGAAAGAATGAGATGAAATGAGATGAAATGATGAAATGAGATGAGATGAGAAGAAATGATTTGATGAAATGAGATGAGATAAAATGAAGAGATGAAATGAATTGAAGTGAAATGAAATTGAAATGAGTTGAGATGAAATGAGATAAAATGATGAGATGAAATGAGAAGAAGTGAGATGAAATGATGAAATGATGAGATGATGAGATGAAAAATGAGATGAAAAATGAGATGAAATGATGGGATGAAATGAAATGAAATAATGAAATGAAATGATGAATTGATAATATTGAAATGAAATTGAAAGATGAGATGAGATGAAATGATGAGATGAAATGAAATGTTGAAATGAAATGAAATGAAGAGATGTGACATGAAATGATGAGCTGAAATGATGAGATGAAATGAAATGAAATGAGATTAAATGATGAGATGAAAAATGAGATGAAATGATGAGATGAAATGAGATGAGATGAATTGAGATGAGATGAGATGAGATGAAATAATGAAATTAGGTGAAATAATGAGATGAAATAATGAAATAAAATTGAAATGAGATGAGAAGAAATGAAATGAAATGTTGAAAAGAAAGGAGGAAATGATGAGATGAGATGAAATGATGAGATGAAATGAATTGAGATGATGAGATGAAAAATGATATGAAAAATATCAAAAACATGACATGAAATGAAATGAGATGATATGAAATGACATAATGAATAAATGAAATTAGATGAAATGAAATAGTGAAATGAAATGATGAAATGAAATAATGAAAATGAAATGGAAATGAGATGAGATGAGATTTGATGAAATGATGAGATGAAATGATGAGATGATATGAAATGAGATGAGATGGGATAAGATGAAATGATGAGATAAAATGATGAGATGAAATGAAATGATGAGGTGAAGTGATGCACTGTCACATGTGTGTCTTTTTCCCAACCAACAAAAATTATAATTCATTAATTTTAATTTTATTATTTAAGAATATTCTTAAGAGTTGAAGGAAAAATAATATCTGTACATTATGGGTTACGATTAAGTATAAATAATACATAAATATATTAAAACTTACAAAGAATATGTTTTGGAATCGAATATACCATGCTTCTGTGATGACAGTTATTTCATGCTGGTTGTCACAATTTTACATGAAAAACTAATGCAAAAATGTTTTTAACTGTTTCTGAAAATAAGTTTCCAAAACAGTTTTACATTCAAAATATGAAAAAGATGTCTTTGTGTTCCTTAATCTGATGAGATTTTCACACTCTGCACATGATAATTGTTAGATTTTTATTGTGTTGATAAATTGTATATCAAATAAAAAATGTTATTACCTCTTAAATTAGGATTTTTAGGTGATATAGGCAGAAAGGAAGGCAAGTTTTTATAACTTTGTCTAAATGAACTTTCTAAATGTCTGAGTATTAAAAGATAGCATGTCTATAAATCACAGTGTATATATTACTGTATGACCTAGGACCAATCAAAACCGTTACCTCTGATAACATTATATTGTGCCCAGTATAAAATAGATATAATAATACCTCAAACTTAAATCCAGGCATTGTCATTGAATATCTTAAGAATATGCAGCAAAGGTGCTTTTAAAAATACAAGCTAGTGATTGTACTAAATTTGTAAATCACATAGGATAGTGGGTCATTTTAAGAATATTATTTCAATCTATAAACGTGGATGTCTTTCCTTTTTTATGTTTTCTTTAATTTCTTTCATTAATATTTGTCATTTTTGTTGTCAAAATCTTTTACTTCCTTGGTTAAATTTATTTCTAAGTACATTTTTGTAGCTATTGTGAAAGGAATTGCTTTCTTAATTTCTTGTTTCAGCTAGTTTACTATCAATATATAGAAATGCTACTGATTTTTATATGTTGATTTATATCCTGCAACTTTATTAATTTCATGTATCACCCCAAGAAGCTTTTGGTAGAGTCTTATTTTTTTCCATGTATAAGATCACATTGTCTTTAAACAGGGACAATTTGACTGTCTCTTTTCCAATTCAGATGTCCTTTATTTCTTTCTCTCACCTAATTGTCCTGGCTAAGACTCTCACTATGTGAAATATGATTGGTGAGAATAGGCATCCTTTTCTTGTTCCAGTAAAATCTTTTTCTTGTTCACAGTAAAATCTTCCAACTTTTCCACACTCAGTATGATCTTAGCTGTAGATTTGTCCTTTATGTCCTTTGTGTTAAGGCATATATTTTCTATACTAAATTGTTGAGAAGTTTTTTGTCATGTAAGAATATTTAATTTTGCCAAACGCTTTTATTGTGTTTATTAATTTAATCATATGGTTTTCAGTATATATCCAAAGGAAAGAAAATCAGTATATCAAAGAGTTACCTGCACACCCATGTTTATTACAGCACTATTCACAATAGCCAAGATATGGAATCAACAAAAGTGTCCATCAACAGATGAATGGATAAAGAAATGTGACATACATATATAATGGAATATTATTTAGTCATAATAAAGAACAAAATCCTGTTATTTGTGGCAACAAGAATGCAAGTGGGGGGCATTATGTTAGGCGAAATAAGCCTGGCATAGAAATATAAACACCACATAACTATGTGTTCTCACTTGTGTATGGAAGCTAAAATTTTTAATCTCGTAGAAGAAGATAGTAGAGTTTTGGTTACCATATCCTGGAAAGAGTAGGAGAAAGAAGAGTATAAGAAAAATGTGGTTAATACACACAAAATTACAGCTGGAGAGAAGGAAGAAGTTCTAGTTCTCTACAGCACTGTTGGGTGACTGTAGTTAACGGGAATTTATTGTGTGTTTTCAAATAACTAAAATAAAAGATTTTGAATATTCTCACTGCAAAGAAATAATACATGATTTAGGTAATGGATATGATAATGACTCTGACTTGATCTTTAGGCATTGCATAAATATATCAAAATATCACTCTGTACCCCATAACATGTACATTTATTATATGTCAATTAAAGTAAATTTAAAAGAGAAAAAATGAGGTAAATGTAAATGTACAGAATTTAATTACTTTTTCTTCTATAAAACCCGAGTCAGTACCAAGAAGAATCAATTTATTAGTTTTCTAAAATAAAAAAAATCAAAATCAAAAAAGAGCAATATCCAAGAAAACATTGAAAATGAAACACAACATTTAGTAAGAATAGAAAACTTGGGCACTGTATCACCCTGTTCCTAGATACCGATTTACTGATGGCCATTTAAATAGAATTTTATTCTATCTAATTCATTTATACTCCCAGAGTCTGAAATTACATTTTACCTACAATAAATGAGATAACACTTGTAAATTATATGGTACTCTGCCTAACACACGTTAATAACTCAATACATGTTAGCAATAAACTTTTAGTATAGTAGTCAAAGTATTAATTTCTCACATTGCAATTTCCTTCAAAGACATAAATACAACCTTTCTAATGACTCCTTGTTCATCAAGATACCTCTTCAAATTATTCTGTTTGTTTCATTCAGTATATTATCTGTGTATACCGATATTACACTCTTTTCTTTTTTTGAGATGGAATCTCATTGTGTTACTGATGCTGGAATGAGGTGGCATGATCTCAGTTCACTGCAACCTCCACCTCCCAGGTTCAAGCGATTCTCCTGTCTCAGCCCCCAAGTAGCTAGGACTACAGGTGCACACCACCATGCCTGGCTAATTTTTGTATTTTTAGTACAGTCAGAGTTTCACCCTGTTGTCCAGGCTGGACTTGAGCTCCTGACCTCAGGTGATCCACCCACCATGGCCTCCCAAAGTGCTGGGATTACAGGCATAAGCCACCGCACCCAGCATGATATTGCACTCTTGGATTTTGAACACTGAATATCTTCTTGAAAGATTACACCTCTTTACCTCTTCGTGCTTCAGAAATTATTTTCCTTCAAGTGTTCTAAGAGTCTAATGAAGAATGAAGTCATGTTTTATCACTTTTGTCCTTAAAGATTTCAGACATGCTGAAACTGATTGAAGTATCATTTGCTACCAGATAGATTAGTTATCTCTAGTTGTAGGAGTGGGTACATCTTTAATGGTATATTTTGGGTTATTGTCTTATTTTTGATGTAGTATTCTATCAACAATTTATTAAACCTGGCATCCTTGGGTGAGCATGGACTTTTCAACTTTGGTGTTATATTGTGTTTGCTTTTAAAAACTGCTTTTGAGGCCAGGTATGGTGGCTCTTGCCCATACCCAGCACTTTGGGAGGCCAAGGTGGGCAGATTACCTCAGGTCAGGAGTTCAAGACCAGCCTGGTCAACATGGCAAAACCAGGTCTCTACTAAAAACACAAAGTTAGCCAGGCATGGTGGTGCATGCTTGTAGTCCTAACCACTCGAGAGGCTGAGGCAAGAGAATCACCTGAACCTGGGAGGCAAAAGTTGCTAGGTTGCTGTGAGCCAAATTCGCACCATTGCACTCCAGCCTGGGTGAAAAGAGCAAAACTCTG
Organism: Pan troglodytes; assembly: GCF_028858775.2. Classification (NCBI taxonomy): domain Eukaryota; kingdom Metazoa; phylum Chordata; class Mammalia; order Primates; family Hominidae; genus Pan; species Pan troglodytes. Next base: position 54,956,576 of record NC_072409.2, on the reverse strand, counting down.
TCTCAAAAAAAAAAAAAAAACAAAAAACGACCAAAAACTGCTTTTGAATGGAGTTGTACATACAATTTTGATGAAAAAAATTATCAAGTGCATAAGTTCATAATAGAAAAACCAATAATACTCCAGGCACAAGTTAGTACTAAAAAAATTATGTTGAATATGCTCTAATACAACATGCTTTTTCCCTTCATGAACAATTTGTGTTTTACTGAGAAGAGTCATTGTTTATGGTAGACATTAGACTACAGATGAATACGCACTTTAAACACTCTTAGTTGCTTTCTTAATTGTATATCTGCTGCTTTATGCTTCTGTTTATTTTCATTCTTTCCAATGTCCACATTCTAGTAAATTTGAATATTTTAATCCAAGTTTATATACTATTTAATATTGCTTGTATAGTTTAGTATTGTTAAGACTCAAAAAGGTTTACAGAAAGAAGAAAAAGATCAACATGTTATTAATCATTTAAAGATCATTTTGAAATCTTTGACCTTTATATTTTAATGAATAAAATATAAAATAAATTATTAGTATAAAATAATTTATGTCTTTTGGACTTAACATCCAGTATTTCTTTTTTAATAAAGAAAATAATTATTCTCTTGCAATATACTATGTTTACCTGGGTTTTGAAAGGTGATGTTTCCTAATATGAGAAAGCCATTTACATTTTTAAATCTACAAAGGCAAATGGAATGGTACTAAATTATTTACATAATAATGTTTAGATGGTGGCCCTTATAACATTCTTTCTATATTTCCTACAGAGTTGGGGATAGGCAATCCTAGAATATTTCTGGGAGCTAATCCTTTAGCTTGATGAATGAAACAAGACTTTTAAATAAAATTAAACTTTCAAATTATCCAGGTAATGGGCCTGTCTTTTAATTCAATGGATATGGAGCATAATGAATTATCCCCTGTTCATTGGGTAATAAGTTCTCATTCTTAATTTATAATACTCAAAAAGTCCTTTAATTTTTAATTTTTGATAGTCATATCATTATCCCTAGGTATTTTAGCTTCTATCTTAAATTCTAAAATAATTTTGAAACAGGAGAAAGTATTCTTTATTACTATATGTATTAAACATCATGGTTTTCAAATTTAACTGCAAATGTATCTTTTCATTGCTTCTTGGTGACGCCCTTCACCCTATCCATATTGTCACTACCAAGTGGTGATTACTTTTCAGGTTCACATACTTATTCTTTAGAAAAATCTTCTCTGTGCCTTATAAAGAATATGATTGTTGGCATTCAAAAGCCAGCGAAATATACATTATTAGCCTGTTGCCTAACTCATTTCTTTAAGAAACTACACTAATTACCCACATACTTATGTTTTTATTTCCTCATTATTTCTGGAGAAAACAAATATTGCTAACATGATATTTGTAAGAGAGAAAAAAGTCTTTTCTTGAAAAGTGCTGTCATTGTAGTACTAACTTATAGTATCAACTTCTTTATCAACTCCTTATACACTTTTTATTCTGAGAGAAATAAAAAAGCTAAAAGTGAAATGACTTTTTTAACTCTCCATATTATAAGCACCCATCTTGGCAATTTAGGGTCTTTACAGTTAGGGTAAGTTGTGTCATACCGAGGTTACAAAATAAAAAGTATTTTGTCTCTTTGGGCCTTTCCTTATTCAGTAATACTGTCAGTTTGGCTTTTTTTGTAGGTCAACTTATTGAACTCAGTATTCTGAAATAATGTGTTTACTATCTTTTGATAAGCATTTAAAATATTAGATTTATTTTTACTTTTCTGCCTTCATTGGGCTGGAAGAATAATTGTTTCACTCCACAAAAACCAAGTTGCAGAGAAAAACACATAGACATTCAACTGCAAAGCAGAGAAACTTGACTATTTTCTGCAATTTTAAAGTGTATATTGAATAAAACTATCTTTTTATTTTCTTTTTTGCTCACTGGCAAATATTAACAACATCAAGTGCGTTATTATAATGTTATCTAGTTAAAAATCTCAAAAAGTTTTCATAATTACCATTTAAAAATGTATAAATAAGTGACCTAATGTTAATTTTTATTGTCTGAGACCATGTCTGTTATTTCACTCTTTAAATTCAGTTAGTAATGCAGAACCTAGCACTTAGTAGATACTCAAAAATTATTTGCTGAATAAAAAAAGGTTAAACATGTAATATACACAAAATGTACTGGAAAAATGCACCAAACAATTTTGTTATACCAGTTTAATGTAAATATTGCCTTTAAAAATAATATAGTTTTCAGGTGTCTACAGTGATTTTGTAATATTTGTGCACATATAATATTTCCAAAAATGTAATCCAGTGGGGAAATATACTTTCTAAATTCTAGATTTATAATTTAGGGTTTAAATTATAAAATCATTAAATAAGACACAAGTGAAATATAGTCAAATATCCCCTTGGAAAAAAATTAAGTGGCCTCTAAAGTGAGGTATTCATATATGTAATTTTACAATCCTCTAGTGATAGAATTAATTAAATATGCCACCAAATTGATTAATTCCTACAGTGTTAAAAGAGAAGCACTAACAATGCCAGTGACCATGTAACATGGATTTAAGCTACAAGTCATAGAAATGTGATGAGAAGCCTCAGCACTGTAAAACCAAGGGTGGAGGAAAGATTTCCTCTCTCAAATGAGCTTTGTGAGGTATACTTCTTGAAGGATAGGAAGTTGAAGTGTTCAGGACTTTTATGTCTATTCTACTTTGGCTTAGTTTACATGATTCTTAGTTTATTAGCCTAGAAATGGCCAAGAAAACTTAAGGCTCAATAATTAGTTATAAATATGAAATATCCCCAATTTTTAAGATAAAAACAACTTATAAATGTATTTGTCTGTAAAAATTGTGTATATTTTTACAGAACATCTCTTTCTTTCTTTCTTTTTTTATTTTTTTTATACTTTAAATTCTAGGTTACACATGAACAATGTGCAGGTTTGTTGCATATGTATACATGTGCCATGTTGGTGTGCTGCACCCATTAACTCATCATTTATATTAGGCATATCTCCTAATGCTATCTCTCCCCCCTCCCCCCACCCCACAACAGGCCCTGGTGTGTGATGTTTCCCTTCCTGTGTCCAAGTGTTCTCATTGTTCAATTCCCACCTATGAGTAAGAACATGCGGTGTTTGGTTTTTTGTCCTTGCGATAGTTTGCTGAGAATGATGGTTTCCAGCTTCATCCATGTCCCTAGTAAGGACATGAACTCATCATTTTTTATGGATGCATAGTATTCCATGGTGTATATGTGCCACATTTTCTTAATCCAGTCTATCGTTTTTGAACATTTGGGTTGGTTCCAAGTCTTTGCTATTATGAATAGTGCCGCAATAAACATACGTGTGCGTGCGTCTTTATAGCAGCATGATTTATAATCCTTTGGGTATATACCCAGTAGTGGGATGGCTGGGTCAAATGGTATTTCTAGTTCTAGATCCCTGAGGAATGGCCACACTGACTTCCACAATGGTTGAACTAGTTTACAGTCCCACCAACAGTGTGAAAGTGTTCCTATTTCTCCACATCCTCTCCATCACCTGTTGTTTCCTGACTTTTTAATAATCACCATTCTAACTGGTGTGAGATGGTATCTCATTGTGGTTTTGATTTGCATTTCTCTGATGGGTCTATTTCTTTAAAACAAAGGGAGGGGAGTCTCTCATTTACATTAGTTTTTTTCATAGCCTTTTGGACTTTGCAATTTCTATGTTTTGGAACCTATTTCTTACAGTTTTTCTATGCTAAACTCTGTCCTGGTCAGTTCCAGAGTGTATGAAGAACCAAATCATGTAATTGTATGTGACCTGGCTGTAGTGGAACAAATTCGACTCTTAAGTATGCAGGCTCTAATTTTCCTGCCTGGTTTTGGTAAGTATTCCTTACATAGGTTTTTTCTTTGAAAATCTGGGATTGAGAGGTTGATGAATGAAAATTAATCCTTTCACTTTGTTGTATATAGGTTTGCAATAATTAGGTCAGAGTGGAGTTTTAAGGTCATGAAAGGGGCTGATGACTTACAAATAATGGGCTCTGATTGGGCAACTACTCATCTGAGTTCCTTCCACTTGACCTAATTAAGCTTGTGAAATTTACACTAAGCCATGAGCTCATCTTTAAAAAGTTTTATTAAAAGATTTTCAGCTGTTCCAAATGGGACTTATTAGTGGAAGGTGTTTTAAAGGATCATATCAGATGAATGAAAGGTATTTGATCCTTTCTTTCCTTAATAATAAAATGATGGTTTGGAAAAATAGGCTACAGTCTAACCACAGTGCTATTATTAGCCTTTCTGGTTAAACATAGGTCTAAGCCTAAGTATGTCAATACAACAAATACTGTCTCATTTCTAGTAATAAAAAAAAAGTCTTTCTGGCATAAGGATGATTTTAATCTGGTTATTTTGAAACATTTTTGTAAAATAAATTTACGTCTATAAAGAACATTTTTATTTGTAAGGAGGGGTATGTCTCTGTGCACTGGAAGAGAGGGAGGACTAAATCACTGGGAAGTCTTATGATAAAGAAGCCATTGGCTTAAATCAGCAAAGCAAGCCATCCCTTGGTTTAAGGTGTTTTTCCTGGCCATCCTGTCTTGACTGGAACTTTACCTACACCTTCCTTTTTGGTTTAGGCAAATTATAGTATCTAAACCTGAAGTCTCAGCTCTGTCTTTGAGATATAAATGTTCTACCATGTCTTCTCTGGAACCTGATAACTATCTATCTCTTTAAAATGCAAGTCTAGGGAGATGACTCATCAGAAAAAGAAGAAAAAAGAGGTATTTGGAAATTGTGCAAATTAAAGCAGCCCCTGATGCCAAAGTCTACACATTCCTGAGTGAGTCAGTTCTGGCCAGTTCTAGCTGGGTCAAGAGAGCTCTGCTGGGCAGGCCTGAAGAGCAGCTGGATGGCAGACACTTGAGGAGCCAGGTGCCTGAAACTTCCTCCACCTGCTTGAGGAGCACCAAAGCCCAGGTGCTGGCTGGACAACCCCTTCTGGCTGCCTAAGCCGGTGGCAGAGGAAGGAAAAAAGGTCAGAGGCAGAGTGTTGAACCCTGCCTCCCATGTGGGTGGAAGATGCCTGTTGCCAAACTAGGGCCCAGCTTGCCGGGTGAGGTGGGTGAACTGGTGATCCCCCGAGAGAGCAGACTTCAGAACTACATGGTCCCAGACTTCACCTCGGCCAGTGAAGGAGAGGGTTAATGTTAACTGCAGGAGGCCCACTCTAGCCTTAAATTCTGTAATTCAAACCCTTCCCTTGGAGACAAAACAAATGTAACAAGGAATTCTGAGGTCAGGGGACAAGAATCACAAGTTCCCTAGTGGGAGACTGAGGAGGCAGTGTCCTTTCTGCCCTTGGTCTACTGGCTAAGAACCTTCCTCAGCCTGACCTTTCCACATTGCACTTTCAGCTCTGTTTGCAATTTTCCTCCTTTAGTGCTGAGGGAATCCCAGTGTTCGATCCTGAAATCTATATGTTCCTAATGGGTGGTTAAAAAAAACCTCAGCAAGAGAAGCAGAAAATGTTTCCTCTTCCTGAAAAACTGTAGAAAGGCAGGCACCATTCTGGGTGGGACATGGTCCTTGCAAAAGTCTTTATGTTTTTTTGTTTTTTATTTTGAGATGAAGTTTTGCTCTTGTTGCCCAGACTGGAGTGCAGTGGTGTGATCTCTGCTCACTGCAAGCTCTGCCTCCTGGGTTCAAGAAATTCTCCTACCTCAGCCTCCCGAGTAGCTGGAATTACAGGCACCTGCCACCATACCTGGCTAATATTTTTTATTTTTAGTAGAGATGGAGTTTTGCCATGTTGGCCATGTTGGTCTCGAACTCCTGACCTCAAGTGAGCCACCCGCTTCTGCCTCCCAAAGTACTGGGATTACAGGCGTGAGTCACTGTGCCCGGCCAAGATTCTGTTTTGATAGAACACTTGTGTCTCTCTCACCTTGTATTTAGAAAAGTTAGAAAGTAAAGGATAATGTATATAGAAAGCTTTTTGAAGACTCTTAAGAAGTTCATAAATATGGGGCACTATGACTATGCATATGAAAACATTTCCTATCAGTTGGCAGTTACCACCTCTTATAGTGGCATGGAACCTCTTGAGTTAAACCAAGGCTCAGTGAGATTTAGTGATTTAGGTAGTGTCATTTTATGAACAAGGGGGACCCTACTCAGGTCTTTTATTTTATTATACTTCTCTTTGACATTCACTCCAGTTAAAGAACTCTTTCAAAAGACCTCATGCCCGGTCTCACGGAGATTCAAAGGTGTTTGAGTCCTTCCTTATTATGCCCTTGGAAGATACTTTGAGGACCCCAGTGATGAATCCCAAGAACTCTGTCTCCATTATCCCTGGTATAGGGCACCTCATCACTCTGGTATTATCCCTGAAGGGCCTTCATAATAATGTGCTCAAAGAGTCCCCTATTGTGTCCTTCAGGATGGAGCTTGACTTGCCCAAATTGCTATGTACATGTTAAAGAGAGGCTGGAACTGAAGTTGGTCATTTCTCACTGGATCAGTCAACAAGATTTGAGTACTTTCTGTGTGCTCTGCATCATTCTGAGTACTCTGGGGGACAGAATAAGGCATGGCTCCTGCCTTCAAGGAGTATGGAATTTAATAGAAGATCACAACATACATGATTGTAAATCTATCTACATGAGAGTGCCTAATTGTGAGATTCCTAATAAACGGCAAGATATGTTCTGAAAATGTGAAACATAAATGAGGTTGAAGAAATTGTGAAAAGTTTAGCAGAGGAGGAATAATTCGTCAGGTTCTTTAAATACAAGTAAAGGGGAAAGGAAGGACCATTTTTAAGTTTAGATATTCCAAGCGTTAGTGGTGAGGTTGATTATGGTATGTCTTCTCGTTGATGAGGGAGGAGACTGGTGAATAGTGGAAAATAAAGTTAAATAGCTAGGGTGGGGCCAAATTATGGGTTTTAATAAAAGCCAGGCATAGAAATTTAGATTGGGGTGGTAGAAAAAGGAAGGCTTTAAAAGTTTTTGAGCCAATGAATGACATCATACAAGTTCTATATAAAGAGCAGTGATTTCAGGATGGGAGAGAATGGCATCAGGAAGACCCACTTGAATGCTGGTAAGTAATGTTACTAACAGTGCCATTAGTAACATTAATGTTATAGGGCCTGGACTGATATGCTGATGGAAGTGAGAATGAAGAATAAGGTGGGATGAAAGAGATTTTGACAAGAGTTTTTTTTTTTATTATACTTTAAGTTTTAGGGTACATGTGCACGTTGTGCAGGTTAGTTACATATGTATACATGTGCCTTAGGTATATCTCCCAATGCTATCCCTCCCCCCTCCCCCCACCCCACCACAGTCCCCAGAGTGTGATATTCCCCTTCCTGTGTCCATGAGATCTCATTGTTCAATTCCCACCTAAGAGTGAGGATATGCGGTGTTTGGTTTTTTGTTCTTGCGATAGTTTACTGAGAATGGTGATTTCCAATTTCATCCATGTCCCTACAAAGGACATGAACTCATCATTTTTTATGGCTGCATAGTATTCCATGGTGTATAATGAACCTGAAACGGGAAAGGGCGAGATTAACTAAGCCTGTTTGCCATGGACAGCAATGGAGTTGCTAGAAGATTAGCTGTGCGGAAAAATTATGCATTTACCTTTGGGCATAATAAAATGCAACTGACTCTCCATATTCATGGGTTCTGCATCCACTGATTCAAACAACTGTGGAACAAAATTGTCAGAAAAAACAATACAATGATAAAAAATGATACAAATAAAAAACAACATGGTATACCAACTATTTACATAGCGTTTACATCGTATTAATTGTTATTAAGTAATCTAAAGATGATTTAAAGTACATAGGAGGATGTGTGTAGGTTATATGCAAATACTACACTATTTTATACCAGTAACTTGAGCATCCATGGATTTTGGTATACAAGGGGGATCCTGGAACCAATTCCCCATGCGTATCAAAGGATGACTGTATGAGTTATCTGTAAAATGGTTTGGTTGAAATGTTTAGAAAACAGCTAGAAATACAAGACTGGCTGTTGGATGAAAAAAACATAGGACTAGGAAATTCAGGTATGCTAGTCTTTTTGAGTATTGCTTAAAGCCATGGGAAAAGAGCTCTCTGTGAGTTCCAAGACAGATGCAAGGACTGGCATTCATGCACAGCTTCTAACAGACAAATCTGAAGAGTTCTTAGTATGCACGTTGACTGAAATTACTTTAGAAGTAATTTTTCTCCTGGTGATAAAAGGCATGTAAGGCTATTTTAGGAAATTGAAAAATGCAAAAAGGTATAAAGAAAAAGAAAAGATAATCATTAATAGTACATTAGTAAACAAGATTTGACTAAAGATATGACTTTCCTCCCGCTTGTTTTCTTATGCATATAAAGGGATAGGAAATATGTATGTATGTATGTGTGTGTATAGGATCATGCACTATATATAGCTTGCTTCTTTTTCCGTTATGATAATTTTCCCATGTCATGAATTACGGCTTGCAAGTGCTTATTCTTAAAGGGCTGCATTATTTTTCATTATTTGGATTTATTATTTAATTGGAGCTCTATTATTGAACATTTAGATTGCTTCCAAAATTTTTTGCTCTTGTTAATATATTGTAATAAACTTCTGTGAAACACATACTCTTCACCTGCTACTTACATATGACTTCTGTAAGCAGAGACCTCTGTATCCCCAGGACCTAGAAGGTTACCTGGACATAGTAGTTGCTTAATTAAAAAAAATTATTGATTGAATGAAAGAAGACTATTAAATGTTCAGTTCTTCTTTTTTTATTCTGATTCCCTGTGTATCCAGGGGCCTCTTATTTGGCTGCATGTATGAGTTTGGCTGTAATGAAAGTATTGGCCGTATATGACCATAAACGGGCATTCCTATTTCTGTCACAGTTATATTTGTCATTCTGTATTAATACATCTATATCCTGATTTCTATTGAAGCATGGTTAATTTTGTTTGCTTCTAAGAAATGTAGCTACCCTACTGATGCTGATAAAATTAAATTTCTGAACGTATAAGACTGAGGATTGGGCCTAGGTTGTGGTAAATTGGCAAGATAATGGATGTTGCCCTGTCAAGAGCCCTCTGAAGAGAAAAGTCTGCCACCCTTCACCAGGTAGAAACTCCTGGCAGTGCCACATTTTCCAGTTTGACGCCCTGTGATACCCTGAAAAGACAGATGTTTGACTCTTTTCAAATAATATTTTAACATATTTTAAGACACAAAGGCATTGTGTCGGACTTTTTTCTTAAGAATATATTTCATTACTACTCAGAAGTTAGCTTCCAAAAGAAATAAGTGTGTGCAAAGGTTTATGATAGTGGTGTAGAGAAGTTTTTAAAATAAATGTGCATCTTTTATGGTAATAGAAGCACATTATGAAGAATTTTTTAGGTCCAGTTCACAGATTCCTTGTGCCTGGGGAAAACTTTATTAGAAAATTAGATAATTTCTAATTTGATTAGGGGAAGTCTAACGGGAAAACTTTTTAACTGAGCAGTCCAATTCGAAACATGAATATCTGTGCTGGAAGCTTCTATTGAACTTTATTTAAGTCACATCTAAGACCCTCTGCCTGTCAGTCCACCATTACCCTAACTGTGGTAGAAATTCTTTATATGACACCTAGATCTTTTTTGTTGCACTTTTAAGCTGTGTAGGAAACACACTGCCCACATGTTCATACAACACAGAGTGATTATCCACTTAGTTCCTAAAAAGTTGTATTTGGTTATGGGGTTTGATCCCACTTGTCCAGGGTTTAGGTCAGCTACTGAAGATTAGGATATCTGGGTACCTCTTACTGGAGAATCCATTCCTGTTTTCCTTTCATTCCTGGGGGCAATATTCAATCTGGTGTGGCCCTCTGTATTATAAAATGTTTCCCAGATTGTGTTTATCTGAAACACAAATCCAAGAAGAAGCATGATGTTAATTGCCGTGTAAAAAAGATTCCAGAGTCAAGAGCTTGAGAAGTTCTGTTCCTTCCTTCATAGGTTCAGTTGTTTAACCCAGCATTTTTCAAACATATTTTACTCCTAGAACCTGTTTTTCCTCAGACATATTTAAGAAAAAAAGCATTTTGTAGAACACATTTGGACAAATGATACTTTATATCATTGCTTTGTTTTTTAAATTTTAGTTTGACTCAATTTTACAGTTTCAGGATTTTGTTTCTGTTTCAGGTTTTAAACTTTTCTTTTATAAATAGTTACTTTCCTAGTCTGAAATCTATACATTGTTTCAGTAATGAATTCATTATGTAAATTTGCCCATCATTCATCTAAAGGGAATAAACGTTAAATTGCTTTTTTAAATTTTGACTTGTGTCACATATGAGAATATAAAATATATCTGTACAATAAAGGAAAATGAAACATCAAAGTATCTACCTCAGGTTAAGAAGCAGAACTTGGCTGGGCATGGTGGCTCACACCTGTAATCCCAGCACTTTGGGAGGCAGAAGTGGGAAGATCACTTGAAGCCAGGATTTGGAGACCAGCTTGTTCAATAAAGGAAGACCTCATCTCTAACAACAACCACAACAGCAAAAAATTAGCCAGGCACGGTGACACATGCTTATAGTCCCAGCTACTGGTGCAGCCTCGAACTCCTGGTCTCAAGCCATCTTCCCACCTCAGCCTCATGTTGTAGTGAATTTTGTTATGCAGTGTCTCCTATTCTACATGTGCAGGAGTATTTTTACAGTATGTACCTGGAGTGGAATTGCTTGGTCATTGGGCATGTGTGTGTTCAGCTCTATTGAGTGGCATCATACTGTTCTCCAAAGCAGTTGTACCAATCTACACCCTCACCAGCAGTGAATAGTCTTCCCATTGCTCTTCCTCAATGAAACTAGATATTCACAGCCTTTTAGGTTTTTCCTAGAGTATGAAGTGGTATCTCTTTGGGGTTTTAATGTTTATTTCCCTGATTAGAATTGTAGTTGAGCATCTTTTATTATGTTTATGGGCCATTTATGTTTTCTCTTCTGTGAAATTCCTATTCGGGTTTTTTGCTCATTTTAAGTGTTGTTGTTTGTGCTTTTCTTATATAGGAATTCTTCACGCAATCAAGATGCACGTATGTTGTTCAGAATAGTACCTGAGACATAGAAACAACTTTGTAAGAATAGCTATCATTACATTACCATTGTATTTAATCCTTTGTTCTTATGTGTTACAATTATCTTCTGCTAATTTGTGGCTTATTTCTCATTCTGTGATGCTAATTTTTTAACCTAGTATTCTATTATTTTAAAAATACACAATCTTGAGTAGTCTACATGTTCATAACCATGACATATTCATGTTGCATATGTTCTGTGTCATAACCCAGAACTTTCTTTTTTTTTTTTTTTGAGATGGAGTTTTGCTTTTGTCACCCAGGCTGCAGTGCAATGGCGTGATCTTGGCTCACTGCAACCTCTGCCTCCTGGGTTCAAGAGATTCTCCTGCCTCAGCCTCCCGAGTAGCTGGGATTACAGGCACCTGCCACCATGCCCAGCTAATTTTTGTATTTTTAGTAATGACGTTGTTTCGCCATGTTGGCCAGGCTGGTCTTGAAATCCTGACCTCAGGTTATCCGCCCACCTTGGCCTCCCAAAGTGTTGAGATTACAGGCATGAGCAGCTGCACCCGGCCAACTTTCAATCTTAAGTACCATTTTTTGCTGCTGTTTCTTTTTTTGAACCCCAGGAAAAAATTAACTCATTTAATCCCCTATTCAAACAGCTACAATTTTATTTTCAGTGTTGTCGCCTGGTTGTAGATGCATTTGTCTCTCCAAATGCACTGTGATTATTTCGAAAACAAAACATTTTTGGCATTGTGATATATATATATGTATGTATATATATGTATATAATATATATGTATGTATATATGCATATAATATATATGTATGTATATATGCATATGATATATATTGTATAAATATTTATTTATGTTTTATATATCTCATAAAAATTATATATAAAAATTATATATATATAAAAATGCCACTTATCCCTAATATAGGGACTCGATTAGTTTCTGCTAGTGTGGAGACAAGTCATATCATGGCTAGGGGCCATGATGGTAGGAGCAGTCAGAGGATTTCTTGCATTGTGATGAGTGCATATAAGTTAAGTAAGCCACTTATCAGTAGATTTGATAGCAGGATAATAGTTATATCACTGATACCTAGGCAGTACGTGACACTCGGTAAAGAATAGATTAATCCTCATGCTCTTCATCTTCCTCCTAATCTCTTTACCTGTGCTGCCCTCCAGCTTTCAAAGTGCCCTCAGTCATCACTTACACAGTGTTCCTTAGCTGCCCCTTCAGTGAGCCAGTGTTTCTGTGCCCCAGTGTTCCTGAGAGTTAGAACACAGAAAACAGAGCAGGCTCTTGCCCACATCACAGAACATGTTTGTCTCCCTGTGGATCCCGCACATTTGTTCATTAGAGCTCAGGAATTGCCAGAGACTGGCTTTTCTGGCAATGGACACTAGATTCTTCAGAAGAATATTGGTTGAAATCTTCCTGCTGTGACAGTTCGCTGCATGCAGGGCAGGAGTGTGTGCTTCTTCCCAGCAAAGGCAGAGGCAGGGCCTACAGAAACTGTGCCCGCAGCCTATAGTGATGGGGTCTATGAGGTAATTCAGGCAGATGAGGCAGGTGAGTTCTTTCTGGAAGGCTTATGGGAAGTCTAAGTCCATTTTTCTGAGGGAAGAAAACCAGAAGAATTTATTCTTATGCCATAGAGAGACAAAGATCTACACAAAGTTTGAATCAGGTTTTGAGTAGGATCTGCTCACAGGTTTAAATCTATAGCAGGATACGATTTTATTTGGCACATAACAAAAATGAAAAACTGAGGCACAGAATTCAAACTTTGCAGAAAAATGTGTTGGCTCCCTAACCAACACACACACACACACACACACACACACACACCTACTTTCCCAAATTCTTTCCTCCTGTATGAAAAAAACTTAAGGCTGGGCACAGTGGCTCATGCTTGTAATCCAGCACGTTGGGAGGCTGAGGCAGCAGGATTGCTTGATCCAAGAAGTCCAAGACCAGCCTCGGCAACATGATGAGACCCTGTCTCTACAAAAAGAAAAGGAGGAAAAAATTAGCTGAGCATGCGAATAGTCCCAGCTACTAGGGAGGCTGAGGTGAGAGGATTGCTTGAGCCCAGGAGGTCAAGGCGGCAGTGAGCCATAATCCAGCCACTACACTCTAGCCTGAATGACAGAGCAAGACTCTGTCTCAAAAATGAACAAAGAAAGAAAAGAAAGAAAGAGAGAGAGGGAGGGAAGGAGGAAGGAAGGAAGAAAGGAAGGAAGGAAGGAAGAAAAGGAAGGAAGGAAGTTTACAGAGTTTTTGAGGTGTTAGTGTTCCCTAAATTGTATGGTCTTCAGAGGTTTACCCTCCTATAGCTTCAAGGGGTGAGTCCTGACTGGTAGGAAAATCAATCACATTCTTACTTGCCAGTGATTCATTTAGGGAAGACAGCTAACTAAGCTCTTCCACTTTGATTATTTCATTTAATTGTAACAACCATCTTATTATGACTTCTTCAAAATTACCCTGCCAGTAAGTGTTGGAGGACTCCCCAGAAGCAGAAACCACCATGCTTCCTGTATAGCCTATGGAACCATGAGCCAACTAAAGGTGTTTCTCAGGTATTTCTTTATATATTTGGCCAAAATTAAAGAGTTAGGCTTTACTCTCCAAGATACTGCAACAGACAAAAACAAGCCGCCACTGTTTTCTAATGTTGTTTTCTTGTTAATTCAATCAACAAGTATTTTCTGGTAAGTTTAGTGTTCCAGAGACTGTTAACCTGGTGATGCACCGGTTAATAAAACATCCTTAAGAGAAATAAAAGTTTAAAAATAAACCAGATGATAAAATGCAGTAGTGTACACAATGCCACTTATCCACATGTCTTCTGTGTGTCACCCATGATCCAGAAAATGTCTTTAGTATAAGCCATTGATAAAGATGCCTGAAAAATTTACGTATAGAAGACATAGTCACAAAATTATTTTTTTCCTTTGATATCCCTTGTTACTTCAAACAGAATTTACCACTCCAATTCAATTTCTGAATACATGGGAGTTAATAGAATACTCCTAATCCATTTATAGGATCTACACTAAGTAAAAAAATTAAAGACATCTGAAAACTATTTTGTGAGTCCTTATAATCCATATCAACAATCATGGAATATATTAAGTAATAGACCAAAAATTAATCATCATATTAACCAAAAACACATAGCAAGACAAGATAACTAAATATTTTCATTTGGAAATTGGGAAATTTAGTCAATTTTAAAACTCAGCAAATGAGATCATTTCACAGAAGCAACCTAGGTTTGCTGGTAAATTAAAATTTTGACATTTTGTTTTGGTTTGGGAGGGTAGTTCCTCTTCTGTAAATTGTGTACTCACATAAGAAATATATCTATGTTCTCACGACACTTGCTGTAGAGGTAATAATATGAAGTTAGCTCAGGGATCAGGGCCTCACAGTGCAGTGCTGGTAGCTTTTTTTTTTTTTTTTGCCCTGCACCTTGAGTAAAAGTTTCCTGAGGCCTCCCCGGAAGCAGAAACCACCATGCTTCCTGTATAGCCTATGGAACCATGAGCCAACTAAGGGTATTTCTCATGTATTTCTTTATAGCAATGCAAGAACGTACTAATACAGCTAAGCAGAGGCCATCAGGACCAGCAACAATCTGAGCTGGATGAGAGACAAAGCTAAACTTTGAGCAGCAGCAGGAGCTGCCAGGGATTACAGAAAGGAAGGACGGACTCCTAAATTCCAGGATGTCTCCTTTAAGTCTGTAAGAAGCTCAGCCACCGTCTCCTTACCTGACTCCTCTGGGAAAGAGTTTCCCTAGGTTAAGCCATACAGGGATAGGGTAGGAGATGCCATTTGGATCTAGGAGCAGAGGGCAGAGCCTCAGCAGGAAGAGTGTCTCTTTGAGAAGGAGACACAGTGGAGCAGGTGTGTAGGTTCACAGGGCCAGCTATGGGTAGAGTCGGGTGTACATTTTTAGAAGCCACAATTCCCAAAAATCTCCTGACTATAACATCAGTGCACAGAGCCAGTCAAATGGAGGAGGAGTGGGTCCAGGCAATTCAGGAAGAAGGAAAGTAACAAATGAGTGGTTGCAGGAGGACACTTTTTCTGTCGAGGTCACTAAACAAAACATTGTCTCCTCCCCTTAACTTCAGAAACAATGGAGGGTAAAAGTGTTGCCTGGGCCCTGGGGGCAAAGGCAGTAGATAACTTCTCTGTCATGTTCTCCAGAAGGGCCCATTCCAGCCTCACAGGCTGAGAAGTCTGTTCGGTTCCCAAGTACTAGAGCTGCTGCTATAAGGGACTCCCGAATTTCCTTCCTGAACCAGAGGCTGCCCAGCCTTTTCTTCCTGTTTTATTTTTTCCCAGGAAGAAACTTGCCTGTACAATTACAAGGTTCTACAGTTCTAAATTCCAATCTAGTCTTCCACATCATTTTGAAGGTATAATATTACTTGTCAAAGTGGGATGATAGAAGATATGTGTGGACATAAATTGTTGACAAGGAAAAAAACCAAAATAAGAAAATAAGAGAAAAAATATATGTATGTACAGTGGTTAGCTAGAAATATGCCTTTTAAATATTTGGCATCTGGTATGTGGGCCTCAATGTGTACTATTGCACTAGCTTCCCAAATATTAAAGGATGTCTTTTAAAAGAAAAACCTCTTGCTAAAAGGTTAACAGTTAAAATAACCAGAGCGGCACAGGTACCAGTCATTAAGTGAAACCTTTCATCTTCCCAGAATAGTACCTGTTCCCAAGCCAGCTTCTCTGAAAATCACTTTTCTCTCCTTTACTATTTAGTTTACAGATTGTATAGTAACAATACAGAAACCACAATAGTAGCAAAAAAATAAAGAATATTTTTAAATGAAAACTCACATCCTAACTCTACCAAAACATGAAAATTAAACCTGAATGCCTCCCATTCCTGATATATTTTTCACCTAAATATTCAGCTCTGGGATTGCATTGTTTTTGGATTGAGTGGAAATTATTGCCTGGTCTTGAAATCTTCCATAATGTGTGTGTGTGTGCGTGTGTGCGTGTGTGTGTGTGTATGTATGTATGTGTGGTGAATATACTTCTTTTTGTTCAGAGCAAAGATTTTTTCAATATGTATATTTATTTTAGGCAGATTATGCTAGTAATTTTCTACAAATGTGCTTTTTAAAAAATAACCTTTAATTTAAAAAAATTTTTCTTACTCAGTGGCCCACAATTGTTAAAAACGCTACTAATGGAGCTGGGTATGGTGACACACACCTGTCATCCCAGCTACTTGGGAGACTGAGGCAGGGGTATTGCTTAAACTTGGGGATGTGAAACCAGCCTGGGCAACGTAGTGAGATCCTAATCTCAAAAATCAATCAATCATTAAAAAATAAAATAAAATAAAACACTACTAATAGCTTTTTAAAAAATAGTTCTTAACCAATTTTCCTAGCACCTTCCTTTCCTCAGTGAAGTATAGAAATATGTGGTCAGGCACTGTGGCTCACACCTATAATCCCAATAATTTGGGAAGCCAAGGCATGAGGATCAGTTGATTCCAGGAATTCAAGACTAGCCAGGGTGACATAATGAGACTTGGTCTCTAACAAAATTTTTTTTTTCTTTTATTACCAGGGCATGATGGTGCATGCCTGTAGCCCAGCTACTTGGAAGGCTGAGGTAGGAGAATCACTTGAGCCCAGGAGGTGAAGGCTGCAGTGAGCCATGGTTGCACCACTGCACTCCATACCTGGGTGACAGAGTGAGACACAGTAACAAAAACAGACAACAACAAAAAGTATTTGTTTTAGAAAAACATCTGGTGGGGTTTGGGCTTAAAAATATATTATTCTAAAATATTCATAAATATTCTCTAGCAATGATAAGATTAAAGTGACAAAGACAAACTTTTTTCCTGTGCAGTTCCATCTCTCACCTTCCCATAATTTGTCTGTCCCATCCAGCTTCCAAAGGAAATTATTTACAAAATAATGTCTGCATCCTGGGTCTATATATCTATTGCCTATGAGGAGAGCGTTTCAGATCTGAGCCATCTTCAAGTCTTATACTTTGTGTATAGCTCTCATGTTTTTGCAGGTTATGTAAGTTTGTATACCCTTTCTTTTATTAATCTGTGCATGGTCAGTTCATTTCGGGTAATCTTCAGAGGGTGAAAGGCGAAGCTTTTCACTTCACTCCTACTGTGACAACTAACTACCTTCTTACTCATTCAATGTTTTAGTCTATATCAACACTTTTATATACATTTACTTTTAAACAAAATTTTGCATCATTACACTTAAAATTTTATTTACCCTTTAAAAAGGAAATTAAAAATTATAAAATTTTACATAATAAAAATAAAATAAATGATTTATATAAAAATTAATCTGACCTGTGAAAAACACTGTCCAGAGGCCAGGCGCGGTGGCTAATGCTTGTAATCTCAGCACTTTGGGAGGCCGAGGTGGGTGGATCACGAGGTCAGGCGATCTAGACCACGATGAAACCCCTCTCTACCAAAAATACAAAAAATTAGCCGGGTGTAGTGGCGGGCGCCTGTAGTCCCAGCCACTCGTAGGGGCTGAGGCAGGAGAATGGCGTGAACCCGGGAGGCGGAGCTTGCAGTGAGCCGAGATCGTGCCACTGCAATCCAGCCTGGGTGACAGAGCCAGACTCTGTCAAAAAAAAAAAAAAAAAAAACCAAAAGAAAAAGAAAAACACTATCGAGAGAATAAAAAGACAAATCACAGACTGGGAGTAAAAATTTACAAAATCTATATCTGGTGAAGATACATTTGTTATCCAAAATATGCAAAGAACTCTCAGGACTCAATAATAGGAAAACAAATAGTCTAACACAAATGTAGAGATCTGAACAGACATTTCACCATAGAATACAGATGGATGATACGTAAGCACATTGAAAGATGTTCAACATCATTCATCATTAGGGAAATGTAAATTAAAACCACAATGAGATACTGCTACATGCCTATTAGAATAGCTAAAATTTAAAAGACTGACCATACTAAACATTGGTGAGAACACAAAGGAACAGGAATGCTCATACACTGCTGCTGGAAATACAGCCACTTTGTCAGTTTCTTTATAAGTTAAACTGGCTGGGAGCGGTGGCTCACGCTGTAATCCCAGCACTTCGGGAGGCCAAGGCGGGCAGATCACGAGGTCGGGAAATCGAGACCATCCTAGCTAACACGGTGAAACCGCGTATCTACTAAAAATACAAACAATTAGCCGGGCGTGGTGGCGAGCTCCTGTAATTCCAGCTACTCCGGAGGCTGAGGCAGGAGAATGGCGTGAACCCGGGAGGCGGAGCTTGCAGTGAGCCGCCATGCACCACTGCACTCCAGCCTGGGCGACAGAGCGAGACTCCGTCTCAAAAAAAAAAAAAAAAAAGTTAAACATATCACACCACCTAGTCATTCAAATCCTGCTTATTTGCCCAAGACAAATGAAAGTGTATGTCCAAACGATTGGACAAACATTCGTAGCAACTTTATTTGAAATAGCAAAAACAACCGGAAGCAAACCAAATGTCCATCAAGAGGTGAATAGATACACTAACTGTAGAATATCCATACAATAAAACAATTTTTTTAAAAAAACTACGGGGCAAAAAACAAAAAACCAAAGATAGAATCTAACTTCTTGGTAAGTACATTCACTATTAGGGCTTTTATAACAGAGAAGTCATTCTTTATTAACACTCTTTTGACTATGAAAATATTTTGACATCAAAAATCTGCCAAATATGAAGAAACAAAGGACACACAGCTTTTTCTATTTTCAATTTTTATTTTATTTTTATTTTTTTGAGAAGGAGTCTCTTTCTGTCACCCAGGCTGGAGTGCAGTGGCGCGATCTTAGCTCACTGCAAGCTGCGCCTCCCGGTTCACGCCATTCTCCTCCCTCAGTCTCCCGAGTAGCTGGGACTACAGGCGCCCGCCACCAAGCCCGGCTAATTTTTTGTATTTTTAGTAGAGACGGGGTTTCACCGTTAGCCAGGATGGTCTCAATCTCCTGACCTCGTGATCTGCCCGCCTAGGCCTCTCAAAGTGCTGGGATTACAGGTGTGAGCCACCGCCCCCGGCCCCAGGACACACAGCTTTAAAATTTCTCCTTGGTCTCACCCAGTGCCAACCACCTAAAACCTCTCATTTTCCCCCAGACATTTCTTCTGCCTCCAGGATGGAGGTAGAGAATCTTGGCCTTGGGACACGCACTGGGGACCATGCTGGGCTGCTGTGGTCAGTGACAGACTCAGGTTCTCACCAGGATCCCCAAAATAGGCCCCTGAAAAAAATGTTACCATCAGGGTGCGCTCCCTGATTCTTGTGTCTGCTGGAAGGAGGAAATCAAGCCAGGAACATTGTCAGGATAGAGATGAAAATAGGGCTCACTTTTCTGTCTCTTGTGATGTCAGACAAGCCTTTCAGCTCTGTCTCCTCAGCCCTCATGGAATTGTTTGGTGTGGACGCACCAAGATTCTGAACTGGGTCCCCTTTCCCTCTGCCCTTCTCTGAGGCCAGATTCTGAGCTCTCCATTCCAATTTTTCCCCCAATTTGCCCTTGCATTTATTTATCTGGATTACTGTCTGCCTGTCCCAAAGAATAAAAGCTTTATCACAGTGGGGACTTTGTTTAAAAAAATAATAATAACAGCTATATTTTTAGGACCCATGACACTGACCAGCATATCGGTGGTATCTGATAAAAAATGTTTGTTGACTGAATGAACAAATATATTATTCACAATTCACATTATCCTGAACTGGCTAGAAAATTAAATACCTGATATCAGTATTGGCAACATTATGAAGTAAATATAATTCTGATACAGTGCTCGTGAAAGTCTAATATGAAATGCTCATTTTAGAAAACATTTTCTTGTAGATTTGAAAATGTTTCATCTCCATGAACTAGTTGTATATCTGCAAGTTGTGTATCTTTGGGTTAGGCAGAATAATTGCCCCCCACCAAAGACAGCCACATCCCAGTCTTCAGATAAGGTGAACATGCTAACGTAAGTTAGCATGTTCAAAGGGACTTGGCAGATGTGATTACCATTAAGGGCATTGAAATGGGGAAATTACCTTGAATTACCTTGGTGAGCCAATCTAATCTCATAATTCCTTGAGAGCAGAGAATATTTTCTGGATGCTGAGATTCAGACAGATGGCAGTATGAGAAAGATGTGGCCTGCTATTACTGGCTTTTAAAACAGTGGTAGGGGGCCACAAGCCAAGGAAAGCCAGTGACCTTTAGAAGCTGGGAATGACCCAAAGTTTACAACCAGGAAGAAACTGAGGATCTACAACCACAAGGAACTGAATTCTGCCAACAACCCAGATGCTCTTTTAGAGCTTTCAGAAAGAAATGCAGCCTGCCAACATCTTGATGTTATTTCAGTGAGAGCCATGCCAGATTTTCAACCAAAACAATTCTAAGACAATAAGTTTGTGTGTGTTTATTAAAACTGACTCAAATCTTACAAAAATGTGTTATTTTAAGCCACTGAATTTGTGGTAAATTGTTACAGCAGGAATAGAAAACTGATACAACCCTAGAGAAAGTCTTGTACATGGGCTCTATAAACACACAGCAGAATTTTTAAAAACTTTTTATTGAGTTAAAAAAAATATATATAATTTACCATCTGTACATTTTTAGAGGACAGTTTAGTGGTGATAAATACATTTATATTTTCTTCTCTTAATCTCCTCTTCCCCCTCCCCTTGCTGGCCTCTAGCAACCACCAATTTACTTTCTATCTTCATGAGATCCACTTTTTTACTGCCCACATATGAGTGACAACATGTGGTATTTGCCTTTCTGTGCTTGGCTCATTCCACTTAACATAATGGCCTATGTTCATTACGTTAAGCCAAATGGCCAGCGCCACCTATGTTGCTGCGAATGACAGAATTTCATTCTTTGTATCTGAGTAGTATTCCATTATGTATATATATGACTTTTAAAATCTATTCATTTGTTGATGAGCACTTACATTGATTCCACATTTTGTCTATTGTGAATAGTGCTGCAGTACACATTGGCATGTAGATATGTCTTTGATACATTAATTTCCTTTATTTTGGATATATATCCAGTAAAGAAATTGCTGGACCACATGGTAGTTCTATGTTTACTTTTTTGAGGAACCTCCATACTGTTCTCCATAGTGGCTTTATTAATGTAGATTCCCACCAACAGTGTACTAGTATTTCCCTTTCTCCACATCCTTGCCAGCATCTGTTTTGCCTGTCTTTTTGAAACAAGTCATTTCAACCAAGGTGAGATGATATTGCATTGTGATTTTGATTTGCATTTCTTTGACGATTAGTGATATTGAACATTTTTTCATCTTCCTATTGGCCATTTGTATGTCTTCTTTTGAGAAAATATCTGTTCAGATCTTTTGCCCATTTTTTAATTGTATTTATGTATATTTTATTAACTATTATGTTTTTAGAAGCAAGGTCTTGCTTTGTCACCCAAGCTAAAGGGCAGTAGCATAATCATAGCTCACTGTAACCTCAAACTCCTGGGATTAAGAAATCCTCCTGACCGGGCGCGGTGGCTCACGCCTGTATTCCCAGCACTTTGGGAGGCCGAGGCGGGCAGATCACGAAGTCAGGAGATCGAGACCATCCTGGCTAACACGGTGGAAACCCGTCTCTACTAAAAATACAAAAAATTAGCCAGGCTTGGTGCCGGGCGCCTGTAGTCCCAGCTACTCAGGAGGCTGAGGCAGGAGAATGGCGTGAACCCCGGGGGAGCAGTGCCTGCAGTGAGCCGAGATCGCGCCACTGCACTCCAACCTGGGCGACAGCGAGACTCCATCACAAAAAAAAAAAAAAAAAAAAAGAAATCCTCCTACCTCCGCCTCTTCAGTAGCCCATTTTTCAATCAGATTTTTTGTTTGTTTATTATTGAATTGCTTGAGCTCCTTATATATTCTACTTGTTAATCCTTTATCAGATAGATAGTTTGAAAATATTTTGTCCCATTCTGTGGTTGGCTCTTCACTTTATTGATTGTTTCCTTTGCTTGAGGTTTTTTAGTTTGATATAATCCCATTGTCTATTTTTGCTTTTGTTGCCTGTGCTTCCGAGTTCTTACGCAAAAAAATCTTTGCCCAGACTAATGTCCTGGAGCATTTCTCCTGTGCTTTCTTTTTTTCTTTCTTTCTTTTTTTTTTTTTTCACGCCATTCTCCTGCCTCAGCCTCCCGAGTAGCTGGGACTACAGGCACCCACCATCATGCCCCGCTAATTTTTTTTTTTTTTTGTATTTTTAGTAGAGACGGAGTTTCACCGTGTTAGCCAGGGTGGTCTCGATCTCCTGACCTTGTGATCCACCCGCCTTGGCCTCCCAAAGTGCTGAGATTACAGATGTGAGCCACCGTGCCCAGCCTTTCCTATGCTTTTTTTTTTTTTTTTTTTTTTTACCAGCTTCATAGTTTCAGGTCTCAGATTCAAGTCTTTAATCAATTTTTATTTGATTTGATTTTTGTGTATGGTGAGATGGGTTTAATTTTATCCTTCTGCATATAGTTATTCAGTTTTCCCAGGATCATTTATTGAAAAGACTGTTGTTTTCCCAGTGTATGTTCTTGATGCCTTTGTAGAGATGAGTTGTTTGTAAATGTGTAGATTTGTCTGCAATCTCTATTCTGTTCCACTGTCCTATGTGTCTGTTTTTATGCCAGTAGAAATATATTAGCAATAATTAGTACAGAAAAGCTGAAACAATGAAATGACAAAAGTGAATTATACTGGTATAATTCATTATGCTCACTAAATGCAATAGCATACAGCTAGGAAAACAATGTAGTGCACACGGTATTAAAATACAACACAATTCAATATACACAGTGCTCACAGTGGCCATCGTTAGAGTGTTGAAGAAGGGGATGTAGTCAGCAAAAGTTGTACAGGTGACTTCAAAAGTAATCATAAGCACTTATGATTACTTTTGGCTTAATTTCTTAAACCAAGACTGGAGACACAGGTGTTCATTATGTGCTTATTATATATATAAAATAAATATTTTATAAATATATTGTTTCTGTTCAGTATTTAATAAAGTAAATCAATAGAAAAGGTTAAAAAGCAATGCACACATATTTCAAATATTTTTTGCTCCAAATTATATAAACATTGCAGAGTTATTGCCCTGGGCCTGGCAAGGTGACTCACACCTCTCATCCTAGCACTTTAGGAGACTGAGGCAGGACGATAGCTTCAGCCCCAGAGGTCAGGGCTGCAGTGAGCCTTAATTGCACTACTGCACTCCAGCCTAGGTGACAGAGCGAGATGCTGTCTGAAGATAAAATAAAAATAATTTAATATATAAATATATGTTTATATATTAACTGATTTTATTAACTATATATACATATAGTTGTTGTCTTGGTCTATAGGCAATCTTACAGTGCTTAAGAATTTGATACTGAGAACAGATCTCCCAGGTATATGCTGTGTTTCTGGGGTGACATGATGCTCTCATCTGGCCTCTGTGAGCCTAATTCTATCTTACATTTACCCCACTCTTCAACAACAACTTGGGGAGGTGTCCCTAAACATTCCCAGGTGAACCCAAACCTGTGGCCCTCAACACATTTCTAGGTAAAGCAAGCTCCTGACATATCTGTGGATATCCTCTCATTGGAAGAAGGGGGAAGAGACCATCTCAAAATAATTCATTTAACATAGCTTTTCAGCATTGATTTTATTTTGATAAAGAGACACACAGTAAATAAAATTTCTAAAAAACTATAAGCTTTCAAGCATTCTCATGCTAAATCTAGCCCTGCTCACATGCCAGGGAAATATAAAGGTAATCTGTTTCTCAACCTGACCAGGATGCTACAGTAATTAAAAATAAACTCAATCCCTGGATCCCTACCAAAGGGTCATTTCATATGGATCAAAGTTCTGGAAAAATTATTTGTCTGGAAATAGACTAATTCTCCAAAATATAATTGAAATAACAGCCTCTGGAAAGGGCCAAATACAACTCTTAATGATACAGCAGCTAAATATAGGTCTGATGCTCATTCCGTGTGGACAACAATAGCAGCCATTCCCACAAATGGCTGATTTGTGGGAAGTAAACACTACTTTTGCAGAATCTTACATGATTTCAGTAGAAGGGCAAGGACATTTCAGTTGGGAACAGATTGCTCCATGGTAATGTGATCACTATGTACCCAATAATGGCTCTTTCTTCCTAGCGTCAATGCAGATGTTATTTTCACCTTAACTGTTACCATTGCCGTTTCTAACCACGTGAAAGTGTATCCTTTATATATCTGAAGTAAATTCATACTAGTGGTGTAACATCTCCAGCCATTTAAGTGTAAAAACAGAAAATGTATGATGTGTTTACATACTGTTTTATACTCCTAACGCATGAAGAGAAGATCCTTCTATTCATTGCCTATACTTTTATTTCTAAACTTTCTGTAACACTTTATCTTATATCCAGCATAGAATTAAGATTTGCTTTTTGATTTAATCTGACAATATTTTTTCCTCTAATAAGAGTCAAGTCCACTTACTTTTAATGATAAATTGTGTTTGGTTATATTTTGATTACAGTATATTATGCTATGATTTATATGCACATATCTGTCTTTTGCTGTCTTGTTTGTTTTTATTGCTTTTGTTTTGATGTTGTGATATTTGGAAGAGTTAAACTTTTATTCTGATGGCTACCTTATGTAATTTCATAAAATCATCTCTTTCTTTGGACAGTAGCTAATGTCTCTAAACTAAGAACAATGGTATTAGCTGTATTCTCTTTCTTGTCCTCCCTATGTGATTTTTCATCCCACAATTTGATTTAATCATATTAACTTTATTTCCCCTGGTGCCATTAAGTATGCTTACATTTCTATAAACAATATCCTTTGACTCCCAGGCATTACAGATGAGCAGTCAGTAAAATCATTCTGAGGAATACTTTCTCTTTCCTTTTCTTCCATTTTTCTTAGTTGTATCATTTCTATATTGCCAGAGCACCTACAGTTGCATTTCTTTCTGTCAGCTTTATCCAGCATTTGTTTTTGTCTTTTATTTGAAGTTAAATATATTCCTTGCTCACTACAACACTGGGGGAAGGAAGGTTTCTGTTGTCATTGTTGTGCTTGTACAGTTGTTTATTTAAAAACATTGGCAAAAACAAAAACTGTATGTAGATGGAATGGAGATAAGACAGAAAATGAGAGAGACTGATGATGAGTGTGCCTATTCTAGACTGGGAGGCGTGCTACACTGAGCAGTGTCTCCAAGGCTGCAGGAAAGGATGGTTGATTGTGAGCAGGTGGACTTTCCACTGGAGGAGAGAAGTCCTACGCTCAACAACCTGTGCAGAACCAGAAACTGGTAATGCTTCAAATCAACTTACAGACCTGGAGGTAGAAATTTAAGAAAACTCGTTTAGCACCTAGTTTCCTAGAAAATATTAGCTACTATTTGCTGAGCATCTGTCAGTCTGTCTGTAGCATGGAAGATCTGAGTACAGGGGAAACTGGATTAGTAACAGTGGTTCAGAAAATTATATAATATTCAACCAAAATTCCTGCTTTACATACACAGCACCTGGTATTTCCAGAACTAGAAGGTAAAGAAATTATTTGTGCTTGAACTTGCAGAAAACTGCCTTTTCCCTTCTTCTCTTGCATCTTAACCTGGAGCTTCCCTTTTCTTGAGCCTCAGTGTGCTTCCCAACTCAACTTATAATTGACTTCCTGCAGTTTCTCCTTAGGACAGGGCTTTGTTTTGGGGGTGGTTAATTTGTAGGGTTCATAGGAAACAGACCACTCACAGCACCTGCTTTTTGGCATCCTCACTCTCAGCTATGAGTTGAGGCCCAGGAAGCCTTCTGCCAGCCTCAGCTGCTGTTCTCAGATTAATCTGCTGAGTTCTTTTTGCCTAGTAAGAATCTCTGAATTTAGGAACATAGATGTTAGCACTTGTATTTCTAGGTTTTCCAGTTCCCAGGGCCATTAAACATTTTTTTCCTTTCCTTTCCTTCTTCCAAAAAAATTGGTGATTCCCCTGGGTCCCTGTGGTTTAACCTCACAAAAGGTCCATGATGACACCCTGTTACATTGTTTTGTCATAGTTAATACCTTGTTATCCCAGTTGCTCAGTCCGTTTTTGTGAGAGATTCAGGGATATTAATAAAACTGTGCTGCTACTGCTACTAACATCTTGCATAAAATCCCTATTAATTAAAATGTTTATTTTGCATGTGATTTGAACTTGTAGTTTTTATTCAAAGTTTTTCAACAGAGATCCAGAAAAGACCCTCCTTATATTTTTAGTTTTGTGCATTGCAACACTTTTTAGTGAAAAAAAAAAAACATGAGAACAACACAAGTGATTTTAAAAGAATAAACCTACAATCCGTTAATTATAAAATGAAATACTATGCAGGTGTTAAGAATGAGGGAATCAATAAGAACTTGTGTGGGGTAACTATAAACTTTTAAAAAATAAATTTAATGCTCATTTGACCATATTATCATTAAAAAAATACAAGCATACTTGCACACACCTTCAAGCAAAATGGGTACACGCATTTAAAAATATTTAAATTAAGTAAATGGCCCAATAATTTAACATTGTACAATTCTATGTTCTCTGATGATTTTGTATGCTAGAAATAGGCATTACTGTTTTGTTTATTTCATTTGAAATAATTGTAGTCACATGAGGTTTAAGTTATAATACAGAGAGGTCACATACGCCTATTTTCTAATTGGATACCTTATTTATTACTACTGAGTTTTGAGAATTTTTTACATATGCTAGATGTAAGTTCTTTGTCAGATATATGGTATGCAAATTATTTCTCCTACTCTGTAATTCATTTTTTCAACCTCTTTACAGGGTCTTACTAACTAAAAAACAAACAAACAAACAAACAAAAGTGTTTATTTATTTTAATGAAGTCCAGTTTTATCACTTTTTCCTTTTGTAGATTTTGTTTTTGATATCAAGCCTAAAAATTCTTTGCCTAGCCCAAGGTCTCAAGAGTTTTCTTCTATTTTAAAAAGTTTAATGAATTTATTTCTTTATTAATTATTTTTGAGATGAGGTTTCACCCAAGCTGTAGTGCAGTGGTGCCATCATTGCTCACTGCAGCCACTAACTGCTGGATTGAAGTGATCCTTCCACCTCAGCCACTTGAGTAGTAGCTGGGATTACAGGCACGAGCTACCATACACAACTTTAAGTTGTATAATATTACATTTTACATTTAAGCCTGTGATTTATGTGAGCTAAATTTTATATAAAGTATAAATTTAGGTCAGTCTTAGTTTTTGTACCTGTGAATGTCCAATTGCTCTAGCACCATTTGTTGAAAAAGATATCCTTCCTTTAAACTGATTTTGCATCCTTGTTAAAAAAAAATCAGTTGAATATAGTGTGGTCTGTCACCTTTTAAAAAGATAAAAACATTGGCACTCACCAGATATCGAAGTTTAGAAATTTTTTTAAAGCTAAACGTCTGAAAATTGAATAAAAACACCTCCACATGTCAAATTAGTCAATTTGTATAGGACTAATTCATTTAAATATATTAAAATACAAAATAATTCAAACCACTAAAGTGATAATACAAGACTGTAAATTTAAAGGCTAATTATTAAGTCAAATGGCTGTATTCTATGTGTTAGAGTGAGTTCAAAAGAGCCATTGTATTACTGAATAGGCAAAAGTTTTAATTTCAGAGGATAAAACTGATATATTACTGCCACCTTGTGGATATTCTGTTATTACAGGCTATTATAAAAAGCAATGAGGGTATGTAATCTGTTCTAACAAGAAGCATTTCCTTTTTTTTGTCGTTTTTATTATTGTTATTATTACATTTTAAGTTCTGAGATACATGTACAGAACGTGGAGGTTTGTTACATAGGTATACACATGCCATGGTGGTTTACTTCACCCATCAACATATCATCTACATTAGGTATTTCTCCTAATGCTATCACTCCCCCAGCCTCCCACCCCCCTGACAGGCCCCAGTATGTGATGTTCCCCTCCCTGTGTCCATGTGTTCTCATTGTTCAACTCAAAAGAAAAACAGAAGCATTTTCTGCTTTCCCAATTTCTTAAATACAATGCAACTTTATGTTTAATTTAACTAACTTAATTTTTTGAGACAAGGTCTAGCTCTGTTGCCCAGGCTGGAGTGGAGTGGCGTGAATATGGTTCAGTGAAACCTCCACCTCCCTGGCTCAAGTGATCCTCCTTCCTCAGCCTCTCGAGTAGCTAGGACCACAGGCACGCACCACCATGGCCAGCTAATTTCTTTTTTATTTTTTGTAGAGATGAGGTCTCACTTTGTTGTCCACACTGGTCTCAAACTCCTGGGCTCAAAGGATCCTCTTGCCATGGCCTCCCACAGCACTGGGATTTATAGGTGTGTGCCATGGCACCAGGCCTAAGCTACTGTAGAGAAGCCTTTTTTTCTTTCATAAAAACAGTTGTAGATATTTTCCTTATGGAATTTATTTGTGGTGAAATATTTTAATAGACAGTTTAATTTGTTAAATAATTTGTCTCAGATAATAATAATTGATTAATATTAAAACTACAAAACAAGTAGGGTTTTCTTTTTCTATGAAAAATGAAAGTTGATTCTGACATTTATGTAAACATTTTAAATATTCAATGTATATAAATGTGAAGTCCTATCAAGAGTAATTAGACAAGAGAAAGAAATAAAGGGCATTCGAATCGGAAAGGAGGACATCAAATTGTTCCTATTTGCAGATGACATGATCTTATATATAGGAAAACCTGAAGACTCTACCAGAAAACTTTTAGAACAAACAAATTCAGTGAAGTTGAAAAACACAAAACTAATACACAAAGATTGGTTGCATTTATATATATGAACAACAAACTCACTGAAAAAGAAATTAAGAAGGCAAACCCATTTACAATAGTTACCAAAAAAAAAACCCAGACATAAATGTAATCAAGGAGGTAAAATGAAAACTACAAAACACTAATGAAAGAAATTGAAGAGGATACAAACAAATGAAAAGACAGTCACACTCATGGATCAGAAATATGAATGTTGTTAAAGTGACAGTACTACTCAAAAGCAACCTACAGATTCAATGCAATCTCTATCAAAATACCTATGAACATTCTTCACAAAATTAAAAAAAATCCAAAGAGATTTTATGGAATCAAAAAATATCCTGAATAGCCAAAGCCATCCTAAGCAAAAAGAACAAAGCTGGATGTATCATGCTACCAGACCTCAGAATATACTACAAAACTGTAGTAACCAAAACATCATGGTATTGGCATAAAAACAGACACATAGACCTATGGAATAGAATAAAGAACCCAGAAAATCCACATATCTCAGCCAACGGATTTTTTACAAAGGTGCCAAGAACACTCATTGGGGAAAGGATAGTCCCTTCAATAAATGGTGCTGGGAAAACTGGATATCCATATGCAGAAGAAGGAAACTAGACCTCTGCCTCTCACCCTATACAAAGATCAACTCAAAGTATCTCAAATACCCAAATATAAGACCCAAAATGGTAAAGCTACTAGAAGAAAACATAGGGGAGATCCTTCAGGACATTGCTCTGGGAAAATATTTTATGAATAAGGCATCAAAAGCACAGGCAACAAAAGAAAAAATAAACAAATGGGATCACATCAAGCTAAAAATCTTCTGCACAGCAAAGGAAATAATAAAGTGAGTGAAAAGACAACCTACAGAATGGGAGAAAATATAAACTCATCTGGCAGGAAATTAATATCAAGAATATACAAGGAATTCAAACATATCAACAGCAAAGAAGCACAACAATCTAATTAAATATAAACAAATGCTCTGAACAGACATTTCTCAAAAGAAGACATACAAATGACCAACAAGTATATGAAAAAATGTTCAACACCACTAATCAGCAAGGAAATGCTAATCAAAGCCACAGTGAGGCATCATCTTACTCCAGTTAGGATGGCTATTATAGAAGAGACAAAAATAACAAATGCTGACAAAGACGTGAAGAAAAGGGACTTTTTTTTTGACAGAATCTCACTCTCCGTCCAGGCTGGAGTGCAGTGGTGGTGTAATCTGGCTCCCTCTGCTTCTAGAGTTCAAATAGTTCTTCTCCCTCAGCCTCCTGAGTAGCTGGAGAAAAAGGAACTCTTATGCACTCTTGGTAGGAATGTAAATTAGTGCAGCCAGTATGGAGAACAGTATTGAAACACCTCAAGCAATCCCACTACTGGGAATTTATCCAAAGGAAAGAAAAGCATTATATTGCAGAGACATCTGCATCCCCATGTTTATTGCAACAGAGTTCACAATAGCCAAGATATGGAATCAACCTAGGTTTCCAACAACAGATGAATGGATTTTTAAAATATGGTTTATATACACCAAGGAATGCTATTTAGCCATAAAAAAGAATAAATAAAATCCAGTCATTCTCAGCAACATGGATGGAACTGGAGGATATTATGTTAAGCAAAATAAGCCAGGAATAGAAATTTCAACACCACATGTTCTCACTCACGCAGAAGCTAAAAAAAAAGTTGATCTCATAGAAGTAAAAAGTAGAACAGAGGATACTGCAGGCTGAAAAGGGTAGGGAGAAAGGAGGAATAATAAGAGATTTGTTAATGGATACAAAATTACAGCTAGGTAGGAGTAATAAGTTCTAGTGTTCTATAGTACTGTAGATGACTATAGTTAACAATACTATATTATGTAGTTTAAAATACCTAGGAGTAGTTTGAATGTTCCCAACACAAAGAAATAATAAATGTTTGAGATGATAGATATGCTAATTACCTTGATCTGATCACCATCTACATGTACGGAAACATCCCCGTATAGACATGAATGTGTATAATCTTTGTCAATTTAAAAAGTAAAAAAAAAAATTAATCTTGGAGAATGCATTTGAAGAACTTGTACTCAAGAAATCAACTTAAGAACCTGAGTCTCCTTGGAATTTGTGTTTTCTAGACCAGTACTTCTCCAAATTAAAGCAAATTTAGGCTGGGCATGGTGGCCCATGTCTATAATCTCAGCACTTTGGAAGGCCGAGGCGGGCAGATCACTTGAGGTCAGGAGTTCGAGACCAGCTGACCCAACATTGTGAAACCCTGTCTCTACTAAAAATACAAAAATTAGCCGGGCATGATGGCATGTGCCTGTAATTCCAGCTACTTTGGAGGCCAAGGCAAGATAATCGCTTGAACTGGAGAGGTGGAAGTTGCAGTGAGCCGAGATTGCACCACTGTGCTCCAGCCTGGGCAACAGAGCAAGACTCTGTCTCAAAAAAAAAAAAAAAAAAAAAATTTAGTTCACTTTGGTATTGTGTCAAAATGTTGATTCTTTTAAAGTAAATCTAAAGAATTTAGATGTAGTTGAAGCTTGTCATCTGTTCTTAATTTTTTTAATAAAAATATAATATTTAGATTCAGAGTAAATCTAAAGTGAGACCTGAAGCTGCTCCCAGGTGATACTGATGCTGCTTATTTTTGCCCAGATTTTGAGTCACAAGGTTCTAAATTATTGTTTTGAAGTCCTACATGAGTAATCGCTTGGGGAGCTCAATTAACACCCAGCAACAGACTAATTATTAATAAACCAGAATCTTCAGTATTAGGCTTCAATCATTGGCAATTTTTTATTTTTGACACACAGTCTCCCACTGTCGCCCAGGCTGAAGTCCTGAGGCCAGAATGAGACTAGGACATGGTTCCTTTGCCTAAGTAAAGTGAAGCAGACAATGGAATACTTCAGACTTCAAATTAGTGTGGTAAGTGCTATGAAGAGTATGATTAGAGTTCATTATTTACCCAGAAAAGGGTCACTCAGCCCAGCCTGGGAGTTAGAGAAGGTTTCCTGAAGTCTTGACATGTGAGTCATGAAAGGACATAAGGAGTTAACCACGTGACAAAATAAGCTAAGAGAATTCTCAACAAAAGACAAAATATTGGCAAAGGCTTTTAGGCATATACTAGCTTAGTATTATTGGGAGAATGTAATGATTTTCTGTATTTCAAAAGTGTAAAATACAAAGTGGGCCATGATATGAGATAAACCAGTAAATATGTTCTGGGAACAGATCACAGAAGGGTGTGTATGCTGTCCTAAGGAGCTTAAACTTCAACTTCAGTTCATGGGAGCCAATGACAAGATCTGAGCAGGGGAAGGATGTGGCTAGAGGGGCATTTTAGACAGGCAAGATTCTCTGTGGATTACACCTAGGCTAAGCAACGGGTTAAAGTTGTTGTCTTAAGACAATAGTCCAGGTAAAAGATAATAAAGTTTTAAATTAGGATGTTAGTAGGAATGAGGAAGAGGGATGGATTTCAGAAATAGTAAGGAAATGTATTAGCAGGACTTGATTAGTGATTGACTTGGGGAAGGAGGGGAAGATAGAGTTCAGGATGACCCTGAGACTGTCTGGTGTCAGTGGCTAATGACTGAAGCTATTAATAGAGGTAGGAAATGCAGACCAAAAGCAGGCCCGGGGTGAGAGATGATAAATTTGAATTTTAACATGTTGAGTTTGGACATCCAGGATGAAATAATCACAAAACATTTAAATATACGAATCTGAAAAGGTAAGCATCATAAGCATATGAGCTATTGGTAAAATTCTGATACTTAATGAAGTCTCGCAGGGAGGCAGTACAGAGGCAAGCAATGGGCTGGGGATAAAACATAGGGAAATATTATTTAAATAAAGATGAAAGAAAAGGAGCCCACAAAGGAAGCTGAAAAGGCATAGTCAAAAAAAGAGCCTTGCCAAAGTGCCACCTTTGAAACTCTGCTGTTACACTTTATAAGGAAACTTCTGGTTACCTGGGATTGCATGCATTTATAAAAGTTTCTGTTATTAGGAAGACAATAATAATGATAAGGCTCTTTCTCATTGTTGTCAGTGTAATTTATCTATTTAATTATAGAACCTAGTTCCAGGATGCTTAATCTGAAGTATATACTTGGGGCAAAATGAATTATATCTTAATAATAATCTGGAATTTTTCTCTCTAACTTGACATATTTTAATTCTTGCTAGATTTTCAAAATGTCATACCTCGAACCACCACCAGATGGCTATGAGAATGTTACAAATACTGTGCCACCATATAATGCTTTCTCAGCCCAAGGCATGCCAGAGGTAAAATAAAATACATTTGTAACCCAAGTCTTTAAATGGTTCTTTTGCTATATAAAACCTGTATAGAGGACTAAAACCAAGGAAATTAGGTGAATCATTCACGTGGATTCATTGTTTGATATTCAGTACTATGAAAACCTCATCCCTCAAATTTAAAAAATTATAATAAAATAGAAAAGAACACCAGACAGAGAAAAAAGAAACAAAACAAATACATTAAAAACTGACCCTGCTGAAGCAGATGCCACTCTTTGAAATAACAAAGAAACTGCTGAACACGTCTTTAATTCAGTGAGGCAGTAGGTGTTTTTTATTTGTTTGTTTTTGTTTCGTTGTTTTTTTTTTTTTGAGACGGAGTTTCGCTCTTGTCACCCATGCTGGAGTGTAGTGGCACAATCTGGGCTCACTGCAACCTCCACCTCCCAGGTCCAAGCAATTCTCTTGCCTCAGCCTCCTGAGTAGCTGGGATCACAGGTGCACACCACCACACCCTGCTAATTTTGTATTTTTTTTAGTGGAGGCGGGGTTTCTCTATGTTGGTCAGGCTAGTCTCGAACTCCCAACCTCAGGTGATCTGCTCACCTCGGCCTCCCAAAGTGCTGGGATTACAGACGTGAGCCACCACGTTAAAAAGGGAAACTTCCTATTTGCCCTCTAAAGGCTTGCAGAAAATGAATGGACAAAACATAAATTAATAGAAGAGGCAAAAAAAAATTCTATAAAATGTAGGGGAAAAATCACAGGGTCTCACTCAGTTACCCAGCATGAAGTGCAGTGGTGTGATCATGGCTCCTTGCAACCTTGAATTCTCAAGCACAAGTGATTCTCCCCCCAAGCCTATGGAGTAGCTGGGATCACAGGGGCATGCCACCATGCCCACATACATGGGTATTTGCTGGAGAGGAGATGGAGACTCTCTGTCCTGGATGTGAGACAGGTGGCTGGTATCTGGGTAAGGATGACATTCCCTCATTGCTAAAGAGTAAAAGAGGAAAGTGTCATGGATAGTGCAACCAGGGACATGCCCTGACCTAGTGAGGTCCAGAGGCTTATATTGTCCTTCATAGGGGAGTGGGAAGAAGCGAGTGTAGGCAACCCAGGGGAAATAAATGACCTAAAATAAAAGAAATAGATCATCAGAAGTGTAGATGTATTAGGGTTCTCTAGAGTGAGAGAATTAAAGGACTATATACATATATATATGAAGGGGAGTGAGATGGTTAATAATGAGTGTCAACTTGATAGGATTGAGGGATATGAAGTATTGACCCAGGGTGTGTCTGTGAGAGTGTTGCCAAAAGAGATTAACATTTGAGTCATTGGGCTGGGGAAGGCAGACCCACCCTTAATCTGGTGGGCACAATCTAATCTGCTGCCAGCAAATATAAAGCAGGCAGAAAAATTTGAAAAGGAGAGACTGGCCTAGCCTCCCAGCCTACATCTTTCTCCCATGCTAGTTTCTTCCTGCCCTCAAACATTGGACTCCATGGCTCTCCTTTCTCATCAGTTTGCAGACAGCCCATTGTGTAACTTATGATCCTGTAAGTTAATAAACTCCCCTTTATAAATAAATATATATGTGTGTGTGTGCATATATATATGTATGTGTGTGTATGTATATATATATGTATATATCCTGTTAGTTCTGTCCCTCTAGATGTCACTGGCTAATACAGGAAGTTTATTAAGTATTAACTCACACAATCACCAAGTCTCACAATAGGCCATCTGCTGGATGACGAGCGAAAAGAGCCAGCCAGAGTTCCAAAACTGAAGAACTTGGAGTCCATGTTCGAGGGCAAGAAACATCCAGCATGGGAGAAAGATGTAGGCTGGGAGGTGAGGCCTGTCTCTTTTCACATTTTTCTGCCTGCTTATAGTATGGCTGGGTTGGCAGCTGATTGGATTGTGCCCACACAGATTAAGGGTGGGTCTGCCTTTCCCAGCCCACTGACTCACATGTTAATCTTTTTTTGGCAACACCCTCACAGACACACCCAGGATGAATACTTTACATCCTTCAATCCAATCAAGTTGACACTCATTATTAACCATCACAAGCCCACCCCTTGTGAACTTCAACCCACACACATCTCCTGAGATCATACATAATCTTAAAATACAGACAATAGTAAGGTCATAATTACCCCTCACATAATAAACTATCCTTCCTACAACTGGAAATGCACCCATCCCCAACCCAAATACTCTTACATAAAGTAAACAATACTTAAATGCTGATATGAGGTCAGCAAATTTATGTCACCTGATAAATAAAAGGGAAATGAAATGAAGATATTTTCTTAGTACAAGTGCATATGTGCACAAACATGTTTTTAACAAAAGAAGAAGGAAATACTCATGATAGTTCCAGTCCTCATTTCTGCAGCTGGTCAGCTGGTCGTAGCTGGTATTGATAACTACTTTCTTCCGCTATTCATTCTGTATTCCCTTTGCCTTCAGCAAGCACCTCAGCAGGTCGTGGCCCAGAGAGGATCTGGACCATTTGTAGTCCTACCTGGATGGGGTATAGTTTCCCATTTACCTTAATCAGAGTGCATGATAATACCAAGAGACGCCCTAATGGATCTCCTATATTCCATTCATATACTTCCTCACTTCCGTTGTGGAGTAGCGGACTGACTTCATCTTGATAGTCTGGGTCAATCACTGCCGCCAACACTGTAACTCCATTCTTAGCTTGTTGACTTAAAGGTAGAAGGACCCCCAAAGCGTCCAAGTGGCCATCTTAACTTCCAGTTTAATGGAATCGTTATTGTGTCTCCTGGTAGCAGCGTTCTTCCTTCTGGAGCTAAGATGACTAGTAAAGCAGAACCTAATGTCGTGGGAACAGAAAGCAAACATTTTGCTAGTGCATCATAGTGAGTGGTTCCACTTTCACATCCACCCCTTGAATCCTGGATCTGTGAATCCTGGCTATGGGAGAAACAATACCATACATTGGGCGCTGATTCAGAGCACACATGGTCTTCTGGAGTATGGTGCCCTGGCCCGGCAAAGTATTGTAACCTAGTTGACGTTGTAATCGCGACCTCAAAAGGCCGTCCCACCATTCTATCAATCCAGCTGCTTCAGGAAGATGGGGAATATGGTAAGACCAGTGAATTCCGTGAGCATGAGCCCACTGCCTCACTTCTTTACCTGTAAAGTGAGTGCTTGGTCAGAGGTAATGCTGTGTGGGATACCGTGATAGTGGATAAGGCATTCCTTGAGTCCATAAATGGTAGTCTTGGCAGAAGCATTGCATGCAGGTAGGCAAACCCATATCCTGAGTAAGTGCCTGTTCCAATGAGGACAAACCTCTCTCCTTTCCATGGTGGAAGAGTTCCAATATAATCAACCTGCTACCAGGTAGCTGGTCGATCACCCCAGGAAATGATGCCATACAAAGGGTTCACTGTTAGTCTCTGCTGCTGCTGGCAAATTGGGCACTCAGCAGTGGCCACAGACAGTTCAGCCTTGGTGAGTGGAAGTCCACATTGCTGAATCCATGCATAGCCTCCATCCCTGCCACCATGGCCACTATGTTCATGGGCTCATTGGACAATGACAGGGGTGTCTGAGGAAAGAGGCTGAGTGGTATCCACAGAACGGGTCATCTTATCCACTTGATTATCAAAATCCTCCTCTGCTGAAGTCACTTGTTGGTCAACACTCACACAGCATACAAATATCTTCAGTTTTTGACCACTCAGAGAGGTCCATCTACATACTCTTTCTCCAAGTTTCTTTGTCACCAATTTTCCAATCATGCTTCTTTCAAGTCCCTGACCATCCAGCCAAACCATTGGCTACAGCCCATGAATCAGTATATAACCGCACATCTGGAAATTTCTCCTTCCATGCAAAGTGCACAATCAGGTGCACTGCTCAATGTTCTGCCCACTGGGAAGATTGTCCTTCACCACTGTCCTTCAGGGATGTCCTAGAAAGGGGCTGTAGTGCTTCAGCTGTCCACTTTTGGGCGGTACCTGCCTATTGTGGAGAACCATCTGTGAACAAGGCCCTAGTCCTCCCTTCCTGTGTCAACTGCTCAAAGGCAAGTCCCCATGAGGTCATCAGTGCAGACCGTGGGAGAGAAGGCAGGGTGGCAGGAGTAGAGACCGTGGGCATTTGAGCCACTTCCTCATGTAACTTACTTGTGCCCCCCAGGACCTGCTTGAGCCCAATCACTTATACACCATTTCCATTTGATGAGGGAATGCTGCTGTGCATGACCCACTTTATGGCTACATGAGTCAGAAAGCACCCAGTTCATGATAGGCAGTTCAGGTCGCATGGTGACTTGTTGACTCATAGTCAAATGTTCAGTTTCCACAAAAGCCCAGTATAGGACAAGAGCTGTCTCTCAAAAGGAGAGTAGTTAACTGGAGAAGATGACCGGGCCTTGCTGCAAAATACTAGAGGCCTCCACCATGATTCACCTGTGGAGGCCTGCCAAAGCCTCAAAGCAGCATTCCTATCTGCCATGGACACCTCAGGGGGACCCAGCCTCCCCTTCATTCAAGGGGTTCTGGGTCTGTAAACTGGCTCAAGGCTGGAAATTGATTGAGGGGCCATGAATCTCTGTTTTTATGATTCCAATCAGTCTTTTATCTGTTTGACCTTAAGTTTCCTCCTTACATAAATTAAGTAGGAATGCATTAGTCTTCCTGTCAGTTTCACTTCTAGGAACACTGTGATTAGTTAGCCAATGCCAGAGCTCTATATGAGTCAGACTGTTCAGATTGCTGCTTTGCCTTTTCTGCCCATTACGATAGCTACGCCCACCGTGCCTTTGAGGGTTGAGTGCTGCCACTTGGCCCCTGCCACTTCAGGATCCAATTATTCCAAATTGTATTTAACTTTTGTAACTGAGTGACTGCAGTTCTCACCATTAGATCTGACATACAGAGAAGAGCCTTTACAGGGCTCTTCAAAGATGCAGGTGCTGTCCTCACAAATCTATTTTGCAAGGTGTTTGTCAAGGGTATTAGGTACAGAGTCACTAAACTCCTTGCCTCTCATGAGCGATGATTCATTAGTGTCAAATGAATTTGTTTTGCAAAGCTCTTTAAACCTTTCATGCCAAGAACTGTCAATATTCTGTACACTATTAAAAGTAGAGTCCTTAGCATTTTGGGATCTAATCATATTTAGCAGCCAAATCCAGAAACCCCAAAACCAACAAAAGAACTCCAACCTTATTATTCTGTTCCTGCAGAACCATTCCTGGTACCAAAATCTGTATTAGTGAGGGTTCTCTAGAGGGACAGAACTAATAAGTTCTCTCTCTCTCTCTCTCTCTCTCTATATATATATATATATGGGTTTATTACATATTAACTTACAGGATCACAAGGTCCCACAGTAGGCTGTCTGCAGGCATGAGGAGTGAGGAGTAAGGAGAGCCAGCTCGAGTCTCAAAACTAAAGAACTTGGAGTCCGATGTTCAAGGGTAGGAAGCATCCAGCACGGGAGAGAGATGTAGGCTGGGAGGCTGGGCCAGACTCACTTTTTCACTTTTCTCTGCCTGCTTTATGTTCACTGGCAGCTGATTAAATGGTGCCCATAGATTAAGTAGGGGGTCTGCCTTCCCCAGACTACTGACTCAAATATTAATCTCCTTTGGCAACACCCTCACAGACACACCCAGGAGCAATGCTTACATCCTTCAATGTAATCAAGTTGACAATCAGTATTAACTATCACAGGATTACAGACCTGAGCCATCACACACAGTGTTATTGTATATTTCATACAATTTCCTGATTTTCCATTTTATCTGTGACTTAATAAAGTTTTTCAGCTATGACCCCAAACTGGTAATACTTGAAAGCACATTCAAATGTGTTTTGCAACAATTCATAACTGGCAAAATGTTGAGCCTTGTGGAAAGAGTCACCTTACTTCCCCGTCAGCTGTCAATTCACCATCATTACTATCACTTCTGGGAGCACATTTTCCAAAACTCCTTTTCTCTCTATGGTTTCTTTAGAGTTGCTCCATGAGGTTACAATAAGTTACAACTAATTACTGTCATGAGATTGGGAAGTCAGAGTAGTGGATTCATGTACACTGACACCTGAAGTAAAACACACGCAGTTAGGTGTGGACTGGAGAATCACCTGGAGATGTGCTGCAGGCAGCTGAGAGCATCAACACCCCCAGCCCTCGGCTTCCCAGACAGGACTGAGGATCATCACACAGTGTTCAGCACATACCACCAGGGGCAGGTGCATCCTGGCTTCTGAAGTAGCACCTGAGAATCCCCTGTGTCTAGTACCTGCTTCATGAATAACACTCCATAGGCTTCGGTAAGACTGTGGTTTAGACTCTAATTTATTCAACTTGAATAATTTCTCCATGAAATACTGAGAATAGCTTCTCTTTTGCTGTACAAATTCCGATTATCCCATAACACAGACTCCTCAGCTGGACTTATCTCTCTTCTTTATTCAGTCAGGACAGGTATTGTCGCGTCTTTTCTGCTGGGGATGAGGGCGAAAGAGGCTTAGGGTTCAGAGGAACCTCCCTGGCCTCCTCTAGGAAAATCTCCCGATGACTTTCCAAACCTGACTGAGTTTGAGAACTTCCCTCAGCAGATAGAGGCACCAGAAGGAGCACTGGGGCAGCCCAGCCTCACACATCTGCTTCCTTGGGGTTTATGTTATGACTTGTAACACTGTGGGAGGGGTACTGTCACTCTGTTGACAGTAATAAGTTGCAAAATCTTCAGGCTGCAGGCTGCTGATGGTGAGAGTGTAATCTGTCCCAGATCCACTGTCACTGAACCGAGAGGGAATCCCACTTTGCAGACTGGATGCAGCATAGATCAGGAGCTTAGGAGTTTTCCCTGGTTTCTGCTGATACCAATTTAAATTATTGCTAATGCCCTGACTCGCCCGGCAAGTGATGGTGACTCTGCCTCCTACAGATGCAGACAGGGAGGATGGAGACTGGGTCATCTGGATGTCACATCTGGCATCTGAAGTTAGAAACATAAAAACAAATATTCTTGCAATTAATCATGTTATCAGAGGACTTCCCTGAAGTTCCAGACAGTACTGAGCACACTGACCGAGTATAATCCTAGTGTTCTCCTTCCTTACCTGGCAGCCAGAGCCCCAGGAGCCCCAGGAGCCCCAGGAGCTGAGTGGGGGCCCTCACATCCGTGCTGTGTCCTGACTGGGGCTGACTCCTGCACCGGGTGTGGCCAGCCTATAAGAAGTCTTCAGGGCAGGGGGCTGTGCTCTAGGAACAGGCAAATCAGCAGGGGATGGGGAAGGCTGAGCACAGCTGCAGGGCTGGCTCATCTCAGTAACTCAGCACATGGGCGCAGTATCCCCAGAGTCCCAGGTCAGACCAGGGCAGCACAGATTTACCTTGAAAGAGTACACTTCTCATTGGTGGCCATATGGTTACAGAACATATTTTTGGAGTGAATTTTCAAAATTTTAAATCAACCTAAGACTAGATTAAATAATATATTTATACTTGTATTAGGAGTGTATAGGAAAGCATCATTTTTGGCAGAAAATTTACAATAAAGTTATAGAGTGTGGGGCTGTCAGAAATTTCAGTTAGTCTCAAAGGAATTTGACGAGTGTAAAAGTATTTAGTGCTATAATAACAATGTCTCTGTCAGTGTGAAATTGCTTCTTTTTTGAAATGAATATAAAAAGAATTTATCAGAAGCATCTTTAATAAATTCAATAGAATTTACTAACAAACTTAAGACATTGTTCCTAGGAGTAAAAGGAAAAACAATTCTCTGAAGATGCACAATGATGATAATGTGTCACGCATAGATCTGCCATTATCCAGAGCTATGGGTCTCTTTAAGACCCAGGGGCTAAATGGGCTGCACCTTATTCTTGGCGTGATGATCCCCATATTCTATCCCCTTTCCTGCCTTTGGTATAATTTCTTATGGTTCTCCAGCATGGAGAGCTGACTAGTAATACCAGGTCTCATTATTTCAAAATCTCTGTTTCACTCGCGGACTGTAGGAGCCAGGATTAAAATCAACTTGAAGCCCTCTATCAATCTAGGCTCAAATAATCAATTGTTTCAAAGTAGGATGACAAAGGCCACATCCCCTGAGTAATGCTCTGAGCTGCGCTCCCCACCAGCCTGTTCCTGGGGTCTCAGGAGCATCTGCCCTAGAGTCTGGCTTTCTGGAGAGCAGGTGAGGGGGGAAAAGCCAGGTCAGTGAACCTCTCTCCTTAGCGAGGGCAGCTGCTACCCAATGCATGTTCTTGCCATGCACCAGGGCATCATCCTGACTCAGATGCCAGCCACCCTGTCTCACATCCATTTAGAGAGAATCTCCATCTTCTGCCAAGACACTGCCCATGTAGATGAAAAAGTATTTTGCCTCCAAACATATCTTAAGCACTGATTTGAACCTCAATACTTCACACAGATGCCTTTGCCCAGAGCGTGTCGGCCTGGCTCAACAGCAGGGGAAGTGGAGCCAATTACATCAGTGTCAGTGGACTGAGAAATACTCCAGGGAGTAGTTCTCATGCACGACTACCAGTGGCCAGACCAAGGTAGTGCAGCCTGTGCACAAACCTCCTGCTGCTTTTCCAGAGGACTGGATTTCTGGGAAATGGCTACTGAACAGGCTGCCAGGATCCATATATCCAGATTCAAAGAGATACATCTCTGGATTCAAATGCGCTTTTTCTTTGTGCATAATTTTAGCAGTCATTGTTACTACGCCTTGGGGATTCTAGTCATTATACTTCAGCTGACTCTCTATGGCCCTTTCTCCCCTTCACTGCTCTGTCTGAACCTGGGGAAGCAGCTCAGGCTGCAAATGAGGCAGACCTCATGGCCTGGAATTAGCATCCCCTAGGACGGCTGCCAATCAGTGATGACAAGGGAGGTGTACACATCCCCCAGCTCCCTCACCTCTCAGGTGGAATAA
The DNA here is from genome assembly GCF_028858775.2 of Pan troglodytes. Lineage (NCBI taxonomy): Eukaryota > Metazoa > Chordata > Mammalia > Primates > Hominidae > Pan > Pan troglodytes. The sequence continues at coordinate 54,914,274 of NC_072409.2, read as the reverse complement.
CAGAGGCATTTTTCCTGTGTTTCTATGTGGGCTTGAGCTCTCGTCATCCTCAGAGGTGGCTCCTTCTGAGGCTCCTTTCACTTTCCCTTTCCCTCCTCCCCTCCCTTGCTCACTTGCTTGTTTCCCGCACTTTGTAAATATACTGCCTGCATGCGAATCTTTGGCATCCTTCTCACTGAGGGGACCCAACCTAATGCATTGGAAAAATCCTCATTCTTGGAGGGCATCGTTGGTTTGAATTATTGCCACTTCTCATGTTTTAATGCATAGGGAAATTCCAAAAATTTAGGAAATCTTTAAATTCCCTTTGCCAATCTTTCTTAGATTTGATTTTAGCAGAGATTCATTTTCTCTAGGTCACAAAATCACAGAAACCTTCCACAAATGGCTACACAACATAGAGTCCACATAGAGCAGAGACTCAGAATCTCCCAGGATTTGACATCCACACATCAGACAGTCCCAGGGTCTCAGGTTTTTTCTAGGTCGATCGCCTCGTAAATCTGCCTTGTGATATTTTTATTCTACCTTAGGGGAAGACCATTGTGTGGATGATGAGGGTTGTTTGTGGAATGAATAATACACCCACTAAAGACATCATTGTCCTAATATCTGGAATCTATGATCATTACTTATGAATATGTCAAAAATAACTTGGCAGACATGGTTGAGAATTTTGGGGTCAGGAGAGTATCCTGAATTATCTGGGTGAGACCATCATAATCACAAGGGTCCTTATAATAGGGAAGGAGGGAGGTAACAGCCAGAGAGGACCTGGGACAATGGACAGGGAAACTGGAGTGATGGAGGGAGGGGCCATGCTGCTAGGAATGTGGGAACATCAGAAAGATGGAATGCTCGATATTGGATTCTCTCTCTTGAAGCCTAGAATGAATAGAGCCCTATTACTCCTTGATTTTACTTCATTGAGACTTCTGACCTCCAGAAATGTAAGATAATACACTTGTGTTATGTGGAGCAGTAAGGTTGTGGTAATTTGTTACAGCAGCAACAGGAAACCAATGCAAGGGGAAGGGGTGTGTTTTACTTCCCTAGTGTATCACTGTCCTCTGTTCTCCCAAATAGTTCTGTGTTGTTGTGTTTGCTGTCAATTTCAACAAGAGACAGAAAACATTTTTCTACGAGGAGAGCTAGCACCACAATTCTTCTTACGTAGAAAGTGTCTTGAGTAATTCTCTGAGTTAGGTCTTGTACAATCTTGGTATCTGAGAGCCTGGAGGTCATCCCTCACAGCACATGAGAAGAGGAAGGGGATGCGGGTTTGCTGTTTTAACATTTGTAGGGCAAATTAGATGTACAAGACCCATTCTTTTTATTATTATTATTGTTCTTTAAGTTCTAGGGTACATGTGCACAACGTGCAGGTTTGTTACATATGTATACATGTGCCATGTTGGTGTGCTGCACCCATTAACTCGTCATTTACATTAGGTGTACCTCCTAATGCTATCCCTCCCCCCTCCCCCCACCCCACGACAGGCCCTGGTGTGTGATGTTCCCCTTCCTGTGTCCATGTGTTCTCATTGTTCAATTCCCACCTGTGAGTGAGAACATGCAGTGATTGGTTTCTTTGTCCTTGTGATAGTTTGCTGAGAATGATGGTTTCCAGCTTCATCCATGTCCCTACAAAGGACATGAACTCATCCTTTTTTATGGCTGCAAGCGAGGACTGAGTCAGAGAGATGGGGATGGCAGAGGAGACAAAATGTGGTCAGGGCCATGTAAGATGTGACCCTGCTGCCATAGCTGAAAGAAAGGCTGTTGGTGTTTGTAAAGGCTTTGGGCAAATTGTGCTTTGTAGACAAAACTGTAGAAGGGTCTGGGTTTAAGCTTAGTGTCAGCGTGATGAGGACTAGAGGTCGCAGGGAACTTGTGTTAAGAAATCTACCCTGCACTTCTGGCTTTGTCTCTTTCCTGGTTTTATAGGTGGTGGGTTCCTCTATGGAATGAACGTGGCTCTGTGGAAGGAACATAGTTAAGGTCAGACAGACCTAGATTCCAAGTTCAGCTTCAACAACTGCTGACCACGTGACTTTTATGCAAATCAGTCATGTGCTGTCATGAACAGTTTCCTCATGTGTGAAATGGGGCACTGAGGATGTGAAGGGGTGTCCTGAGGGTTCCGCCAGCTGATGCACCATGAAGTGTACATACATGTATAGACAGACACACACACATACATGAGAAGAGTATCTAGTGCCCCTTTTATGCATTCTTGAGTAACTCAGAATGTTATGTGAGATATTAACAGTCATATGTCATTTTCAACTAAAATTATCAATATTTATCTTATAACTAACAGATGCTTCTCTGTACACTGTAGGTTTCATGTACATTTCTTCAATCACAAAATTTTTCACCAATCTATTTACGTCTAGTATCAGAAAGTTAAGCAAGGAGATTGCAAACCAACACAACACCTTTAGTCTGGATTTTCCCGGAGCCCCATTTGTGTTAGTGTCCTCGGGCTACTGTAACAAGTTCTCAAAAATGTAGTAGCTTCAAACAACAGCAATGGAATCTCTCATAGTTCAGAAGTCCAGATCAGTTTCACTGGGCTAAGATCTTGGAGTCATCAGTTCTGGCTCCTTCTGAAGCTCTAGGGAGCAGTCTGATTTAGCTCTTCCAGCTTCTGGTGGCTTCTCTCTCCCGGGATGTGGACACATCACTGCAATCTCTGTCTCTGTGTTCACACTGCCTTCTCCACTTCAGTCTATGCTAAATGTCTCTCTACCTCTTGTTTTTTTTTTTTTAGGACACTTGAGTTTGCATTTAAGTCCCAGTTGATTAATCTAAGACCATCTCCCTGTTTCAAGCTCCTTAATTTACACCTGCAAAAGCTGTTTTCCCAAATGAGATACATGCATAGTCTTCTTGGAATGAAACCTCACTATTTGGGGATGATACTCAGTACTACACCATTACATAACCAGGTCTCAGTGTTAGTCCTGTACATACATCACAATCTCTCTCTCTCTCTCTCTCCACACACCCTGGCTTCCTCCTTTTCTCAGTGTCATCAATCTCTTCAATTCCTTAAGTGTATCCAGTGATACCTATAAACAAATAAGTATCTGAGAAAAGTCCCAATCAGTTTAGAAATTTATGTGGTTAAAGTTAAAGAAATATCAGTGAAACAGCCTCAGGAGGTCTTGAGAATGTGTGTCAAAGGTCGTCGGGCTACAGGTTGGTTTTACACGTTTTAGGGAGACATAAGATATCAATCAATACGTGTAAGCTGTACATTGCTTTGATATGGAAAGGCATGACAGCCCGAAGGAGGGGGGATGTTGGGGACTTCCAGGTCATAGGTGGATTCAAAGATTTCATAGGTGGTTGAAAGAGTTTATCTAATGACCTGTAATCAACACAAGGGAGTTTCTGGGTTTAGAAAAAGGGTTTTGGAGCTAAGGTTGCATCATGCAGATGAAGCCTCCAGGTAGCAGGCTTCAGAGAGAATAGATTGTAATTGTTTCTTAGTAGACTTAAAAGGTGCCAAACTCTTAGTTAAATCTCTCTGGGTCAGGAAAGAGATGTAAAAAGGAATCTCTACAGAATGTAGATTTTTCCCACAAGAACCAGCTTTGCAGAGGCATTTTAAAATACATTAAATAACAATAGCTTGGGGAAAATACTTTGATTTCTCTTAGGACGTGGTATCTGTCACATTGGTATCTTATTGCTATAAAGAGTTTTCTTTGTCAGTCTCAAGGTCTCTGTCTTCATATTAAAAGCTGGTCAGTTGTGCCTGAATTTTAAAGGGAAGAGGGTAAGTTAAGGCAAATCCAATCATCCGTTCCGATCATGGACTGCATTGTATTTCAGGTTGTGTCCTTCGTTGAGAGGAGGAGTTCATTCAGTTGGTTAGGGAGCTTAGAGTTTCATTTTTGGTTTACACACCTATGTCCAGGTAAGAGCGCCCCACACAGGAGGGCTTGCTCAGAACCTGGCTTGCAGGGCTGCTTACAGACCTTCTATATCTCCTGTTGTCATGCACAAGGAAGGACACAGCCAATGACAACCCTCAGCCATCCGGGGAGAAGCTGTGTCTGCAGAGGAGGGTCATGAGCTGTGAGTCTAGAGACCTGTGATTGTCTTCAGGGGCCTGTGGTCCTCAGCCTTCATAGGAGTTGTGGGGGCACTGGCTCAAATAGCATCCACCAGGATTCTAATCAGAATATCTCATTCACAGAAGGCAGTGGGTGATATGACAGTACAGAGGGACTCTGTGGGGCCAGCTGCATGGAGCACTCTGGGAGAGTCACTGGCACCCGTGCTAGACAGATCTTCATTCAACTTCTGGAGCACACGGATTTAGATCTCTTTACATCATTTTGAAAGACCATTTATCATTCTGAAGGAAACCACTGTAATTAACTAAGGTAACATCTTTAATAGGTAGAAAGAAAAAAGTGATTATTTTATTGCCAAGATGATTACAAGAAAAGAAACAAACAAAAATAGCATGAAGGAAAGAGCAACACTAGACTGAGGGCTTTGGGTAAGAGGTTGAGACTTAGTAGTGAATGCCCTGGGCCATCTTCTGTCAAAAGGGGGGGACAATCAGCAAAGAGAAATATGCAGTAGAGGCAAAATCTTGGTTAGTAAAAGAATCCTAAGAGAAAACAAGAAGTCTCCTTCCTGAGCATCATGTTGGTGTCGGGAAGATGCACATAATCCCCCCATTGCATGTCTTACACTTTTCAGCAATTAGGGCTCAGCATGAATTTAGAAGACACCATTCACTTCACAGCAGATGGGGACACAGTCAAGGCAGCGGTGAGAGGCAAGGCTGGGCTTTCAGTCTCAGAGCACAGAGCAGGTTCCCCACTACTCTGCACCCTGGTGTCTCCTCCCAGATGTTCCAGATGTTCCACCTCATTCTTGCCTTAAGGGCTCCAAGTTGTTAATGGGACAGTAGTCCTCTTCCTTTCCCAGGGTTTCTAAGAATTTGGCTCTCTTTTGTGTATTGCGGGGTTTGTTTGCCATCTAGAGGCAGGTTTTTGGCATAGCAACTTAATAGGCTTTTTCTACTTGCGATAGCGAAAATAAATACATAAATAAATTCATCATAAATAATAAATTGACTTAATGCATTCAATCTGTAAAAAAAAAATAAGGTCAGTTTGAGAGCTTAAAAGGAGCCTGATGAGGTTAAAAAGACAAATTACCTTTAGTAAAGAGCAGTTGGAGCAATAGATGATTCTTTCTTTAATCAATGACATTTTAGGAGTAACTATCAAATGGTAAATAAAACTTGAAATAAGATGATAAAACTATAATTTTATATACAAAAAAAAATTTCCAAGAACCATACAAATACATTTTCAGATTAAAACAAAAAATGTGGGTTTATCATCATATCCGCTAAATGGAAGATTTCTCAAATGTGTGCTTGGAGCAAAAATAACACTTATCCCTATTTGAAAGTTCAAGATTTTTGAGATTTCGAAGAAAACAGCTTTCCCTTCACTCTGTTCCACTCACACTTCTGAGGATGGCCATGGGGCAAAAAGCCACGGTGGCGGGGGGGCAAAAAGCCACGGCGGCGGGGGGGGGGAGGGGGGCAAAAAGCCGCGGCGGCTGGGGTGCAAAAAGCCGCCGCGGGCAAATAACCGCGGTAGCGGGGGAGCAAAAAGCCGCGGCCGGCAAAAAGCCGCGGCGACGGGGGTGCAAAAAGCCGCGGCGGGCAAAAAGTCGCGGCGCCAGGGGGGCAAAAAGCCGCGGCAGCGGGGGGCGAAAAGCCGCGGCGGCGGGGGGCGAAAAGCCGCGGCGGCGGGGGGGGGGGCAAAAAGCCGCGGAGGCAAAAAGCCGCGGCGGCGGGGGACAAAAAGCCGCGGCGGGCATAAACCCGAGGCGGCGGGCGGGCAAAAAAACGCGGTGGGGAAAAAGCCGCGGCGGCGGGGGGCAAAAAGCCGCGGCGGCAAAAAGCCACGGCGGCGTGGGGGCAAAAAGCCGGGTCGGGCACAAAGCCAGGTCGGGCAAAAAGCCCCAGAGGCAAAAAGCCGCGGTGGTGGGGGGGCAAAAATCCGCAGCGGGCAAAAAGCCGCGGTAGCAGGCGGGCAAAAAGTCGCGGCGACGGGGGAGCAAAAAGCCGTGGCAGCGAGGGGCAAAAAGCCGCGGCAGCGGGGGGCGAAAAGCCGCGGCTTTTGGCGGGGGTGCAAAAAGCCGCGGCGACAAAAAGCCGTGGCGGGCAAAAAGCCGCGGCGGCAAAAAGCCACGGCGGTGGGGGTGCAAAAAGCAGAGGCGGCGGGGGAGCAAAAAGCTGCGGAGGCAAAAAGCCGCGGCGGGCAAAAACCCGAGGCGGCGCGGGGGGGGCAAAAAACGGCAGTGGGGAAAAAGCCGCGGCGGCAGGGGGCAAAAAGCCGCGGCGGCAAGGGCAAAAAGCCGCGGCGGTGGGGGGACAAAAAGCCGGGTTGAGCAAAAAGCCGTGGCGGCGGCGGGGGGTAAAAAGCCGCGGCGGGCAGAAAGCCGCGGCGGCGGGGGGCAAAAAGCCACAGCGGCGGGGGTGAAAAAGCCGCGGCGGTGGGGGGGGGGGGGCAAAAAGCCGCAGCGACAAAAAGCCGCGGTGGGGGGAGGGCAAAAAGCCGCGGCCGGCAAAAAGCCGCGGCGGCGGGGGGGAAAAAGCCGCGGCGGGCAAGAAGCCACGGCGGCGGGGGTGAAAAAGCCGCGGGGGGGGGGGGGGCGGGGGCAAAAAGCCGGGTCGGGCAAAAAGCCGCGGCGGCGGGGGGTAAAAGCCGCGGCGGGCAGAAAGGCGCGGCGGCGGGGCAAAAAGCCGCGGCCGGCAAAAAGACGCGGCGGGCAAATAACCGCGGCACCGGGGGCGCCAAAAAGTCGCGGAGGGCAAAAAGCCGCGTCGGCGGGGGGGGCGGCAAAAAGCCGGGGCAGGCAAAAAGCCGCGTCGGTGGGGAGGCAAAAAACCGGGGCGGGCAAAAAGCCGCGGCGGGCAAATAACCGCGGCACCGGAGGCGGGGGTCAAAAAGCCGCGTCGGCGGGGGAGCGAAAAGCCGGGGCGGGCAAAAAGCCAGGAGGACGGTGCGGGGGCGGGGGGGGGGAGCCGGGGCGGCGGGGGGGCAAAAAGCCGCGGCGGGCATAAACCCGAGGCGGCGGGGAAAAGGCCGCGGCGGCAGGGGGCAAAAAGCCGCCGCGGCAAAAAGCCACGGCGGCAGGGGTGAAAAAGCCGCGGCGGTGGGGGGGGGGGGGGCAAAAAGCCGGGAGGCAAAAAGCCACGGCAGCGGGGGTGAAAAAGCCGCGGCGGTGGGGGGGCAAAAAGCCGCGGCGGTGGGGGGGCAAAAAGCCCGGTCGAGCAAAAAGCCGCGACGGCAGCGGGGGGTAAAAAGCCGCGGAGGACAAAAGCCGCGGTGGCGGGAGGGCAAAAACCCAAGGCGGTGGAGGGGGGCAAAAAGCCGGGTCGAGCAAAAAGCCGCGGCGGCGGGGTCAAAAAGCCGCGGCGGCGGGGGTGCAAAAAGTCGCGACGGGCAAATAACCGCGGCACTGGGGGTGGGGGGGGGGGAAGCCGCGGCGGTAAAAAGCCGCGGCGGGCAACTAACCGCGGCACCGGGGGGGCCAAAAAGCCGCGGAGGGCAAAAAGCCGCGTCGGCGGGGGGCGCAAAAAGCCGGGGCGGGCAAAGAGACGCGGCGGCTAGGGGGAAAAAGCCGGGGCAGTCAAAAAGACGCGGTGGCGTGGGGGAAAAAGCCGCGGCAGCGGGGGGCAAAAAGCCGCGGCAGCGGGGGGCAAAAAGCTGCGGCGGGCAAATAACCGCGGCACCGGGGGTGGGGGGGGGGGCAAAAAGCCGCAGCGGGCAGAAAGCCGCGGCGGCGGGGGTGCAAAAAGCCGCGGCGGGCAGAGAGGCGCGGCACCGGGGGGGGGGGGTGGCAAAAAGCCGGGTTGGGCAGAGAGGCGGGGCGGCGGAGGGCAAAAAGCCGCGGCGGCGGGGGAGGCAAAAAGCCGCGGGGGCGGGGGAGCAAAAAGCCGTGGCGGGCAAAAAGCCGCGGCGAGGCGGGGCAAAATAGTGGAGATGGGGTAGAAGGCCGGCACAGCTTGGCTTTGCTGGAGTGTGATATGATAGGAAATGTGCAGCCAAAGACAAAAAAAGATGTAAGTAGGCTTGACTCATTGCAGCCAAGAACCCAGATGTTATCTTGAGGGTTTTAACTAATAAGCAGTTTAAATCAGAATGACACATTCTGATTTGATTTTTGTATATTCACATTTGGCAGGCATAGATACCGTTTGAAGAGAAAAAAGTCAGTAGATAGAGGTAACAAACTTAAATATGTGCCGAGTCTAGAAACAAGAGACTAGGGGGATAAGGACCTTTCGAAATAAAATGCAAGATTTGAAAACTGGCTGGGGGATGAGGAAAAGGCAGGTCTTTAAGGTCAATCCCTGTTTTGCTTTAAGTTGTTAGGGGGTGGTTTTATCACATATTGTAGAATACGTCATTTCAGTTTTGAACATCTTGAGTTAAATCGTCCTAACATATCTTATGAATTTGGTTTTCTTCCCTGGGAAGCTAATATTTCAAAAACTGAGAGTATATAGATTTCCAACTTGTATCCAATTTATAAAACTATCTCTAGGCTGCTGATTTCAGGAGGAGGCTCATGAATATTCTATTTGCAGAGAATATATCAGGAGTTAACATCAGCCTCAATATTTGTGGACGACCAGTTAACTAAGCCACCTCTTAGTGTATTTAGATGGGAAATCTTAGCTGAAGATATTCAATAATGAACCAACCGTGACTAAAAAATTCAATATTTAAGTATATTTCATTGTAATTAATTTGAATTGAAGTAGCCATATACAGCTAGTATTTACTACATTGAACAATGCAAATAAGAGGAAAAAATTAATAACCATCTCTAATACCACATGCCAAAATCCTCATCAATTTATTCTAGCTAAAGGAGTTGATCAGAAGCAGCAGTTGAAAGCACCAACTAAACCAGCTGGGGTTAGTTCACTGTCATTCTCTCAGAACCATCTCTTCTCTGAACAAAACAAGTACAAGAGTTCATTGTGAATCTGCATTCTCTTTGCCTATTTTAAGGTTTTGATGTTGACACTAATTTGTGAAATCCCTCCTGTGGTGTGATATTTCGTTTTCCTTGCTTTTTGTTAGGACAAGAATGCTTCAGCTCTTAATTTAAAATTATGTTTCTGCCTCCTAGGTTGAGTGAACTTAGAATGCATTCTCTGACATATCCAAGTTTTTGTTAATATGAATTTGGGGAAAAATCATACTTAATTAGCTAAGACTTCTTATTCTAGGCTTGACCCTGTGTTCGACATCTATTGAATTTGTAGTTGCATGGGCTGCTCTCTGACACTGGTTAGTGACCTGGAAGCTATATTAACGTTAGGGGAGGTGGTGTATGAGCATTAGAGGTATCCTTGCAAGGAAAGACTTGTCTTATCTCAATACGTCTTTTTTTTTGCACACAAGAAAGTCAGTGTTTGAGTCTTCTAAAATCTTCCTATTTCCAAGTTGCAGAGTACCATTGATTCCTAAACAAAGACCTAATTTTTGACTCAGAGACGTGGCAAGGTAGTGAATCACCATTATAATTTAACAATCTTCAAGATAAAATTATCTCTTTGATATTTAGATTTTGCCCAATTATTAAGATATTTGGGTGTTTCGTTAAGAATGGAAGACTCTAGTCTCTTGAGCAGAGACTATAAAGACCTCAGATGATCATTTCTACTTTTATGCTCTTTTCTTTAACACCTTCAACACAGTTGGAAGCAGCCGATATTCCCCAGAGTTGTTGTGTTTTTTAAACCAAATGCATGGTTCAGTGGTAGAAAACTGGGCTGATCCAAGCTGTTTTCAGTAAACACTTCATTTCAGGTGACCTATTTCATATTAAATAATCTCTAGATCCTGTCTTCGAAACTAACTAGATCAGATAACCTACCCTGGATTTTCTCCTTTTAGGGTCTGTGAGCTGCAGTCACTTTTGTGAAAATGATTGCAATGACAAGATAGAGTTGTAGATGGGGAAAATGTTTTGACTAATTTAAGCATAGTGGTATTTCATATGAGAATTTAAGTTACACACATTTGAAAATTATAATGGAGTCTCTTGGCTGAGCTTTTAAAAAAAATAGCGTTTAGGCTAAACAGGGAACTGCTACCTCTCCTAAAGTCAGAAAGATGTTACAGTAATTCTCCATTCTCTAGAATTATCAGGAAGCACCTTTGCGATGATTTACTTTTGTTCTTGGGAGTGTGAGCCCGTGTAGTCTTGGAACCATCAATTAGAATGATGGCTTTCTGATCCCAAAGTCATTCGTTCTGAAAACAATATTTTTCATAAATTTGAAAGTGAGAAGTTTTGATCTTCCCACTCCCAAGTAACTCTCTTAATAAGAGGCATCAGCATGCTTCAGTGACAGCTGTCACTTTCCAGTGCTGAGAGTCGTCTTTGAGTTCTCCATTTCACTCCCTACACTCCAATTTAGCTGCAGTTCTCTTGGCCAGTCCTATGAAATACATCCATGGCCTAACGACTTCTCACCACTACTACCACTCATCCTGACAGCATTCTCACCTAAGTCACTACCTTTTTTCTCTGGATTAGAGTAGCCTCCCAATTTATTTGCTCACAAAACCTATTTATTCTACACGGTGCACGAGATATACCCCTTTGAAATGCAAACACAATCATGTTATTCTCTGGTTAAATTATCTCATATATTCCTATGGCATTTAAAATTAATTCAGACTAATCCCCTGATTATCAAAACCCTACATGCTCTTCCACAATATGGTTTACTTCCAAGATATCTCTTCAACTTTTTTTTCACTGTACTGAATTAGTGACTAAAAATCATATTTTTGTTTTTGCTCAAAAAGTCTTGACTTGTAAATTTTTCAGTTTCTCCTTTATCCACAGGTAACTCTTTCCTCATAAGGCGAATTGCTTGCTTCCTTGAGTTCTGCTCTCAAAGATACCCTTCATTTTCTACCTAATATTAATAACTTTAATCATTCATTATTCCATTACTATGCTCTATAGTGTATACAATTTCTGTTCTTTGTCATGTTATTAACTAAATTATTTATTTGTTCCAGTAACAAATTCCATAAATATTGTACACATAAAATTTATGTTATTTTTATTGCTGTATGCTCAGCTGCCCAATAACAGTCTGAGGATTAACATATTTGTTAAATGCACAAATACGTTCTTTCACAAATATTAGTTTAATAATTTTATATTAAACTCCCGCTATACTTACAATATGAATTAGATAATTGAGAATAAACATTCCAGTGGAAAAAACTAAACAATTTGTTGTAAAACATCCTTAAAAGCATCAGAAAGTTAATACAGCAGTGAAGAATTACAGGACCAAATTAAGAATGGTATGGAAGCCTGTTTGTGAGGGTTGTGTTTGGGTTATCTCTTTACTTAGAGAGACTATAAATCTCAAAAGAGGATTAAAGGGAGAAATAACCATATCAACTCACATGGTAAGGGTATTCAAACATCTCTTAGTAATGGAGAAAATTGAAAGAAAAGAAAAAAGAGAAAGGGAGAAAGAGAAACAGAGCGAAAGGGATAATGAAGGAGAGAAAGAAGAAGAGAAAGGAAGAGGAAGAAAAGTAAAGAGGAGGAGGGAGAGGGAGGAAGAAAGGTGAAAAGAAAGAATGCTAAAGTTTTCAACAACATAATTTATCCTTCTAGAATATGAATGTCAGTCTATTTGATGATGTCCCACAGATTCCTTAGTCTCTGCTCATTTTTTATCTGTTTCTCAGAGTCAATATTTTCCATTTTCTTATCTTCAAGCTCATGACTTCTTCTGTGTGTGCAAATATACTCTTAAATCCCTCTGGTGATTTTTAAATTTTTATCGTTGTAGTTTTCCACTCCAGAATTTCTGCTATCTCTGTTGATATTCCTACTTTTTAATATTTTTTCTGAATCCTTTATTTCTTTGTTTATGTTTTCCTTGTGACATTTGAGTATAATTAAGAGAGTTGTTTTAAAGTCTTTGACTAGTAAGTTTGAAGTCTGGGTTTCCTTAGAGAGATTTTCTGTCAGTTTGTTTTGTTCCTTTGAATGAGCCATACTTTCCCGTTCTTTGTACGCCTTGTAACTTTTTTTGAAAACTGGGCATTATAATAATTATAATTACTATGTGGTTACTCTGTGAATCAGACCCTCCCCCAGAAACACAGTAATGTTTTGGGGTTTTAAATTTTCTTTACTTATTATATTGTTAAGGTTTTTTTTTTAGTGAAATTTTCCAAAGTGATTTACAAAACTGTTTGCTTTATAAGGTGTGGTCACGGAAGTCTTTTTGTTTCCTTAACAAATGTTAAGCTAATGTTTTGACAGTGATTTTCTTGTATGTCAGGAAGTAAGCAAACAGGCAAATACAACAAAAACAAAAAGAAAAACAAGTAATCATTGTCCAGCAAAATATGTCTCTAGGCCATGCAGACTGGCTTTGTGCTGGGTTCTTTAAAGCCGGCACAAAGTGTGTGTTCACTCTTGCACTGAGTGAAGTTCAAGTTCACTCTTGCACAGAGCTTGCACTGAGGGGAGGGATCGGCCAAGGTAAAAGTGTAGGGTCTTCTTATGACATTTGTCAGCATGTGGCTTAACCTATGCATACATGTGACTTTCTAGACTCTCCCATGTACGTGAATGATTTTGAATGTCTTAGTTTTCCAAATACTCTTCTCCAACTTTTCTTCCTGTGCTGAAGGTGATCTACTATATGTGTAAACTCTAATTTTTGCCCTAAGCATCTGTGGTTTGTTAGGTCTCCTTGTAGAGTTTCTCGATAATGTCCATTCCTTATCTGTTCTGTATTCTAGCAACACAGAAAAACAAAAGCCTTTCATGAGTCCTTTAGGTATCCCCCAGACCAGTCAGAACAGACACATAGTAATTTGCGGGTAAGATCTTCTCTTGTTCCTTTGGACCATGGACCAGTGTTCCTCACTGGGAACGTGGGCTTCTGACACTTAAAAACTGCCAATTTGCTGGGGCAAAGGCAAGTTAAAAATGTCATAAAGTGTTCAAGTTGTCTTTTTCTTGAGTCTGCTTTCACTCGGTTGTTGTAATCTTTTGACTATTTTCCAGAGTTTTGGCAAAGTTTATTCGGACAGTTTCTCTTAGTTGTGTGATGTTTCTGTGCGGAAATGAAAGATTGCAGCTGTCTCCACTGCCATTTTGCTGATGCTCCTCTTTTGTCAATTTTTGCTTCATGTTATTATGCTTTCTTATTAGTTCATGTATTAGTTTTCTAGGGCTGCCATAACCAAGTAACACAAACTGGGTGCCATGAACAACATATATTTATAGTCTTATAGTCCTGGAAGCTAAAAGTCTGAGATTGAGGTGTCAGCAGGGATGGTCCCTTCAAGGGCTATGAGAGAAAGCCTGTTCTATGCCTTGTTTCTGGCTTCTAATGGTTTAGTGGCAGTCTTTGGCATTCCTTGGCTAATCTCTGCCCTCATAATCACATGGTACTCTCCCTGTGTGTATGTCTCCCTGTACTCAAATTTCTTCTTTTAATAAGGACATCAGTCATACTGAATTCAGGCTCATCTGATTGTATCTTAACTTGATCAGCTGCAAAGAACCTATTTCCTAATGAGGTCATATTCAGTGGTTAGAATTGCAGCATCTATATAGAGGAAACAATTTAGCTCATATCTGTGCATACATGATTGTAATAGCTATGTCTTCCTAAAGCGTTGACCCCCTTTTTACTACAATATAAATTTTTAAAATCCTATTCACATTTTTAATAGTCTATATTGTGTGTTATGAGTATAATGAGTTCAGTGTTCTTATGATTGCTCTTTGCATGATATTTTTTGTCATCTTTTTACTTTCAATTCATTAGTATCCTTGCATCTCAGCGTATATTGGGATCACTCGTTTTAATCCAGTCTGACAATCTCTGCCTCTGGAATGGATTTTAATCTGCTCACATTTAAGATTATAATTGGTATAATTCTATTTATGTCTGCCATTTTACCGTTTGTTTTATATATTTCTCAAATATTTTTCTTTATTGCTTTATTTTGCAATGAAAGAATATTTTCTAAAATAGGGAACTTTAGATTACTAATGAATTATTTTATTATATATTTTTGAGAATGTTTGTTGTTGTTGTAAGTTTACCATATAGGTATATGGAAAATTAATTATTCAAACCATCTTCCAATTTATACTAGTAAACTTTTAGTAATACATAGAAACATCATTCTTATATAAATCTCTTTTATTTCCTCCATTTTAAAGTATTATCACTTTACACATTACATCTATTAAAGTTACAAAGCCAACAATACATTTTAGTAATTATTACTTTACCATCTAGAGTGATTACCTTATGACAATACATTTTTCTTCCAACCACCTCCTTTTTGATGTTACTGGAAAATATGTTATAGACGTATTACATTTCTACATGTCAAAAACTCAGCAATACATTATGCACATATTATTATTATTATCATTGAGACAGAGTCTCCCTCTGTCACCCAGACTGGAGTGCAGTGGCACAATCTCCGCTCACTGCAAGCTCCATTTCCCAGCTTCATGCCATTTTTCTGCTTCAGCCTCCCGAGTAGCTGGGACTACAGGCGCCCGCCATCACGCCGGGCTCATTTTTTGTATTTTTAGTAGAAACGGGGTTTCACTGTGTTAGCCAGGATGGTCTCGATCTCCTGGCCTCGTAATATGCCCGCCTTGGCCTCCCAAAGTGCTGAGATTACAGGTGTGAGCCATCGTGCCCGGCCATTATACACATGTTATTTAATAAACAATTTATGATAAAGAGAAAAAATGCATTTTTACTGTCTTTTATAATGTCAATATTACCTATACCAGTGCTTTTTTAAAAATGTGGATTCAAGTGACTGTCTTCTGTAACTTGCTTTTAGCCTTAGGAATTTATTTTAGAGTTTTTTTTTAATGTGGTAGGTCTGCCAGCAACAACTTCAGTTAATATTTCTGTTTATCTGGGTAAGTCTTTGTGTTATCTTCATTTTGAAAAATAATTGCTGGATAAGGACTTCGTGGCTGAGAGTTTTTTTTCCTTTGCATCTTTTGAATATATTATTCTACTGCCTCTTGCCTTCCATTGTTTCTCTTAAGTCAGCTGTTAATCTTACAAAACATAGGTGCTCAAAAAATAAACATGTGCATGAATATTTACAGCAGTAATATTCATACAGTCAAAAAGTGGAAACAATCCATATGCTTGTTGACTCATAAATGGACACCCAATTTTCAGCTATAACAAAGAATGAAGTACTTATATATGGTATAATATTGGTGAAATTTGAAAGCATTATGTTAAGTGCACAAAAGGACAAATATCACTTGATTTTATTCAATGAAACATCAGGAATTGGCAAATCAATTGGGATGTAAATTAGATTAGTGGTCATTAGGGCTCAGGGAAGCAGAATAGGGTGTAACAACTTTATGCATAATGGGTTTTTGGAAGGGACATGATGAAATTGCCCTGGAACATTGTGAATATACTAAAAGCAAGTGCATTGTATGCTTTAAAATGGTGGTTATTAATTTTATATTATGTGATTTTTACCTTAAAAAAGAGAAAATAGCCTTACTCTATACATAATAAACTCAAGATATGTTACAAATTTACATGTGAAATCCGAAGTACTATAATATTTAAGGAATAGCTAAGTAGAATAACACTGAAATTTAACATAAGAAAACATTTCCTTAAAAAAGAAAAAGGCACAGTAATTAAAAAGGAAAATAATATTTTTTCTCTCCATTAAGCATGCCATTAACTGAGTAAAAAATCAACCTGCAATTATGTAAACTACGTTTTCTAAAACCATAAAGAAAAGAAGAAATAAAAAGGTATTTGGGAAAAAAATCCAAAGGTACAGTCAACTACACAAAAAAAGCTTAGTCTCATTAATCATTATGAAAATGCAAATGGTAACTGAAAGAAGATAAAACTACAATTCAAAGAGAAAGCCTAAAATTTCAACCCCCCAAAAAGTCTGGGTTTTGGAGATCTGGGATGGAATAGGGTTCCTAACCTGACAACAATGAAAGAACCAAACTAACTTCAAAGTCATGACTTTATTTTATAGCAACGAGGTTGCCAAGAACTGAGTCAAAATGTGAGGGAAAACAAGCACCTGCAAGGAGAAAGAGGACAGATGCCCTTACATAGGACAGATGCAAATAGACACCACTATGACAAGTAAAGCTGGAATAATCAATAAATTCCTAAAGACAAAGTGGGGCTGGTGAGATTGGGAGACCGCTGACAGCTGCAGAAGTTGGGAAAGATCCATCATCTTGAAAACTTTTTCTCCACAAACCCACTGTGATCTCTCAAGCAATTGGTAAGGAATCCAAGAGAGTCTGTATATGACACAGATCAGGGAGAGCAGAACACTTGGGAGGTGACCAGGTCTTGGGGGCCGAGCACTTATGAATCGGATTAGTGCCTTTATAAAAGAAGCTCAATGGAGTTCTTGTGTGCCTTCCACTGTGTGAGGATATAGAAAGAAGGCACCATCTATGAACCATGAAATGGGCTCTCATCAACCCTGAATTTGTGAGCACCTTGACCTGAGATCTTACAGCCTCAAGAAGTGTGAAAAAAAGAAATATCTGTTGTTTTTTAGTCACCCAGTTTATGTTATTTTGTTATAAGAGTCCAAATAGACCAAGATATTCCACTTAATATGTAGAGGAAGGCAACAAAAACTGCCACACTTAGAATACTCCTGATGATGGGAGTATGAAAACAGGAAAAACAAAACAGAACTGCTCTTGAAGGTGAAGGAGGAATATCACTGAGCTCACCAACACAGTCAGGAAAAGAACAGAAGTGTGAGAAGGCTACATTCCTGAGACCCTGAGAAAAAGTACCTGCATAAGACAGAGATGAAATTACCTACCCTAGTTATGATTGAAATCCCAAAAAGAAAACAGGGAAAAATAATGGAGCAAAAGAAATATATTTCAAAATAACTGCCAAAAATATTCTAAAAGAAGTGACAGAAAATCAAACTTCAGATATAGGAAACTCAGAGAATGTCAAATAGAACAAAAAGAAATAAGAATTCCATCTTGAAAAATCTTTGAAAAATCTTTAAAAAATCGAGTCTAAATTTTATATCTTGCTCCAAATATATAGAGATATAAATAGGTTATCATCAAGATATGGAGAAAGCCATATCATGGAAACACTAAAATAAGGCTGTGGAAGGACTACATTGATATTAGACACAACAGAGTTCGGAACAAGAAATAGTATCAGAGATGAGAGATAATAGATAATAGAATAATCAATTCTCAAGAAGATGTAAACATCCTACTAATTAGGGTATGCAGCTAAAAACAGAGCCTCCAAATACGTGAGGTAAAACATGAAAGAAATCAAAGGTGAACTAGAAAAATCCAAAATTATATTTGCAGACTTCAACACTTTTGTCTTAGTAATGGAAAGACTAGGCACAAACTCAGTAATCACGTGGAAGATAAGAACAACAATATCACCAAGACATCCCATCTTCAATGGCAGATACTCTTTCCTTTCAAGTGAAAAAAAAAAATATGGCATATTTTCTAACAAATCCAGAATTTCTAATATTTGCGGTTTTCCTTCCTTCTTTCCATCTTCCTTTGTCTTCTCTTCCCTTCCCTTCTTCCTTCCTTTCTTCTTTTTCTCTTCCTTTTCTTTTCTTTTTCCTTTTCCTTTCTTTCTTTTTCTTTTTTTCTCCTTCCTTCCTTCTTTCCTTCTTTCTTTCTTTCCTCTTATTCTTCCTTCCCTCCTCCCTCCCTTCCTTTCTCCCTCCCTTTTCTTCCTTCTTTTCTCGTATTCTTTCTTTCTTTCTCACGTTCTTGCTTTCTTTCCTTTTTTCTCCCTTCCTCCCGCCATCCTTTTTTTCCTTCCTCCCTCCCTTCCTTTCCTCTTTTTCCTTCCTTCCTTCGCCTCTTTATTTTCTTTGTTTCTTTGCCTTCCTACCTTTTACCATTCTCTCTTCCTCCTTTTCTTCCTCCCTTCCTCCTTTCTTTCTTTCTCTCTTTCCCTTTCTTTCTTTCTTTCTTTCCTTCCTTCTTTCTTGTGTTCATGTTTTCTTTTTTCTCCCTTCCTGCCTTTCTCCCTTCCTGCCTTTCTCCCTTCCTCCCTCCCTCCCTTCCTTCCCTCATTTCCTCCTTCTTTTCCTTCTTCTTTCTTTCTTTATTTCCTTCCTTCTTTTTCTTTCTTTGTTTTCTTTTCTTTCTTTCTCTTTACTACAATTCATATTATTTTAAAAAAATTAAGAGAGGGAGGCAGAAAAATAAAGAACGCTTTAATCTGCAGGTTAAATAGATTATGTCTGCTGTAGGCAAAAGAATGGCCTCCCAAAAATTTTCATGTCCTAATTCCCAGAGTCTAACATACAAATATGTTAGGTTGCACGGCAGTGTGAAATTAGATTTCAAGTGAAATTAAGGTTGCGGAAAAATGATAGAAAGATTGTCTTAAATGGGTGGGATCAATGAAATCACAAACTTCCTTATAAGTGAAAGAAGAAGACAGAAGAAAGGCAACCTTGGAGGTGGTGGCATGAGAAATTACTCAACATCACTGACTTTTAAGATACAAGAATGAGGACCCAGCGCGGTGGCTCACACCTAATCCCAGCACTTTGGGAGGCTGGGGTGGGTGGATCACGAGATCAGGAGATCGAGACCATCCTGGGTAACATGGTGAAACCCCATCCCTACTAAAAATACAAAAAATTAACTGGGCATGGTGGCAAGTGCCTGTAGTCCAAGCTACTCAGGAAGCTGAGGCAGAAGAATCACTTGAACCCGGGAGGCAGAGGTTGCAGTGAGCTGAGATCATGCCACTGCACTCCAGCCTGGGTGACAGAAGGAGACTCCATCTCAAAAAAAGAAAAGAAAAATAGGATATAAGAATGAGGTCATGTTCCAAGGAATAAAGGTGGCCTCTGGATGCTCAAAAAAGTCAAGTAATAGATTCTGCCACATAGCCCTCAGAAAGACTGCAGCCCTGCCCAAAACTTGATGTTAGCCCTGTGAGTTTCATTCAAGTCTTCTGAACTACAGAACTGTAGGATTAACGGTCACTTTATTGTAAGATATGAAGTTTGTGGTAATTGGTTACAGCAGCAAGAGGAAGTTTATATTGTAATTGTATCATGAAAATGAGAACCATAATTTACAACTGCTTTTAATACTGCACTTGGATATTTGAAATCACGTACATGGAAATGATCTCTATGTGCATGAGGGAGGATAGCAAATTGATGCCAAAATAATGCAAATGCAAATCTTACACTCATTTCTATGTAGGTTTCATTTAATCTTTGAAATTAAAATGAAATTAAAAATTGTGATATTTTGATGAAATTAGACTAAAATGAACAATAACAAAATGAGAACTCACTTATATTCTTTATATGGTCAATAAAGAAGTGATAGTGGAAAAAAACAAGATCAAATGAAGGTGATGATTTAGGAAGTTGGAAAGATAGCTGAAACTACAAAATGGTATATAACCAGTGAACACTTAGACACACTGATTGATGAACTTCAGCTTTTGGCTTGGTGAGAGCATAAAATGAGAGCAGCTGAGGTTTGCAAATTTGTAATCTCCTTGTGGAAAAACAGGGGAAAACACATCTCAGCCTAATAAGATTTACCTACTAAAGAGTCTAGACTTGATCCATTTGTCCTTGTAATTCAAAAGCTAATTCAAATACTGATTTGATGTATTCTGTGAACAACCATTGCTGATTATCATCGCATACCTGGCATTCTCTTTTATCTGATATCTAAAATATTTGGTAATTCCTGGACTTTCTCTTTTCAAACCCAGTACGGTTTAATTTGAGTCTTAGAAGACTTGTCTTTGAGAAATTCTTCCCTCTACTGCATCTGTGAATGGGCATAGCATGGTTACATACATACTGTCACTCCATAGAACATTTGTTAAATTAAAGCCAAAGTTTAAAGCAAGAGCTTTAACTTACTGGTTTTACTAATGTTTTCCTCCCCAATAGCCACAACAATATTGATACCCTCACACCTTTTAACATAAAGCTTGGTGTTGTCTATTTTTCAGGTGCTGTCATCTATATGATCTCAGTATTTTAAAAATCAGCTTCCAGCCCATATGGTGGCTCATGCTTGTAATACCAGCAGTTGAAGAGGCTGAAATGAGAGGATTCCTTGAGCCCAGGAGTTCAAAAGCAACCTGGGCAACATAGAAAGACCCAGTCTCTATCAAAAGTTAAAAAAAAAAAAGTGGGCATCGTGATGTGCACCTGTTGTCCTAGCTATTTGGGAGGCCAAGGTGGAAGGATTGCTTGAGCTTGGGAGGCTGAGGCTGCAGTGAGCAGTGATTGCACCACTGCAATCCAGCCTGGGCAACAAAGCAAGACCCTATCTCAAAAAAATATATATAATAAAAATAAAAATCAGCTCTCATTGATTTCTATGTAAATATGCACAGGTGATGTCCATATAGACATAAATAATAATATTTCTGACGATGGGTCCATATGATCTTCAAAATGTAAAATGCCTATCTGTGTAATTGACTGGTTAGTCTCATTAATGAATATAGATTCAATTCTACTTTATTGTTCTAGATAAATTATATAATCTAGCTTTTCATTTCACTTATTTACTGATAACAACAGGAAGAATGACAAGATACCTATTTTGGAAAATTACTCTGGTAGGAGTAAAGATGAAACAATGATAGAATTGCATGGAAAACTAGAAAAAAGTATGGTCTTCTGATATTCTATCACATCACATACTAAAGGCCTCATAAAACTCAGATATTTTATCTAAAAATGTTATTTTCATCATAGGAATGATCAAAGCATGAGACTACAATTGTATTAAAATGTGCTTGTATCACAAGCACAGGTGCTAAAAAGGAGGGGAAAACATCCTTACTGATATTTTCAACGTATGTTTTACTTTTCATCAACATGAACCTCAACTTGATATGATGCAGATTGAAGGAAATCACCCATAATTCCATATGAAGAAGGCCTGTGATATTTTATGGGAAAATAAATAGAGAAAATGCTAACAGAAACTCTATTAAGCATGAAGCTTTATGGAGCAAACACAAATCCAGTGGTGAAAGATACACACTCGAGTTCTGTTTGTTGTCTTGGAACAATATGGTTTAGAGGTGACTGGAGGGTGAGGAGAACATATGCGAGTTCACCAAAGAGAAAAGCTGAATGAGGCAATGCCTCTTCCTGACCATATCTCTTATTCAGATAACTATATAATTTATTGTCCAGTAAAGAGTATATTAAAAAATCATATTAAAAGTCATGCAGTGAAGTTGTCCAGGGAAATCAAGACTTAACAGTCTCACTCTGACAATAATGAACAGGGGGATTCCCTCAAGATAGACTAGGACATGACCCCACACTGGCAGGTAGTAGTACCAGAAAAGAATGCATGGAAAATCTTTACCTTATGCTTGAGGTAGGGACCAGGCTAAAGTGAAAGCCAGACATAAAATTCTATCTAAAATAAATCCACAATCGAAGAAAATATGTGGTGTACAGGCATAGAATGTCTTTACTGGATCATTGAAATAGTAAGATAAATTCAACTTTTACATTGTTTTCTTTTCCTCCAGTTAGGGCTTGAGGTTTGTCTCTGGAGAGTCACCGTCAATTGGAGCCCTGCCTTTCTGGGGTTCTGGTCAGGGGGTTGTGGATGCTTAACATGTGCCTTTCACAGGACACTTCCTTACCCCAGCAGTGGCCAGATGTGCATCCCACGACCAGGCCTCCCTCTCACAGAACATCTGTTGAGACTAGGAGATGCCTGGTGACTGTTGCCTGACCTGTGTCCTGTGCATTTCTGACAAGAGCCACTCTCAGAGACCCTGGCCAGGAGGAGAGTTAAGTTCCAGTGTAGGTCAGCTCAGACCCATGGAGGCCACAGAACCAAACATGGGAAATCACAGAAGTAGGTTTATTACTCACAGATCCAGAGAGAAGAGGGTAGCTGAGAAGAGGGTTTAGCTGTGTCCCCAGCCAAATCTCATCTTGAATTCCCACATGTTGTGGGAGGGAACAGGTGGGAGGTAATTGAATCATGGGGGCAGGTGTTTCCCATGCTGTTCTTCTGATAGTGAATAAGTCTCACAAGATCTGATGGTTTTATAAAGAGGAGTTTCCCTGCACAAGCTCTCTTGTCTTGTCTGCTGCCATGTGAGACGTGCCTTTCACCTTGTGCCATGATTGTGAGGCCTACCCAGCCATGTGGAACTGTGCGTGTATTAAACCTCTTTCTTCTAGAAATTACCCAGTCTTGGGCATGTCTTTACCGGCGGTGTGAAAATGGACTAACACAGTAGCAGACCTCATAGGGCTGAACAAAATGGGAAAGATGAGTGGGGACCAGGAGAGAGAAAAGGGGTCTGTGGGACTCTAGCTTTTATTGGGCCCAGAACATTACCCAAATAAGTTTTCCACGGGGCACTAGTTGGTGGGGTGAGTGCCAGCAGTCACATTTCTTGACTCCCGCTGCAACCAAGCAGGTCACTCTGGCGTGTGGGGGCTGTCCATGTGCACTGTGAGGTCTCTGGGGTGAGTCAAGTAGGTTGTATCCAATGGTTCCATAGCTGGTAGTCACCAGGAGGAGGCAACTGTGTAGGGTCAATATCTGGGCCAGCCACACTGAGGAACTGTGAGGGTTAGAACTGGAAATTGTCAAGGGAATCTGAACCCAGCTACCATATGAGAGAGTTCAACTTATGTTCAATGTGAATGCCATGGCAATATTAAAAGGTAAGAATTTGCTCCATACGTGCTTGAGGTAAATAGGAGAAACCTAGAATTTATGTAAACAGTGAGAAGATTGGATGCCTTTTCCGTCACATATTTTAATACTAGCAGCATATTATATATGTCAATCCATCAGGCATTCAGAAATACATGCTTATGAAAATTTTTTGCACCATCAGACAAAAGACAAGGGTAGAAGACATTTGTAACCCTATAAACACTAGTAAATTAAAAACAGAAAGACCTTTATGTCCTAACATATCTGCGTTGTGAAAGGCTGCCCTGTGAAATACGGGATTTCTTAAACATATTTTAAAAATCATAGGTGTCAATATTTTTTAGAAATCCATTTAAATTTTCTCTTGCTATTTTACAATGCCTATTTATTTATTTAGTGGCTCTGCTGATTTTGATGTATATCCTAAATTTTATATTTTCTTTAAAGGATGTTTTATACAACTTTATGTAAAATGTTTCAGTATCTTCACATTCTCTCCCTGTCCTTTTATTTTACTCTTATATGGTGGTCTTGAGTCTTTTCTCTGGCTTTTCAAACCTAGTAAGACTAAGACACCAAAGTAACTTTGCCTGTGGTTTGGTAATGCCTTCTAAAGCACATCCTAAGCTCTCGTGCATACAGGGGTTTCCTTTGAGCTCTGTGCTTTTGAGATCCCATATACCTAAATTCCAGTACTCCAAATCAGTACTGCTCAGTTTTAGTTACTAAGTTTAAAAATGTATTTTAATAGCAAGTTAGTTTAGTGCACTCTTGCTTCTTTCTTGACTGCTTGTATACATGTATATTCCTTTAAATGAATCTTGGAATTTATTTAAAAATTTTAAATTATACTAATGAAACTGTATATTGTTGTGAATTCATAATTGAATTTGGAAAGAATTTGTCTTTATGATACTAAATCCTTTTAATCCAAGAATCATATGTGTCTTTATATTTATTCCAGTCTATATTTATATCACTGAGTAAATATATAGAAATGTAGATACATACAGCTGTAGTTATAGATACAAATATAGATATAACATGTTAAATCTATGTCTATCCCATATAACGTATATACATGTTATATGTGTGTGTGTGTATATATATATATATGTTTATGTTATTAAAGAGCTCCCTTAAAATTTTTCTTTTATTTCCTATATAATTTTAGGTCCAGCTTGAATTTTCCTTGTATAAACAAGCAAATATTTATACTAGTTTTAATACTGATGTTTAGACATTGTATCTTATTTTAGCATTGAATATTTTCACAATTATTATAAATATTATCTAATATTAATAATGTACCTGTTAAAAATATTTAAAATTTTACCTTTGAATTATTTTATTGTTGAATTAAAATTCCTTTAATATGATAGTAAATTTCTATTTTACGCTTTCTCTATGCATATGCAAATTAATCTATCCACTTCTCTATCTCTATGTAGTAACATATGAAAATCAGGCCTCTATTCTTCTAATGGACATACACATGTTTGCATATAGAATATCAGACTCTTTATAGCATTTAAAATCTTTAAAGACATGAATATTGCCTTTTAAATAATATATTTTAGCATGTACTGAGAATCCCCTATTTATTTTTAATTTGGGCTAATCAATATGATTGTTAATATTAGCGGATTACCAAATTTGGAAACACACTTTCATCCCCAAGGTGGATATTTTTTTTTTTTTTTTTTTTGCCAATTTCTTGTCTTACTGTTTCAAATATTGTTGGATATTATTTTTATTTTATTTGGCATTTTAGTATCAACATTTGTAATTGATGTACTCTGCATATTTTTTCTTCAATATCTGGTGGGTTTTATAATTACTGCTATATTGGATTTGTAGTAGACATTGACAAAAATTATTCCTTTATGTTTTATAGCTGTATGAAGGAAACTAATATATTTTACCCCTAAATATATTTCCTTGATATATTTCAAAATGGCTATTGAGAAGGGCTGGAAATGCAAACTTAGCTGCAAAGGTGTCTTGGGGAGATTTGCATCGGTAGAGAATCTGCCTTGATGCAGCCAGGCTTTCTCTGAGGTCTGCCCCATTGTCTGGATCTAGGAAAGGTTAACTGAGAGTCTGAGGTCTCCAAAGGTCTGAAAGAAACATTTTCTGTCTATTCTATCTGAGGACTGCTCCCAGTGAGGTTCCACCTATGTAATAAGCCCACTGTTGCTAGCCAGGGTCGTTTTCTCACATAACCTTTTTTTTTTCCCCTGTGATCCAAGAACCCATTCTTTCTGTAAACTTCATGTGGTAGATAAGCTTCTGCACGCATCGTGTGTCTGGGTCTTCGTTCTAAGGGCTCCAGTGTACACACATTGCAGAAACCTTTATGCCTTTTCTACTATTTATCTGCCTCCTATTAGTGATTTTCAGGGAAACTTCAGAAGGCAAAAGGGACATTCTCCTTTAGCCCATTCTCAGACAAAATCCCCCAACATTTAACTGATTCCTAATAGCTTAAAATCACTTTGAAAAATCCATATATTTATAACCTTTTCTTCCCTCTATGATTTCTGGTCAGCTTGGGTTTTGTTTTTCATTCCATTTACTTCATCCTCGAAAAGATCTATTTTACATCTATTTATTCTCATTTATGGACATTGAGAAAAGAAAATAACTTTCATGTGAGAAATGCAAGTCCTTTTAAATAATCAGGCCCAGAGAGATATTCAAATGAGACAGCAGTTCTGTCCTGCTCCTCTTTGAGCTGTGTGTTCATCTAGGCTGCTTGCTGTTGCCACAGTAGCTATAAATTAACAAATAACGCCACACCAGACACTATAATCCACACCCAATAATAGTGTAACAGTGTATAGCCAGTCACTAATAAATGTTATTTCCATAAGCCAATGAGAATTTGTGACAAATCTGTTTGCATCATCCCACTTCTGGACCCTTTTTTGCCTTTAAGAAACTGCTTGTTGCAAAACTCCAAAGGGAGTTCATATCCAAGGATACTTGGGTCTGTTTCTTCCAGGCAGCTGTCCTCATTTTGGCTCAAGTAAACTCTTTGAATTATGTTTTGTGCTCCAGCACCTTCCACTTAGATTAACAACATGGATTTGTGTCACCATGTACGGCAATTAAAATGTTCACACTTTTCCCCTCGAGGGCACTGATGTGTTTTCCTGAGCACTTGGAATAGCTACGTAGTGTTTATTGTCTAGATTATGGTTTCTCAACCTTGGTGCTACTTACCTTCAGGACCAGAGGATTCTTTGTTGTGGGAGGCTGCCCTAGCAATGCTAGGTGTTTCGTTTGACCTCTAAATTTCACACCTCCACCAGTCTTGACATCCCCACAACAATCCTAGACATTGACAAATGTCTCCTGGGGAAAACTCTCCAGCAGTCGACAGGCAAAGTTCTGGAAATATTGGAATTGTCAATTGAGATTTTATGTTATCCAAAACAAATATTTTTCTTTGTTTTTAAACATCTACTTCCATCTACTTATCTACTTATTTTTACTTTTATCAGTAACTTAATTCCATCAAGGAGAGAGAGTGCATTTTCTGTTATGCTAAATTTTTGAAGAATGTATTGACTTTTTATGACCTGATATATGGATGATATGTAGATATTACATGTTTGTATTATCAAATTTCAGGGCGATAATAAAATAAATACTTATAATATTTATATTGTCACTGTATATTAGTTATTTTCTTTCTTCACTACAGGAGTTTTTCAACCTATAGGCTATTTTTCAATTCTAGGTTATCCAGTAGATTTTGAAATGTTATGATTAAATATCTACTTCTCAAGCATTCATCTTTGCAAATAAAACAATCCCAAGCTCTTATAATGCACATCATATAAAGGGCAGATTAGTCAACATATGGTTCAGAAATAATTATGTAATATTTATAATAAAATTAAAAATGTAGATCCTTAACTCAGATAACAATAATCCAAATTAAAATTTGATTTCATTACATAATTTAAAATGACACCGGAATACTAGTAAAAATGTAGATAAGTTTATATAGTCTTTTTTAGCTGTAGGACTTTATTAGCATAAATTCAAATACAGGAACCAAAGTAAGATTGAGACCTATAGTCAAAGGTTAAAATGTACACATTATAGGGGCATGATTAAACTAATTTAAAGCACAATAACATGGAGAAATATTGCAAAACATACATTTTACTGAATTAATTGTTTAATCATTATGTGAGAAACAAATTAAAGAGTAGCTACACACGCACACACCCACACACAAGTGCAATATTGTCAAATAAACGATGTTCAGCTACACTAGAAATCACACCTGTGTTTTCTCCACAGAAAAGATTAAAAATCACAATAATATTTATTGTACATATGGAGGTAAAGATACTCAAAATATTACCCTAAAATACATTTTTTTTTTAGATGGAGTTTTGCTTTTATTGCCCAGGCTAGAGTGCAATGGCACAATCTTGGCTCACTGCAACCTCAGCCTCCCAGGGTCAAGTAATTCTCCTAGCTCAGCCTCCCAAGTAGCTGAGATTACAGGCACGTACCACCACAATCGGCTAATTTTTTGTATTTAGTAGAGACGGGGTTTCACCATGTTGGTCAGGCTGGTCTCCAACTCCTGACTTCAGGTGATCTACCCACTTCAGCCTCCGAAAGTGCTGGGATTACAGGCGTGCGCCTGGGCAGCTTTTTGACATATTTCAAGATGGCTACTCGGAAGACTGGAGATAGCATCTTCTACGAGAATAGCTGAAAAGCTGTGTTTGTTGGGGAGATTTGTATTTGTAGAGAAAATCTGCATTGATATAGACAGGCTTTCCCTGAGATACTCCCTTGTCTGGGTTTAGGAAAGATTAACTGAGCCTGGCACGTTTACATTTCTAAAAACCATTTCCTATCTATACTTCCCAAGAGGAGGGCTGCTCCCTTTGAGGTTTCATCCATGTAACAAGACCACCTCTGCTGCCAGGCTCCTCTTTCTTCCTTGCCATCACCTGTCTTCCGCAAAGCCTGATTTACCAACCTACAGCTCTGTGTTTTCTGTAACCTCAGGACAGCATAGGCGTGTTGACTACCTTGCCTTTCCTGGAGTTTTTATATATATAGTATATATTTGTATATCTATTTATAATATACAAATATTTGTATAGATATATTTATATATTATGTAAACTCCAAGTGCATACTTGTGCACATATCTGTAAACCTTTTTTTCCTGTTAATTTGTACATTATCAGTTTGTTTTATAGACTCAAATAATTAGAGCTTCAAGGGAAAAATTTAAACTTTCCTATAGAGAAAAGACAAATATATAGGTGACAAATAATATTTAGAGTGTAAGACGCTTTTTAAAGGTATATTTGCAATTTGTGTCAAAAAATTTAAATATACATTTGTTATTTTAACTATAAAATTTCAAATAATTTAAGCCACATACATAGTATATGCAGAAAATTTAGCAATATATCTATGTAGCACCTTACTGTGCATTACTGTAACCAGCCGTCTAATATAAAGAATTAATTAAGGTAGCACCTACTTTTCAAATAGCGCATTTTTTCACAGACCTATTAAATAAGACAAATAACATTTAAACTTTATTTTTAAATTTGCAGAATAGTAGTTTTCAGCAGATGGTTTATTTTAGCAAATTCCATCTTCACATTGTGCTATGCTTTTATGAGTTCCAGCTGTTAACGGATAATTTTTTACTGCTGAAACTATCATGTGTGATATAATTGCTCATTATGTGCCTTAAAACACAAGCAATATAATTATTTTCAACTTGGAGCAAATTAAAATCTTATCAGCAATTTAAAAACTCTAGAGTCGTCTTCTTCTGGTTAATTTTTTTAAACTTGTATTTTTCTCTTTATGTTTTTAGTGAGTTGTCTTATCAAGGAGAAGAACTCAAGCTGATTATTCTTTTTTTTCTCTTCCATCCACCTCGCAGGTGTGTTAATAATTTCATTTCTCAGAAAATGTTCCTTCATATCCATCTTACAAAATGAGAGACCTTTTAACATCTTCCATTCGGATGTGATACCAGTAATGGAAAATATTCCAGCTTCATGAATATGGTGATACAAATAGTTATCCGTCTAACTTCTTTCAGTGCCAAATGTTTACTTTACTCAGTGAATTACTCAGTTGACTGGTAATTTCTTCTGAAATCACTAATGAGAGGATCAGAGGTCTGGATGTTGTCTGTACCTCATATGACTCCCAGTGCAGACAATTGTTTCTATAGAGCACAGACAGTTGAAAGGATTGACTTCCTGCCTAGAATAGTTTCTGCTGTGCGTCTTATCCTTCTTGTGGAGATTTCAGATTATCTGAATTGCTTTTCTATCTTGAGAAAAAACGCAACAATTCTCCCACCTGAGAGGAATGTAAACTGTAGTAAGTTAGCTGAACCAATCCGTAAAATTTTTACATTGTTTGTTGCAAAATGCAGCGCTGGTGTCTCCATCACTAACCTTTTCTATCCCTCATTGCTCTTTCTTTGACTACACTAGGATACGTCTAGGCAAATCTGTATTCCCGAGACAGAGTGCCTTTTTGGTGAGCTATAAGCACACTCAGTGGTAGGCTGAAATACTAGCTTTTACCTATGGCGAAATGGAATCATATCAGTGATTTTTTTAAAAAGCAAATTTAACTCTTGCTATGGTTTGAATGCTTGCTCCTTCCAATCTCATGTTAAAATTTGATCCCCAATGTTGCAGGTGGGGCTTACTGGGAGGTGTTTGGTCATGGGGTTGGACCTTCATGAATGGATAATACCCTCCCTTAGAAATCTAAAGCTATCCTCCCTCCTCGGTGCCCTCAGGAATGAGTGTACCATTCTTTATTCACCTGTAATTCCCCAACCCATCCTTTTTGAGATATTAATTACATATATGTTACACTGCTGCATATTGTCTGACGTATCAGTGAGTTTCTGGCTTTCTTATTTTAGTTTACCCTTTGTCCTTTAGTTTGTAAAGCTTCTAATTTTTTCTATAAATTTTCTGATGTTAGGGTAAAATCCATTACTTATTCAATCTCATGGAATTTTTATTTCAATTTTTTTCATCTATACATGTCCCATTTTTCATTTTATAACTTCTATTTTTCTCCTATGTTCAATTTTCATTCAAGTACCTTGACATATATATGTATTTATCTATATGTATTTATAAAATATATTTACTTTAAGGACCTTGAAATTTCCTTCTTTTCTGTCATTTATAAATGACTTATTTTTATCCTGTTAACATATATCTTAATTATATACATCTTACGGCTTCTTTGCATGTCAGACTTTTTTTGGGGGTATTTTGATGTTATGCTATTGAATATCTAGATTTTGTTGGCTACCTTTGAACAATGTTGTGGCAGGCAGTTCAGTAACTTCAGGATGAGTATTTGTCTGTTGTTGTTTTAAATCTTCTCTTTAAACTTTGTGGAGTTAGTCTAGAGCCATCTGTAATTTGGAGCTAAATGAGCACTGTCACTAGGGCATGAACCTCCAGTGGTCTTTACTGAATATCCTGGAGGTACAGAGGGGATTCCCTTCTCTGATTAGAATTTGGAATATAAAGAGAAAAGAGAAAAATAGAAAGCTATGCATAAACACGTGCATTAAAATGAATTTTATGTGGGCTTTTTCATGAAAATGTTCCAAAGGTATTTTATTTTTTTATTGTGGTAAAATACACATAACATAAAATGTACTCTGTTAACCATTTTAAGTGTACAGTTCAGTGGTACTAAATATAGTCATAACATTGTGCAGCCGTTCCTACCATCCATCTCTATAATTCGTTTCATCTTGTAAAACTGAAACTCTATACCCATTAAACCATACTTCCCCATTTCTTCCTCCCCCCAGCTTCTGGCAACCATCATTGTACCATCTCTATGATTCTGACCACTTTAATACAAATGGAATTATACTGTATTTGTCCTTCACTGACTAACTTATTTCACTTGGCATAATATCCTCAAGTTTCATCCAAGTTGCAACATATGTCAGAATATTTCCCTCATGTTTAAGGCTGAACAATATTCCATTGTATGCCTATATCATATTGTGCTTATCCATTCATCTGTTGTTGGACACTTCAATTGCTTCTACGTTTTAGCTATTGCCAATAACGCTGCTGCAAACATGGATATGCAAATATTTTTTCAAGACTCTGCTTTCAATTTTTTTTCTTTTTTCTTTTTTTTTTCTTTATTATACTTTAAGTTTTAGGGTACATGTGCACATTGTGCAGGTTAGTTACATATGTATACATGTGCCATGCTGGTGCGCTGCACCCACTAACTCGTCATCTAGCATTAGGTATATCTCCCAATGCTATCCTTCCCCCCTCCCCCCACGCCACCACAGTCCCCAGAGTGTGATATTCCCCTTCCTGTGTCCATGTGATCTCATTGTTCAATTCCCACCTATGAGTGAGAATATGCGGTGTTTGGTTTTTTGTTCTTGCGATAGTTTACTGAGAATGATGGTTGAGATGTGGCGCTGCTGAATCATATGGCAATACCATTTTGATGTTTTGAGGAACTACCATACTCTTTTCCACAGCAAACATAGCGTTTGGCATTCCCTCCAATACTGCAAAACGAATCGCCACATCCTTGCCTGTGGATTTTATTCACAAGTCCTGTGGCTCTCTCTACAACCCGGCCACCATGTGTTATTTCCTGTTTATGTATATGACATCAAAGGTGCAGGAAGTAATGAACTAAATTGGAAGGATAAACATGTAGAAAAATAGAGGTAAATACTGACTACATAAAACCATAAGAATAAGAATTTTGGATGATCTATCTATTATATACCTATTTATCTAATATCTATCTGTTCTTAAAATATCTGTAATTAAAATACATTACAGTTAGAGAACAGAGGAAAAAGTAGGAATACATGAATTTAAATTTTAATTCTTCTTAGATTGTCTCACAGCATCATTATAGGAAAGAAAATTTATAGGTCAGTATCTGTTAACTATAAATGTAACATTCTTAAAGAATTCAAATACATTGAATTACAGCATGGATAATATATTACAATCCATTCAAGTTTATTTTATTCCAGGAACACAAAAATAAAAATTTCATTTGCAATTCAAAAAAAAAAGAAATCGATACATATGATTGATGTATGTACACACTTAACGTATTTTTAAATATACATTTTTAAAAAATAGAAATTTCTCTAGGACAAATACTTAAAATATCACTGAAAATAGTGTTATTAGCTAATACCTTCCTAATAACTCTGGTATTACATAAGAAACCAAAATTAAAATTTCAGGTAAACTTAGAAACTAAAAATTTTAAAAATATTATTCTGTTCTCCATATGTTCATATTTAATATTATTTCTTCTTTTCATTTGTCTTCAGTGTTGCTCTACTAAAATATAACATACAATACTAACTTTTGATTTCTGTTCTTATTACTCAGAATTGTATACATTTTCTCATGCTCTTAATTTAGTTATGCTACTTTTCTGTACTGTTGGAATTTTCACATTTGTGTTCACTCTCTTTTGAGTTCCCACAGTATCAAATGAGCTTTTTTCCCTCTTTCTGATTTGAAGATTCATCTTCTCATAATTATTTTGTCCACTCAGTTTTTTTTCATTATCAGTTAAGTGCCTCTCATCTGGCTTCTTTTCATTTATAAGGTTTCCT
Source organism: Pan troglodytes (assembly GCF_028858775.2). Taxonomy (NCBI): domain Eukaryota; kingdom Metazoa; phylum Chordata; class Mammalia; order Primates; family Hominidae; genus Pan; species Pan troglodytes. The sequence goes on along the minus strand of NC_072409.2, from coordinate 54,881,741 downwards.
TTCATCTTAAGCCAGTCTTTCATTTATATTTTGATTCTGTTTTGTGGAGGACATGCTTCCCTGAATTTTATGGAAGAGGCCAAAAGGTTTGTTCAAGTTTTTACCTGATACATTGGATTAAATTATCTAATGCACACACTTTTAATTTAAGTCTAGGGGCGACTGTCTACTCTTGATTTTGTATAGTATTTTTTTTTAACATCCAAGTCCATCTTCATCTATTTGTATAAGATCAATAAAAATATATTTGTCCAGAACCCTGCTTTGGCGGAGTCACTTCTTTCTAAGTAGTAGAGGTAGCAGTTGAGACATGAGCTGGGTTCTGGGTCAGTTTAGAAGGCTGGGCGACATTCCTCCTTTTGGTCTGTATGACTGAATGAATGCAGTTCTTGCTGTCTCGCTCCTCTCCTTAACACATTGAGCCATTGCAGCAGATAAGAAGGAATAATCTTGATCTGCCATTCAGGTGGAACACATGTTCTCTCCAACCACACCCATAGGTTGTACTCACACTCGGCCAGAAAGTATCCTGTCAATGATATGGAGATGTATCTATCTATCTAGATAGATATCTACTTTGGTTTATGCTCTCTGGTTGCCCGCAAATTATCTCCTTAAATTGAATATCAAAAGAGAGCTTGGTGATGGCAGTGTTATAAAATCCTCAAAATGCAGCACCCACACCCAGAGGAATTTGTAGATTCTGAGATTCTAATTCAGATACCAAACTATATAAAAGGGGAATTGGTCATTGAGGGTTGCTAGGCTCTTTGTTGAGCATATATGCTGTTTTCATGACTTCAAAATTATTTTAAAAATCTAAACTTTTTCTCAGTGTGCTGCAAGATGATTTTATTTGAATGCATAAGCACTAATTCTCCCCTAAGATTTGTACAATATATTTGCTCTGACAAGCGATAGCCAGCAACTCACTTCACAGCAATTTACAGCATTTCCATGATAAGTTGAATTATTTTTAACTAGACTCTCTTTGCCTTAATAAAAATATGAAGAAGCAATATACTTGTTCTAATTAGGTTAAAAGTTGGCAATCTCTCTCCTGGAAAGAATAGTAAAACTTTTCAGCAGCCTAATACGCATGTATAAACACACAAACACACACACACACACACGCAAGCACTATTCATAATATTTAAAGCACATTCTGTTCTATGACTTCATTTGTCTAGCGCAAAATAAAACGATCTCAGTATATGTCAAGTATCAATTTTTTCGTATGGCCAATTATAGATATTTTATTTTTTAAAGATTAGAGTGTTCTTGAAGGTCTTTATATTTCTTTGTCAATGAACTAAACATTGGCAAATATGTAGGGTCTCCCACATAAGAACATTATTAACATCAAAATAGAAAGCTGGTGGTAGCAGTAATGATTGGGAACACAGAGTCTCTACTCAACGTTCTAGTTCTGCCATACCATAACTTTGTGATCTCAGGAAATATCTCTCCATGATGTCATCTCAATGTATAGTTCTGTCATTTTTCAATAAGAGCTTTTTGCTTAATTATGAAGTACTAGTTAGTATAACCATTATTTTGAGCTTCATGTAAATCAAGAACACATGGACTCCACTTGCAAAACATCGAAAATGTAGTAGGGATTGGGGGCATAAAGCAACATTTTAAAATGTGTAAAGACAATGAGTAAGCAACAAAGTGTCCAATTTTTTAGGGGAAAGTTGCATACGTTAGGAAAAGGCAGGATTAAGTAACAGAGAATTTGAATGATAACTGGCCAATTGGTGTCATTTACAATTGCAAGTCATACAAATGAAGTTTTCTGTTTTAAAGAGAAAAGGAGTTATTTAGAATGGGTCAACCTATTGGGGAAGCAATGTAGTTAGAAACAATGCCCAAAACCATGTGAGCAAATGCTCTGTAGAGCACACCTCTGCAATGCTGCCATTGTGAGGCCAAGTCTCTCCTTGTCTTGGTACTGAGCCCTCCGTTCTGCCTCCATCATTGCCGCTGTAGCTGCCACAAAATGACCCCTCAACCACCGCTGCCCAGGAACAAAGAAAGAATTCTGTCCTTCCGCGCTCTCAGATCAATTTCCAACATCAGGTGAGCCTTTGATGGGCACTATTCAGTTCCCTTATCCCTGAAATAGATGCAGTAAAAATATAGAAGTTGCCTATGTGTTTCCCAATAAGACACATATGGAAGCCTGTTTTCCCACAACAGGAAGGAATTTGCACAATGGGTGTTCAAAGGAACAATATTCCCTGTAAACCATACTTTGCCCATATGAAGAAAAGCAATAAGGATTATTTAGTAAATAGACATGGAAACTCATCCAGGGTTGGCTGATGAGAAGCTGGTTAGAAAGGGGGTCTGCCTTCAGTTAGGACAAGGTCTGTGCTTCCCACGGGTTCTCTCCACAGCAGGAGGGATGCAAACTTCCCTTTCCTCCCCTGCACCTACCCTCAAATGGCCCAGAGGTCTTCAGGTGCTAGAATTTCTCAATTAATGCTGCACAAAATATCAGACAGCCTTGACTGTCACAGTCTGTTCTCATGAAGCTAGTCTCTGCTCACTACATAAAACAGGAGAGTAAGAACAAGGGTGTTTAACGCTACCCTCGCTCAAACAAGTTTCTCTCTGTATTATGCCAAGAACCTGGGAACCAGTGCATCTGCTGCTTTCCCTTCTTGGATTCTAGCCCAGACAAAGGAGGCAAGGGGCATTTCTTCAGAGGCCTTGAGATTCACTACACAATGACCCAGGCTCTACATGCACCCTCTTTATATATTTCTACCTTGAAAAAATTTTTATATAATATTAATAATATATATTTTTATATAATAAACACTTTTTTAATAGATAGATATAGATATACACAGATAAAGATCTCTAGTCAGCCTTTTTTAAGGCTGGGCTGATCGCGATGCCTCAAAACTATAATCCCAGCACTTTGGGAGGCCAAGGTGGCCAGATCTCTCGAGTCCAGGAGTTGGAGATCAGCCAGGACAACATGGTGAAACCCCATCTTCACAAAAATTAGCTAGTATGGTGTTATGCACCTGCAGTCCCTGCTACTCAGGAGGCTGAGGTGGGAGAATCGCTTGAGCACAGTATGTGAAGGCTTCAGTGAGCTCTAATCACATGACTGCACTCCATCTTGGGTGACAAAGTGAGACCCTCTCTCAAAAATAAAATAAAATAAATAAAAAGGCTACCACCACACTCACAGATAAGTGTGTCAGGTATATTTGCAGCTATCCTTCCTATATTCTATTTGTTAAAAAAAAAATGCAAAGAACTCTTCTCATTCTAGATTTTTGTATTAATTAGACATTTGAAGTTTATAGCAGAAGAGCTATAATCACTCTATAGACCAGATAGTGCAAACAGATATCAATGCTTTTTAAAAGTATAGAAGGTTATTAGAAATATTTTAAACTACCTATAGGTATATATGTATCTAATTGAACTATCAAATGCAAGTAAGATCATTTCCTCAGCGTGTGAAATCCACTCAATTTATTAAAATATTTTCTAATATCTATTACAATAATATTTCTTAATTAGCTAACATAAGAGGAGTTTTAAGACATTTATTTATATGTACTTACTAGATTCAAACTCGATTCCACTATTTTCAGAAATCATACTCTGAGACAAGTCCTTTTTTTATGTAACTATGTTTCTGCCTATATTAAAAGACAGATATGTCAATTTTGCTAGTCATGCTGTTCCAAAGCTCTCCATCCTGATTATTTTTCAGTTTGTTCTAGCAGTCATTCAGAGACTTACTTATATTCAAATTTCTCTCTAGGTTTAACACTCGTGTATGTCTTGTTGTGGTTTTGTCTATTTTTGCTGTATATAATTTAAGACATTTTATTGACATACACATGCAGAAAAAAAGTACAATGATTAAATATGATAGCTTGATTAATGAAACACATGTATTTGCTTATAGCCATGTACGAAAATAGAACATTATTAAAAATAGTGATACCTCTCCTGCCCCTTTCCAAACACTAACCCTCATCCTCAATAGTAACAGATTTTTTTTTTATCATAGAGTAATTTGGTCTACTTTCAAATTTTTATTAAATAAATCGGAGTATCTACTCTAAGTCTATGTTTATTTCATTGTTGTTATTTTTCTTGTAGTATTTATCTGCTAATGGACATGGTAGATTGAAGACGGCTACATACACATTTTTTAATTAATAGATTTTTTGAGCACTTTGTGGTTCATGCCTTTAATCCCATCACTTTGGGAGGCTGAGGTGCGTGGATCATGAGGTCAGGAGATCCAGACAATCCTGGCTAACGTGGTAAAACCCCTTCTCTACTAAAATACAAAAAATTAGCTGATAGATAACATCAAGATAACATCTGAGTTCTTAGCTGCACTGAGTCAAGCCTACTTACATCTTTGTCTTCCGATGCACTTTTCCTTCCACATCACCGTCCAGGAATGCCAAGCTCCGTTGGCCTTCTACCCCATTTCCACTATTGTGCCCCTGCCACCGGGGATTTTTGCCGCTACCGCCGCGGGTTTTTGCCTCCGCTGCTTTTTGCCACCGCCGCCGCGGCTTTTTGCCCCCAACGCTGGGGCTTTTTGCAGCTCTTTGACCCACCACCGGGGCTTTTTGCGTCTTTTTGCGCCCGCCGCCATGCCTTTTTGCCCCCGCCGCTGCGGCTTTCTTCCCCGCCTCGCGGCTTTCTGCCCCCATCGCTGTGGCTTTTCGTCACCACTACCGCGGCTTTTTGCCCCCGCCGCTGCGGGTTTCTCCCACTGCGGCTTTTTGCCCCCGCTGCCGTGGCTTCTTACCCCCGCCGCCGTGGCATTTTGCCCCCCGTCACCGTGGCTTTTTGCGGCTTTTTGCCGCTGTGGCTCTTTGCCCCTGAAGCCACGGCTTTTTGCCCTTGGCGCCGTGGCTTTTTGCCCCCACCGCCGCGGCTTTTTGCGGCTTTTTGCCCCGCCAATACGGCTTTTTGCCGCTGCGGCTCTTTGCCTCCGAAGCCACGGCTTTTTGCCCCTGCCGCCACGGGTTTTTGCCCCCGCCGCCACGGGTTTTTGCCCCCTCCGCCACGGGTTTTTGCCCCCGCCGCCACGGGTTTTTGCCCCCGTGGCTTTTTGCTGCCACGGCTTTTTGCCCCCGCCGCCATGGCTTTTTGCTCCTGCCGCTGAGGCTTTTTGCCGCCGCGGTTTTTGACCCCGCCGCCGCTGCTTTTTGCGGCTTTTTGTCCCCCCCCGCCGCTGTGGCTTTTTGCCCCCGCAGCCGCTGCTTTTTGCGGCTTTTTGTCCCCCCCCGCCGCTGTGGCTTTTTGCCCCCGCAGCTTTCCCCCCCCCCGTCGCCACGGGTTTATGTGGGTTTTTTGCACCCGCTCCCGCTGCTTTTTGCCCCGCCACTACGGCTTTTTGCCGCCTTGGTTTTTGCCCCCAAAGCCACAGCTTTTTGCCCTCGCCGCCGTGGCTTTTTGCCCCGCCTCCGCAGCTTTTTGCCTGCACCGCCACGGCTTTTTGCCCCCGCTGCCGTGGGTTTTTGCCGCCACGGCTTTTTATCCCCACCGCTGCTGCTTTTTGCAGCCGCGGCTTTTTATCCCCACTGCCGCGGCTTTTTGGGCCCACCACCGTGGCTTTTTGCAGCCACGGCTTTTTGTGCCCGCAGCCGTGGCTTTTTGTTCCTGCTGCTGAGGCTTTTTGCCACCACGGTTTTTGCCCCCACCGCCGTGGCTTTTTGCTCCTGCCGCTGAGGCTTTTTGCCGCCGCGGTTTTTGCCCCCAGCGCTGCTGCTTTTTGCGGCTTTTTTCCCCCCGCTGCCGCGGCTAATTTGCCCCCGCGGGTTTTTGTGGTTTTTCCGCGCCCGCCGCTGCCGCGGCTTTTTGCCCTGCCACTACGGCTTTTTGCCCCCGAAGCCACAGTTTTTTGCCCTCGCTGCTGTGGCTTTTTGCCCCACCGCTACAGCTTTTTGCCCCCGAAGCCACAGCTTTTTGCCCTCGTCGCCGCGGCTTTTTGCGGCATTTTACTCTCAGCCGCGGTGGCTTTTTGCCCCCGCCGTGGCTTTTTATCCCCACCGCCGCGGCTTTTTGGGCCCACCACCGCAGCCTTTTCCGCCGCGGCTTTTTGCCCCCACCGCCATGGCTTTTGGCTCCTGCCACTGAGGCTTTTTGCTGCCGCGGTTTTTGCCCCTGCCGCCGCTGCTTTTTGCGGCTTTTTGCCCCCCGCCAGGGCGGCTTTTTGCCCCCGTGAATTTTCCCCCCGTCTAAGCGGGTTTTTGTGATTTTTTTTGCCCCCGCTCCTGCTGCTTTTTGCCCCCGCCTCTGCAGCTTTTTGCTCCACCGCTACGGTTTTTTGCCACTGTGGCTTTTTGCCCCCGAAGCCACAGCTTTTTACCCTCGCCACCGCGGCTTTTTGTGACTTTTCGCCCCCACCGCTGAGGCTTTTTGCCGCTGCGGTGTTTGTTCCCGCCACCGCTGCTTTTTGCCGCTTTTTGCCCCCCACCGCCACAGCTTTTTGCCCCCACCACTACGGCTTTTTGCCGCTGCAGCTTTTTGCCCCCGAAGCCACGGCTTTTTGCCCTCACCGCTGTGGCTTTTTGCACCTGCAGCCAGGGCTATTTGCCCCCGCTTCCACGGCTTTTTGCCACAGCTGTTTTTTCCCCCCCCACCGTGGGTTTTTGCCCCCGCCGCCGTGGGTTTTTGCCGCTGCGGCTTTTTTTTAACCGCCACCGCCGCGGCTTTTTGTCCCCGCCACCGTGGTTTTTTGCCTCCGCCGCCGAGGCTTTTTGCCCCCGCCGCCTTTGCTTTTTGCAGGTTTTCGCCCCCGTCGCTGCAGCTTTTTTGCCCCCTGCCACCGCGGCTTTTTCCCCCAGCCGCCGTGGCTTTTTGTGTTTTTTTTTGCCCCCGTTCCCGCTGCTTTTTGCCCCCGCCTCAGTGGCTTTTTACCCCCCTCAGCGCGGCTTTTTGCCCCCACCGCCACGTCTTTCTCCAACCGCCGCCGTGGCTTTTTGCCCCTGCCGCTGCGCCTTTTTGCCGCCGTGGCTTTTTGCTCCTGCTGCCTTTGGAACCTTAATTTCACTTGAAATCTGATTTCCCACTGCCATGCAACCTAACATATTTGTATGTTAGACTCCGGGAATTAGGACATGAACATTTCTGGGAGGCCATTATTTTGTCTACAACAGACATAATCTATTTACCTGCAGATTAAAGTGTTCTTTATTTTTCTGCCTCTCTTTCTTAATTTTTTTAAAAATAATATGGATTGTAGTAAAGAGAAAAGAAAGAAAAAAGAAGGAAGGAAGGAAAGAAGAAAGAAAAGGAGGAAATGAGAGAAGGGAGGGAGGGAGGAAGGGAGAAAGGCAGGAAAGGAGAAAAAAGAAAGCAAGAACTCAAGAAAGAAAGAGAAAGAAAGTGAGAAAACAAGGAAGGAGGAAGAGAGAATGGTAAAAGGGAGGAAGGCAAACAAAGAAAATAGAAGGGAGGAAGGAAGGAAAAAGGAAAGGGAGGGAGGAAGAAAAAAGGGAGGAAGGGAGAAAAAGGAAAGAAAGTGAGGAAGAGTAAGAGAAAAGAAGGAAGAAAAGAAGGGAGGGAGAAAGCAAGGGAGGGAGGGAAGAATAAGGGGAATGAAGGAAGGAAGGAGAAAAATGAAAGGAAAAGAAAGCGGAAAAGAAGAAAGGAAGGAAGAAGGCAAGGGAAGAGGAGGAAGGAAGATGGAAAGAAGGAAGGAAGAACGCAAATATTAGAAATTCTGGGTTTGTTGGAGAATATGCCATACTGTTTTTTTTTCACTTGAAAGGAAAGAGTATCTGCCATTGAAGATGGGATGTCTTGTTGGTGATATTGTTGTTCTTATCTTCCATATGATTACTGAGTTTGTGCCTAGTCTGTCCATTACTAAGACAAAAGTGTTGAAGTCTGCAAATATAATTTTGGATTTTTGTAGTTTACCTTTGATTTCTTTCCTGTTTTACCTCATATATTTGGAGGTTCTGTTGTTAGCTGCATACCCTAATTAGGATGTTTACATCTTGAGAATTGATTATTATATTATTTATTATCTCTCATCTCTGATACTATTTCTTGTTCTGAACTCTGTTGTGTCTAATATCAATGTAGTCCTTCCACAGCTTTATTTTAGTGTTTCCATGATATGGCTTTCTCCATATCTTGATGATAACCTATTTATATCTCTATATATTTGGAGCAAGATATAAAATTAAGACTTGATTTTTTAAAGATTTTTCAAGATGGAATTCTTGTTACTTTTTGTTCTATTTGACATTCTCTGAGTTTCCTATATCTGAAGTTTGATTTTCTGTCACATCTTTTAGAATATTTTTGGCAGTTATTTTGAAATATATTTCTTTTGCTCCATTATTTTTTCCTCTTTTCTTTTTGGGATTTCAATCATAACTAGAGTAGGTAATTTCATCTCTGTCTTATGCAGGTACTTTTTCTCAGGGTCTCAGGAATGTAGCCTTCTCACACTTCTGTTCTTTTCCTGACTGTGTTGGTGAGCTCAGTGATATTCCTCCTTCACCTTCAAGAGCAATTTTGTTTTGTTTTTCCTGTTTTCATACTCCCATCATCAGGAGTATTCTAAGTGTGGCAGTTTTTGTTGCCTTCCTCTACATATTAAGTGGAATATCTTGGTCTATTTGGACTCTTATAACAAAATAACATAAACTGGGTGACTAAAAAACAACAGATATTTCTTTTTTTCACACTTCTTGAGGCTGTAAGATCTCAGGTCAAGGTGCTCACAAATTCAGGGTTGATGAGAGCCCATTTCATGGTTCATAGATGGTGCCTTCTTTCTATATCCTCACACAGTGGAAGGCACACAAGAACTCCATTGAGCTTCTTTTATAAAGGCACTAATCCCATTCATAAGGGCTCGGCCCCCAAGACCTGGTCACCTCCCAAGTGTTCTGCTCTCCCTGATCTGTGTCATATACAGACTCTCTTGGATTCCTTACCAATTGCCTGAGAGATCACAGTGGGTTTGTGGGGAAAATGTTTTCAAGATGATGGATCTTTCCCAACTTCTGCAGCTGTCAGCGGTCTCCCAATCTCACCAGCCCCACTTTGTCTTTAGGAATTTATTGATTATTCCAGCTTTACTTGTCATAGTGGTGTCTATTTGCATCTGTCCTATGTAAGTGCATCTGTCCTTTTTCTCCTTGCAGGTGCAAGTACTCAGGAGTACACTGTTGTTACTAATTACTCAGTATTGGTTGGTACATTGTCAAAGATCAAAAAACATTTTTAAAGATAAAAAAAATTCTTGGACGGGGTATAATGAACGGTTAATTCTGCAGACATGGCTTTCCAAAACCTTGCGCATTCCAAAGGTCTTCAGGACTGGCCCTTGACAAGCTCCTGGGAGATGATAACCTATGAGCCCTTGGTATATGCTGCCTGATGAGAGTCTTTGTATACCTGAAAACGTAGGTCATACCAAATAGCTGATGCTAACAACGTGATTTCTTGTGAGCACCTGTTTCTGTATGCCTATGACTTTGTGTAATGCCATATTAATATGACCTCTCTTAGGGCATAGCTAGGTTGGGAACTAAGTAGCTAAGTTCAGTCACAGGACGTTCGATGCATATGTGGTGGAATCCTAATAAAAACCCTGGACTCAAGACTGACTGAGCTTCCCTAGTTGGCAACAAGTTCGCACATGTTGTCTCACACCATTGTAAAGAAAATTAGTCAGTGTGAAGTCCCCACTATGAAAGGACACCTGTAAGCTCACATCTGGTTTGTCCTGGACTCAACTTTATGTGCTTTTATGCTTCTGATTATTTTAATCTGGTTTCTTTCACAGTTAGAAATTATAACCACACACAAAAAAAATCAGCTTTCTTGAGTTATGTGAATCATTAAACCAAAGGGGGACTTGGGAAGCCCCAATAAAAAGTATATATATTCTTAAAAAGACAAAGAAAACTGGCTATAGCAGATATTGCTGATGACTTGTCTTCTATGTCCTGGACTCAATGTGTTCACCTGAAATTCACCTGTTTTCAGCTAACTGAGAGATCCCCACATAATGCCTGTCTTTCTGATTTTTGGGCTTACCTGCAAGCTTCTTGAGGCTAACCAGTGCTTCTCAATCACACATAAGAACAAAGAAGGAGTTAGGGGTGGAGAGTTAATGACTCTAAGGCAATCCTTAAGCAATAAGAGATGGGGATTCCAGCATCCCCATCTCTTTGTAAAGTTATTTTGAGACAATCTCCATACCTCCATCATTACTGAGCACATAGCAGTAAGTGGTCATTCACACTGGCTTCGTGTTCTGTTTCATTTTCTCCACTTCTGTGCTTTCTCACTCAATTTCTGATTAAAGTATTTGACCCCAGATATTTGTTTCATAGTCTATTTTTGAGGGAATCCAGAGCCAAGACAATAACAATGGGAGCTTTGCAATGATGGAGGGTGAGTATAATCATCAGAAGTTTACCTACCTCACTGGGAACATGAAGGCCTGGAGAGCTTGCTGTTTCAATGAGAGAAACATGTTGAATCTCAGTTGAATACCTATATATATATGTGCAATAAGACGTGCCCTTTACTTATATCAAAGGAAAGTGCTCTTTACCTCTCTTTGTTGTTGTGTTTTTACCACTATTGCCTAAACAAGCAGAATATCATACCCAGGATTTAAAGCCCTCTCTGCAGGATTTTCAAGCTCATGTTTTTATCATAAGTCACTCTGCTTCCATGGGTTTTAAATCTAATCCTCATTCATCTGCTTTTACACCAGAGAATTCATCACTGACTTATTTTTGACTGACCTCCTTATAGAGCTGTCAAGTACACAATTTCTGCTGTGACCTTTCTCTTAGAGTTCAGTCATATAGCCTCTCACTAGATATCATTTCCTCTTATCTTTCCTAATAATGAATTGTCAGTTAAAACTCAATATTTTTAAGATTGAGCTTACCATCTGCACACACACACACACCATTATTGGTGTATTCTCATAGCCTTGAAACACTAATGTCACGTTGATGTCTGCCTTTTCTCTCTCTGCTACCTCATTCCTCATCCTTAGATTATTCTAAAAGATTCAATTAGATCAAGTTGGCTAATTATATTTTTAAGATCCTCTCTACCCTTACCAACTTTTCGCTTAACAAAATTTAAAAATTTCTGGCAGGAGACTGTTGAAATCCCCATGGATGACTGTGGTTTTACTATTTTACCTTTCAATTTTAATAGTTTTATATTATGTATTTTGAAGTAATGCTATTGTGTGCATACATATTTCTTATTTACATGAATTCTTGGTGTATTTTCCCCTTTGTCATTTTGAAATGTTATTCTTCATCCCCAGTGATATTTCCTGTTCTGATGTCTACTTTGCTCATCACAGATTTTTTTTTTTAATTATACTTTAAGTTTTAGGGTACATGTGCACATTGTGCAGGTTAGTTACATATGTATACATGTGCCATGCTGGTGCACTGCACCCACTAACTCGTCATCTAGCATTAGGTATATCTCCCAATGCTATCCCTCCCCCCTCCCCCATCCCCACCACAGTCCCCAGAGTGTGATATTCCCCTTCCTGGGTCCATGTGATCTCATTGTTCAATTCCCACCTATGAGTGAGAATATGCAGTGTTTGGTTTTTTGTTCTTGCGATAGTTTACTGAGAATGATGGTTTCCAATTTCATCCATGTCCCTACAAAGGACATGAACTCATCATTTTTTATGGCTGCATAGTATTCCATGGTGTATATGTGCCACATTTTCTTAATCCAGTCTATCATTGTCGGACATTTGGGTTGGTTCCAAGTCTTTGCTATTGTGACTAATGCCGCAGTAAACGTACGTGTGCATGTGTCCTTATAGCAGCATGATTTATAGTCATTTGGGTATAGACCCAGTAATGGGATGGCTGGGTCAAATGGTATTTCTAGTTCTAGATCCCTGAGGAATCGCCACACTGACTTCCACAATGGTTGAACTAGTTTACAGTCCCACCAACAGTGTAAAAGTGTTCCTATTTCTCCACATCCTCTCCAGCACCTGTTGTTTCCTGACTTTTTAATGATTGCCATTCTAACTGGTGTGAGATGATATCTCATAGTGGTTTTGATTTGCATTTCTCTGATGGCCAGTGATGGTGAGCATTTTTTCATGTGTTTTTTGTCTGCATAAATGTCTTCTTTTGAGAAGTGTCTGTTCATGTCCTTCTCCCACTTTTTGATGGGGTTGTTTGTTTTTTTCTTGTAAATTTGTTTGAGTTCATTGTGGATTCTGGATATTAGCCCTTTGTCAGATGAGAAGGTTGCGAAAATTGTCTCCCATGTTGTAGGTTGCCTGTTCACTCTGATGGTAGTTTCTTTTGCTGTGCAGAAGCTCTTTAGTTTAATTAGATCCCATTTGTCAATTTTGTCTTTTGTTTCCATTGCTTTTGGTGTTTTGGACATGAAGTCCTTGCCCATGCCTATGTCCTGAATGGTAATGCCTAGGTTTTCTTCTAGGGTTTTTATGGTTTTAGGTCTAACGTTTAAATCTTTAATCCATCTTGAATTGATTTTTGTATAAGGTGTAAGGAAGGGATCCAGTTTCAGCTTTCTACATATGGCTAGCCAGTTTTCCCAGCACCATTTATTAAATAGGGAATCCTTTCCCCATTGCTTGTTTTTCTCAGGTTTGTCAAAGATCAGATAGTTGTAGGTAAGCAGCATTATTTCTGAGGGCTCTGTTCTGTTCCATTGATCTATATCTCTGTTTTGGTACCAGTACCATGCTGTTTTGGTACCAGTACCATGCTGTTTTGGTTACTGTAGCCTTGTAGTATAGTTTGAAGTCAGGTAGTGTGATGCCTCCAGCGTTGTTCTTTTGGCTTAGGATTGACTTGTCAATGCAGGCTCTTTTTTGGTTCCATATGAACTTTAAAGTAGTTTTTTCCAATTCTGTGAAGAAAGTCATTGGTAGCTTGATGGGGATGGCATTGAATCTGTAAATTACCTTGGGCAGTATGGCCATTTTCCCGATATTGATTCTTCCTACCCATGAGCATGGAATGTTCTTCCATTTGTTTGTATCCTCTTTTATTTCCTTGAGCAGTGGTTTGTAGTTCTCCTTGAAGAGGTCCTTCACATCCCTTGTAAGTTGGATTCCTAGGTATTTTATTCCCTTTGAAGCAATTGTGAATGGGAGTTCACTCATGATTTGGCTCTCTGTTTGTCTGTTGTTGGTGTATAGGAATGCTTGTGATTTTTGTACACTGATTTTGTATCCTGAGACTTTGCTGAAGTTGCTTATCAGCTTAAGGAGATTTTGGGCTGAGACGATGGGGTTTTCTAGATAAACAATCATGTCATCTGCAAACAGGGACAATTTGACTTCCTCTTTTCCTAATTGAATATGCTTTATTTCCTTCTCCTGCCTGATTGCCCTGGCCAGAACTTCCAACACTATGTTGAATAGGAGCGGTGAGAGAGGGCATCCCTGTCTTGTGCCCATTTTCAAAGGGAATGCTTCCATTTTTTTGCCCATTCAGTATGATATTGGCTGTGGGTTTGTCATAGATAGCTCTTATTATTTTGAAATACGTCCCATCAATATCTAATTTATTGAGAGTTTTTAGCATGAAGCGTTGTTGAATTTTGTCAAAGGCTTTTTCTGCATCTATTGAGATAATCATGTGGTTTTTGTCTTTGGCTCTGTTTATATGCTGGATTACATTTATTGATTTGCATATATTGAACCAGCCTTGCATCCCAGGGATGAAGCCCACTTGATCATGGTGGATAAGCTTTTTGATATGCTGCTGGATTCTGTTTGCCAGTATTTTATTGAGGATTTTTGCATCAATGTTCATCAAGGATATTGGTCTAAAATTCTCTTTTTTGGTTGTGTCTCTGCCCGGCTTTGGTATCAGAATGATGCTGGCCTCATAAAATGAGTTAGGGAGGATTCCCTCTTTTTCTATTGATTGGAATAGTTTCAGAAGGAATGGTACCAGTTCCTCCTTGTACCTCTGGTAGAATTCGGCTGTGAATCCATCTGGTCCTGGACTCTTTTTGATTGGCAAACTATTGATTATTGCCACAATTTCAGCTCCTGTTATTGGTCTATTCAGAGATTCAAATTCTTCCTGGTTTAGTCTTGGGAGAGTGTATGTGTCGAGGAATTTATCCATTTCTTCTAGATTTTCTAGTTTATTTGCGTAGAGGTGTTTGTAGTATTCTCTGATGGTAGTTTGTATTTCTGTGGGATTGGTGGTGATATCCCCTTTATCATTTTTTATTGTGTCTATTTGATTCTTCTCTCTTTTTTTCTTTATTAGTCTTGCTAGTGGTCTATCAATTTTGTTGCTGCTTTCAAAAAACCAGCTCCTGGATTCATTGATTTTTTGAAGGGTTTTTTTGTGTCTCTATTTCCTTCAGTTCTACTCTGATTTTAGTTATTTCTTGCCTTCTGCTAGCTTTTGAATGTGTTTGCTCTTGCTTTCCTAGTTCTTTTAATTGTGATGTTAGGGCGTCAATTTTGGATCTTTCCTGCTTTCTCTTGTGGGCATTTAGTGCTATAAATTTCCCTCTACACACTGCTTTGAATGCATCCCAGAGATTCTGGTATGTTGTGTCTTTGTTCTTGCTGGTTTCAAAGAACATCTTTATTTCTGCCTTTATTTCGTTATGTACCCAGTAGTCATTCAGGAGCAGGTTGTTCAGTTTCCATGTAGTTGAGCGGCTTTGAGTGAAATTCTTAATCCTGAGTTCTAGTTTGATTGCACTGTGGTCTGAGAGATAGTTTGTTATAATTTCTGTTCTTTTACATTTGCTGAGGAGAGCTTTACTTCCAATTATGTTGTCAATTTTGGAATAGGTGTGGTGTGGTGCTGAAAAAAATGTATATTCTGTTGACTTGGGGTGGAGAGTTCTGTAGATGTCTATTAGGTCTGCTTGGTGCAGAGCTGAGTTCAATTCCTGGGTATCCTTGTTGACTTTCTGTCTCGTTGATCTGTCTAATGTTGACAGTGGGGTGTTAAAGTCTCCTATTATTAATGTGTGGGAGTCTAAGTCTCTTTGTAGGTCACTAAGGACTTGCTTTATGAATCTGGGTGCTCCTGTATTGGGTGCATATATATTTAGGATAGTTAGCTCCTCTTGTTGAATTGATCCCTTTACCATTATGTAATGGCCTTCTTTGTCTCTTTTGATCTTTGTTGGTTTAAAGTCTGTTTTATCAGAGACTAGGATTGCAATCCCTGCCTTTTTTTGTTTTCCATTTGCTTGGTAGATCTTCCTCCATCCTTTCATTTTGAGCCTATGTGTGTCTCTGCACGTGAGATGGGTTTCCTGAATACAGCACACTGATGGGTCTTGACTCTTTATCCAACTTGCCAGTCTGTGTCTTTTAATTGGAGAATTTAGTCCATTTACATTTAAAGTTAATATTGTTATGTGTGAATTTGATCCTCACATTCATTATGTGTCATTATGATGTTAGCTGGTGATTTTGCTCGTTAGTTGATGCAGTTTCCTCCTAGTCTCAATGGTCTTTACATTTTGGCATGATTTTGCAGCGGCTGGTACCAGTTGTTCCTTTCCATGTTTAGTGCTTCCTTCAGGAGCTCTTTTAGGGCAGGCCTGGTGGTGACAAAATCTCTCAGCATTTGCTTGTCTGTAAAGGATTTTATTTCTCCTTCACTTATGAAGCTTAGTTTGGCTGGATATGAAATTCTGGGTTGAAAATTCTTTTCTTTAATAATGTTGAATATTGGCCCCCACTCTCTTCTGGCTTGTAGGGTTTCTGCCGAGAGATCCACTGTTAGTCTGATGGGCTTCCCTTTGAGGGTAACCCGACCTTTCTCTCTGGCTGCCCTTAACATTTTTTCCTTCATTTCATCTTTGGCGAATCTATAAATTATGTGTCTTGGAGTTGCTCTTCTCAAGGAGTATCTTTGTGGCATTCTCTGTATTTCCTGAATCTGAACGTTGGCCTGCCTTGCTAGATTGGGGGAGTTCTCCTGGATAGTATCCTGCAGAGTGTTTTCCAACTTGGTTCCATTCTCCGCATCACTTTCAGGTACACCCATCAGACGTAGATTTGGTCTTTTCACATAGTCCCATATTTCTTGGAGTCTTTGCTCATTTCTTTTTATTCTTTTTTCTCTAAACTTCCCTTCTCGCTTCATTTCATTCATTTCATCTTCCATTGCTGATACCCTTTCTTCCAGTTGATCACATCAGCTCCTGAGGCTTCTGCATTCTTCACGTATTTCTCGAGCCTTGGTTTTCAGCTCCATCAGCTCCTTTAAGCATTTCTCTGTATTGGTTATTCTACTTATACATTCTTCTAAATTTTTTCCAAAGTTTTCTACTTCTTTGCCTTTGGTTTGAATGTCCTCCCGTAGCTCAGAGTAATTTGATCGTCTGAAGCCTTCTTCTCTCAGCTCGTCAAAATCATTCTCCATCCAGCTTTGTTCTGTTGCTGGTGAGGAACTGTGTTCCTTTGGAGGAGGAGAGGCGCTCTGCTTTTTAGAGTTTCCAGTTTTTCTGTTCTGTTTTTTCCCCATCTTTGTGGTTTTATCTACTTCTGGTCTTTGATGATGGTGATGTACAGATGGTTTTTTGGTGTGGATGTCCTTTCTGTTTGTTAGTTTTCCTTCTAACAGACAGGACCCTCAGCTGCAGGTCTGTTGGAATACCCTGCCTTGTGAGGTGTCAGTGTGCCCTGCTGGGGGGTGCCTCCCAGTTAGGCTGCTCGGGGGTCAGGGGTCAGGGACCCACTTGAGGAGGCAGTCTGCCCGTTCTCAGATCTCCAGCTGCGTGCTGGGAGAACCACTGCTCTCTTCAAAGCTGTCAGACAGGGACATTTAAGTCTGCAGAGGTTACTGCTGTCTTTTTGTTTGTCTGTGCCCTGCCCCCAGAGGTGGAGCCTACAGAGGCAGGCAGGCCTCCTTGAGCTGTGATGGGCTCCACCCAGTTCGAGCTTCCCGGCTGCTTTGTTTACCTAAGCAAGCCTTGGCAATGGCGGGCGCCCCTCCCCCAGCCTCGCTGCCGCTAGCTGTGCTAGCAATCAGCGAGATTCCGTGGGCATAGGACCCTCCGAGCCAGGTGTGGGATATAGTTTCGTGGTGTGCCGTTTTTTAAGCCGGTCTGAAAAGCGCAATATTCGGGTGGGAGTGACCCGATTTTCCAGGTGCGTCCGTCACCCCTTTCTTTGACTCGGAAAGGGAACTCCCTGACCCATTGCGCTTCCCAGGTGAGGCAATGCCTTGCCCTGCTTCATCTCGCGCATGGTGCGCGCACCCACTGGCCTGCGCCCACTGTCTGGCACTCCCTAGTGAGATGAACCGGGTACCTCAGATGGAAATGCAGAAATCACCCGTCTTCTGCGTCGCTCACTCTGGGAGCTGTAGACCAGAGCTGTTCCTATTCGGCCATCTTGGCTCCCATGCTCATCACAGTTTTAGGGGCTTTTGGTTTGTTTGTTTTTCTAATTTTGATTCAAGTAAGTTTCTTATAAATCTGTTCAATTCCATTTGATGATTCCATTTGATTCCATTCAAGGATTCCACTCAATTCCATTCAATGATGGTTCCATTCAAGTCCATTCAATGATTCCATTCAAGTCCATTTGATGATTCCATTTGATTCTATTCGATGATGATTCCATTCGAGTCCATTCAATGATTCCATTCGAGTCCATTTGATGATTCCATTCAATTCCATTCGATGATGATTCCATTAGAGTACATTCAATGATTCAATTCGATTCCATTTGATTCCTTTCGATGATGATTCCATTAGGGTCCATTCGAGGATTCCATTCGATTCCATACGATGATGTTTCCATTCGAGTCCATTCGATGATTCCATTCGAGTCCATTTGATGATTCCGTCTGATTCCATTTAATGATGACACAATTCGAGTCCCTTTGTTGATTCCATTCGATTCCATTCTATGATGACTGCATTCGGTTCCATTCGATGATGATTCCAACAGATTCCATTCAATTTCTCCATTAGATTCCATTCCTTGCTGATTCCATTCCATTCCATTCCATTAGATGATGACTCCACTAGATTCCATTCGATGATGATTTCATTAGACTCCATTCGATGATGATCCAATTCGATTCTATTCAATGATGATTCTATTTGATTCCATTCAATAATTTCATTCTATTCCATTCGAAGATTCCATTCGATTCCATTGGATGGTGATTCCATTCGTGTCCAATTGATGATTCCATTCGATTCCATTCGATGATAATTCCATTTGAGTCCATTCGATGATTCCATTCGATTCCATGTGATGAAGATTCCTTTGAGTCCATTTGATGATTCCATTTGATTCCATTAGATGATGACTGCATTCGGTTCCATTTGATGATGATTCTAACGGACTCCATTTGATGACTCCATTTGATTCCATTCACTGATGATTCCGTTCAATTCCATTCGATGATGATTCCATTCGATTCCATTCAATGATGATTCCATTGGATTCCATTCGATGATTCCATTTGATTACATTCGATGATGATTCCTTTCAGGTCCATTCGATGATTCCATTCTATTCCATTAGATGATGATTCCATTCAATTATTCCATTCAACTCCATTTGATGTTTTCTTTCAATTCCACTCAGTTGATTCCATTTGAGTCCATTCGATGATTCCATTCGATTCCATGCGATGAAGATTCCTTTGAGTCCATTTGATGATTCCATTTGATTCCATTAGATGATGACTGCATTCGGTTCCATTTGATGATGATTCTAACGGACTCCATTTGATGACTCCATTTGATTCCATTCACTGATGATTCCGTTCGATTCCATTCGATGATGATTCCATTCGATTCCATTCAATGATGATTCCATCGGATTCCATTCGTTGATTCCATTTGATTACATTCGATGATGATTCCTTTCAGGTCCATTCAATGATTCCATTCTATTCCATTAGATGATGATTCCATTCAATTATTCCATTCAACTCCATTTGATGTTTTCTTTCAATTCCACTCAATGTTGATTCCATTTGAGTCCATTCGATGATTCCATTCGAGTGCATTCCATGATTTCATTTGATTCCATTCGATGGTGATTCCGTTTGATTCCATTTGATGATTCCATTTGATTTCATTCGATGATGATTACATTGGATTCCATTCGATGATTCCATTCGAGTCCATTCAATGATTCCATTCGAGTCCATTAAATGATTCCATTTGATTCCATTTGATGATGACTCCATTCAAGTCCATTCAATGATGATTCCATTTGATTCCATTCGATGATTCCATTGGATTCCATTCTTTGTTTTATTTTGATTCGTTTTGATAATGTTTCCATTCTGTTTCATTCAATGATCCCATTTGATTCTATTCAATGATGTTTCCATTCGATTCCATTTGAAGAAAATTCCATTCGATTCCATTGATGATGATTCCATTCAATTCTATTCGATGCCGATTCTATTCGATTCCATTCGATGATGATTCCATTCGATTCCATTCGATGATTAAATTCGATTCCATTTGATGATGATTCCATTCGAGACCATTCGATGATTCCATTCAATTCAATAATGATTTCATTCGGGTCCATTCGATGATTCCATTCAAGTCCATTCGATGATTCCATCTGATTCCATTCAATGAATCCATTCGATTCCATTCTATGATGATTCCATTCATTTCCATCCGAAGATGATTCCATTCGATTCCATTCAATGATTCCATTCGAATCCATTCGATGATGAGTCCATCCATTTCAATTTCATGATAATTCCATTCGTTTCAATTCGATGGTGTTTCCATTATATTCCATTCGATGTTGATTCCATTAGTTTCCACTGGATGATGATTCCATTCGAGTCCATTTGATGATGATCACATTCAATTTCATTCCATAATTCTATTTGATTCCATTTGATGATGATTCCATCTGATTCCATTCGATGATTCCATTCGTTTTCATCCGAAGATGATTCCATTCGATTCCATTCAATGATTCCATTCGATTCCATTTGACGATGATTCCAATCAATTCCATTCAATGATTGCATTCGAATCCATTCGATGATGAGTCCATCCATTTCAATTTCATGATAATTCCATTCGTTTCAATTCGATGGTGTTTCCATTCTATTCCATTCGATTTTGATTCCAATAGTTTCCATTGGATGATGATTCTATTCGAGTCCATTCGATGATGATCACATTCGATTTCATTCCATAATTCTATTCGATTCCATTTGATGATGATTCCATCTGATTCCATTCGATGATTCCATTTGATTCCATTCGATGATGATTCCATTCGTTTCCATCCGATGATGATTCCATTTGATTCCATTTGATGATGATTCCATTTGAGTCCATTTGATGATTCCATTCGATGATGATTGCATTCGAGTCCATGGATTATTCCATTCCATTCCATTCGATGATTCCATTTGAGTCCATTCAATGATTCTCTTCGATTCCATTCGATAATTCCATTTGATTCCGTTTGATGTTGTTTCCATTTGAGTCCATTCGATGATAATTCCATTCGATTTCATGTGATGATTCCATTCTATTCCATTTGAAGATGATTCCATTCGAGACCATTCGATGATTCCATTTAATTCATTTGATGACGATTCCATTCAATTCCATTCGATGATTTCATTAGATTCCATTTGATGATGATTCCATTAGATGATGATTCCATGTGATTCCATTCGATGATGACTCCCTTCGTTTCCATTCGATGATGATTCCATTCGGTTCCATTCGATGATGATTCCTTTGGATTCCATTTGATGACGATTCCATTCAATGCCAATTGATGATGATACTTTTCGATTCCATTCAATGATGATTCCATTCGATTCCTTTTACTCATGATTCCATTCGATTCCACTCAATGATTCCATTCAATTCCAGTCAATGATGATTCCATTCGAGTTCATTGATTATTGCATTCCATTCCACTCGATTCCATTCGATGATTCTATTCGATTCCATTCAATAATTCCATTCGATTCCATTTGATGATATTTCAATTCGAGTCCATTCGATGATTATTCCATTCGATTCTATTTGGTGATTCCATTCGATTCCATTTGATAATGATTCCATTCGAGACCATTCGATTATTCCATTCAATTCATTCAATGATGATTCCATTCAATTCCATTCGATGATTGCATTCGATGATGATTCCATGCGATTCCATTCGATGATGACTCCTTTCGGTTCCATTCGATGATGATTCCATTCGGTTCCATTCGATGATGATTCCTTTGGATTCCATTCAATGATGATTCCTTTTGACTCCATTTGATGTTGATTCTTTTCTATTCCATTCGATGATGATTCCATTTGATGCCATTCAATGATGATTCCATTTGATTCCATATGATGATGATTCCATTCGAGTCCATTCGATGATTCCATTCAATTCCATTTGATGATGATTCCATTCGATTCCATTCAATGATTCCATTTGATTCCTTTTGATGATTATTCCATTTGAGTCCATTCGGTGATTCCTTTTGATTCCAATTGAAGATAATTCCATTCGATTCCATTCAATGATACCATTCGATACCATTCGTTGATGATTCCATTTGAGTGCATTCCATGATACCATTTGATCCCATTCAATGATGAATCCATTGGCTTTCACTTGATGATTCCATTGAATTCCATTCTACGATGATTCCATTCAATTCCATTCAATGATTCCATTTGATTCCTTTTGATGATTATTCCATTTGAGTCCATTCGGTGATTCCTTTTGATTCCAATTGAAGATAATTCCATTCGATTCCATTCAATGATACCATTCGATACCATTCGTTGATGATTCCATTTGAGTGCATTCCATGATACCATTTGATCCCATTCAATGATGAATCCATTCGCTTTCACTTGATGATTCCATTGAATTCCATTCTATGATCATTCCATTCAAGTCCATTTGATGATTCCATTTGACTCCATTTGATGATGATTCCATTCAATGATTCCATTCGATTCTATTAGATGATTATTCCATTCAATATCATTCGATGCTGATTCCATTCTATTCCATTTGATTATTCCGTTTGATTCCATTTGATGATTCCATTCGATTACATTCGAGGATGATTCCATTCGATTCCAATCAATGATGACTGCAATCAATTCCATTCGATGATTACATTTGATTCCATTCGATGAAGATTGCGATCGATTACGTTCAACGATTTCATTCAATTCCATTCGATGATTCCATTTGATAATGATTCCATTGGAGTCCATTCGATGATTCCATTCGAGCCCATTTGATAATTCCATTTGTGTCCAATCCATGATTCCATTTGAGTCCATTCAATCCTTCCATTTGAGTCCATTCAATGATGATTCCATTTGAGTCCATTCGATCATTCTTTTTGAGTTCATTCGATGATGATTCCATTCGAGTCCATTCGATGATTCCATTCAATTCCATTCAATGATGATTCCATTTGAGTCCATTTGATGATTCCATTTAATTTCATTCGATGATGATTCCATTCAATTGCATTGAATGATTCCATTCTATTCCATTTGATGATGATTCCATTCAAGTCCACTCAGTGATTCCATTCGGGTCCATTTAATGATTCCATTGAGTTCAATACGATGATGATTACACTGGATTCCATTCTATGATTCCATTCGATTTCTTTTGTTGATGATTCCATTCGATTCCATTCGATGATGATTCCATTTGATTCCATTCGATGATGATTCCATTCAATTACATTGGACGATGAATCCATTCAATTCCATTTGATGATGATTCCATTTTATTCCATTAGATGATGATTCCATTCAATTTCATTTGATGATTCCATTCGATCCCATTCGATGATGTTTCAATTCTATTCCATTGGATGATTCCATTCTATTCCATTCGATGATGATCCCATTCGATTCCATTCGATGATGATTCCATTCGATTCCGTTCGACGATGATTCCATTCGATTCCATTCGATGATTCCATTCGATTCCATTCGATGATGATTCCATTCACTTGCATTCGATGATGATTTCAATTGAGTCCATTCGAAGATTCCATTAGATTCCATTCGATCATGACTCCATTCGAGTCCATTCGATGATTCCATTCCATTCCATTCCATGATGATTCCATTCGAGTCCATTCTCTGATTTCACTAGATTCCATTTGATGATGATTCCATTCGAGTCCATTTGATGATTCCATTCGAGTCCATTTGATGATGATTCCATTCGAGTCCATTCGATGATGATTCCACTCGAGTCCATTAGATGATTCCATTCAAGTCCACTTGATTATTCCCTTAGATACCATTCATTGATGATTCTATTCGATGCCATTCGATGATTCCATTTGGTTCCATTTGAGGATATTTCCATTTGAGTCCATTCAATGATTCCATTGGATTCCATTTGATTCCATTCGATGATGATTCCACTCAAGTCCATTAGATGATTCCATTCAAGTCCACTTGATTATTCCCTTAGATACCATTCATTGATGATTCTATTCAATGCCATTCGATGATTCCATTTGGTTCCATTTGAGGATATTTCCATTTGAGTCCATTCAATGATTCCATTGGATTCCATTCAATGATGATTCTATTCGTGTCCATTCAATGATTCCATTTGATTCCATTCAATGATGATTCCACTCGAGTCCATTCGATGATTCCACTCGATTCCATTCGATGATGATTGCATTTGAATCTGTTCAATGATTCCATTCGATTCCACTCAATGATTCCTTTCGATCCCATTTGATGATTCCCTTTGATTCCATTCGATGATCACTCCATTCAATTCAGTGATCCCATTGGATTCCATTAGATGATGATTCCATTAGATTCCACTGCATGATGGTTCCATTCGGTTCCATGTGATGATGATTCCATTAGATTTCATTTGATGATTCCATGCGATTCCATTTGTTGATGATTCCATTCGATTCCATTTGATGATGATTCCATTCAATTCCATTCGATCATGATTCCATTCAATTCCATTTGATGATGATTCCATTTGATTTCATTTGATGATTCTATTTGATTCCATTTGATGATGATTCCATTCTATTCCATTTGATGATTCCATTTGATTCCATTCTATGATGATTCTATTCGACTCCATTTGATAATGATTCCATTTGATTCCATTTGATGACGATTCCATTCATGTCCATTCGATGATTCCACTCAATTCTATGCCATGATGATTCCAAACGAGTCCGTTAGATGATTCCATTTGACTCCATTGGATGTTGATTCCTTTCGATGCCATTCAATGATTCCCTTTGATTTCATTTGATGATGATTCCATTCAATTCCATTCAATGATTCCATTTGATGATGATACCATTTGATGCCATTCAATGATTCCATTCGATTCCGTTCGATGATTCCATTCAATTCCATTCAATGATGATTCCATTCGAGTCCATTCAATGCTTACATTCGATTCCATTCGATGATGATTGCATTCGAGTCCATTCGATGATTCCATTCGGTTTCATTCGATGATGATTCCATTTGATTCCATTCAATGGTGATTCCATTCGAGTCCATTCAATGATTCCATTCGATTCCTTTTGATGATGATTCCATTCGATGCCATTCAATGATTCTATTCAATTGCATTCAATGATGATTCCATTTGAGTCCATTCAATGATTCCATTCAAGTCCACTTGATGTTTCCTTTCAATTCCACTCGATGATGATTCCATCTGAGTTCATTCAGTGATTCCATTGGATTCAATTCGATGATGATTCCATTCGAGTCCATTCGTTGCTTCCATTTGATTTCATTCGATGATGATTCCATTCGATTGTATCTGATGATTCCATTCTATTCCAATCGATGATGATTCCATTCTATTCCAGTCAATGATGATTCCATTGGAGTCCATTTGATGATTCCATTCACGTCCACTTAATGATTCCATTGGTTTCAATTCAATGATGATTACATTGGATTCCATTCTATGATTCCATTCGATTCCATTCGTTGATGATTCCATTCGACTCCACTCGATGTTGAATGGAGAAATTCCATTCAATTTCATTCAATGCTTCTATTCGATTCCATTCGGTGATGATTCCATTCTATTCAATTCGATGATTCCACTCAATGATGATTACATTCGATTTCATTCAATGATTCTATTCGATTCCATTCGATGATGATTCCATTCAATTCCATTCGATGATGATTCCATTCGATTGCATTCGATGATGATTCCATTTGGGTCCATTTGAAGATTCCATTCGATTACATTCCATGACGATTCTGTTCGAGTCCATTTGATGATTCCATTCGACTCCATTCAATGATGATTCCATTCGATGCTATTCTATGATTCCATTCGATTTCATTTGATGATGATTCCATTCAACTCCATTCGATGATTCCATTCCAGTTCATTCGATTATTCCATTAGATTCCATTCGATGATGATTCCATTCAAATCCATTTGATGATTCCATTCGATTCCATTCGATGATGATACTTTTTGAGTCCATTCGATGATGACTGCATTCAATTCCATTCGATGATTCCATCTTATTCCATTCGATGAAGAATCTGATCGATTCCATTGGACAATTCCATTCAATTCATTTGATTATTCCATTTCATTCCATTCGATAATGATTCCATTCGAGTCCATTTGATGATTCCATTCGAGCCCATTCGATAATTCCATTTGAGTCCATTCGATGATTCCATTCGAGCCCATTCAATCATTCCATTTGAGTCCATTCGATGATGATTCCATTCGACTCCATTTGGTGATTCCATTCAAGTCCATTCAATAATTCCATTTCAGTTCATTCAATGATGGCTTTTGATTCCATTTGACGATATTCCTTTTGAGTCCATTCAATGATTCCATTCTATTCTATTTGATGATGATTCCTTTCATCTCCATTTGGTGATTTCATTCGATTTCATTCAATGATGATTCCTTCCAAGTCCATTAGATGATTCCTTTTGAGTCCATTAGATGATTCCTTTCGAGTCCATTAAATGATTCCTTTCAATTCCATTTGATGATGATTCCATTCGAGTCCATACAGTGATTCCATTCGATTCCATTTCATGATGATTCCATTTGATTCCATTCAATGATTCCATTCAATTCCATTCGATAATGATTTCTTTCGAGTCCATTTGATGATTCCATTTGATTCCATTCAATGATAATTCCATTCGATTCCATTCTATGATTCCATTGGATTCCATTCAATGATGATTTCATTCAAGTCCATTCAATGATTCCATTTGATTCCATTCGATGATGATTCCATTCGAGTCCATTTGATGATTCTATTCAAATCCATTTGATGATTGCTTTTGATTATACTCAATGATGATTCCATTCGGGTCCATTCAATGATTCCATTCAATTCCATTCGATGATGATTCCATTCGAGTCCATTTGATGATTCTATTTGATTCCATCCTCCAATGATTCCATTCGATTCCATTCAATGATTCCACTCGATTGCACTTGACAATGATTCCATTCGATTCCATTCTATGATTCCATTTGATTCCATTCGATGATGATTGTCTTCGATTCCATTCTATGATTCCATTTGATTCCATTCAATGATGATTCCTTTCTATTCCATTTGATGATTCCATCTGATTCTATTCGAGGATTCCATTCGATTCGATGACTTCATTCAACTTCATTCAATGATTACTTTCGAGTCCATTTGATGATTCCATAAGATTCCACTTTATGATGATTCCATTAGAGTCCATTCAATGACTCCATTCGAGTCCATTCGATAATTCCATTCGAGTCCATTCAATGATTCCATCCGATTCCATTTGATGATTCCATTCGAGTCCATTTGATCATTACATTCGAGTCCATTCAGTGAATCCATTGGATTTTTTTTGATGATGATCCCATTCTCTTCCATTTCATGATGATCCCATTTGATTCCATTTGATGATGATTCCATTCAAGTCCATTTGATGATTTCATTCGATTCCATTCAATGATGATTCCATTCGAGTCCATTTGATGATTCCATTAGAGTCCCTTAGTTGATTCCATCCAATTTCATTTGATGATGATTCCATTCGAGTCCATTCAATGATTCCATTTGATTCCATTTGATGATTCCATTGGAGTCCATCCGATTATTCCTTTAGAGTCCAATCGATGATTCCATTCAATTCCTTTTGATGATAATTCCATTTGAGTCCATTCGATGATCATTCCCTTCAATTCCATTCAATGATTCCGTTCGATTCTATTCGATGATTCCCTTCAATTCCTTTCCATGATGATTCCATTCCATTCCATCCAATGATTCCATTTGATTCTATTCCATGATGATTCCTTTCGATTCCATTTGCTGATGATTCCATTTGATTCCATTCGATGAAGACTGCATTCGGTTCCATTTGATGATGATTCCAAAGGATTCCATTTGATTTCTCCATTTGATTCCATTTGTTGATGATTCCATTCGATTCCGTTACATGATGATTCCATTAGATTCCCCATTCGATGATGATTCCATTTGATTCCATTCAATGACGATTCCATTCGATTCCATTCAATGATGATTCCATTCGATTCCATTCAATGATGATTCCATTCGGTTCCATTTGATGATTATTCCATTCGAGTAAATTCAATTATTCCATTTGATACCATTCGATGATGATTCCATTCAAGTCCATTTGATGATTTCCTTCAATTCCATTTGATGATGATTCCATTCGAGTCCATTCCGTGATTCCATTCGATTCCATTCGATGATGATTCCATTCAAGTCCATTCGATGATTCCATTCGATTGTATTCGATGATTCCATTCTATTCCATTCGATGATGATTCCATTTGAGTCCATTCGATGATTCCATTAGAGTCCATTTAATGATTCCGTTGGGTTCAATTTGAAGATGACTACATTGGATTCCATTCTATGATTCCATTTGATTACATTCGTTGATGATTCCTTTTGATTCCCTTCGATGATTCCATCTGAGTCCATTCGATGATTCCATTTGAGTCCATTTGATGACACCATTCGATTCCATTCGATGATGATTCCATTCGAGTTCATTCAATGATGCCATTCATTTCCATTTGATGATGATTCCATTCGAGTCCATTCGATGATTACATTCGATTCCATTTGATGATGATTCCATTCAATTCCCTTCATTCATGATTCCATTGGATTCCTTTTGATGATGATTTCATTCGACTCCATTCGATGATGATTCCATCTGATTTCATTCGATGATTCTGTTCGTTTCCATTCGATGATGATTCCATTCTATTCCAATCGATGTTTCCATTCGATGTCATTCAATGATGACTACATTCTATTCCATTTGATGATGACTTCATTCAATGCCATTCGATGATTCCATTCATTGATGTTTCCATTTGATTCCATTCAATGATTCCATTCGTTTCCATTTGATGATGTTTCCATCGATTCCATTCAATGCTTACATTCGATTTCGTTTGATGATGATTCCATTCGAGTCCATTCAATGGTTTCATTCGATTCCAGTCGATGATGATTCCATTCAATTCCATTTGATGATTCCTTTCACGTCCATTCCATGATTCCATTTGAGTCCATTCGATGACACCATTCGATTCCATTCAATGATGATTCCATTCGAGTCCATTCGATGATGATTCAATTTGAGTCCATTCAATGATGATTCCATTCGAGTCCATTCGATGATGATTCCATTTGAGTCCATTTGATGATTCCATTCGGTTCCATTTGATGATGATTCCATTGGATTCCATTCAATGATTCGATTCGATTCCATTCATTGATGATTCCATTTGTATCCATTCTATGATGATTCCATTCGATTCCCTTCATTGATGATTCCATTAGATTCCATTCTATGATGATTCCATTCTACTCCATTCGCTGATGATTCCATTCGATTTCATTCAATGGTTCCATTTGATTCCTTTCGATGATGATTCCATTCTATTCCATTCGATGATTCCATTTGAATCCATTTGATGATGATTCCATTTGGTTCGATTTGATCATGAGCCATTCGATTTAATTCCATGATGATTTGATTTGATTCAATTCGATGATGCTTACATTCGATTCCATTCGATGATGCTTCCAATCGATTCCATTGGACGATGATTCCATTCTAGTCCATTCGATGATGATTCCATTCGAGTCCATTCGATGATGATTCAATTCGATTTCATTCAATGCTTCTATTCGATTCCATTCGACGATGATTCCATCTGATTTCATTCGATGATTCCATTCGATTCCATTCAGTGATGATTCCATTCGATTCCATTTGATGATGATTTCATTTGATTCCATTTGATGATGATTCCATTTGGCTCCATTCGATGATTCCTTTCGAGTCCATTTGATGATTCCATTGGACTCCCTTTGATGATGATTCCATTCAATGATTCCATTCGATTCTATTCAATGATGATTCCATTTGATTTTGTTCAATGCTGATTTCTTTCAATTCAATTCGATGATTCCATTTGATTCCATTTGAAGATTCCATTCAATTACATTTGACGATGATTCCATTCGATTCCATTTGATGATTTAATTCGATTCTATTCGATGATGACTGCATTCAATTCCATTTGATGATTCCATTTCATTCCATTCGATGATGATTCCGATCATTTCCATTCAATGATTCCATTCAATTCCATTAGATGATTCCATTTTATTCCATTCAATAATGATTCCATTCGAGTCCTTTCGATGATTCCATTCGAGGCCATTCTATAATTCCATTTGAGTCCAATTGATGATTCCATTCAAGTCCATTCGATGATTCCATCTGAGTCCATTTGATGAAGATTCCTTTCGCGTCCATTCAATGATTCCTTTAGAGTCCATTCGATGATTCCTTTTGATTCCATTTGATAATGTTTCCATTCGAGACCATTTGATGATTCCATTCAATTAATTCGATGATGATTCCATTCAATTCCATTCAATGATTCCATTAGATTCCATTTGATGATGATTCCACTCGATTCAATTTGATGATGATTCCATGTGATTCCATTCGACGATGACTCCTTTCATTTCCATTCGATGATGATTCCTTTGGATTCCATTTGATGATGATTCCATTCGACTCCATTTGATGTTGATTCTTTTCAATTCCATTCTATGATGATTCAATTTGATTCCATTCGATGATGATTCCATTCAAGTCCATTCAATGATTCCACTCGATTCCATTTGATGATGATTCCATTCGATTCCATTCGATGATTCCATTCGATTCTTTTGATGATTATTCCATTCGAGTCCATTCCGTGATTGATTTCGATGCCAAATGAAGATGATACCATTCGATACCAATCAATGACGATTCCATTCGAGTGCATTCAATCATACTATTCGATTCCATTCGATGATGATTCCACTTAATTCCATTTGATAGTGATTCCATTTGGGTCCATTCGATCATTCCATTCGATTGCATTCGATGATGATTCCATTCGAGTACATTCAGTGATTCCATTCAAGTTCATTTGATGATTCCTTTTGATTCCATTTGATGATGATTCCATTCGGGTCCATTCGAAGATTCCATTTGATTCCACTTGATGAAAATTCCATTCGAGTCCATTCGATGTTTCCTTTTGATTCCATTCGATGATGATTCCCTTCGAGTCCATTCGATGATTGCCTTCGAGTCCATCCGATGATTCTATTTGATTCCATGCGATCATAATTCCATCGAGTCCATTTGATGATTCCATTTGATTCCAATTGATGATGACTGCCTTCGGTTCCATTCGATGATGATTCCGACAGACTCCATTTGATGACTCCTTTCGATTCCATTCATTGATGATTCCATTCGATTCCATTCGATGATGATTCCATTCGATTCCATCCTAAGATGATTCCATTCAATTCCACTCAATGATGATTCAATTTTATTCCATTTAATGATGATTCCATTTGATTCCATTTGATGTTTCCATTTGATTCCATTCAATGATGATTCCATTCGAGTCCATTTGATGATGATTCCATTCGATTCCATTATATGATGATTCCATTCAATTCCATTCGATGATGATTCATTTTGATTCCATTCGATGATGATTCATTTTGGTTCCATTCAGTGATGGTTCCATTCGAGTCCATTTGATGTTTCCTTTTGATTCCTCTCGACGTTGATTCCGTTTGTGTCCATTCGATGATTCTATTCGAGTGCATTCCATGATTTCATTCGATTCCATTCTATGATGATTCCATTCAATTCCATTTGATGATTCCATTCGAGTCCATTAAATGATTGTGTTTGATTCCATTCAATGATGACTCCATTCGAGTTCTTTCAATGGTGATTCCATTCGATTACATTCAATGAGTCTGTTGTATTCCATTCTTTGCTTTACTTCGATTCTTTTTGATGATGACTCCATTCGATTTCATTTGATAATCCCATTCGATTCTATTCAATGATGACTCCATTCAATTCCATTTGAACAAAATTCCATTTGATTCCATTCGACGATGATTCCATTCGATTCTATTTGATGCCGATTCTATTCGATTCCATTCTATGGTGATTCCATTCGATTCCATTTGATGATTCCATTCGATTCTATTTGATGCCGATTCTATTCGATTCCATTCTATGGTGATTCCATTCGATTCCATTTGATGATTCCATTCGAGACCATTCGATGATTCCTTTCAATTCCATTCAATGATGATTCCATTCAAGTCCATTCAATGATTCCATTCAAAACCATTCGATGATTCCATCTGATTCCATTCGATGATGATTCCATTCAAGATCATTCGATGATTCCATTCAAGTCCATTCAATGATGATTCCATTCGAGTCCATTCGATGATTCCATTTGATTTCATTCGATGATGATTCCATTCGAATCTCTTCGATGATTCCATTCTTTTCAATTCAGTGATGATTTCATTTGAGTCCATTCAATGATGCAATTCGAGTACATGGA
Organism: Pan troglodytes; assembly: GCF_028858775.2. Classification (NCBI taxonomy): domain Eukaryota; kingdom Metazoa; phylum Chordata; class Mammalia; order Primates; family Hominidae; genus Pan; species Pan troglodytes. The sequence continues at coordinate 54,849,721 of NC_072409.2, read as the reverse complement.
ATGATTCCATTGGGTTCAATTGGATGATGATTACATGGGATTCCATTCGATGATTCCATTCTATTCCATTCATTGATGATTCCATTCGATTCATGTCAATGATGATTGCATTCGATTCCATTCATTGATGATTCCATTCGATTCCATTCGATGATGATTCGATTTGATTCCATTCGATGATGATTCCATTCCATTCCATTTGATGATGATTCCATTTGATTTCATTCAATGATTCTATTCGATTCCATTCAATGATGATTCAATTATATTCCATTCGAGGATTCCTTTCAATTCCATTCGATGATGATTCCATTTGATTCCGTTTGATGCTGATTCCATTCGTTTGCATTCGATGATGATTCCATTCGAGTGCATTCGAAGATTCCATTTGATTCCATTCGATCATGATTCCATTCGGGTCCTTTCAAAGATTATACTCGATTCCATTTGATGATGATTCCATTCGTATCCATTTGGTGATTCCATTCCATTCCATTTGATGATGATTCTATTCGATTCCATTTGATGATGATTCCATTCAATGCCATTCGATGATGATTCCATTTGATTTCATTCGATGACTCCATTTGTTTCCACTCAATAATGATTCCATTCATGTCCGTTCGATGCTTCCATTTGATTCCATTCAATGATGATTCCGTTTGAGTCCATTAGATCATTCTATTCAATTTCATTAGATGATGATTCCATTCGAATCCATTTGATGATTCCATTCCATTCCATTCGATGATGATTTCATTCGAGTCCATTTGACGATTCCATTCTATTCCATTCTATGATGTTTCCATTCGATTCCATTCAATGATTCCATTCGATTCCATTCAATTATTCCACTTGAGTCCATTCAGTTATTCCATTCGAGTCCATTCAATGATCCCATTTGATACCATTTGATGATAATTCCATTCGAGTCCATTCGATGATGATTCCATTCAATTCCATTGAATTATTCCGTTTGATTCCATTTGATGATTCCCTTAGATTCCTTTCAATGATGATTTCATTTGATTCCATTTTATGATGATTCCATTCGGTTCCATTAGATGATGATTCCATTAGGTTCCATTCAATGATGATTCCATTCGATTCCATTCAATGATTCCTTTCAATTCCATTCAATGATGATTCCATTTGATTCCATTCGATGATTCCACTCAATTCCATTCAATGATGATTCCATTCGTGTCCATTCGATGACTCCATTTGATTTCATTCAATGATGATTCCATTCGAGTTCTTTGAATGATTCCATTCAAGCCCATTTGATGATTCCTTTCAATTCCATTCAATGATGATTACTTTCGAGTCCATTCAACGATGATTCCATGCGATTCCATTCGATTATGACTCCTTTCATTTCCATTCGATGATGATTCCATTCGGTTCCATTCGATGATGATTCCATTCGACTCCATTGATGTTGATTCTTTTTGATTCCATTTGATGATGATTCCATTTGATTACATTTGATGATGATTCAATTCGATTCTATACAATGATGATTCCATTCAAGTCCATTTGATGTTTCCATTCGAGTCCATTCAGTGATTCCATTTGATGATTCCATTTGATTCCTTTTGATTATTATTCCATTCGAGTCCATTCGGGGACTCCTTTCGATCCCAATTGAAGATGATTCCATTCAATTACATTCGATGATACCATTCAATACCATTCATTGATGATTCCATTCGAGTGCATTCAATGTTACTATTTGATTCCATTCAATTCCATTCGATTCCATTTGATGATTCCATTCAGTTCCATTCTATGATGACTCCATTCGAGTCCATTTGATGGTTCCATTGGACTCCATTTGATGATGATTCCATTCCAATATTCCATTTGATTCTATTCAATGATGATTTCATTCGATTTCATTCGATGCTGATTCCATTAAATTCCATTCAATGATTCCATTTGATTCCATTTGATGATGATTCCGATCAATTCCATTCGATGAATCCATTTGATTCCATTCGATGATTCCATTTGATTCCATTCGATAATGATTCCATTCGAGTCCATTCAATGTTTCCATTTGAGCCCATTTGATAATTCCATTTCAGTCCAATCGATGATTCCATTCGAGTCCATTCAATCATTCCATTTGAGTCCATTCGATTATGAATCCATTCAGGTACATTCGATGATTCCATTCGAGTCCATTCGATAATTACATTTGAGTCCATTCGATTATGAATCCATTCAGGTACATTCGATGATTCCATTCGAGTCCATTCGATAATTCCATTTGAGTCCATTCGATGATTGCTTTTGATTCCATTCGATTATATTCCATTCGAGTCAATTTGTTGATGCCATTCATTTCTATTTGATGATGATTCCATTCGTGTCCATTCAGTGATTCCATTCGATTTCATTCAATGATGATTCTTTTTGAGTCCATTAGATGATTCCATTCGATTCCATTTGATGATGATTCCATTCGAGTCCATTCAGTGATTCCATTTGATTCTATTTGATGATGATTCCATTCGATTCCATTCAATGATGATTATATTCATGCCATTAGATGATTTCACATGATTCCATTTGATGATGATTCCATTAGATTCCATTCGATGATGATTCCATTCAATTCCATTCATTGGTGATTCCATTCAATTCCATTCATTGATTCCATTCCATTCCATTCGACAATGATTCCATTCGATTCCATTCGATAATCCACTCAATTCCACTTGATGATGATTCTATTCGATTCCATTCGATGATTCCATTTGATTCCATTCGATGATGATTGCCTTCGATTGCATTCAATGTTTCCATTCGATTCCATTCAATGATGATTCTGTTCAATTCCATTTCATAATTCCATTTGATTCTATTTGAGGATTCCATTTGATACCATTCCAAGATGATTCCATTCGAATCCATTTGATGTTTTCATTAGAGTCAATTCAATGATTCCATTCGAGTCCATTTGATGATTCCATTAGATTCCATTTGATGTTGATTCCATTAGGGTCCATTTGATGATTCCATTTGAGACCATTCAATAATTCCATTCACGTCCATTTGATGATTCCATTCGATTCCATTCGATGATTCCATCCCATTCCATTTGATGATGATTCCATTCGTGTTCATTCGATCATTCCATTCGATTCCATTCAATGATTCCATTTGAGTCCATTTGATTATTCCATTCAAGTCCATTCAATTATTCCATTTGAGTCCATTCGATGATTCCATTCAATTCCATTAGATGATAATTGCATTCGAGTCCATTCAGTGATGATTCCTTTCAATTCCATTCAATGATTCCGTTTGATTCCATTCTATGATTCCTTTCGATTCCTTTCGATGATGATTCCATTCAATTCCATTCGATGATGACTGCATTCGTTTCCATTCGATGATGATTCCAGCAGATTCCATTCGATTTCTCCATTGGATTCCATTCATTGATGATTCCATTCTATTCCATTAGATGATGATTCCATTAGATTCCATTCGGTGATGATTCCATTCTATTCCATTCGATGACCATTCCGTTTGATTCCATTCAATGATGATTCCATTCGATTCCATTCGATGATGATTTCATTCATGTCCATTCAATGATTCCATTCAATTTCATTTGATGATGATTCCATTCGAGTCCATTCAATGATTCCATTCAAGTCCATTTGATGATTCCTTTCAATTCCATTCGAAGATGATTCCATTTGAGTCCATTCAATGATTCCTTTTGATTTCATTCAATGATGATTCCATTTGACTCCATTCAATGATTCCATTCTATTCCATTTGATGATGATTCCATTCGAGTCCATTCGATGATTCCATTCGAGTCCATTCTATAATGATTCCATTAGATTTCATTTGAGGATTCTATTCGATGATGATTCAATTCTATTACATTGGATGATTCCATTCTATTCCATTCGATGATGATTCCATTTGATTCCATTTGATGATGATTCCATTTGATTACATTCGATTATTATTCCATTCCATTTCATTCGATGATTCTATTCAAATCCATTTGATGATGATTCAATTATATTCCATTGGATGATTCCTTTTTATTCCATTTGATGATGATTCCATTCAATTCCAAACTATGATTATTCCATTCAATTCCACTCGATGATGATTTCATTCAATTTCATTCAATGATTCTATTTGATTCCATACGATGATGCTATAATTCTATTCCATTGGATGATTCCATTTGATTCCATTCGATGATGGTTCCATTCGATTCCATTCAATGATGATTCCATTCAATTGCATTCAATGAAGATTTCAATCAAGTCCATTCATAGATTCCATTCGATACCATTTGATGATGATTCCATTCGAGTCCATTAGACGATTCCATTCCATTCCATTCGATGATGAATCCATTCGATGCCATTCGATGATTCCATTCGATCCCATTCGATGATGATTCCATTCAAGTCCATTCGATGATTCCATTAGATTCCATTTGACAATGATTCCATTCGAGTTCATTTGATGATTCCATTCAATTCCATTTGACAATGATTCCATTCGAGTCCATTTGAAGATTCCATACGATGATGATTCAACTTGAGTCCATTCAATGATTCCATTCGAGTCCATTCAATTATTCCCTTAGATTCCATTCGTTGATGATGCTATTTGATGCCATTCGATGATTCCATTTGACTCCATTCAATGATGTTTCCATTCGAGTCCATTCAATGATTCCAGTTGAGTCCATTCTATGACACCATTCAATTCAATTCGATGATGATTCCATTTGAGTCAATTCAATGATGCTTCCATTGGAGTCCATTTGATAATTCCATTCGGTTCCATTTGATGATGATTCCATGGGATTCCATTCGATGAATCCATTCGATTCCACTCGTTGATGATTTCATTTGATACCATTTGATGATAATTCCATTCGATTCTCTTAGTTGATGATTTCAATTGATTCCATTCGATGATGATTCCATTCGACTCTATTCGATGGTGATTCCATTCAATTTCATTCGATGGTTCCATTCTATTCCTTTTGATGATGATTCCATTCGATTCCATTCGATGATTCCATTTGATGCCATTTGATGATGATTCCATTTGATTCCATTTGATGATTCCATTCGATTCCATTCGATCATGAGCCATTCAATTCAATTCCACCATGATTCCATTTGATTCAGTTCGATGATATTTCCTTTCAATTCCATTCGATGATGATTCCATTAGATTGCATTCGATGATTATTCCATTCGAGTCCATTCATTCATGATTCCATTTGAGTCCGTTCATTGATGATTACTTGGATTTCATACGATGCTTCTATTTGATTCCATTCAATGATGATTCCATCTCATTCCATTCGAAAAGTCCATTCGATTCCATTCAGTGATGAATCCATTCGATTCCATCGGATGATGATTTCATTTGATTCCATTCAATGATGATTCCATTAGAGTCCATTTGATGATTCCATTCGTGTCCAATCGATGATTCCATTTGATTCCATTTGATGATGATTCCATTAGAGTCCATTCAATGATTCCATTTGATTTCATTTGACACTGATTCCACTCGAGTCCATTTGATGATTCCATTCAATTCCAATTGATGCTGATTCCATTCGAGCCATTTGATGATTCTATTTGAATCCTTTTGATGATTGCTTTCGATTATATTCGATGATGATTTCATTCGAGTCCATTCAATTATTCCATTTGATTCCATTCAATGATGATTCCATTCGGGTGCATCAGATGATTCCATTCGATTACACTCGATGATGATTCCCTTCGAGTCCATTTGATGATTCCATTCGATTCCATTCCGCGGTGATTACTTTTGAGTCTGTTCGATGATTCCACTCTATTCCATATGATGATGACTCCATTCGATTCCATTCGATGATTCAATTCTATTCCATTAGATGATGATTCCATTCGAGTACATTAGATGATTCCATTCAATTCCATTCAATGATGATGCTATTAGTGTCCTTTAGATGATTCCATTTGATTCCATTTGATGATGATTCCTTTCTATTCAATCCAATTATGATTCCATTCATGTCCATTAGATCATTTCATTTGATTTAATTTGATGTTGATTCCATTTTTTTTCCATTCAGTGATGATTCCATTTGGGTCCGTTAGATGATTCCATTTGATTCCATTCGATGATGATTCCATTATATTCCATTCAATGTTGATTCCATTCAAGTCCATTAGATGATTGCATTCGATTCCATTCTCCGATGATTACTTTCGAGTCCATTTGATAATTCCACTCGATTCCATATGATGATGACTCCATTCGATTCCATTCGTTGATTCCATTCTATTCCATTAGATGATGATTCCGTTCGAGTACATTAGATGATTCCATTCAATTCCCTTCAATGATGATGCTATTCGTGTCCATTATACGATTCCATTCGATTCCATTCGATTATGATTCCATTCTATTCAATCCAATGGTGATTCCATTCGGGTCCATTAGATGATTCCATTTGATTCCATTCAATTATGATTCCATTTTATTCCATTCAGTGATGATTCCATTCGTGTCCGTTAGATGATTCCATTTGATTCCATGTGATGATGATTCCATTATATTCCATTCGATGATGATTCCATTGGAGTCCATTTGATGATTCCATTTGATTCAATTCGATGATGATTCCATTCGGGTCCATTCGATGATTCCATTCTACTCCATTCGATGATGATTCAATTCAAGTCCATTCAATGATTATATTTGAGTCCATTCAATATTTGCTTTCGATTCCATTCGATGATGATTCCATTCGATTCCATTCGATGATGATTCCATTCGATACCATTCAATGATTATATTTGAGTCCATTCAATATTTGCTTTCGATTCCATTCGATGATGATTCCATTCGATTCCATTCGATGATGATTCCATTCGATACCATTCTATGATTCCATTCGATTTCATTCAATGTTGATTCCATTCGATTCCATTTGATGGTTCTATTCGATTCCATTCGATGATGATTCCATTTGATTCCATTTGATAATTCCGTTTGATTATATTTTATGATGATTATATTCAATCCCATTCAATGATTCCATTCGATTCCATTCGATGATGATTCCATTCGCGTCCATTTGGTGATTCCTTTTGATTCTATTCAATGATGATTCCATTCGAGTCCATTCAATGTTGATTCCATTCGATTCCATTCAATGAGTCTATACGATTCCATTCAAAGATGATTGCATTCTATTCCTTTCGATGATTCCATTCGAATCCATTCAAAGATGATACCATTTGATTCCATCTGATAATTCCATTCGATGATTCAATTCTATTCCATTAGATGATGATTACATTTGATCCCATTTGATGATTCTATTCGATTCCATTTGATGATGATTACATTCGAGTCCATTCGATGATCCCATTCAATTCCATTCGATGATGATTCCATTCGAGTGCATTGGATGATTTGTATCGATTCCACTCAATGATGATTCCATTCAAGTCCATCCGATTACTCTATTCAATTCCATTCTATAATGATTCTGTTCGAGTCCATTTTATGATTCCATTTGAGTCCTTTCGATGATTCCATTTGATTCCTTTTGATGATTCCATTCGAGTCCAATTGATGATTCCATTCAATTCCATTTGATGATGATTCTGTATGATTCCATTCCATGAGGATTCCATGTGATTCCATTCGATGATGATTCATTTCGATTCCATTCAATTATGATTCATTTCGAGTTCATTCAATGATTCCACACGTTTCCATTCGATGATGATTCCATTTGAGTCCAGTCAATGATTCCATTTGAAACCATTCAATGAGGATTCCATTTGATTCCATTCATTGGTGATTCCATTCAATTCCATTCAATGATTCCATTTCATTCCATTCGACAATGATTCCATTAGATTCCATCCCATGATTCCACTTGATTCCATTTGACGATGATTCCATTCGATTCCCTTCATTGGTGATTCCATTCAATTCCATTCAATGATTCCATTCCATTCCATTCGACAATGATTCCATTAGATTCCATTCGATGATTCCATTTGATTCCATTTGATGATTCCATTCAATTCTACTTGATGATGTTTCCATTTGATTCTGTTCGACAATGGTTGCCTTTGATTCCATTCAATGATTCCTTTCGGTTCCGTTTGATGATGATTCTGTTCGATTCCATTTGATGATTCCATTTGATTCCATTGGATGATTCCATTCGATTCCATTCGATGATTATTCCATTCAAGTGCATTTGGTGATTCCATTCGAGTCCATTCAATGATTGCATTCATGTACATTTGATGATTCCATTCGATTCCATTCGATGATGATTCCATTAGAGTCCATTCGATGATTCCATTCAAGTGCATTTGATAATTGCATTCGAGTCCATTCAATGATTTCATTTGATTCCTTTTGATGATTCCATTCACGTCCGTTTGATCATTATATTCGAGTCCATTCGATGATTCCATTTGAAGATGATCACATTCGATTCCATACAATGATGATTCCATTTGAGTCCATACGATGATTTCATTCGATTCAATTTGATGATGATTCCATTCAAGTCCATTCATTTATTCCATTCTATTCCATTTGATGATGATTCCTTTCAACTCCATTCAATGATTCTATTCAAGTCCATTCAGTAATTGCTTTGGATTCCATTCGATGATGATTACATTTGATTCCATTTGATGATGATTAGATTTGTTACCTTTCTATGATTCCATTCCATTCCATTCAATGTTGATTCAATTCGATTCCGTTTGATTATTCTATTCTTTTCCATTCCAGGATGATTATATTCAATTACATTCAATGATTCTGGTTGAGTATATTTGATGATGATTCCATTTGATTCCATTCGATGATTCCATTTGATTCCATTCGATAGTGATTCCATTCGAGTCCATTCGATGATTCCATTCGTTTCCATTCGATGATGATTCCATTTGAGTCCATTCAATGGTGATTCCATTCGATTCCATTCGATGATTCCATTTCATTCCATTGGATGATGATTGCATTTGATTCCATTCGATGATTCCCTTTGATTCCATTCAAAGTAGATTCCATTCGAGTCCATTCAATCATTCCATTCGCTTCCATTCTCTGATGATTCCATTCAAGTCCATTCGGTGATTCCACTCAATTCCAGTTGATGATGATTCCATTTGATTCCATTCCATGATTCCATTGGATTCCATTTGATGATGATTCCATTCCATTCCGTTCGATGACTCCATTCGATTCCATTAGATGATGATTCCATTTGAGTCCGTTCGATGAATCCGTTCGATTCCATTCAATGATAATTCCATTCGAGTCCATTTGATGATTCCATTTGATTCCATTCGATGATTCCATTCACGTCCGTTTGATAATTACGTCCAATTCCATTTGATGATGATTCCATTCACGTCAATTTGATAATTCCATCTGATTCCATTCAATGATGACTGTATTCAGTGCCATTCGATGATGATTCCAAAGGATTCCATTCGTTGACTCCATTCAATTCCATTCGATGATGATTCCATTCATTTCCATGCGATGATGATTTCATTTGATTCCATTCCATGATGATTCCATTTAATTCCATTCAACGATGATTCCATTTGATTCCATTCAATGATGATTCCGTTTGATGATTCCATTTGATTCCGTTCAATGAATATTCCATTAGTGTCCATTCAATGATTCCATTCAAGTCCATTTGATGATTCCTTTTGATTCAACTCGATGATGATTCCATTCGAGTCCATTCGATGATTCCATTTGAGTGCATTCCATTATTCCATTCTATTCCATTCAATGATGATTCCATTCGAGTCCATTTGATGATTCCACTCGAGTCAATTTGATGATACCATTTGGTTCCATTCGATGATGATTCCATTGGATTCCATTCATTGTTGATTCCATTCCATTCCATTCAATGATGATTCCATTCAATTGCATTCAATGATGATTCCATTCGATTTCATTCAATGATTCTATTCGATTCCATTCAATGATGATTCAATTCTATTGCATTCGAAGTTTCCATTCGATTCCATTCGATGATGATTCCATTCGATTCCATTCGATGATGATTCCATTCGATTGCATTCAATGATGATTCAGTTCGAGTCCATTCGAATATTCTGTACGATTACATTCCATGATGATTCCATTAGAATCCATTCGATGTTTCCATTCGACTCCATTTGATGATGATTCCATTTGATGCTATTCGATGATTCTATTCTATTCCATTCGAAGATGATTCCATTCAACTCCATTCGATGATTCCATTCAATTCCTTTTGATGATGATTCCATTCGATGATATTTGATGATTCCATTCGATTCCATTCAATGATGATTGCATTTGTGTCCATTCAATAATTCCATTTGATTCCATTTGATGAAGATTCCATTCGAGTCCATTTGATGATTCCATTCGATGATGATTCCATTCGAATCCATTAGATGATTCCACCGGATTCCATTCGATGACTCTGTTCGATCCCATTCGATGATTCCCTTTGATTCTGTTCGATGATCTCTCCATTTGATTCAATTCGGTGATTCCATTCGATTGTATTCAATGATGATTCCATTTGACTCCATTCGATGATGATTCCATTCGATTCCATTCGATGATGATTCCATTCGATTGCATTCAATGATGATTCAGTTCGAGTCCATTCGAATATTCTGTACGATTACATTCCATGATGATTCCATTAGAATCCATTCGATGTTTCCATTCGACTCCATTTGATGATGATTCCATTTGATGCTATTCGATGATTCTATTCTATTCCATTCGAAGATGATTCCATTCAACTCCATTCGATGATTCCATTCAATTCCTTTCGATGATGATTCCATTCGATGATATTTGATGATTCCATTCGATTCCATTCAATGATGATTGCATTTGTGTCCATTCAATAATTCCATTTGATTCCATTTGATGAAGATTCCATTCGAGTCCATTTGATGATTCCATTCGATGATGATTCCATTCGAATCCATTAGATGATTCCACCGGATTCCATTCGATGACTCTGTTCGATCCCATTCGATGATTCCCTTTGATTCTGTTCGATGATCTTTCCATTTGATTCAATTCGGTGATTCCATTCGATTGTATTCAATGATGATTCCATTTGACTCCATTCGATGATGATTCCATTCGATTCCATTCAATTATGATTTCTTTCAATTCCATTCGATGATGATTCCATTCGAGTCCATTCGATGATTCCATTCGATTCCATTCAATGATGATTCCACTCAAGTCCATTCGATGATTCTTTTCGAGTCCATTCGATGATTCCATTAGATTCCATTCGATGATGATTCCATTTTATGCTATTTGGTGATTCCATTGGATTCCATTCAACAATGATTCCATTCGTGTCCATTCGATGATTCCATTTGACTCCATTTGATGATGATTCCATTCGAGCCCATTGGGTGATTCCATTCAATTCCATTTGATGATGATTCCCTTCTAATCAATTTGATGATTCCATTTGATTCCATTCGATGATGACTGCATTCGGTTCCATCTGATGATGATTCCAACGGATTTCATTCGATTTCTCCATTTGATTCCATTCGTTGATGATTCCATTCCTTTCCATTTGATGATGATTCCATTATATTCCATTTGATGATTCAATTCGATTCCATTCAATGACGATTCCATTCGATTCCATTCAATGATGATTCCATTCGATTCCATTCGATGATTCCATTTGATTCCATTTGATGATGATTCCATTCGAGTCCATTTGATCATTACATTCGAGACCATTCGGTGATTCCATTGGATTACCTTTGATTATGATCCCATTCAATTCCATTTGATGATAATCCCATTCGATTCCATTTGATGATTCCATTCGATTCCGTTCAGTGATGATTCCATTAGAGTCCATTCGATGATTCCATTCGAGTCCATTCATTGACTCCATCCGATTTCATTTGATGATGATTCTATTCGAGTCCATTCGATGATTCCATTTGATTCCATTTGATGATTCCATTGAAGTCCATTTGATTTTTCCATTTGAGTCCATTTGATGATTCCATTCAATTCCTTTCGATGATAATTGCATTTGAGTCCATTCGATGATGATTCCATTGGATTCCATTCGATGTTTCCATTTGATTCCATTTGATGATTCCCTTTGCTTCCTTTCCATGATGATTCCATTCCATTCCATTCGATGTTTTCATTCGATTCTACTCCATGATGATTCCTTTCGATTCCATTCGCTGATGATTCCATTCAATTCCATTAGATGATGATTCCTTTCAAGTCCATTCAATGTTTCCTTTTGATTCCACTCGAAGTTGATTCCGTTTGAGTCCATTCAATGATTCCATTCATGTGCATTCCATGATTTCATTTGATTCCATTCGATGATGATTCCATTCGAGTCCATTCGATGATTCTGTTTGAGTCCGTTAAATGATTCCATTCGATTCCATTCGATGATAACTCCATTCGAGTCCTTTCAATGATGATTACATTCGATTCCATTCAATGAGTCTGTTGTATTCCATTCTTTGTTTTACTTTGATTCTTTTTGATGATGATTCCATTCTATTTCATTCAATGATCCCATTCGATTCTATTTGATGATGATTCCATTTGATGAAAATTCCATTTGATTCCATTCGATGATGATTCCATTCAATTCTATTCAATGCTGATTTTATTCAATTCCATTCAATGATGATTCCATTCAAGACCATTTGGTGATACCATTCAATTCCATTCAATGATGAATCCATTTGAGTCCATTCGATGATTCCATTCAATTCCATTCAATGAATCCATTTGATTCCACTCGATGATGATTCCATTTGAGACCATTCGATGATTCCTTTCAATTCCATTCAATGATGATTCCATTCGTGTCCATTAGATGATTCCATTCAAGTCCATTCGATGATTCCATCTGATTCCATTTGATGATTATTCCATTCGAGTCCATTTGATGATTACATTCGATTCCATTCCATGATGATTCCATTGAAGCCCAGTCGATGATTGCATTCGAGTCAATTTGAAGATTCCATTTGATTCCTTTTGAATACGATTCCATTCAATTCCATTCAATGATGACTCTGTTTGTTTCCATTTGATGATGAATCCATTGATTCCTTTCAATGATGATTCCATTCATTACATTCGATGATGATTCCATTCGAGTCCGTTAGATCACTCCATTCGATTCCATTCAATGATGATTCCATTCAATGATTACATTCGATTTCATTCGATGATGATTCCATATCTAATCCCTTTGATGATTCCATTCCATTCCATTCAAAGTTGATTCCATTCGAGTCCATTCAATGATTCCATTCTATTCCATTCGATGATGATTCCATTCGAGTCAACTCGATAATTCAATGCAATTTCATTCAATGATTAATACATTCAATTCTCTTCAATGATTCCATTCGATTCCATTTGATGATGAGTCCATTCGAGTCCATTCAATGATAGCATTCAATTCTATTCAATGATGATTCCATTCGATTCCATTTGATAATTCCATTCGATTCCATTCGATGACCATTCCATTCGAGTCCATTCGATGATTCCATTTCATTGCATTCTATGATGATTCCATTTGAGTCCATTTGATGATTCCATTCAAATCCATTTGATGATTGTTTTCAATTATATTCGATGATGATTCCATTTTAGTCCATTCAATGATTCCATTCGATTCCATTCGAAGATGATTCCATTAGTGTCTATTAGATGATTCCATTAGTTTCCATTCAATGATGATTCCATTCAAATCCATTTGATGATTCCATTCGATTCCATTCGATGATGATTCCATTCGGGTCCATTAGATGATTCCATTCGATTCCATTTGATGATGATTCCATTCGAGTCCATTTAATGATTCCATTTCATTCCATTCTCCAATGATTACATTCGAGTCCATTCGATGATTCCACTCAATTCCATACGATTATGATTCCATTTGATTCCATTCGATGATTCCATTCTATTGCATTCGATGATGATTCCATTCGGGTACAATAGATGATTCAATTCGATGATGATTATATTCCTGTCCATTAGATGATTCCATTCAATTCCATTTGATGATGATTCCATTCTATTGAATTCTATGATGATTCCATTCAGATCCATTTGATGATTCCTTTGGATTCCATTCGATGATGATTCCATTCTATTCCATTCAATGATGATTCCATTTGGGTCCATTAGATGATTCCATTTGATTCCATTCGATGATGCTTACCATTCTATTCCATTCAATGATGATTCCATTCATGTAAATTGGATGATTCCATTCTATTCCATTCGATGATGATTCCAATTGGGTCCATTTGATGATTCCATTCTACTCCATACAATGAAGGTTCCATTCAAGTCCATTCAATGTTTCTATTCAGGTACATTCAATGATTGTTTTCAATTCCATTTGCTAATGATTCCGTTCTATTCCATTCTATGATGATTACATTCGATATCATTCTGTGATTCCATTCAATTCCATTCGATGGTGATTCCATTCGATTTCATTCTCTGATTCTATTCAATTCCATTCGATGATGATTCCATTTGATTCCATTCGATGATTCCATTTAATTACATTTGAGGGTGATTCCATTCTATGATTCCATTTGATTCTATTCAATGATGATTCCATTCGAGTCCATTCGATGATTCCTTCTGATTCTATTTGATGAAGATTCCATTTGAGTCCATTCAATGGTGATTAAATTAGATTCCATTCAATGATTCCATTCGATTCCATTCAATGATGATTGCATTCAATTCCATTCGATGATTCCATTTGATACCATTCGATGATGATTCCATTTGAATCCATTTGATGAATCCATTCAATGATTCCATTTGATTCCATTCTATGAAGATTCCATTCGAGTACACTCAATGATTCCATTTAATTCCATTTGGTGATGATTCCATTCGAGTCCATTCGATGATTCCATTCCATTCCATTTGATTATGATTCCATTCGATTCCATTGATTATTCCATTCAATTCCATTTGAAGATTCCATTCGAGTCCATTCGATGATTTTATTCGATTCCATTTGATAATTCCATTTGATTCCATTTGATGTTGATACCATTCGAGTCCATTTGATCATTATTCCATTCGATTCTATTCAATGATTCCATTCAATTCCATTTGATGATGATTCCATTCGAGACCATTTGATGATTCCATTCAATTCATTTGATGATGATTCCATTCAATTCCATTCGATGATTCCATTAGATTCCATTTGATGATGATTCCATTCGATTCCATTTGATGATGATTCCATCTGAATCCATTCGATGATGACTCCTTTCAGTTCCATTCGATGATGATTCCATTCGGTTCCATTAGATGATTATTCCTTTGGATTCCATTCGATGATGATTCCATTCGATTCAATTTGATGATGATTCTTTTCAATTCCATTCAAAGATGATTTCATTTGATTCTATTCGATGATGATTCCATTTGATTCCATTCAATGATTCCATTTGATTCCATTCAATGATGATTCCTTTCGTGTTCATTGATTATTCCATTCCATTCCATTCGATGATTCCATTCAAGTCCATTCGATGATTCTATTCGATTCAATTCAATAATTCCTTTCAATTCCATTTGATGATGATTCCATTCAAGTCCATTCAATGATTATTCCATTCGATTCTATTTGGTGAATACTTTTGATTCCATTTGATAATAATTCCATTCGAGACCATTCGATGGTTCCATTCAGTTCATTCGATGATGAATCCATTCAATTCCATTCGATGATTCCATTAGATTCCATTTGATGATGATTCCATTTGATTTCATTCGATGATGATTGCACACAATTCCATTTGATAATGGCCCCTTTCATTTCCATTTGATGATGATTCCATTCGGTTCCATTCAATGATGATTCCTTTGGATTCCATTAGATAATGATTCCATTCTACTCCATTTGATGTTAATTCATTTAGATTCCATTCGATGATGATTCCATTTGATTCCATTCGATGATGATTCCATTTGATTACATTTGATGATGATTCCATTCAATTCCATTTGATGATTCCATTCGATTCCATATGATGATGATTCCATTCTAGTCCATTCGATTATTCCATTCTAGTCCATTCAGTGATGATTCCATTAGATTCCATTCGAAGATTCCATTTGATTCCTTTTGATGATTATTCCATTCGAGTCCATTCGGTGATTCCTTTCGATGCCAATTGAAGATTATTCCATTTGATTCCATTCGATGGTATCATTCGATACCATTCATTGATGATTCCATTGCAGTGCATTCGATGATACCATTCGGTTCCATTTGATGATGATTCCATTTGATTCCATTCGATGATTCCATTCAATTCCATTCTATGATGATTCCATTCGAGTCCATTTGAAGATTCCATTGGACTCCATTTGATGATGATTCCTTTCTATGATTCCATTCGATTCTATTCTATGATGATTCCATTCGATTTCATTCGATGTTGATTCCATTCAATTCCATTTGATGATTCCATTTGATTCCATTCAATGATTCCATTCGATTATATTCCACAACGATTCCATTTGCTTCCATTGGATGATTCCATTCAATTCTATTCAATGATGATTCCACTCGATTCCATTTGATGATGACTGCATTCAATTCCATTTGATGATTCCATTCGGTGATGATTCCGATCAATTGCATTCGATGATTCTATTCGATTCCATTTAATGATTCCATTTAATTCCATTTGATAATGATTCCATTTGAGTCCATTTGATGATTTCATTCAAGGATATTCGATAATTCCATTTGAGTCCAATCAATGATTCCATTCGAGACCATTCAATCATTCCATTCAATGCTATTAGATGATGATTCCATTCGTGTCCATTTGGTGTTTCCATTCTATTTCATTCAATGATGATTCCATTTGAGCCAATTCAAGGATTCCATTCGAGTCCATTCGATGATTCCATTTGATTTCATTCAATGATGATTCCATTCGATTCCATTCAATGATTCCATTCGAGTCCATTTAATGATTCCTTTGGGTTCAATTCGATGATGATTACATTGGATTCCATTCTGTGATTCCATTCAATTCCATTCGTTCACGATTCAATTCCATTCAATGATGATTCCATTTGATTTCATTCGATGATTCTATTTGATTCCATTTGATGGTGATTCAATTCTATTATATTTGATGATTCCATTTGATTCCATTCGATGATGATTCCATTCGATTCCATTCAATGATGATTCCATTCAATTCCATTCGATGATGATTCCATTCGATTCCATTTGATGTTAATTCCATTCAATTCTATTCGATGATGATTCCCTTCGATTTTGTTCTATGATTCTATTGGATTCCATTTGATGATGATTCAAATCTCTTCCATTGGATGATTCCATTTTATTCCATTTGATGATGACTCCATTCGATTCCATTCGATGATGATTCCATTCAATTCCATTCGATGATTCCATTCGATTCCATTAGATGGTGAGCAATTCAATTCAATTCCATGATGATTCTATTTGATTCAATTAGATGATGTTTCCATTCGATTCCATTCGATGATGATTCCATTGGAATCCATTCGACAATGATTCCTTTCAAGTCCATTCGATGATGATTCCATACGAGTCCATTTGATGATGATTCCATTCGATTTCATTCGATGCTTCTATTCGATTCCATTCGATGATGATTCTGTCTGATTCAATTCTATGATTCAATTCGATTCCATTCGATGTTTCTATTTGATTTCATTCGATGATGATTCCATTCGATTCCATTTGATAATTCCATTTGATTCAATTTGATGATGATTCCATTTGAGTCCATTCGATGATTCCATTCGAGTCCCTTCGTTGATTCCATCCGATTCCATTTTATGATGATTCCATTCGAGTCCATTCAATGATTCCATGTGATTCCATTCTATGATTCCATTCGAGTCCATTTGATTATTCCATTC
Organism: Pan troglodytes; assembly: GCF_028858775.2. NCBI lineage: Eukaryota > Metazoa > Chordata > Mammalia > Primates > Hominidae > Pan > Pan troglodytes. Next base: position 54,831,634 of record NC_072409.2, on the reverse strand, counting down.
GAGCCCACTCAATGATTCCATTTGATTCCATTCAGTGATGTTTCCATTTGATTCCATTCGATGATGATTCTGTCTGATTCAATTCTATGATTCCATTCGATTCCATTCGATGTTTCTATTCGATTTCATTCGATGATGATTCCATTTGATTCCATTCGATAATTCCATTTGATTCCATTTAATGATGATTCCATTCGGGTCCATTCGATGATTCCATTCGAGTCCCTTCATTGATTCCATCTGATTCCATTTTATGATGATTCCATTCGAGTCCATTCAATGATTCCATGTGATTCCATTCTATGATTCCATTCGAGTCCATTTGATTATTCCATTCGAGCCCATTCAATGATTCCATTTGATTCCGTTCAGTGATGTTTCCATTTGACTCCATCTGATGATGATTTCATTTGATTCCATTCGATGATGCTTCCATTCATGTCCATTCAATGATTCAATTCGATTCCATTCGATGCTGATTCCATTCGAATCCATTCGATTATTCCATTCAAATCTCTTCGTTCATTCCATCCGATACCATTTGATGTTGATTGCATTCGAGTCCAGTCAATGATTCCATTCGGTTCCTTTCAATGATTCCATTCGGGTCCATTCAATGTTTCCATTCGAGTCCATTTCATTATTCCATTCGTGTCCATTTGATGATTCCATTTGATTCCATTCGATGATGATTCCATTTGATTCCATTTGATGATTCCATTCGATTCCTTTCAATGATTCCCTTTGTTGATGATTCCATTAGATTCCATTTGATGATAATTCCATTCGACTCCATTCGAAGATGATTACATTTGATTTCATTCGATAGTTCCATTCGATTCCATTAGATGATTAATCCATTCGATTCCATTCAAAGATTCCATTCGATTCCATTCGATTCCATTTGATGATGAGCCATTCGATTCAATTCCATGATGATTCCATTTAATTCAATTCGATGATGTTTCCATTCGATTCCATTTGATGATGATTCCACTCGATTCCATTCGATGATGTTTCCATTTGAGTCCATTCGATGATGATTCCGTTAGATTCTGTTCGATTATGATTCCATTCGATTTCATTCAATGCTTCTATTTGATTCCATTTGATGATGATTCCATCTCATTCCCTTCGATTATTCCATTCAATTCCATTCAGTGATGATTCCATTCTATTCCATCTGATGATTATTACATTTGATTCCTTTCAATGGTGATTCCATTCATGTCCATTCGATGGTTCCATTCGATTTCATTGGACGATGATTCCACTCGAGTCCATTTGATGATTCCATTCATTTCCATTTGATGATGACTCCATTCAAGTCGATTTGATGATTCCATTTGATACCATTCGATGATGATTCCATTCAAGTCCATTCGATGAATCCATTCGATTCCATTTGATGATGAATCCATTTGTGAACATTCAATGATTCCATTTGATTCCATTTGATAATAATTACATTACACTCCATTTGAAGATGATTCCATTCAATTTCATTCGATGATGATTCCATATGAATCCATTCGATGATTATTCCATTCATTTCCATTCATTGATGATTCCATTTGATTCCTTTAGATGATGATTCTCTTCTATTCCATTCTATGATTCTATTCGATTCCATTCGATGATGATTCCATTCGAGTCCATTCGATTGTTGCATTTGATTTCCTTCAATGATGATTCCATTTGATTCCATTAGATTATGATTCCATATGAATCCATTCGATAATTATTACATTCAATTCCTTTTGATGATGATTCCATTCGATTCCATTGGATGATGATTCTCTTTTATTCCATTTGATGATTCCTTTCAATTCCATTCGATGATGATTCTTTCGAGTCCATTCGATGATTGTGTTCCATTCCCTTTGATGATGATTCCATTCGAGTCCATTCAATGATTCCATTCGACTCCATTCAATGATGATTCAATTCGATGATATTCAATGACTACATTCAATTTCATTTGATGATGATTCTATTGAAGTCCATTCGGTGATTGCATTCGAGTCCATTTGATGATTCCATTCAATTCTATTCTATGATGATTCCATTCGATTTCATTCGATCATGAGCCATTCGATTCAATTTCATGATGATTCCATTTGATTCAATTCGATGATGTTTCCATTCATGTCCATTCGATGATGATTCCATTCAATTCCATTCGTTGATGATTCCATTCGATTTCATTTGATGCTTCTCTTCGATTCCATTCGATGATGATTCCATCTGATTCTGTTTGATGATTCCATTCCATTCCATTCAGTGATGATTCCATTCGATTCCATCTGATGATGATTTCATCTGATTTCATTCAATGATGATTCCATTTGATTGCATTTGATTATGATTCAAATTGAGTCCATTCGAAGAGTCCATTCGATTCCATTCAATGATGATTCCATTCATGTCCATTCGATGATTCCATTCCATTCCATTTGATGATGATTCCATTCGAGTCCATTCAATGATTCCATTAGATTCCATTCAATGATGATATCATTCGAGTCCATTTGGTGATTCCATTCGATTCCATTCGATGATGATTCCATTCGAGTCCATTCGATGATTTCATTTGATTGAATTCGATGATGATTCCACTCGAGTCCCTTCAATGATTCCATTCAATTCCATTGGATGATCCCTTTCAATTCCATTCAATGATTCCATTCGATTCTATTCAATGATCATTCCATTTGATTCCATTTGATGATTCCATTCAATTCCATTCGTTGATGATTCCATGTGATAACATTTGATGATGATTCCATTCGATTCCAGTCAATGACGATTCCATTCAATTGCAGTTGATGATGATTCCATTTGAATCCATACGATGATTCCTTTCGATTCCATTCGATGATGATTTCATTTGAATACATTTGATGATTCCATTCGATTCCATTTGATTATTCCATTCGATCCCATTCGATGATTCCCTTTGATTCCATTCGATGATCATTCCATTCAAATCAGTGATACCATTCGATTCCATTGGATGATGATTCCATTCGATTCCATTCCATGATGATTCCATTCAGCTCCATGTGATGATGATTCCATTAGTTTCCATTCGATGATTCCATGTGATTCCATTTGTTGATGATTCCATTTGATTGCATTTGATGATGATTCCATTAGATTCTATTCGATGAGGATTCCATTCAATTTCATTTGATGATTCTATTTGATTCCATTCGATGATGATTCCCTTCTATTCCATTTGATGATTCCATTCGATTCCTTTCTATGATGATTCTATTCGATTCCTTTTGATGATGATTCCATTCGATTCCATTTGATTCCATTCAATGATGATTCCACTCGTATCCATTCTATGATTCCACTCGATTCCATTCAAAGATGATTCCATATGAGTCCGTTAGATGATTCCATTTGATTCCATTGGATGATAATTCTATTCGATGCAGTTCGATGGTTCCATTCGATTTCATTTGATGATGATTCCATCTGATTCCATTCGATGATTCTATTTAATGAGGATTGCATTAGAAGAAATTCGATGGTTCCATAACATTCCATTCAATGATGATTCCATTCGTTTCCATTTGATGATTCCATTCGAGTTCATTCAATGATTCCTGTTGAGTTCATTTGATGACACCATTCGATTCCATTCAATGATGATTCCATTCGAGTCCATTCAATGGTGATTCCATTCTTGTCCATTTGATGATGATTCCATTCAATTCCCTTCGTTCATGTTTCCATTAGATTCCATTCAAGGATGATTCCATTCGACTCCATTCGATGATGATTCCATTCGATTTCATTCGAAGTTTCCATTTGATTCCACTCGATAATGATTCCATTCGATTCCATTTGATGATTCCATTCAATTCCACTCGATGATGATTCCATTTGATTCCATTCGATGATTCCATTCGATGATGAGCCATTCGATTCAATTCCATGATGATTCCGTTGATTCAATTCGATGATGTTTCCATTCGATTCCATTCGATGATGATTCTATTCCATTCCATTCGTCGATGATCCCACTTGAGTCCATTCAATGATGATTCCATTTGAGTCCTTTCAATGATGATTCAATTCGATTTCATTCAATGCTTCAATTCGATTCCATTCGATGATGATTCCATCAGATTCCATTTGATGATTCCATTCGATTCCATTCAGTGATGGTTCCATTCAATTACATTCAATGATGATTCTATTCGAGTCAATTTTATGATTCCATTCGATTCCATTTGATGATGATTCCATTTGAGTCCATTGGATGATTCCATTCTTTTCCATTTGATGATGATTCCATTGGAATCCATTCAATGATTCCATTTGATTCCATTCGTTGATGATTCCAATCAAGTCCATTAAATGATTCCATTCATTTCCATTAGATGATGATTCCTTTGGATTCCATTTGATGACTCCATTTGATTCAATGCGTTGATTATTCCATTAGATTCCATTCGATGATGATTCCAGTCGACTGCATTTGCTGATGATTCCAGTCAATTTCATTCGATGCTCCTATTCAATTTCATTCAATTATGATTCCATCTGATTCCATTCGATGATCCCATTCGATTCCATTCAGTGTTCATTCCATTTGATTCCATTTGATGATGATTTCATTTGATTCCTTTCGATGATGATTCCATTTGACTCCATTCGATGATTCCATTCAAGTCCATTCGATGATTCCATTTGAGTCCATTTGATGATTCCACTGGACTCCGTTTGATCATGATTCCATTCAATGATTCCTTTCAATTCTATTCTATGATGATTCCATTCGATTTCATTCGATGCTGATTCTTTCAATTCCATTCGATGATCCTGTTCGATGATTCCATTTTATTACATTTGATGATGACTCCATTCGAATCCATTTGATGATTCCATTCGATTCCATTAGATGATGATTGCATACAAGTCCATTCAATGGTGATTCCATTCGTTTCCATTTGATGATTCTATTCGATTCCATTTGATGATGATTGCTTTCGATTCCATTTGATGATTCCATTCAATTCCATTCAAAGATGATTCCATTCAATTCCATCTGATAATTCCATTCCATTCCATTTGATGATTCCAGTGGATTCCTTTTGATGATGATTCCATTTGAGTCCATTTGATGATTCCATTCAATTCCATTCGATGATGATTCCATTTGAGTGCATTCGATGATTCCAATCGATTCCATTAGATGATGGTTCCATTCAAGTCCATCCAAAGAATCTATTCAATTCAATTCTATAATGATTCCGTTCGAGTCCATTTTATGTTTTGATTCGATTCATTTTGATGATTCTGTTTGATTCCATTTGATGATGATTCCTTTTGAATCCCTTCATTGATGATTACATTAGGTTCCATTTGATGATGTTTCCATTCGATTCTATACAATGATGATTCCATTAGGTTCCATTTGATGATGTTTCCATTCGATTCTATTCAATGATGATTCCATTCAATTTCATTCGATGGTTCCGTTCGATTCCATTCGATGATGATTCCATTCGATTCCATTGGAAGATTCCATTCGATGATGATTCAATTTGATTCCATTCAATGATTCCTTTTGATTCCATTTGATGATGAGCCATTCGATTCAATTCCATGATGATTCCATTTGATTCGATTCGATGATGTTTCCATTCGATTCCATTCAATGATGATTCCTTTTGATTCCATTAGGTGATGATTTCATTCGACTCCATTTGATGATGATTCCATTCAAGTCTGCTCGATGATGATTCCATTTGATTTCATTCGATACTTCTATTTGATTCCATTTGATGATGATTCCATCTCATTCCCCTCAATGATTCCATTCGATTCCATTCAGTGATGATTCCATTCTATTCCATCTGATGATGATTTCATTTGATTCCATTTGATGATGATTCCACTCGAGTACATTCGATGATTCTATTTGATTCCACTCGATGATGATTCCATATGAGTCCATTCGATGATTCCATTTGAGTCCATTCAATTATTCCTTTCAATTCCATTTGATGATGATTCCATTCAATTCTATTAGATGATTCCATTCCATTCCATTCGATGATGATTCCATTCGAGTCCATTTGATGATTCCATTCGATTCTATTCGATGATGATTTCATTCGTGGCCATTTGATGATTGCATTCGAGTCCATTCAATGATTTCATTCGATTCCACTCGATGATGATTGCTTTCGAGTCCATTTGATGATTCCATTCGAGTCCATTCGGTAATTCCATTTGATTCCATTTAATGATGATTCAGTTTGAGGCCATTCGACATTTCCATTCAAGTCCATTCTGTGATTCCCTGTGATTACATTCGATGAGGACTCAATTCGAGTCCATTCGATGATTCCATTAGGTTCCATTTGATGATGATTCCATTCAATTCCATTCAAAGATTCCTTTCGAGTCCGTTCGATGATTGCATTTGATTCCACTTGATGATGATTCCTTTCAAGTCCATTCGATGATTCCTTTCGAGTGCCTTCAATGATTCCATTCAATTCCATTCGATGATGATTCCATTAGAATCCATTCAGTGATTCCATTCTGTTGCATTCGATGATTCCATTCGGTTTCATTCGATGATGATTCCATTCGAGTCCATTTAGTGATTCCATTCGTTTCCATTCGAGGATGATTCTATTCGAGTCCATTCAATGATTCCATTCGATTCCATTCCATGGTGATTCCACTAGATTCAGTTCAATGATGATTCCATTCTATTCCTTTCGATGATGATTCCATTTGCATCCATTCAATGATTCCTTTAGATTCCATTCGATGGTGATTCCATTCAATTCCATTCGATGATTCCATTTGATGATGATTCCATTTAAGTACATTCGATGATTCCATTCAAGTACATTCGATGATTCCACTGGATTCCATTCAATGATTACTCCATTGGAGTCCATTTGGTGATTCCTTTAGATTTAACTTGCAGATAATTCCTTTCAATTCCATTCCATGATACCATTCGATTCAATTCATTGGTGATTCCATTCGATTCCATTTGATGATTCCATTCGATTCCATTTGATGATGATTCCATTCGATTCCTTTTGATGATTCCATATGATTCAATTGGATGATGTTTCCATTCGTGTCCATTTGATGATTCCATTCTTTTCCATTCGATGATGATTCTATTCGAGTATATTTGATGATTCCATTCAAATCCATTCGATGATGATTCCATTCGAGTCCATTCGATGATTCCATTTGATCCCATTCATTGATGATTACGTTCTATTCCATTCTATGATTCCATTTGATTCCATTCGATGATTCCATTCGAGTACATTTGATGATTCCACTCGATTCCATTCGATGATTATTCCATTATAGTCCATTTTGTGATTCCTTTGGATTCCACATGAAGATGACCCCATTCGTTTCCATTTGATGATACCATTCGATTCCATTCATTGATGATTCCATTTGAGTGAATTCGATGATACCATTAGATTCCATTCAATGATGATTCCATTTGATTCCATTCGATCATTCCATTTGATTTCACTCAGTGATGATTTCATTCGAGTCAATTCAATGATTCCATTGGCCTTGATTTGATGATGATTCCATTCAATGTTTCCATTTGATTCTATTCGATAATGATTCCATTCGATTCCATTCGATGATGATTCCAGTGGATTCCATTCGATGATTCCATTTGAATCCAATGATTCCATTCGATTGTATAAGATGATGATTCCATTCGATTCCATTCAATGATGACTGCATTTGATTCCACTCGATGATTCCATTTGATTCCATGCAATGATGATTTCAATCAATTCCGTTTGATGATTCCATTCAATTCTATTCAATAATGATTCCATTCGAGTCCATTCGATGTTTCCATTCGAACCCATTTGACAATTCCACTTGAGTCCAATTGATGATTCCATTCGTTTCCATTCATGATTCCATTAGAGTCCATTCGATCAGTCCATTAGAGTCCGTTCAATGATGATTCCATTGGAGTCCATTCGATGATTCCATTTGAGTCCATTCGATAATTCCATTAGAATCCATTCGACTATTGCTTTCAATTCCATTCCACGATGATTCCATTCGAGTGAATTCGATGATTCCATTTGATTCCATTCGATGATGATTCCATTTGTGTCCATTCGGTGATTCCACTCAATTTCATTTGATGATGATTCCTTCCTAGTCCATTCGATGATTCCATTTGATTCCATTCGATGATGACTCCATTCGAGTGCATTCAAAGATTCCCTTTGATTCCATTCAATGATGATTCCATACGATTAAATTTGATGACGATTCCATTCGATTCCATTCAATGATGATTCCATTCAATTCCATTCGATGATTCCATTTGACTCCATTCAATGATGATTCCATTCGTGTCCATTTGATGATTCCATTCGATTCCATCCGATGATGATTCCATTCGAGTCCATTCAATGATTCCATTGAAGTCCATTTGATGATTCCTTTCAATTCCATTCGATGTTGATGCCATTCGAGTCCTTTTGATGATTCCATTCAATTCCATTTGATGATGATTCCATTTGAGTCCATTCGATGATTCCATTTGGTTTCATTAGATGATGATTCCATTCGATTGAATTTGATGATTCCATTCTATTCCATTCAATGATGATTCCATTCGAGTCCATTTGATGATTCCATTCGAGTCCATTTAAGGATTCCATTAGGTTCAATTCAATGACGATTACATTGGATTCCATTTGGTTTCTCCATTTGATTCCATTCGTTGATGATTCCATTTGATTCCATTCTATTTCATTCGATGATTCTATTCGATTCCAGTCGATGATGATTCAATTCTATTACACTGGATCATTCTATTCGATTCCATTCGATGATGATTCCATTCAATTCCATTCGATGATGATTCCATTCGATTGCATTCGATGATGATTCCATTCGAGTCCATTCGATGATTCCATTCGATTCCATTTGGTGATGCTTCCACTCGAGTCTATTTGATGATTCCTTTTGATTCCATTCAATTGTTCCCTTAGATTCCATTCATTGATGATTCTATTTGATGCCATTTGATGATTCCATTTGATTTCATCTGATGATGATTCCATTGGATTCCATTCGATGATGATTCCATTCGATGATGATTCCATTCGATTCCATTCGATGATGATTCCATTAGATGATGATTCCACTCGATTTCATTTGATAATTCTATTTGATTCCATTCTATGATGATTCAATTCTACTCCATTGGATGATTCCATTCCATTCCATTTGATGATTATTCCATTCGATTCCATTCGATGATCATTCCATTCGACTGCATTTGATGATGATTTCAATTGAGTCCATTCAAAGATTCCATTCGATTCCATTTGATGATGATTCCTTTAGAGTCCATTCGATGATTCCATTCCATTCCATTCGATGATGATTCCTTTCAATTCCATTCAATGATTCCTTTCGATCCCATCTGATGATGATTCCATTCGAGTCCATTCGATGATTCCATTAGATTGCATTTCATGATGATTCCTTTTGAGTCCATTTGATGATTCCATTCAATTCCATTCGAAGATGATTCCATTCATGTCCATTCGATGATTCCATTCGATTCCATTCGATGAGAATTCCACTTGAGTCCATTCGATGATTCCATTCGGTTCCATTCGATTGTTCCCTTAGATTCCATTCACTGATGATTCAATTCGATGCCAATCGATGGTTCCTTCTGATTCCATAGCATGATGTTTCCATTCGAGTCCATTCGATGATACCATTCAATTCCATTCAATGATGATTTCATTCGTGTCCATTCGATGTTTCCATTCGATTCCATTTGATGATGATTCCTTTCGATGATTCCATTCGATTCCATTTGATGATGATTCCATTTGAATCCTTTCGATGATTCCATTCGGTTCCATTCAATGATTCCATTCCATCCCATTCAACGATTCCCTTTGATTCCATTCGATGATCATTCCATTCAATTCAGTGATCCCTTTGGATTCCATTCGAAGATGATTCCATTTGATTCCACTCCATGATGATTCCATTCGTTTCCACGTGATAATGATTCCATTAGATTCCATGCGAGGATTCCATGCAATTCCCCTTGTTGAGGATTCCATTTGATTCCATTCAATGATGATTCCATTCATTTCCATTTGATGATTATTCCATTCAATTTCATTGGATGATTCTATTTAATTGCATTCGATGATGATTCCCTTCTATTCCATTCGATGATTCCATTCAATTCCATTATATGATGATTCTATTTGATTTCATTTGATGATGATTCCATTCGATGTTTGCATTCGATGATGATTCCAGTTGATGCCATCTGATGATTCCATTCAATTCCATTCAATGATGATTCCATTCAAGTCCATTCAATGATTGCATTCGTTTCCATTCGATGATGATTGCATTCGTGTCCATTCGATGATTCCATTCGATTTCATTCATGTCCATTTGATGATTCCATTCAATTTCATTCAATGATGACTCCATTCGATTCCATTCAATGATGATTCCTTTTGATTCCATTAGGTGATGATTTCATTCGACTCCATTTGATGATGATTCCATTCAAGTCTGCTCGATGATGATTCCATTTGATTTCATTCGATACTTCTATTTGATTCCATTTGATGATGATTCCATCTCATTCCCCTCAATGATTCCATTCGATTCCATTCAGTGATGATTCCATTCTATTCCATCTGATGATGATTTCATTTGATTCCATTTGATGATGATTCCACTCGAGTACATTCGATGATTCTATTTGATTCCACTCGATGATGATTCCATATGTGTCCATTCGATGATTCCATTTGAGTCCATTCAATTATTCCTTTCAATTCCATTTGATGATGATTCCATTCAATTCTATTAGATGATTCCATTCCATTCCATTCGATGATGATTCCATTCGAGTCCATTTGATGATTCCATTCGATTCTATTCGATGATGATTTCATTCGTGGCCATTCGATGATTGCATTCGAGTCCATTCAATGATTTCATTTGATTCCACTCGATGATGATTGCTTTCGAGTCCATTTGATGATTCCATTCGAGTCCATTCGGTAATTCCATTTGATTCCATTTAATGATGATTCAGTTTGAGGCCATTCGACATTTCCATTCAAGTCCATTCTGTGATTCCCTGTGATTACATTCGATGAGGACTCAATTCGAGTCCATTTGATGATTCCATTAGGTTCCATTTGATGATGATTCCACTCAATTCCATTCAAAGATTCCTTTCGAGTCCGTTCGATGATTGCATTTGATTCCACTTGATGATGATTCCTTTCAAGTCCATTCGATGATTCCTTTCGAGTGCCTTCAATGATTCCATTCAATTCCATTCGATGATGATTCCATTAGAATCCATTCAGTGATTCCATTCTGTTGCATTCGATGATTCCATTCGGTTTCATTTGATGATGATTCCATTCGAGTCCATTTAATGATTCCATTTGTTTCCATTCGAGGATGATTCTATTTGAGTCCACTCGATGATTCCATTTGATTCCATTCCATGGTGGTTCCACTAGATTCAGTTCAATGATGATTCCATTCTATTCCTTTCGATGATGATTCCATTTGCGTCCATTCAATGATTCCTTTAGATTCCATTCGATGGTGATTCCATTCAATTCCATTCGATGATTCCATTTGATGATGATTCCATTTAAGTACATTCGATGATTCCATTCAAGTACATTCGATGATTCCACTGGATTCCATTCAATGATTACTCCATTGGAGTCCATTTGGTGATTCCTTTAGATTTAACTTGCAGATAATTCCTTTCAATTCCATTCCATGATACCATTCGATTCAATTCATTGGTGATTCCATTCGATTCCATTTGATGATTCCATTCGATTCCATTTGATGATGATTCCATTCGATTCCTTTTGATGATTCCATATGATTCAATTGGATGATGTTTCCATTCGTGTCCTTTTGATGATTCCATTCTTTTCCATTCGATGATGATTCTATTCGAGTATATTTGATGATTCCATTCAAATCCATTCGATGATGATTCCATTCGAGTCCATTCGATGATTCCATTTGATCCCATTCATTGATGATTACGTTCTATTCCATTCTATGATTCCATTTGATTCCATTCGATGATTCCATTCGAGTACATTTGATGATTCCACTCGATTCCATTCGATGATTATTCCATTATGGTCCATTTTGTGATTCCTTTGGATTCCACATGAAGATGACCCCCATTCGTTTCCATTTGATGATACCATTCGATTCCATTCATTGATGATTCCATTTGAGTGAATTCGATGATACCATTAGATTCCATTCAATGATGATTCCATTTGATTCCATTCGATCATTCCATTTGATTTCACTCAGTGATGATTTCATTCGAGTCAATTCAATGATTCCATTGGTCTTGACTTGATGATGATTCCATTCAATGTTTCCATTTGATTCTATTCGATAATGATTCCATTCGATTCCATTCGATGATGATTCCAGTGGATTCCATTCGATGATTCCATTTGAATCCATTCAATGATTCCATTCGATTGTATTAGATGATGATTCCATTCAATTCCATTCAATGATGACTGCATTTGATTCCACTCGATGATTCCATTTGATTCCATGCAATGATGATTTCAATCAATTCCGTTTGATGATTCCATTCAATTCTATTCAATAATGATTCCATTCGAGTCCATTCGATGTTTCCATTCGAACCCATTTGACAATTCCACTTGAGTCCAATTGATGATTCCATTCGTTTCCATTCATGATTCCATTAGAGTCCATTCGATCAGTCCATTAGAGTCCGTTCAATGATGATTCCATTGGAGTCCATTCGATGATTCCATTTGAGTCCATTCGATAATTCCATTAGAATCCATTCGACTATTGCTTTCAATTCCATTCCACGATGATTCCATTCGAGTGAATTCGATGATTCCATTTGATTCCATTTGATGATGATTCCATTTGTGTCCATTCGGTGATTCCACTCAATTTCATTTGATGATGATTCCTTCCTAGTCCATTCGATGATTCCATTCGATTCCATTCGATGATGACTCCATTCGAGTGCATTCAAAGATTCCCTTTGATTCCATTCAATGATGATTCCATACGATTAAATTTGATGACGATTCCATTCGATTCCATTCAATGATGATTCCATTCAATTCCATTCGATGATTCCATTTGACTCCATTCAATGATGATTCCATTCGTGTCCATTTGATGATTCCATTCGATTCCATCCGATGATGATTCCATTCGAGTCCATTCAATGATTCCATTGAAGTCCATTTGATGATTCCTTTCAATTCCATTCGATGTTGATGCCATTCGAGTCCTTTTGATGATTCCATTCAATTCCATTTGATGATGATTCCATTTGAGTCCATTCGATGATTCCATTTGGTTTCATTCGATGATGATTCCATTCGATTGAATTCGATGATTCCATTCTATTCCATTCAATGATGATTCCATTCGAGTCCATTTGATGATTCCATTCGAGTCCATTTAATGATTCCATTAGGTTCAATTCAATGACGATTACATTGGATTCCATTTGGTTTCTCCATTCGATTCCATTCGTTGATGATTCCATTTGATTCCATTCTATTTCATTCAATGATTCTATTCGATTCCATTCGATGATGATTCAATTCTATTACACTGGATCATTCTATTCGATTCCATTCGATGATGATTCCATTCAATTCCATTCGATGATGATTCCATTCAATTGCATTCGATGATGATTCCATTCGAGTCCATTCGATGATTCCATTCGATTCCATTTGGTGATGCTTCCACTCGAGTCTATTTGATGATTCCTTTTGATTCCATTCAATTGTTCCCTTAGATTCCATTCATTGATGATTCTATTTGATGCCATTTGATGATTCCATTTGATTTCATCTGATGATGATTCCATTGGATTCCATTCGATGATGATTCCATTCGATGATGATTCCATTCAATTCCATTCGATGATGATTCCATTAGATGATGATTCCACTCGATTTCATTTGATAATTCTATTTGATTCCATTCTATGATGATTCAATTCTACTCCATTGGATGATTCCATTCCATTCCATTTGATGATTATTCCATTCGATTCCATTCGATGATCATTCCATTCGACTGCATTTGATGATGATTTCAATTGAGTCCATTCAAAGATTCCATTTGATTCCATTTGATGATGATTCCTTTAGAGTCCATTCGATGATTCCATTCCATTCCATTTGATGATGATTCCTTTCAATTCCATTCAATGATTCCCTTCGATGCCATCTGATGATGATTCCATTCGAGTCCATTCGATGATTCCATTAGATTGCATTTCATGATGATTCCTTTTGAGTCCATTTGATGATTCCATTCAATTCCATTCGAAGATGATTCCATTCATGTCCATTCGATGATTCCATTCGATGAGAATTCCACTTGAGTCCATTTGATGATTCCATTCGGTTCCATTCGATTGTTCCCTTAGATTCCATTCACTGATGATTCAATTCGATGCCAATCGATGGTTCCTTCTGATTCCATAGCATGATGTTTCCATTCGAGTCCATTCGATGATACCATTCAATTCCATTCAATGATGATTTCATTCGTGTCCATTCGATGTTTCCATTCGATTCCATTTGATGATGATTCCTTTTGATGATTCCATTCGATTCCATTTGATGATGATTCCATTTGAATCCTTTCGATGATTCCATTCGGTTCCATTCAATGATTCCATTCCATCCCATTCAACGATTCCCTTTGATTCCATTCGATGATCATTCCATTCAATTCAGTGATCCCTTTGGATTCCATTCGAAGATGATTCCATTTGATTCCACTCCATGATGATTCCATTCGTTTCCACGTGATAATGATTCCATTAGATTCCATGCGAGGATTCCATGCGATTCCCCTTGTTGAGGATTCCATTTGATTCCATTCAATGATGATTCCATTCATTTCCATTTGATGATTATTCCATTCAATTTCATTGGATGATTCTATTTAATTGCATTCGATGATGATTCCCTTCTATTCCATTCGATGATTCCATTCAATTCCATTATATGATGATTCTATTTGATTTCATTTGATGATGATTCCATTCGATGTTTGCATTCGATGATGATTCCAGTTGATGCCATCTGATGATTCCATTCAATTCCATTCAATGATGATTCCATTCAAGTCCATTCAATGATTGCATTCGTTTCCATTCGATGATGATTGCATTCGTGTCCATTCGATGATTCCATTCGATTTCATTCATGTCCATTTGATGATTCCATTCAATTTCATTCAATGATGACTCCATTTGATTCCATTCAATGATGATTCCATACGATTCCATTAGATCACTCCATTTGATTCCATTGGGTGATGATTCCATTCGATGCCATTCCATGATTCCTTCGATTTCATTTGATGATGATTCCATTCGATTCCATTTGATGATTCCATTCTATGATGATTCCAGTTGATGCCATCCGATGATTCCATTCCATTCCATTTGATGATGATTCCATTCGAGTCCATTCAATGATTGCATTCGATTCCATTCGATGATGAGTGCATTCGTGTCCATTCGATGATTCCATTGGATTTCATTTGATGATGATTCCATTTGATTCCATTTGATGATTCCATTCGATTCCATTCAATGATTTCTTTCGGGTCCATTCGATGATTCCATTCAATTCCATTTGATGATGATTCCATTCAATGCCATTCGATGATTCCATTCAGTTCCATTTGATGATTTCTATGGGTTCCATTTGATAATTCCATTTGATACCATTCATTGATGATTCCATTCAATTCCATTCGATGATGGTTCCATTCAATTCCATTCATTGATGATTCCATTAGATTCCAAACAATGATGATTCCATTCGACCCCACTCGATGATGATTCCATTCAATTTCATTTGATGATTATACTCGTTTCCATTTGATGATGATTCCATTCTATTCCATTCGATGATTCCATTTGATGCCATTCGATGATTACATTCAATTCCATTCGATGATGACTCCATTCTATTTCATTTGGTGATTCCATTCAATTCCATTTGACGATGATACAATTTGATTCCATTCAATGATGATTCCATTCGTGTACATTCTATGATTCCATTCGATTCCATTCGACAATGATACAATTCGATTCCATTCAATGATGATTCCATTCATGTACATTCGATGATTCCATGTGATTTCATTCGATGATGATTCCATTCAAGTACACTAGATAATTACATTTGATTCCTTTTGATGATGATTCCATTCGATGCTATTCAATGATTCCATTCGATTCCATTCATTGATGATTCCATTCGATTCTATTCGATGATTCCTTTCAATTCCATTTGATGATGATTCCATTCGATTCCATTCAGTGTTTACATTTGATTTCATTCGATGATGATTCCATTCGAGTCCATTCAATGATTCCATAAGATTCCATTCGATGATTATTCCATTCAATTCCATTCAATTCCATTCAATGATTCCATTCGAGTCCATTTGATGATTCCATTTGAGTACATTTGTTGACAGCAGTCGATTCCATTCGATGGTGATTCCATTTGAGTCCATGCGATGACGATTCCATTTGAGTTCATTCTATGATTCCATTCGATGTCACTTGATGATGATTCCATTGTATTCCATTCGATGTTCCCATTCGATTCCATTCGTTGATAATTCCATTAGATTCCATTCGATGATGATTCCATTTGACTCCATTCAATGATGATTCCATTCGATTTCATTCGATGATTCCATTCGATACAATTCGATGATGATTCCGATCGATTCCATTCAGCGATGCCATTCAATTCCATTTGAAAATTCCATTCAATTCCATTCGATAATGATTTCATTCGAGTCCATTCAATGATTCCATTCAAGCCCATTCGATAATTCCATTTGAGTCCAATTGGTGATTCCATTCGTTTCCATTCAATGATTCCATTGGAGTCCATTCAATCATTCCATCTGAGTCAATTCATTGATGATTCCATTCGATTTCATTAGATGATGATTATATTAGATAAAATTCGATGATGATTCCATTTGATTCCATTTGAAGACGATTACATTAGATTGCAATCAATGATGATTCCATTCGATTCCATTTGATGATTACATTAGATTCCATTCGATGATAATTCCATTCAAGTCCATTCAATGATGGCGTTCAATTCCATTCAATGATGACTGCATTCGGTTCCATTCAATGATGATTCCAGTGGATTCCTTTCGATGACTGCATTCGATTCCATTCATTTATGATTCCATTAGATGCCATTAGTTGATGATGCCACTAGATTACTTTTGATGATGATTCCATTCAATTCAATTCGATGATGATTCCATTTGATTCCATTCGTTGATGATTCCATTTTCTCCATTCGATCATGATTCCATTCACTTGCATTCAATGACTCCATGCGACTCCATTCAATAATGATTCATTTGTGTCCATTACATGATTCCATTTGATTCTATTCGATGATGATTCCATTCGATGCAATTCAATGGTTCCTTTTGATTCCATTCAATGATGATTCTATTCGATTCCATTCAATGATTCCATTTGAAACCATTCAATGATGATTCCATTGGAGTCCATTCGATGATTCCATTCTATTCCATTTGATGATGATTCCATTTGAGTCCATTCGATGATGATTCCATTCGATTCCATTTGATGATTCCATTTGATTACATTTGATGACGATTCCATTTGATTCCATTTGATTGCATTGGATGATGATTCCATTCGAGCCCATTCAATGATTCCTTTCGATTCTATTCGATGATGATTCCATTTGAGTCCATTTAATGGTGATTCCATTAGATTTAATTTGATGATTACAGTTCGTTCCTTTAGATGATGATTTCACTCTGTTTCATTCGATGATGATTTCATCCAATTCCATTCAATGATGATTCCATTTCATTCCATTCGATGATTATTCCATTCAATTCCATTCGATGATGACTCTGTTCAGTTACATTTGATGATGAATCCATTCGATTCTTTCAATGATGATTCCATTTGATTCCATTTGATGATGATTCCATTCAATTCCATTCGGTGATGATTCAATTTGATTTCTTTCGATGATTCTATTTGATTCCATTCAATGATGATTCCATTCTCTTCCATTCGATTATTCCATTTGATTCCATTCGATAATGATTCTATTCAATTCCTTTTGATGATGATTACTTTTGATTCCTTTCGGTGATGATTCCATTTGTGTCCATTCGAAGTTTCCATTCGATTCCATTTGATGATGATTCCATTCGAGGGCGTTAGATGATTCCATTTGTTTCCATTCGATGATTCCATTTGGAGCCATTCGATTATTACATTTGATTTCATTCTATGATGATTCCATTGATTTCATTTGATGTTTCGTTTCCATCCCATTCGATGATGATTCCATTGATTTCATTTGATGATTCGTTTCCAACCCATTCGATGATGATTCCATTCGAGTTCATTTGATTCCATTCAATTCCATTAGATGATGACTCCATTCAAAGATTCAATGCAATTTCATTCGATTAAGTTTACATTCAATTCTATTCGATGATTCCATTTGATTCCATTTGATGATGATTCCATTCGAGTCCATTCGATGAGTCCATTCAATTTCATTCTTGTCCATTAGGTGATTCCATTCAATTTCATTCAATGATGATTCCATTCGATTGCATTCTATGATTCCATTGATTCCATTCGAAGATGATTCCTTTCGAGTCCATTCGATGCTTCCATTCGAGTCCATTTGATGATTCCATTCGAGTCCAATTTTTCATTCCATTCAATTCCATTCGATGATGATTCAGTATGATTCCATTCGATGATGTTTCCTTGTGATTCCATTCAATGATGATTCCATTCGAGTCCATTCAATGATTCCATTCAATTCCATTCGATGATGATTCCATTCGATTCCATTCATTGGTGATTCCATTAATTTCCATTCATTGATTCCATTCCATTCCATTCAACAATGATTCCACTCAATTCCACTCGATGATTCCACTCAATTAAACTTGACGATGATTTCATTTGATTCTATTCAATGATTACATTTGATTCTATTTGATGATGATTCCATTCAATTCCATTCAATGATGATTGCGTTTGATTCCATTCTATGATTCCATTCGATTCCATTTGATGATGTTTCTTTTCTATTCCATTTGATGATTCCATTGGATTCCATTTGAGGATTCCACTCAATTCCATTCGATGATGATACCATTCTAGTCCATTCAATGATTCCATTCGAGTCTATTTGATGATTCCATTCGATTCCATTCAATGATGTTTCCATTAGCGTCCATTGGATGATTCCATTCACTTCCCTTCGATTCCATTTGATGATTATTCCATTAGAGTCCATTCGATGATTCCATTCAATTCCATTCAATTCCTTTTGATGATGGTTCCATTAGATTCCATTCGATGATTCCATTCAATTCCATTTGATGATGTTTCCATTCAAGTCAAGTATGTGATTCCATTAGAGTCTATTTGATGGTTCCATTTGATTCCATTCAATTCCATTCCATGATGATTCCATTAGAGTTCATTCGATGATTCCATTCTATTCCATTCGATGATGTTTCCATGTGAGTCCATTCGATGATTTCATTCGAGTGCTTTCAATGATTCCATCCAATTCCATTCAGTGATGATTCCATTCGATTCCCTTCGTTGATTCCATTCAATTCCATTATATGACGACTGAATTTGGTTCCATTTGATGATGATTCCAACGGATTCCATTTGATTTCTCCATTCGATTCCATTCCTTGTTGATACCATTCGAGTCCATTAGATGATGACTCCATTAGATTCCATTCGATGATGATTTCATTAGATTATATTCAATGATGATTCCATTCGATTCTATTCAATGATAATTCTGTTCAATTCCATTCGATGATTCCATTCGATTCCATTGATGTTGATTCCATTTGATTCCTGTCAATAATGATTCCATTTGATTCCTTTTGCTGATGATTCCATTTGATTCCATTCGATGATAATTCCATTCAATTCCATTCGATGGTGATTCCATTCGACTCCATTTGGTGATGATTCCATTCGATTCCTTTTGATAATGATTCCATTCAATTCCATTCGATGATGATTCCGTACGATTTCATTCAATGTTTCTATTTGATTCCGTTCGATGATGATTCAACTCTATTCCATTCGAGGATTCCATTCCATTCCTTTCGATGATGATTCCATTCGATCCCATTCGATGATGATTCCATACGAGTCCATTCAAAGATTCCATTCGATTCCATTCAATGATGATTCCATTCGAGTACATTCAATGAATCCATTCCATTCCATTTGATGATGATTCTATTTGATTCCATTTGATGATGATTCCATTCATTTCCATTTGATGATGATTGCATTTTATTTCATTCAATGATTCTATTTGTTTTCATTCAAAGATGATTCTATTCTATTCCATTCGATGATGATTGTATTCAATTCCATTTGATGATGATTCCATTTGATTCCATTCGATAATGATTTCATTCACTTCCAATCAATGTTTCCATTCAATTCCATTCGAGGATGATTCCATTCAAGTCCGTTAGATCATTCCATTCAATTTCATTCTATGATGATTCTGTTCGATGTTTCCATTCGATTTCATTCAATGATTATTGCATTCTAATCCATTTGATGATTCCATTCCATTCCATTCGATGATGATTCCAATCGAGTCTATTCGATGATTCCATTAGATTCCATTCGATGATGATTCCAATCGAGTCTATTCGATGATTCCATTAGATTCCATTCGATGATGATTCCATTCGAGTCCATTCGATAATTCAATAGGATTTCATTTGATGATGACTACAATTGATTCCATTCGATGATTCCATTCTATTCCATTTAATGATGATTCCATTCGAGTCCATTCGATGATTCCATTCAATTCTATTCGATGATGATTCCATTCGGGTCATTTGATGGTTCCATTCGATTTCATTCTATGATGATTCCACTTGATTCTATTCAATGATTCCATTCTATTCCATTCGATGACGATTCCATTCGAGTCCATTCTATGATTCCATTTGATTTCATTCAATGATTATTCCGTTTGAGTTCATTTGATGATTTCATTCAAATACATTTGATGATTGTTTTCGATTATATATGATGATGATTCCATTGGAGTCCATTCGATGATTCCTTTCGATTCCATTCTATGATGATTCCATTCGTGTCCATTAGATGATTACATTCAATTCCATTTGATGATTATTCCATTCGATTCCATTTGATGATTCCATTTGATTCCATTTTCCAATGGTTATATATGAGTCCATTCAATGATTCAACTCGATTGCATACGATGATGATTCCATTTGATTCCATTCGATGATTCCATTCTATTCCAATCAATGATGATTCCATTCGGGTACAATAGATGATTCCATTTGATTCCATTAGATGATGATTCTATTTTTCTCCATTAGATTATTCCATTTAATTCCATTCTATGATGATTGCATTCTATTCCATTCAATGATGATTCTATTTTTCTCCATTAGATTATTCCATTTAATTCCATTCTATGATGATTGCATTCTATTCCATTCAATGATGATTACATTCGGATCCATTTGATGATTCCATTGGATTCCGTTAGATGATGATTCCATTCTATTCCATTCAATGATGATTCCATTCCTGTCCATGAGATTATTCCATTTGATTCCATTCGATGATGATTCCATTCTACTCCATTCGATGATGATTCCATTCACGTCCATTAGATGATTATTCCTTTTGATTCCATTTGATGATGATTCCATTCAATGATGATTCCTTTTGATTCCATTTGATGATGATTCCATTGGATTTCATTCGATGATTCTTTTCTATTCCATTCGATGATAATTCCATTCCATTCCATTTGATGATGATTCTTTTCGATTCCATTTGATGATGATTCCATTCGATGATGATTCCATGCAATTCCATTTGAGCATGTCTCCTTTTGGTTCCATTTGATGATTATTCCATTCAATTCTATTTGATGATGATTCCTTTGGATTCCATTCGATGATGATTCCGTTCGATTCCATTTGATGATGATTCTTTTTGATTCCATTCGATGATGATTCCATTCGATTCCATTTGATGAGTATTCCATTCGATTCCATCCGATGATTCCATTTGATTCAATTCAATGATGATTCCATTCGTGTTCCTTGATTATTCCATTCCATTGCATTCGATGAGTACATTCGAGTCCATTTGATGATTCTATTCAAATCCATTCGATAATTCCATTCGATTCCATTTGATGATGATTCCATTTGAGACCATTCGATGATTCCATTCAATTCATTTGATGATGGTTCCATTCAATTCCATTCAATGATGATTCCAAGTGATTCCATTCGATGATGACTCCTTTCGTGTCCATTCGATGATGATTCCATTCAGTTCCATTCGATGATGATTCCTGTGGATTCCATTTGATGACGATTCCTTTCAACTCCATTTGATGTTGATTCTTTTTGATTCCATTCAATGATGATTCCATTTGATTCTATTTGATGATGATTACATTTGATTCCATTCGATGATTCCATTCGATTCCATTCGATTCCATTCGATGATGATTACATTTGATTCCATTCGATGATTCCATTTGATTTGTATCAATGATTATTCCATTAGAATCCATTCAGTGATACATTTCCATTCGAATTGAAGATGATTCCATTCGATTACATTCAATGATACCATTCAATACCATTCTTTGATGATTCCATTCGAGTGCATTCGATGATACCATTGGATTCCATTCGATGATGATTCCATTCGTGCCCATTCGATGATTCCACTTGATCCCATTCGATCATGATTTCATATGAGTCCGTTAGATGATTCCATTTTATTCCATTGGATGATGATTCCATTCAATGCCATTCGATGATGCCATTCGATTTCATTTGATGATGATTCCATTCGATTCCATCGATGATTCCATTCGATGATGATTCCATTTGATGCTATTCGCTGATTCCATTCGATTCCATTCGAGGATTCCATTCTATTCCATTCGATGATGATTCCATTCAAGTCCATTCAATGATTGCATTTGATCCCATTCGATGATGATTGCATTCGAGTCCATTCGATGTTTCCATTCAATTTCATTCGATGATGATTCCATTCGAATCCATTCGATGATTCCATTCGATTCCATTGGATGATTCCATTCGATAATCCCATTTGATTCCATTTGATGATGATTCCATTCAATTCCATTCGATGATTCCATTTGATTCCATTCAATGATGATTCCATTAGGGTCCATTCGATGATTCCATTCGATTCAATTCGATGGTGATTCCATTAGAGTCAATTCGATGATTCCATTCGGTTCCATTTGATGATGATTCCATTGGATTGAATTCTAGGTTTCCATTTGATTCCATTCATTGACTATTCCTTCTGATTCCATTCGATGATGGTTTCATTCGATTCCATTTGATGATGTTTCCATTTGATTCCGCTCAACGATGATTGCATTTGATTCCATTTGATGATGGTTTCATTCAATTCCGTTCTATGATGTTTCCATTTGATTCCGTTTGATGATGATTGCATTTGAGTCCATTCGATGATTGCGTTCGAGTCCATTCTATGATTCCTTTTGATTCCATTGAAAGTTGATTCCATTGAAAGTTGATTCCATTCGAGTCCTTTCAATAATTCCATTCAATTCCATTCTCCGATGATTCCATTCGAGTCCACTCGATGATTTCATTCAATTCCAGGTGAAGATGCTTCCATTTGTTTCCATTCCATGATGATTGCTTTCAATTCCATTTGATGATTCCCTTCTATTCCATTCAAAGTTGATTGCATTCGAGTTCACTCGATAATTCCATTTGATTCCTTTCTCCGATGATTCCATTCAAGTCCATTTGATGATTCCATTCAATTCCACTCGATGATGATTCCATTCAATTCCATTTGATGGTGATTCCATTCGATTCCATTCGGTGATGATTTAATTGGATTCCATTCGATGATGATTCCATTCTATTCCATTCGATCATGATTCCATACGATTTCATTCGATGATTCTATTCCATTCCATTCAATGATGATTCAATTCTATTCCATTCGAGGATTCCATTCCATTCCATTTGACGATGATTCCATTCGATTCCATTCGATGATGATTCCATTCGAATCCATTCGATGATGATTCCATACGAGTCCGTTGAATGATTCCATTTGATTCCATTCAATGATGATTGCATTCGAGTCCATTCGATGATGATTCCATTCCATTCCATTTGATGATGATTCTTTTCGATTCCATTTGATGATGATTCCATTCGTTTCCATTTGATGATGATTACATTTGATTTCATTCGATGATTCTATTTTTTTGCTTTCAAAGATGATTCTATTCTATTCTGTTCAATGATTCCATTCGATTCCATTCGATGATGATTCAATTTGATTTCATTTGATGATGATTCCATTCGATTCCATTCGATAATGATTCCATTCACTTTCATTCGATGTTTCCATTCAATTCCTTTTGACGTTGATTCCATTCGACTCTGTTAGATCATTCCATTCGATTCCATTCGATGATTATTCCATTCAATGATTCCATTCGCTTTCATTTGATGATTATTCCATTCGAATCCATTTGATGATTCCATTCCATTCCTTTCGCTGATGATTCCAATCGAGTCTATTCGATGATTCCATTTGATTCCATTCGATGATGATTCCATTCGAGGAGATTTGATAATTCAATACGATTTCATTTGAAGATGATTACATTCAATTCTATTAGATGATTTCATTTGATTCCATTTGATGATAATTCCATTCGAGTCCGTTCGATGATTCCATTCAATTCTATTTGATGATGATTCCATTTGAGTCACTCAATGATTCCATTCGATTTCATTCGATGATGATTCCATTCAATTCCATTCGATGATTCCATTCTATTCCATTCGATGACGATTGCATTCGAGTCCATTTGATGATTCCATTTGATTTCATTCGATGATTATTCCATTTGAATCCATTCGATTATTCCATTCAAATATATTTGATGATTGTTTTCGATTATATTCGACGATGTCTCCATTCGAGTCCATTTGATGATTCCTTTCGATTCCATTCAATGATGATTCCATTCGGGTCCATTAGGTGTTTACATTCGATTCCATTTGATGATTATTCCATTCGATTCCATTCGATGATTCCATTTGATTATTCGATGATTCCACTCAATTCCATATGATGATGATTCCATTTGATTCGATTCGATGATTCCATTCTATTCCATTTGATGATGATTCCTTTTGGGTACAATAAATGATTCCATTCGATTCAATTAGATGATGATTCTATTCCTGTCCATTAGATGATTCCATTTAATTCCATTCGATGATCATTCCATTCTACTCCATTCAATGATGATTCCATTTGGATCCATTTGATGATTCCAATGGATTCCATTTGATGATAATTCCATTCTATTCCATTCAATGATGATTCCATTCGGGTCCATTAGATGATTCCATTTGATTCCATTCGATTCCATTCGATGATGATTCCATTCTATTCCATTCGATGATGATTTCATTCGTGTCTATTAGATGATTCCATTCGATTCCATTTGATGGTGATTGATTCCATTTGATGATGATTTCATTCAATTCCGTTTGATGATGTTTCCATTTGATTCCATTTGATGATGATTCCATTCAATTCCTTTTGATGATGATTCCATTTGATTCCATTCGATTATGATTCCATTCTATTCCAGTTGATGATGAGTCCAGTCGATTTTATTCGATGATTCTATTTGATTCCATTCGATGATTCAATTCTATTCCATTGGATGATTCCATTCAATTCCATTCGACGATGATTCCATTCGATTCCATTCGATGATGGTTCCATGTGATTGCATTCGATCATGTCTGCTTTTGGTTCCATTCGATTCCATTCGATGATGGTTCCATGTGATTGCATTCGATCATGTCTGCTTTTTGTTCCATTCTATGATGATTCCATTCGGTTCCATTCGATGATGATTCTTTGGATTCCGTTCGATGATGATTCCGTTCGATTCCATTTGATGATGATTCTTTTCGATTCCATTCTATGATGATTCCATTCAATTCCTTTTGATGATGATTCCATTCAATTCCATTCAGTGATGATTCCATTTGATTCCATTTGATGATGATTCCATTCGATTTCATTCGATGATTCTATTTGATTCCATTCGATGATGATTCAATTCTATTCCATTGGATGATTCCATTCGATTCCATTCGATGACGATTCCATTCGAGTCCATTCAATGTTTCCATTTGATTCAATTCAATGATGATTCCATTCGTCTTCATTTATTATTCATTTCCATTCCATTTGATAATTGCATTCGAGTCCATTTGATGATTCCATTTGATTCCATTCGATTCCATTCGATAATTCCATTCAATTCCATTCGATGATGATTGCATTCAATTCCATTCTATGATTCCCTTTGATTCCATTCAAAGTTGATACCATTCGAGTCCATTTGATAATTCCATTCGACTCCATTCTCCAAGATTCCACTCGAGTCCATTCAATTGTTCCATTCAATTCCAGTCGATGATGATTCCATTCAATTCCATTCGATGATTCCATTGGATTCCATTTGATGATGATTCCACTGGAGTCCATTCGATGATGATTCCATTCGAGTCCATTTGATGATGATTCCATTCATGTCCATTCGATGATGATTCCATTCGAGTCCATTTGATGATGATTCCATTCATGTCCATTCGATGATGATTCCATTTGAGTCAATTCAATGATTCCATTCGAATCAATTCTATGACTCCATTCAAGTCCATTCAATGATTCCATTTGCTTCCATTCGATGATGATTCCATTTGAGTCCATTCAATGTTTCCATTCAATTCCATTCTATGATAATTCCATCTGAGTCCCTTCGATGATTCCATTCGATTCCATTCAATGATGATTCTATTCGAGTCCATTAAATGATTCTATTTGATTCCATGTGATAATTCCATGTGATTCCATTCGATGATGATTGCATTCGATTCCATTCTATGATTCCCTTTGATTCCATTCAACATTGATACCATTCAAGTCCATTTGATAATTCCATTTGACTCCATTCTCCAATGATTCCACTCGAGTCCATTCAATTTTTCCATTCAATTCCAGTCTATGATGATTCCATTCAATTCCATTCGATGATTCCATCAGATTCCATTTGATGATGATTCCATTCATGTCCATTCGATGATGATTCCATTCGAGTCAATTCGATGATTCCATTCGAGTCAATTCTATGATTCCATTCAAGTCCGTTCAATGATTCCATTCGATTCCATTCGATGATGATTCCATTCGAGTCCATTCAATGATTCCATTCAATTCCATTCTATGATAATTCCATTCGAGTCCCTTCGATGATTCCATTCAATTCCATTCAATGATGATTCTATTCGAGTCCATTCGATGATTGCATTCTAGTCCGTTTGATGATTCCATTCGATTACATTCAATGATGACTGCATTCGGTTCCATTCAATGATGAATACAACAGATTCCATTCGATGACTCCATTCAATTCCATTCATTGATTATTCCATTCGATTCCATTGGATGATGATACCATTAGATTCCATTAGATGATGATTCCATTTGATTCCATTCGATGATGATTCCATTTGATTCCATTTGATGATGATTCCATTCGATTCTATCCGATGATGATTGCATTCAATTCCATTCGATAATGATTCCATTCGATTCCTTTCAATGATGATTGCATTAGATTCCATTCAATGATTCCATTTGATTCCATTCATTGATGATTCCATTCGGGTGCATTCGATGATTCAATTTGATTCCATTCGATAATGATTCCATTCGAGTCCATTAGATGTTTCCACTCAAGTCCATTCGATGATTCCTTTGGGTTCCACTCGATGTTGATTCCATTTGAGTCCATTAGATGATTCCATTCAAGTGCATTCCATGATTCCATTCCATTATATTTGATGATGATTCCATTTAAGTCCATTTGATGATTCCATTTGATTTCATTCGATGATGATTCCATTCTATTCCATTCGATGATTCCGTTTGAGTCCATTTGATGATTCCATTTGGTTCCCTTGGATGATGATTGCATTGGATTCCATTCGTCGATGATTCCATTCGATTCCATTCAGTGATGACTCCATTCAATGTCATTCAATGATGATTCCATTCGATTCCATTCGATGATGATTCCATTCAATTTCATTTGATATTTCTATTTGATTCCATTTGATTTCATTTGATGTTTCTATTCGATTCCATTCAATGATGATTCAATTCTATTTTATTTGACAATTCCTTTTGATTCCATTTGATGATGATTCCATTCAATTCCATTCGAAGATGATTCCATTAGATTGCATTTGATGGTGATTCCTTTCTAGTCCATTTGAATATTCCATTCTATTCCATTTGATGAAGATTCCATTGGAGTCCATTCGATGTTTCCATTCGATTCCATTCGATGATGATTCCATTCGACTCCATTCGATGATTCCATTCGATTCTATTCGATGATGATTCCATTCGACTCCATTCAATGATTCCATTCGATTCCATTTGATAATGATTCCATTGGAGTCCATTCAATGATTCTATTTGATTCCATTCAATGATGATTCCACTCAAGTCCATTCGATGATTCCATTCTAGCCCATTTGATTAATCCATTAGATTCCATTTGATGATGATTCCATTCGATGCCATTCAATGATTCCATTCGCTTCCATTCAATGATCATTCTATTCGAATCCACTCGATGATTCCACTCAATTCCATTCAATGACTCCGTTCAATCCCATTAGACGATTCCCTTTGGTTCCATTTGATGATCATTCCATTTGAATCAATTCAGTGATACCATTCTATTCCATTTGATGACGAATCTATTCAATTCCATTTGATGATGATTCCATTCTATTCCATTCGATTATGACTCCATTTGATTCCATTCGAGGATGATTCCATTCGAGTCCATTCTATGATTCCATTTGATTGCATTCAATTATGATTCCACTTAAGTCCATTCGATGATTCCATTAGGGTCCATTCTATGATTTCATTATATTCCATTTGATGATGATTGCATTTGATGCCATTCGATGATTCCATTCGATTCCATTCAAGGATGATTCCACTCATTTCCATTCGATGATTCCATTCAATTCCATTTGACGATGATTCCATTAGAGTCCATTCCATGATTCCATTCAATTCCATTCGATGATGATTCCATACGAATCCGTTCGATGATTCCATTCAATTCCCTTTGATGATTCCATTCAATCCCATTCTATGATTCCATTCGATTCCATTCGATGATGACTCCATTTGGTTCCATTTGATGATGATTCTATTGGGCTCCATACGATGATGATTCCATTCATTCCATTTGATGATGATTCCATTTGATTCCATTCAATGGTGATTCCATTCGAGTCCATTCAATGATTCCATTTGATTCCATTTGAAGATGATTCCATTCGTGTCCTTTCGATGATTCCATTTGACTCCATTCGGTGATGATTCCATTCCATGCCATTCAATGATTCCATCTGATTTCATTCGATAAAGATTGCATTCGCTTCCATTCATTGATGATTCCATTTGATGATGATTCCATTCTATCCATTCGATGATGGTTCCATTCAAGTCCAATTGATCATTCCATTTGAGTCTATTCGATGATTCCATTTGATTCCATCCCATTATGATTCAATTCGAGTCCATTGAATGATTCCTTTTGATTCTATTTGATGATTCAAATCGATTCCATTCGATGATTCACTTCAATTACTTTTGATGATGATTCCATTCGATTCCATTCACTGATTCCTTTCAATTCCATTCGATGATGATTCCATTCGATTCCTTTTGATGATGATTCCTTTCGATTCCATAAGATTTTCATTCCATTCGATTCCATTGATGATGATTTCTTTTGAATCCATTCGATGATTCCATTCGTGTCCATTCGATGATTCCTTTCAAGTGCATTCCACAATTATTCCGTTTGATTACCTTCAATGATGATTAAATTTGACTCCATTCGATGATTCCATGCCCTTCCATTCGATGAGGATTCCATTCGTGTCCATTCGATTATTACATTCGATTCCATTCAATGAAGATTCCATTCCATTACATTAGATGCTTCCAATCAATTCAATTCGATGATGATTCCATTCGATTCCATTCGTTGGTTCCATTCCATTCCATTGGATAATGATTCCATTCATGTCCATTCAATGATTCTGTTTGAATACATTTGATGTTTGCTTTTGATTCCATTCTATGATGATTCCATTCGATTCCATTTGATGATTATTCCATTCCATAACAGTTTATGATTCCATTCTATTCCTTTCAATGAGGATTCCATTTGATTCCATTCAATGATTCTATGTGATTCCATTTGAGGATGATTCCATTGGATTCCATTCGATGATTCAATTCGCTTCCATTCGATGTTGATTCCATTGGATTCCATTTGATGATTCCATTCGATTCCATTTAATGATGAGTCCATTAGTGTCCATTGGATGATTCCATAGAAATCCATTCAATCATACCGTTCAATTCCATTCGATGATTCCCATCGATTCCATTCGATGGTCATTCCATTCTATTCCATTCGATGATTCCATTTGATTGCATTCGATGCTGATTGCATTCTCAACCATTCAATGATGATTCCATTAGATTCCATTCGATGCTGATTCCATTCGATTCCATTTGATGATGACTCCATTAGGTTCCACATGATGATGATTCCATCAGATTCCATTTGATGATTCCATTCCATTCATTGATGATTCCCTTCTATTCCATTCAATGATGATTCCATTTGATTCCATTCGATGATGATTCCATTTGATTCCATTCGATGATGATTCCATTTGGTTCCATTTGATGATGATTCCATTTGATTCCATTTGATGATGATTCCATTTGATTCCATTCGATGATGATTCCATTTGGTTCCATTTGATGATGATTCCACTCAGTTCCATACAATGAAGATTCAATTAGATTCCATTTGATGATACCATTCGATTCCATTCATTGATGATTCCATTCGATTCCATTCGATGATGATTCCATTTGGTTCCATTCAATGATGATTCCATTCAATGTCATTAGATGATGATTCCATTCGATTCCATTCGATGATGATTCCATTCGATTCCATTTGATGATGATTCCATTCGATATCATTTGATGTTTCTATTCAATTCCATTCGATGATGATTCAATTCTATTTTATTTGATGATTCCTTTCGATTCCATTCGATGATGATTCCGTTTGATTCCATTCGATGATGATTCCATTCGATTGCATTAGATGGTGATGCCTTTCTAGTCCATTCGAATATTCCATTCTATTCCATTCGATGACGATTCCATTTGGGTCCCTTCGATGATTCCATTTGGTTCCTTTTGATGATGATTCCATTCGACTCCATTCAATGATTCCATTCGATTCCACTCCATGATGATTCCATTCGACTTCATTCAATGATTCAATTCGATTCCATTCGATGATGATTCCATTGGAGTCCATTCAATGATTCTATTCGATTCCATTCAATGGCGATTCCTCTTGAGTCCATTCGATGATTCCATTCAAGTCCATTCCATTAATCCATTAGATTCCATTTGATGATGGTTCCATTCAATGCCATTCAATGATTCCATTCACTTCCATTCAATGATGATTCCATTCGAGTCCATTCGGTGATTCCATTCGATTCCATTCAATGATGATTCCATTCGAATCCACTCAGTGATTCCACTCAATTCCATTAGATGACTCCGTTCGATCCCATTAGATGATTCTCTTCGATTCCATTCGATGATCATTCCATTTGAATCAATTTGGTGATACCATTCTATTCCAATCGATGATGAATCCATTTGATTCCATTTGATTATGACTCCATTTGATTCCATTCAAGGATGATTTCATTCTCGTCCATACGATGATTCCATTCGATTCCATTCGATGGTGATTCCACTTAAGTCCATTCGATGATTCCATTATTGTTTATTCTATGATTCCATTAGATTCCATTTGATGATGATTAGATTCGATGCCATTCGATGATTCCATTCAATTCCCTTCGATGATTCCGTTCGTTCCCTTTCTATAATTCCATTTGATTCCATTCCATGATGACTCCATTTGGTTCTATTTGATGATGATTCCATTCGGTTCCATACGATGATGATTCCATTCAATTCCATTCGATGATTCCATTCGATTCCATTCGATGATGATTCCATTCATTCCATTCGATGATGATTCCATTTGATTCCATTCGATGATGATTCCTTTCAAGTCCATTCAATGATTCCATTCAATTCCAATCGATGATGATTCCATTCGTGTCCATTCAATGATTCCATTCAATTCCATTCGGTGATGATTCCATTTGATGCCACTCTATGATTCCATCCAATTTCCTTCAATGATGATTGCATTCACTTCCATTCATTGATGATTCCATTTGATTCCATTCGATGATGATTCCATTCATATCCATTCAATGATGATTCCATTCTAGTCCAA
Source organism: Pan troglodytes (assembly GCF_028858775.2). Lineage (NCBI taxonomy): Eukaryota > Metazoa > Chordata > Mammalia > Primates > Hominidae > Pan > Pan troglodytes. Next base: position 54,798,779 of record NC_072409.2, on the reverse strand, counting down.
TCGATCATTCCATTTGAGACTATTTGATGATTCCATTTGATTCCATCCCATTATGATTCAATTCGAGTCCATTCGATGATGATTCCATTCAATTCTATTTGATGATTCAAATCAATTCCATTCGATGATTCACTTCAATTACTTTTGATGATGATTCCATTCGATTCCATTTGCTGATTCCGTTCAATTCCTTTTGATGATGATTCCATTAGGTTTCATTTGATGATGATTGCATTTGTTTCCATTGGATGATGATTCCATTAGTTTCCATTCGATGGTTCCATTCGATTCCATTCGTGGATGATTTCATTTGATTCCATTCAATGATGATTTCATTTGATTCCATTTGACGATGATTTCATTCAATGATGATTCCATTCGATTCCATTCAAAGATAATTCCATTCAATTTCATTTGATGATTCTATTCCGTTCTATTTTATGATTATTCCATTCGATTCCATTGATGATGACTGTCTTAGAGTCCATAAAATGATTCCATTCATGTCCATTTGATGATTCCGTTTGATTCCATTCGACGATGGTTCCATTCAATTCTATTCAAAGATTATTTCATTAGAGTCCATTCCATGATTCCATTCGATTCCATTCAATGATGATAACATTCAATTCCATTCGATGATGATTCCCTTCATTTCCAATCAATGATTCCATTGGATTCCATTGGATGATGATTCATTCTGATTCCATTGGATGATGATTCCATTCGATTGCATTTGATGATGATTCCATTCATTTCCATTCAATGATATTTCCATTCAATTCCATTTGATGATGATTCCACTTGATGATGATTCCACCAGAGTCCATTTGATGATGATTCCTTTTGATTGCATTTGATGATGATTCCATTCATTTCCATTCAATGATATTTCCATTCAATTCCATTTGATGATGATTCCATTCATTTCCATTCAATGATATTTCCATTCAATTCCATTCGATGATGATTCCACTTGATGATGATTCCACCAGAGTCCATTTGATGATGATTCCTTTCGATTCCAGTCGACGATGATTCCATTTGAGTGCATTCAATGATTCCATTCGATTCCATTCGATGATGATTCCATTCGAATCCATTAGATGATTCCATTCAATTCTATTCAATGTTAATTCCATTGGAGTCCATTCGATGTTTCCATTCGATTCCATTCGATGATGATTCCACTCAACACTTTTCAATGTTTCCATTGGATTCTATTTAATGATGAATCAGTTCGAGCCCATTTGATGATTCCATTCAATTCCTTCGATGATGATTTAATTCAATTCCATTCAATTGTGATTCCATTCAATTCCATTCAATGATTCCATTCGATTCCATTTGAAGATGAGTCAATTCACTTCCATTCGTTGATTCCATTCAATTCTATTCAATGATTCCATTCGATTTCAGTCATTGATGTTTCCATTCAATTCCATTGGATGATTATTCCATTCAATTCCATACGATGATGATTCCATTCGTTCCATTTGATGATGATTCTATTCGATTCCATTCGAGGATGATTCCATTATAGTCCATTCGATGAATCCATTCGATTCCATTCGAGGATGATTCCATTAGAGTCCATTCGATGAATCCATTTGATTCCATTCAATGATTCCATTCGATTCCATTCCTAGATGATTCCATTCGAGTCCATTCAATGATTCCATTGCATTCCATTTGATGCTGATTCTGTTCGAGTCCACTCAATGATTATTCCATTTGATTCCATTCGATGATGATTCTATTTGATTCCATTCGAGGATGATTCCATTAAAGTGTATTCGATGATTCCATTCGAGTCCATTCAATGATTCCATTTGATTACATTCAATGATGATTCAGTTCGTGTCCATTTGATGTTACCATTAGATTCCATTCGATGATGACTCCTTTTGATTACTCTCATTAATGATTCCATTTTGTTCCATTCGATGATGATTCCATTCGAGTCCATTCAATGATTCCATTTGATTCCATTTGATGATGATTCCATTCGAGTCCATTGAATGATTCCACTGAATTCCATTAGATGATTATTCCATTCGATTCCATTCAGTGGTGATTCCATTCAATTCCTTTCCATGATTCCATTCGATGCCATTCAGTGATGATTTCATTCAATTCCATACCATGATTCCATTCGATTCCTTTCAATGATGATTCCCTTTGATTGTATTTGATGATGACTCCATTTGATTTCATTCAATGATGATTCCATTCGATTCCATTCGATGATGATTCCGTTAGAGTCCATTCGATGATGATTCCATTCGAGTCCATTTGATGATGATTCCATTCGAGTCCATTCAATGATTCCATTTGATTCCCTTTGATGATTCCATTTCATCCCATTTGATGATTCCTTTTCACCCCATTCAATGATTCCATTTCATCCCATTCAATGATTCCTTTCGATTCCATTCGATGATCATTCCATTCGATTGAATTTGGTGATACAATTCGATTCCATTCGATGATGATTCCATTCTATTCCATTCGATCATAAGTCCATTTGATTCCATTTGATGATTACTCCTTTCGGTTACATTCAATGATGATTCCATTTGGTTCCATTTGATGATGATTCCATTAGATTCCACTCAATGATTCCATTTCATTCCATTCAATGATGATTCCATTTAAGTCCATTCAAAGATTCCATTCAATTCCATTCAATGATGATTCCATTTGAGTCCATTCGATGATTCCATTCCGTTCCATTTGATGATGATTCTATTTGATTAAATTTGATGATGATTCCATTCAATTCCATTTGATGATTATTCCATTTGATTTCACTTGATGATTCTATTTTTTTCCATTTGAAGATGATTCTGTTCTATTCCATTTGCTGATTCCATTTGCTTTCATTTGATGATGATTCTATTTGATTCCATTTGATGATGATTCCATTGGATTCCACTTGATAATGATTCCATTCGTGTCCATTCGATGACTACTCCATTCGATTCCATGTGATGATGATTCCATTCTAGTCCATTTGATTATTCAATGAGATTTCATTCTATGACAATTACATTTGATTCTATTTGATGATTGCATTCTATTCCATTTGATGATGATTCCATTCGAGTCCATTTGATGATTCCCTTCAATTCTATTCTATGATGATTCCATTCATGTCATTCGATGATTCCATTAGATTTCATTCAATAATTCCATTCGATTCCATTAGATGATTACATTCGATTCCATTCAATGATGATTCCATTTGAGTCCATTGGATGATTCCACTTGATTTCATTTGATGATTATATTCAATTCCATTCAATGATGATTCCATTTGAGTCCATTGGATGATTCCATTTGATTTCATTCGATGATGATTCCATTTGAGACCATTCAATGATTCCATTCGAATCCATTTGATGATTGTTTCCAATTATATTCGATGTTGATTCCATTCGAGTCCATTCGATGATTTCATTCGATTAAATCCAATGACGATTCCTTTCTGGTCGATTAGGTGATTCCATTTGATTCCATTCGATGATGACTCCATTCGAGTCCATTCATTGATTCCATTCAATTCCATCCATTCGATGATGATTCTACTCGAGTCCATTCATTGATTCCATTTGATTCCATTCAATGATGATTCCATTCGAGCCCATTCAATGATTACATTTCATTCCATTGGATAATGATCCCACTCGAGTCCATTTGATGATTCCATTCTAGTCCATTCGATGATTCCCTTAGATTGCATTCAATGATGATTCCACTCTATGCCATTCATTGATTAAATTCTATTCCATTCAATGTTGTGTCCATTTGAGTCCATTTGATGATTCCATTCGATTCCATTCAATGATGATTCCATTCATGTCTACTCAATGATTCCAATCGATTCCATTCGATGATGATTCCATTCGACTCCATTCGATGATGATTCCATTCTCTTCCAATCTATGATTCCATTTGATGCCATTCGATGTTACATTCGATTACATTCAATGATGACTCCATTCTATTCCATTTGATGATTCCATTTGATTCCATTTGATGATGATTCCATTCGATTCCATTCGATGATTCCATTTGATTCCATTTGATGATGATTCCATTCGATTCCATTCAATGATGATTCCATTCGTGTCCATTGGATGATTACATTTCATTGCTTTCAAAGATGATTCCATTCGCGTCCATTAGATGATTCCATTCGATTCCATTCATTGATGATTCCATTTGATTCCATTCAATGAATCCATTCGATTCCATTTGATGATGATTCCATTGAATTCCATTCAATGATTACATTTGATTTCATTCGATGATGATTCTTTTTGAGTACATTCAGTGATTCCATAACATTACATTCGATGGTGATTCCATTCGATTCCATTCGATGATTCCTTTCATATCCATTCGATGACACCATTCAATTCCATTCGATGACTCCATTCGTTTCCACTAGTTGATGATTCCATGTGATTCAATTTGATGATGATTTCATTTGATTCCTTTCATTGATGATTCAATTGGATTCCATTCAATGATAACTCTATTCGACTCCTTTCAATGATGATTCCATTTGATTCCATTCAGTGATGTTTCCATTCGATTCCATTCGAAACTAGTTTTTGATGGTGTACTCAACTAACAGAGTTGAAATTTCCTTTTGATAGACCAGTTTACAAACACTCATTTTATAGAATCTGCAAGTGGATATTTCGATAGCTTTGAGGATTTCATTGGAAACGGGAATATCTTCATATAAAATCTAGACAGAAGGATTCTCAGAAACATCTTTGGGATGTTTGCATTCAAGTCACAGAGTTGAACCTTCCTTTTCATAGAGCATGTTTGAAACAGTCTTTTTGTAGCATCTGGAAGTGGACATTTGGATCACTTTGAAGCTTTTAGTGAAAAAGGAAATATCTTCCTATAAAAATTAGACAGAAGCATTCTCAGAAACTTGTTAGTGATGTGCGTAGTCAACTAACAGAGTTGAAACTTTCTTTTGATAGAGCAATGTTGAAACACTCTTTTTGTGGAATCTGCAAGTGGATATTTGGATAGCTTAGCGGAATTCGTTGGAAAAGGGAATATCTTCATATAAAATCAAGACAGAAGCATTCTCAGAAACTTCTCTGCGATGTTTGCATTCAAGTCACAAAGTTGAACATTCCCTTTCATAGAGGAGGTTTGAAACACTGATTTTATAGTATGTGGAATGGCACATTTAGAGCGCATTGTGGCCTATGGTGAAAAAGGAAATATTTTCCCATAGAAACTAGATAGAAGCATTCTCAGAAACTATTTTGTGATGTGGGTACTCAACTAACGGAGTTGATCCTTTCTTTTGATAGAGCAGTTTTCAATCACTCTTTTTGTAGAATCTACAACTGGATATTTGGATAGATTTGAGGATTTCATTGGTAACGGAAATATCTTCATATAAAATCTAGACAGAAGCATTCTCAGAAACTTATTTGTGATGTTTGCATTCAAGTCACAGAGTTGAATATTCCCTTTCATAGAACAGCTTTGAAACACTCTTTTTGTAGTATCTGGAAGTGGACATTTGGAGCACTATGCGGCCTATGGTGAAAAAGGAAATATCTTCCCATAAAAACAAGACAGAAGCATTCTCAGAAACTAGTTTGTGATGTGTGTACTCAACTAACAGAGTTGAACCTTTCTTTTGATAGAGCAGTTTTGAAAAACTCTTTTGTAGAATCTGCAAGTGGATATTTGGATAGCTTTGAGGAATTTGTTGGAAAAGGCATTATCTTCATATAAAAAGTGGACAGAAGCATTCTCAGAAACTTCTTTGTGATATTTGCATTAAAGTAACAGAGTTGAACATTCCCTTTCATAGAGCAGGTTTGCAACACTCTTTTTGTGTATCTGGAAGTGGACATTTGGAGGGCTTTGAGACCAATGATGAAAAAGAAAATGTCTTCCCATAAAAACTAGACAGAAGCATTCTCCGAAACATATTTGTGATGTGTGCACTCAACTAACAGAGTTGAAAATTTCTTTTGATAGGGCAGTTTTGAAACACACTTTTTGTAGAATCTGCAAGTGGATATTTGGATAGCTTTGAGGATATCATTGAAAACGGGAATATCTTCATATAAAATCTAGAGAGAAGCATTCTCAGAAACATCTTTGGGATGTTTGCGTTCAAGTCACAGAGTTGAACATTGCCTTTCATCGAGCAGGTTGGAAACACTCTTTTTGTAGTATCTGCAAGTACACATTTGGAGCGCTTTGAGGCCTAAGCTGAAAAAGGAAATATCTTCCCAGTAAAACTACACAGAAGCATTCTCAGAAAGTCGTTTAGGATGTGTGTACTCAACTAACAAAGTCGAAACTATGTTTTGATAGAGCAGTTTGAAACACTCTTTTTGTAGAACCTGCAAGTGCATATTTGGATAGCTTTCAGGATTTAAATGGAAAAGGGGATATGTTAATATAAAAAGAAGATAGAAATATTCTCAGAAACTTCTTTTTGACGTTTGCATTCAAGTCACAGAGTTGAACATTCCCTTTCATAGAGCAGGTTTGAAACACTCTTTTTGTAGTATCTGGAATTGGCAATTTGATTGCTTTGACGCTTATGGTGAAAAAGAAAGTATCTTCCCATAAAAACTACACAGAAGCATTCTCAGAAATTGTTGTGATGTGTGCACTCAAATAACAGAGTTGAACCTTTCTTTTGACAGAGCAGCTTTGAAACACTCTTTTTGTAGAATCTGCAAGTGGATATTTGGATAGCTTTAAGGATTTTGTTGGAAACGGGAATATCTTCATACAAAATCTAGACAGAAGTATTCTCAGAAACATCTCTGCAATGTTTGTATCCAAGTCACCGAGTTGAACATTCCCTTTCTTAGAGCAGGTTTGAAACACTCTTTTTGTAATATCTGGAAGTGCACATTTGGAGCGTTTTGAAGCCTATGGTGAAAAAGGAAATATCTTCCGATAAAAACTAGACAGAAGCATTCTCAGAAACTTGTTTGTGATGTGTGTACTCAACTAACAGAGTTGATCCTTTCTTTTGATAGAGCAGTTTTAAAACACTGTTTTTGGAGAATCTGCAAGTGGATATTTGATAGCTTTGAGGATTTCATTGGAAACGGGAATATCTTCATATAAAAAGTAAACAGAATCATTCTCAAGAACTTCTTGGTGATGTTTGCATTCAAGTCACAGAGTTGAACATTCCCTTTCACATAGCAGGTTTGAAACACTGATTTTGTAGTATCTGGAAGTGGTTATTTGGGCGCATATTGGCCTATGGTGAAAAAGGAGATATCTTCCCATAAAAACTAGACAGAAGCATTCTCAGAAACTAGATTGTGATGTGTGTACTCAAATAATAGAGTTGAACCTTTCTTTTGATAAAGCAGTTTTGAAACACTCTTTTTGTAGAATCTGCAAGTGGATATTTGGAGAGCTTTGAAGATTTTGTTGGAAACGGGAATATCTTCATATAAAATATAGACAGAAGCATTCTCAGAAACATCTTTGGGATGCTTGCATTTAAGTCACAGTGTTGAACATTCCCTTTCATAGAGAAGGTTTGAAACACTGATTTTGTAGTATCTGGAAATGGACATTTTGAGCACTTTGAGGCCTATGGTGAAAAAGGAAACATCTTCCCATAAAAACAACAAAGAAGCTTTCTCATAAATTTGATTGTGATGTGTGTACTCAACTAACAGAGTTGAACCCTTGTTTTTGATAGAGCAGCTTTGAAACACTCCTTTCGTAGAATCTGCAAGAGGATATTAGGATAGATCTGAGGATTTCGTTGGAAACTGGTATATCTTCATATAAAATCTAGACAGAATGATTATCAGAAACTTTTTTGAGATTTTTGCATTCATATCACAGGGTTGAACATTCCCGTTCATGGAGCAGGTTTGAAACACTAATTTTGTAGTATCTGGAACTGGACATTTTGAGCGCTTTGTGGCCTATGGTGAAAAAGGAAATATCTTCCCATAAAAACTACACAGAAGCATTCTCAGAAACTAGTTTTTGATGTGTGTACTCAACTAACAGAGTTGAAGTTTCTTTTGATAGAGCAGTTTTGAAACAATCTTTTTGTAGAATCTGCAAGTGGATATTTGGACAGCTTTGAGGATTTCGTTGGAAACGGGAATATCTTCACATAAAATCTAGACAGAAGCATTCTCAGAAACATCTCTGTGATGTTCGCATTCAAGTCACAGAGGTGAACATTCCCTTTCATAGAGCAGGTTTGAAACACTCTTTTTGTAGTATCTCGAAGTGCACATTTGGAGCGCATTGAGGCCTATGGTGAAAAAGAAAATATCTTCCCATAAAAACTAGACAGAAGCATCCTCAAAAACTTGTATAGGATATGTGTACTCAACTGACAGAGTTTAACATTTCTTTTGATAGGGCAGCTGTGAAACACTCTTTGTAGAATCTGCAAGTGGATATTTTTTTAGTTTTGAGTATTTCGCTGGAAATGGAAATATCTTCATATAAAATCTAGACAGAAGCATTATCAGAAATTTCTTTGTGATGTTGCATTCAAGTCAGAGAGTTGATCATTCCCTTTCATAGAGCAGGTTTGAAACACTCTTTTTGTAGTATCTGGAAGTGGACAATTGGAGCGCTTTGAAGCCTAATGTGAAAAAGGAAATATCTTCACATAAAAATTAGACAGCAGCATTCTCATAAACTTGTTAGTGATGTGTGTATTGAACTAACACAGGTGATCCTTTCTTTTTATACAACAGTTTTGAAACACTCTTTTTGTAGAATTTGCAAGTGGATATTTGGATAGATTTGAGGGTTTCATTGGAAACGGGAATATCTTCATATAAAATCTAGACAGAAGCATTAAGAGAAACTTCTTTGTAATGTTTTCATTCAAGTCACAGAGTTGAACATTCCCTTTCATAGAGCAGGTTTGGAACACTGCTTTTGTAGTATGTGGAACTGGACATTTGGAGCGCTTTGTGGCATATGGTGAAAAAGGAAATAACTTGCCATTAAAAACTAGACAGAAGCATTATCAGAAACTTGTTTAGGATGTGTGTACTCAACTAACAGAGTTGAACCTTTCTTTTGTTAGAGCAGTTTTGAAACACACTTTTTGTAAAATTTGCAAGTGGATATTTGGATAGCTTTGAGGGTTTCGTAGGAAACGGGAATATCTTCATATAGTATCTAGACAGAAGAATTATCAGAAACTACTTTGTGATGTTTGCATTCAAGTCACAGAGTTGAACACACCCTTTCATAGAGCAGGTTTGAAACAGTGATTTTGCAGTGTCTGGAACTAGACATTTAGAACGCTTTGTGGCCTATGGTGAAAAAAGAAATATCTTCCCATAAATACTACACAGAAGCATTCTCAGAAACTAGTTTGCGATATGTATACTCAACTAAGAGAGACGAGCTTTTCTTTTGATAGAGCAGTTTTGAAACACCCTTTTTGTAGAATCTGCAAGAGGATATTTGGACAGCTTTGTGGAATTCGTTGGAAACGTGAATATCTTCCTATAAAATCTGGATGGAAGCATTCTCAAAAACATCTTTTGGATGTTTGCACTCCAGTCAGAGAGTTGAAAATTCCGTTTCATAGAGCAGGTATGAAGCAATGATTTTGTCGTATCTTGAAATGGACATTTGGACACCTCGGTGGCCTATGGTGAAGAAGGAAATATCTTCCCATAAAAACTAGACAGAAGCATTCTCAGAAACCAGTTGGTGATGTGTGTACTCAACTAAGAGAATTGAACTTTTGTTTCAATACAGCACTTTTGAAACACTCTTTTTGTAGAATCTGCAAGTGGATATTTGGACAGCTTTGTGGATTTCATTGGAAGTGGGAATATCTTCCTATAAAATCTGGACAGAAGCACTCTCAGAAACATCTTTTGGATGTTTGCATTCCAGTCAGAGAGTTGAACATTCCCTTTCATAGAGCAGGTTTGAAACACTCTTTTTGTGGTATGTGGAAGTGGACTTTTGAGTCACTTTGAGGCCTATGGTGAAAAAGGAGATATCTTCCCATAAAAACTAGACAGAAGCATTCTCAGAAACGAGTTTGTGATGTGTATACTCAACTAACAGAGTTGAACCTTTCTTTTGATAGAGCAATTTTGAAACACTCTTTTTGTAGAATCTTCAAGTAGATATTTGGATAGCTTTGAGGATTTCCTTGGAAACGGGAATATCTTCATATAAAATTTAGACAGAAGCATTCTCAGAATGTGATGATTGCATTCAAGTCACAGAGTTGAACATTCCCTCTCACAGAGCAGGTTAGAAACACTGATATTGTAGTATCTGGAACTGGAAATTTGTAACACTTTGTAGCCTGTATTGAAAAAGGAAATATCTTCCCATAAAAACTAGACAGAAGCATTCTCAGAAACTAGTTTGTGATGTCTGTACTCAACTAACAGAGTTGAACCTTTCTTTTGTTAGAGCAGTTTTGAAACACTTTTTTTGTAGAATCTGCAAGTGGATATTAGGATAGCTTGGAGGATTTCGTTGGAAACCGGAATATCTTCATATAAAATCTAGAAAGAAGCATACTCAGAAACATCTCTGTGATGTTTGCATTCTAGTCACAGAGGTGAACATTCACTTTCATAGAGGAGGTTTGAAACATTGATTATTGTAGTATCTGGACCTGGATATTTGGAGAGATTTGTGGCCTATGGTGAAAAAGGAAATATCTTCCCATGAAAACTACACAGAAGCATTCTCAGAAACAGGTATGTTATGTTTGCATTCAAGTTGAACTTTCTCTTTCATGTAACAGCTTTGAAACAATGATTTTGTAGTATCTGGAACTGGACATTTCATGCACATTGTGGCATATCTTGAAAAAGGAAATATCTTCCATTAAAAACTAGACAGAGACATTCTCAGAAACTAGTTTGTGATGTGTGTACTCAACTAACAGAGTTGAAACTTTTTTTTGATAGAGCAGTTTTGAAACACTCTTTTTGTAGAATCTGCAAGTGGATATTTGGATAGCTTGGAGGATTTCGTTGGAAACGGGAATATCTTCATGTAAAATCTACACAGAAGCATTCTCAGAAACATCTTTCAGATGTTTGCATTCAAGTCACAGAGTTGAACATTCCCTTTCTTAGAGCAGGTTTGAAACTCTTTTTGTAATATCTGGAAGTGGACATTTGGATCGCTTTGAGACCTGTGGTGAAAAAGGAAATACCTTGGCATAAAAACTAGAGAGAAGCATTCTCATAAACTTGTTTGTGATGTGTGTACTCAACTAACAGAGTTGAACCTTTCTTTTGATAGAGCAGTTTTGATACACTCTTTTGGTAGAATCTGCAAGAGGATATTTAGATACCTTTGAGTATTTCATTGGAAAGGGGAATATGTTTATATAAAATCTAGACAGAAGCATTATCAGAAACATCTTTGTGATGGTTGCAATCAAGTCACAGATTTGAACATTCCCTTTCATAGAGCAGGTTTGAAACACTCTTTTTGTAGTATCTGGAAGTGGACATTTGGATCACTTTGAGGCCTGTGGTGAGAAAGGAAATATCTTCGCATAAAAACTAGACAGAAGCATTCTCATAAACTTGTCTGTGATATGTGTACTCAAGTAACAGAGGTGAACCTTTCTTTTGATAGAGCAGTTTTGAAACACTCTTTTTGTAGAATCTGCAAGTGGATATTTGGATAGCTTCGAGGATTTCGTTGGAAATGGGAATATCTTAATATAAAATCTAGAAAGAAGCATTCTCAGAAACATATCTGTGATGTTTGCATTCACGTCACAGAGGTGAATATTCCCTTTTCTGGAGCAGGTTTGAAACACTGATTTTATAGTATCTGGAACTGGACATTTTGAGTGCACTGTGGCCTTTATTGAAAAAGTAAATATCTTCTCATAAAAACTAGACAGAAGCATTCACAGAAACTAGTGTGTGATGTGTGGACTCAACTAACAGAGATTACCCTTTCTTTTGAAAAAGCAGTTTTGAAACACTCTTTTTTTAGAATCTACAAGTGGACATTTGGATAGCTTTGAGGATTTCGTTGGAAACGGGAATACCTTCATATAAAATCTACACAGAAGCATTCTCAGAAACATCTATGGGATGTTTGCATTCTAGACAAAGAGTTGAACATTCTCTTTCTTATAGCAGGGTTCAAACACTCTTTTTTTAGTATGTGGAAGTTAATATTTGGATCGGTTTGGGGCCTATGGTGCAAAAGGAGATATCTTCGCATAAAAATTAGACAGAAGCATTCTCATAAACTTGTTTGTGATGTGTGCACTCAACTAACAGAGTTGAAGTTTTCTTTTGATAGAGCAGTTTTGAAACACTCTTTTTGTAGATTCTGCAAGTGGATATTTGAATAGATTTGATGATTTTGTTGGAAACGGGAATATCTTCATATACAATCTAGACAGAAGCATTATTAGAAACACCTTTCAGATGTTTGCATTGAAGTCACAGAGTTGAACATTCCCTTTCATGGAGCAAGTTTGAAACACTGATTTTGTAGTATCTGGAACTGGACATTTGGAGTGCTTTGTGGCCTATATTGAAAAAGGAAATACCTTTCCATAAAAACTAGACAGAAGCATTCTCAGAAACTAGTGTGTTATCTGTGTACTCAACTAACGGAGTTGAACCTTTCTTTCAATAGAGCAGTTTTGAAACACTCTTTTTGTAGAATCTGCAAGTGGATATTTGAATATCTTTGAGGATTTCATTGGAAACGTGAATATCTTCATATAAAATCTAGACAGAAGCATTCTCAGAAACATCTTTGGGATGTTTGCATTCAAGTCAGAGAGATGAACATTCCCTTTCATAGAGCAGGTTTGAAACCCTGTTTTTGTTGCATCTGGAAGCGGACATTTGGATCGCTTTGAGGCCTATGGTGGAAAAGGAAATATCTTTGCATAAAAACTAGACAAAAGCATGCTCATAAACTAATTTGTGATGTGTGATTTCAACTAACAGAGTCGAACCTTTCTTTTGATAGAGCAGTTTTGAAACACTCTTTTTGTAGAATCTGCAAGTGGATGTTTAGATAGATTTGAGGATTTCCTTAGAAACGGAAATATCGTCATATAAAATCTAGACAGAAGCATTCTCAGAAACATCTCTGTGATGTTTGCATTTAAGTTACAGAGTTGAACATTCCCTTTCATGGAGCAGGTTTGGAACACTGATTTGAAGTATCTGGAACTGGACATTTGGAGCGCTTTGAGGCCTATGGTGAAAAAGGAAATATCTTCGCATAAAAATTAGACAGAAGCGTTCTCATAAAGTGGTTTGTGATATGTGTACTCAAGTAACAGAGTTGAACCTTTCTTTTGATAGAGCAGTTTTGAAACACTCTTTTTGTAGAATCTGCATGTGGGTATTTGGATAGCTTTGAGGATTTCGTTGGAAACGGGAAAATCTTCATATAAAATCTAGACAGAAGCATTGTCAGAAACATCTCTGTGATGTTTGCATTCAAGGCACAGAATTGAACACTCCCTTTCATGGAGCACGCTTGAAACACTGATTTTGTAATATGTGGAACTGGACATTTGGAGCGATTTGTTGCCTATGTTGAAAGAGGAAATATCTTTCCATAAAAACTAGAGAGAAGCATTCTCAGAAACTAGTTTGTGATGTGTGTACTCAACTAACAGAGTTGAACCATTCTTTTGATAGAGCAGATTTGAAACACTCTTTTTGTGAAATCTGCAAGTGTATATCTGGATAGCTTTGAGGATTTCGTTGGAAATGGGACTATCTTCATATAAAATCTAGACTGAAGCATTCTCAGAAACATCTTTGAGATGTTTGCATTCAAGTGAGAGGGTTGAACATTCTCTTTCATAGAGCAGGTTTGAAACCCCCTTTTTGTGGTATCTGGAAGTAGACATTTGGATCACTTTGAGGCCTATGGTGGAAAATGAAATATCTTCACATAAAAACTAGACAGAAGCCTTCTCATAAACTTGTGTCTGATGTGTGTACTCAACAAACAGTGTTGAACCTTTCTTTTGATAGAGCACGTTTGAAACACTCTTTTTCTAGAATCTCCAAGTGGATATTTGGATAGGTTAGAGGATTTTGTTGGAAACGGAAATATCTTCATATAAAATCTAGACAGAAGCATTGTCAGAAACATCTCTGTGATGTTTGCATTCAAGGCACAGAATTGAACACTCCCTTTCATGGAGCATGCTTGAAACACTGATTTTGTAATATGTGGAACTGGGCATTTGGAGCGATTTGTTGCCTATGTTGAAAGAGGAAATATCTTTCCATAAAAACTAGAGAGAAGCATTCTCAGAAACTAGTTTGTGATGTGTGTACTCAACTAACAAAGTTGAACTGTTCTTTTGATAGAGCAGATTTGAAACACTCTTTTTGTAAAATCTGCAAGTGTATATTTGGATAGCTTTGAGGATTTCGTTGGAAACGGGATGATCTTCATATAAAATCTAGACTGAAGCATTCTCAGAAACATCTTTGGGATGTTTGCATTCAAGTGAGAGGGTTGAACATTCTCTTTCATAGAACAGGTGTTAAACCCCCTTTTTGTGGTATCTGGAAGTAGACATTTGGATCGCTTTGAGGCCTATGGTGAAAAATGAAATATCTTCACATAAAAACTAGACAGAAGCATTCTCATAAACTTGTTTCTGATATGTGTACTCAAGTAACAGAGTTGAAACTTTCTTTTGATAGAGCAGCTTTGAAACACTCTTTTTGTAGGTTCTGCAACTGGATATTTGGATAGATTTGAGGATTTCGTTGGAAACGGGAATATCTTCATATAAAATCTAGACAGAAGAATTCTCAGAATCATCTGTGGGATGATTGCATTCAAGTCTGAGAGTTGCACATTCCCTTTCATAGAGCAGGTTTGAAACCCTCTTTTTCTGGTGTCTGGAAGTGGACATTTGGATCACTATGCGGCCTTTGGTGAAAAAGGAAATATCTTCGCATAAAAGCTAGACAGAAGCATTCTCATAAACTTGTTTGTGATGTGTGTGCTAAACTAATAGAGTTGAACATTTCTTTAGATAAAGCAGTCTTGAAACACTGTTTTTGTAGAATCTGCAAGAGGATATTTGGATAGCTTTGAGGATTTCATTGGAAACGTCAGTTTCTTCATATAAAATCTCGACAGAAGCATTATCAGAAACATCTTTGTGATGTTTGTATTCAAGTCAGAGAGTGGAACATTCCCTTTCACAGAGCAGGTTTGAAACCCTCTTTTTGTGGTATCTGGAAGTGGACATTATGATTGCTTTGTGGTCTAAGGTGAAAAAGGAAATATCGTCGCATAAAAATTAAACAGAAGCATTCACATAAACTTGTTTGTGATGTGTGTACTCAACTAACAGATTTGAACCTTTCTTTTCATAGAGCAGTTTTGAAACACTCTTTTTGAAGAATCTGCAAGAAGATATTTGGATAGCTTCGAGGATTCCATTGGAAACGGTCATATCTTCATATAAAATCTAGACAGAAGAATTCTCAGAAACATCTCTGTGATATTTGCCTTCAATTCACAGAGTTGAACATTTTCTTTCATGGAGCAGGTTTGAAACACTGATTTTGTAGTATCTGCAACTGGACATTTGGAGTGTTTTCAGGCCTATATTGAAAAAGGAAATGTCTTCCCATAAAAACTACATAGAAGCATTGTCAGAAACTAGTTTGTGATGTGTGTACTCAACTAACAGAGTTGAACTTCTCTTTTGATACAGCAGTTTTGAAACACTCTTTTTGAAGAATCTGCAAGTGGATATTTGGATAGCTTGGAGGATTTCGTTGGAAACGGGAATATCTTCATATAAAATCTAGACAGAAGTATTCTCAGAAACATCTTTGTGATATTTGCATTCAAGTCACAGAGCTGAACATTCCCTTTCATAGAGCAGGTTTGAAACCCTCTTTTTGTGGTATCTGGACGTGGACATTTTGATCGCTTTGAGGCCTATGGTGTCAAAGGAAATATCTTCACATAATAACTAGACAGAAGCATTCTCATAAACTTGTCGGTGATGTGTGTACTCAACTAAGAGAGTTGAACCTTTCTTTTGATAGAGCAGTTTTGAGACACTCTTTTTGTAGAATCTGCAAGTGGATATTTGGATAGCATTGAGGATTTTGTTGGAAACGTGAATAACTTCATATGAAATCTAGACGGAAGCATTCTAAAAAACATCTCTGTGGTGTTTGCATAGAAGTCACAGAATTGAACATTCCCTTTCACAGAGCAGTTTTGAAACACTGATTTTATAGTATCTGTAACTGGACATTTGGAGCAGTTTGTGGCCTATACAGACAAAGGAAATATCTTTCCATAAAAACTAAACAGAAGCTTTCTCATAAACTAGTTTGTGATGTGTGTACTCAACTAACAGAGTTGAACATTTCTTTTGATAGAGCTGTATTGAAACACTCTTTTTGAAGAATCTGCAAGTGGATATTTGATAGCTTTGAGGAGTTCGTTTGAAACGGGAATATCTTCATATAAAATCTAGACAGAAGCATTCTCAGAAACATCTTTGGGATGTTTGCATTCATGTCACAGAGTTGAACATTCCTTTTCTTAGAGCAGGTATGAAACCCTCTTTTTGTGCTATATGGAAGTGGATATTTCGATCGCTTTGAGGCCTGTGTTGAGAAAGGAAATATCTTCGCATAAAAACTACTCAGAAGAATTCTCATGAACTTGTTTTAGATGTGTGTACCCACCTAACAGATTTGAAGCTTTCTTTTGATAGAGCAGTTTTGAAACACAGTTTTTGAAGAATCTGGAAGTGGATATTTGGATAGATTTGAGGATTTCATTGGAAACGGGAATATCTTCGTATAAAATCTATAGAGAAGCATTCTCGAAAACATCTTTGGGAAGTTTGCATTCAATTCACAGAGTTGAACATTCCCTTTCATAGAGCAGGTTTCAAAACCTCTTTTTCTGCTATATGGAAGTGGACATTTTGATCGTTTTCAGGCCTATGGTGAAAAGGAAATATCGTCGCATGAAACTAGACAGAAGCATTTTCATAAACTTCTTCGTCATGTGTGTTCTTAATTAACAGAGTTGAACCTTTCTTTTGATAGAGCAGTTTTCAAACACTCTTTTTGTAGAATGTGCAAGAGAATATTTGGATAGCTTTGAGGAATTCGTTGGAAACGGGAATATCTTCCTATAAAATCCAGACAGAAGCATTCTCAGAAACATCTCTGTGAAGTTTTCATTCAAGTCACAGAGTTAAACAC
Organism: Pan troglodytes; assembly: GCF_028858775.2. Lineage (NCBI taxonomy): Eukaryota > Metazoa > Chordata > Mammalia > Primates > Hominidae > Pan > Pan troglodytes. The sequence goes on along the minus strand of NC_072409.2, from coordinate 54,781,500 downwards.
TCCTTTTCATGGAGCAGGTTTGAAACACTGATTTTGTAGTATCTGGAACTTGACATTTGGAGCGCTTTTTGGCCTAAAACGAAAAAGGAAATATCTTTCCATAAAAATTACACAGAAGCATTCTCAGAAACTAGATTGTGATGTGTGTACTCAACTAACAGAGTTGAACCTGTCTTTTGATAGACCAGTTTTGAAACACACTTTTTGTAGAATGTGCAAGTGAATATTTGGATCGCTTTGAGGATATCATTGGAAACGGGAATATCTTCATATAAAATCTATACAGAAGCATTCTCAGAAACATCTGTGGGATGTTTGCATTCAAGTCACAGAGTTGAACATACCCTTTCATAGAGCAGGTTTGAAACCCTATGTTTATGGTATCCATAAGTGGACATTTGGATCGCTTAGAGGCCTATGATGAAAAAGGAAATATCTTCCCATAAAAACTAGACAGAAGCGTGCTCATGAACTTGTTTGTGATGTGTGTACTCATGTAGCAGAGTTGATCCTTTCTTTTGATAAAACAGTTTTTAAACAATCTTTTTGTAGAATGTGCAAGTGGATATTTGGATAGCTATGAGGATTTTGTTGGATACGGGAATATCTTCATATAAAATCTAGACAGAAGAATCCTCAGAAACATCTTCAAGATGTTTGCATTCAAGTCACTGAGTTTAAGATTCCCTTTGTTAGAGCAGGTTAGAAACAATCTTTCTGTAGTATCTGGAAGTGGACATTTGAATCGCTTTGAAGCCTGTGGTGAAAAAGGAAATATCTTACCATAAAAACAACACAGAAGCATTCTCAGAAACTTATTTGTGATGTGTGTCCTCAAGTAAGTGACTTGAACCTTTCTTTTCATAGAGCACTTTAGAAACACTCTTTTTGTAGTATATGAAAGTGGATATTTGGATAGTTTGAGGATTTCGTTGGAAACGGGAACATCTTCCTATAAAATCTAGACAGAAGCATTCTCAGAAATTTCCTTGTGATGTTTGCATTCAAGTCACAGAGTTCAACATTCCCTTTGATAGAGCAGGTTTAAGACACTCGTTTTGTAGTATCTGGAAGTGGACATTTCGAGCGCATTCAGGCCTAGGGTTAAAAAGGAAATATCTTAAAATAAACACTAGACAGAAGCATTCTCAGAAACTTGTTTGTGAAGTGCATACTCAACTAACGGAGTTGAACCTTTCTTTTTACACAGCACTTTTAAACACTCTTTTTGAAGAATCTGCAAGTGGATATTTGGATAGTTTGAGGATTTCGTTGGAAACGGGAATATCTTCATATAAACTCTAGACAGAAGCATTCTGAGAAACAACATTGTGATGTTTGCTTTCAAGTCACAGCGCTGAATATTGCTTTTAACCGAGCAGGTTGGAAACACTCTTTTTGTAGTACCTGGAAGAGGACATTTCGAGCACTTTGAGGCCTAACGTGTAAAAGGATATATGGAAAAGGAAAAATGATTCTCAAAATCATGTTTGTGATTTGTGTACTCATATAACACTGTTGAGCCATTCTTTTGAGAGAGCACTTTTGAAACGCTCTTTTTGTAGAATCAGCAAGTGTATATTTGGATAGATTTGAGGATTTCTTTGGAAACGGGAATATCTTCACATAAATTCTTGAGAGAAACATTCTCAGAAACGCCTTTGTGATGTTTGCATTCAAGACACAGAGGTGAATATTTCCTTTCATTGAGCAGGCTTGAGACCCTCTTTTTGTAGTATCTGGAAGCGGAAATTTCGAGCACTTTGAGGCCTATGGTGAAAAAGGAAATATACTCCCATTAAAATCAGACAGAAGCATTCTCAGAATCATGTTTGAGATGTGTGTACTCAACAAACAGAGTTGAAGCTTTCTTTTGATAGAGCACTTTTGAAACACTATTTTGGAGATTCTGCAAGTGGACATTTGGATAGCTTTGAGCATTTCGTTGGAAACGGGAATATCTTCATAGAAAATCTAGACAGAAGCATTCTCAGAAACACCTTTGTGAGCTTTACATTCAAGTCACAGAGTTGAACATTCCCTTTCATAGAGCAGGTTTGAAACATTCTTTTGTAGTATCTAGAACTGGACATTTGGAGCGCTTGGAGGCCTATGGTGAAAAAGGAAATATCTTCCCATGAAAACGAGATAGAAGCAATCTCAGAAACTTGTTTATGCTTTATCTACTAAAGTAACAGTGTTGAACCTATCTATTGGTAGAGCAGGTTTGAAACACTCTTTTTTTGGAATCTGCAAGTGGATATTTAGATACATTTGAGGATTTCGTTGGAAACGGAATTACATATAAAAACTAGACAGCAGCATTCTCAGAAACGTATTTGTGATGTTTGCATTCAAGTCAGAGAGTTGAGCATTTCCTTTCGTAGAGCAGGTATGAAACATTCTTTTTGTAGTATCTGGAAGTGGACAATTGGAATGCTTTCAGGCCTAAGGTGAAAATGGAAATATCCTCCCATAAAAACAAGACAGAAGCATAAACAGAAACTTATTTCTGATGTGTGTCCTCCACTAACAAACCTGAACATGTCTTTCCATAGAGCAGATTGAAAACACTCTTTTTGTAGAATCTGCAAGTGGACATTTTGATAGCTTTGAGGATTTCGTTGGAAACGGGATTATATATAAAGAGTAGACAGCAGCATTCTCAGAAAATTCTTTGTGACGTTTGCATTCAAGTCACAGAGTTGAACATTCCCTTTCACAGAGCAGGTTTGAAACACTCTTTTTGTAGTATCTGGAAGGGGACACTTCTAACGCTTTCTGGCCTGCAGTGAAGAAGGAAATATCTTCCCATAAAAACAAGAAAGAAGCATTCTCAGAAACTTATTTCGGATGTGTGTCCTCAACTAACGGACTTGAACTTTTCTTTTTATAGAGCACGTTTGAAACATCCTTTTGTTGTATCTGCAAGTGGATATTTGGATAGCTTTGACGATTTCGTTGGAAACGTGAATATATTCCTATAAAATCCAGACAGAAGCATTCTCAGAAACACCTTGTGTTGTTTGCATTCAAGTCACAGAGCTGAACATTCCCTTTCATAGAGCAGGTTTGAAACACTCTTTTTGGAGAATGTGCAAGTGGATATTTGGATAGGTCTGAGGATATCGTTAGAAACGGGATTACATATAAAATATAGACAGCAGCATTCTCAGAAACTTCTTTGTGACGTTTGCATTCAAATCACAGAGTTGAACATTCCCTTTCATAGAGCAGGTTGGAAACACTGTTTTTGAGGTATCTGGAAGTGGACATTTGCAGCGCTTTGTGGTCTATGGTAAAAAAGGAAATGTCTTCCCGTAAAAACAAGATAGAAGCAATCTCAGAAACATCTTTATGTTCTACCTGCTCAACTAACAGTGTTGAACCTTTCTATTGATAGAGCAGGTGTGAAACACTCTTCTTTTGGAATCTGCAAGAGGATATTTCTTTAGAACTGAGGATATCGTTGGAAGCGGGATAACAGATAAAAAGTACACAGCAGCAATCTCAGAAACTTCTTTGTGATGTTTGCATTCAAGTCACAGAGTTGAACATTCCCTTTCATAGAGCAGATTTGAAACACTCTTTTTGTAGTATCTGGAAGTGGACATTTGGAACGGTATCAGGCCTATGGTTAAAAAGGAAATATCTTCCATAAAAACGAGACGGAAGCTTTCTCAGAAACTTATTTGTGATGTGTGTCCTCAACTAACAGACCTGAACCTTTCTTTTGATACAGCAGTTTTGAAACACTCTTTTTGTAGAATCTGCAAGTGGATATTTGCAAAGCTCTGAGGATTTCGTTGGAAACGGGATTACATATAAAAAGTAGACAGCAGCATTCTCAGAAACTTCTTTGTGATGTTTCCATTCAAGTCACAGACTTGAACATTCCCTTTTATAGAGCAGGTTTGAAACATTTTTTTTCTAGTATCTGGAAGTGGACATTTGGATCACATTGAGACCTATGGTGAAAAAGGAAATATCTCCCCACAAAAACGAGATAGAAGCAATCGCAGAAACTTGTTTATGCTCTTTCTACTCAACCCACAGTGTTGAAAATTTCTATTGATAGAGCAGGTGTGAAACACTCTTTTTTTGAAATCTGTATGTGGATATTTCTATAAAACTGAGGATTACGTTGGAAGCGGGATTACAGATAAAAAGTAGACAGCAGCATTCTCAGAAACTTCTGTGTGATGTATACATTCAAGTCACAGAATTGAACATAACCTTTCATACAGCAGGTTTGAAACACTCTTTTTGTTGTATCTAGAAGTGGACATTTTGAGTGCTTGGAGGCCTACGGTGTAAAAGGGAATATCTTCCCATGAAAACGAGATAGAAGCAATCTCAGAAACTTTTTTATGCTGTATCTACTGAAGTAACGGTGTTGAACATATCTATCGGTAGAGCAGGTTTGAAACACTCTTTTTTTCGAATCTGCACGTGGATATTTCTATAGAACTGAGGATTTTGTTGGAAGCGGGATTACAGATAAAAACTAGACAGCAGCAATCTCAGAAACTTCTTTGTGATGTTTGCATTCAAGTCACAGAGTTGAACATTCTCTTTCATAGAGCAGGTTTGAAAGACTCTTTTGTAGTATCTGGAAGTGGACATTTGGAACGTTATCAGGCATATAGTTAAAAAGGAAATATCTTCCCATAAAAACAAGACAGAGGCATTCTCAGAAACTTATTTGCGATGTGTGTCCTCAACTAACGGACTTGAACCTTTCTTTTGATACAGCAGTTTTGAAACACTCTTTTTGTAGAATCTGCAAGTGGATATTAGGATAGCTCTGAGGATTTCGTTGGAAACGGGATTACATATAAAAAGTAGACAGCACCATTCTCAGAAACTGCTTTGTGATGCTTCCATTCAAGTCACAGAGTTGAACATTCCCTTTCATAGAGCAGGTTTGAAACACTCTTTTTGTAGTATCTGGAAGTGGATATTTGCAGCGCTTTGTGGCCTATGGTAAAAAAGGTAATATCTTCCCATAAAAACGAGATAGAAGCAATCTCAGAAACTTGTTTATGCTCTATCTACACAACTAAGAGTGTTGAACCTTTCTATTGATAGAGCAGGTGTGAAAAACTCTTTCTTTGGAATCTCCAAGTGGATATTTCTAAAGAACTGAGGATTTCGTTGGAAGCGGGATTACAGATAAAAAGTAGACAGCAGCATTCTCAGAAACTTCTTTGTGATGTTTGCATTCAAGTCACAGAGTTGAACATTCCCTTTCATAGAGCAGGTTTGAAACACTCTTTTTGTAGTATCTGGAAGTGGACATTTGGAACCGTATCAGGCCTATGGTTAAAAAGGAAATATCTTCCCATAAAAACAAGATGGAAGCATTCTCAGAAATTTATTTGTCAGCTGTGTCCTCAACTAACAGACTTGAACGTTTCTTTTGATACAGCAGTTTTGAAACACTCTTTTTGTAGAATCTGCAAGTGAATATTTGGAAAGCTCTGAGGGTTTCGTTGGAAACGGGATTACATATAAAATGTAGACAGAAGCATTCTCAGAAACTTCTTTGTGATGTTTCCATTAAAGTCACAGAGTTGAACATTCCCTTTCATAGAGCAGTTTTGAAACACTCTTTTCGTAGTATCTCGAAGTGGACATTTTCAGCGCTTTGTGGCCTATGGTAAAAAAAGAAATGTCTTCCCATAAAAACGAGATAGGCTCAATCTCAGAAACATGTTTCTGCTCTATCTGCTCAGCAAAAAGTGTTGAAACGTTCTACTGATAGAGCAGGTGTGAAACCCTCTTTTTTTGGAGTCTGTATGTGGATATTTCTGTAGAGCTGAGGATTTCATTGGAAACGTGATAATAGATAAAAATTAGACAGCAGAAATCTAAGAAACTTCATTGTGATGTTAGCATTCAAGTCACAGAGTTGAACATTCCCTTTCATAGAGCAGGTTTGACACACTCTTTTTGTAGTATCTGCAAGTGGACATTTGGAACGGTAGCAGGCCTATGGTTAAAAAGGAAATATCTTCCCATAAAAACAAGACGGAAGCATTCTCAAAAACTTATTTGTGATGTGTGTCCTCAACCAACAGACTTGAGCATTTCTTTTGATACAGCAGTTTTGAAACGCTCTTTTTGTAGAATCTGCAAGTGGATATTTGGATAGCTCTGAGGATTTCGTTGGAAACGTGATTACATGTAAATAGTAGACAGCAGCATTCTCAGAAACTTTTTTGTGATGTTTCCATTCAAGTCACAGAGTTGAACATTCCCTTTCATAGAGCAGGTTTGAAACACTCTTTTTCTTGTATCTGGAAATGGACACTTGGATCGCTTTGAGGCCTATGGTGAAAAAGGAAATATCTTCCCCAAAAAACGAGATAGAAACAATCTCAGAAGCTTGTTTATGCTCTATCTACTCAACTAACAGTGTTGAAACTTTCTACTGATAGAGCAGGTGTGAAACACTCTTTTTTTGGAATCTGCATGTGGATATTTCTATAGAAGTGAGGATTTCGTAGGAAGCGGGATAACAGATATAACGTAGACAGCAGAAATCGCAGGAACTTCTTTTGATGATAGCATTCAAGTCAAAGAGTTGAACATTCCCTTTCATAGAGCAGGTTTGAAACACTCTTTCTAGTATCTGGAAATGGACACTAGTATCGCTTTGAGGCCTATGGTGAAAAGGGAAATATCTTCCCATAAAAAAGAGATAGAAGCAATATCAGAAACTTGTTTATGCTGTATCTACTGAAGGAACTGTGTTGAGCCTACCTATGCATAGAGCAGGTTTGAAAAACTCTTTTTTTGGAATCTGCATGTGGACATTTCTACAGAATTGAGGATTTCGTTGGAAGCGGGATTACAGATCAAAAGTTGACAGCAACAATCTCAGAAACTTCTTTGTGATGTTTGCTTTCAACTTTGTGAGTTGAACATGCCCCTTCATAGAGCAGGTTTGAAACACTCTTTTTGTAGTGTCTGGAAGTGGGCACTTGGAACGGTATCAGGCCTATGGTTAAAAAGGAAATATCTTCCCATGAAAACAAGACAGAAGCATTCTCAGAAACTTATTTCTGATGTGTGTCCTCAACTAACGGACTTGAACTTTTCTTTTTATAGAGCACGTTTGAACAAAACTTTTTGTTGTATCTGCAAGTGGATATTTGGATAGCTTTGAAGTTTTCTTTGGAAACGGGAATATCTCCCTATAAAATCAAGAAAGAAGCATTCTCAGAAACTTCTTTGTGATGTTTGCATTCAAGTCACAGAGTTGAACATTCCCTTTCATAGAGCAGGTTTGAAACACTCCTTTTGTAGTATCTAGAAGTGGACATTTGGAATGGTATCAGGCCTATGGTTCAAAAGGAAATATCGTCGCATAAAAACAAGATGGAAGCATTCTGAGAAACTTATTTGTGTTGTGTGTCCTCAACTAAGAGACTGGAACATTTCTGTTTACCAGCAGTTTTGAAACACTCTTTTTGTAGAATCTGCAAGTGGATATTTGGATAGCTCTGAGGATTTCGTTGGTAACGGGATTACATAAAAAAAGTGGACAGCAGCATTCTCAGAAACTCCTTGTGACGTTTGCATTAAAGTCAGAGAGTTGAACATTCCCTGTCATAGAGCAGGTTTGAAACACTCTTTTTGTAGTATCTGGAAGTGGACATTTCCAACGCTTTCTTGCCTACGGCGAAGAAGGAAATATCTTCCCATAAAAACAAGACAGAAGCATTCTGAGAAACTTATTTCTGATGCGTGTCCTCAACTAATGGACTTGAACCTTAATTTTATAGAGCACGTTTGAACCACTCTTTTTGTTGTATCTGCAAGTGGATATATAGATAGCTTTGACGATTTCGTTGGAAACGGGAATATCTCCCTGTAAAATATAGACAGAAGCATTCTCAGAAACTTCATTGTGATGTTTGCATTGAAGTCACAGAGTTGAACATTCTCTTTCATAGAGTAGGTTTGAAACAGTCTTTTTGTAGTATCTGGAAGTGGACTTTTGCAGCTCTTTGTGGCCTATGGTATAAAAGGAAATATCTTCCCATGAAAACGAGGTAGAAGCAATCTCAGAAACTTGTTTATGCTGTATGTACTGAAGTAACAGTGTTGAACCTATCTGTCGGTAGAGCAGGTTTGAAACACTTTTTTTTTCGAATCTGCAAGTGGATATTTCTATAGAACTGAGGATTTCATTGGAAGCGGGATTACAGATAAAAAGTAGAGAGCAGAATTCTCAGAAACTTCTTTGTGATGTTTGCATTCAAGTCACGGAGTTGAACAGTCCCTTTAATAGAGCAGGTATGAAACACTCTTTTTGTAGTATCTGGAAGTGGACATTTGGAACGGTATCAGGCCTATGGTAAAAAGGAAATATCGTCGCATAAAAACAAGACGGAAGCATTCTCAGAAACTTATTTGTGTTGTGTGTCCTCAACTAACAGACTTGAACCTTTCTTTTGATACAGCAGTTTTGAAACACTCTTTTTGTAGAATCTGCAAGTGGATATTTGGATAGCTCTGAGGATTTCGTTGGAAATGGGATTACATATAAAAAGTAGACAGCAGCATTCTCAGAAACTTCTTTGTGATGTTTCCATTTAAGTCACAGAGTTGAACATTCCCTTTCATAGAGCGGGTTTCAAACACTCTTTATGTAGTATCTGGAAGTGGAGATTTACAGCGCTTTGTGTCCTATGGTAAAAAAGGAAATATCTTCCCATAAAAACGAGATAGAAGCAATCTCAGAAACTTGTTTATGCTCTATCTACACAACTAACAGTGTTGAACCTTTCTTTTGATAGAGCACGTGTGAAACACTCTTTTTTTGGAGTCTGCAAGTGGATATTTCTATAAAACTGAGGATTTCGTTGGAAGCGGGATTACAGATAAATAGTAGACAGCAGCCTTCTCAGAAACTTCTTTGTGATGTTTGCATTCAAGTCACAGAGTTGAACATTCCCTTTCATAGAGCAGGTGTGAAACAGTCGTTTTGTGGCATCTGGAAGTGGACACTTGGAACGCTTTCCGGCATATGTTTGAAAAGGAAATATCTTCCCATTAAAACTAGACAGAAGCATTCTCAGAATCATGTTACTGATCTGTGTACTCAACAAACAGAGTTGAACATTTCTTTTGATGGAACACTTTTGAAACACTCTTTCTGTAGAATTTGCAAGTGGATATTTGGATAGCTTTGAGGATTTCGTTGGAAACGGGAATATCTTCATAGAAAATCTAGACAAACATTCTCAGAAACATCTATGTGATGTTTCCATTCAAGTCACAGAGTTGAACATTGCCTTTCATAGAGCAGGTTTGAAACAGTCTTTTTGTAGTATCTAGAAGTGGACTTTTGGAGCGCTTGGAGGCCTACAGTGTAAAACGAAATATCTTCCCATGAAAACGAGGTAGAAGCAATCTCAGAAACTTGTTTATGCTGCATGTACTGAAGTAACAGTGTTGAACCGATCTATCGGTAGAGCAGGTTTGAAACACTCTTTTTTTCGAATCTTCAATTGGATATTTCTGTAGAACTGAGGATTTCGATGGAAGCGAGATTACAGAAAGAAAGTAGACAGCAGCATTCTCAGAAACTTCTTTGTGATGATTGCATTCAAGTCACAGAGTTGAACGTTCTCTTTCATAGAGCAGGTTTGAAACACACTTTTTGTAGTATCTGGAAGTGGACATTTGCAGCGCTTTGTGGCCTATGGTAAAAAAGGGAATATCTTCCCAGGAAAACGAGGTAGAAGCAATCTCAGAAACTCGTTTATGCTGTATGTACTGAAGTAACAGTGTTGAACATTTCTATTGATAGAGCATGTGTGAAACACTGTTTTTTTTGGAATCTGCAAGAGGATATTTCTAGAGAACTGAGGATTTCGTTGGAAGCGGGATTACAGATAAAAAGTAGAGAGCAGCATTCTCAGAAACTTGTTTGTGATGTTTGCATTCAAGTCACAGAGTTGAACATTCCCTTTTGATGCAGCAGGTTTGAAACACTCTTTTTTTACTATCTGGAAGTGGACATTTGGAACGGTATCAGGCCTATGGTTGAGACGGAAATATAGTCACAGAAAAACAAGACGGAAGCATTCTCAAAATCTTATTTGTGTTGTGTGTCCTCAACTAACAGACTTGAACCTTTCTTTTGACACAGTAGTTTGAAACACTCTTTTTGTAGAATCTGCAAGTGGATATTTGGATAGCTCTGAGGATTTCGTTGGAAACGGGATTACTTATAAAAAATAGACAGCAGCATTCTCAGAAACTTCTTTGTGATGTTTCCATTTAAGTCACAGAGTTGAACATTCCCTTTCATAGAGCAGGTTTCAAACACTCTTTTTGTAGTATCTGGAAGTGGACATTTGCAGCGCTTTGTGGCCTATGGTAAAAAAGGAAATCTCTTCCTATAAAAATGAGATAGAAGAAATCTCAGAATCTTGTTTATGCTCTGTCTACGCAACTAACAGTGTTGAACCTTTCTATTGATAGAGCACGTGTGAAACACTCTTTTTTTGGAATCTGCAAGTCGATATTTCTATAAAACTGAGGATTTCGTTGGAAGCGGGATTACAGATAAATAGTAGACAGCAGCATTCTCAGAAACTTCTTTGTGATGTTTGCATTCAAGTCACAGAGTTGAACATTCCCTTTCATAGAGCAGGTTTGAAACACTCTTTTTGTACTATCTGGAAGTGGACATTTGGAACGGTACCAGGCCTATGGTTCAAAAGGAAATATCGTCGCAGAAAAACAAGACGGAAGCGTTCTAAGAAACTTATTTGCGATGTGTGTAATCAACTAACAGACTTGAATCTTTCTTTTGATACAGCAGTTTTGAAACACTCTTTTTGTGGAATCTGCAAGCGGATATTTGGATAGCTCTGAGGATTTCGTTGGAAACGGGATTACATAATAATAGTGGACAGCAGCATTCTCAGAAACTTCTTTGTGACGATTGCATTCAAGTCACAGAGTTGAACATTCCCTGTAATAGTGCAGGTTTGAAACACTCTTTTTGTAGCATCTGGAAGTGGACATTTCCAACGCTTTCTGCCCTATGGTAAAAAAGGAAATATCTTCCCATAAAAACGAGATAGAAGCAATCTCAGAAACTTGTTTATGCTCTATCTACACAAGTAACAGTGTTGAATCTTTCTATTGACAGAGCACGTGTGAAACACTCTTTTTTCGGAATCTGCAAGTGGATGTTTCTATAAAACTGAGGATTTCGTTGGAAGCGGGATTTCAGATAAATAGTAGACAGCAGCATTCTCAGAAACTTCTTTGTGATGTTTGCATTCAAGTCACAGAGTTGAACATTCCCTGTCATAGAGCAGGTTTGAAACACTCTTTTTGTAGCATCTGGAAGTGGACATTTCCAACGCTTTCTTGCCTACGGCGAAGAAGGAAATATCTTCCCATAAAAACAAGACAGAAGCATTCTCAGAAACTTATTTCTGATGTGTGTCCTCAACTAACGGACTTGAACCTTTCTTTTTATAGAGCACATTTGAACCACTCCTTTGGTTGTATCTGCAAGTGGATATTTGGATAGCTTGGACGATTTCGTTGGAAACAGGAATATCTCCCTAGAAAATCTAGACAGAAGCATTCTCAGAAACTTCTTTGTGATGTTTCCATTCAAGTCACAGAGTTGAACATTCTCTTTCATAGAGCAGGTTTGAAACACTCTTTTTGTAGTATCTGGAAGTGGACATTTGCAGCACTTTGTGGCCTATGGTAAAAAAGGAAATATCTTCCCATGAAAACGAGATAGAAGCAATCTCAGAAACTTGTTTATGCTGTATGTACTGAAGTAACAGTGTTGAACCTTTCTATTGATAGAGCAGGTGTGAAACACTGCTTTTTGGAATCTGCAAGAGGATATTTCTATAGAACTGAGGATTTCGTTGGAAGCGGGATTACAAATAAAAAGTAGAGAGCAGCATTCTCAGAAACTTCTTTGTGATGTTTGCATTCAAGTCACAGAGTTGAACATTCCCTTTCATACAGCAGGTTTGAAACACTCTTTTTGTACTATCTGGAAGTGGACATTTGGAACGGTACCAGGCCTATGGTTCAAAAGGAAATATCGTCGCATAAAACCAAGACGGAAGCATTCTCAGAAACTTATTTGTGTTGTGTGTTCTCAACTAACAGACATGAACCTTTCTTTTGACACAGCAGTTTTGAAACAATCTTTTTGTAGAATCTGCAAGTGGATATTTGGATAGCTCTGAGGATTTCGTTGGAAACGGGATTACATATAAAAAGTAGACAGCAGCATTCTCAGAAACTTCTTTGTGATGTTTCCATTTAAGTCACAGAGTTGAACATTCCCTTTCACAGAGCAGGTTTCAAACACTCTTTTTGTAGTATCTGGAAGTGGACATTTGCAGCGGTTTCTGGACTATGGTAAAAAAGGAAATATCTTCCCATAAAAACGAGATAGAAGCAATCTCAGAAACTTGTTTATGCTCTATCTACACAAGTAACAGTGTTGAACCTTTCTATTGATAGAGCACGTGTGAAACACTCTTTTTTTGGAATGTGCAAGTCGATATTTCTATAAAACTGAGGATTTCTTGGAAGCGGGATTACAGATAAATAGTAGACAGCAGCATTCTCAGAAACTTCTTTGTGAGGTTTGCATTCAAGTCACAGAGTTGAACATTCCCTTTCATACAGCAGGTTTGAAACACTCTTTTTGTAGTATCTGGAAGTGGACATTTGGAACGGTATCAGGCCCATGGTTAAAAAGGAAATATCTTCCCATAAAAACAAGACAGAAGCATCCTCAGAAACTTATTTGCGATGTGTGTCCTCAACTAACAGACTTGAACCTTTCTTTTGATATAGCAGTTTTGAAACACTCTTTTTGTAGAATCTGCAAGTGGATATTTGGATAGCTCTGAGGATTTTGTTGGAAACGGGATTACATAAAAATAGTGGACAGCAGCATTCTCAGAAACTTCTTTGTGATGTTTGCATTCAAGTCACAGAGTTGAACATTCCCTGTCATAGAGCAGGTTTGAAACACTCTTTTTGTAGCATCTGGAAGTGGACATTTCCAACGCTTTCTTGCCTATGGCGAAGAAGGAAATATCTTCCCATAAAAACAAGACAGAAGCATTCTCAGAAACTTATTTCTGATGTGTGTCCTCAACTAACGTACTTGAACCTTTCTATTAATAGAGCACGTTTGAACCACTCCTTTTGTTGTATCTGCAAGTGGATATTTGGATAGCTTGGACGATTTCGTTGGAAACGGGAATATCTCCCTATAACATCTAGACAGAAGCATTCTCAGAAACTTCTTTGTGATGTTTCCATTCAAGTCACAGAGTTGAACATTCTCTTTCATAGAGCAGGTTTGAAACACTCTTTTTGTAGTATCTGGAAGTGGACATTTGCAGCGCTTTGTGGCCTATGGTAAAAAAGGAAATATCTTCTCATGAAAACGAGACAGAAGCAATCTCAGAAACTTGTTTATGCTGTATGTACTGAAGTAATAGTGTTGAAACTTTCTATTGATAGAGTAGGTGTGAAACACTGTTTTTTTGGAATCTGCAAGAGGATATTTCTATAGAAATGAGGAATTCGTTGGAAGCGGAATTACAGATAAAAAGTAGAGAGCAGAATTCTCAGAAACTTCTTTGTGATGTTTGCATTCAAGTCACAGAGTTGAACATTCCCTTTCATACCGCAGGTTTGAAACACTCTTTTTTTTACTATCTGGAAGTGGACATTTGGAACGGTACCAGGCCTATTGGTCAAAAGGAAATATCGTCGCATAAAAACAAGACAGAAGCATTCTCAGACACTTATTTGTGTTGTGTGTCCTCAAATAACAGACTTGAACCTTTCTTTTGACACAGCAGTTTTGAAACACTCTTTTTGTAGAATCTACAAGTGGATATTTGGATAGTTCTGAGGATTTCGTTGGAAATGGGATTACATATAAAAAGTAGACAGCAGCATTCTCAGAAACTTCTTTGTGATGTTTCCATTTAAGTCACAGAGTTGAACATTCCCTTTCACAGAGCAGGTTTCAAACACTCTTTTTGTAGTATCTGGAAGTGGACATTTGCAGCGCTTTGTGGCCTATGGTAAAAAAGGAAATATCTTCCCATAAAAACGAGATAGAAGCAATCTCAGAAACTTCTTTATGCTCTATCTACACAAGTAACAGTGTTGAACCTTTCTATTGACAGAGCACGTGTGAAACACTCTTTTTTTGGAATCTGCAAGTGGATATTTCTATAAAACTGAGTATTTCGTTGGAAGCGGGATTTCAGATAAATAGTAGACAGCAGCATTCTCAGAAACTTCTTTGTGATGTTTGCATTCAAGTCACAGAGTTGAACATTCCCTTTCATAGAGCAGGTTTGAAACACTCTTTTTGTAGCATCTGGAAGTGGACATTTCCAACGCTTTCTTGTGTACGGCGAACAAGGAAATATCTTCCCATAAAAACAAGACAGAAGCATTCTCAGAAACTTATTTCTGATGTGTGTCCACAACTAACGGACTTGAACCTTTCTTTTTATAGAGCACGTTTGAACCACTCTTTTTGTTGTATCTGCAAGTGGATATTTGGATAGCTTTGACGATTTGGTTGGAAACGGGAATATCTCCCTATAATATCTAGAGAGAAGCATTCTCAGAAACTTCTTTGTGATGTTTCCATTCAAGTCACAGAGTTGAACATTCTCTTTCATAGAGTAGGTTTGAAACACTCTTTTTGTAGTATCTGGACGTGGACACTTGCAGCGCTTTGTGGCCTACGGTAAAAAAGGAAATATCTTCCCATGAAAACGAGATAGAAGCAATCTCAGAAACTTGTTTATGCTGTATGTACTGAAGTAACAGTGTTGAACCTTTCTATTGATAGAGCAGGTGTGAAACACTGTTTTTTTTGGAATCTGCAAGAGGATATTTCTATAGAACTGAGGATTTCGTTGGAAGCGGGATTACAGATAAAAGGTAGAGAGCAGCATTCTCAGAAACTTCTTTGTGATGTTTGCATTCAAGTCACAGAGTTGAACATTCCCTTTCATACAGCAGGTGTGAAACACTCTTTTTGTACTATCTGGAAGTGGACATTTGGAACGGCACCAGGCCTATGGTTCAAAAGGAAATATCATCGCATAAAAGCAAGACGGAAGCATTCTCAGAAACTTATTGGTGTTGTGTGTCCTCAACTAACAGACTTGAACCTTTCTTTTGACACAGCAGTTTTGAAACACTCTTTTTGTAGAATCTGCAAGTGGATATTTGGATAGCTCTGAGGATTTCGTTGGAAACGGGATTACATATAAAAAGTAGACAGCAGCATTCTCAGAAACTTCTTTGTGATGTTTCCATTTAAGTCACAGAGTTGAACATTCCCTTTCACAGAGCAGGTTTCAAACACTCTTTTTGTAGTATCTGGAAGTGGACATTTGCAGCGCTTTGTGGCCTATGGTAAAAAAGGAAATATCTTCCCATAAAAACGAGATAGAAGCAATCTCAGAAACTTGTTTATGCTCTATCTACACAAGTAACAGTGTTCAACCTTTCTATTGACAGAGCACGTGTGAAACATTCCTTTTTTGGAATGTGCAAGTGGATATTTCTATAAAACTGAGGATTTCTTGGAAGCGGGATTACAGATAAATAGTAGACAGCAGCATTCTCAGAAACTTCTTTGTGATGTTTGCATTCAAGTCACAGAGTTGAACATTCCCTTTCATAGAGCAGGTTTCAAACACTCTTTTTGTAGTATCTGGAAGTGGTCAGGCCTATGGTTAAAAAGGAAATATCTTCCCATAAAAACAAGACAGAAGCATTCTCAGAAACTTATTTCTGATGTGTGTCCTCAACTAACGGACTTGAACCTTTTTTTTTATAGAGCACGTTTGAACCACTCTTTTTGTTGTATCTGCAAGTGGATATTTGGAGAGCTTGGACGATTTCGTTGGAAACGGGAATATCTGCCTATAACATCTAGACAGAAGCATTCTCAGAAACTTCTTTGTGATGTTTCCATTCAAGTCACAGAGTTGAACATTCCCTGTCATAGAGCAGGTTTGAAACACTCTTTTTGTAGCATCTGGAAGTGGACATTTCCAACGCTTTCTTGCCCACGGCGAAGAAGGAAATATCTTCCCATAAAAACAAGACAGAAGCATTCTCAGAAACTTATTTCTGATGTGTGTCCTCAACTAACGGACTTGAACCTTTTTTTTTATAGAGCACGTTTGAACCACACTTTTTGTTGTATCTGCAAGTGGATATTTGGAGAGCTTGGACGATTTCGTTGGAAACGGGAATATCTCCCTATAACATCTAGACAGAAGCATTCTCAGAAACTTCTTTGTGATGTTTCCATTCAAGTCACAGAGTTGAACATTCTCTTTCATAGAGCAGGTTTGAAACACTCTTTTTGTAGTATCTGGACGTGGACATTTGCAGCGCTTTGTGGCCTATGGTAAAAAAGGAAATATCTTCCCATGAAAACGAGATAGAAGCAATCTCAGAAACTTGTTTATGCTGTATGTACTGAAGTAACAGTGTTGAACCTTTCTATTGATAGAGCAGGTGTGAAACACTGTTTTTTGGGAATCTGCAAGAGGATATTTCTATAGAACTGAGGATTTCGTTGGAAGCGGGATTACAGATAAAAGGTAGAGAGCAGCATTCTCAGAAACTTCTTTGTGATGTTTGCATTCAAGTCACAGAGTTGAACATTCCCTTTCATACAGCAGGTTTGAAACACTCTTTTTGTACTATCTGGAAGTGGACATTTGGAACGGTACCAGGCCTATGGTTCAAAAGGTAATATGGTCACACAAAAGCAAGACGGAAGCATTCTCAGAAACTTATTTGTGTTGTGTGTCCTCAACTGACAGACTTGAACCTTTCTTTTGACACAGCAGTTTTGAAACACTCTTTTTGTAGAATCTGCAAGTGGATATTTGGATAGCTCTGAGGATTTCGTTGGAAACGGGATTGCATATAAAATGTAGACAGCAGCATTCTCAGAAACTTCTTTGTGATGTTTCCATTTAAGTCACAGAGTTGAACATTCCCTTTCACAGAGCAGGTTTCAAACACTCTTTTTGTAGTATCTGGAAGTGGACATTTGCAGCGCTTTCTGGCCTATGGTAAAAAAGGAAATATCTTCCCATAAAAACGAGATAGAAGCAATCTCAGAAACTTGTTTATGCTCTATCTACACAAGTAACAGTGTTGAACCTTTCTATTGACAGAGCACGTGAGAAACACTCTTTTTTTGGAATCTGCAAGTGGATATTTCTATAAAACTGAGGATTTCGTTGGAAGCGGGATTTCAGATAAATAGTAGACAGCAGCATTCTCAGGAACTTCTTTGTGATGTTTGCATTCAAGTCACAGAGTTGAACATTCCCTTTCATAGAGCAGGTTTGAAACACTCTTTTTGTAGTATCTGGAAGTGGACATTTGGAACGGTATCAGGCCTATGGTTAAAAAGGAAATATCTTCCCATAAAAACAAGACAGAAGCATTCTCAGAAACTTATTTGCGATGTGTGTCCTCAACTAACAGACTTGAACCTTTCTTTTGATACAGCAGTTTTGAAACACTCTTTTTGTAGAATCTGCAAGTGGATATTTGGATAGCTCTGCGGATTTCGTTGGAAACGGGATTGCATAAAAATAGTTGACAGCAGCATTCTCAGAAACTTCTTTGTGACGTTTGCATTCAAGTCACAGAGTTGAACATTCCCTGTCATAGAGCAGGTTTGAAACACTCTTTTTGTAGCATCTGGAAGTGGACATTTCCAACGCTTTCTTGCCTACGGCGAAGAAGGAAATATCTTCCCATAAAAACAAGACAGAAGCATTCTCAGAAATTTATTTCTGATGTGTGTCCTCAACTAACGGACTTGAACCTTTCTTTTTATAGAGCACGTTTGAACCACTCCTTTGGTTGTATCTGCAAGTGGATATTTGGATAGCTTCGACGATTTCGTTGGAAACGGGAATATCTCCCTATAAAATGTAGACAGAAGCATTCTCAGAAACTTCTTTGTGATGTTTCCATTCAAGTCACAGAGTTGAACATTCTCTTTCATAGAGCAGGATTGAAACACTCTTTTTGTAGTATCTGGAAGTGGACATTTGCAGCACTTTTGAGGCCTATGGTAAAAAAGGAAATATCTTCCCATGAAAACGAGATAGAAGCAATCTCAGAAACTTGTTTATGCTGTATGTACTGAAGTAACAGTGTTGAACCTTTCTATTGATAGAGCAGGTGTGAAACACTGTTTTTTTGGAATCTGCAAGAGGATATTTCTATAGAACTGAGGATTTCGTTGGAAGCGGGATTACAAATAAAAAGTAGGGAGCGGCATTCTCAGAAACTTCTTTGTGATGTTTGCATTCAAGTCACAGAGTTGAACATTCCCTTTCATACAGCAGGTTTGAAACACTCTTTTTGTACTATCTGGAAGTGGACATTTGGAACGGTACCAGGCCTATGGTTGAAAAGGAAATATCGTCGCATAAAAGCAAGACGGAAGCATTCTCAGAAACTTATTTGTGTTGTGTGTCCTCAACTAACAGACTTGAACCTTTCTTTTGACACAGCAGTTTTGAAACACTCTTTTTGTAGAATCTGCAAGCGGATATTTGGATAGCTCTGAGGATTTCGTTGGAAACGGGATTACATATAAAAAGTAGACAGCAGCATTCTCAGAAACTTCTTTGTGATGTTTCCATTTAAGTCACAGTGTTGAACATTCCCTTTCACAGAGCAGGTTTCAAACACTCTTTTTGTAGTATCTGGAAGTGGACATTTGCAGCGCTTTGTGGCCTATGGTAAAAAAGGAAATATCTTCCCATAAAAACGAGATAGAAGCAATCTCAGAAACTTGTTTATGCTCTATCTACACAAGTAACAGTGTTGAACCTTTCTATTGACAGAGCACGTGTGAAACATTCCTTTTTTGGAATGTGCAAGTGGATATTTCTATAAAACTGAGGATTTCTTGGAAGCGGGATTACAGATAAATAGTAGACAGCAGCATTCTCAGAAACTTCTTTGTGATGTTTGCATTCAAGTCACAGAGTTGAACATTCCCTTTCATAGAGCAGGTTTCAAACACTCTTTTTGTAGTATCTGGAAGTGGTCAGGCCTATGGTTAAAAAGGAAATATCTTCCCATAAAAACAAGACAGAACCATTCTCAGAAACGTGTTTGCGATGTGTGTCCTCAACTAACAAACTTGAACCTTTCTTTTGATACAGCAGTTTGGAAACACTCTTTTTGTAGAATCTGCAAGTGGATATTTGGATAGCTCTGAGGATTTCGTTGGAAACGGGATTACATAAAAATAGTGGACAGCAGCATTCTCAGAAACTTCTTTGTGACGTTTGCATTCAAGTCACAGAGTTGAACATTCCCTGTCATAGAGCAGGTTTGAAACACTCTTTTTGTAGCATCTGGAAGTGGACATTTCCAACGCTTTCTTGCCCACGGCGAAGAAGGAAATATCTTCCCATAAAAACAAGACAGAAGCATTCTCAGAAACTTATTTCTGATGTGTGTCCTCAACTAACGGACTTGAACCTTTTTTTTTATAGAGCACGTTTGAACCACTCTTTTTGTTGTATCTGCAAGTGCATATTTGGAGAGCTTGGACGATTTCGTTGGAAACGGGAATATCTCCCTATAACATCTAGACAGAAGCATTCTCAGAAACTTCTTTGTGATGTTTCCATTCAAGTCACAGAGTTGAACATTCTCTTTCATAGAGCAGGTTTGAAACACTCTTTTTGTAGTATCTGGACGTGGACATTTGCAGCGCTTTGTGGCCTATGGTAAAAAAGGAAATATCTTCCCATGAAAACGAGATAGAAGCAATCTCAGAAACTTGTTTATGCTGTATGTACTGAAGTAACAGTGTTGAACCTTTCTATTGATAGAGCAGGTGTGAAACACTGTTTTTTTGGAATCTGCAAGAGGATATTTCTATAGAACTGAGGATTTCGTTGGAAGCGGGATTACAGATAAAAGGTAGAGAGCAGCATTCTCAGAAACTTCTTTGTGATGTTTGCATTCAAGTCACAGAGTTGAACATTCCCTTTCATACAGCAGGTTTGAAACACTCTTTTTGTACTATCTGGAAGTGGACATTTGGAACGGTACCAGGCCTATGGTTCAAAAGGAAATATCGTCACACAAAAGCAAGACGGAAGCATTCTCAGAAACTTATTTGTGTTGTGTGTCCTCAACTGACAGACTTGAACCTTTCTTTTGACACAGCAGTTTTGAAACACTCTTTTTGTAGAATCTGCAAGTGGATATTTGGATAGCTCTGAGGATTTCGTTGGAAACGGGATTGCATATAAAATGTAGACAGCAGCATTCTCAGAAACTTCTTTGTGATGTTTCCATTTAAGTCACAGAGTTGAACATTCCCTTTCACAGAGCAGGTTTCAAACACTCTTTTTGTAGTATCTGGAAGTGGACATTTGCAGCGCTTTCTGGCCTATGGTAAAAAAGGAAATATCTTCCCATAAAAACGAGATAGAAGCAATCTCAGAAACTTGTTTATGCTCTATCTACACAACTAACAGTGTTGAACCTTTCTATTGACAGAGCACGTGTGAAACACTCTTTTTTTGGAATCTGCAAGTGGATATTTCTATAAAACTGAGGATTTCGTTGGAAGCGGGATTTCAGATAAATAGTAGACAGCAGCATTCTCAGGAACTTCTTTGTGATGTTTGCATTCAAGTCACAGAGTTGAACATTCCCTTTCATAGAGCAGGTTTGAAACACTCTTTTTGTAGTATGTGGAAGTGGACATTTGGAACGGTATCAGGCCTATGGTTAAAAAGGAAATATCTTCCCATAAAAACAAGACAGAAGCATTCTCAGAAACTTATTTGCGATGTGTGTCCTCAACTAACAGACTTGAACCTTTCTTTTGATACAGCAGTTTTGAAACACTCTTTTTGTAGAATCTGCAAGTGGATATTTGGATAGCTCTGAGGATTTCGTTGGAAACGGGATTACATAAAAATACTGGACAGCAGCATTCTCAGAAACTTCTTTGTGACGTTTGCATTCAAGTCACAGAGTTGAACATTCCCTGTCATAGAGCAGGTTTGAAGCACTCTTTTTGTAGCATCTGGAAGTGGACATTTCCAACGCTTTCTTGCCTACGGCGAAGAAGGAAATATCTTCCCATAAAAACAAGACAGAAGCATTCTCAGAAACTTATTTCTGATGTGTGTCCTCAACTAACGGACTTGAACCTTTCTTTTTATAGAGCACGTTTGAACCACTCCTTTTGTTGTATCTGCAAGTGGATATTTGGATAGCTTTGACGATTTCGTTGGAAATGGGAATATCTCCCTATAACATCTAGACAGAAGCATTCTCAGAAACTTCTTTGTGATGTTTCCATTCAAGTCACAGAGTTGAACATTCTCTTTCATAGAGCAGGTTTGAAACACTCTTTTTGTAGTATCTGGAAGTGGACATTTGCAGCGCTTTGTGGCCTATGGTAAAAAAGGGAATATCTTCCCATGAAAACGAGATAGAAGCAATCTCAGAAACTTGTTTACGCTGTATGTACTGAAGTAACAGTGTTGAACCTTTCTATTGATAGAGCAGGTGTGAAACACTGTTTTTTTGGAATCTGCAAGAGGATATTTCTATAGAACTGAGGATTTCGTTGGAAGCGGGATTACAGAGAAAAAGTAGAGAGCAGCATTCTCAGAAACTTCTTTGTGATGTTTGCATTCAAGTCACAGAGTTGAACATTCCCTTTCATACAGCAGGTTTGAAACACTCTTTTTGTACTATCTGGAAGTGGAAATTTGGAACGGTACCAGGCCTATGGTTCAAAAGGAAATATCGTCACAGAAAAACAAGACGGAAGCATTCTCAGAAACATATTTGTGTTGTGTGTCCTCAACTAACAGACTTGAACCTTTCTTTTGACACAGCCTTTTTGAAACACTCTTTTTGTAGAATCTGCAAGTGGATATTTGGATAGCTCTGACGATTTCGTTGGAAACGGGATTACATATAAAAAGTAGACAGCAGCATTCTCAGAAACTTCTTTGTGATGTTTCCATTTAAGTCACAGAGTTGAACATTCCCTTTCACAGAGCAGGTTTCAAACACTCTTTTTGTAGTAACTGGAAGTGGACATTTGCAGCGCTTTGTGGCCTATGGTAAAAAAAGGAAATATCTTCCCATAAAAACGAGATAGAAGCAATCTCAGAAACTTGTTTATGCTCTATCTACACAAGTAACAGTGTTGAACCTTTCTATTGACAGAGCACGTGTGAAACACTCTTTTTTTGGAAACTGCAAGTGGATATTTCTATAAAACTGAGGATTTCGTTGGAAGCGGGATTACAGATAAATAGTAGACAGCAGCATTCTCAGAAACTTCTTTGTGATGTTTGCATTCAGGTCACAGAGTTGAACATTCCCTTTCATAGAGCAGGTTTGGAACACTCTTTTTGTAGTATCTGGAAGTGGACATTTGGAACGGTATCAGGCCTATGGTTAAAAAGGAAATATCTTCCCATAAAAACAAGACAGAAGCATTCTCAGAAACTTATTTGCGATGTGTGTCCTCAACTAACAGACTTGAACCTTTCTTTTGATACAGCAGTTTTGAAACACTCTTTTTGTAGAATCTGCAAGTGGATATTTGGATAGCTCTGAGGATTTCGTTGGAAACGGGATTACATAAAAATAGTGGACAGCAGCATTCTCAGAAACTTCTTTGTGACGTTTGCATTCAAGTCACAGAGTTGAACATTCCCTGTCATAGAGCAGGTTTGAAACACTCTTTTTGTGCATCTGGAAGTGGACATTTCCAACGCTTTCTTGCCTACGGCGAAGAAGGAAATATCTTCCCATAAAAACAAGACAGAAGCATTCTCAGAAACTTATTTCTGATGTGTGTCCTCAACTAACGGACTTGAACCTTTCTTTTTATAGAGCACGTTTGAACCACTCCTTTTGTTGTATCTGCAAGTGGATATTTGGATAGCTTTGACGATTTCGTTGGAAACGGGAATATCTCCCTATAACATCTAGACAGAAGCATTCTCAGAAACTTCTTTGTGATGTTTCCATTCAAGTCACAGAGTTGAACATTCTCTTTCATAGAGCAGGTTTGAAACACTCTTTTTGTAGTATCTGGAAGTGGACATTTGCAGCGCTTTGTGGCCTATGGTAAAAAAGGGAATATCTTCCCATGAAAACGAGATAGAAGCAATCTCAGAAACTTGTTTACGCTGTATGTACTGAAGTAACAGTGTTGAACCTTTCTATTGATAGAGCAGGTGTGAAACACTGTTTTTTTGGAATCTGCAAGAGGATATTTCTATAGAACTGAGGATTTCGTTGGAAGCGGGATTACAGATACAAAGTAGAGAGCAGCATTCTCAGAAACTTCTTTGTGATGTTTGCATTCAAGTCACAGAGTTGAACATTCCCTTTCATACAGCAGGTTTGAAACACTCTTTTTGTACTATCTGGAAGTGGACATTTGGAACGGTACCAGGCCTATGGTTCAAAAGGAAATATCGTCGCAGAAAAACAAGACGGAAGCATTCTCAGAAACTTATTTGTGTTGTGTGTCCTCAACTAACAGACTTGAACCTTTCTTTTGACACAGCCTTTTTGAAACACTCTTTTTGTAGAATCTGCAAGTGGATATTTGGATAGCTCTGACGATTTCGTTGGAAACGGGATTACATATAAAAAGTAGACAGCAGCATTCTCAGAAACTTCTTTGTGATGTTTCCATTTAAGTCACAGAGTTGAACATTCCCTTTCACAGAGCAGGTTTCAAACACTCTTTTTGTAGTAACTGGAAGTGGACATTTGCAGCGCTTTGTGGCCTATGGTAAAAAAAGGAAATATCTTCCCATAAAAACGAGATAGAAGCAATCTCAGAAACTTGTTTATGCTCTATCTACACAAGTAACAGTGTTGAACCTTTCTATTGACAGAGCACATGTGAAACACTCTTTTTTTGGAAACTGCAAGTGGATATTTCTATAAAACTGAGGATTTCGTTGGAAGCGGGATTACAGATAAATAGTAGACAGCAGCATTCTCAGAAACTTCTTTGTGATGTTTGCATTCAGGTCACAGAGTTGAACATTCCCTTTCATAGAGCAGGTTTGGAACACTCTTTTTGTAGTATCTGGAAGTGGACATTTGGAACGGTATCAGGCCTATGGTTAAAAAGGAAATATCTTCCCATAAAAACAAGACAGAAGCATTCTCAGAAACTTATTTGCGATGTGTGTCCTCAACTAACAGACTTGAACCTTTCTTTTGATACAGCAGTTTTGAAACACTCTTTTTGTAGAATCTGCAAGTGGATATTTGGATAGCTCTGAGGATTTCGTTGGAAACGGGATTACATAAAAATAGTGGACAGCAGCATTCTCAGAAACTTCTTTGTGACGTTTGCATTCAAGTCACAGAGTTGAACATTCCCTGTCATAGAGCAGGTTTGAAACACTCTTTTTGTGCATCTGGAAGTGGACATTTCCAACGCTTTCTTGCCTACGGCGAAGAAGGAAATATCTTCCAATAAAAACAAGACAGAAGCATTCTCAGAAACTTATTTCTGATGTGTGTCCTCAACTAACGGACTTGAACCTTTCTTTTTATAGAGCACGTTTGAACCACTCCTTTTGTTGTATCTGCAAGTGGATATTTGGATAGCTTTGACGATTTCGTTGGAAACGGGAATATCTCCCTATAACATCTAGACAGAAGCATTCTCAGAAACTTCTTTGTGATGTTTCCATTCAAGTCACAGAGTTGAACATTCTCTTTCATAGAGCAGGTTTGAAACACTCTTTTTGTAGTATCTGGAAGTGGACATTTGCAGCGCTTTGTGGCCTATGGTAAAAAAGGGAATATCTTCCCATGAAAACGAGATAGAAGCAATCTCAGAAACTTGTTTACGCTGTATGTACTGAAGTAACAGTGTTGAACCTTTCTATTGATAGAGCAGGTGTGAAACACTGTTTTTTTGGAATCTGCAAGAGGATATTTCTATAGAACTGAGGATTTCGTTGGAAGCGGGATTACAGATACAAAGTAGAGAGCAGCATTCTCAGAAACTTCTTTGTGATGTTTGCATTCAAGTCACAGAGTTGAACATTCCCTTTCATACAGCAGGTTTGAAACACTCTTTTTGTACTATCTGGAAGTGGACATTTGGAACGGTACCAGGCCTATGGTTCAAAAGGAAATATCGTCGCAGAAAAACAAGACGGAAGCATTCTCAGAAACTTATTTGTGTTGTATGTCCTCAACTAACAGACTTGAACCTTTCTTTTGACACAGCCTTTTTGAAACACTCTTTTTGTAGAATCTGCAAGTGGATATTTGGATAGCTCTGACGATTTCGTTGGAAACGGGATTACATATAAAAAGTAGACAGCAGCATTCTCAGAAACTTCTTTGTGATGTTTCCATTTAAGTCACAGAGTTGAACATTCCCTTTCACAGAGCAGGTTTCAAACACTCTTTTTGTAGTAACTGGAAGTGGACATTTGCAGTGCTTTGTGGCCTATGGTAAAAAAAGGAAATATCTTCCCATAAAAACGAGATAGAAGCAATCTCAGAAACTTGTTTATGCTCTATCTACACAAGTAACAGTGTTGAACCTTTCTATTGACAGAGCACATGTGAAACACTCTTTTTTTGGAAACTGCAAGTGGATATTTCTATAAAACTGAGGATTTCGTTGGAAGCGGGATTACAGATAAATAGTAGACAGCAGCATTCTCAGAAACTTCTTTGTGATGTTTGCATTCAGGTCACAGAGTTGAACATTCCCTTTCATAGAGCAGGTTTGGAACACTCTTTTTGTAGTATCTGGAAGTGGACATTTGGAACGGTATCAGGCCTATGGTTAAAAAGGAAATATCTTCCCATAAAAACAAGACAGAAGCATTCTCAGAAACTTATTTGCGATGTGTGTCCTCAACTAACAGACTTGAACCTTTCTTTTGATACAGCAGTTTTGAAACACTCTTTTTGTAGAATCTGCAAGTGGATATTTGGATAGCTCTGAGGATTTCGTTGGAAACGGGATTACATAAAAATACTGGACAGCAGCATTCTCAGAAACTTCTTTGTGACGTTTGCATTCAAGTCACAGAGTTGAACATTCCCTGTCATAGAGCAGGTTTGAAACACTCTTTTTGTGCATCTGGAAGTGGACATTTCCAACGCTTTCTTGCCTACGGCGAAGAAGGAAATATCTTCCCATAAAAACAAGACAGAAGCATTCTCAGAAACTTATTTCTGATGTGTGTCCTCAACTAACGGACTTGAACCTTTCTTTTTATAGAGCACGTTTGAACCACTCCTTTTGTTGTATCTGCAAGTGGATATTTGGATAGCTTTGACGATTTCGTTGGAAACGGGAATATCTCCCTATAACATCTAGACAGAAGCATTCTCAGAAACTTCTTTGTGATGTTTCCATTCAAGTCACAGAGTTGAACATTCTCTTTCATAGAGCAGGTTTGAAACACTCTTTTTGTAGTATCTGGAAGTGGACATTTGCAGCGCTTTGTGGCCTATGGTAAAAAAGGGAATATCTTCCCATGAAAACGAGATAGAAGCAATCTCAGAAACTTGTTTACGCTGTATGTACTGAAGTAACAGTGTTGAACCTTTCTATTGATAGAGCAGGTGTGAAACACTGTTTTTTTGGAATCTGCAAGAGGATATTTCTATAGAACTGAGGATTTCGTTGGAAGCGGGATTACAGATAAAAAGTAGAGAGCAGCATTCTCAGAAACTTCTTTGTGATGTTTGCATTCAAGTCACAGAGTTGAACATTCCCTTTCATACAGCAGGTTTGAAACACTCTTTTTGTACTATCTGGAAGTGGACATTTGGAACGGTACCAGGCCTATTGTTCAAAAGGAAATATCATCGCATAAAAGCAAGACGGAAGCATTCTCAGAAACTTATTTGTGTTGTGTGTCCTCAACTAACAGACTTGAACCTTTCTTTTGACACAGCAGTTTTGAAACACTCTTTTTGTAGAATCTGCAAGTGGATATTTGGATAGCTCTGAGGATTTCGTTGGAAACGGGATTGCATATAAAATGTAGACAGCAGCATTCTCAGAAACTTCTTTGTGATGTTTCCATTTAAGTCACAGAGTTGAACATTCCCTTTCACAGAGCAGGTTGCAAACACTCTTTTTGTAGTATCTGGAAGTGGACATTTGCAGCGCTTTGTGGCCTATGGTAAAAAAGGAAATATCTTCCCATAAAAACGAGATAGAAGCAATCTCAGAAACTTGTTTATGCTCTATCTACACAAGTAACAGTGTTGAACCTTTCTATTGACAGAGCACGTGTGAAACACTCTTTTTTTGGAATCTGCAAGTGGATGTTTCTATAAAACTGAGGATTTCGTTGGAAGCGGGATTTCAGATAAATAGTAGACAGCAGCATTCTCAGGAACTTCTTTGTGATGTTTGCATTCAAGTCACAGAGTTGAACATTCCCTTTCATAGAGCAGGTTTGAAACACTCTTTTTGTAGTATGTGGAAGTGGACATTTGGAACGGTATCAGGCCTATGGTTAAAAAGGAAATATCTTCCCATAAAAACAAGACAGAAGCATTCTCAGAAACTTATTTGCGATGTGTGTCCTCAACTAACAGACTTGAACCTTTCTTTTGATACAGCAGTTTTGAAACACTCTTTTTGTAGAATCTGCAAGTGGATATTTGGATAGCTCTGAGGATTTCGTTGGAAACGGGATTGCATAAAAATAGTTGACAGCAGCATTCTCAGAAACTTCTTTGTGACGTTTGCATTCAAGTCACAGAGTTGAACATTCCCTGTCATAGAGCAGGTTTGAAACACTCTTTTTGTAGCATCTGGAAGTGGACATTTCCAACGCTTTCTTGCCCACGGCGAAGAAGGAAATATCTTCCCATAAAAACAAGACAGAAGCATTCTCAGAAACTTATTTCTGATGTGCGTCCTCAACTAACGGACTTGAACCTTTTTTTTTATAGAGCACGTTTGAACCACTCTTTTTGTTGTATCTGCAAGTGGATATTTGGAGAGCTTGGACGATTTCGTTGGAAACGGGAATATCTCCCTATAACATCTAGACAGAAGCATTCTCAGAAACTTCTTTGTGATGTTTCCATTCAAGTCACAGAGTTGAACATTCTCTTTCATAGAGCAGGTTTGAAACACTCTTTTTGTAGTATCTGGACGTGGACATTTGCAGCGCTTTGTGGCCTATGGTAAAAAAGGAAATATCTTCCCATGAAAACGAGATAGAAGCAATCTCAGAAACTTGTTTATGCTGTATGTACTGAAGTAACAGTGTTGAACCTTTCTATTGATAGAGCAGGTGTGAAACACTGTTTTTTTGGAATCTGCAAGAGGATATTTCTATAGAACTGAGGATTTCGTTGGAAGCGGGATTACAGATAAAAGGTAGAGAGCAGCATTCTCAGAAACTTCTTTGTGATGTTTGCATTCAAGTCACAGAGTTGAACATTCCCTTTCATACAGCAGGTTTGAAACACTCTTTTTGTACTATCTGGAAGTGGACATTTGGAACGGTATCAGGCCTATGGTTCAAAAGGAAATATCGTCGCATAAAAGCAAGACGGAAGCATTCTCAGAAACTTATTTGTGTTGTGTGTCCTCAACTAACAGACTTGAACCTTTCTTTTGACACAGCAGTTTTGAAACACTCTTTTTGTAGAATCTGCAAGTGGATATTTGGATAGCTCTGAGGATATCGTTGGAAACGGGATTACATATAAAAAGTAGACAGCAGCATTCTCAGAAACTTCTTTGTGATGTTTCCATTTAAGTCACAGAGTTGAACATTCCCTTTCACAGAGCAGGTTTCAAACACTCTTTTTGTAGTATCTGGAAGTGGACATTTGCAGCGCTTTGTGGCCTACGGTAAAAAAGGAAATATCTTCCCATAAAAACGAGATAGAAGCAATCTCAGAAACTTGTTTATGCTCTATCTACACAAGTAACAGTGTTGAACCTTTCTATTGACAGAGCACGTGTGAAACATTCCTTTTTTGGAATGTGCAAGTGGATATTTCTATAAAACTGAGGATTTCTTGGAAGCGGGATTACAGATAAATAGTAGACAGCAGCATTCTCAGAAACTTCTTTGTGATGTTTGCATTCAAGTCACAGAGTTGAACATTCCCTTTCATAGAGCAGGTTTCAAACACTCTTTTTGTAGTATCTGGAAGTGGTCAGGCCTATGGTAAAAAAGGAAATATCTTCCCATAAAAACAAGACAGAAGCATTCTCAGAAACTTGTTTGCGATGTGTGTCCTGAACTAACAAACTTGAACCTTTCTTTTGATACAGCAGTTTGGAAACACTCTTTTTGTAGAATCTGCAAGTGGATATTTGGATAGCTCTGAGGATTTCGTTGGAAACGGGATTACATAAAAATAGTGGGCAGCAGCATTGTCAGAAACTTCTTTGTGACGTTTGCATTCAAGTCACAGAGTTGAACATTCCCTGTCATAGAGCAGGTTTGAAACACTCTTTTTGTAGCATCTGGAAGTGGACATTTCCAACGCTTTCTTGCCCACGGCGAAGAAGGAAATATCTTCCCATAAACACAAGACAGAAGCATTCTCAGAAACTTATTTCTGATGTGTGTCCTCAACTAACGGACTTGAACCTTTTTTTTTATAGAGCACGTTTGAACCACTCTTTTTGTTGTATCTGCAAGTGGATATTTGGAGAGCTTGGACGATTTCGTTGGAAACGCAATATCTCCCTATAACATCTAGACAGAAGCATTCTCAGAAACTTCTTTGTGATGTTTCCATTCAAGTCACAGAGTTGAACATTCTCTTTCATAGAGCAGGTTTGAAACACTCTTTTTGTAGTATCTGGACGTGGACATTTGCAGCGCTTTGTGGCCTATGGTAAAAAAGGAAATATCTTCCCATGAAAACGAGATAGAAGCAATCTCAGAAACTTGTTTATGCTGTATGTACTGAAGTAACAGTGTTGAACCTTTCTATTGATAGAGCAGGTGTGAAACACTGTTTTTTTGGAATCTGCAAGAGGATATTTCTATAGAACTGAGGATTTCGTTGGAAGCGGGATTACAGATTAAAGGTAGAGATCAGCATTCTCAGAAACTTCTTTGTGAAGTTTGCATTCAAGTCACAGAGTTGAACATTCCCTTTCGTACAGCAGGTTTGAAACACTCTTTTTGTACTATCTGGAAGTGGACATTTGGAACGGTACCAGGCCTATGGTTCAAAAGGAAATATCGTCACACAAAAGCAAGACGGAAGCATTCTCAGAAACTTATTTGTGTTGTGTGTCCTCAACTGACAGACTTGAACCTTTCTTTTGACACAGCAGTTTTGAAACACTCTTTTTGTAGAATCTGCAAGTGGATATTTGGACAGCTCTGAGGATTTCGTTGGAAACGGGATTGCATATAAAATGTAGACAGCAGCATTCTCAGAAACTTCTTTGTGATGTTTCCATTTAAGTCACAGAGTTGAACATTCCCTTTCACAGAGCAGGTTTCAAACACTCTTTTTGTAGTATCTGGAAGTGGACATTTGCAGCGCTTTCTGGCCTATGGTAAAAAAGGAAATATCTTCCCATAAAAACGAGATAGAAGCAATCTCAGAAACTTGTTTATGCTCTATCTACACAACTAACAGTGTTGAACCTTTCTATTGACAGAGCACGTGTGAAACACTCTTTTTTTGGAATCTGCAAGTGGATATTTCTATAAAACTGAGGATTTCGTTGGAAGCGGGATTTCAGATAAATAGTAGACAGCAGCATTCTCAGGAACTTCTTTGTGATGTTTGCATTCAAGTCACAGAGTTGAACATTCCCTTTCATAGAGCAGGTTTGAAACACTCTTTTTGTAGTATCTGGAAGTGGACATTTGGAACGGTATCAGGCCTATGGTTAAAAAGGAAATATCTTCCCATAAAAACAAGACAGAAGCATTCTCAGAAACTTATTTGCGATGTGTGTCCTCAACTAACAGACTTGAACCTTTCTTTTGATACAGCAGTTTTGAAACACTCTTTTTGTAGAATCTGCAAGTGGATATTTGGATAGCTCTGAGGATTTCGTTGGAAACGGGATTGCATAAAAATAGTTGACAGCAGCATTCTCAGAAACTTCTTTGTGACGTTTGCATTCAAGTCACAGAGTTGAACATTCCCTGTCATAGAGCAGGTTTGAAACACTCTTTTTGTAGCATCTGGAAGTGGACATTTCCAACGCTTTCTTGCCCACGGCGAAGAAGGAAATATCTTCCCATAAAAACAAGACAGAAGCATTCTCAGAAACTTATTTCTGATGTGCGTCCTCAACTAACGGACTTGAACCTTTTTTTTTATAGAGCACGTTTGAACCACTCTTTTTGTTGTATCTGCAAGTGGATATTTGGAGAGCTTGGACGATTTCGTTGGAAACGGGAATATCTCCCTATAACATCTAGACAGAAGCATTCTCAGAAACTTCTTTGTGATGTTTCCATTCAAGTCACAGAGTTGAACATTCTCTTTCATAGAGCAGGTTTGAAACACTCTTTTTGTAGTATCTGGACGTGGACATTTGCAGCGCTTTGTGGCCTATGGTAAAAAAGGAAATATCTTCCCATGAAAACGAGATAGAAGCAATCTCAGAAACTTGTTTATGCTGTATGTACTGAAGTAACAGTGTTGAACCTTTCTATTGATAGAGCAGGTGTGAAACACTGTTTTTTTGGAATCTGCAAGAGGATATTTCTATAGAACTGAGGATTTCGTTGGAAGCGGGATTACAGATAAAAGGTAGAGAGCAGCATTCTCAGAAACTTCTTTGTGATGTTTGCATTCAAGTCACAGAGTTGAACATTCCCTTTCATACAGCAGGTTTGAAACACTCTTTTTGTACTATCTGGAAGTGGACATTTGGAACGGTATCAGGCCTATGGTTCAAAAGGAAATATCGTCGCATAAAAGCAAGACGGAAGCATTCTCAGAAACTTATTTGTGTTGTGTGTCCTCAACTAACAGACTTGAACCTTTCTTTTGACACAGCAGTTTTGAAACACTCTTTTTGTAGAATCTGCAAGTGGATATTTGGATAGCTCTGAGGATATCGTTGGAAACGGGATTACATATAAAAAGTAGACAGCAGCATTCTCAGAAACTTCTTTGTGATGTTTCCATTTAAGTCACAGAGTTGAACATTCCCTTTCACAGAGCAGGTTTCAAACACTCTTTTTGTAGTATCTGGAAGTGGACATTTGCAGCGCTTTGTGGCCTACGGTAAAAAAGGAAATATCTTCCCATAAAAACGAGATAGAAGCAATCTCAGAAACTTGTTTATGCTCTATCTACACAAGTAACAGTGTTGAACCTTTCTATTGACAGAGCACGTGTGAAACATTCCTTTTTTGGAATGTGCAAGTGGATATTTCTATAAAACTGAGGATTTCTTGGAAGCGGGATTACAGATAAATAGTAGACAGCAGCATTCTCAGAAACTTCTTTGTGATGTTTGCATTCAAGTCACAGAGTTGAACATTCCCTTTCATAGAGCAGGTTTCAAACACTCTTTTTGTAGTATCTGGAAGTGGTCAGGCCTATGGTAAAAAAGGAAATATCTTCCCATAAAAACAAGACAGAAGCATTCTCAGAAACTTGTTTGCGATGTGTGTCCTGAACTAACAAACTTGAACCTTTCTTTTGATACAGCAGTTTGGAAACACTCTTTTTGTAGAATCTGCAAGTGGATATTTGGATAGCTCTGAGGATTTCGTTGGAAACGGGATTACATAAAAATAGTGGGCAGCAGCATTGTCAGAAACTTCTTTGTGACGTTTGCATTCAAGTCACAGAGTTGAACATTCCCTGTCATAGAGCAGGTTTGAAACACTCTTTTTGTAGCATCTGGAAGTGGACATTTCCAACGCTTTCTTGCCCACGGCGAAGAAGGAAATATCTTCCCATAAACACAAGACAGAAGCATTCTCAGAAACTTATTTCTGATGTGTGTCCTCAACTAACGGACTTGAACCTTTTTTTTTATAGAGCACGTTTGAACCACTCTTTTTGTTGTATCTGCAAGTGGATATTTGGAGAGCTTGGACGATTTCGTTGGAAACGCAATATCTCCCTATAACATCTAGACAGAAGCATTCTCAGAAACTTCTTTGTGATGTTTCCATTCAAGTCACAGAGTTGAACATTCTCTTTCATAGAGCAGGTTTGAAACACTCTTTTTGTAGTATCTGGACGTGGACATTTGCAGCGCTTTGTGGCCTATGGTAAAAAAGGAAATATCTTCCCATGAAAACGAGATAGAAGCAATCTCAGAAACTTGTTTATGCTGTATGTACTGAAGTAACAGTGTTGAACCTTTCTATTGATAGAGCAGGTGTGAAACACTGTTTTTTTGGAATCTGCAAGAGGATATTTCTATAGAACTGAGGATTTCGTTGGAAGCGGGATTACAGATAAAAGGTAGAGATCAGCATTCTCAGAAACTTCTTTGTGAAGTTTGCATTCAAGTCACAGAGTTGAACATTCCCTTTCGTACAGCAGGTTTGAAACACTCTTTTTGTACTATCTGGAAGTGGACATTTGGAACGGTACCAGGCCTATGGTTCAAAAGGAAATATCGTCACACAAAAGCAAGACGGAAGCATTCTCAGAAACTTATTTGTGTTGTGTGTCCTCAACTGACAGACTTGAACCTTTCTTTTGACACAGCAGTTTTGAAACACTCTTTTTGTAGAATCTGCAAGTGGATATTTGGACAGCTCTGAGGATTTCGTTGGAAACGGGATTGCATATAAAATGTAGACAGCAGCATTCTCAGAAACTTCTTTGTGATGTTTCCATTTAAGTCACAGAGTTGAACATTCCCTTTCACAGAGCAGGTTTCAAACACTCTTTTTGTAGTATCTGGAAGTGGACATTTGCAGCGCTTTCTGGCCTATGGTAAAAAAGGAAATATCTTCCCATAAAAACGAGATAGAAGCAATCTCAGAAACTTGTTTATGCTCTATCTACACAACTAACAGTGTTGAACCTTTCTATTGACAGAGCACGTGTGAAACACTCTTTTTTTGGAATCTGCAAGTGGATATTTCTATAAAACTGAGGATTTCGTTGGAAGCGGGATTTCAGATAAATAGTAGACAGCAGCATTCTCAGGAACTTCTTTGTGATGTTTGCATTCAAGTCACAGAGTTGAACATTCCCTTTCATAGAGCAGGTTTGAAACACTCTTTTTGTAGTATCTGGAAGTGGACATTTGGAACGGTATCAGGCCTATGGTTAAAAAGGAAATATCTTCCCATAAAAACAAGACAGAAGCATTCTCAGAAACTTATTTGCGATGTGTGTCCTCAACTAACAGACTTGAACCTTTCTTTTGATACAGCAGTTTTGAAACACTCTTTTTGTAGAATCTGCAAGTGGATATTTGGATAGCTCTGAGGATTTCGTTGGAAACGGGATTGCATAAAAATAGTTGACAGCAGCATTCTCAGAAACTTCTTTGTGACGTTTGCATTCAAGTCACAGAGTTGAACATTCCCTGTCATAGAGCAGGTTTGAAACACTCTTTTTGTAGCATCTGGAAGTGGACATTTCCAACGCTTTCTTGCCTACGGCGAAGAAGGAAATATCTTCCCATAAAAACAAGACAGAAGCATTCTCAGAAACTTATTTCTGATGTGTGTCCACAACTAACGGACTTGAACCTTTCTTTTTATAGAGCCCGTTTGAACCACTCCTTTGGTTGTATCTGCAAGTGGATATTTGGATAGCTTTGACGATTTCGTTGGAAACGGGAATATCTCCCTATAACATCTAGACAGAAGCATTCTCAGAAACTTCTTTGTGATGTTTCCATTCAAGTCACAGAGTTGAACATTCTCTTTCATAGAGCAGGTTTGAAACACTCTTTTTGTAGTATCTGGAAGTGGACATTTGCAGCACTTTGAGGCCTATGGTAAAAAAGTTAATATCTTCCCATGAAAACGAGATAGAAGCAATCTCAGAAACTTGTTTATGCTGTGTGTACTGAAGTAACAGTGTTGAACCTTTCTATTGATAGAGCAGGTGTGAAACACTGTTTTTTTGGAATCTGCAAGAGGATATTTCTATAGAACTGAGGATTTCGTTGGAAGCGGGATTACAGATAAAAAGTAGAGAGCAGCATTCTCAGAAACTTCTTTGTGATGTTTGCATTCAAGTCACAGAGTTGAACATTCCCTTTCATACAGCAGGTTTGAAACACTCTTTTTGTACTATCTGGAAGTGGACATTTGGAACGGTACCAGGCCTATGGTTCAAAAGGAAATATCGTCGCATAAAAGCAAGACGGAAGCATTCTCGGAAACTTATTTGTGTTGTGTGTCCTCAACTAACAGACTTGAACCTTTCTTTTGACACAGCAGTTTTGAAACACTCTTTTTGTAGAATCTGCAAGTGGATATTTGGATAGCTCTGAGGATTTCGTTGGAAACGGGATTACATATAAAAAGTAGACAGCAGCATTCTCAGAAACTTCTTTGTCATGTTTCCATTTAAGTCACAGTGTTGAACATTCCCTTTCACAGAGCAGGTTTCAAACACTCTTTTTGTAGTATCTGGAAGTGGACATTTGCAGCGCTTTCTGGCCTATGGTAAAAAAGGAAATATCTTCCCATAAAAACGAGATAGAAGCAATCTCAGAAACTTGTTTATGCTCTGTCTACACAAGTAACAGTGTTGAAACTTTCTATTGACAGAAGACGTGTGAAACACTCTTTTTTTGGAATCTGCAAGTGGATATTTCTATAAAACTGAGGATTTCGTTGGAAGCGGGATTTCAGATAAATAGTAGACAGCAGCATTCTCAGAAACTTCTTTGTGATGTTTGCATTCAAGTCACAGAGTTGAACATTCCCTTTCATAGCGCAGGTTTGAAACACTCTTTTTGTAGTATCTGGAAGTGGACATATGGAACGGTATCAGGCCTATGGTTAAAAAGGAAATATCTTCCCATAAAAACAAGACAGAAGCATTCTCAGAAACTTGTTTGCGATGTGTGTCCTGAACTAACAAACTTGAACCTTCCTTTTGATACAGCAGTTTGGAAACACTCTTTTTGTAGAATCTGCAAGTGGATATTTGGATAGCTCTGAGGATTTCGTTGGAAACGGGATTACATAAAAATAGTGGACAGCAGCATTGTCAGAAACTTCTTTGTGACGTTTGCATTCAAGTCACAGAGTTGAACATTCCCTGTCATAGAGCAGGTTTGAAACACTCTTTTTGTAGCATCTGGAAGTGGACATTTCCAACGCTTTCTTGCCCACGGCGAAGAAGGAAATATCTTCCCATAAAAACAAGACAGAAGCATTCTCAGAAACTTATTTCTGATGTGTGTCCTCAACTAACGGACTTGAACCTTTTTTTTTATAGAGCACGTTTGAACCACTCTTTTTGTTGTATCTGCAAGTGGATATTTGGAGAGCTTGGACGATTTCGTTGGAAACGGGAATATCTCCTTATAACATCTAGACAGAAGCATTCTCAGAAACTTCTTTGTGATGTTTCCATTCAAGTCACAGAGTTGAACATTCTCTTTCATAGAGCAGGTTTGAAACACTCTTTTTGTAGTATCTGGACGTGGACATTTGCAGCGCTTTGTGGCCTATGGTAAAAAAGGAAATATCTTCCCATGAAAACGAGATAGAAGCAATCTCAGAAACTTGTTTATGCTGTATGTACTGAAGTAACAGTGTTGAACCTTTCTATTGATAGAGCAGGTGTGAAACACTGTTTTTTGGGAATCTGCAAGAGGATATTTCTATAGAACTGAGGATTTCGTTGGAAGCAAGATTACAGATAAAAGGTAGAGAGCAGCATTCTCAGAAACTTCTTTGTGATGTTTGCATTCAAGTCACAGAGTTGAACATTCCCTTTCATACAGCAGGTTTGAAACACTCTTTTTGTACTATCTGGAAGTGGACATTTGGAACGGTACCAGGCCTATTGTTCAAAAGGAAATATCATCGCATAAAAGCAAGACGGAAGCATTCTCAGAAACTTATTTGTGTTGTGTGTCCTCAACTAACAGACTTGAACCTTTCTTTTGACACAGCAGTTTTGAAACACTCTTTTTGTAGAATCTGCAAGTGGATATTTGGATAGCTCTGAGGATTTCGTTGGAAACGGGATTGCATATAAAATGTAGACAGCAGCATTCTCAGAAACTTCTTTGTGATGTTTCCATTTAAGTCACAGAGTTGAACATTCCCTTTCACAGAGCAGGTTGCAAACACTCTTTTTGTAGTATCTGGAAGTGGACATTTGCAGCGCTTTGTGGCCTATGGTAAAAAAGGAAATATCTTCCCATAAAAACGAGATAGAAGCAATCTCAGAAACTTGTTTATGCTCTATCTACACAAGTAACAGTGTTGAACCTTTCTATTAACAGAGCACGTGTGAAACACTCTTTTTTTGGAATCTGCAAGTGGATGTTTCTATAAAACTGAGGATTTCGTTGGAAGCGGGATTTCAGATAAATAGTAGACAGCAGCATTCTCAGGAACTTCTTTGTGATGTTTGCATTCAAGTCACAGAGTTGAACATTCCCTTTCATAGAGCAGGTTTGAAACACTCTTTTTGTAGTATGTGGAAGTGGACATTTGGAACGGTATCAGGCCTATGGTTAAAAAGGAAATATCTTCCCATAAAAACAAGACAGAAGCATTCTCAGAAACTTATTTGCGATGTGTGTCCTCAACTAACAGACTTGAACCTTTCTTTTGATACAGCAGTTTTGAAACACTCTTTTTGTAGAATCTGCAAGTGGATATTTGGATAGCTCTGAGGATTTCGTTGGAAACGGGATTGCATAAAAATAGTTGACAGCAGCATTCTCAGAAACTTCTTTGTGACGTTTGCATTCAAGTCACAGAGTTGAACATTCCCTGTCATAGAGCAGGTTTGAAACACTCTTTTTGTAGCATCTGGAAGTGGACATTTCCAACGCTTTCTTGCCTACGGCGAAGAAGGAAATATCTTCCCATAAAAACAAGACAGAAGTATTCTCAGAAACTTATTTCTGATGTGTGTCCTCAACTAACGGACTTGAACCTTTCTTTTTATAGAGCACGTTTGAACCACTCCTTTTGTTGTATCTGCAAGTGGATATTTGGATAGCTTCGACGATTTCGTTGGAAACGGGAATATCTCCCTATAAAATGTAGACAGAAGCATTCTCAGAAACTTCTTTGTGATGTTTCCATTCAAGTCACAGAGTTGAACATTCTCTTTCATTGAGCAGGTTTGAAACACTCTTTTTGTAGTATCTGGAAGTGGACATTTGCAGCACTTTGAGGCCTATGGTAAAAAAGGAAATATCTTCCCATGAAAACGAGATAGAAGCAATCTCAGAAACTTGTTTATGCTGTATGTACTGAAGTAACAGTGTTGAACCTTTCTATTGATAGAGCAGGTGTGAAACACTGTTTTTTTGGAATCTGCAAGAGGATATTTCTATAGAACTGAGGATTTCGTTGGAAGCGGGATTACAGATAAAAAGTAGAGAGCAGCATTCTCAGAAACTTCTTTGTGATGTTTGCATTCAAGTCACAGAGTTGAACATTCCCTTTCATACAGCAGGTTTGAAACACTCTTTTTGTACTATCTGGAAGTGGACATTTGGAACGGTACCAGGCCTATGGTTCAAAAGGAAATATCGTCGCATAAAAGCAAGACGGAAGCATTCTCGGAAACTTATTTGTGTTGTGTGTCCTCAACTAACAGACTTGAACCTTTCTTTTGACACAGCAGTTTTGAAACACTCTTTTTGTAGAATCTGCAAGTGGATATTTGGATAGCTCTGAGGATTTCGTTGGAAACGGGATTGCATATAAAATGTAGACAGCAGCATTCTCAGAAACTTCTTTGTGATGTTTCCATTTAAGTCACAGAGTTGAACATTCCCTTTCACAGAGCAGGTTTCAAACACTCTTTTTGTAGTATCTGGAAGTGGACATTTGCAGCGCTTTCTGGCCTATGGTAAAAAAGGAAATATCTTCCCATAAAAACGAGATAGAAGCAATCTCAGAAACTTGTTTATGCTCTATCTACACAACTAACAGTGTTGAACCTTTCTATTGACAGAGCACGTGTGAAACACTCTTTTTTTGGAATCTGCAAGTGGATATTTCTATAAAACTGAGGATTTCGTTGGAAGCGGGATTTCAGATAAATAGTAGACAGCAGCATTCTCAGGAACTTCTTTGTGATGTTTGCATTCAAGTCACAGAGTTGAACATTCCCTTTCATAGAGCAGGTTTGAAACACTCTTTTTGTAGTATCTGGAAGTGGACATTTTGAACGGTATCAGGCCTATGGTTAAAAAGGAAATATCTTCCCATAAAAACAAGACAGAAGCATTCTCAGAAACTTATTTGCGATGTGTGTCCTCAACTAACAGACTTGAACCTTTCTTTTGATACAGCAGTTTTGAAACACTCTTTTTGTAGAATCTGCAAGTGGATATTTGGATAGCTCTGAGGATTTTGTTGGAAACGGGATTGCATAAAAATAGTTGACAGCAGCATTCTCAGAAACTTCTTTGTGACGTTTGCATTCAAGTCACAGAGTTGAACATTCCCTGTCATAGAGCAGGTTTGAAACACTCTTTTTGTAGCATCTGGAAGTGGACATTTCCAACGCTTTCTTGCCTACGGCGAAGAAGGAAATATCTTCCCATAAAAACAAGACAGAAGCATTCTCAGAAACTTATTTCTGATGTGTGTCCTCAACTAACGGACTTGAACCTTTCTTTTTATAGAGCACGTTTGAACCACTCCTTTGGTTGTATCTGCAAGTGGATATTTGGATAGCTTCGACGATTTCGTTGGAAACGGGAATATCTCCCTATAAAATGTAGACAGAAGCATTCTCAGAAACTTCTTTGTGATGTTTCCATTCAAGTCACAGAGTTGAACATTCTCTTTCATAGAGCAGGTTTGAAAGACTCTTTTTGTAGTATCTGGAAGTGGACATTTGCAGCACTTTGAGGCCTATGGTAAAAAAGGAAATATCTTCCCATGAAAACGAGATAGAAGCAATCTCAGAAACTTGTTTATGCTGTATGTACTGAAGTAACAGTGTTGAACCTTTCTATTGATAGAACAGGTGTGAAACACTGTTTTTTTGGAATCTGCAAGAGGATATTTCTATGGAACTGAGGATTTCGTTGGAAGCGGGATTACAAATAAAAAGTAGAGAGCGGCATTCTCAGAAACTTCTTTGTGATGTTTGCATTCAAGTCACAGAGTTGAACATTCCCTTTCATACAGCAGGTTTGAAACACTCTTTTTGTACTATCTGGAAGTGGACATTTGGAACGGTACCAGGCCTATGGTTCAAAAGGAAATATCGTCGCATAAAAGCAAGACGGAAGCATTCTCGGAAACTTATTTGTGTTGTGTGTCCTCAACTAACAGACTTGAACCTTTCTTTTGACACAGCAGTTTTGAAACACTCTTTTTGTAGAATCTGCAAGTGGATATTTGGATAGCTCTGAGGATTTCGTTGGAAACGGGATTACATATAAAAAGTAGACAGCAGCATTCTCAGAAACTTCTTTGTCATGTTTCCATTTAAGTCACAGAGTTGAACATTCCCTTTCACAGAGCAAGTTTCAAACACTCTTTTTGTAGTATCT
The DNA here is from genome assembly GCF_028858775.2 of Pan troglodytes. Lineage (NCBI taxonomy): Eukaryota > Metazoa > Chordata > Mammalia > Primates > Hominidae > Pan > Pan troglodytes. The sequence goes on along the minus strand of NC_072409.2, from coordinate 54,740,705 downwards.
GGAAGTGGACATTTGCAGCGCTTTCTGGCCTATGGTAAAAAAGGAAATATCTTCCCATAAAAACGAGATAGAAGCAATCTCAGAAACTTGTTTATGCTCTATCTACACAAGTAACAGTGTTGAACCTTTCTATTGACAGAGCACGTGTGAAACACTCTTTTTTTGGAATGTGCAAGTGGATATTTCTATAAAACTGAGGATTTCGTTGGAAGCGGGATTTCAGATAAATAGTAGACAGCAGCATTCTCAGGAACTTCTTTGTGATGTTTGCATTCAAGTCACAGAGTTGAACATTCCCTTTCATAGAGCAGGTTTCAAACACTCTTTTTGTAGTATCTGGAAGTGGTCAGGCCTATGGTTAAAAAGGAAATATCTTCCCATAAAAACAAGACAGAAGCATTCTCAGAAACTTGTTTGCGATGTGTGTCCTCAAGTAACAAACTTGAACCTTTCTTTTGATACAGCAGTTTGGAAACACTCTTTTTGTAGAATCTGCAAGTGGATATTTGGATAGCTCTGAGGATTTCGTTGGAAACGGGATTGCATAAAAATAGTTGACAGCAGCATTCTCAGAAACTTCTTTGTGACGTTTGCATTCAAGTCACAGAGTTGAACATCCCCTGTCATAGAGCAGGTTTGAAACACTCTTTTTGTAGCATCTGGAAGTGGACATTTCCAACGCTTTCTTGCCTACGGCGAAGAAGGAAATATCTTTCCATAAAAACAAGACGGAAGCATTCTCAGAAACTTATTTCTGATGTGTGTCCTCAACTAACGGACTTGAACCTTTCTTTTTATAGAGCACGTTTGAAGCACTCCTTTTGTTGTATCTGCAAGTGGATATTTGGATAGCTTCGACGATTTCGTTGGAAACGGGAATATCTCCCTATAAAATGTAGACAGAAGCATTCTCAGAAACTTCTTTGTGATGTTTCCATTCAAGTCACAGAGTTGAACATTCTCTTTCATAGAGCAGGTTTGAAACACTCTTTTTGTAGTATCTGGAAGTGGACATTTGAAGCACTTTGAGGCCTATGGTAAAAAAGGAAATATCTTCCCATGAAAACGAGATAGAAGCAATCTCAGAAACTTGTTTATGCTGTATGTACTGAAGTAACAGTGTTGAACCTTTCTATTGATAGAGCAGGTGTGAAACACTGTTTTTTTGGAATCTGCAAGAGGATATTTCTATAGAACTGAGGATTTCGTTGGAAGCGTGATTACAAATAAAAAGTAGAGAGCGGCATTCTCAGAAACTTCTTTGTGATGTTTGCATTCAAGTCACAGAGTTGAACATTCCCTTTCATACAGCAGGTTTGAAACACTCTTTTTGTACTATCTGGAAGTGGACATTTGGAACGGTACCAGGCCTATGATTCAAAAGGGAATATCGTCGCATAAAAGCAAGACGGAAGCATTCTCGGAAACTTATTTGTGTTGTGTGTCCTCAACTAACAGACTTGAACCTTTCTTTTGACACAGCAGTTTTGAAACACTCTTTTTGTAGAATCTGCAAGTGGATATTTGGATAGCTCTGAGGATTTCGTTGGAAACGGGATTACATATAAAAAGTAGACAGCAACATTCTCAGAAACTTCTTTGTCATGTTTCCATTTAAGTCACAGTGTTGAACATTCCCTTTCACAGAGCAGGTTTCAAACACTCTTTTTGTAGTATCTGGAAGTGGACATTTGCAGCGCTTTCTGGCCTATGGTAAAAAAGGAAATATCTTCCCATAAAAACGAGATAGAAGCAATCTCAGAAACTTGTTTATGCTCTATCTACACAAGTAACAGTGTTGAACCTTTCTATTGACAGAGCACGTGTGAAACACTCTTTTTTTGGAATCTGCAAGTGGATATTTCTATAAAACTGAGGATTTCGTTGGAAGCGGGATTTCAGATAAATAGTAGACAGCAGCATTCTCAGGAACTTCTTTGTGATGTTTGCATTCAAGTCACAGAGTTGAACATTCCCTTTCATAGAGCAGGTTTGAAACACTCTTTTTGTAGTATGTGGAAGTGGACATTTGGAACGGTATCAGGCCTATGGTTAAAAAGGAAATATCTTCCCATAAAAACAAGACAGAAGCATTCTCAGAAACTTATTTGCGATGTGTGTCCTCAACTAACAGACTTGAACCTTTCTTTTGATACAGCAGTTTTGAAACACTCTTTTTGTAGAATCTGCAAGTGGATATTTGGATAGCTCTGAGGATTTCGTTGGAAACGGGATTGCATAAAAATAGTTGACAGCAGCATTCTCAGAAACTTCTTTGTGACGTTTGCATTCAAGTCACAGAGTTGAACATTCCCTGTCATAGAGCAGGTTTGAAACACTCTTTTTGTAGCATCTGGAAGTGGACATTTCCAACGCTTTCTTGCCTACGGCGAAGAAGGAAATATCTTCCCATAAAAACAAGACAGAAGTATTCTCAGAAACTTATTTCTGATGTGTGTCCTCAACTAACGGACTTGAACCTTTCTTTTTATAGAGCACGTTTGAACCACTCCTTTTGTTGTATCTGCAAGTGGATATTTGGATAGCTTCGACGATTTCGTTGGAAACGGGAATATCTCCCTATAAAATGTAGACAGAAGCATTCTCAGAAACTTCTTTGTGATGTTTCCATTCAAGTCACAGAGTTGAGCATTCTCTTTCATTGAGCAGGTTTGAAACACTCTTTTTGTAGTATCTGGAAGTGGACATTTGCAGCACTTTGAGGCCTATGGTAAAAAAGGAAATATCTTCCCATGAAAACGAGATAGAAGCAATCTCAGAAACTTGTTTATGCTGTATGTACTGAAGTAACAGTGTTGAACCTTTCTATTGATAGAGCAGGTGTGAAACACTGTTTTTTTGGAATCTGCAAGAGGATATTTCTATAGAACTGAGGATTTCGTTGGAAGCGGGATTACAGATAAAAAGTAGAGAGCAGCATTCTCAGAAACTTCTTTGTGATGTTTGCATTCAAGTCACAGAGTTGAACATTCCCTTTCATACAGCAGGTTTGAAACACTCTTTTTGTACTATCTGGAAGTGGACATTTGGAACGGTACCAGGCCTATGGTTCAAAAGGAAATATCGTCGCATAAAAGCAAGACGGAAGCATTCTCGGAAACTTATTTGTGTTGTGTGTCCTCAACTAACAGACTTGAACCTTTCTTTTGACACAGCAGTTTTGAAACACTCTTTTTGTAGAATCTGCAAGTGGATATTTGGATAGCTCTGAGGATTTCGTTGGAAACGGGATTGCATATAAAATGTAGACAGCAGCATTCTCAGAAACTTCTTTGTGATGTTTCCATTTAAGTCACAGAGTTGAACATTCCCTTTCACAGAGCAGGTTTCAAACACTCTTTTTGTAGTATCTGGAAGTGGACATTTGCAGCGCTTTCTGGCCTATGGTAAAAAAGGAAATATCTTCCCATAAAAACGAGATAGAAGCAATCTCAGAAACTTGTTTATGCTCTATCTACACAACTAACAGTGTTGAACCTTTCTATTGACAGAGCACGTGTGAAACACTCTTTTTTTGGAATCTGCAAGTGGATATTTCTATAAAACTGAGGATTTCGTTGGAAGCGGGATTTCAGATAAATAGTAGACAGCAGCATTCTCAGGAACTTCTTTGTGATGTTTGCATTCAAGTCACAGAGTTGAACATTCCCTTTCATAGAGCAGGTTTGAAACACTCTTTTTGTAGTATCTGGAAGTGGACATTTTGAACGGTATCAGGCCTATGGTTAAAAAGGAAATATCTTCCCATAAAAACAAGACAGAAGCATTCTCAGAAACTTATTTGCGATGTGTGTCCTCAACTAACAGACTTGAACCTTTCTTTTGATACAGCAGTTTTGAAACACTCTTTTTGTAGAATCTGCAAGTGGATATTTGGATAGCTCTGAGGATTTTGTTGGAAACGGGATTGCATAAAAATAGTTGACAGCAGCATTCTCAGAAACTTCTTTGTGACGTTTGCATTCAAGTCACAGAGTTGAACATTCCCTGTCATAGAGCACGTTTGAAACACTCTTTTTGTAGCATCTGGAAGTGGACATTTCCAACGCTTTCTTGCCTACGGCGAAGAAGGAAATATCTTCCCATAAAAACAAGACAGAAGCATTCTCAGAAACTTATTTCTGATGTGTGTCCTCAACTAACGGACTTGAACCTTTCTTTTTATAGAGCACGTTTGAACCACTCCTTTGGTTGTATCTGCAAGTGGATATTTGGATAGCTTCGACGATTTCGTTGGAAACGGGAATATCTCCCTATAAAATGTAGACAGAAGCATTCTCAGAAACTTCTTTGTGATGTTTCCATTCAAGTCACAGAGTTGAACATTCTCTTTCATAGAGCAGGTTTGAAACACTCTTTTTGTAGTATCTGGACGTGGACATTTGCAGCGCTTTGTGGCCTATGGTAAAAAAGGAAATATCTTCCCATGAAAACGAGATAGAAGCAATCTCAGAAACTTGTTTATGCTGTATGTACTGAAGTAACAGTGTTGAACCTTTCTATTGATAGAGCAGGTGTGAAACACTGTTTTTTGGGAATCTGCAAGAGGATATTTCTATAGAACTGAGGATTTCGTTGGAAGCAAGATTACAGATAAAAGGTAGAGAGCAGCATTCTCAGAAACTTCTTTGTGATGTTTGCATTCAAGTCACAGAGTTGAACATTCCCTTTCATACAGCAGGTTTGAAACACTCTTTTTGTACTATCTGGAAGTGGACATTTGGAACGGTACCAGGCCTATTGTTCAAAAGGAAATATCATCGCATAAAAGCAAGACGGAAGCATTCTCAGAAACTTATTTGTGTTGTGTGTCCTCAACTAACAGACTTGAACCTTTCTTTTGACACAGCAGTTTTGAAACACTCTTTTTGTAGAATCTGCAAGTGGATATTTGGATAGCTCTGAGGATTTCGTTGGAAACGGGATTGCATATAAAATGTAGACAGCAGCATTCTCAGAAACTTCTTTGTGATGTTTCCATTTAAGTCACAGAGTTGAACATTCCCTTTCACAGAGCAGGTTGCAAACACTCTTTTTGTAGTATCTGGAAGTGGACATTTGCAGCGCTTTCTGGCCTATGGTAAAAAAGGAAATATCTTCCCATAAAAACGAGATAGAAGCAATCTCAGAAACTTGTTTATGCTCTATCTACACAAGTAACAGTGTTGAACCTTTCTATTAACAGAGCACGTGTGAAACACTCTTTTTTTGGAATCTGCAAGTGGATGTTTCTATAAAACTGAGGATTTCGTTGGAAGCGGGATTTCAGATAAATAGTAGACAGCAGCATTCTCAGGAACTTCTTTGTGATGTTTGCATTCAAGTCACAGAGTTGAACATTCCCTTTCATAGAGCAGGTTTGAAACACTCTTTTTGTAGTATGTGGAAGTGGACATTTGGAACGGTATCAGGCCTATGGTTAAAAAGGAAATATCTTCCCATAAAAACAAGACAGAAGCATTCTCAGAAACTTATTTGCGATGTGTGTCCTCAACTAACAGACTTGAACCTTTCTTTTGATACAGCAGTTTTGAAACACTCTTTTTGTAGAATCTGCAAGTGGATATTTGGATAGCTCTGAGGATTTCGTTGGAAACGGGATTGCATAAAAATAGTTGACAGCAGCATTCTCAGAAACTTCTTTGTGACGTTTGCATTCAAGTCACAGAGTTGAACATTCCCTGTCATAGAGCAGGTTTGAAACACTCTTTTTGTAGCATCTGGAAGTGGACATTTCCAACGCTTTCTTGCCTACGGCGAAGAAGGAAATATCTTCCCATAAAAACAAGACAGAAGTATTCTCAGAAACTTATTTCTGATGTGTGTCCTCAACTAACGGACTTGAACCTTTCTTTTTATAGAGCACGTTTGAACCACTCCTTTGGTTGTATCTGCAAGTGGATATTTGGATAGCTTCGACGATTTCGTTGGAAACGGGAATATCTCCCTATAAAATGTAGACAGAAGCATTCTCAGAAACTTCTTTGTGATGTTTCCATTCAAGTCACAGAGTTGAACATTCTCTTTCATTGAGCAGGTTTGAAACACTCTTTTTGTAGTATCTGGAAGTGGACATTTGCAGCACTTTGAGGCCTATGGTAAAAAAGGAAATATCTTCCCATGAAAACGAGATAGAAGCAATCTCAGAAACTTGTTTATGCTGTATGTACTGAAGTAACAGTGTTGAACCTTTCTATTGATAGAGCAGGTGTGAAACACTGTTTTTTTGGAATCTGCAAGAGGATATTTCTATAGAACTGAGGATTTCGTTGGAAGCGGGATTACAGATAAAAAGTAGAGAGCAGCATTCTCAGAAACTTCTTTGTGATGTTTGCATTCAAGTCACAGAGTTGAACATTCCCTTTCATACAGCAGGTTTGAAACACTCTTTTTGTACTATCTGGAAGTGGACATTTGGAACGGTACCAGGCCTATGGTTCAAAAGGAAATATCGTCGCATAAAAGCAAGACGGAAGCATTCTCGGAAACTTATTTGTGTTGTGTGTCCTCAACTAACAGACTTGAACCTTTCTTTTGACACAGCAGTTTTGAAACACTCTTTTTGTAGAATCTGCAAGTGGATATTTGGATAGCTCTGAGGATTTCGTTGGAAACGGGATTGCATATAAAATGTAGACAGCAGCATTCTCAGAAACTTCTTTGTGATGTTTCCATTTAAGTCACAGAGTTGAACATTCCCTTTCACAGAGCAGGTTTCAAACACTCTTTTTGTAGTATCTGGAAGTGGACATTTGCAGCGCTTTCTGGCCTATGGTAAAAAAGGAAATATCTTCCCATAAAAACGAGATAGAAGCAATCTCAGAAACTTGTTTATGCTCTATCTACACAACTAACAGTGTTGAACCTTTCTATTGACAGAGCACGTGTGAAACACTCTTTTTTTGGAATCTGCAAGTGGATATTTCTATAAAACTGAGGATTTCGTTGGAAGCGGGATTTCAGATAAATAGTAGACAGCAGCATTCTCAGGAACTTCTTTGTGATGTTTGCATTCAAGTCACAGAGTTGAACATTCCCTTTCATAGAGCAGGTTTGAAACACTCTTTTTGTAGTATCTGGAAGTGGACATTTTGAACGGTATCAGGCCTATGGTTAAAAAGGAAATATCTTCCCATAAAAACAAGACAGAAGCATTCTCAGAAACTTATTTGCGATGTGTGTCCTCAACTAACAGACTTGAACCTTTCTTTTGATACAGCAGTTTTGAAACACTCTTTTTGTAGAATCTGCAAGTGGATATTTGGATAGCTCTGAGGATTTTGTTGGAAACGGGATTGCATAAAAATAGTTGACAGCAGCATTCTCAGAAACTTCTTTGTGACGTTTGCATTCAAGTCACAGAGTTGAACATTCCCTGTCATAGAGCAGGTTTGAAACACTCTTTTTGTAGCATCTGGAAGTGGACATTTCCAACGCTTTCTTGCCTACGGCGAAGAAGGAAATATCTTCCCATAAAAACAAGACAGAAGCATTCTCAGAAACTTATTTCTGATGTGTGTCCTCAACTAACGGACTTGAACCTTTCTTTTTATAGAGCACGTTTGAACCACTCCTTTGGTTGTATCTGCAAGTGGATATTTGGATAGCTTCGACGATTTCGTTGGAAACGGGAATATCTCCCTATAAAATGTAGACAGAAGCATTCTCAGAAACTTCTTTGTGATGTTTCCATTCAAGTCACAGAGTTGAACATTCTCTTTCATAGAGCAGGTTTGAAAGACTCTTTTTGTAGTATCTGGAAGTGGACATTTGCAGCACTTTGAGGCCTATGGTAAAAAAGGAAATATCTTCCCATGAAAACGAGATAGAAGCAATCTCAGAAACTTGTTTATGCTGTATGTACTGAAGTAACAGTGTTGAACCTTTCTATTGATAGAGCAGGTGTGAAACACTGTTTTTTTGGAATCTGCAAGAGGATATTTCTATAGAACTGAGGATTTCGTTGGAAGCGGGATTACAGATAAAAAGTAGAGAGCAGCATTCTCAGAAACTTCTTTGTGATGTTTGCATTCAAGTCACAGAGTTGAACATTCCCTTTCATACAGCAGGTTTGAAACACTCTTTTTGTACTATCTGGAAGTGGACATTTGGAACGGTACCAGGCCTATGGTTCAAAAGGAAATATCGTCGCATAAAAGCAAGACGGAAGCATTCTCGGAAACTTATTTGTGTTGTGTGTCCTCAACTAACAGACTTGAACCTTTCTTTTGACACAGCAGTTTTGAAACACTCTTTTTGTAGAATCTGCAAGTGGATATTTGGATAGCTCTGAGGATTTCGTTGGAAACGGGATTGCATATAAAATGTAGACAGCAGCATTCTCAGAAACTTCTTTGTGATGTTTCCATTTAAGTCACAGAGTTGAACATTCCCTTTCACAGAGCAGGTTTCAAACACTCTTTTTGTAGTATCTGGAAGTGGACATTTGCAGCGCTTTCTGGCCTATGGTAAAAAAGGAAATATCTTCCCATAAAAACGAGATAGAAGCAATCTCAGAAACTTGTTTATGCTCTATCTACACAACTAACAGTGTTGAACCTTTCTATTGACAGAGCACGTGTGAAACACTCTTTTTTTGGAATCTGCAAGTGGATATTTCTATAAAACTGAGGATTTCGTTGGAAGCGGGATTTCAGATAAATAGTAGACAGCAGCATTCTCAGGAACTTCTTTGTGATGTTTGCATTCAAGTCACAGAGTTGAACATTCCCTTTCATAGAGCAGGTTTGAAACACTCTTTTTGTAGTATCTGGAAGTGGACATTTTGAACGGTATCAGGCCTATGGTTAAAAAGGAAATATCTTCCCATAAAAACAAGACAGAAGCATTCTCAGAAACTTATTTGCGATGTGTGTCCTCAACTAACAGACTTGAACCTTTCTTTTGATACAGCAGTTTTGAAACACTCTTTTTGTAGAATCTGCAAGTGGATATTTGGATAGCTCTGAGGATTTTGTTGGAAACGGGATTGCATAAAAATAGTTGACAGCAGCATTCTCAGAAACTTCTTTGTGACGTTTGCATTCAAGTCACAGAGTTGAACATTCCCTGTCATAGAGCAGGTTTGAAACACTCTTTTTGTAGCATCTGGAAGTGGACATTTCCAACGCTTTCTTGCCTACGGCGAAGAAGGAAATATCTTCCCATAAAAACAAGACAGAAGCATTCTCAGAAACTTATTTCTGATGTGTGTCCTCAACTAACGGACTTGAACCTTTCTTTTTATAGAGCACGTTTGAACCACTCCTTTGGTTGTATCTGCAAGTGGATATTTGGATAGCTTCGACGATTTCGTTGGAAACGGGAATATCTCCCTATAAAATGTAGACAGAAGCATTCTCAGAAACTTCTTTGTGATGTTTCCATTCAAGTCACAGAGTTGAACATTCTCTTTCATAGAGCAGGTTTGAAAGACTCTTTTTGTAGTATCTGGAAGTGGACATTTGCAGCACTTTGAGGCCTATGGTAAAAAAGGAAATATCTTCCCATGAAAACGAGATAGAAGCAATCTCAGAAACTTGTTTATGCTGTATGTACTGAAGTAACAGTGTTGAACCTTTCTATTGATAGAACAGGTGTGAAACACTGTTTTTTTGGAATCTGCAAGAGGATATTTCTATGGAACTGAGGATTTCGTTGGAAGCGGGATTACAAATAAAAAGTAGAGAGCGGCATTCTCAGAAACTTCTTTGTGATGTTTGCATTCAAGTCACAGAGTTGAACATTCCCTTTCATACAGCAGGTTTGAAACACTCTTTTTGTACTATCTGGAAGTGGACATTTGGAACGGTACCAGGCCTATGGTTCAAAAGGAAATATCGTCGCATAAAAGCAAGACGGAAGCATTCTCGGAAACTTATTTGTGTTGTGTGTCCTCAACTAACAGACTTGAACCTTTCTTTTGACACAGCAGTTTTGAAACACTCTTTTTGTAGAATCTGCAAGTGGATATTTGGATAGCTCTGAGGATTTCGTTGGAAACGGGATTACATATAAAAAGTAGACAGCAGCATTCTCAGAAACTTCTTTGTCATGTTTCCATTTAAGTCACAGAGTTGAACATTCCCTTTCACAGAGCAAGTTTCAAACACTCTTTTTGTAGTATCTGGAAGTGGACATTTGCAGCGCTTTCTGGCCTATGGTAAAAAAGGAAATATCTTCCCATAAAAACGAGATAGAAGCAATCTCAGAAACTTGTTTATGCTCTATCTACACAAGTAACAGTGTTGAACCTTTCTATTGACAGAGCACGTGTGAAACACTCTTTTTTTGGAATGTGCAAGTGGATATTTCTATAAAACTGAGGATTTCGTTGGAAGCGGGATTTCAGATAAATAGTAGACAGCAGCATTCTCAGGAACTTCTTTGTGATGTTTGCATTCAAGTCACAGAGTTGAACATTCCCTTTCATAGAGCAGGTTTCAAACACTCTTTTTGTAGTATCTGGAAGTGGTCAGGCCTATGGTTAAAAAGGAAATATCTTCCCATAAAAACAAGACAGAAGCATTCTCAGAAACTTGTTTGCGATGTGTGTCCTCAAGTAACAAACTTGAACCTTTCTTTTGATACAGCAGTTTGGAAACACTCTTTTTGTAGAATCTGCAAGTGGATATTTGGATAGCTCTGAGGATTTCGTTGGAAACGGGATTGCATAAAAATAGTTGACAGCAGCATTCTCAGAAACTTCTTTGTGACGTTTGCATTCAAGTCACAGAGTTGAACATCCCCTGTCATAGAGCAGGTTTGAAACACTCTTTTTGTAGCATCTGGAAGTGGACATTTCCAACGCTTTCTTGCCTACGGCGAAGAAGGAAATATCTTTCCATAAAAACAAGACGGAAGCATTCTCAGAAACTTATTTCTGATGTGTGTCCTCAACTAACGGACTTGAACCTTTCTTTTTATAGAGCACGTTTGAACCACTCCTTTTGTTGTATCTGCAAGTGGATATTTGGATAGCTTTGACGATTTCGTTGGAAACGGGAATATCTCCCTATAAAATGTAGACAGAAGCATTCTCAGAAACTTCTTTGTGATGTTTCCATTCAAGTCACAGAGTTGAACATTCTCTTTCATAGAGCAGGTTTGAAACACTCTTTTTGTAGTATCTGGAAGTGGACATTTGAAGCACTTTGAGGCCTATGGTAAAAAAGGAAATATCTTCCCATGAAAACGAGATAGAAGCAATCTCAGAAACTTGTTTATGCTGTATGTACTGAAGTAACAGTGTTGAACCTTTCTATTGATAGAGCAGGTGTGAAACACTGTTTTTTTGGAATCTGCAAGAGGATATTTCTATAGAACTGAGGATTTCGTTGGAAGCGTGATTACAAATAAAAAGTAGAGAGCGGCATTCTCAGAAACTTCTTTGTGATGTTTGCATTCAAGTCACAGAGTTGAACATTCCCTTTCATACAGCAGGTTTGAAACACTCTTTTTGTACTATCTGGAAGTGGACATTTGGAACGGTACCAGGCCTATGATTCAAAAGGGAATATCGTCGCATAAAAGCAAGACGGAAGCATTCTCGGAAACTTATTTGTGTTGTGTGTCCTCAACTAACAGACTTGAACCTTTCTTTTGACACAGCAGTTTTGAAACACTCTTTTTGTAGAATCTGCAAGTGGATATTTGGATAGCTCTGAGGATTTCGTTGGAAACGGGATTACATATAAAAAGTAGACAGCAACATTCTCAGAAACTTCTTTGTCATGTTTCCATTTAAGTCACAGTGTTGAACATTCCCTTTCACAGAGCAGGTTTCAAACACTCTTTTTGTAGTATCTGGAAGTGGACATTTGCAGCGCTTTCTGGCCTATGGTAAAAAAGGAAATATCTTCCCATAAAAACGAGATAGAAGCAATCTCAGAAACTTGTTTATGCTCTATCTACACAAGTAACAGTGTTGAACCTTTCTATTGACAGAGCACGTGTGAAACACTCTTTTTTTGGAATCTGCAAGTGGATATTTCTATAAAACTGAGGATTTCGTTGGAAGCGGGATTTCAGATAAATAGTAGACAGCAGCATTCTCAGGAACTTCTTTGTGATGTTTGCATTCAAGTCACAGAGTTGAACATTCCCTTTCATAGAGCAGGTTTGAAACACTCTTTTTGTAGTATCTGGAAGTGGACATTTTGAACGGTATCAGGCCTATGGTTAAAAAGGAAATATCTTCCCATAAAAACAAGACAGAAGCATTCTCAGAAACTTATTTGCGATGTGTGTCCTCAACTAACAGACTTGAACCTTTCTTTTGATACAGCAGTTTTGAAACACTCTTTTTGTAGAATCTGCAAGTGGATATTTGGATAGCTCTGAGGATTTCGTTGGAAACGGCATTGCATAAAAATAGTTGACAGCAGCATTTTCAGAAACTTCTTTGTGACGTTTGCATTCAAGTCACAGAGTTGAACATTCCCTGTCATAGAGCAGGTTTGAAACACTCTTTTTGTAGCATCTGGAAGTGCACATTTCCAACGCTTTCTTGCCTACGGCGAAGAAGGAAATATCTTCCCATAAAAACAAGACAGAAGCATTCTCAGAAACTTATTTCTGATGTGTGTCCTCAACTAACGGACTTGAACCTTTCTTTTTATAGAGCACGTTTGAACCACTCCTTTGGTTGTATCTGCAAGTGGATATTTGGATAGCTTTGACGATTTCGTTGGAAACGGGAATATCTCCCTATAAAATGTAGACAGAAGCATTCTCAGAAACTTCTTTGTGATGTTTCCATTCAAGTCACAGAGTTGAACATTCTCTTTCATAGAGCAGGTTTGAAACACTCTTTTTGTAGTATCTGGACGTGGACATTTGCAGCGCTTTGTGGCCTATGGTAAAAAAGGAAATATCTTCCCATGAAAACGAGATAGAAGCAATCTCAGAAACTTGTTTATGCTGTATGTACTGAAGTAACAGTGTTGAACCTTTCTATTGATAGAGCAGGTGTGAAACACTGTTTTTTTGGAATCTGCAAGAGGATATTTCTATAGAACTGAGGATTTCGTTGGAAGCGGGATTACAGATAAATAGTAGACAGCAGCATTCTCAGAAACTTCTTTGTGATGTTTGCATTCAAGTCACAGAGTTGAACATTCCCTTTCATACAGCAGGTTTGAAACACTCTTTTTGTACTATCTGGAAGTGGACATTTGGAACGGTACCAGGCCTATGGTTCAAAAGGAAATATCATCGCATAAAAGCAAGACGGAAGCATTCTCAGAAACTTATTTGTGTTGTGTGTCCTCAACTAACAGACTTGAACCTTTCTTTTGACACAGCAGTTTTGAAACACTCTTTTTGTAGAATCTGCAAGTGGATATTTGGATAGCTCTGAGGATTTCGTTGGAAACGGGATTGCATATAAAATGTAGACAGCAGCATTCTCAGAAACTTCTTTGTGATGTTTCCATTTAAGTCACAGAGTTGAACATTCCCTTTCACAGAGCAGGTTTCAAACACTCTTTTTGTAGTATCTGGAAGTGGACATTTGCAGCGCTTTCTGGCCTATGGTAAAAAAGGAAATATCTTCCCATAAAAACGAGATAGAAGCAATCTCAGAAACTTGTTTATGCTCTATCTACACAAGTAACAGTGTTGAACCTTTCTATTGACAGAGCACGTGTGAAACACTCTTTTTTTGGAATGTGCAAGTGGATATTTCTATAAAACTGAGGATTTCGTTGGAAGCGGGATTTCAGATAAATAGTAGACAGCAGCATTCTCAGGAACTTCTTTGTGATGTTTGCATTCAAGTCACAGAGTTGAACATTCCCTTTCATAGAGCAGGTTTGAAACACTCTTTTTGTAGTATCTGGAAGTGGACATTTTGAACGGTATCAGGCCTATGGTTAAAAAGGAAATATCTTCCCATAAAAACAAGACAGAAGCATTCTCAGAAACTTATTTGCGATGTGTGTCCTCAACTAACAGACTTGAACCTTTCTTTTGATACAGCAGTTTTGAAACACTCTTTTTGTAGAATCTGCAAGTGGATATTTGGATAGCTCTGAGGATTTCGTTGGAAACGGGATTCCATAAAAATAGTTGACAGCAGCATTCTCAGAAACTTCTTTGTGACGTTTGCATTCAAGTCACAGAGTTGAACATTCCCTGTCATAGAGCAGGTTTGAAACACTCTTTTTGTAGCATCTGGAAGTGGACATTTCCAACGCTTTCTTGCCTACGGCGAAGAAGGAAATATCTTTCCATAAAAACAAGACAGAAGCATTCTCAGAAACTTATTTCTGATGTGTGTCCTCAACTAACGGACTTGAACCTTTCTTTTTATAGAGCACGTTTGAACCACTCCTTTGGTTGTATCTGCAAGTGGATATTTGGATAGCTTTGACGATTTCGTTGGAAACGGGAATATCTCCCTATAAAATGTAGACAGAAGCATTCTCAGAAACTTCTTTGTGATGTTTCCATTCAAGTCACAGAGTTGAACATTCTCTTTCATAGAGCATGTTTGAAATACTCTTTTTGTATTATCTGGAAGTGGACATTTGGAGCACTTTGTGGCCTATGGTAAAAAAGGAAATATCTTCCCATGAAAACGAGATAGAAGCAATCTCAGAAACTTGTTTATGCTGTATGTACTGAAGTAACAGTGTTGAACCTTTCTATTGATAGAGCAGGTGTGAAACACTGTTTTTTTGGAATCTGCAAGAGGATATTTCTATAGAACTGAGGATTTCGTTCGAAGCGGGATTACAGATAAAAGGTAGAGAGCAGCATTCTCAGAAACTTCTTTGTGATGTTTGCATTCAAGTCACAGAGTTGAACATTCCCTTTCATACAGCAGGTTTGAAACACTCTTTTTGTACTATCTGGAAGTGGACATTTGGAACGGTACCAGGCCTATGGTTCAAAAGGAAATATCGTCACACAAAAGCAAGACGGAAGCATTCTCAGAAACTTATTTGTGTTGTGTGTCCTCAACTGACAGACTTGAACCTTTCTTTTGACACAGCAGTTTTGAAACACTCTTTTTGTAGAATCTGCAAGTGGATATTTGGATAGCTCTGAGGATTTCGTTGGAAACGGGATTGCATATAAAATGTAGACAGCAGCATTCTCAGAAACTTCTTTGTGATGTTTCCATTTAAGTCACAGAGTTGAACATTCCCTTTCACAGAGCAGGTTTCAAACACTCTTTTTGTAGTATCTGGAAGTGGACATTTGCAGCGCTTTCTGGCCTATGGTAAAAAAGGAAATATCTTCCCATAAAAACGAGATAGAAGCAATCTCAGAAACTTGTTTATGCTCTATCTACACAAGTAACAGTGTTGAACCTTTCTATTGACAGAGCACGTGTGAAACACTCTTTTTTTGGAATCTGCAAGTGGATATTTCTATAAAACTGAGGATTTCGTTGGAAGCGGGATTTCAGATAAATAGTAGACAGCAGCAATCTCAGGAACTTCTTTGTGATGTTTGCATTCAAGTCACAGAGTTGAACATTCCCTTTCATAGAGCAGGTTTGAAACACTCTTTTTGTAGTATCTGGAAGTGGACATTTGGAACGGTATCAGGCCTATGGTTAAAAAGGAAATATCTTCCCATAAAAACAAGACAGAAGCATTCTCAGAAACTTATTTGCGATGTGTGTCCTCAACTAACAGACTTGAACCTTTCTTTTGATACAGCAGTTTTGAAACACTCTTTTTGTAGAATCTGCAAGTGGACATTTGGATAGCTCTGAGGATTTCGTTGGAAACGGGATTGCATAAAAATAGTTGACAGCAGCATTCTCAGAAACTTCTTTGTGACGTTTGCATTCAAGTCACAGAGTTGAACATTCCCTGTCATAGAGCAGGTTTGAAACACTCTTTTTGTAGCATCTGGAAGTGGACATTTCCAACGCTTTCTTGCCTACGGCGAAGAAGGAAATATCTTCCCATAAAAACAAGACAGAAGCATTCTCAGAAACTTATTTCTGATGTGTGTCCTCAACTAACGGACTTGAACCTTTCTTTTTATAGAGCACGTTTGAACCACTCCTTTTGTTGTATCTGCAAGTGGATATTTGGATAGCTTCGACGATTTCGTTGGAAACGGGAATATCTCCCTATAAAATGTAGACAGAAGCATTCTCAGAAACTTCTTTGTGATGTTTCCATTCAAGTCACAGAGTTGAACATTCTCTTTCATAGAGCAGGTTTGAAACACTCTTTTTGTAGTATCTGGAAGTGGACATTTGCAGCACTTTGAGGCCTATGGTAAAAAAGGAAATATCTTCCCATGAAAACGAGATAGAAGCAATCTCAGAAACTTGTTTATGCTGTATGTACTGAAGTAACAGTGTTGAACCTTTCTATTGATAGAGCAGGTGTGAAACACTGTTTTTTTGGAATCTGCAAGAGGATATTTCTATAGAACTGAGGATTTCGTTGGAAGCGGGATTACAAATAAAAAGTAGACAGCGGCATTCTCAGAAACTTCTTTGTGATGTTTGCATTCAAGTCACAGAGTTGAACATTCCCTTTCATACAGCAGGTTTGAAACACTCTTTTTGTACTATCTGGAAGTGGACATTTGGAACGGTACCAGGCCTATGATTCAAAAGGAAATATCGTCGCATAAAAGCAAGATGGAAGCATTCTCGGAAACTTATTTGTGTTGTGTGTCCTCAACTAACAGACTTGAACCTTTCTTTTGACACAGCAGTTTTGAAACACTCTTTTTGTAGAATCTGCAAGTGGATATTTGGATAGCTCTGAGGATTTCGTTGGAAACGGGATTACATATAAAAAGTAGACAGCAGCATTCTCAGAAACTTCTTTGTCATGTTTCCATTTAAGTCACAGTGTTGAACATTCCCTTTCACAGAGCTGGTTTCAAACACTCTTTTTGTAGTATCTGGAAGTGGACATTTGCAGCGCTTTCTGGCCTATGGTAAAAAAGGAAATATCTTCCCATAAAAACGAGATAGAAGCAATCTCAGAAACTTGTTTATGCTCTATCTACACAAGTAACAGTGTTGAACCTTTCTATTGACAGAGCACGTGTGAAACACTCTTTTTTTCGAATCTGCAAGTGGATATTTCTATAAAACTGAGGATTTCGTTGGAAGCGGGATTTCAGATAAATAGTAGACAGCAGCATTCTCAGAAACTTCTTTGTGATGTTTGCATTCAAGTCACAGAGTTGAACATTCCCTTTCATAGCGCAGGTTTGAAACACTCTTTTTGTAGTATCTGGAAGTGGACATATGGAACGGTATCAGGCCTATGGTTAAAAAGGAAATATCTTCCCATAAAAACAAGACAGAAGCATTCTCAGAAACTTGTTTGCGATGTGTGTCCTGAACTAACAAACTTGAACCTGTCTTTTGATACAGCAGTTTGGAAACACTCTTTTTGTAGAATCTGCAAGTGGATATTTGGATAGCTCTGAGGATTTCGTTGGAAACGGGATTACATAAAAATAGTGGACAGCAGCATTGTCAGAAACTTCTTTGTGACGTTTGCATTCAAGTCACAGAGTTGAACATTCCCTGTCATAGAGCAGGTTTGAAACACTCTTTTTGTAGCATCTGGAAGTGGACATTTCCAACGCTTTCTTGCCCACGGCGAAGAAGGAAATATCTTCCCATAAAAACAAGACAGAAGCATTCTCAGAAACTTATTTCTGATGTGTGTCCTCAACTAACGGACTTGAACCTTTTTTTTTATAGAGCACGTTTGAACCACTCTTTTTGTTGTATCTGCAAGTGGATATTTGGAGAGCTTGGACGATTTCGTTGGAAACGGGAATATCTCCCTATAACATCTAGACAGAAGCATTCTCAGAAACTTCTTTGTGATGTTTCCATTCAAGTCACAGAGTTGAACATTCTCTTTCATAGAGCAGGTTTGAAACACTCTTTTTGTAGTATCTGGACGTGGACATTTGCAGCGCTTTGTGGCCTATGGTAAAAAAGGAAATATCTTCCCATGAAAACGAGATAGAAGCAATCTCAGAAACTTGTTTATGCTGTATGTACTGAAGTAACAGTGTTGAACCTTTCTATTGATAGAGCAGGTGTGAAACACTGTTTTTTTGGAATCTGCAAGAGGATATTTCTATAGAACTGAGGATTTCGTTGGAAGCGGGATTACAGATAAATAGTAGACAGCAGCATTCTTAGAAACTTCTTTGTGATGTTTGCATTCAAGTCACAGAGTTGAACATTCCCTTTCATACAGCAGGTTTGAAACACTCTTTTTGTACTATCTGGAAGTGGACATTTGGAACGGTACCAGGCCTATGGTTCAAAAGGAAATATCATCGCATAAAAGCAAGACGGAAGCATTCTCAGAAACTTATTTGTGTTGTGTGTCCTCAACTAACAGACTTGAACCTTTCTTTTGACACAGCAGTTTTGAAACACTCTTTTTGTAGAATCTGCAAGTGGATATTTGGATAGCTCTGAGGATTTCGTTGGAAACGGGATTGCATATAAAATGTAGACAGCAGCATTCTCAGAAACTTCTTTGTGATGTTTCCATTTAAGTCACAGAGTTGAACATTCCCTTTCACAGAGCAGGTTTCAAACACTCTTTTTGTAGTATCTGGAAGTGGACATTTGCAGCGCTTTCTGGCCTATGGTAAAAAAGGAAATATCTTCCCATAAAAACGAGATAGAAGCAATCTCAGAAACTTGTTTATGCTCTATCTACACAAGTAACAGTGTTGAACCTTTCTATTGACAGAGCACGTGTGAAACACTCTTTTTTTGGAATCTGCAAGTGGATATTTCTATAAAACTGAGGATTTCGTTGGAAGCGGGATTTCAGATAAATAGTAGACAGCAGCATTCTCAGGAACTTCTTTGTGATGTTTGCATTCAAGTCACAGAGTTGAACATTCCCTTTCATAGAGCAGGTTTGAAACACTCTTTTTGTAGTATCTGGAAGTGGACATTTTGAACGGTATCAGGCCTATGGTTAAAAAGGAAATATCTTCCCATAAAAACAAGACAGAAGCATTCTCAGAAACTTATTTGTGATGTGTGTCCTCAACTAACAGACTTGAACCTTTCTTTTGATACAGCAGTTTTGAAACACTCTTTTTGTAGAATCTGCAAGTGGATATTTGGATAGCTCTGAGGATTTCGTTGGAAACGGGATTGCATAAAAATAGTTGACAGCAGCATTCTCAGAAACTTCTTTGTGACGTTTGCATTCAAGTCACAGGGTTGAACATTCCCTGTCATAGAGCAGGTTTGAAACACTCTTTTTGTAGCATCTGGAAGTGGACATTTCCAACGCTTTCTTGCCTACGGCGAAGAAGGAAATATCTTCCCATAAAAACAAGACAGAAGCATTCTCAGAAACTTATTTCTGATGTGTGTCCTCAACTAACGGACTTGAACCTTTCTTTTTATAGAGCACGTTTGAAACACTCCTTTGGTTGTATCTGCAAGTGGATATTTGGATAGCTTCGACGATTTCGTTGGAAACGGGAATATCTCCCTATAAAATGTAGACAGAAGCATTCTCAGAAACTTCTTTGTGATGTTTCCATTCAAGTCACAGAGTTGAACATTCTCTTTCATAGAGCATGTTTGAAATACTCTTTTTGTATTATCTGGAAGTGGACATTTGCAGCACTTTGAGGCCTATGGTAAAAAAGGAAATATCTTCCCATGAAAACGAGATAGAAGCAATCTCAGAAACTTGTTTATGCTGTATGTACTGAAGTAACAGTGTTGAACCTTTCTATTGATAGAGCAGGTGTGAAACACTGTTTTTTTGGAATCTGCAAGAGGATATTTCTATAGAACTGAGGATTTCGTTGGAAGCGGGATTACAGATAAAAGGTAGAGAGCAGCATTCTCAGAAACTTCTTTGTGATGTTTGCATTCAAGTCACAGATTTGAACATTCCCTTTCATACAGCAGGTTTGAAACACTCTTTTTGTACTATCTGGAAGTGGACATTTGGAACGGTACCAGGCCTATGGTTCAAAAGGAAATATCGTCACACAAAAGCAAGACGGAAGCATTCTCAGAAACTTATTTGTGTTGTGTGTCCTCAACTGACAGACTTGAACCTTTCTTTTGACACAGCAGTTTTGAAACACTCTTTTTGTAGAATCTGCAAGTGGATATTTGGATAGCTCTGAGGATTTCGTTGGAAACGGGATTGCATATAAAATGTAGACAGCAGCATTCTCAGAAACTTCTTTGTGATGTTTCCATTTAAGTCACAGAGTTGAACATTCCCTTTCACAGAGCAGGTTTCAAACACTCTTTTTGTAGTATCTGGAAGTGGACATTTGCAGCGCTTTCTGGCCTATGGTAAAAAAGGAAATATCTTCCCATAAAAACGAGATAGAAGCAATCTCAGAAACTTGTTTATGCTCTATCTACACAAGTAACAGTGTTGAACCTTTCTATTGACAGAGCACGTGTGAAACACTCTTTTTTTGGAATCTGCAAGTGGATATTTCTATTAAACTGAGGATTTCGTTGGAAGCGGGATTTCAGATAAATAGTAGACAGCAGCATTCTCAGGAACTTCTTTGTGATGTTTGCATTCAAGTCACAGAGTTGAACATTCCCTTTCATAGCGCAGGTTTGAAACACTCTTTTTGTAGTATCTGGAAGTGGACATATGGAACGGTATCAGGCCTATGGTTAAAAAGGAAATATCTTCCCATAAAAACAAGACAGAAGCATTCTCAGAAACTTGTTTGCGATGTGTGTCCTGAACTAACAAACTTGAACCTTTCTTTTGATACAGCAGTTTGGAAACACTCTTTTTGTAGAATCTGCAAGTGGATATTTGGATAGCTCTGAGGATTTCGTTGGAAACGGGATTACATAAAAATAGTGGACAGCAGCATTGTCAGAAACTTCTTTGTGACGTTTGCATTCAAGTCACAGAGTTGAACATTCCCTGTCATAGAGCAGGTTTGAAACACTCTTTTTGTAGCATCTGGAAGTGGACATTTCCAACGCTTTCTTGCCCACGGCGAAGAAGGAAATATCTTCCCATAAAAACAAGACAGAAGCATTCTCAGAAACTTATTTCTGATGTGTGTCCTCAACTAACGGACTTGAACCTTTTTTTTTATAGAGCACGTTTGAACCACTCTTTTTGTTGTATCTGCAAGTGGATATTTGGAGAGCTTGGACGATTTCGTTGGAAACGGGAATATCTCCCTATAACATCTAGACAGAAGCATTCTCAGAAACTTCTTTGTGATGTTTCCATTCAAGTCACAGAGTTGAACATTCTCTTTCATAGAGCAGGTTTGAAACACTCTTTTTGTAGTATCTGGACGTGGACATTTGCAGCGCTTTGTGGCCTATGGTAAAAAAGGAAATATCTTCCCATGAAAACGAGATAGAAGCAATCTCAGAAACTTGTTTATGCTGTATGTACTGAAGTAACAGTGTTGAACCTTTCTATTGATAGAGCAGGTGTGAAACACTGTTTTTTTGGAATCTGCAAGAGGATATTTCTATAGAACTGAGGATTTCGTTGGAAGCGGGATTACAGATAAATAGTAGACAGTGGCATTCTCAGAAACTTCTTTGTGATGTTTGCATTCAAGTCACAGAGTTGAACATTCCCTTTCATACAGCAGGTTTGAAACACTCTTTTTGTACTATCTGGAAGTGGACATTTGGAACGGTACCAGGCCTATGGTTCAAAAGGAAATATCATCGCATAAAAGCAAGACGGAAGCATTCTCAGAAACTTATTTGTGTTGTGTGTCCTCAACTAACAGACTTGAACCTTTCTTTTGACACAGCAGTTTTGAAACACTCTTTTTGTAGAATCTGCAAGTGGATATTTGGATAGCTCTGAGGATTTCGTTGGAAACGGGATTACATATAAAAAGTAGACAGCAGCATTCTCAGAAACTTCTTTGTCATGTTTCCATTTAAGTCACAGTGTTGAACATTCCCTTTCACAGAGCAGGTTTCAAACACTCTTTTTGTAGTATCTGGAAGTGGACATTTGCATCGCTTTCTGGCCTTTGGTAAAAAAGGAAATATCTTCCCATAAAAACGAGATAGAAGCAATCTCAGAAACTTGTTTATGCTCCATCTACACAAGTAATAGTGTTGAACCTTTCTATTGACAGAGCACGTGTGAAACACTCTTTTTTTGGAATCTGCAAGTGGATATTTCTATAAAACTGAGGATTTCGTTGGAAGCGGGATTTCAGATATATAGTAGACAGCAGCATTCTCAGAATCTTCTTTGTGATGTTTGCATTCAAGTCACAGAGTTGAACATTCCCTTTCATAGAGCAGGTTTGAAACACTCTTTTTGTAGTATCTGGAAGTGGACATTTTGAACGGTATCAGGCCTATGGTTAAAAAGGAAATATCTTCCCATAAAAACAAGACAGAAGCATTCTCAGAAACTTGTTTGCGATGTGTGTCCTGAACTAACAAACTTGAACCTTTCTTTTGATACAGCAGTTTGGAAACACTCTTTTTGTAGAATCTGCAAGTGGATATTTGGATAGCTCTGAGGATTTCGTTGGAAACGGGATTACATTAAAAATAGTGGACAGCAGCATTCTCAGAAACTTCTTTGTGACGTTTGCATTCAAGTCACAGAGTTGAACATTCCCTGTCATAGAGCAGGTTTGAAACACTCTTTTTGTAGCATCTGGAAGTGGACATTTCCAACGCTTTCTTGCCCACGGCGAAGAAGGAAATATCTTCCCATAAAAACAAGACAGAAGCATTCTCAGAAACTTATTTCTGATGTGTGTCCTCAACTAACGGACTTGAACCTTTTTTTTTATAGAGCACGTTTGAACCACTCTTTTTGTTGTATCTGCAAGTGGATATTTGGAGAGCTTGGACGATTTCGTTGGAAACGGGAATATCTCCCTATAACATCTAGACAGAAGCATTCTCAGAAACTTCTTTGTGATGTTTCCATTCAAGTCACAGAGTGGAACATTCTCTTTCATAGAGCAGGTTTGAAACACTCTTTTTGTAGTATCTGGACGTGGACATTTGCAGCGCTTTGTGGCCTATGGTAAAAAAGGAAATATCTTCCCATGAAAACGAGATAGAAGCAATCTCAGAAACTTGTTTATGCTGTATGTACTGAAGTAACAGTGTTGAACCTTTCTATTGATAGAGCAGGTGTGAAACACTGTTTTTTGGGAATCTGCAAGAGGATATTTCTATAGAACTGAGGATTTCGTTGGAAGCGGGATTACAGATAAAAGGTAGAGAGCAGCATTCTCAGAAACTTCTTTGTGATGTTTGCATTCAAGTCACAGAGTTTAACATTCCCTTTCATACAGCAGGTTTGAAACACTCTTTTTGTACTATCTGGAAGTGGACATTTGGAACGGTACCAGGCCTATTGTTCAAAAGGAAATATCATCGCATAAAAGCAAGACGGAAGCATTCTCAGAAACTTATTTGTGTTGTGTGTCCTCAACTAACAGACTTGAACCTTTCTTTTGACACAGCAGTTTTGAAACACTCTTTTTGTAGAATCTGCAAGTGGATATTTGGATAGCTCTGAGGATTTCGTTGGAAACGGGATTGCATATAAAATGTAGACAGCAGCATTCTCAGAAACTTCTTTGTCATGTTTCCATTTAAGTCACAGAGTTGAACATTCCCTTTCACAGAGCAGGTTTCAAACACTCTTTTTGTAGTATCTGGAAGTGGACATTTGCAGCGCTTTCTGGCCTATGGTAAAAAAGGAAATATCTTCCCATAAAAACGAGATAGAAGCAATCTCAGAAACTTGTTAATGCTCTATCTACACAAGTAACAGTGTTGAACCTTTCTATTGACAGAGCACGTGTGAAACACTCTTTTTTTGGAATCTGCAAGAGGATATTTCTATAAAACTGAGGATTTCATTGGAAGCGGGATTTCAGATAAATAGTAGACAGCAGCATTCTCAGGAACTTCTTTGTGATGTTTGCATTCAAGTCACACAGTTGAACATTCCCTTTCATAGAGCAGGTTTGAAACACTCTTTTTGTAGTATGTGGAAGTGGACATTTGGAACGGTATCAGGCCTATGGTTAAAAAGGAAATATCTTCCCATAAAAACAAGACAGAAGCATTCTCAGAAACTTATTTGCGATGTGTGTCCTCAACTAACAGACTTGAACCTTTCTTTTGATACAGCAGTTTTGAAACACTCTTTTTGTAGAATCTGCAAGTGGATATTTGGATAGCTCTGAGGATTTCGTTGGAAACGGGATTGCATAAAAATAGTGGACAGCAGCATTCTCAGAAACTTCTTTGTGACGTTTGCATTCAAGTCACAGAGTTGAACATTCCCTGTCATAGAGCAGGTTTGAAACACTCTTTTTGTAGCATCTGGAAGTGGACATTTCCAACGCTTTCTTGACTACGGCGAAGAAGGAAATATCTTCCCATAAAAACAAGACAGAAGCATTCTCAGAAACTTATTTCTGATGTGTGTCCACAACTAACGGACTTGAACCTTTCTTTTTATAGAGCACGTTTGAACCACTCCTTTGGTTGTATCTGCAAGTGGATATTTGGATAGCTTTGACGATTTCGTTGGAAACGGGAATATCTCCCTATAACATCTAGACAGAAGCATTCTCAGAAACTTCTTTGTGATGTTTCCATTCAAGTCACAGAGTTGAACATTCTCTTTCATAGAGCAGGTTTGAAACACTCTTTTAGTAGTATCTGGAAGTGGACATTTGCAGCACTTTGAGGCCTATGGTAAAAAAGGAAATATCTTCCCATGAAAACGAGATAGAAGCAATCTCAGAAACTTGTTTATGCTGTATGTACTGAAGTAACAGTGTTGAACCTTTCTATTGATAGAGCAGGTGTGAAACACTGTTTTTTTGGAATCTGCAAGAGGATATTTCTATAGAACTGAGGATTTCGTTGGAAGCGGGATTACAGATAAATAGTAGACAGTGGCATTCTCAGAAACTTCTTTGTGATGTTTGCATTCAAGTCACAGAGTTGAACATTCCCTTTCATACAGCAGGTTTGAAACACTCTTTTTGTACTATCTGGAAGTGGACATTTGGAACGGTACCAGGCCTATGGTTCAAAAGGAAATATCATCGCATAAAAGCAAGACGGAAGCATTCTCAGAAACTTATTTGTGTTGTGTGTCCTCAACTAACAGACTTGAACCTTTCTTTTGACACAGCAGTTTTGAAACACTCTTTTTGTAGAATCTGCAAGTGGATATTTGGATAGCTCTGAGGATTTCGTTGGAAACGGGATTACATATAAAAAGTAGACAGCAGCATTCTCAGAAACTTCTTTGTCATGTTTCCATTTAAGTCACAGTGTTGAACATTCCCTTTCACAGAGCAGGTTTCAAACACTCTTTTTGTAGTATCTGGAAGTGGACATTTGCATCGCTTTCTGGCCTTTGGTAAAAAAGGAAATATCTTCCCATAAAAACGAGATAGAAGCAATCTCAGAAACTTGTTTATGCTCCATCTACACAAGTAATAGTGTTGAACCTTTCTATTGACAGAGCACGTGTGAAACACTCTTTTTTTGGAATCTGCAAGTGGATATTTCTATAAAACTGAGGATTTCGTTGGAAGCGGGATTTCAGATATATAGTAGACAGCAGCATTCTCAGAATCTTCTTTGTGATGTTTGCATTCAAGTCACAGAGTTGAACATTCCCTTTCATAGAGCAGGTTTGAAACACTCTTTTTGTAGTATCTGGAAGTGGACATTTTGAACGGTATCAGGCCTATGGTTAAAAAGGAAATATCTTCCCATAAAAACAAGACAGAAGCATTCTCAGAAACTTGTTTGCGATGTGTGTCCTGAACTAACAAACTTGAACCTTTCTTTTGATACAGCAGTTTGGAAACACTCTTTTTGTAGAATCTGCAAGTGGATATTTGGATAGCTCTGAGGATTTCGTTGGAAACGGGATTACATTAAAAATAGTGGACAGCAGCATTCTCAGAAACTTCTTTGTGACGTTTGCATTCAAGTCACAGAGTTGAACATTCCCTGTCATAGAGCAGGTTTGAAACACTCTTTTTGTAGCATCTGGAAGTGGACATTTCCAACGCTTTCTTGCCCACGGCGAAGAAGGAAATATCTTCCCATAAAAACAAGACAGAAGCATTCTCAGAAACTTATTTCTGATGTGTGTCCTCAACTAACGGACTTGAACCTTTTTTTTTATAGAGCACGTTTGAACCACTCTTTTTGTTGTATCTGCAAGTGGATATTTGGAGAGCTTGGACGATTTCGTTGGAAACGGGAATATCTCCCTATAACATCTAGACAGAAGCATTCTCAGAAACTTCTTTGTGATGTTTCCATTCAAGTCACAGAGTGGAACATTCTCTTTCATAGAGCAGGTTTGAAACACTCTTTTTGTAGTATCTGGACGTGGACATTTGCAGCGCTTTGTGGCCTATGGTAAAAAAGGAAATATCTTCCCATGAAAACGAGATAGAAGCAATCTCAGAAACTTGTTTATGCTGTATGTACTGAAGTAACAGTGTTGAACCTTTCTATTGATAGAGCAGGTGTGAAACACTGTTTTTTGGGAATCTGCAAGAGGATATTTCTATAGAACTGAGGATTTCGTTGGAAGCGGGATTACAGATAAAAGGTAGAGAGCAGCATTCTCAGAAACTTCTTTGTGATGTTTGCATTCAAGTCACAGAGTTTAACATTCCCTTTCATACAGCAGGTTTGAAACACTCTTTTTGTACTATCTGGAAGTGGACATTTGGAACGGTACCAGGCCTATGGTTCAAAAGGAAATATCATCGCATAAAAGCAAGACGGAAGCATTCTCAGAAACTTATTTGTGTTGTGTGTCCTCAACTAACAGACTTGAACCTTTCTTTTGACACAGCAGTTTTGAAACACTCTTTTTGTAGAATCTGCAAGTGGATATTTGGATAGCTCTGAGGATTTCGTTGGAAACGGGATTACATATAAAAAGTAGACAGCAGCATTCTCAGAAACTTCTTTGTCATGTTTCCATTTAAGTCACAGTGTTGAACATTCCCTTTCACAGAGCAGGTTTCAAACACTCTTTTTGTAGTATCTGGAAGTGGACATTTGCATCGCTTTCTGGCCTATGGTAAAAAAGGAAATATCTTCCCATAAAAACGAGATAGAAGCAATCTCAGAAACTTGTTTATGCTCTATCTACACAAGTAATAGTGTTGAACCTTTCTATTGACAGAGCACGTGTGAAACACTCTTTTTTTGGAATCTGCAAGTGGATATTTCTATAAAACTGAGGATTTCGTTGGAAGCGGGATTTCAGATATACAGTAGACAGCAGCATTCTCAGAATCTTCTTTGTGATGTTTGCATTCAAGTCACAGAGTTGAACATTCCCTTTCATAGAGCAGGTTTGAAACACTCTTTTTGTAGTATCTGGAAGTGGACATTTTGAACGGTATCAGGCCTATGGTTAAAAAGGAAATATCTTCCCATAAAAACAAGACAGAAGCATTCTCAGAAACTTGTTTGCGATGTGTGTCCTGAACTAACAAACTTGAACCTTTCTTTTGATACAGCAGTTTGGAAACACTCTTTTTGTAGAATCTGCAAGTGGATATTTGGATAGCTCTGAGGATTTCGATGGAAACGGGATTACATTAAAAATAGTGGACAGCAGCATTCTCAGAAACTTCTTTGTGACGTTTGCATTCAAGTCACAGAGTTGAACATTCCCTGTCATAGAGCAGGTTTGAAACACTCTTTTTGTAGCATCTGGAAGTGGACATTTCCAACGCTTTCTTGCCCACGGCGAAGAAGGAAATATCTTCCCATAAAAACAAGACAGAAGCATTCTCAGAATCTTATTTCTGATGTGTGTCCTCAACTAACGGACTTGAACCTTTTTTTTATAGAGCACGTTTGAACCACTCTTTTTGTTGTATCTGCAAGTGGATATTTGGAGAGCTTGGACGATTTCGTTGGAAACGGGAATATCTCCCTATAACATCTAGACAGAAGCATTCTCAGAAACTTCTTTGTGATGTTTCCATTCAAGTCACAGAGTTGAACATTCTCTTTCATAGAGCAGGTTTGAAACACTCTTTTTGTAGTATCTGGACGTGGACATTTGCAGCGCTTTGTGGCCTATGGTAAAAAAGGAAATATCTTCCCACGAAAACGAGATAGAAGCAATCTCAGAAACTTGTTTATGCTGTATGTACTGAAGTAACAGTGTTGAACCTTTCTATTGATAGAGCAGGTGTGAAACACTGTTTTTTGGGAATCTGCAAGAGGATATTTCTATAGAACTGAGGATTTCGTTGGAAGCGGGATTACAGATAAAAGGTAGAGAGCAGCATTCTCAGAAACTTCTTTGTGATGTTTGCATTCAAGTCACAGAGTTTAACATTCCCTTTCATACAGCAGGTTTGAAACACTCTTTTTGTACTATCTGGAAGTGGACATTTGGAACGGTACCAGGCCTATTGTTCAAAAGGAAATATCATCGCATAAAAGCAAGACGGAAGCATTCTCAGAAACTTATTTGTGTTGTGTGTCCTCAACTAACAGACTTGAACCTTTCTTTTGACACAGCAGTTTTGAAACACTCTTTTTGTAGAATCTGCAAGTGGATATTTGGATAGCTCTGAGGATTTCGTTGGAAACGGGATTGCATATAAAATGTAGACAGCAGCATTCTCAGAAACTTCTTTGTCATGTTTCCATTTAAGTCACAGAGTTGAACATTCCCTTTCACAGAGCAGGTTTCAAACACTCTTTTTGTAGTATCTGGAAGTGGACATTTGCAGCGCTTTCTGGCCTATGGTAAAAAAGGAAATATCTTCCCATAAAAACGAGATAGAAGCAATCTCAGAAACTTGTTAATGCTCTATCTACACAAGTAACAGTG
Organism: Pan troglodytes; assembly: GCF_028858775.2. Taxonomy (NCBI): domain Eukaryota; kingdom Metazoa; phylum Chordata; class Mammalia; order Primates; family Hominidae; genus Pan; species Pan troglodytes. Next base: position 54,711,816 of record NC_072409.2, on the reverse strand, counting down.
TTGAACCTTTCTATTGACAGAGCACGTGTGAAACACTCTTTTTTTGGAATCTGCAAGAGGATATTTCTATAAAACTGAGGATTTCGTTGGAAGCGGGATTTCAGATAAATAGTAGACAGCAGCATTCTCAGGAACTTCTTTGTGATGTTTGCATTCAAGTCACACAGTTGAACATTCCCTTTCATAGAGCAGGTTTGAAACACTCTTTTTGTAGTATGTGGAAGTGGACATTTGGAACGGTATCAGGCCTATGGTTAAAAAGGAAATATCTTCCCATAAAAACAAGACAGAAGCATTCTCAGAAACTTATTTGCGATGTGTGTCCTCAACTAACAGACTTGAACCTTTCTTTTGATACAGCAGTTTTGAAACACTCTTTTTGTAGAATCTGCAAGTGGATATTTGGATAGCTCTGAGGATTTCGTTGGAAACGGGATTGCATAAAAATAGTGGACAGCAGCATTCTCAGAAACTTCTTTGTGACGTTTGCATTCAAGTCACAGAGTTGAACATTCCCTGTCATAGAGCAGGTTTGAAACACTCTTTTTGTAGCATCTGGAAGTGGACATTTCCAACGCTTTCTTGACTACGGCGAAGAAGGAAATATCTTCCCATAAAAACAAGACAGAAGCATTCTCAGAAACTTATTTCTGATGTGTGTCCACAACTAACGGACTTGAACCTTTCTTTTTATAGAGCACGTTTGAACCACTCCTTTGGTTGTATCTGCAAGTGGATATTTGGATAGCTTTGACGATTTCGTTGGAAACGGGAATATCTCCCTATAACATCTAGACAGAAGCATTCTCAGAAACTTCTTTGTGATGTTTCCATTCAAGTCACAGAGTTGAACATTCTCTTTCATAGAGCAGGTTTGAAACACTCTTTTAGTAGTATCTGGAAGTGGACATTTGCAGCACTTTGAGGCCTATGGTAAAAAAGGAAATATCTTCCCATGAAAACGAGATAGAAGCAATCTCAGAAACTTGTTTATGCTGTATGTACTGAAGTAACAGTGTTGAACCTTTCTATTGATAGAGCAGGTGTGAAACACTGTTTTTTTGGAATCTGCAAGAGGATATTTCTATAGAACTGAGGATTTCGTTGGAAGCGGGATTACAGATAAAAGGTAGAGAGCAGCATTCTCAGAAACTTCTTTGTGATGTTTGCATTCAAGTCACAGAGTTGAACATTCCCTTTCATACAGCAGGTTTGAAACACTCTTTTTGTACTATCTGGAAGTGGACATTTGGAACGGTACCAGGCCTATGGTTCAAAAGGAAATATCATCGCATAAAAGCAAGACGGAAGCATTCTCAGAAACTTATTTGTGTTGTGTGTCCTCAACTAACAGACTTGAACCTTTCTTTTGACACAGCAGTTTTGAAACACTCTTTTTGTAGAATCTGCAAGTGGATATTTGGATAGCTCTGAGGATTTCGTTGGAAACGGGATTGCATATAAAATGTAGACAGCAGCATTCTCAGAAACTTCTTTGTGATGTTTCCATTTAAGTCACAGAGTTGAACATTCCCTTTCACAGAGCAGGTTTCAAACACTCTTTTTGTAGTATCTGGAAGTGGACATTTGCAGCGCTTTCTGGCCTATGGTAAAAAAGGAAATATCTTCCCATAAAAACGAGATAGAAGCAATCTCAGAAACTTGTTTATGCTCTATCTACACAAGTAACAGTGTTGAACCTTTCTATTCACACAGCACGTGTGAAACACTCTTTTTTTGGAATCTGCAAGTGGATATTTCTATAAAACTGAGGATTTCGTTGGAAGCGGGATTTCAGATAAATAGTAGACAGCAGCATTCTCAGGAACTTCTTTGTGATGTTTGCATTCAAGTCACAGAGTTGAACATTCCCTTTCATAGAGCAGGTTTGAAACACTCTTTTTGTAGTATCTGGAAGTGGACATTTTGAACGGTATCAGGCCTAAGGTTAAAAAGGAAATATCTTCCCATAAAAACAAGACAGAAGCATTCTCAGAAACTTATTTGCGATGTGTGTCCTCAACTAACAGACTTGAACCTTTCTTTTGATACAGCAGTTTGGAAACACTCTTTTTGTAGAATCTGCAAGTGGATATTTGGATAGCTCTGAGGATTTCGTTGGAAACGGGATTACATAAAAATAGTGGACAGCAGCATTCTCAGAAACTTCTTTGTGACGTTTGCATTCAAGTCACAGAGTTGAACATTCCCTGTCATAGAGCAGGTTTGAAACACTCTTTTTGTAGCATCTGGAAGTGGACATTTCCAACGCTTTCTTGCCCACGGCGAAGAAGGAAATATCTTCCCATAAAAACAAGACAGAAGCATTCTCAGAAACTTATTTCTGATGTGTGTCCTCAACTAACGGACTTGAACCTTTTTTTTTATAGAGCACGTTTGAACCACTCTTTTTGTTGTATCTGCAAGTGGATATTTGGAGAGCTTGGACGATTTCGTTGGAAACGGGAATATCTCCCTATAACATCTAGACAGAAGCATTCTCAGAAACTTCTTTGTGATGTTTCCATTCAAGTCACAGAGTTGAACATTCTCTTTCATAGAGCAGGTTTGAAACACTCTTTTTGTAGTATCTGGACGTGGACATTTGCAGCGCTTTGTGGCCTATGGTAAAAAAGGAAATATCTTCCCATGAAAACGAGATAGAAGCAATCTCAGAAACTTGTTTATGCTGTATGTACTGAAGTAACAGTGTTGAACCTTTCTATTGATAGAGCAGGTGTGAAACACTGTTTTTTTGGAATCTGCAAGAGGATATTTCTATAGAACTGAGGATTTCGTCGGAAGCGGGATTACAGATAAAAGGTAGAGAGCAGCATTCTCAGAAACTTCTTTGTGATGTTTGCATTCAAGTCACAGATTTGAACATTCCCTTTCATACAGCAGGTTTGAAACACTCTTTTTGTACTATCTGGAAGTGGACATTTGGAACGGTACCAGGCCTATGGTTCAAAAGGATATATCGTCACACAAAAGCAAGACGGAAGCATTCTCAGAAACTTATTTGTGTTGTGTGTCCTCAACTGACAGACTTGAACCTTTCTTTTGACACAGCAGTTTTGAAACACTCTTTTTGTAGAATCTGCAAGTGGATATTTGGATAGCTCTGAGGATTTCGTTGGAAACGGGATTGCATATAAAATGTAGACAGCAGCATTCTCAGAAACTTCTTTGTGATGTTTCCATTTAAGTCACAGAGTTGAACATTCCCTTTCACAGAGCAGGTTTCAAACACTCTTTTTGTAGTATCTGGAAGTGGACATTTGCAGCGCTTTCTGGCCTATGGTAAAAAAGGAAATATCTTCCCATAAAAACGAGATAGAAGCAATCTCAGAAACTTGTTTATGCTCTATCTACACAAGTAACAGTGTTGAAACTTTCTATTGACAGAGCACGTGTGAAACACTCTTTTTTTGGAATCTGCAAGTGGATATTTCTATAAAACTGAGGATTTCGTTGGAAGCGGGATTTCAGATAAATAGTAGACAGCAGCATTCTCAGAAACTTCTTTGTGATGTTTGCATTCAAGTCACAGAGTTGAACATTCCCTTTCATAGCGCAGGTTTGAAACACTCTTTTTGTAGTATCTGGAAGTGGACATTTTGAACGGTATCAGGCCTATGGTTAAAAAGGAAATATCTTCCCATAAAAACAAGACAGAAGCATTCTCAGAAACTTGTTTGCGATGTGTGTCCTGAACTAACAAACTTGAACCTTTCTTTTGATACAGCAGTTTGGAAACACTCTTTTTGTAGAATCTGCAAGTGGATATTTGGATAGCTCTGAGGATTTCGTTGGAAACGGGATTGCATATAAAATGTAGACAGCAGCATTCTCAGAAACTTCTTTGTGATGTTTCCATTTAAGTCACAGAGTTGAACATTCCCTTTCACAGAGCAGGTTTCAAACACTCTTTTTGTAGTATCTGGAAGTGGACATTTGCAGCGCTTTCTGGCCTATGGTAAAAAAGGAAATATCTTCCCATAAAAACGAGATAGAAGCAATCTCAGAAACTTGTTTATGCTCTATCTACACAAGTAACAGTGTTGAACCTTTCTATTCACACAGCACGTGTGAAACACTCTTTTTTTGGAATCTGCAAGTGGATATTTCTATAAAACTGAGGATTTCGTTGGAAGCGGGATTTCAGATAAATAGTAGACAGCAGCATTCTCAGGAACTTCTTTGTGATGTTTGCATTCAAGTCACAGAGTTGAACATTCCCTTTCATAGAGCAGGTTTGAAACACTCTTTTTGTAGTATCTGGAAGTGGACATTTTGAACGGTATCAGGCCTAAGGTTAAAAAGGAAATATCTTCCCATAAAAACAAGACAGAAGCATTCTCAGAAACTTATTTGCGATGTGTGTCCTCAACTAACAGACTTGAACCTTTCTTTTGATACAGCAGTTTGGAAACACTCTTTTTGTAGAATCTGCAAGTGGATATTTGGATAGCTCTGAGGATTTCGTTGGAAACGGGATTACATAAAAATAGTGGACAGCAGCATTCTCAGAAACTTCTTTGTGACGTTTGCATTCAAGTCACAGAGTTGAACATTCCCTGTCATAGAGCAGGTTTGAAACACTCTTTTTGTAGCATCTGGAAGTGGACATTTCCAACGCTTTCTTGCCCACGGCGAAGAAGGAAATATCTTCCCATAAAAACAAGACAGAAGCATTCTCAGAAACTTATTTCTGATGTGTGTCCTCAACTAACGGACTTGAACCTTTTTTTTTATAGAGCACGTTTGAACCACTCTTTTTGTTGTATCTGCAAGTGGATATTTGGAGAGCTTGGACGATTTCGTTGGAAACGGGAATATCTCCCTATAACATCTAGACAGAAGCATTCTCAGAAACTTCTTTGTGATGTTTCCATTCAAGTCACAGAGTTGAACATTCTCTTTCATAGAGCAGGTTTGAAACACTCTTTTTGTAGTATCTGGACGTGGACATTTGCAGCGCTTTGTGGCCTATGGTAAAAAAGGAAATATCTTCCCATGAAAACGAGATAGAAGCAATCTCAGAAACTTGTTTATGCTGTATGTACTGAAGTAACAGTGTTCAACCTTTCTATTGATAGAGCAGGTGTGAAACACTGTTTTTTTGGAATCTGCAGGAGGATATTTCTATAGAACTGAGGATTTCGTCGGAAGCGGGATTACAGATAAAAGGTAGAGAGCAGCATTCTCAGAAACTTCTTTGTGATGTTTGCATTCAAGTCACAGATTTGAACATTCCCTTTCATACAGCAGGTTTGAAACACTCTTTTTGTACTATCTGGAAGTGGACATTTGGAACGGTACCAGGCCTATGGTTCAAAAGGATATATCGTCACACAAAAGCAAGACGGAAGCATTCTCAGAAACTTATTTGTGTTGTGTGTCCTCAACTGACAGACTTGAACCTTTCTTTTGACACAGCAGTTTTGAAACACTCTTTTTGTAGAATCTGCAAGTGGATATTTGGATAGCTCTGAGGATTTCGTTGGAAACGGGATTGCATATAAAATGTAGACAGCAGCATTCTCAGAAACTTCTTTGTGATGTTTCCATTTAAGTCACAGAGTTGAACATTCCCTTTCACAGAGCAGGTTTCAAACACTCTTTTTGTAGTATCTGGAAGTGGACATTTGCAGCGCTTTCTGGCCTATGGTAAAAAAGGAAATATCTTCCCATAAAAACGAGATAGAAGCAATCTCAGAAACTTGTTTATGCTCTATCTACACAAGTAACAGTGTTGAAACTTTCTATTGACAGAGCACGTGTGAAACACTCTTTTTTTGGAATCTGCAAGTGGATATTTCTATAAAACTGAGGATTTCGTTGGAAGCGGGATTTCAGATAAATAGTAGACAGCAGCATTCTCAGAAACTTCTTTGTGATGTTTGCATTCAAGTCACAGAGTTGAACATTCCCTTTCATAGAGCAGGTTTGAAACACTCTTTTTGTAGTATCTGGAAGTGGACATTTGGAACGGTATCAGGCCTATGGTTAAAAAGGAAATATCTTCCCATAAAAACAAGACAGAAGCATTCTCAGAAACTTGTTTGCGATGTGTGTCCTGAACTAACAAACTTGAACCTTTCTTTTGATACAGCAGTTTGGAAACACTCTTTTTGTAGAATCTGCAAGTGGATATTTGGATAGCTCTGAGGATTTCGTTGGAAACGGGATTACATAAAAATAGTGGACAGCAGCATTGTCAGAAACTTCTTTGTGACGTTTGCATTCAAGTCACAGAGTTGAACATTCCCTGTCATAGAGCAGGTTTGAAACACTCTTTTTGTAGCATCTGGAAGTGGACATTTCCAACGCTTTCTTGCCCACGGCGAAGAAGGAAATATCTTCCCATAAAAACAAGACAGAAGCATTCTCAGAAACTTATTTCTGATGTGTGTCCTCAACTAACGGACTTGAACCTTTTTTTTTATAGAGCACGTTTGAACCACTCTTTTTGTTGTATCTGCAAGTGGATATTTGGAGAGCTTCGACGATTTCGTTGGAAACGGGAATATCTCCCTATAACATCTAGACAGAAGCATTCTCAGAAACTTCTTTGTGATGTTTCCATTCAAGTCACAGAGTTGAACATTCTCTTTCATAGAGCAGGTTTGAAACACTCTTTTTGTAGTATCTGGACGTGGACATTTGCAGCGCTTTGTGGCCTATGGTAAAATAGGAAATATCTTCCCATGAAAACGAGATAGAAGCAATCTCAGAAACTTGTTTATGCTGTATGTACTGAAGTAACAGTGTTGAACCTTTCTATTGATAGAGCAGGTGTGAAACACTGTTTTTTTGGAATCTGCAAGAGGATATTTCTATAGAACTGAGGATTTCGTTGGAAGCGGGATTACAGATAAAAGGTAGAGAGCAGCATTCTCAGAAACTTCTTTGTGATGTTTGCATTCAAGTCACAGAGTTGAACATTCCCTTTCATACAGCAGGTTTGAAACACTCTTTTTGTACTATCTGGAAGTGGACATTTGGAACGGTACCAGGCCTATGGTTCAAAAGGAAATATCATCGCATAAAAGCAAGACGGAAGCATTCTCAGAAACTTATTTGTGTTGTGTGTCCTCAACTAACAGACTTGAACCTTTCTTTTGACACAGCAGTTTTGAAACACTCTTTTTGTAGAATCTGCAAGTGGATATTTGGATAGCTCTGAGGATTTCGTTGGAAACGGGATTGCATATAAAATGTAGACAGCAGCATTCTCAGAAACTTCTTTGTGATGTTTCCATTTAAGTCACAGAGTTGAACATTCCCTTTCACAGAGCAGGTTTCAAACACTCTTTTTGTAGTATCTGGAAGTGGACATTTGCAGCGCTTTCTGGCCTATGGTAAAAAAGGAAATATCTTCCCATAAAAACGAGATAGAAGCAATCTCAGAAACTTGTTTATGCTCTATCTACACAAGTAACAGTGTTGAACCTTTCTATTGACAGAGCACGTGTGAAACACTCTTTTTTTGGAATCTGCAAGTGGATATTTCTATAAAACTGAGGATTTCGTTGGAAGCGGGATTTCAGATAAATAGTAGACAGCAGCATTCTCAGGAACTTCTTTGTGATGTTTGCATTCAAGTCACAGAGTTGAACATTCCCTTTCATAGAGCAGGTTTGAAACACTCTTTTTGTAGTATCTGGAAGTGGACATTTGGAACGGTATCAGGCCTATGGTTAAAAAGGAAATATCTTCCCATAAAAACAAGACAGAAGCATTCTCAGAAACTTATTTGCGATGTGTGTACTCAACTAACAGACTTGAACCTTTCTTTTGATACAGCAGTTTTGAAACACTCTTTTTGTAGAATCTGCAAGTGGATATTTGGATAGCTCTGAGGATTTCGTTGGAAACGGGATTGCATAAAAATAGTTGACAGCAGCATTCTCAGAAACTTCTTTGTGACGTTTGCATTCAAGTCACAGAGTTGAACATTCCCTGTCATAGAGCAGGTTTGAAACACTCTTTTTGTAGCATCTGGAAGTGGACATTTCCAACGCTTTCTTGCCTACGGCGAAGAAGGAAATATCTTCCCATAAAAACAAGACAGAAGCATTCTCAGAAACTTATTTCTGATGTGTGTCCTCAACTAACGGACTTGAAACTTTCTTTTTATAGAGCACGTTTGAACCACTCCTTTGGTTGTATCTGCAAGTGGATATTTGGATAGCTTTGACGATTTCGTTGGAAACGGGAATATATCCCTATAAAATGTAGACAGAAGCATTCTCAGAAACTTCTTTGTGATGTTTCCATTCAAGTCACAGAGTTGAACATTCTCTTTCATAGAGCAGGTTTGAAACACTCTTTTTGTATTATCTGGAAGTGGACATTTGCAGCACTTTGAGGCCTATGGTAAAAAAGGAAATATCTTCCCATGAAAACGAGATAGAAGCAATCTCAGAAACTTGTTTCTGCTGTATGTACTGAAGTAACAGTGTTGAACCTTTCTATTGATAGAGCAGGTGTGAAACACTGTTTTTTTGGAATCTGCAAGAGGATATTTCTATAGAACTGAGGATTTCGTTGGAAGCGGGATTACAAATAAAAAGTAGAGAGCAGCATTCTCAGAAACTTCTTTGTGATGTTTGCATTCAAGTCACAGAGTTGAACATTCCCTTTCATACAGCAGGTTTGAAACACTCTTTTTGTACTATCTGGAAGTGGACATTTGGAACGGTACCAGGCCTATGGTTCAAAAGGAAATAACGTCGCATAAAAGCAAGATGGAAGCATTCTCAGAAACTTATTTGTGTTGTGTGTCCTCAACTAACAGACTTGAACCTTTCTTTTGACACAGCAGTTTTGAAACACTCTTTTTGTAGAATCTGCAAGTGGATATTTGGATAGCTCTGAGGATTTCGTTGGAAACGGGATTGCATATAAAATGTAGACAGCAGCATTCTCAGAAACTTCTTTGTGATGTTTCCATTTAAGTCACAGAGTTGAACATTCCCTTTCACAGAGCAGGTTTCAAACACTCTTTTTGTAGTATCTGGAAGTGGACATTTGCAGCGCTTTCTGGCCTATGGTAAAAAAGGAAATATCTTCCCATAAAAACGAGATAGAAGCAATCTCAGAAACTTGTTTATGCTCTATCTACACAAGTAACAGTGTTGAACCTTTCTATTCACACAGCACGTGTGAAACACTCTTTTTTTGGAATCTGCAAGTGGATATTTCTATAAAACTGAGGATTTCGTTGGAAGCGGGATTTCAGATAAATAGTAGACAGCAGCATTCTCAGGAACTTCTTTGTGATGTTTGCATTCAAGTCACAGAGTTGAACATTCCCTTTCATAGAGCAGGTTTGAAACACTCTTTTTGTAGTATCTGGAAGTGGACATTTGGAACGGTATCAGGCCTATGGTTAAAAAGGAAATATCTTCCCATAGAAACAAGACAGAAGCATTCTCAGAAACTTATTTGCGATGTGTGTCCTCAACTAACAGACTTGAACCTTTCTTTTGATACAGCAGTTTGGAAACACTCTTTTTGTAGAATCTGCAAGTGGATATTTGGATAGCTCTGAGGATTTCGTTGGAAACGGGATTGCATAAAAATAGTGGACAGCAGCATTCTCAGAAACTTCTTTGTGACGTTTGCATTCAAGTCACAGAGTTGAACATTCCCTGTCATAGAGCAGGTTTGAAACACTCTTTTTGTAGCATCTGGAAGTGGACATTTCCAACGCTTTCTTGCCTACGGCGAAGAAGGAAATATCTTCCCATAAAAACAAGACAGAAGCATTCTCAGAATCTTATTTCTGATGTGTGTCCACAACTAACGGACTTGAACCTTTATTTTATAGAGCATGTTTGAACCACTCCTTTGGTTGTATCTGCAAGTGGATATTTGGATAGCTTTGACGATTTCGTTGGAAACGGGAATATCTCCCTATAACATCTAGACAGAAGCATTCTCAGAAACTTCTTTGTGATGTTTCCATTCAAGTCACAGAGTTGAACATTCTCTTTCATAGAGCAGGTTTGAAACACTCTTTTTGTAGTATCTGGAAGTGGACATTTGCAGCACTTTGAGGCCTACGGTAAAAAAGGAAATATCTTCCCATGAAAACGAGATAGAAGCAATCTCAGAAACTTGTTTATGCTGTATGTACTGAAGTAACAGTGTTGAACCTTTCTATTGATAGAGCAGGTGTGAAACACTGTTTTTTTGGAATCTGCAAGAGGATATTTCTATAGAACTGAGGATTTCGTTGGAAGCGGGATTACAGATAAAAGGTAGAGAGCAGCATTCTCAGAAACTTCTTTGTGATGTTTGCATTCAAGTCACAGAGTTGAACATTCCCTTTCATACAGCAGGTTTGAAACACTCTTTTTGTACTATCTGGAAGTGGACATTTGGAACGGTACCAGGCCTATGGTTCAAAAGGAAATATCATCGCATAAAAGCAAGACGGAAGCATTCTCAGAAACTTATTTGTGTTGTGTGTCCTCAACTAACAGACTTGAACCTTTCTTTTGACACAGCAGTTTTGAAACACTCTTTTTGTAGAATCTGCAAGTGGATATTTGGATAGCTCTGAGGATTTCGTTGGAAACGGGATTGCATATAAAATGTAGACAGCAGCATTCTCAGAAACTTCTTTGTGATGTTTCCATTTAAGTCACAGAGTTGAACATTCCCTTTCACAGAGCAGGTTTCAAACACTCTTTTTGTAGTATCTGGAAGTGGACATTTGCAGCGCTTTCTGGCCTATGGTAAAAAAGGAAATATCTTCCCATAAAAACGAGATAGAAGCAATCTCAGAAACTTGTTTATGCTCTATCTACACAAGTAACAGTGTTGAACCTTTCTATTGACAGAGCACGTGTGAAACACTCTTTTTTTGGAATCTGCAAGTGGATATTTCTATAAAACTGAGGATTTCGTTGGAAGCGGGATTTCAGATAAATAGTAGACAGCAGCATTCTCAGGAACTTCTTTGTGATGTTTGCATTCAAGTCACAGAGTTGAACATTCCCTTTCATAGAGCAGGTTTGAAACACTCTTTTTGTAGTATCTGGAAGTGGACATTTGGAACGGTATCAGGCCTATGGTTAAAAAGGAAATATCTTCCCATAAAAACAAGACAGAAGCATTCTCAGAAACTTATTTGCGATGTGTGTCCTCAACTAACAGACTTGAACCTTTCTTTTGATACAGCAGTTTGGAAACACTCTTTTTGTAGAATCTGCAAGTGGATATTTGGATAGCTCTGAGGATTTCGTTGGAAACGGGATTACATAAAAATAGTGGACAGCAGCATTCTCAGAAACTTCTTTGTGACGTTTGCATTCAAGTCACAGAGTTGAACATTCCCTGTCATAGAGCAGGTTTGAAACACTCTTTTTGTAGCGTCTGGAAGTGGACATTTCCAACGCTTTCTTGCCCACGGCGAAGAAGGAAATATCTTCCCATAAAAACAAGACAGAAGCATTCTCAGAAACTTATTTCTGATGTGTGTCCTCAACTAACGGACTTGAACCTTTTTTTTTATAGAGCACGTTTGAACCACTCTTTTTGTTGTATCTGCAAGTGGATATTTGGAGAGCTTGGACGATTTCGTTGGAAACGGGAATATCTCCCTATAACATCTAGACAGAAGCATTCTCAGAAACTTCTTTGTGATGTTTCCATTCAAGTCACAGAGTTGAACATTCTCTTTCATAGAGCAGGTTTGAAACACTCTTTTTGTAGTATCTGGACGTGGACATTTGCAGCGCTTTGTGGCCTATGGTAAAAAAGGAAATATCTTCCCATGAAAACGAGATAGAAGCAATCTCAGAAACTTGTTTATGCTGTATGTACTGAAGTAACAGTGTTGAACCTTTCTATTGATAGAGCAGGTGTGAAACACTGTTTTTTTGGAATCTGCAAGAGGATATTTCTATAGAACTGAGGATTTCGTTGGAAGCGGGATTACAGATAAAAGGTAGAGAGCAGCATTCTCAGAAACTTCTTTGTGATGTTTGCATTCAAGTCACAGAGTTGAACATTCCAATTCATACAGCAGGTTTGAAACACTCTTTTTGTACTATCTGGAAGTGGACATTTGGAACGGTACCAGGCCTATGGTTCAAAAGGAAATATCATCGCATAAAAGCAAGACGGAAGCATTCTCAGAAACTTATTTGTGTTGTGTGTCCTCAACTAACAGACTTGAACCTTTCTTTTGACACAGCAGTTTTGAAACACTCTTTTTGTAGAATCTGCAAGTGGATATTTGGATAGCTCTGAGGATTTCGTTGGAAACGGGATTGCATATAAAATGTAGACAGCAGCATTCTCAGAAACTTCTTTGTGATGTTTCCATTTAAGTCACAGAGTTGAACATTCCCTTTCACAGAGCAGGTTTCAAACACTCTTTTTGTAGTATCTGGAAGTGGACATTTGCAGCGCTTTCTGGCCTATGGTAAAAAAGGAAATATCTTCCCATAAAAACGAGATAGAAGCAATCTCAGAAACTTGTTTATGCTCTATCTACACAAGTAACAGTGTTGAACCTTTCTATTGACAGAGCACGTGTGAAACACTCTTTTTTTGGAATCTGCAAGTGGATATTTCTATAAAACTGAGGATTTCGTTGGAAGCGGGATTTCAGATAAATAGTAGACAGCAGCATTCTCAGGAACTTCTTTGTGATGTTTGCATTCAAGTCACAGAGTTGAACATTCCCTTTCATAGAGCAGGTTTGAAACACTCTTTTTGTAGTATGTGGAAGTGGACATTTGGAACGGTATCAGGCCTATGGTTAAAAAGGAAATATCTTCCCATAAAAACAAGACAGAAGCATTCTCAGAAACTTATTTGCGATGTGTGTCCTCAACTAACAGACTTGAACCTTTCTTTTGATACAGCAGTTTGGAAACACTCTTTTTGTAGAATCTGCAAGTGGATATTTGGATAGCTCTGAGGATTTCGTTGGAAACGGGATTACATAAAAATAGTGGACAGCAGCATTCTCAGAAACTTCTTTGTGACGTTTGCATTCAAGTCACAGAGTTGAACATTCCCTGTCATAGAGCAGGTTTGAAACACTCTTTTTGTAGCATCTGGAAGTGGACATTTCCAACGCTTTCTTGCCCACGGCGAAGAAGGAAATATCTTCCCATAAAAACAAGACAGAAGCATTCTCAGAAACTTATTTCTGATGTGTGTCCTCAACTAACGGACTTGAACCTTTTTTTTATAGAGCACGTTTGAACCACTCTTTTTGTTGTATCTGCAAGTGGATATTTGGAGAGCTTGGACGATTTCGTTGGAAACGGGAATATCTCCCTATAACATCTAGACAGAAGCATTCTCAGAAACTTCTTTGTGATGTTTCCATTCAAGTCACAGAGTTGAACATTCTCTTTCATAGAGCAGGTTTGAAACACTCTTTTTGTAGTATCTGGACGTGGACATTTGCAGCGCTTTGTGGCCTATGGTAAAAAAGGAAATATCTTCCCATGAAAACGAGATAGAAGCAATCTCAGAAACTTGTTTATGCTGTATGTACTGAAGTAACAGTGTTGAACCTTTCTATTGATAGAGCAGGTGTGAAACACTGTTTTTTTGGAATCTGCAAGAGGATATTTCTATAGAACTGAGGATTTCGTTGGAAGCGGGATTACAGATAAAAGGTAGAGAGCAGCATTCTCAGAAACTTCTTTGTGATGTTTGCATTCAAGTCACAGATTTGAACATTCCCTTTCATACAGCAGGTTTGAAACACTCTTTTTGTACTATCTGGAAGTGGACATTTGGAACGGTACCAGGCCTATGGTTCAAAAGGAAATATCGTCACACAAAAGCAAGACGGAAGCATTCTCAGAAACTTATTTGTGTTGTGTGTCCTCAACTGACAGACTTGAACCTTTCTTTTGACACAGCAGTTTTGAAACACTCTTTTTGTAGAATCTGCAAGTGGATATTTGGATAGCTCTGAGGATTTCGTTGGAAACGGGATTGCATATAAAATGTAGACAGCAGCATTCTCAGAAACTTCTTTGTGATGTTTCCATTTAAGTCACAGAGTTGAACATTCCCTTTCACAGAGCAGGTTTCAAACACTCTTTTTGTAGTATCTGGAAGTGGACATTTGCAGCGCTTTCTGGCCTATGGTAAAAAAGGAAATATCTTCCCTTTAAAACGAGATAGAAGCAATCTCAGAAACTTATTTATGCTCTATCTACACAAGTAACAGTGTTGAACCTTTCTATTGACAGAGCACGTGTGAAACACTCTTTTTTTGGAATCTGCAAGTGGATATTTCTATAAAACTGAGGATTTCGTTGGAAGCGGGATTTCAGATAAATAGTAGACAGCAGCATTCTCAGGAACTTCTTTGTGATGTTTGCATTCAAGTCACAGAGTTGAACATTCCCTTTCATAGAGCAGGTTTGAAACACTCTTTTTGTAGTATCTGGAAGTGGACATTTTGAACGGTATCAGGCCTATGGTTAAAAAGGAAATATCTTCCCATAAAAACAAGACAGAAGCATTCTCAGAAACTTATTTGCGATGTGTGTCCTCAACTAACAGACTTGAACCTTTCTTTTGATACAGCAGTTTTGAAACACTCTTTTTGTAGAATCTGCAAGTGGATATTTGGATAGCTCTGAGGATTTCGTTGGAAACGGGATTGCATAAAAGTAGTTGACAGCAGCATTCTGAGAAACTTCTTTGTGACGTTTGCATTCAAGTCACAGAGTTGAACATTCCCTGTCATAGAGCAGGTTTGAAACACTCTTTTTGTAGCATCTGGAAGTGGACATTTCCAACGCTTTCTTGCCTACGGCGAAGAAGGAAATATCTTCCCATAAAAACAAGACAGAAGCATTCTCATAAACTTATTTCTGATGTGTGTCCTCAACTAACGGACTTGAACCTTTCTTTTTATAGAGCACGTTTGAACCACTCCTTTTGTTGTATCTGCAAGTGGATATTTGGAGAGCTTGACGATTTCGTTGGAAACGGGAATATCTCCCTATAACATCTAGACAGAAGCATTCTCAGAAACTTCTTTGTGATGTTTCCATTCAAGTCACAGAGTTGAACATTCTCTTTCATAGAGCAGGTTTGAAACACTCTTTTTGTAGTATCTGGACGTGGACATTTGCAGCGCTTTGTGGCCTATGGTAAAAAAGGAAATATCTTCCCATGAAAACGAGATAGAAGCAATCTCAGAAACTTGTTTATGCTGTATGTACTGAAGTAACAGTGTTGAACCTTTCTATTGATAGAGCAGGTGTGAAACACTGTTTTTTTGGAATCTGCAAGAGGATATTTCTATAGAACTGAGGATTTCGTTGGAAGCGGGATTACAGATAAAAGGTAGAGAGCAGCATTCTCAGAAACTTCTTTGTGATGTTTGCATTCAAGTCACAGAGTTGAACATTCCCTTTCATACAGCAGGTTTGAAACACTCTTTTTGTACTATCTGGAAGTGGACATTTGGAACGGTACCAGGCCTATGGTTCAAAAGGAAATATCATCGCATAAAAGCAAGACGGAAGCATTCTCAGAAACTTATTTGTGTTGTGTGTCCTCAACTAACAGACTTGAACCTTTCTTTTGACACAGCAGTTTTGAAACACTCTTTTTGTAGAATCTGCAAGTGGATATTTGGATAGCTCTGAGGATTTCGTTGGAAACGGGATTACATATAAAAAGTAGACAGCAGCATTCTCAGAAACTTCTTTGTGATGTTTCCATTTAAGTCACAGAGTTGAACATTCCCTTTCACAGAGCAGGTTTCAAACACTCTTTTTGTAGTATCTGGAAGTGGACATTTGCAGCGCTTTCTGGCCTATGGTAAAAAAGGAAATATCTTCCCTTTAAAACGAGATAGAAGCAATCTCAGAAACTTATTTATGCTCTATCTACACAAGTAACAGTGTTGAACCTTTCTATTGACAGAGCACGTGTGAAACACTCTTTTTTTGGAATCTGCAAGTGGATATTTCTATAAAACTGAGGATTTCGTTGGAAGCGGGATTTCAGATAAATAGTAGACAGCAGCATTCTCAGGAACTTCTTTGTGATGTTTGCATTCAAGTCACAGAGTTGAACATTCCCTTTCATAGAGCAGGTTTGAAACACTCTTTTTGTAGTATCTGGAAGTGGACATTTTGAACGGTATCAGGCCTATGGTTAAAAAGGAAATATCTTCCCATAAAAACAAGACAGAAGCATTCTCAGAAACTTATTTGCGATGTGTGTCCTCAACTAACAGACTTGAACCTTTCTTTTGATACAGCAGTTTGGAAACACTCTTTTTGTAGAATCTGCAAGTGGATATTTGGATAGCTCTGAGGATTTCGTTGGAAACGGGATTGCATAAAAATAGTTGACAGCAGCATTCTCAGAAACTTCTTTGTGACGTTTGCATTCAAGTCACAGAGTTGAACATTCCCTGTCATAGAGCAGGTTTGAAACACTCTTTTTGTAGCATCTGGAAGTGGACATTTCCAACGCTTTCTTGCCTACGGCGAAGAAGGAAATATCTTCCCATAAAAACAAGACAGAAGCATTCTCATAAACTTATTTCTGATGTGTGTCCTCAACTAACGGACTTGAACCTTTCTTTTTATAGAGCACGTTTGAACCACTCCTTTTGTTGTATCTGCAAGTGGATATTTGGATAGCTTCGACGATTTCGTTGGAAACGGGAATATCTCCCTATAAAATGTAGACAGAAGCATTCTCAGAAACTTCTTTGTGATGTTTCCATTCAAGTCACAGAGTTGAACATTCTCTTTCATAGAGCAGGTTTGAAACACTCTTTTTGTAGTATCTGGAAGTGGACATTTGCAGCACTTTGAGGCCTATGGTAAAAAAGGAAATATCTTCCCATGAAAACGAGATAGAAGCAATCTCAGAAACTTGTTTATGCTGTATGTACTGAAGTAACAGTGTTGAACCTTTCTATTGATAGAGCAGGTGTGAAACACTGTTTTTTTGGAATCTGCAAGAGGATATTTCTATAGAACTGAGGATTTCGTTGGAAGCGGGATTACAAATAAAATGTAGAGAGCGGCATTCTCAGAAACTTCTTTGTGATGTTTGCATTCAAGTCACAGAGTTGAACATTCCCTTTCATACAGCAGGTTTGAAACACTCTTTTTGTACTATCTGGAAGTGGACATTTGGAACGTTACCAGGCCTATGGTTCAAAAGGAAATATCGTCGCATAAAAGCAAGACGGAAGCATTCTCGGAAACTTATTTGTGTTGTGTGTCCTCAACTAACAGACTTGAACCTTTCTTTTGACACAGCAGTTTTGAAACACTCTTTTTGTAGAATCTGCAAGTGGATATTTGGATAGCTCTGAGGATTTCGTTGGAAACGGGATTACATATAAAAAGTAGACAGCAGCATTCTCAGAAACTTCTTTGTCATGTTTCCATTTAAGTCACAGTGTTGAACATTCCCTTTCACAGAGCAGGTTTCAAACACTCTTTTTGTAGTATCTGGAAGTGGACATTTGCAGCGCTTTCTGGCCTATGGTAAAAAAGGAAATATCTTCCCATAAAAACGAGATAGAAGCAATCTCAGAAACTTGTTGATGCTCTATCTACACAAGTAACAGTGTTGAAACTTTCTATTGACAGAGCACGTGTGAAACACTCTTTTTTTGGAATCTGCAAGTGGATATTTCTATAAAACTGAGGATTTCGTTGGAAGCGGGATTTCAGATAAATAGTAGACAGCAGCATTCTCAGAAACTTCTTTGTGATGTTTGCATTCAAGTCACAGAGTTGAACATTCCCTTTCATAGCGCAGGTTTGAAACACTCTTTTTGTAGTATCTGGAAGTGGACATATGGAACGGTATCAGGCCTATGGTTAAAAAGGAAATATCTTCCCATAAAAACAAGACAGAAGCATTCTCAGAAACTTGTTTGCGATGTGTGTCCTCAACTAACAAACTTGAACCTTTCTTTTGATACAGCAGTTTGGAAACACACTTTTTGTAGAATCTGCAAGTGGATATTTGGATAGCTCTGAGGATTTCGTTGGAAACGGGATTGCATAAAAATAGTTGACAGCAGCATTCTCAGAAACTTCTTTGTGACGTTTGCATTCAAGTCACAGAGTTGAACATTCCCTGTCATAGAGCAGGTTTGAAACACTCTTTTTGTAGCATCTGGAAGTGGACATTTCCAACGCTTTCTTGCCTACGGCGAAGAAGGAAATATCTTCCCATAAAAACAAGACAGAAGCATTCTCATAAACTTATTTCTGATGTGTGTCCTCAACTAACGGACTTGAACCTTTCTTTTTATAGAGCACGTTTGAACCACTCCTTTTGTTGTATCTGCAAGTGGATATTTGGATAGCTTCGACGATTTCGTTGGAAACGGGAATATCTCCCTATAAAATGTAGACAGAAGCATTCTCAGAAACTTCTTTGTGATGTTTCCATTCAAGTCACAGAGTTGAACATTCTGTTTCATAGAGCAGGTTTGAAACACTCTTTTTGTAGTATCTGGAAGTGGACATTTGCAGCACTTTGAGGCCTATGGTAAAAAAGGAAATATCTTCCCATGAAAACGAGATAGAAGCAATCTCAGAAACTTGTTTATGCTGTATGTACTGAAGTAACAGTGTTGAACCTTTCTATTGATAGAGCAGGTGTGAAACACTGTTTTTTTGGAATCTGCAAGAGGATATTTCTATAGAACTGAGGATTTCGTTGGAAGCGGGATTACAAATAAAATGTAGAGAGCGGCATTCTCAGAAACTTCTTTGTGATGTTTGCATTCAAGTCACAGAGTTGAACATTCCCTTTCATACAGCAGGTTTGAAACACTCTTTTTGTACTATCTGGAAGTGGACATTTGGAACGTTACCAGGCCTATGGTTCAAAAGGAAATATCGTCGCATAAAAGCAAGACGGAAGCATTCTCGGAAACTTATTTGTGTTGTGTGTCCTCAACTAACAGACTTGAACCTTTCTTTTGACACAGCAGTTTTGAAACACTCTTTTTGTAGAATCTGCAAGTGGATATTTGGATAGCTCTGAGGATTTCGTTGGAAACGGGATTACATATAAAAAGTAGACAGCAGCATTCTCAGAAACTTCTTTGTCATGTTTCCATTTAAGTCACAGTGTTGAACATTCCCTTTCACAGAGCAGGTTTCAAACACTCTTTTTGTAGTATCTGGAAGTGGACATTTGCAGCGCTTTCTGGCCTATGGTAAAAAAGGAAATATCTTCCCATAAAAACGAGATAGAAGCAATCTCAGAAACTTGTTGATGCTCTATCTACACAAGTAACAGTGTTGAAACTTTCTATTGACAGAGCACGTGTGAAACACTCTTTTTTTGGAATCTGCAAGTGGATATTTCTATAAAACTGAGGATTTCGTTGGAAGCGGGATTTCAGATAAATAGTAGACAGCAGCATTCTCAGAAACTTCTTTGTGATGTTTGCATTCAAGTCACAGAGTTGAACATTCCCTTTCATAGCGCAGGTTTGAAACACTCTTTTTGTAGTATCTGGAAGTGGACATATGGAACGGTATCAGGCCTATGGTTAAAAAGGAAATATCTTCCCATAAAAACAAGACAGAAGCATTCTCAGAAACTTGTTTGCGATGTGTGTCCTCAACTAACAAACTTGAACCTTTCTTTTGATACAGCAGTTTGGAAACACACTTTTTGTAGAATCTGCAAGTGGATATTTGGATAGCTCTGAGGATTTCGTTGGAAACGGGATTACATAAAAATAGTGGACAGCAGCATTCTCAGAAACTTCTTTGTGACGTTTGCATTCAAGTCACAGAGTTGAACATTCCCTGTCATAGAGCAGGTTTGAAACACTCTTTTTGTAGCATCTGGAAGTGGACATTTCCAACGCTTTCTTGCCCACGGCGAAGAAGGAAATATCTTCCCATAAAAACAAGACAGAAGCATTCTCAGAAACTTATTTCTGATGTGTGTCCTCAACTAACGGACTTGAACCTTTTTTTTTATAGAGCACGTTTGAACCACTCTTTTTGTTGTATCTGCAAGTGGATATTTGGAGAGCTTGACGATTTCGTTGGAAACGGGAATATCTCCCTATAACATCTAGACAGAAGTATTCTCAGAAACTTCTTTGTGATGTTTCCATTCAAGTCACAGAGTTGAACATTCTCTTTCATAGAGCAGGTTTGAAACACTCTTTTTGTAGTATCTGGACGTGGACATTTGCAGCGCTTTGTGGCCTATGGTAAAAAAGGAAATATCTTCCCATGAAAACGAGATAGAAGCAATCTCAGAAACTTGTTTATGCTGTATGTACTGAAGTAACAGTGTTGAACCTTTCTATTGATAGAGCAGGTGTGAAACACTGTTTTTTTGGAATCTGCAAGAGGATATTTCTATAGAACTGAGGATTTCGTTGGAAGCGGGATTACAGATAAAAGGTAGAGAGCAGCATTCTCAGAAACTTCTTTGTGATGTTTGCATTCAAGTCACAGAGTTGAACATTCCCTTTCATACAGCAGGTTTGAAACACTCTTTTTGTACTATCTGGAAGTGGACATTTGGAACGGTACCAGGCCTATGGTTCAAAAGGAAATATCATCGCATAAAAGCAAGACGGAAGCATTCTCAGAAACTTATTTGTGTTGTGTGTCCTCAACTAACAGACTTGAACCTTTCTTTTGACACAGCAGTTTTGAAACACTCTTTTTGTAGAATCTGCAAGTGGATATTTGGATAGCTCTGAGGATTTCGTTGGAAACGGGATTACATATAAAAAGTAGACAGCAGCATTCTCAGAAACTTCTTTGTCATGTTTCCATTTAAGTCACAGTGTTGAACATTCCCTTTCACAGAGCAGGTTTCAAACACTCTTTTTGTAGTATCTGGAAGTGGACATTTGCAGCGCTTTCTGGCCTATGGTAAAAAAGGAAATATCTTCCCATAAAAACGAGATAGAAGCAATCTCAGAAACTTGTTTATGCTCTATCTACACAAGTAACAGTGTTGAACCTTTCTATTGACAGAGCACGTGTGAAACACTCTTTTTTTGGAATCTGCAAGTGGATATTTCTATAAAACTGAGGATTTGGTTGGAAGCGGGATTTCAGATAAATAGTAGACAGCAGCATTCTCAGAAACTTCTTTGTGATGTTTGCATTCAAGTCACAGAGTTGAACATTCCCTTTCATAGAGCAGGTTTGAAACACTCTTTTTGTAGTATCTGGAAGTGGACATATGGAACGGTATCAGGCCTATGGTTAAAAAGGAAATATCTTCCCATAAAAACAAGGCAGAAGCATTCTCAGAAACTTGTTTGCGATGTGTGTCCTCAACTAACAAACTTGAACCTTTCTTTTGATACAGCAGTTTGGAAACACTCTTTTTGTAGAATCTGCAAGTGGATATTTGGATAGCTCTGAGGATTTCGTTGGAAACGGGATTACATTAAAAATAGTGGACAGCAGCATTGTCAGAAACTTCTTTGTGACGTTTGCATTCAAGTCACAGAGTTGAACATTCCCTGTCATAGAGCAGGTTTGAAACACTCTTTTTGTGCATCTGGAAGTGGACATTTCCAACGCTTTCTTGCCCACGGCGAAGAAGGAAATATCTTCCCATAAAAACAAGACAGAAGCATTCTCAGAATCTTATTTCTGATGTGTGTCCTCAACTAACGGACTTGAACTTTTTTTTTATAGAGCACGTTTGAACCACTCTTTTTGTTGTATCTGCAAGTGGATATTTGGAGAGCTTGGACGATTTCGTTGGAAACGGGAATATCTCCCTATAACATCTAGACAGAAGCATTCTCAGAAACTTCTTTGTGATGTTTCCATTCAAGTCACAGAGTTGAACATTCTCTTTCATAGAGCAGGTTTGAAACACTCTTTTTGTAGTATCTGGACGTGGACATTTGCAGCGCTTTGTGGCCTATGGTAAAAAAGGAAATATCTTCCCATGAAAACGAGATAGAAGCAATCTCAGAAACTTGTTTATGCTGTATGTACTGAAGTAACAGTGTTGAACCTTTCTATTGATAGAGCCGGTGTGAAACACTGTTTTTTGGGAATCTGCAAGAGGACATTTCTATAGAACTGAGGATTTCGTTGGAAGCGGGATTACAGATAAAAGGTAGAGAGCAGCATTCTCAGAAACTTCTTTGTGATGTTTGCATTCAAGTCACAGAGTTGAACATTCCCTTTCATACAGCAGGTTTGAAACACTCTTTTTGTACTATCTGGAAGTGGACATTTGGAACGGTACCAGGCCTATGGTTCAAAAGGAAATATCATCGCATAAAAGCAAGACGGAAGCATTCTCAGAAACTTATTTGTGTTGTGTGTCCTCAACTAACAGACTTGAACCTTTCTTTTGACACAGCAGTTTTGAAACACTCTTTTTGTAGAATCTGCAAGTGGATATTTGGATAGCTCTGAGGATTTCGTTGGAAACGGGATTGCATATAAAATGTAGACAGCAGCATTCTCAGAAACTTCTTTGTGATGTTTCCATTTAAGTCACAGAGTTGAACATTCCCTTTCACAGAGCAGGTTTCAAACACTCTTTTTGTAGTATCTGGAAGTGGACATTTGCAGCGCTTTCTGGCCTATGGTAAAAAAGGAAATATCTTCCCATAAAAACGAGATAGAAGCAATCTCAGAAACTTGTTTATGCTCTATCTACACAAGTAACAGTGTTGAACCTTTCTATTGACAGAGCACGTGTGAAACACTCTTTTTTTGGAATCTGCAAGTGGATATTTCTATAAAACTGAGGATTTCGTTGGAAGCGGGATTTCAGATAAATAGTAGACAGCAGCATTCTCAGGAACTTCTTTGTGATGTTTGCATTCAAGTCACAGAGTTGAACATTCCCTTTCATAGAGCAGGTTTGAAACACTCTTTTTGTAGTATGTGGAAGTGGACATTTGGAACGGTATCAGGCCTATGGTTAAAAAGGAAATATCTTCCCATAAAAACAAGACAGAAGCATTCTCAGAAACTTATTTGCGATGTGTGTCCTCAACTAACAGACTTGAACCTTTCTTTTGATACAGCAGTTTTGAAACACTCTTTTTGTAGAATCTGCAAGTGGATATTTGGATAGCTCTGAGGATTTCGTTGGAAACGGGATTGCATAAAAATAGTTGACAGCAGCATTCTCAGAAACTTCTTTGTGACGTTTGCATTCAAGTCACAGAGTTGAACATTCCCTGTCATAGAGCAGGTTTGAAACACTCTTTTTGTAGCATCTGGAAGTGGACATTTCCAACGTTTTCTTGCCTACGGCGAAGAAGGAAATATCTTCCCATAAAAACAAGACAGAAGCATTGTCAGAAACTTATTTCTGATGTGTGTCCACAACTAACGGACTTGAACCTTTCTTTTTATAGAGCACGTTTGAACCACTCCTTTGGTTGTATCTGCAAGTGGATATTTGGATAGCTTTGACGATTTCGTTGGAAACGGGAATATCTCCCTATAACATCTAGACAGAAGCATTCTCAGAAACTTCTTTGTGATGTTTCCATTCAAGTCACAGAGTTGAACATTCTCTTTCATAGAGCAGGTTTGAAACACTCTTTTTGTAGTATCTGGAAGTGGACATTTGCAGCACTTTGAGGCCTATGGTAAAAAAGGAAATATCTTCCCATGAAAACGAGATAGAAGCAATCTCAGAAACTTGTTTATGCTGTATGTACTGAAGTAACAGTGTTGAACCTTTCTATTGATAGAGCAGGTGTGAAACACTGTTTTTTTGGAATCTGCAAGAGGATATTTCTATAGAACTGAGGATTTCGTTGGAAGCGGGATTACAGATAAAAAGTAGAGAGCAGCATTCTCAGAAACTTCTTTGTGATGTTTGCATTCAAGTCACAGAGTTGAACATTCCCTTTCATACAGCAGGTTTGAAACACTCTTTTTGTACTATCTGGAAGTGGACATTTGGAACGGTATCAGGCCTATGGTTCAAAAGGAAATATCGTCGCATAAAAGCAAGACGGAAGCATTCTCAGAAACTTATTTGTGTTGTGTGTCCTCAACTAACAGACTTGAACCTTTCTTTTGACACAGCAGTTTTGAAACACTCTTTTTGTAGAATCTGCAAGTGGATATTTGGATAGCTCTGAGGATATCGTTGGAAACGGTATTACATATAAAAAGTAGACAGCAGCATTCTCAGAAACTTCTTTGTGATGTTTCCATTTAAGTCACAGAGTTGAACATTCCCTTTCATAGAGCAGGTTTCAAACACTCTTTTTGTAGTATCAGGAAGTGGTCAGGCCTATGGTTAAAAAGGAAATATCTTCCCATAAAAACAAGACAGAAGCATTCTCAGAAACTTGTTTGCGATGTGTGTCCTCAACTAACAAACTTGAACCTTTCTTTTGATACAGCAGTTTGGAAACACTCTTTTTGTAGAATCTTCAAGTGGATATTTGGATAGCTCTGAGGATTTCGTTGGAAACGGGATTACATAAAAATAGTGGACAGCAGCATTCTCAGAAACTTCTTTGTGACGTTTGCATTCAAGTCACAGAGTTGAACATTCCCTGTCATAGAGCAGGTTTGAAACACTCTTTTTGTAGCATCTGGAAGTGGACATTTCCAACGCTTTCTTGCCCACGGCGAAGAAGGAAATATCTTCCCATAAAAACAAGACAGAAGCATTCTCAGAAACTTATTTCTGATGTGTGTCCTCAACTAACGGACTTGAACCTTTTTTTTTATAGAGCACGTTTGAACCACTCTTTTTGTTGTATCTGCAAGTGGATATTTGGAGAGCTTGGACGATTTCGTTGGAAACGGGAATATCTCCCTATAACATCTAGACAGAAGCATTCTCAGAAACTTCTTTGTGATGTTTCCATTCAAGTCACAGAGTTGAACATTCTCTTTCATAGAGCAGGTTTGAAACACTCTTTTTGTAGTATCTAGACGTGGACATTTGCAGCGCTTTGTGGCCTATGGTAAAAAAGGAAATATCTTCCCATGAAAACGAGATAGAAGCAATCACAGAAACTTGTTTATGCTGTATGTACTGAAGTAACAGTGTTGAACCTTTCTATTGATAGAGCAGGTGTGAAACACTGTTTTTTTGGAATCTGCAAGAGGATATTTCTATAGAACTGAGGATTTCGTTGAAAGCGGGATTACAGATAAAAGGTAGAGAGCAGCATTCTCAGAAACTTCTTTGTGATGTTTGCATTCAAGTCACAGAGTTGAACATTCCCTTTCATACAGCAGGTTTGAAACACTCTTTTTGTACTATCTGGAAGTGGACATTTGGAACGGTACCAGGCCTATGGTTCAAAAGGAAATATCGTCGCATAAAAGCAAGACGGAAGCATTCTCAGAAACTTATTTGTGTTGTGTGTCCTCAACTAACAGACTTGAACCTTTCTTTTGACACAGCAGTTTTGAAACACTCTTTTTGTAGAATCTGCAAGTGGATATTTGGATAGCTCTGAGGATTTCGTTGGAAACGGGATTACATATAAAAAGTAGACAGCAGCATTCTCAGAATCTTCTTTGTGATGTTTCCATTTAAGTCACAGTGTTGAACATTCCCTTTCACAGAGCAGGTTTCAAACACTCTTTTTGTAGTATCTGGAAGTGGACATTTGCAGCGCTTTGTGGCCTATGGTAAAAAAGGAAATATCTTCCCATAAAAACGAGATTGAAGGAATCTCAGAAACTTGTTTATGCTCTATCTACACAAGTAACAGTGTTGAACCTTTCTATTGACAGAGCACGTGTGAAACACTCTTTTTTTGGAATCTGCAAGTGGATGTTTCTATAAAACTGAGGATTTCGTTGGAAGCGGGATTTCAGATAAATAGTAGACAGCAGCATTCTCAGGAACTTCTTTGTGATGTTTGCATTCAAGTCACAGAGTTGAACATTCCCTTTCATACAGCAGGTTTGAAACACTCTTTTTTTTACTGTCTGGAAGTGGACATTTGTAGCGGTACCAGGCCTATGGTTCAAAAGGAAATATCGTCGCATAAAAACAAGACAGAAGCATTCTCAGAAACATATTTGTGTTGTGTGTCCTCAACTAACAGACTTGAACCTCTCTTTTGACACAGCAGTTTTGAAACACTCTTTTTGTAGAATCTGCAAGTGGATATTTGGATAGCTCTGAGGATTTCGTTGGAAATGGGATTACATATAAAAAGTAGACAGCAGCATTCTCAGAAACTTCTTTGTCATGTTTCCATTTAAGTCACAGTGTTGAACATTCCCTTTCACAGAGCAGGTTTCAAACACTCTTTTTGTAGTATCTGGACGTGGACATTTGCAGCGCTTTGTGGCCTATGGTAAAAAAGGAAATATCTTCCCATGAAAACGAGATAGAAGCAACCTCAGAAACTTGTTTATGCTGTATGTACTGAAGTAACAGTGTTGAACCTTTCTATTGATAGAGCAGGTGTGAAACACTGTTTTTTTGGAATCTGCAAGAGGATATTTCCATAGAACTGAGGATTTCGTTGGAAGCGGGATTACAGATAAAAGGTAGAGAGCAGCATTCTCAGAAACTTCTTTGTGATGTTTGCATTCAAGTCACAGAGTTGAACATTCCCTTTCATACAGCAGGTTTGAAACACTCTTTTTGTACTATCTGGAAGTGGACATTTGGAACGGTACCAGGCCTATGGTTCAAAAGGAAATATCATCGCATAAAAGCAAGACGGAAGCATTCTCAGAAACTTATTTGTGTTGTGTGTCCTCAACTAACAGACTTGAACCTTTCTTTTGACACAGCAGTTTTGAAACACTCTTTTTGTAGAATCTGCAAGTGGATATTTGGATAGCTCTGAGGATTTCGTTGGAAACGGGATTGCATATAAAAAGTAGACAGCAGCATTCTCAGAATCTTCTTTGTGATGTTTCCATTTAAGTCACAGTGTTGAACATTCCCTTTCACAGAGCAGGTTTCAAACACTCTTTTTGTAGTATCTGGAAGTGGACATTTGCAGCGCTTTGTGGCCTATGGTAAAAAAGGAAATATCTTCCCATAAAAACGAGATTGAAGGAATCTCAGAAACTTGTTTATGCTCTATCTACACAAGTAACAGTGTTGAACCTTTCTATTGACAGAGCACGTGTGAAACACTCTTTTTTTGGAATCTGCAAGTGGATATTTCTATAAAACTGAGGATTTCGTTGGAAGCGGGATTTCAGATAAATAGTAGACAGCAGCATTCTCAGGAACTTCTTTGTGATGTTTGCATTCAAGTCACAGAGTTGAACATTCCCTTTCATACAGCAGGTTTGAAACACTCTTTTTTTTACTGTCTGGAAGTGGACATTTGTAGCGGTACCAGGCCTATGGTTCAAAAGGAAATATCGTCGCATAAAAACAAGAGAGAAGCATTCTCAGAAACATATTTGTGTTGTGTGTCCTCAACTAACAGACTTGAACCTCTCTTTTGACACAGCAGTTTTGAAACACTCTTTTTGTAGAATCTGCAAGTGGATATTTGGATAGCTCTGAGGATTTCGTTGGAAACGGGATTACATAAAAATAGTGGACAGCAGCATTCTCAGAAACTTCTTTGTGACGTTTGCATTCAAGTCACAGAGTTGAACATTCCCTGTCATAGAGCAGGTTTGAAACACTCTTTTTGTAGCATCTGGAAGTGGACATTTCCAACGCTTTCTTGCCCACGGCGAAGAAGGAAATATCTTCCCATAAAAATAAGACAGAAGCATTCTCAGAAACTTATTTCTGATGTGTGTCCTCAACTAACGGACTTGAACCTTTTTTTTTATAGAGCACGTTTGAACCACTCTTTTTGTTGTATCTGCAAGTGGATATTTGGAGAGCTTGGACGATTTCCTTGGAAACGGGAATATCTCCCTATAACATCTAGACAGAAGCATTCTCAGAAACTTCTTTGTGATGTTTCCATTCAAGTCACAGAGTTGAACATTCTCTTTCATAGAGCAGGTTTGAAACACTCTTTTTGTAGTATCTGGACGTGGACATTTGCAGCGCTTTGTGGCCTATGGTAAAAAAGGAAATATCTTCCCATGAAAACGAGATAGAAGCAATCTCAGAAACTTGTTTATGCTGTATGTACTGAAGTAACAGTGTTGAACCTTTCTATTGATAGAGCAGGTGTGAAACACTGTTTTTTTGGAATCTGCAAGAGGATATTTCTATAGAACTGAGGATTTCGTTGGAAGCGGGATTACAGATAAAAGGTAGAGAGCAGCATTCTCAGAAACTTCTTTGTGATGTTTGCATTCAAGTCACAGATTTGAACATTCCCTTTCATACAGCAGGTTTGAAACACTCTTTTTGTACTATCTGGAAGTGGACATTTGGAACGGTACCAGGCCTATGGTTCAAAAGGAAATATCGTCACACAAAAGCAAGACGGAAGCATTCTCAGAAACTTATTTGTGTTGTGTGTCCTCAACTGACAGACTTGAACCTTTCTTTTGACACAGCAGTTTTGAAACACTCTTTTTGTAGAATCTGCAAGTGGATATTTGGATAGCTCTGAGGATTTCGTTGGAAACGGGATTGCATATAAAATGTAGACAGCAGCATTCTCAGAAACTTCTTTGTGATGTTTCCATTTAAGTCACAGAGTTGAACATTCCCTTTCACAGAGCAGGTTTCAAACACTCTTTTTGTAGTATCTGGAAGTGGACATTTGCAGCGCTTTCTGGCCTATGGTAAAAAAGGAAATATCTTCCCATAAAAACGAGATAGAAGCAATCTCAGAAACTTGTTTATGCTCTATCTACACAAGTAACAGTGTTGAACCTTTCTATTGACAGAGCACGTGTGAAACACTCTTTTTTTGGAATCTGCAAGTGGATATTTCTATAAAACTGAGGATTTCGTTGGAAGCGGGATTTCAGATAAATAGTAGACAGCAGCATTCTCAGGAACTTCTTTGTGATGTTTGCATTCAAGTCACAGAGTTGAACATTCCCTTTCATAGAGCAGGTTTGAAACACTCTTTTTGTAGTATGTGGAAGTGGACATTTGGAACGGTATCAGGCCTATGGTTAAAAAGGAAATATCTTCCCATAAAAACAAGACAGAAGCATTCTCAGAAACTTATTTGCGATGTGTGTCCTCAACTAACAGACTTGAACCTTTCTTTTGATACAGCAGTTTTGAAACACTCTTTTTGTAGAATCTGCAAGTGGATATTTGGATAGCTCTGAGGATTTCGTTGGAAACGGGATTGCATAAAAATAGTTGACAGCAGCATTCTCAGAAACTTCTTTGTGACGTTTGCATTCAAGTCACAGAGTTGAACATTCCCTGTCATAGAGCAGGTTTGAAACACTCTTTTTGTAGCATCTGGAAGTGGACATTTCCAACGTTTTCTTGCCTACGGCGAAGAAGGAAATATCTTCCCATAAAAACAAGACAGAAGCATTGTCAGAAACTTATTTCTGATGTGTGTCCACAACTAACGGACTTGAACCTTTCTTTTTATAGAGCACGTTTGAACCACTCCTTTGGTTGTATCTGCAAGTGGATATTTGGATAGCTTTGACGATTTCGTTGGAAACGGGAATATCTCCCTATAACATCTAGACAGAAGCATTCTCAGAAACTTCTTTGTGATGTTTCCATTCAAGTCACAGAGTTGAACATTCTCTTTCATAGAGCAGGTTTGAAACACTCTTTTTGTAGTATCTGGAAGTGGACATTTGCAGCACTTTGAGGCCTATGGTAAAAAAGGAAATATCTTCCCATGAAAACGAGATAGAAGCAATCTCAGAAACTTGTTTATGCTGTATGTACTGAAGTAACAGTGTTGAACCTTTCTATTGATAGAGCAGGTGTGAAACACTGTTTTTTTGGAATCTGCAAGAGGATATTTCTATAGAACTGAGGATTTCGTTGGAAGCGGGATTACAGATAAAAGGTAGAGAGCAGCATTCTCAGAAACTTCTTTGTGATGTTTGCATTCAAGTCACAGAGTTGAACATTCCCTTTCATACAGCAGGTTTGAAACACTCTTTTTGTACTATCTGGAAGTGGACATTTGGAACGGTACCAGGCCTATGGTTCAAAAGGAAATATCATCGCATAAAAGCAAGACGGAAGCATTCTCAGAAACTTATTTGTGTTGTGTGTCCTCAACTAACAGACTTGAACCTTTCTTTTGACACAGCAGTTTTGAAACACTCTTTTTGTAGAATCTGCAAGTGGATATTTGGATAGCTCTGAGGATTTCGTTGGAAACGGGATTGCATATAAAATGTAGACAGCAGCATTCTCAGAAACTTCTTTGTGATGTTTCCATTTAAGTCACAGAGTTGAACATTCCCTTTCACAGAGCAGGTTTCAAACACTCTTTTTGTAGTATCTGGAAGTGGACATTTGCAGCGCTTTCTGGCCTATGGTAAAAAAGGAAATATCTTCCCATAAAAACGAGATAGAAGCAATCTCAGAAACTTGTTTATGCTCTATCTACACAAGTAACAGTGTTGAACCTTTCTATTCACACAGCACGTGTGAAACACTCTTTTTTTGGAATCTGCAAGTGGATATTTCTATAAAACTGAGGATTTCGTTGGAAGCGGGATTTCAGATAAATAGTAGACAGCAGCATTCTCAGGAACTTCTTTGTGATGTTTGCATTCAAGTCACAGAGTTGAACATTCCCTTTCATAGAGCAGGTTTGAAACACTCTTTTTGTAGTATCTGGAAGTGTACATTTTGAACGGTATCAGGCCTAAGGTTAAAAAGGAAATATCTTCCCATAAAAACAAGACAGAAGCATTCTCAGAAACTTATTTGCGATGTGTGTCCTCAACTAACAGACTTGAACCTTTCTTTTGATACAGCAGTTTGGAAACACTCTTTTTGTAGAATCTGCAAGTGGATATTTGGATAGCTCTGAGGATTTCGTTGGAAACGGGATTACATAAAAATAGTGGACAGCAGCATTCTCAGAAACTTCTTTGTGACGTTTGCATTCAAGTCACAGAGTTGAACATTCCCTGTCATAGAGCAGGTTTGAAACACTCTTTTTGTAGCATCTGGAAGTGGACATTTCCAACGCTTTCTTGCCCACGGCGAAGAAGGAAATATCTTCCCATAAAAACAAGACAGAAGCATTCTCAGAAACTTATTTCTGATGTGTGTCCTCAACTAACGGACTTGAACCTTTTTTTTTATAGAGCACGTTTGAACCACTCTTTTTGTTGTATCTGCAAGTGGATATTTGGAGAGCTTGGACGATTTCGTTGGAAACGGGAATATCTCCCTATAACATCTAGACAGAAGCATTCTCAGAAACTTCTTTGTGATGTTTCCATTCAAGTCACAGAGTTGAACATTCTCTTTCATAGAGCAGGTTTGAAACACTCTTTTTGTAGTATCTGGACGTGGACATTTGCAGCGCTTTGTGGCCTATGGTAAAAAAGGAAATATCTTCCCATGAAAACGAGATAGAAGCAATCTCAGAAACTTGTTTATGCTGTATGTACTGAAGTAACAGTGTTGAACCTTTCTATTGATAGAGCAGGTGTGAAACACTGTTTTTTTGGAATCTGCAAGAGGATATTTCTATAGAACTGAGGATTTCGTTGGAAGCGGGATTACAGATAAAAGGTAGAGAGCAGCATTCTCAGAAACTTCTTTGTGATGTTTGCATTCAAGTCACAGATTTGAACATTCCCTTTCATACAGCAGGTTTGAAACACTCTTTTTGTACTATCTGGAAGTGGACATTTGGAATGGTACCAGGCCTATGGTTCAAAAGGAAATATCGTCACACAAAAGCAAGACGGAAGCATTCTCAGAAACTTATTTGTGTTGTGTGTCCTCAACTGACAGACTTGAACCTTTCTTTTGACACAGCAGTTTTGAAACACTCTTTTTGTAGAATCTGCAAGTGGATATTTGGATAGCTCTGAGGATTTCGTTGGAAACGGGATTGCATATAAAATGTAGACAGCAGCATTCTCAGAAACTTCTTTGTGATGTTTCCATTTAAGTCACAGAGTTGAACATTCCCTTTCACAGAGCAGGTTTCAAACACTCTTTTTGTAGTATCTGGAAGTGGACATTTGCAGCGCTTTCTGGCCTATGGTAAAAAAGGAAATATCTTCCCATTAAAACGAGATAGAAGCAATCTCAGAAACTTGTTTATGCTCTATCTACACAAGTAACAGTGTTGAACCTTTCTATTGACAGAGCACGTGTGAAACACTCTTTTTTTGGAATCTGCAAGTGGATATTTCTATTAAACTGAGGATTTCGTTGGAAGCGGGATTTCAGATAAATAGTAGACAGCAGCATTCTCAGGAACTTCTTTGTGATGTTTGCATTCAAGTCACAGAGTTGAACATTCCCTTTCATAGAGCAGGTTTGAAACACTCTTTTTGTAGTATCTGGAAGTGGACATTTTGAACGGTATCAGGCCTATGGTTAAAAAGGAAATATCTTCCCATAAAAACAAGACAGAAGCATTCTCAGAAACTTATTTGCGATGTGTGTCCTCAACTAACAGACTTGAACCTTTCTTTTGATACAGCAGTTTTGAAACACTCTTTTTGTAGAATCTGCAAGTGGATATTTGGATAGCTCTGAGGATTTCGTTGGAAACGGGATTGCATAAAAATAGTTGACAGCAGCATTCTCAGAAACTTCTTTGTGACGTTTGCATTCAAGTCACAGAGTTGAACATTCCCTGTCATAGAGCAGGTTTGAAACACTCTTTTTGTAGCATCTGGAAGTGGACATTTCCAACGCTTTCTTGCCTACGGCGAAGAAGGAAATATCCTCCCATAAAAACAAGACAGAAGCATTCTCAGAAACTTATTTCTGATGTGTGTCCTCAACTAACGGACTTGAACCTTTCTTTTTATAGAGCACGTTTGAACCACTCCTTTTGTTGTATCTGCAAGTGGATATTTGGATAGCTTCGACGATTTCGTTGGAAACGGGAATATCTCCCTATAAAATGTAGACAGAAGCATTCTCAGAAACTTCTTTGTGATGTTTCCATTCAAGTCACAGAGTTGAACATTCTCTTTCATAGAGCAGGTTTGAAACACTCTTTTTGTAGTATCTGGAAGTGGACATTTGCAGCACTTTGAGGCCTATGGTAAAAAAGGAAATATCTTCCCATGAAAACGAGATAGAAGCAATCTCAGAAACTTGTTTATGCTGTATGTACTGAAGTAACAGTGTTGAACCTTTCTATTGATAGAGCAGGTGTGAAACACTGTTTTTTTGGAATCTACAAGAGGATATTTCTATAGAACTGAGGATTTCGTTGGAAGCGGGATTACAGATAAAAGGTAGAGAGCAGCATTCTCAGAAACTTCTTTGTGATGTTTGCATTCAAGTCACAGAGTTGAACATTCCCTTTCATACAGCAGGTTTGAAACACTCTTTTTGTACTATCTGGAAGTGGACATTTGGAACGGTACCAGGCCTATGGTTCAAAAGGAAATATCATCGCATAAAAGCAAGACGGAAGCATTCTCAGAAACTTATTTGTGTTGTGTGTCCTCAACTAACAGACTTGAACCTTTCTTTTGCAACAGCAGTTTTGAAACACTCTTTTTGTAGAATCTGCAAGTGGATATTTGGATAGCTCTGAGGATTTCGTTGGAAACGGGATTGCATATAAAATGTAGACAGCAGCATTCTCAGAAACTTCTTTGTGATGTTTCCATTTAAGTCACAGAGTTGAACATTCCCTTTCACAGAGCAGGTTTCAAACACTCTTTTTGTAGTATCTGGAAGTGGACATTTGCAGCGCTTTCTGGCCTATGGTAAAAAAGGAAATATCTTCCCTTTAAAACGAGATAGAAGCAATCTCAGAAACTTATTTATGCTCTATCTACACAAGTAACAGTGTTGAACCTTTCTATTGACAGAGCACGTGTGAAACACTCTTTTTTTGGAATCTGCAAGTGGATATTTCTATAAAACTGAGGATTTCGTTGGAAGCGGGATTTCAGATAAATAGTAGACAGCAGCATTCTCAGGAACTTCTTTGTGATGTTTGCATTCAAGTCACAGAGTTGAACATTCCCTTTCATAGAGCAGGTTTGAAACACTCTTTTTGTAGTATCTGGAAGTGGACATTTGGAACGGTATCAGGCCTATGGTTAAAAAGGAAATATCTTCCCATAAAAACAAGACAGAAGCATTCTCAGAAACTTATTTGCGATGTGTGTCCTCAACTAACAGACTTGAACCTTTCTTTTGATACAGCAGTTTTGAAACACTCTTTTTGTAGAATCTGCAAGTGGATATTTGGATAGCTCTGAGGATTTCGTTGGAAACGGGATTGCATAAAAATAGTTGACAGCAGCATTCTCAGAAACTTCTTTGTGACGTTTGCATTCAAGTCACAGAGTTGAACATTCCCTGTCATAGAGCAGGTTTGAAACACTCTTTTTGTAGCATCTGGAAGTGGACATTTCCAACGCTTTCTTGCCTACGGCGAAGAAGGAAATATCTTCCCATAAAAACAAGACAGAAGCATTCTCATAAACTTATTTCTGATGTGTGTCCTCAACTAACGGACTTGAACCTTTCTTTTTATAGAGCACGTTTGAACCACTCCTTTTGTTGTATCTGCAAGTGGATATTTGGATAGCTTCGACGATTTCGTTGGAAACGGGAATATCTCCCTATAAAATGTAGACAGAAGCATTCTCAGAAACTTCTTTGTGATGTTTCCATTCAAGTCACAGAGTTGAACATTCTCTTTCATAGAGCAGGTTTGAAACACTCTTTTTGTAGTATCTGGAAGTGGACATTTGCAGCACTTTGAGGCCTATGGTAAAAAAGGAAATATCTTCCCATGAAAACGAGATAGAAGCAATCTCAGAAACTTGTTTATGCTGTATGTACTGAAGTAACAGTGTTGAACCTTTCTATTGATAGAGCAGGTGTGAAACACTGTTTTTTTGGAATCTGCAAGAGGATATTTCTATAGAACTGAGGATTTCGTTGGAAGCGGGATTACAAATAAAATGTAGAGAGCGGCATTCTCAGAAACTTCTTTGTGATGTTTGCATTCAAGTCACAGAGTTGAACATTCCCTTTCATACAGCAGGTTTGAAACACTCTTTTTGTACTATCTGGAAGTGGACATTTGGAACGTTACCAGGCCTATGGTTCAAAAGGAAATATCGTCGCATAAAAGCAAGACGGAAGCATTCTCGGAAACTTATTTGTGTTGTGTGTCCTCAACTAACAGACTTGAACCTTTCTTTTGACACAGCAGTTTTGAAACACTCTTTTTGTAGAATCTGCAAGTGGATATTTGGATAGCTCTGAGGATTTCGTTGGAAACGGGATTACATATAAAAAGTAGACAGCAGCATTCTCAGAAACTTCTTTGTCATGTTTCCATTTAAGTCACAGTGTTGAACATTCCCTTTCACAGAGCAGGTTTCAAACACTCTTTTTGTAGTATCTGGAAGTGGACATTTGCAGCGCTTTCTGGCCTATGGTAAAAAAGGAAATATCTTCCCATAAAAACGAGATAGAAGCAATCTCAGAAACTTGTTGATGCTCTATCTACACAAGTAACAGTGTTGAAACTTTCTATTGACAGAGCACGTGTGAAACACTCTTTTTTTGGAATCTGCAAGTGGATATTTCTATAAAACTGAGGATTTCGTTGGAAGCGGGATTTCAGATAAATAGTAGACAGCAGCATTCTCAGAAACTTCTTTGTGATGTTTGCATTCAAGTCACAGAGTTGAACATTCCCTTTCATAGCGCAGGTTTGAAACACTCTTTTTGTAGTATCTGGAAGTGGACATATGGAACGGTATCAGGCCTATGGTTAAAAAGGAAATATCTTCCCATAAAAACAAGACAGAAGCATTCTCAGAAACTTGTTTGCGATGTGTGTCCTCAACTAACAAACTTGAACCTTTCTTTTGATACAGCAGTTTGGAAACACACTTTTTGTAGAATCTGCAAGTGGATATTTGGATAGCTCTGAGGATTTCGTTGGAAACGGGATTACATAAAAATAGTGGACAGCAGCATTCTCAGAAACTTCTTTGTGACGTTTGCATTCAAGTCACAGAGTTGAACATTCCCTGTCATAGAGCAGGTTTGAAACACTCTTTTTGTAGCATCTGGAAGTGGACATTTCCAACGCTTTCTTGCCCACGGCGAAGAAGGAAATATCTTCCCATAAAAACAAGACAGAAGCATTCTCAGAAACTTATTTCTGATGTGTGTCCTCAACTAACGGACTTGAACCTTTTTTTTTATAGAGCACGTTTGAACCACTCTTTTTGTTGTATCTGCAAGTGGATATTTGGAGAGCTTGACGATTTCGTTGGAAACGGGAATATCTCCCTATAACATCTAGACAGAAGCATTCTCAGAAACTTCTTTGTGATGTTTCCATTCAAGTCACAGAGTTGAACATTCTCTTTCATAGAGCAGGTTTGAAACACTCTTTTTGTAGTATCTGGACGTGGACATTTGCAGCGCTTTGTGGCCTATGGTAAAAAAGGAAATATCTTCCCATGAAAACGAGATAGAAGCAATCTCAGAAACTTGTTTATGCTGTATGTACTGAAGTAACAGTGTTGAACCTTTCTATTGATAGAGCAGGTGTGAAACACTGTTTTTTTGGAATCTGCAAGAGGATATTTCTATAGAACTGAGGATTTCGTTGGAAGCGGGATTACAGATAAAAGGTAGAGAGCAGCATTCTCAGAAACTTCTTTGTGATGTTTGCATTCAAGTCACAGAGTTGAACATTCCCTTTCATACAGCAGGTTTGAAACACTCTTTTTGTACTATCTGGAAGTGGACATTTGGAACGGTACCAGGCCTATGGTTCAAAAGGAAATATCATCGCATAAAAGCAAGACGGAAGCATTCTCAGAAACTTATTTGTGTTGTGTGTCCTCAACTAACAGACTTGAACCTTTCTTTTGACACAGCAGTTTTGAAACACTCTTTTTGTAGAATCTGCAAGTGGATATTTGGATAGCTCTGAGGATTTCGTTGGAAACGGGATTACATATAAAAAGTAGACAGCAGCATTCTCAGAAACTTCTTTGTGATGTTTCCATTTAAGTCACAGAGTTGAACATTCCCTTTCACAGAGCAGGTTTCAAACACTCTTTTTGTAGTATCTGGAAGTGGACATTTGCAGCGCTTTCTGGCCTATGGTAAAAAAGGAAATATCTTCCCTTTAAAACGAGATAGAAGCAATCTCAGAAACTTATTTATGCTCTATCTACACAAGTAACAGTGTTGAACCTTTCTATTGACAGAGCACGTGTGAAACACTCTTTTTTTGGAATCTGCAAGTGGATATTTCTATAAAACTGAGGATTTCGTTGGAAGCGGGATTTCAGATAAATAGTAGACAGCAGCATTCTCAGGAACTTCTTTGTGATGTTTGCATTCAAGTCACAGAGTTGAACATTCCCTTTCATAGAGCAGGTTTGAAACACTCTTTTTGTAGTATCTGGAAGTGGACATTTTGAACGGTATCAGGCCTATGGTTAAAAAGGAAATATCTTCCCATAAAAACAAGACAGAAGCATTCTCAGAAACTTATTTGCGATGTGTGTCCTCAACTAACAGACTTGAACCTTTCTTTTGATACAGCAGTTTTGAAACACTCTTTTTGTAGAATCTGCAAGTGGATATTTGGATAGCTCTGAGGATTTCGTTGGAAACGGGATTGCATAAAAATAGTTGACAGCAGCATTCTCAGAAACTTCTTTGTGACGTTTGCATTCAAGTCACAGAGTTGAACATTCCCTGTCATAGAGCAGGTTTGAAACACTCTTTTTGTAGCATCTGGAAGTGGACATTTCCAACGCTTTCTTGCCTACGGCGAAGAAGGAAATATCTTCCCATAAAAACAAGACAGAAGCATTCTCATAAACTTATTTCTGATGTGTGTCCTCAACTAACGGACTTGAACCTTTCTTTTTATAGAGCACGTTTGAACCACTCCTTTTGTTGTATCTGCAAGTGGATATTTGGATAGCTTCGACGATTTCGTTGGAAACGGGAATATCTCCCTATAAAATGTAGACAGAAGCATTCTCAGAAACTTCTTTGTGATGTTTCCATTCAAGTCACAGAGTTGAACATTCTCTTTCATAGAGCAGGTTTGAAACACTCTTTTTGTAGTATCTGGAAGTGGACATTTGCAGCACTTTGAGGCCTATGGTAAAAAAGGAAATATCTTCCCATGAAAACGAGATAGAAGCAATCTCAGAAACTTGTTTATGCTGTATGTACTGAAGTAACAGTGTTGAACCTTTCTATTGATAGAGCAGGTGTGAAACACTGTTTTTTTGGAATCTGCAAGAGGATATTTCTATAGAACTGAGGATTTCGTTGGAAGCGGGATTACAAATAAAATGTAGAGAGCGGCATTCTCAGAAACTTCTTTGTGATGTTTGCATTCAAGTCACAGAGTTGAACATTCCCTTTCATACAGCAGGTTTGAAACACTCTTTTTGTACTATCTGGAAGTGG
Organism: Pan troglodytes; assembly: GCF_028858775.2. Taxonomy (NCBI): domain Eukaryota; kingdom Metazoa; phylum Chordata; class Mammalia; order Primates; family Hominidae; genus Pan; species Pan troglodytes. The sequence goes on along the minus strand of NC_072409.2, from coordinate 54,673,326 downwards.
ACATTTGGAACGTTACCAGGCCTATGGTTCAAAAGGAAATATCGTCGCATAAAAGCAAGACGGAAGCATTCTCGGAAACTTATTTGTGTTGTGTGTCCTCAACTAACAGACTTGAACCTTTCTTTTGACACAGCAGTTTTGAAACACTCTTTTTGTAGAATCTGCAAGTGGATATTTGGATAGCTCTGAGGATTTCGTTGGAAACGGGATTACATATAAAAAGTAGACAGCAGCATTCTCAGAAACTTCTTTGTCATGTTTCCATTTAAGTCACAGTGTTGAACATTCCCTTTCACAGAGCAGGTTTCAAACACTCTTTTTGTAGTATCTGGAAGTGGACATTTGCAGCGCTTTCTGGCCTATGGTAAAAAAGGAAATATCTTCCCATAAAAACGAGATAGAAGCAATCTCAGAAACTTGTTGATGCTCTATCTACACAAGTAACAGTGTTGAAACTTTCTATTGACAGAGCACGTGTGAAACACTCTTTTTTTGGAATCTGCAAGTGGATATTTCTATAAAACTGAGGATTTCGTTGGAAGCGGGATTTCAGATAAATAGTAGACAGCAGCATTCTCAGAAACTTCTTTGTGATGTTTGCATTCAAGTCACAGAGTTGAACATTCCCTTTCATAGCGCAGGTTTGAAACACTCTTTTTGTAGTATCTGGAAGTGGACATATGGAACGGTATCAGGCCTATGGTTAAAAAGGAAATATCTTCCCATAAAAACAAGACAGAAGCATTCTCAGAAACTTGTTTGCGATGTGTGTCCTCAACTAACAAACTTGAACCTTTCTTTTGATACAGCAGTTTGGAAACACACTTTTTGTAGAATCTGCAAGTGGATATTTGGATAGCTCTGAGGATTTCGTTGGAAACGGGATTACATAAAAATAGTGGACAGCAGCATTCTCAGAAACTTCTTTGTGACGTTTGCATTCAAGTCACAGAGTTGAACATTCCCTGTCATAGAGCAGGTTTGAAACACTCTTTTTGTAGCATCTGGAAGTGGACATTTCCAACGCTTTCTTGCCCACGGCGAAGAAGGAAATATCTTCCCATAAAAACAAGACAGAAGCATTCTCAGAAACTTATTTCTGATGTGTGTCCTCAACTAACGGACTTGAACCTTTTTTTTTATAGAGCACGTTTGAACCACTCTTTTTGTTGTATCTGCAAGTGGATATTTGGAGAGCTTGACGATTTCGTTGGAAACGGGAATATCTCCCTATAACATCTAGACAGAAGCATTCTCAGAAACTTCTTTGTGATGTTTCCATTCAAGTCACAGAGTTGAACATTCTCTTTCATAGAGCAGGTTTGAAACACTCTTTTTGTAGTATCTGGACGTGGACATTTGCAGCGCTTTGTGGCCTATGGTAAAAAAGGAAATATCTTCCCATGAAAACGAGATAGAAGCAATCTCAGAAACTTGTTTATGCTGTATGTACTGAAGTAACAGTGTTGAACCTTTCTATTGATAGAGCAGGTGTGAAACACTGTTTTTTTGGAATCTGCAAGAGGATATTTCTATAGAACTGAGGATTTCGTTGGAAGCGGGATTACAGATAAAAGGTAGAGAGCAGCATTCTCAGAAACTTCTTTGTGATGTTTGCATTCAAGTCACAGAGTTGAACATTCCCTTTCATACAGCAGGTTTGAAACACTCTTTTTGTACTATCTGGAAGTGGACATTTGGAACGGTACCAGGCCTATGGTTCAAAAGGAAATATCATCGCATAAAAGCAAGACGGAAGCATTCTCAGAAACTTATTTGTGTTGTGTGTCCTCAACTAACAGACTTGAACCTTTCTTTTGACACAGCAGTTTTGAAACACTCTTTTTGTAGAATCTGCAAGTGGATATTTGGATAGCTCTGAGGATTTCGTTGGAAACGGGATTACATATAAAAAGTAGACAGCAGCATTCTCAGAAACTTCTTTGTGATGTTTCCATTTAAGTCACAGAGTTGAACATTCCCTTTCACAGAGCAGGTTTCAAACACTCTTTTTGTAGTATCTGGAAGTGGACATTTGCAGCGCTTTCTGGCCTATGGTAAAAAAGGAAATATCTTCCCTTTAAAACGAGATAGAAGCAATCTCAGAAACTTATTTATGCTCTATCTACACAAGTAACAGTGTTGAACCTTTCTATTGACAGAGCACGTGTGAAACACTCTTTTTTTGGAATCTGCAAGTGGATATTTCTATAAAACTGAGGATTTCGTTGGAAGCGGGATTTCAGATAAATAGTAGACAGCAGCATTCTCAGGAACTTCTTTGTGATGTTTGCATTCAAGTCACAGAGTTGAACATTCCCTTTCATAGAGCAGGTTTGAAACACTCTTTTTGTAGTATCTGGAAGTGGACATTTTGAACGGTATCAGGCCTATGGTTAAAAAGGAAATATCTTCCCATAAAAACAAGACAGAAGCATTCTCAGAAACTTATTTGCGATGTGTGTCCTCAACTAACAGACTTGAACCTTTCTTTTGATACAGCAGTTTTGAAACACTCTTTTTGTAGAATCTGCAAGTGGATATTTGGATAGCTCTGAGGATTTCGTTGGAAACGGGATTGCATAAAAATAGTTGACAGCAGCATTCTCAGAAACTTCTTTGTGACGTTTGCATTCAAGTCACAGAGTTGAACATTCCCTGTCATAGAGCAGGTTTGAAACACTCTTTTTGTAGCATCTGGAAGTGGACATTTCCAACGCTTTCTTGCCTACGGCGAAGAAGGAAATATCTTCCCATAAAAACAAGACAGAAGCATTCTCATAAACTTATTTCTGATGTGTGTCCTCAACTAACGGACTTGAACCTTTCTTTTTATAGAGCACGTTTGAACCACTCCTTTTGTTGTATCTGCAAGTGGATATTTGGATAGCTTCGACGATTTCGTTGGAAACGGGAATATCTCCCTATAAAATGTAGACAGAAGCATTCTCAGAAACTTCTTTGTGATGTTTCCATTCAAGTCACAGAGTTGAACATTCTCTTTCATAGAGCAGGTTTGAAACACTCTTTTTGTAGTATCTGGAAGTGGACATTTGCAGCACTTTGAGGCCTATGGTAAAAAAGGAAATATCTTCCCATGAAAACGAGATAGAAGCAATCTCAGAAACTTGTTTATGCTGTATGTACTGAAGTAACAGTGTTGAACCTTTCTATTGATAGAGCAGGTGTGAAACACTGTTTTTTTGGAATCTGCAAGAGGATATTTCTATAGAACTGAGGATTTCGTTGGAAGCGGGATTACAAATAAAATGTAGAGAGCGGCATTCTCAGAAACTTCTTTGTGATGTTTGCATTCAAGTCACAGAGTTGAACATTCCCTTTCATACAGCAGGTTTGAAACACTCTTTTTGTACTATCTGGAAGTGGACATTTGGAACGTTACCAGGCCTATGGTTCAAAAGGAAATATCGTCGCATAAAAGCAAGACGGAAGCATTCTCGGAAACTTATTTGTGTTGTGTGTCCTCAACTAACAGACTTGAACCTTTCTTTTGACACAGCAGTTTTGAAACACTCTTTTTGTAGAATCTGCAAGTGGATATTTGGATAGCTCTGAGGATTTCGTTGGAAACGGGATTACATATAAAAAGTAGACAGCAGCATTCTCAGAAACTTCTTTGTCATGTTTCCATTTAAGTCACAGTGTTGAACATTCCCTTTCACAGAGCAGGTTTCAAACACTCTTTTTGTAGTATCTGGAAGTGGACATTTGCAGCGCTTTCTGGCCTATGGTAAAAAAGGAAATATCTTCCCATAAAAACGAGATAGAAGCAATCTCAGAAACTTGTTGATGCTCTATCTACACAAGTAACAGTGTTGAAACTTTCTATTGACAGAGCACGTGTGAAACACTCTTTTTTTGGAATCTGCAAGTGGATATTTCTATAAAACTGAGGATTTCGTTGGAAGCGGGATTTCAGATAAATAGTAGACAGCAGCATTCTCAGAAACTTCTTTGTGATGTTTGCATTCAAGTCACAGAGTTGAACATTCCCTTTCATAGCGCAGGTTTGAAACACTCTTTTTGTAGTATCTGGAAGTGGACATATGGAACGGTATCAGGCCTATGGTTAAAAAGGAAATATCTTCCCATAAAAACAAGACAGAAGCATTCTCAGAAACTTGTTTGCGATGTGTGTCCTCAACTAACAAACTTGAACCTTTCTTTTGATACAGCAGTTTGGAAACACACTTTTTGTAGAATCTGCAAGTGGATATTTGGATAGCTCTGAGGATTTCGTTGGAAACGGGATTACATAAAAATAGTGGACAGCAGCATTCTCAGAAACTTCTTTGTGACGTTTGCATTCAAGTCACAGAGTTGAACATTCCCTGTCATAGAGCAGGTTTGAAACACTCTTTTTGTAGCATCTGGAAGTGGACATTTCCAACGCTTTCTTGCCCACGGCGAAGAAGGAAATATCTTCCCATAAAAACAAGACAGAAGCATTCTCAGAAACTTATTTCTGATGTGTGTCCTCAACTAACGGACTTGAACCTTTTTTTTTATAGAGCACGTTTGAACCACTCTTTTTGTTGTATCTGCAAGTGGATATTTGGAGAGCTTGACGATTTCGTTGGAAACGGGAATATCTCCCTATAACATCTAGACAGAAGCATTCTCAGAAACTTCTTTGTGATGTTTCCATTCAAGTCACAGAGTTGAACATTCTCTTTCATAGAGCAGGTTTGAAACACTCTTTTTGTAGTATCTGGACGTGGACATTTGCAGCGCTTTGTGGCCTATGGTAAAAAAGGAAATATCTTCCCATGAAAACGAGATAGAAGCAATCTCAGAAACTTGTTTATGCTGTATGTACTGAAGTAACAGTGTTGAACCTTTCTATTGATAGAGCAGGTGTGAAACACTGTTTTTTTGGAATCTGCAAGAGGATATTTCTATAGAACTGAGGATTTCGTTGGAAGCGGGATTACAGATAAAAGGTAGAGAGCAGCATTCTCAGAAACTTCTTTGTGATGTTTGCATTCAAGTCACAGAGTTGAACATTCCCTTTCATACAGCAGGTTTGAAACACTCTTTTTGTACTATCTGGAAGTGGACATTTGGAACGGTACCAGGCCTATGGTTCAAAAGGAAATATCATCGCATAAAAGCAAGACGGAAGCATTCTCAGAAACTTATTTGTGTTGTGTGTCCTCAACTAACAGACTTGAACCTTTCTTTTGACACAGCAGTTTTGAAACACTCTTTTTGTAGAATCTGCAAGTGGATATTTGGATAGCTCTGAGGATTTCGTTGGAAACGGGATTACATATAAAAAGTAGACAGCAGCATTCTCAGAAACTTCTTTGTCATGTTTCCATTTAAGTCACAGTGTTGAACATTCCCTTTCACAGAGCAGGTTTCAAACACTCTTTTTGTAGTATCTGGAAGTGGACATTTGCAGCGCTTTCTGGCCTATGGTAAAAAAGGAAATATCTTCCCATAAAAACGAGATAGAAGCAATCTCAGAAACTTGTTTATGCTCTATCTACACAAGTAACAGTGTTGAACCTTTCTATTGACAGAGCACGTGTGAAACACTCTTTTTTTGGAATCTGCAAGTGGATATTTCTATAAAACTGAGGATTTGGTTGGAAGCGGGATTTCAGATAAATAGTAGACAGCAGCATTCTCAGAAACTTCTTTGTGATGTTTGCATTCAAGTCACAGAGTTGAACATTCCCTTTCATAGAGCAGGTTTGAAACACTCTTTTTGTAGTATCTGGAAGTGGACATATGGAACGGTATCAGGCCTATGGTTAAAAAGGAAATATCTTCCCATAAAAACAAGGCAGAAGCATTCTCAGAAACTTGTTTGCGATGTGTGTCCTCAACTAACAAACTTGAACCTTTCTTTTGATACAGCAGTTTGGAAACACTCTTTTTGTAGAATCTGCAAGTGGATATTTGGATAGCTCTGAGGATTTCGTTGGAAACGGGATTACATTAAAAATAGTGGACAGCAGCATTGTCAGAAACTTCTTTGTGACGTTTGCATTCAAGTCACAGAGTTGAACATTCCCTGTCATAGAGCAGGTTTGAAACACTCTTTTTGTGCATCTGGAAGTGGACATTTCCAACGCTTTCTTGCCCACGGCGAAGAAGGAAATATCTTCCCATAAAAACAAGACAGAAGCATTCTCAGAATCTTATTTCTGATGTGTGTCCTCAACTAACGGACTTGAACTTTTTTTTTATAGAGCACGTTTGAACCACTCTTTTTGTTGTATCTGCAAGTGGATATTTGGAGAGCTTGGACGATTTCGTTGGAAACGGGAATATCTCCCTATAACATCTAGACAGAAGCATTCTCAGAAACTTCTTTGTGATGTTTCCATTCAAGTCACAGAGTTGAACATTCTCTTTCATAGAGCAGGTTTGAAACACTCTTTTTGTAGTATCTGGACGTGGACATTTGCAGCGCTTTGTGGCCTATGGTAAAAAAGGAAATATCTTCCCATGAAAACGAGATAGAAGCAATCTCAGAAACTTGTTTATGCTGTATGTACTGAAGTAACAGTGTTGAACCTTTCTATTGATAGAGCCGGTGTGAAACACTGTTTTTTGGGAATCTGCAAGAGGAAATTTCTATAGAACTGAGGATTTCGTTGGAAGCGGGATTACAGATAAAAGGTAGAGAGCAGCATTCTCAGAAACTTCTTTGTGATGTTTGCATTCAAGTCACAGAGTTGAACATTCCCTTTCATACAGCAGGTTTGAAACACTCTTTTTGTACTATCTGGAAGTGGACATTTGGAACGGTACCAGGCCTATGGTTCAAAAGGAAATATCATCGCATAAAAGCAAGACGGAAGCATTCTCAGAAACTTATTTGTGTTGTGTGTCCTCAACTAACAGACTTGAACCTTTCTTTTGACACAGCAGTTTTGAAACACTCTTTTTGTAGAATCTGCAAGTGGATATTTGGATAGCTCTGAGGATTTCGTTGGAAACGGGATTGCATATAAAATGTAGACAGCAGCATTCTCAGAAACTTCTTTGTGATGTTTCCATTTAAGTCACAGAGTTGAACATTCCCTTTCACAGAGCAGGTTTCAAACACTCTTTTTGTAGTATCTGGAAGTGGACATTTGCAGCGCTTTCTGGCCTATGGTAAAAAAGGAAATATCTTCCCATAAAAACGAGATAGAAGCAATCTCAGAAACTTGTTTATGCTCTATCTACACAAGTAACAGTGTTGAACCTTTCTATTGACAGAGCACGTGTGAAACACTCTTTTTTTGGAATCTGCAAGTGGATATTTCTATAAAACTGAGGATTTCGTTGGAAGCGGGATTTCAGATAAATAGTAGACAGCAGCATTCTCAGGAACTTCTTTGTGATGTTTGCATTCAAGTCACAGAGTTGAACATTCCCTTTCATAGAGCAGGTTTGAAACACTCTTTTTGTAGTATGTGGAAGTGGACATTTGGAACGGTATCAGGCCTATGGTTAAAAAGGAAATATCTTCCCATAAAAACAAGACAGAAGCATTCTCAGAAACTTATTTGCGATGTGTGTCCTCAACTAACAGACTTGAACCTTTCTTTTGATACAGCAGTTTTGAAACACTCTTTTTGTAGAATCTGCAAGTGGATATTTGGATAGCTCTGAGGATTTCGTTGGAAACGGGATTGCATAAAAATAGTTGACAGCAGCATTCTCAGAAACTTCTTTGTGACGTTTGCATTCAAGTCACAGAGTTGAACATTCCCTGTCATAGAGCAGGTTTGAAACACTCTTTTTGTAGCATCTGGAAGTGGACATTTCCAACGTTTTCTTGCCTACGGCGAAGAAGGAAATATCTTCCCATAAAAACAAGACAGAAGCATTGTCAGAAACTTATTTCTGATGTGTGTCCACAACTAACGGACTTGAACCTTTCTTTTTATAGAGCACGTTTGAACCACTCCTTTGGTTGTATCTGCAAGTGGATATTTGGATAGCTTTGACGATTTCGTTGGAAACGGGAATATCTCCCTATAACATCTAGACAGAAGCATTCTCAGAAACTTCTTTGTGATGTTTCCATTCAAGTCACAGAGTTGAACATTCTCTTTCATAGAGCAGGTTTGAAACACTCTTTTTGTAGTATCTGGAAGTGGACATTTGCAGCACTTTGAGGCCTATGGTAAAAAAGGAAATATCTTCCCATGAAAACGAGATAGAAGCAATCTCAGAAACTTGTTTATGCTGTATGTACTGAAGTAACAGTGTTGAACCTTTCTATTGATAGAGCAGGTGTGAAACACTGTTTTTTTGGAATCTGCAAGAGGATATTTCTATAGAACTGAGGATTTCGTTGGAAGCGGGATTACAGATAAAAAGTAGAGAGCAGCATTCTCAGAAACTTCTTTGTGATGTTTGCATTCAAGTCACAGAGTTGAACATTCCCTTTCATACAGCAGGTTTGAAACACTCTTTTTGTACTATCTGGAAGTGGACATTTGGAACGGTATCAGGCCTATGGTTCAAAAGGAAATATCGTCGCATAAAAGCAAGACGGAAGCATTCTCAGAAACTTATTTGTGTTGTGTGTCCTCAACTAACAGACTTGAACCTTTCTTTTGACACAGCAGTTTTGAAACACTCTTTTTGTAGAATCTGCAAGTGGATATTTGGATAGCTCTGAGGATATCGTTGGAAACGGGATTACATATAAAAAGTAGACAGCAGCATTCTCAGAAACTTCTTTGTGATGTTTCCATTTAAGTCACAGAGTTGAACATTCCCTTTCATAGAGCAGGTTTCAAACACTCTTTTTGTAGTATCAGGAAGTGGTCAGGCCTATGGTTAAAAAGGAAATATCTTCCCATAAAAACAAGACAGAAGCATTCTCAGAAACTTGTTTGCGATGTGTGTCCTCAACTAACAAACTTGAACCTTTCTTTTGATACAGCAGTTTGGAAACACTCTTTTTGTAGAATCTTCAAGTGGATATTTGGATAGCTCTGAGGATTTCGTTGGAAACGGGATTACATAAAAATAGTGGACAGCAGCATTCTCAGAAACTTCTTTGTGACGTTTGCATTCAAGTCACAGAGTTGAACATTCCCTGTCATAGAGCAGGTTTGAAACACTCTTTTTGTAGCATCTGGAAGTGGACATTTCCAACGCTTTCTTGCCCACGGCGAAGAAGGAAATATCTTCCCATAAAAACAAGACAGAAGCATTCTCAGAAACTTATTTCTGATGTGTGTCCTCAACTAACGGACTTGAACCTTTTTTTTTATAGAGCACGTTTGAACCACTCTTTTTGTTGTATCTGCAAGTGGATATTTGGAGAGCTTGGACGATTTCGTTGGAAACGGGAATATCTCCCTATAACATCTAGACAGAAGCATTCTCAGAAACTTCTTTGTGATGTTTCCATTCAAGTCACAGAGTTGAACATTCTCTTTCATAGAGCAGGTTTGAAACACTCTTTTTGTAGTATCTAGACGTGGACATTTGCAGCGCTTTGTGGCCTATGGTAAAAAAGGAAATATCTTCCCATGAAAACGAGATAGAAGCAATCACAGAAACTTGTTTATGCTGTATGTACTGAAGTAACAGTGTTGAACCTTTCTATTGATAGAGCAGGTGTGAAACACTGTTTTTTTGGAATCTGCAAGAGGATATTTCTATAGAACTGAGGATTTCGTTGAAAGCGGGATTACAGATAAAAGGTAGAGAGCAGCATTCTCAGAAACTTCTTTGTGATGTTTGCATTCAAGTCACAGAGTTGAACATTCCCTTTCATACAGCAGGTTTGAAACACTCTTTTTGTACTATCTGGAAGTGGACATTTGGAACGGTACCAGGCCTATGGTTCAAAAGGAAATATCGTCGCATAAAAGCAAGACGGAAGCATTCTCAGAAACTTATTTGTGTTGTGTGTCCTCAACTAACAGACTTGAACCTTTCTTTTGACACAGCAGTTTTGAAACACTCTTTTTGTAGAATCTGCAAGTGGATATTTGGATAGCTCTGAGGATTTCGTTGGAAACGGGATTACATATAAAAAGTAGACAGCAGCATTCTCAGAATCTTCTTTGTGATGTTTCCATTTAAGTCACAGTGTTGAACATTCCCTTTCACAGAGCAGGTTTCAAACACTCTTTTTGTAGTATCTGGAAGTGGACATTTGCAGCGCTTTGTGGCCTATGGTAAAAAAGGAAATATCTTCCCATAAAAACGAGATTGAAGGAATCTCAGAAACTTGTTTATGCTCTATCTACACAAGTAACAGTGTTGAACCTTTCTATTGACAGAGCACGTGTGAAACACTCTTTTTTTGGAATCTGCAAGTGGATGTTTCTATAAAACTGAGGATTTCGTTGGAAGCGGGATTTCAGATAAATAGTAGACAGCAGCATTCTCAGGAACTTCTTTGTGATGTTTGCATTCAAGTCACAGAGTTGAACATTCCCTTTCATACAGCAGGTTTGAAACACTCTTTTTTTTACTGTCTGGAAGTGGACATTTGTAGCGGTACCAGGCCTATGGTTCAAAAGGAAATATCGTCGCATAAAAACAAGACAGATGCATTCTCAGAAACATATTTGTGTTGTGTGTCCTCAACTAACAGACTTGAACCTCTCTTTTGACACAGCAGTTTTGAAACACTCTTTTTGTAGAATCTGCAAGTGGATATTTGGATAGCTCTGAGGATTTCGTTGGAAATGGGATTACATATAAAAAGTAGACAGCAGCATTCTCAGAAACTTCTTTGTCATGTTTCCATTTAAGTCACAGTGTTGAACATTCCCTTTCACAGAGCAGGTTTCAAACACTCTTTTTGTAGTATCTGGACGTGGACATTTGCAGCGCTTTGTGGCCTATGGTAAAAAAGGAAATATCTTCCCATGAAAATGAGATAGAAGCAACCTCAGAAACTTGTTTATGCTGTATGTACTGAAGTAACAGTGTTGAACCTTTCTATTGATAGAGCAGGTGTGAAACACTGTTTTTTTGGAATCTGCAAGAGGATATTTCTATAGAACTGAGGATTTCGTTGGAAGCGGGATTACAGATAAAAGGTAGAGAGCAGCATTCTCAGAAACTTCTTTGTGATGTTTGCATTCAAGTCACAGAGTTGAACATTCCCTTTCATACAGCAGGTTTGAAACACTCTTTTTGTACTATCTGGAAGTGGACATTTGGAACGGTACCAGGCCTATGGTTCAAAAGGAAATATCATCGCATAAAAGCAAGACGGAAGCATTCTCAGAAACTTATTTGTGTTGTGTGTCCTCAACTAACAGACTTGAACCTTTCTTTTGACACAGCAGTTTTGAAACACTCTTTTTGTAGAATCTGCAAGTGGATATTTGGATAGCTCTGAGGATTTCGTTGGAAACGGGATTGCATATAAAAAGTAGACAGCAGCATTCTCAGAATCTTCTTTGTGATGTTTCCATTTAAGTCACAGTGTTGAACATTCCCTTTCACAGAGCAGGTTTCAAACACTCTTTTTGTAGTATCTGGAAGTGGACATTTGCAGCGCTTTGTGGCCTATGGTAAAAAAGGAAATATCTTCCCATAAAAACGAGATTGAAGGAATCTCAGAAACTTGTTTATGCTCTATCTACACAAGTAACAGTGTTGAACCTTTCTATTGACAGAGCACGTGTGAAACACTCTTTTTTTGGAATCTGCAAGTGGATATTTCTATAAAACTGAGGATTTCGTTGGAAGCGGGATTTCAGATAAATAGTAGACAGCAGCATTCTCAGGAACTTCTTTGTGATGTTTGCATTCAAGTCACAGTGTTGAACATTCCCTTTCATACAGCAGGTTTGAAACACTCTTTTTTTTACTGTCTGGAAGTGGACATTTGTAGCGGTACCAGGCCTATGGTTCAAAAGGAAATATCGTCGCATAAAAACAAGAGAGAAGCATTCTCAGAAACATATTTGTGTTGTGTGTCCTCAACTAACAGACTTGAACCTCTCTTTTGACACAGCAGTTTTGAAACACTCTTTTTGTAGAATCTGCAAGTGGATATTTGGATAGCTCTGAGGATTTCGTTGGAAACGGGATTACATAAAAATAGTGGACAGCAGCATTCTCAGAAACTTCTTTGTGACGTTTGCATTCAAGTCACAGAGTTGAACATTCCCTGTCATAGAGCAGGTTTGAAACACTCTTTTTGTAGCATCTGGAAGTGGACATTTCCAACGCTTTCTTGCCCACGGCGAAGAAGGAAATATCTTCCCATAAAAATAAGACAGAAGCATTCTCAGAAACTTATTTCTGATGTGTGACCTCAACTAACGGACTTGAACCTTTTTTTTTATAGAGCACGTTTGAACCACTCTTTTTGTTGTATCTGCAAGTGGATATTTGGAGAGCTTGGACGATTTCCTTGGAAACGGGAATATCTCCCTATAACATCTAGACAGAAGCATTCTCAGAAACTTCTTTGTGATGTTTCCATTCAAGTCACAGAGTTGAACATTCTCTTTCATAGAGCAGGTTTGAAACACTCTTTTTGTAGTATCTGGACGTGGACATTTGCAGCGCTTTGTGGCCTATGGTAAAAAAGGAAATATCTTCCCATGAAAACGAGATAGAAGCAATCTCAGAAACTTGTTTATGCTGTATGTACTGAAGTAACAGTGTTGAACCTTTCTATTGATAGAGCAGGTGTGAAACACTGTTTTTTTGGAATCTGCAAGAGGATATTTCTATAGAACTGAGGATTTCGTTGGAAGCGGGATTACAGATAAAAGGTAGAGAGCAGCATTCTCAGAAACTTCTTTGTGATGTTTGCATTCAAGTCACAGATTTGAACATTCCCTTTCATACAGCAGGTTTGAAACACTCTTTTTGTACTATCTGGAAGTGGACATTTGGAACGGTACCAGGCCTATGGTTCAAAAGGAAATATCGTCACACAAAAGCAAGACGGAAGCATTCTCAGAAACTTATTTGTGTTGTGTGTCCTCAACTGACAGACTTGAACCTTTCTTTTGACACAGCAGTTTTGAAACACTCTTTTTGTAGAATCTGCAAGTGGATATTTGGATAGCTCTGAGGATTTCGTTGGAAACGGGATTGCATATAAAATGTAGATAGCAGCATTCTCAGAAACTTCTTTGTGATGTTTCCATTTAAGTCACAGAGTTGAACATTCCCTTTCACAGAGCAGGTTTCAAACACTCTTTTTGTAGTATCTGGAAGTGGACATTTGCAGCGCTTTCTGGCCTATGGTAAAAAAGGAAATATCTTCCCATAAAAACGAGATAGAAGCAATCTCAGAAACTTGTTTATGCTCTATCTACACAAGTAACAGTGTTGAACCTTTCTATTGACAGAGCACGTGTGAAACACTCTTTTTTTGGAATCTGCAAGTGGATATTTCTATAAAACTGAGGATTTCGTTGGAAGCGGGATTTCAGATAAATAGTAGACAGCAGCATTCTCAGGAACTTCTTTGTGATGTTTGCATTCAAGTCACAGAGTTGAACATTCCCTTTCATAGAGCAGGTTTGAAACACTCTTTTTGTAGTATCTGGAAGTGGACATTTTGAACGGTATCAGGCCTATGGTTAAAAAGGAAATATCTTCCCATAAAAACAAGACAGAAGCATTCTGAGAAACTTATTTGCGATGTGTGTCCTCAACTAACAGACTTGAACCTTTCTTTTGATACAGCAGTTTGGAAACACTCTTTTTGTAGAATCTGCAAGTGGATATTTGGATAGCTCTGAGGATTTCGTTGGAAACGGGATTACATAAAAATAGTGGACAGCAGCATTGTCAGAAACTTCTTTGTGACGTTTGCATTCAAGTCACAGAGTTGAACATTCCCTGTCATAGAGCAGGTTTGAAACACTCTTTTTGTAGCATCTGGAAGTGGACATTTCCAACGCTTTCTTGCCCACGGCGAAGAAGGAAATATCTTCCCATAAAAACAAGACAGAAGCATTCTCAGAAACTTATTTCTGATGTGTGTCCTCAACTAACGGACTTGAACCTTTTTTTTTATAGAGCACGTTTGAACCACTCTTTTTGTTGTATCTGCAAGTGGATATTTGGAGAGCTTGGACGATTTCGTTGGAAACGGGAATATCTCCCTATAACATCTAGACAGAAGCATTCTCAGAAACTTCTTTGTGATGTTTCCATTCAAGTCACAGAGTTGAACATTCTCTTTCATAGAGCAGGTTTGAAACACTCTTTTTGTAGTATCTGGACGTGGACATTTGCAGCGCTTTGTGGCCTATGGTAAAAAAGGAAATATCTTCCCATGAAAACGAGATAGAAGCAATCTCAGAAACTTGTTTATGCTGTATGTACTGAAGTAACAGTGTTGAACCTTTCTATTGATAGAGCAGGTGTGAAACACTGTTTTTTTGGAATCTGCAAGAGGATATTTCTATAGAACTGAGGATTTCGTTGGAAGCGGGATTACAGATAAAAGGTAGAGAGCAGCATTCTCAGAAACTTCTTTGTGATGTTTGCATTCAAGTCACAGATTTGAACATTCCCTTTCATACAGCAGGTTTGAAACACTCTTTTTGTACTATCTGGAAGTGGACATTTGGAACGGTACCAGGCCTATGGTTCAAAAGGAAATATCGTCACACAAAAGCAAGACGGAAGCATTCTCAGAAACTTATTTGTGTTGTGTGTCCTCAACTGACAGACTTGAACCTTTCTTTTGACACAGCAGTTTTGAAACACTCTTTTTGTAGAATCTGCAAGTGGATATTTGGATAGCTCTGAGGATTTCGTTGGAAACGGGATTGCATATAAAATGTAGACAGCAGCATTCTCAGAAACTTCTTTGTCATGTTTCCATTTAAGTCACAGAGTTGAACATTCCCTTTCACAGAGCAGGTTTCGAACACTCTTTTTGTAGTATCTGGAAGTGGACATTTGCAGCGCTTTCTGGCCTATGGTAAAAAAGGAAATATCTTCCCATAAAAACGAGATAGAAGCAATCTCAGAAACTTGTTTATGCTCTATCTACACAAGTAACAGTGTTGAAACTTTCTATTGACAGAGCACGTGTGAAACACTCTTTTTTTGGAATCTGCAAGTGGATATTTCTATAAAACTGAGGATTTCGTTGGAAGCGGGATTTCAGATAAATAGTAGACAGCAGCAGTCTCAGAAACTTCTTTGTGATGTTTGCATTCAAGTCACAGAGTTGAACATTCCCTTTCATAGCGCAGGTTTGAAACACTCTTTTTGTAGTATCTGGAAGTGGACATATGGAACGGTATCAGGCCTATGGTTAAAAAGGAAATATCTTCCCATAAAAACAAGACAGAAGCATTCTCAGAAACTTGTTTGCAATGTGTGTCCTGAACTAACAAACTTGAACCTTTCTTTTGATACAGCAGTTTGGAAACACTCTTTTTGTAGAATCTGCAAGTGGATATTTGGATAGCTCTGAGGATTTCGTTGGAAACGGGATTACATAAAAATAGTGGACAGCAGCATTGTCAGAAACTTCTTTGTGACGTTTGCATTCAAGTCACAGAGTTGAACATTCCCTGTCATAGAGCAGGTTTGAAACACTCTTTTTGTAGCATCTGGAAGTGGACATTTCCAACGCTTTCTTGCCCACGGCGAAGAAGGAAATATCTTCCCATAAAAACAAGACAGAAGCATTCTCAGAAACTTATTTCTGATGTGTGTCCTCAACTAACGGACTTGAACCTTTTTTTTTATAGAGCACGTTTGAACCACTCTTTTTGTTGTATCTGCAAGTGGATATTTGGAGAGCTTGGACGATTTCGTTGGAAACGGGAATATCTCCCTATAACATCTAGACAGAAGCATTCTCAGAAACTTCTTTGTGATGTTTCCATTCAAGTCACAGAGTTGAACATTCTCTTTCATAGAGCAGGTTTGAAACACTCTTTTTGTAGTATCTGGACGTGGACATTTGCAGCGCTTTGTGGCCTATGGTAAAAAAGGAAATATCTTCCCATGAAAACGAGATAGAAGCAATCTCAGAAACTTGTTTATGCTGTATGTACTGAAGTAACAGTGTTGAACCTTTCTATTGATAGAGCCGGTGTGAAACACTGTTTTTTGGGAATCTGCAAGAGGACATTTCTATAGAACTGAGGATTTCGTTGGAAGCGGGATTACAGATAAAAGGTAGAGAGCAGCATTCTCAGAAACTTCTTTGTGATGTTTGCATTCAAGTCACAGAGTTGAACATTCCCTTTCATACAGCAGGTTTGAAACACTCTTTTTGTACTATCTGGAAGTGGACATTTGGAACGGTACCAGGCCTATGGTTCAAAAGGAAATATCATCGCATAAAAGCAAGACGGAAGCATTCTCAGAAACTTATTTGTGTTGTGTGTCCTCAACTAACAGACTTGAACCTTTCTTTTGACACAGCAGTTTTGAAACACTCTTTTTGTAGAATCTGCAAGTGGATATTTGGATAGCTCTGAGGATTTCGTTGGAAACGGGATTGCATATAAAATGTAGACAGCAGCATTCTCAGAAACTTCTTTGTGATGTTTCCATTTAAGTCACAGAGTTGAACATTCCCTTTCACAGAGCAGGTTTCAAACACTCTTTTTGTAGTATCTGGAAGTGGACATTTGCAGCGCTTTCTGGCCTATGGTAAAAAAGGAAATATCTTCTCATTAAAACGAGATAGAAGCAATCTCAGAAACTTGTTTATGCTCTATCTACACAAGTAACAGTGTTGAACCTTTCTATTGACAGAGCACGTGTGAAACACTCTTTTTTTGGAATCTGCAAGTGGATATTTCTATAAAACTGAGGATTTCGTTGGAAGCGGGATTTCAGATAAATAGTAGACAGCAGCATTCTCAGGAACTTCTTTGTGATGTTTGCATTCAAGTCACAGAGTTGAACATTCCCTTTCATAGAGCAGGTTTGAAACACTCTTTTTGTAGTATCTGGAAGTGGACATTTTGAACGGTATCAGGCCTATGGTTAAAAAGGAAATATCTTCCCATAAAAACAAGACAGAAGCATTCTGAGAAACTTATTTGCGATGTGTGTCCTCAACTAACAGACTTGAACCTTTCTTTTGATACAGCAGTTTGGAAACACTCTTTTTGTAGAATCTGCAAGTGGATATTTGGATAGCTCTGAGGATTTCGTTGGAAACGGGATTACATAAAAATAGTGGACAGCAGCATTGTCAGAAACTTCTTTGTGACGTTTGCATTCAAGTCACAGAGTTGAACATTCCCTGTCATAGAGCAGGTTTGAAACACTCTTTTTGTAGCATCTGGAAGTGGACATTTCCAACGCTTTCTTGCCCACGGCGAAGAAGGAAATATCTTCCCATAAAAACAAGACAGAAGCATTCTCAGAAACTTATTTCTGATGTGTGTCCTCAACTAACGGACTTGAACCTTTTTTTTTATAGAGCACGTTTGAACCACTCTTTTTGTTGTATCTGCAAGTGGATATTTGGAGAGCTTGGACGATTTCGTTGGAAACGGGAATATCTCCCTATAACATCTAGACAGAAGCATTCTCAGAAACTTCTTTGTGATGTTTCCATTCAAGTCACAGAGTTGAACATTCTCTTTCATAGAGCAGGTTTGAAACACTCTTTTTGTAGTATCTGGACGTGGACATTTGCAGCGCTTTGTGGCCTATGGTAAAAAAGGAAATATCTTCCCATGAAAACGAGATAGAAGCAATCTCAGAAACTTGTTTATGCTGTATGTACTGAAGTAACAGTGTTGAACCTTTCTATTGATAGAGCAGGTGTGAAACACTGTTTTTTTGGAATCTGCAAGAGGATATTTCTATAGAACTGAGGATTTCGTTGGAAGCGGGATTACAGATAAAAGGTAGAGAGCAGCATTCTCAGAAACTTCTTTGTGATGTTTGCATTCAAGTCACAGATTTGAACATTCCCTTTCATACAGCAGGTTTGAAACACTCTTTTTGTACTATCTGGAAGTGGACATTTGGAACGGTACCAGGCCTATGGTTCAAAAGGAAATATCGTCACACAAAAGCAAGACGGAAGCATTCTCAGAAACTTATTTGTGTTGTGTGTCCTCAACTGACAGACTTGAACCTTTCTTTTGACACAGCAGTTTTGAAACACTCTTTTTGTAGAATCTGCAAGTGGATATTTGGATAGCTCTGAGGATTTCGTTGGAAACGGGATTGCATATAAAATGTAGACAGCAGCATTCTCAGAAACTTCTTTGTCATGTTTCCATTTAAGTCACAGAGTTGAACATTCCCTTTCACAGAGCAGGTTTCGAACACTCTTTTTGTAGTATCTGGAAGTGGACATTTGCAGCGCTTTCTGGCCTATGGTAAAAAAGGAAATATCTTCCCATAAAAACGAGATAGAGGCAATCTCAGAAACTTGTTTATGCTCTATCTACACAAGTAACAGTGTTGAAACTTTCTATTGACAGAGCACGTGTGAAACACTCTTTTTTTGGAATCTGCAAGTGGATATTTCTATAAAACTGAGGATTTCGTTGGAAGCGGGATTTCAGATAAATAGTAGACAGCAGCAGTCTCAGAAACTTCTTTGTGATGTTTGCATTCAAGTCACAGAGTTGAACATTCCCTTTCATAGCGCAGGTTTGAAACACTCTTTTTGTAGTATCTGGAAGTGGACATATGGAACGGTATCAGGCCTATGGTTAAAAAGGAAATATCTTCCCATAAAAACAAGACAGAAGCATTCTCAGAAACTTGTTTGCAATGTGTGTCCTGAACTAACAAACTTGAACCTTTCTTTTGATACAGCAGTTTGGAAACACTCTTTTTGTAGAATCTGCAAGTGGATATTTGGATAGCTCTGAGGATTTCGTTGGAAACGGGATTACATAAAAATAGTGGACAGCAGCATTGTCAGAAACTTCTTTGTGACGTTTGCATTCAAGTCACAGAGTTGAACATTCCCTGTCATAGAGCAGGTTTGAAACACTCTTTTTGTAGCATCTGGAAGTGGACATTTCCAACGCTTTCTTGCCCACGGCGAAGAAGGAAATATCTTCCCATAAAAACAAGACAGAAGCATTCTCAGAAACTTATTTCTGATGTGTGTCCTCAACTAACGGACTTGAACCTTTTTTTTTATAGAGCACGTTTGAACCACTCTTTTTGTTGTATCTGCAAGTGGATATTTGGAGAGCTTGGACGATTTCGTTGGAAACGGGAATATCTCCCTATAACATCTAGACAGAAGCATTCTCAGAAACTTCTTTGTGATGTTTCCATTCAAGTCACAGAGTTGAACATTCTCTTTCATAGAGCAGGTTTGAAACACTCTTTTTGTAGTATCTGGACGTGGACATTTGCAGCGCTTTGTGGCCTATGGTAAAAAAGGAAATATCTTCCCATGAAAACGAGATAGAAGCAATCTCAGAAACTTGTTTATGCTGTATGTACTGAAGTAACAGTGTTGAACCTTTCTATTGATAGAGCCGGTGTGAAACACTGTTTTTTGGGAATCTGCAAGAGGACATTTCTATAGAACTGAGGATTTCGTTGGAAGCGGGATTACAGATAAAAGGTAGAGAGCAGCATTCTCAGAAACTTCTTTGTGATGTTTGCATTCAAGTCACAGAGTTGAACATTCCCTTTCATACAGCAGGTTTGAAACACTCTTTTTGTACTATCTGGAAGTGGACATTTGGAACGGTACCAGGCCTATGGTTCAAAAGGAAATATCATCGCATAAAAGCAAGACGGAAGCATTCTCAGAAACTTATTTGTGTTGTGTGTCCTCAACTAACAGACTTGAACCTTTCTTTTGACACAGCAGTTTTGAAACACTCTTTTTGTAGAATCTGCAAGTGGATATTTGGATAGCTCTGAGGATTTCGTTGGAAACGGGATTGCATATAAAATGTAGACAGCAGCATTCTCAGAAACTTCTTTGTGATGTTTCCATTTAAGTCACAGAGTTGAACATTCCCTTTCACAGAGCAGGTTTCAAACACTCTTTTTGTAGTATCTGGAAGTGGACATTTGCAGCGCTTTCTGGCCTATGGTAAAAAAGGAAATATCTTCCCATTAAAACGAGATAGAAGCAATCTCAGAAACTTGTTTATGCTCTATCTACACAAGTAACAGTGTTGAACCTTTCTATTGACAGAGCACGTGTGAAACACTCTTTTTTTGGAATCTGCAAGTGGATATTTCTATAAAACTGAGGATTTCGTTGGAAGCGGGATTTCAGATAAATAGTAGACAGCAGCATTCTCAGGAACTTCTTTGTGATGTTTGCATTCAAGTCACAGAGTTGAACATTCCCTTTCATAGAGCAGGTTTGAAACACTCTTTTTGTAGTATCTGGAAGTGGACATTTTGAACGGTATCAGGCCTATGGTTAAAAAGGAAATATCTTCCCATAAAAACAAGACAGAAGCATTCTGAGAAACTTATTTGCGATGTGTGTCCTCAACTAACAGACTTGAACCTTTCTTTTGATACAGCAGTTTGGAAACACTCTTTTTGTAGAATCTGCAAGTGGATATTTGGATAGCTCTGAGGATTTCGTTGGAAACGGGATTACATAAAAATAGTGGACAGCAGCATTCTCAGAAACTTCTTTGTGACGTTTGCATTCAAGTCACAGAGTTGAACATTCCCTGTCATAGAGCAGGTTTGAAACACTCTTTTTGTAGCATCTGGAAGTGGACATTTCCAACGCTTTCTTGCCCACGGCGAAGAAGGAAATATCTTCCCATAAAAACAAGACAGAAGCATTCTCAGAAACTTATTTCTGATGTGTGTCCTCAACTAACGGACTTGAACCTTTTTTTTTATAGAGCACGTTTGAACCACTCTTTTTGTTGTATCTGCAAGTGGATATTTGGAGAGCTTGGACGATTTCGTTGGAAACGGGAATATCTCCCTATAACATCTAGACAGAAGCATTCTCAGAAACTTCTTTGTGATGTTTCCATTCAAGTCACAGAGTTGAACATTCTCTTTCATAGAGCAGGTTTGAAACACTCTTTTTGTAGTATCTGGACGTGGACGTTTGCAGCGCTTTGTGGCCTATGGTAAAAAAGGAAATATCTTCCCATGAAAACGAGATAGAAGCAATCTCAGAAACTTGTTTATGCTGTATGTACTGAAGTAACAGTGTTGAACCTTTCTATTGATAGAGCAGGTGTGAAACACTGTTTTTTTGGAATCTGCAAGAGGATATTTCTATAGAACTGAGGATTTCGTTGGAAGCGGGATTACAGATAAAAGGTAGAGAGCAGCATTCTCAGAAACTTCTTTGTGATGTTTGCATTCAAGTCACAGATTTGAACATTCCCTTTCATACAGCAGGTTTGAAACACTCTTTTTGTACTATCTGGAAGTGGACATTTGGAACGGTACCAGGCCTATGGTTCAAAAGGAAATATCGTCACACAAAAGCAAGACGGAAGCATTCTCAGAAACTTATTTGTGTTGTGTGTCCTCAACTGACAGGCTTGAACCTTTCTTTTGACACAGCAGTTTTGAAACACTCTTTTTGTAGAATCTGCAAGTGGATATTTGGATAGCTCTGAGGATTTCGTTGGAAACGGGATTGCATATAAAATGTAGACAGCAGCATTCTCAGAAACTTCTTTGTGATGTTTCCATTTAAGTCACAGAGTTGAACATTCCCTTTCACAGAGCAGGTTTCAAACACTCTTTTTGTAATATCTGGAAGTGGACATTTGCAGCGCTTTCTGGCCTATGGTAAAAAAGGAAATATCTTCCCATAAAAACGAGATAGAAGCAATCTCAGAAACTTGTTTATGCTCTATCTACACAAGTAACAGTGTTGAACCTTTCTATTGACAGAGCACGTGTGAAACACTCTTTTTTTGGAATCTGCAAGTGGATATTTCTATAAAACTGAGGATTTCGTTGGAAGCGGGATTTCAGATAAATAGTAGACAGCAGCATTCTCAGAAACTTCTTTGTGATGTTTGCATTCAAGTCACAGAGTTGAACATTCCCTTTCATAGCGCAGGTTTGAAACACTCTTTTTGTAGTATCTGGAATTGGACATATGGAACGGTATCAGGCCTATGGTTAAAAAGGAAATATCTTCCCATAAAAACAAGACAGAAGCATTCTCAGAAACTTGTTTGCGATGTGTGTCCTCAACTAACAGACTTGAACCTTTCTTTTGATACAGCAGTTTGGAAACACTCTTTTTGTAGAATCTGCAAGTGGATATTTGGATAGCTCTGAGGATTTCGTTGGAAACGGGATTACATAAAAATAGTGGACAGCAGCATTGTCAGAAACTTCTTTGTGACGTTTGCATTCAAGTCACAGAGTTGAACATTCCCTGTCATAGAGCAGGTTTGAAACACTCTTTTTGTAGCATCTGGAAGTGGACATTTCCAACGCTTTCTTGCCCACGGCGAAGAAGGAAATATCTTCCCATAAAAACAAGACAGAAGCATTCTCAGAAACTTATTTCTGATGTGTGTCCTCAACTAACGGACTTGAACCTTTTTTTTATAGAGCACGTTTGAACCACTCTTTTTGTTGTATCTGCAAGTGGATATTTGGAGAGCTTGGACGATTTCGTTGGAAACGGGAATATCTCCCTATAACATCTAGACAGAAGCATTCTCAGAAACTTCTTTGTGATGTTTCCATTCAAGTCACAGAGTTGAACATTCTCTTTCATAGAGCAGGTTTGAAACACTCTTTTTGTAGTATCTGGACGTGGACGTTTGCAGCGCTTTGTGGCCTATGGTAAAAAAGGAAATATCTTCCCATGAAAACGAGATAGAAGCAATCTCAGAAACTTGTTTATGCTGTATGTACTGAAGTAACAGTGTTGAACCTTTCTATTGATAGAGCAGGTGTGAAACACTGTTTTTTTGGAATCTGCAAGAGGATATTTCTATAGAACTGAGGATTTCGTTGGAAGCGGGATTACAGATAAAAGGTAGAGAGCAGCATTCTCAGAAACTTCTTTGTGATGTTTGCATTCAAGTCACAGATTTGAACATTCCCTTTCATACAGCAGGTTTGAAACACTCTTTTTGTACTATCTGGAAGTGGACATTTGGAACGGTACCAGGCCTATGGTTCAAAAGGAAATATCGTCACACAAAAGCAAGACGGAAGCATTCTCAGAAACTTATTTGTGTTGTGTGTCCTCAACTGACAGGCTTGAACCTTTCTTTTGACACAGCAGTTTTGAAACACTCTTTTTGTAGAATCTGCAAGTGGATATTTGGATAGCTCTGAGGATTTCGTTGGAAACGGGATTGCATATAAAATGTAGACAGCAGCATTCTCAGAAACTTCTTTGTGATGTTTCCATTTAAGTCACAGAGTTGAACATTCCCTTTCACAGAGCAGGTTTCAAACACTCTTTTTGTAGTATCTGGAAGTGGACATTTGCAGCGCTTTCTGGCCTATGGTAAAAAAGGAAATATCTTCCCATAAAAACGAGATAGAAGCAATCTCAGAAACTTGTTTATGCTCTATCTACACAAGTAACAGTGTTGAACCTTTCTATTGACAGAGCACGTGTGAAACACTCTTTTTTTGGAATCTGCAAGTGGATATTTCTATAAAACTGAGGATTTCGTTGGAAGCGGGATTTCAGATAAATAGTAGACAGCAGCATTCTCAGAAACTTCTTTGTGATGTTTGCATTCAAGTCACAGAGTTGAACATTCCCTTTCATAGCGCAGGTTTGAAACACTCTTTTTGTAGTATCTGGAATTGGACATATGGAACGGTATCAGGCCTATGGTTAAAAAGGAAATATCTTCCCATAAAAACAAGACAGAAGCATTCTCAGAAACTTGTTTGCGATGTGTGTCCTCAACTAACAGACTTGAACCTTTCTTTTGATACAGCAGTTTGGAAACACTCTTTTTGTAGAATCTGCAAGTGGATATTTGGATAGCTCTGAGGATTTCGTTGGAAACGGGATTACATAAAAATAGTGGACAGCAGCATTGTCAGAAACTTCTTTGTGACGTTTGCATTCAAGTCACAGAGTTGAACATTCCCTGTCATAGAGCAGGTTTGAAACACTCTTTTTGTAGCATCTGGAAGTGGACATTTCCAACGCTTTCTTGCCCACGGCGAAGAAGGAAATATCTTCCCATAAAAACAAGACAGAAGCATTCTCAGAAACTTATTTCTGATGTGTGTCCTCAACTAACGGACTTGAACCTTTTTTTTATAGAGCACGTTTGAACCACTCTTTTTGTTGTATCTGCAAGTGGATATTTGGAGAGCTTGGACGATTTCGTTGGAAACGGGAATATCTCCCTATAACATCTAGACAGAAGCATTCTCAGAAACTTCTTTGTGATGTTTCCATTCAAGTCACAGAGTTGAACATTCTCTTTCATAGAGCAGGTTTGAAACACTCTTTTTGTAGTATCTGGACGTGGACGTTTGCAGCGCTTTGTGGCCTATGGTAAAAAAGGAAATATCTTCCCATGAAAACGAGATAGAAGCAATCTCAGAAACTTGTTTATGCTGTATGTACTGAAGTAACAGTGTTGAACCTTTCTATTGATAGAGCAGGTGTGAAACACTGTTTTTTTGGAATCTGCAAGAGGATATTTCTATAGAACTGAGGATTTCGTTGAAAGCGGGATTACAGATAAAAGGTAGAGAGCAGCATTCTCAGAAACTTCTTTGTGATGTTTGCATTCAAGTCACAGATTTGAACATTCCCTTTCATACAGCAGGTTTGAAACACTCTTTTTGTACTATCTGGAAGTGGACATTTGGAACGGTACCAGGCCTATGGTTCAAAAGGAAATATCGTCACACAAAAGCAAGACGGAAGCATTCTCAGAAACTTATTTGTGTTGTGTGTCCTCAACTGACAGGCTTGAACCTTTCTTTTGACACAGCAGTTTTGAAACACTCTTTTTGTAGAATCTGCAAGTGGATATTTGGATAGCTCTGAGGATTTCGTTGGAAACGGGATTGCATATAAAATGTAGACAGCAGCATTCTCAGAAACTTCTTTGTGATGTTTCCATTTAAGTCACAGAGTTGAACATTCCCTTTCACAGAGCAGGTTTCAAACACTCTTTTTGTAGTATCTGGAAGTGGACATTTGCAGCGCTTTCTGGCCTATGGTAAAAAAGGAAATATCTTCCCATAAAAACGAGATAGAAGCAATCTCAGAAACTTGTTTATGCTCTATCTACACAAGTAACAGTGTTGAACCTTTCTATTGACAGAGCACGTGTGAAACACTCTTTTTTTGGAATCTGC
Source organism: Pan troglodytes (assembly GCF_028858775.2). Lineage (NCBI taxonomy): Eukaryota > Metazoa > Chordata > Mammalia > Primates > Hominidae > Pan > Pan troglodytes. The sequence goes on along the minus strand of NC_072409.2, from coordinate 54,648,111 downwards.
AAGTGGATATTTCTATAAAACTGAGGATTTCGTTGGAAGCGGGATTTCAGATAAATAGTAGACAGCAGCATTCTCAGAAACTTCTTTGTGATGTTTGCATTCAAGTCACAGAGTTGAACATTCCCTTTCATAGCGCAGGTTTGAAACACTCTTTTTGTAGTATCTGGAATTGGACATATGGAACGGTATCAGGCCTATGGTTAAAAAGGAAATATCTTCCCATAAAAACAAGACAGAAGCATTCTCAGAAACTTGTTTGCGATGTGTGTCCTCAACTAACAGACTTGAACCTTTCTTTTGATACAGCAGTTTGGAAACACTCTTTTTGTAGAATCTGCAAGTGGATATTTGGATAGCTCTGAGGATTTCGTTGGAAACGGGATTACATAAAAATAGTGGACAGCAGCATTGTCAGAAACTTCTTTGTGACGTTTGCATTCAAGTCACAGAGTTGAACATTCCCTGTCATAGAGCAGGTTTGAAACACTCTTTTTGTAGCATCTGGAAGTGGACATTTCCAACGCTTTCTTGCCCACGGCGAAGAAGGAAATATCTTCCCATAAAAACAAGACAGAAGCATTCTCAGAAACTTATTTCTGATGTGTGTCCTCAACTAACGGACTTGAACCTTTTTTTTATAGAGCACGTTTGAACCACTCTTTTTGTTGTATCTGCAAGTGGATATTTGGAGAGCTTGGACGATTTCGTTGGAAACGGGAATATCTCCCTATAACATCTAGACAGAAGCATTCTCAGAAACTTCTTTGTGATGTTTCCATTCAAGTCACAGAGTTGAACATTCTCTTTCATAGAGCAGGTTTGAAACACTCTTTTTGTAGTATCTGGACGTGGACGTTTGCAGCGCTTTGTGGCCTATGGTAAAAAAGGAAATATCTTCCCATGAAAACGAGATAGAAGCAATCTCAGAAACTTGTTTATGCTGTATGTACTGAAGTAACAGTGTTGAACCTTTCTATTGATAGAGCAGGTGTGAAACACTGTTTTTTTGGAATCTGCAAGAGGATATTTCTATAGAACTGAGGATTTCGTTGGAAGCGGGATTACAGATAAAAGGTAGAGAGCAGCATTCTCAGAAACTTCTTTGTGATGTTTGCATTCAAGTCACAGAGTTGAACATTCCCTTTCATACAGCAGGTTTGAAACACTCTTTTTGTACTATCTGGAAGTGGACATTTGGAACGGTAACAGGCCTATGGTTCAAAAGGAAATATCGTCACACAAAAGCAAGACGGAAGCATTCTCAGAAACTTATTTGTGTTGTGTGTCCTCAACTGACAGGCTTGAACCTTTCTTTTGACACAGCAGTTTTGAAACACTCTTTTTGTAGAATCTGCAAGTGGATATTTGGATAGCTCTGAGGATTTCGTTGGAAACGGGATTGCATATAAAATGTAGACAGCAGCATTCTCAGAAACTTCTTTGTGATGTTTCCATTTAAGTCACAGAGTTGAACATTCCCTTTCACAGAGCAGGTTTCAAACACTCTTTTTGTAGTATCTGGAAGTGGACATTTGCAGCGCTTTCTGGCCTATGGTAAAAAAGGAAATATCTTCCCATAAAAACGAGATAGAAGCAATCTCAGAAACTTGTTTATGCTCTATCTACACAAGTAACAGTGTTGAACCTTTCTATTGACAGAGCACGTGTGAAACACTCTTTTTTTGGAATCTGCAAGTGGATATTTCTATAAAACTGAGGATTTCGTTGGAAGCGGGATTTCAGATAAATAGTAGACAGCAGCATTCTCAGGAACTTCTTTGTGATGTTTGCATTCAAGTCACAGAGTTGAACATTCCCTTTCATAGCGCAGGTTTGAAACACTCTTTTTGTAGTATCTGGAATTGGACATATGGAACGGTATCAGGCCTATGGTTAAAAAGGAAATATCTTCCCATAAAAACAAGACAGAAGCATTCTCAGAAACTTGTTTGCGATGTGTGTCCTCAACTAACAGACTTGAACCTTTCTTTTGATACAGCAGTTTGGAAACACTCTTTTTGTAGAATCTGCAAGTGGATATTTGGATAGCTCTGAGGATTTCGTTGGAAACGGGATTACATAAAAATAGTGGACAGCAGCATTGTCAGAAACTTCTTTGTGACGTTTGCATTCAAGTCACAGAGTTGAACATTCCCTGTCATAGAGCAGGTTTGAAACACTCTTTTTGTAGCATCTGGAAGTGGACATTTCCAACGCTTTCTTGCCCACGGCGAAGAAGGAAATATCTTCCCATAAAAACAAGACAGAAGCATTCTCAGAAACTTATTTCTGATGTGTGTCCTCAACTAACGGACTTGAACCTTTTTTTTATAGAGCACGTTTGAACCACTCTTTTTGTTGTATCTGCAAGTGGATATTTGGAGAGCTTGGACGATTTCGTTGGAAACGGGAATATCTCCCTATAACATCTAGACAGAAGCATTCTCAGAAACTTCTTTGTGATGTTTCCATTCAAGTCACAGAGTTGAACATTCTCTTTCATAGAGCAGGTTTGAAACACTCTTTTTGTAGTATCTGGACGTGGACGTTTGCAGCGCTTTGTGGCCTATGGTAAAAAAGGAAATATCTTCCCATGAAAACGAGATAGAAGCAATCTCAGAAACTTGTTTATGCTGTATGTACTGAAGTAACAGTGTTGAACCTTTCTATTGATAGAGCAGGTGTGAAACACTGTTTTTTTGGAATCTGCAAGAGGATATTTCTATAGAACTGAGGATTTCGTTGGAAGCGGGATTACAGATAAAAGGTAGAGAGCAGCATTCTCAGAAACTTCTTTGTGATGTTTGCATTCAAGTCACAGATTTGAACATTCCCTTTCATACAGCAGGTTTGAAACACTCTTTTTGTACTATCTGGAAGTGGACATTTGGAACGGTACCAGGCCTATGGTTCAAAAGGAAATATCGTCACACAAAAGCAAGACGGAAGCATTCTCAGAAACTTATTTGTGTTGTGTGTCCTCAACTGACAGGCTTGAACCTTTCTTTTGACACAGCAGTTTTGAAACACTCTTTTTGTAGAATCTGCAAGTGGATATTTGGATAGCTCTGAGGATTTCGTTGGAAACGGGATTGCATATAAAATGTAGACAGCAGCATTCTCAGAAACTTCTTTGTGATGTTTCCATTTAAGTCACAGAGTTGAACATTCCCTTTCACAGAGCAGGTTTCAAACACTCTTTTTGTAGTATCTGGAAGTGGACATTTGCAGCGCTTTCTGGCCTATGGTAAAAAAGGAAATATCTTCCCATAAAAACGAGATAGAAGCAATCTCAGAAACTTGTTTATGCTCTATCTACACAAGTAACAGTGTTGAACCTTTCTATTGACAGAGCACGTGTGAAACACTCTTTTTTTGGAATCTGCAAGTGGATATTTCTATAAAACTGAGGATTTCGTTGGAAGCGGGATTTCAGATAAATAGTAGACAGCAGCATTCTCAGAAACTTCTTTGTGATGTTTGCATTCAAGTCACAGAGTTGAACATTCCCTTTCATAGCGCAGGTTTGAAACACTCTTTTTGTAGTATCTGGAATTGGACATATGGAACGGTATCAGGCCTATGGTTAAAAAGGAAATATCTTCCCATAAAAACAAGACAGAAGCATTCTCAGAAACTTGTTTGCGATGTGTGTCCTCAACTAACAGACTTGAACCTTTCTTTTGATACAGCAGTTTGGAAACACTCTTTTTGTAGAATCTGCAAGTGGATATTTGGATAGCTCTGAGGATTTCGTTGGAAACGGGATTACATAAAAATAGTGGACAGCAGCATTGTCAGAAACTTCTTTGTGACGTTTGCATTCAAGTCACAGAGTTGAACATTCCCTGTCATAGAGCAGGTTTGAAACACTCTTTTTGTAGCATCTGGAAGTGGACATTTCCAACGCTTTCTTGCCCACGGCGAAGAAGGAAATATCTTCCCATAAAAACAAGACAGAAGCATTCTCAGAAACTTATTTCTGATGTGTGTCCTCAACTAACGGACTTGAACCTTTTTTTTATAGAGCACGTTTGAACCACTCTTTTTGTTGTATCTGCAAGTGGATATTTGGAGAGCTTGGACGATTTCGTTGGAAACGGGAATATCTCCCTATAACATCTAGACAGAAGCATTCTCAGAAACTTCTTTGTGATGTTTCCATTCAAGTCACAGAGTTGAACATTCTCTTTCATAGAGCAGGTTTGAAACACTCTTTTTGTAGTATCTGGACGTGGACGTTTGCAGCGCTTTGTGGCCTATGGTAAAAAAGGAAATATCTTCCCATGAAAACGAGATAGAAGCAATCTCAGAAACTTGTTTATGCTGTATGTACTGAAGTAACAGTGTTGAACCTTTCTATTGATAGAGCAGGTGTGAAACACTGTTTTTTTGGAATCTGCAAGAGGATATTTCTATAGAACTGAGGATTTCGTTGGAAGCGGGATTACAGATAAAAGGTAGAGAGCAGCATTCTCAGAAACTTCTTTGTGATGTTTGCATTCAAGTCACAGAGTTGAACATTCCCTTTCATACAGCAGGTTTGAAACACTCTTTTTGTACTATCTGGAAGTGGACATTTGGAACGGTACCAGGCCTATGGTTCAAAAGGAAATATCGTCACACAAAAGCAAGACGGAAGCATTCTCAGAAACTTATTTGTGTTGTGTGTCCTCAACTGACAGGCTTGAACCTTTCTTTTGACACAGCAGTTTTGAAACACTCTTTTTGTAGAATCTGCAAGTGGATATTTGGATAGCTCTGAGGATTTCGTTGGAAACGGGATTGCATATAAAATGTAGACAGCAGCATTCTCAGAAACTTCTTTGTGATGTTTCCATTTAAGTCACAGAGTTGAACATTCCCTTTCATACAGCAGGTTTGAAACACTCTTTTTGTACTATCTGGAAGTGGACATTTGGAACGGTACCAGGCCTATGGTTCAAAAGGAAATATCATCGCATAAAAGCAAGACGGAAGCATTCTCAGAAACTTATTTGTGTTGTGTGTCCTCAACTAACAGACTTGAACCTTTCTTTTGACACAGCAGTTTTGAAACACTCTTTTTGTAGAATCTGCAAGTGGATATTTGGATAGCTCTGAGGATTTCGTTGGAAACGGGATTGCATATAAAATGTAGACAGCAGCATTCTCAGAAACTTCTTTGTGATGTTTCCATTTAAGTCACAGAGTTGAACATTCCCTTTCACAGAGCAGGTTTCAAACACTCTTTTTGTAGTATCTGGAAGTGGACATTTGCAGCGCTTTCTGGCCTATGGTAAAAAAGGAAATATCTTCCCATAAAAACGAGATAGAAGCAATCTCAGAAACTTGTTTATGCTCTATCTACACAAGTAACAGTGTTGAACCTTTCTATTGACAGAGCACGTGTGAAACACTCTTTTTTTGGAATCTGCAAGTGGATATTTCTATAAAACTGAGGATTTCGTTGGAAGCGGGATTTCAGATAAATAGTAGACAGCAGCATTCTCAGGAACTTCTTTGTGATGTTTGCATTCAAGTCACAGAGTTGAACATTCCCTTTCATAGAGCAGGTTTGAAACACTCTTTTTGTAGTATCTGGAAGTGGACATTTGGAACGGTATCAGGCCTATGGTTAAAAAGGAAATATCTTCCCATAAAAACAAGACAGAAGCATTCTCAGAAACTTATTTGCGATGTGTGTCCTCAACTAACAGACTTGAACCTTTCTTTTGATACAGCAGTTTGGAAACACTCTTTTTGTAGAATCTGCAAGTGGATATTTGGATAGCTCTGAGGATTTCGTTGGAAACGGGATTACATAAAAATAGTGGACAGCAGCATTGTCAGAAACTTCTTTGTGACGTTTGCATTCAAGTCACAGAGTTGAACATTCCCTGTCATAGAGCAGGTTTGAAACACTCTTTTTGTAGCATCTGGAAGTGGACATTTCCAACGCTTTCTTGCCCACGGCGAAGAAGGAAATATCTTCCTATAAAAACAAGACAGAAGCATTCTCAGAAACTTATTTCTGATGTGTGTCCTCAACTAACGGACTTGAACCTTTTTTTTTATAGAGCACGTTTGAACCACTCTTTTTGTTGTATCTGCAAGTGGATATTTGGAGAGCTTGGACGATTTCGTTGGAAACGGGAATATCTCCCTATAACATCTAGACAGAAGCATTCTCAGAAACTTCTTTGTGATGTTTCCATTCAAGTCACAGAGTTGAACATTCTCTTTCATAGAGCAGGTTTGAAACACTCTTTTTGTAGTATCTGGACGTGGACGTTTGCAGCGCTTTGTGGCCTATGGTAAAAAAGGAAATATCTTCCCATGAAAACGAGATAGAAGCAATCTCAGAAACTTGTTTATGCTGTATGTACTGAAGAAACAGTGTTGAACCTTTCTATTGATAGAGCAGGTGTGAAACACTGTTTTTTTGGAATCTGCAAGAGGATATTTCTATAGAACTGAGGATTTCGTTGGAAGCGGGATTACAGATAAAAGGTAGAGAGCAGCATTCTCAGAAACTTCTTTGTGATGTTTGCATTCAAGTCACAGATTTGAACATTCCCTTTCATGCAGCAGGTTTGAAATACTCTTTTTGTACTATCTGGAAGTGGACATTTGGAACGGTACCAGGCCTATGGTTCAAAAGGTAATATTGTCACACAAAAGCAAGACGGAAGCATTCTCAGAAACTTATTTGTGTTGTGTGTCCTCAACTAACAGACTTGAACCTTTCTTTTGACACAGCAGTTTTGAAACACTCTTTTTGTAGAATCTGCAAGTGGATATTTGGATAGCTCTGAGGATTTCGTTGGAAACGGGATTGCATATAAAATGTAGACAGCAGCATTCTCAGAAACTTCTTTGTGATGTTTCCATTTAAGTCACAGAGTTGAACATTCCCTTTCACAGAGCAGGTTTCAAACACTCTTTTTGTAGTATCTGGAAGTGGACATTTGCAGCGCTTTCTGGCCTATGGTAAAAAAGGAAATATCTTCCCATAAAAACGAGATAGAAGCAATCTCAGAAACTTGTTTATGCTCTATCTACACAAGTAACAGTGTTGAACCTTTCTATTGACAGAGCACGTGTGAAACACTCTTTTTTTGGAATCTGCAAGTGGATATTTCTATAAAACTGAGGATTTCGTTGGAAGCGGGATTTCAGATAAATAGTAGACAGCAGCATTCTCAGGAACTTCTTTGTGATGTTTGCATTCAAGTCACAGAGTTGAACATTCCCTTTCATAGAGCAGGTTTGAAACACTCTTTTTGTAGTATCTGGAAGTGGACATTTTGAACGGTATCAGGCCTATGGTTAAAAAGGAAATATCTTCCCATAAAAACAAGACAGAAGCATTCTCAGAAACTTATTTGCGATGTGTGTCCTCAACTAACAGACTTGAACCTTTCTTTTGATACAGCAGTTTTGAAACACTCTTTTTGTAGAATCTGCAAGTGGATATTTGGATAGCTCTGAGGATTTCGTTGGAAACCGGATTGCATAAAAATAGTTGACAGCAGCATTCTCAGAAACTTCTTTGTGACGATTGCATTCAAGTCACAGAGTTGAACATTCCCTGTCATAGAGCAGGTTTGAAACACTCTTTTTGTAGCATCTGGAAGTGGACATTTCCAACGCTTTCTTGCCTACGGCGAAGAAGGAAATATCTTCCCATAAAAACAAGACAGAAGCATTCTCAGAAACTTATTTCTGATGTGTGTCCTCAACTAACGGACTTGAACATTTCTTTTTATAGAGCACGTTTGAACCACTCCTTTGGTTGTATCTGCAAGTGGATATTTGGATAGCTTTGACGATTTCGTTGGAAACGGGAATATCTCCCTATAAAATGTAGACAGAAGCATTCTCAGAAACTTCTTTGTGATGTTTCCATTCAAGTCACCGAGTTGAACATTCTCTTTCATAGAGCAGGTTTGAAACACTCTTTATGTATTATCTGGAAGTGGACATTTGCAGCACTTTGAGGCCTATGGTAAAAAAGGAAATATCTTCCCATGAAAACGAGATAGAAGCAATCTCAGAAACTTGTTTATGCTGTATGTACTGAAGTAACAGTGTTGAACCTTTCTATTGATAGAGCAGGTGTGAAACACTGTTTTTTTGGAATCTGCAAGAGGATATTTCTATAGAACTGAGGATTTCGTTGGAAGCGGGATTACAAATAAAAAGTAGAGAGCAGCATTCTCAGAAACTTCTTTGTGATGTTTGCATTCAAGTCACAGAGTTGAACATTCCCTTTCATACAGCAGGTTTGAAACACTCTTTTTGTACTATCTGGAAGTGGACATTTGGAACGGTACCAGGCCTATGGTTCAAAAGGAAATATCGTCGCATAAAAGCAAGACGGAAGCATTCTCAGAAACTTATTTGTGTTGTGTGTCCTCAACTGACAGGCTTGAACCTTTCTTTTGACACAGCAGTTTTGAAACACTCTTTTTGTAGAATCTGCAAGTGGATATTTGGATAGCTCTGAGGATTTCGTTGGAAACGGGATTGCATATAAAATGTAGACAGCAGCATTCTCAGAAACTTCTTTGTGATGTTTCCATTTAAGTCACAGAGTTGAACATTCCCTTTCACAGAGCAGGTTTCAAACACTCTTTTTGTAGTATCTGGAAGTGGACATTTGCAGCGCTTTCTGGCCTATGGTAAAAAAGGAAATATCTTCCCATAAAAACGAGATAGAAGCAATCTCAGAAACTTGTTTATGCTCTATCTACACAAGTAACAGTGTTGAACCTTTCTATTGACAGAGCACGTGGGAAACACTCTTTTTTTGGAATCTGCAAGTGGATATTTCTATAAAACTGAGGATTTCGTTGGAAGCGGGATTTCAGATAAATAGTAGACAGCAGCATTCTCAGGAACTTCTTTGTGATGTTTGCATTCAAGTCACAGAGTTGAACATTCCCTTTCATAGCGCAGGTTTGAAACACTCTTTTTGTAGTATCTGGAAGTGGACATATGGAACGGTATCAGGCCTATGGTTAAAAAGGAAATATCTTCCCATAAAAACAAGACAGAAGCATTCTCAGAAACTTGTTTGCGATGTGTGTCCTGAACTAACAAACTTGAACCTGTCTTTTGATACAGCAGTTTGGAAACACTCTTTTTGTAGAATCTGCAAGTGGATATTTGGATAGCTCTGAGGATTTCGTTGGAAACGGGATTACATAAAAATAGTGGACAGCAGCATTGTCAGAAACTTCTTTGTGACGTTTGCATTCAAGTCACAGAGTTGAACATTCCCTTTCATAGAGCAGGTTTGAAACACTCTTTTTGTACTATCTGGAAGTGGACATTTGGAACGGTATCAGGCCTATGGTTAAAAAGGAAATATCTTCCCATAAAAACAAGACAGAAGCATTCTCAGAAACTTATTTGCGATGTGTGTCCTCAACTAACAGACTTGAACCTTTCTTTTGATACAGCAGTTTGGAAACACTCTTTTTGTAGAATCTGCAAGTGGATATTTGGATAGCTCTGAGGATTTCGTTGGAAACGGGCTTGCATAAAAATAGTTGACAGCAGCATTCTCAGAAACTTCTTTGTGACGTTTGCATTCAAGTCACAGAGTTGAACATTCCCTGTCATAGAGCAGGTTTGAAACACTCTTTTTGTAGCATCTGGAAGTGGACATTTCCAACGCTTTCTTGCCTACGGCGAAGAAGGAAATATCTTCCCATAAAAACAAGACAGAAGCATTCTCAGAAACTTATTTCTGATGTGTGTCCTCAACTAACGGACTTGAACCTTTCTTTTTATAGAGCACGTTTGAACCACTCCTTTTGTTGTATCTGCAAGTGGATATTTGGATAGCTTCGACGATTTCGTTGGAAACGGGAATATCTCCCTATAAAATGTAGACAGAAGCATTCTCAGAAACTTCTTTGTGATGTTTCCATTCAAGTCACAGAGTTGAACATTCTCTTTCATAGAGCAGGTTTGAAACACTCTTTTTGTAGTATCTGGAAGTGGACATTTGCAGCACTTTGAGGCCTATGGTAAAAAAGGAAATATCTTCCCATGAAAACGAGATAGAAGCAATCTCAGAAACTTGTTTATGCTGTATGTACTGAAGTAACAGTGTTGAACCTTTCTATTGATAGAGCAGGTGTGAAACACTGTTTTTTTGGAATCTGCAAGAGGATATTTCTATAGAACTGAGGATTTCGTTGGAAGCGGGATTACAGATAAAAGGTAGAGAGCAGCATTCTCAGAAACTTCTTTGTGATGTTTGCATTCAAGTCACAGAGTTGAACATTCCCTTTCATACAGCAGGTTTGAAACACTCTTTTTGTACTATCTGGAAGTGGACATTTGGAACGGTACCAGGCCTATGGTTCAAAAGGAAATATCATCGCATAAAAGCAAGACGGAAGCATTCTCAGAAACTTATTTGTGTTGTGTGTCCTCAACTAACAGACTTGAACCTTTCTTTTGACACAGCAGTTTTGAAACACTCTTTTTGTAGAATCTGCAAGTGGATATTTGGATAGCTCTGAGGATTTCGTTGGAAACGGGATTGCATATAAAATGTAGACAGCAGCATTCTCAGAAACTTCTTTGTGATGTTTCCATTTAAGTCACAGAGTTGAACATTCCCTTTCACAGAGCAGGTTTCAAACACTCTTTTTGTAGTATCTGGAAGTGGACATTTGCAGCGCTTTCTGGCCTATGGTAAAAAAGGAAATATCTTCCCATAAAAACGAGATAGAAGCAATCTCAGAAACTTGTTTATGCTCTATCTACACAAGTAACAGTGTTGAACCTTTCTATTGACAGAGCACGTGTGAAACACTCTTTTTTTGGAATCTGCAAGTGGATATTTCTATAAAACTGAGGATTTCGTTGGAAGCGGGATTTCAGATAAATAGTAGACAGCAGCATTCTCAGGAACTTCTTTGTGATGTTTGCATTCAAGTCACAGAGTTGAACATTCCCTTTCATAGAGCAGGTTTGAAACACTCTTTTTGTAGTATCTGGAAGTGGACATTTGGAACGGTATCAGGCCTATGGTTAAAAAGGAAATATCTTCCCATAAAAACAAGACAGAAGCATTCTCAGAAACTTATTTGCGATGTGTGTCCTCAACTAACAGACTTGAACCTTTCTTTTGATACAGCAGTTTGGAAACACTCTTTTTGTAGAATCTGCAAGTGGATATTTGGATAGCTCTGAGGATTTCGTTGGAAACGGGATTACATAAAAATAGTGGACAGCAGCATTGTCAGAAACTTCTTTGTGACGTTTGCATTCAAGTCACAGAGTTGAACATTCCCTGTCATAGAGCAGGTTTGAAACACTCTTTTTGTAGCATCTGGAAGTGGACATTTCCAACGCTTTCTTGCCCACGGCGAAGAAGGAAATATCTTCCTATAAAAACAAGACAGAAGCATTCTCAGAAACTTATTTCTGATGTGTGTCCTCAACTAACGGACTTGAACCTTTTTTTTTATAGAGCACGTTTGAACCACTCTTTTTGTTGTATCTGCAAGTGGATATTTGGAGAGCTTGGACGATTTCGTTGGAAACGGGAATATCTCCCTATAACATCTAGACAGAAGCATTCTCAGAAACTTCTTTGTGATGTTTCCATTCAAGTCACAGAGTTGAACATTCTCTTTCATAGAGCAGGTTTGAAACACTCTTTTTGTAGTATCTGGACGTGGACGTTTGCAGCGCTTTGTGGCCTATGGTAAAAAAGGAAATATCTTCCCATGAAAACGAGATAGAAGCAATCTCAGAAACTTGTTTATGCTGTATGTACTGAAGAAACAGTGTTGAACCTTTCTATTGATAGAGCAGGTGTGAAACACTGTTTTTTTGGAATCTGCAAGAGGATATTTCTATAGAACTGAGGATTTCGTTGGAAGCGGGATTACAGATAAAAGGTAGAGAGCAGCATTCTCAGAAACTTCTTTGTGATGTTTGCATTCAAGTCACAGATTTGAACATTCCCTTTCATGCAGCAGGTTTGAAATACTCTTTTTGTACTATCTGGAAGTGGACATTTGGAACGGTACCAGGCCTATGGTTCAAAAGGTAATATTGTCACACAAAAGCAAGACGGAAGCATTCTCAGAAACTTATTTGTGTTGTGTGTCCTCAACTAACAGACTTGAACCTTTCTTTTGACACAGCAGTTTTGAAACACTCTTTTTGTAGAATCTGCAAGTGGATATTTGGATAGCTCTGAGGATTTCGTTGGAAACGGGATTGCATATAAAATGTAGACAGCAGCATTCTCAGAAACTTCTTTGTGATGTTTCCATTTAAGTCACAGAGTTGAACATTCCCTTTCACAGAGCAGGTTTCAAACACTCTTTTTGTAGTATCTGGAAGTGGACATTTGCAGCGCTTTCTGGCCTATGGTAAAAAAGGAAATATCTTCCCATAAAAACGAGATAGAAGCAATCTCAGAAACTTGTTTATGCTCTATCTACACAAGTAACAGTGTTGAACCTTTCTATTGACAGAGCACGTGTGAAACACTCTTTTTTTGGAATCTGCAAGTGGATATTTCTATAAAACTGAGGATTTCGTTGGAAGCGGGATTTCAGATAAATAGTAGACAGCAGCATTCTCAGGAACTTCTTTGTGATGTTTGCATTCAAGTCACAGAGTTGAACATTCCCTTTCATAGAGCAGGTTTGAAACACTCTTTTTGTAGTATCTGGAAGTGGACATTTTGAACGGTATCAGGCCTATGGTTAAAAAGGAAATATCTTCCCATAAAAACAAGACAGAAGCATTCTCAGAAACTTATTTGCGATATGTGTCCTCAACTAACAGACTTGAACCTTTCTTTTGATACAGCAGTTTTGAAACACTCTTTTTGTAGAATCTGCAAGTGGATATTTGGATAGCTCTGAGGATTTCGTTGGAAACGGGATTGCATAAAAATAGTTGACAGCAGCATTCTCAGAAACTTCTTTGTGACGATTGCATTCAAGTCACAGAGTTGAACATTCCCTGTCATAGAGCAGGTTTGAAACACTCTTTTTGTAGCATCTGGAAGTGGACATTTCCAACGCTTTCTTGCCTACGGCGAAGAAGGAAATATCTTCCCATAAAAACAAGACAGAAGCATTCTCAGAAACTTATTTCTGATGTGTGTCCTCAACTAACGGACTTGAACATTTCTTTTTATAGAGCACGTTTGAACCACTCCTTTGGTTGTATCTGCAAGTGGATATTTGGATAGCTTTGACGATTTCGTTGGAAACGGGAATATCTCCCTATAAAATGTAGACAGAAGCATTCTCAGAAACTTCTTTGTGATGTTTCCATTCAAGTCACCGAGTTGAACATTCTCTTTCATAGAGCAGGTTTGAAACACTCTTTATGTATTATCTGGAAGTGGACATTTGCAGCACTTTGAGGCCTATGGTAAAAAAGGAAATATCTTCCCATGAAAACGAGATAGAAGCAATCTCAGAAACTTGTTTATGCTGTATGTACTGAAGTAACAGTGTTGAACCTTTCTATTGATAGAGCAGGTGTGAAACACTGTTTTTTTGGAATCTGCAAGAGGATATTTCTATAGAACTGAGGATTTCGTTGGAAGCGGGATTACAAATAAAAAGTAGAGAGCAGCATTCTCAGAAACTTCTTTGTGATGTTTGCATTCAAGTCACAGAGTTGAACATTCCCTTTCATACAGCAGGTTTGAAACACTCTTTTTGTACTATCTGGAAGTGGACATTTGGAACGGTACCAGGCCTATGGTTCAAAAGGAAATATCGTCGCATAAAAGCAAGACGGAAGCATTCTCAGAAACTTATTTGTGTTGTGTGTCCTCAACTGACAGGCTTGAACCTTTCTTTTGACACAGCAGTTTTGAAACACTCTTTTTGTAGAATCTGCAAGTGGATATTTGGATAGCTCTGAGGATTTCGTTGGAAACGGGATTGCATATAAAATGTAGACAGCAGCATTCTCAGAAACTTCTTTGTGATGTTTCCATTTAAGTCACAGAGTTGAACATTCCCTTTCACAGAGCAGGTTTCAAACACTCTTTTTGTAGTATCTGGAAGTGGACATTTGCAGCGCTTTCTGGCCTATGGTAAAAAAGGAAATATCTTCCCATAAAAACGAGATAGAAGCAATCTCAGAAACTTGTTTATGCTCTATCTACACAAGTAACAGTGTTGAACCTTTCTATTGACAGAGCACGTGGGAAACACTCTTTTTTTGGAATCTGCAAGTGGATATTTCTATAAAACTGAGGATTTCGTTGGAAGCGGGATTTCAGATAAATAGTAGACAGCAGCATTCTCAGAAACTTCTTTGTGATGTTTGCATTCAAGTCACAGAGTTGAACATTCCCTTTCATAGCGCAGGTTTGAAACACTCTTTTTGTAGTATCTGGAAGTGGACATATGGAACGGTATCAGGCCTATGGTTAAAAAGGAAATATCTTCCCATAAAAACAAGACAGAAGCATTCTCAGAAACTTGTTTGCGATGTGTGTCCTGAACTAACAAACTTGAACCTGTCTTTTGATACAGCAGTTTGGAAACACTCTTTTTGTAGAATCTGCAAGTGGATATTTGGATAGCTCTGAGGATTTCGTTGGAAACGGGATTACATAAAAATAGTGGACAGCAGCATTCTCAGAAACTTCTTTGTGACGTTTGCATTCAAGTCACAGAGTTGAACATTCCCTTTCATAGAGCAGGTTTGAAACACTCTTTTTGTACTATCTGGAAGTGGACATTTGGAACGGTATCAGGCCTATGGTTAAAAAGGAAATATCTTCCCATAAAAACAAGACAGAAGCATTCTCAGAAACTTATTTGCGATGTGTGTCCTCAACTAACAGACTTGAACCTTTCTTTTGATACAGCAGTTTGGAAACACTCTTTTTGTAGAATCTGCAAGTGGATATTTGGATAGCTCTGAGGATTTCGTTGGAAACGGGCTTGCATAAAAATAGTTGACAGCAGCATTCTCAGAAACTTCTTTGTGACGTTTGCATTCAAGTCACAGAGTTGAACATTCCCTGTCATAGAGCAGGTTTGAAACACTCTTTTTGTAGCATCTGGAAGTGGACATTTCCAACGCTTTCTTGCCTACGGCGAAGAAGGAAATATCTTCCCATAAAAACAAGACAGAAGCATTCTCAGAAACTTATTTCTGATGTGTGTCCTCAACTAACGGACTTGAACCTTTCTTTTTATAGAGCACGTTTGAACCACTCCTTTTGTTGTATCTGCAAGTGGATATTTGGATAGCTTCGACGATTTCGTTGGAAACGGGAATATCTCCCTATAAAATGTAGACAGAAGCATTCTCAGAAACTTCTTTGTGATGTTTCCATTCAAGTCACAGAGTTGAACATTCTCTTTCATAGAGCAGGTTTGAAACACTCTTTTTGTAGTATCTGGAAGTGGACATTTGCAGCACTTTGAGGCCTATGGTAAAAAAGGAAATATCTTCCCATGAAAACGAGATAGAAGCAATCTCAGAAACTTGTTTATGCTGTATGTACTGAAGTAACAGTGTTGAACCTTTCTATTGATAGAGCAGGTGTGAAACACTGTTTTTTTGGAATCTGCAAGAGGATATTTCTATAGAACTGAGGATTTCGTTGGAAGCGGGATTACAGATAAAAGGTAGAGAGCAGCATTCTCAGAAACTTCTTTGTGATGTTTGCATTCAAGTCACAGAGTTGAACATTCCCTTTCATACAGCAGGTTTGAAACACTCTTTTTGTACTATCTGGAAGTGGACATTTGGAACGGTACCAGGCCTATGGTTCAAAAGGAAATATCATCGCATAAAAGCAAGACGGAAGCATTCTCAGAAACTTATTTGTGTTGTGTGTCCTCAACTAACAGACTTGAACCTTTCTTTTGACACAGCAGTTTTGAAACACTCTTTTTGTAGAATCTGCAAGTGGATATTTGGATAGCTCTGAGGATTTCGTTGGAAACGGGATTGCATATAAAATGTAGACAGCAGCATTCTCAGAAACTTCTTTGTGATGTTTCCATTTAAGTCACAGAGTTGAACATTCCCTTTCACAGAGCAGGTTTCAAACACTCTTTTTGTAGTATCTGGAAGTGGACATTTGCAGCGCTTTCTGGCCTATGGTAAAAAAGGAAATATCTTCCCATAAAAACGAGATAGAAGCAATCTCAGAAACTTGTTTATGCTCTATCTACACAAGTAACAGTGTTGAACCTTTCTATTGACAGAGCACGTGTGAAACACTCTTTTTTTGGAATCTGCAAGTGGATATTTCTATAAAACTGAGGATTTCGTTGGAAGCGGGATTTCAGATAAATAGTAGACAGCAGCATTCTCAGGAACTTCTTTGTGATGTTTGCATTCAAGTCACAGAGTTGAACATTCCCTTTCATAGAGCAGGTTTGAAACACTCTTTTTGTAGTATCTGGAAGTGGACATTTTGAACGGTATCAGGCCTATGGTTAAAAAGGAAATATCTTCCCATAAAAACAAGACAGAAGCATTCTCAGAAACTTATTTGCGATGTGTGTCCTCAACTAACAGACTTGAACCTTTCTTTTGATACAGCAGTTTGGAAACACTCTTTTTGTAGAATCTGCAAGTGGATATTTGGATAGCTCTGAGGATTTCGTTGGAAACGGGATTACATAAAAATAGTGGACAGCAGCATTGTCAGAAACTTCTTTGTGACGTTTGCATTCAAGTCACAGAGTTGAACATTCCCTGTCATAGAGCAGGTTTGAAACACTCTTTTTGTAGCATCTGGAAGTGGACATTTCCAACGCTTTCTTGCCCACGGCGAAGAAGGAAATATCTTCCTATAAAAACAAGACAGAAGCATTCTCAGAAACTTATTTCTGATGTGTGTCCTCAACTAACGGACTTGAACCTTTTTTTTTATAGAGCACGTTTGAACCACTCTTTTTGTTGTATCTGCAAGTGGATATTTGGAGAGCTTGGACGATTTCGTTGGAAACGGGAATATCTCCCTATAACATCTAGACAGAAGCATTCTCAGAAACTTCTTTGTGATGTTTCCATTCAAGTCACAGAGTTGAACATTCTCTTTCATAGAGCAGGTTTGAAACACTCTTTTTGTAGTATCTGGACGTGGACATTTGCAGCGCTTTGTGGCCTATGGTAAAAAAGGAAATATCTTCCCATGAAAACGAGATAGAAGCAATCTCAGAAACTTGTTTATGCTGTATGTACTGAAGAAACAGTGTTGAACCTTTCTACTGATAGAGCAGGTGTGAAACACTGTTTTTTTGGAATCTGCAAGAGGATATTTCTATAGAACTGAGGATTTCGTTGGAAGCGGGATTACAGATAAAAGGTAGAGAGCAGCATTCTCAGAAACTTCTTTGTGATGTTTGCATTCAAGTCACAGATTTGAACATTCCCTTTCATGCAGCAGGTTTGAAATACTCTTTTTGTACTATCTGGAAGTGGACATTTGGAACGGTACCAGGCCTATGGTTCAAAAGGTAATATCGTCGCATAAAAGCAAGACGGAAGCATTCTCAGAAACTTATTTGTGTTGTGTGTCCTCAACTGACAGGCTTGAACCTTTCTTTTGACACAGCAGTTTTGAAACACTCTTTTTGTAGAATCTGCAAGTGGATATTTGGATAGCTCTGAGGATTTCGTTGGAAACGGGATTGCATATAAAATGTAGACAGCAGCATTCTCAGAAACTTCTTTGTGATGTTTCCATTTAAGTCACAGAGTTGAACATTCCCTTTCACAGAGCAGGTTTCAAACACTCTTTTTGTAGTATCTGGAAGTGGACATTTGCAGCGCTTTCTGGCCTATGGTAAAAAAGGAAATATCTTCCCATAAAAACGAGATAGAAGCAATCTCAGAAACTTGTTTATGCTCTATCTACACAAGTAACAGTGTTGAACCTTTCTATTGACAGAGCACGTGGGAAACACTCTTTTTTTGGAATCTGCAAGTGGATATTTCTATAAAACTGAGGATTTCGTTGGAAGCGGGATTTCAGATAAATAGTAGACAGCAGCATTCTCAGAAACTTCTTTGTGATGTTTGCATTCAAGTCACAGAGTTGAACATTCCCTTTCATAGCGCAGGTTTGAAACACTCTTTTTGTAGTATCT
The DNA here is from genome assembly GCF_028858775.2 of Pan troglodytes. Classification (NCBI taxonomy): domain Eukaryota; kingdom Metazoa; phylum Chordata; class Mammalia; order Primates; family Hominidae; genus Pan; species Pan troglodytes. The sequence goes on along the minus strand of NC_072409.2, from coordinate 54,629,995 downwards.
GGAAGTGGACATATGGAACGGTATCAGGCCTATGGTTAAAAAGGAAATATCTTCCCATAAAAACAAGACAGAAGCATTCTCAGAAACTTGTTTGCGATGTGTGTCCTGAACTAACAAACTTGAACCTGTCTTTTGATACAGCAGTTTGGAAACACTCTTTTTGTAGAATCTGCAAGTGGATATTTGGATAGCTCTGAGGATTTCGTTGGAAACGGGATTACATAAAAATAGTGGACAGCAGCATTCTCAGAAACTTCTTTGTGACGTTTGCATTCAAGTCACAGAGTTGAACATTCCCTTTCATAGAGCAGGTTTGAAACACTCTTTTTGTACTATCTGGAAGTGGACATTTGGAACGGTATCAGGCCTATGGTTAAAAAGGAAATATCTTCCCATAAAAACAAGACAGAAGCATTCTCAGAAACTTATTTGCGATGTGTGTCCTCAACTAACAGACTTGAACCTTTCTTTTGATACAGCAGTTTGGAAACACTCTTTTTGTAGAATCTGCAAGTGGATATTTGGATAGCTCTGAGGATTTCGTTGGAAACGGGCTTGCATAAAAATAGTTGACAGCAGCATTCTCAGAAACTTCTTTGTGACGTTTGCATTCAAGTCACAGAGTTGAACATTCCCTGTCATAGAGCAGGTTTGAAACACTCTTTTTGTAGCATCTGGAAGTGGACATTTCCAACGCTTTCTTGCCTACGGCGAAGAAGGAAATATCTTCCCATAAAAACAAGACAGAAGCATTCTCAGAAACTTATTTCTGATGTGTGTCCTCAACTAACGGACTTGAACCTTTCTTTTTATAGAGCACGTTTGAACCACTCCTTTTGTTGTATCTGCAAGTGGATATTTGGATAGCTTCGACGATTTCGTTGGAAACGGGAATATCTCCCTATAAAATGTAGACAGAAGCATTCTCAGAAACTTCTTTGTGATGTTTCCATTCAAGTCACAGAGTTGAACATTCTCTTTCATAGAGCAGGTTTGAAACACTCTTTTTGTAGTATCTGGAAGTGGACATTTGCAGCACTTTGAGGCCTATGGTAAAAAAGGAAATATCTTCCCATGAAAACGAGATAGAAGCAATCTCAGAAACTTGTTTATGCTGTATGTACTGAAGTAACAGTGTTGAACCTTTCTATTGATAGAGCAGGTGTGAAACACTGTTTTTTTGGAATCTGCAAGAGGATATTTCTATAGAACTGAGGATTTCGTTGGAAGCGGGATTACAGATAAAAGGTAGAGAGCAGCATTCTCAGAAACTTCTTTGTGATGTTTGCATTCAAGTCACAGAGTTGAACATTCCCTTTCATACAGCAGGTTTGAAACACTCTTTTTGTACTATCTGGAAGTGGACATTTGGAACGGTACCAGGCCTATGGTTCAAAAGGAAATATCATCGCATAAAAGCAAGACGGAAGCATTCTCAGAAACTTATTTGTGTTGTGTGTCCTCAACTAACAGACTTGAACCTTTCTTTTGACACAGCAGTTTTGAAACACTCTTTTTGTAGAATCTGCAAGTGGATATTTGGATAGCTCTGAGGATTTCGTTGGAAACGGGATTGCATATAAAATGTAGACAGCAGCATTCTCAGAAACTTCTTTGTGATGTTTCCATTTAAGTCACAGAGTTGAACATTCCCTTTCACAGAGCAGGTTTCAAACACTCTTTTTGTAGTATCTGGAAGTGGACATTTGCAGCGCTTTCTGGCCTATGGTAAAAAAGGAAATATCTTCCCATAAAAACGAGATAGAAGCAATCTCAGAAACTTGTTTATGCTCTATCTACACAAGTAACAGTGTTGAACCTTTCTATTGACAGAGCACGTGTGAAACACTCTTTTTTTGGAATCTGCAAGTGGATATTTCTATAAAACTGAGGATTTCGTTGGAAGCGGGATTTCAGATAAATAGTAGACAGCAGCATTCTCAGGAACTTCTTTGTGATGTTTGCATTCAAGTCACAGAGTTGAACATTCCCTTTCATAGAGCAGGTTTGAAACACTCTTTTTGTAGTATCTGGAAGTGGACATTTTGAACGGTATCAGGCCTATGGTTAAAAAGGAAATATCTTCCCATAAAAACAAGACAGAAGCATTCTCAGAAACTTATTTGCGATGTGTGTCCTCAACTAACAGACTTGAACCTTTCTTTTGATACAGCAGTTTGGAAACACTCTTTTTGTAGAATCTGCAAGTGGATATTTGGATAGCTCTGAGGATTTCGTTGGAAACGGGATTACATAAAAATAGTGGACAGCAGCATTGTCAGAAACTTCTTTGTGACGTTTGCATTCAAGTCACAGAGTTGAACATTCCCTGTCATAGAGCAGGTTTGAAACACTCTTTTTGTAGCATCTGGAAGTGGACATTTCCAACGCTTTCTTGCCCACGGCGAAGAAGGAAATATCTTCCTATAAAAACAAGACAGAAGCATTCTCAGAAACTTATTTCTGATGTGTGTCCTCAACTAACGGACTTGAACCTTTTTTTTTATAGAGCACGTTTGAACCAATCTTTTTGTTGTATCTGCAAGTGGATATTTGGAGAGCTTGGACGATTTCGTTGGAAACGGGAATATCTCCCTATAACATCTAGACAGAAGCATTCTCAGAAACTTCTTTGTGATGTTTCCATTCAAGTCACAGAGTTGAACATTCTCTTTCATAGAGCAGGTTTGAAACACTCTTTTTGTAGTATCTGGACGTGGACATTTGCAGCGCTTTGTGGCCTATGGTAAAAAAGGAAATATCTTCCCATGAAAACGAGATAGAAGCAATCTCAGAAACTTGTTTATGCTGTATGTACTGAAGAAACAGTGTTGAACCTTTCTACTGATAGAGCAGGTGTGAAACACTGTTTTTTTGGAATCTGCAAGAGGATATTTCTATAGAACTGAGGATTTCGTTGGAAGCGGGATTACAGATAAAAGGTAGAGAGCAGCATTCTCAGAAACTTCTTTGTGATGTTTGCATTCAAGTCACAGATTTGAACATTCCCTTTCATGCAGCAGGTTTGAAATACTCTTTTTGTACTATCTGGAAGTGGACATTTGGAACGGTACCAGGCCTATGGTTCAAAAGGTAATATTGTCACACAAAAGCAAGACGGAAGCATTCTCAGAAACTTATTTGTGTTGTGTGTCCTCAACTAACAGACTTGAACCTTTCTTTTGACACAGCAGTTTTGAAACACTCTTTTTGTAGAATCTGCAAGTGGATATTTGGATAGCTCTGAGGATTTCGTTGGAAACGGGATTGCATATAAAATGTAGACAGCAGCATTCTCAGAAACTTCTTTGTGATGTTTCCATTTAAGTCACAGAGTTGAACATTCCCTTTCACAGAGCAGGTTTCAAACACTCTTTTTGTAGTATCTGGAAGTGGACATTTGCAGCGCTTTCTGGCCTATGGTAAAAAAGGAAATATCTTCCCATAAAAACGAGATAGAAGCAATCTCAGAAACTTGTTTATGCTCTATCTACACAAGTAACAGTGTTGAACCTTTCTATTGACAGAGCACGTGTGAAACACTCTTTTTTTGGAATCTGCAAGTGGATATTTCTATAAAACTGAGGATTTCGTTGGAAGCGGGATTTCAGATAAATAGTAGACAGCAGCATTCTCAGGAACTTCTTTGTGATGTTTGCATTCAAGTCACAGAGTTGAACATTCCCTTTCATAGAGCAGGTTTGAAACACTCTTTTTGTAGTATCTGGAAGTGGACATTTTGAACGGTATCAGGCCTATGGTTAAAAAGGAAATATCTTCCCATAAAAACAAGACAGAAGCATTCTCAGAAACTTATTTGCGATGTGTGTCCTCAACTAACAGACTTGAACCTTTCTTTTGATACAGCAGTTTTGAAACACTCTTTTTGTAGAATCTGCAAGTGGATATTTGGATAGCTCTGAGGATTTCGTTGGAAACGGGATTGCATAAAAATAGTTGACAGCAGCATTCTCAGAAACTTCTTTGTGACGATTGCATTCAAGTCACAGAGTTGAACATTCCCTGTCATAGAGCAGGTTTGAAACACTCTTTTTGTAGCATCTGGAAGTGGACATTTCCAACGCTTTCTTGCCTACGGCGAAGAAGGAAATATCTTCCCATAAAAACAAGACAGAAGCATTCTCAGAAACTTATTTCTGATGTGTGTCCTCAACTAACGGACTTGAACATTTCTTTTTATAGAGCACGTTTGAACCACTCCTTTGGTTGTATCTGCAAGTGGATATTTGGATAGCTTTGACGATTTCGTTGGAAACGGGAATATCTCCCTATAAAATGTAGACAGAAGCATTCTCAGAAACTTCTTTGTGATGTTTCCATTCAAGTCACCGAGTTGAACATTCTCTTTCATAGAGCAGGTTTGAAACACTCTTTATGTATTATCTGGAAGTGGACATTTGCAGCACTTTGAGGCCTATGGTAAAAAAGGAAATATCTTCCCATGAAAACGAGATAGAAGCAATCTCAGAAACTTGTTTATGCTGTATGTACTGAAGTAACAGTGTTGAACCTTTCTATTGATAGAGCAGGTGTGAAACACTGTTTTTTTGGAATCTGCAAGAGGATATTTCTATAGAACTGAGGATTTCGTTGGAAGCGGGATTACAAATAAAAAGTAGAGAGCAGCATTCTCAGAAACTTCTTTGTGATGTTTGCATTCAAGTCACAGAGTTGAACATTCCCTTTCATACAGCAGGTTTGAAACACTCTTTTTGTACTATCTGGAAGTGGACATTTGGAACGGTACCAGGCCTATGGTTCAAAAGGAAATATCGTCGCATAAAAGCAAGACGGAAGCATTCTCAGAAACTTATTTGTGTTGTGTGTCCTCAACTAACAGACTTGAACCTTTCTTTTGACACAGCAGTTTTGAAACACTCTTTTTGTAGAATCTGCAAGTGGATATTTGGATAGCTCTGAGGATTTCGTTGGAAACGGGATTATATATAAAAAGTAGACAGCAGCATTCTCAGAAACTTCTTTGTCATGTTTCCATTTAAGTCACAGTGTTGAACATTCCCTTTCACAGAGCAGGTTTCAAACACTCTTTTTGTAGTATCTGGAAGTGGACATTTGCATCGCTTTCTGGCCTATGGTAAAAAAGGAAATATCTTCCCATAAAAACGAGATAGAAGCAATCTCAGAAACTTGTTTATGCTCTATCTACACAAGTAACAGTGTTGAACCTTTCTATTGACAGAGCACGTGGGAAACACTCTTTTTTTGGAATCTGCAAGTGGATATTTCTATAAAACTGAGGATTTCGTTGGAAGCGGGATTTCAGATATATAGTAGACAGCAGCATTCTCAGAATCTTCTTTGTGATGTTTGCATTCAAGTCACAGAGTTGAACATTCCCTTTCATAGAGCAGGTTTGAAACACTCTTTTTGTAGTATCTGGAAGTGGACATATGGAACGGTATCAGGCCTATGGTTAAAAAGGAAATATCTTCCCATAAAAACAAGACAGAAGCATTCTCAGAAACTTATTTGCGATGTGTGTCCTCAACTAACAGACTTGAACCTTTCTTTTGATACAGCAGTTTTGAAACACTCTTTTTGTAGAATCTGCAAGTGGATATTTGGATAGCTCTGAGGATTTCGTTGGAAACGGGATTGCATAAAAATAGTTGACAGCAGCATTTTCAGAAACTTCTTTGTGACGTTTGCATTCAAGTCACAGAGTTGAACATTCCCTGTCATAGAGCAGGTTTGAAACACTCTTTTTGTAGCATCTGGAAGTGGACATTTCCAACGCTTTCTTGCCTACGGCGAAGAAGGAAATATCTTCCCATAAAAACAAGACAGAAGCATTCTCAGAAACTTATTTCTGATGTGTGTCCACAACTAACGGACTTGAACCTTTCTTTTTATAGAGCACGTTTGAACCACTCCTTTGGTTGTATCTGCAAGTGGATATTTGGATAGCTTTGACGATTTCGTTGGAAACGGGAATATCTCCCTATAACATCTAGACAGAAGCATTCTCAGAAACTTCTTTGTGATGTTTCCATTCAAGTCACAGAGTTGAACATTCTCTTTCATAGAGCAGGTTTGAAACACTCTTTTTGTAGTATCTGGAAGTGGACATTTGCAGCACTTTGAGGCCTATGGTAAAAAAGGAAATATCTTCCCATGAAAACGAGATAGAAGCAACCTCAGAAACTTGTTTATGCTGCATGTACTGAAGTAACAGTGTTGAACCTTTCTATTGATAGAGCAGGTGTGAAACACTGTTTTTTTGGAATCTGCAAGAGGATATTTCTATAGAACTGAGGATTTCGTTGGAAGCGGGATTACAGATAAAAAGTAGAGAGCAGCATTCTCAGGAACTTCTTTGTGATGTTTGCATTCAAGTCACAGAGTTGAACATTCCCTTTCATACAGCAGGTTTGAAACACTCTTTTTGTACTATCTGGAAGTGGACATTTGGAACGGTATCAGGCCTATGGTTCAAAAGGAAATATCGTCGCATAAAAGCAAGACGGAAGCATTCTCAGAAACTTATTTGTGTTGTGTGTCCTCAACTAACAGACTTGAACCTTTCTTTTGACACAGCATTTTTGAAACACTCTTTTTGTAGAATCTGCAAGTGGATATTTGGATAGCTCTGAGGATATCGTTGGAAACGGGATTACATATAAAAAGTAGACAGCAGCATTCTCAGAAACTTCTTTGTGATGTTTCCATTTAAGTCACAGTGTTGAACATTCCCTTTCACAGAGCAGGTTTCAAACACTCTTTTTGTAGTATCTGGAAGTGAACATTTGCAGCGCTTTGTGGCCTATGGTAAAAAAGGAAATATCTTCCCATAAAAACGAGATAGAAGCAATCTCAGAAACTTGTTTATGCTCTATCTACACAAGTAACAGTGTTGAACCTTTCTATTGACAGAGCACGTGTGAAACATTCCTTTTTTGGAATGTGCAAGTGGATATTTCTATAAAACTGAGGATTTCTTGGAAGCGGGATTACAGATAAATAGTAGACAGCAGCATTCTCAGAAACTTCTTTGTGATGTTTGCATTCAAGTCACAGAGTTGAACATTCCCTTTCATAGAGCAGGTTTCAAACACTCTTTTTGTAGTATCAGGAAGTGGTCAGGCCTATGGTTAAAAAGGAAATATCTTCCCATAAAAACAAGACAGAAGCATTCTCAGAAACTTGTTTGCGATGTGTGTCCTCAACTAACAAACTTGAACCTTTCTTTTGATACAGCAGTTTGGAAACACTCTTTTTGTAGAATCTTCAAGTGGATATTTGGATAGCTCTGAGGATTTCGTTGGAAACGGGATTACATAAAAATAGTGGACAGCAGCATTCTCAGAAACTTCTTTGTGACGTTTGCATTCAAGTCACAGAGTTGAACATTCCCTGTCATAGAGCAGGTTTGAAACACTCTTTTTGTAGCATCTGGAAGTGGACATTTCCAACGCTTTCTTGCCCACGGCGAAGAAGGAAATATCTTCCCATAAAAACAAGACAGAAGCATTCTCAGAAACTTATTTCTGATGTGTGTCCTCAACTAACGGACTTGAACCTTTTTTTTTATAGAGCACGTTTGAACCACTCTTTTTGTTGTATCTGCAAGTGGATATTTGGAGAGCTTGGACGATTTCGTTGGAAACGGGAATATCTCCCTATAACATCTAGACAGAAGCATTCTCAGAAACTTCTTTGTGATGTTTCCATTCAAGTCACAGAGTTGAACATTCTCTTTCATAGAGCAGGTTTGAAACACTCTTTTTGTAGTATCTAGACGTGGACATTTGCAGCGCTTTGTGGCCTATGGTAAAAAAGGAAATATCTTCCCATGAAAACGAGATAGAAGCAATCACAGAAACTTGTTTATGCTGTATGTACTGAAGTAACAGTGTTGAACCTTTCTATTGATAGAGCAGGTGTGAAACACTGTTTTTTTGGAATCTGCAAGAGGATATTTCTATAGAACTGAGGATTTCGTTGAAAGCGGGATTACAGATAAAAGGTAGAGAGCAGCATTCTCAGAAACTTCTTTGTGATGTTTGCATTCAAGTCACAGAGTTGAACATTCCCTTTCATACAGCAGGTTTGAAACACTCTTTTTGTACTATCTGGAAGTGGACATTTGGAACGGTACCAGGCCTATGGTTCAAAAGGAAATATCGTCGCATAAAAGCAAGACGGAAGCATTCTCAGAAACTTATTTGTGTTGTGTGTCCTCAACTAACAGACTTGAACCTTTCTTTTGACACAGCAGTTTTGAAACACTCTTTTTGTAGAATCTGCAAGTGGATATTTGGATAGCTCTGAGGATTTCGTTGGAAACGGGATTACATATAAAAAGTAGACAGCAGCATTCTCAGAATCTTCTTTGTGATGTTTCCATTTAAGTCACAGTGTTGAACATTCCCTTTCACAGAGCAGGTTTCAAACACTCTTTTTGTAGTATCTGGAAGTGGACATTTGCAGCGCTTTGTGGCCTATGGTAAAAAAGGAAATATCTTCCCATAAAAACGAGATTGAAGGAATCTCAGAAACTTGTTTATGCTCTATCTACACAAGTAACAGTGTTGAACCTTTCTATTGACAGAGCACGTGTGAAACACTCTTTTTTTGGAATCTGCAAGTGGATGTTTCTATAAAACTGAGGATTTCGTTGGAAGCGGGATTTCAGATAAATAGTAGACAGCAGCATTCTCAGGAACTTCTTTGTGATGTTTGCATTCAAGTCACAGAGTTGAACATTCCCTTTCATACAGCAGGTTTGAAACACTCTTTTTTTTACTGTCTGGAAGTGGACATTTGTAGCGGTACCAGGCCTATGGTTCAAAAGGAAATATCGTCGCATAAAAACAAGACAGAAGCATTCTCAGAAACATATTTGTGTTGTGTGTCCTCAACTAACAGACTTGAACCTCTCTTTTGACACAGCAGTTTTGAAACACTCTTTTTGTAGAATCTGCAAGTGGATATTTGGATAGCTCTGAGGATTTCGTTGGAAATGGGATTACATATAAAAAGTAGACAGCAGCATTCTCAGAAACTTCTTTGTGATGTTTCCATTTAAGTCACAGTGTTGAACATTCCCTTTCACAGAGCAGGTTTCAAACACTCTTTTTGTAGTATCTGGACGTGGACATTTGCAGCGCTTTGTGGCCTATGGTAAAAAAGGAAATATCTTCCCATGAAAACGAGATAGAAGCAACCTCAGAAACTTGTTTATGCTGTATGTACTGAAGTAACAGTGTTGAACCTTTCTATTGATAGAGCAGGTGTGAAACACTGTTTTTTTGGAATCTGCAAGAGGATATTTCTATAGAACTGAGGATTTCGTTGGAAGCGGGATTACAGATAAAAGGTAGAGAGCAGCATTCTCAGAAACTTCTTTGTGATGTTTGCATTCAAGTCACAGAGTTGAACATTCCCTTTCATACAGCAGGTTTGAAACACTCTTTTTGTACTATCTGGAAGTGGACATTTGGAACGGTACCAGGCCTATGGTTCAAAAGGAAATATCATCGCATAAAAGCAAGACGGAAGCATTCTCAGAAACTTATTTGTGTTGTGTGTCCTCAACTAACAGACTTGAACCTTTCTTTTGACACAGCAGTTTTGAAACACTCTTTTTGTAGAATCTGCAAGTGGATATTTGGATAGCTCTGAGGATTTCGTTGGAAACGGGATTGCATATAAAAAGTAGACAGCAGCATTCTCAGAATCTTCTTTGTGATGTTTCCATTTAAGTCACAGTGTTGAACATTCCCTTTCACAGAGCAGGTTTCAAACACTCTTTTTGTAGTATCTGGAAGTGGACATTTGCAGCGCTTTGTGGCCTATGGTAAAAAAGGAAATATCTTCCCATAAAAACGAGATTGAAGGAATCTCAGAAACTTGTTTATGCTCTATCTACACAAGTAACAGTGTTGAACCTTTCTATTGACAGAGCACGTGTGAAACACTCTTTTTTTGGAATCTGCAAGTGGATATTTCTATAAAACTGAGGATTTCGTTGGAAGCGGGATTTCAGATAAATAGTAGACAGCAGCATTCTCAGGAACTTCTTTGTGATGTTTGCATTCAAGTCACAGAGTTGAACATTCCCTTTCATACAGCAGGTTTGAAACACTCTTTTTTTTACTGTCTGGAAGTGGACATTTGTAGCGGTACCAGGCCTATGGTTCAAAAGGAAATATCGTCGCATAAAAACAAGAGAGAAGCATTCTCAGAAACATATTTGTGTTGTGTGTCCTCAACTAACAGACTTGAACCTCTCTTTTGACACAGCAGTTTTGAAACACTCTTTTTGTAGAATCTGCAAGTGGATATTTGGATAGCTCTGAGGATTTCGTTGGAAACGGGATTACATAAAAATAGTGGACAGCAGCATTCTCAGAAACTTCTTTGTGACGTTTGCATTCAAGTCACAGAGTTGAACATTCCCTGTCATAGAGCAGGTTTGAAACACTCTTTTTGTAGCATCTGGAAGTGGACATTTCCAACGCTTTCTTGCCCACGGCGAAGAAGGAAATATCTTCCCATAAAAATAAGACAGAAGCATTCTCAGAAACTTATTTCTGATGTGTGTCCTCAACTAACGGACTTGAACCTTTTTTTTTATAGAGCACGTTTGAACCACTCTTTTTGTTGTATCTGCAAGTGGATATTTGGAGAGCTTGGACGATTTCCTTGGAAACGGGAATATCTCCCTATAACATCTAGACAGAAGCATTCTCAGAAACTTCTTTGTGATGTTTCCATTCAAGTCACAGAGTTGAACATTCTCTTTCATAGAGCAGGTTTGAAACACTCTTTTTGTAGTATCTGGACGTGGACATTTGCAGCGCTTTGTGGCCTATGGTAAAAAAGGAAATATCTTCCCATGAAAACGAGATAGAAGCAATCTCAGAAACTTGTTTATGCTGTATGTACTGAAGTAACAGTGTTGAACCTTTCTATTGATAGAGCAGGTGTGAAACACTGTTTTTTTGGAATCTGCAAGAGGATATTTCTATAGAACTGAGGATTTCGTTGGAAGCGGGATTACAGATAAAAGGTAGAGAGCAGCATTCTCAGAAACTTCTTTGTGATGTTTGCATTCAAGTCACAGATTTGAACATTCCCTTTCATACAGCAGGTTTGAAACACTCTTTTTGTACTATCTGGAAGTGGACATTTGGAACGGTACCAGGCCTATGGTTCAAAAGGAAATATCGTCACACAAAAGCAAGACGGAAGCATTCTCAGAAACTTATTTGTGTTGTGTGTCCTCAACTGACAGACTTGAACCTTTCTTTTGACACAGCAGTTTTGAAACACTCTTTTTGTAGAATCTGCAAGTGGATATTTGGATAGCTCTGAGGATTTCGTTGGAAACGGGATTGCATATAAAATGTAGACAGCAGCATTCTCAGAAACTTCTTTGTGATGTTTCCATTTAAGTCACAGAGTTGAACATTCCCTTTCACAGAGCAGGTTTCAAACACTCTTTTTGTAGTATCTGGAAGTGGACATTTGCAGCGCTTTCTGGCCTATGGTAAAAAAGGAAATATCTTCCCATAAAAACGAGATAGAAGCAATCTCAGAAACTTGTTTATGCTCTATCTACACAAGTAACAGTGTTGAACCTTTCTATTGACAGAGCACGTGTGAAACACTCTTTTTTTGGAATCTGCAAGTGGATATTTCTATAAAACTGAGGATTTCGTTGGAAGCGGGATTTCAGATAAATAGTAGACAGCAGCATTCTCAGGAACTTCTTTGTGATGTTTGCATTCAAGTCACAGAGTTGAACATTCCCTTTCATAGAGCAGGTTTGAAACACTCTTTTTGTAGTATCTGGAAGTGGACATTTTGAACGGTATCAGGCCTATGGTTAAAAAGGAAATATCTTCCCATAAAAACAAGACAGAAGCATTCTGAGAAACTTATTTGGGATGTGTGTCCTCAACTAACAGACTTGAACCTTTCTTTTGATACAGCAGTTTGGAAACACTCTTTTTGTAGAATCTGCAAGTGGATATTTGGATAGCTCTGAGGATTTCGTTGGAAACGGGATTACATAAAAATAGTGGACAGCAGCATTGTCAGAAACTTCTTTGTGACGTTTGCATTCAAGTCACAGAGTTGAACATTCCCTGTCATAGAGCAGGTTTGAAACACTCTTTTTGTAGCATCTGGAAGTGGACATTTCCAACGCTTTCTTGCCCACGGCGAAGAAGGAAATATCTTCCCATAAAAACAAGACAGAAGCATTCTCAGAAACTTATTTCTGATGTGTGTCCTCAACTAACGGACTTGAACCTTTTTTTTTATAGAGCACGTTTGAACCACTCTTTTTGTTGTATCTGCAAGTGGATATTTGGAGAGCTTGGACGATTTCGTTGGAAACGGGAATATCTCCCTATAACATCTAGACAGAAGCATTCTCAGAAACTTCTTTGTGATGTTTCCATTCAAGTCACAGAGTTGAACATTCTCTTTCATAGAGCAGGTTTGAAACACTCTTTTTGTAGTATCTGGACGTGGACATTTGCAGCGCTTTGTGGCCTATGGTAAAAAAGGAAATATCTTCCCATGAAAACGAGATAGAAGCAATCTCAGAAACTTGTTTATGCTGTATGTACTGAAGTAACAGTGTTGAACCTTTCTATTGATAGAGCCGGTGTGAAACACTGTTTTTTGGGAATCTGCAAGAGGACATTTCTATAGAACTGAGGATTTCGTTGGAAGCGGGATTACAGATAAAAGGTAGAGAGCAGCATTCTCAGAAACTTCTTTGTGATGTTTGCATTCAAGTCACAGAGTTGAACATTCCCTTTCATACAGCAGGTTTGAAACACTCTTTTTGTACTATCTGGAAGTGGACATTTGGAACGGTATCAGGCCTATGGTTCAAAAGGAAATATCATCGCATAAAAGCAAGACGGAAGCATTCTCAGAAACTTATTTGTGTTGTGTGTCCTCAACTAACAGACTTGAACCTTTCTTTTGACACAGCAGTTTTGAAACACTCTTTTTGTAGAATCTGCAAGTGGATATTTGGATAGCTCTGAGGATTTCGTTGGAAACGGGATTGCATATAAAATGTAGACAGCAGCATTCTCAGAAACTTCTTTGTGATGTTTCCATTTAAGTCACAGAGTTGAACATTCCCTTTCACAGAGCAGGTTTCAAACACTCTTTTTGTAGTATCTGGAAGTGGACATTTGCAGCGCTTTCTGGCCTATGGTAAAAAAGGAAATATCTTCCCATAAAAACGAGATAGAAGCAAACTCAGAAACTTGTTTATGCTCTATCTACACAAGTAACAGTGTTGAACCTTTCTATTGACAGAGCACGTGTGAAACACTCTTTTTTTGGAATCTGCAAGTGGATATTTCTATAAAACTGAGGATTTCGTTGGAAGCGGGATTTCAGATAAATAGTAGACAGCAGCATTCTCAGGAACTTCTTTGTGATGTTTGCATTCAAGTCACAGAGTTGAACATTCCCTTTCATAGAGCAGGTTTGAAACACTCTTTTTGTAGTATCTGGAAGTGGACATTTTGAACGGTATCAGGCCTATGGTTAAAAAGGAAATATCTTCCCATAAAAACAAGACAGAAGCATTCTCAGAAACTTATTTGCGATGTGTGTCCTCAACTAACAGACTTGAACCTTTCTTTTGATACAGCAGTTTGGAAACACTCTTTTTGTAGAATCTGCAAGTGGATATTTGGATAGCTCTGAGGATTTCGTTGGAAACGGGATTACATAAAAATAGTGGACAGCAGCATTCTCAGAAACTTCTTTGTGACGTTTGCATTCAAGTCACAGAGTTGAACATTCCCTGTCATAGAGCAGGTTTGAAACACTCTTTTTGTAGCATCTGGAAGTGGACATTTCCAACGCTTTCTTGCCCACGGCGAAGAAGGAAATATCTTCCCATAAAAACAAGACAGAAGCATTCTCAGAAACTTATTTCTGATGTGTGTCCTCAACTAACGGACTTGAACCTTTTTTTTATAGAGCACTTTTGAACCACTCTTTTTGTTGTATCTGCAAGTGGATATTTGGAGAGCTTGGACGATTTCGTTGGAAACGGGAATATCTCCCTATAACATCTAGACAGAAGCATTCTCAGAAACTTCTTTGTGATGTTTCCATTCAAGTCACAGAGTTGAACATTCTCTTTCATAGAGCAGGTTTGAAACACTCTTTTTGTAGTATCTGGACGTGGACGTTTGCAGCGCTTTGTGGCCTATGGTAAAAAAGGAAATATCTTCCCATGAAAACGAGATAGAAGCAATCTCAGAAACTTGTTTATGCTGTATGTACTGAAGTAACAGTGTTGAACCTTTCTATTGATAGAGCAGGTGTGAAACACTGTTTTTTTGGAATCTGCAAGAGGATATTTCTATAGAACTGAGGATTTCGTTGGAAGCGGGATTACAGATAAAAGGTAGAGAGCAGCATTCTCAGAAACTTCTTTGTGATGTTTGCATTCAAGTCACAGATTTGAACATTCCCTTTCATACAGCAGGTTTGAAACACTCTTTTTGTACTATCTGGAAGTGGACATTTGGAACGGTACCAGGCCTATGGTTCAAAAGGAAATATCGTCACACAAAAGCAAGACGGAAGCATTCTCAGAAACTTATTTGTGTTGTGTGTCCTCAACTGACAGGCTTGAACCTTTCTTTTGACACAGCAGTTTTGAAACACTCTTTTTGTAGAATCTGCAAGTGGATATTTGGATAGCTCTGAGGATTTCGTTGGAAACGGGATTGCATATAAAATGTAGACAGCAGCATTCTCAGAAACTTCTTTGTGATGTTTCCATTTAAGTCACAGAGTTGAACATTCCCTTTCACAGAGCAGGTTTCAAACACTCTTTTTGTAGTATCTGGAAGTGGACATTTGCAGCGCTTTCTGGCCTATGGTAAAAAAGGAAATATCTTCCCATAAAAACGAGATAGAAGCAATCTCAGAAACTTGTTTATGCTCTATCTACACAAGTAACAGTGTTGAACCTTTCTATTGACAGAGCACGTGTGAAACACTCTTTTTTTGGAATCTGCAAGTGGATATTTCTATAAAACTGAGGATTTCGTTGGAAGCGGGATTTCAGATAAATAGTAGACAGCAGCATTCTCAGAAACTTCTTTGTGATGTTTGCATTCAAGTCACAGAGTTGAACATTCCCTTTCATAGCGCAGGTTTGAAACACTCTTTTTGTAGTATCTGGAAGTGGACATTTTGAACGGTATCAGGCCTATGGTTAAAAAGGAAATATCTTCCCATAAAAACAAGACAGAAGCATTCTCAGAAACTTGTTTGCGATGTGTGTCCTCAACTAACAGACTTGAACCTTTCTTTTGATAGAGCAGTTTGGAAACACTCTTTTTGTAGAATCTGCAAGTGGATATTTGGATAGCTCTGAGGATTTCGTTGGAAACGGGATTACATAAAAATAGTGGACAGCAGCATTGTCAGAAACTTCTTTGTGACGTTTGCATTCAAGTCACAGAGTTGAACATTCCCTGTCATAGAGCAGGTTTGAAACACTCTTTTTGTAGCATCTGGAAGTGGACATTTCCAACGCTTTCTTGCCCACGGCGAAGAAGGAAATATCTTCCCATAAAAACAAGACAGAAGCATTCTCAGAAACTTATTTCTGATGTGTGTCCTCAACTAACGGACTTGAACCTTTTTTTTATAGAGCACGTTTGAACCACTCTTTTTGTTGTATCTGCAAGTGGATATTTGGAGAGCTTGGACGATTTCGTTGGAAACGGGAATATCTCCCTATAACATCTAGACAGAAGCATTCTCAGAAACTTCTTTGTGATGTTTCCATTCAAGTCACAGAGTTGAACATTCTCTTTCATAGAGCAGGTTTGAAACACTCTTTTTGTAGTATCTGGACGTGGACGTTTGCAGCGCTTTGTGGCCTATGGTAAAAAAGGAAATATCTTCCCATGAAAACGAGATAGAAGCAATCTCAGAAACTTGTTTATGCTGTATGTACTGAAGTAACAGTGTTGAACCTTTCTATTGATAGAGCAGGTGTGAAACACTGTTTTTTTGGAATCTGCAAGAGGATATTTCTATAGAACTGAGGATTTCGTTGGAAGCGGGATTACAGATAAAAGGTAGAGAGCAGCATTCTCAGAAACTTCTTTGTGATGTTTGCATTCAAGTCACAGATTTGAACATTCCCTTTCATACAGCAGGTTTGAAACACTCTTTTTGTACTATCTGGAAGTGGACATTTGGAACGGTACCAGGCCTATGGTTCAAAAGGAAATATCGTCACACAAAAGCAAGACGGAAGCATTCTCAGAAACTTATTTGTGTTGTGTGTCCTCAACTGACAGGCTTGAACCTTTCTTTTGACACAGCAGTTTTGAAACACTCTTTTTGTAGAATCTGCAAGTGGATATTTGGATAGCTCTGAGGATTTCGTTGGAAACGGGATTGCATATAAAATGTAGACAGCAGCATTCTCAGAAACTTCTTTGTGATGTTTCCATTTAAGTCACAGAGTTGAACATTCCCTTTCACAGAGCAGGTTTCAAACACTCTTTTTGTAGTATCTGGAAGTGGACATTTGCAGCGCTTTCTGGCCTATGGTAAAAAAGGAAATATCTTCCCATAAAAACGAGATAGAAGCAATCTCAGAAACTTGTTTATGCTCTATCTACACAAGTAACAGTGTTGAACCTTTCTATTGACAGAGCACGTGTGAAACACTCTTTTTTTGGAATCTGCAAGTGGATATTTCTATAAAACTGAGGATTTCGTTGGAAGCGGGATTTCAGATAAATAGTAGACAGCAGCATTCTCAGAAACTTCTTTGTGATGTTTGCATTCAAGTCACAGAGTTGAACATTCCCTTTCATAGCGCAGGTTTGAAACACTCTTTTTGTAGTATCTGGAAGTGGACATATGGAACGGTATCAGGCCTATGGTTAAAAAGGAAATATCTTCCCATAAAAACAAGACAGAAGCATTCTCAGAAACTTGTTTGCGATGTGTGTCCTGAACTAACAAACTTGAACCTGTCTTTTGATACAGCAGTTTGGAAACACTCTTTTTGTAGAATCTGCAAGTGGATATTTGGATAGCTCTGAGGATTTCGTTGGAAACGGGATTACATAAAAATAGTGGACAGCAGCATTGTCAGAAACTTCTTTGTGACGTTTGCATTCAAGTCACAGAGTTGAACATTCCCTTTCATAGAGCAGGTTTGAAACACTCTTTTTGTACTATCTGGAAGTGGACATTTGGAACGGTATCAGGCCTATGGTTAAAAAGCAAATATCTTCCCATAAAAACAAGACAGAAGCATTCTCAGAAACTTATTTGCGATGTGTGTCCTCAACTAACAGACTTGAACCTTTCTTTTGATACAGCAGTTTTGAAACACTCTTTTTGTAGAATCTGCAAGTGGATATTTGGATAGCTCTGAGGATTTCGTTGGAAACGGGCTTGCATAAAAATAGTTGACAGCAGCATTCTCAGAAACTTCTTTGTGACGTTTGCATTCAAGTCACAGAGTTGAACATTCCCTGTCATAGAGCAGGTTTGAAACACTCTTTTTGTAGCATCTGGAAGTGGACATTTCCAACGCTTTCTTGCCTACGGCGAAGAAGGAAATATCTTCCCATAAAAACAAGACAGAAGCATTCTCAGAAACTTATTTCTGATGTGTGTCCTCAACTAACGGACTTGAACCTTTCTTTTTATAGAGCACGTTTGAACCACTCCTTTTGTTGTATCTGCAAGTGGATATTTGGATAGCTTCGACGATTTCGTTGGAAACGGGAATATCTCCCTATAAAATGTAGACAGAAGCATTCTCAGAAACTTCTTTGTGATGTTTCCATTCAAGTCACAGAGTTGAACATTCTCTTTCATAGAGCATTTTTGAAACACTCTTTTTGTAGTATCTGGAAGTGGACATTTGCAGCACTTTGAGGCCTATGGTAAAAAAGGAAATATCTTCCCATGAAAACGAGATAGAAGCAATCTCAGAAACTTGTTTATGCTGTATGTACTGAAGTAACAGTGTTGAACCTTTCTATTGATAGAGCAGGTGTGAAACACTGTTTTTTTGGAATCTGCAAGAGGATATTTCTATAGAACTGAGGATTTCGTTGGAAGCGGGATTACAGATAAAAGGTAGAGAGCAGCATTCTCAGAAACTTCTTTGTGATGTTTGCATTCAAGTCACAGAGTTGAACATTCCCTTTCATACAGCAGGTTTGAAACACTCTTTTTGTACTATCTGGAAGTGGACATTTGGAACGGTACCAGGCCTATGGTTCAAAAGGTAATATTGTCAAACAAAAGCAAGACGGAAGCATTCTCAGAAACTTATTTGTGTTGTGTGTCCTCAACTGACAGGCTTGAACCTTTCTTTTGACACAGCAGTTTTGAAACACTCTTTTTGTAGAATCTGCAAGTGGATATTTGGATAGCTCTGAGGATTTCGTTGGAAACGGGATTGCATATAAAATGTAGACAGCAGCATTCTCAGAAACTTCTTTGTGATGTTTCCATTTAAGTCACAGAGTTGAACATTCCCTTTCACAGAGCAGGTTTCAAACACTCTTTTTGTAGTATCTGGAAGTGGACATTTGCAGCGCTTTCTGGCCTATGGTAAAAAAGGAAATATCTTCCCATAAAAACGAGATAGAAGCAATCTCAGAAACTTGTTTATGCTCTATCTACACAAGTAACAGTGTTGAACCTTTCTATTGACAGAGCACGTGTGAAACACTCTTTTTTTGGAATCTGCAAGTGGATATTTCTATAAAACTGAGGATTTCGTTGGAAGCGGGATTTCAGATAAATAGTAGACAGCAGCATTCTCAGGAACTTCTTTGTGATGTTTGCATTCAAGTCACAGAGTTGAACATTCCCTTTCATAGAGCAGGTTTGAAACACTCTTTTTGTAGTATCTGGAAGTGGACATTTTGAACGGTATCAGGCCTATGGTTAAAAAGGAAATATCTTCCCATAAAAACAAGACAGAAGCATTCTCAGAAACTTATTTGCGATGTGTGTCCTCAACTAACAGACTTGAACCTTTCTTTTGATACAGCAGTTTGGAAACACTCTTTTTGTAGAATCTGCAAGTGGATATTTGGATAGCTCTGAGGATTTCGTTGGAAACGGGATTACATAAAAATAGTGGACAGCAGCATTGTCAGAAACTTCTTTGTGACGTTTGCATTCAAGTCACAGAGTTGAACATTCCCTGTCATAGAGCAGGTTTGAAACACTCTTTTTGTAGCATCTGGAAGTGGACATTTCCAACGCTTTCTTGCCCACGGCGAAGAAGGAAATATCTTCCTATAAAAACAAGACAGAAGCATTCTCAGAAACTTATTTCTGATGTGTGTCCTCAACTAACGGACTTGAACCTTTTTTTTTATAGAGCACGTTTGAACCAATCTTTTTGTTGTATCTGCAAGTGGATATTTGGAGAGCTTGGACGATTTCGTTGGAAACGGGAATATCTCCCTATAACATCTAGACAGAAGCATTCTCAGAAACTTCTTTGTGATGTTTCCATTCAAGTCACAGAGTTGAACATTCTCTTTCATAGAGCAGGTTTGAAACACTCTTTTTGTAGTATCTGGACGTGGACATTTGCAGCGCTTTGTGGCCTATGGTAAAAAAGGAAATATCTTCCCATGAAAACGAGATAGAAGCAATCTCAGAAACTTGTTTATGCTGTATGTACTGAAGAAACAGTGTTGAACCTTTCTACTGATAGAGCAGGTGTGAAACACTGTTTTTTTGGAATCTGCAAGAGGATATTTCTATAGAACTGAGGATTTCGTTGGAAGCGGGATTACAGATAAAAGGTAGAGAGCAGCATTCTCAGAAACTTCTTTGTGATGTTTGCATTCAAGTCACAGATTTGAACATTCCCTTTCATGCAGCAGGTTTGAAATACTCTTTTTGTACTATCTGGAAGTGGACATTTGGAACGGTACCAGGCCTATGGTTCAAAAGGTAATATTGTCACACAAAAGCAAGACGGAAGCATTCTCAGAAACTTATTTGTGTTGTGTGTCCTCAACTAACAGACTTGAACCTTTCTTTTGACACAGCAGTTTTGAAACACTCTTTTTGTAGAATCTGCAAGTGGATATTTGGATAGCTCTGAGGATTTCGTTGGAAACGGGATTGCATATAAAATGTAGACAGCAGCATTCTCAGAAACTTCTTTGTGATGTTTCCATTTAAGTCACAGAGTTGAACATTCCCTTTCACAGAGCAGGTTTCAAACACTCTTTTTGTAGTATCTGGAAGTGGACATTTGCAGCGCTTTCTGGCCTATGGTAAAAAAGGAAATATCTTCCCATAAAAACGAGATAGAAGCAATCTCAGAAACTTGTTTATGCTCTATCTACACAAGTAACAGTGTTGAACCTTTCTATTGACAGAGCACGTGTGAAACACTCTTTTTTTGGAATCTGCAAGTGGATATTTCTATAAAACTGAGGATTTCGTTGGAAGCGGGATTTCAGATAAATAGTAGACAGCAGCATTCTCAGGAACTTCTTTGTGATGTTTGCATTCAAGTCACAGAGTTGAACATTCCCTTTCATAGAGCAGGTTTGAAACACTCTTTTTGTAGTATCTGGAAGTGGACATTTTGAACGGTATCAGGCCTATGGTTAAAAAGGAAATATCTTCCCATAAAAACAAGACAGAAGCATTCTCAGAAACTTATTTGCGATGTGTGTCCTCAACTAACAGACTTGAACCTTTCTTTTGATACAGCAGTTTTGAAACACTCTTTTTGTAGAATCTGCAAGTGGATATTTGGATAGCTCTGAGGATTTCGTTGGAAACGGGATTACATAAAAATAGTGGACAGCAGCATTGTCAGAAACTTCTTTGTGACGTTTGCATTCAAGTCACAGAGTTGAACATTCCCTGTCATAGAGCAGGTTTGAAACACTCTTTTTGTAGCATCTGGAAGTGGACATTTCCAACGCTTTCTTGCCCACGGCGAAGAAGGAAATATCTTCCCATAAAAACAAGACAGAAGCATTCTCAGAAACTTATTTCTGATGTGTGTCCTCAACTAACGGACTTGAACCTTTTTTTTATAGAGCACGTTTGAACCACTCTTTTTGTTGTATCTGCAAGTGGATATTTGGAGAGCTTGGACGATTTCGTTGGAAACGGGAATATCTCCCTATAACATCTAGACAGAAGCATTCTCAGAAACTTCTTTGTGATGTTTCCATTCAAGTCACAGAGTTGAACATTCTCTTTCATAGAGCAGGTTTGAAACACTCTTTTTGTAGTATCTGGACGTGGACGTTTGCAGCGCTTTGTGGCCTATGGTAAAAAAGGAAATATCTTCCCATGAAAACGAGATAGAAGCAATCTCAGAAACTTGTTTATGCTGTATGTACTGAAGTAACAGTGTTGAACCTTTCTATTGATAGAGCAGGTGTGAAACACTGTTTTTTTGGAATCTGCAAGAGGATATTTCTATAGAACTGAGGATTTCGTTGGAAGCGGGATTACAGATAAAAGGTAGAGAGCAGCATTCTCAGAAACTTCTTTGTGATGTTTGCATTCAAGTCACAGATTTGAACATTCCCTTTCATACAGCAGGTTTGAAACACTCTTTTTGTACTATCTGGAAGTGGACATTTGGAACGGTACCAGGCCTATGGTTCAAAAGGAAATATCGTCACACAAAAGCAAGACGGAAGCATTCTCAGAAACTTATTTGTGTTGTGTGTCCTCAACTGACAGGCTTGAACCTTTCTTTTGACACAGCAGTTTTGAAACACTCTTTTTGTAGAATCTGCAAGTGGATATTTGGATAGCTCTGAGGATTTCGTTGGAAACGGGATTGCATATAAAATGTAGACAGCAGCATTCTCAGAAACTTCTTTGTGATGTTTCCATTTAAGTCACAGAGTTGAACATTCCCTTTCACAGAGCAGGTTTCAAACACTCTTTTTGTAGTATCTGGAAGTGGACATTTGCAGCGCTTTCTGGCCTATGGTAAAAAAGGAAATATCTTCCCATAAAAACGAGATAGAAGCAATCTCAGAAACTTGTTTATGCTCTATCTACACAAGTAACAGTGTTGAACCTTTCTATTGACAGAGCACGTGTGAAACACTCTTTTTTTGGAATCTGCAAGTGGATATTTCTATAAAACTGAGGATTTCGTTGGAAGCGGGATTTCAGATAAATAGTAGACAGCAGCATTCTCAGAAACTTCTTTGTGATGTTTGCATTCAAGTCACAGAGTTGAACATTCCCTTTCATAGCGCAGGTTTGAAACACTCTTTTTGTAGTATCTGGAAGTGGACATATGGAACGGTATCAGGCCTATGGTTAAAAAGGAAATATCTTCCCATAAAAACAAGACAGAAGCATTCTCAGAAACTTGTTTGCGATGTGTGTCCTGAACTAACAAACTTGAACCTGTCTTTTGATACAGCAGTTTGGAAACACTCTTTTTGTAGAATCTGCAAGTGGATATTTGGATAGCTCTGAGGATTTCGTTGGAAACGGGATTACATAAAAATAGTGGACAGCAGCATTGTCAGAAACTTCTTTGTGACGTTTGCATTCAAGTCACAGAGTTGAACATTCCCTTTCATAGAGCAGGTTTGAAACACTCTTTTTGTACTATCTGGAAGTGGACATTTGGAACGGTATCAGGCCTATGGTTAAAAAGCAAATATCTTCCCATAAAAACAAGACAGAAGCATTCTCAGAAACTTATTTGCGATGTGTGTCCTCAACTAACAGACTTGAACCTTTCTTTTGATACAGCAGTTTTGAAACACTCTTTTTGTAGAATCTGCAAGTGGATATTTGGATAGCTCTGAGGATTTCGTTGGAAACGGGCTTGCATAAAAATAGTTGACAGCAGCATTCTCAGAAACTTCTTTGTGACGTTTGCATTCAAGTCACAGAGTTGAACATTCCCTGTCATAGAGCAGGTTTGAAACACTCTTTTTGTAGCATCTGGAAGTGGACATTTCCAACGCTTTCTTGCCTACGGCGAAGAAGGAAATATCTTCCCATAAAAACAAGACAGAAGCATTCTCAGAAACTTATTTCTGATGTGTGTCCTCAACTAACGGACTTGAACCTTTCTTTTTATAGAGCACGTTTGAACCACTCCTTTTGTTGTATCTGCAAGTGGATATTTGGATAGCTTCGACGATTTCGTTGGAAACGGGAATATCTCCCTATAAAATGTAGACAGAAGCATTCTCAGAAACTTCTTTGTGATGTTTCCATTCAAGTCACAGAGTTGAACATTCTCTTTCATAGAGCATTTTTGAAACACTCTTTTTGTAGTATCTGGAAGTGGACATTTGCAGCACTTTGAGGCCTATGGTAAAAAAGGAAATATCTTCCCATGAAAACGAGATAGAAGCAATCTCAGAAACTTGTTTATGCTGTATGTACTGAAGTAACAGTGTTGAACCTTTCTATTGATAGAGCAGGTGTGAAACACTGTTTTTTTGGAATCTGCAAGAGGATATTTCTATAGAACTGAGGATTTCGTTGGAAGCGGGATTACAGATAAAAGGTAGAGAGCAGCATTCTCAGAAACTTCTTTGTGATGTTTGCATTCAAGTCACAGAGTTGAACATTCCCTTTCATACAGCAGGTTTGAAACACTCTTTTTGTACTATCTGGAAGTGGACATTTGGAACGGTACCAGGCCTATGGTTCAAAAGGTAATATTGTCAAACAAAAGCAAGACGGAAGCATTCTCAGAAACTTATTTGTGTTGTGTGTCCTCAACTGACAGGCTTGAACCTTTCTTTTGACACAGCAGTTTTGAAACACTCTTTTTGTAGAATCTGCAAGTGGATATTTGGATAGCTCTGAGGATTTCGTTGGAAACGGGATTGCATATAAAATGTAGACAGCAGCATTCTCAGAAACTTCTTTGTGATGTTTCCATTTAAGTCACAGAGTTGAACATTCCCTTTCACAGAGCAGGTTTCAAACACTCTTTTTGTAGTATCTGGAAGTGGACATTTGCAGCGCTTTCTGGCCTATGGTAAAAAAGGAAATATCTTCCCATAAAAACGAGATAGAAGCAATCTCAGAAACTTGTTTATGCTCTATCTACACAAGTAACAGTGTTGAACCTTTCTATTGACAGAGCACGTGTGAAACACTCTTTTTTTGGAATCTGCAAGTGGATATTTCTATAAAACTGAGGATTTCGTTGGAAGCGGGATTTCAGATAAATAGTAGACAGCAGCATTCTCAGGAACTTCTTTGTGATGTTTGCATTCAAGTCACAGAGTTGAACATTCCCTTTCATAGAGCAGGTTTGAAACACTCTTTTTGTAGTATCTGGAAGTGGACATTTTGAACGGTATCAGGCCTATGGTTAAAAAGGAAATATCTTCCCATAAAAACAAGACAGAAGCATTCTCAGAAACTTATTTGCGATGTGTGTCCTCAACTAACAGACTTGAACCTTTCTTTTGATACAGCAGTTTGGAAACACTCTTTTTGTAGAATCTGCAAGTGGATATTTGGATAGCTCTGAGGATTTCGTTGGAAACGGGATTACATAAAAATAGTGGACAGCAGCATTGTCAGAAACTTCTTTGTGACGTTTGCATTCAAGTCACAGAGTTGAACATTCCCTGTCATAGAGCAGGTTTGAAACACTCTTTTTGTAGCATCTGGAAGTGGACATTTCCAACGCTTTCTTGCCCACGGCGAAGAAGGAAATATCTTCCTATAAAAACAAGACAGAAGCATTCTCAGAAACTTATTTCTGATGTGTGTCCTCAACTAACGGACTTGAACCTTTTTTTTTATAGAGCACGTTTGAACCAATCTTTTTGTTGTATCTGCAAGTGGATATTTGGAGAGCTTGGACGATTTCGTTGGAAACGGGAATATCTCCCTATAACATCTAGACAGAAGCATTCTCAGAAACTTCTTTGTGATGTTTCCATTCAAGTCACAGAGTTGAACATTCTCTTTCATAGAGCAGGTTTGAAACACTCTTTTTGTAGTATCTGGACGTGGACATTTGCAGCGCTTTGTGGCCTATGGTAAAAAAGGAAATATCTTCCCATGAAAACGAGATAGAAGCAATCTCAGAAACTTGTTTATGCTGTATGTACTGAAGAAACAGTGTTGAACCTTTCTACTGATAGAGCAGGTGTGAAACACTGTTTTTTTGGAATCTGCAAGAGGATATTTCTATAGAACTGAGGATTTCGTTGGAAGCGGGATTACAGATAAAAGGTAGAGAGCAGCATTCTCAGAAACTTCTTTGTGATGTTTGCATTCAAGTCACAGATTTGAACATTCCCTTTCATGCAGCAGGTTTGAAATACTCTTTTTGTACTATCTGGAAGTGGACATTTGGAACGGTACCAGGCCTATGGTTCAAAAGGTAATATTGTCACACAAAAGCAAGACGGAAGCATTCTCAGAAACTTATTTGTGTTGTGTGTCCTCAACTAACAGACTTGAACCTTTCTTTTGACACAGCAGTTTTGAAACACTCTTTTTGTAGAATCTGCAAGTGGATATTTGGATAGCTCTGAGGATTTCGTTGGAAACGGGATTGCATATAAAATGTAGACAGCAGCATTCTCAGAAACTTCTTTGTGATGTTTCCATTTAAGTCACAGAGTTGAACATTCCCTTTCACAGAGCAGGTTTCAAACACTCTTTTTGTAGTATCTGGAAGTGGACATTTGCAGCGCTTTCTGGCCTATGGTAAAAAAGGACATATCTTCCCATAAAAACGAGATAGAAGCAATCTCAGAAACTTGTTTATGCTCTATCTACACAAGTAACAGTGTTGAACCTTTCTATTGACAGAGCACGTGTGAAACACTCTTTTTTTGGAATCTGCAAGTGGATATTTCTATAAAACTGAGGATTTCGTTGGAAGCGGGATTTCAGATAAATAGTAGACAGCAGCATTCTCAGGAACTTCTTTGTGATGTTTGCATTCAAGTCACAGAGTTGAACATTCCCTTTCATAGAGCAGGTTTGAAACACTCTTTTTGTAGTATCTGGAAGTGGACATTTTGAACGGTATCAGGCCTATGGTTAAAAAGGAAATATCTTCCCATAAAAACAAGACAGAAGCATTCTCAGAAACTTATTTGCGATGTGTGTCCTCAACTAACAGACTTGAACCTTTCTTTTGATACAGCAGTTTTGAAACACTCTTTTTGTAGAATCTGCAAGTGGATATTTGGATAGCTCTGAGGATTTCGTTGGAAACGGGATTGCATAAAAATAGTTGACAGCAGCATTCTCAGAAACTTCTTTGTGACGATTGCATTCAAGTCACAGAGTTGAACATTCCCTGTCATAGAGCAGGTTTGAAACACTCTTTTTGTAGCATCTGGAAGTGGACATTTCCAACGCTTTCTTGCCTACGGCGAAGAAGGAAATATCTTCCCATAAAAACAAGACAGAAGCATTCTCAGAAACTTATTTCTGATGTGTGTCCTCAACTAACGGACTTGAACATTTCTTTTTATAGAGCACGTTTGAACCACTCCTTTGGTTGTATCTGCAAGTGGATATTTGGATAGCTTTGACGATTTCGTTGGAAACGGGAATATCTCCCTATAAAATGTAGACAGAAGCATTCTCAGAAACTTCTTTGTGATGTTTCCATTCAAGTCACCGAGTTGAACATTCTCTTTCATAGAGCAGGTTTGAAACACTCTTTATGTATTATCTGGAAGTGGACATTTGCAGCACTTTGAGGCCTATGGTAAAAAAGGAAATATCTTCCCATGAAAACGAGATAGAAGCAATCTCAGAAACTTGTTTATGCTGTATGTACTGAAGTAACAGTGTTGAACCTTTCTATTGATAGAGCAGGTGTGAAACACTGTTTTTTTGGAATCTGCAAGAGGATATTTCTATAGAACTGAGGATTTCGTTGGAAGCGGGATTACAAATAAAAAGTAGAGAGCAGCATTCTCAGAAACTTCTTTGTGATGTTTGCATTCAAGTCACAGAGTTGAACATTCCCTTTCATACAGCAGGTTTGAAACACTCTTTTTGTACTATCTGGAAGTGGACATTTGGAACGGTACCAGGCCTATGGTTCAAAAGGAAATATCGTCGCATAAAAGCAAGACGGAAGCATTCTCAGAAACTTATTTGTGTTGTGTGTCCTCAACTAACAGACTTGAACCTTTCTTTTGACACAGCAGTTTTGAAACACTCTTTTTGTAGAATCTGCAAGTGGATATTTGGATAGCTCTGAGGATTTCGTTGGAAACGGGATTATATATAAAAAGTAGACAGCAGCATTCTCAGAAACTTCTTTGTCATGTTTCCATTTAAGTCACAGTGTTGAACATTCCCTTTCACAGAGCAGGTTTCAAACACTCTTTTTGTAGTATCTGGAAGTGGACATTTGCATCGCTTTCTGGCCTATGGTAAAAAAGGAAATATCTTCCCATAAAAACGAGATAGAAGCAATCTCAGAAACTTGTTTATGCTCTATCTACACAAGTAACAGTGTTGAACCTTTCTATTGACAGAGCACGTGGGAAACACTCTTTTTTTGGAATCTGCAAGTGGATATTTCTATAAAACTGAGGATTTCGTTGGAAGCGGGATTTCAGATATATAGTAGACAGCAGCATTCTCAGAATCTTCTTTGTGATGTTTGCATTCAAGTCACAGAGTTGAACATTCCCTTTCATAGAGCAGGTTTGAAACACTCTTTTTGTAGTATCTGGAAGTGGACATATGGAACGGTATCAGGCCTATGGTTAAAAAGGAAATATCTTCCCATAAAAACAAGACAGAAGCATTCTCAGAAACTTATTTGCGATGTGTGTCCTCAACTAACAGACTTGAACCTTTCTTTTGATACAGCAGTTTTGAAACACTCTTTTTGTAGAATCTGCAAGTGGATATTTGGATAGCTCTGAGGATTTCGTTGGAAACGGGATTGCATAAAAATAGTTGACAGCAGCATTTTCAGAAACTTCTTTGTGACGTTTGCATTCAAGTCACAGAGTTGAACATTCCCTGTCATAGAGCAGGTTTGAAACACTCTTTTTGTAGCATCTGGAAGTGGACATTTCCAACGCTTTCTTGCCTACGGCGAAGAAGGAAATATCTTCCCATAAAAACAAGACAGAAGCATTCTCAGAAACTTATTTCTGATGTGTGTCCACAACTAACGGACTTGAACCTTTCTTTTTATAGAGCACGTTTGAACCACTCCTTTGGTTGTATCTGCAAGTGGATATTTGGATAGCTTTGACGATTTCGTTGGAAACGGGAATATCTCCCTATAACATCTAGACAGAAGCATTCTCAGAAACTTCTTTGTGATGTTTCCATTCAAGTCACAGAGTTGAACATTCTCTTTCATAGAGCAGGTTTGAAACACTCTTTTTGTAGTATCTGGAAGTGGACATTTGCAGCACTTTGAGGCCTATGGTAAAAAAGGAAATATCTTCCCATGAAAACGAGATAGAAGCAACCTCAGAAACTTGTTTATGCTGCATGTACTGAAGTAACAGTGTTGAACCTTTCTATTGATAGAGCAGGTGTGAAACACTGTTTTTTTGGAATCTGCAAGAGGATATTTCTATAGAACTGAGGATTTCGTTGGAAGCGGGATTACAGATAAAAAGTAGAGAGCAGCATTCTCAGGAACTTCTTTGTGATGTTTGCATTCAAGTCACAGAGTTGAACATTCCCTTTCATACAGCAGGTTTGAAACACTCTTTTTGTACTATCTGGAAGTGGACATTTGGAACGGTATCAGGCCTATGGTTCAAAAGGAAATATCGTCGCATAAAAGCAAGACGGAAGCATTCTCAGAAACTTATTTGTGTTGTGTGTCCTCAACTAACAGACTTGAACCTTTCTTTTGACACAGCATTTTTGAAACACTCTTTTTGTAGAATCTGCAAGTGGATATTTGGATAGCTCTGAGGATATCGTTGGAAACGGGATTACATATAAAAAGTAG
Organism: Pan troglodytes; assembly: GCF_028858775.2. Classification (NCBI taxonomy): domain Eukaryota; kingdom Metazoa; phylum Chordata; class Mammalia; order Primates; family Hominidae; genus Pan; species Pan troglodytes. The sequence continues at coordinate 54,600,984 of NC_072409.2, read as the reverse complement.
ACAGCAGCATTCTCAGAAACTTCTTTGTGATGTTTCCATTTAAGTCACAGTGTTGAACATTCCCTTTCACAGAGCAGGTTTCAAACACTCTTTTTGTAGTATCTGGAAGTGAACATTTGCAGCGCTTTGTGGCCTATGGTAAAAAAGGAAATATCTTCCCATAAAAACGAGATAGAAGCAATCTCAGAAACTTGTTTATGCTCTATCTACACAAGTAACAGTGTTGAACCTTTCTATTGACAGAGCACGTGTGAAACATTCCTTTTTTGGAATGTGCAAGTGGATATTTCTATAAAACTGAGGATTTCTTGGAAGCGGGATTACAGATAAATAGTAGACAGCAGCATTCTCAGAAACTTCTTTGTGATGTTTGCATTCAAGTCACAGAGTTGAACATTCCCTTTCATAGAGCAGGTTTCAAACACTCTTTTTGTAGTATCAGGAAGTGGTCAGGCCTATGGTTAAAAAGGAAATATCTTCCCATAAAAACAAGACAGAAGCATTCTCAGAAACTTGTTTGCGATGTGTGTCCTCAACTAACAAACTTGAACCTTTCTTTTGATACAGCAGTTTGGAAACACTCTTTTTGTAGAATCTTCAAGTGGATATTTGGATAGCTCTGAGGATTTCGTTGGAAACGGGATTACATAAAAATAGTGGACAGCAGCATTCTCAGAAACTTCTTTGTGACGTTTGCATTCAAGTCACAGAGTTGAACATTCCCTGTCATAGAGCAGGTTTGAAACACTCTTTTTGTAGCATCTGGAAGTGGACATTTCCAACGCTTTCTTGCCCACGGCGAAGAAGGAAATATCTTCCCATAAAAACAAGACAGAAGCATTCTCAGAAACTTATTTCTGATGTGTGTCCTCAACTAACGGACTTGAACCTTTTTTTTTATAGAGCACGTTTGAACCACTCTTTTTGTTGTATCTGCAAGTGGATATTTGGAGAGCTTGGACGATTTCGTTGGAAACGGGAATATCTCCCTATAACATCTAGACAGAAGCATTCTCAGAAACTTCTTTGTGATGTTTCCATTCAAGTCACAGAGTTGAACATTCTCTTTCATAGAGCAGGTTTGAAACACTCTTTTTGTAGTATCTAGACGTGGACATTTGCAGCGCTTTGTGGCCTATGGTAAAAAAGGAAATATCTTCCCATGAAAACGAGATAGAAGCAATCACAGAAACTTGTTTATGCTGTATGTACTGAAGTAACAGTGTTGAACCTTTCTATTGATAGAGCAGGTGTGAAACACTGTTTTTTTGGAATCTGCAAGAGGATATTTCTATAGAACTGAGGATTTCGTTGAAAGCGGGATTACAGATAAAAGGTAGAGAGCAGCATTCTCAGAAACTTCTTTGTGATGTTTGCATTCAAGTCACAGAGTTGAACATTCCCTTTCATACAGCAGGTTTGAAACACTCTTTTTGTACTATCTGGAAGTGGACATTTGGAACGGTACCAGGCCTATGGTTCAAAAGGAAATATCGTCGCATAAAAGCAAGACGGAAGCATTCTCAGAAACTTATTTGTGTTGTGTGTCCTCAACTAACAGACTTGAACCTTTCTTTTGACACAGCAGTTTTGAAACACTCTTTTTGTAGAATCTGCAAGTGGATATTTGGATAGCTCTGAGGATTTCGTTGGAAACGGGATTACATATAAAAAGCAGACAGCAGCATTCTCAGAATCTTCTTTGTGATGTTTCCATTTAAGTCACAGTGTTGAACATTCCCTTTCACAGAGCAGGTTTCAAACACTCTTTTTGTAGTATCTGGAAGTGGACATTTGCAGCGCTTTGTGGCCTATGGTAAAAAAGGAAATATCTTCCCATAAAAACGAGATTGAAGGAATCTCAGAAACTTGTTTATGCTCTATCTACACAAGTAACAGTGTTGAACCTTTCTATTGACAGAGCACGTGTGAAACACTCTTTTTTTGGAATCTGCAAGTGGATGTTTCTATAAAACTGAGGATTTCGTTGGAAGCGGGATTTCAGATAAATAGTAGACAGCAGCATTCTCAGGAACTTCTTTGTGATGTTTGCATTCAAGTCACAGAGTTGAACATTCCCTTTCATAGAGCAGGTTTGAAACACTCTTTTTTTTACTGTCTGGAAGTGGACATTTGTAGCGGTACCAGGCCTATGGTTCAAAAGGAAATATCGTCGCATAAAAACAAGACAGAAGCATTCTCAGAAACATATTTGTGTTGTGTGTCCTCAACTAACAGACTTGAACCTCTCTTTTGACACAGCAGTTTTGAAACACTCTTTTTGTAGAATCTGCAAGTGGATATTTGGATAGCTCTGAGGATTTCGTTGGAAATGGGATTACATATAAAAAGTAGACAGCAGCATTCTCAGAAACTTCTTTGTGATGTTTCCATTTAAGTCACAGTGTTGAACATTCCCTTTCACAGAGCAGGTTTCAAACACTCTTTTTGTAGTATCTGGACGTGGACATTTGCAGCGCTTTGTGGCCTATGGTAAAAAAGGAAATATCTTCCCATGAAAACGAGATAGAAGCAACCTCAGAAACTTGTTTATGCTGTATGTACTGAAGTAACAGTGTTGAACCTTTCTATTGATAGAGCAGGTGTGAAACACTGTTTTTTTGGAATCTGCAAGAGGATATTTCTATAGAACTGAGGATTTCGTTGGAAGCGGGATTACAGATAAAAGGTAGAGAGCAGCATTCTCAGAAACTTCTTTGTGATGTTTGCATTCAAGTCACAGAGTTGAACATTCCCTTTCATACAGCAGGTTTGAAACACTCTTTTTGTACTATCTGGAAGTGGACATTTGGAACGGTACCAGGCCTATGGTTCAAAAGGAAATATCGTCGCAGAAAAACAAGACGGAAGCATTCTCAGAAACTTATTTGTGTTGTGTGTCCTCAACTAACAGACTTGAACCTTTCTTTTGACACAGCAGTTTTGAAACACTCTTTTTGTAGAATCTGCAAGTGGATATTTGGATAGCTCTGAGGATTTCGTTGGAAACGGGATTGCATATAAAAAGTAGACAGCAGCATTCTCAGAATCTTCTTTGTGATGTTTCCATTTAAGTCACAGTGTTGAACATTCCCTTTCACAGAGCAGGTTTCAAACACTCTTTTTGTAGTATCTGGAAGTGGACATTTGCAGCGCTTTGTGGCCTATGGTAAAAAAGGAAATATCTTCCCATAAAAACGAGATTGAAGGAATCTCAGAAACTTGTTTATGCTCTATCTACACAAGTAACAGTGTTGAACCTTTCTATTGACAGAGCACGTGTGAAACACTCTTTTTTTGGAATCTGCAAGTGGATATTTCTATAAAACTGAGGATTTCGTTGGAAGCGGGATTTCAGATAAATAGTAGACAGCAGCATTCTCAGGAACTTCTTTGTGATGTTTGCATTCAAGTCACAGAGTTGAACATTCCCTTTCATACAGCAGGTTTGAAACACTCTTTTTTTTACTGTCTGGAAGTGGACATTTGTAGCGGTACCAGGCCTATGGTTCAAAAGGAAATATCGTCGCATAAAAACAAGAGAGAAGCATTCTCAGAAACATATTTGTGTTGTGTGTCCTCAACTAACAGACTTGAACCTCTCTTTTGACACAGCAGTTTTGAAACACTCTTTTTGTAGAATCTGCAAGTGGATATTTGGATAGCTCTGAGGATTTCGTTGGAAACGGGATTACATAAAAATAGTGGACAGCAGCATTCTCAGAAACTTCTTTGTGACGTTTGCATTCAAGTCACAGAGTTGAACATTCCCTGTCATAGAGCAGGTTTGAAACACTCTTTTTGTAGCATCTGGAAGTGGACATTTCCAACGCTTTCTTGCCCACGGCGAAGAAGGAAATATCTTCCCATAAAAATAAGACAGAAGCATTCTCAGAAACTTATTTCTGATGTGTGTCCTCAACTAACGGACTTGAACCTTTTTTTTTATAGAGCACGTTTGAACCACTCTTTTTGTTGTATCTGCAAGTGGATATTTGGAGAGCTTGGACGATTTCCTTGGAAACGGGAATATCTCCCTATAACATCTAGACAGAAGCATTCTCAGAAACTTCTTTGTGATGTTTCCATTCAAGTCACAGAGTTGAACATTCTCTTTCATAGAGCAGGTTTGAAACACTCTTTTTGTAGTATCTGGACGTGGACATTTGCAGCGCTTTGTGGCCTATGGTAAAAAAGGAAATATCTTCCCATGAAAACGAGATAGAAGCAATCTCAGAAACTTGTTTATGCTGTATGTACTGAAGTAACAGTGTTGAACCTTTCTATTGATAGAGCAGGTGTGAAACACTGTTTTTTTGGAATCTGCAAGAGGATATTTCTATAGAACTGAGGATTTCGTTGGAAGCGGGATTACAGATAAAAGGTAGAGAGCAGCATTCTCAGAAACTTCTTTGTGATGTTTGCATTCAAGTCACAGATTTGAACATTCCCTTTCATACAGCAGGTTTGAAACACTCTTTTTGTACTATCTGGAAGTGGACATTTGGAACGGTACCAGGCCTATGGTTCAAAAGGAAATATCGTCACACAAAAGCAAGACGGAAGCATTCTCAGAAACTTATTTGTGTTGTGTGTCCTCAACTGACAGACTTGAACCTTTCTTTTGACACAGCAGTTTTGAAACACTCTTTTTGTAGAATCTGCAAGTGGATATTTGGATAGCTCTGAGGATTTCGTTGGAAACGGGATTGCATATAAAATGTAGACAGCAGCATTCTCAGAAACTTCTTTGTGATGTTTCCATTTAAGTCACAGAGTTGAACATTCCCTTTCACAGAGCAGGTTTCAAACACTCTTTTTGTAGTATCTGGAAGTGGACATTTGCAGCGCTTTCTGGCCTATGGTAAAAAAGGAAATATCTTCCCATAAAAACGAGATAGAAGCAATCTCAGAAACTTGTTTATGCTCTATCTACACAAGTAACAGTGTTGAACCTTTCTATTGACAGAGCACGTGTGAAACACTCTTTTTTTGGAATCTGCAAGTGGATATTTCTATAAAACTGAGGATTTCGTTGGAAGCGGGATTTCAGATAAATAGTAGACAGCAGCATTCTCAGGAACTTCTTTGTGATGTTTGCATTCAAGTCACAGAGTTGAACATTCCCTTTCATAGAGCAGGTTTGAAACACTCTTTTTGTAGTATCTGGAAGTGGACATTTTGAACGGTATCAGGCCTATGGTTAAAAAGGAAATATCTTCCCATAAAAACAAGACAGAAGCATTCTGAGAAACTTATTTGCGATGTGTGTCCTCAACTAACAGACTTGAACCTTTCTTTTGATACAGCAGTTTGGAAACACTCTTTTTGTAGAATCTGCAAGTGGATATTTGGATAGCTCTGAGGATTTCGTTGGAAACGGGATTACATAAAAATAGTGGACAGCAGCATTGTCAGAAACTTCTTTGTGACGTTTGCATTCAAGTCACAGAGTTGAACATTCCCTGTCATAGAGCAGGTTTGAAACACTCTTTTTGTAGCATCTGGAAGTGGACATTTCCAACGCTTTCTTGCCCACGGCGAAGAAGGAAATATCTTCCCATAAAAACAAGACAGAAGCATTCTCAGAAACTTATTTCTGATGTGTGTCCTCAACTAACGGACTTGAACCTTTTTTTTTATAGAGCACGTTTGAACCACTCTTTTTGTTGTATCTGCAAGTGGATATTTGGAGAGCTTGGACGATTTCGTTGGAAACGGGAATATCTCCCTATAACATCTAGACAGAAGCATTCTCAGAAACTTCTTTGTGATGTTTCCATTCAAGTCACAGAGTTGAACATTCTCTTTCATAGAGCAGGTTTGAAACACTCTTTTTGTAGTATCTGGACGTGGACATTTGCAGCGCTTTGTGGCCTATGGTAAAAAAGGAAATATCTTCCCATGAAAACGAGATAGAAGCAATCTCAGAAACTTGTTTATGCTGTATGTACTGAAGTAACAGTGTTGAACCTTTCTATTGATAGAGCCGGTGTGAAACACTGTTTTTTGGGAATCTGCAAGAGGACATTTCTATAGAACTGAGGATTTCGTTGGAAGCGGGATTACAGATAAAAGGTAGAGAGCAGCATTCTCAGAAACTTCTTTGTGATGTTTGCATTCAAGTCACAGAGTTGAACATTCCCTTTCATACAGCAGGTTTGAAACACTCTTTTTGTACTATCTGGAAGTGGACATTTGGAACGGTACCAGGCCTATGGTTCAAAAGGAAATATCATCGCATAAAAGCAAGACGGAAGCATTCTCAGAAACTTATTTGTGTTGTGTGTCCTCAACTAACAGACTTGAACCTTTCTTTTGACACAGCAGTTTTGAAACACTCTTTTTGTAGAATCTGCAAGTGGATATTTGGATAGCTCTGAGGATTTCGTTGGAAACGGGATTGCATATAAAATGTAGACAGCAGCATTCTCAGAAACTTCTTTGTGATGTTTCCATTTAAGTCACAGAGTTGAACATTCCCTTTCACAGAGCAGGTTTCAAACACTCTTTTTGTAGTATCTGGAAGTGGACATTTGCAGCGCTTTCTGGCCTATGGTAAAAAAGGAAATATCTTCCCATAAAAACGAGATAGAAGCAAACTCAGAAACTTGTTTATGCTCTATCTACACAAGTAACAGTGTTGAACCTTTCTATTGACAGAGCACGTGTGAAACACTCTTTTTTTGGAATCTGCAAGTGGATATTTCTATAAAACTGAGGATTTCGTTGGAAGCGGGATTTCAGATAAATAGTAGACAGCAGCATTCTCAGGAACTTCTTTGTGATGTTTGCATTCAAGTCACAGAGTTGAACATTCCCTTTCATAGAGCAGGTTTGAAACACTCTTTTTGTAGTATCTGGAAGTGGACATTTTGAACGGTATCAGGCCTATGGTTAAAAAGGAAATATCTTCCCATAAAAACAAGACAGAAGCATTCTCAGAAACTTATTTGCGATGTGTGTCCTCAACTAACAGACTTGAACCTTTCTTTTGATACAGCAGTTTGGAAACACTCTTTTTGTAGAATCTGCAAGTGGATATTTGGATAGCTCTGAGGATTTCGTTGGAAATGGGATTACATAAAAATAGTGGACAGCAGCATTCTCAGAAACTTCTTTGTGACGTTTGCATTCAAGTCACAGAGTTGAACATTCCCTGTCATAGAGCAGGTTTGAAACACTCTTTTTGTAGCATCTGGAAGTGGACATTTCCAACGCTTTCTTGCCCACGGCGAAGAAGGAAATATCTTCCCATAAAAACAAGACAGAAGCATTCTCAGAAACTTATTTCTGATGTGTGTCCTCAACTAACGGACTTGAACCTTTTTTTTATAGAGCACTTTTGAACCACTCTTTTTGTTGTATCTGCAAGTGGATATTTGGAGAGCTTGGACGATTTCGTTGGAAACGGGAATATCTCCCTATAACATCTAGACAGAAGCATTCTCAGAAACTTCTTTGTGATGTTTCCATTCAAGTCACAGAGTTGAACATTCTCTTTCATAGAGCAGGTTTGAAACACTCTTTTTGTAGTATCTGGACGTGGACGTTTGCAGCGCTTTGTGGCCTATGGTAAAAAAGGAAATATCTTCCCATGAAAACGAGATAGAAGCAATCTCAGAAACTTGTTTATGCTGTATGTACTGAAGTAACAGTGTTGAACCTTTCTATTGATAGAGCAGGTGTGAAACACTGTTTTTTTGGAATCTGCAAGAGGAGATTTCTATAGAACTGAGGATTTCGTTGGAAGCGGGATTACAGATAAAAGGTAGAGAGCAGCATTCTCAGAAACTTCTTTGTGATGTTTGCATTCAAGTCAGAGATTTGAACATTCCCTTTCATACAGCAGGTTTGAAACACTCTTTTTGTACTATCTGGAAGTGGACATTTGGAACGGTACCAGGCCTATGGTTCAAAAGGAAATATCGTCACACAAAAGCAAGACGGAAGCATTCTCAGAAACTTATTTGTGTTGTGTGTCCTCAACTGACAGGCTTGAACCTTTCTTTTGACACAGCAGTTTTGAAACACTCTTTTTGTAGAATCTGCAAGTGGATATTTGGATAGCTCTGAGGATTTCGTTGGAAACGGGATTGCATATAAAATGTAGACAGCAGCATTCTCAGAAACTTCTTTGTGATGTTTCCATTTAAGTCACAGAGTTGAACATTCCCTTTCACAGAGCAGGTTTCAAACACTCTTTTTGTAGTATCTGGAAGTGGACATTTGCAGCGCTTTCTGGCCTATGGTAAAAAAGGAAATATCTTCCCATAAAAACGAGATAGAAGCAATCTCAGAAACTTGTTTATGCTCTATCTACACAAGTAACAGTGTTGAACCTTTCTATTGACAGAGCACGTGTGAAACACTCTTTTTTTGGAATCTGCAAGTGGATATTTCTATAAAACTGAGGATTTCGTTGGAAGCGGGATTTCAGATAAATAGTAGACAGCAGCATTCTCAGAAACTTCTTTGTGATGTTTGCATTCAAGTCACAGAGTTGAACATTCCCTTTCATAGCGCAGGTTTGAAACACTCTTTTTGTAGTATCTGGAAGTGGACATTTTGAACGGTATCAGGCCTATGGTTAAAAAGGAAATATCTTCCCATAAAAACAAGACAGAAGCATTCTCAGAAACTTGTTTGCGATGTGTGTCCTCAACTAACAGACTTGAACCTTTCTTTTGATAGAGCAGTTTGGAAACACTCTTTTTGTAGAATCTGCAAGTGGATATTTGGATAGCTCTGAGGATTTCGTTGGAAACGGGATTACATAAAAATAGTGGACAGCAGCATTGTCAGAAACTTCTTTGTGACGTTTGCATTCAAGTCACAGAGTTGAACATTCCCTGTCATAGAGCAGGTTTGAAACACTCTTTTTGTAGCATCTGGAAGTGGACATTTCCAACGCTTTCTTGCCCACGGCGAAGAAGGAAATATCTTCCCATAAAAACAAGACAGAAGCATTCTCAGAAACTTATTTCTGATGTGTGTCCTCAACTAACGGACTTGAACCTTTTTTTTATAGAGCACGTTTGAACCACTCTTTTTGTTGTATCTGCAAGTGGATATTTGGAGAGCTTGGACGATTTCGTTGGAAACGGGAATATCTCCCTATAACATCTAGACAGAAGCATTCTCAGAAACTTCTTTGTGATGTTTCCATTCAAGTCACAGAGTTGAACATTCTCTTTCATAGAGCAGGTTTGAAACACTCTTTTTGTAGTATCTGGACGTGGACGTTTGCAGCGCTTTGTGGCCTATGGTAAAAAAGGAAATATCTTCCCATGAAAACGAGATAGAAGCAATCTCAGAAACTTGTTTATGCTGTATGTACTGAAGTAACAGTGTTGAACCTTTCTATTGATAGAGCAGGTGTGAAACACTGTTTTTTTGGAATCTGCAAGAGGATATTTCTATAGAACTGAGGATTTCGTTGGAAGCGGGATTACAGATAAAAGGTAGAGAGCAGCATTCTCAGAAACTTCTTTGTGATGTTTGCATTCAAGTCACAGATTTGAACATTCCCTTTCATACAGCAGGTTTGAAACACTCTTTTTGTACTATCTGGAAGTGGACATTTGGAACGGTACCAGGCCTATGGTTCAAAAGGAAATATCGTCACACAAAAGCAAGACGGAAGCATTCTCAGAAACTTATTTGTGTTGTGTGTCCTCAACTGACAGGCTTGAACCTTTCTTTTGACACAGCAGTTTTGAAACACTCTTTTTGTAGAATCTGCAAGTGGATATTTGGATAGCTCTGAGGATTTCGTTGGAAACGGGATTGCATATAAAATGTAGACAGCAGCATTCTCAGAAACTTCTTTGTGATGTTTCCATTTAAGTCACAGAGTTGAACATTCCCTTTCACAGAGCAGGTTTCAAACACTCTTTTTGTAGTATCTGGAAGTGGACATTTGCAGCGCTTTCTGGCCTATGGTAAAAAAGGAAATATCTTCCCATAAAAACGAGATAGAAGCAATCTCAGAAACTTGTTTATGCTCTATCTACACAAGTAACAGTGTTGAACCTTTCTATTGACAGAGCACGTGTGAAACACTCTTTTTTTGGAATCTGCAAGTGGATATTTCTATAAAACTGAGGATTTCGTTGGAAGCGGGATTTCAGATAAATAGTAGACAGCAGCATTCTCAGAAACTTCTTTGTGATGTTTGCATTCAAGTCACAGAGTTGAACATTCCCTTTCATAGCGCAGGTTTGAAACACTCTTTTTGTAGTATCTGGAAGTGGACATATGGAACGGTATCAGGCCTATGGTTAAAAAGGAAATATCTTCCCATAAAAACAAGACAGAAGCATTCTCAGAAACTTGTTTGCGATGTGTGTCCTGAACTAACAAACTTGAACCTGTCTTTTGATACAGCAGTTTGGAAACACTCTTTTTGTAGAATCTGCAAGTGGATATTTGGATAGCTCTGAGGATTTCGTTGGAAACGGGATTACATAAAAATAGTGGACAGCAGCATTGTCAGAAACTTCTTTGTGACGTTTGCATTCAAGTCACAGAGTTGAACATTCCCTTTCATAGAGCAGGTTTGAAACACTCTTTTTGTACTATCTGGAAGTGGACATTTGGAACGGTATCAGGCCTATGGTTAAAAAGCAAATATCTTCCCATAAAAACAAGACAGAAGCATTCTCAGAAACTTATTTGCGATGTGTGTCCTCAACTAACAGACTTGAACCTTTCTTTTGATACAGCAGTTTTGAAACACTCTTTTTGTAGAATCTGCAAGTGGATATTTGGATAGCTCTGAGGATTTCGTTGGAAACGGGCTTGCATAAAAATAGTTGACAGCAGCATTCTCAGAAACTTCTTTGTGACGTTTGCATTCAAGTCACAGAGTTGAACATTCCCTGTCATAGAGCAGGTTTGAAACACTCTTTTTGTAGCATCTGGAAGTGGACATTTCCAACGCTTTCTTGCCTACGGCGAAGAAGGAAATATCTTCCCATAAAAACAAGACAGAAGCATTCTCAGAAACTTATTTCTGATGTGTGTCCTCAACTAACGGACTTGAACCTTTCTTTTTATAGAGCACGTTTGAACCACTCCTTTTGTTGTATCTGCAAGTGGATATTTGGATAGCTTCGACGATTTCGTTGGAAACGGGAATATCTCCCTATAAAATGTAGACAGAAGCATTCTCAGAAACTTCTTTGTGATGTTTCCATTCAAGTCACAGAGTTGAACATTCTCTTTCATAGAGCATTTTTGAAACACTCTTTTTGTAGTATCTGGAAGTGGACATTTGCAGCACTTTGAGGCCTATGGTAAAAAAGGAAATATCTTCCCATGAAAACGAGATAGAAGCAATCTCAGAAACTTGTTTATGCTGTATGTACTGAAGTAACAGTGTTGAACCTTTCTATTGATAGAGCAGGTGTGAAACACTGTTTTTTTGGAATCTGCAAGAGGATATTTCTATAGAACTGAGGATTTCGTTGGAAGCGGGATTACAGATAAAAGGTAGAGAGCAGCATTCTCAGAAACTTCTTTGTGATGTTTGCATTCAAGTCACAGAGTTGAACATTCCCTTTCATACAGCAGGTTTGAAACACTCTTTTTGTACTATCTGGAAGTGGACATTTGGAACGGTACCAGGCCTATGGTTCAAAAGGTAATATTGTCAAACAAAAGCAAGACGGAAGCATTCTCAGAAACTTATTTGTGTTGTGTGTCCTCAACTAACAGACTTGAACCTTTCTTTTGACACAGCAGTTTTGAAACACTCTTTTTGTAGAATCTGCAAGTGGATATTTGGATAGCTCTGAGGATTTCGTTGGAAACGGGATTGCATATAAAATGTAGACAGCAGCATTCTCAGAAACTTCTTTGTGATGTTTCCATTTAAGTCACAGAGTTGAACATTCCCTTTCACAGAGCAGGTTTCAAACACTCTTTTTGTAGTATCTGGAAGTGGACATTTGCAGCGCTTTCTGGCCTATGGTAAAAAAGGAAATATCTTCCCATAAAAACGAGATAGAAGCAATCTCAGAAACTTGTTTATGCTCTATCTACACAAGTAACAGTGTTGAACCTTTCTATTGACAGAGCACGTGTGAAACACTCTTTTTTTGGAATCTGCAAGTGGATATTTCTATAAAACTGAGGATTTCGTTGGAAGCGGGATTTCAGATAAATAGTAGACAGCAGCATTCTCAGGAACTTCTTTGTGATGTTTGCATTCAAGTCACAGAGTTGAACATTCCCTTTCATAGAGCAGGTTTGAAACACTCTTTTTGTAGTATCTGGAAGTGGACATTTTGAACGGTATCAGGCCTATGGTTAAAAAGGAAATATCTTCCCATAAAAACAAGACAGAAGCATTCTCAGAAACTTATTTGCGATGTGTGTCCTCAACTAACAGACTTGAACCTTTCTTTTGATACAGCAGTTTGGAAACACTCTTTTTGTAGAATCTGCAAGTGGATATTTGGATAGCTCTGAGGATTTCGTTGGAAACGGGATTACATAAAAATAGTGGACAGCAGCATTGTCAGAAACTTCTTTGTGACGTTTGCATTCAAGTCACAGAGTTGAACATTCCCTGTCATAGAGCAGGTTTGAAACACTCTTTTTGTAGCATCTGGAAGTGGACATTTCCAACGCTTTCTTGCCCACGGCGAAGAAGGAAATATCTTCCCATAAAAACAAGACAGAAGCATTCTCAGAAACTTATTTCTGATGTGTGTCCTCAACTAACGGACTTGAACCTTTTTTTTTATAGAGCACGTTTGAACCACTCTTTTTGTTGTATCTGCAAGTGGATATTTGGAGAGCTTGGACGATTTCGTTGGAAACGGGAATATCTCCCTATAACATCTAGACAGAAGCATTCTCACAAACTTCTTTGTGATGTTTCCATTCAAGTCACAGAGTTGAACATTCTCTTTCATAGAGCAGGTTTGAAACACTCTTTTTGTAGTATCTGGACGTGGACATTTGCAGCGCTTTGTGGCCTATGGTAAAAAAGGAAATATCTTCCCATGAAAACGAGATAGAAGCAATCTCAGAAACTTGTTTATGCTGTATGTACTGAAGTAACAGTGTTGAACCTTTCTATTGATAGAGCAGGTGTGAAACACTGTTTTTTTGGAATCTGCAAGAGGATATTTCTATAGAACTGAGGATTTCGTTGGAAGCGGGATTACAGATAAAAGGTAGAGAGCAGCATTCTCAGAAACTTCTTTGTGAAGTTTGCATTCAAGTCACAGATTTGAACATTCCCTTTCATGCAGCAGGTTTGAAACACTCTTTTTGTACTATCTGGAAGTGGACATTTGGAACGGTACCAGGCCTATGGTTCAAAAGGTAATATTGTCACACAAAAGCAAGACGGAAGCATTCTCAGAAACTTATTTGTGTTGTGTGTCCTCAACTAACAGACTTGAACCTTTCTTTTGACACAGCAGTTTTGAAACACTCTTTTTGTAGAATCTGCAAGTGGATATTTGGATAGCTCTGAGGATTTCGTTGGAAACGGGATTGCATATAAAATGTAGACAGCAGCATTCTCAGAAACTTCTTTGTGATGTTTCCATTTAAGTCACAGAGTTGAACATTCCCTTTCACAGAGCAGGTTTCAAACACTCTTTTTGTAGTATCTGGAAGTGGACATTTGCAGCGCTTTCTGGCCTATGGTAAAAAAGGAAATATCTTCCCATAAAAACGAGATAGAAGCAATCTCAGAAACTTGTTTATGCTCTATCTACACAAGTAACAGTGTTGAACCTTTCTATTGACAGAGCACGTGTGAAACACTCTTTTTTTGGAATCTGCAAGTGGATATTTCTATAAAACTGAGGATTTCGTTGGAAGCGGGATTTCAGATAAATAGTAGACAGCAGCATTCTCAGGAACTTCTTTGTGATGTTTGCATTCAAGTCACAGAGTTGAACATTCCCTTTCATAGAGCAGGTTTGAAACACTCTTTTTGTAGTATCTGGAAGTGGACATTTTGAACGGTATCAGGCCTATGGTTAAAAAGGAAATATCTTCCCATAAAAACAAGACAGAAGCATTCTCAGAAACTTATTTGCGATGTGTGTCCTCAACTAACAGACTTGAACCTTTCTTTTGATACAGCAGTTTTGAAACACTCTTTTTGTAGAATCTGCAAGTGGATATTTGGATAGCTCTGAGGATTTCGTTGGAAACGGGATTGCATAAAAATAGTTGACAGCAGCATTCTCAGAAACTTCTTTGTGACGATTGCATTCAAGTCACAGAGTTGAACATTCCCTGTCATAGAGCAGGTTTGAAACACTCTTTTTGTAGCATCTGGAAGTGGACATTTCCAACGCTTTCTTGCCTACGGCGAAGAAGGAAATATCTTCCCATAAAAACAAGACAGAAGCATTCTCAGAAACTTATTTCTGATGTGTGTCCTCAACTAACGGACTTGAACATTTCTTTTTATAGAGCACGTTTGAACCACTCCTTTGGTTGTATCTGCAAGTGGATATTTGGATAGCTTTGACGATTTCGTTGGAAACGGGAATATCTCCGTATAAAATGTAGACTGAAGCATTCTCAGAAACTTCTTTGTGATGTTTCCATTCAAGTCACCGAGTTGAACATTCTCTTTCATAGAGCAGGTTTGAAACACTCTTTATGTATTATCTGGAAGTGGACATTTGCAGCACTTTGAGGCCTATGGTAAAAAAGGAAATATCTTCCCATGAAAACGAGATAGAAGCAATCTCAGAAACTTGTTTATGCTGTATGTACTGAAGTAACAGTGTTGAACCTTTCTATTGATAGAGCAGGTGTGAAACACTGTTTTTTTGGAATCTGCAAGAGCATATTTCTATAGAACTGAGGATTTCGTTGGAAGCGGGATTACAAATAAAAAGTAGAGAGCAGCATTCTCAGAAACTTCTTTGTGATGTTTGCATTCAAGTCACAGAGTTGAACATTCCCTTTCATACAGCAGGTTTGAAACACTCTTTTTGTACTATCTGGAAGTGGACATTTGGAACGGTACCAGGCCTATGGTTCAAAAGGAAATATCGTCGCATAAAAGCAAGACGGAAGCATTCTCAGAAACTTATTTGTGTTGTGTGTCCTCAACTAACAGACTTGAACCTTTCTTTTGACACAGCAGTTTTGAAACACTCTTTTTGTAGAATCTGCAAGTGGATATTTGGATAGCTCTGAGGATTTCGTTGGAAACGGGATTATATATAAAAAGTAGACAGCAGCATTCTCAGAAACTTCTTTGTCATGTTTCCATTTAAGTCACAGTGTTGAACATTCCCTTTCACAGAGCAGGTTTCAAACACTCTTTTTGTAGTATCTGGAAGTGGACATTTGCATCGCTTTCTGGCCTATGGTAAAAAAGGAAATATCTTCCCATAAAAACGAGATAGAAGCAATCTCAGAAACTTGTTTATGCTCTATCTACACAAGTAACAGTGTTGAACCTTTCTATTGACAGAGCACGTGGGAAACACTCTTTTTTTGGAATCTGCAAGTGGATATTTCTATAAAACTGAGGATTTCGTTGGAAGCGGGATTTCAGATATATAGTAGACAGCAGCATTCTCAGAATCTTCTTTGTGATGTTTGCATTCAAGTCACAGAGTTGAACATTCCCTTTCATAGAGCAGGTTTGAAACACTCTTTTTGTAGTATCTGGAAGTGGACATATGGAACGGTATCAGGCCTATGGTTAAAAAGGAAATATCTTCCCATAAAAACAAGACAGAAGCATTCTCAGAAACTTGTTTGCGATGTGTGTCCTGAACTAACAAACTTGAACCTTTCTTTTGATACAGCAGTTTGGAAACACTCTTTTTGTAGAATCTGCAAGTGGATATTTGGATAGCTCTGAGGATTTCGTTGGAAACGGGATTACATTAAAAATAGTGGACAGCAGCATTGTCAGAAACTTCTTTGTGACGTTTGCATTCAAGTCACAGAGTTGAACATTCCCTGTCATAGAGCAGGTTTGAAACACTCTTTTTGTAGCATCTGGAAGTGGACATTTCCAACGCTTTCTTGCCCACGGCGAAGAAGGAAATATCTTCCCATAAAAACAAGACAGAAGCATTCTCAGAAACTTATTTCTGATGTGTGTCCTCAACTAACGGACTTGAACCTTTTTTTTATAGAGCACGTTTGAACCACTCTTTTTGTTGTATCTGCAAGTGGATATTTGGAGAGCTTGGACGATTTCGTTGGAAACGGGAATATCTCCCTATAACATCTAGACAGAAGCATTCTCAGAAACTTCTTTGTGATGTTTCCATTCAAGTCACAGAGTTGAACATTCTCTTTCATAGAGCAGGTTTGAAACACTCTTTTTGTAGTATCTGGACGTGGACATTTGCAGCGCTTTGTGGCCTATGGTAAAAAAGGAAATATCTTCCCATGAAAACGAGATAGAAGCAATCTCAGAAACTTGTTTATGCTGTATGTACTGAAGTAACAGTGTTGAACCTTTCTATTGATAGAGCAGGTGTGAAACACTGTTTTTTTGGAATCTGCAAGAGGATATTTCTATAGAACTGAGGATTTCGTTGGAAGCGGGATTACAGATAAAAGGTAGAGAGCAGCATTCTCAGAAACTTCTTTGTGATGTTTGCATTCAAGTCACAGAGTTGAACATTCCCTTTCATACAGCAGGTTTGAAACACTCTTTTTGTACTATCTGGAAGTGGACATTTGGAACGGTACCAGGCCTATGGTTCAAAAGGAAATATCATCGCATAAAAGCAAGACGGAAGCATTCTCAGAAACTTATTTGTGTTGTGTGTCCTCAACTAACAGACTTGAACCTTTCTTTTGACACAGCAGTTTTGAAACACTCTTTTTGTAGAATCTGCAAGTGGATATTTGGATAGCTCTGAGGATTTCGTTGGAAACGGGATTGCATATAAAATGTAGACAGCAGCATTCTCAGAAACTTCTTTGTGATGTTTCCATTTAAGTCACAGAGTTGAACATTCCCTTTCACAGAGCAGGTTTCAAACACTCTTTTTGTAGTATCTGGAAGTGGACATTTGCAGCGCTTTCTGGCCTATGGTAAAAAAGGAAATATCTTCCCATAAAAACGAGATAGAAGCAATCTCAGAAACTTGTTTATGCTCTATCTACACAAGTAACAGTGTTGAACCTTTCTATTGACAGAGCACGTGTGAAACACTCTTTTTTTGGAATCTGCAAGTGGATATTTCTATAAAACTGAGGATTTCGTTGGAAGCGGGATTTCAGATAAATAGTAGACAGCAGCATTCTCAGGAACTTCTTTGTGATGTTTGCATTCAAGTCACAGAGTTGAACATTCCCTTTCATAGAGCAGGTTTGAAACACTCTTTTAGTAGTATGTGGAAGTGGACATTTGGAACGGTATCAGGCCTATGGTTAAAAAGGAAATATCTTCCCATAAAAACAAGACAGAAGCATTCTGAGAAACTTATTTGCGATGTGTGTCCTCAACTAACAGACTTGAACCTTTCTTTTGATACAGCAGTTTTGAAACACTCTTTTTGTAGAATCTGCAAGTGGATATTTGGATAGCTCTGAGGATTTCGTTGGAAACGGGATTGCATAAAAATAGTTGACAGCAGCATTCTCAGAAACTTCTTTGTGACGTTTGCATTCAAGTCACAGAGTTGAACATTCCCTGTCATAGAGCAGGTTTGAAACACTCTTTTTGTAGCATCTGGAAGTGGACATTTCCAACGCTTTCTTGCCTATGGCGAAGAAGGAAATATCTTCCCATAAAAACAAGACAGAAGCATTCTCAGAAACTTATTTCTGATGTGTGTCCTCAGCTAACGGACTTGAACCTTTCTTTTTATAGAGCACGTTTGAACCACTCCTTTTGTTGTATCTGCAAGTGGTTATTTGGATAGCTTCGACGATTTCGTTGGAAACGGGAATATCTCCCTATAAAATGTAGACAGAAGCATTCTCAGAAACTTCTTTGTGATGTTTCCATTCAAGTCACAGAGTTGAACATTCTCTTTCATAGAGCAGGTTTGAAACACTCTTTTTGTAGTATCTGGAAGTGGACATTTGCAGCACTTTGAGGCCTATGGTAAAAAAGGAAATATCTTCCCATGAAAACGAGATAGAAGCAATCTCAGAAACTTGTTTATGCTGTATGTACTGAAGTAACAGTGTTGAACCTTTCTATTGATAGAGCAGGTGTGAAACACTGTTTTTTTGGAATCTGCAAGAGGATATTTCTATAGAACTGAGGATTTCGTTGGAAGCGGGATTACAGATAAAAGGTAGAGAGCAGCATTCTCAGAAACTTCTTTGTGATGTTTGCATTCAAGTCACAGAGTTGAACATTCCCTTTCATACAGCAGGTTTGAAACACTCTTTTTGTACTATCTGGAAGTGGACATTTGGAACGGTACCAGGCCTATGGTTCAAAAGGAAATATCATCGCATAAAAGCAAGACGGAAGCATTCTCAGAAACTTATTTGTGTTGTGTGTCCTCAACTAACAGACTTCAACCTTTCTTTTTACACAGCAGTTTTGAAACACTCTTTTTGTAGAATCTGCAAGTGGATATTTGGATAGCTCTGAGGATTTCGTTGGAAACGGGATTGCATATAAAATGTAGACAGCAGCATTCTCAGAAACTTCTTTGTCATGTTTCCATTTAAGTCACAGAGTTGAACATTCCCTTTCACAGAGCAGGTTTCAAACACTCTTTTTGTAGTATCTGGAAGTGGACATTTGCAGCGCTTTCTGGCCTATGGTAAAAAAGGAAATATCTTCCCATAAAAACGAGATAGAAGCAATCTCAGAAACTTGTTTATGCTCTATCTACACAAGTAACAGTGTTGAACCTTTCTATTGACAGAGCACGTGTGAAACACTCTTTTTTTGGAATCTGCAAGTGGATATTTCTATAAAACTGAGGATTTCGTTGGAAGCGGGATTTCAGATAAATAGTAGACAGCAGCATTCTCAGGAACTTCTTTGTGATGTTTGCATTCAAGTCACAGAGTTGAACATTCCCTTTCATAGAGCAGGTTTGAAACACTCTTTTTGTAGTATCTGGAAGTGGACATTTGGAACGGTATCAGGCCTATGGTTAAAAAGGAAATATCTTCCCATAAAAACAAGACAGAAGCATTCTCAGAAACTTATTTGCGATGTGTGTCCTGAACTAACAGACTTGAACCTTTCTTTTGATACAGCAGTTTGGAAACACTCTTTTTGTAGAATCTGCAAGTGGATATTTGGATAGCTCTGAGGATTTCGTTGGAAACGGGATTACATAAAAATAGTGGACAGCAGCATTCTCAGAAACTTCTTTGTGACGTTTGCATTCAAGTCACAGAGTTGAACATTCCCTGTCATAGAGCAGGTTTGAAACACTCTTTTTGTAGCATCTGGAAGTGGACATTTCCAACGCTTTCTTGCCCACGGCGAAGAAGGAAATATCTTCCCATAAAAACAAGACAGAAGCATTCTCAGAAACTTATTTCTGATGTGTGTCCTCAACTAACGGACTTGAACCTTTTTTTTTATAGAGCACGTTTGAACCACTCTTTTTGTTGTATCTGCAAGTGGATATTTGGAGAGCTTGGACGATTTCGTTGGAAACGGGAATATCTCCCTATAACATCTAGACAGAAGCATTCTCAGAAACTTCTTTGTGATGTTTCCATTCAAGTCAGAGAGTTGAACATTCTCTTTCATAGAGCAGGTTTGAAACACTCTTTTTGTAGTATCTGGACGTGGACATTTGCAGCGCTTTGTGGCCTATGGTAAAAAAGGAAATATCTTCCCATGAAAACGAGATAGAAGCAATCTCAGAAACTTGTTTATGTTGTATGTACTGAAGTAACAGTGTTGAACCTTTCAATTGATAGAGCAGGTGTGAAACACTGTTTTTTTGGAATCTGCAAGAGGATATTTCTATAGAACTGAGGATTTCGTTGGAAGCGGGATTACAGATAAAAGGTAGAGAGCAGCATTCTCAGAAACTTCTTTGTGATGTTTGCATTCAAGTCACAGATTTGAACATTCCCTTTCATACAGCAGGTTTGAAACACTCTTTTTGTACTATCTGGAAGTGGACATTTGGAACGGTACCAGGCCTATGGTTCAAAAGGAAATATCGTCACACAAAAGCAAGACGGAAGCATTCTCAGAAACTTATTTGTGTTGTGTGTCCTCAACTGACAGACTTGAACCTTTCTTTTGACACAGCAGTTTTGAAACACTCTTTTTGTAGAATCTGCAAGTGGATATTTGGATAGCTCTGAGGATTTCGTTGGAAACGGGATTGCATATAAAATGTAGACAGCAGCATTCTCAGAAACTTCTTTGTGATGTTTCCATTTAAGTCACAGAGTTGAACATTCCCTTTCACAGAGCAGGTTTCAAACACTCTTTTTGTAGTATCTGGAAGTGGACATTTGCAGCGCTTTCTGGCCTATGGTAAAAAAGGAAATATCTTCCCATAAAAACGAGATAGAAGCAATCTCAGAAACTTGTTTATGCTCTATCTACACAAGTAACAGTGTTGAACCTTTCTATTGACAGAGCACGTGTGAAACACTCTTTTTTTGGAATCTGCAAGTGGATATTTCTATAAAACTGAGGATTTCGTTGGAAGCGGGATTACAGATAAATAGTAGACAGCAGCATTCTCAGGAACTTCTTTGTGATGTTTGCATTCAAGTCACAGAGTTGAACATTCCCTTTCATAGAGCAGGTTTGAAACACTCTTTTTGTAGTATCTGGAAGTGGACATTTTGAACGGTATCAGGCCTATGGTTAAAAAGAAAATATCTTCCCATAAAAACAAGACAGAAGCATTCTCAGAAACTTATTTGCGATGTGTGTCCTCAACTAACAGACTTGAACCTTTCTTTTGATACAGCAGTTTGGAAACACTCTTTTTGTAGAATCTGCAAGTGGATATTTGGATAGCTCTGAGGATTTCGTTGGAAACGGGATTACATAAAAATAGTGGACAGCAGCATTGTCAGAAACTTCTTTGTGACGTTTGCATTCAAGTCACAGAGTTGAACATTCCCTGTCATAGAGCAGGTTTGAAACACTCTTTTTGTAGCATCTGGAAGTGGACATTTCCAACGCTTTCTTGCCCACGGCGAAGAAGGAAATATCTTCCCATAAAAACAAGACAGAAGCATTCTCAGAAACTTATTTCTGATGTGTGTCCTCAACTAACGGACTTGAACCTTTTTTTTTATAGAGCACGTTTGAACCACACTTTTTGTTGTATCTGCAAGTGGATATTTGGAGAGCTTGGACGATTTCGTTGGAAACGGGAATATCTCCCTATAACATCTAGACAGAAGCATTCTCAGAAACTTCTTTGTGATGTTTCCATTCAAGTCACAGAGTTGAACATTCTCTTTCATAGAGCAGGTTTGAAACACTCTTTTTGTAGTATCTGGACGTGGACATTTGCAGCGCTTTGTGGCCTATGGTAAAAAAGGAAATATCTTCCCATGAAAACGAGATAGAAGCAATCTCAGAAACTTGTTTATGCTGTATGTACTGAAGTAACAGTGTTGAACCTTTCTATTGATAGAGCAGGTGTGAAACACTGTTTTTTTGGAATCTGCAAGAGGATATTTCTATAGAACTGAGGATTTCGTTGGAAGCGGGATTACAGATAAAAGGTAGAGAGCAGCATTCTCAGAAACTTCTTTGTGATGTTTGCATTCAAGTCACAGATTTGAACATTCCCTTTCATACAGCAGGTTTGAAACACTCTTTTTGTACTATCTGGAAGTGGACATTTGGAACGGTACCAGGCCTATGGTTCAAAAGGAAATATCGTCACACAAAAGCAAGACGGAAGCATTCTCAGAAACTTATTTGTGTTGTGTGTCCTCAACTGACAGACTTGAACCTTTCTTTTGACACAGCAGTTTTGAAACACTCTTTTTGTAGAATCTGCAAGTGGATATTTGGATAGCTCTGAGGATTTCGTTGGAAACGGGATTGCATATAAAATGTAGACAGCAGCATTCTCAGAAACTTCTTTGTGATGTTTCCATTTAAGTCACAGAGTTGAACATTCCCTTTCACAGAGCAGGTTTCAAACACTCTTTTTGTAGTATCTGGAAGTGGACATTTGCAGCGATTTCTGGCCTATGGTAAAAAAGGAAATATCTTCCCATAAAAACGAGATAGAAGCAATCTCAGAAACTTGTTTATGCTCTATCTACACAAGTAACAGTGTTGAACCTTTCTATTGACAGAGCACGTGTGAAACACTCTTTTTTTGGAATCTGCAAGTGGATATTTTTATAAAACTGAGGATTTCGTTGGAAGCGGGATTTCAGATAAATAGTAGACAGCAGCATTCTCAGGAACTTCTTTGTGATGTTTGCATTCAAGTAACAGAGTTGAACATTCCCTTTCATAGAGCAGGTTTGAAACACTCTTTTTGTACTATCTGGAAGTGGACATTTTGAACGGTATCAGGCCTATGGTTAAAAAGGAAATATCTTCCCATAAAAACAAGACAGAAGCATTCTCAGAAACTTATTTGCGATGTGTGTCCTCAACTAACAGACTTGAACCTTTCTTTTGATACAGCAGTTTTGAAACACTCTTTTTGTAGAATCTGCAAGTGGATATTTGGATAGCTCTGAGGATTTCGTTGGAAACGGGATTGCATAAAAATAGTTGACAGCAGCATTCTCAGAAACTTCTTTGTGACGTTTGCATTCAAGTCACAGAGTTGAACATTCCCTGTCATAGAGCAGGTTTGAAACACTCTTTTTGTAGCATCTGGAAGTGGACATTTCCAACGCTTTCTTGCCTACGGCGAAGAAGGAAATATCTTCCCATAAAAACAAGACAGAAGCATTCTCAGAAACTTATTTCTGATGTGTGTCCTCAACTAACGGACTTGAACCTTTCTTTTTATAGAGCACGTTTGAACCACTCCTTTTGTTGTATCTGCAAGTGGATATTTGGATAGCTTCGACGATTTCGTTGGAAACGGGAATATCTCCCTATAAAATGTAGACAGAAGCATTCTCAGAAACTTCTTTGTGATGTTTCCATTCAAGTCACAGAGTTGAACATTCTCTTTCATAGAGCAGGTTTGAAACACTCTTTTTGTAGTATCTGGAAGTGGACATTTGCAGCACTTTGAGGCCTATGGTAAAAAAGGAAATATCTTCCCATGAAAACGAGATAGAAGCAATCTCAGAAACTTGTTTATGCTGTATATACTGAAGTAACAGTGTTGAACCTTTCTATTGATAGAGCAGGTGTGAAACACTGTTTTTTTGGAATCTGCAAGAATATATTTCTATAGAACTGAGGATTTCGTTGGAAGCGGGATTACAGATAAAAGGTAGAGAGCAGCATTCTCAGAAACTTCTTTGTGATGTTTGCAGTCAAGTCACAGAGTTGAACATTCCCTTTCATACAGCAGGTTTGAAACACTCTTTTTGTACTATCTGGAAGTGGACATTTGGAACGGTACCAGGCCTATGGTTCAAAAGGAAATATCATCGCATAAAAGCAAGACGGAAGCATTCTCAGAAACTTATTTGTGTTGTGTGTCCTCAACTAACAGACTTGAACCTTTCTTTTGACACAGCAGTTTTGAAACACTCTTTTTGTAGAATCTGCAAGTGGATATTTGGATAGCTCTGAGGATTTCGTTGGAAACGGGATTGCATATAAAATGTAGACAGCAGCATTCTCAGAAACTTCTTTGTGATGTTTCCATTGAAGTCACAGAGTTGAACATTCCCTTTCACAGAGCAGGTTTCAAACACTCTTTTTGTAGTATCTGGAAGTGGACATTTGCAGCGCTTTCTGGCCTATGGTAAAAAAGGAAATATCTTCCCATAAAAACGAGATAGAAGCAATCTAAGAAACTTGTTTATGCTCTATCTACACAAGTAACAGTGTTGAACCTTTGTATTGACAGAGCACGTGTGAAACACTCTTTTTTTGGAATCTGCAAGTGGATATTTCTATAAAACTGAGGATTTCGTTGGAAGCGGGATTTCAGATAAATAGTAGACAGCAGCATTCTCAGGAACTTCTTTGTGATGTTTGCATTCAAGTCACAGAGGTGAACATTCCCTTTCATAGAGCAGGTTTGAAACACTCTTTTTGTAGTATCTGGAAGTGGACATTTTGAACGGTATCAGGCCTATGGTTAAAAAGGAAATATCTTCCCATAAAAACAAGACAGAAGCATTCTCAGAAACTTATTTGCGATGTGTGTCCTCAACTAACAGACTTGAACCTTTCTTTTGATACAGCAGTTTGGAAACACTCTTTTTGTAGAATCTGCAAGTGGATATTTGGATAGCTCTGAGGATTTCGTTGGAAACGGGATTACATAAAAATAGTGGACAGCAGCATTCTCAGAAACTTCTTTGTGACGTTTGCATTCAAGTCACAGAGTTGAACATTCCCTGTCATAGAGCAGGTTTGAAACACTCTTTTTGTAGCATCTGGAAGTGGACATTTCCAACGCTTTCTTGCCCACGGCGAAGAAGGAAATATCTTCCCATAAAAACAAGACAGAAGCATTCTCAGAAACTTATTTCTGATGTGTGTCCTCAACTAACGGACTTGAACCTTTCTTTTTATAGAGCACGTTTGAACCACTCCTTTTGTTGTATCTGCAAGTGGATATTTGGATAGCTTCGACGATTTCGTTGGAAACGGGAATATCTCCCTATAAAATGTAGACAGAAGCATTCTCAGAAACTTCTTTGTGATGTTTCCATTCAAGTCACAGAGTTGAACATTCTCTTTCATAGAGCAGGTTTGAAACACTCTTTTTGTAGTATCTGGAAGTGGACATTTGCAGCACTTTGAGGCCTATGGTAAAAAAGGAAATATCTTCCCATGAAAACGAGATAGAAGCAATCTCAGAAACTTGTTTATGCTGTATGTACTGAAGTAACAGTGTTGAACCTTTCTATTGATAGAGCAGGTGTGAAACACTGTTTTTTTGGAATCTGCAAGAGGATATTTCTATAGAACTGAGGATTTCGTTGGAAGCGGGATTACAGATAAAAGGTAGAGAGCAGCATTCTCAGAAACTTTTTGTGATGTTTGCATTCAAGTCACAGAGTTGAACATTCCCTTTCATACAGCAGGTTTGAAACACTCTTTTTGTACTATCTGGAAGTGGACATTTGGAACGGTACCAGGCCTATGGTTCAAAAGGAAATATCATCGCATAAAAGCAAGACGGAAGCATTCTCAGAAACTTATTTGTGTTGTGTGTCCTCAACTAACAGACTTGAACCTTTCTTTTGACACAGCAGTTTTGAAACACTCTTTTTGTAGAATCTGCAAGTGGATATTTGGATAGCTCTGAGGATTTCGTTGGAAACGGGATTGCATATAAAATGTAGACAGCAGCATTCTCAGAAACTTCTTTGTGATGTTTCCATTTAAGTCACAGAGTTGAACATTCCCATTCAAAGAGCAGGTTTCAAACACTCTTTTTGTAGTATCTGGAAGTGTACATTTGCAGCGCTTTCTGGCCTATGGTAAAAAAGGAAATATCTTCCCATAAAAACGAGATAGAAGCAATCTCAGAAACTTGTTTATGCTCTATCTACACAAGTAACAGTGTTGAACCTTTCTATTGACAGAGCACGTGTGAAACACTCTTTTTTTGGAATCTGCAAGTGGATATTTCTATAAAACTGAGGATTTCGTTGGAAGCGGGATTTCAGATAAATAGTAGACAGCAGCATTCTCAGGAACTTCTTTGTGATGTTTGCATTCAAGTCACAGAGTTGAACATTCCCTTTCATAGAGCAGGTTTGAAACACTCTTTTTGTAGTATCTGGAAGTGGACATTTGGAACGGTATCAGGCCTATGGTTAAAAAGGAAATATCTTCCCATAAAAACAAGACAGAAGCATTCTCAGAAACTTATTTGCGATGTGTGTCCTCAACTAACAGACTTGAACCTTTCTTTTGATACAGCAGTTTGGAAACACTCTTTTTGTAGAATCTGCAAGTGGATATTTGGATAGCTCTGAGGATTTCGTTGGAAACGGGATTACATAAAAATAGTGGACAGCAGCATTCTCAGAAACTTCTTTGTGACGTTTGCATTCAAGTCACAGAGTTGAACATTCCCTGTCATAGAGCAGGTTTGAAACACTCTTTTTGTAGCATCTGGAAGTGGACATTTCCAACGCTTTCTTGCCCACGGCGAAGAAGGAAATATCTTCCCATAAAAACAAGACAGAAGCATTCTCAGAAACTTATTTCTGATGTGTGTCCTCAACTAACGGACTTGAACCTTTTTTTTTATAGAGCACGTTTGAACCACTCTTTTTGTTGTATCTGCAAGTGGATATTTGGAGAGCTTGGACGATTTCGTTGGAAACGGGAATATCTCCCTATAACATCTAGACAGAAGCATTCTCAGAAACTTCTTTGTGATGTTTCCATTCAAGTCACAGAGTTGAACATTCTCTTTCATAGAGCAGGTTTGAAACACTCTTTTTGTAGTATCTGGACGTGGACGTTTGCAGCGCTTTGTGGCCTATGGTAAAAAAGGAAATATCTTCCCATGAAAACGAGATAGAAGCAATCTCAGAAACTTGTTTATGCTGTATGTACTGAAGTAACAGTGTTGAACCTTTCTATTGATAGAGCAGGTGTGAAACACTGTTTTTTTGGAATCTGCAAGAGGATATTTCTATAGAACTGAGGATTTCGTTGGAAGCGGGATTACAGATAAAAGGTAGAGAGCAGCATTCTCAGAAACTTCTTTGTGATGTTTGCATTCAAGTCACAGATTTGAACATTCCCTTTCATACAGCAGGTTTGAAACACTCTTTTTGTACTATCTGGAAGTGGACATTTGGAACGGTACCAGGCCTATGGTTCAAAAGGAAATATCGTCACACAAAAGCAAGACGGAAGCATTCTCAGAAACTTATTTGTGTTGTGTGTCCTCAACTGACAGACTTGAACCTTTCTTTTGACACAGCAGTTTTGAAACACTCTTTTTGTAGAATCTGCAAGTGGATATTTGGATAGCTCTGAGGATTTCGTTGGAAACGGGAATGCATATAAAATGTAGACAGCAGCATTCTCAGAAACTTCTTTGTGATGTTTCCATTTAAGTCACAGAGTTGAACATTCCCTTTCACAGAGCAGGTTTCAAACACTCTTTTTGTAGTATCTGGAAGTGGACATTTGCAGCGCTTTCTGGCCTATGGTAAAAAAGGAAATATCTTCCCATAAAAACGAGATAGAAGCAATCTCAGAAACTTGTTTATGCTCTATCTACACAAGTAACAGTGTTGAACCTTTCTATTGACAGAGCACGTGTGAAACACTCTTTTTTTGGAATCTGCAAGTGGATATTTCTATAAAACTGAGGATTTCGTTGGAAGCGGGATTACAGATAAATAGTAGACAGCAGCATTCTCAGGAACTTCTTTGTGATGTTTGCATTCAAGTCACAGAGTTGAACATTCCCTTTCATAGAGCAGGTTTGAAACACTCTTTTTGTAGTATCTGGAAGTGGACATTTGGAACGGTATCAGGCCTATGGTTAAAAAGGAAATATCTTCCCATAAAAACAAGACAGAAGCATTCTCAGAAACTTATTTGCGATGTGTGTCCTCAACTAACAGACTTGAACCTTTCTTTTGATACAGCAGTTTTGAAACACTCTTTTTGTAGAATCTGCAAGTGGATATTTGGATAGCTCTGAGGATTTCGTTGGAAACGGGATTGCATAAAAAAAGTTGACAGCAGCATTCTCAGAAACTTCTTTGTGACGTTTGCATTCAAGTCACAGAGTTGAACATTCCCTGTCATAGAGCAGGTTTGAAACACTCTTTTTGTAGCATCTGGAAGTGGACATTTCCAACGCTTTCTTGCCTACGGCGAAGAAGGAAATATCTTCCCATAAAAACAAGACAGAAGCATTCTCAGAAACTTATTTCTGATGTGTGTCCTCAACTAACGGACTTGAACCTTTCTTTTTATAGAGCACGTTTGAACCACTCCTTTTGTTGTATCTGCAAGTGGATATTTGGATAGCTTCGACGATTTCGTTGGAAACGGGAATATCTCCCTATAAAATGTAGACAGAAGCATTCTCAGAAACTTCTTTGTGATGTTTCCATTCAAGTCACAGAGTTGAACATTCTCTTTCATAGAGCAGGTTTGAAACACTCTTTTTGTAGTATCTGGAAGTGGACATTTGCAGCACTTTGAGGCCTATGGTAAAAAAGGAAATATCTTCCCATGAAAACGAGATAGAAGGAATCTCAGAAACTTGTTTACGCTGTATGTACTGAAGTAACAGTGTTGAACCTTTCTATTGATAGAGCAGGTGTGAAACACTGTTTTTTTGGAATCTGCAAGAGGATATTTCTATAGAACTGAGGATTTCGTTGGAAGCGGGATTACAGATAAAAGGTAGAGAGCAGCATTCTCAGAAACTTCTTTGTGATGTTTGCATTCAAGTCACAGAGTTGAACATTCCCTTTCATACAGCAGGTTTGAAACACTCTTTTTGTACTATCTGGAAGTGGACATTTGGAACGGTACCAGGCCTATGGTTCAAAAGGAAATATCATCGCATAAAAGCAAGACGGAAGCATTCTCAGAAACTTATTTGTGTTGTGTGTCCTCAACTAACAGACTTGAACCTTTCTTTTGACACAGCAGTTTTGAAACACTCTTTTTGTAGAATCTGCAAGTGGATATTTGGATAGCTCTGACGATTTCGTTGGAAACGGGATTACATAAAAAAGTAGACAGCAGCATTCTCAGAAACTTCTTTGTGATGTTTCCATTTAAGTCACAGAGTTGAACATTCCCTTTCACAGAGCAGGTTTCAAACACTCTTTTTGTAGTAACTGGAAGTGGACATTTGCAGCGCTTTGCGGCCTATGGTAAAAAAAGGAAATATCTTCTCATAAAAACGAGATAGAAGCAATCTAAGAAACTTGTTTATGCTCTATCTACACAAGTAACAGTGTTGAACCTTTCTATTGACAGAGCACGTGTGAAACACTCTTTTTTTGGAATCTGCAAGTGGATATTTCTATAAAACTGAGGATTTCGTTGGAAGCGGGATTACAGATAAATAGTAGACAGCAGCATTCTCAGAAACTTCTTTGTGATGTTTGCATTCAAGTCACAGAGTTGAACATTCCCTTTCATAGAGCAGGTTTGAAACACTCTTTTTGTAGTATCTGGAAGTGGACATTTGGAACGGTATCAGGCCTATGGTTAAAAAGGAAATATCTTCCCATAAAAACAAGACAGAAGCATTCTCAGAAACTTATTTGCGATGTGTGTCCTCAACTAACAGACTTGAACCTTTCTTTTGATACAGCAGTTTTGAAACACTCTTTTTGTAGAATCTGCAAGTGGATATTTGGATAGCTCTGAGGATTTCGTTGTAAACGGGATTACATAAAAATAGTGGACAGCAGCACTCTCAGAAACTTCTTTGTGACGTTTGCATTCAAGTCACAGAGTTGAACATTCCCTGTCATAGAGCAGGTTTGAAACACTCTTTTTGTGCATCTGGAAGTGGACATTTCCAACGCTTTCTTGCCTACGGCGAAGAAGGAAATATCTTCCCATAAAAACAAGACAGAAGCATTCTCAGAAACTTATTTCTGATGTGTGTCCTCAACTAACGGACTTGAACCTTTCTTTTTATAGAGCACGTTTGAACCACTCCTTTTGTTGTATCTGCAAGTGGATATTTGGATAGCTTTGACGATTTCGTTGGAAACGGGAATATCTCCCTATAACATCTAGACAGAAGCATTCTCAGAAACTTCTTTGTGATGTTTCCATTCAAGTCACAGAGTTGAACATTCTCTTTCATAGAGCAGGTTTGAAACACTCTTTTTGTAGTATCTGGAAGTGGACATTTCCAGCGCTTTGTGGCCTATGGTAAAAAAGGAAATATCTTCCCATGAAAACGAGATAGAAGCAATCTCAGAAACTTGTTTACGCTGTATGTACTGAAGTAACAGTGTTGAACCTTTCTATTGATAGAGCAGGTGTGAAACACTGTTTTTTTGGAATCTGCAAGAGGATATTTCTATAGAACTGAGGATTTCGTTGGAAGCGGGATTACAGATAAAAGGTAGAGAGCAGCATTCTCAGAAACTTCTTTGTGATGTTTGCATTCAAGTCACAGAGTTGAACATTGCCTTTCATACAGCAGGTTTGAAACACTCTTTTTGTACTATCTGGAAGTGGACATTTGGAACGGTACCAGGCCTATGGTTCAAAAGGAAATATCGTCGCAGAAAAACAAGACGGAAGCATTCTCAGAAACTTATTTGTGTTGTGTGTCCTCAACTAACAGACTTGAACCTTTCTTTTGACACAGCATTTTTGAAACACTCTTTTTGTAGAATCTGCAAGTGGATATTTGGATAGCTCTGACGATTTCGTTGGAAACGGGATTACATAAAAAAGTAGACAGCAGCATTCTCAGAAACTTCTTTGTGATGTTTCCATTTAAGTCACAGAGTTGAACATTCCCTTTCACAGAGCAGGTTTCAAACACTCTTTTTGTAGTAACTGGAAGTGGACATTTGCAGCGCTTTGTGGCCTATGGTAAAAAAAGGAAATATCTTCCCATAAAAACGAGATAGAAGCAATCTCAGAAACTTGTTTATGCTCTATCTACACAAGTAACAGTGTTGAACCTTTCTATTGACAGAGCACGTGTGAAACACTCTTTTTTTGGAATCTGCAAGTGGATATTTCTATAAAACTGAGGATTTCGTTGGAAGCGGGATTACAGATAAATAGTAGACAGCAGCATTCTCAGAAACTTCTTTGTGATGTTTGCATTCAAGTCACAGAGTTGAACATTCCCTTTCATAGAGCAGGTTTGAAACACTCTTTTTGTAGTATCTGGAAGTGGACATTTGGAACGGTATCAGGCCTATGGTTAAAAAGGAAATATCTTCCCATAAAAACAAGACAGAAGCATTCTCAGAAACTTATTTGCGATGTGTGTCCTCAACTAACAGACTTGAACCTTTCTTTTGATACAGCAGTTTTGAAACACTCTTTTTGTAGAATCTGCAAGTGGATATTTGGATAGCTCTGAGGATTTCGTTGGAAACGGGATTACATAAAAATAGTGGACAGCAGCACTCTCAGAAACTTCTTTGTGACGTTTGCATTCAAGTCACAGAGTTGAACATTCCCTGTCATAGAGCAGGTTTGAAACACTCTTTTTGTGCATCTGGAAGTGGACATTTCCAACGCTTTCTTGCCTACGGCGAAGAAGGAAATATCTTCCCATAAAAACAAGACAGAAGCATTCTCAGAAACTTATTTCTGATGTGTGTCCTCAACTAACGGACTTGAACCTTTCTTTTTATAGAGCACGTTTGAACCACTCCTTTTGTTGTATCTGCAAGTGGATATTTGGATAGCTTTGACGATTTCGTTGGAAACGGGAATATCTCCCTATAACATCTAGACAGAAGCATTCTCAGAAACTTCTTTGTGATGTTTCCATTCAAGTCACAGAGTTGAACATTCTCTTTCATAGAGCAGGTTTGAAACACTCTTTTTGTAGTATCTGGAAGTGGACATTTCCAGCGCGTTGTGGCCTATGGTAAAAAAGGAAATATCTTCCCATGAAAACGAGATAGAAGCAATCTCAGAAACTTGTTTACGCTGTATGTACTGAAGTAACAGTGTTGAACCTTTCTATTGATAGAGCAGGTGTGAAACACTGTTTTTTTGGAATCTGCAAGAGGATATTTCTATAGAACTGAGGATTTCGTTGGAAGCGGGATTACAGATAAAAAGTAGAGAGCAGCATTCTCAGAAACTTCTTTGTGATGTTTGCATTCAAGTCACAGAGTTTAACATTCCCTTTCATACAGCAGGTTTGAAACACTCTTTTTGTACTATCTGGAAGTGGACATTTGGAACGGTACCAGGCCTATGGTTCAAAAGGAAATATCGTCGCAGAAAAACAAGACGGAAGCATTCTCAGAAACTTATTTGTGTTGTGTGTCCTCAACTAACAGACTTGAACCTTTCTTTTGACACAGCATTTTTGAAACACTCTTTTTGTAGAATCTGCAAGTGGATATTTGGATAGCTCTGAGGATTTCGTTGGAAACGGGATTACATAAAAAAGTAGACAGCAGCATTCTCAGAAACTTCTTTGTGATGTTTCCATTTAAGTCACAGAGTTGAACATTCCCTTTCACAGAGCAGGTTTCAAACACTCTTTTTGTAGTAACTGGAAGTGGACATTTGCAGCGCTTTGTGGCCTATGGTAAAAAAAGGAAATATCTTCCCATAAAAACGAGATAGAAGCAATCTCAGAAACTTGTTTATGCTCTATCTACACAAGTAACAGTGTTGAACCTTTCTATTGACAGAGCACGTGTGAAACACTCTTTTTTTGGAATCTGCAAGTGGATATTTCTATAAAACTGAGGATTTCGTTGGAAGCGGGATTACAGATAAATAGTAGACAGCAGCATTCTCAGAAACTTCTTTGTGATGTTTGCATTCAAGTCACAGAGTTGAACATTCCCTTTCATAGAGCAGGTTTGAAACACTCTTTTTGTAGTATCTGGAAGTGGACATTTGGAACGGTATCAGGCCTATGGTTAAAAAGGAAATATCTTCCCATAAAAACAAGACAGAAGCATTCTCAGAAACTTATTTGCGATGTGTGTCCTCAACTAACAGACTTGAACCTTTCTTTTGATACAGCAGTTTTGAAACACTCTTTTTGTAGAATCTGCAAGTGGATATTTGGATAGCTCTGAGGATTTCGTTGGAAACGGGATTACATAAAAATAGTGGACAGCAGCACTCTCAGAAACTTCTTTGTGACGTTTGCATTCAAGTCACAGAGTTGAACATTCCCTGTCATAGAGCAGGTTTGAAACACTCTTTTTGTGCATCTGGAAGTGGACATTTCCAACGCTTTCTTGCCTACGGCGAAGAAGGAAATATCTTCCCATAAAAACAAGACAGAAGCATTCTCAGAAACTTATTTCTGATGTGTGTCCTCAACTAACGGACTTGAACCTTTCTTTTTATAGAGCACGTTTGAACCACTCCTTTTGTTGTATCTGCAAGTGGATATTTGGATAGCTTTGACGATTTCGTTGGAAACGGGAATATCTCCCTATAACATCTAGACAGAAGCATTCTCAGAAACTTCTTTGTGATGTTTCCATTCAAGTCACAGAGTTGAACATTCTCTTTCATAGAGCAGGTTTGAAACACTCTTTTTGTAGTATCTGGAAGTGGACATTTGCAGCGCTTTGTGGCCTATGGTAAAAAAGGAAATATCTTCCCATGAAAACGAGATAGAAGCAATCTCAGAAACTTGTTTACGCTGTATGTACTGAAGTAACAGTGTTGAACCTTTCTATTGATAGAGCAGGTGTGAAACACTGTTTTTTTGGAATCTGCAAGAGGATATTTCTATAGAACTGAGGATTTCGTTGGAAGCGGGATTACAGATTCTGAGCAGCATTCTCAGAAACTTCTTTGTGATGTTTGCATTCAAGTCACAGAGTTGAACATTCCCTTTCATACAGCAGGTTTGAAACACTCTTTTTGTACTATCTGGAAGTGGACATTTGGAACGGTACCAGGCCTATGGTTCAAAAGGAAATATCGTCGCAGAAAAACAAGACGGAAGCATTCTCAGAAACTTATTTGTGTTGTGTGTCCTCAACTAACAGACTTGAACCTTTCTTTTGACACAGCCTTTTTGAAACACTCTTTTTGTAGAATCTGCAAGTGGATATTTGGATAGCTCTGAGGATTTCGTTGGAAACGGGATTACATATAAAATGTAGACAGCAGCATTCTCAGAAACTCCTTTGTGATGTTTCCATTTAAGTCACAGAGTTGAACATTCCCTTTCACAGAGCAGGTTTCAAACACTCTTTTTGTAGTATCTGGAAGTGGACATTTGCAGCGCTTTGTGGCCTATGGTAAAAAAAGGAAATATCTTCCCATAAAAACGAGATAGAAGCAATCTCAGAAAATTGTTTATGCTCTATCTACACAAGTACCAGTGTTGAACCTTTCTATTGACAGAGCACGTGTGAA
This sequence comes from Pan troglodytes, assembly GCF_028858775.2. NCBI lineage: Eukaryota > Metazoa > Chordata > Mammalia > Primates > Hominidae > Pan > Pan troglodytes. The sequence continues at coordinate 54,566,879 of NC_072409.2, read as the reverse complement.
ACACTCTTTTTTTGGAATCTGCAAGTGGATATTTCTATAAAACTGAGGATTTCGTTGGAAGCGGGATTACAGATAAATAGTAGACAGCAGCATTCTCAGAAACTTCTTTGTGATGTTTGCATTCAAGTCACAGAGTTGAACATTCCCTTTCATAGAGCAGGTTTGAAACACTCTTTTTGTAGTATCTGGAAGTGGACATTTGGAACGGTATCAGGCCTATGGTTAAAAAGGAAATATCTTCGCATAAAAACAAGACAGAAGCATTCTCAGAAACTTATTTGCGATGTGTGTCCTCAACTAACAGACTTGAACCTTTCTTTTGATACAGCAGTTTTGAAACACTCTTTTTGTAGAATCTGCAAGTGGATATTTGGATAGCTCTGAGGATTTCGTTGTAAACGGGATTACATAAAAATAGTGGACAGCAGCACTCTCAGAAACTTCTTTGTGACGTTTGCATTCAAGTCACAGAGTTGAACATTCCCTGTCATAGAGCAGGTTTGAAACACTCTTTTTGTGCATCTGGAAGTGGACATTTCCAACGCTTTCTTGCCTACGGCGAAGAAGGAAATATCTTCCCATAAAAACAAGACAGAAGCATTCTCAGAAACTTATTTCTGATGTGTGTCCTCAACTAACGGACTTGAACCTTTCTTTTTATAGAGCACGTTTGAACCACTCCTTTTGTTGTATCTGCAAGTGGATATTTGGATAGCTTTGACGATTTCGTTGGAAACGGGAATATCTCCCTATAACATCTAGACAGAAGCATTCTCAGAAACTTCTTTGTGATGTTTCCATTCAAGTCACAGAGTTGAACATTCTCTTTCATAGAGCAGGTTTGAAACACTCTTTTTGTAGTATCTGGAAGTGGACATTTCCAGCGCTTTGTGGCCTATGGTAAAAAAGGAAATATCTTCCCATGAAAACGAGATAGAAGCAATCTCAGAAACTTGTTTACGCTGTATGTACTGAAGTAACAGTGTTGAACCTTTCTATTGATAGAGCAGGTGTGAAACACTGTTTTTTTGGAATCTGCAAGAGGATATTTCTATAGAACTGAGGATTTCGTTGGAAGCGGGATTACAGATAAAAGGTAGAGAGCAGCATTCTCAGAAACTTCTTTGTGATGTTTGCATTCAAGTCACAGAGTTGAACATTGCCTTTCATACAGCAGGTTTGAAACACTCTTTTTGTACTATCTGGAAGTGGACATTTGGAACGGTACCAGGCCTATGGTTCAAAAGGAAATATCGTCGCAGAAAAACAAGACGGAAGCATTCTCAGAAACTTATTTGTGTTGTGTGTCCTCAACTAACAGACTTGAACCTTTCTTTTGACACAGCATTTTTGAAACACTCTTTTTGTAGAATCTGCAAGTGGATATTTGGATAGCTCTGACGATTTCGTTGGAAACGGGATTACATAAAAAAGTAGACAGCAGCATTCTCAGAAACTTCTTTGTGATGTTTCCATTTAAGTCACAGAGTTGAACATTCCCTTTCACAGAGCAGGTTTCAAACACTCTTTTTGTAGTAACTGGAAGTGGACATTTGCAGCGCTTTGTGGCCTATGGTAAAAAAAGGAAATATCTTCCCATAAAAACGAGATAGAAGCAATCTCAGAAACTTGTTTATGCTCTATCTACACAAGTAACAGTGTTGAACCTTTCTATTGACAGAGCACGTGTGAAACACTCTTTTTTTGGAATCTGCAAGTGGATATTTCTATAAAACTGAGGATTTCGTTGGAAGCGGGATTACAGATAAATAGTAGACAGCAGCATTCTCAGAAACTTCTTTGTGATGTTTGCATTCAAGTCACAGAGTTGAACATTCCCTTTCATAGAGCAGGTTTGAAACACTCTTTTTGTAGTATCTGGAAGTGGACATTTGGAACGGTATCAGGCCTATGGTTAAAAAGGAAATATCTTCCCATAAAAACAAGACAGAAGCATTCTCAGAAACTTATTTGCGATGTGTGTCCTCAACTAACAGACTTGAACCTTTCTTTTGATACAGCAGTTTTGAAACACTCTTTTTGTAGAATCTGCAAGTGGATATTTGGATAGCTCTGAGGATTTCGTTGGAAACGGGATTACATAAAAATAGTGGACAGCAGCACTCTCAGAAACTTCTTTGTGACGTTTGCATTCAAGTCACAGAGTTGAACATTCCCTGTCATAGAGCAGGTTTGAAACACTCTTTTTGTGCATCTGGAAGTGGACATTTCCAACGCTTTCTTGCCTACGGCGAAGAAGGAAATATCTTCCCATAAAAACAAGACAGAAGCATTCTCAGAAACTTATTTCTGATGTGTGTCCTCAACTAACGGACTTGAACCTTTCTTTTTATAGAGCACGTTTGAACCACTCCTTTTGTTGTATCTGCAAGTGGATATTTGGATAGCTTTGACGATTTCGTTGGAAACGGGAATATCTCCCTATAACATCTAGACAGAAGCATTCTCAGAAACTTCTTTGTGATGTTTCCATTCAAGTCACAGAGTTGAACATTCTCTTTCATAGAGCAGGTTTGAAACACTCTTTTTGTAGTATCTGGAAGTGGACATTTCCAGCGCGTTGTGGCCTATGGTAAAAAAGGAAATATCTTCCCATGAAAACGAGATAGAAGCAATCTCAGAAACTTGTTTACGCTGTATGTACTGAAGTAACAGTGTTGAACCTTTCTATTGATAGAGCAGGTGTGAAACACTGTTTTTTTGGAATCTGCAAGAGGATATTTCTATAGAACTGAGGATTTCGTTGGAAGCGGGATTACAGATAAAAAGTAGAGAGCAGCATTCTCAGAAACTTCTTTGTGATGTTTGCATTCAAGTCACAGAGTTTAACATTCCCTTTCATACAGCAGGTTTGAAACACTCTTTTTGTACTATCTGGAAGTGGACATTTGGAACGGTACCAGGCCTATGGTTCAAAAGGAAATATCGTCGCAGAAAAACAAGACGGAAGCATTCTCAGAAACTTATTTGTGTTGTGTGTCCTCAACTAACAGACTTGAACCTTTCTTTTGACACAGCATTTTTGAAACACTCTTTTTGTAGAATCTGCAAGTGGATATTTGGATAGCTCTGAGGATTTCGTTGGAAACGGGATTACATAAAAAAGTAGACAGCAGCATTCTCAGAAACTTCTTTGTGATGTTTCCATTTAAGTCACAGAGTTGAACATTCCCTTTCACAGAGCAGGTTTCAAACACTCTTTTTGTAGTAACTGGAAGTGGACATTTGCAGCGCTTTGTGGCCTATGGTAAAAAAAGGAAATATCTTCCCATAAAAACGAGATAGAAGCAATCTCAGAAACTTGTTTATGCTCTATCTACACAAGTAACAGTGTTGAACCTTTCTATTGACAGAGCACGTGTGAAACACTCTTTTTTTGGAATCTGCAAGTGGATATTTCTATAAAACTGAGGATTTCGTTGGAAGCGGGATTACAGATAAATAGTAGACAGCAGCATTCTCAGAAACTTCTTTGTGATGTTTGCATTCAAGTCACAGAGTTGAACATTCCCTTTCATAGAGCAGGTTTGAAACACTCTTTTTGTAGTATCTGGAAGTGGACATTTGGAACGGTATCAGGCCTATGGTTAAAAAGGAAATATCTTCCCATAAAAACAAGACAGAAGCATTCTCAGAAACTTATTTGCGATGTGTGTCCTCAACTAACAGACTTGAACCTTTCTTTTGATACAGCAGTTTTGAAACACTCTTTTTGTAGAATCTGCAAGTGGATATTTGGATAGCTCTGAGGATTTCGTTGGAAACGGGATTACATAAAAATAGTGGACAGCAGCACTCTCAGAAACTTCTTTGTGACGTTTGCATTCAAGTCACAGAGTTGAACATTCCCTGTCATAGAGCAGGTTTGAAACACTCTTTTTGTGCATCTGGAAGTGGACATTTCCAACGCTTTCTTGCCTACGGCGAAGAAGGAAATATCTTCCCATAAAAACAAGACAGAAGCATTCTCAGAAACTTATTTCTGATGTGTGTCCTCAACTAACGGACTTGAACCTTTCTTTTTATAGAGCACGTTTGAACCACTCCTTTTGTTGTATCTGCAAGTGGATATTTGGATAGCTTTGACGATTTCGTTGGAAACGGGAATATCTCCCTATAACATCTAGACAGAAGCATTCTCAGAAACTTCTTTGTGATGTTTCCATTCAAGTCACAGAGTTGAACATTCTCTTTCATAGAGCAGGTTTGAAACACTCTTTTTGTAGTATCTGGAAGTGGACATTTGCAGCGCTTTGTGGCCTATGGTAAAAAAGGAAATATCTTCCCATGAAAACGAGATAGAAGCAATCTCAGAAACTTGTTTACGCTGTATGTACTGAAGTAACAGTGTTGAACCTTTCTATTGATAGAGCAGGTGTGAAACACTGTTTTTTTGGAATCTGCAAGAGGATATTTCTATAGAACTGAGGATTTCGTTGGAAGCGGGATTACAGATTCTGAGCAGCATTCTCAGAAACTTCTTTGTGATGTTTGCATTCAAGTCACAGAGTTGAACATTCCCTTTCATACAGCAGGTTTGAAACACTCTTTTTGTACTATCTGGAAGTGGACATTTGGAACGGTACCAGGCCTATGGTTCAAAAGGAAATATCGTCGCAGAAAAACAAGACGGAAGCATTCTCAGAAACTTATTTGTGTTGTGTGTCCTCAACTAACAGACTTGAACCTTTCTTTTGACACAGCCTTTTTGAAACACTCTTTTTGTAGAATCTGCAAGTGGATATTTGGATAGCTCTGAGGATTTCGTTGGAAACGGGATTACATATAAAATGTAGACAGCAGCATTCTCAGAAACTCCTTTGTGATGTTTCCATTTAAGTCACAGAGTTGAACATTCCCTTTCACAGAGCAGGTTTCAAACACTCTTTTTGTAGTATCTGGAAGTGGACATTTGCAGCGCTTTGTGGCCTATGGTAAAAAAAGGAAATATCTTCCCATAAAAACGAGATAGAAGCAATCTCAGAAAATTGTTTATGCTCTATCTACACAAGTACCAGTGTTGAACCTTTCTATTGACAGAGCACGTGTGAAACACTCTTTTTTTGGAATCTGCAAGTGGATATTTCTATAAAACTGAGGATTTCGTTGGAAGCGGGATTACAGATAAATAGTAGACAGCAGCATTCTCAGAAACTTCTTTGTGATGTTTGCATTCAAGTCACAGAGTTGAACATTCCCTTTCATAGAGCAGGTTTGAAACACTCTTTTTGTAGTATCTGGAAGTGGACATTTGGAACGGTATCAGGCCTATGGTTAAAAAGGAAATATCTTCCCATAAAAACAAGACAGAAGCATTCTCAGAAACTTATTTGCGATGTGTGTCCTCAACTAACAGACTTGAACCTTTCTTTTGATACAGCAGTTTTGAAACACTCTTTTTGTAGAATCTGCAAGTGGATATTTGGATAGCTCTGAGGATTTCGTTGGAAACGGGATTACATAAAAATAGTGGACAGCAGCACTCTCAGAAACTTCTTTGTGACGTTTGCATTCAAGTCACAGAGTTGAACATTCCCTGTCATAGAGCAGGTTTGAAACACTCTTTTTGTGCATCTGGAAGTGGACATTTCCAACGCTTTCTTGCCTACGGCGAAGAAGGAAATATCTTCCCATAAAAACAAGACAGAAGCATTCTCAGAAACTTATTTCTGATGTGTGTCCTCAACTAACGGACTTGAACCTTTCTTTTTATAGAGCACGTTTGAACCACTCCTTTTGTTGTATCTGCAAGTGGATATTTGGATAGCTTTGACGATTTCGTTGGAAACGGGAATATCTCCCTATAACATCTAGACAGAAGCATTCTCAGAAACTTCTTTGTGATGTTTCCATTCAAGTCACAGAGTTGAACATTCTCTTTCATAGAGCAGGTTTGAAACACTCTTTTTGTAGTATCTGGAAGTGGACATTTCCAGCGCGTTGTGGCCTATGGTAAAAAAGGAAATATCTTCCCATGAAAACGAGATAGAAGCAATCTCAGAAACTTGTTTACGCTGTATGTACTGAAGTAACAGTGTTGAACCTTTCTATTGATAGAGCAGGTGTGAAACACTGTTTTTTTGGAATCTGCAAGAGGATATTTCTATAGAACTGAGGATTTCGTTGGAAGCGGGATTACAGATAAAAAGTAGAGAGCAGCATTCTCAGAAACTTCTTTGTGATGTTTGCATTCAAGTCACAGAGTTTAACATTCCCTTTCATACAGCAGGTTTGAAACACTCTTTTTGTACTATCTGGAAGTGGACATTTGGAACGGTACCAGGCCTATGGTTCAAAAGGAAATATCGTCGCAGAAAAACAAGACGGAAGCATTCTCAGAAACTTATTTGTGTTGTGTGTCCTCAACTAACAGACTTGAACCTTTCTTTTGACACAGCAGTTTTGAAACACTCTTTTTGTAGAATCTGCAAGTGGATATTTGGATAGCTCTGAGGATTTCGTTGGAAACGGGATTACATAAAAAAGTAGACAGCAGCATTCTCAGAAACTTCTTTGTGATGTTTCCATTTAAGTCACAGAGTTGAACATTCCCTTTCACAGAGCAGGTTTCAAACACTCTTTTTGTAGTAACTGGAAGTGGACATTTGCAGCGCTTTGTGGCCTATGGTAAAAAAAGGAAATATCTTCCCATAAAAACGAGATAGAAGCAATCTCAGAAACTTGTTTATGCTCTATCTACACAAGTAACAGTGTTGAACCTTTCTATTGACAGAGCACGTGTGAAACACTCTTTTTTTGGAATCTGCAAGTGGATATTTCTATAAAACTGAGGATTTCGTTGGAAGCGGGATTACAGATAAATAGTAGACAGCAGCATTCTCAGAAACTTCTTTGTGATGTTTGCATTCAAGTCACAGAGTTGAACATTCCCTTTCATAGAGCAGGTTTGAAACACTCTTTTTGTAGTATCTGGAAGTGGACATTTGGAACGGTATCAGGCCTATGGTTAAAAAGGAAATATCTTCCCATAAAAACAAGACAGAAGCATTCTCAGAAACTTATTTGCGATGTGTGTCCTCAACTAACAGACTTGAACCTTTCTTTTGATACAGCAGTTTTGAAACACTCTTTTTGTAGAATCTGCAAGTGGATATTTGGATAGCTCTGAGGATTTCGTTGGAAACGGGATTACATAAAAATAGTGGACAGCAGCACTCTCAGAAACTTCTTTGTGACGTTTGCATTCAAGTCACAGAGTTGAACATTCCCTGTCATAGAGCAGGTTTGAAACACTCTTTTTGTGCATCTGGAAGTGGACATTTCCAACGCTTTCTTGCCTACGGCGAAGAAGGAAATATCTTCCCATAAAAACAAGACAGAAGCATTCTCAGAAACTTATTTCTGATGTGTGTCCTCAACTAACGGACTTGAACCTTTCTTTTTATAGAGCACGTTTGAACCACTCCTTTTGTTGTATCTGCAAGTGGATATTTGGATAGCTTTGACGATTTCGTTGGAAACGGGAATATCTCCCTATAACATCTAGACAGAAGCATTCTCAGAAACTTCTTTGTGATGTTTCCATTCAAGTCACAGAGTTGAACATTCTCTTTCATAGAGCAGGTTTGAAACACTCTTTTTGTAGTATCTGGAAGTGGACATTTGCAGCGCTTTGTGGCCTATGGTAAAAAAGGAAATATCTTCCCATGAAAACGAGATAGAAGCAATCTCAGAAACTTGTTTACGCTGTATGTACTGAAGTAACAGTGTTGAACCTTTCTATTGATAGAGCAGGTGTGAAACACTGTTTTTTTGGAATCTGCAAGAGGATATTTCTATAGAACTGAGGATTTCGTTGGAAGCGGGATTACAGATAAAAAGTAGAGAGCAGCATTCTCAGAAACTTCTTTGTGATGTTTGCATTCAAGTCACAGAGTTGAACATTCCCTTTCATACAGCAGGTTTGAAACACTCTTTTTGTACTATCTGGAAGTGGACATTTGGAACGGTACCAGGCCTATGGTTCAAAAGGAAATATCGTCGCAGAAAAACAAGACGGAAGCATTCTCAGAAACTTATTTGTGTTGTGTGTCCTCAACTAACAGACTTGAACCTTTCTTTTGACACAGCATTTTTGAAACACTCTTTTTGTAGAATCTGCAAGTGGATATTTGGATAGCTCTGAGGATTTCGTTGGAAACGGGATTACATATAAAATGTAGACAGCAGCATTCTCAGAAACTCCTTTGTGATGTTTCCATTTAAGTCACAGAGTTGAACATTCCCTTTCACAGAGCAGGTTTCAAACACTCTTTTTGTAGTATCTGGAAGTGGACATTTGCAGCGCTTTGTGGCCTATGGTAAAAAAAGGAAATATCTTCCCATAAAAACGAGATAGAAGCAATCTCAGAAAATTGTTTATGCTCTATCTACACAAGTACCAGTGTTGAACCTTTCTATTGACAGAGCACGTGTGAAACACTCTTTTTTTGGAATCTGCAAGTGGATATTTCTATAAAACTGAGGATTTCGTTGGAAGCGGGATTACAGATAAATAGTAGACAGCAGCATTCTCAGAAACTTCTTTGTGATGTTTGCATTCAAGTCACAGAGTTGAACATTCCCTTTCATAGAGCAGGTTTGAAACACTCTTTTTGTAGTATCTGGAAGTGGACATTTTGAACGGTATCAGGCCTATGGTTAAAAAGGAAATATCTTCCCATAAAAACAAGACAGAAGCATTCTCAGAAACTTATTTGCGATGTGTGTCCTCAACTAACAGACTTGAACCTTTCTTTTGATACAGCAGTTTTGAAACACTCTTTTTGTAGAATCTGCAAGTGGATATTTGGATAGCTCTGAGGATTTCGTTGGAAACGGGATTACATAAAAATAGTGGACAGCAGCACTCTCAGAAACTTCTTTGTGACGTTTGCATTCAAGTCACAGAGTTGAACATTCCCTGTCATAGAGCAGGTTTGAAACACTCTTTTTGTGCATCTGGAAGTGGACATTTCCAACGCTTTCTTGCCTACGGCGAAGAAGGAAATATCTTCCCATAAAAACAAGACAGAAGCATTCTCAGAAACTTATTTCTGATGTGTGTCCTCAACTAACGGACTTGAACCTTTCTTTTTATAGAGCACGTTTGAACCACTCCTTTTGTTGTATCTGCAAGTGGATATTTGGATAGCTTCGACGATTTCGTTGGAAACGGGAATATCTCCCTATAACATCTAGACAGAAGCATTCTCAGAAACTTCTTTGTGATGTTTCCATTCAAGTCACAGAGTTGAACATTCTCTTTCATAGAGCAGGTTTGAAACACTCTTTTTGTAGTATCTGGAAGTGGACATTTCCAGCGCGTTGTGGCCTATGGTAAAAAAGGAAATATCTTCCCATGAAAACGAGATAGAAGCAATCTCAGAAACTTGTTTACGCTGTATGTACTGAAGTAACAGTGTTGAACCTTTCTATTGATAGAGCAGGTGTGAAACACTGTTTTTTTGGAATCTGCAAGAGGATATTTCTATAGAACTGAGGATTTCGTTGGAAGCGGGATTACAGATAAAAAGTAGAGAGCAGCATTCTCAGAAACTTCTTTGTGATGTTTGCATTCAAGTCACAGAGTTGAACATTCCCTTTCATACAGCAGGTTTGAAACACTCTTTTTGTACTATCTGGAAGTGGACATTTGGAACGGTACCAGGCCTATGGTTCAAAAGGAAATATCGTCGCAGAAAAACAAGACGGAAGCATTCTCAGAAACTTATTTGTGTTGTGTGTCCTCAACTAACAGACTTGAACCTTTCTTTTGACACAGCATTTTTGAAACACTCTTTTTGTAGAATCTGCAAGTGGATATTTGGATAGCTCTGAGGATTTCGCTGGAAACGGGATTACATAAAAAAGTAGACAGCAGCATTCTCAGAAACTTCTTTGTGATGTTTCCATTTAAGTCACAGAGTTGAACATTCCCTTTCACAGAGCAGGTTTCAAACACTCTTTTTGTAGTAACTGGAAGTGGACATTTGCAGCGCTTTGTGGCCTATGGTAAAAAAAGGAAATATCTTCCCATAAAAACGAGATAGAAGCAATCTCAGAAACTTGTTTATGCTCTATCTACACAAGTAACAGTGTTGAACCTTTCTATTGACAGAGCACGTGTGAAACACTCTTTTTTTGGAATCTGCAAGTGGATATTTCTATAAAACTGAGGATTTCGTTGGAAGCGGGATTACAGATAAATAGTAGACAGCAGCATTCTCAGAAACTTCTTTGTGATGTTTGCATTCAAGTCACAGAGTTGAACATTCCCTTTCATAGAGCAGGTTTGAAACACTCTTTTTGTAGTATCTGGAAGTGGACATTTGGAACGGTATCAGGCCTATGGTTAAAAAGGAAATATCTTCCCATAAAAACAAGACAGAAGCATTCTCAGAAACTTATTTGCGATGTGTGTCCTCAACTAACAGACTTGAACCTTTCTTTTGATACAGCAGTTTTGAAACACTCTTTTTGTAGAATCTGCAAGTGGATATTTGGATAGCTCTGAGGATTTCGTTGGAAACGGGATTACATAAAAATAGTGGACAGCAGCACTCTCAGAAACTTCTTTGTGACGTTTGCATTCAAGTCACAGAGTTGAACATTCCCTGTCATAGAGCAGGTTTGAAACACTCTTTTTGTGCATCTGGAAGTGGACATTTCCAACGCTTTCTTGCCTACGGCGAAGAAGGAAATATCTTCCCATAAAAACAAGACAGAAGCATTCTCAGAAACTTATTTCTGATGTGTGTCCTCAACTAACGGACTTGAACCTTTCTTTTTATAGAGCACGTTTGAACCACTCCTTTTGTTGTATCTGCAAGTGGATATTTGGATAGCTTTGACGATTTCGTTGGAAACGGGAATATCTCCCTATAACATCTAGACAGAAGCATTCTCAGAAACTTCTTTGTGATGTTTCCATTCAAGTCACAGAGTTGAACATTCTCTTTCATAGAGCAGGTTTGAAACACTCTTTTTGTAGTATCTGGAAGTGGACATTTGCAGCGCTTTGTGGCCTATGGTAAAAAAGGAAATATCTTCCCATGAAAACGAGATAGAAGCAATCTCAGAAACTTGTTTACGCTGTATGTACTGAAGTAACAGTGTTGAACCTTTCTATTGATAGAGCAGGTGTGAAACACTGTTTTTTTGGAATCTGCAAGAGGATATTTCTATAGAACTGAGGATTTCGTTGGAAGCGGGATTACAGATTCTGAGCAGCATTCTCAGAAACTTCTTTGTGATGTTTGCATTCAAGTCACAGAGTTGAACATTCCCTTTCATACAGCAGGTTTGAAACACTCTTTTTGTACTATCTGGAAGTGGACATTTGGAACGGTACCAGGCCTATGGTTCAAAAGGAAATATCGTCGCAGAAAAACAAGACGGAAGCATTCTCAGAAACTTATTTGTGTTGTGTGTCCTCAACTAACAGACTTGAACCTTTCTTTTGACACAGCATTTTTGAAACACTCTTTTTGTAGAATCTGCAAGTGGATATTTGGATAGCTCTGACGATTTCGTTGGAAACGGGATTACATAAAAAAGTAGACAGCAGCATTCTCAGAAACTTCTTTGTGATGTTTCCATTTAAGTCACAGAGTTGAACATTCCCTTTCACAGAGCAGGTTTCAAACACTCTTTTTGTAGTAACTGGAAGTGGACATTTGCAGCGCTTTGTGGCCTATGGTAAAAAAAGGAAATATCTTCCCATAAAAACGAGATAGAAGCAATCTCAGAAACTTGTTTATGCTCTATCTACACAAGTAACAGTGTTGAACCTTTCTATTGACAGAGCACGTGTGAAACACTCTTTTATTGGAATCTGCAAGTGGATATTTCTATAAAACTGAGGATTTCGTTGGAAGCGGGATTACAGATAAATAGTAGACAGCAGCATTCTCAGAAACTTCTTTGTGATGTTTGCATTCAAGTCACAGAGTTGAACATTCCCTTTCATAGAGCAGGTTTGAAACACTCTTTTTGTAGTATCTGGAAGTGGACATTTGGAACGGTATCAGGCCTATGGTTAAAAAGGAAATATCTTCCCATAAAAACAAGACAGAAGCATTCTCAGAAACTTATTTGCGATGTGTGTCCTCAACTAACAGACTTGAACCTTTCTTTTGATACAGCAGTTTTGAAACACTCTTTTTGTAGAATCTGCAAGTGGATATTTGGATAGCTCTGAGGATTTCGTTGGAAACGGGATTACATAAAAATAGTGGACAGCAGCACTCTCAGAAACTTCTTTGTGACGTTTGCATTCAAGTCACAGAGTTGAACATTCCCTGTCATAGAGCAGGTTTGAAACACTCTTTTTGTGCATCTGGAAGTGGACATTTCCAACGCTTTCTTGCCTACGGCGAAGAAGGAAATATCTTCCCATAAAAACAAGACAGAAGCATTCTAAGAAACTTATTTCTGATGTGTGTCCTCAACTAACGGACTTGAACCTTTCTTTTCATAGAGCACGTTTGAACCACTCCTTTTGTTGTATCTGCAAGTGGATATTTGGATAGCTTTGACGATTTCGTTGGAAACGGGAATATCTCCCTATAACATCTAGACAGAAGCATTCTCACAAACTTCTTTGTGATGTTTCCATTCAAGTCACAGAGTTGAACATTCTCTTTCATAGAGCAGGTTTGAAACACTCTTTTTGTAGTATCTGGAAGTGGACATTTGCAGCGCTTTGTGGCCTATGGTAAAAAAGGAAATATCTTCCCATGAAAACGAGATAGAAGCAATCTCAGAAACTTGTTTACGCTGTATGTACTGAAGTAACAGTGTTGAACCTTTCTATTGATAGAGCAGGTGTGAAACACTGTTTTTTTGGAATCTGCAAGAGGATATTTCTATAGAACTGAGGATTTCGTTGGAAGCGGGATTACAGATAAAAAGCAGAGAGCAGCATTCTCAGAAACTTCTTTGTGATGTTTGCATTCAAGTCACAGAGTTGAACATTCCCTTTCATACAGCAGGTTTGAAACACTCTTTTTGTACTATCTGGAAGTGGACATTTGGAACGGTACCAGGCCTATGGTTCAAAAGGAAATATCGTCGCAGAAAAACAAGACGGAAGCATTCTCAGAAACTTATTTGTGTTGTGTGTCCTCAACTAACAGACTTGAACCTTTCTTTTGACACAGCATTTTTGAAACACTCTTTTTGTAGAATCTGCAAGTGGATATTTGGATAGCTCTGAGGATTTCGTTGGAAACGGGATTACATAAAAAAGTAGACAGCAGCATTCTCAGAAACTTCTTTGTGATGTTTCCATTTAAGTCACAGAGTTGAACATTCCCTTTCACAGAGCAGGTTTCAAACACTCTTTTTGTAGTAACTGGAAGTGGACATTTGCAGCGCTTTGTGGCCTATGGTAAAAAAAGGAAATATCTTCCCATAAAAACGAGATAGAAGCAATCTCAGAAACTTGTTTATGCTCTATCTACACAAGTAACAGTGTTGAACCTTTCTATTGACAGAGCACGTGTGAAACACTCTTTTTTTGGAATCTGCAAGTGGATATTTCTATAAAACTGAGGATTTCGTTGGAAGCGGGATTACAGATAAATAGTAGACAGCAGCATTCTCAGAAACTTCTTTGTGATGTTTGCATTCAAGTCACAGAGTTGAACATTCCCTTTCATAGAGCAGGTTTGAAACACTCTTTTTGTAGTATCTGGAAGTGGACATTTGGAACGGTATCAGGCCTATGGTTAAAAAGGAAATATCTTCCCATAAAAACAAGACAGAAGCATTCTCAGAAACTTATTTGCGATGTGTGTCCTCAACTAACAGACTTGAACCTTTCTTTTGATACAGCAGTTTTGAAACACTCTTTTTGTAGAATCTGCAAGTGGATATTTGGATAGCTCTGAGGATTTCGTTGGAAACGGGATTACATAAAAATAGTGGACAGCAGCACTCTCAGAAACTTCTTTGTGACGTTTGCATTCAAGTCACAGAGTTGAACATTCCCTGTCATAGAGCAGGTTTGAAACACTCTTTTTGTGCATCTGGAAGTGGACATTTCCAACGCTTTCTTGCCTACGGCGAAGAAGGAAATATCTTCCCATAAAAACAAGACAGAAGCATTCTAAGAAACTTATTTCTGATGTGTGTCCTCAACTAACGGACTTGAACCTTTCTTTTTATAGAGCACGTTTGAACCACTCCTTTTGTTGTATCTGCAAGTGGATATTTGGATAGCTTTGACGATTTCGTTGGAAACGGGAATATCTCCCTATAACATCTAGACAGAAGCATTCTCAGAAACTTCTTTGTGATGTTTCCATTCAAGTCACAGAGTTGAACATTCTCTTTCATAGAGCAGGTTTGAAACACTCTTTTTGTAGTATCTGGAAGTGGACATTTGCAGCGCTTTGTGGCCTATGGTAAAAAAGGAAATATCTTCCCATGAAAACGAGATAGAAGCAATCTCAGAAACTTGTTTACGCTGTATGTACTGAAGTAACAGTGTTGAACCTTTCTATTGATAGAGCAGGTGTGAAACACTGTTTTTTTGGAATCTGCAAGAGGATATTTCTATAGAACTGAGGATTTCGTTGGAAGCGGGATTACAGATTCTGAGCAGCATTCTCAGAAACTTCTTTGTGATGTTTGCATTCAAGTCACAGAGTTGAACATTCCCTTTCATACAGCAGGTTTGAAACACTCTTTTTGTACTATCTGGAAGTGGACATTTGGAACGGTACCAGGCCTATGGTTCAAAAGGAAATATCGTCGCAGAAAAACAAGACGGAAGCATTCTCAGAAACTTATTTGTGTTGTGTGTCCTCAACTAACAGACTTGAACCTTTCTTTTGACACAGCATTTTTGAAACACTCTTTTTGTAGAATCTGCAAGTGGATATTTGGATAGCTCTGAGGATTTCGTTGGAAACGGGATTACATATAAAAAGTAGACAGCAGCATTCTCAGAAACTTCTTTGTGATGTTTCCATTTAAGTCACAGAGTTGAACATTCCCTTTCACAGAGCAGGTTTCAAACACTCTTTTTGTAGTAACTGGAAGTGGACATTTGCAGCGCTTTGTGGCCTATGGTAAAAAAAGGAAATATCTTCCCATAAAAACGAGATAGAAGCAATCTCAGAAACTTGTTTATGCTCTATCTACACAAGTAACAGTGTTGAACCTTTCTATTGACAGAGCACGTGTGAAACACTCTTTTTTTGGAATCTGCAAGTGGATATTTCTATAAAACTGAGGATTTCGTTGGAAGCGGGATTACAGATAAATAGTAGACAGCAGCATTCTCAGAAACTTCTTTGTGATGTTTGCATTCAAGTCACAGAGTTGAACATTCCCTTTCATAGAGCAGGTTTGAAACACTCTTTTTGTAGTATCTGGAAGTGGACATTTGGAACGGTATCAGGCCTATGGTTAAAAAGGAAATATCTTCCCATAAAAACAAGACAGAAGCATTCTCAGAAACTTATTTGCGATGTGTGTCCTCAACTAACAGACTTGAACCTTTCTTTTGATACAGCAGTTTTGAAACACTCTTTTTGTAGAATCTGCAAGTGGATATTTGGATAGCTCTGAGGATTTCGTTGGAAACGGGATTACATAAAAATAGTGGACAGCAGCACTCTCAGAAACTTCTTTGTGACGTTTGCATTCAAGTCACAGAGTTGAACATTCCCTGTCATAGAGCAGGTTTGAAACACTCTTTTTGTGCATCTGGAAGTGGACATTTCCAACGCTTTCTTGCCTACGGCGAAGAAGGAAATATCTTCCCATAAAAACAAGACAGAAGCATTCTCAGAAACTTATTTCTGATGTGTGTCCTCAACTAACGGACTTGAACCTTTCTTTTTATAGAGCACGTTTGAACCACTCCTTTTGTTGTATCTGCAAGTGGATATTTGGATAGCTTTGACGATTTCGTTGGAAACGGGAATATCTCCCTATAACATCTAGACAGAAGCATTCTCAGAAACTTCTTTGTGATGTTTCCATTCAAGTCACAGAGTTGAAAATTCTCTTTCATAGAGCAGGTTTGAAACACTCTTTTTGTAGTATCTGGAAGTGGACATTTGCAGCGCTTTGTGGCCTATGGTAAAAAAGGAAATATCTTCCCATGAAAACGAGATAGAAGCAATCTCAGAAACTTGTTTACGCTGTATGTACTGAAGTAACAGTGTTGAACCTTTCTATTGATAGAGCAGGTGTGAAACACTGTTTTTTTGGAATCTGCAAGAGGATATTTCTATAGAACTGAGGATTTCGTTGGAAGCGGGATTACAGATAAAAAGTAGAGAGCAGCATTCTCAGAAACTTCTTTGTGATGTTTGCATTCAAGTCACAGAGTTGAACATTCCCTTTCATACAGCAGGTTTGAAACACTCTTTTTGTACTATCTGGAAGTGGACATTTGGAACGGTACCAGGCCTATGGTTCAAAAGGAAATATCGTCGCAGAAAAACAAGACGGAAGCATTCTCAGAAACTTATTTGTGTTGTGTGTCCTCAACTAACAGACTTGAACCTTTCTTTTGACACAGCATTTTTGAAACACTCTTTTTGTAGAATCTGCAAGTGGATATTTGGATAGCTCTGACGATTTCGTTGGAAACGGGATTACATAAAAAAGTAGACAGCAGCATTCTCAGAAACTTCTTTGTGATGTTTCCATTTAAGTCACAGAGTTGAACATTCCCTTTCACAGAGCAGGTTTCAAACACTCTTTTTGTAGTAACTGGAAGTGGACATTTGCAGCGCTTTGTGGCCTATGGTAAAAAAAGGAAATATCTTCCCATAAAAACGAGATAGAAGCAATCTCAGAAACTTGTTTATGCTCTATCTACACAAGTAACAGTGTTGAACCTTTCTATTGACAGAGCACGTGTGAAACACTCTTTTTTTGGAATCTGCAAGTGGATATTTCTATAAAACTGAGGATTTCGTTGGAAGCGGGATTACAGATAAATAGTAGACAGCAGCATTCTCAGAAACTTCTTTGTGATGTTTGCATTCAAGTCACAGAGTTGAACATTCCCTTTCATAGAGCAGGTTTGAAACACTCTTTTTGTACTATCTGGAAGTGGACATTTGGAACGGTATCAGGCCTATGGTTAAAAAGGAAATATCTTCCCATAAAAACAAGACAGAAGCATTCTCAGAAACTTATTTGCGATGTGTGTCCTCAACTAACAGACTTGAACCTTTCTTTTGATACAGCAGTTTTGAAACACTCTTTTTGTAGAATCTGCAAGTGGATATTTGGATAGCTCTGAGGATTTCGTTGGAAACGGGATTACATAAAAATAGTGGACAGCAGCACTCTCAGAAACTTCTTTGTGACGTTTGCATTCAAGTCACAGAGTTGAACATTCCCTGTCATAGAGCAGGTTTGAAACACTCTTTTTGTGCATCTGGAAGTGGACATTTCCAACGCTTTCTTGCCTACGGCGAAGAAGGAAATATCTTCCCATAAAAACAAGACAGAAGCATTCTCAGAAACTTATTTCTGATGTGTGTCCTCAACTAACGGACTTGAACCTTTCTTTTTATAGAGCACGTTTGAACCACTCCTTTTGTTGTATCTGCAAGTGGATATTTGGATAGCTTTGACGATTTCGTTGGAAACGGGAATATCTCCCTATAACATCTAGACAGAAGCATTCTCAGAAACTTCTTTGTGATGTTTCCATTCAAGTCACAGAGTTGAACATTCTCTTTCATAGAGCAGGTTTGAAACACTCTTTTTGTAGTATCTGGAAGTGGACATTTCCAGCGCGTTGTGGCCTATGGTAAAAAAGGAAATATCTTCCCATGAAAACGAGATAGAAGCAATCTCAGAAACTTGTTTACGCTGTATGTACTGAAGTAACAGTGTTGAACCTTTCTATTGATAGAGCAGGTGTGAAACACTGTTTTTTTGGAATCTGCAAGAGGATATTTCTATAGAACTGAGGATTTCGTTGGAAGCGGGATTACAGATAAAAAGTAGAGAGCAGCATTCTCAGAAACTTCTTTGTGATGTTTGCATTCAAGTCACAGAGTTGAACATTCCCTTTCATACAGCAGGTTTGAAACACTCTTTTTGTACTATCTGGAAGTGGACATTTGGAACGGTACCAGGCCTATGGTTCAAAAGGAAATATCGTCGCAGAAAAACAAGACGGAAGCATTCTCAGAAACTTATTTGTGTTGTGTGTCCTCAACTAACAGACTTGAACCTTTCTTTTGACACAGCATTTTTGAAACACTCTTTTTGTAGAATCTGCAAGTGGATATTTGGATAGCTCTGACGATTTCGTTGGAAACGGGATTACATAAAAAAGTAGACAGCAGCATTCTCAGAAACTTCTTTGTGATGTTTCCATTTAAGTCACAGAGTTGAACATTCCCTTTCACAGAGCAGGTTTCAAACACTCTTTTTGTAGTAACTGGAAGTGGACATTTGCAGCGCTTTGTGGCCTATGGTAAAAAAAGGAAATATCTTCCCATAAAAACGAGATAGAAGCAATCTCAGAAACTTGTTTATGCTCTATCTACACAAGTAACAGTGTTGAACCTTTCTATTGACAGAGCACGTGTGAAACACTCTTTTTTTGGAATCTGCAAGTGGATATTTCTATAAAACTGAGGATTTCGTTGGAAGCGGGATTACAGATAAATAGTAGACAGCAGCATTCTCAGAAACTTCTTTGTGATGTTTGCATTCAAGTCACAGAGTTGAACATTCCCTTTCATAGAGCAGGTTTGAAACACTCTTTTTGTAGTATCTGGAAGTGGACATTTGGAACGGTATCAGGCCTATGGTTAAAAAGGAAATATCTTCCCATAAAAACAAGACAGAAGCATTCTCAGAAACTTATTTGCGATGTGTGTCCTCAACTAACAGACTTGAACCTTTCTTTTGATACAGCAGTTTGGAAACACTCTTTTTGTAGAATCTGCAAGTGGATATTTGGATAGCTCTGAGGATTTCGTTGGAAACGGGATTACATAAAAATAGTGGACAGCAGCACTCTCAGAAACTTCTTTGTGACGTTTGCATTCAAGTCACAGAGTTGAACATTCCCTGTCATAGAGCAGGTTTGAAACACTCTTTTTGTGCATCTGGAAGTGGACATTTCCAACGCTTTCTTGCCTACGGCGAAGAAGGAAATATCTTCCCATAAAAACAAGACAGAAGCATTCTCAGAAACTTATTTCTGATGTGTGTCCTCAACTAACGGACTTGAACCTTTCTTTTTATAGAGCACGTTTGAACCACTCCTTTTGTTGTATCTGCAAGTGGATATTTGGATAGCTTTGACGATTTCGTTGGAAACGGGAATATCTCCCTATAACATCTAGACAGAAGCATTCTCAGAAACTTCTTTGTGATGTTTCCATTCAAGTCACAGAGTTGAACATTCTCTTTCATAGAGCAGGTTTGAAACACTCTTTTTGTAGTATCTGGAAGTGGACATTTGCAGCGCTTTGTGGCCTATGGTAAAAAAGGAAATATCTTCCCATGAAAACGAGATAGAAGCAATCTCAGAAACTTGTTTACGCTGTATGTACTGAAGTAACAGTGTTGAACCTTTCTATTGATAGAGCAGGTGTGAAACACTGTTTTTTTGGAATCTGCAAGAGGATATTTCTATAGAACTGAGGATTTCGTTGGAAGCGGGATTACAGATAGAAAGTAGAGAGCAGCATTCTCAGAAACTTCTTTGTGATGTTTGCATTCAAGTCACAGAGTTGAACATTCCCTTTCATACAGCAGGTTTGAAACACTCTTTTTGTACTATCTGGAAGTGGACATTTGGAACGGTACCAGGCCTATGGTTCAAAAGGAAATATCGTCGCAGAAAAACAAGACGGAAGCATTCTCAGAAACTTATTTGTGTTGTGTGTCCTCAACTAACAGACTTGAACCTTTCTTTTGACACAGCATTTTTGAAACACTCTTTTTGTAGAATCTGCAAGTGGATATTTGGATAGCTCTGAGGATTTCGTTGGAAACGGGATTACATATAAAAAGTAGACAGCAGCATTCTCAGAAACTTCTTTGTGATGTTTCCATTTAAGTCACAGAGTTGAACATTCCCTTTCACAGAGCAGGTTTCAAACACTCTTTTTGTAGTAACTGGAAGTGGACATTTGCAGCGCTTTGTGGCCTATGGTAAAAAAAGGAAATATCTTCCCATAAAAACGAGATAGAAGCAATCTCAGAAACTTGTTTATGCTCTATCTACACAAGTAACAGTGTTGAACCTTTCTATTGACAGAGCACGTGTGAAACACTCTTTTTTTGGAATCTGCAAGTGGATATTTCTATAAAACTGAGGATTTCGTTGGAAGCGGGATTACAGATAAATAGTAGACAGCAGCATTCTCAGAAACTTCTTTGTGATGTTTGCATTCAAGTCACAGAGTTGAACATTCCCTTTCATAGAGCAGGTTTGAAACACTCTTTTTGTACTATCTGGAAGTGGACATTTGGAACGGTATCAGGCCTATGGTTAAAAAGGAAATATCTTCCCATAAAAACAAGACAGAAGCATTCTCAGAAACTTATTTGCGATGTGTGTCCTCAACTAACAGACTTGAACCTTTCTTTTGATACAGCAGTTTTGAAACACTCTTTTTGTAGAATCTGCAAGTGGATATTTGGATAGCTCTGAGGATTTCGTTGGAAACGGGATTACATAAAAATTGTGGACAGCAGCATTCTCAGAAACTTCTTTGTGACGTTTGCATTCAAGTCACAGAGTTGAACATTCCCTGTCATAGAGCAGGTTTGAAACACTCTTTTTGTGCATCTGGAAGTGGATATTTCCAACGCTTTCTTGCCTACGGCGAAGAAGGAAATATCTTCCCATAAAAACAAGACAGAAGCATTCTCAGAAACTTATTTCTGATGTGTGTCCTCAACTAACGGACTTGAACCTTTCTTTTTATAGAGCACGTTTGAACCACTCCTTTTGTTGTATCTGCAAGTGGATATTTGGATAGCTTTGACGATTTCGTTGGAAACGGGAATATCTCCCTATAACATCTAGACAGAAGCATTCTCAGAAACTTCTTTGTGATGTTTCCATTCAAGTCACAGAGTTGAACATTCTCTTTCATAGAGCAGGTTTGAAACACACTTTTTGTAGTATCTGGAAGTGGACATTTGCAGCGCTTTGTGGCCTATGGTAAAAAAGGAAATATCTTCCCATGAAAACGAGATAGAAGCAATCTCAGAAACTTGTTTACACTGTATGTACTGAAGTAACAGTGTTGAACCTTTCTATTGATAGAGCAGGTGTGAAACACTGTTTTCTTGGAATCTGCAAGAGGATATTTCTATAGAACTGAGGATTTCGTTGGAAGCGGGATTACAGATAGAAAGTAGAGAGCAGCATTCTCAGAAACTTCTTTGTGATGTTTGCATTCAAGTCACAGAGTTGAACATTCCCTTTCATACAGCAGGTTTGAAACACTCTTTTTGTACTATCTGGAAGTGGACATTTGGAACGGTACCAGGCCTATGGTTCAAAAGGAAATATCGTCGCAGAAAAACAAGACGGAAGCATTCTCAGAAACTTATTTGTGTTGTGTGTCCTCAACTAACAGACTTGAACCTTTCTTTTGACACAGCAGTTTTGAAACACTCTTTTTGTAGAATCTGCAAGTGGATATTTGGATAGCTCTGAGGATTTCGTTGGGAACGGGATTACATATAAAAAGTAGACAGCAGCATTCTCAGAAACTTCTTTGTGATGTTTCCATTTAAGTCACAGAGTTGAACATTCCCTTTCACAGAGCAGGTTTCAAACACTCTTTTTGTAGTAACTGGAAGTGGACATTTGCAGCGCTTTGTGGCCTATGGTAAAAAAAGGAAATATCTTCCCATAAAAACGAGATAGAAGCAATCTCAGAAACTTGTTTATGCTCTATCTACACAAGTAACAGTGTTGAACCTTTCTATTGACAGAGCACGTGTGAAACACTCTTTTTTTGGAATCTGCAAGTGGATATTTCTATAAAACTGAGGATTTCGTTGGAAGCGGGATTACAGATAAATAGTAGACAGCAGCATTCTCAGGAACTTCTTTGTGATGTTTGCATTCAAGTCACAGAGTTGAACATTCCCTTTCATAGAGCAGGTTTGAAACACTCTTTTTGTACTATCTGGAAGTGGACATTTGGAACGGTATCAGGCCTATGGTTAAAAAGGAAATATCTTCCCATAAAAACAAGACAGAAGCATTCTCAGAAACTTATTTGCGATGTGTGTCCTCAACTAACAGACTTGAACCTTTCTTTTGATACAGCAGTTTTGAAACACTCTTTTTGTAGAATCTGCAAGTGGATATTTGGATAGCTCTGAGGATTTCGTTGGAAACGGGATTACATAAAAATAGTGGACAACAGCGTTCTCAGAAACTTCTTTGTGACGTTTGCATTCAAGTCACAGAGTTGAACATTCCCTGTCATAGAGCAGGTTTGAAACACTCTTTTTGTGCATCTGGAAGTGGACATTTCCAACGCTTTCTTGCCTACGGCGAAGAAGGAAATATCTTCCCATAAAAACAAGACAGAAGCATTCTCAGAAACTTATTTCTGATGTGTGTCCTCAACTAACGGACTTGAACCTTTCTTTTTACAGAGCACGTTTGAACCACTCCTTTTGTTGTATCTGCAAGTGGATATTTGGAGAGCTTGGACGATTTCGTTGGAAACGGGAATATCTCCCTATAACATCTAGACAGAAGCATTCTCAGAAACTTCTTTGTGATGTTTCCATTCAAGTCACAGAGTTGAACATTCCCTTTCATGCAGCAGGTTTGAAACACTCTTTTTGTAGTATCTGGAAGTGGACATTTGCAGCGCTTTGTGGCCTATGGTAAAAAAGGGAATATCTTCCCATGAAAACGAGATAGAAGCAATCTCAGAAACTTGTTTACGCTGTATGTACTGAAGTAACAGTGTTGAACCTTTCTATTGATAGAGCAGGTGTGAAACACTGTTTTTTTGGAATCTGCAAGAGGATATTTCTATAGAACTGAGGATTTCGTTGGAAGCGGGATTACAGATAGAAAGTAGAGAGCAGCATTCTCAGAAACTTCTTTGTGATGTTTGCATTCAAGTCACAGAGTTGAACATTCCCTTTCATACAGCAGGTTTGAAACACTCTTTTTCTACTATCTGGAAGTGGACATTTGGAACGGTACCAGGCCTATGGTTCAAAAGGAAATATCGTCGCAGAAAAACAAGACGGAAGCATTCTCAGAAACTTATTTGTGTTGTGTGTCCTCAACTAACAGACTTGAACCTTTCTTTTGACACAGCATTTTTGAAACACTCTTTTTGTAGAATCTGCAAGTGGATATTTGGATAGCTCTGACGATTTCGTTGGAAACGGGATTACATATAAAAAGTAGACAGCAGCATTCTCAGAAACTTCTTTGTGATGTTTCCATTTAAGTCACAGAGTTGAACATTCCCTTTCACAGAGCAGGTTTCAAACACTCTTTTTGTAGTAACTGGAAGTGGACATTTGCAGCGCTTTGTGGCCTATGGTAAAAAAAGGAAATATCTTCCCATAAAAACGAGATAGAAGCAATCTCAGAAACTTCTTTATGCTCTATCTACACAAGTAACAGTGTTGAACCTTTCTATTGACAGAGCACGTGTGAAACACTCTTTTTTTGGAATCTGCAAGTGGATATTTCTATAAAACTGAGGATTTCGTTGGAAGCGGGATTACAGATAAATAGTAGACAGCAGCATTCTCAGAAACTTCTTTGTGATGTTTGCATTCAGGTCACAGAGTTGAACATTCCCTTTCATAGAGCAGGTTTGGAACACTCTTTTTGTAGTATCTGGAAGTGGACATTTGGAACGGTATCCGGCCTATGGTAAAAAAGGAAATATCTTCCCATAAAAACAAGACAGAAGCATTCTCAGAAACTTATTTGCGATGTGTGTCCTCAACTAACAGACTTGAACCTTTCTTTTGATACAGCAGTTTTGAAACACTCTTTTTGTAGAATCTGCAAGTGGATATTTGGATAGCTCTGAGGATTTCGTTGGAAACGGGATTACATAAAAATAGTGGACAGCAGCATTCTCAGAAACTTCTTTGTGACGTTTGCATTCAAGTCACAGAGTTGAACATTCCCTGTCATAGAGCAGGTTTGAAACACTCTTTTTGTGCATCTGGAAGTGGACATTTCCAACGCTTTCTTGCCTTCGGCGAAGAAGGAAATATTTCCCATAAAAACAAGACAGAAGCATTCTCAGAAACTTATTTCTGATGTGTGTCCTCAACTAACGGACTTGAACCTTTCTTTTTATAGAGCACGTTTGAACCACTCCTTTTGTTGTATCTGCAAGTGGATATTTGGATAGCTTTGACGATTTCGTTGGAAACGGGAATATCTCCCTATAACATCTAGACAGAAGCATTCTCAGAAACTTCTTTGTGATGTTTCCATTCAAGTCACAGAGTTGAACATTCTCTTTCATAGAGCAGGTTTGAAACACTCTTTTTGTAGTATCTGGAAGTGGACATTTGCAGCGCTTTGTGGCCTATGGTAAAAAAGGGAATATCTTCCCATGAAAACGAGATAGAAGCAATCTCAGAAACTTGTTTATGCTGTATGTACTGAAGTAACACTGTTGAACCTTTCTATTGATAGAGCAGGTGTGAAACACTGTTTTTTTGGAATCTGCAAGAGGATATTTCTATAGAACTGAGGATTTCGTTGGAAGCGGGATTACAGATAAAAAGTAGAGAGCAGCATTCTCAGAAACTTCTTTGTGATGTTTGCATTCAAGTCACAGAGTTGAACATTGCCTTTCATACAGCAGGTTTGAAACACTCTTTTTGTACTATCTGGAAGTGGACATTTGGAACGGTACCAGGCCTATGGTTCAAAAGGAGATATCGTCGCAGAAAAACAAGACGGAAGCATTCTCAGAAACTTATTTGTGTTGTGTGTCCTCAACTAACAGACTTGAACCTTTCTTTTGACACAGCATTTTTGAAACACTCCTTTTGTAGAATCTGCAAGTGGATATTTGGATAGCTTTGACGATTTCGTTGGAAACGGGATTACATATAAAAAGTAGACAGCAGCATTCTCAGAAACTTCTTTGTGATGTTTCCATTTAAGTCACAGAGTTGAACATTCCCTTTCACAGAGCAGGTTTCAAACACTCTTTTTGTAGTAACTGGAAGTGGACATTTGCAGCGCTTTGTGGCCTATGGTAAAAAAAGGAAATATCTTCCCATAAAAACGAGATAGAAGCAATCTCAGAAACTTGTTTATGCTCTATCTACACAAGTAACAGTGTTGAACCTTTCTATTGACAGAGCACGTGTGAAACACTCTTTTTTTGGAATCTGCAAGTGGATATTTCTATAAAACTGAGGATTTCGTTGGAAGCGGGATTACAGATAAATAGTAGACAGCAGCATTCTCAGAAACTTCTTTGTGATGTTTGCATTCAGGTCACAGAGTTGAACATTCCCTTTCATAGAGCAGGTTTGGAACACTCTTTTTGTAGTATCTGGAAGTGGACATTTGGAACGGTATCAGGCCTATGGTTAAAAAGGAAATATCTTCCCATAAAAACAAGACAGAAGCATTCTCAGAAACTTATTTGCGATGTGTGTCCTCAACTAACAGACTTGAACCTTTCTTTTGATACAGCAGTTTTGAAACACTCTTTTTGTAGAATCTGCAAGTGGATATTTGGATAGCTCTGAGGATTTCGTTGGAAACGGGATTACATAAAAATAGTGGACAGCAGCATTCTCAGAAACTTCTTTGTGACGTTTGCATTCAAGTCACAGAGTTGAACATTCCCTGTCATAGAGCAGGTTTGAAACACTCTTTTTGTGCATCTGGAAGTGGACATTTCCAACGCTTTCTTGCCTTCGGCGAAGAAGGAAATATTTCCCATAAAAACAAGACAGAAGCATTCTCAGAAACTTATTTCTGATGTGTGTCCTCAACTAACGGACTTGAACCTTTCTTTTTATAGAGCACGTTTGAACCACTCCTTTTGTTGTATCTGCAAGTGGATATTTGGATAGCTTTGACGATTTCGTTGGAAACGGGAATATCTCCCTATAACATCTAGACAGAAGCATTCTCAGAAACTTCTTTGTGATGTTTCCATTCAAGTCACAGAGTTGAACATTCTCTTTCATAGAGCAGGTTTGAAACACTCTTTTTGTAGTATCTGGAAGTGGACATTTGCAGCGCTTTGTGGCCTATGGTAAAAAAGGGAATATCTTCCCATGAAAACGAGATAGAAGCAATCTCAGAAACTTGTTTACGCTGTATGTACTGAAGTAACAGTGTTGAACCTTTCTATTGATAGAGCAGGTGTGAAACACTGTTTTTTTGGAATCTGCAAGAGGATATTTCTATAGAACTGAGGATTTCGTTGGAAGCGGGATTACAGATAAAAAGTAGAGAGCAGCATTCTCAGAAACTTCTTTGTGATGTTTGCATTCAAGTCACAGAGTTGAACATTCCCTTTCATACAGCAGGTTTGAAACACTCTTTTTGTACTATCTGGAAGTGGACATTTGGAACGGTACCAGGCCTATGGTTCAAAAGGAGATATCGTCGCAGAAAAACAAGACGGAAGCATTCTCAGAAACTTATTTGTGTTGTGTGTCCTCAACTAACAGACTTGAACATTTCTTTTGACACAGCATTTTTGAAACACTCCTTTTGTAGAATCTGCAAGTGGATATTTGGATAGCTTTGACGATTTCGTTGGAAACGGGATTACATATAAAAAGTAGACAGCAGCATTCTCAGAAACTTCTTTGTGATGTTTCCATTTAAGTCACAGAGTTGAACATTCCCTTTCACAGAGCAGGTTTCAAACACTCTTTTTGTTGTAACTGGAAGTGGACATTTGCAGCGCTTTGTGGCCTATGGTAAAAAAAGGAAATATCTTCCCATAAAAACGAGATAGAAGCAATCTCAGAAACTTGTTTATGCTCTATCTACACAAGTAACAGTGTTGAACCTTTCTATTGACAGAGCACGTGTGAAACACTCTTTTTTTGGAATCTGCAAGTGGATATTTCTATAAAACTGAGGATTTCGTTGGAAGCGGGATTACAGATAAATAGTAGACAGCAGCATTCTCAGAAACTTCTTTGTGATGTTTGCATTCAAGTCACAGAGTTGAACATTCCCTTTCATAGAGCAGGTTTGGAACTCTCTTTTTGTAGTATCTGGAAGTGGACATTTGGAACGGTATCAGGCCTATGGTTAAAAAGGAAATATCTTCCCATAAAAACAAGACAGAAGCATTCTCAGAAACTTATTTGCGATGTGTGTCCTCAACTAACAGACTTGAACCTTTCTTTTGATACAGCAGTTTTGAAACACTCTTTTTGTAGAATCTGCAAGTGGATATTTGGATAGCTCTGAGGATTTCGTTGGAAACGGGATTACATAAAAATACTGGACAGCAGCATTCTCAGAAACTTCTTTGTGACGTTTGCATTCAAGTCACAGAGTTGAACATTCCCTGTCATAGAGCAGGTTTGAAACACTCTTTTTGTGCATCTGGAAGTGGACATTTCCAACGCTTTCTTGCCTACGGCGAAGAAGGAAATATCTTCCCATAAAAACAAGACAGAAGCATTCTCAGAAACTTATTTCTGATGTGTGTCCTCAACTAACGGACTTGAACCTTTCTTTTTATAGAGGACGTTTGAACCACTCCTTTTGTTGTATCTGCAAGTGGATATTTGGATAGCTTTGACGATCTCGTTGGAAACGGGAATATCTCCCTATAACATCTAGACAGAAGCATTCTCAGAAACTTCTTTGTGATGTTTCCATTCAAGTCACAGAGTTGAACATTCTCTTTCATAGAGCAGGTTTGAAACACTCTTTTTGTAGTATCTGGAAGTGGACATTTGCAGCGCTTTGTGGCCTATGGTAAAAAAGGAAATATCTTCCCATGAAAACGAGATAGAAGCAATCTCAGAAACTTGTTTACGCTGTATGTACTGAAGTAACAGTGTTGAACCTTTCTATTGATAGAGCAGGTGTGAAACACTGTTTTTTTGGAATCTGCAAGAGGATATTTCTATAGAACTGAGGATTTCGTTGGAAGCGGGATTACAGATAAAAAGTAGAGAGCAGCATTCTCAGAAACTTCTTTGTGATGTTTGCATTCAAGTCACAGAGTTGAACATTCCCTTTCATACAGCAGGTTTGAAACACTCTTTTTGTACTATCTGGAAGTGGACATTTGGAATGGTACCAGGCCTATGGTTCAAAAGGAAATATCGTCGCAGAAAAACAAGACGGAAGCATTCTCAGAAACTTATTTGTGTTGTGTGTCCTCAACTAACAGACTTGAACCTTTCCTTTGACACAGCAGTTTTGAAACACTCTTTTTGTAGAATCTGCAAGTGGATATTTGGATAGCTCTGACGATTTCGTTGGAAACGGGATTACATATAAAAAGTGGAAAGCAGCATTCTCAGAAACTTCTTTGTGATGTTTCCATTTAAGTCACAGAGTTGAACATTCCCTTTCACAGAGCAGGTTTCAAACACTCTTTTTGTAGTAACTGGAAGTGGACATTTGCAGCGCTTTGTGGCCTATGGTAAAAAAAGGAAATATCTTCCCATAAAAACGAGATAGAAGCAATCTCAGAAACTTGTTTATGCTCTATCTACACAAGTAACAGTGTTGAACCTTTCTATTGACAGAGCACGTGTGAAACACTCTTTTTTTGGAATCTGCAAGTGGATATTTCTATAAAACTGAGGATTTCGTTGGAAGCGGGATTACAGATAAATAGTAGACAGCAGCATTCTCAGAAACTTCTTTGTGATGTTTGCATTCAGGTCACAGAGTTGAACATTCCCTTTCATAGAGCAGGTTTGGAACACTCTTTTTGTAGTATCTGGAAGTGGACATTTGGAACGGTATCAGGCCTATGGTTAAAAAGGAAATATCTTCCCATAAAAACAAGACAGAAGCATTCTCAGAAACTTATTTGCGATGTGTGTCCTCAACTAACAGACTTGAACCTTTCTTTTGATACAGCAGTTTTGAAACACTCTTTTTGTAGAATCTGCAAGTGGATATTTGGATAGCTCTGAGGATTTCGTTGGAAACGGGATTACATAAAAATAGTGGACAGCAGCATTCTCAGAAACTTCTTTGTGACGTTTGCATTCAAGTCACAGAGTTGAACATTCCCTGTCATAGAGCAGGTTTGAAACACTCTTTTTGTGCATCTGGAAGTGGACATTTCCAACGCTTTCTTGCCTTCGGCGAAGAAGGAAATATTTCCCATAAAAACAAGACAGAAGCATTCTCAGAAACTTATTTCTGATGTGTGTCCTCAACTAACGGACTTGAACCTTTCTTTTTATAGAGCACGTTTGAACCACTCCTTTTGTTGTATCTGCAAGTGGATATTTGGATAGCTTTGACGATTTCGTTGGAAACGGGAATATCTCCCTATAACATCTAGACAGAAGCATTCTCAGAAACTTCTTTGTGATGTTTCCATTCAAGTCACAGAGTTGAACATTCTCTTTCATAGAGCAGGTTTGAAACACTCTTTTTGTAGTATCTGGAAGTGGACATTTGCAGCGCTTTGTGGCCTATGGTAAAAAAGGGAATATCTTCCCATGAAAACGAGATAGAAGCAATCTCAGAAACTTGTTTACGCTGTATGTACTGAAGTAACAGTGTTGAACCTTTCTATTGATAGAGCAGGTGTGAAACACTGTTTTTTTGGAATCTGCAAGAGGATATTTCTATAGAACTGAGGATTTCGTTGGAAGCGGGATTACAGATAAAAAGTAGAGAGCAGCATTCTCAGAAACTTCTTTGTGATGTTTGCATTCAAGTCACAGAGTTGAACATTCCCTTTCATACAGCAGGTTTGAAACACTCTTTTTGTACTATCTGGAAGTGGACATTTGGAACGGTACCAGGCCTATGGTTCAAAAGGAAATATCGTCGCAGAAAAACAAGACGGAAGCATTCTCAGAAACTTATTTGTGTTGTGTGTCCTCAACTAACAGACTTGAACCTTTCCTTTGACACAGCAGTTTTGAAACACTCTTTTTGTAGAATCTGCAAGTGGATATTTGGATAGCTCTGACGATTTCGTTGGAAACGGGATTACATATAAAAAGTAGACAGCAGCATTCTCAGAAACTTCTTTGTGATGTTTCCATTTAAGTCACAGAGTTGAACATTCCCTTTCACAGAGCAGGTTTCAAACACTCTTTTTGTAGTAACTGGAAGTGGACATTTGCAGCGCTTTGTGGCCTATGGTAAAAAAAGGAAATATCTTCCCATAAAAACGAGATAGAAGCAATCTCAGAAACTTGTTTATGCTCTATCTACACAAGTAACAGTGTTGAACCTTTCTATTGACAGAGCACGTGTGAAACACTCTTTTATTGGAATCTGCAAGTGGATATTTCTATAAAACTGAGGATTTCGTTGGAAGCGGGATTACAGATAAATAGTAGACAGCAGCATTCTCAGAAACTTCTTTGTGATGTTTGCATTCAGGTCACAGAGTTGAACATTCCCTTTCATAGAGCAGGTTTGGAACACTCTTTTTGTAGTATCTGGAAGTGGACATTTGGAACGGTATCAGGCCTATGGTTAAAAAGGAAATATCTTCCCATAAAAACAAGACAGAAGCATTCTCAGAAACTTATTTGCGATGTGTGTCCTCAACTAACAGACTTGAACCTTTCTTTTGATACAGCAGTTTTGAAACACTCTTTTTGTAGAATCTGCAAGTGGATATTTGGATAGCTCTGAGGATTTCGTTGGAAACGGGATTACATAAAAATAGTGGACAGCAGCATTCTCAGAAACTTCTTTGTGACGTTTGCATTCAAGTCACAGAGTTGAACATTCCCTGTCATAGAGCAGGTTTGAAACACTCTTTTTGTGCATCTGGAAGTGGACATTTCCAACGCTTTCTTGCCTTCGGCGAAGAAGGAAATATTTCCCATAAAAACAAGACAGAAGCATTCTCAGAAACTTATTTCTGATGTGTGTCCTCAACTAACGGACTTGAACCTTTCTTTTTATAGAGCACGTTTGAACCACTCCTTTTGTTGTATCTGCAAGTGGATATTTGGATAGCTTTGACGATTTCGTTGGAAACGGGAATATCTCCCTATAACATCTAGACAGAAGCATTCTCAGAAACTTCTTTGTGATGTTTCCATTCAAGTCACAGAGTTGAACATTCTCTTTCATAGAGCAGGTTTGAAACACTCTTTTTGTAGTATCTGGAAGTGGACATTTGCAGCGCTTTGTGGCCTATGGTAAAAAAGGGAATATCTTCCCATGAAAACGAGATAGAAGCAATCTCAGAAACTTGTTTACGCTGTATGTACTGAAGTAACAGTGTTGAACCTTTCTATTGATAGAGCAGGTGTGAAACACTGTTTTTTTGGAATCTGCAAGAGGATATTTCTATAGAACTGAGGATTTCGTTGGAAGCGGGATTACAGATAAAAAGTAGAGAGCAGCATTCTCAGAAACTTCTTTGTGATGTTTGCATTCAAGTCACAGAGTTGAACATTCCCTTTCATACAGCAGGTTTGAAACACTCTTTTTGTACTATCTGGAAGTGGACATTTGGAACGGTACCAGGCCTATGGTTCAAAAGGAAATATCGTCGCAGAAAAACAAGACGGAAGCATTCTCAGAAACTTATTTGTGTTGTGTGTCCTCAACTAACAGACTTGAACCTTTCCTTTGACACAGCAGTTTTGAAACACTCTTTTTGTAGAATCTGCAAGTGGATATTTGGATAGCTCTGACGATTTCGTTGGAAACGGGATTACATATAAAAAGTAGACAGCAGCATTCTCAGAAACTTCTTTGTGATGTTTCCATTTAAGTCACAGAGTTGAACATTCCCTTTCACAGAGCAGGTTTCAAACACTCTTTTTGTAGTAACTGGAAGTGGACATTTGCAGCGCTTTGTGGCCTATGGTAAAAAAAGGAAATATCTTCCCATAAAAACGAGATAGAAGCAATCTCAGAAACTTGTTTATGCTCTATCTACACAAGTAACAGTGTTGAACCTTTCTATTGACAGAGCACGTGTGAAACACTCTTTTTTTGGAATCTGCAAGTGGATATTTCTATAAAACTGAGGATTCCGTTGGAAGCGGGATTACAGATAAATAGTAGACAGCAGCATTCTCAGAAACTTCTTTGTGATGTTTGCATTCAGGTCACAGAGTTGAACATTCCCTTTCATAGAGCAGGTTTGGAACACTCTTTTTGTAGTATCTGGAAGTGGACATTTGGAACGGTATCAGGCCTATGGTTAAAAAGGAAATATCTTCCCATAAAAACAAGACAGAAGCATTCTCAGAAACTTATTTGCGATGTGTGTCCTCAACTAACAGACTTGAACCTTTCTTTTGATACAGCAGTTTTGAAACACTCTTTTTGTAGAATCTGCAAGTGGATATTTGGATAGCTCTGAGGATTTCGTTGGAAACGGGATTACATAAAAATAGTGGACAGCAGCATTCTCAGAAACTTCTTTGTGACGTTTGCATTCAAGTCACAGAGTTGAACATTCCCTGTCATAGAGCAGGTTTGAAACACTCTTTTTGTGCATCTGGAAGTGGACATTTCCAACGCTTTCTTGCCTTCGGCGAAGAAGGAAATATTTCCCATAAAAACAAGACAGAAGCATTCTCAGAAACTTATTTCTGATGTGTGTCCTCAACTAACGGACTTGAACCTTTCTTTTTATAGAGCACGTTTGAACCACTCCTTTTGTTGTATCTGCAAGTGGATATTTGGATAGCTTTGACGATTTCGTTGGAAACGGGAATATCTCCCTATAACATCTAGACAGAAGCATTCTCAGAAACTTCTTTGTGATGTTTCCATTCAAGTCACAGAGTTGAACATTCTCTTTCATAGAGCAGGTTTGAAACACTCTTTTTGTAGTATCTGGAAGTGGACATTTGCAGCGCTTTGTGGCCTATGGTAAAAAAGGGAATATCTTCCCATGAAAACGAGATAGAAGCAATCTCAGAAACTTGTTTACGCTGTATGTACTGAAGTAACAGTGTTGAACCTTTCTATTGATAGAGCAGGTGTGAAACACTGTTTTTTTGGAATCTGCAAGAGGATATTTCTATAGAACTGAGGATTTCGTTGGAAGCGGGATTACAGATAAAAAGTAGAGAGCAGCATTCTCAGAAACTTCTTTGTGATGTTTGCATTCAAGTCACAGAGTTGAACATTCCCTTTCATACAGCAGGTTTGAAACACTCTTTTTGTACTATCTGGAAGTGGACATTTGGAACGGTACCAGGCCTATGGTTCAAAAGGAAATATCGTCGCAGAAAAACAAGACGGAAGCATTCTCAGAAACTTATTTGTGTTGTGTGTCCTCAACTAACAGACTTGAACCTTTCCTTTGACACAGCAGTTTTGAAACACTCTTTTTGTAGAATCTGCAAGTGGATATTTGGATAGCTCTGACGATTTCGTTGGAAACGGGATTACATATAAAAAGTAGACAGCAGCATTCTCAGAAACTTCTTTGTGATGTTTCCATTTAAGTCACAGAGTTGAACATTCCCTTTCACAGAGCAGGTTTCAAACACTCTTTTTGTAGTAACTGGAAGTGGACATTCGCAGCGCTTTGTGGCCTATGGTAAAGAAAGGAAATATCTTCCCATAAAAACGAGATAGAACCAATCTCAGAAACTTGTTTATGCTCTATCTACACAAGTAACAGTGTTGAACCTTTCTATTGACAGAGCACGTGTGAAACACTCTTTTTTTGGAAACTGCAAGTGGATATTTCTATAAAACTGAGGATTTCGTTGGAAGCGGGATTACAGATAAATAGTAGACAGCAGCATTCTCAGAAACTTCTTTGTGATGTTTGCATTCAGGTCACAGAGTTGAACATTCCCTTTCATAGAGCAGGTTTGGAACACTCTTTTTGTAGTATCTGGAAGTGGACATTTGGAACGGTATCAGGCCTATGGTTAAAAAGGAAATATCTTCCCATAAAAACAAGACAGAAGCATTCTCAGAAACTTATTTGCGATGTGTGTCCTCAACTAACAGACTTGAACCTTTCTTTTGATACAGCAGTTTTGAAACACTCTTTTTGTAGAATCTGCAAGTGGATATTTGGATAGCTCTGAGGATTTCGTTGGAAACGGGATTACATAAAAATAGTGGACAGCAGCATTCTCAGAAACTTCTTTGTGACGTTTGCATTCAAGTCACAGAGTTGAACATTCCCTGTCATAGAGCAGGTTTGAAACACTCTTTTTGTGCATCTGGAAGTGGACATTTCCAACGCTTTCTTGCCTACGGCGAAGAAGGAAATATCTTCCCATAAAAACAAGACAGAAGCATTCTCAGAAACTTATTTCTGATGTGTGTCCTCAACTAACGGACTTGAACCTTTCTTTTTATAGAGCACGTTTGAACCACTCCTTTTGTTGTATCTGCAAGTGGATATTTGGATAGCTTTGACGATTTCGTTGGAAACGGGAATATCTCCCTATAACATCTAGACAGAAGCATTCTCAGAAACTTCTTTGTGATGTTTCCATTCAAGTCACAGAGTTGAACATTCTCTTTCATAGAGCAGGTTTGAAACACTCTTTTTGTAGTATCTGGAAGTGGACATTTGCAGCGCTTTGTGGCCTATGGTAAAAAAGGGAATATCTTCCCATGAAAACGAGATAGAAGCAATCTCAGAAACTTGTTTACGCTGTATGTACTGAAGTAACAGTGTTGAACCTTTCTATTGATAGAGCAGGTGTGAAACACTGTTTTTTTGGAATCTGCAAGAGGATATTTCTATAGAACTGAGGATTTCGTTGGAAGCGGGATTACAGATAAAAAGTAGAGAGCAGCATTCTCAGAAACTTCTTTGTGATGTCTGCATTCAAGTCACAGAGTTGAACATTCCCTTTCATACAGCAGGTTTGAAACACTCTTTTTGTACTATCTGGAAGTGGACATTTGGAACGGTACCAGGCCTATGGTTCAAAAGGAAATATCGTCGCAGAAAAACAAGACGGAAGCATTCTCAGAAACTTATTTGTGTTGTGTGTCCTCAACTAACAGACTTGAACCTTTCTTTTGACACAGCATTTTTGAAACACTCTTTTTGTAGAATCTGCAAGTGGATATTTGGATAGCTCTGACGATTTCGTTGGAAACGGGATTACATATAAAAAGTAGACAGCAGCATTCTCAGAAACTTCTTTGTGATGTTTCCATTTAAGTCACAGAGTTGAACATTCCCTTTCACAGAGCAGGTTTCAAACACTCTTTTTGTAGTAACTGGAAGTGGACATTTGCAGCGCTTTGTGGCCTATGGTAAAAAAAGGAAATATCTTCCCATAAAAACGAGATAGAAGCAATCTCAGAAACTTGTTTATGCTCTATCTACACAAGTAACAGTGTTGAACCTTTCTATTGACAGAGCACGTGTGAAACACTCTTTTTTTGGAAACTGCAAGTGGATATTTCTATAAAACTGAGGATTTCGTTGGAAGCGGGATTACAGATAAATAGTAGACAGCAGCATTCTCAGAAACTTCTTTGTGATGTTTGCATTCAGGTCACAGAGTTGAACATTCCCTTTCATAGAGCAGGTTTGGAACACTCTTTTTGTAGTATCTGGAAGTGGACATTTGGAACGGTATCAGGCCTATGGTTAAAAAGGAAATATCTTCCCATAAAAACAAGACAGAAGCATTCTCAGAAACTTATTTGCGATGTGTGTCCTCAACTAACAGACTTGAACCTTTCTTTTGATACAGCAGTTTTGAAACACTCTTTTTGTAGAATCTGCAAGTGGATATTTGGATAGCTCTGAGGATTTCGTTGGAAACGGGATTACATAAAAATAGTGGACAGCAGCATTCTCAGAAACTTCTTTGTGACGTTTGCATTCAAGTCACAGAGTTGAACATTCCCTGTCATAGAGCAGGTTTGAAACACTCTTTTTGTGCATCTGGAAGTGGACATTTCCAACGCTTTCTTGCCTACGGCGAAGAAGGAAATATCTTCCCATAAAAACAAGACAGAAGCATTCTCAGAAACTTATTTCTGATGTGTGTCCTCAACTAACGGACTTGAACCTTTCTTTTTATAGAGCACGTTTGAACCACTCCTTTTGTTGTATCTGCAAGTGGATATTTGGATAGCTTTGACGATTTCGTTGGAAACGGGAATATCTCCCTATAACATCTAGACAGAAGCATTCTCAGAAACTTCTTTGTGATGTTTCCATTCAAGTCACAGAGTTGAACATTCTCTTTCATAGAGCAGGTTTGAAACACTCTTTTTGTAGTATCTGGAAGTGGACATTTGCAGCACTTTGTGGCCTATGGTAAAAAAGGGAATATCTTCCCATGAAAACGAGATAGAAGCAATCTCAGAAACTTGTTTACGCTGTATGTACTGAAGTAACAGTGTTGAACCTTTCTATTGATAGAGCAGGTGTGAAACACTGTTTTTTTGGAATCTGCAAGAGGATATTTCTATAGAACTGAGGATTTCGTTGGAAGCGGGATTACAGATAAAAAGTAGAGAGCAGCATTCTCAGAAACTTCTTTGTGATGTTTGCATTCAAGTCACAGAGTTGAACATTCCCTTTCATACAGCAGGTTTGAAACACTCTTTTTCTACTATCTGGAAGTGGACATTTGGAACGGTACCAGGCCTATGGTTCAAAAGGAAATATCGTCGCAGAAAAACAAGACGGAAGCATTCTCAGAAACTTATTTGTGTTGTGTGTCCTCAACTAACAGACTTGAACCTTTCTTTTGACACAGCATTTTTGAAACACTCTTTTTGTAGAATCTGCAAGTGGATATTTGGATAGCTCTGACGATTTCGTTGGAAACGGGATTACATATAAAAAGTAGACAGCAGCATTCTCAGAAACTTCTTTGTGATGTTTCCATTTAAGTCACAGAGTTGAACATTCCCTTTCACAGAGCAGGTTTCAAACACTCTTTTTGTAGTAACTGGAAGTGGACATTTGCAGCGCTTTGTGGCCTATGGTAAAAAAAGGAAATATCTTCCCATAAAAACGAGATAGAAGCAATCTCAGAAACTTGTTTATGCTCTATCTACACAAGTAACAGTGTTGAACCTTTCTATTGACAGAGCACGTGTGAAACACTCTTTTTTTGGAATCTGCAAGTGGATATTTCTATAAAACTGAGGATTTCGTTGGAAGCGGGATTACAGATAAATAGTAGACAGCAGCATTCTCAGAAACTTCTTTGTGATGTTTGCATTCAGGTCACAGAGTTGAACATTCCCTTTCATAGAGCAGGTTTGGAACACTCTTTTTGTAGTATCTGGAAGTGGACATTTGGAACGGTATCAGGCCTATGGTTAAAAAGGAAATATCTTCCCATAAAAACAAGACAGAAGCATTCTCAGAAACTTATTTGCGATGTGTGTCCTCAACTAACAGACTTGAACCTTTCTTTTGATACAGCAGTTTTGAAACACTCTTTTTGTAGAATCTGCAAGTGGATATTTGGATAGCTCTGAGGATTTCGTTGGAAACGGGATTACATAAAAATAGTGGACAGCAGCATTCTCAGAAACTTCTTTGTGACGTTTGCATTCAAGTCACAGAGTTGAACATTCCCTGTCATAGAGCAGGTTTGAAACACTCTTTTTGTGCATCTGGAAGTGGACATTTCCAACGCTTTCTTGCCTACGGCGAAGAAGGAAATATCTTCCCATAAAAACAAGACAGAAGCATTCTCAGAAACTTATTTCTGATGTGTGTCCTCAACTAACGGACTTGAACCTTTCTTTTTATAGAGCACGTTTGAACCACTCCTTTTGTTGTATCTGCAAGTGGATATTTGGATAGCTTTGACGATTTCGTTGGAAACGGGAATATCTCCCTATAACATCTAGACAGAAGCATTCTCAGAAACTTCTTTGTGATGTTTCCATTCAAGTCACAGAGTTGAACATTCTCTTTCATAGAGCAGGTTTGAAACACTCTTTTTGTAGTATCTGGAAGTGGACATTTGCAGCGCTTTGTGGCCTATGGTAAAAAAGGGAATATCTTCCCATGAAAACGAGATAGAAGCAATCTCAGAAACTTGTTTACGCTGTATGTACTGAAGTAACAGTGTTGAACCTTTCTATTGATAGAGCAGGTGTGAAACACTGTTTTTTTGGAATCTGCAAGAGGATATTTCTATAGAACTGAGGATTTCGTTGGAAGCGGGATTACAGATAAAAAGTAGAGAGCAGCATTCTCAGAAACTTCTTTGTGATGTCTGCATTCAAGTCACAGAGTTGAACATTCCCTTTCATACAGCAGGTTTGAAACACTCTTTTTCTACTATCTGGAAGTGGACATTTGGAACGGTACCAGGCCTATGGTTCAAAAGGAAATATCGTCGCAGAAAAACAAGACGGAAGCATTCTCAGAAACTTATTTGTGTTGTGTGTCCTCAACTAACAGACTTGAACCTTTCTTTTGACACAGCATTTTTGAAACACTCTTTTTGTAGAATCTGCAAGTGGATATTTGGATAGCTCTGACGATTTCGTTGGAAACGGGATTACATATAAAAAGTAGACAGCAGCATTCTCAGAAACTTCTTTGTGATGTTTCCATTTAAGTCACAGAGTTGAACATTCCCTTTCACAGAGCAGGTTTCAAACACTCTTTTTGTAGTAACTGGAAGTGGACATTTGCAGCGCTTTGTGGCCTATGGTAAAAAAAGGAAATATCTTCCCATAAAAACGAGATAGAAGCAATCTCAGAAACTTGTTTATGCTCTATCTACACAAGTAACAGTGTTGAACCTTTCTATTGACAGAGCACGTGTGAAACACTCTTTTTTTGGAAACTGCAAGTGGATATTTCTATAAAACTGAGGATTTCGTTGGAAGCGGGATTACAGATAAATAGTAGACAGCAGCATTCTCAGAAACTTCTTTGTGATGTTTGCATTCAGGTCACAGAGTTGAACATTCCCTTTCATAGAGCAGGTTTGGAACACTCTTTTTGTAGTATCTGGAAGTGGACATTTGGAACGGTATCAGGCCTATGGTTAAAAAGGAAATATCTTCCCATAAAAACAAGACAGAAGCATTCTCAGAAACTTATTTGCGATGTGTGTCCTCAACTAACAGACTTGAACCTTTCTTTTGATACAGCAGTTTTGAAACACTCTTTTTGTAGAATCTGCAAGTGGATATTTGGATAGCTCTGAGGATTTCGTTGGAAACGGGATTACATAAAAATAGTGGACAGCAGCATTCTCAGAAACTTCTTTGTGACGTTTGCATTCAAGTCACAGAGTTGAACATTCCCTGTCATAGAGCAGGTTTGAAACACTCTTTTTGTGCATCTGGAAGTGGACATTTCCAACGCTTTCTTGCCTACGGCGAAGAAGGAAATATCTTCCCATAAAAACAAGACAGAAGCATTCTCAGAAACTTATTTCTGATGTGTGTCCTCAACTAACGGACTTGAACCTTTCTTTTTATAGAGCACGTTTGAACCACTCCTTTTGTTGTATCTGCAAGTGGATATTTGGATAGCTTTGACGATTTCGTTGGAAACGGGAATATCTCCCTATAACATCTAGAAAGAAGCATTCTCAGAAACTTCTTTGTGATGTTTCCATTCAAGTCACAGAGTTGAACATTCTCTTTCATAGAGCAGGTTTGAAACACTCTTTTTGTAGTATCTGGAAGTGGACATTTGCAGCGCTTTGTGGCCTATGGTAAAAAAGGGAATATCTTCCCATGAAAACGAGATAGAAGCAATCTCAGAAACTTGTTTACGCTGTATGTACTGAAGTAACAGTGTTGAACCTTTCTATTGATAGAGCAGGTGTGAAACACTGTTTTTTTGGAATCTGCAAGAGGATATTTCTATAGAACTGAGGATTTCGTTGGAAGCGGGATTACAGATAAAAAGTAGAGAGCAGCATTCTCAGAAACTTCTTTGTGATGTTTGCATTCAAGTCACAGAGTTGAACATTCCCTTTCATACAGCAGGTTTGAAACACTCTTTTTCTACTATCTGGAAGTGGACATTTGGAACGGTACCAGGCCTATGGTTCAAAAGGAAATATCGTCGCAGAAAAACAAGACGGAAGCATTCTCAGAAACTTATTTGTGTTGTGTGTCCTCAACTAACAGACTTGAACCTTTCTTTTGACACAGCATTTTTGAAACACTCTTTTTGTAGAATCTGCAAGTGGATATTTGGATAGCTCTGACGATTTCGTTGGAAACGGGATTACATATAAAAAGTAGACAGCAGCATTCTCAGAAACTTCTTTGTGATGTTTCCATTTAAGTCACAGAGTTGAACATTCCCTTTCACAGAGCAGGTTTCAAACACTCTTTTTGTAGTAACTGGAAGTGGACATTTGCAGCGCTTTGTGGCCTATGGTAAAAAAAGGAAATATCTTCCCATAAAAACGAGATAGAAGCAATCTCAGAAACTTGTTTATGCTCTATCTACACAAGTAACAGTGTTGAACCTTTCTATTGACAGAGCACGTGTGAAACACTCTTTTTTTGGAATCTGCAAGTGGATATTTCTATAAAACTGAGGATTTCGTTGGAAGCGGGATTACAGATAAATAGTAGACAGCAGCATTCTCAGAAACTTCTTTGTGATGTTTGCATTCAGGTCACAGAGTTGAACATTCCCCTTCATAGAGCAGGTTTGGAACACTCTTTTTGTAGTATCTGGAAGTGGACATTTGGAACGGTATCAGGCCTATGGTTAAAAAGGAAATATCTTCCCATAAAAACAAGACAGAAGCATTCTCAGAAACTTATTTGCGATGTGTGTCCTCAACTAACAGACTTGAACCTTTCTTTTGATACAGCAGTTTTGAAACACTCTTTTTGTAGAATCTGCAAGTGGATATTTGGATAGCTCTGAGGATTTCGTTGGAAACGGGATTACATAAAAATACTGGACAGCAGCATTCTCAGAAACTTCTTTGTGACGTTTGCATTCAAGTCACAGAGTTGAACATTCCCTGTCATAGAGCAGGTTTGAAACACTCTTTTTGTGCATCTGGAAGTGGACATTTCCAACGCTTTCTTGCCTACGGCGAAGAAGGAAATATCTTCCCATAAAAACAAGACAGAAGCATTCTCAGAAACTTATTTCTGATGTGTGTCCTCAACTAACGGACTTGAACCTTTCTTTTTATAGAGCACGTTTGAACCACTCCTTTTGTTGTATCTGCAAGTGGATATTTGGATAGCTTTGACGATTTCGTTGGAAACGGGAATATCTCCCTATAACATCTAGACAGAAGCATTCTCAGAAACTTCTTTGTGATGTTTCCATTCAAGTCACAGAGTTGAACATTCTCTTTCATAGAGCAGGTTTGAAACACTCTTTTTGTAGTATCTGGAAGTGGACATTTGCAGCGCTTTGTGGCCTATGGTAAAAAAGGGAATATCTTCCCATGAAAACGAGATAGAAGCAATCTCAGAAACTTGTTTACGCTGTATGTACTGAAGTAACAGTGTTGAACCTTTCTATTGATAGAGCAGGTGTGAAACACTGTTTTTTTGGAATCTGCAAGAGGATATTTCTATAGAACTGAGGATTTCGTTGGAAGCGGGATTACAGATAAAAAGTAGAGAGCAGCATTCTCAGAAACTTCTTTGTGATGTTTGCATTCAAGTCACAGAGTTGAACATTGCCTTTCATACAGCAGGTTTGAAACACTCTTTTTGTACTATCTGGAAGTGGACATTTGGAACGGTACCAGGCCTATGGTTCAAAAGGAAATATCGTCGCAGAAAAACAAGACGGAAGCATTCTCAGAAACTTATTTGTGTTGTGTGTCCTCAACTAACAGACTTGAACCTTTCTTTTGACACAGCATTTTTGAAACACTCTTTTTGTAGAATCTGCAAGTGGATATTTGGATAGCTCTGACGATTTCGTTGGAAACGGGATTACATATAAAAAGTAGACAGCAGCATTCTCAGAAACTTCTTTGTGATGTTTCCATTTAAGTCACAGAGTTGAACATTCCCTTTCACAGAGCAGGTTTCAAACACTCTTTTTGTAGTAACTGGAAGTGGACATTTGCAGCGCTTTGTGGCCTATGGTTTTTTACCCTTCCCATAAAAACGAGATAGAAGCAATCTCAGAAACTTGTTTATGCTCTATCTACACAAGTAACAGTGTTGAACCTTTCTATTGACAGAGCACGTGTGAAACACTCTTTTTTTGGAAACTGCAAGTGGATATTTCTATAAAACTGAGGATATCGTTGGAAGCGGGATTACAGATAAATAGTAGACAGCAGCATTCTCAGAAACTTCTTTGTGATGTTTGCATTCAAGTCACACAGTTGAACATTCCCTTTCATAGAGCAGGTTTGGAACACTCTTTTTGTAGTATCTGGAAGTGGACATTTGGAACGGTATCAGGCCTATGGTTAAAAAGGAAATATCTTCCCATAAAAACAAGACAGAAGCATTCTCAGAAACTCATTTGCGATGTGTGTCCTCAACTAACAGACTTGAACCTTTCTTTTGATACAGCAGTTTTGAAACACTCTTTTTGTAGAATCTGCAAGTGGATATTTGGATAGCTCTGAGGATTTCGTTGGAAACGGGATTACATAAAAATACTGGACAGCAGCATTCTCAGAAACTTCTTTGTGACGTTTGCATTCAAGTCACAGAG
The DNA here is from genome assembly GCF_028858775.2 of Pan troglodytes. Taxonomy (NCBI): domain Eukaryota; kingdom Metazoa; phylum Chordata; class Mammalia; order Primates; family Hominidae; genus Pan; species Pan troglodytes. The sequence continues at coordinate 54,524,097 of NC_072409.2, read as the reverse complement.
TTGAACATTCCCTGTCATAGAGCAGGTTTGAAACACTCTTTTTGTGCATCTGGAAGTGGACATTTCCAACGCTTTCTTGCCTTCGGCGAAGAAGGAAATATTTCCCATAAAAACAAGACAGAAGCATTCTCAGAAACTTATTTCTGATGCGTGTCCTCAACTAACGGACTTGAACCTTTCTTTTTATAGAGCACGTTTGAACCACTCCTTTTGTTGTATCTGCAAGTGGATATTTGGATAGCTTTGACGATTTCGTTGGAAACGGGAATATCTCCCTATAACATCTAGACAGAAGCATTCTCAGAAACTTCTTTGTGATGTTTCCATTCAAGTCACAGAGTTGAACATTCTCTTTCATAGAGCAGGTTTGAAACACTCTTTTTGTAGTATCTGGAAGTGGACATTTGCAGCGCTTTGTGGCCTATGGTAAAAAAGGGAATATCTTCCCATGAAAACGAGATAGAAGCAATCTCAGAAACTTGTTTACGCTGTATGTACTGAAGTAACAGTGTTGAACCTTTCTATTGATAGAGCAGGTGTGAAACACTGTTTTTTTGGAATCTGCAAGAGGATATTTCTATAGAACTGAGGATTTCGTTGGAAGCGGGATTACAGATAAAAAGTAGAGAGCAGCATTCTCAGAAACTTCTTTGTGATGTTTGCATTCAAGTCACAGAGTTGAACATTGCCTTTCATACAGCAGGTTTGAAACACTCTTTTTGTACTATCTGGAAGTGGACATTTGGAACGGTACCAGGCCTATGGTTCAAAAGGAAATATCGTCGCAGAAAAACAAGACGGAAGCATTCTCAGAAACTTATTTGTGTTGTGTGTCCTCAACTAACAGACTTGAACCTTTCTTTTGACACAGCATTTTTGAAACACTCTTTTTGTAGAATCTGCAAGTGGATATTTGGATAGCTCTGACGATTTCGTTGGAAACGGGATTACATATAAAAAGTAGACAGCAGCATTCTCAGAAACTTCTTTGTGATGTTTCCATTTAAGTCACAGAGTTGAACATTCCCTTTCACAGAGCAGGTTTCAAACACTCTTTTTGTAGTAACTGGAAGTGGACATTTGCAGCGCTTTGTGGCCTATGGTTTTTTACCCTTCCCATAAAAACGAGATAGAAGCAATCTCAGAAACTTGTTTATGCTCTATCTACACAACTAACAGTGCTGAACCTTTCTATTGACAGAGCACGTGTGAAACACTCTTTTTTTGGAAACTGCAAGTGGATATTTCTATAAAACTGAGGATTTCGTTGGAAGCGGGATTACAGATAAATAGTAGACAGCAGCATTCTCAGAAACTTCTTTGTGATGTTTGCATTCAAGTCACACAGTTGAACATTCCCTTTCATAGAGCAGGTTTGGAACACTCTTTTTGTAGTATCTGGAAGTGGACATTTGGAACGGTATCAGGCCTATGGTTAAAAAGGAAATATCTTCCCATAAAAACAAGACAGAAGCATTCTCAGAAACTCATTTGCGATGTGTGTCCTCAACTAACAGACTTGAACCTTTCTTTTGATACAGCAGTTTTGAAACACTCTTTTTGTAGAATCTGCAAGTGGATATTTGGATAGCTCTGAGGATTTCGTTGGAAACGGGATTACATAAAAATACTGGACAGCAGCATTCTCAGAAACTTCTTTGTGACGTTTGCATTCAAGTCACAGAGTTGAACATTCCCTGTCATAGAGCAGGTTTGAAACACTCTTTTTGTGCATCTGGAAGTGGACATTTCCAACGCTTTCTTGCCTACGGCGAAGAAGGAAATATCTTCCCATAAAAACAAGACAGAAGCATTCTCAGAAACTTATTTCTGATGTGTGTCCTCAACTAACGGACTTGAACCTTTCTTTTTATAGAGCACGTTTGAACCACTCCTTTTGTTGTATCTGCAAGTGGATATTTGGATAGCTTTGACGATTTCATTGGAAACGGGAATATCTCCCTATAACATCTAGACAGAAGCATTCTCAGAAACTTCTTTGTGATGTTTCCATTCAAGTCACAGAGTTGAACATTCTCTTTCATAGAGCAGGTTTGAAACACTCTTTTTGTAGTATCTGGAAGTGGACATTTGCAGCGCTTTGTGGCCTATGGTAAAAAAGGGAATATCTTCCCATGAAAACGAGATAGAAGCAATCTCAGAAACTTGTTTACGTTGTATGTACTGAAGTAACAGTGTTGAACCTTTCTATTGATAGAGCAGGTGTGAAACACTGTTTTTTTGGAATCTGCAAGAGGATATTTCTATAGAACTGAGGATTTCGTTGGAAGCGGGATTACAGATAAAAAGTAGAGAGCAGCATTCTCAGAAACTTCTTTGTGATGTTTGCATTCAAGTCACAGAGTTGAACATTGCCTTTCATACAGCAGGTTTGAAACACCCTTTTTGTACTATCTGGAAGTGGACATTTGGACGGTACCAGGCCTATGGTTCAAAAGGAAATATCGTCGCAGAAAAACAAGACGGAAGCATTCTCAGAAACTTATTTGTGTTGTGTGTCCTCAACTAACAGACTTGAACCTTTCTTTTGACACAGCATTTTTGAAACACTCTTTTTGTAGAATCTGCAAGTGGATATTTGGATAGCTCTGACGATTTCGTTGGAAACGGGATTACATATAAAAAGTAGACAGCAGCATTCTCAGAAACTTCTTTGTGATGTTTCCATTTAAGTCACAGAGTTGTACATTCCCTTTCACAGAGCAGGTTTCAAACACTCTTTTTGTAGTAACTGGAAGTGGACATTTGCAGCGCTTTGTGGCCTATGGTAAAAAAAGGAAATATCTTCCCATAAAAACGAGATAGAAGCAATCTCAGAAACTTGTTTATGCTCTATCTACACAAGTAACAGTGTTGAACCTTTCTATTGACAGAGCACGTGTGAAACACTCTTTTTTTGGAATCTGCAAGTGGATATTTCTATAAAACTGAGGATTTCGTTGGAAGCGGGATTACAGATAAATAGTAGACAGCAGCATTCTCAGAAACTTCTTTGTGATGTTTGCATTCAAGTCACAGAGTTGAACATTCCCTTTCATAGAGCAGGTTTGGAACACTCTTTTTGTAGTATCTGGAAGTGGACATTTGGAACGGTATCAGGCCTATGGTTAAAAAGGAAATATCTTCCCATAAAAACAAGACAGAAGCATTCTCAGAAACTCATTTGCGATGTGTGTCCTCAACTAACAGACTTGAACCTTTCTTTTGATACAGCAGTTTTGAAACACTCTTTTTGTAGAATCTGCAAGTGGATATTTGGATAGCTCTGAGGATTTCGTTGGAAACGGGATTACATAAAAATACTGGACAGCAGCATTCTCAGAAACTTCTTTGTGACGTTTGCATTCAAGTCACAGAGTTGAACATTCCCTGTCATAGAGCAGGTTTGAAACACTCTTTTTGTGCATCTGGAAGTGGACATTTCCAACGCTTTCTTGCCTTCGGCGAAGAAGGAAATATTTCCCATAAAAACAAGACAGAAGCATTCTCAGAAACTTATTTCTGATGCGTGTCCTCAACTAACGGACTTGAACCTTTCTTTTTATAGAGCACGTTTGAACCACTCCTTTTGTTGTATCTGCAAGTGGATATTTGGATAGCTTTGACGATTTCGTTGGAAACGGGAATATCTCCCTATAACATCTAGACAGAAGCATTCTCAGAAACTTCTTTGTGATGTTTCCATTCAAGTCACAGAGTTGAACATTCTCTTTCATAGAGCAGGTTTGAAACACTCTTTTTGTAGTATCTGGAAGTGGACATTTGCAGCGCTTTGTGGCCTATGGTAAAAAAGGGAATATCTTCCCATGAAAACGAGATAGAAGCAATCTCAGAAACTTGTTTACGCTGTATGTACTGAAGTAACAGTGTTGAACCTTTCTATTGATAGAGCAGGTGTGAAACACTGTTTTTTTGGAATCTGCAAGAGGATATTTCTATAGAACTGAGGATTTCGTTGGAAGCGGGATTACAGATAAAAAGTAGAGAGCAGCATTCTCAGAAACTTCTTTGTGATGTTTGCATTCAAGTCACAGAGTTGAACATTGCCTTTCATACAGCAGGTTTGAAACACTCTTTTTGTACTATCTGGAAGTGGACATTTGGAACGGTACCAGGCCTATGGTTCAAAAGGAAATATCGTCGCAGAAAAACAAGACGGAAGCATTCTCAGAAACTTATTTGTGTTGTGTGTCCTCAACTAACAGACTTGAACCTTTCTTTTGACACAGCAGTTTTGAAACACTCTTTTTGTAGAATCTGCAAGTGGATATTTGGATAGCTCTGACGATTTCGTTGGAAACGGGATTACATATAAAAAGTAGACAGCAGCATTCTCAGAAACTTCTTTGTGATGTTTCCATTTAAGTCACAGAGTTGAACATTCCCTTTCACAGAGCAGGTTTCAAACACTCTTTTTGTAGTAACTGGAAGTGGACATTTGCAGCGCTTTGTGGCCTATGGTAAAAAAAGGAAATATCTTCCCATAAAAACGAGATAGAAGCAATCTCAGAAACTTGTTTATGCTCTATCTACACAAGTAACAGTGTTGAACCTTTCTATTGACAGAGCACGTGTGAAACACTCTTTTTTTGGAATCTGCAAGTGGATATTTCTATAAAACTGAGGATTTCGTTGGAAGCGGGATTACAGATAAATAGTAGACAGCAGCATTCTCAGAAACTTCTTTGTGATGTTTGCATTCAGGTCACAGAGTTGAACATTCCCTTTCATAGAGCAGGTTTGGAACACTCTTTTTGTAGTATCTGGAAGTGGACATTTGGAATGGTATCAGGCCTATGGTTAAAAAGGAAATATCTTCCCATAAAAACAAGACAGAAGCATTCTCAGAAACTTATTTGCGATGTGTGTCCTCAACTAACAGACTTGAACCTTTCTTTTGATACAGCAGTTTTGAAACACTCTTTTTGTAGAATCTGCAAGTGGATATTTGGATAGCTCTGAGGATTTCGTTGGAAACGGGATTACATAAAAATACTGGACAGCAGCATTCTCAGAAACTTCTTTGTGACGTTTGCATTCAAGTCACAGAGTTGAACATTCCCTGTCATAGAGCAGGTTTGAAACACTCTTTTTGTGCATCTGGAAGTGGACATTTCCAACGTTTTCTTGCCTACGGCGAAGAAGGAAATATCTTCCCATAAAAACAAGACAGAAGCATTCTCAGAAACTTATTTCTGATGTGTGTCAACAACTAACGGACTTGAACCTTTCTTTTTATAGAGCACGTTTGAACCACTCCTTTGGTTGTATCTGCAAGTGGATATTTGGATAGCTTTGACGATTTCGTTGGAAACGGGAATATCTCCCTATAACATCTAGACAGAAGCATTCTCAGAAACTTCTTTGTGATGTTTCCATTCAAGTCACAGAGTTGAACATTCTCTTTCATAGAGCAGGTTTGAAAGACTCTTTTTGTAGTATCTGGAAGTGGACATTTGCAGCACTTTGAGGCCTATGGTAAAAAAGGAAATATCTTCCCATGAAAACGAGATAGAAGCAATCTCAGAAACTTGTTTATGCTGTATGTACTGAAGTAACAGTGTTGAACCTTTCTATTGATGGAGCAGGTGTGAAACACTGTTTTTTTGGAATCTGCAAGAGGATATTTCTATAGAACTGAGGATTTCGTTGGAAGCGGGATTACAGATAAAAAGTAGAGAGCAGCATTCTCAGAAACTTCTTTGTGATGTTTGCATTCAAGTCACAGAGTTGAACATTCCCTTTCATACAGCAGGTTTGAAACACTCTTTTTGTACTATCTGGAAGTGGACATTTGGAACGGTATCAGGCCTATGGTTCAAAAGGAAATATCGTCGCATAAAAGCAAGACGGAAGCATTCTCAGAAACTTATTTGTGTTGTGTGTCCTCAACTAACAGACTTGAACCTTTCTTTTGACACAGCAGTTTTGAAACACTCTTTTTGTAGAATCTGCAAGTGGATATTTGGATAGCTCTGAGGATATCGTTGGAAACGGGATTACATATAAAAAGTAGACAGCAGCATTCTCAGAAACTTCTTTGTGATGTTTCCATTTAAGTCACAGAGTTGAACATTCCCTTTCATAGAGCAGGTTTCAAACACTCTTTTTGTAGTATCAGGAAGTGGTCAGGCCTATGGTTAAAAAGGAAATATCTTCCCATAAAAACAAGACAGAAGCATTCTCAGAAACTTGTTTGCGATGTGTGTCCTCAACTAACAAACTTGAACCTTTCTTTTGATACAGCAGTTTGGAAACACTCTTTTTGTAGAATCTTCAAGTGGATATTTGGATAGCTCTGAGGATTTCGTTGGAAACGGGATTGCATAAAAATCGTGGACAGCAGCATTCTCAGAAACTTCTTTGTGACGTTTGCATTCAAGTCACAGAGTTGAACATTCCCTGTCATAGAGCAGGTTTGAAACACTCTTTTTGTAGCATCTGGAAGTGGACATTTCCAACGCTTTCTTGCCCACGGCGAAGAAGGAAATATCTTCCCATAAAAACAAGACAGAAGCATTCTCAGAAACTTATTTCTGATGTGTGTCCTCAACTAACGGACTTGAACCTTTTTTTTTATAGAGCACGTTTGAACCACTCTTTTTGTTGTATCTGCAAGTGGATATTTGGAGAGCTTGGACGATTTCGTTGGAAACGGGAATATCTCCCTATAACATCTAGACAGAAGCATTCTCAGAAACTTCTTTGTGATGTTTCCATTCAAGTCACAGAGTTGAACATTCTCTTTCATAGAGCAGGTTTGAAACACTCTTTTTGTAGTATCTAGACGTGGACATTTGCAGCGCTTTGTGGCCTATGGTAAAAAAGAAATATCTTCCCATGAAAACGAGATAGAAGCAATCACAGAAACTTGTTTATGCTGTATGTACTGAAGTAACAGTGTTGAACCTTTCTATTGATAGAGCAGGTGTGAAACACTGTTTTTTTGGAATCTGCAAGAGGATATTTCTATAGAACTGAGGATTTCGTTGAAAGCGGGATTACAGATAAAAGGTAGAGAGCAGCATTCTCAGAAACTTCTTTGTGATGTTTGCATTCAAGTCACAGAGTTGAACATTCCCTTTCATACAGCAGGTTTGAAACACTCTTTTTGTACTATCTGGAAGTGGACATTTGGAACGGTACCAGGCCTATGGTTCAAAAGGAAATATCGTCGCATAAAAGCAAGACGGAAGCATTCTCAGAAACTTATTTGTGTTGTGTGTCCTCAACTAACAGACTTGAACCTTTCTTTTGACACAGCAGTTTTGAAACACTCTTTTTGTAGAATCTGCAAGTGGATATTTGGATAGCTCTGAGGATTTCGTTGGAAACGGGATTACATATAAAAAGTAGACAGCAGCATTCTCAGAATCTTCTTTGTGATGTTTCCATTTAAGTCACAGTGTTGAACATTCCCTTTCACAGAGCAGGTTTCAAACACTCTTTTTGTAGTATCTGGAAGTGGACATTTGCAGCGCTTTGTGGCCTATGGTAAAAAAGGGAATATCTTCCCATGAAAACGAGATAGAAGCAATCTCAGAAACTTGTTTACGCTGTATGTACTGAAGTAACAGTGTTGAACCTTTCTATTGATAGAGCAGGTGTGAAACACTGTTTTTTTGGAATCTGCAAGAGGATATTTCTATAGAACTGAGGATTTCGTTGGAAGCGGGATTACAGATAAAATGTAGAGAGCAGCATTCTCAGAAACTTCTTTGTGATGTTTGCATTCAAGTCACAGAGTTGAACATTGCCTTTCATACAGCAGGTTTGAAACACTCTTTTTGTACTATCTGGAAGTGGACATTTGGAACGGTACCAGGCCTATGCTTCAAAAGGAAATATCGTCGCAGAAAAACAAGACGGAAGCATTCTCAGAAACTTATTTGTGTTGTGTGTCCTCAACTAACAGACTTGAACCTTTCTTTTGACACAGCAGTTTTGAAACACTCTTTTTGTAGAATCTGCAAGTGGATATTTGGATAGCTCTGACGATTTCGTTGGAAACGGGATTACATATAAAAAGTAGACAGCAGCATTCTCAGAAACTTCTTTGTGATGTTTCCATTTAAGTCACAGAGTTGAACATTCCCTTTCACAGAGCAGGTTTCAAACACTCTTTTTGTAGTAACTGGAAGTGGACATTTGCAGCGCTTTGTGGCCTATGGTAAAAAAAGGAAATATCTTCCCATAAAAACGAGATAGAAGCAATCTCAGAAACTTGTTTATGCTCTATCTACACAAGTAACAGTGTTGAACCTTTCTATTGACAGAGCACGTGTCAAACACTCTTTTTTTGGAATCTGCAAGTGGATATTTCTATAAAACTGAGGATTTCGTTGGAAGCGGGATTACAGATAAATAGTAGACAGCAGCATTCTCAGAAACTTCTTTGTGATGTTTGCATTCAGTTCACAGAGTTGAACATTCCCTTTCATAGAGCAGGTTTGGAACACTCTTTTTGTAGTATCTGGAAGTGGACATTTGGAACGGTATCAGGCCTATGGTTAAAAAGGAAATATCTTCCCATAAAAACAAGACAGAAGCATTCTCAGAAACTTATTTGCGATGTGTGTCCTCAACTAACAGACTTGAACCTTTCTTTTGATACAGCAGTTTTGAAACACTCTTTTTGTAGAATCTGCAAGTGGATATTTGGATAGCTCTGAGGATTTCGTTGGAAACGGGATTACATAAAAATACTGGACAGCAGCATTCTCAGAAACTTCGTTGTGACGTTTGCATTCAAGTCACAGAGTTGAACATTCCCTGTCATAGAGCAGGTTTGAAACACTCTTTTTGTGCATCTGGAAGTGGACATTTCCAACGCTTTCTTGCCTACGGCGAAGAAGGAAATATCTTCCCATAAAAACAAGACAGAAGCATTCTCAGAAACTTATTTCTGATGTGTGTCCTCAACTAACGGACTTGAACCTTTCTTTTTATAGAGCACGTTTGAACCACTCCTTTTGTTGTATCTGCAAGTGGATATTTGGATAGCTTTGACGATTTCGTTGGAAACGGGAATATCTCCCTATAACATCTAGACAGAAGCATTCTCAGAAACTTCTTTGTGATGTTTCCATTCAAGTCACAGAGTTGAACATTCTCTTTCATAGAGCAGGTTTGAAACACTCTTTTTGTAGTATCTGGAAGTGGACATTTGCAGCGCTTTGTGGCCTATGGTAAAAAAGGGAATATCTTCCCATGAAAACGAGATAGAAGCAATCTCAGAAACTTGTTTACGCTGTATGTACTGAAGTAACAGTGTTGAACCTTTCTATTGATAGAGCAGGTGTGAAACACTGTTTTTTTGGAATCTGCAAGAGGATATTTCTATAGAACTGAGGATTTCGTTGGAAGCGGGATTACAGATAAAAAGTAGAGAGCAGCATTCTCAGAAACTTCTTTGTGATGTTTGCATTCAAGTCACAGAGTTGAACATTCCCTTTCATACAGCAGGTTTGAAACACTCTTTTTGTACTATCTGGAAGTGGACATTTGGAACGGTACCAGGCCTATGGTTCAAAAGGAAATATCGTCGCAGAAAAACAAGACGGAAGCATTCTCAGAAACTTATTTGTGTTGTGTGTCCTCAACTAACAGACTTGAACCTTTCTTTTGACACAGCAGTTTTGAAACACTCTTTTTGTAGAATCTGCAAGTGGATATTTGGATAGCTCTGAGGATTTCGTTGGAAACGGGATTACATATAAAAAGTAGACAGCAGCATTCTCAGAAACTTCTTTGTGATGTTTCCATTTAAGTCACAGAGTTGAACATTCCCTTTCACAGAGCAGGTTTCAAACACTCTTTTTGTAGTAACTGGAAATGGACATTTGCAGCGCTTTGTGGCCTATGGTAAAAAAAGGAAATATCTTCCCATAAAAACGAGATAGAAGCAATCTCAGAAACTTGTTTATGCTCTATCTACACAAGTAACAGTGTTGAACCTTTCTATTGACAGAGCACGTGTGAAACACTCTTTTTTTGGAAACTGCAAGTGGATATTTCTATAAAACTGAGGATTTCGTTGGAAGCGGGATTACAGATAAATAGTAGACAGCAGCATTCTCAGAAACTTCTTTGTGATGTTTGCATTCAAGTCACAGAGTTGAACATTCCCTTTCATAGAGCAGGTTTGAAACACTCTTTTTGTACTATCTGGAAGTGGACATTTGGAACGGTGTCAGGCCTATGGTTAAAAAGGAAATATCTTCCCATAAAAACAAGACAGAAGCATTCTCAGAAACTTATTTGCGATGTGTGTCCTCAACTAACAGACTTGAACCTTTCTTTTGATACAGCAGTTTTGAAACACTCTTTTTGTAGAATCTGCAAGTGGATATTTGGATAGCTCTGAGGATTTCGTTGGAAACGGGATTACATAAAAATACTGGACAGCAGCATTCTCAGAAACTTCTTTGTGACGTTTGCATTCAAGTCACAGAGTTGAACATTCCCTGTCATAGAGCAGGTTTGAAACACTCTTTTTGTGCATCTGGAAGTGGACATTTCCAACGCTTTCTTGCCTACGGCGAAGAAGGAAATATCTTCCCATAAAAACAAGACAGAAGCATTCTCAGAAACTTATTTCTGATGTGTGTCCTCAACTAACGGACTTGAACCTTTCTTTTTATAGAGCACGTTAGAACCACTCCTTTTGTTGTATCTGCAAGTGGATATTTGGATAGCTTGGACGATTTCGTTGGAAACGGGATTATCTCCCTATAACATCTAGACAGAAGCATTCTCAGAAACTTCTTTGTGATGTTTCCATTCAAGTCACAGAGTTGAACATTCTCTTTCATAGAGCAGGTTTGAAACACTCTTTTTGTAGTATCTGGAAGTGGACATTTGCAGCGCTTTGTGGCCTATGGTAAAAAAGGAAATATTCTCCCATGAAAACGAGATAGAAGCAATCTCAGAAACTTGTTTATGCTGTATGTACTGAAGTAACAGTGTTGAACCTTTCTATTGATAGAGGAGGTGTGAAACACTGTTTTTTTGGAATCTGCAAGAGGATATTTCTATAGAACTGAGGATTTCGTTGGAAGCGGGATTACAGATAAAAAGTAGAGAGCAGCATTCTCAGAAACTTCTTTGTGATGTTTGCATTCAAGTCACAGAGTTGAACATTCCCTTTCACAGAGCAGGTTTCAAACACTCTTTTTGTAGTAACTGGAAGTGGACATTTGCAGCGCTTTGTGGCCTATGGTAAAAAAAGGAAATATCTTCCCATAAAAACGAGATAGAAGCAATCTCAGAAACTTGTTTATGCTCTATCTACACAAGTAACAGTGTTGAACCTTTCTTTTGACAGAGCACGTGTGAAATACTCTTTTTTTGGAATCTGCAAGTGGATATTTCTATAAAACTGAGGATTTCGTTGGAAGCGGGATTACAGATAAATAGTAGACAGCAGCATTCTCAGAAACTTCTTTGTGATGTTTGCATTCAGGTCACAGAGTTGAACATTCCCTTTCATAGAGCAGCTTTGGAACACTCTTTTTGTAGTATCTGGAAGTGGACATTTGGAACGGTATCAGGCCTATGGTTAAAAAGGAAATATCTTCCCATAAAAACAAGACAGAAGCATTCTCAGAAACTTATTTGCGATGTGTGTCCTCAACTAACGGACTTGAACCTTTCTTTTGATACAGCAGTTTTGAAACACTCTTTTTGTAGAATCTGCAAGTGGATATTTGGATAGCTCTCAGGATTTCGTTGGAAACGGGATTACATAAAAATAGTGGACAGCAGCATTCTCAGAAACTTCTTTGTGACGTTTGCATTCAAGTCACAGAGTTGAACATTCCCTGTCATAGAGCAGGTTTGAAACACTCTTTTTGTGCATCTGGAAGTGGACATTTCCAACGCTTTCTTGCCTACGGCGAAGAAGGAAATATCTTCCCATAAAAACAAGACAGAAGCATTCTCAGAAACTTATTTCTGATGTGTGTCCTCAACTAACGGACTTGAACCTTTCTTTTTATAGAGCACGTTTGAACCACTACTTTTGTTGTATCTGCAAGTGGATATTTGGATAGCTTTGACGATTTCGTTGGAAATGGGAATATCTCCCTATAACATCTAGACAGAAGCATTCTCAGAAACTTCTTTGTGATGTTTCCATTCAAGTCACAGAGTTGAACATTCTCTTTCATAGAGCAGGTTTGAAACACTCTTTTTGTAGTATCTGGAAGTGGACATTTGCAGCGCTTTGTGGCCTATGGTAAAAAAGGGAATATCTTCCCATGAAAACGAGATAGAAGCAATCTCAGAAACTTGTTTACGCTGTATGTACTGAAGTAACAGTGTTGAACCTTTCTATTGATAGAGCAGGTGTGAAACACTGTTTTTTTGGAATCTGCAAGAGGATATTTCTATAGAACTGAGGATTTCGTTGGAAGCGGGATTACAGATAAAAAGTAGAGAGCAGCATTCTCAGAAACTTCTTTGTGATGTTTGCATTCAAGTCACAGAGTTGAACATTGCCTTTCATACAGCAGGTTTGAAACACTCTTTTTGTACTATCTGGAAGTGGACATTTGGAACGGTACCAGGCCTATGGTTCAAAAGGAAATATCGTCGCAGAAAAACAAGACGGAAGCATTCTCAGAAACTTATTTGTGTTGTGTGTCCTCAACTAACAGACTTGAACCTTTCTTTTGACACAGCATTTTTGAAACACTCTTTTTGTAGAATCTGCAAGTGGATATTTGGATAGCTCTGACGATTTCGTTGGAAACGGGATTACATATAAAAAGTAGACAGCACCATTCTCAGAAACTTCTTTGTGATGTTTCCATTTAAGTCACAGAGTTGAACATTCCCTTTCACAGAGCAGGTTTCAAACACTCTTTTTGTAGTAACTGGAAGTGGACATTTGCAGCGCTTTGTGGCCTATGGTAAAAAAAGGAAATATCTTCCCATAAAAACGAGATAGAAGCAATCTCAGAAACTTGTTTATGCTCTATCTACACAAGTAACAGTGTTGAACCTTTCTATTGACAGAGCACGTGTGAAACACTCTTTTTTTGGAATCTGCAAGTGGATATTTCTATAAAACTGAGGATTTCGTTGGAAGCGGGATTACAGATAAATAGTAGACAGCAGCATTCTCAGAAACTTCTTTGTGATGTTTGCATTCAGGTCACAGAGTTGAACATTCCCTTTCATAGAGCAGGTTTGGAACACTCTTTTTGTAGTATCTGGAAGTGGACATTTGGAACGGTATCAGGCCTATGGTTAAAAAGGAAATATCTTCCCATAAAAACAAGACAGAAGCATTCTCAGAAACTTATTTGCGATGTGTGTCCTCAACTAACAGACTTGAACCTTTCTTTTGATACAGCAGTTTTGAAACACTCTTTTTGTAGAATCTGCAAGTGGATATTTGGATAGCTCTGAGGATTTCGTTGGAAACGGGATTACATAAAAATAGTGGACAGCAGCATTCTCAGAAACTTCTTTGTGACGTTTGCATTCAAGTCACAGAGTTGAACATTCCCTGTCATAGAGCAGGTTTGAAACACTCTTTTTGTGCATCTGGAAGTGGACATTTCCAACGCTTTCTTGCCTTCGGCGAAGAAGGAAATATCTTCCCATAAAAACAAGACAGAAGCATTCTCAGAAACTTATTTCTGATGTGTGTCCTCAACTAACGGACTTGAACCTTTCTTTTTATAGAGCACGTTTGAACCACTCCTTTTGTTGTATCTGCAAGTGGATATTTGGATAGCTTTGACGATTTCGTTGGAAACGGGAATATCTCCCTATAACATCTAGACAGAAGGATTCTCAGAAACTTCTTTGTGATGTTTCCATTCAAGTCACAGAGTTGAACATTCTCTTTCATAGAGCAGGTTTGAAACACTCTTTTTGTAGTATCTGGAAGTGGACATTTGCAGCGCTTTGTGGCCTATGGTAAAAAAGGGAATATCTTCCCATGAAAACGAGATAGAAGCAATCTCAGAAACTTGTTTACGCTGTATGTACTGAAGTAACAGTGTTGAACCTTTCTATTGATAGAGCAGGTGTGAAACACTGTTTTTTTGGAATCTGCAAGAGGATATTTCTATAGAACTGAGGATTTCGTTGGAAGCGGGATTACAGATAAAAAGTAGAGAGCAGCATTCTCAGAAACTTCTTTGTGATGTTTGCATTCAAGTCACAGAGTTGAACATTGCCTTTCATACAGCAGGTTTGAAACACTCTTTTTGTACTATCTGGAAGTGGACATTTGGAACGGTACCAGGCCTATGGTTCAAAAGGAAATATCGTCGCAGAAAAACAAGACGGAAGCATTCTCAGAAACTTATTTGTGTTGTGTGTCCTCAACTAACAGACTTGAACCTTTCTTTTGACACAGCATTTTTGAAACACTGTTTTTGTAGAATCTGCAAGTGGATATTTGGATAGCTCTGACGATTTCGTTGGAAACGGGATTACATATAAAAAGTAGACAGCAGCATTCTCAGAAACTTCTTTGTGATGTTTCCATTTAAGTCACAGAGTTGAACATTCCCTTTCACAGAGCAGGTTTCAAACACTCTTTTTGTAGTAACTGGAAGTGGACATTTGCAGCGCTTTGTGGCCTATGGTAAAAAAAGGAAATATCTTCCCATAAAAACGAGATAGAAGCAATCTCAGAAACTTGTTTATGCTCTATCTATACAAGTAACAGTGTTGAACCTTTCTATTGACAGAGCACGTGTGAAACACTCTTTTTTTGGAATCTGCAAGTGGATATTTCTATAAAACTGAGGATTTCGTTGGAAGCGGGATTACAGATAAATAGTAGACAGCAGCATTCTCAGAAACTTCTTTGTGATGTTTGCATTCAGGTCACAGAGTTGAACATTCCCTTTCATAGAGCAGGTTTGGAACACTCTTTTTGTAGTATCTGGAAGTTGACATTTGGAACGGTATCAGGCCTATGGTTAAAAAGGAAATATCTTCCCATAAAAACAAGACAGAAGCATTCTCAGAAACTTATTTGTGATGTGTGTCCTCAACTAACAGACTTGAACCTTTCTTTTGATACAGCAGTTTTGAAACCCTCTTTTTGTAGAATCTGCAAGTGGATATTTGGATAGCTCTGAGGATTTCGTTGGAAACGGGATTACATATAAAAAGTAGACAGCAGCATTCTCAGAAACTTCTTTGTGATGTTTCCATTTAAGTCACAGAGTTGAACATTCCCTTTCACAGAGCAGGTTTCAAACACTCTTTTTGTAGTAACTGGAAATGGACATTTGCAGCGCTTTGTGGCCTATGGTAAAAAAAGGAAATATCTTCCCATAAAAACGAGATAGAAGCAATCTCAGAAACTTGTTTATGCTCTATCTACACAAGTAACAGTGTTGAACCTTTCTATTGACAGAGCACGTGTGAAACACTCTTGTTTTGGAATCTGCAAGTGGATATTTCTATAAAACTGAGGATTTCGTTGGAAGCGGGATTACAGATAAATAGTAGACAGCAGCATTCTCAGAAACTTCTTTGTGATGTTTGCATTCAAGTCACAGAGTTGAACATTCCCTTTCATAGAGCAGGTTTGAAACACTCTTTTTGTACTATCTGGAAGTGGACATTTGGAACGGTATCAGGCCTATGGTTAAAAAGGAAATATCTTCCCATAAAAACAAGACAGAAGCATTCTCAGAAACTTATTTGCGATGTGTGTCCTCAACTAACAGACTTGAACCTTTCTTTTGATACAGCAGTTTTGAAACACTCTTTTTGTAGAATCTGCAAGTGGATATTTGGATAGCTCTGAGGATTTCGTTGGAAACGGGATTACATAAAAATACTGGACAGTAGCATTCTCAGAAACTTCTTTGTGACGTTTGCATTCAAGTCACAGAGTTGAACATTCCCTGTCATAGAGCAGGTTTGAAACACTCTTTTTGTGCATCTGGAAGTGGACATTTCCAACGCTTTCTTGCCTACGGCGAAGAAGGAAATATCTTCCCATAAAAACAAGACAGAAGCATTCTCAGAAACTTATTTCTGATGTGTGTCCTCAACTAACGGACTTGAACCTTTCTTTTTATAGAGCACGTTAGAACCACTCCTTTTGTTGTATCTGCAAGTGGATATTTGGATAGCTTGGACGATTTCGTTGGAAACGGGAATATCTCCCTATAACATCTAGACAGAAGCATTCTCAGAAACTTCTTTGTGATGTTTCCATTCAAGTCACAGAGTTGAACATTCTCTTTCATAGAGCAGGTTTGAAACACTCTTTTTGTAGTATCTGGAAGTGGACATTTGCAGCGCTTTGTGGCCTATGGTAAAAAAGGAAATATCTTCCCATGAAAACGAGATAGAAGCAATCTCAGAAACTTGTTTATGCTGTATGTACTGAAGTAACAGTGTTGAACCTTTCTATTGATAGAGGAGGTGTGAAACACTGTTTTTTTGGAATCTGCAAGAGGATATTTCTATAGAACTGAGGATTTCGTTGGAAGCGGGATTACAGATAAAAAGTAGAGAGCAGCATTCTCAGAAACTTCTTTGTGATGTTTGCATTCAAGTCACAGAGTTGAACATTCCCTTTCACAGAGCAGGTTTCAAACACTCTTTTTGTAGTAACTGGAAGTGGACATTTGCAGCGCTTTGTGGCCTATGGTAAAAAAAGGAAATATCTTCCCATAAAAACGAGATAGAAGCAATCTCAGAAACTTGTTTATGCTCTATCTACACAAGTAACAGTGTTGAACCTTTCTTTTGACAGAGCACGTGTGAAACACTCTTTTTTTGGAATCTGCAAGTGGATATTTCTATAAAACTGAGGATTTCGTTGGAAGCGGGATTACAGATAAATAGTAGACAGCAGCATTCTCAGAAACTTCTTTGTGATGTTTGCATTCAGGTCACAGAGTTGAACATTCCCTTTCATAGAGCAGGTTTGGAAAACTCTTTTTGTAGTATCTGGAAGTGGACATTTGGAACGGTATCAGGCCTATGGTTAAAAAGGAAATATCTTCCCATAAAAACAAGACAGAAGCATTCTCAGAAACTTATTTGCGATGTGTGTCCTCAACTAACGGACTTGAACCTTTCTTTTGATACAGCAGTTTTGAAACACTCTTTTTGTAGAATCTGCAAGTGGATATTTGGATAGCTCTGAGGATTTCGTTGGAAACGGGATTACATAAAAATAGTGGACAGCAGCATTCTCAGAAACTTCTTTGTGACGTTTGCATTCAAGTCACAGAGTTGAACATTCCCTGTCATAGAGCAGGTTTGAAACACTCTTTTTGTGCATCTGGAAGTGGACATTTCCAACGCTTTCTTGCCTACGGCGAAGAAGGAAATATCTTCCCATAAAAACAAGACAGAAGCATTCTCAGAAACTTATTTCTGATGTGTGTCCTCAACTAACGGACTTGAACCTTTCTTTTTATAGAGCACGTTTGAACCACTCCTTTTGTTGTATCTGCAAGTGGATATTTGGATAGCTTTGACGATTTCGTTGGAAATGGGAATATCTCCCTATAACATCTAGACAGAAGCATTCTCAGAAACTTCTTTGTGATGTTTCCATTCAAGTCACAGAGTTGAACATTCTCTTTCATAGAGCAGGTTTGAAACACTCTTTTTGTAGTATCTGGAAGTGGACATTTGCAGCGCTTTGTGGCCTATGGTAAAAAAGGGAATATCTTCCCATGAAAACGAGATAGAAGCAATCTCAGAAACTTGTTTACGCTGTATGTACTGAAGTAACAGTGTTGAACCTTTCTATTGATAGAGCAGGTGTGAAACACTGTTTTTTTGGAATCTGCAAGAGGATATTTCTATAGAACTGAGGATTTCGTTGGAAGCGGGATTACAGATAAAAAGTAGAGAGCAGCATTCTCAGAAACTTCTTTGTGATGTTTGCATTCAAGTCACAGAGTTGAACATTGCCTTTCATACAGCAGGTTTGAAACACTCTTTTTGTACTATCTGGAAGTGGACATTTGGAACGGTACCAGGCCTATGGTTCAAAAGGAAATATCGTCGCAGAAAAACAAGACGGAAGCATTCTCAGAAACTTATTTGTGTTGTGTGTCCTCAACTAACAGACTTGAACCTTTCTTTTGACACAGCATTTTTGAAACACTCTTTTTGTAGAATCTGCAAGTGGATATTTGGATAGCTCTGACGATTTCGTTGGAAACGGGATTACATATAAAAAGTAGACAGCACCATTCTCAGAAACTTCTTTGTGATGTTTCCATTTAAGTCACAGAGTTGAACATTCCCTTTCACAGAGCAGGTTTCAAACACTCTTTTTGTAGTAACTGGAAGTGGACATTTGCAGCGCTTTGTGGCCTATGGTAAAAAAAGGAAATATCTTCCCATAAAAACGAGATAGAAGCAATCTCAGAAACTTGTTTATGCTCTATCTACACAAGTAACAGTGTTGAACCTTTCTATTGACAGAGCACGTGTGAAACACTCTTTTTTTGGAATCTGCAAGTGGATATTTCTATAAAACTGAGGATTTCGTTGGAAGCGGGATTACAGATAAATAGTAGACAGCAGCATTCTCAGAAACTTCTTTGTGATGTTTGCATTCAGGTCACAGAGTTGAACATTCCCTTTCATAGAGCAGGTTTGGAACACTCTTTTTGTAGTATCTGGAAGTGGACATTTGGAACGGTATCAGGCCTATGGTTAAAAAGGAAATATCTTCCCATAAAAACAAGACAGAAGCATTCTCAGAAACTTATTTGCGATGTGTGTCCTCAACTAACAGACTTGAACCTTTCTTTTGATACAGCAGTTTTGAAACACTCTTTTTGTAGAATCTGCAAGTGGATATTTGGATAGCTCTGAGGATTTCGTTGGAAACGGGATTACATAAAAATAGTGGACAGCAGCATTCTCAGAAACTTCTTTGTGACGTTTGCATTCAAGTCACAGAGTTGAACATTCCCTGTCATAGAGCAGGTTTGAAACACTCTTTTTGTGCATCTGGAAGTGGACATTTCCAACGCTTTCTTGCCTTCGGCGAAGAAGGAAATATCTTCCCATAAAAACAAGACAGAAGCATTCTCAGAAACTTATTTCTGATGTGTGTCCTCAACTAACGGACTTGAACCTTTCTTTTTATAGAGCACGTTTGAACCACTCCTTTTGTTGTATCTGCAAGTGGATATTTGGATAGCTTTGACGATTTCGTTGGAAACGGGAATATCTCCCTATAACATCTAGACAGAAGCATTCTCAGAAACTTCTTTGTGATGTTTCCATTCAAGTCACAGAGTTGAACATTCTCTTTCATAGAGCAGGTTTGAAACACTCTTTTTGTAGTATCTGGAAGTGGACATTTGCAGCGCTTTGTGGCCTATGGTAAAAAAGGGAATATCTTCCCATGAAAACGAGATAGAAGCAATCTCAGAAACTCGTTTACGCTGTATGTACTGAAGTAACAGTGTTGAACCTTTCTATTGATAGAGCAGGTGTGAAACACTGTTTTTTTGGAATCTGCAAGAGGATATTTCTATAGAACTGAGGATTTCGTTGGAAGCGGGATTACAGATAAAAAGTAGAGAGCAGCATTCTCAGAAACTTCTTTGTGATGTTTGCATTCAAGTCACAGAGTTGAACATTGCCTTTCATACAGCAGGTTTGAAACACTCTTTTTGTACTATCTGGAAGTGGACATTTGGAACGGTACCAGGCCTATGGTTCAAAAGGAAATATCGTCGCAGAAAAACAAGACGGAAGCATTCTCAGAAACTTATTTGTGTTGTGTGTCCTCAACTAACAGACTTGAACCTTTCTTTTGACACAGCATTTTTGAAACACTGTTTTTGTAGAATCTGCAAGTGGATATTTGGATAGCTCTGACGATTTCGTTGGAAACGGGATTACATATAAAAAGTAGACAGCAGCATTCTCAGAAACTTCTTTGTGATGTTTCCATTTAAGTCACAGAGTTGAACATTCCCTTTCACAGAGCAGGTTTCAAACACTCTTTTTGTAGTAACTGGAAGTGGACATTTGCAGCGCTTTGTGGCCTATGGTAAAAAAAGGAAATATCTTCCCATAAAAACGAGATAGAAGCAATCTCAGAAACTTGTTTATGCTCTATCTATACAAGTAACAGTGTTGAACCTTTCTATTGACAGAGCACGTGTGAAACACTCTTTTTTTGGAATCTGCAAGTGGATATTTCTATAAAACTGAGGATTTCGTTGGAAGCGGGATTACAGATAAATAGTAGACAGCAGCATTCTCAGAAACTTCTTTGTGATGTTGGCATTCAGGTCACAGAGTTGAACATTCCCTTTCATAGAGCAGGTTTGGAACACTCTTTTTGTAGTATCTGGAAGTTGACATTTGGAACGGTATCAGGCCTATGGTTAAAAAGGAAATATCTTCCCATAAAAACAAGACAGAAGCATTCTCAGAAACTTATTTGTGATGTGTGTCCTCAACTAACACACTTGAACCTTTCTTTTGATACAGCAGTTTTGAAACACTCTTTTTGTAGAATCTGCAAGTGGATATTTGGATAGCTCTGAGGATTTCGTTGGAAACGGGATTACATATAAAAAGTAGACAGCAGCATTCTCAGAAACTTCTTTGTGATGTTTCCATTTAAGTCACAGAGTTGAACATTCCCTTTCACAGAGCAGGTTTCAAACACTCTTTTTGTAGTAACTGGAAATGGACATTTGCAGCGGTTTGTGGTCTATGGTAAAAAAAGGAAATATCTTCCCATAAAAACGAGATAGAAGCAATCTCAGAAACTTGTTTATGCTCTATCTACACAAGTAACAGTGTTGAACCTTTCTATTGACAGAGCACGTGTGAAACACTCTTGTTTTGGAATCTGCAAGTGGATATTTCTATAAAACTGAGGATTTCGTTGGAAGCGGGATTACAGATAAATAGTAGACAGCAGCATTCTCAGAAACTTCTTTGTGATGTTTGCATTCAAGTCACAGAGTTGAACATTCCCTTTCATAGAGCAGGTTTGAAACACTCTTTTTGTACTATCTGGAAGTGGACATTTGGAACGGTATCAGGCCTATGGTTAAAAAGGAAATATCTTCCCATAAAAACAAGACAGAAGCATTCTCAGAAACTTATTTGCGATGTGTGTCCTCAACTAACAGACTTGAACCTTTCTTTTGATACAGCAGTTTTGAAACACTCTTTTTGTAGAATCTGCAAGTGGATATTTGGATAGCTCTGAGGATTTCGTTGGAAACGGGATTACATAAAAATACTGGACAGTAGCATTCTCAGAAACTTCTTTGTGACGTTTGCATTCAAGTCACAGAGTTGAACATTCCCTGTCATAGAGCAGGTTTGAAACACTCTTTTTGTGCATCTGGAAGTGGACATTTCCAACGCTTTCTTGCCTACGGCGAAGAAGGAAATATCTTCCCATAAAAACAAGACAGAAGCATTCTCAGAAACTTATTTCTGATGTGTGTCCTCAACTAACGGACTTGAACCTTTCTTTTTATAGAGCACGTTAGAACCACTCCTTTTGTTGTATCTGCAAGTGGATATTTGGATAGCTTGGACGATTTCGTTGGAAACGGGAATATCTCCCTATAACATCTAGACAGAAGCATTCTCAGAAACTTCTTTGTGATGTTTCCATTCAAGTCACAGAGTTGAACATTCTCTTTCATAGAGCAGGTTTGAAACACTCTTTTTGTAGTATCTGGAAGTGGACATTTGCAGCGCTTTGTGGCCTATGGTAAAAAAGGAAATATCTTCCCATGAAAACGAGATAGAAGCAATCTCAGAAACTTGTTTATGCTGTATGTACTGAAGTAACAGTGTTGAACCTTTCTATTGATAGAGGAGGTGTGAAACACTGTTTTTTTGGAATCTGCAAGAGGATATTTCTATAGAACTGAGGATTTCGTTGGAAGCGGGATTACAGATAAAAAGTAGAGAGCAGCATTCTCAGAAACTTCTTTGTGATGTTTGCATTCAAGTCACAGAGTTGAACATTGCCTTTCACAGAGCAGGTTTCAAACACTCTTTTTGTAGTAACTGGAAGTGGACATTTGCAGCGCTTTGTGGCCTATGGTAAAAAAAGGAAATATCTTCCCATAAAAACGAGATAGAAGCAATATCAGAAACTTGTTTATGCTCTATCTACACAAGTAACAGTGTTGAACCTTTCTTTTGACAGAGCACGTGTGAAACACTCTTTTTTTGGAATCTGCAAGTGGATATTTCTATAAAACTGAGGATTTCGTTGGAAGCGGGATTACAGATAAATAGTAGACAGCAGCATTCTCAGAAACTTCTTTGTGATGTTTGCATTCAGGTCACAGAGTTGAACATTCCCTTTCATAGAGCAGGTTTGGAAAACTCTTTTTGTAGTATCTGGAAGTGGACATTTGGAACGGTATCAGGCCTATGGTTAAAAAGGAAATATCTTCCCATAAAAACAAGACAGAAGCATTCTCAGAAACTTATTTGTGATGTGTGTCCTCAACTAACGGACTTGAACCTTTCTTTTGATACAGCAGTTTTGAAACACTCTTTTTGTAGAATCTGCAAGTGGATATTTGGATAGCTCTGAGGATTTCGTTGGAAACGGGATTACATAAAAATAGTGGACAGCAGCATTCTCAGAAACTTCTTTGTGACGTTTGCATTCAAGTCACAGAGTTGAACATTCCCTGTCATAGAGCAGGTTTGAAACACTCTTTTTGTGCATCTGGAAGTGGACATTTCCAACGCTTTCTTGCCTACGGCGAAGAAGGAAATATCTTCCCATAAAAACAAGACAGAAGCATTCTCAGAAACTTATTTCTGATGTGTGTCCTCAACTAACGGACTTGAACCTTTCTTTTTATAGAGCACGTTTGAACCACTCCTTTTGTTGTATCTGCAAGTGGATATTTGGATAGCTTTGACGATTTCGTTGGAAATGGGAATATCTCCCTATAACATCTAGACAGAAGCATTCTCAGAAACTTCTTTGTGATGTTTCCATTCAAGTCACAGAGTTGAACATTCTCTTTCATAGAGCAGGTTTGAAACACTCTTTTTGTAGTATCTGGAAGTGGACATTTGCAGCGCTTTGTGGCCTATGGTAAAAAAGGGAATATCTTCCCATGAAAACGAGATAGAAGCAATCTCAGAAACTTGTTTACGCTGTATGTACTGAAGTAACAGTGTTGAACCTTTCTATTGATAGAGCAGGTGTGAAACACTGTTTTTTTGGAATCTGCAAGAGGATATTTCTATAGAACTGAGGATTTCGTTGGAAGCGGGATTACAGATAAAAAGTAGAGAGCAGCATTCTCAGAAACTTCTTTGTGATGTTTGCATTCAAGTCACAGAGTTGAACATTGCCTTTCATACAGCAGGTTTGAAACACTCTTTTTGTACTATCTGGAAGTGGACATTTGGAACGGTACCAGGCCTATGGTTCAAAAGGAAATATCGTCGCAGAAAAACAAGACGGAAGCATTCTCAGAAACTTATTTGTGTTGTGTGTCCTCAACTAACAGACTTGAACCTTTCTTTTGACACAGCATTTTTGAAACACTCTTTTTGTAGAATCTGCAAGTGGATATTTGGATAGCTCTGACGATTTCGTTGGAAACGGGATTACATATAAAAAGTAGACAGCACCATTCTCAGAAACTTCTTTGTGATGTTTCCATTTAAGTCACAGAGTTGAACATTCCCTTTCACAGAGCAGGTTTCAAACACTCTTTTTGTAGTAACTGGAAGTGGACATTTGCAGCGCTTTGTGGCCTATGGTAAAAAAAGGAAATATCTTCCCATAAAAACGAGATAGAAGCAATCTCAGAAACTTGTTTATGCTCTATCTACACAAGTAACAGTGTTGAACCTTTCTATTGACAGAGCACGTGTGAAACACTCTTTTTTTGGAAACTGCAAGTGGATATTTCTATAAAACTGAGGATTTCGTTGGAAGCGGGATTACAGATAAATAGTAGACAGCAGCATTCTCAGAAACTTCTTTGTGATGTTTGCATTCAGGTCACAGAGTTGAACATTCCCTTTCATAGAGCAGGTTTGGAACACTCTTTTTGTAGTATCTGGAAGTGGACATTTGGAACGGTATCAGGCCTATGGTTAAAAAGGAAATATCTTCCCATAAAAACAAGACAGAAGCATTCTCAGAAACTTATTTGCGATGTGTGTCCTCAACAAACAGACTTGAACCTTTCTTTTGATACAGCAGTTTTGAAACACTCTTTTTGTAGAATCTGCAAGTGGATATTTGGATAGCTCTGAGGATTTCGTTGGAAACGGGATTACATAAAAATAGTGGACAGCAGCATTCTCAGAAACTTCTTTGTGACGTTTGCATTCAAGTCACAGAGTTGAACATTCCCTGTCATAGAGCAGGTTTGAAACACTCTTTTTGTGCATCTGGAAGTGGACATTTCCAACGCTTTCTTGCCTACGGCGAAGAAGGAAATATCTTCCCATAAAAACAAGACAGAAGCATTCTCAGAAACTTATTTCTGATGTGTGTCCTCAACTAACGGACTTGAACCTTTCTTTTTATAGAGCACGTTTGAACCACTCCTTTTGTTGTATCTGCAAGTGGATATTTGGATAGCTTTGACGATTTCGTTGGAAATGGGAATATCTCCCTATAACATCTAGACAGAAGCATTCTCAGAAACTTCTTTGTGATGTTTCCATTCAAGTCACAGAGTTGAACATTCTCTTTCATAGAGCAGGTTTGAAACACTCTTTTTGTAGTATCTGGAAGTGGACATTTGCAGCGCTTTGTGGCCTATGGTAAAAAAGGGAATATCTTCCCATGAAAACGAGATAGAAGCAATCTCAGAAACTTGTTTACGCTGTATGTACTGAAGTAACAGTGTTGAACCTTTCTATTGATAGAGCAGGTGTGAAACACTGTTTTTTTGGAATCTGCAAGAGGATATTTCTATAGAACTGAGGATTTCGTTGGAAGCGGGATTACAGATAAAAAGTAGAGAGCAGCATTCTCAGAAACTTCTTTGTGATGTTTGCATTCAAGTCACAGAGTTGAACATTCCCTTTCATACAGCAGGTTTGAAACACTCTTTTTGTACTATCTGGAAGTGGACATTTGGAACGGTACCAGGCCTATGGTTCAAAAGGAAATATCGTCGCAGAAAAACAAGACGGAAGCATTCTCAGAAACTTATTTGTGTTGTGTGTCCTCAACTAACAGACTTGAACCTTTCTTTTGACACAGCATTTTTGAAACACTCTTTTTGTAGAATCTGCAAGTGGATATTTGGATAGCTCTGACGATTTCGTTGGAAACGGGATTACATATAAAAAGTAGACAGCACCATTCTCAGAAACTTCTTTGTGATGTTTCCATTTAAGTCACAGAGTTGAACATTCCCTTTCACAGAGCAGGTTTCAAACACTCTTTTTGTAGTAACTGGAAGTGGACATTTGCAGCGCTTTGTGGCCTATGGTAAAAAAAGGAAATATCTTCCCATAAAAACGAGATAGAAGCAATCTCAGAAACTTGTTTATGCTCTATCTACACAAGTAACAGTGTTGAACCTTTCTATTGACAGAGCACGTGTGAAACACTCTTTTTTTGGAATCTGCAAGTGGATATTTCTATAAAACTGAGGATTTCGTTGGAAGCGGGATTACAGATAAATAGTAGACAGCAGCATTCTCGGAAACTTCTTTGTGATGTTTGCATTCAGGTCACAGAGTTGAACATTCCCTTTCATAGAGCAGGTTTGGAACACTCTTTTTGTAGTATCTGGAAGTGGACATTTGGAACGGTATCAGGCCTATGGTTAAAAAGGAAATATCTTCCCATAAAAACAAGACAGAAGCATTCTCAGAAACTTATTTGCGATGTGTGTCCTCAACAAACAGACTTGAACCTTTCTTTTGATACAGCAGTTTTGAAACACTCTTTTTGTAGAATCTGCAAGTGGATATTTGGATAGCTCTGAGGATTTCGTTGGAAACGGGATTACATAAAAATAGTGGACAGCAGCATTCTCAGAAACTTCTTTGTGACGTTTGCATTCAAGTCACAGAGTTGAACATTCCCTGTCATAGAGCAGGTTTGAAACACTCTTTTTGTGCATCTGGAAGTGGACATTTCCAACGCTTTCTTGCCTTCGGCGAAGAAGGAAATATCTTCCCATAAAAACAAGACAGAAGCATTCTCAGAAACTTATTTCTGATGTGTGTTCTCAACTAACGGACTTGAACCTTTCTTTTTATAGAGCACGTTTGAACCACTCCTTTTGTTGTATCTGCAAGTGGATATTTGGATAGCTTTGACGATTTCGTTGGAAACGGGAATATCTCCCTATAACATCTAGACAGAAGCATTCTCAGAAACTTCTTTGTGATGTTTCCATTCAAGTCACAGAGTTGAACATTCTCTTTCATAGAGCAGGTTTGAAACACTCTTTTTGTAGTATCTGGAAGTGGACATTTGCAGCGCTTTGTGGCCTATGGTAAAAAAGGGAATATCTTCCCATGAAAACGAGATAGAAGCAATCTCAGAAACTTGTTTACGCTGTATGTACTGAAGTAACAGTGTTGAACCTTTCTATTGATAGAGCAGGTGTGAAACACTGTTTTTTTGGAATCTGCAAGAGGATATTTCTATAGAACTGAGGATTTCGTTGGAAGCGGGATTACAGATAAAAAGTAGAGAGCAGCATTCTCAGAAACTTCTTTGTGATGTTTGCATTCAAGTCACAGAGTTGAACATTGCCTTTCATACAGCAGGTTTGAAACACTCTTTTTGTACTATCTGGAAGTGGACATTTGGAACGGTACCAGGCCTATGGTTCAAAAGGAAATATCGTCGCAGAAAAACAAGACGGAAGCATTCTCAGAAACTTATTTGTGTTGTGTGTCCTCAACTAACAGACTTGAACCTTTCTTTTGACACAGCCTTTTTGAAACACTCTTTTTGTAGAATCTGCAAGTGGATATTTGGATAGCTCTGACGATTTCGTTGGAAACGGGATTACATATAAAAAGTAGACAGCAGCATTCTCAGAAACTTCTTTGTGATGTTTCCATTTAAGTCACAGAGTTGAACATTCCCTTTCACAGAGCAGGTTTCAAACACTCTTTTTGTAGTAACTGGAAGTGGACATTTGCAGCGCTTTGTGGCCTATGGTAAAAAAAGGAAATATCTTCCCATAAAAACGAGA
The DNA here is from genome assembly GCF_028858775.2 of Pan troglodytes. Taxonomy (NCBI): domain Eukaryota; kingdom Metazoa; phylum Chordata; class Mammalia; order Primates; family Hominidae; genus Pan; species Pan troglodytes. Next base: position 54,496,897 of record NC_072409.2, on the reverse strand, counting down.
TAGAAGCAATCTCAGAAACTTGTTTATGCTCTATCTACACAAGTAACAGTGTTGAACCTTTCTATTGACAGAGCACGTGTGAAACACTCTTTTTTTGGAATCTGCAAGTGGATATTTCTATAAAACTGAGGATTTCGTTGGAAGCGGGATTACAGATAAATAGTAGACAGCAGCATTCTCAGAAACTTCTTTGTGATGTTTGCATTCAGGTCACAGAGTTGAACATTCCCTTTCATAGAGCAGGTTTGGAACACTCTTTTTGTAGTATCTGGAAGTGGACATTTGGAACGGTATCAGGCCTATGGTTAAAAAGGAAATATCTTCCCATAAAAACAAGACAGAAGCATTCTCAGAAACTTATTTGCGATGTGTGTCCTCAACTAACAGACTTGAACCTTTCTTTTGATACAGCAGTTTTGAAACACTCTTTTTGTAGAATCTGCAAGTGGATATTTGGATAGCTCTGAGGATTTCGTTGGAAACGGGATTACATAAAAATAGTGGACAGCAGCATTCTCAGAAACTTCTTTGTGACGTTTGCATTCAAGTCACAGAGTTGAACATTCCCTGTCATAGAGCAGGTTTGAAACACTCTTTTTGTGCATCTGGAAGTGGACATTTCCAACGCTTTCTTGCCTTCGGCGAAGAAGGAAATATTTCCCATAAAAACAAGACAGAAGCATTCTCAGAAACTTATTTCTGATGTGTGTCCTCAACTAACGGACTTGAACCTTTCTTTTTATAGAGCACGTTTGAACCACTCCTTTTGTTGTATCTGCAAGTGGATATTTGGATAGCTTTGACGATTTCGTTGGAAACGGGAATATCTCCCTATAACATCTAGACAGAAGCATTCTCAGAAACTTCTTTGTGATGTTTCCATTCAAGTCACAGAGTTGAACATTCTCTTTCATAGAGCAGGTTTGAAACACTCTTTTTGTAGTATCTGGAAGTGGACATTTGCAGCGCTTTGTGGCCTATGGTAAAAAAGGGAATATCTTCCCATGAAAACGAGATAGAAGCAATCTCAGAAACTTGTTTACGCTGTATGTACTGAAGTAACAGTGTTGAACCTTTCTATTGATAGAGCAGGTGTGAAACACTGTTTTTTTGGAATCTGCAAGAGGATATTTCTATAGAACTGAGGATTTCGTTGGAAGCGGGATTACAGAGAAAAAGTAGAGAGCAGCATTCTCAGAAACTTCTTTGTGATGTTTGCATTCAAGTCACAGAGTTGAACATTGCCTTTCATACAGCAGGTTTGAAACACTCTTTTTGTACTATCTGGAAGTGGACATTTGGAACGGTACCAGGCCTATGGTTCAAAAGGAAATATCGTCGCAGAAAAACAAGACGGAAGCATTCTCAGAAACTTATTTGTGTTGTGTGTCCTCAACTAACAGACTTGAACCTTTCTTTTGACACAGCCTTTTTGAAACACTGTTTTTGTAGAATCTGCAAGTGGATATTTGGATAGCTCTGACGATTTCGTTGGAAACGGGATTACATATAAAAAGTAGACAGCAGCATTCTCAGAAACTTCTTTGTGATGTTTCCATTTAAGTCACAGAGTTGAACATTCCCTTTCACAGAGCAGGTTTCAAACACTCTTTTTGTAGTAACTGGAAGTGGACATTTGCAGCGCTTTGTGGCCTATGGTAAAAAAAGGAAATATCTTCCCATAAAAACGAGATAGAAGCAATCTCAGAAACTTGTTTATGCTCTATCTACACAAGTAACAGTGTTGAACCTTTCTATTGACAGAGCACGTGTGAAACACTCTTTTTTTGGAATCTGCAAGTGGATATTTCTATAAAACTGAGGATTTCGTTGGAAGCGGGATTACAGATAAATAGTAGACAGCAGCATTCTCAGAAACTTCTTTGTGATGTTTGCATTCAGGTCACAGAGTTGAACATTCCCTTTCATAGAGCAGGTTTGGAACACTCTTTTTGTAGTATCTGGAAGTGGACATTTGGAACGGTATCAGGCCTATGGTTAAAAAGGAAATATCTTCCCATAAAAACAAGACAGAAGCATTCTCAGAAACTTATTTGCGATGTGTGTCCTCAACTAACAGACTTGAACCTTTCTTTTGATACAGCAGTTTTGAAACACTCTTTTTGTAGAATCTGCAAGTGGATATTTGGATAGCTCTGAGGATTTCGTTGGAAACGGGATTACATAAAAATAGTGGACAGCAGCATTCTCAGAAACTTCTTTGTGACGTTTGCATTCAAGTCACAGAGTTGAACATTCCCTGTCATAGAGCAGGTTTGAAACACTCTTTTTGTGCATCTGGAAGTGGACATTTCCAACGCTTTCTTGCCTTCGGCGAAGAAGGAAATGTTTCCCATAAAAACAAGACAGAAGCATTCTCAGAAACTTATTTCTGATGTGTGTCCTCAACTAACGGACTTGAACCTTTCTTTTTATAGAGCACGTTTGAACCACTCCTTTTGTTGTATCTGCAAGTGGATATTTGGATAGCTTTGACGATTTCGTTGGAAACGGGAATATCTCCCTATAACATCTAGACAGAAGCATTCTCAGAAACTTCTTTGTGATGTTTCCATTCAAGTCACAGAGTTGAACATTCTCTTTCATAGAGCAGGTTTGAAACACTCTTTTTGTAGTATCTGGAAGTGGACATTTGCAGCGCTTTGTGGCCTATGGTAAAAAAGGGAATATCTTCCCATGAAAACGAGATAGAAGCAATCTCAGAAACTTGTTTACGCTGTATGTACTGAAGTAACAGTGTTGAACCTTTCTATTGATAGAGCAGGTGTGAAACACTGTTTTTTTGGAATCTGCAAGAGGATATTTCTATAGAACTGAGGATTTCGTTGGAAGCGGGATTACAGATAAAAAGTAGAGAGCAGCATTCTCAGAAACTTCTTTGTGATGTTTGCATTCAAGTCACAGAGTTGAACATTCCCTTTCATACAGCAGGTTTGAAACACTCTTTTTGTACTATCTGGAAGTGGACATTTGGAACGGTACCAGGCCTATGGTTCAAAAGGAAATATCGTCGCAGAAAAACAAGACGGAAGCATTCTCAGAAACTTATTTGTGTTGTGTGTCCTCAACTAACAGACTTGAACCTTTCTTTTGACACAGCCTTTTTGAAACACTGTTTTTGTAGAATCTGCAAGTGGATATTTGGATAGCTCTGACGATTTCGTTGGAAACGGGATTACATATAAAAAGTAGACAGCAGCATTCTCAGAAACTTCTTTGTGATGTTTCCATTTAAGTCACAGAGTTGAACATTCCCTTTCACAGAGCAGGTTTCAAACACTCTTTTTGTAGTAACTGGAAGTGGACATTTGCAGCGCTTTGTGGCCTATGGTAAAAAAAGGAAATATCTTCCCATAAAAACGAGATAGAAGCAATCTCAGAAACTTGTTTATGCTCTATCTACACAAGTAACAGTGTTGAACCTTTCTATTGACAGAGCACGTGTGAAACACTCTTTTTTTGGAATCTGCAAGTGGATATTTCTATAAAACTGAGGATTTCGTTGGAAGCGGGATTACAGATAAATAGTAGACAGCAGCATTCTCAGAAACTTCTTTGTGATGTTTGCATTCAGGTCACAGAGTTGAACATTCCCTTTCATAGAGCAGGTTTGGAACACTCTTTTTGTAGTATCTGGAAGTGGACATTTGGAACGGTATCAGGCCTATGGTTAAAAAGGAAATATCTTCCCATAAAAACAAGACAGAAGCATTCTCAGAAACTTATTTGCGATGTGTGTCCTCAACTAACAGACTTGAACCTTTCTTTTGATACAGCAGTTTTGAAACACTCTTTTTGTAGAATCTGCAAGTGGATATTTGGATAGCTCTGAGGATTTCGTTGGAAACGGGATTACATAAAAATAGTGGACAGCAGCATTCTCAGAAACTTCTTTGTGACGTTTGCATTCAAGTCACAGAGTTGAACATTCCCTGTCATAGAGCAGGTTTGAAACACTCTTTTTGTGCATCTGGAAGTGGACATTTCCAACGCTTTCTTGCCTTCGGCGAAGAAGGAAATATTTCCCATAAAAACAAGACAGAAGCATTCTCAGAAACTTATTTCTGATGTGTGTCCTCAACTAACGGACTTGAACCTTTCTTTTTATAGAGCACGTTTGAACCACTCCTTTTGTTGTATCTGCAAGTGGATATTTGGATAGCTTGGACGATTTCGTTGGAAACGGGAATATCTCCCTATAACATCTAGACAGAAGCATTCTCAGAAACTTCTTTGTGATGTTTCCATTCAAGTCACAGAGTTGAACATTCTCTTTCATAGAGCAGGTTTGAAACACTCTTTTTGTAGTATCTGGAAGTGGACATTTGCAGCGCTTTGTGGCCTATGGTAAAAAAGGGAATATCTTCCCATGAAAACGAGATAGAAGCAATCTCAGAAACTTGTTTACGCTGTATGTACTGAAGTAACAGTGTTGAACCTTTCTATTGATAGAGCAGGTGTGAAACACTGTTTTTTTGGAATCTGCAAGAGGATATTTCTATAGAACTGAGGATTTCGTTGGAAGCGGGATTACAGATAAAAAGTAGAGAGCAGCATTCTCAGAAACTTCTTTGTGATGTTTGCATTCAAGTCACAGAGTTGAACATTCCCTTTCATACAGCAGGTTTGAAACACTCTTTTTGTACTATCTGGAAGTGGACATTTGGAACGGTACCAGGCCTATGGTTCAAAAGGAAATATCGTCGCAGAAAAACAAGACGGAAGCATTCTCAGAAACTTATTTGTGTTGTGTGTCCTCAACTAACAGACTTGAACCTTTCTTTTGACACAGCCTTTTTGAAACACTGTTTTTGTAGAATCTGCAAGTGGATATTTGGATAGCTCTGACGATTTCGTTGGAAACGGGATTACATATAAAAAGTAGACAGCAGCATTCTCAGAAACTTCTTTGTGATGTTTCCATTTAAGTCACAGAGTTGAACATTCCCTTTCACAGAGCAGGTTTCAAACACTCTTTTTGTAGTAACTGGAAGTGGACATTTGCAGCGCTTTGTGGCCTATGGTAAAAAAAGGAAATATCTTCCCATAAAAACGAGATAGAAGCAATCTCAGAAACTTGTTTATGCTCTATCTACACAAGTAACAGTGTTGAACCTTTCTATTGACAGAGCACGTGTGAAACACTCTTTTTTTGGAATCTGCAAGTGGATATTTCTATAAAACTGAGGATTTCGTTGGAAGCGGGATTACAGATAAATAGTAGACAGCAGCATTCTCAGAAACTTCTTTGTGATGTTTGCATTCAGGTCACAGAGTTGAACATTCCCTTTCATAGAGCAGGTTTGGAACACTCTTTTTGTAGTATCTGGAAGTGGACATTTGGAACGGTATCAGGCCTATGGTTAAAAAGGAAATATCTTCCCATAAAAAAAAGACAGAAGCATTCTCAGAAACTCATTTGCGATGTGTGTCCTCAACTAACAGACTTGAACCTTTCTTTTGATACAGCAGTTTTGAAACACTCTTTTTGTAGAATCTGCAAGTGGATATTTGGATAGCTCTGAGGATTTCGTTGGAAACGGGATTACATAAAAATAGTGGACAGCAGCATTCTCAGAAACTTCTTTGTGACGTTTGCATTCAAGTCACAGAGTTGAACATTCCCTGTCATAGAGCAGGTTTGAAACACTCTTTTTGTGCATCTGGAAGTGGACATTTCCAACGCTTTCTTGCCTACGGCGAAGAAGGAAATATCTTCCCATAAAAACAAGACAGAAGCATTCTCAGAAACTTATTTCTGATGTGTGTCCTCAACTAACGGACTTGAACCTTTCTTTTTATAGAGCACGTTTGAACCACTCCTTTTGTTGTATCTGCAAGTGGATATTTGGATAGCTTTGACGATTTCGTTGGAAACGGGAATATCTCCCTATAACATCTAGACAGAAGCATTCTCAGAAACTTCTTTGTGATGTTTCCATTCAAGTCACAGAGTTGAACATTCTCTTTCATAGAGCAGGTTTGAAACACTCTTTTTGTAGTATCTGGAAGTGGACATTTGCAGCGCTTTGTGGCCTATGGTAAAAAAGGGAATATCTTCCCATGAAAACGAGATAGAAGCAATCTCAGAAACTTGTTTACGCTGTATGTACTGAAGTAACAGTGTTGAACCTTTCTATTGATAGAGCAGGTGTGAAACACTGTTTTTTTGGAATCTGCAAGAGGATATTTCTATAGAACTGAGGATTTCGTTGGAAGCGGGATTACAGATAAAAAGTAGAGAGCAGCATTCTCAGAAACTTCTTTGTGATGTTTGCATTCAAGTCACAGAGTTGAACATTCCCTTTCATACAGCAGGTTTGAAACACTCTTTTTGTACTATCTGGAAGTGGACATTTGGAACGGTACCAGGCCTATGGTTCAAAAGGAAATATCGTCGCAGAAAAACAAGACGGAAGCATTCTCAGAAACTTATTTGTGTTGTGTGTCCTCAACTAACAGACTTGAACCTTTCTTTTGACACAGCCTTTTTGAAACACTGTTTTTGTAGAATCTGCAAGTGGATATTTGGATAGCTCTGACGATTTCGTTGGAAACGGGATTACATATAAAAAGTAGACAGCAGCATTCTCAGAAACTTCTTTGTGATGTTTCCATTTAAGTCACAGAGTTGAACATTCCCTTTCACAGAGCAGGTTTCAAACACTCTTTTTGTAGTAACTGGAAGTGGACATTTGCAGCGCTTTGTGGCCTATGGTAAAAAAAGGAAATATCTTCCCATAAAAACGAGATAGAAGCAATCTCAGAAACTTGTTTATGCTCTATCTACACAAGTAACAGTGTTGAACCTTTCTATTGACAGAGCACGTGTGAAACACTCTTTTTTTGGAATCTGCAAGTGGATATTTCTATAAAACTGAGGATTTCGTTGGAAGCGGGATTACAGATAAATAGTAGACAGCAGCATTCTCAGAAACTTCTTTGTGATGTTTGCATTCAGGTCACAGAGTTGAACATTCCCTTTCATAGAGCAGGTTTGGAACACTCTTTTTGTAGTATCTGGAAGTGGACATTTGGAACGGTATCAGGCCTATGGTTAAAAAGGAAATATCTTCCCATAAAAACAAGACAGAAGCATTCTCAGAAACTCATTTGCGATGTGTGTCCTCAACTAACAGACTTGAACCTTTCTTTTGATACAGCAGTTTTGAAACACTCTTTTTGTAGAATCTGCAAGTGGATATTTGGATAGCTCTGAGGATTTCGTTGGAAACGGGATTACATAAAAATACTGGACAGCAGCATTCTCAGAAACTTCTTTGTGACGTTTGCATTCAAGTCACAGAGTTGAACATTCCCTGTCATAGAGCAGGTTTGAAACACTCTTTTTGTGCATCTGGAAGTGGACATTTCCAACGCTTTCTTGCCTTCGGCGAAGAAGGAAATATTTCCCATAAAAACAAGACAGAAGCATTCTCAGAAACTTATTTCTGATGTGTGTCCTCAACTAACGGACTTGAACCTTTCTTTTTATAGAGCACGTTTGAACCACTCCTTTTGTTGTATCTGCAAGTGGATATTTGGATAGCTTGGACGATTTCGTTGGAAACGGGAATATCTCCCTATAACATCTAGACAGAAGCATTCTCAGAAACTTCTTTGTGATGTTTCCATTCAAGTCACAGAGTTGAACATTCTCTTTCATAGAGCAGGTTTGAAACACTCTTTTTGTAGTATCTGGAAGTGGACATTTGCAGCGCTTTGTGGCCTATGGTAAAAAAGGGAATATCTTCCCATGAAAACGAGATAGAAGCAATCTCAGAAACTTGTTTACGCTGTATGTACTGAAGTAACAGTGTTGAACCTTTCTATTGATAGAGCAGGTGTGAAACACTGTTTTTTTGGAATCTGCAAGAGGATATTTCTATAGAACTGAGGATTTCGTTGGAAGCGGGATTACAGATAAAAAGTAGAGAGCAGCATTCTCAGAAACTTCTTTGTGATGTTTGCATTCAAGTCACAGAGTTGAACATTCCCTTTCATACAGCAGGTTTGAAACACTCTTTTTGTACTATCTGGAAGTGGACATTTGGAACGGTACCAGGCCTATGGTTCAAAAGGAAATATCGTCGCAGAAAAACAAGACGGAAGCATTCTCAGAAACTTATTTGTGTTGTGTGTCCTCAACTAACAGACTTGAACCTTTCTTTTGACACAGCCTTTTTGAAACACTGTTTTTGTAGAATCTGCAAGTGGATATTTGGATAGCTCTGACGATTTCGTTGGAAACGGGATTACATATAAAAAGTAGACAGCAGCATTCTCAGAAACTTCTTTGTGATGTTTCCATTTAAGTCACAGAGTTGAACATTCCCTTTCACAGAGCAGGTTTCAAACACTCTTTTTGTAGTAACTGGAAGTGGACATTTGCAGCGCTTTGTGGCCTATGGTAAAAAAAGGAAATATCTTCCCATAAAAACGAGATAGAAGCAATCTCAGAAACTTGTTTATGCTCTATCTACACAAGTAACAGTGTTGAACCTTTCTATTGACAGAGCACGTGTGAAACACTCTTTTTTTGGAATCTGCAAGTGGATATTTCTATAAAACTGAGGATTTCGTTGGAAGCGGGATTACAGATAAATAGTAGACAGCAGCATTCTCAGAAACTTCTTTGTGATGTTTGCATTCAGGTCACAGAGTTGAACATTCCCTTTCATAGAGCAGGTTTGGAACACTCTTTTTGTAGTATCTGGAAGTGGACATTTGGAACGGTATCAGGCCTATGGTTAAAAAGGAAATATCTTCCCATAAAAACAAGACAGAAGCATTCTCAGAAACTCATTTGCGATGTGTGTCCTCAACTAACAGACTTGAACCTTTCTTTTGATACAGCAGTTTTGAAACACTCTTTTTGTAGAATCTGCAAGTGGATATTTGGATAGCTCTGAGGATTTCGTTGGAAACGGGATTACATAAAAATAGTGGACAGCAGCATTCTCAGAAACTTCTTTGTGACGTTTGCATTCAAGTCACAGAGTTGAACATTCCCTGTCATAGAGCAGGTTTGAAACACTCTTTTTGTGCATCTAGAAGTGGACATTTCCAACGCTTTCTTGCCTACGGCGAAGAAGGAAATATCTTCCCATAAAAACAAGACAGAAGCATTCTCAGAAACTTATTTCTGATGTGTGTCCTCAACTAACGGACTTGAACCTTTCTTTTTATAGAGCACGTTTGAACCACTCCTTTTGTTGTATCTGCAAGTGGATATTTGGATAGCTTGGACGATTTCGTTGGAAACGGGAATATCTCCCTATAACATCTAGACAGAAGCATTCTCAGAAACTTCTTTGTGATGTTTCCATTCAAGTCACAGAGTTGAACATTCTCTTTCATAGAGCAGGTTTGAAACACTCTTTTTGTAGTATCTGGAAGTGGACATTTGCAGCGCTTTGTGGCCTATGGTAAAAAAGGAAATATCTTCCCATGAAAACGAGATAGAAGCAATCTCAGAAACTTGTTTACGCTGTATGTACTGAAGTAACAGTGTTGAACCTTTCTATTGATAGAGCAGGTGTGAAACACTGTTTTTTTGGAATCTGCAAGAGGATATTTCTATAGAACTGAGGATTTCGTTGGAAGCGGGATTACAGATAAAAAGTAGAGAGCAGCATTCTCAGAAACTTCTTTGTGATGTTTGCATTCAAGTCACAGAGTTGAACATTGCCTTTCATACAGCAGGTTTGAAACACTCTTTTTGTACTATCTGGAAGTGGACATTTGGAACGGTACCAGGCCTATGGTTCAAAAGGAAATATCGTCGCAGAAAAACAAGACGGAAGCATTCTCAGAAACTTATTTGTGTTGTGTGTCCTCAACTAACAGACTTGAACCTTTCTTTTGACACAGCCTTTTTGAAACACTGTTTTTGTAGAATCTGCAAGTGGATATTTGGATAGCTCTGACGATTTCGTTGGAAACGGGATTACATATAAAAAGTAGACAGCAGCATTCTCAGAAACTTCTTTGTGATGTTTCCATTTAAGTCACAGAGTTGAACATTCCCTTTCACAGAGCAGGTTTCAAACACTCTTTTTGTAGTAACTGGAAGTGGACATTTGCAGCGCTTTGTGGCCTATGGTAAAAAAAGGAAATATCTTCCCATAAAAACGAGATAGAAGCAATCTCAGAAACTTGTTTATGCTCTATCTACACAAGTAACAGTGTTGAACCTTTCTATTGACAGAGCACGTGTGAAACACTCTTTTTTTGGAATCTGCAAGTGGATATTTCTATAAAACTGAGGATTTCGTTGGAAGCGGGATTACAGATAAATAGTAGACAGCAGCATTCTCAGAAACTTCTTTGTGATGTTTGCATTCGGGTCACAGAGTTGAACATTCCCTTTCATAGAGCAGGTTTGGAACACTCTTTTTGTAGTATCTGGAAGTGGACATTTGGAACGGTATCAGGCCTATGGTTAAAAAGGAAATATCTTCCCATAAAAACAAGACAGAAGCATTCTCAGAAACTCATTTGCGATGTGTGTCCTCAACTAACAGACTTGAACCTTTCTTTTGATACAGCAGTTTTGAAACACTCTTTTTGTAGAATCTGCAAGTGGATATTTGGATAGCTCTGAGGATTTCGTTGGAAACGGGATTACATAAAAATAGTGGACAGCAGCATTCTCAGAAACTTCTTTGTGACGTTTGCATTCAAGTCACAGAGTTGAACATTCCCTGTCATAGAGCAGGTTTGAAACACTCTTTTTGTGCATCTGGAAGTGGACATTTCCAACGCTTTCTTGCCTTCGGCGAAGAAGGAAATATTTCCCATAAAAACAAGACAGAAGCATTCTCAGAAACTTATTTCTGATGTGTGTCCTCAACTAACGGACTTGAACCTTTCTTTTTATAGAGCACGTTTGAACCACTCCTTTTGTTGTATCTGCAAGTGGATATTTGGATAGCTTTGACGATTTCGTTGGAAACGGGAATATCTCCCTATAACATCTAGACAGAAGCATTCTCAGAAACTTCTTTGTGATGTTTCCATTCAAGTCACAGAGTTGAACATTCTCTTTCATAGAGCAGGTTTGAAACACTCTTTTTGTAGTATCTGGAAGTGGACATTTGCAGCGCTTTGTGGCCTATGGTAAAAAATGGAATATCTTCCCATGAAAACGAGATAGAAGCAATCTCAGAAACTTGTTTACGCTGTATGTACTGAAGTAACAGTGTTGAACCTTTCTATTGATAGAGCAGGTGTGAAACACTGTTTTTTTGGAATCTGCAAGAGGATATTTCTATAGAACTGAGGATTTCGTTGGAAGCGGGATTACAGATAAAAAGTAGAGAGCAGCATTCTCAGAAACTTCTTTGTGATGTTTGCATTCAAGTCACAGAGTTGAACATTCCCTTTCATACAGCAGGTTTGAAACACTCTTTTTGTACTATCTGGAAGTGGACATTTGGAACGGTACCAGGCCTATGGTTCAAAAGGAAATATCGTCGCAGAAAAACAAGACGGAAGCATTCTCAGAAACTTATTTGTGTTGTGTGTCCTCAACTAACAGACTTGAACCTTTCTTTTGACACAGCCTTTTTGAAACACTGTTTTTGTAGAATCTGCAAGTGGATATTTGGATAGCTCTGACGATTTCGTTGGAAACGGGATTACATATAAAAAGTAGACAGCAGCATTCTCAGAAACTTCTTTGTGATGTTTCCATTTAAGTCACAGAGTTGAACATTCCCTTTCACAGAGCAGGTTTCAAACACTCTTTTTGTAGTAACTGGAAGTGGACATTTGCAGCGCTTTGTGGCCTATGGTAAAAAAAGGAAATATCTTCCCATAAAAACGAGATAGAAGCAATCTCAGAAACTTGTTTATGCTCTATCTACACAAGTAACAGTGTTGAACCTTTCTATTGACAGAGCACGTGTGAAACACTCTTTTTTTGGAATCTGCAAGTGGATATTTCTATAAAACTGAGGATTTCGTTGGAAGCGGGATTACAGATAAATAGTAGACAGCAGCATTCTCAGAAACTTCTTTGTGATGTTTGCATTCAGGTCACAGAGTTGAACATTCCCTTTCATAGAGCAGGTTTGGAACACTCTTTTTGTAGTATCTGGAAGTTGACATTTGGAACGGTATCAGGCCTATGGTTAAAAAGGAAATATCTTCCCATAAAAACAAGACAGAAGCATTCTCAGAAACTTATTTGCGATGTGTGTCCTCAACTAACAGACTTGAACCTTTCTTTTGATACAGCAGTTTTGAAACACTCTTTTTGTAGAATCTGCAAGTGGATATTTGGATAGCTCTGAGGATTTCGTTGGAAACGGGATTACATAAAAATACTGGACAGCAGCATTCTCAGAAACTTCTTTGTGACGTTTGCATTCAAGTCACAGAGTTGAACATTCCCTGTCATAGAGCAGGTTTGAAACACTCTTTTTGTGCATCTGGAAGTGGACATTTCCAACGCTTTCTTGCCTTCGGCGAAGAAGGAAATATTTCCCATAAAAACAAGACAGAAGCATTCTCAGAAACTTATTTCTGATGTGTGTCCTCAACTAACGGACTTGAACCTTTCTTTTTATAGAGCACGTTTGAACCACTCCTTTTGTTGTATCTGCAAGTGGATATTTGGATAGCTTGGACGATTTCGTTGGAAACGGGAATATCTCCCTATAACATCTAGACAGAAGCATTCTCAGAAACTTCTTTGTGATGTTTCCATTCAAGTCACAGAGTTGAACATTCTCTTTCATAGAGCAGGTTTGAAACACTCTTTTTGTAGTATCTGGAAGTGGACATTTGCAGCGCTTTGTGGCCTATGGTAAAAAAGGGAATATCTTCCCATGAAAACGAGATAGAAGCAATCTCAGAAACTTGTTTACGCTGTATGTACTGAAGTAACAGTGTTGAACCTTTCTATTGATAGAGCAGGTGTGAAACACTGTTTTTTTGGAATCTGCAAGAGGATATTTCTATAGAACTGAGGATTTCGTTGGAAGCGGGATTACAGATAAAAAGTAGAGAGCAGCATTCTCAGAAACTTCTTTGTGATGTTTGCATTCAAGTCACAGAGTTGAACATTGCCTTTCATACAGCAGGTTTGAAACACTCTTTTTGTACTATCTGGAAGTGGACATTTGGAACGGTACCAGGCCTATGGTTCAAAAGGAAATATCGTCGCAGAAAAACAAGACGGAAGCATTCTCAGAAACTTATTTGTGTTGTGTGTCCTCAACTAACAGACTTGAACCTTTCTTTTGACACAGCCTTTTTGAAACACTGTTTTTGTAGAATCTGCAAGTGGATATTTGGATAGCTCTGACGATTTCGTTGGAAACGGGATTACATATAAAAAGTAGACAGCAGCATTCTCAGAAACTTCTTTGTGATGTTTCCATTTAAGTCACAGAGTTGAACATTCCCTTTCACAGAGCAGGTTTCAAACACTCTTTTTGTAGTAACTGGAAGTGGACATTTGCAGCGCTTTGTGGCCTATGGTAAAAAAAGGAAATATCTTCCCATAAAAACGAGATAGAAGCAATCTCAGAAACTTGTTTATGCTCTATCTACACAAGTAACAGTGTTGAACCTTTCTATTGACAGAGCACGTGTGAAACACTCTTTTTTTGGAAACTGCAAGTGGATATTTCTATAAAACTGAGGATTTCGTTGGAAGCGGGATTACAGATAAATAGTAGACAGCAGCATTCTCAGAAACTTCTTTGTGATGTTTGCATTCAGGTCACAGAGTTGAACATTCCCTTTCATAGAGCAGGTTTGGAACACTCTTTTTGTAGTATCTGGAAGTGGACATTTGGAACGGTATCAGGCCTATGGTTAAAAAGGAAATATCTTCCCATAAAAACAAGACAGAAGCATTCTCAGAAACTTATTTGCGATGTGTGTCCTCAACTAACAGACTTGAACCTTTCTTTTGATACAGCAGTTTTGAAACACTCTTTTTGTAGAATCTGCAAGTGGATATTTGGATAGCTCTGAGGATTTCGTTGGAAACGGGATTACATAAAAATACTGGACAGCAGCATTCTCAGAAACTTCTTTGTGACGTTTGCATTCAAGTCACAGAGTTGAACATTCCCTGTCATAGAGCAGGTTTGAAACACTCTTTTTGTGCATCTGGAAGTGGACATTTCCAACGCTTTCTTGCCTTCGGCGAAGAAGGAAATATTTCCCATAAAAACAAGACAGAAGCATTCTCAGAAACTTATTTCTGATGTGTGTCCTCAACTAACGGACTTGAACCTTTCTTTTTATAGAGCACGTTTGAACCACTCCTTTTGTTGTATCTGCAAGTGGATATTTGGATAGCTTGGACGATTTCGTTGGAAACGGGAATATCTCCCTATAACATCTAGACAGAAGCATTCTCAGAAACTTCTTTGTGATGTTTCCATTCAAGTCACAGAGTTGAACATTCTCTTTCATAGAGCAGGTTTGAAACACTCTTTTTGTAGTATCTGGAAGTGGACATTTGCAGCGCTTTGTGGCCTATGGTAAAAAAGGGAATATCTTCCCATGAAAACGAGATAGAAGCAATCTCAGAAACTTGTTTACGCTGTATGTACTGAAGTAACAGTGTTGAACCTTTCTATTGATAGAGCAGGTGTGAAACACTGTTTTTTTGGAATCTGCAAGAGGATATTTCTATAGAACTGAGGATTTCGTTGGAAGCGGGATTACAGATAAAAAGTAGAGAGCAGCATTCTCAGAAACTTCTTTGTGATGTTTGCATTCAAGTCACAGAGTTGAACATTGCCTTTCATACAGCAGGTTTGAAACACTCTTTTTGTACTATCTGGAAGTGGACATTTGGAACGGTACCAGGCCTATGGTTCAAAAGGAAATATCGTCGCAGAAAAACAAGACGGAAGCATTCTCAGAAACTTATTTGTGTTGTGTGTCCTCAACTAACAGACTTGAACCTTTCTTTTGACACAGCCTTTTTGAAACACTGTTTTTGTAGAATCTGCAAGTGGATATTTGGATAGCTCTGACGATTTCGTTGGAAACGGGATTACATATAAAAAGTAGACAGCAGCATTCTCAGAAACTTCTTTGTGATGTTTCCATTTAAGTCACAGAGTTGAACATTCCCTTTCACAGAGCAGGTTTCAAACACTCTTTTTGTAGTAACTGGAAGTGGACATTTGCAGCGCTTTGTGGCCTATGGTAAAAAAAGGAAATATCTTCCCATAAAAACGAGATAGAAGCAATCTCAGAAACTTGTTTATGCTCTATCTACACAAGTAACAGTGTTGAACCTTTCTATTGACAGAGCACTGTGAAACACTCTTTTTTTGGAATCTGCAAGTGGATATTTCTATAAAACTGAGGATTTCGTTGGAAGCGGGATTACAGATAAATAGTAGACAGCAGCATTCTCAGAAACTTCTTTGTGATGTTTGCATTCAGGTCACAGAGTTGAACATTCCCTTTCATAGAGCAGGTTTGGAACACTCTTTTTGTAGTATCTGGAAGTTGACATTTGGAACGGTATCAGGCCTATTGTTAAAAAGGAAATATCTTCCCATAAAAACAAGACAGAAGCATTCTCAGAAACTTATTTGCGATGTGTGTCCTCAACTAACAGACTTGAACCTTTCTTTTGATACAGCAGTTTTGAAACACTCCTTTGTAGAATCTGCAAGTGGATATTTGGATAGCTCTGAGGATTTCGTTGGAAACGGGATTACATAAAAATAGTGGACAGCAGCATTCTCAGAAACTTCTTTGTGACGTTTGCATTCAAGTCACAGAGTTGAACATTCCCTGTCATAGAGCAGGTTTGAAACACTCTTTTTGTGCATCTGGAAGTGGACATTTCCAACGCTTTCTTGCCTACGGCGAAGAAGGAAATATCTTCCCATAAAAACAAGACAGAAGCATTCTCAGAAACTTATTTCTGATGTGTGTCCTCAACTAACGGACTTGAACCTTTCTTTTTATAGAGCACGTTTGAACCACTCCTTTTGTTGTATCTGCAAGTGGATATTTGGATAGCTTTGACGATTTCGTTGGAAATGGGAATATCTCCCTATAACATCTAGACAGAAGCATTCTCAGAAACTTCTTTGTGATGTTTCCATTCAAGTCACAGAGTTGAACATTCTCTTTCATAGAGCAGGTTTGAAACACTCTTTTTGTAGTATCTGGAAGTGGACATTTGCAGCGCTTTGTGGCCTATGGTAAAAAAGGGAATATCTTCCCATGAAAACGAGATAGAAGCAATCTCAGAAACTTGTTTACGCTGTATGTACTGAAGTAACAGTGTTGAACCTTTCTATTGATAGAGCAGGTGTGAAACACTGTTTTTTTGGAATCTGCAAGAGGATATTTCTATAGAACTGAGGATTTCGTTGGAAGCGGGATTACAGATAAAAAGTAGAGAGCAGCATTCTCAGAAACTTCTTTGTGATGTTTGCATTCAAGTCACAGAGTTGAACATTCCCTTTCATACAGCAGGTTTGAAACACTCTTTTTGTACTATCTGGAAGTGGACATTTGGAACGGTACCAGGCCTATGGTTCAAAAGGAAATATCGTCGCAGAAAAACAAGACGGAAGCATTCTCAGAAACTTATTTGTGTTGTGTGTCCTCAACTAACAGACTTGAACCTTTCTTTTGACACAGCCTTTTTGAAACACTGTTTTGGTAGAATCTGCAAGTGGATATTTCGATAGCTCTGACGATTTCGTTGGAAACGGGATTACATATAAAAAGTAGACAGCAGCATTCTCAGAAACTTCTTTGTGATGTTTCCATTTAAGTCACAGAGTTGAACATTCCCTTTCACAGAGCAGGTTTCAAACACTCTTTTTGTAGTAACTGGAAGTGGACATTTGCAGCGCTTTGTGGCCTATGGTAAAAAAAGGAAATATCTTCCCATAAAAACGAGATAGAAGCAATCTCAGAAACTTGTTTATGCTCTATCTACACAAGTAACAGTGTTGAACCTTTCTATTGACAGAGCACGTGTGAAACACTCTTTTTTTGGAATCTGCAAGTGGATATTTCTATAAAACGGAGGATTTCGTTGGAAGCGGGATTACAGATAAATAGTAGACAGCAGCATTCTCAGAAACTTCTTTGTGATGTTTGCATTCAGGTCACAGAGTTGAACATTCCCTTTCATAGAGCAGGTTTGGAACACTCTTTTTGTAGTATCTGGAAGTGGACATTTGGAACGGTATCAGGCCTATGGTTAAAAAGGAAATATCTTCCCATAAAAACAAGACAGAAGCATTCTCAGAAACTCATTTGCGATGTGTGTCCTCAACTAACAGACTTGAACCTTTCTTTTGATACAGCAGTTTTGAAACACTCTTTTTGTAGAATCTGCAAGTGGATATTTGGATAGCTCTGAGGATTTCGTTGGAAACGGGATTACATAAAAATAGTGGACAGCAGCATTCTCAGAAACTTCTTTGTGACGTTTGCATTCAAGTCACAGAGTTGAACATTCCCTGTCATAGAGCAGGTTTGAAACACTCTTTTTGTGCATCTGGAAGTGGACATTTCCAACGCTTTCTTGCCTACGGCGAAGAAGGAAATATCTTCCCATAAAAACAAGACAGAAGCATTCTCAGAAACTTATTTCTGATGTGTGTCCTCAACTAACGGACTTGAACCTTTCTTTTTATAGAGCACGTTTGAACCACTCCTTTTGTTGTATCTGCAAGTGGATATTTGGATAGCTTTGACGATTTCGTTGGAAACGGGAATATCTCCCTATAACATCTAGACAGAAGCATTCTCAGAAACTTCTTTGTGATGTTTCCATTCAAGTCACAGAGTTGAACATTCTCTTTCATAGAGCAGGTTTGAAACACTCTTTTTGTAGTATCTGGAAGTGGACATTTGCAGCGCTTTGTGGCCTATGGTAAAAAAGGGAATATCTTCCCATGAAAACGAGATAGAAGCAATCTCAGAAACTTGTTTACGCTGTATGTACTGAAGTAACAGTGTTGAACCTTTCTATTGATAGAGCAGGTGTGAAACACTGTTTTTTTGGAATCTGCAAGAGGATATTTCTATAGAACTGAGGATTTCGTTGGAAGCGGGATTACAGATAAAAAGTAGAGAGCAGCATTCTCAGAAACTTCTTTGTGATGTTTGCATTCAAGTCACAGAGTTGAACATTCCCTTTCATACAGCAGGTTTGAAACACTCTTTTTGTACTATCTGGAAGTGGACATTTGGAACGGTACCAGGCCTATGGTTCAAAAGGAAATATCGTCGCAGAAAAACAAGACGGAAGCATTCTCAGAAACTTATTTGTGTTGTGTGTCCTCAACTAACAGACTTGAACCTTTCTTTTGACACAGCCTTTTTGAAACACTCTTTTTGTAGAATCTGCAAGTGGATATTTGGATAGCTCTGACGATTTCATTGGAAACGGGATTACATATAAAAAGTAGACAGCAGCATTCTCAGAAACTTCTTTGTGATGTTTCCATTTAAGTCACAGAGTTGAACATTCCCTTTCACAGAGCAGGTTTCAAACACTCTTTTTGTAGTAACTGGAAGTGGACATTTGCAGCGCTTTGTGGCCTATGGTAAAAAAAGGAAATATCTTCCCATAAAAACGAGATAGAAGCAATCTCAGAAACTTGTTTATGCTCTATCTACACAAGTAACAGTGTTGAACCTTTCTATTGACAGAGCACGTGTGAAACACTCTTTTTTTGGAAACTGCAAGTGGATATTTCTATAAAACTGAGGATTTCGTTGGAAGCGGGATTACAGATAAATAGTAGACAGCAGCATTCTCAGAAACTTCTTTGTGATGTTTGCATTCAGGTCACAGAGTTGAACATTCCCTTTCATAGAGCAGGTTTGGAACACTCTTTTTGTAGTATCTGGAAGTGGACATTTGGAACGGTATCAGGCCTATGGTTAAAAAGGAAATATCTTCCCATAAAAACAAGACAGAAGCATTCTCAGAAACTCATTTGCGATGTGTGTCCTCAACTAACAGACTTGAACCTTTCTTTTGATACAGCAGTTTTGAAACACTCTTTTTGTAGAATCTGCAAGTGGATATTTGGATAGCTCTGAGGATTTCGTTGGAAACGGGATTACATAAAAATACTGGACAGCAGCATTCTCAGAAACTTCTTTGTGACGTTTGCATTCAAGTCACAGAGTTGAACATTCCCTGTCATAGAGCAGGTTTGAAACACTCTTTTTGTGCATCTGGAAGTGGACATTTCCAACGCTTTCTTGCCTACGGCGAAGAAGGAAATATCTTCCCATAAAAACAAGACAGAAGCATTCTCAGAAACTTATTTCTGATGTGTGTCCTCAACTAACGGACTTGAACCTTTCTTTTTATAGAGCACGTTTGAACCACTCCTTTTGTTGTATCTGCAAGTGGATATTTGGATAGCTTTGACGATTTCGTTGGAAACGGGAATATCTCCCTATAACATCTAGACAGAAGCATTCTCAGAAACTTCTTTGTGATGTTTCCATTCAAGTCACAGAGTGGAACATTCTCTTTCATAGAGCAGGTTTGAAACACTCTTTTTGTAGTATCTGGAAGTGGACATTTGCAGCGCTTTGTGGCCTATGGTAAAAAAGGGAATATCTTCCCATGAAAACGAGATAGAAGCAATCTCAGAAACTTGTTTACGCTGTATGTACTGAAGTAACAGTGTTGAACCTTTCTATTGATAGAGCAGGTGTGAAACACTGTTTTTTTGGAATCTGCAAGAGGATATTTCTATAGAACTGAGGATTTCGTTGGAAGCGGGATTACAGATAAAAAGTAGAGAGCAGCATTCTCAGAAACTTCTTTGTGATGTTTGCATTCAAGTCACAGAGTTGAACATTCCCTTTCATACAGCAGGTTTGAAACACTCTTTTTGTACTATCTGGAAGTGGACATTTGGAACGGTACCAGGCCTATGGTTCAAAAGGAAATATCGTCGCAGAAAAACAAGACGGAAGCATTCTCAGAAACTTATTTGTGTTGTGTGTCCTCAACTAACAGACTTGAACCTTTCTTTTGACACAGCCTTTTTGAAACACTCTTTTTGTAGAATCTGCAAGTGGATATTTGGATAGCTCTGACGATTTCGTTGGAAACGGGATTACATATAAAAAGTAGACAGCAGCATTCTCAGAAACTTCTTTGTGATGTTTCCATTTAAGTCACAGAGTTGAACATTCCCTTTCACAGAGCAGGTTTCAAACACTCTTTTTGTAGTAACTGGAAGTGGACATTTGCAGCGCTTTGTGGCCTATGGTAAAAAAAGGAAATATCTTCCCATAAAAACGAGATAGAAGCAATCTCAGAAACTTGTTTATGCTCTATCTACACAAGTAACAGTGTTGAACCTTTCTATTGACAGAGCACGTGTGAAACACTCTTTTTTTGGAAACTGCAAGTGGATATTTCTATAAAACTGAGGATTTCGTTGGAAGCGGGATTACAGATAAATAGTAGACAGCAGCATTCTCAGAAACTTCTTTGTGATGTTTGCATTCAGGTCACAGAGTTGAACATTCCCTTTCATAGAGCAGGTTTGGAACACTCTTTTTGTAGTATCTGGAAGTGGACATTTGGAACGGTATCAGGCCTATGGTTAAAAAGGAAATATCTTCCCATAAAAACAAGACAGAAGCATTCTCAGAAACTCATTTGCGATGTGTGTCCTCAACTAACAGACTTGAACCTTTCTTTTGATACAGCAGTTTTGAAACACTCTTTTTGTAGAATCTGCAAGTGGATATTTGGATAGCTCTGAGGATTTCGTTGGAAACGGGATTACATAAAAATAGTGGACAGCAGCATTCTCAGAAACTTCTTTGTGACGTTTGCATTCAAGTCACAGAGTTGAACATTCCCTGTCATAGAGCAGGTTTGAAACACTCTTTTTGTGCATCTGGAAGTGGACATTTCCAACGCTTTCTTGCCTACGGCGAAGAAGGAAATATCTTCCCATAAAAACAAGACAGAAGCATTCTCAGAAACTTATTTCTGATGTGTGTCCTCAACTAACGGACTTGAACCTTTCTTTTTATAGAGCACGTTTGAACCACTCCTTTTGTTGTATCTGCAAGTGGATATTTGGATAGCTTTGACGATTTCGTTGGAAACGGGAATATCTCCCTATAACATCTAGACAGAAGCATTCTCAGAAACTTCTTTGTGATGTTTCCATTCAAGTCACAGAGTTGAACATTCTCTTTCATAGAGCAGGTTTGAAACACTCTTTTTGTAGTATCTGGAAGTGGACATTTGCAGCGCTTCGTGGCCTATGGTAAAAAAGGGAATATCTTCCCATGAAAACGAGATAGAAGCAATCTCAGAAACTTGTTTACGCTGTATGTACTGAAGTAACAGTGTTGAACCTTTCTATTGATAGAGCAGGTGTGAAACACTGTTTTTTGGAATCTGCAAGAGGATATTTCTATAGAACTGAGGATTTCGTTGGAAGCGGGATTACAGATACAAAGTAGAGAGCAGCATTCTCAGAAACTTCTTTGTGATGTTTGCATTCAAGTCACAGAGTTGAACATTCCCTTTCATACAGCAGGTTTGAAACACTCTTTTTGTACTATCTGGAAGTGGACATTTGGAACGGTACCAGGCCTATGGTTCAAAAGGAAATATCGTCGCAGAAAAACAAGACGGAAGCATTCTCAGAAACTTATTTGTGTTGTGTGTCCTCAACTAACAGACTTGAACCTTTCTTTTGACACAGCCTTTTTGAAACACTGTTTTTGTAGAATCTGCAAGTGGATATTTGGATAGCTCTGACGATTTCGTTGGAAACGGGATTACATATAAAAAGTAGACAGCAGCATTCTCAGAAACTTCTTTGTGATGTTTCCATTTAAGTCACAGAGTTGAACATTCCCTTTCACAGAGCAGGTTTCAAACACTCTTTTTGTAGTAACTGGAAGTGGACATTTGCAGCGCTTTGTGGCCTATGGTAAAAAAAGGAAATATCTTCCCATAAAAACGAGATAGAAGCAATCTCAGAAACTTGTTTATGCTCTATCTACACAAGTAACAGTGTTGAACCTTTCTATTGACAGAGCACGTGTGAAACACTCTTTTTTTGGAATCTGCAAGTGGATATTTCTATAAAACTGAGGATTTCGTTGGAAGCGGGATTACAGATAAATAGTAGACAGCAGCATTCTCAGAAACTTCTTTGGGATGTTTGCATTCAGGTCACAGAGTTGAACATTCCCTTTCATAGAGCAGGTTTGGAACACTCTTTTTGTAGTATCTGGAAGTGGACATTTGGAACGGTATCAGGCCTATGGTTAAAAAGGAAATATCTTCCCATAAAAACAAGACAGAAGCATTCTCAGAAACTCATTTGCGATGTGTGTCCTCAACTAACAGACTTGAACCTTTCTTTTGATACAGCAGTTTTGAAACACTCTTTTTGTAGAATCTGCAAGTGGATATTTGGATAGCTCTGAGGATTTCGTTGGAAACGGGATTACATAAAAATAGTGGACAGCAGCATTCTCAGAAACTTCTTTGTGACGTTTGCATTCAAGTCACAGAGTTGAACATTCCCTGTCATAGAGCAGGTTTGAAACACTCTTTTTGTGCATCTGGAAGTGGACATTTCCAACGCTTTCTTGCCTACGGCGAAGAAGGAAATATCTTCCCATAAAAACAAGACAGAAGCATTCTCAGAAACTTATTTCTGATGTGTGTCCTCAACTAACGGACTTGAACCTTTCTTTTTATAGAGCACGTTTGAACCACTCCTTTTGTTGTATCTGCAAGTGGATATTTGGATAGCTTTGACGATTTCGTTGGAAACGGGAATATCTCCCTATAACATCTAGACAGAAGCATTCTCAGAAACTTCTTTGTGATGTTTCCATTCAAGTCACAGAGTTGAACATCCTCTTTCATAGAGCAGGTTTGAAACACTCTTTTTGTAGTATCTGGAAGTGGACATTTGCAGCGCTTTGTGGCCTATGGTAAAAAAGGGAATATCTTCCCATGAAAACGAGATAGAAGCAATCTCAGAAACTTGTTTACGCTGTATGTACTGAAGTAACAGTGTTGAACCTTTCTATTGATAGAGCAGGTGTGAAACACTGTTTTTTTGGAATCTGCAAGAGGATATTTCTATAGAACTGAGGATTTCGTTGGAAGCGGGATTACAGGTAAAAAGTAGAGAGCAGCATTCTCAGAAACTTCTTTGTGATGTTTGCATTCAAGTCACAGAGTTGAACATTCCCTTTCATACAGCAGGTTTGAAACACTCTTTTTGTACTATCTGGAAGTGGACATTTGGAACGGTACCAGGCCTATGGTTCAAAAGGAAATATCGTCGCAGAAAAACAAGACGGAAGCATTCTCAGAAACTTATTTGTGATGTCTGTCCTCAACTAACAGACTTGAACCTTTCTTTTGACACAGCATTTTTGAAACACTCTTTTTGTAGAATCTGCAAGTGGATATTTGGATAGCTCTGACGATTTCGTTGGAAACGGGATTACATATAAAAAGTAGACAGCAGCATTCTCAGAAACTTCTTTGTGATGTTTCCATTTAAGTCACAGAGTTGAACATTCCCTTTCACAGAGCAGGTTTCAAACACTCTTTTTGTAGTAACTGGAAGTGGACATTTGCAGCGCTTTGTGGCCTATGGTAAAAAAAGGAAATATCTTCCCATAAAAACGAGATAGAAGCAATCTCAGAAACTTGTTTATGCTCTATCTACACAAGTAACAGTGTTGAACCTTTCTATTGACAGAGCACGTGTGAAACACTCTTTTTTTGGAAACTGCAAGTGGATATTTCTATAAAACTGAGGATTTCGTTGGAAGCGGGATTACAGATAAATAGTAGACAGCAGCATTCTCAGAAACTTCTTTGTGATGTTTGCATTCAGGTCACAGAGTTGAACATTCCCTTTCATAGAGCAGGTTTGGAACACTCTTTTTGTAGTATCTGGAAGTGGACATTTGGAACGGTATCAGGCCTATGGTTAAAAAGGAAATATCTTCCCATAAAAACAAGACAGAAGCATTCTCAGAAACTTATTTGCGATGTGTGTCCTCAACTAACAGACTTGAACCTTTCTTTTGATACAGCAGTTTTGAAACACTCTTTTTGTAGAATCTGCAAGTGGATATTTGGATAGCTCTGAGGATTTCGTTGGAAACGGGATTACATAAAAATAGTGGACAGCAGCATTCTCAGAAACTTCTTTGTGACGTTTGCATTCAAGTCACAGAGTTGAACATTCCCTGTCATAGAGCAGGTTTGAAACACTCTTTTTGTGCATCTGGAAGTGGGCATTTCCAACGCTTTCTTGCCTACGGCGAAGAAGGAAATATCTTCCCATAAAAACAAGACAGAAGCATTCTCAGAAACTTATTTCTGATGTGTGTCCTCAACTAACGGACTTGAACCTTTCTTTTTATAGAGCACGTTTGAACCACTCCTTTTGTTGTATCTGCAAGTGGATATTTGGATAGCTTTGACGATTTCGTTGGAAACGGGAATATCTCCCTATAACATCTAGACAGAAGCATTCTCAGAAACTTCTTTGTGATGTTTCCATTCAAGTCACAGAGTTGAACATTCTCTTTCATAGAGCAGGTTTGAAACACTCTTTTTGTTCTATCTGGACGTGGACATTTGCAGCGCTTTGTGGCCTATGGTAAAAAAGGAAATATCTTCCCATGAAAACGAGATAGAAGCAATCTCAGAAACTTGTTTATGCTGTATGTACTGAAGTAACAGTGTTGAACCTTTCTATTGATAGAGCAGGTGTGAAACACTGTTTTTTTGGAATCTGCAAGAGGATATTTCTATAGAACTGAGGATTTCGTTGGAAGCGGGATTACAGATAGAAAGTAGAGAGCAGCATTCTCAGAAACTTCTTTGTGATGTTTGCATTCAAGTCACAGAGTTGAACATTCCCTTTCATACAGCAGGTTTGAAACACTCTTTTTGTACTATCTGGAAGTGGACATTTGGAACGGTACCAGGCCTATGGTTCAAAAGGAAATATCGTCGCAGAAAAACAAGACGGAAGCATTCTCAGAAACTTATTTGTGTTGTGTGTCCTCAACTAACAGACTTGAACCTTTCTTTTGACACAGCAGTTTTGAAACACTCTTTTTGTAGAATCTGCAAGTGGATATTTGGATAGCTCTGACGATTTCGTTGGAAACGGGATTACATATAAAAAGTAGACAGCAGCATTCTCAGAAACTTCTTTGTGATGTTTCCATTTAAGTCACAGAGTTGAACATTCCCTTTCACAGAGCAGGTTTCAAACACTCTTTTTGTAGTAACTGGAAGTGGACATTTGCAGCGCTTTGTGGCCTATGGTAAAAAAAGGAAATATCTTCCCATAAAAACGAGATAGAAGCAATCTCAGAAACTTGTTTATGCTCTATCTACACAAGTAACAGTGTTGAACCTTTCTATTGACAGAGCACGTGTGAAACACTCTTTTTTTGGAATCTGCAAGTGGATATTTCTATAAAACTGAGGATTTCGTTGGAAGCGGGATTACAGATAAATAGTAGACAGCAGCATTCTCAGAAACTTCTTTGTGATGTTTGCATTCAAGTCACAGAGTTGAACATTCCCTTTCATAGAGCAGGTTTGAAACACTCTTTTTGTAGTATCTGGAAGTGGACATTTGGAACGGTATCAGGCCTATGGTT
Organism: Pan troglodytes; assembly: GCF_028858775.2. Taxonomy (NCBI): domain Eukaryota; kingdom Metazoa; phylum Chordata; class Mammalia; order Primates; family Hominidae; genus Pan; species Pan troglodytes. Next base: position 54,471,190 of record NC_072409.2, on the reverse strand, counting down.
AAAAAGGAAATATCTTCCCATAAAAACAAGACAGAAGCATTCTCAGAAACTTATTTGCGATGTGTGTCCTCAACTAACAGACTTGAACCTTTCTTTTGATACAGCAGTTTTGAAACACTCTTTTTGTAGAATCTGCAAGTGGATATTTGGATAGCTCTGAGGATTTCGTTGGAAACGGGATTACATAAAAATACTGGACAGCAGCATTCTCAGAAACTTCTTTGTGACGTTTGCATTCAAGTCACAGAGTTGAACATTCCCTGTCATAGAGCAGGTTTGAAACACTCTTTTTGTGCATCTGGAAGTGGACATTTCCAACGCTTTCTTGCCTACGGCGAAGAAGGAAATATCTTCCCATAAAAACAAGACAGAAGCATTCTCAGAAACTTATTTCTGATGTGTGTCCTCAACTAACGGACTTGAACCTTTCTTTTTATAGAGCACGTTTGAACCACTCCTTTTGTTGTATCTGCAAGTGGATATTTGGATAGCTTTGACGATTTCGTTGGAAACGGGAATATCTCCCTATAACATCTAGACAGAAGCATTCTCAGAAACTTCTTTGTGATGTTTCCATTCAAGTCACAGAGTTGAACATTCTCTTTCATAGAGCAGGTTTGAAACACTCTTTTTGTTCTATCTGGACGTGGACATTTGCAGCGCTTTGTGGCCTATGGTAAAAAAGGAAATATCTTCCCATGAAAACGAGATAGAAGCAATCTCAGAAACTTGTTTATGCTGTATGTACTGAAGTAACAGTGTTGAACCTTTCTATTGATAGAGCAGGTGTGAAACACTGTTTTTTTGGAATCTGCAAGAGGATATTTCTATAGAACTGAGGATTTCGTTGGAAGCGGGATTACAGATAAAAAGTAGAGAGCAGCATTCTCAGAAACTTCTTTGTGATGTTTGCATTCAAGTCACAGAGTTGAACATTCCCTTTCATACAGCAGGTTTGAAACACTCTTTTTGTACTATCTGGAAGTGGACATTTGGAACGGTACCAGGCCTATGGTTCAAAAGGAAATATCGTCGCAGAAAAACAAGACGGAAGCATTCTCAGAAACTTATTTGTGATGTCTGTCCTCAACTAACAGACTTGAACCTTTCTTTTGACACAGCATTTTTGAAACACTCTTTTTGTAGAATCTGCAAGTGGATATTTGGATAGCTCTGACGATTTCATTGGAAACGGGATTACATATAAAAAGTAGACAGCAGCATTCTCAGAAACTTCTTTGTGATGTTTCCATTTAAGTCACAGAGTTGAACATTCCCTTTCACAGAGCAGGTTTCAAACACTCTTTTTGTAGTAACTGGAAGTGGACATTTGCAGCGCTTTGTGGCCTATGGTAAAAAAAGGAAATATCTTCCCATAAAAACGAGATAGAAGCAATCTCAGAAACTTGTTTATGCTCTATCTACACAAGTAACAGTGTTGAACCTTTCTATTGACAGAGCACGTGTGAAACACTCTTTTTTTGGAAACTGCAAGTGGATATTTCTATAAAACTGAGGATTTCGTTGGAAGCGGGATTACAGATAAATAGTAGACAGCAGCATTCTCAGAAACTTCTTTGTGATGTTTGCATTCAGGTCACAGAGTTGAACATTCCCTTTCATAGAGCAGGTTTGGAACACTCTTTTTGTAGTATCTGGAAGTGGACATTTGGAACGGTATCAGGCCTATGGTTAAAAAGGAAATATCTTCCCATAAAAACAAGACAGAAGCATTCTCAGAAACTTATTTGCGATGTGTGTCCTCAACTAACAGACTTGAACCTTTCTTTTGATACAGCAGTTTTGAAACACTCTTTTTGTAGAATCTGCAAGTGGATATTTGGATAGCTCTGAGGATTTCGTTGGAAACGGGATTACATAAAAATAGTGGACAGCAGCATTCTCAGAAACTTCTTTGTGACGTTTGCATTCAAGTCACAGAGTTGAACATTCCCTGTCATAGAGCAGGTTTGAAACACTCTTTTTGTGCATCTGGAAGTGGGCATTTCCAACGCTTTCTTGCCTACGGCGAAGAAGGAAATATCTTCCCATAAAAACAAGACAGAAGCATTCTCAGAAACTTATTTCTGATGTGTGTCCTCAACTAACGGACTTGAACCTTTCTTTTTATAGAGCACGTTTGAACCACTCCTTTTGTTGTATCTGCAAGTGGATATTTGGATAGCTTTGACGATTTCGTTGGAAACGGGAATATCTCCCTATAACATCTAGACAGAAGCATTCTCAGAAACTTCTTTGTGATGTTTCCATTCAAGTCACAGAGTTGAACATTCTCTTTCATAGAGCAGGTTTGAAACACTCTTTTTGTTCTATCTGGACGTGGACATTTGCAGCGCTTTGTGGCCTATGGTAAAAAAGGAAATATCTTCCCATGAAAACGAGATAGAAGCAATCTCAGAAACTTGTTTATGCTGTATGTACTGAAGTAACAGTGTTGAACCTTTCTATTGATAGAGCAGGTGTGAAACACTGTTTTTTTGGAATCTGCAAGAGGATATTTCTATAGAACTGAGGATTTCGTTGGAAGCGGGATTACAGATAGAAAGTAGAGAGCAGCATTCTCAGAAACTTCTTTGTGATGTTTGCATTCAAGTCACAGAGTTGAACATTCCCTTTCATACAGCAGGTTTGAAACACTCTTTTTGTACTATCTGGAAGTGGACATTTGGAACGGTACCAGGCCTATGGTTCAAAAGGAAATATCGTCGCAGAAAAACAAGACGGAAGCATTCTCAGAAACTTATTTGTGTTGTGTGTCCTCAACTAACAGACTTGAACCTTTCTTTTGACACAGCAGTTTTGAAACACTCTTTTTGTAGAATCTGCAAGTGGATATTTGGATAGCTCTGACGATTTCGTTGGAAACGGGATTACATATAAAAAGTAGACAGCAGCATTCTCAGAAACTTCTTTGTGATGTTTCCATTTAAGTCACAGAGTTGAACATTCCCTTTCACAGAGCAGGTTTCAAACACTCTTTTTGTAGTAACTGGAAGTGGACATTTGCAGCGCTTTGTGGCCTATGGTAAAAAAAGGAAATATCTTCCCATAAAAACGAGATAGAAGCAATCTCAGAAACTTGTTTATGCTCTATCTACACAAGTAACAGTGTTGAACCTTTCTATTGACAGAGCACGTGTGAAACACTCTTTTTTTGGAATCTGCAAGTGGATATTTCTATAAAACTGAGGATTTCGTTGGAAGCGGGATTACAGATAAATAGTAGACAGCAGCATTCTCAGAAACTTCTTTGTGATGTTTGCATTCAAGTCACAGAGTTGAACATTCCCTTTCATAGAGCAGGTTTGAAACACTCTTTTTGTAGTATCTGGAAGTGGACATTTGGAACGGTATCAGGCCTATGGTTAAAAAGGAAATATCTTCCCATAAAAACAAGACAGAAGCATTCTCAGAAACTTATTTGCGATGTGTGTCCTCAACTAACAGACTTGAACCTTTCTTTTGATACAGCAGTTTTGAAACACTCTTTTTGTAGAATCTGCAAGTGGATATTTGGATAGCTCTGAGGATTTCGTTGGAAACGGGATTACATAAAAATACTGGACAGCAGCATTCTCAGAAACTTCTTTGTGACGTTTGCATTCAAGTCACAGAGTTGAACATTCCCTGTCATAGAGCAGGTTTGAAACACTCTTTTTGTGCATCTGGAAGTGGACATTTCCAACGCTTTCTTGCCTACGGCGAAGAAGGAAATATCTTCCCATAAAAACAAGACAGAAGCATTCTCAGAAACTTATTTCTGATGTGTGTCCTCAACTAACGGACTTGAACCTTTCTTTTTATAGAGCACGTTTGAACCACTCCTTTTGTTGTATCTGCAAGTGGATATTTGGATAGCTTTGACGATTTCGTTGGAAACGGGAATATCTCCCTATAACATCTAGACAGAAGCATTCTCAGAAACTTCTTTGTGATGTTTCCATTCAAGTCACAGAGTTGAACATTCTCTTTCATAGAGCAGGTTTGAAACACTCTTTTTGTTCTATCTGGACGTGGACATTTGCAGCGCTTTGTGGCCTATGGTAAAAAAGGAAATATCTTCCCATGAAAACGAGATAGAAGCAATCTCAGAAACTTGTTTATGCTGTATGTACTGAAGTAACAGTGTTGAACCTTTCTATTGATAGAGCAGGTGTGAAACACTGTTTTTTTGGAATCTGCAAGAGGATATTTCTATAGAACTGAGGATTTCGTTGGAAGCGGGATTACAGATAAAAAGTAGAGAGCAGCATTCTCAGAAACTTCTTTGTGATGTTTGCATTCAAGTCACAGAGTTGAACATTCCCTTTCATACAGCAGGTTTGAAACACTCTTTTTGTACTATCTGGAAGTGGACATTTGGAACGGTACCAGGCCTATGGTTCAAAAGGAAATATCGTCGCAGAAAAACAAGACGGAAGCATTCTCAGAAACTTATTTGTGATGTCTGTCCTCAACTAACAGACTTGAACCTTTCTTTTGACACAGCATTTTTGAAACACTCTTTTTGTAGAATCTGCAAGTGGATATTTGGATAGCTCTGACGATTTCATTGGAAACGGGATTACATATAAAAAGTAGACAGCAGCATTCTCAGAAACTTCTTTGTGATGTTTCCATTTAAGTCACAGAGTTGAACATTCCCTTTCACAGAGCAGGTTTCAAACACTCTTTTTGTAGTAACTGGAAGTGGACATTTGCAGCGCTTTGTGGCCTATGGTAAAAAAAGGAAATATCTTCCCATAAAAACGAGATAGAAGCAATCTCAGAAACTTGTTTATGCTCTATCTACACAAGTAACAGTGTTGAACCTTTCTATTGACAGAGCACGTGTGAAACACTCTTTTTTTGGAAACTGCAAGTGGATATTTCTATAAAACTGAGGATTTCGTTGGAAGCGGGATTACAGATAAATAGTAGACAGCAGCATTCTCAGAAACTTCTTTGTGATGTTTGCATTCAGGTCACAGAGTTGAACATTCCCTTTCATAGAGCAGGTTTGGAACACTCTTTTTGTAGTATCTGGAAGTGGACATTTGGAACGGTATCAGGCCTATGGTTAAAAAGGAAATATCTTCCCATAAAAACAAGACAGAAGCATTCTCAGAAACTTATTTGCGATGTGTGTCCTCAACTAACAGACTTGAACCTTTCTTTTGATACAGCAGTTTTGAAACACTCTTTTTGTAGAATCTGCAAGTGGATATTTGGATAGCTCTGAGGATTTCGTTGGAAACGGGATTACATAAAAATAGTGGACAGCAGCATTCTCAGAAACTTCTTTGTGACGTTTGCATTCAAGTCACAGAGTTGAACATTCCCTGTCATAGAGCAGGTTTGAAACACTCTTTTTGTGCATCTGGAAGTGGGCATTTCCAACGCTTTCTTGCCTACGGCGAAGAAGGAAATATCTTCCCATAAAAACAAGACAGAAGCATTCTCAGAAACTTATTTCTGATGTGTGTCCTCAACTAACGGACTTGAACCTTTCTTTTTATAGAGCACGTTTGAACCACTCCTTTTGTTGTATCTGCAAGTGGATATTTGGATAGCTTTGACGATTTCGTTGGAAACGGGAATATCTCCCTATAACATCTAGACAGAAGCATTCTCAGAAACTTCTTTGTGATGTTTCCATTCAAGTCACAGAGTTGAACATTCTCTTTCATAGAGCAGGTTTGAAACACTCTTTTTGTTCTATCTGGACGTGGACATTTGCAGCGCTTTGTGGCCTATGGTAAAAAAGGAAATATCTTCCCATGAAAACGAGATAGAAGCAATCTCAGAAACTTGTTTATGCTGTATGTACTGAAGTAACAGTGTTGAACCTTTCTATTGATAGAGCAGGTGTGAAACACTGTTTTTTTGGAATCTGCAAGAGGATATTTCTATAGAACTGAGGATTTCGTTGGAAGCGGGATTACAGATAGAAAGTAGAGTGCAGCATTCTCAGAAACTTCTTTGTGATGTTTGCATTCAAGTCACAGAGTTGAACATTCCCTTTCATACAGCAGGTTTGAAACACTCTTTTTGTACTATCTGGAAGTGGACATTTGGAACGGTACCAGGCCTATGGTTCAAAAGGAAATATCGTCGCAGAAAAACAAGACGGAAGCATTCTCAGAAACTTATTTGTGTTGTGTGTCCTCAACTAACAGACTTGAACCTTTCTTTTGACACAGCAGTTTTGAAACACTCTTTTTGTAGAATCTGCAAGTGGATATTTGGATAGCTCTGAGGATTTCGTTGCAAACGGGATTACATAAAAATAGTGGACAGCAGCATTCTCAGAAACTTCTTTGTGACGTTTGCATTCAAGTCACAGAGTTGAACATTCCCTGTCATAGAGCAGGTTTGAAACACTCTTTTTGTGCATCTGGAAGTGGACATTTCCAACGCTTTCTTGCCTACGGCGAAGAAGGAAATATCTTCCCATAAAAACAAGACAGAAGCATTCTCAGAAACTTATTTCTGATGTGTGTCCTCAACTAACGGACTTGAACCTTTCTTTTTATAGAGCACGTTTGAACCACTCCTTTTGTTGTATCTGCAAGTGGATATTTGGATAGCTTTGACGATTTCGTTGGAAACGGGAATATCTCCCTATAACATCTAGACAGAAGCATTCTCAGAAACTTCTTTGTGATGTTTCCATTCAAGTCACAGAGTTGAACATTCTCTTTCATAGAGCAGGTTTGAAACACTCTTTTTGTTCTATCTGGACGTGGACATTTGCAGCGCTTTGTGGCCTATGGTAAAAAAGGAAATATCTTCCCATGAAAACGAGATAGAAGCAATCTCAGAAACTTGTTTATGCTGTATGTACTGAAGTAACAGTGTTGAACCTTTCTATTGATAGAGCAGGTGTGAAACACTGTTTTTTTGGAATCTGCAAGAGGATATTTCTATAGAACTGAGGATTTCGTTGGAAGCGGGATTACAGATAGAAAGTAGAGTGCAGCATTCTCAGAAACTTCTTTGTGATGTTTGCATTCAAGTCACAGAGTTGAACATTCCCTTTCATACAGCAGGTTTGAAACACTCTTTTTGTACTATCTGGAAGTGGACATTTGGAACGGTACCAGGCCTATGGTTCAAAAGGAAATATCGTCGCAGAAAAACAAGACGGAAGCATTCTCAGAAACTTATTTGTGTTGTGTGTCCTCAACTAACAGACTTGAACCTTTCTTTTGACACAGCAGTTTTGAAACACTCTTTTTGTAGAATCTGCAAGTGGATATTTGGATAGCTCTGAGGATTTCGTTGCAAACGGGATTACATAAAAATAGTGGACAGCAGCATTCTCAGAAACTTCTTTGTGACGTTTGCATTCAAGTCACAGAGTTGAACATTCCCTGTCATAGAGCAGGTTTGAAACACTCTTTTTGTGCATCTGGAAGTGGACATTTCCAACGCTTTCTTGCCTACGGCGAAGAAGGAAATATCTTCCCATAAAAACAAGACAGAAGCATTCTCAGAAACTTATTTCTGATGTGTGTCCTCAACTAACGGACTTGAACCTTTCTTTTTATAGAGCACGTTTGAACCACTCCTTTTGTTGTATCTGCAAGTGGATATTTGGATAGCTTTGACGATTTCGTTGGAAACGGGAATATCTCCCTATAACATCTAGACAGAAGCATTCTCAGAAACTTCTTTGTGATGTTTCCATTCAAGTCACAGAGTTGAACATTCTCTTTCATAGAGCAGGTTTGAAACACTCTTTTTGTAGTATCTGGAAGTGGACATTTGCAGCGCTTTGTGGCCTATGGTAAAAAAGGAAATATCTTCCCATGAAAACGAGATAGAAGCAATCTCAGAAACTTGTTTATGCTGTATGTACTGAAGTAACAGTGTTGAACCTTTCTATTGATAGAGCAGGTGTGAAACACTGTTTTTTTGGAATCTGCAAGCGGATATTTCTATAGAACTGAGGATTTCGTTGGAAGCGGGATTACAGATAAAAAGTAGAGAGCAGCATTCTCAGAAACTTCTTTGTGATGTTTGCATTCAAGTCACAGAGTTGAACATTCCCTTTCATACAGCAGGTTTGAAACACTCTTTTTGTACTATCTGGAAGTGGACATTTGGAACGGTACCAGGCCTATGGTTCAAAAGGAAATATCGTCGCAGAAAAACAAGACGGAAGCATTCTCAGAAACTTATTTGTGATGTCTGTCCTCAACTAACAGACTTGAACCTTTCTTTTGACACAGCATTTTTGAAACACTCTTTTTGTAGAATCTGCAAGTGGATATTTGGATAGCTCTGACGATTTCATTGGAAACGGGATTACATGTAAAAAGTAGACAGCAGCATTCTCAGAAACTTCTTTGTGATGTTTCCATTTAAGTCACAGAGTTGAACATTCCCTTTCACAGAGCAGGTTTCAAACACTCTTTTTGTAGTAACTGGAAGTGGACATTTGCAGCGCTTTGTGGCCTATGGTAAAAAAAGGAAATATCTTCCCATAAAAACGAGATAGAAGCAATCTCAGAAACTTGTTTATGCTCTATCTACACAAGTAACAGTGTTGAACCTTTCTATTGACAGAGCACGTGTGAAACACTCTTTTTTTGGAAACTGCAAGTGGATATTTCTATAAAACTGAGGATTTCGTTGGAAGCGGGATTACAGATAAATAGTAGACAGCAGCATTCTCAGAAACTTCTTTGTGATGTTTGCATTCAGGTCACAGAGTTGAACATTCCCTTTCATAGAGCAGGTTTGGAACACTCTTTTTGTAGTATCTGGAAGTGGACATTTGGAACGGTATCAGGCCTATGGTTAAAAAGGAAATATCTTCCCATAAAAACAAGACAGAAGCATTCTCAGAAACTTATTTGCGATGTGTGTCCTCAACTAACAGACTTGAACCTTTCTTTTGATACAGCAGTTTTGAAACACTCTTTTTGTAGAATCTGCAAGTGGATATTTGGATAGCTCTGAGGATTTCGTTGGAAACGGGATTACATAAAAATAGTGGACAGCAGCATTCTCAGAAACTTCTTTGTGACGTTTGCATTCAAGTCACAGAGTTGAACATTCCCTGTCATAGAGCAGGTTTGAAACACTCTTTTTGTGCATCTGGAAGTGGGCATTTCCAACGCTTTCTTGCCTACGGCGAAGAAGGAAATATCTTCCCATAAAAACAAGACAGAAGCATTCTCAGAAACTTATTTCTGATGTGTGTCCTCAACTAACGGACTTGAACCTTTCTTTTTATAGAGCACGTTTGAACCACTCCTTTTGTTGTATCTGCAAGTGGATATTTGGATAGCTTTGACGATTTCGTTGGAAACGGGAATATCTCCCTATAACATCTAGACAGAAGCATTCTCAGAAACTTCTTTGTGATGTTTCCATTCAAGTCACAGAGTTGAACATTCTCTTTCATAGAGCAGGTTTGAAACACTCTTTTTGTTCTATCTGGACGTGGACATTTGCAGCGCTTTGTGGCCTATGGTAAAAAAGGAAATATCTTCCCATGAAAACGAGATAGAAGCAATCTCAGAAACTTGTTTATGCTGTATGTACTGAAGTAACAGTGTTGAACCTTTCTATTGATAGAGCAGGTGTGAAACACTGTTTTTTTGGAATCTGCAAGAGGATATTTCTATAGAACTGAGGATTTCGTTGGAAGCGGGATTACAGATAGAAAGTAGAGTGCAGCATTCTCAGAAACTTCTTTGTGATGTTTGCATTCAAGTCACAGAGTTGAACATTCCCTTTCATACAGCAGGTTTGAAACACTCTTTTTGTACTATCTGGAAGTGGACATTTGGAACGGTACCAGGCCTATGGTTCAAAAGGAAATATCGTCGCAGAAAAACAAGACGGAAGCATTCTCAGAAACTTATTTGTGTTGTGTGTCCTCAACTAACGGACTTGAACCTTTCTTTTGACACAGCAGTTTTGAAACACTCTTTTTGTAGAATCTGCAAGTGGATATTTGGATAGCTCTGAGGATTTCGTTGCAAACGGGATTACATAAAAATAGTGGACAGCAGCATTCTCAGAAACTTCTTTGTGACGTTTGCATTCAAGTCACAGAGTTGAACATTCCCTGTCATAGAGCAGGTTTGAAACACTCTTTTTGTGCATCTGGAAGTGGACATTTCCAACGCTTTCTTGCCTACGGCGAAGAAGGAAATATCTTCCCATAAAAACAAGACAGAAGCATTCTCAGAAACTTATTTCTGATGTGTGTCCTCAACTAACGGACTTGAACCTTTCTTTTTATAGAGCACGTTTGAACCACTCCTTTTGTTGTATCTGCAAGTGGATATTTGGATAGCTTTGACGATTTCGTTGGAAACGGGAATATCTCCCTATAACATCTAGACAGAAGCATTCTCAGAAACTTCTTTGTGATGTTTCCATTCAAGTCACAGAGTTGAACATTCTCTTTCATAGAGCAGGTTTGAAACACTCTTTTTGTAGTATCTGGAAGTGGACATTTGCAGCGCTTTGTGGCCTATGGTAAAAAAGGAAATATCTTCCCATGAAAACGAGATAGAAGCAATCTCAGAAACTTGTTTATGCTGTATGTACTGAAGTAACAGTGTTGAACCTTTCTATTGATAGAGCAGGTGTGAAACACTGTTTTTTTGGAATCTGCAAGCGGATATTTCTATAGAACTGAGGATTTCGTTGGAAGCGGGATTACAGATAAAAAGTAGAGAGCAGCATTCTCAGAAACTTCTTTGTGATGTTTGCATTCAAGTCACAGAGTTGAACATTCCCTTTCATACAGCAGGTTTGAAACACTCTTTTTGTACTATCTGGAAGTGGACATTTGGAACGGTACCAGGCCTATGGTTCAAAAGGAAATATCGTCGCAGAAAAACAAGACGGAAGCATTCTCAGAAACTTATTTGTGATGTGTGTCCTCAACTAACAGACTTGAACCTTTCTTTTGACACAGCATTTTTGAAACACTCTTTTTGTAGAATCTGCAAGTGGATATTTGGATAGCTCTGACGATTTCGTTGGAAACGGGATTACATATAAAAAGTAGACAGCAGCATTCTCAGAAACTTCTTTGTGATGTTTCCATTTAAGTCACAGAGTTGAACATTCCCTTTCACAGAGCAGGTTTCAAACACTCTTTTTGTAGTAACTGGAAGTGGACATTTGCAGCGCTTTGTGGCCTATGGTAAAAAAAGGAAATATCTTCCCATAAAAACGAGATAGAAGCAATCTCAGAAACTTGTTTATGCTCTATCTACACAAGTAACAGTGTTGAACCTTTCTATTGACAGAGCACGTGTGAAACACTCTTTTTTTGGAAACTGCAAGTGGATATTTCTATAAAACTGAGGATTTCGTTGGAAGCGGGATTACAGATAAATAGTAGACAGCAGCATTCTCAGAAACTTCTTTGTGATGTTTGCATTCAGGTCACAGAGTTGAACATTCCCTTTCATAGAGCAGGTTTGGAACACTCTTTTTGTAGTATCTGGAAGTGGACATTTGGAACGGTATCAGGCCTATGGTTAAAAAGGAAATATCTTCCCATAAAAACAAGACAGAAGCATTCTCAGAAACTTATTTGCGATGTGTGTCCTCAACTAACAGACTTGAACCTTTCTTTTGATACAGCAGTTTTGAAACACTCTTTTTGTAGAATCTGCAAGTGGATATTTGGATAGCTCTGAGGATTTCGTTGGAAACGGGATTACATAAAAATAGTGGACAGCAGCATTCTCAGAAACTTCTTTGTGACGTTTGCATTCAAGTCACAGAGTTGAACATTCCCTGTCATAGAGCAGGTTTGAAACACTCTTTTTGTGCATCTGGAAGTGGACATTTCCAACGCTTTCTTGCCTACGGCGAAGAAGGAAATATCTTCCCATAAAAACAAGACAGAAGCATTCTCAGAAACTTATTTCTGATGTGTGTCCTCAACTAACGGACTTGAACCTTTCTTTTTATAGAGCACGTTTGAACCACTCCTTTTGTTGTATCTGCAAGTGGATATTTGGATAGCTTTGACGATTTCGTTGGAAACGGGAATATCTCCCTATAACATCTAGACAGAAGCATTCTCAGAAACTTCTTTGTGATGTTTCCATTCAAGTCACAGAGTTGAACATTCTCTTTCATAGAGCAGGTTTGAAACACTCTTTTTGTTCTATCTGGACGTGGACATTTGCAGCGCTTTGTGGCCTATGGTAAAAAAGGAAATATCTTCCCATGAAAACGAGATAGAAGCAATCTCAGAAACTTGTTTATGCTGTATGTACTGAAGTAACAGTGTTGAACCTATCTATTGATAGAGCAGGTGTGAAACACTGTTTTTTTGGAATCTGCAAGCGGATATTTCTATAGAACTGAGGATTTCGTTGGAAGCGGGATTACAGATAGAAAGTAGAGTGCAGCATTCTCAGAAACTTCTTTGTGATGTTTGCATTCAAGTCACAGAGTTGAACATTCCCTTTCATACAGCAGGTTTGAAACACTCTTTTTGTACTATCTGGAAGTGGACATTTGGAACGGTACCAGGCCTATGGTTCAAAAGGAAATATCGTCGCAGAAAAACAAGACGGAAGCATTCTCAGAAACTTATTTGTGTTGTGTGTCCTCAACTAACAGACTTGAACCTTTCTTTTGACACAGCAGTTTGGAAACACTCTTTTTGTAGAATCTGCAAGTGGATATTTGGATAGCTCTGAGGATTTCGTTGGAAACGGGATTACATATAAAAAGTAGACAGCAGCATTCTCAGAAACTTCTTTGTGATGTTTCCATTTAAGTCACAGAGTTGAACATTCCCTTTCACAGAGCAGGTTTCAAACACTCTTTTTGTAGTAACTGGAAGTGGACATTTGCAGCGCTTTGTGGCCTATGGTAAAAAAAGGAAATATCTTCCCATAAAAACGAGATAGAAGCAATCTCAGAAACTTGTTTATGCTCTATCTACACAAGTAACAGTGTTGAACCTTTCTATTGACAGAGCACGTGTGAAACACTCTTTTTTTGGAATCTGCAAGTGGATATTTCTATAAAACTGAGGATTTCGTTGGAAGCGGGATTACAGATAAATAGTAGACAGCAGCATTCTCAGAAACTTCTTTGTGATGTTTGCATTCAAGTCACAGAGTTGAACATTCCCTTTCATAGAGCAGGTTTGAAACACTCTTTTTGTAGTATCTGGAAGTGGACATTTGGAACGGTATCAGGCCTATGGTTAAAAAGGAAATATCTTCCCATAAAAACAAGACAGAAGCATTCTCAGAAACTTATTTGCGATGTGTGTCCTCAACTAACAGACTTGAACCTTTCTTTTGATACAGCAGTTTTGAAACACTCTTTTTGTAGAATCTGCAAGTGGATATTTGGATAGCTCTGAGGATTTCGTTGGAAACGGGATTACATAAAAATACTGGACAGCAGCATTCTCAGAAACTTCTTTGTGACGTTTGCATTCAAGTCACAGAGTTGAACATTCCCTGTCATAGAGCAGGTTTGAAACACTCTTTTTGTGCATCTGGAAGTGGACATTTCCAACGCTTTCTTGCCTACGGCGAAGAAGGAAATATCTTCCCATAAAAACAAGACAGAAGCATTCTCAGAAACTTATTTCTGATGTGTGTCCTCAACTAACGGACTTGAACCTTTCTTTTTATAGAGCACGTTTGAACCACTCCTTTTGTTGTATCTGCAAGTGGATATTTGGATAGCTTTGACGATTTCGTTGGAAACGGGAATATCTCCCTATAACATCTAGACAGAAGCATTCTCAGAAACTTCTTTGTGATGTTTCCATTCAAGTCACAGAGTTGAACATTCTCTTTCATAGAGCAGGTTTGAAACACTCTTTTTGTAGTATCTGGAAGTGGACATTTGCAGCTCTTTGTGGCCTATGGTAAAAAAGGAAATATCTTCCCATGAAAACGAGATAGAAGCAATCTCAGAAACTTGTTTATGCTGTATGTACTGAAGTAACAGTGTTGAACCTTTCTATTGATAGAGCAGGTGTGAAACACTGTTTTTTTGGAATCTGCAAGAGGATATTTCTATAGAACTGAGGATTTCGTTGGAAGCGGGATTACAGATAAAAAGTAGAGAGCAGCATTCTCAGAAACTTCTTTGTGATGTTTGCATTCAAGTCACAGAGTTGAACATTCCCTTTCATACAGCAGGTTTGAAACACTCTTTTTGTACTATCTGGAAGTGGACATTTGGAACGGTACCAGGCCTATGGTTCAAAAGGAAATATCGTCGCAGAAAAACAAGACGGAAGCATTCTCAGAAACTTATTTGTGATGTCTGTCCTCAACTAACAGACTTGAACCTTTCTTTTGACACAGCATTTTTGAAACACTCTTTTTGTAGAATCTGCAAGTGGATATTTGGATAGCTCTGACGATTTCGTTGGAAACGGGATTACATATAAAAAGTAGACAGCAGCATTCTCAGAAACTTCTTTGTGATGTTTCCATTTAAGTCACAGAGTTGAACATTCCCTTTCACAGAGCAGGTTTCAAACACTCTTTTTGTAGTAACTGGAAGTGGACATTTGCAGCGCTTTGTGGCCTATGGTAAAAAAAGGAAATATCTTCCCATAAAAACGAGATAGAAGCAATCTCAGAAACTTGTTTATGCTCTATCTACACAAGTAACAGTGTTGAACCTTTCTATTGACACAGCACGTGTGAAACACTCTTTTTTTGGAAACTGCAAGTGGATATTTCTATAAAACTGAGGATTTCGTTGGAAGCGGGATTACAGATAAATAGTAGACAGCAGCATTCTCAGAAACTTCTTTGTGATGTTTGCATTCAGGTCACAGAGTTGAACATTCCCTTTCATAGAGCAGGTTTGGAACACTCTTTTTGTAGTATCTGGAAGTGGACATTTGGAACGGTATCAGGCCTATGGTTAAAAAGGAAATATCTTCCCATAAAAACAAGACAGAAGCATTCTCAGAAACTTATTTGCGATGTGTGTCCTCAACTAACAGACTTGAACCTTTCTTTTGATACAGCAGTTTTGAAACACTCTTTTTGTAGAATCTGCAAGTGGATATTTGGATAGCTCTGAGGATTTCGTTGGAAACGGGATTACATAAAAATAGTGGACAGCAGCATTCTCAGAAACTTCTTTGTGACGTTTGCATTCAAGTCACAGAGTTGAACATTCCCTGTCATAGAGCAGGTTTGAAACACTCTTTTTGTGCATCTGGAAGTGGACATTTCCAACGCTTTCTTGCCTACGGCGAAGAAGGAAATATCTTCCCATAAAAACAAGACAGAAGCATTCTCAGAAACTTATTTCTGATGTGTGTCCTCAACTAACGGACTTGAACCTTTCTTTCTATAGAGCACGTTTGAACCACTCCTTTTGTTGTATCTGCAAGTGGATATTTGGATAGCTTTGACGATTTCGTTGGAAACGGGAATATCTCCCTATAACATCTAGACAGAAGCATTCTCAGAAACTTCTTTGTGATGTTTCCATTCAAGTCACAGAGTTGAACATTCTCTTTCATAGAGCAGGTTTGAAACACTCTTTTTGTAGTATCTGGAAGTGGACATTTGCAGCTCTTTGTGGCCTATGGTAAAAAAGGAAATATCTTCCCATGAAAACGAGATAGAAGCAATCTCAGAAACTTGTTTATGCTGTATGTACTGAAGTAACAGTGTTGAACCTTTCTATTGATAGAGCAGGTGTGAAACACTGTTTTTTTGGAATCTGCAAGCGGATATTTCTATAGAACTGAGGATTTCGTTGGAAGCGGGATTACAGGTAAAAAGTAGAGAGCAGCATTCTCAGAAACTTCTTTGTGATGTTTGCATTCAAGTCACAGAGTTGAACATTCCCTTTCATACAGCAGGTTTGAAACACTCTTTTTGTACTATCTGGAAGTGGACATTTGCAACGGTACCAGGCCTATGGTTCAAAAGGAAATATCGTCGCAGAAAAACAAGACGGAAGCATTCTCAGAAACTTATTTGTGATGTGTGTCCTCAACTAACAGACTTGAACCTTTCTTTTGACACAGCATTTTTGAAACACTCTTTTTGTAGAATCTGCAAGTGGATATTTGGATAGCTCTGACGATTTCGTTGGAAACGGGATTACATATAAAAAGTAGACAGCAGCATTCTCAGAAACTTCTTTGTGATGTTTCCATTTAAGTCACAGAGTTGAACATTCCCTTTCACAGAGCAGGTTTCAAACACTCTTTTTGTAGTAACTGGAAGTGGACATTTGCAGCGCTTTGTGGCCTATGGTAAAAAAAGGAAATATCTTCCCATAAAAACGAGATAGAAGCAATCTCAGAAACTTGTTTATGCTCTATCTACACAAGTAACAGTTTTGAACCTTTCTATTGACAGAGCACGTGTGAAACACTCTTTTTTTGGAAAGTGCAAGTGGATATTTCTATAAAACTGAGGATTTCGTTGGAAGCGGGATTACAGATAAATAGTAGACAGCAGCATTCTCAGAAACTTCTTTGTGATGTTTGCATTCAGGTCACAGAGTTGAACATTCCCTTTCATAGAGCAGGTTTGGAACACTCTTTTTGTAGTATCTGGAAGTGGACATTTGGAACGGTATCAGGCCTATGGTTAAAAAGGAAATATCTTCCCATAAAAACAAGACAGAAGCATTCTCAGAAACTTATTTGCGATGTGTGTCCTCAACTAACAGACTTGAACCTTTCTTTTGATACAGCAGTTTTGAAACACTCTTTTTGTAGAATCTGCAAGTGGATATTTGGATAGCTCTGAGGATTTCGTTGGAAACGGGATTACATAAAAATAGTGGACAGCAGCATTCTCAGAAACTTCTTTGTGACGTTTGCATTCAAGTCACAGAGTTGAACATTCCCTGTCATAGAGCAGGTTTGAAACACTCTTTTTGTGCATCTGGAAGTGGACATTTCCAACGCTTTCTTGCCTACGGCGAAGAAGGAAATATCTTCCCATAAAAACAAGACAGAAGCATTCTCAGAAACTTATTTCTGATGTGTGTCCTCAACTAACGGACTTGAACCTTTCTTTCTATAGAGCACGTTTGAACCACTCCTTTTGTTGTATCTGCAAGTGGATATTTGGATAGCTTGGACGATTTCGTTGGAAACGGGAATATCTCCCTATAACATCTAGACAGAAGCATTCTCAGAAACTTCTTTGTGATGTTTCCATTCAAGTCACAGAGTTGAACATTCTCTTTCATAGAGCAGGTTTGAAACACTCTTTTTGTTCTATCTGGACGTGGACATTTGCAGCGCTTTGTGGCCTATGGTAAAAAAGGAAATATCTTCCCATGAAAACGAGATAGAAGCAATCTCAGAAACTTGTTTATGCTGTATGTACTGAAGTAACAGTGTTGAACCTTTCTATTGATAGAGCAGGTGTGAAACACTGTTTTTTTGGAATCTGCAAGAGGATATTTCTATAGAACTGAGGATTTCGTTGGAAGCGGGACTACAGATAGAAAGTAGAGTGCAGCATTCTCAGAAACTTCTTTGTGATGTTTGCATTCAAGTCACAGAGTTGAACATTCCCTTTCATACAGCAGGTTTGAAACACTCTTTTTGTACTATCTGGAAGTGGACATTTGGAACGGTACCAGGCCTATGGTTCAAAAGGAAATATCGTCGCAGAAAAACAAGACGGAAGCATTCTCAGAAACTTATTTGTGTTGTGTGTCCTCAACTAACAGACTTGAACCTTTCTTTTGACACAGCAGTTTTGAAACACTCTTTTTGTAGAATCTGCAAGTGGATATTTGGATAGCTCTGAGGATTTCGTTGGAAACGGGATTACATATAAGAAGTAGACAGCAGCATTCTCAGAAACTTCTTTGTGATGTTTCCATTTAAGTCACAGAGTTGAACATTCCCTTTCACAGAGCAGGTTTCAAACACTCTTTTTGTAGTAACTGGAAGTGGACATTTGCAGCGCTTTGTGGCCTATGGTAAAAAAAGGAAATATCTTCCCATAAAAACGAGATAGAAGCAATCTCAGAAACTTGTTTATGCTCTATCTACACAAGTAACAGTGTTGAACCTTTCTATTAACAGAGCACGTGTGAAACACTCTTTTTTTGGAATCTGCAAGTGGATATTTCTATAAAACTGAGGATTTCGTTGGAAGCGGGATTACAGATAAATGGTAGACAGCAGCATTCTCAGAAACTTCTTTGTGATGTTTGCATTCAAGTCACAGAGTTGAACATTCCCTTTCATAGAGCAGGTTTGAAACACTCTTTTTGTACTATCTGGAAGTGGACATTTGGAACGGTATCAGGCCTATGGTTAAAAAGGAAATATCTTCCCATAAAAACAAGACAGAAGCATTCTCAGAAACTTATTTGCGATGTGTGTCCTCAACTAACAGACTTGAACCTTTCTTTTGATACAGCAGTTTTGAAACACTCTTTTTGTAGAATCTGCAAGTGGATATTTGGATAGCTCTGAGGATTTCGTTGGAAACGGGATTACATAAAAATACTGGACAGCAGCATTCTCAGAAACTTCTTTGTGATGTTTGCATTCAAGTCACAGAGTTGAACATTCCCTGTCATAGAGCAGGTTTGAAACACTCTTTTTGTGCATCTGGAAGTGGACATTTCCAACGCTTTCTTGCCTACGGCGAAGAAGGAAATATCTTCCCATAAAAACAAGACAGAAGCATTCTCAGAAACTTATTTCTGATGTGTGTCCTCAACTAACGGACTTGAACCTTTCTTTTTATAGAGCACGTTTGAACCACTCCTTTTGTTGTATCTGCAAGTGGATATTTGGATAGCTTTGACGATTTCGTTGGAAACGGGAATATCTCCCTATAACATCTAGACAGAAGCATTCTCAGAAACTTCTTTGTGATGTTTCCATTCAAGTCACAGAGTTGAACATTCTCTTTCATAGAGCAGGTTTGAAACACTCTTTTTGTAGTATCTGGAAGTGGACATTTGCAGCTCTTTGTGGCCTATGGTAAAAAAGGAAATATCTTCCCATGAAAACGAGATAGAAGCAATCTCAGAAACTTGTTTATGCTGTATGTACTGAAGTAACAGTGTTGAACCTTTCTATTGATAGAGCAGGTGTGAAACACTGTTTTTTTGGAATCTGCAAGAGGATATTTCTATAGAACTGAGGATTTCGTTGGAAGCGGGATTACAGATAAAAAGTAGAGAGCAGCATTCTCAGAAACTTCTTTGTGATGTTTGCATTCAAGTCACAGAGTTGAACATTCCCTTTCATACAGCAGGTTTGAAACACTCTTTTTGTACTATCTGGAAGTGGACATTTGGAACGGTACCAGGCCTATGGTTCAAAAGGAAATATCGTCGCAGAAAAACAAGACGGAAGCATTCTCAGAAACTTATTTGTGATGTGTGTCCTCAACTAACAGACTTGAACCTTTCTTTTGACACAGCATTTTTGAAACACTCTTTTTGTAGAATCTGCAAGTGGATATTTGGATAGCTCTGACGATTTCGTTGGAAACGGGATTACATATAAAAAGTAGACAGCAGCATTCTCAGAAACTTCTTTGTGATGTTTCCATTTAAGTCACAGAGTTGAACATTCCCTTTCACAGAGCAGGTTTCAAACACTCTTTTTGTAGTAACTGGAAGTGGACATTTGCAGCGCTTTGTGGCCTATGGTAAAAAAAGGAAATATCTTCCCATAAAAACGAGATAGAAGCAATCTCAGAAACTTGTTTATGCTCTATCTACACAAGTAACAGTGTTGAACCTTTCTATTGACAGAGCACGTGTGAAACACTCTTTTTTTGGAAACTGCAAGTGGATATTTCTATAAAACTGAGGATTTCGTTGGAAGCGGGATTACAGATAAATAGTAGACAGCAGCATTCTCAGAAACTTCTTTGTGATGTTTGCATTCAGGTCACAGAGTTGAACATTCCCTTTCATAGAGCAGGTTTGGAACACTCTTTTTGTAGTATCTGGAAGTGGACATTTGGAACGGTATCAGGCCTATGGTTAAAAAGGAAATATCTTCCCATAAAAACAAGACAGAAGCATTCTCAGAAACTTATTTGCGATGTGTGTCCTCAACTAACAGACTTGAACCTTTCTTTTGATACAGCAGTTTTGAAACACTCTTTTTGTAGAATCTGCAAGTGGATATTTGGATAGCTCTGAGGATTTCGTTGGAAACGGGATTACATAAAAATAGTGGACAGCAGCATTCTCAGAAACTTCTTTGTGACGTTTGCATTCAAGTCACAGAGTTGAACATTCCCTGTCATAGATCAGGTTTGAAACACTCTTTTTGTGCATCTGGAAGTGGACATTTCCAACGCTTTCTTGCCTACGGCGAAGAAGGAAATATCTTCCCATAAAAACAAGACAGAAGCATTCTCAGAAACTTATTTCTGATGTGTGTCCTCAACTAACGGACTTGAACCTTTCTTTTTATAGAGCACGTTTGAACCACTCCTTTTGTTGTATCTGCAAGTGGATATTTGGATAGCTTTGACGATTTCGTTGGAAACGGGAATATCTCCCTATAACATCTAGACAGAAGCATTCTCAGAAACTTCTTTGTGATGTTTCCATTCAAGTCACAGAGTTGAACATTCTCTTTCATAGAGCAGGTTTGAAACACTCTTTTTGTTCTATCTGGACGTGGACATTTGCAGCGCTTTGTGGCCTATGGTAAAAAAGGAAATATCTTCCCATGAAAACGAGATAGAAGCAATCTCAGAAACTTGTTTATGCTGTATGTACTGAAGTAACAGTGTTGAACCTTTCTATTGATAGAGCAGGTGTGAAACACTGTTTTTTTGGAATCTGCAAGAGGATATTTCTATAGAACTGAGGATTTCGTTGGAAGCGGGATTACAGATAGAAAGTAGAGAGCAGCATTCTCAGAAACTTCTTTGTGATGTTTGCATTCAAGTCACAGAGTTGAACATTCCCTTTCATACAGCAGGTTTGAAACACTCTTTTTGTACTATCTGGAAGTGGACATTTGGAACGGTACCAGGCCTATGGTTCAAAAGGAAATATCGTCGCAGAAAAACAAGACGGAAGCATTCTCAGAAACTTATTTGTGTTGTGTGTCCTCAACTAACAGACTTGAACCTTTCTTTTGACACAGCAGTTTTGAAACACTCTTTTTGTAGAATCTGCAAGTGGATATTTGGATAGCTCTGAGGATTTCGTTGGAAACGGGATTACATAAAAATAGTGGACAGCAGCATTCTCAGAAACTTCTTTGTGACGTTTGCATTCAAGTCACAGAGTTGAACATTCCCTGTCATAGAGCAGGTTTGAAACACTCTTTTTGTGCATCTGGAAGTGGACATTTCCAACGCTTTCTTGCCTACGGCGAAGAAGGAAATATCTTCCCATAAAAACAAGACAGAAGCATTCTCAGAAACTTATTTCTGATGTGTGTCCTCAACTAACGGACTTGAACCTTTCTTTTTATAGAGCACGTTTGAACCACTCCTTTTGTTGTATCTGCAAGTGGATATTTGGATAGCTTTGACGATTTCGTTGGAAACGGGAATATCTCCCTATAACATCTAGACAGAAGCATTCTCAGAAACTTCTTTGTGATGTTTCCATTCAAGTCACAGAGTTGAACATTCTCTTTCATAGAGCAGGTTTGAAACACTCTTTTTGTTCTATCTGGACGTGGACATTTGCAGCGCTTTGTGGCCTATGGTAAAAAAGGAAATATCTTCCCATGAAAACGAGATAGAAGCAATCTCAGAAACTTGTTTATGCTGTATGTACTGAAGTAACAGTGTTGAACCTTTCTATTGATAGAGCAGGTGTGAAACACTGTTTTTTTGGAATCTGCAAGAGGATATTTCTATAGAACTGAGGATTTCGTTGGAAGCGGGATTACAGATAGAAAGTAGAGAGCAGCATTCTCAGAAACTTCTTTGTGATGTTTGCATTCAAGTCACAGAGTTGAACATTCCCTTTCATACAGCAGGTTTGAAACACTCTTTTTGTACTATCTGGAAGTGGACATTTGGAACGGTACCAGGCCTATGGTTCAAAAGGAAATATCGTCGCAGAAAAACAAGACGGAAGCATTCTCAGAAACTTATTTGTGTTGTGTGTCCTCAAGTAACAGACTTGAACCTTTCTTTTGACACAGCAGTTTTGAAACACTCTTTTTGTAGAATCTGCAAGTGGATATTTGGATAGCTCTGAGGATTTCGTTGGAAACGGGATTACATATAAAAAGTAGACAGCAGCATTCTCAGAAACTTCTTTGTGATGTTTCCATTTAAGTCACAGAGTTGAACATTCCCTTTCACAGAGCAGGTTTCAAACACTCTTCTTGTAGTAACTGGAAGTGGACATTTGCAGCGCTTTGTGGCCTATGGTAAAAAAAGGAAATATCTTCCCATAAAAACGAGATAGAAGCAATCTCAGAAACTTGTTTATGCTCTATCTACACAAGTAACAGTGTTGAACCTTTCTATTGACAGAGCACGTGTGAAACACTCTTTTTTTGGAATCTGCAAGTGGATATTTCTATAAAACTGAGGATTTCGTTGGAAGCGGGATTACAGATAAATAGTAGACAGCAGCATTCTCAGAAACTTCTTTGTGATGTTTGCATTCAAGTCACAGAGTTGAACATTCCCTTTCATAGAGCAGGTTTGAAACACTCTTTTTGTAGTATCTGGAAGTGGACATTTGGAACGGTATCAGGCCTATGGTTAAAAAGGAAATATCTTCCCATAAAAACAAGACAGAAGCATTCTCAGAAACTTATTTGCGATGTGTGTCCTCAACTAACAGACTTGAACCTTTCTTTTGATACAGCAGTTTTGAAACACTCTTTTTGTAGAATCTGCAAGTGGATATTTGGATAGCTCTGAGGATTTCGTTGGAAACGGGATTACATAGTGGACAGCAGCATTCTCAGAAACTTCTTTGTGACGTTTGCATTCAAGTCACAGAGTTGAACATTCCCTGTCATAGAGCAGGTTTGAAACACTCTTTTTGTGCATCTGGAAGTGGACATTTCCAACGCTTTCTTGCCTACGGCGAAGAAGGAAATATCTTCCCATAAAAACAAGACAGAAGCATTCTCAGAAACTTATTTCTGATGTGTGTCCTCAACTAACGGACTTGAACCTTTCTTTTTATAGAGCACGTTTGAACCACTCCTTTTGTTGTATCTGCAAGTGGATATTTGGATAGCTTTGACGATTTCGTTGGAAACGGGAATATCTCCCTATAACATCTAGACAGAAGCATTCTCAGAAACTTCTTTGTGATGTTTCCATTCAAGTCACAGAGTTGAACATTCTCTTTCATAGAGCAGGTTTGAAACACTCTTTTTGTAGTATCTGGAAGTGGACATTTGCAGCGCTTTGTGGCCTATGATAAAAAAGGAAATATCTTCCCAAGAAAACGAGATAGAAGCAATCTCAGAAACTTGTTTATGCTGTATGTACTGAAGTAACAGTGTTGAACCTTTCTATTGATAGAGCAGGTGTGAAACACTGTTTTTTTGGAATCTGCAAGAGGATATTTCTATAGAACTGAGGATTTCGTTGGAAGCGGGATTACAGATAGAAAGTAGAGAGCAGCATTCTCAGAAACTTCTTTGTGATGTTTGCATTCAAGTCACAGAGTTGAACATTCCCTTTCATACAGCAGGTTTGAAACACTCTTTTTGTACTATCTGGAAGTGGACATTTGGAACGGTACCAGGCCTATGGTTCAAAAGGAAATATCGTCGCAGAAAAACAAGATGGAAGCATTCTCAGAAACTTATTTGTGTTGTGTGTCCTCAACTAACAGACTTGAACCTTTCTTTTGACACAGCATTTTTGAAACACTCTTTTTGTAGAATCTGCAAGTGGATATTTGGATAGCTCTGACGATTTCGTTGGAAACGGGATTACATATAAAAAGTAGACAGCAGCATTCTCAGAAACTTCTTTGTGATGTTTCCATTTAAGTCACAGAGTTGAACATTCCCTTTCACAGAGCAGGTTTCAAACACTCTTTTTGTAGTAACTGGAAGTGGACATTTGCAGCGCTTTGTGGCCTATGGTAAAAAAAGGAAATATCTTCCCATAAAAACGAGATAGAAGCAATCTCAGAAACTTGTTTATGCTCTATCTACACAAGTAACAGTGTTGAACCTTTCTATTGACAGAGCACGTGTGAAACACTCTTTTTTTGGAAACTGCAAGTGGATATTTCTATAAAACTGAGGATTTCGTTGGAAGCGGGATTACAGATAAATAGTAGACAGCAGCATTCTCAGAAACTTCTTTGTGATGTTTGCATTCAGGTCACAGAGTTGAACATTCCCTTTCATAGAGCAGGTTTGGAACACTCTTTTTGTAGTATCTGGAAGTGGACATTTGGAACGGTATCAGGCCTATGGTTAAAAAGGAAATATCTTCCCATAAAAACAAGACAGAAGCATTCTCAGAAACTTATTTGCGATGTGTGTCCTCAACTAACAGACTTGAACCTTTCTTTTGATACAGCAGTTTTGAAACACTCTTTTTGTAGAATCTGCAAGTGGATATTTGGATAGCTCTGAGGATTTCGTTGGAAACGGGATTACATAGTGGACAGCAGCATTCTCAGAAACTTCTTTGTGACGTTTGCATTCAAGTCACAGAGTTGAACATTCCCTGTCATAGATCAGGTTTGAAACACTCTTTTTGTGCATCTGGAAGTGGACATTTCCAACGCTTTCTTGCCTACGGCGAAGAAGGAAATATCTTCCCATAAAAACAAGACAGAAGCATTCTCAGAAACTTATTTCTGATGTGTGTCCTCAACTAACGGACTTGAACCTTTCTTTTTATAGAGCACGTTTGAACCACTCCTTTTGTTCTATCTGCAAGTGGATATTTGGATAGCTTTGACGATTTCGTTGGAAACGGGAATATCTCCCTATAACATCTAGACAGAAGCATTCTCAGAAACTTCTTTGTGATGTTTCCATTCAAGTCACAGAGTTGAACATTCTCTTTCATAGAGCAGGTTTGAAACACTCTTTTTGTTCTATCTGGACGTGGACATTTGCAGCGCTTTGTGGCCTATGGTAAAAAAGGAAATATCTTCCCATGAAAACGAGATAGAAGCAATCTCAGAAACTTGTTTATGCTGTATGTACTGAAGTAACAGTGTTGAACCTTTCTATTGATAGAGCAGGTGTGAAACACTGTTTTTTTGGAATCTGCAAGAGGATATTTCTATAGAACTGAGGATTTCGTTGGAAGCGGGATTACAGATAGAAAGTAGAGAGCAGCATTCTCAGAAACTTCTTTGTGATGTTTGCATTCAAGTCACAGAGTTGAACATTCCCTTTCATACAGCAGGTTTGAAACACTCTTTTTGTACTATCTGGAAGTGGACATTTGGAACGGTACCAGGCCTATGGTTCAAAAGGAAATATCGTCGCAGAAAAACAAGACGGAAGCATTCTCAGAAACTTATTTGTGTTGTGTGTCCTCAACTAACAGACTTGAACCTTTCTTTTGACACAGCAGTTTTGAAACACTCTTTTTGTAGAATCTGCAAGTGGATATTTGGATAGCTCTGAGGATTTCGTTGGAAACGGGATTACATAAAAATAGTGGACAGCAGCATTCTCAGAAACTTCTTTGTGACGTTTGCATTCAAGTCACAGAGTTGAACATTCCCTGTCATAGAGCAGGTTTGAAACACTCTTTTTGTGCATCTGGAAGTGGACATTTCCAACGCTTTCTTGCCTACGGCGAAGAAGGAAATATCTTCCCATAAAAACAAGACAGAAGCATTCTCAGAAACTTATTTCTGATGTGTGTCCTCAACTAACGGACTTGAACCTTTCTTTTTATAGAGCACGTTTGAACCACTCCTTTTGTTGTATCTGCAAGTGGATATTTGGATAGCTTTGACGATTTCGTTGGAAACGGGAATATCTCCCTATAACATCTAGACAGAAGCATTCTCAGAAACTTCTTTGTGATGTTTCCATTCAAGTCACAGAGTTGAACATTCTCTTTCATAGAGCAGGTTTGAAACACTCTTTTTGTTCTATCTGGACGTGGACATTTGCAGCGCTTTGTGGCCTATGGTAAAAAAGGAAATATCTTCCCATGAAAACGAGATAGAAGCAATCTCAGAAACTTGTTTATGCTGTATGTACTGAAGTAACAGTGTTGAACCTTTCTATTGATAGAGCAGGTGTGAAACACTGTTTTTTTGGAATCTGCAAGAGGATATTTCTATAGAACTGAGGATTTCGTTGGAGGCGGGATTACAGATAGAAAGTAGAGAGCAGCATTCTCAGAAACTTCTTTGTGATGTTTGCATTCAAGTCACAGAGTTGAACATTCCCTTTCATACAGCAGGTTTGAAACACTCTTTTTGTACTATCTGGAAGTGGACATTTGGAACGGTACCAGGCCTATGGTTCAAAAGGAAATATCGTCGCAGAAAAAGAAGACGGAAGCATTCTCAGAAACTTATTTGTGTTGTGTGTCCTCAAGTAACAGACTTGAACCTTTCTTTTGACACAGCAGTTTTGAAACACTCTTTTTGTAGAATCTGCAAGTGGATATTTGGATAGCTCTGAGGATTTCGTTGGAAACGGGATTACATATAAAAAGTAGACAGCAGCATTCTCAGAAACTTCTTTGTGATGTTTCCATTTAAGTCACAGAGTTGAACATTCCCTTTCACAGAGCAGGTTTCAAACACTCTTCTTGTAGTAACTGGAAGTGGACATTTGCAGCGCTTTGTGGCCTATGGTAAAAAAAGGAAATATCTTCCCATAAAAACGAGATAGAAGCAATCTCAGAAACTTGTTTATGCTCTATCTACACAAGTAACAGTGTTGAACCTTTCTATTGACAGAGCACGTGTGAAACACTCTTTTTTTGGAATCTGCAAGTGGATATTTCTATAAAACTGAGGATTTCATTGGAAGCGGGATTACAGATAAATAGTAGACAGCAGCATTCTCAGAAACTTCTTTGTGATGTTTGCATTCAAGTCACAGAGTTGAACATTCCCTTTCATAGAGCAGGTTTGAAACACTCTTTTTGTACTATCTGGAAGTGGACATTTGGAACGGTATCAGGCCTATGGTTAAAAAGGAAATATCTTCCCATAAAAACAAGACAGAAGCATTCTCAGAAACTTATTTGCGATGTGTGTCCTCAACTAACAGACTTGAACCTTTCTTTTGATACAGCAGTTTTGAAACACTCTTTTTGTAGAATCTGCAAGTGGATATTTGGATAGCTCTGAGGATTTCGTTGGAAACGGGATTACATAAAAATAGTGGACAGCAGCATTCTCAGAAACTTCTTTGTGACGTTTGCATTCAAGTCACAGAGTTGAACATTCCCTGTCATAGAGCAGGTTTGAAACACTCTTTTTGTGCATCTGGAAGTGGACATTTCCAACGCTTTCTTGCCTACGGCGAAGAAGGAAATATCTTCCCATAAAAACAAGACAGAAGCATTCTCAGAAACTTATTTCTGATGTGTGTCCTCAACTAACGGACTTGAACCTTTCTTTTTATAGAGCACGTTTGAACCACTCCTTTTGTTGTATCTGCAAGTGGATATTTGGATAGCTTTGACGATTTCGTTGGAAACGGGAATATCTCCCTATAACATCTAGACAGAAGCATTCTCAGAAACTTCTTTGTGATGTTTCCATTCAAGTCACAGAGTTGAACATTCTCTTTCATAGAGCAGGTTTGAAACACTCTTTTTGTAGTATCTGGAAGTGGACATTTGCAGCTCTTTGTGGCCTATGGTAAAAAAGGAAATATCTTCCCATGAAAACGAGATAGAAGCAATCTCAGAAACTTGTTTATGCTGTATGTACTGAAGTAACAGTGTTGAACCTTTCTATTGATAGAGCAGGTGTGAAACACTGTTTTTTTGGAATCTGCAAGCGGATATTTCTATAGAACTGAGGATTTCGTTGGAAGCGGGATTACAGGTAAAAAGTAGAGAGCAGCATTCTCAGAAACTTCTTTGTGATGTTTGCATTCAAGTCACAGAGTTGAACATTCCCTTTCATACAGCAGGTTTGAAACACTCTTTTTGTACTATCTGGAAGTGGACATTTGGAACGGTACCAGGCCTATGGTTCAAAAGGAAATATCGTCGCAGAAAAACAAGACGGAAGCATTCTCAGAAACTTATTTGTGATGTGTGTCCTCAACTAACAGACTTGAACCTTTCTTTTGACACAGCATTTTTGAAACACTCTTTTTGTAGAATCTGCAAGTGGATATTTGGATAGCTCTGACGATTTCGTTGGAAACGGGATTACATATAAAAAGTAGACAGCAGCATTCTCAGAAACTTCTTTGTGATGTTTCCATTTAAGTCACAGAGTTGAACATTCCCTTTCACAGAGCAGGTTTCAAACACTCTTTTTGTAGTAACTGGAAGTGGACATTTGCAGCGCTTTGTGGCCTATGGTAAAAAAAGGAAATATCTTCCCATAAAAACGAGATAGAAGCAATCTCAGAAACTTGTTTATGCTCTATCTACACAAGTAACAGTTTTGAACCTTTCTATTGACAGAGCACGTGTGAAACACTCTTTTTTTGGAAACTGCAAGTGGATATTTCTATAAAACTGAGGATTTCGTTGGAAGCGGGATTACAGATAAATAGTAGACAGCAGCATTCTCAGAAACTTCTTTGTGATGTTTGCATTCAGGTCACAGAGTTGAACATTCCCTTTCATAGAGCAGGTTTGGAACACTCTTTTTGTAGTATCTGGAAGTGGACATTTGGAACGGTATCAGGCCTATGGTTAAAAAGGAAATATCTTCCCATAAAAACAAGACAGAAGCATTCTCAGAAACTTATTTGCGATGTGTGTCCTCAACTAACAGACTTGAACCTTTCTTTTGATACAGCAGTTTTGAAACACTCTTTTTGTAGAATCTGCAAGTGGATATTTGGATAGCTCTGAGGATTTCGTTGGAAACGGGATTACATAAAAATAGTGGACAGCAGCATTCTCAGAAACTTCTTTGTGACGTTTGCATTCAAGTCACAGAGTTGAACATTCCCTGTCATAGAGCAGGTTTGAAACACTCTTTTTGTGCATCTGGAAGTGGACATTTCCAACGCTTTCTTGCCTACGGCGAAGAAGGAAATATCTTCCCATAAAAACAAGACAGAAGCATTCTCAGAAACTTATTTCTGATGTGTGTCCTCAACTAACGGACTTGAACCTTTCTTTCTATAGAGCACGTTTGAACCACTCCTTTTGTTGTATCTGCAAGTGGATATTTGGATAGCTTGGACGATTTCGTTGGAAACGGGAATATCTCCCTATAACATCTAGACAGAAGCATTCTCAGAAACTTCTTTGTGATGTTTCCATTCAAGTCACAGAGTTGAACATTCTCTTTCATAGAGCAGGTTTGAAACACTCTTTTTGTAGTATCTGGAAGTGGACATTTGCAGCTCTTTGTGGCCTATGGTAAAAAAGGAAATATCTTCCCATGAAAACGAGATAGAAGCAATCTCAGAAACTTGTTTATGCTGTATGTACTGAAGTAACAGTGTTGAACCTTTCTATTGATAGAGCAGGTGTGAAACACTGTTTTTTTGGAATCTGCAAGCGGATATTTCTATAGAACTGAGGATTTCGTTGGAAGCGGGATTACAGATAAAAAGTAGAGAGCAGCATTCTCAGAAACTTCTTTGTGATGTTTGCATTCAAGTCACAGAGTTGAACATTCCCTTTCATACAGCAGGTTTGAAACACTCTTTTTGTACTATCTGGAAGTGGACATTTGGAACGGTACCAGGCCTATGGTTCAAAAGGAAATATCGTCGCAGAAAAACAAGACGGAAGCATTCTCAGAAACTTATTTGTGATGTGTGTCCTCAACTAACAGACTTGAACCTTTCTTTTGACACAGCATTTTTGAAACACTCTTTTTGTAGAATCTGCAAGTGGATATTTGGATAGCTCTGACGATTTCGTTGGAAACGGGATTACATATAAAAAGTAGACAGCAGCATTCTCAGAAACTTCTTTGTGATGTTTCCATTTAAGTCACAGAGTTGAACATTCCCTTTCACAGAGCAGGTTTCAAACACTCTTTTTGTAGTAACTGGAAGTGGACATTTGCAGCGCTTTGTGGCCTATGGTAAAAAAAGGAAATATCTTCCCATAAAAACGAGATAGAAGCAATCTCAGAAACTTGTTTATGCTCTATCTACACAAGTAACAGTGTTGAACCTTTCTATTGACAGAGCACGTGTGAAACACTCTTTTTTTGGAAACTGCAAGTGGATATTTCTATAAAACTGAGGATTTCGTTGGAAGCGGGATTACAGATAAATAGTAGACAGCAGCATTCTCAGAAACTTCTTTGTGATGTTTGCATTCAGGTCACAGAGTTGAACATTCCCTTTCATAGAGCAGGTTTGGAACACTCTTTTTGTAGTATCTGGAAGTGGACATTTGGAACGGTATCAGGCCTATGGTTAAAAAGGAAATATCTTCCCATAAAAACAAGACAGAAGCATTCTCAGAAACTTATTTGCGATGTGTGTCCTCAACTAACAGACTTGAACCTTTCTTTTGATACAGCAGTTTTGAAACACTCTTTTTGTAGAATCTGCAAGTGGATATTTGGATAGCTCTGAGGATTTCGTTGGAAACGGGATTACATAAAAATAGTGGACAGCAGCATTCTCAGAAACTTCTTTGTGACGTTTGCATTCAAGTCACAGAGTTGAACATTCCCTGTCATAGATCAGGTTTGAAACACTCTTTTTGTGCATCTGGAAGTGGACATTTCCAACGCTTTCTTGCCTACGGCGAAGAAGGAAATATCTTCCCATAAAAACAAGACAGAAGCATTCTCAGAAACTTATTTCTGATGTGTGTCCTCAACTAACGGACTTGAACCTTTCTTTTTATAGAGCACGTTTGAACCACTCCTTTTGTTGTATCTGCAAGTGGATATTTGGATAGCTTTGACGATTTCGTTGGAAACGGGAATATCTCCCTATAACATCTAGACAGAAGCATTCTCAGAAACTTCTTTGTGATGTTTCCATTCAAGTCACAGAGTTGAACATTCTCTTTCATAGAGCAGGTTTGAAACACTCTTTTTGTTCTATCTGGACGTGGACATTTGCAGCGCTTTGTGGCCTATGGTAAAAAAGGAAATATCTTCCCATGAAAACGAGATAGAAGCAATCTCAGAAACTTGTTTATGCTGTATATACTGAAGTAACAGTGTTGAACCTTTCTATTGATAGAGCAGGTGTGAAACACTGTTTTTTTGGAATCTGCAAGAGGATATTTCTATAGAACTGAGGATTTCGTTGGAAGCGGGACTACAGATAGAAAGTAGAGTGCAGCATTCTCAGAAACTTCTTTGTGATGTTTGCATTCAAGTCACAGAGTTGAACATTCCCTTTCATACAGCAGGTTTGAAACACTCTTTTTGTACTATCTGGAAGTGGACATTTGGAACGGTACCAGGCCTATGGTTCAAAAGGAAATATCGTCGCAGAAAAACAAGACGGAAGCATTCTCAGAAACTTATTTGTGTTGTGTGTCCTCAACTAACAGACTTGAACCTTTCTTTTGACACAGCAGTTTTGAAACACTCTTTTTGTAGAATCTGCAAGTGGATATTTGGATAGCTCTGAGGATTTCGTTGGAAACGGGATTACATATAAAAAGTAGACAGCAGCATTCTCAGAAACTTCTTTGTGATGTTTCCATTTAAGTCACAGAGTTGAACATTCCCTTTCACAGAGCAGGTTTCAAACACTCTTTTTGTAGTAACTGGAAGTGGACATTTGCAGCGCTTTGTGGCCTATGGTAAAAAAAGGAAATATCTTCCCATAAAAACGAGATAGAAGCAATCTCAGAAACTTGTTTATGCTCTATCTACACAAGTAACAGTGTTGAACCTTTCTATTGACAGAGCACGTGTGAAACACTCTTTTTTTGGAATCTGCAAGTGGATATTTCTATAAAACTGAGGATTTCGTTGGAAGCGGGATTACAGATAAATAGTAGACAGCAGCATTCTCAGAAACTTCTTTGTGATGTTTGCATTCAAGTCACAGAGTTGAACATTCCCTTTCATAGAGCAGGTTTGAAACACTCTTTTTGTACTATCTGGAAGTGGACATTTGGAACGTTATCAGGCCTATGGTTAAAAAGGAAATATCTTCCCATAAAAACAAGACAGAAGCATTCTCAGAAACTTATTTGCGATGTGTGTCCTCAACTAACAGACTTGAACCTTTCTTTTGATACAGCAGTTTTGAAACACTCTTTTTGTAGAATCTGCAAGTGGATATTTGGATAGCTCTGAGGATTTCGTTGGAAACGGGATTACATAAAAATAGTGGACAGCAGCATTCTCAGAAACTTCTTTGTGACGTTTGCATTCAAGTCACAGAGTTGAACATTCCCTGTCATAGAGCAGGTTTGAAACACTCTTTTTGTGCATCTGGAAGTGGACATTTCCAACGCTTTCTTGCCTACGGCGAAGAAGGAAATATCTTCCCATAAAAACAAGACAGAAGCATTCTCAGAAACTTATTTCTGATGTGTGTCCTCAACTAACGGACTTGAACCTTTCTTTTTATAGAGCACGTTTGAACCACTCCTTTTGTTGTATCTGCAAGTGGATATTTGGATAGCTTTGACGATTTCGTTGGAAACGGGAATATCTCCCTATAACATCTAGACAGAAGCATTCTCAGAAACTTCTTTGTGATGTTTCCATTCAAGTCACAGAGTTGAACATTCTCTTTCATAGAGCAGGTTTGAAACACTCTTTTTGTTCTATCTGGACGTGGACATTTGCAGCGCTTTGTGGCCTATGGTAAAAAAGGAAATATCTTCCCATGAAAACGAGATAGAAGCAATCTCAGAAACTTGTTTATGCTGTATATACTGAAGTAACAGTGTTGAACCTTTCTATTGATAGAGCAGGTGTGAAACACTGTTTTTTTGGAATCTGCAAGAGGATATTTCTATAGAACTGAGGATTTCGTTGGAAGCGGGACTACAGATAGAAAGTAGAGTGCAGCATTCTCAGAAACTTCTTTGTGATGTTTGCATTCAAGTCACAGAGTTGAACATTCCCTTTCATACAGCAGGTTTGAAACACTCTTTTTGTACTATCTGGAAGTGGACATTTGGAACGGTACCAGGCCTATGGTTCAAAAGGAAATATCGTCGCAGAAAAACAAGACGGAAGCATTCTCAGAAACTTATTTGTGTTGTGTGTCCTCAACTAACAGACTTGAACCTTTCTTTTGACACAGCAGTTTTGAAACACTCTTTTTGTAGAATCTGCAAGTGGATATTTGGATAGCTCTGAGGATTTCGTTGGAAACGGGATTACATATAAAAAGTAGACAGCAGCATTCTCAGAAACTTCTTTGTGATGTTTCCATTTAAGTCACAGAGTTGAACATTCCCTTTCACAGAGCAGGTTTCAAACACTCTTTTTGTAGTAACTGGAAGTGGACATTTGCAGCGCTTTGTGGCCTATGGTAAAAAAAGGAAATATCTTCCCATAAAAACGAGATAGAAGCAATCTCAGAAACTTGTTTATGCTCTATCTACACAAGTAACAGTGTTGAACCTTTCTATTGACAGAGCACGTGTGAAACACTCTTTTTTTGGAATCTGCAAGTGGATATTTCTATAAAACTGAGGATTTCGTTGGAAGCGGGATTACAGATAAATAGTAGACAGCAGCATTCTCAGAAACTTCTTTGTGATGTTTGCATTCAAGTCACAGAGTTGAACATTCCCTTTCATAGAGCAGGTTTGAAACACTCTTTTTGTACTATCTGGAAGTGGACATTTGGAACGTTATCAGGCCTATGGTTAAAAAGGAAATATCTTCCCATAAAAACAAGACAGAAGCATTCTCAGAAACTTATTTGCGATGTGTGTCCTCAACTAACAGACTTGAACCTTTCTTTTGATACAGCAGTTTTGAAACACTCTTTTTGTAGAATCTGCAAGTGGATATTTGGATAGCTCTGAGGATTTCGTTGGAAACGGGATTACATAAAAATACTGGACAGCAGCATTCTCAGAAACTTCTTTGTGATGTTTGCATTCAAGTCACAGAGTTGAACATTCCCTGTCATAGAGCAGGTTTGAAACACTCTTTTTGTGCATCTGGAAGTGGACATTTCCAACGCTTTCTTGCCTACGGCGAAGAAGGAAATATCTTCCCATAAAAACAAGACAGAAGCATTCTCAGAAACTTATTTCTGATGTGTGTCCTCAACTAACGGACTTGAACCTTTCTTTTTATAGAGCACGTTTGAACCACTCCTTTTGTTGTATCTGCAAGTGGATATTTGGATAGCTTTGACGATTTCGTTGGAAACGGGAATATCTCCCTATAACATCTAGACAGAAGCATTCTCAGAAACTTCTTTGTGATGTTTCCATTCAAGTCACAGAGTTGAACATTCTCTTTCATAGAGCAGGTTTGAAACACTCTTTTTGTTCTATCTGGAAGTGGACATTTGCAGCTCTTTGTGGCCTATGGTAAAAAAGGAAATATCTTCCCATGAAAACGAGATAGAAGCAATCTCAGAAACTTGTTTATGCTGTATGTACTGAAGTAACAGTGTTGAACCTTTCTATTGATAGAGCAGGTGTGAAACACTGTTTTTTTGGAATCTGCAAGCGGATATTTCTATAGAACTGAGGATTTCGTTGGAAGCGGGATTACAGATAAAAAGTAGAGAGCAGCATTCTCAGAAACTTCTTTGTGATGTTTGCATTCAAGTCACAGAGTTGAACATTCCCTTTCATACAGCAGGTTTGAAACACTCTTTTTGTACTATCTGGAAGTGGACATTTGGAACGGTACCAGGCCTATGGTTCAAAAGGAAATATCGTCGCAGAAAAACAAGACGGAAGCATTCTCAGAAACTTATTTGTGATGTGTGTCCTCAACTAACAGACTTGAACCTTTCTTTTGACACAGCATTTTTGAAACACTCTTTTTGTAGAATCTGCAAGTGGATATTTGGATAGCTCTGACGATTTCGTTGGAAACGGGATTACATATAAAAAGTAGACAGCAGCATTCTCAGAAACTTCTTTGTGATGTTTCCATTTAAGTCACAGAGTTGAACATTCCCTTTCACAGAGCAGGTTTCAAACACTCTTTTTGTAGTAACTGGAAGTGGACATTTGCAGCGCTTTGTGGCCTATGGTAAAAAAAGGAAATATCTTCCCATAAAAACGAGATAGAAGCAATCTCAGAAACTTGTTTATGCTCTATCTACACAAGTAACAGTTTTGAACCTTTCTATTGACAGAGCACGTGTGAAACACTCTTTTTTTGGAAACTGCAAGTGGATATTTCTATAAAACTGAGGATTTCGTTGGAAGCGGGATTACAGATAAATAGTAGACAGCAGCATTCTCAGAAACTTCTTTGTGATGTTTGCATTCAGGTCACAGAGTTGAACATTCCCTTTCATAGAGCAGGTTTGGAACACTCTTTTTGTAGTATCTGGAAGTGGACATTTGGAACGGTATCAGGCCTATGGTTAAAAAGGAAATATCTTCCCATAAAAACAAGACAGAAGCATTCTCAGAAACTTATTTGCGATGTGTGTCCTCAACTAACAGACTTGAACCTTTCTTTTGATACAGCAGTTTTGAAACACTCTTTTTGTAGAATCTGCAAGTGGATATTTGGATAGCTCTGAGGATTTCGTTGGAAACGGGATTACATAAAAATAGTGGACAGCAGCATTCTCAGAAACTTCTTTGTGACGTTTGCATTCAAGTCACAGAGTTGAACATTCCCTGTCATAGAGCAGGTTTGAAACACTCTTTTTGTGCATCTGGAAGTGGACATTTCCAACGCTTTCTTGCCTACGGCGAAGAAGGAAATATCTTCCCATAAAAACAAGACAGAAGCATTCTCAGAAACTTATTTCTGATGTGTGTCCTCAACTAACGGACTTGAACCTTTCTTTCTATAGAGCACGTTTGAACCACTCCTTTTGTTGTATCTGCAAGTGGATATTTGGATAGCTTGGACGATTTCGTTGGAAACGGGAATATCTCCCTATAACATCTAGACAGAAGCATTCTCAGAAACTTCTTTGTGATGTTTCCATTCAAGTCACAGAGTTGAACATTCTCTTTCATAGAGCAGGTTTGAAACACTCTTTTTGTAGTATCTGGAAGTGGACATTTGCAGCTCTTTGTGGCCTATGGTAAAAAAGGA
The DNA here is from genome assembly GCF_028858775.2 of Pan troglodytes. Classification (NCBI taxonomy): domain Eukaryota; kingdom Metazoa; phylum Chordata; class Mammalia; order Primates; family Hominidae; genus Pan; species Pan troglodytes. The sequence continues at coordinate 54,434,938 of NC_072409.2, read as the reverse complement.
AATATCTTCCCATGAAAACGAGATAGAAGCAATCTCAGAAACTTGTTTATGCTGTATGTACTGAAGTAACAGTGTTGAACCTTTCTATTGATAGAGCAGGTGTGAAACACTGTTTTTTTGGAATCTGCAAGCGGATATTTCTATAGAACTGAGGATTTCGTTGGAAGCGGGATTACAGATAAAAAGTAGAGAGCAGCATTCTCAGAAACTTCTTTGTGATGTTTGCATTCAAGTCACAGAGTTGAACATTCCCTTTCATACAGCAGGTTTGAAACACTCTTTTTGTACTATCTGGAAGTGGACATTTGGAACGGTACCAGGCCTATGGTTCAAAAGGAAATATCGTCGCAGAAAAACAAGACGGAAGCATTCTCAGAAACTTATTTGTGATGTGTGTCCTCAACTAACAGACTTGAACCTTTCTTTTGACACAGCATTTTTGAAACACTCTTTTTGTAGAATCTGCAAGTGGATATTTGGATAGCTCTGACGATTTCGTTGGAAACGGGATTACATATAAAAAGTAGACAGCAGCATTCTCAGAAACTTCTTTGTGATGTTTCCATTTAAGTCACAGAGTTGAACATTCCCTTTCACAGAGCAGGTTTCAAACACTCTTTTTGTAGTAACTGGAAGTGGACATTTGCAGCGCTTTGTGGCCTATGGTAAAAAAAGGAAATATCTTCCCATAAAAACGAGATAGAAGCAATCTCAGAAACTTGTTTATGCTCTATCTACACAAGTAACAGTGTTGAACCTTTCTATTGACAGAGCACGTGTGAAACACTCTTTTTTTGGAAACTGCAAGTGGATATTTCTATAAAACTGAGGATTTCGTTGGAAGCGGGATTACAGATAAATAGTAGACAGCAGCATTCTCAGAAACTTCTTTGTGATGTTTGCATTCAGGTCACAGAGTTGAACATTCCCTTTCATAGAGCAGGTTTGGAACACTCTTTTTGTAGTATCTGGAAGTGGACATTTGGAACGGTATCAGGCCTATGGTTAAAAAGGAAATATCTTCCCATAAAAACAAGACAGAAGCATTCTCAGAAACTTATTTGCGATGTGTGTCCTCAACTAACAGACTTGAACCTTTCTTTTGATACAGCAGTTTTGAAACACTCTTTTTGTAGAATCTGCAAGTGGATATTTGGATAGCTCTGAGGATTTCGTTGGAAATGGGATTACATAAAAATAGTGGACAGCAGCATTCTCAGAAACTTCTTTGTGACGTTTGCATTCAAGTCACAGAGTTGAACATTCCCTGTCATAGATCAGGTTTGAAACACTCTTTTTGTGCATCTGGAAGTGGACATTTCCAACGCTTTCTTGCCTACGGCGAAGAAGGAAATATCTTCCCATAAAAACAAGACAGAAGCATTCTCAGAAACTTATTTCTGATGTGTGTCCTCAACTAACGGACTTGAACCTTTCTTTTTATAGAGCACGTTTGAACCACTCCTTTTGTTGTATCTGCAAGTGGATATTTGGATAGCTTTGACGATTTCGTTGGAAACGGGAATATCTCCCTATAACATCTAGACAGAAGCATTCTCAGAAACTTCTTTGTGATGTTTCCATTCAAGTCACAGAGTTGAACATTCTCTTTCATAGAGCAGGTTTGAAACACTCTTTTTGTTCTATCTGGACGTGGACATTTGCAGCGCTTTGTGGCCTATGGTAAAAAAGGAAATATCTTCCCATGAAAACGAGATAGAAGCAATCTCAGAAACTTGTTTATGCTGTATATACTGAAGTAACAGTGTTGAACCTTTCTATTGATAGAGCAGGTGTGAAACACTGTTTTTTTGGAATCTGCAAGAGGATATTTCTATAGAACTGAGGATTTCGTTGGAAGCGGGACTACAGATAGAAAGTAGAGTGCAGCATTCTCAGAAACTTCTTTGTGATGTTTGCATTCAAGTCACAGAGTTGAACATTCCCTTTCATACAGCAGGTTTGAAACACTCTTTTTGTACTATCTGGAAGTGGACATTTGGAACGGTACCAGGCCTATGGTTCAAAAGGAAATATCGTCGCAGAAAAACAAGACGGAAGCATTCTCAGAAACTTATTTGTGTTGTGTGTCCTCAACTAACAGACTTGAACCTTTCTTTTGACACAGCAGTTTTGAAACACTCTTTTTGTAGAATCTGCAAGTGGATATTTGGATAGCTCTGAGGATTTCGTTGGAAACGGGATTACATATAAAAAGTAGACAGCAGCATTCTCAGAAACTTCTTTGTGATGTTTCCATTTAAGTCACAGAGTTGAACATTCCCTTTCACAGAGCAGGTTTCAAACACTCTTTTTGTAGTAACTGGAAGTGGACATTTGCAGCGCTTTGTGGCCTATGGTAAAAAAAGGAAATATCTTCCCATAAAAACGAGATAGAAGCAATCTCAGAAACTTGTTTATGCTCTATCTACACAAGTAACAGTGTTGAACCTTTCTATTGACAGAGCACGTGTGAAACACTCTTTTTTTGGAATCTGCAAGTGGATATTTCTATAAAACTGAGGATTTCGTTGGAAGCGGGATTACAGATAAATAGTAGACAGCAGCATTCTCAGAAACTTCTTTGTGATGTTTGCATTCAAGTCACAGAGTTGAACATTCCCTTTCATAGAGCAGGTTTGAAACACTCTTTTTGTACTATCTGGAAGTGGACATTTGGAACGTTATCAGGCCTATGGTTAAAAAGGAAATATCTTCCCATAAAAACAAGACAGAAGCATTCTCAGAAACTTATTTGCGATGTGTGTCCTCAACTAACAGACTTGAACCTTTCTTTTGATACAGCAGTTTTGAAACACTCTTTTTGTAGAATCTGCAAGTGGATATTTGGATAGCTCTGAGGATTTCGTTGGAAACGGGATTACATAAAAATAGTGGACAGCAGCATTCTCAGAAACTTCTTTGTGACGTTTGCATTCAAGTCACAGAGTTGAACATTCCCTGTCATAGAGCAGGTTTGAAACACTCTTTTTGTGCATCTGGAAGTGGACATTTCCAACGCTTTCTTGCCTACGGCGAAGAAGGAAATATCTTCCCATAAAAACAAGACAGAAGCATTCTCAGAAACTTATTTCTGATGTGTGTCCTCAACTAACGGACTTGAACCTTTCTTTTTATAGAGCACGTTTGAACCACTCCTTTTGTTGTATCTGCAAGTGGATATTTGGATAGCTTTGACGATTTCGTTGGAAACGGGAATATCTCCCTATAACATCTAGACAGAAGCATTCTCAGAAACTTCTTTGTGATGTTTCCATTCAAGTCACAGAGTTGAACATTCTCTTTCATAGAGCAGGTTTGAAACACTCTTTTTGTAGTATCTGGAAGTGGACATTTGCAGCTCTTTGTGGCCTATGGTAAAAAAGGAAATATCTTCCCATGAAAACGAGATAGAAGCAATCTCAGAAACTTGTTTATGCTGTATGTACTGAAGTAACAGTGTTGAACCTTTCTATTGATAGAGCAGGTGTGAAACACTGTTTTTTTGGAATCTGCAAGCGGATATTTCTATAGAACTGAGGATTTCGTTGGAAGCGGGATTACAGGTAAAAAGTAGAGAGCAGCATTCTCAGAAACTTCTTTGTGATGTTTGCATTCAAGTCACAGAGTTGAACATTCCCTTTCATACAGCAGGTTTGAAACACTCTTTTTGTACTATCTGGAAGTGGACATTTGGAACGGTACCAGGCCTATGGTTCAAAAGGAAATATCGTCGCAGAAAAACAAGACGGAAGCATTCTCAGAAACTTATTTGTGTTGTGTGTCCTCAACTAACAGACTTGAACCTTTCTTTTGACACAGCAGTTTTGAAACACTCTTTTTGTAGAATCTGCAAGTGGATATTTGGATAGCTCTGAGGATTTCGTTGGAAACGGGATTACATATAAAAAGTAGACAGCAGCATTCTCAGAAACTTCTTTGTGATGTTTCCATTTAAGTCACAGAGTTGAACATTCCCTTTCACAGAGCAGGTTTCAAACACTCTTTTTGTAGTAACTGGAAGTGGACATTTGCAGCGCTTTGTGGCCTATGGTAAAAAAAGGAAATATCTTCCCATAAAAACGAGATAGAAGCAATCTCAGAAACTTGTTTATGCTCTATCTACACAAGTAACAGTGTTGAACCTTTCTATTGACAGAGCACGTGTGAAACACTCTTTTTTTGGAAACTGCAAGTGGATATTTCTATAAAACTGAGGATTTCGTTGGAAGCGGGATTACAGATAAATAGTAGACAGCAGCATTCTCAGAAACTTCTTTGTGATGTTTGCATTCAGGTCACAGAGTTGAACATTCCCTTTCATAGAGCAGGTTTGGAACACTCTTTTTGTAGTATCTGGAAGTGGACATTTGGAACGGTATCAGGCCTAGGGTTAAAAAGGAAATATCTTCCCATAAAAACAAGACAGAAGCATTCTCAGAAACTTATTTGCGATGTGTGTCCTCAACTAACAGACTTGAACCTTTCTTTTGATACAGCAGTTTTGAAACACTCTTTTTGTAGAATCTGCAAGTGGATATTTGGATAGCTCTGAGGATTTCGTTGGAAACGGGATTACATAAAAATACTGGACAGCAGCATTCTCAGAAACTTCTTTGTGACGTTTGCATTCAAGTCACAGAGTTGAACATTCCCTGTCATAGAGCAGGTTTGAAACACTCTTTTTGTGCATCTGGAAGTGGACATTTCCAACGCTTTCTTGCCTACGGCGAAGAAGGAAATATCTTCCCATAAAAACAAGACAGAAGCATTCTCAGAAACTTATTTCTGATGTGTGTCCTCAACTAACGGACTTGAACCTTTCTTTTTATAGAGCACGTTTGAACCACTCCTTTTGTTGTATCTGCAAGTGGATATTTGGATAGCTTTGACGATTTCGTTGGAAACGGGAATATCTCCCTATAACATCTAGACAGAAGCATTCTCAGAAACTTCTTTGTGATGTTTCCATTCAAGTCACAGAGTTGAACATTCTCTTTCATAGAGCAGGTTTGAAACACTCTTTTTGTAGTATCTGGACGTGGACATTTGCAGCGCTTTGTGGCCTATGGTAAAAAAGGAAATATCTTCCCATGAAAACGAGATAGAAGCAATCTCAGAAACTTGTTTATGCTGTATGTACTGAAGTAACAGTGTTGAACCTTTCTATTGATAGAGCAGGTGTGAAACACTGTTTTTTTGGAATCTGCAAGAGGATATTTCTATAGAACTGAGGATTTCGTTGGAAGCGGGATTACAGATAGAAAGTACAGAGCAGCATTCTCAGAAACTTCTTTGTGATGTTTGCATTCAAGTCACAGAGTTGAACATTCCCTTTCATACAGCAGGTTTGAAACACTCTTTTTGTACTATCTGGAAGTGGACATTTGGAACGGTACCAGGCCTATGGTTCAAAAGGAAATATCGTCGCAGAAAAACAAGACGGAAGCATTCTCAGAAACTTATTTGTGATGTGTGTCCTCAACTAACAGACTTGAACCTTTCTTTTGACACAGCAGTTTTGAAACACTCTTTTTGTAGAATCTGCAAGTGGATATTTGGATAGCTCTGAGGATTTCGTTGGAAACGGGATTACATATAAAAAGTAGACAGCAGCATTCTCAGAAACTTCTTTGTGATGTTTCCATTTAAGTCACAGAGTTGAACATTCCCTTTCACAGAGCAGGTTTCAAACACTCTTTTTGTAGTAACTGGAAGTGGACATTTGCAGCGCTTTGTGGCCTATGGTAAAAAAAGGAAATATCTTCCCATAAAAACGAGATAGAAGCAATCTCAGAAACTTGTTTATGCTCTATCTACACAAGTAACAGTGTTGAACCTTTCTATTGACAGAGCACGTGTGAAACACTCTTTTTTTGGAATCTGCACGTGGATATTTCTATAAAACTGAGGATTTCGTTGGAAGCGGGATTACAGATAAATAGTAGACAGCAGCATTCTCAGAAACTTCTTTGTGATGTTTGCATTCAGGTCACAGAGTTGAACATTCCCTTTCATAGAGCAGGTTTGGAACACTCTTTTTGTACTATCTGGAAGTGGACATTTGGAACGGTATCAGGCCTATGGTTAAAAAGGAAATATCTTCCCATAAAAACAAGACAGAAGCATTCTCAGAAACTTATTTGCGATGTGTGTCCTCAACTAACAGACTTGAACCTTTCTTTTGATACAGCAGTTTTGAAACACTCTTTTTGTAGAATCTGCAAGTGGATATTTGGATAGCTCTGAGGATTTCGTTGGAAACGGGATTACATAAAAATAGTGGACAGCAGCATTCTCAGAAACTTCTTTGTGACGTTTGCATTCAAGTCACAGAGTTGAACATTCCCTGTCATAGAGCAGGTTTGAAACACTCTTTTTGTGCATCTGGAAGTGGACATTTCCAACGCTTTCTTGCCTACGGCGAAGAAGGAAATATCTTCCCATAAAAACAAGACAGAAGCATTCTCAGAAACTTATTTCTGATGTGTGTCCTCAACTAACGGACTTGAACCTTTCTTTTTATAGAGCACGTTTGAACCACTCCTTTTGTTGTATCTGCAAGTGGATATTTGGATAGCTTTGACGATTTCGTTGGAAACGGGAATATCTCCCTATAACATCTAGACAGAAGCATTCTCAGAAACTTCTTTGTGATGTTTCCATTCAAGTCACAGAGTTGAACATTCTCTTTCATAGAGCAGGTTTGAAACACTCTTTTTGTAGTATCTGGAAGTGGACATTTGCAGCGCTTTGTGGCCTATGGTAAAAAAGGAAATATCTTCCCATGAAAACGAGATAGAAGCAATCTCAGAAACTTGTTTATGCTGTATGTACTGAAGTAACAGTGTTGAACCTTTCTATTGATAGAGCAGGTGTGAAACACTGTTTTTTTGGAATCTGCAAGAGGATATTTCTATAGAACTGAGGATTTCGTTGGAAGCGGGATTACAGATAGAAAGTAGAGAGCAGCATTCTCAGAAACTTCTTTGTGATGTTTGCATTCAAGTCACAGAGTTGAACATTCCCTTTCATACAGCAGGTTTGAAACACTCTTTTTGTACTATCTGGAAGTGGACATTTGGAACGGTACCAGGCCTATGGTTCAAAAGGAAATATCGTCGCAGAAAAACAAGACGGAAGCATTCTCAGAAACTTATTTGTGTTGTGTGTCCTCAACTAACAGACTTGAACCTTTCTTTTGACACAGCAGTTTTGAAACACTCTTTTTGTAGAATCTGCAAGTGGATATTTGGATAGCTCTGAGGATTTCGTTGGAAACGGGATTACATATAAAAAGTAGACAGCAGCATTCTCAGAAACTTCTTTGTGATGTTTCCATTTAAGTCACAGAGTTGAACATTCCCTTTCACAGAGCAGGTTTCAAACACTCTTTTTGTAGTAACTGGAAGTGGACATTTGCAGCGCTTTGTGGCCTATGGTAAAAAAAGGAAATATCTTCCCATAAAAACGAGATAGAAGCAATCTCAGAAACTTGTTTATGCTCTATCTACACAAGTAACAGTGTTGAACCTTTCTATTGACAGAGCACGTGTGAAACACTCTTTTTTTGGAATCTGCAAGTGGATATTTCTATAAAACTGAGGATTTCGTTGGAAGCGGGATTACAGATAAATAGTAGACAGCAGCATTCTCAGAAACTTCTTTGTGATGTTTGCATTCAAGTCACAGAGTTGAACATTCCCTTTCATAGAGCAGGTTTGAAACACTCTTTTTGTACTATCTGGAAGTGGACATTTGGAACGGTATCAGGCCTATGGTTAAAAAGGAAATATCTTCCCATAAAAACAAGACAGAAGCATTCTCAGAAACTTATTTGCGATGTGTGTCCTCAACTAACAGACTTGAACCTTTCTTTTGATACAGCAGTTTTGAAACACTCTTTTTGTAGAATCTGCAAGTGGATATTTGGATAGCTCTGAGGATTTCGTTGGAAACGGGATTACATAAAAATAGTGGACAGCAGCATTCTCAGAAACTTCTTTGTGACGTTTGCATTCAAGTCACAGAGTTGAACATTCCCTGTCATAGAGCAGGTTTGAAACACTCTTTTTGTGCATCTGGAAGTGGACATTTCCAACGCTTTCTTGCCTACGGCGAAGAAGGAAATATCTTCCCATAAAAACAAGACAGAAGCATTCTCAGAAACTTATTTCTGATGTGTGTCCTCAACTAACGGACTTGAACCTTTCTTTTTATAGAGCACGTTTGAACCACTCCTTTTGTTGTATCTGCAAGTGGATATTTGGATAGCTTTGACGATTTCGTTGGAAACGGGAATATCTCCCTATAACATCTAGACAGAAGCATTCTCAGAAACTTCTTTGTGATGTTTCCATTCAAGTCACAGAGTTGAACATTCTCTTTCATAGAGCAGGTTTGAAACACTCTTTTTGTAGTATCTGGAAGTGGACATTTGCAGCTCTTTGTGGCCTATGGTAAAAAAGGAAATATCTTCCCATGAAAACGAGATAGAAGCAATCTCAGAAACTTGTTTATGCTGTATGTACTGAAGTAACAGTGTTGAACCTTTCTATTGATAGAGCAGGTGTGAAACACTGTTTTTTTGGAATCTGCAAGCGGATATTTCTATAGAACTGAGGATTTCGTTGGAAGCGGGATTACAGGTAAAAAGTAGAGAGCAGCATTCTCAGAAACTTCTTTGTGATGTTTGCATTCAAGTCACAGAGTTGAACATTCCCTTTCATACAGCAGGTTTGAAACACTCTTTTTGTACTATCTGGAAGTGGACATTTGGAACGGTACCAGGCCTATGGTTCAAAAGGAAATATCGTCGCAGAAAAACAAGACGGAAGCATTCTCAGAAACTTATTTGTGTTGTGTGTCCTCAACTAACAGACTTGAACCTTTCTTTTGACACAGCAGTTTTGAAACACTCTTTTTGTAGAATCTGCAAGTGGATATTTGGATAGCTCTGAGGATTTCGTTGGAAACGGGATTACATATAAAAAGTAGACAGCAGCATTCTCAGAAACTTCTTTGTGATGTTTCCATTTAAGTCACAGAGTTGAACATTCCCTTTCACAGAGCAGGTTTCAAACACTCTTTTTGTAGTAACTGGAAGTGGACATTTGCAGCGCTTTGTGGCCTATGGTAAAAAAAGGAAATATCTTCCCATAAAAACGAGATAGAAGCAATCTCAGAAACTTGTTTATGCTCTATCTACACAAGTAACAGTGTTGAACCTTTCTATTGACAGAGCACGTGTGAAACACTCTTTTTTTGGAAACTGCAAGTGGATATTTCTATAAAACTGAGGATTTCGTTGGAAGCGGGATTACAGATAAATAGTAGACAGCAGCATTCTCAGAAACTTCTTTGTGATGTTTGCATTCAGGTCACAGAGTTGAACATTCCCTTTCATAGAGCAGGTTTGGAACACTCTTTTTGTAGTATCTGGAAGTGGACATTTGGAACGGTATCAGGCCTAGGGTTAAAAAGGAAATATCTTCCCATAAAAACAAGACAGAAGCATTCTCAGAAACTTATTTGCGATGTGTGTCCTCAACTAACAGACTTGAACCTTTCTTTTGATACAGCAGTTTTGAAACACTCTTTTTGTAGAATCTGCAAGTGGATATTTGGATAGCTCTGAGGATTTCGTTGGAAACGGGATTACATAAAAATACTGGACAGCAGCATTCTCAGAAACTTCTTTGTGACGTTTGCATTCAAGTCACAGAGTTGAACATTCCCTGTCATAGAGCAGGTTTGAAACACTCTTTTTGTGCATCTGGAAGTGGACATTTCCAACGCTTTCTTGCCTACGGCGAAGAAGGAAATATCTTCCCATAAAAACAAGACAGAAGCATTCTCAGAAACTTATTTCTGATGTGTGTCCTCAACTAACGGACTTGAACCTTTCTTTTTATAGAGCACGTTTGAACCACTCCTTTTGTTGTATCTGCAAGTGGATATTTGGATAGCTTTGACGATTTCGTTGGAAACGGGAATATCTCCCTATAACATCTAGACAGAAGCATTCTCAGAAACTTCTTTGTGATGTTTCCATTCAAGTCACAGAGTTGAACATTCTCTTTCATAGAGCAGGTTTGAAACACTCTTTTTGTAGTATCTGGAAGTGGACATTTGCAGCTCTTTGTGGCCTATGGTAAAAAAGGAAATATCTTCCCATGAAAACGAGATAGAAGCAATCTCAGAAACTTGTTTATGCTGTATGTACTGAAGTAACAGTGTTGAACCTTTCTATTGATAGAGCAGGTGTGAAACACTGTTTTTTTGGAATCTGCAAGCGGATATTTCTATAGAACTGAGGATTTCGTTGGAAGCGGGATTACAGGTAAAAAGTAGAGAGCAGCATTCTCAGAAACTTCTTTGTGATGTTTGCATTCAAGTCACAGAGTTGAACATTCCCTTTCATACAGCAGGTTTGAAACACTCTTTTTGTACTATCTGGAAGTGGACATTTGGAACGGTACCAGGCCTATGGTTCAAAAGGAAATATCGTCGCAGAAAAACAAGACGGAAGCATTCTCAGAAACTTATTTGTGATGTCTGTCCTCAACTAACAGACTTGAACCTTTCTTTTGACACAGCATTTTTGAAACACTCTTTTTGTAGAATCTGCAAGTGGATATTTGGATAGCTCTGACGATTTCGTTGGAAACGGGATTACATATAAAAAGTAGACAGCAGCATTCTCAGAAACTTCTTTGTGATGTTTCCATTTAAGTCACAGAGTTGAACATTCCCTTTCACAGAGCAGGTTTCAAACACTCTTTTTGTAGTAACTGGAAGTGGACATTTGCAGCGCTTTGTGGCCTATGGTAAAAAAAGGAAATATCTTCCCATAAAAACGAGATAGAAGCAATCTCAGAAACTTGTTTATGCTCTATCTACACAAGTAACAGTGTTGAACCTTTCTATTGACAGAGCACGTGTGAAACACTCTTTTTTTGGAAACTGCAAGTGGATATTTCTATAAAACTGAGGATTTCGTTGGAAGCGGGATTACAGATAAATAGTAGACAGCAGCATTCTCAGAAACTTCTTTGTGATGTTTGCATTCAGGTCACAGAGTTGAACATTCCCTTTCATAGAGCAGGTTTGGAACACTCTTTTTGTAGTATCTGGAAGTGGACATTTGGAACGGTATCAGGCCTATGGTTAAAAAGGAAATATCTTCCCATAAAAACAAGACAGAAGCATTCTCAGAAACTTATTTGCGATGTGTGTCCTCAACTAACAGACTTGAACCTTTCTTTTGATACAGCAGTTTTGAAACACTCTTTTTGTAGAATCTGCAAGTGGATATTTGGATAGCTCTGAGGATTTCGTTGGAAACGGGATTACATAAAAATAGTGGACAGCAGCATTCTCAGAAACTTCTTTGTGACGTTTGCATTCAAGTCACAGAGTTGAACATTCCCTGTCATAGATCAGGTTTGAAACACTCTTTTTGTGCATCTGGAAGTGGACATTTCCAACGCTTTCTTGCCTACGGCGAAGAAGGAAATATCTTCCCATAAAAACAAGACAGAAGCATTCTCAGAAACTTATTTCTGATGTGTGTCCTCAACTAACGGACTTGAACCTTTCTTTTTATAGAGCACGTTTGAACCACTCCTTTTGTTGTATCTGCAAGTGGATATTTGGATAGCTTTGACGATTTCGTTGGAAACGGGAATATCTCCCTATAACATCTAGACAGAAGCATTCTCAGAAACTTCTTTGTGATGTTTCCATTCAAGTCACAGAGTTGAACATTCTCTTTCATAGAGCAGGTTTGAAACACTCTTTTTGTTCTATCTGGACGTGGACATTTGCAGCGCTTTGTGGCCTATGGTAAAAAAGGAAATATCTTCCCATGAAAACGAGATAGAAGCAATCTCAGAAACTTGTTTATGCTGTATGTACTGAAGTAACAGTGTTGAACCTTTCTATTGATAGAGCAGGTGTGAAACACTGTTTTTTTGGAATCTGCAAGAGGATATTTCTATAGAACTGAGGATTTCGTTGGAAGCGGGATTACAGATAGAAAGTAGAGTGCAGCATTCTCAGAAACTTCTTTGTGATGTTTGCATTCAAGTCACAGAGTTGAACATTCCCTTTCATACAGCAGGTTTGAAACACTCTTTTTGTACTATCTGGAAGTGGACATTTGGAACGGTACCAGGCCTATGGTTCAAAAGGAAATATCGTCGCAGAAAAACAAGACGGAAGCATTCTCAGAAACTTATTTGTGTTGTGTGTCCTCAACTAACGGACTTGAACCTTTCTTTTGACACAGCAGTTTTGAAACACTCTTTTTGTAGAATCTGCAAGTGGATATTTGGATAGCTCTGAGGATTTCGTTGCAAACGGGATTACATAAAAATAGTGGACAGCAGCATTCTCAGAAACTTCTTTGTGACGTTTGCATTCAAGTCACAGAGTTGAACATTCCCTGTCATAGAGCAGGTTTGAAACACTCTTTTTGTGCATCTGGAAGTGGACATTTCCAACGCTTTCTTGCCTACGGCGAAGAAGGAAATATCTTCCCATAAAAACAAGACAGAAGCATTCTCAGAAACTTATTTCTGATGTGTGTCCTCAACTAACGGACTTGAACCTTTCTTTTTATAGAGCACGTTTGAACCACTCCTTTTGTTGTATCTGCAAGTGGATATTTGGATAGCTTTGACGATTTCGTTGGAAACGGGAATATCTCCCTATAACATCTAGACAGAAGCATTCTCAGAAACTTCTTTGTGATGTTTCCATTCAAGTCACAGAGTTGAACATTCTCTTTCATAGAGCAGGTTTGAAACACTCTTTTTGTAGTATCTGGAAGTGGACATTTGCAGCGCTTTGTGGCCTATGGTAAAAAAGGAAATATCTTCCCATGAAAACGAGATAGAAGCAATCTCAGAAACTTGTTTATGCTGTATGTACTGAAGTAACAGTGTTGAACCTTTCTATTGATAGAGCAGGTGTGAAACACTGTTTTTTTGGAATCTGCAAGCGGATATTTCTATAGAACTGAGGATTTCGTTGGAAGCGGGATTACAGATAAAAAGTAGAGAGCAGCATTCTCAGAAACTTCTTTGTGATGTTTGCATTCAAGTCACAGAGTTGAACATTCCCTTTCATACAGCAGGTTTGAAACACTCTTTTTGTACTATCTGGAAGTGGACATTTGGAACGGTACCAGGCCTATGGTTCAAAAGGAAATATCGTCGCAGAAAAACAAAACGGAAGCATTCTCAGAAACTTATTTGTGATGTGTGTCCTCAACTAACAGACTTGAACCTTTCTTTTGACACAGCATTTTTGAAACACTCTTTTTGTAGAATCTGCAAGTGGATATTTGGATAGCTCTGACGATTTCGTTGGAAACGGGATTACATATAAAAAGTAGACAGCAGCATTCTCAGAAACTTCTTTGTGATGTTTCCATTTAAGTCACAGAGTTGAACATTCCCTTTCACAGAGCAGGTTTCAAACACTCTTTTTGTAGTAACTGGAAGTGGACATTTGCAGCGCTTTGTGGCCTATGGTAAAAAAAGGAAATATCTTCCCATAAAAACGAGATAGAAGCAATCTCAGAAACTTGTTTATGCTCTATCTACACAAGTAACAGTGTTGAACCTTTCTATTGACAGAGCACGTGTGAAACACTCTTTTTTTGGAAACTGCAAGTGGATATTTCTATAAAACTGAGGATTTCGTTGGAAGCGGGATTACAGATAAATAGTAGACAGCAGCATTCTCAGAAACTTCTTTGTGATGTTTGCATTCAGGTCACAGAGTTGAACATTCCCTTTCATAGAGCAGGTTTGGAACACTCTTTTTGTAGTATCTGGAAGTGGACATTTGGAACGGTATCAGGCCTATGGTTAAAAAGGAAATATCTTCCCATAAAAACAAGACAGAAGCATTCTCAGAAACTTATTTGCGATGTGTGTCCTCAACTAACAGACTTGAACCTTTCTTTTGATACAGCAGTTTTGAAACACTCTTTTTGTAGAATCTGCAAGTGGATATTTGGATAGCTCTGAGGATTTCGTTGGAAACGGGATTACATAAAAATAGTGGACAGCAGCATTCTCAGAAACTTCTTTGTGACGTTTGCATTCAAGTCACAGAGTTGAACATTCCCTGTCATAGATCAGGTTTGAAACACTCTTTTTGTGCATCTGGAAGTGGACATTTCCAACGCTTTCTTGCCTACGGCGAAGAAGGAAATATCTTCCCATAAAAACAAGACAGAAGCATTCTCAGAAACTTATTTCTGATGTGTGTCCTCAACTAACGGACTTGAACCTTTCTTTTTATAGAGCACGTTTGAACCACTCCTTTTGTTGTATCTGCAAGTGGATATTTGGATAGCTTTGACGATTTCGTTGGAAACGGGAATATCTCCCTATAACATCTAGACAGAAGCATTCTCAGAAACTTCTTTGTGATGTTTCCATTCAAGTCACAGAGTTGAACATTCTCTTTCATAGAGCAGGTTTGAAACACTCTTTTTGTTCTATCTGGACGTGGACATTTGCAGCGCTTTGTGGCCTATGGTAAAAAAGGAAATATCTTCCCATGAAAACGAGATAGAAGCAATCTCAGAAACTTGTTTATGCTGTATGTACTGAAGTAACAGTGTTGAACCTTTCTATTGATAGAGCAGGTGTGAAACACTGTTTTTTTGGAATCTGCAAGCGGATATTTCTATAGAACTGAGGATTTCGTTGGAAGCGGGATTACAGATAAAAAGTAGAGAGCAGCATTCTCAGAAACTTCTTTGTGATGTTTGCATTCAAGTCACAGAGTTGAACATTCCCTTTCATACAGCAGGTTTGAAACACTCTTTTTGTACTATCTGGAAGTGGACATTTGGAACGGTACCAGGCCTATGGTTCAAAAGGAAATATCGTCGCAGAAAAAGAAGACGGAAGCATTCTCAGAAACTTATTTGTGATGTCTGTCCTCAACTAACAGACTTGAACCTTTCTTTTGACACAGCATTTTTGAAACACTCTTTTTGTAGAATCTGCAAGTGGATATTTGGATAGCTCTGACGATTTCATTGGAAACGGGATTACATATAAAAAGTAGACAGCAGCATTCTCAGAAACTTCTTTGTGATGTTTCCATTTAAGTCACAGAGTTGAACATTCCCTTTCACAGAGCAGGTTTCAAACACTCTTTTTGTAGTAACTGGAAGTGGACATTTGCAGCGCTTTGTGGCCTATGGTAAAAAAAGGAAATATCTTCCCATAAAAACGAGATAGAAGCAATCTCAGAAACTTGTTTATGCTCTATCTACACAAGTAACAGTGTTGAACCTTTCTATTGACAGAGCACGTGTGAAACACTCTTTTTTTGGAAACTGCAAGTGGATATTTCTATAAAACTGAGGATTTCGTTGGAAGCGGGATTACAGATAAATAGTAGACAGCAGCATTCTCAGAAACTTCTTTGTGATGTTTGCATTCAGGTCACAGAGTTGAACATTCCCTTTCATAGAGCAGGTTTGGAACACTCTTTTTGTAGTATCTGGAAGTGGACATTTGGAACGGTATCAGGCCTATGGTTAAAAAGGAAATATCTTCCCATAAAAACAAGACAGAAGCATTCTCAGAAACTTATTTGCGATGTGTGTCCTCAACTAACAGACTTGAACCTTTCTTTTGATACAGCAGTTTTGAAACACTCTTTTTGTAGAATCTGCAAGTGGATATTTGGATAGCTCTGAGGATTTCGTTGCAAACGGGATTACATAAAAATAGTGGACAGCAGCATTCTCAGAAACTTCTTTGTGACGTTTGCATTCAAGTCACAGAGTTGAACATTCCCTGTCATAGAGCAGGTTTGAAACACTCTTTTTGTGCATCTGGAAGTGGACATTTCCAACGCTTTCTTGCCTACGGCGAAGAAGGAAATATCTTCCCATAAAAACAAGACAGAAGCATTCTCAGAAACTTATTTCTGATGTGTGTCCTCAACTAACGGACTTGAACCTTTCTTTTTATAGAGCACGTTTGAACCACTCCTTTTGTTGTATCTGCAAGTGGATATTTGGATAGCTTTGACGATTTCGTTGGAAACGGGAATATCTCCCTATAACATCTAGACAGAAGCATTCTCAGAAACTTCTTTGTGATGTTTCCATTCAAGTCACAGAGTTGAACATTCTCTTTCATAGAGCAGGTTTGAAACACTCTTTTTGTTCTATCTGGACGTGGACATTTGCAGCGCTTTGTGGCCTATGGTAAAAAAGGAAATATCTTCCCATGAAAACGAGATAGAAGCAATCTCAGAAACTTGTTTATGCTGTATGTACTGAAGTAACAGTGTTGAACCTTTCTATTGATAGAGCAGGTGTGAAACACTGTTTTTTTGGAATCTGCAAGAGGATATTTCTATAGAACTGAGGATTTCGTTGGAAGCGGGATTACAGATAGAAAGTAGAGAGCAGCATTCTCAGAAACTTCTTTGTGATGTTTGCATTCAAGTCACAGAGTTGAACATTCCCTTTCATACAGCAGGTTTGAAACACTCTTTTTGTACTATCTGGAAGTGGACATTTGGAACGGTACCAGGCCTATGGTTCAAAAGGAAATATCGTCGCAGAAAAACAAGACGGAAGCATTCTCAGAAACTTATTTGTGTTGTGTGTCCTCAACTAACAGACTTGAACCTTTCTTTTGACACAGCAGTTTTGAAACACTCTTTTTGTAGAATCTGCAAGTGGATATTTGGATAGCTCTGACGATTTCGTTGGAAACGGGATTACATATAAAAAGTAGACAGCAGCATTCTCAGAAACTTCTTTGTGATGTTTCCATTTAAGTCACAGAGTTGAACATTCCCTTTCACAGAGCAGGTTTCAAACACTCTTTTTGTAGTAACTGGAAGTGGACATTTGCAGCGCTTTGTGGCCTATGGTAAAAAAAGGAAATATCTTCCCATGAAAACGAGATAGAAGCAATCTCAGAAACTTGTTTATGCTGTATGTACTGAAGTAACAGTGTTGAACCTTTCTATTGATAGAGCAGGTGTGAAACACTGTTTTTTTGGAATCTGCAAGAGGATATTTCTATAGAACTGAGGATTTCGTTGGAAGCGGGATTACAGATAGAAAGTAGAGTGCAGCATTCTCAGAAACTTCTTTGTGATGTTTGCATTCAAGTCACAGAGTTGAACATTCCCTTTCATACAGCAGGTTTGAAACACTCTTTTTGTACTATCTGGAAGTGGACATTTGGAACGGTACCAGGCCTATGGTTCAAAAGGAAATATCGTCGCAGAAAAACAAGACGGAAGCATTCTCAGAAACTTATTTGTGTTGTGTGTCCTCAACTAACGGACTTGAACCTTTCTTTTGACACAGCAGTTTTGAAACACTCTTTTTGTAGAATCTGCAAGTGGATATTTGGATAGCTCTGAGGATTTCGTTGCAAACGGGATTACATAAAAATAGTGGACAGCAGCATTCTCAGAAACTTCTTTGTGACGTTTGCATTCAAGTCACAGAGTTGAACATTCCCTGTCATAGAGCAGGTTTGAAACACTCTTTTTGTGCATCTGGAAGTGGACATTTCCAACGCTTTCTTGCCTACGGCGAAGAAGGAAATATCTTCCCATAAAAACAAGACAGAAGCATTCTCAGAAACTTATTTCTGATGTGTGTCCTCAACTAACGGACTTGAACCTTTCTTTTTATAGAGCACGTTTGAACCACTCCTTTTGTTGTATCTGCAAGTGGATATTTGGATAGCTTTGACGATTTCGTTGGAAACGGGAATATCTCCCTATAACATCTAGACAGAAGCATTCTCAGAAACTTCTTTGTGATGTTTCCATTCAAGTCACAGAGTTGAACATTCTCTTTCATAGAGCAGGTTTGAAACACTCTTTTTGTAGTATCTGGAAGTGGACATTTGCAGCGCTTTGTGGCCTATGGTAAAAAAGGAAATATCTTCCCATGAAAACGAGATAGAAGCAATCTCAGAAACTTGTTTATGCTGTATGTACTGAAGTAACAGTGTTGAACCTTTCTATTGATAGAGCAGGTGTGAAACACTGTTTTTTTGGAATCTGCAAGCGGATATTTCTATAGAACTGAGGATTTCGTTGGAAGCGGGATTACAGATAAAAAGTAGAGAGCAGCATTCTCAGAAACTTCTTTGTGATGTTTGCATTCAAGTCACAGAGTTGAACATTCCCTTTCATACAGCAGGTTTGAAACACTCTTTTTGTACTATCTGGAAGTGGACATTTGGAACGGTACCAGGCCTATGGTTCAAAAGGAAATATCGTCGCAGAAAAACAAAACGGAAGCATTCTCAGAAACTTATTTGTGATGTGTGTCCTCAACTAACAGACTTGAACCTTTCTTTTGACACAGCATTTTTGAAACACTCTTTTTGTAGAATCTGCAAGTGGATATTTGGGTAGCTCTGACGATTTCGTTGGAAACGGGATTACATATAAAAAGTAGACAGCAGCATTCTCAGAAACTTCTTTGTGATGTTTCCATTTAAGTCACAGAGTTGAACATTCCCTTTCACAGAGCAGGTTTCAAACACTCTTTTTGTAGTAACTGGAAGTGGACATTTGCAGCGCTTTGTGGCCTATGGTAAAAAAAGGAAATATCTTCCCATAAAAACGAGATAGAAGCAATCTCAGAAACTTGTTTATGCTCTATCTACACAAGTAACAGTGTTGAACCTTTCTATTGACAGAGCACGTGTGAAACACTCTTTTTTTGGAAACTGCAAGTGGATATTTCTATAAAACTGAGGATTTCGTTGGAAGCGGGATTACAGATAAATAGTAGACAGCAGCATTCTCAGAAACTTCTTTGTGATGTTTGCATTCAGGTCACAGAGTTGAACATTCCCTTTCATAGAGCAGGTTTGGAACACTCTTTTTGTAGTATCTGGAAGTGGACATTTGGAACGGTATCAGGCCTATGGTTAAAAAGGAAATATCTTCCCATAAAAACAAGACAGAAGCATTCTCAGAAACTTATTTGCGATGTGTGTCCTCAACTAACAGACTTGAACCTTTCTTTTGATACAGCAGTTTTGAAACACTCTTTTTGTAGAATCTGCAAGTGGATATTTGGATAGCTCTGAGGATTTCGTTGGAAACGGGATTACATAAAAATACTGGACAGCAGCATTCTCAGAAACTTCTTTGTGACGTTTGCATTCAAGTCACAGAGTTGAACATTCCCTGTCATAGATCAGGTTTGAAACACTCTTTTTGTGCATCTGGAAGTGGACATTTCCAACGCTTTCTTGCCTACGGCGAAGAAGGAAATATCTTCCCATAAAAACAAGACAGAAGCATTCTCAGAAACTTATTTCTGATGTGTGTCCTCAACTAACGGACTTGAACCTTTCTTTTTATAGAGCACGTTTGAACCACTCCTTTTGTTGTATCTGCAAGTGGATATTTGGATAGCTTTGACGATTTCGTTGGAAACGGGAATATCTCCCTATAACATCTAGACAGAAGCATTCTCAGAAACTTCTTTGTGATGTTTCCATTCAAGTCACAGAGTTGAACATTCTCTTTCATAGAGCAGGTTTGAAACACTCTTTTTGTTCTATCTGGACGTGGACATTTGCAGCGCTTTGTGGCCTATGGTAAAAAAGGAAATATCTTCCCATGAAAACGAGATAGAAGCAATCTCAGAAACTTGTTTATGCTGTATGTACTGAAGTAACAGTGTTGAACCTTTCTATTGATAGAGCAGGTGTGAAACACTGTTTTTTTGGAATCTGCAAGCGGATATTTCTATAGAACTGAGGATTTCGTTGGAAGCGGGATTACAGATAAAAAGTAGAGAGCAGCATTCTCAGAAACTTCTTTGTGATGTTTGCATTCAAGTCACAGAGTTGAACATTCCCTTTCATACAGCAGGTTTGAAACACTCTTTTTGTACTATCTGGAAGTGGACATTTGGAACGGTACCAGGCCTATGGTTCAAAAGGAAATATCGTCGCAGAAAAAGAAGACGGAAGCATTCTCAGAAACTTATTTGTGATGTCTGTCCTCAACTAACAGACTTGAACCTTTCTTTTGACACAGCATTTTTGAAACACTCTTTTTGTAGAATCTGCAAGTGGATATTTGGATAGCTCTGACGATTTCATTGGAAACGGGATTACATATAAAAAGTAGACAGCAGCATTCTCAGAAACTTCTTTGTGATGTTTCCATTTAAGTCACAGAGTTGAACATTCCCTTTCACAGAGCAGGTTTCAAACACTCTTTTTGTAGTAACTGGAAGTGGACATTTGCAGCGCTTTGTGGCCTATGGTAAAAAAAGGAAATATCTTCCCATAAAAACGAGATAGAAGCAATCTCAGAAACTTGTTTATGCTCTATCTACACAAGTAACAGTGTTGAACCTTTCTATTGACAGAGCACGTGTGAAACACTCTTTTTTTGGAAACTGCAAGTGGATATTTCTATAAAACTGAGGATTTCGTTGGAAGCGGGATTACAGATAAATAGTAGACAGCAGCATTCTCAGAAACTTCTTTGTGATGTTTGCATTCAGGTCACAGAGTTGAACATTCCCTTTCATAGAGCAGGTTTGGAACACTCTTTTTGTAGTATCTGGAAGTGGACATTTGGAACGGTATCAGGCCTATGGTTAAAAAGGAAATATCTTCCCATAAAAACAAGACAGAAGCATTCTCAGAAACTTATTTGCGATGTGTGTCCTCAACTAACAGACTTGAACCTTTCTTTTGATACAGCAGTTTTGAAACACTCTTTTTGTAGAATCTGCAAGTGGATATTTGGATAGCTCTGAGGATTTCGTTGCAAACGGGATTACATAAAAATAGTGGACAGCAGCATTCTCAGAAACTTCTTTGTGACGTTTGCATTCAAGTCACAGAGTTGAACATTCCCTGTCATAGAGCAGGTTTGAAACACTCTTTTTGTGCATCTGGAAGTGGACATTTCCAACGCTTTCTTGCCTACGGCGAAGAAGGAAATATCTTCCCATAAAAACAAGACAGAAGCATTCTCAGAAACTTATTTCTGATGTGTGTCCTCAACTAACGGACTTGAACCTTTCTTTTTATAGAGCACGTTTGAACCACTCCTTTTGTTGTATCTGCAAGTGGATATTTGGATAGCTTTGACGATTTCGTTGGAAACGGGAATATCTCCCTATAACATCTAGACAGAAGCATTCTCAGAAACTTCTTTGTGATGTTTCCATTCAAGTCACAGAGTTGAACATTCTCTTTCATAGAGCAGGTTTGAAACACTCTTTTTGTTCTATCTGGACGTGGACATTTGCAGCGCTTTGTGGCCTATGGTAAAAAAGGAAATATCTTCCCATGAAAACGAGATAGAAGCAATCTCAGAAACTTGTTTATGCTGTATGTACTGAAGTAACAGTGTTGAACCTTTCTATTGATAGAGCAGGTGTGAAACACTGTTTTTTTGGAATCTGCAAGAGGATATTTCTATAGAACTGAGGATTTCGTTGGAAGCGGGATTACAGATAGAAAGTAGAGAGCAGCATTCTCAGAAACTTCTTTGTGATGTTTGCATTCAAGTCACAGAGTTGAACATTCCCTTTCATACAGCAGGTTTGAAACACTCTTTTTGTACTATCTGGAAGTGGACATTTGGAACGGTACCAGGCCTATGGTTCAAAAGGAAATATCGTCGCAGAAAAACAAGACGGAAGCATTCTCAGAAACTTATTTGTGTTGTGTGTCCTCAACTAACAGACTTGAACCTTTCTTTTGACACAGCAGTTTTGAAACACTCTTTTTGTAGAATCTGCAAGTGGATATTTGGATAGCTCTGACGATTTCGTTGGAAACGGGATTACATATAAAAAGTAGACAGCAGCATTCTCAGAAACTTCTTTGTGATGTTTCCATTTAAGTCACAGAGTTGAACATTCCCTTTCACAGAGCAGGTTTCAAACACTCTTTTTGTAGTAACTGGAAGTGGACATTTGCAGCGCTTTGTGGCCTATGGTAAAAAAAGGAAATATCTTCCCATAAAAACGAGATAGAAGCAATCTCAGAAACTTGTTTATGCTCTATCTACACAAGTAACAGTGTTGAACCTTTCTATTGACAGAGCACGTGTGAAACACTCTTTTTTTGGAATCTGCAAGTGGATATTTCTATAAAACTGAGGATTTCGTTGGAAGCGGGATTACAGATAAATAGTAGACAGCAGCATTCTCAGAAACTTCTTTGTGATGTTTGCATTCAAGTCACAGAGTTGAACATTCCCTTTCATAGAGCAGGTTTGAAACACTCTTTTTGTAGTATCTGGAAGTGGACATTTGGAACGGTATCAGGCCTATGGTTAAAAAGGAAATATCTTCCCATAAAAACAAGACAGAAGCATTCTCAGAAACTTATTTGCGATGTGTGTCCTCAACTAACAGACTTGAACCTTTCTTTTGATACAGCAGTTTTGAAACACTCTTTTTGTAGAATCTGCAAGTGGATATTTGGATAGCTCTGAGGATTTCGTTGGAAACGGGATTACATAAAAATACTGGACAGCAGCATTCTCAGAAACTTCTTTGTGACGTTTGCATTCAAGTCACAGAGTTGAACATTCCCTGTCATAGAGCAGGTTTGAAACACTCTTTTTGTGCATCTGGAAGTGGACATTTCCAACGCTTTCTTGCCTACGGCGAAGAAGGAAATATCTTCCCATAAAAACAAGACAGAAGCATTCTCAGAAACTTATTTCTGATGTGTGTCCTCAACTAACGGACTTGAACCTTTCTTTTTATAGAGCACGTTTGAACCACTCCTTTTGTTGTATCTGCAAGTGGATATTTGGATAGCTTTGACGATTTCGTTGGAAACGGGAATATCTCCCTATAACATCTAGACAGAAGCATTCTCAGAAACTTCTTTGTGATGTTTCCATTCAAGTCACAGAGTTGAACATTCTCTTTCATAGAGCAGGTTTGAAACACTCTTTTTGTT
Source organism: Pan troglodytes (assembly GCF_028858775.2). NCBI lineage: Eukaryota > Metazoa > Chordata > Mammalia > Primates > Hominidae > Pan > Pan troglodytes. The sequence goes on along the minus strand of NC_072409.2, from coordinate 54,411,950 downwards.
CTATCTGGACGTGGACATTTGCAGCGCTTTGTGGCCTATGGTAAAAAAGGAAATATCTTCCCATGAAAACGAGATAGAAGCAATCTCAGAAACTTGTTTATGCTGTATGTACTGAAGTAACAGTGTTGAACCTTTCTATTGATAGAGCAGGTGTGAAACACTGTTTTTTTGGAATCTGCAAGAGGATATTTCTATAGAACTGAGGATTTCGTTGGAAGCGGGATTACAGATAAAAAGTAGAGAGCAGCATTCTCAGAAACTTCTTTGTGATGTTTGCATTCAAGTCACAGAGTTGAACATTCCCTTTCATACAGCAGGTTTGAAACACTCTTTTTGTACTATCTGGAAGTGGACATTTGGAACGGTACCAGGCCTATGGTTCAAAAGGAAATATCGTCGCAGAAAAACAAGACGGAAGCATTCTCAGAAACTTATTTGTGATGTCTGTCCTCAACTAACAGACTTGAACCTTTCTTTTGACACAGCATTTTTGAAACACTCTTTTTGTAGAATCTGCAAGTGGATATTTGGATAGCTCTGACGATTTCATTGGAAACGGGATTACATATAAAAAGTAGACAGCAGCATTCTCAGAAACTTCTTTGTGATGTTTCCATTTAAGTCACAGAGTTGAACATTCCCTTTCACAGAGCAGGTTTCAAACACTCTTTTTGTAGTAACTGGAAGTGGACATTTGCAGCGCTTTGTGGCCTATGGTAAAAAAAGGAAATATCTTCCCATAAAAACGAGATAGAAGCAATCTCAGAAACTTGTTTATGCTCTATCTACACAAGTAACAGTGTTGAACCTTTCTATTGACAGAGCACGTGTGAAACACTCTTTTTTTGGAAACTGCAAGTGGATATTTCTATAAAACTGAGGATTTCGTTGGAAGCGGGATTACAGATAAATAGTAGACAGCAGCATTCTCAGAAACTTCTTTGTGATGTTTGCATTCAGGTCACAGAGTTGAACATTCCCTTTCATAGAGCAGGTTTGGAACACTCTTTTTGTAGTATCTGGAAGTGGACATTTGGAACGGTATCAGGCCTAGGGTTAAAAAGGAAATATCTTCCCATAAAAACAAGACAGAAGCATTCTCAGAAACTTATTTGCGATGTGTGTCCTCAACTAACAGACTTGAACCTTTCTTTTGATACAGCAGTTTTGAAACACTCTTTTTGTAGAATCTGCAAGTGGATATTTGGATAGCTCTGAGGATTTCGTTGGAAACGGGATTACATAAAAATAGTGGACAGCAGCATTCTCAGAAACTTCTTTGTGACGTTTGCATTCAAGTCACAGAGTTGAACATTCCCTGTCATAGAGCAGGTTTGAAACACTCTTTTTGTGCATCTGGAAGTGGGCATTTCCAACGCTTTCTTGCCTACGGCGAAGAAGGAAATATCTTCCCATAAAAACAAGACAGAAGCATTCTCAGAAACTTATTTCTGATGTGTGTCCTCAACTAACGGACTTGAACCTTTCTTTTTATAGAGCACATTTGAACCACTCCTTTTGTTGTATCTGCAAGTGGATATTTGGATAGCTTTGACGATTTCGTTGGAAACGGGAATATCTCCCTATAACATCTAGACAGAAGCATTCTCAGAAACTTCTTTGTGATGTTTCCATTCAAGTCACAGAGTTGAACATTCTCTTTCATAGAGCAGGTTTGAAACACTCTTTTTGTAGTATCTGGAAGTGGACATTTGCAGCTCTTTGTGGCCTATGGTAAAAAAGGAAATATCTTCCCATGAAAACGAGATAGAAGCAATCTCAGAAACTTGTTTATGCTGTATGTACTGAAGTAACAGTGTTGAACCTTTCTATTGATAGAGCAGGTGTGAAACACTGTTTTTTTGGAATCTGCAAGCGGATATTTCTATAGAACTGAGGATTTCGTTGGAAGCGGGATTACAGGTAAAAAGTAGAGAGCAGCATTCTCAGAAACTTCTTTGTGATGTTTGCATTCAAGTCACAGAGTTGAACATTCCCTTTCATACAGCAGGTTTGAAACACTCTTTTTGTACTATCTGGAAGTGGACATTTGGAACGGTACCAGGCCTATGGTTCAAAAGGAAATATCGTCGCAGAAAAACAAGACGGAAGCATTCTCAGAAACTTATTTGTGATGTCTGTCCTCAACTAACAGACTTGAACCTTTCTTTTGACACAGCATTTTTGAAACACTCTTTTTGTAGAATCTGCAAGTGGATATTTGGATAGCTCTGACGATTTCGTTGGAAACGGGATTACATATAAAAAGTAGACAGCAGCATTCTCAGAAACTTCTTTGTGATGTTTCCATTTAAGTCACAGAGTTGAACATTCCCTTTCACAGAGCAGGTTTCAAACACTCTTTTTGTAGTAACTGGAAGTGGACATTTGCAGCGCTTTGTGGCCTATGGTAAAAAAAGGAAATATCTTCCCATAAAAACGAGATAGAAGCAATCTCAGAAACTTGTTTATGCTCTATCTACACAAGTAACAGTGTTGAACCTTTCTATTGACAGAGCACGTGTGAAACACTCTTTTTTTGGAAACTGCAAGTGGATATTTCTATAAAACTGAGGATTTCGTTGGAAGCGGGATTACAGATAAATAGTAGACAGCAGCATTCTCAGAAACTTCTTTGTGATGTTTGCATTCAGGTCACAGAGTTGAACATTCCCTTTCATAGAGCAGGTTTGGAACACTCTTTTTGTAGTATCTGGAAGTGGACATTTGGAACGGTATCAGGCCTATGGTTAAAAAGGAAATATCTTCCCATAAAAACAAGACAGAAGCATTCTCAGAAACTTATTTGCGATGTGTGTCCTCAACTAACAGACTTGAACCTTTCTTTTGATACAGCAGTTTTGAAACACTCTTTTTGTAGAATCTGCAAGTGGATATTTGGATAGCTCTGAGGATTTCGTTGCAAACGGGATTACATAAAAATAGTGGACAGCAGCATTCTCAGAAACTTCTTTGTGACGTTTGCATTCAAGTCACAGAGTTGAACATTCCCTGTCATAGAGCAGGTTTGAAACACTCTTTTTGTGCATCTGGAAGTGGGCATTTCCAACGCTTTCTTGCCTACGGCGAAGAAGGAAATATCTTCCCATAAAAACAAGACAGAAGCATTCTCAGAAACTTATTTCTGATGTGTGTCCTCAACTAACGGACTTGAACCTTTCTTTTTATAGAGCACGTTTGAACCACTCCTTTTGTTGTATCTGCAAGTGGATATTTGGATAGCTTTGACGATTTCGTTGGAAACGGGAATATCTCCCTATAACATCTAGACAGAAGCATTCTCAGAAACTTCTTTGTGATGTTTCCATTCAAGTCACAGAGTTGAACATTCTCTTTCATAGAGCAGGTTTGAAACACTCTTTTTGTTCTATCTGGACGTGGACATTTGCAGCGCTTTGTGGCCTATGGTAAAAAAGGAAATATCTTCCCATGAAAACGAGATAGAAGCAATCTCAGAAACTTGTTTATGCTGTATGTACTGAAGTAACAGTGTTGAACCTTTCTATTGATAGAGCAGGTGTGAAACACTGTTTTTTTGGAATCTGCAAGAGGATATTTCTATAGAACTGAGGATTTCGTTGGAAGCGGGATTACAGATAGAAAGTAGAGAGCAGCATTCTCAGAAACTTCTTTGTGATGTTTGCATTCAAGTCACAGAGTTGAACATTCCCTTTCATACAGCAGGTTTGAAACACTCTTTTTGTACTATCTGGAAGTGGACATTTGGAACGGTACCAGGCCTATGGTTCAAAAGGAAATATCGTCGCAGAAAAACAAGACGGAAGCATTCTCAGAAACTTATTTGTGTTGTGTGTCCTCAACTAACAGACTTGAACCTTTCTTTTGACACAGCAGTTTTGAAACACTCTTTTTGTAGAATCTGCAAGTGGATATTTGGATAGCTCTGACGATTTCGTTGGAAACGGGATTACATATAAAAAGTAGACAGCAGCATTCTCAGAAACTTCTTTGTGATGTTTCCATTTAAGTCACAGAGTTGAACATTCCCTTTCACAGAGCAGGTTTCAAACACTCTTTTTGTAGTAACTGGAAGTGGACATTTGCAGCGCTTTGTGGCCTATGGTAAAAAAAGGAAATATCTTCCCATAAAAACGAGATAGAAGCAATCTCAGAAACTTGTTTATGCTCTATCTACACAAGTAACAGTGTTGAACCTTTCTATTGACAGAGCACGTGTGAAACACTCTTTTTTTGGAATCTGCAAGTGGATATTTCTATAAAACTGAGGATTTCGTTGGAAGCGGGATTACAGATAAATAGTAGACAGCAGCATTCTCAGAAACTTCTTTGTGATGTTTGCATTCAAGTCACAGAGTTGAACATTCCCTTTCATACAGCAGGTTTGAAACACTCTTTTTGTAGTATCTGGAAGTGGACATTTGGAACGGTATCAGGCCTATGGTTAAAAAGGAAATATCTTCCCATAAAAACAAGACAGAAGCATTCTCAGAAACTTATTTGCGATGTGTGTCCTCAACTAACAGACTTGAACCTTTCTTTTGATACAGCAGTTTTGAAACACTCTTTTTGTAGAATCTGCAAGTGGATATTTGGATAGCTCTGAGGATTTCGTTGGAAACGGGATTACATAAAAATACTGGACAGCAGCATTCTCAGAAACTTCTTTGTGACGTTTGCATTCAAGTCACAGAGTTGAACATTCCCTGTCATAGAGCAGGTTTGAAACACTCTTTTTGTGCATCTGGAAGTGGACATTTCCAACGCTTTCTTGCCTACGGCGAAGAAGGAAATATCTTCCCATAAAAACAAGACAGAAGCATTCTCAGAAACTTATTTCTGATGTGTGTCCTCAACTAACGGACTTGAACCTTTCTTTTTATAGAGCACGTTTGAACCACTCCTTTTGTTGTATCTGCAAGTGGATATTTGGATAGCTTTGACGATTTCGTTGGAAACGGGAATATCTCCCTATAACATCTAGACAGAAGCATTCTCAGAAACTTCTTTGTGATGTTTCCATTCAAGTCACAGAGTTGAACATTCTCTTTCATAGAGCAGGTTTGAAACACTCTTTTTGTAGTATCTGGAAGTGGACATTTGCAGCGCTTTGTGGCCTATGGTAAAAAAGGAAATATCTTCCCATGAAAACGAGATAGAAGCAATCTCAGAAACTTGTTTATGCTGTATGTACTGAAGTAACAGTGTTGAACCTTTCTATTGATAGAGCAGGTGTGAAACACTGTTTTTTTGGAATCTGCAAGCGGATATTTCTATAGAACTGAGGATTTCGTTGGAAGCGGGATTACAGATAAAAAGTAGAGAGCAGCATTCTCAGAAACTTCTTTGTGATGTTTGCATTCAAGTCACAGAGTTGAACATTCCCTTTCATACAGCAGGTTTGAAACACTCTTTTTGTACTATCTGGAAGTGGACATTTGGAACGGTACCAGGCCTATGGTTCAAAAGGAAATATCGTCGCAGAAAAACAAAACGGAAGCATTCTCAGAAACTTATTTGTGATGTGTGTCCTCAACTAACAGACTTGAACCTTTCTTTTGACACAGCATTTTTGAAACACTCTTTTTGTAGAATCTGCAAGTGGATATTTGGATAGCTCTGACGATTTCGTTGGAAACGGGATTACATATAAAAAGTAGACAGCAGCATTCTCAGAAACTTCTTTGTGATGTTTCCATTTAAGTCACAGAGTTGAACATTCCCTTTCACAGAGCAGGTTTCAAACACTCTTTTTGTAGTAACTGGAAGTGGACATTTGCAGCGCTTTGTGGCCTATGGTAAAAAAAGGAAATATCTTCCCATAAAAACGAGATAGAAGCAATCTCAGAAACTTGTTTATGCTCTATCTACACAAGTAACAGTGTTGAACCTTTCTATTGACAGAGCACGTGTGAAACACTCTTTTTTTGGAAACTGCAAGTGGATATTTCTATAAAACTGAGGATTTCGTTGGAAGCGGGATTACAGATAAATAGTAGACAGCAGCATTCTCAGAAACTTCTTTGTGATGTTTGCATTCAGGTCACAGAGTTGAACATTCCCTTTCATAGAGCAGGTTTGGAACACTCTTTTTGTAGTATCTGGAAGTGGACATTTGGAACGGTATCAGGCCTATGGTTAAAAAGGAAATATCTTCCCATAAAAACAAGACAGAAGCATTCTCAGAAACTTATTTGCGATGTGTGTCCTCAACTAACAGACTTGAACCTTTCTTTTGATACAGCAGTTTTGAAACACTCTTTTTGTAGAATCTGCAAGTGGATATTTGGATAGCTCTGAGGATTTCGTTGGAAACGGGATTACATAAAAATAGTGGACAGCAGCATTCTCAGAAACTTCTTTGTGACGTTTGCATTCAAGTCACAGAGTTGAACATTCCCTGTCATAGATCAGGTTTGAAACACTCTTTTTGTGCATCTGGAAGTGGACATTTCCAACGCTTTCTTGCCTACGGCGAAGAAGGAAATATCTTCCCATAAAAACAAGACAGAAGCATTCTCAGAAACTTATTTCTGATGTGTGTCCTCAACTAACGGACTTGAACCTTTCTTTTTATAGAGCACGTTTGAACCACTCCTTTTGTTGTATCTGCAAGTGGATATTTGGATAGCTTTGACGATTTCGTTGGAAACGGGAATATCTCCCTATAACATCTAGACAGAAGCATTCTCAGAAACTTCTTTGTGATGTTTCCATTCAAGTCACAGAGTTGAACATTCTCTTTCATAGAGCAGGTTTGAAACACTCTTTTTGTTCTATCTGGACGTGGACATTTGCAGCGCTTTGTGGCCTATGGTAAAAAAGGAAATATCTTCCCATGAAAACGAGATAGAAGCAATCTCAGAAACTTGTTTATGCTGTATGTACTGAAGTAACAGTGTTGAACCTTTCTATTGATAGAGCAGGTGTGAAACACTGTTTTTTTGGAATCTGCAAGCGGATATTTCTATAGAACTGAGGATTTCGTTGGAAGCGGGATTACAGATAAAAAGTAGAGAGCAGCATTCTCAGAAACTTCTTTGTGATGTTTGCATTCAAGTCACAGAGTTGAACATTCCCTTTCATACAGCAGGTTTGAAACACTCTTTTTGTACTATCTGGAAGTGGACATTTGGAACGGTACCAGGCCTATGGTTCAAAAGGAAATATCGTCGCAGAAAAAGAAGACGGAAGCATTCTCAGAAACTTATTTGTGATGTCTGTCCTCAACTAACAGACTTGAACCTTTCTTTTGACACAGCATTTTTGAAACACTCTTTTTGTAGAATCTGCAAGTGGATATTTGGATAGCTCTGACGATTTCATTGGAAACGGGATTACATATAAAAAGTAGACAGCAGCATTCTCAGAAACTTCTTTGTGATGTTTCCATTTAAGTCACAGAGTTGAACATTCCCTTTCACAGAGCAGGTTTCAAACACTCTTTTTGTAGTAACTGGAAGTGGACATTTGCAGCGCTTTGTGGCCTATGGTAAAAAAAGGAAATATCTTCCCATAAAAACGAGATAGAAGCAATCTCAGAAACTTGTTTATGCTCTATCTACACAAGTAACAGTGTTGAACCTTTCTATTGACAGAGCACGTGTGAAACACTCTTTTTTTGGAAACTGCAAGTGGATATTTCTATAAAACTGAGGATTTCGTTGGAAGCGGGATTACAGATAAATAGTAGACAGCAGCATTCTCAGAAACTTCTTTGTGATGTTTGCATTCAGGTCACAGAGTTGAACATTCCCTTTCATAGAGCAGGTTTGGAACACTCTTTTTGTAGTATCTGGAAGTGGACATTTGGAACGGTATCAGGCCTATGGTTAAAAAGGAAATATCTTCCCATAAAAACAAGACAGAAGCATTCTCAGAAACTTATTTGCGATGTGTGTCCTCAACTAACAGACTTGAACCTTTCTTTTGATACAGCAGTTTTGAAACACTCTTTTTGTAGAATCTGCAAGTGGATATTTGGATAGCTCTGAGGATTTCGTTGCAAACGGGATTACATAAAAATAGTGGACAGCAGCATTCTCAGAAACTTCTTTGTGACGTTTGCATTCAAGTCACAGAGTTGAACATTCCCTGTCATAGAGCAGGTTTGAAACACTCTTTTTGTGCATCTGGAAGTGGACATTTCCAACGCTTTCTTGCCTACGGCGAAGAAGGAAATATCTTCCCATAAAAACAAGACAGAAGCATTCTCAGAAACTTATTTCTGATGTGTGTCCTCAACTAACGGACTTGAACCTTTCTTTTTATAGAGCACGTTTGAACCACTCCTTTTGTTGTATCTGCAAGTGGATATTTGGATAGCTTTGACGATTTCGTTGGAAACGGGAATATCTCCCTATAACATCTAGACAGAAGCATTCTCAGAAACTTCTTTGTGATGTTTCCATTCAAGTCACAGAGTTGAACATTCTCTTTCATAGAGCAGGTTTGAAACACTCTTTTTGTTCTATCTGGACGTGGACATTTGCAGCGCTTTGTGGCCTATGGTAAAAAAGGAAATATCTTCCCATGAAAACGAGATAGAAGCAATCTCAGAAACTTGTTTATGCTGTATGTACTGAAGTAACAGTGTTGAACCTTTCTATTGATAGAGCAGGTGTGAAACACTGTTTTTTTGGAATCTGCAAGAGGATATTTCTATAGAACTGAGGATTTCGTTGGAAGCGGGATTACAGATAGAAAGTAGAGAGCAGCATTCTCAGAAACTTCTTTGTGATGTTTGCATTCAAGTCACAGAGTTGAACATTCCCTTTCATACAGCAGGTTTGAAACACTCTTTTTGTACTATCTGGAAGTGGACATTTGGAACGGTACCAGGCCTATGGTTCAAAAGGAAATATCGTCGCAGAAAAACAAGACGGAAGCATTCTCAGAAACTTATTTGTGTTGTGTGTCCTCAACTAACAGACTTGAACCTTTCTTTTGACACAGCAGTTTTGAAACACTCTTTTTGTAGAATCTGCAAGTGGATATTTGGATAGCTCTGACGATTTCGTTGGAAACGGGATTACATATAAAAAGTAGACAGCAGCATTCTCAGAAACTTCTTTGTGATGTTTCCATTTAAGTCACAGAGTTGAACATTCCCTTTCACAGAGCAGGTTTCAAACACTCTTTTTGTAGTAACTGGAAGTGGACATTTGCAGCGCTTTGTGGCCTATGGTAAAAAAAGGAAATATCTTCCCATGAAAACGAGATAGAAGCAATCTCAGAAACTTGTTTATGCTGTATGTACTGAAGTAACAGTGTTGAACCTTTCTATTGATAGAGCAGGTGTGAAACACTGTTTTTTTGGAATCTGCAAGAGGATATTTCTATAGAACTGAGGATTTCGTTGGAAGCGGGATTACAGATAGAAAGTAGAGTGCAGCATTCTCAGAAACTTCTTTGTGATGTTTGCATTCAAGTCACAGAGTTGAACATTCCCTTTCATACAGCAGGTTTGAAACACTCTTTTTGTACTATCTGGAAGTGGACATTTGGAACGGTACCAGGCCTATGGTTCAAAAGGAAATATCGTCGCAGAAAAACAAGACGGAAGCATTCTCAGAAACTTATTTGTGTTGTGTGTCCTCAACTAACGGACTTGAACCTTTCTTTTGACACAGCAGTTTTGAAACACTCTTTTTGTAGAATCTGCAAGTGGATATTTGGATAGCTCTGAGGATTTCGTTGCAAACGGGATTACATAAAAATAGTGGACAGCAGCATTCTCAGAAACTTCTTTGTGACGTTTGCATTCAAGTCACAGAGTTGAACATTCCCTGTCATAGAGCAGGTTTGAAACACTCTTTTTGTGCATCTGGAAGTGGACATTTCCAACGCTTTCTTGCCTACGGCGAAGAAGGAAATATCTTCCCATAAAAACAAGACAGAAGCATTCTCAGAAACTTATTTCTGATGTGTGTCCTCAACTAACGGACTTGAACCTTTCTTTTTATAGAGCACGTTTGAACCACTCCTTTTGTTGTATCTGCAAGTGGATATTTGGATAGCTTTGACGATTTCGTTGGAAACGGGAATATCTCCCTATAACATCTAGACAGAAGCATTCTCAGAAACTTCTTTGTGATGTTTCCATTCAAGTCACAGAGTTGAACATTCTCTTTCATAGAGCAGGTTTGAAACACTCTTTTTGTAGTATCTGGAAGTGGACATTTGCAGCGCTTTGTGGCCTATGGTAAAAAAGGAAATATCTTCCCATGAAAACGAGATAGAAGCAATCTCAGAAACTTGTTTATGCTGTATGTACTGAAGTAACAGTGTTGAACCTTTCTATTGATAGAGCAGGTGTGAAACACTGTTTTTTTGGAATCTGCAAGCGGATATTTCTATAGAACTGAGGATTTCGTTGGAAGCGGGATTACAGATAAAAAGTAGAGAGCAGCATTCTCAGAAACTTCTTTGTGATGTTTGCATTCAAGTCACAGAGTTGAACATTCCCTTTCATACAGCAGGTTTGAAACACTCTTTTTGTACTATCTGGAAGTGGACATTTGGAACGGTACCAGGCCTATGGTTCAAAAGGAAATATCGTCGCAGAAAAACAAAACGGAAGCATTCTCAGAAACTTATTTGTGATGTGTGTCCTCAACTAACAGACTTGAACCTTTCTTTTGACACAGCATTTTTGAAACACTCTTTTTGTAGAATCTGCAAGTGGATATTTGGGTAGCTCTGACGATTTCGTTGGAAACGGGATTACATATAAAAAGTAGACAGCAGCATTCTCAGAAACTTCTTTGTGATGTTTCCATTTAAGTCACAGAGTTGAACATTCCCTTTCACAGAGCAGGTTTCAAACACTCTTTTTGTAGTAACTGGAAGTGGACATTTGCAGCGCTTTGTGGCCTATGGTAAAAAAAGGAAATATCTTCCCATAAAAACGAGATAGAAGCAATCTCAGAAACTTGTTTATGCTCTATCTACACAAGTAACAGTGTTGAACCTTTCTATTGACAGAGCACGTGTGAAACACTCTTTTTTTGGAAACTGCAAGTGGATATTTCTATAAAACTGAGGATTTCGTTGGAAGCGGGATTACAGATAAATAGTAGACAGCAGCATTCTCAGAAACTTCTTTGTGATGTTTGCATTCAGGTCACAGAGTTGAACATTCCCTTTCATAGAGCAGGTTTGGAACACTCTTTTTGTAGTATCTGGAAGTGGACATTTGGAACGGTATCAGGCCTATGGTTAAAAAGGAAATATCTTCCCATAAAAACAAGACAGAAGCATTCTCAGAAACTTATTTGCGATGTGTGTCCTCAACTAACAGACTTGAACCTTTCTTTTGATACAGCAGTTTTGAAACACTCTTTTTGTAGAATCTGCAAGTGGATATTTGGATAGCTCTGAGGATTTCGTTGGAAACGGGATTACATAAAAATAGTGGACAGCAGCATTCTCAGAAACTTCTTTGTGACGTTTGCATTCAAGTCACAGAGTTGAACATTCCCTGTCATAGATCAGGTTTGAAACACTCTTTTTGTGCATCTGGAAGTGGACATTTCCAACGCTTTCTTGCCTACGGCGAAGAAGGAAATATCTTCCCATAAAAACAAGACAGAAGCATTCTCAGAAACTTATTTCTGATGTGTGTCCTCAACTAACGGACTTGAACCTTTCTTTTTATAGAGCACGTTTGAACCACTCCTTTTGTTGTATCTGCAAGTGGATATTTGGATAGCTTTGACGATTTCGTTGGAAACGGGAATATCTCCCTATAACATCTAGACAGAAGCATTCTCAGAAACTTCTTTGTGATGTTTCCATTCAAGTCACAGAGTTGAACATTCTCTTTCATAGAGCAGGTTTGAAACACTCTTTTTGTTCTATCTGGACGTGGACATTTGCAGCGCTTTGTGGCCTATGGTAAAAAAGGAAATATCTTCCCATGAAAACGAGATAGAAGCAATCTCAGAAACTTGTTTATGCTGTATGTACTGAAGTAACAGTGTTGAACCTTTCTATTGATAGAGCAGGTGTGAAACACTGTTTTTTTGGAATCTGCAAGCGGATATTTCTATAGAACTGAGGATTTCGTTGGAAGCGGGATTACAGATAAAAAGTAGAGAGCAGCATTCTCAGAAACTTCTTTGTGATGTTTGCATTCAAGTCACAGAGTTGAACATTCCCTTTCATACAGCAGGTTTGAAACACTCTTTTTGTACTATCTGGAAGTGGACATTTGGAACGGTACCAGGCCTATAGTTCAAAAGGAAATATCGTCGCAGAAAAACAAGACGGAAGCATTCTCAGAAACTTATTTGTGATGTGTGTCCTCAACTAACAGACTTGAACCTTTCTTTTGACACAGCATTTTTGAAACACTCTTTTTGTAGAATCTGCAAGTGGATATTTGGATAGCTCTGACGATTTCATTGGAAACGGGATTACATATAAAAAGTAGACAGCAGCATTCTCAGAAACTTCTTTGTGATGTTTCCATTTAAGTCACAGAGTTGAACATTCCCTTTCACAGAGCAGGTTTCAAACACTCTTTTTGTAGTAACTGGAAGTGGACATTTGCAGCGCTTTGTGGCCTATGGTAAAAAAAGGAAATATCTTCCCATAAAAACGAGATAGAAGCAATCTCAGAAACTTGTTTATGCTCTATCTACACAAGTAACAGTGTTGAACCTTTCTATTGACAGAGCACGTGTGAAACACTCTTTTTTTGGAAACTGCAAGTGGATATTTCTATAAAACTGAGGATTTCGTTGGAAGCGGGATTACAGATAAATAGTAGACAGCAGCATTCTCAGAAACTTCTTTGTGATGTTTGCATTCAGGTCACAGAGTTGAACATTCCCTTTCATAGAGCAGGTTTGGAACACTCTTTTTGTAGTATCTGGAAGTGGACATTTGGAACGGTATCAGGCCTATGGTTAAAAAGGAAATATCTTCCCATAAAAACAAGACAGAAGCATTCTCAGAAACTTATTTGCGATGTGTGTCCTCAACTAACAGACTTGAACCTTTCTTTTGATACAGCAGTTTTGAAACACTCTTTTTGTAGAATCTGCAAGTGGATATTTGGATAGCTCTGAGGATTTCGTTGCAAACGGGATTACATAAAAATAGTGGACAGCAGCATTCTCAGAAACTTCTTTGTGACGTTTGCATTCAAGTCACAGAGTTGAACATTCCCTGTCATAGAGCAGGTTTGAAACACTCTTTTTGTGCATCTGGAAGTGGACATTTCCAACGCTTTCTTGCCTACGGCGAAGAAGGAAATATCTTCCCATAAAAACAAGACAGAAGCATTCTCAGAAACTTATTTCTGATGTGTGTCCTCAACTAACGGACTTGAACCTTTCTTTTTATAGAGCACGTTTGAACCACTCCTTTTGTTGTATCTGCAAGTGGATATTTGGATAGCTTTGACGATTTCGTTGGAAACGGGAATATCTCCCTATAACATCTAGACAGAAGCATTCTCAGAAACTTCTTTGTGATGTTTCCATTCAAGTCACAGAGTTGAACATTCTCTTTCATAGAGCAGGTTTGAAACACTCTTTTTGTTCTATCTGGACGTGGACATTTGCAGCGCTTTGTGGCCTATGGTAAAAAAGGAAATATCTTCCCATGAAAACGAGATAGAAGCAATCTCAGAAACTTGTTTATGCTGTATGTACTGAAGTAACAGTGTTGAACCTTTCTATTGATAGAGCAGGTGTGAAACACTGTTTTTTTGGAATCTGCAAGAGGATATTTCTATAGAACTGAGGATTTCGTTGGAAGCGGGATTACAGATAGAAAGTAGAGAGCAGCATTCTCAGAAACTTCTTTGTGATGTTTGCATTCAAGTCACAGAGTTGAACATTCCCTTTCATACAGCAGGTTTGAAACACTCTTTTTGTACTATCTGGAAGTGGACATTTGGAACGGTACCAGGCCTATGGTTCAAAAGGAAATATCGTCGCAGAAAAACAAGACGGAAGCATTCTCAGAAACTTATTTGTGTTGTGTGTCCTCAACTAACAGACTTGAACCTTTCTTTTGACACAGCAGTTTTGAAACACTCTTTTTGTAGAATCTGCAAGTGGATATTTGGATAGCTCTGACGATTTCGTTGGAAACGGGATTACATATAAAAAGTAGACAGCAGCATTCTCAGAAACTTCTTTGTGATGTTTCCATTTAAGTCACAGAGTTGAACATTCCCTTTCACAGAGCAGGTTTCAAACACTCTTTTTGTAGTAACTGGAAGTGGACATTTGCAGCGCTTTGTGGCCTATGGTAAAAAAAGGAAATATCTTCCCATAAAAACGAGATAGAAGCAATCTCAGAAACTTGTTTATGCTCTATCTACACAAGTAACAGTGTTGAACCTTTCTATTGACAGAGCACGTGTGAAACACTCTTTTTTTGGAATCTGCAAGTGGATATTTCTATAAAACTGAGGATTTCGTTGGAAGCGGGATTACAGATAAATAGTAGACAGCAGCATTCTCAGAAACTTCTTTGTGATGTTTGCATTCAAGTCACAGAGTTGAACATTCCCTTTCATAGAGCAGGTTTGAAACACTCTTTTTGTAGTATCTGGAAGTGGACATTTGGAACGGTATCAGGCCTATGGTTAAAAAGGAAATATCTTCCCATAAAAACAAGACAGAAGCATTCTCAGAAACTTATTTGCGATGTGTGTCCTCAACTAACAGACTTGAACCTTTCTTTTGATACAGCAGTTTTGAAACACTCTTTTTGTAGAATCTGCAAGTGGATATTTGGATAGCTCTGAGGATTTCGTTGGAAACGGGATTACATAAAAATACTGGACAGCAGCATTCTCAGAAACTTCTTTGTGACGTTTGCATTCAAGTCACAGAGTTGAACATTCCCTGTCATAGAGCAGGTTTGAAACACTCTTTTTGTGCATCTGGAAGTGGACATTTCCAACGCTTTCTTGCCTACGGCGAAGAAGGAAATATCTTCCCATAAAAACAAGACAGAAGCATTCTCAGAAACTTATTTCTGATGTGTGTCCTCAACTAACGGACTTGAACCTTTCTTTTTATAGAGCACGTTTGAACCACTCCTTTTGTTGTATCTGCAAGTGGATATTTGGATAGCTTTGACGATTTCGTTGGAAACGGGAATATCTCCCTATAACATCTAGACAGAAGCATTCTCAGAAACTTCTTTGTGATGTTTCCATTCAAGTCACAGAGTTGAACATTCTCTTTCATAGAGCAGGTTTGAAACACTCTTTTTGTTCTATCTGGACGTGGACATTTGCAGCGCTTTGTGGCCTATGGTAAAAAAGGAAATATCTTCCCATGAAAACGAGATAGAAGCAATCTCAGAAACTTGTTTATGCTGTATGTACTGAAGTAACAGTGTTGAACCTTTCTATTGATAGAGCAGGTGTGAAACACTGTTTTTTTGGAATCTGCAAGAGGATATTTCTATAGAACTGAGGATTTCGTTGGAAGCGGGATTACAGATAAAAAGTAGAGAGCAGCATTCTCAGAAACTTCTTTGTGATGTTTGCATTCAAGTCACAGAGTTGAACATTCCCTTTCATACAGCAGGTTTGAAACACTCTTTTTGTACTATCTGGAAGTGGACATTTGGAACGGTACCAGGCCTATGGTTCAAAAGGAAATATCGTCGCAGAAAAACAAGACGGAAGCATTCTCAGAAACTTATTTGTGATGTCTGTCCTCAACTAACAGACTTGAACCTTTCTTTTGACACAGCATTTTTGAAACACTCTTTTTGTAGAATCTGCAAGTGGATATTTGGATAGCTCTGACGATTTCATTGGAAACGGGATTACATATAAAAAGTAGACAGCAGCATTCTCAGAAACTTCTTTGTGATGTTTCCATTTAAGTCACAGAGTTGAACATTCCCTTTCACAGAGCAGGTTTCAAACACTCTTTTTGTAGTAACTGGAAGTGGACATTTGCAGCGCTTTGTGGCCTATGGTAAAAAAAGGAAATATCTTCCCATAAAAACGAGATAGAAGCAATCTCAGAAACTTGTTTATGCTCTATCTACACAAGTAACAGTGTTGAACCTTTCTATTGACAGAGCACGTGTGAAACACTCTTTTTTTGGAAACTGCAAGTGGATATTTCTATAAAACTGAGGATTTCGTTGGAAGCGGGATTACAGATAAATAGTAGACAGCAGCATTCTCAGAAACTTCTTTGTGATGTTTGCATTCAGGTCACAGAGTTGAACATTCCCTTTCATAGAGCAGGTTTGGAACACTCTTTTTGTAGTATCTGGAAGTGGACATTTGGAACGGTATCAGGCCTAGGGTTAAAAAGGAAATATCTTCCCATAAAAACAAGACAGAAGCATTCTCAGAAACTTATTTGCGATGTGTGTCCTCAACTAACAGACTTGAACCTTTCTTTTGATACAGCAGTTTTGAAACACTCTTTTTGTAGAATCTGCAAGTGGATATTTGGATAGCTCTGAGGATTTCGTTGGAAACGGGATTACATAAAAATAGTGGACAGCAGCATTCTCAGAAACTTCTTTGTGACGTTTGCATTCAAGTCACAGAGTTGAACATTCCCTGTCATAGAGCAGGTTTGAAACACTCTTTTTGTGCATCTGGAAGTGGGCATTTCCAACGCTTTCTTGCCTACGGCGAAGAAGGAAATATCTTCCCATAAAAACAAGACAGAAGCATTCTCAGAAACTTATTTCTGATGTGTGTCCTCAACTAACGGACTTGAACCTTTCTTTTTATAGAGCACGTTTGAACCACTCCTTTTGTTGTATCTGCAAGTGGATATTTGGATAGCTTTGACGATTTCGTTGGAAACGGGAATATCTCCCTATAACATCTAGACAGAAGCATTCTCAGAAACTTCTTTGTGATGTTTCCATTCAAGTCACAGAGTTGAACATTCTCTTTCATAGAGCAGGTTTGAAACACTCTTTTTGTAGTATCTGGAAGTGGACATTTGCAGCTCTTTGTGGCCTATGGTAAAAAAGGAAATATCTTCCCATGAAAACGAGATAGAAGCAATCTCAGAAACTTGTTTATGCTGTATGTACTGAAGTAACAGTGTTGAACCTTTCTATTGATAGAGCAGGTGTGAAACACTGTTTTTTTGGAATCTGCAAGCGGATATTTCTATAGAACTGAGGATTTCGTTGGAAGCGGGATTACAGGTAAAAAGTAGAGAGCAGCATTCTCAGAAACTTCTTTGTGATGTTTGCATTCAAGTCACAGAGTTGAACATTCCCTTTCATACAGCAGGTTTGAAACACTCTTTTTGTACTATCTGGAAGTGGACATTTGGAACGGTACCAGGCCTATGGTTCAAAAGGAAATATCGTCGCAGAAAAACAAGACGGAAGCATTCTCAGAAACTTATTTGTGATGTCTGTCCTCAACTAACAGACTTGAACCTTTCTTTTGACACAGCATTTTTGAAACACTCTTTTTGTAGAATCTGCAAGTGGATATTTGGATAGCTCTGACGATTTCGTTGGAAACGGGATTACATATAAAAAGTAGACAGCAGCATTCTCAGAAACTTCTTTGTGATGTTTCCATTTAAGTCACAGAGTTGAACATTCCCTTTCACAGAGCAGGTTTCAAACACTCTTTTTGTAGTAACTGGAAGTGGACATTTGCAGCGCTTTGTGGCCTATGGTAAAAAAAGGAAATATCTTCCCATAAAAACGAGATAGAAGCAATCTCAGAAACTTGTTTATGCTCTATCTACACAAGTAACAGTGTTGAACCTTTCTATTGACAGAGCACGTGTGAAACACTCTTTTTTTGGAAACTGCAAGTGGATATTTCTATAAAACTGAGGATTTCGTTGGAAGCGGGATTACAGATAAATAGTAGACAGCAGCATTCTCAGAAACTTCTTTGTGATGTTTGCATTCAGGTCACAGAGTTGAACATTCCCTTTCATAGAGCAGGTTTGGAACACTCTTTTTGTAGTATCTGGAAGTGGACATTTGGAACGGTATCAGGCCTATGGTTAAAAAGGAAATATCTTCCCATAAAAACAAGACAGAAGCATTCTCAGAAACTTATTTGCGATGTGTGTCCTCAACTAACAGACTTGAACCTTTCTTTTGATACAGCAGTTTTGAAACACTCTTTTTGTAGAATCTGCAAGTGGATATTTGGATAGCTCTGAGGATTTCGTTGCAAACGGGATTACATAAAAATAGTGGACAGCAGCATTCTCAGAAACTTCTTTGTGACGTTTGCATTCAAGTCACAGAGTTGAACATTCCCTGTCATAGAGCAGGTTTGAAACACTCTTTTTGTGCATCTGGAAGTGGGCATTTCCAACGCTTTCTTGCCTACGGCGAAGAAGGAAATATCTTCCCATAAAAACAAGACAGAAGCATTCTCAGAAACTTATTTCTGATGTGTGTCCTCAACTAACGGACTTGAACCTTTCTTTTTATAGAGCACGTTTGAACCACTCCTTTTGTTGTATCTGCAAGTGGATATTTGGATAGCTTTGACGATTTCGTTGGAAACGGGAATATCTCCCTATAACATCTAGACAGAAGCATTCTCAGAAACTTCTTTGTGATGTTTCCATTCAAGTCACAGAGTTGAACATTCTCTTTCATAGAGCAGGTTTGAAACACTCTTTTTGTTCTATCTGGACGTGGACATTTGCAGCGCTTTGTGGCCTATGGTAAAAAAGGAAATATCTTCCCATGAAAACGAGATAGAAGCAATCTCAGAAACTTGTTTATGCTGTATGTACTGAAGTAACAGTGTTGAACCTTTCTATTGATAGAGCAGGTGTGAAACACTGTTTTTTTGGAATCTGCAAGAGGATATTTCTATAGAACTGAGGATTTCGTTGGAAGCGGGATTACAGATAGAAAGTAGAGAGCAGCATTCTCAGAAACTTCTTTGTGATGTTTGCATTCAAGTCACAGAGTTGAACATTCCCTTTCATACAGCAGGTTTGAAACACTCTTTTTGTACTATCTGGAAGTGGACATTTGGAACGGTACCAGGCCTATGGTTCAAAAGGAAATATCGTCGCAGAAAAACAAGACGGAAGCATTCTCAGAAACTTATTTGTGTTGTGTGTCCTCAACTAACAGACTTGAACCTTTCTTTTGACACAGCAGTTTTGAAACACTCTTTTTGTAGAATCTGCAAGTGGATATTTGGATAGCTCTGACGATTTCGTTGGAAACGGGATTACATATAAAAAGTAGACAGCAGCATTCTCAGAAACTTCTTTGTGATGTTTCCATTTAAGTCACAGAGTTGAACATTCCCTTTCACAGAGCAGGTTTCAAACACTCTTTTTGTAGTAACTGGAAGTGGACATTTGCAGCGCTTTGTGGCCTATGGTAAAAAAAGGAAATATCTTCCCATAAAAACGAGATAGAAGCAATCTCAGAAACTTGTTTATGCTCTATCTACACAAGTAACAGTGTTGAACCTTTCTATTGACAGAGCACGTGTGAAACACTCTTTTTTTGGAATCTGCAAGTGGATATTTCTATAAAACTGAGGATTTCGTTGGAAGCGGGATTACAGATAAATAGTAGACAGCAGCATTCTCAGAAACTTCTTTGTGATGTTTGCATTCAAGTCACAGAGTTGAACATTCCCTTTCATACAGCAGGTTTGAAACACTCTTTTTGTAGTATCTGGAAGTGGACATTTGGAACGGTATCAGGCCTATGGTTAAAAAGGAAATATCTTCCCATAAAAACAAGACAGAAGCATTCTCAGAAACTTATTTGCGATGTGTGTCCTCAACTAACAGACTTGAACCTTTCTTTTGATACAGCAGTTTTGAAACACTCTTTTTGTAGAATCTGCAAGTGGATATTTGGATAGCTCTGAGGATTTCGTTGGAAACGGGATTACATAAAAATACTGGACAGCAGCATTCTCAGAAACTTCTTTGTGACGTTTGCATTCAAGTCACAGAGTTGAACATTCCCTGTCATAGAGCAGGTTTGAAACACTCTTTTTGTGCATCTGGAAGTGGACATTTCCAACGCTTTCTTGCCTACGGCGAAGAAGGAAATATCTTCCCATAAAAACAAGACAGAAGCATTCTCAGAAACTTATTTCTGATGTGTGTCCTCAACTAACGGACTTGAACCTTTCTTTTTATAGAGCACGTTTGAACCACTCCTTTTGTTGTATCTGCAAGTGGATATTTGGATAGCTTTGACGATTTCGTTGGAAACGGGAATATCTCCCTATAACATCTAGACAGAAGCATTCTCAGAAACTTCTTTGTGATGTTTCCATTCAAGTCACAGAGTTGAACATTCTCTTTCATAGAGCAGGTTTGAAACACTCTTTTTGTTCTATCTGGACGTGGACATTTGCAGCGCTTTGTGGCCTATGGTAAAAAAGGAAATATCTTCCCATGAAAACGAGATAGAAGCAATCTCAGAAACTTGTTTATGCTGTATGTACTGAAGTAACAGTGTTGAACCTTTCTATTGATAGAGCAGGTGTGAAACACTGTTTTTTTGGAATCTGCAAGAGGATATTTCTATAGAACTGAGGATTTCGTTGGAAGCGGGATTACAGATAAAAAGTAGAGAGCAGCATTCTCAGAAACTTCTTTGTGATGTTTGCATTCAAGTCACAGAGTTGAACATTCCCTTTCATACAGCAGGTTTGAAACACTCTTTTTGTACTATCTGGAAGTGGACATTTGGAACGGTACCAGGCCTATGGTTCAAAAGGAAATATCGTCGCAGAAAAACAAGACGGAAGCATTCTCAGAAACTTATTTGTGATGTCTGTCCTCAACTAACAGACTTGAACCTTTCTTTTGACACAGCATTTTTGAAACACTCTTTTTGTAGAATCTGCAAGTGGATATTTGGATAGCTCTGACGATTTCATTGGAAACGGGATTACATATAAAAAGTAGACAGCAGCATTCTCAGAAACTTCTTTGTGATGTTTCCATTTAAGTCACAGAGTTGAACATTCCCTTTCACAGAGCAGGTTTCAAACACTCTTTTTGTAGTAACTGGAAGTGGACATTTGCAGCGCTTTGTGGCCTATGGTAAAAAAAGGAAATATCTTCCCATAAAAACGAGATAGAAGCAATCTCAGAAACTTGTTTATGCTCTATCTACACAAGTAACAGTGTTGAACCTTTCTATTGACAGAGCACGTGTGAAACACTCTTTTTTTGGAAACTGCAAGTGGATATTTCTATAAAACTGAGGATTTCGTTGGAAGCGGGATTACAGATAAATAGTAGACAGCAGCATTCTCAGAAACTTCTTTGTGATGTTTGCATTCAGGTCACAGAGTTGAACATTCCCTTTCATAGAGCAGGTTTGGAACACTCTTTTTGTAGTATCTGGAAGTGGACATTTGGAACGGTATCAGGCCTATGGTTAAAAAGGAAATATCTTCCCATAAAAACAAGACAGAAGCATTCTCAGAAACTTATTTGCGATGTGTGTCCTCAACTAACAGACTTGAACCTTTCTTTTGATACAGCAGTTTTGAAACACTCTTTTTGTAGAATCTGCAAGTGGATATTTGGATAGCTCTGAGGATTTCGTTGGAAACGGGATTACATAAAAATAGTGGACAGCAGCATTCTCAGAAACTTCTTTGTGACGTTTGCATTCAAGTCACAGAGTTGAACATTCCCTGTCATAGAGCAGGTTTGAAACACTCTTTTTGTGCATCTGGAAGTGGGCATTTCCAACGCTTTCTTGCCTACGGCGAAGAAGGAAATATCTTCCCATAAAAACAAGACAGAAGCATTCTCAGAAACTTATTTCTGATGTGTGTCCTCAACTAACGGACTTGAACCTTTCTTTTTATAGAGCACGTTTGAACCACTCCTTTTGTTGTATCTGCAAGTGGATATTTGGATAGCTTTGACGATTTCGTTGGAAACGGGAATATCTCCCTATAACATCTAGACAGAAGCATTCTCAGAAACTTCTTTGTGATGTTTCCATTCAAGTCACAGAGTTGAACATTCTCTTTCATAGAGCAGGTTTGAAACACTCTTTTTGTTCTATCTGGACGTGGACATTTGCAGCGCTTTGTGGCCTATGGTAAAAAAGGAAATATCTTCCCATGAAAACGAGATAGAAGCAATCTCAGAAACTTGTTTATGCTGTATGTACTGAAGTAACAGTGTTGAACCTTTCTATTGATAGAGCAGGTGTGAAACACTGTTTTTTTGGAATCTGCAAGAGGATATTTCTATAGAACTGAGGATTTCGTTGGAAGCGGGATTACAGATAGAAAGTAGAGTGCAGCATTCTCAGAAACTTCTTTGTGATGTTTGCATTCAAGTCACAGAGTTGAACATTCCCTTTCATACAGCAGGTTTGAAACACTCTTTTTGTACTATCTGGAAGTGGACATTTGGAACGGTACCAGGCCTATGGTTCAAAAGGAAATATCGTCGCAGAAAAACAAGACGGAAGCATTCTCAGAAACTTATTTGTGTTGTGTGTCCTCAACTAACAGACTTGAACCTTTCTTTTGACACAGCAGTTTTGAAACACTCTTTTTGTAGAATCTGCAAGTGGATATTTGGATAGCTCTGAGGATTTCGTTGCAAACGGGATTACATAAAAATAGTGGACAGCAGCATTCTCAGAAACTTCTTTGTGACGTTTGCATTCAAGTCACAGAGTTGAACATTCCCTGTCATAGAGCAGGTTTGAAACACTCTTTTTGTGCATCTGGAAGTGGACATTTCCAACGCTTTCTTGCCTACGGCGAAGAAGGAAATATCTTCCCATAAAAACAAGACAGAAGCATTCTCAGAAACTTATTTCTGATGTGTGTCCTCAACTAACGGACTTGAACCTTTCTTTTTATAGAGCACGTTTGAACCACTCCTTTTGTTGTATCTGCAAGTGGATATTTGGATAGCTTTGACGATTTCGTTGGAAACGGGAATATCTCCCTATAACATCTAGACAGAAGCATTCTCAGAAACTTCTTTGTGATGTTTCCATTCAAGTCACAGAGTTGAACATTCTCTTTCATAGAGCAGGTTTGAAACACTCTTTTTGTTCTATCTGGACGTGGACATTTGCAGCGCTTTGTGGCCTATGGTAAAAAAGGAAATATCTTCCCATGAAAACGAGATAGAAGCAATCTCAGAAACTTGTTTATGCTGTATGTACTGAAGTAACAGTGTTGAACCTTTCTATTGATAGAGCAGGTGTGAAACACTGTTTTTTTGGAATCTGCAAGAGGATATTTCTATAGAACTGAGGATTTCGTTGGAAGCGGGATTACAGATAGAAAGTAGAGTGCAGCATTCTCAGAAACTTCTTTGTGATGTTTGCATTCAAGTCACAGAGTTGAACATTCCCTTTCATACAGCAGGTTTGAAACACTCTTTTTGTACTATCTGGAAGTGGACATTTGGAACGGTACCAGGCCTATGGTTCAAAAGGAAATATCGTCGCAGAAAAACAAGACGGAAGCATTCTCAGAAACTTATTTGTGTTGTGTGTCCTCAACTAACAGACTTGAACCTTTCTTTTGACACAGCAGTTTTGAAACACTCTTTTTGTAGAATCTGCAAGTGGATATTTGGATAGCTCTGAGGATTTCGTTGCAAACGGGATTACATAAAAATAGTGGACAGCAGCATTCTCAGAAACTTCTTTGTGACGTTTGCATTCAAGTCACAGAGTTGAACATTCCCTGTCATAGAGCAGGTTTGAAACACTCTTTTTGTGCATCTGGAAGTGGACATTTCCAACGCTTTCTTGCCTACGGCGAAGAAGGAAATATCTTCCCATAAAAACAAGACAGAAGCATTCTCAGAAACTTATTTCTGATGTGTGTCCTCAACTAACGGACTTGAACCTTTCTTTTTATAGAGCACGTTTGAACCACTCCTTTTGTTGTATCTGCAAGTGGATATTTGGATAGCTTTGACGATTTCGTTGGAAACGGGAATATCTCCCTATAACATCTAGACAGAAGCATTCTCAGAAACTTCTTTGTGATGTTTCCATTCAAGTCACAGAGTTGAACATTCTCTTTCATAGAGCAGGTTTGAAACACTCTTTTTGTAGTATCTGGACGTGGACATTTGCAGCGCTTTGTGGCCTATGGTAAAAAAGGAAATATCTTCCCATGAAAACGAGATAGAAGCAATCTCAGAAACTTGTTTATGCTGTATGTACTGAAGTAACAGTGTTGAACCTTTCTATTGATAGAGCAGGTGTGAAACACTGTTTTTTTGGAATCTGCAAGCGGATATTTCTATAGAACTGAGGATTTCGTTGGAAGCGGGATTACAGATAAAAAGTAGAGAGCAGCATTCTCAGAAACTTCTTTGTGATGTTTGCATTCAAGTCACAGAGTTGAACATTCCCTTTCATACAGCAGGTTTGAAACACTCTTTTTGTACTATCTGGAAGTGGACATTTGGAACGGTACCAGGCCTATGGTTCAAAAGGAAATATCGTCGCAGAAAAACAAGACGGAAGCATTCTCAGAAACTTATTTGTGATGTCTGTCCTCAACTAACAGACTTGAACCTTTCTTTTGACACAGCATTTTTGAAACACTCTTTTTGTAGAATCTGCAAGTGGATATTTGGATAGCTCTGACGATTTCATTGGAAACGGGATTACATGTAAAAAGTAGACAGCAGCATTCTCAGAAACTTCTTTGTGATGTTTCCATTTAAGTCACAGAGTTGAACATTCCCTTTCACAGAGCAGGTTTCAAACACTCTTTTTGTAGTAACTGGAAGTGGACATTTGCAGCGCTTTGTGGCCTATGGTAAAAAAAGGAAATATCTTCCCATAAAAACGAGATAGAAGCAATCTCAGAAACTTGTTTATGCTCTATCTACACAAGTAACAGTGTTGAACCTTTCTATTGACAGAGCACGTGTGAAACACTCTTTTTTTGGAAACTGCAAGTGGATATTTCTATAAAACTGAGGATTTCGTTGGAAGCGGGATTACAGATAAATAGTAGACAGCAGCATTCTCAGAAACTTCTTTGTGATGTTTGCATTCAGGTCACAGAGTTGAACATTCCCTTTCATAGAGCAGGTTTGGAACACTCTTTTTGTAGTATCTGGAAGTGGACATTTGGAACGGTATCAGGCCTATGGTTAAAAAGGAAATATCTTCCCATAAAAACAAGACAGAAGCATTCTCAGAAACTTATTTGCGATGTGTGTCCTCAACTAACAGACTTGAACCTTTCTTTTGATACAGCAGTTTTGAAACACTCTTTTTGTAGAATCTGCAAGTGGATATTTGGATAGCTCTGAGGATTTCGTTGGAAACGGGATTACATAAAAATAGTGGACAGCAGCATTCTCAGAAACTTCTTTGTGACGTTTGCATTCAAGTCACAGAGTTGAACATTCCCTGTCATAGAGCAGGTTTGAAACACTCTTTTTGTGCATCTGGAAGTGGGCATTTCCAACGCTTTCTTGCCTACGGCGAAGAAGGAAATATCTTCCCATAAAAACAAGACAGAAGCATTCTCAGAAACTTATTTCTGATGTGTGTCCTCAACTAACGGACTTGAACCTTTCTTTTTATAGAGCACGTTTGAACCACTCCTTTTGTTGTATCTGCAAGTGGATATTTGGATAGCTTGGACGATTTCGTTGGAAACGGGAATATCTCCCTATAACATCTAGACAGAAGCATTCTCAGAAACTTCTTTGTGATGTTTCCATTCAAGTCACAGAGTTGAACATTCTCTTTCATAGAGCAGGTTTGAAACACTCTTTTTGTTCTATCTGGACGTGGACATTTGCAGCGCTTTGTGGCCTATGGTAAAAAAGGAAATATCTTCCCATGAAAACGAGATAGAAGCAATCTCAGAAACTTGTTTATGCTGTATGTACTGAAGTAACAGTGTTGAACCTTTCTATTGATAGAGCAGGTGTGAAACACTGTTTTTTTGGAATCTGCAAGAGGATATTTCTATAGAACTGAGGATTTCGTTGGAAGCGGGATTACAGATAGAAAGTAGAGTGCAGCATTCTCAGAAACTTCTTTGTGATGTTTGCATTCAAGTCACAGAGTTGAACATTCCCTTTCATACAGCAGGTTTGAAACACTCTTTTTGTACTATCTGGAAGTGGACATTTGGAACGGTACCAGGCCTATGGTTCAAAAGGAAATATCGTCGCAGAAAAACAAGACGGAAGCATTCTCAGAAACTTATTTGTGTTGTGTGTCCTCAACTAACGGACTTGAACCTTTCTTTTGACACAGCAGTTTTGAAACACTCTTTTTGTAGAATCTGCAAGTGGATATTTGGATAGCTCTGAGGATTTCGTTGCAAACGGGATTACATAAAAATAGTGGACAGCAGCATTCTCAGAAACTTCTTTGTGACGTTTGCATTCAAGTCACAGAGTTGAACATTCCCTGTCATAGAGCAGGTTTGAAACACTCTTTTTGTGCATCTGGAAGTGGACATTTCCAACGCTTTCTTGCCTACGGCGAAGAAGGAAATATCTTCCCATAAAAACAAGACAGAAGCATTCTCAGAAACTTATTTCTGATGTGTGTCCTCAACTAACGGACTTGAACCTTTCTTTTTATAGAGCACGTTTGAACCACTCCTTTTGTTGTATCTGCAAGTGGATATTTGGATAGCTTTGACGATTTCGTTGGAAACGGGAATATCTCCCTATAACATCTAGACAGAAGCATTCTCAGAAACTTCTTTGTGATGTTTCCATTCAAGTCACAGAGTTGAACATTCTCTTTCATAGAGCAGGTTTGAAACACTCTTTTTGTAGTATCTGGAAGTGGACATTTGCAGCGCTTTGTGGCCTATGGTAAAAAAGGAAATATCTTCCCATGAAAACGAGATAGAAGCAATCTCAGAAACTTGTTTATGCTGTATGTACTGAAGTAACAGTGTTGAACCTTTCTATTGATAGAGCAGGTGTGAAACACTGTTTTTTTGGAATCTGCAAGCGGATATTTCTATAGAACTGAGGATTTCGTTGGAAGCGGGATTACAGATAAAAAGTAGAGAGCAGCATTCTCAGAAACTTCTTTGTGATGTTTGCATTCAAGTCACAGAGTTGAACATTCCCTTTCATACAGCAGGTTTGAAACACTCTTTTTGTACTATCTGGAAGTGGACATTTGGAACGGTACCAGGCCTATGGTTCAAAAGGAAATATCGTCGCAGAAAAACAAGACGGAAGCATTCTCAGAAACTTATTTGTGATGTGTGTCCTCAACTAACAGACTTGAACCTTTCTTTTGACACAGCATTTTTGAAACACTCTTTTTGTAGAATCTGCAAGTGGATATTTGGATAGCTCTGACGATTTCGTTGGAAACGGGATTACATATAAAAAGTAGACAGCAGCATTCTCAGAAACTTCTTTGTGATGTTTCCATTTAAGTCACAGAGTTGAACATTCCCTTTCACAGAGCAGGTTTCAAACACTCTTTTTGTAGTAACTGGAAGTGGACATTTGCAGCGCTTTGTGGCCTATGGTAAAAAAAGGAAATATCTTCCCATAAAAACGAGATAGAAGCAATCTCAGAAACTTGTTTATGCTCTATCTACACAAGTAACAGTGTTGAACCTTTCTATTGACAGAGCACGTGTGAAACACTCTTTTTTTGGAAACTGCAAGTGGATATTTCTATAAAACTGAGGATTTCGTTGGAAGCGGGATTACAGATAAATAGTAGACAGCAGCATTCTCAGAAACTTCTTTGTGATGTTTGCATTCAGGTCACAGAGTTGAACATTCCCTTTCATAGAGCAGGTTTGGAACACTCTTTTTGTAGTATCTGGAAGTGGACATTTGGAACGGTATCAGGCCTATGGTTAAAAAGGAAATATCTTCCCATAAAAACAAGACAGAAGCATTCTCAGAAACTTATTTGCGATGTGTGTCCTCAACTAACAGACTTGAACCTTTCTTTTGATACAGCAGTTTTGAAACACTCTTTTTGTAGAATCTGCAAGTGGATATTTGGATAGCTCTGAGGATTTCGTTGGAAACGGGATTACATAAAAATAGTGGACAGCAGCATTCTCAGAAACTTCTTTGTGACGTTTGCATTCAAGTCACAGAGTTGAACATTCCCTGTCATAGAGCAGGTTTGAAACACTCTTTTTGTGCATCTGGAAGTGGACATTTCCAACGCTTTCTTGCCTACGGCGAAGAAGGAAATATCTTCCCATAAAAACAAGACAGAAGCATTCTCAGAAACTTATTTCTGATGTGTGTCCTCAACTAACGGACTTGAACCTTTCTTTTTATAGAGCACGTTTGAACCACTCCTTTTGTTGTATCTGCAAGTGGATATTTGGATAGCTTTGACGATTTCGTTGGAAACGGGAATATCTCCCTATAACATCTAGACAGAAGCATTCTCAGAAACTTCTTTGTGATGTTTCCATTCAAGTCACAGAGTTGAACATTCTCTTTCATAGAGCAGGTTTGAAACACTCTTTTTGTTCTATCTGGACGTGGACATTTGCAGCGCTTTGTGGCCTATGGTAAAAAAGGAAATATCTTCCCATGAAAACGAGATAGAAGCAATCTCAGAAACTTGTTTATGCTGTATGTACTGAAGTAACAGTGTTGAACCTATCTATTGATAGAGCAGGTGTGAAACACTGTTTTTTTGGAATCTGCAAGCGGATATTTCTATAGAACTGAGGATTTCGTTGGAAGCGGGATTACAGATAGAAAGTAGAGTGCAGCATTCTCAGAAACTTCTTTGTGATGTTTGCATTCAAGTCACAGAGTTGAACATTCCCTTTCATACAGCAGGTTTGAAACACTCTTTTTGTACTATCTGGAAGTGGACATTTGGAACGGTACCAGGCCTATGGTTCAAAAGGAAATATCGTCGCAGAAAAACAAGACGGAAGCATTCTCAGAAACTTATTTGTGTTGTGTGTCCTCAACTAACAGACTTGAACCTTTCTTTTGACACAGCAGTTTGGAAACACTCTTTTTGTAGAATCTGCAAGTGGATATTTGGATAGCTCTGAGGATTTCGTTGGAAACGGGATTACATATAAAAAGTAGACAGCAGCATTCTCAGAAACTTCTTTGTGATGTTTCCATTTAAGTCACAGAGTTGAACATTCCCTTTCACAGAGCAGGTTTCAAACACTCTTTTTGTAGTAACTGGAAGTGGACATTTGCAGCGCTTTGTGGCCTATGGTAAAAAAAGGAAATATCTTCCCATAAAAACGAGATAGAAGCAATCTCAGAAACTTGTTTATGCTCTATCTACACAAGTAACAGTGTTGAACCTTTCTATTGACAGAGCACGTGTGAAACACTCTTTTTTTGGAATCTGCAAGTGGATATTTCTATAAAACTGAGGATTTCGTTGGAAGCGGGATTACAGATAAATAGTAGACAGCAGCATTCTCAGAAACTTCTTTGTGATGTTTGCATTCAAGTCACAGAGTTGAACATTCCCTTTCATAGAGCAGGTTTGAAACACTCTTTTTGTAGTATCTGGAAGTGGACATTTGGAACGGTATCAGGCCTATGGTTAAAAAGGAAATATCTTCCCATAAAAACAAGACAGAAGCATTCTCAGAAACTTATTTGCGATGTGTGTCCTCAACTAACAGACTTGAACCTTTCTTTTGATACAGCAGTTTTGAAACACTCTTTTTGTAGAATCTGCAAGTGGATATTTGGATAGCTCTGAGGATTTCGTTGGAAACGGGATTACATAAAAATACTGGACAGCAGCATTCTCAGAAACTTCTTTGTGACGTTTGCATTCAAGTCACAGAGTTGAACATTCCCTGTCATAGAGCAGGTTTGAAACACTCTTTTTGTGCATCTGGAAGTGGACATTTCCAACGCTTTCTTGCCTACGGCGAAGAAGGAAATATCTTCCCATAAAAACAAGACAGAAGCATTCTCAGAAACTTATTTCTGATGTGTGTCCTCAACTAACGGACTTGAACCTTTCTTTTTATAGAGCACGTTTGAACCACTCCTTTTGTTGTATCTGCAAGTGGATATTTGGATAGCTTTGACGATTTCGTTGGAAACGGGAATATCTCCCTATAACATCTAGACAGAAGCATTCTCAGAAACTTCTTTGTGATGTTTCCATTCAAGTCACAGAGTTGAACATTCTCTTTCATAGAGCAGGTTTGAAACACTCTTTTTGTAGTATCTGGAAGTGGACATTTGCAGCTCTTTGTGGCCTATGGTAAAAAAGGAAATATCTTCCCATGAAAACGAGATAGAAGCAATCTCAGAAACTTGTTTATGCTGTATGTACTGAAGTAACAGTGTTGAACCTTTCTATTGATAGAGCAGGTGTGAAACACTGTTTTTTTGGAATCTGCAAGAGGATATTTCTATAGAACTGAGGATTTCGTTGGAAGCGGGATTACAGATAAAAAGTAGAGAGCAGCATTCTCAGAAACTTCTTTGTGATGTTTGCATTCAAGTCACAGAGTTGAACATTCCCTTTCATACAGCAGGTTTGAAACACTCTTTTTGTACTATCTGGAAGTGGACATTTGGAACGGTACCAGGCCTATGGTTCAAAAGGAAATATCGTCGCAGAAAAACAAGACGGAAGCATTCTCAGAAACTTATTTGTGATGTCTGTCCTCAACTAACAGACTTGAACCTTTCTTTTGACACAGCATTTTTGAAACACTCTTTTTGTAGAATCTGCAAGTGGATATTTGGATAGCTCTGACGATTTCGTTGGAAACGGGATTACATATAAAAAGTAGACAGCAGCATTCTCAGAAACTTCTTTGTGATGTTTCCATTTAAGTCACAGAGTTGAACATTCCCTTTCACAGAGCAGGTTTCAAACACTCTTTTTGTAGTAACTGGAAGTGGACATTTGCAGCGCTTTGTGGCCTATGGTAAAAAAAGGAAATATCTTCCCATAAAAACGAGATAGAAGCAATCTCAGAAACTTGTTTATGCTCTATCTACACAAGTAACAGTGTTGAACCTTTCTATTGACACAGCACGTGTGAAACACTCTTTTTTTGGAAACTGCAAGTGGATATTTCTATAAAACTGAGGATTTCGTTGGAAGCGGGATTACAGATAAATAGTAGACAGCAGCATTCTCAGAAACTTCTTTGTGATGTTTGCATTCAGGTCACAGAGTTGAACATTCCCTTTCATAGAGCAGGTTTGGAACACTCTTTTTGTAGTATCTGGAAGTGGACATTTGGAACGGTATCAGGCCTATGGTTAAAAAGGAAATATCTTCCCATAAAAACAAGACAGAAGCATTCTCAGAAACTTATTTGCGATGTGTGTCCTCAACTAACAGACTTGAACCTTTCTTTTGATACAGCAGTTTTGAAACACTCTTTTTGTAGAATCTGCAAGTGGATATTTGGATAGCTCTGAGGATTTCGTTGGAAACGGGATTACATAAAAATAGTGGACAGCAGCATTCTCAGAAACTTCTTTGTGACGTTTGCATTCAAGTCACAGAGTTGAACATTCCCTGTCATAGAGCAGGTTTGAAACACTCTTTTTGTGCATCTGGAAGTGGACATTTCCAACGCTTTCTTGCCTACGGCGAAGAAGGAAATATCTTCCCATAAAAACAAGACAGAAGCATTCTCAGAAACTTATTTCTGATGTGTGTCCTCAACTAACGGACTTGAACCTTTCTTTCTATAGAGCACGTTTGAACCACTCCTTTTGTTGTATCTGCAAGTGGATATTTGGATAGCTTTGACGATTTCGTTGGAAACGGGAATATCTCCCTATAACATCTAGACAGAAGCATTCTCAGAAACTTCTTTGTGATGTTTCCATTCAAGTCACAGAGTTGAACATTCTCTTTCATAGAGCAGGTTTGAAACACTCTTTTTGTAGTATCTGGAAGTGGACATTTGCAGCTCTTTGTGGCCTATGGTAAAAAAGGAAATATCTTCCCATGAAAACGAGATAGAAGCAATCTCAGAAACTTGTTTATGCTGTATGTACTGAAGTAACAGTGTTGAACCTTTCTATTGATAGAGCAGGTGTGAAACACTGTTTTTTTGGAATCTGCAAGCGGATATTTCTATAGAACTGAGGATTTCGTTGGAAGCGGGATTACAGGTAAAAAGTAGAGAGCAGCATTCTCAGAAACTTCTTTGTGATGTTTGCATTCAAGTCACAGAGTTGAACATTCCCTTTCATACAGCAGGTTTGAAACACTCTTTTTGTACTATCTGGAAGTGGACATTTGCAACGGTACCAGGCCTATGGTTCAAAAGGAAATATCGTCGCAGAAAAACAAGACGGAAGCATTCTCAGAAACTTATTTGTGATGTGTGTCCTCAACTAACAGACTTGAACCTTTCTTTTGACACAGCATTTTTGAAACACTCTTTTTGTAGAATCTGCAAGTGGATATTTGGATAGCTCTGACGATTTCGTTGGAAACGGGATTACATATAAAAAGTAGACAGCAGCATTCTCAGAAACTTCTTTGTGATGTTTCCATTTAAGTCACAGAGTTGAACATTCCCTTTCACAGAGCAGGTTTCAAACACTCTTTTTGTAGTAACTGGAAGTGGACATTTGCAGCGCTTTGTGGCCTATGGTAAAAAAAGGAAATATCTTCCCATAAAAACGAGATAGAAGCAATCTCAGAAACTTGTTTATGCTCTATCTACACAAGTAACAGTTTTGAACCTTTCTATTGA
This sequence comes from Pan troglodytes, assembly GCF_028858775.2. Taxonomy (NCBI): domain Eukaryota; kingdom Metazoa; phylum Chordata; class Mammalia; order Primates; family Hominidae; genus Pan; species Pan troglodytes. The sequence goes on along the minus strand of NC_072409.2, from coordinate 54,379,282 downwards.
CAGAGCACGTGTGAAACACTCTTTTTTTGGAAAGTGCAAGTGGATATTTCTATAAAACTGAGGATTTCGTTGGAAGCGGGATTACAGATAAATAGTAGACAGCAGCATTCTCAGAAACTTCTTTGTGATGTTTGCATTCAGGTCACAGAGTTGAACATTCCCTTTCATAGAGCAGGTTTGGAACACTCTTTTTGTAGTATCTGGAAGTGGACATTTGGAACGGTATCAGGCCTATGGTTAAAAAGGAAATATCTTCCCATAAAAACAAGACAGAAGCATTCTCAGAAACTTATTTGCGATGTGTGTCCTCAACTAACAGACTTGAACCTTTCTTTTGATACAGCAGTTTTGAAACACTCTTTTTGTAGAATCTGCAAGTGGATATTTGGATAGCTCTGAGGATTTCGTTGGAAACGGGATTACATAAAAATAGTGGACAGCAGCATTCTCAGAAACTTCTTTGTGACGTTTGCATTCAAGTCACAGAGTTGAACATTCCCTGTCATAGAGCAGGTTTGAAACACTCTTTTTGTGCATCTGGAAGTGGACATTTCCAACGCTTTCTTGCCTACGGCGAAGAAGGAAATATCTTCCCATAAAAACAAGACAGAAGCATTCTCAGAAACTTATTTCTGATGTGTGTCCTCAACTAACGGACTTGAACCTTTCTTTCTATAGAGCACGTTTGAACCACTCCTTTTGTTGTATCTGCAAGTGGATATTTGGATAGCTTGGACGATTTCGTTGGAAACGGGAATATCTCCCTATAACATCTAGACAGAAGCATTCTCAGAAACTTCTTTGTGATGTTTCCATTCAAGTCACAGAGTTGAACATTCTCTTTCATAGAGCAGGTTTGAAACACTCTTTTTGTTCTATCTGGACGTGGACATTTGCAGCGCTTTGTGGCCTATGGTAAAAAAGGAAATATCTTCCCATGAAAACGAGATAGAAGCAATCTCAGAAACTTGTTTATGCTGTATGTACTGAAGTAACAGTGTTGAACCTTTCTATTGATAGAGCAGGTGTGAAACACTGTTTTTTTGGAATCTGCAAGAGGATATTTCTATAGAACTGAGGATTTCGTTGGAAGCGGGACTACAGATAGAAAGTAGAGTGCAGCATTCTCAGAAACTTCTTTGTGATGTTTGCATTCAAGTCACAGAGTTGAACATTCCCTTTCATACAGCAGGTTTGAAACACTCTTTTTGTACTATCTGGAAGTGGACATTTGGAACGGTACCAGGCCTATGGTTCAAAAGGAAATATCGTCGCAGAAAAACAAGACGGAAGCATTCTCAGAAACTTATTTGTGTTGTGTGTCCTCAACTAACAGACTTGAACCTTTCTTTTGACACAGCAGTTTTGAAACACTCTTTTTGTAGAATCTGCAAGTGGATATTTGGATAGCTCTGAGGATTTCGTTGGAAACGGGATTACATATAAGAAGTAGACAGCAGCATTCTCAGAAACTTCTTTGTGATGTTTCCATTTAAGTCACAGAGTTGAACATTCCCTTTCACAGAGCAGGTTTCAAACACTCTTTTTGTAGTAACTGGAAGTGGACATTTGCAGCGCTTTGTGGCCTATGGTAAAAAAAGGAAATATCTTCCCATAAAAACGAGATAGAAGCAATCTCAGAAACTTGTTTATGCTCTATCTACACAAGTAACAGTGTTGAACCTTTCTATTAACAGAGCACGTGTGAAACACTCTTTTTTTGGAATCTGCAAGTGGATATTTCTATAAAACTGAGGATTTCGTTGGAAGCGGGATTACAGATAAATGGTAGACAGCAGCATTCTCAGAAACTTCTTTGTGATGTTTGCATTCAAGTCACAGAGTTGAACATTCCCTTTCATAGAGCAGGTTTGAAACACTCTTTTTGTACTATCTGGAAGTGGACATTTGGAACGGTATCAGGCCTATGGTTAAAAAGGAAATATCTTCCCATAAAAACAAGACAGAAGCATTCTCAGAAACTTATTTGCGATGTGTGTCCTCAACTAACAGACTTGAACCTTTCTTTTGATACAGCAGTTTTGAAACACTCTTTTTGTAGAATCTGCAAGTGGATATTTGGATAGCTCTGAGGATTTCGTTGGAAACGGGATTACATAAAAATACTGGACAGCAGCATTCTCAGAAACTTCTTTGTGATGTTTGCATTCAAGTCACAGAGTTGAACATTCCCTGTCATAGAGCAGGTTTGAAACACTCTTTTTGTGCATCTGGAAGTGGACATTTCCAACGCTTTCTTGCCTACGGCGAAGAAGGAAATATCTTCCCATAAAAACAAGACAGAAGCATTCTCAGAAACTTATTTCTGATGTGTGTCCTCAACTAACGGACTTGAACCTTTCTTTTTATAGAGCACGTTTGAACCACTCCTTTTGTTGTATCTGCAAGTGGATATTTGGATAGCTTTGACGATTTCGTTGGAAACGGGAATATCTCCCTATAACATCTAGACAGAAGCATTCTCAGAAACTTCTTTGTGATGTTTCCATTCAAGTCACAGAGTTGAACATTCTCTTTCATAGAGCAGGTTTGAAACACTCTTTTTGTAGTATCTGGAAGTGGACATTTGCAGCTCTTTGTGGCCTATGGTAAAAAAGGAAATATCTTCCCATGAAAACGAGATAGAAGCAATCTCAGAAACTTGTTTATGCTGTATGTACTGAAGTAACAGTGTTGAACCTTTCTATTGATAGAGCAGGTGTGAAACACTGTTTTTTTGGAATCTGCAAGAGGATATTTCTATAGAACTGAGGATTTCGTTGGAAGCGGGATTACAGATAAAAAGTAGAGAGCAGCATTCTCAGAAACTTCTTTGTGATGTTTGCATTCAAGTCACAGAGTTGAACATTCCCTTTCATACAGCAGGTTTGAAACACTCTTTTTGTACTATCTGGAAGTGGACATTTGGAACGGTACCAGGCCTATGGTTCAAAAGGAAATATCGTCGCAGAAAAACAAGACGGAAGCATTCTCAGAAACTTATTTGTGATGTGTGTCCTCAACTAACAGACTTGAACCTTTCTTTTGACACAGCATTTTTGAAACACTCTTTTTGTAGAATCTGCAAGTGGATATTTGGATAGCTCTGACGATTTCGTTGGAAACGGGATTACATATAAAAAGTAGACAGCAGCATTCTCAGAAACTTCTTTGTGATGTTTCCATTTAAGTCACAGAGTTGAACATTCCCTTTCACAGAGCAGGTTTCAAACACTCTTTTTGTAGTAACTGGAAGTGGACATTTGCAGCGCTTTGTGGCCTATGGTAAAAAAAGGAAATATCTTCCCATAAAAACGAGATAGAAGCAATCTCAGAAACTTGTTTATGCTCTATCTACACAAGTAACAGTGTTGAACCTTTCTATTGACAGAGCACGTGTGAAACACTCTTTTTTTGGAAACTGCAAGTGGATATTTCTATAAAACTGAGGATTTCGTTGGAAGCGGGATTACAGATAAATAGTAGACAGCAGCATTCTCAGAAACTTCTTTGTGATGTTTGCATTCAGGTCACAGAGTTGAACATTCCCTTTCATAGAGCAGGTTTGGAACACTCTTTTTGTAGTATCTGGAAGTGGACATTTGGAACGGTATCAGGCCTATGGTTAAAAAGGAAATATCTTCCCATAAAAACAAGACAGAAGCATTCTCAGAAACTTATTTGCGATGTGTGTCCTCAACTAACAGACTTGAACCTTTCTTTTGATACAGCAGTTTTGAAACACTCTTTTTGTAGAATCTGCAAGTGGATATTTGGATAGCTCTGAGGATTTCGTTGGAAACGGGATTACATAAAAATAGTGGACAGCAGCATTCTCAGAAACTTCTTTGTGACGTTTGCATTCAAGTCACAGAGTTGAACATTCCCTGTCATAGATCAGGTTTGAAACACTCTTTTTGTGCATCTGGAAGTGGACATTTCCAACGCTTTCTTGCCTACGGCGAAGAAGGAAATATCTTCCCATAAAAACAAGACAGAAGCATTCTCAGAAACTTATTTCTGATGTGTGTCCTCAACTAACGGACTTGAACCTTTCTTTTTATAGAGCACGTTTGAACCACTCCTTTTGTTGTATCTGCAAGTGGATATTTGGATAGCTTTGACGATTTCGTTGGAAACGGGAATATCTCCCTATAACATCTAGACAGAAGCATTCTCAGAAACTTCTTTGTGATGTTTCCATTCAAGTCACAGAGTTGAACATTCTCTTTCATAGAGCAGGTTTGAAACACTCTTTTTGTTCTATCTGGACGTGGACATTTGCAGCGCTTTGTGGCCTATGGTAAAAAAGGAAATATCTTCCCATGAAAACGAGATAGAAGCAATCTCAGAAACTTGTTTATGCTGTATGTACTGAAGTAACAGTGTTGAACCTTTCTATTGATAGAGCAGGTGTGAAACACTGTTTTTTTGGAATCTGCAAGAGGATATTTCTATAGAACTGAGGATTTCGTTGGAAGCGGGATTACAGATAGAAAGTAGAGAGCAGCATTCTCAGAAACTTCTTTGTGATGTTTGCATTCAAGTCACAGAGTTGAACATTCCCTTTCATACAGCAGGTTTGAAACACTCTTTTTGTACTATCTGGAAGTGGACATTTGGAACGGTACCAGGCCTATGGTTCAAAAGGAAATATCGTCGCAGAAAAACAAGACGGAAGCATTCTCAGAAACTTATTTGTGTTGTGTGTCCTCAACTAACAGACTTGAACCTTTCTTTTGACACAGCAGTTTTGAAACACTCTTTTTGTAGAATCTGCAAGTGGATATTTGGATAGCTCTGAGGATTTCGTTGGAAACGGGATTACATAAAAATAGTGGACAGCAGCATTCTCAGAAACTTCTTTGTGACGTTTGCATTCAAGTCACAGAGTTGAACATTCCCTGTCATAGAGCAGGTTTGAAACACTCTTTTTGTGCATCTGGAAGTGGACATTTCCAACGCTTTCTTGCCTACGGCGAAGAAGGAAATATCTTCCCATAAAAACAAGACAGAAGCATTCTCAGAAACTTATTTCTGATGTGTGTCCTCAACTAACGGACTTGAACCTTTCTTTTTATAGAGCACGTTTGAACCACTCCTTTTGTTGTATCTGCAAGTGGATATTTGGATAGCTTTGACGATTTCGTTGGAAACGGGAATATCTCCCTATAACATCTAGACAGAAGCATTCTCAGAAACTTCTTTGTGATGTTTCCATTCAAGTCACAGAGTTGAACATTCTCTTTCATAGAGCAGGTTTGAAACACTCTTTTTGTAGTATCTGGAAGTGGACATTTGCAGCTCTTTGTGGCCTATGGTAAAAAAGGAAATATCTTCCCATGAAAACGAGATAGAAGCAATCTCAGAAACTTGTTTATGCTGTATGTACTGAAGTAACAGTGTTGAACCTTTCTATTGATAGAGCAGGTGTGAAACACTGTTTTTTTGGAATCTGCAAGAGGATATTTCTATAGAACTGAGGATTTCGTTGGAAGCGGGATTACAGATAAAAAGTAGAGAGCAGCATTCTCAGAAACTTCTTTGTGATGTTTGCATTCAAGTCACAGAGTTGAACATTCCCTTTCATACAGCAGGTTTGAAACACTCTTTTTGTACTATCTGGAAGTGGACATTTGGAACGGTACCAGGCCTATGGTTCAAAAGGAAATATCGTCGCAGAAAAACAAGACGGAAGCATTCTCAGAAACTTATTTGTGATGTCTGTCCTCAACTAACAGACTTGAACCTTTCTTTTGACACAGCATTTTTGAAACACTCTTTTTGTAGAATCTGCAAGTGGATATTTGGATAGCTCTGACGATTTCGTTGGAAACGGGATTACATATAAAAAGTAGACAGCAGCATTCTCAGAAACTTCTTTGTGATGTTTCCATTTAAGTCACAGAGTTGAACATTCCCTTTCACAGAGCAGGTTTCAAACACTCTTTTTGTAGTAACTGGAAGTGGACATTTGCAGCGCTTTGTGGCCTATGGTAAAAAAAGGAAATATCTTCCCATAAAAACGAGATAGAAGCAATCTCAGAAACTTGTTTATGCTCTATCTACACAAGTAACAGTGTTGAACCTTTCTATTGACACAGCACGTGTGAAACACTCTTTTTTTGGAAACTGCAAGTGGATATTTCTATAAAACTGAGGATTTCGTTGGAAGCGGGATTACAGATAAATAGTAGACAGCAGCATTCTCAGAAACTTCTTTGTGATGTTTGCATTCAGGTCACAGAGTTGAACATTCCCTTTCATAGAGCAGGTTTGGAACACTCTTTTTGTAGTATCTGGAAGTGGACATTTGGAACGGTATCAGGCCTATGGTTAAAAAGGAAATATCTTCCCATAAAAACAAGACAGAAGCATTCTCAGAAACTTATTTGCGATGTGTGTCCTCAACTAACAGACTTGAACCTTTCTTTTGATACAGCAGTTTTGAAACACTCTTTTTGTAGAATCTGCAAGTGGATATTTGGATAGCTCTGAGGATTTCGTTGGAAACGGGATTACATAAAAATAGTGGACAGCAGCATTCTCAGAAACTTCTTTGTGACGTTTGCATTCAAGTCACAGAGTTGAACATTCCCTGTCATAGAGCAGGTTTGAAACACTCTTTTTGTGCATCTGGAAGTGGACATTTCCAACGCTTTCTTGCCTACGGCGAAGAAGGAAATATCTTCCCATAAAAACAAGACAGAAGCATTCTCAGAAACTTATTTCTGATGTGTGTCCTCAACTAACGGACTTGAACCTTTCTTTCTATAGAGCACGTTTGAACCACTCCTTTTGTTGTATCTGCAAGTGGATATTTGGATAGCTTTGACGATTTCGTTGGAAACGGGAATATCTCCCTATAACATCTAGACAGAAGCATTCTCAGAAACTTCTTTGTGATGTTTCCATTCAAGTCACAGAGTTGAACATTCTCTTTCATAGAGCAGGTTTGAAACACTCTTTTTGTAGTATCTGGAAGTGGACATTTGCAGCTCTTTGTGGCCTATGGTAAAAAAGGAAATATCTTCCCATGAAAACGAGATAGAAGCAATCTCAGAAACTTGTTTATGCTGTATGTACTGAAGTAACAGTGTTGAACCTTTCTATTGATAGAGCAGGTGTGAAACACTGTTTTTTTGGAATCTGCAAGCGGATATTTCTATAGAACTGAGGATTTCGTTGGAAGCGGGATTACAGGTAAAAAGTAGAGAGCAGCATTCTCAGAAACTTCTTTGTGATGTTTGCATTCAAGTCACAGAGTTGAACATTCCCTTTCATACAGCAGGTTTGAAACACTCTTTTTGTACTATCTGGAAGTGGACATTTGCAACGGTACCAGGCCTATGGTTCAAAAGGAAATATCGTCGCAGAAAAACAAGACGGAAGCATTCTCAGAAACTTATTTGTGATGTGTGTCCTCAACTAACAGACTTGAACCTTTCTTTTGACACAGCATTTTTGAAACACTCTTTTTGTAGAATCTGCAAGTGGATATTTGGATAGCTCTGACGATTTCGTTGGAAACGGGATTACATATAAAAAGTAGACAGCAGCATTCTCAGAAACTTCTTTGTGATGTTTCCATTTAAGTCACAGAGTTGAACATTCCCTTTCACAGAGCAGGTTTCAAACACTCTTTTTGTAGTAACTGGAAGTGGACATTTGCAGCGCTTTGTGGCCTATGGTAAAAAAAGGAAATATCTTCCCATAAAAACGAGATAGAAGCAATCTCAGAAACTTGTTTATGCTCTATCTACACAAGTAACAGTTTTGAACCTTTCTATTGACAGAGCACGTGTGAAACACTCTTTTTTTGGAAAGTGCAAGTGGATATTTCTATAAAACTGAGGATTTCGTTGGAAGCGGGATTACAGATAAATAGTAGACAGCAGCATTCTCAGAAACTTCTTTGTGATGTTTGCATTCAGGTCACAGAGTTGAACATTCCCTTTCATAGAGCAGGTTTGGAACACTCTTTTTGTAGTATCTGGAAGTGGACATTTGGAACGGTATCAGGCCTATGGTTAAAAAGGAAATATCTTCCCATAAAAACAAGACAGAAGCATTCTCAGAAACTTATTTGCGATGTGTGTCCTCAACTAACAGACTTGAACCTTTCTTTTGATACAGCAGTTTTGAAACACTCTTTTTGTAGAATCTGCAAGTGGATATTTGGATAGCTCTGAGGATTTCGTTGGAAACGGGATTACATAAAAATAGTGGACAGCAGCATTCTCAGAAACTTCTTTGTGACGTTTGCATTCAAGTCACAGAGTTGAACATTCCCTGTCATAGAGCAGGTTTGAAACACTCTTTTTGTGCATCTGGAAGTGGACATTTCCAACGCTTTCTTGCCTACGGCGAAGAAGGAAATATCTTCCCATAAAAACAAGACAGAAGCATTCTCAGAAACTTATTTCTGATGTGTGTCCTCAACTAACGGACTTGAACCTTTCTTTCTATAGAGCACGTTTGAACCACTCCTTTTGTTGTATCTGCAAGTGGATATTTGGATAGCTTGGACGATTTCGTTGGAAACGGGAATATCTCCCTATAACATCTAGACAGAAGCATTCTCAGAAACTTCTTTGTGATGTTTCCATTCAAGTCACAGAGTTGAACATTCTCTTTCATAGAGCAGGTTTGAAACACTCTTTTTGTTCTATCTGGACGTGGACATTTGCAGCGCTTTGTGGCCTATGGTAAAAAAGGAAATATCTTCCCATGAAAACGAGATAGAAGCAATCTCAGAAACTTGTTTATGCTGTATGTACTGAAGTAACAGTGTTGAACCTTTCTATTGATAGAGCAGGTGTGAAACACTGTTTTTTTGGAATCTGCAAGAGGATATTTCTATAGAACTGAGGATTTCGTTGGAAGCGGGACTACAGATAGAAAGTAGAGTGCAGCATTCTCAGAAACTTCTTTGTGATGTTTGCATTCAAGTCACAGAGTTGAACATTCCCTTTCATACAGCAGGTTTGAAACACTCTTTTTGTACTATCTGGAAGTGGACATTTGGAACGGTACCAGGCCTATGGTTCAAAAGGAAATATCGTCGCAGAAAAACAAGACGGAAGCATTCTCAGAAACTTATTTGTGTTGTGTGTCCTCAACTAACAGACTTGAACCTTTCTTTTGACACAGCAGTTTTGAAACACTCTTTTTGTAGAATCTGCAAGTGGATATTTGGATAGCTCTGAGGATTTCGTTGGAAACGGGATTACATATAAGAAGTAGACAGCAGCATTCTCAGAAACTTCTTTGTGATGTTTCCATTTAAGTCACAGAGTTGAACATTCCCTTTCACAGAGCAGGTTTCAAACACTCTTTTTGTAGTAACTGGAAGTGGACATTTGCAGCGCTTTGTGGCCTATGGTAAAAAAAGGAAATATCTTCCCATAAAAACGAGATAGAAGCAATCTCAGAAACTTGTTTATGCTCTATCTACACAAGTAACAGTGTTGAACCTTTCTATTAACAGAGCACGTGTGAAACACTCTTTTTTTGGAATCTGCAAGTGGATATTTCTATAAAACTGAGGATTTCGTTGGAAGCGGGATTACAGATAAATGGTAGACAGCAGCATTCTCAGAAACTTCTTTGTGATGTTTGCATTCAAGTCACAGAGTTGAACATTCCCTTTCATAGAGCAGGTTTGAAACACTCTTTTTGTACTATCTGGAAGTGGACATTTGGAACGGTATCAGGCCTATGGTTAAAAAGGAAATATCTTCCCATAAAAACAAGACAGAAGCATTCTCAGAAACTTATTTGCGATGTGTGTCCTCAACTAACAGACTTGAACCTTTCTTTTGATACAGCAGTTTTGAAACACTCTTTTTGTAGAATCTGCAAGTGGATATTTGGATAGCTCTGAGGATTTCGTTGGAAACGGGATTACATAAAAATACTGGACAGCAGCATTCTCAGAAACTTCTTTGTGATGTTTGCATTCAAGTCACAGAGTTGAACATTCCCTGTCATAGAGCAGGTTTGAAACACTCTTTTTGTGCATCTGGAAGTGGACATTTCCAACGCTTTCTTGCCTACGGCGAAGAAGGAAATATCTTCCCATAAAAACAAGACAGAAGCATTCTCAGAAACTTATTTCTGATGTGTGTCCTCAACTAACGGACTTGAACCTTTCTTTTTATAGAGCACGTTTGAACCACTCCTTTTGTTGTATCTGCAAGTGGATATTTGGATAGCTTTGACGATTTCGTTGGAAACGGGAATATCTCCCTATAACATCTAGACAGAAGCATTCTCAGAAACTTCTTTGTGATGTTTCCATTCAAGTCACAGAGTTGAACATTCTCTTTCATAGAGCAGGTTTGAAACACTCTTTTTGTAGTATCTGGAAGTGGACATTTGCAGCTCTTTGTGGCCTATGGTAAAAAAGGAAATATCTTCCCATGAAAACGAGATAGAAGCAATCTCAGAAACTTGTTTATGCTGTATGTACTGAAGTAACAGTGTTGAACCTTTCTATTGATAGAGCAGGTGTGAAACACTGTTTTTTTGGAATCTGCAAGAGGATATTTCTATAGAACTGAGGATTTCGTTGGAAGCGGGATTACAGATAAAAAGTAGAGAGCAGCATTCTCAGAAACTTCTTTGTGATGTTTGCATTCAAGTCACAGAGTTGAACATTCCCTTTCATACAGCAGGTTTGAAACACTCTTTTTGTACTATCTGGAAGTGGACATTTGGAACGGTACCAGGCCTATGGTTCAAAAGGAAATATCGTCGCAGAAAAACAAGACGGAAGCATTCTCAGAAACTTATTTGTGATGTGTGTCCTCAACTAACAGACTTGAACCTTTCTTTTGACACAGCATTTTTGAAACACTCTTTTTGTAGAATCTGCAAGTGGATATTTGGATAGCTCTGACGATTTCGTTGGAAACGGGATTACATATAAAAAGTAGACAGCAGCATTCTCAGAAACTTCTTTGTGATGTTTCCATTTAAGTCACAGAGTTGAACATTCCCTTTCACAGAGCAGGTTTCAAACACTCTTTTTGTAGTAACTGGAAGTGGACATTTGCAGCGCTTTGTGGCCTATGGTAAAAAAAGGAAATATCTTCCCATAAAAACGAGATAGAAGCAATCTCAGAAACTTGTTTATGCTCTATCTACACAAGTAACAGTGTTGAACCTTTCTATTGACAGAGCACGTGTGAAACACTCTTTTTTTGGAAACTGCAAGTGGATATTTCTATAAAACTGAGGATTTCGTTGGAAGCGGGATTACAGATAAATAGTAGACAGCAGCATTCTCAGAAACTTCTTTGTGATGTTTGCATTCAGGTCACAGAGTTGAACATTCCCTTTCATAGAGCAGGTTTGGAACACTCTTTTTGTAGTATCTGGAAGTGGACATTTGGAACGGTATCAGGCCTATGGTTAAAAAGGAAATATCTTCCCATAAAAACAAGACAGAAGCATTCTCAGAAACTTATTTGCGATGTGTGTCCTCAACTAACAGACTTGAACCTTTCTTTTGATACAGCAGTTTTGAAACACTCTTTTTGTAGAATCTGCAAGTGGATATTTGGATAGCTCTGAGGATTTCGTTGGAAACGGGATTACATAAAAATAGTGGACAGCAGCATTCTCAGAAACTTCTTTGTGACGTTTGCATTCAAGTCACAGAGTTGAACATTCCCTGTCATAGATCAGGTTTGAAACACTCTTTTTGTGCATCTGGAAGTGGACATTTCCAACGCTTTCTTGCCTACGGCGAAGAAGGAAATATCTTCCCATAAAAACAAGACAGAAGCATTCTCAGAAACTTATTTCTGATGTGTGTCCTCAACTAACGGACTTGAACCTTTCTTTTTATAGAGCACGTTTGAACCACTCCTTTTGTTGTATCTGCAAGTGGATATTTGGATAGCTTTGACGATTTCGTTGGAAACGGGAATATCTCCCTATAACATCTAGACAGAAGCATTCTCAGAAACTTCTTTGTGATGTTTCCATTCAAGTCACAGAGTTGAACATTCTCTTTCATAGAGCAGGTTTGAAACACTCTTTTTGTTCTATCTGGACGTGGACATTTGCAGCGCTTTGTGGCCTATGGTAAAAAAGGAAATATCTTCCCATGAAAACGAGATAGAAGCAATCTCAGAAACTTGTTTATGCTGTATGTACTGAAGTAACAGTGTTGAACCTTTCTATTGATAGAGCAGGTGTGAAACACTGTTTTTTTGGAATCTGCAAGAGGATATTTCTATAGAACTGAGGATTTCGTTGGAAGCGGGATTACAGATAGAAAGTAGAGAGCAGCATTCTCAGAAACTTCTTTGTGATGTTTGCATTCAAGTCACAGAGTTGAACATTCCCTTTCATACAGCAGGTTTGAAACACTCTTTTTGTACTATCTGGAAGTGGACATTTGGAACGGTACCAGGCCTATGGTTCAAAAGGAAATATCGTCGCAGAAAAACAAGACGGAAGCATTCTCAGAAACTTATTTGTGTTGTGTGTCCTCAACTAACAGACTTGAACCTTTCTTTTGACACAGCAGTTTTGAAACACTCTTTTTGTAGAATCTGCAAGTGGATATTTGGATAGCTCTGAGGATTTCGTTGGAAACGGGATTACATAAAAATAGTGGACAGCAGCATTCTCAGAAACTTCTTTGTGACGTTTGCATTCAAGTCACAGAGTTGAACATTCCCTGTCATAGAGCAGGTTTGAAACACTCTTTTTGTGCATCTGGAAGTGGACATTTCCAACGCTTTCTTGCCTACGGCGAAGAAGGAAATATCTTCCCATAAAAACAAGACAGAAGCATTCTCAGAAACTTATTTCTGATGTGTGTCCTCAACTAACGGACTTGAACCTTTCTTTTTATAGAGCACGTTTGAACCACTCCTTTTGTTGTATCTGCAAGTGGATATTTGGATAGCTTTGACGATTTCGTTGGAAACGGGAATATCTCCCTATAACATCTAGACAGAAGCATTCTCAGAAACTTCTTTGTGATGTTTCCATTCAAGTCACAGAGTTGAACATTCTCTTTCATAGAGCAGGTTTGAAACACTCTTTTTGTTCTATCTGGACGTGGACATTTGCAGCGCTTTGTGGCCTATGGTAAAAAAGGAAATATCTTCCCATGAAAACGAGATAGAAGCAATCTCAGAAACTTGTTTATGCTGTATGTACTGAAGTAACAGTGTTGAACCTTTCTATTGATAGAGCAGGTGTGAAACACTGTTTTTTTGGAATCTGCAAGAGGATATTTCTATAGAACTGAGGATTTCGTTGGAAGCGGGATTACAGATAGAAAGTAGAGAGCAGCATTCTCAGAAACTTCTTTGTGATGTTTGCATTCAAGTCACAGAGTTGAACATTCCCTTTCATACAGCAGGTTTGAAACACTCTTTTTGTACTATCTGGAAGTGGACATTTGGAACGGTACCAGGCCTATGGTTCAAAAGGAAATATCGTCGCAGAAAAACAAGACGGAAGCATTCTCAGAAACTTATTTGTGTTGTGTGTCCTCAAGTAACAGACTTGAACCTTTCTTTTGACACAGCAGTTTTGAAACACTCTTTTTGTAGAATCTGCAAGTGGATATTTGGATAGCTCTGAGGATTTCGTTGGAAACGGGATTACATATAAAAAGTAGACAGCAGCATTCTCAGAAACTTCTTTGTGATGTTTCCATTTAAGTCACAGAGTTGAACATTCCCTTTCACAGAGCAGGTTTCAAACACTCTTCTTGTAGTAACTGGAAGTGGACATTTGCAGCGCTTTGTGGCCTATGGTAAAAAAAGGAAATATCTTCCCATAAAAACGAGATAGAAGCAATCTCAGAAACTTGTTTATGCTCTATCTACACAAGTAACAGTGTTGAACCTTTCTATTGACAGAGCACGTGTGAAACACTCTTTTTTTGGAATCTGCAAGTGGATATTTCTATAAAACTGAGGATTTCATTGGAAGCGGGATTACAGATAAATAGTAGACAGCAGCATTCTCAGAAACTTCTTTGTGATGTTTGCATTCAAGTCACAGAGTTGAACATTCCCTTTCATAGAGCAGGTTTGAAACACTCTTTTTGTACTATCTGGAAGTGGACATTTGGAACGGTATCAGGCCTATGGTTAAAAAGGAAATATCTTCCCATAAAAACAAGACAGAAGCATTCTCAGAAACTTATTTGCGATGTGTGTCCTCAACTAACAGACTTGAACCTTTCTTTTGATACAGCAGTTTTGAAACACTCTTTTTGTAGAATCTGCAAGTGGATATTTGGATAGCTCTGAGGATTTCGTTGGAAACGGGATTACATAAAAATAGTGGACAGCAGCATTCTCAGAAACTTCTTTGTGACGTTTGCATTCAAGTCACAGAGTTGAACATTCCCTTTCATAGAGCAGGTTTGAAACACTCTTTTTGTACTATCTGGAAGTGGACATTTGGAACGGTACCAGGCCTATGGTTCAAAAGGAAATATCGTCGCAGAAAAACAAGACGGAAGCATTCTCAGAAACTTATTTGTGATGTGTGTCCTCAACTAACAGACTTGAACCTTTCTTTTGACACAGCATTTTTGAAACACTCTTTTTGTAGAATCTGCAAGTGGATATTTGGATAGCTCTGACGATTTCGTTGGAAACGGGATTACATATAAAAAGTAGACAGCAGCATTCTCAGAAACTTCTTTGTGATGTTTCCATTTAAGTCACAGAGTTGAACATTCCCTTTCACAGAGCAGGTTTCAAACACTCTTTTTGTAGTAACTGGAAGTGGACATTTGCAGCGCTTTGTGGCCTATGGTAAAAAAAGGAAATATCTTCCCATAAAAACGAGATAGAAGCAATCTCAGAAACTTGTTTATGCTCTATCTACACAAGTAACAGTTTTGAACCTTTCTATTGACAGAGCACGTGTGAAACACTCTTTTTTTGGAAACTGCAAGTGGATATTTCTATAAAACTGAGGATTTCGTTGGAAGCGGGATTACAGATAAATAGTAGACAGCAGCATTCTCAGAAACTTCTTTGTGATGTTTGCATTCAGGTCACAGAGTTGAACATTCCCTTTCATAGAGCAGGTTTGGAACACTGTTTTTGTAGTATCTGGAAGTGGACATTTGGAACGGTATCAGGCCTATGGTTAAAAAGGAAATATCTTCCCATAAAAACAAGACAGAAGCATTCTCAGAAACTTATTTGCGATGTGTGTCCTCAACTAACAGACTTGAACCTTTCTTTTGATACAGCAGTTTTGAAACACTCTTTTTGTAGAATCTGCAAGTGGATATTTGGATAGCTCTGAGGATTTCGTTGGAAACGGGATTACATAAAAATAGTGGACAGCAGCATTCTCAGAAACTTCTTTGTGACGTTTGCATTCAAGTCACAGAGTTGAACATTCCCTGTCATAGAGCAGGTTTGAAACACTCTTTTTGTGCATCTGGAAGTGGACATTTCCAACGCTTTCTTGCCTACGGCGAAGAAGGAAATATCTTCCCATAAAAACAAGACAGAAGCATTCTCAGAAACTTATTTCTGATGTGTGTCCTCAACTAACGGACTTGAACCTTTCTTTCTATAGAGCACGTTTGAACCACTCCTTTTGTTGTATCTGCAAGTGGATATTTGGATAGCTTGGACGATTTCGTTGGAAACGGGAATATCTCCCTATAACATCTAGACAGAAGCATTCTCAGAAACTTCTTTGTGATGTTTCCATTCAAGTCACAGAGTTGAACATTCTCTTTCATAGAGCAGGTTTGAAACACTCTTTTTGTAGTATCTGGAAGTGGACATTTGCAGCTCTTTGTGGCCTATGGTAAAAAAGGAAATATCTTCCCATGAAAACGAGATAGAAGCAATCTCAGAAACTTGTTTATGCTGTATGTACTGAAGTAACAGTGTTGAACCTTTCTATTGATAGAGCAGGTGTGAAACACTGTTTTTTTGGAATCTGCAAGCGGATATTTCTATAGAACTGAGGATTTCGTTGGAAGCGGGATTACAGATAAAAAGTAGAGAGCAGCATTCTCAGAAACTTCTTTGTGATGTTTGCATTCAAGTCACAGAGTTGAACATTCCCTTTCATACAGCAGGTTTGAAACACTCTTTTTGTACTATCTGGAAGTGGACATTTGGAACGGTACCAGGCCTATGGTTCAAAAGGAAATATCGTCGCAGAAAAACAAGACGGAAGCATTCTCAGAAACTTATTTGTGATGTGTGTCCTCAACTAACAGACTTGAACCTTTCTTTTGACACAGCATTTTTGAAACACTCTTTTTGTAGAATCTGCAAGTGGATATTTGGATAGCTCTGACGATTTCATTGGAAACGGGATTACATATAAAAAGTAGACAGCAGCATTCTCAGAAACTTCTTTGTGATGTTTCCATTTAAGTCACAGAGTTGAACATTCCCTTTCACAGAGCAGGTTTCAAACACTCTTTTTGTAGTAACTGGAAGTGGACATTTGCAGCGCTTTGTGGCCTATGGTAAAAAAAGGAAATATCTTCCCATAAAAACGAGATAGAAGCAATCTCAGAAACTTGTTTATGCTCTATCTACACAAGTAACAGTGTTGAACCTTTCTATTGACAGAGCACGTGTGAAACACTCTTTTTTTGGAAACTGCAAGTGGATATTTCTATAAAACTGAGGATTTCGTTGGAAGCGGGATTACAGATAAATAGTAGACAGCAGCATTCTCAGAAACTTCTTTGTGATGTTTGCATTCAGGTCACAGAGTTGAACATTCCCTTTCATAGAGCAGGTTTGGAACACTGTTTTTGTAGTATCTGGAAGTGGACATTTGGAACGGTATCAGGCCTATGGTTAAAAAGGAAATATCTTCCCATAAAAACAAGACAGAAGCATTCTCAGAAACTTATTTGCGATGTGTGTCCTCAACTAACAGACTTGAACCTTTCTTTTGATACAGCAGTTTTGAAACACTCTTTTTGTAGAATCTGCAAGTGGATATTTGGATAGCTCTGAGGATTTCGTTGGAAACGGGATTACATAAAAATAGTGGACAGCAGCATTCTCAGAAACTTCTTTGTGACGTTTGCATTCAAGTCACAGAGTTGAACATTCCCTGTCATAGAGCAGGTTTGAAACACTCTTTTTGTGCATCTGGAAGTGGACATTTCCAACGCTTTCTTGCCTACGGCGAAGAAGGAAATATCTTCCCATAAAAACAAGACAGAAGCATTCTCAGAAACTTATTTCTGATGTGTGTCCTCAACTAACGGACTTGAACCTTTCTTTTTATAGAGCACGTTTGAACCACTCCTTTTGTTGTATCTGCAAGTGGATATTTGGATAGCTTTGACGATTTCGTTGGAAACGGGAATATCTCCCTATAACATCTAGACAGAAGCATTCTCAGAAACTTCTTTGTGATGTTTCCATTCAAGTCACAGAGTTGAACATTCTCTTTCATAGAGCAGGTTTGAAACACTCTTTTTGTTCTATCTGGACGTGGACATTTGCAGCGCTTTGTGGCCTATGGTAAAAAAGGAAATATCTTCCCATGAAAACGAGATAGAAGCAATCTCAGAAACTTGTTTATGCTGTATGTACTGAAGTAACAGTGTTGAACCTTTCTATTGATAGAGCAGGTGTGAAACACTGTTTTTTTGGAATCTGCAAGAGGATATTTCTATAGAACTGAGGATTTCGTTGGAAGCGGGACTACAGATAGAAAGTAGAGTGCAGCATTCTCAGAAATTTCTTTGTGATGTTTGCATTCAAGTCACAGAGTTGAACATTCCCTTTCATACAGCAGGTTTGAAACACTCTTTTTGTACTATCTGGAAGTGGACATTTGGAACGGTACCAGGCCTATGGTTCAAAAGGAAATATCGTCGCAGAAAAACAAGACGGAAGCATTCTCAGAAACTTATTTGTGTTGTGTGTCCTCAACTAACAGACTTGAACCTTTCTTTTGACACAGCAGTTTTGAAACACTCTTTTTGTAGAATCTGCAAGTGGATATTTGGATAGCTCTGAGGATTTCGTTGGAAACGGGATTACATATAAAAAGTAGACAGCAGCATTCTCAGAAACTTCTTTGTGATGTTTCCATTTAAGTCACAGAGTTGAACATTCCCTTTCACAGAGCAGGTTTCAAACACTCTTTTTGTAGTAACTGGAAGTGGACATTTGCAGCGCTTTGTGGCCTATGGTAAAAAAAGGAAATATCTTCCCATAAAAACGAGATAGAAGCAATCTCAGAAACTTGTTTATGCTCTATCTACACAAGTAACAGTGTTGAACCTTTCTATTGACAGAGCACGTGTGAAACACTCTTTTTTTGGAATCTGCAAGTGGATATTTCTATAAAACTGAGGATTTCGTTGGAAGCGGGATTACAGATAAATAGTAGACAGCAGCATTCTCAGAAACTTCTTTGTGATGTTTGCATTCAAGTCACAGAGTTGAACATTCCCTTTCATAGAGCAGGTTTGAAACACTCTTTTTGTAGTATCTGGAAGTGGACATTTGGAACGGTATCAGGCCTATGGTTAAAAAGGAAATATCTTCCCATAAAAACAAGACAGAAGCATTCTCAGAAACTTATTTGCGATGTGTGTCCTCAACTAACAGACTTGAACCTTTCTTTTGATACAGCAGTTTTGAAACACTCTTTTTGTAGAATCTGCAAGTGGATATTTGGATAGCTCTGAGGATTTCGTTGGAAACGGGATTACATAGTGGACAGCAGCATTCTCAGAAACTTCTTTGTGACGTTTGCATTCAAGTCACAGAGTTGAACATTCCCTGTCATAGAGCAGGTTTGAAACACTCTTTTTGTGCATCTGGAAGTGGACATTTCCAACGCTTTCTTGCCTACGGCGAAGAAGGAAATATCTTCCCATAAAAACAAGACAGAAGCATTCTCAGAAACTTATTTCTGATGTGTGTCCTCAACTAACGGACTTGAACCTTTCTTTTTATAGAGCACGTTTGAACCACTCCTTTTGTTGTATCTGCAAGTGGATATTTGGATAGCTTTGACGATTTCGTTGGAAACGGGAATATCTCCCTATAACATCTAGACAGAAGCATTCTCAGAAACTTCTTTGTGATGTTTCCATTCAAGTCACAGAGTTGAACATTCTCTTTCATAGAGCAGGTTTGAAACACTCTTTTTGTAGTATCTGGAAGTGGACATTTGCAGCGCTTTGTGGCCTATGATAAAAAAGGAAATATCTTCCCAAGAAAACGAGATAGAAGCAATCTCAGAAACTTGTTTATGCTGTATGTACTGAAGTAACAGTGTTGAACCTTTCTATTGATAGAGCAGGTGTGAAACACTGTTTTTTTGGAATCTGCAAGAGGATATTTCTATAGAACTGAGGATTTCGTTGGAAGCGGGATTACAGATAGAAAGTAGAGAGCAGCATTCTCAGAAACTTCTTTGTGATGTTTGCATTCAAGTCACAGAGTTGAACATTCCCTTTCATACAGCAGGTTTGAAACACTCTTTTTGTACTATCTGGAAGTGGACATTTGGAACGGTACCAGGCCTATGGTTCAAAAGGAAATATCGTCGCAGAAAAACAAGATGGAAGCATTCTCAGAAACTTATTTGTGTTGTGTGTCCTCAACTAACAGACTTGAACCTTTCTTTTGACACAGCATTTTTGAAACACTCTTTTTGTAGAATCTGCAAGTGGATATTTGGATAGCTCTGACGATTTCGTTGGAAACGGGATTACATATAAAAAGTAGACAGCAGCATTCTCAGAAACTTCTTTGTGATGTTTCCATTTAAGTCACAGAGTTGAACATTCCCTTTCACAGAGCAGGTTTCAAACACTCTTTTTGTAGTAACTGGAAGTGGACATTTGCAGCGCTTTGTGGCCTATGGTAAAAAAAGGAAATATCTTCCCATAAAAACGAGATAGAAGCAATCTCAGAAACTTGTTTATGCTCTATCTACACAAGTAACAGTGTTGAACCTTTCTATTGACAGAGCACGTGTGAAACACTCTTTTTTTGGAAACTGCAAGTGGATATTTCTATAAAACTGAGGATTTCGTTGGAAGCGGGATTACAGATAAATAGTAGACAGCAGCATTCTCAGAAACTTCTTTGTGATGTTTGCATTCAGGTCACAGAGTTGAACATTCCCTTTCATAGAGCAGGTTTGGAACACTCTTTTTGTAGTATCTGGAAGTGGACATTTGGAACGGTATCAGGCCTATGGTTAAAAAGGAAATATCTTCCCATAAAAACAAGACAGAAGCATTCTCAGAAACTTATTTGCGATGTGTGTCCTCAACTAACAGACTTGAACCTTTCTTTTGATACAGCAGTTTTGAAACACTCTTTTTGTAGAATCTGCAAGTGGATATTTGGATAGCTCTGAGGATTTCGTTGGAAACGGGATTACATAGTGGACAGCAGCATTCTCAGAAACTTCTTTGTGACGTTTGCATTCAAGTCACAGAGTTGAACATTCCCTGTCATAGATCAGGTTTGAAACACTCTTTTTGTGCATCTGGAAGTGGACATTTCCAACGCTTTCTTGCCTACGGCGAAGAAGGAAATATCTTCCCATAAAAACAAGACAGAAGCATTCTCAGAAACTTATTTCTGATGTGTGTCCTCAACTAACGGACTTGAACCTTTCTTTTTATAGAGCACGTTTGAACCACTCCTTTTGTTCTATCTGCAAGTGGATATTTGGATAGCTTTGACGATTTCGTTGGAAACGGGAATATCTCCCTATAACATCTAGACAGAAGCATTCTCAGAAACTTCTTTGTGATGTTTCCATTCAAGTCACAGAGTTGAACATTCTCTTTCATAGAGCAGGTTTGAAACACTCTTTTTGTTCTATCTGGACGTGGACATTTGCAGCGCTTTGTGGCCTATGGTAAAAAAGGAAATATCTTCCCATGAAAACGAGATAGAAGCAATCTCAGAAACTTGTTTATGCTGTATGTACTGAAGTAACAGTGTTGAACCTTTCTATTGATAGAGCAGGTGTGAAACACTGTTTTTTTGGAATCTGCAAGAGGATATTTCTATAGAACTGAGGATTTCGTTGGAAGCGGGATTACAGATAGAAAGTAGAGAGCAGCATTCTCAGAAACTTCTTTGTGATGTTTGCATTCAAGTCACAGAGTTGAACATTCCCTTTCATACAGCAGGTTTGAAACACTCTTTTTGTACTATCTGGAAGTGGACATTTGGAACGGTACCAGGCCTATGGTTCAAAAGGAAATATCGTCGCAGAAAAACAAGACGGAAGCATTCTCAGAAACTTATTTGTGTTGTGTGTCCTCAACTAACAGACTTGAACCTTTCTTTTGACACAGCAGTTTTGAAACACTCTTTTTGTAGAATCTGCAAGTGGATATTTGGATAGCTCTGAGGATTTCGTTGGAAACGGGATTACATAAAAATAGTGGACAGCAGCATTCTCAGAAACTTCTTTGTGACGTTTGCATTCAAGTCACAGAGTTGAACATTCCCTGTCATAGAGCAGGTTTGAAACACTCTTTTTGTGCATCTGGAAGTGGACATTTCCAACGCTTTCTTGCCTACGGCGAAGAAGGAAATATCTTCCCATAAAAACAAGACAGAAGCATTCTCAGAAACTTATTTCTGATGTGTGTCCTCAACTAACGGACTTGAACCTTTCTTTTTATAGAGCACGTTTGAACCACTCCTTTTGTTGTATCTGCAAGTGGATATTTGGATAGCTTTGACGATTTCGTTGGAAACGGGAATATCTCCCTATAACATCTAGACAGAAGCATTCTCAGAAACTTCTTTGTGATGTTTCCATTCAAGTCACAGAGTTGAACATTCTCTTTCATAGAGCAGGTTTGAAACACTCTTTTTGTTCTATCTGGACGTGGACATTTGCAGCGCTTTGTGGCCTATGGTAAAAAAGGAAATATCTTCCCATGAAAACGAGATAGAAGCAATCTCAGAAACTTGTTTATGCTGTATGTACTGAAGTAACAGTGTTGAACCTTTCTATTGATAGAGCAGGTGTGAAACACTGTTTTTTTGGAATCTGCAAGAGGATATTTCTATAGAACTGAGGATTTCGTTGGAGGCGGGATTACAGATAGAAAGTAGAGAGCAGCATTCTCAGAAACTTCTTTGTGATGTTTGCATTCAAGTCACAGAGTTGAACATTCCCTTTCATACAGCAGGTTTGAAACACTCTTTTTGTACTATCTGGAAGTGGACATTTGGAACGGTACCAGGCCTATGGTTCAAAAGGAAATATCGTCGCAGAAAAAGAAGACGGAAGCATTCTCAGAAACTTATTTGTGTTGTGTGTCCTCAAGTAACAGACTTGAACCTTTCTTTTGACACAGCAGTTTTGAAACACTCTTTTTGTAGAATCTGCAAGTGGATATTTGGATAGCTCTGAGGATTTCGTTGGAAACGGGATTACATATAAAAAGTAGACAGCAGCATTCTCAGAAACTTCTTTGTGATGTTTCCATTTAAGTCACAGAGTTGAACATTCCCTTTCACAGAGCAGGTTTCAAACACTCTTCTTGTAGTAACTGGAAGTGGACATTTGCAGCGCTTTGTGGCCTATGGTAAAAAAAGGAAATATCTTCCCATAAAAACGAGATAGAAGCAATCTCAGAAACTTGTTTATGCTCTATCTACACAAGTAACAGTGTTGAACCTTTCTATTGACAGAGCACGTGTGAAACACTCTTTTTTTGGAATCTGCAAGTGGATATTTCTATAAAACTGAGGATTTCATTGGAAGCGGGATTACAGATAAATAGTAGACAGCAGCATTCTCAGAAACTTCTTTGTGATGTTTGCATTCAAGTCACAGAGTTGAACATTCCCTTTCATAGAGCAGGTTTGAAACACTCTTTTTGTACTATCTGGAAGTGGACATTTGGAACGGTATCAGGCCTATGGTTAAAAAGGAAATATCTTCCCATAAAAACAAGACAGAAGCATTCTCAGAAACTTATTTGCGATGTGTGTCCTCAACTAACAGACTTGAACCTTTCTTTTGATACAGCAGTTTTGAAACACTCTTTTTGTAGAATCTGCAAGTGGATATTTGGATAGCTCTGAGGATTTCGTTGGAAACGGGATTACATAAAAATAGTGGACAGCAGCATTCTCAGAAACTTCTTTGTGACGTTTGCATTCAAGTCACAGAGTTGAACATTCCCTGTCATAGAGCAGGTTTGAAACACTCTTTTTGTGCATCTGGAAGTGGACATTTCCAACGCTTTCTTGCCTACGGCGAAGAAGGAAATATCTTCCCATAAAAACAAGACAGAAGCATTCTCAGAAACTTATTTCTGATGTGTGTCCTCAACTAACGGACTTGAACCTTTCTTTTTATAGAGCACGTTTGAACCACTCCTTTTGTTGTATCTGCAAGTGGATATTTGGATAGCTTTGACGATTTCGTTGGAAACGGGAATATCTCCCTATAACATCTAGACAGAAGCATTCTCAGAAACCTCTTTGTGATGTTTCCATTCAAGTCACAGAGTTGAACATTCTCTTTCATAGAGCAGGTTTGAAACACTCTTTTTGTAGTATCTGGAAGTGGACATTTGCAGCTCTTTGTGGCCTATGGTAAAAAAGGAAATATCTTCCCATGAAAACGAGATAGAAGCAATCTCAGAAACTTGTTTATGCTGTATGTACTGAAGTAACAGTGTTGAACCTTTCTATTGATAGAGCAGGTGTGAAACACTGTTTTTTTGGAATCTGCAAGCGGATATTTCTATAGAACTGAGGATTTCGTTGGAAGCGGGATTACAGGTAAAAAGTAGAGAGCAGCATTCTCAGAAACTTCTTTGTGATGTTTGCATTCAAGTCACAGAGTTGAACATTCCCTTTCATACAGCAGGTTTGAAACACTCTTTTTGTACTATCTGGAAGTGGACATTTGGAACGGTACCAGGCCTATGGTTCAAAAGGAAATATCGTCGCAGAAAAACAAGACGGAAGCATTCTCAGAAACTTATTTGTGATGTGTGTCCTCAACTAACAGACTTGAACCTTTCTTTTGACACAGCATTTTTGAAACACTCTTTTTGTAGAATCTGCAAGTGGATATTTGGATAGCTCTGACGATTTCGTTGGAAACGGGATTACATATAAAAAGTAGACAGCAGCATTCTCAGAAACTTCTTTGTGATGTTTCCATTTAAGTCACAGAGTTGAACATTCCCTTTCACAGAGCAGGTTTCAAACACTCTTTTTGTAGTAACTGGAAGTGGACATTTGCAGCGCTTTGTGGCCTATGGTAAAAAAAGGAAATATCTTCCCATAAAAACGAGATAGAAGCAATCTCAGAAACTTGTTTATGCTCTATCTACACAAGTAACAGTTTTGAACCTTTCTATTGACAGAGCACGTGTGAAACACTCTTTTTTTGGAAACTGCAAGTGGATATTTCTATAAAACTGAGGATTTCGTTGGAAGCGGGATTACAGATAAATAGTAGACAGCAGCATTCTCAGAAACTTCTTTGTGATGTTTGCATTCAGGTCACAGAGTTGAACATTCCCTTTCATAGAGCAGGTTTGGAACACTCTTTTTGTAGTATCTGGAAGTGGACATTTGGAACGGTATCAGGCCTATGGTTAAAAAGGAAATATCTTCCCATAAAAACAAGACAGAAGCATTCTCAGAAACTTATTTGCGATGTGTGTCCTCAACTAACAGACTTGAACCTTTCTTTTGATACAGCAGTTTTGAAACACTCTTTTTGTAGAATCTGCAAGTGGATATTTGGATAGCTCTGAGGATTTCGTTGGAAACGGGATTACATAAAAATAGTGGACAGCAGCATTCTCAGAAACTTCTTTGTGACGTTTGCATTCAAGTCACAGAGTTGAACATTCCCTGTCATAGAGCAGGTTTGAAACACTCTTTTTGTGCATCTGGAAGTGGACATTTCCAACGCTTTCTTGCCTACGGCGAAGAAGGAAATATCTTCCCATAAAAACAAGACAGAAGCATTCTCAGAAACTTATTTCTGATGTGTGTCCTCAACTAACGGACTTGAACCTTTCTTTCTATAGAGCACGTTTGAACCACTCCTTTTGTTGTATCTGCAAGTGGATATTTGGATAGCTTGGACGATTTCGTTGGAAACGGGAATATCTCCCTATAACATCTAGACAGAAGCATTCTCAGAAACTTCTTTGTGATGTTTCCATTCAAGTCACAGAGTTGAACATTCTCTTTCATAGAGCAGGTTTGAAACACTCTTTTTGTAGTATCTGGAAGTGGACATTTGCAGCTCTTTGTGGCCTATGGTAAAAAAGGAAATATCTTCCCATGAAAACGAGATAGAAGCAATCTCAGAAACTTGTTTATGCTGTATGTACTGAAGTAACAGTGTTGAACCTTTCTATTGATAGAGCAGGTGTGAAACACTGTTTTTTTGGAATCTGCAAGCGGATATTTCTATAGAACTGAGGATTTCGTTGGAAGCGGGATTACAGATAAAAAGTAGAGAGCAGCATTCTCAGAAACTTCTTTGTGATGTTTGCATTCAAGTCACAGAGTTGAACATTCCCTTTCATACAGCAGGTTTGAAACACTCTTTTTGTACTATCTGGAAGTGGACATTTGGAACGGTACCAGGCCTATGGTTCAAAAGGAAATATCGTCGCAGAAAAACAAGACGGAAGCATTCTCAGAAACTTATTTGTGATGTGTGTCCTCAACTAACAGACTTGAACCTTTCTTTTGACACAGCATTTTTGAAACACTCTTTTTGTAGAATCTGCAAGTGGATATTTGGATAGCTCTGACGATTTCGTTGGAAACGGGATTACATATAAAAAGTAGACAGCAGCATTCTCAGAAACTTCTTTGTGATGTTTCCATTTAAGTCACAGAGTTGAACATTCCCTTTCACAGAGCAGGTTTCAAACACTCTTTTTGTAGTAACTGGAAGTGGACATTTGCAGCGCTTTGTGGCCTATGGTAAAAAAAGGAAATATCTTCCCATAAAAACGAGATAGAAGCAATCTCAGAAACTTGTTTATGCTCTATCTACACAAGTAACAGTGTTGAACCTTTCTATTGACAGAGCACGTGTGAAACACTCTTTTTTTGGAAACTGCAAGTGGATATTTCTATAAAACTGAGGATTTCGTTGGAAGCGGGATTACAGATAAATAGTAGACAGCAGCATTCTCAGAAACTTCTTTGTGATGTTTGCATTCAGGTCACAGAGTTGAACATTCCCTTTCATAGAGCAGGTTTGGAACACTCTTTTTGTAGTATCTGGAAGTGGACATTTGGAACGGTATCAGGCCTATGGTTAAAAAGGAAATATCTTCCCATAAAAACAAGACAGAAGCATTCTCAGAAACTTATTTGCGATGTGTGTCCTCAACTAACAGACTTGAACCTTTCTTTTGATACAGCAGTTTTGAAACACTCTTTTTGTAGAATCTGCAAGTGGATATTTGGATAGCTCTGAGGATTTCGTTGGAAATGGGATTACATAAAAATAGTGGACAGCAGCATTCTCAGAAACTTCTTTGTGACGTTTGCATTCAAGTCACAGAGTTGAACATTCCCTGTCATAGATCAGGTTTGAAACACTCTTTTTGTGCATCTGGAAGTGGACATTTCCAACGCTTTCTTGCCTACGGCGAAGAAGGAAATATCTTCCCATAAAAACAAGACAGAAGCATTCTCAGAAACTTATTTCTGATGTGTGTCCTCAACTAACGGACTTGAACCTTTCTTTTTATAGAGCACGTTTGAACCACTCCTTTTGTTGTATCTGCAAGTGGATATTTGGATAGCTTTGACGATTTCGTTGGAAACGGGAATATCTCCCTATAACATCTAGACAGAAGCATTCTCAGAAACTTCTTTGTGATGTTTCCATTCAAGTCACAGAGTTGAACATTCTCTTTCATAGAGCAGGTTTGAAACACTCTTTTTGTTCTATCTGGACGTGGACATTTGCAGCGCTTTGTGGCCTATGGTAAAAAAGGAAATATCTTCCCATGAAAACGAGATAGAAGCAATCTCAGAAACTTGTTTATGCTGTATATACTGAAGTAACAGTGTTGAACCTTTCTATTGATAGAGCAGGTGTGAAACACTGTTTTTTTGGAATCTGCAAGAGGATATTTCTATAGAACTGAGGATTTCGTTGGAAGCGGGACTACAGATAGAAAGTAGAGTGCAGCATTCTCAGAAACTTCTTTGTGATGTTTGCATTCAAGTCACAGAGTTGAACATTCCCTTTCATACAGCAGGTTTGAAACACTCTTTTTGTACTATCTGGAAGTGGACATTTGGAACGGTACCAGGCCTATGGTTCAAAAGGAAATATCGTCGCAGAAAAACAAGACGGAAGCATTCTCAGAAACTTATTTGTGTTGTGTGTCCTCAACTAACAGACTTGAACCTTTCTTTTGACACAGCAGTTTTGAAACACTCTTTTTGTAGAATCTGCAAGTGGATATTTGGATAGCTCTGAGGATTTCGTTGGAAACGGGATTACATATAAAAAGTAGACAGCAGCATTCTCAGAAACTTCTTTGTGATGTTTCCATTTAAGTCACAGAGTTGAACATTCCCTTTCACAGAGCAGGTTTCAAACACTCTTTTTGTAGTAACTGGAAGTGGACATTTGCAGCGCTTTGTGGCCTATGGTAAAAAAAGGAAATATCTTCCCATAAAAACGAGATAGAAGCAATCTCAGAAACTTGTTTATGCTCTATCTACACAAGTAACAGTGTTGAACCTTTCTATTGACAGAGCACGTGTGAAACACTCTTTTTTTGGAATCTGCAAGTGGATATTTCTATAAAACTGAGGATTTCGTTGGAAGCGGGATTACAGATAAATAGTAGACAGCAGCATTCTCAGAAACTTCTTTGTGATGTTTGCATTCAAGTCACAGAGTTGAACATTCCCTTTCATAGAGCAGGTTTGAAACACTCTTTTTGTACTATCTGGAAGTGGACATTTGGAACGTTATCAGGCCTATGGTTAAAAAGGAAATATCTTCCCATAAAAACAAGACAGAAGCATTCTCAGAAACTTATTTGCGATGTGTGTCCTCAACTAACAGACTTGAACCTTTCTTTTGATACAGCAGTTTTGAAACACTCTTTTTGTAGAATCTGCAAGTGGATATTTGGATAGCTCTGAGGATTTCGTTGGAAACGGGATTACATAAAAATAGTGGACAGCAGCATTCTCAGAAACTTCTTTGTGACGTTTGCATTCAAGTCACAGAGTTGAACATTCCCTGTCATAGAGCAGGTTTGAAACACTCTTTTTGTGCATCTGGAAGTGGACATTTCCAACGCTTTCTTGCCTACGGCGAAGAAGGAAATATCTTCCCATAAAAACAAGACAGAAGCATTCTCAGAAACTTATTTCTGATGTGTGTCCTCAACTAACGGACTTGAACCTTTCTTTTTATAGAGCACGTTTGAACCACTCCTTTTGTTGTATCTGCAAGTGGATATTTGGATAGCTTTGACGATTTCGTTGGAAACGGGAATATCTCCCTATAACATCTAGACAGAAGCATTCTCAGAAACTTCTTTGTGATGTTTCCATTCAAGTCACAGAGTTGAACATTCTCTTTCATAGAGCAGGTTTGAAACACTCTTTTTGTTCTATCTGGACGTGGACATTTGCAGCGCTTTGTGGCCTATGGTAAAAAAGGAAATATCTTCCCATGAAAACGAGATAGAAGCAATCTCAGAAACTTGTTTATGCTGTATATACTGAAGTAACAGTGTTGAACCTTTCTATTGATAGAGCAGGTGTGAAACACTGTTTTTTTGGAATCTGCAAGAGGATATTTCTATAGAACTGAGGATTTCGTTGGAAGCGGGACTACAGATAGAAAGTAGAGTGCAGCATTCTCAGAAACTTCTTTGTGATGTTTGCATTCAAGTCACAGAGTTGAACATTCCCTTTCATACAGCAGGTTTGAAACACTCTTTTTGTACTATCTGGAAGTGGACATTTGGAACGGTACCAGGCCTATGGTTCAAAAGGAAATATCGTCGCAGAAAAACAAGACGGAAGCATTCTCAGAAACTTATTTGTGTTGTGTGTCCTCAACTAACAGACTTGAACCTTTCTTTTGACACAGCAGTTTTGAAACACTCTTTTTGTAGAATCTGCAAGTGGATATTTGGATAGCTCTGAGGATTTCGTTGGAAACGGGATTACATATAAAAAGTAGACAGCAGCATTCTCAGAAACTTCTTTGTGATGTTTCCATTTAAGTCACAGAGTTGAACATTCCCTTTCACAGAGCAGGTTTCAAACACTCTTTTTGTAGTAACTGGAAGTGGACATTTGCAGCGCTTTGTGGCCTATGGTAAAAAAAGGAAATATCTTCCCATAAAAACGAGATAGAAGCAATCTCAGAAACTTGTTTATGCTCTATCTACACAAGTAACAGTGTTGAACCTTTCTATTGACAGAGCACGTGTGAAACACTCTTTTTTTGGAATCTGCAAGTGGATATTTCTATAAAACTGAGGATTTCGTTGGAAGCGGGATTACAGATAAATAGTAGACAGCAGCATTCTCAGAAACTTCTTTGTGATGTTTGCATTCAAGTCACAGAGTTGAACATTCCCTTTCATAGAGCAGGTTTGAAACACTCTTTTTGTACTATCTGGAAGTGGACATTTGGAACGTTATCAGGCCTATGGTTAAAAAGGAAATATCTTCCCATAAAAACAAGACAGAAGCATTCTCAGAAACTTATTTGCGATGTGTGTCCTCAACTAACAGACTTGAACCTTTCTTTTGATACAGCAGTTTTGAAACACTCTTTTTGTAGAATCTGCAAGTGGATATTTGGATAGCTCTGAGGATTTCGTTGGAAACGGGATTACATAAAAATACTGGACAGCAGCATTCTCAGAAACTTCTTTGTGATGTTTGCATTCAAGTCACAGAGTTGAACATTCCCTGTCATAGAGCAGGTTTGAAACACTCTTTTTGTGCATCTGGAAGTGGACATTTCCAACGCTTTCTTGCCTACGGCGAAGAAGGAAATATCTTCCCATAAAAACAAGACAGAAGCATTCTCAGAAACTTATTTCTGATGTGTGTCCTCAACTAACGGACTTGAACCTTTCTTTTTATAGAGCACGTTTGAACCACTCCTTTTGTTGTATCTGCAAGTGGATATTTGGATAGCTTTGACGATTTCGTTGGAAACGGGAATATCTCCCTATAACATCTAGACAGAAGCATTCTCAGAAACTTCTTTGTGATGTTTCCATTCAAGTCACAGAGTTGAACATTCTCTTTCATAGAGCAGGTTTGAAACACTCTTTTTGTTCTATCTGGAAGTGGACATTTGCAGCTCTTTGTGGCCTATGGTAAAAAAGGAAATATCTTCCCATGAAAACGAGATAGAAGCAATCTCAGAAACTTGTTTATGCTGTATGTACTGAAGTAACAGTGTTGAACCTTTCTATTGATAGAGCAGGTGTGAAACACTGTTTTTTTGGAATCTGCAAGCGGATATTTCTATAGAACTGAGGATTTCGTTGGAAGCGGGATTACAGATAAAAAGTAGAGAGCAGCATTCTCAGAAACTTCTTTGTGATGTTTGCATTCAAGTCACAGAGTTGAACATTCCCTTTCATACAGCAGGTTTGAAACACTCTTTTTGTACTATCTGGAAGTGGACATTTGGAACGGTACCAGGCCTATGGTTCAAAAGGAAATATCGTCGCAGAAAAACAAGACGGAAGCATTCTCAGAAACTTATTTGTGATGTGTGTCCTCAACTAACAGACTTGAACCTTTCTTTTGACACAGCATTTTTGAAACACTCTTTTTGTAGAATCTGCAAGTGGATATTTGGATAGCTCTGACGATTTCGTTGGAAACGGGATTACATATAAAAAGTAGACAGCAGCATTCTCAGAAACTTCTTTGTGATGTTTCCATTTAAGTCACAGAGTTGAACATTCCCTTTCACAGAGCAGGTTTCAAACACTCTTTTTGTAGTAACTGGAAGTGGACATTTGCAGCGCTTTGTGGCCTATGGTAAAAAAAGGAAATATCTTCCCATAAAAACGAGATAGAAGCAATCTCAGAAACTTGTTTATGCTCTATCTACACAAGTAACAGTTTTGAACCTTTCTATTGACAGAGCACGTGTGAAACACTCTTTTTTTGGAAACTGCAAGTGGATATTTCTATAAAACTGAGGATTTCGTTGGAAGCGGGATTACAGATAAATAGTAGACAGCAGCATTCTCAGAAACTTCTTTGTGATGTTTGCATTCAGGTCACAGAGTTGAACATTCCCTTTCATAGAGCAGGTTTGGAACACTCTTTTTGTAGTATCTGGAAGTGGACATTTGGAACGGTATCAGGCCTATGGTTAAAAAGGAAATATCTTCCCATAAAAACAAGACAGAAGCATTCTCAGAAACTTATTTGCGATGTGTGTCCTCAACTAACAGACTTGAACCTTTCTTTTGATACAGCAGTTTTGAAACACTCTTTTTGTAGAATCTGCAAGTGGATATTTGGATAGCTCTGAGGATTTCGTTGGAAACGGGATTACATAAAAATAGTGGACAGCAGCATTCTCAGAAACTTCTTTGTGACGTTTGCATTCAAGTCACAGAGTTGAACATTCCCTGTCATAGAGCAGGTTTGAAACACTCTTTTTGTGCATCTGGAAGTGGACATTTCCAACGCTTTCTTGCCTACGGCGAAGAAGGAAATATCTTCCCATAAAAACAAGACAGAAGCATTCTCAGAAACTTATTTCTGATGTGTGTCCTCAACTAACGGACTTGAACCTTTCTTTCTATAGAGCACGTTTGAACCACTCCTTTTGTTGTATCTGCAAGTGGATATTTGGATAGCTTGGACGATTTCGTTGGAAACGGGAATATCTCCCTATAACATCTAGACAGAAGCATTCTCAGAAACTTCTTTGTGATGTTTCCATTCAAGTCACAGAGTTGAACATTCTCTTTCATAGAGCAGGTTTGAAACACTCTTTTTGTAGTATCTGGAAGTGGACATTTGCAGCTCTTTGTGGCCTATGGTAAAAAAGGAAATATCTTCCCATGAAAACGAGATAGAAGCAATCTCAGAAACTTGTTTATGCTGTATGTACTGAAGTAACAGTGTTGAACCTTTCTATTGATAGAGCAGGTGTGAAACACTGTTTTTTTGGAATCTGCAAGCGGATATTTCTATAGAACTGAGGATTTCGTTGGAAGCGGGATTACAGATAAAAAGTAGAGAGCAGCATTCTCAGAAACTTCTTTGTGATGTTTGCATTCAAGTCACAGAGTTGAACATTCCCTTTCATACAGCAGGTTTGAAACACTCTTTTTGTACTATCTGGAAGTGGACATTTGGAACGGTACCAGGCCTATGGTTCAAAAGGAAATATCGTCGCAGAAAAACAAGACGGAAGCATTCTCAGAAACTTATTTGTGATGTGTGTCCTCAACTAACAGACTTGAACCTTTCTTTTGACACAGCATTTTTGAAACACTCTTTTTGTAGAATCTGCAAGTGGATATTTGGATAGCTCTGACGATTTCGTTGGAAACGGGATTACATATAAAAAGTAGACAGCAGCATTCTCAGAAACTTCTTTGTGATGTTTCCATTTAAGTCACAGAGTTGAACATTCCCTTTCACAGAGCAGGTTTCAAACACTCTTTTTGTAGTAACTGGAAGTGGACATTTGCAGCGCTTTGTGGCCTATGGTAAAAAAAGGAAATATCTTCCCATAAAAACGAGATAGAAGCAATCTCAGAAACTTGTTTATGCTCTATCTACACAAGTAACAGTGTTGAACCTTTCTATTGACAGAGCACGTGTGAAACACTCTTTTTTTGGAAACTGCAAGTGGATATTTCTATAAAACTGAGGATTTCGTTGGAAGCGGGATTACAGATAAATAGTAGACAGCAGCATTCTCAGAAACTTCTTTGTGATGTTTGCATTCAGGTCACAGAGTTGAACATTCCCTTTCATAGAGCAGGTTTGGAACACTCTTTTTGTAGTATCTGGAAGTGGACATTTGGAACGGTATCAGGCCTATGGTTAAAAAGGAAATATCTTCCCATAAAAACAAGACAGAAGCATTCTCAGAAACTTATTTGCGATGTGTGTCCTCAACTAACAGACTTGAACCTTTCTTTTGATACAGCAGTTTTGAAACACTCTTTTTGTAGAATCTGCAAGTGGATATTTGGATAGCTCTGAGGATTTCGTTGGAAATGGGATTACATAAAAATAGTGGACAGCAGCATTCTCAGAAACTTCTTTGTGACGTTTGCATTCAAGTCACAGAGTTGAACATTCCCTGTCATAGATCAGGTTTGAAACACTCTTTTTGTGCATCTGGAAGTGGACATTTCCAACGCTTTCTTGCCTACGGCGAAGAAGGAAATATCTTCCCATAAAAACAAGACAGAAGCATTCTCAGAAACTTATTTCTGATGTGTGTCCTCAACTAACGGACTTGAACCTTTCTTTTTATAGAGCACGTTTGAACCACTCCTTTTGTTGTATCTGCAAGTGGATATTTGGATAGCTTTGACGATTTCGTTGGAAACGGGAATATCTCCCTATAACATCTAGACAGAAGCATTCTCAGAAACTTCTTTGTGATGTTTCCATTCAAGTCACAGAGTTGAACATTCTCTTTCATAGAGCAGGTTTGAAACACTCTTTTTGTTCTATCTGGACGTGGACATTTGCAGCGCTTTGTGGCCTATGGTAAAAAAGGAAATATCTTCCCATGAAAACGAGATAGAAGCAATCTCAGAAACTTGTTTATGCTGTATATACTGAAGTAACAGTGTTGAACCTTTCTATTGATAGAGCAGGTGTGAAACACTGTTTTTTTGGAATCTGCAAGAGGATATTTCTATAGAACTGAGGATTTCGTTGGAAGCGGGACTACAGATAGAAAGTAGAGTGCAGCATTCTCAGAAACTTCTTTGTGATGTTTGCATTCAAGTCACAGAGTTGAACATTCCCTTTCATACAGCAGGTTTGAAACACTCTTTTTGTACTATCTGGAAGTGGACATTTGGAACGGTACCAGGCCTATGGTTCAAAAGGAAATATCGTCGCAGAAAAACAAGACGGAAGCATTCTCAGAAACTTATTTGTGTTGTGTGTCCTCAACTAACAGACTTGAACCTTTCTTTTGACACAGCAGTTTTGAAACACTCTTTTTGTAGAATCTGCAAGTGGATATTTGGATAGCTCTGAGGATTTCGTTGGAAACGGGATTACATATAAAAAGTAGACAGCAGCATTCTCAGAAACTTCTTTGTGATGTTTCCATTTAAGTCACAGAGTTGAACATTCCCTTTCACAGAGCAGGTTTCAAACACTCTTTTTGTAGTAACTGGAAGTGGACATTTGCAGCGCTTTGTGGCCTATGGTAAAAAAAGGAAATATCTTCCCATAAAAACGAGATAGAAGCAATCTCAGAAACTTGTTTATGCTCTATCTACACAAGTAACAGTGTTGAACCTTTCTATTGACAGAGCACGTGTGAAACACTCTTTTTTTGGAATCTGCAAGTGGATATTTCTATAAAACTGAGGATTTCGTTGGAAGCGGGATTACAGATAAATAGTAGACAGCAGCATTCTCAGAAACTTCTTTGTGATGTTTGCATTCAAGTCACAGAGTTGAACATTCCCTTTCATAGAGCAGGTTTGAAACACTCTTTTTGTACTATCTGGAAGTGGACATTTGGAACGTTATCAGGCCTATGGTTAAAAAGGAAATATCTTCCCATAAAAACAAGACAGAAGCATTCTCAGAAACTTATTTGCGATGTGTGTCCTCAACTAACAGACTTGAACCTTTCTTTTGATACAGCAGTTTTGAAACACTCTTTTTGTAGAATCTGCAAGTGGATATTTGGATAGCTCTGAGGATTTCGTTGGAAACGGGATTACATAAAAATAGTGGACAGCAGCATTCTCAGAAACTTCTTTGTGACGTTTGCATTCAAGTCACAGAGTTGAACATTCCCTGTCATAGAGCAGGTTTGAAACACTCTTTTTGTGCATCTGGAAGTGGACATTTCCAACGCTTTCTTGCCTACGGCGAAGAAGGAAATATCTTCCCATAAAAACAAGACAGAAGCATTCTCAGAAACTTATTTCTGATGTGTGTCCTCAACTAACGGACTTGAACCTTTCTTTTTATAGAGCACGTTTGAACCACTCCTTTTGTTGTATCTGCAAGTGGATATTTGGATAGCTTTGACGATTTCGTTGGAAACGGGAATATCTCCCTATAACATCTAGACAGAAGCATTCTCAGAAACTTCTTTGTGATGTTTCCATTCAAGTCACAGAGTTGAACATTCTCTTTCATAGAGCAGGTTTGAAACACTCTTTTTGTAGTATCTGGAAGTGGACATTTGCAGCTCTTTGTGGCCTATGGTAAAAAAGGAAATATCTTCCCATGAAAACGAGATAGAAGCAATCTCAGAAACTTGTTTATGCTGTATGTACTGAAGTAACAGTGTTGAACCTTTCTATTGATAGAGCAGGTGTGAAACACTGTTTTTTTGGAATCTGCAAGCGGATATTTCTATAGAACTGAGGATTTCGTTGGAAGCGGGATTACAGGTAAAAAGTAGAGAGCAGCATTCTCAGAAACTTCTTTGTGATGTTTGCATTCAAGTCACAGAGTTGAACATTCCCTTTCATACAGCAGGTTTGAAACACTCTTTTTGTACTATCTGGAAGTGGACATTTGGAACGGTACCAGGCCTATGGTTCAAAAGGAAATATCGTCGCAGAAAAACAAGACGGAAGCATTCTCAGAAACTTATTTGTGATGTGTGTCCTCAACTAACAGACTTGAACCTTTCTTTTGACACAGCATTTTTGAAACACTCTTTTTGTAGAATCTGCAAGTGGATATTTGGATAGCTCTGACGATTTCGTTGGAAACGGGATTACATATAAAAAGTAGACAGCAGCATTCTCAGAAACTTCTTTGTGATGTTTCCATTTAAGTCACAGAGTTGAACATTCCCTTTCACAGAGCAGGTTTCAAACACTCTTTTTGTAGTAACTGGAAGTGGACATTTGCAGCGCTTTGTGGCCTATGGTAAAAAAAGGAAATATCTTCCCATAAAAACGAGATAGAAGCAATCTCAGAAACTTGTTTATGCTCTATCTACACAAGTAACAGTTTTGAACCTTTCTATTGACAGAGCACGTGTGAAACACTCTTTTTTTGGAAACTGCAAGTGGATATTTCTATAAAACTGAGGATTTCGTTGGAAGCGGGATTACAGATAAATAGTAGACAGCAGCATTCTCAGAAACTTCTTTGTGATGTTTGCATTCAGGTCACAGAGTTGAACATTCCCTTTCATAGAGCAGGTTTGGAACACTCTTTTTGTAGTATCTGGAAGTGGACATTTGGAACGGTATCAGGCCTATGGTTAAAAAGGAAATATCTTCCCATAAAAACAAGACAGAAGCATTCTCAGAAACTTATTTGCGATGTGTGTCCTCAACTAACAGACTTGAACCTTTCTTTTGATACAGCAGTTTTGAAACACTCTTTTTGTAGAATCTGCAAGTGGATATTTGGATAGCTCTGAGGATTTCGTTGGAAACGGGATTACATAAAAATAGTGGACAGCAGCATTCTCAGAAACTTCTTTGTGACGTTTGCATTCAAGTCACAGAGTTGAACATTCCCTGTCATAGAGCAGGTTTGAAACACTCTTTTTGTGCATCTGGAAGTGGACATTTCCAACGCTTTCTTGCCTACGGCGAAGAAGGAAATATCTTCCCATAAAAACAAGACAGAAGCATTCTCAGAAACTTATTTCTGATGTGTGTCCTCAACTAACGGACTTGAACCTTTCTTTCTATAGAGCACGTTTGAACCACTCCTTTTGTTGTATCTGCAAGTGGATATTTGGATAGCTTGGACGATTTCGTTGGAAACGGGAATATCTCCCTATAACATCTAGACAGAAGCATTCTCAGAAACTTCTTTGTGATGTTTCCATTCAAGTCACAGAGTTGAACATTCTCTTTCATAGAGCAGGTTTGAAACACTCTTTTTGTAGTATCTGGAAGTGGACATTTGCAGCTCTTTGTGGCCTATGGTAAAAAAGGAAATATCTTCCCATGAAAACGAGATAGAAGCAATCTCAGAAACTTGTTTATGCTGTATGTACTGAAGTAACAGTGTTGAACCTTTCTATTGATAGAGCAGGTGTGAAACACTGTTTTTTTGGAATCTGCAAGCGGATATTTCTATAGAACTGAGGATTTCGTTGGAAGCGGGATTACAGATAAAAAGTAGAGAGCAGCATTCTCAGAAACTTCTTTGTGATGTTTGCATTCAAGTCACAGAGTTGAACATTCCCTTTCATACAGCAGGTTTGAAACACTCTTTTTGTACTATCTGGAAGTGGACATTTGGAACGGTACCAGGCCTATGGTTCAAAAGGAAATATCGTCGCAGAAAAACAAGACGGAAGCATTCTCAGAAACTTATTTGTGATGTGTGTCCTCAACTAACAGACTTGAACCTTTCTTTTGACACAGCATTTTTGAAACACTCTTTTTGTAGAATCTGCAAGTGGATATTTGGATAGCTCTGACGATTTCGTTGGAAACGGGATTACATATAAAAAGTAGACAGCAGCATTCTCAGAAACTTCTTTGTGATGTTTCCATTTAAGTCACAGAGTTGAACATTCCCTTTCACAGAGCAGGTTTCAAACACTCTTTTTGTAGTAACTGGAAGTGGACATTTGCAGCGCTTTGTGGCCTATGGTAAAAAAAGGAAATATCTTCCCATAAAAACGAGATAGAAGCAATCTCAGAAACTTGTTTATGCTCTATCTACACAAGTAACAGTGTTGAACCTTTCTATTGACAGAGCACGTGTGAAACACTCTTTTTTTGGAAACTGCAAGTGGATATTTCTATAAAACTGAGGATTTCGTTGGAAGCGGGATTACAGATAAATAGTAGACAGCAGCATTCTCAGAAACTTCTTTGTGATGTTTGCATTCAGGTCACAGAGTTGAACATTCCCTTTCATAGAGCAGGTTTGGAACACTCTTTTTGTAGTATCTGGAAGTGGACATTTGGAACGGTATCAGGCCTATGGTTAAAAAGGAAATATCTTCCCATAAAAACAAGACAGAAGCATTCTCAGAAACTTATTTGCGATGTGTGTCCTCAACTAACAGACTTGAACCTTTCTTTTGATACAGCAGTTTTGAAACACTCTTTTTGTAGAATCTGCAAGTGGATATTTGGATAGCTCTGAGGATTTCGTTGGAAATGGGATTACATAAAAATAGTGGACAGCAGCATTCTCAGAAACTTCTTTGTGACGTTTGCATTCAAGTCACAGAGTTGAACATTCCCTGTCATAGATCAGGTTTGAAACACTCTTTTTGTGCATCTGGAAGTGGACATTTCCAACGCTTTCTTGCCTACGGCGAAGAAGGAAATATCTTCCCATAAAAACAAGACAGAAGCATTCTCAGAAACTTATTTCTGATGTGTGTCCTCAACTAACGGACTTGAACCTTTCTTTTTATAGAGCACGTTTGAACCACTCCTTTTGTTGTATCTGCAAGTGGATATTTGGATAGCTTTGACGATTTCGTTGGAAACGGGAATATCTCCCTATAACATCTAGACAGAAGCATTCTCAGAAACTTCTTTGTGATGTTTCCATTCAAGTCACAGAGTTGAACATTCCCTTTCACAGAGCAGGTTTCAAACACTCTTCTTGTAGTAACTGGAAGTGGACATTTGCAGCGCTTTGTGGCCTATGGTAAAAAAAGGAAATATCTTCCCATAAAAACGAGATAGAAGCAATCTCAGAAACTTGTTTATGCTCTATCTACACAAGTAACAGTGTTGAACCTTTCTATTGACAGAGCACGTGTGAAACACTCTTTTTTTGGAATCTGCAAGTGGATATTTCTATAAAACTGAGGATTTCGTTGGAAGCGGGATTACAGATAAATAGTAGACAGCAGCATTCTCAGAAACTTCTTTGTGATGTTTGCATTCAAGTCACAGAGTTGAACATTCCCTTTCATAGAGCAGGTTTGAAACACTCTTTTTGTACTATCTGGAAGTGGACATTTGGAACGTTATCAGGCCTATGGTTAAAAAGGAAATATCTTCCCATAAAAACAAGACAGAAGCATTCTCAGAAACTTATTTGCGATGTGTGTCCTCAACTAACAGACTTGAACCTTTCTTTTGATACAGCAGTTTTGAAACACTCTTTTTGTAGAATCTGCAAGTGGATATTTGGATAGCTCTGAGGATTTCGTTGGAAACGGGATTACATAAAAATACTGGACAGCAGCATTCTCAGAAACTTCTTTGTGACGTTTGCATTCAAGTCACAGAGTTGAACATTCCCTGTCATAGAGCAGGTTTGAAACACTCTTTTTGTGCATCTGGAAGTGGACATTTCCAACGCTTTCTTGCCTATGGCGAAGAAGGAAATATCTTCCCATAAAAACAAGACAGAAGCATTCTGAGAAACTTATTTCTGATGTGTGTCCTCAACTAACGGACTTGAACCTTTCTTTTTATAGAGCACGTTTGAACCACTCCTTTTGTTCTATCTGCAAGTGGATATTTGGATAGCTTTGACGATTTCGTTGGAAACGGGAATATCTCCCTATAACATCTAGACAGAAGCATTCTCAGAAACTTCTTTGTGATGTTTCCATTCAAGTCACAGAGTTGAACATTCTCTTTCATAGAGCAGGTTTGAAACACTCTTTTTGTAGTATCTGGAAGTGGACATTTGCAGCTCTTTGTGGCCTATGGTAAAAAAGGAAATATCTTCCCATGAAAACGAGATAGAAGCAATCTCAGAAACTTGTTTATGCTGTATGTACTGAAGTAACAGTGTTGAACCTTTCTATTGATAGAGCAGGTGTGAAACACTGTTTTTTTGGAATCTGCAAGCGGATATTTCTATAGAACTGAGGATTTCGTTGGAAGCGGGATTACAGATAAAAAGTAGAGAGCAGCATTCTCAGAAACTTCTTTGTGATGTTTGCATTCAAGTCACAGAGTTGAACATTCCCTTTCATACAGCAGGTTTGAAACACTCTTTTTGTACTATCTGGAAGTGGACATTTGGAACGGTACCAGGCCTATGGTTCAAAAGGAAATATCGTCGCAGAAAAACAAGACGGAAGCATTCTCAGAAACTTATTTGTGATGTGTGTCCTCAACTAACAGACTTGAACCTTTCTTTTGACACAGCATTTTTGAAACACTCTTTTTGTAGAATCTGCAAGTGGATATTTGGATAGCTCTGACGATTTCGTTGGAAACGGGATTACATATAAAAAGTAGACAGCAGCATTCTCAGAAACTTCTTTGTGATGTTTCCATTTAAGTCACAGAGTTGAACATTCCCTTTCACAGAGCAGGTTTCAAACACTCTTTTTGTAGTAACTGGAAGTGGACATTTGCAGCGCTTTGTGGCCTATGGTAAAAAAAGGAAATATCTTCCCATAAAAACGAGATAGAAGCAATCTCAGAAACTTGTTTATGCTCTATCTACACAAGTAACAGTGTTGAACCTTTCTATTGACAGAGCACGTGTGAAACACTCTTTTTTTGGAAACTGCAAGTGGATATTTCTATAAAACTGAGGATTTCGTTGGAAGCGGGATTACAGATAAATAGTAGACAGCAGCATTCTCAGAAACTTCTTTGTGATGTTTGCATTCAGGTCACAGAGTTGAACATTCCCTTTCATAGAGCAGGTTTGGAACACTCTTTTTGTAGTATCTGGAAGTGGACATTTGGAACGGTATCAGGCCTATGGTTAAAAAGGAAATATCTTCCCATAAAAACAAGACAGAAGCATTCTCAGAAACTTATTTGCGATGTGTGTCCTCAACTAACAGACTTGAACCTTTCTTTTGATACAGCAGTTTTGAAACACTCTTTTTGTAGAATCTGCAAGTGGATATTTGGATAGCTCTGAGGATTTCGTTGGAAACGGGATTACATAAAAATAGTGGACAGCAGCATTCTCAGAAACTTCTTTGTGACGTTTGCATTCAAGTCACAGAGTTGAACATTCCCTGTCATAGATCAGGTTTGAAACACTCTTTTTGTGCATCTGGAAGTGGACATTTCCAACGCTTTCTTGCCTACGGCGAAGAAGGAAATATCTTCCCATAAAAACAAGACAGAAGCATTCTCAGAAACTTATTTCTGATGTGTGTCCTCAACTAACGGACTTGAACCTTTCTTTTTATAGAGCACGTTTGAACCACTCCTTTTGTTGTATCTGCAAGTGGATATTTGGATAGCTTTGACGATTTCGTTGGAAACGGGAATATCTCCCTATAACATCTAGACAGAAGCATTCTCAGAAACTTCTTTGTGATGTTTCCATTCAAGTCACAGAGTTGAACATTCTCTTTCATAGAGCAGGTTTGAAACACTCTTTTTGTTCTATCTGGACGTGGACATTTGCAGCGCTTTGTGGCCTATGGTAAAAAAGGAAATATCTTCCCATGAAAACGAGATAGAAGCAATCTCAGAAACTTGTTTATGCTGTATGTACTGAAGTAACAGTGTTGAACCTTTCTATTGATAGAGCAGGTGTGAAACACTGTTTTTTTGGAATCTGCAAGCGGATATTTCTATAGAACTGAGGATTTCGTTGGAAGCGGGATTACAGATAAAAAGTAGAGAGCAGCATTCTCAGAAACTTCTTTGTGATGTTTGCATTCAAGTCACAGAGTTGAACATTCCCTTTCATACAGCAGGTTTGAAACACTCTTTTTGTACTATCTGGAAGTGGACATTTGGAACGGTACCAGGCCTATGGTTCAAAAGGAAATATCGTCGCAGAAAAAGAAGACGGAAGCATTCTCAGAAACTTATTTGTGATGTCTGTCCTCAACTAACAGACTTGAACCTTTCTTTTGACACAGCATTTTTGAAACACTCTTTTTGTAGAATCTGCAAGTGGATATTTGGATAGCTCTGACGATTTCATTGGAAACGGGATTACATATAAAAAGTAGACAGCAGCATTCTCAGAAACTTCTTTGTGATGTTTCCATTTAAGTCACAGAGTTGAACATTCCCTTTCACAGAGCAGGTTTCAAACACTCTTTTTGTAGTAACTGGAAGTGGACATTTGCAGCGCTTTGTGGCCTATGGTAAAAAAAGGAAATATCTTCCCATAAAAACGAGATAGAAGCAATCTCAGAAACTTGTTTATGCTCTATCTACACAAGTAACAGTGTTGAACCTTTCTATTGACAGAGCACGTGTGAAACACTCTTTTTTTGGAAACTGCAAGTGGATATTTCTATAAAACTGAGGATTTCGTTGGAAGCGGGATTACAGATAAATAGTAGACAGCAGCATTCTCAGAAACTTCTTTGTGATGTTTGCATTCAGGTCACAGAGTTGAACATTCCCTTTCATAGAGCAGGTTTGGAACACTCTTTTTGTAGTATCTGGAAGTGGACATTTGGAACGGTATCAGGCCTATGGTTAAAAAGGAAATATCTTCCCATAAAAACAAGACAGAAGCATTCTCAGAAACTTATTTGCGATGTGTGTCCTCAACTAACAGACTTGAACCTTTCTTTTGATACAGCAGTTTTGAAACACTCTTTTTGTAGAATCTGCAAGTGGATATTTGGATAGCTCTGAGGATTTCGTTGGAAACGGGATTACATAAAAATAGTGGACAGCAGCATTCTCAGAAACTTCTTTGTGACGTTTGCATTCAAGTCACAGAGTTGAACATTCCCTGTCATAGAGCAGGTTTGAAACACTCTTTTTGTGCATCTGGAAGTGGACATTTCCAACGCTTTCTTGCCTACGG
Organism: Pan troglodytes; assembly: GCF_028858775.2. Taxonomy (NCBI): domain Eukaryota; kingdom Metazoa; phylum Chordata; class Mammalia; order Primates; family Hominidae; genus Pan; species Pan troglodytes. The sequence continues at coordinate 54,336,368 of NC_072409.2, read as the reverse complement.
CGAAGAAGGAAATATCTTCCCATAAAAACAAGACAGAAGCATTCTCAGAAACTTATTTCTGATGTGTGTCCTCAACTAACGGACTTGAACCTTTCTTTTTATAGAGCACGTTTGAACCACTCCTTTTGTTGTATCTGCAAGTGGATATTTGGATAGCTTTGACGATTTCGTTGGAAACGGGAATATCTCCCTATAACATCTAGACAGAAGCATTCTCAGAAACTTCTTTGTGATGTTTCCATTCAAGTCACAGAGTTGAACATTCTCTTTCATAGAGCAGGTTTGAAACACTCTTTTTGTAGTATCTGGAAGTGGACATTTGCAGCTCTTTGTGGCCTATGGTAAAAAAGGAAATATCTTCCCATGAAAACGAGATAGAAGCAATCTCAGAAACTTGTTTATGCTGTATGTACTGAAGTAACAGTGTTGAACCTTTCTATTGATAGAGCAGGTGTGAAACACTGTTTTTTTGGAATCTGCAAGCGGATATTTCTATAGAACTGAGGATTTCGTTGGAAGCGGGATTACAGGTAAAAAGTAGAGAGCAGCATTCTCAGAAACTTCTTTGTGATGTTTGCATTCAAGTCACAGAGTTGAACATTCCCTTTCATACAGCAGGTTTGAAACACTCTTTTTGTACTATCTGGAAGTGGACATTTGGAACGGTACCAGGCCTATGGTTCAAAAGGAAATATCGTCGCAGAAAAACAAGACGGAAGCATTCTCAGAAACTTATTTGTGATGTGTGTCCTCAACTAACAGACTTGAACCTTTCTTTTGACACAGCATTTTTGAAACACTCTTTTTGTAGAATCTGCAAGTGGATATTTGGATAGCTCTGACGATTTCGTTGGAAACGGGATTACATATAAAAAGTAGACAGCAGCATTCTCAGAAACTTCTTTGTGATGTTTCCATTTAAGTCACAGAGTTGAACATTCCCTTTCACAGAGCAGGTTTCAAACACTCTTTTTGTAGTAACTGGAAGTGGACATTTGCAGCGCTTTGTGGCCTATGGTAAAAAAAGGAAATATCTTCCCATAAAAACGAGATAGAAGCAATCTCAGAAACTTGTTTATGCTCTATCTACACAAGTAACAGTTTTGAACCTTTCTATTGACAGAGCACGTGTGAAACACTCTTTTTTTGGAAACTGCAAGTGGATATTTCTATAAAACTGAGGATTTCGTTGGAAGCGGGATTACAGATAAATAGTAGACAGCAGCATTCTCAGAAACTTCTTTGTGATGTTTGCATTCAGGTCACAGAGTTGAACATTCCCTTTCATAGAGCAGGTTTGGAACACTCTTTTTGTAGTATCTGGAAGTGGACATTTGGAACGGTATCAGGCCTATGGTTAAAAAGGAAATATCTTCCCATAAAAACAAGACAGAAGCATTCTCAGAAACTTATTTGCGATGTGTGTCCTCAACTAACAGACTTGAACCTTTCTTTTGATACAGCAGTTTTGAAACACTCTTTTTGTAGAATCTGCAAGTGGATATTTGGATAGCTCTGAGGATTTCGTTGGAAACGGGATTACATAAAAATAGTGGACAGCAGCATTCTCAGAAACTTCTTTGTGACGTTTGCATTCAAGTCACAGAGTTGAACATTCCCTGTCATAGAGCAGGTTTGAAACACTCTTTTTGTGCATCTGGAAGTGGACATTTCCAACGCTTTCTTGCCTACGGCGAAGAAGGAAATATCTTCCCATAAAAACAAGACAGAAGCATTCTCAGAAACTTATTTCTGATGTGTGTCCTCAACTAACGGACTTGAACCTTTCTTTCTATAGAGCACGTTTGAACCACTCCTTTTGTTGTATCTGCAAGTGGATATTTGGATAGCTTGGACGATTTCGTTGGAAACGGGAATATCTCCCTATAACATCTAGACAGAAGCATTCTCAGAAACTTCTTTGTGATGTTTCCATTCAAGTCACAGAGTTGAACATTCTCTTTCATAGAGCAGGTTTGAAACACTCTTTTTGTAGTATCTGGAAGTGGACATTTGCAGCTCTTTGTGGCCTATGGTAAAAAAGGAAATATCTTCCCATGAAAACGAGATAGAAGCAATCTCAGAAACTTGTTTATGCTGTATGTACTGAAGTAACAGTGTTGAACCTTTCTATTGATAGAGCAGGTGTGAAACACTGTTTTTTTGGAATCTGCAAGCGGATATTTCTATAGAACTGAGGATTTCGTTGGAAGCGGGATTACAGATAAAAAGTAGAGAGCAGCATTCTCAGAAACTTCTTTGTGATGTTTGCATTCAAGTCACAGAGTTGAACATTCCCTTTCATACAGCAGGTTTGAAACACTCTTTTTGTACTATCTGGAAGTGGACATTTGGAACGGTACCAGGCCTATGGTTCAAAAGGAAATATCGTCGCAGAAAAACAAGACGGAAGCATTCTCAGAAACTTATTTGTGATGTGTGTCCTCAACTAACAGACTTGAACCTTTCTTTTGACACAGCATTTTTGAAACACTCTTTTTGTAGAATCTGCAAGTGGATATTTGGATAGCTCTGACGATTTCGTTGGAAACGGGATTACATATAAAAAGTAGACAGCAGCATTCTCAGAAACTTCTTTGTGATGTTTCCATTTAAGTCACAGAGTTGAACATTCCCTTTCACAGAGCAGGTTTCAAACACTCTTTTTGTAGTAACTGGAAGTGGACATTTGCAGCGCTTTGTGGCCTATGGTAAAAAAAGGAAATATCTTCCCATAAAAACGAGATAGAAGCAATCTCAGAAACTTGTTTATGCTCTATCTACACAAGTAACAGTGTTGAACCTTTCTATTGACAGAGCACGTGTGAAACACTCTTTTTTTGGAAACTGCAAGTGGATATTTCTATAAAACTGAGGATTTCGTTGGAAGCGGGATTACAGATAAATAGTAGACAGCAGCATTCTCAGAAACTTCTTTGTGATGTTTGCATTCAGGTCACAGAGTTGAACATTCCCTTTCATAGAGCAGGTTTGGAACACTCTTTTTGTAGTATCTGGAAGTGGACATTTGGAACGGTATCAGGCCTATGGTTAAAAAGGAAATATCTTCCCATAAAAACAAGACAGAAGCATTCTCAGAAACTTATTTGCGATGTGTGTCCTCAACTAACAGACTTGAACCTTTCTTTTGATACAGCAGTTTTGAAACACTCTTTTTGTAGAATCTGCAAGTGGATATTTGGATAGCTCTGAGGATTTCGTTGGAAATGGGATTACATAAAAATAGTGGACAGCAGCATTCTCAGAAACTTCTTTGTGACGTTTGCATTCAAGTCACAGAGTTGAACATTCCCTGTCATAGATCAGGTTTGAAACACTCTTTTTGTGCATCTGGAAGTGGACATTTCCAACGCTTTCTTGCCTACGGCGAAGAAGGAAATATCTTCCCATAAAAACAAGACAGAAGCATTCTCAGAAACTTATTTCTGATGTGTGTCCTCAACTAACGGACTTGAACCTTTCTTTTTATAGAGCACGTTTGAACCACTCCTTTTGTTGTATCTGCAAGTGGATATTTGGATAGCTTTGACGATTTCGTTGGAAACGGGAATATCTCCCTATAACATCTAGACAGAAGCATTCTCAGAAACTTCTTTGTGATGTTTCCATTCAAGTCACAGAGTTGAACATTCCCTTTCACAGAGCAGGTTTCAAACACTCTTCTTGTAGTAACTGGAAGTGGACATTTGCAGCGCTTTGTGGCCTATGGTAAAAAAAGGAAATATCTTCCCATAAAAACGAGATAGAAGCAATCTCAGAAACTTGTTTATGCTCTATCTACACAAGTAACAGTGTTGAACCTTTCTATTGACAGAGCACGTGTGAAACACTCTTTTTTTGGAATCTGCAAGTGGATATTTCTATAAAACTGAGGATTTCGTTGGAAGCGGGATTACAGATAAATAGTAGACAGCAGCATTCTCAGAAACTTCTTTGTGATGTTTGCATTCAAGTCACAGAGTTGAACATTCCCTTTCATAGAGCAGGTTTGAAACACTCTTTTTGTACTATCTGGAAGTGGACATTTGGAACGTTATCAGGCCTATGGTTAAAAAGGAAATATCTTCCCATAAAAACAAGACAGAAGCATTCTCAGAAACTTATTTGCGATGTGTGTCCTCAACTAACAGACTTGAACCTTTCTTTTGATACAGCAGTTTTGAAACACTCTTTTTGTAGAATCTGCAAGTGGATATTTGGATAGCTCTGAGGATTTCGTTGGAAACGGGATTACATAAAAATACTGGACAGCAGCATTCTCAGAAACTTCTTTGTGATGTTTGCATTCAAGTCACAGAGTTGAACATTCCCTGTCATAGAGCAGGTTTGAAACACTCTTTTTGTGCATCTGGAAGTGGACATTTCCAACGCTTTCTTGCCTACGGCGAAGAAGGAAATATCTTCCCATAAAAACAAGACAGAAGCATTCTCAGAAACTTATTTCTGATGTGTGTCCTCAACTAACGGACTTGAACCTTTCTTTTTATAGAGCACGTTTGAACCACTCCTTTTGTTGTATCTGCAAGTGGATATTTGGATAGCTTTGACGATTTCGTTGGAAACGGGAATATCTCCCTATAACATCTAGACAGAAGCATTCTCAGAAACTTCTTTGTGATGTTTCCATTCAAGTCACAGAGTTGAACATTCTCTTTCATAGAGCAGGTTTGAAACACTCTTTTTGTAGTATCTGGAAGTGGACATTTGCAGCGCTTTGTGGCCTATGGTAAAAAAGGAAATATCTTCCCATGAAAACGAGATAGAAGCAATCTCAGAAACTTGTTTATGCTGTATGTACTGAAGTAACAGTGTTGAACCTTTCTATTGATAGAGCAGGTGTGAAACACTGTTTTTTTGGAATCTGCAAGAGGATATTTCTATAGAACTGAGGATTTCGTTGGAAGCGGGATTACAGATAGAAAGTAGAGAGCAGCATTCTCAGAAACTTCTTTGTGATGTTTGCATTCAAGTCACAGAGTTGAACATTCCCTTTCATACAGCAGGTTTGAAACACTCTTTTTGTACTATCTGGAAGTGGACATTTGGAACGGTACCAGGCCTATGGTTCAAAAGGAAATATCGTCGCAGAAAAACAAGACGGAAGCATTCTCAGAAACTTATTTGTGATGTCTGTCCTCAACTAACAGACTTGAACCTTTCTTTTGACACAGCATTTTTGAAACACTCTTTTTGTAGAATCTGCAAGTGGATATTTGGATAGCTCTGACGATTTCGTTGGAAACGGGATTACATATAAAAAGTAGACAGCAGCATTCTCAGAAACTTCTTTGTGATGTTTCCATTTAAGTCACAGAGTTGAACATTCCCTTTCACAGAGCAGGTTTCAAACACTCTTTTTGTAGTAACTGGAAGTGGACATTTGCAGCGCTTTGTGGCCTATGGTAAAAAAAGGAAATATCTTCCCATAAAAACGAGATAGAAGCAATCTCAGAAACTTGTTTATGCTCTATCTACACAAGTAACAGTGTTGAACCTTTCTATTGACAGAGCACGTGTGAAACACTCTTTTTTTGGAAACTGCAAGTGGATATTTCTATAAAACTGAGGATTTCGTTGGAAGCGGGATTACAGATAAATAGTAGACAGCAGCATTCTCAGAAACTTCTTTGTGATGTTTGCATTCAGGTCACAGAGTTGAACATTCCCTTTCATAGAGCAGGTTTGGAACACTCTTTTTGTAGTATCTGGAAGTGGACATTTGGAACGGTATCAGGCCTATGGTTAAAAAGGAAATATCTTCCCATAAAAACAAGACAGAAGCATTCTCAGAAACTTATTTGCGATGTGTGTCCTCAACTAACAGACTTGAACCTTTCTTTTGATACAGCAGTTTTGAAACACTCTTTTTGTAGAATCTGCAAGTGGATATTTGGATAGCTCTGAGGATTTCGTTGGAAACGGGATTACATAAAAATAGTGGACAGCAGCATTCTCAGAAACTTCTTTGTGACGTTTGCATTCAAGTCACAGAGTTGAACATTCCCTGTCATAGATCAGGTTTGAAACACTCTTTTTGTGCATCTGGAAGTGGACATTTCCAACGCTTTCTTGCCTACGGCGAAGAAGGAAATATCTTCCCATAAAAACAAGACAGAAGCATTCTCAGAAACTTATTTCTGATGTGTGTCCTCAACTAACGGACTTGAACCTTTCTTTTTATAGAGCACGTTTGAACCACTCCTTTTGTTCTATCTGCAAGTGGATATTTGGATAGCTTTGACGATTTCGTTGGAAACGGGAATATCTCCCTATAACATCTAGACAGAAGCATTCTCAGAAACTTCTTTGTGATGTTTCCATTCAAGTCACAGAGTTGAACATTCTCTTTCATAGAGCAGGTTTGAAACACTCTTTTTGTTCTATCTGGACGTGGACATTTGCAGCGCTTTGTGGCCTATGGTAAAAAAGGAAATATCTTCCCATGAAAACGAGATAGAAGCAATCTCAGAAACTTGTTTATGCTGTATGTACTGAAGTAACAGTGTTGAACCTTTCTATTGATAGAGCAGGTGTGAAACACTGTTTTTTTGGAATCTGCAAGAGGATATTTCTATAGAACTGAGGATTTCGTTGGAAGCGGGATTACAGATAGAAAGTAGAGAGCAGCATTCTCAGAAACTTCTTTGTGATGTTTGCATTCAAGTCACAGAGTTGAACATTCCCTTTCATACAGCAGGTTTGAAACACTCTTTTTGTACTATCTGGAAGTGGACATTTGGAACGGTACCAGGCCTATGGTTCAAAAGGAAATATCGTCGCAGAAAAACAAGACGGAAGCATTCTCAGAAACTTATTTGTGTTGTGTGTCCTCAACTAACAGACTTGAACCTTTCTTTTGACACAGCAGTTTTGAAACACTCTTTTTGTAGAATCTGCAAGTGGATATTTGGATAGCTCTGAGGATTTCGTTGGAAACGGGATTACATATAAAAAGTAGACAGCAGCATTCTCAGAAACTTCTTTGTGATGTTTCCATTTAAGTCACAGAGTTGAACATTCCCTTTCACAGAGCAGGTTTCAAACACTCTTTTTGTAGTAACTGGAAGTGGACATTTGCAGCGCTTTGTGGCCTATGGTAAAAAAAGGAAATATCTTCCCATAAAAACGAGATAGAAGCAATCTCAGAAACTTGTTTATGCTCTATCTACACAAGTAACAGTGTTGAACCTTTCTATTGACAGAGCACGTGTGAAACACTCTTTTTTTGGAATCTGCAAGTGGATATTTCTATAAAACTGAGGATTTCGTTGGAAGCGGGATTACAGATAAATAGTAGACAGCAGCATTCTCAGAAACTTCTTTGTGATGTTTGCATTCAAGTCACAGAGTTGAACATTCCCTTTCATAGAGCAGGTTTGAAACACTCTTTTTGTAGTATCTGGAAGTGGACATTTGGAACGGTATCAGGCCTATGGTTAAAAAGGAAATATCTTCCCATAAAAACAAGACAGAAGCATTCTCAGAAACTTATTTGCGATGTGTGTCCTCAACTAACAGACTTGAACCTTTCTTTTGATACAGCAGTTTTGAAACACTCTTTTTGTAGAATCTGCAAGTGGATATTTGGATAGCTCTGAGGATTTCGTTGGAAACGGGATTACATAGTGGACAGCAGCATTCTCAGAAACTTCTTTGTGACGTTTGCATTCAAGTCACAGAGTTGAACATTCCCTGTCATAGAGCAGGTTTGAAACACTCTTTTTGTGCATCTGGAAGTGGACATTTCCAACGCTTTCTTGCCTACGGCGAAGAAGGAAATATCTTCCCATAAAAACAAGACAGAAGCATTCTCAGAAACTTATTTCTGATGTGTGTCCTCAACTAACGGACTTGAACCTTTCTTTTTATAGAGCACGTTTGAACCACTCCTTTTGTTGTATCTGCAAGTGGATATTTGGATAGCTTTGACGATTTCGTTGGAAACGGGAATATCTCCCTATAACATCTAGACAGAAGCATTCTCAGAAACTTCTTTGTGATGTTTCCATTCAAGTCACAGAGTTGAACATTCTCTTTCATAGAGCAGGTTTGAAACACTCTTTTTGTAGTATCTGGAAGTGGACATTTGCAGCGCTTTGTGGCCTATGATAAAAAAGGAAATATCTTCCCAAGAAAACGAGATAGAAGCAATCTCAGAAACTTGTTTATGCTGTATGTACTGAAGTAACAGTGTTGAACCTTTCTATTGATAGAGCAGGTGTGAAACACTGTTTTTTTGGAATCTGCAAGAGGATATTTCTATAGAACTGAGGATTTCGTTGGAAGCGGGATTACAGATAGAAAGTAGAGAGCAGCATTCTCAGAAACTTCTTTATGATGTTTGCATTCAAGTCACAGAGTTGAACATTCCCTTTCATACAGCAGGTTTGAAACACTCTTTTTGTACTATCTGGAAGTGGACATTTGGAACGGTACCAGGCCTATGGTTCAAAAGGAAATATCGTCGCAGAAAAACAAGATGGAAGCATTCTCAGAAACTTATTTGTGTTGTGTGTCCTCAACTAACAGACTTGAACCTTTCTTTTGACACAGCATTTTTGAAACACTCTTTTTGTAGAATCTGCAAGTGGATATTTGGATAGCTCTGACGATTTCGTTGGAAACGGGATTACATATAAAAAGTAGACAGCAGCATTCTCAGAAACTTCTTTGTGATGTTTCCATTTAAGTCACAGAGTTGAACATTCCCTTTCACAGAGCAGGTTTCAAACACTCTTTTTGTAGTAACTGGAAGTGGACATTTGCAGCGCTTTGTGGCCTATGGTAAAAAAAGGAAATATCTTCCCATAAAAACGAGATAGAAGCAATCTCAGAAACTTGTTTATGCTCTATCTACACAAGTAACAGTGTTGAACCTTTCTATTGACAGAGCACGTGTGAAACACTCTTTTTTTGGAAACTGCAAGTGGATATTTCTATAAAACTGAGGATTTCGTTGGAAGCGGGATTACAGATAAATAGTAGACAGCAGCATTCTCAGAAACTTCTTTGTGATGTTTGCATTCAGGTCACAGAGTTGAACATTCCCTTTCATAGAGCAGGTTTGGAACACTCTTTTTGTAGTATCTGGAAGTGGACATTTGGAACGGTATCAGGCCTATGGTTAAAAAGGAAATATCTTCCCATAAAAACAAGACAGAAGCATTCTCAGAAACTTATTTGCGATGTGTGTCCTCAACTAACAGACTTGAACCTTTCTTTTGATACAGCAGTTTTGAAACACTCTTTTTGTAGAATCTGCAAGTGGATATTTGGATAGCTCTGAGGATTTCGTTGGAAACGGGATTACATAGTGGACAGCAGCATTCTCAGAAACTTCTTTGTGACGTTTGCATTCAAGTCACAGAGTTGAACATTCCCTGTCATAGATCAGGTTTGAAACACTCTTTTTGTGCATCTGGAAGTGGACATTTCCAACGCTTTCTTGCCTACGGCGAAGAAGGAAATATCTTCCCATAAAAACAAGACAGAAGCATTCTCAGAAACTTATTTCTGATGTGTGTCCTCAACTAACGGACTTGAACCTTTCTTTTTATAGAGCACGTTTGAACCACTCCTTTTGTTCTATCTGCAAGTGGATATTTGGATAGCTTTGACGATTTCGTTGGAAACGGGAATATCTCCCTATAACATCTAGACAGAAGCATTCTCAGAAACTTCTTTGTGATGTTTCCATTCAAGTCACAGAGTTGAACATTCTCTTTCATAGAGCAGGTTTGAAACACTCTTTTTGTTCTATCTGGACGTGGACATTTGCAGCGCTTTGTGGCCTATGGTAAAAAAGGAAATATCTTCCCATGAAAACGAGATAGAAGCAATCTCAGAAACTTGTTTATGCTGTATGTACTGAAGTAACAGTGTTGAACCTTTCTATTGATAGAGCAGGTGGGAAACACTGTTTTTTTGGAATCTGCAAGAGGATATTTCTATAGAACTGAGGATTTCGTTGGAAGCGGGATTACAGATAGAAAGTAGAGAGCAGCATTCTCAGAAACTTCTTTGTGATGTTTGCATTCAAGTCACAGAGTTGAACATTCCCTTTCATACAGCAGGTTTGAAACACTCTTTTTGTACTATCTGGAAGTGGACATTTGGAACGGTACCAGGCCTATGGTTCAAAAGGAAATATCGTCGCAGAAAAACAAGACGGAAGCATTCTCAGAAACTTATTTGTGTTGTGTGTCCTCAACTAACAGACTTGAACCTTTCTTTTGACACAGCAGTTTTGAAACACTCTTTTTGTAGAATCTGCAAGTGGATATTTGGATAGCTCTGAGGATTTCGTTGGAAACGGGATTACATAAAAATAGTGGACAGCAGCATTCTCAGAAACTTCTTTGTGACGTTTGCATTCAAGTCACAGAGTTGAACATTCCCTGTCATAGAGCAGGTTTGAAACACTCTTTTTGTGCATCTGGAAGTGGACATTTCCAACGCTTTCTTGCCTACGGCGAAGAAGGAAATATCTTCCCATAAAAACAAGACAGAAGCATTCTCAGAAACTTATTTCTGATGTGTGTCCTCAACTAACGGACTTGAACCTTTCTTTTTATAGAGCACGTTTGAACCACTCCTTTTGTTGTATCTGCAAGTGGATATTTGGATAGCTTTGACGATTTCGTTGGAAACGGGAATATCTCCCTATAACATCTAGACAGAAGCATTCTCAGAAACTTCTTTGTGATGTTTCCATTCAAGTCACAGAGTTGAACATTCTCTTTCATAGAGCAGGTTTGAAACACTCTTTTTGTTCTATCTGGACGTGGACATTTGCAGCGCTTTGTGGCCTATGGTAAAAAAGGAAATATCTTCCCATGAAAACGAGATAGAAGCAATCTCAGAAACTTGTTTATGCTGTATGTACTGAAGTAACAGTGTTGAACCTTTCTATTGATAGAGCAGGTGTGAAACACTGTTTTTTTGGAATCTGCAAGAGGATATTTCTATAGAACTGAGGATTTCGTTGGAGGCGGGATTACAGATAGAAAGTAGAGAGCAGCATTCTCAGAAACTTCTTTGTGATGTTTGCATTCAAGTCACAGAGTTGAACATTCCCTTTCATACAGCAGGTTTGAAACACTCTTTTTGTACTATCTGGAAGTGGACATTTGGAACGGTACCAGGCCTATGGTTCAAAAGGAAATATCGTCGCAGAAAAACAAGACGGAAGCATTCTCAGAAACTTATTTGTGTTGTGTGTCCTCAAGTAACAGACTTGAACCTTTCTTTTGACACAGCAGTTTTGAAACACTCTTTTTGTAGAATCTGCAAGTGGATATTTGGATAGCTCTGAGGATTTCGTTGGAAACGGGATTACATATAAAAAGTAGACAGCAGCATTCTCAGAAACTTCTTTGTGATGTTTCCATTTAAGTCACAGAGTTGAACATTCCCTTTCACAGAGCAGGTTTCAAACACTCTTCTTGTAGTAACTGGAAGTGGACATTTGCAGCGCTTTGTGGCCTATGGTAAAAAAAGGAAATATCTTCCCATAAAAACGAGATAGAAGCAATCTCAGAAACTTGTTTATGCTCTATCTACACAAGTAACAGTGTTGAACCTTTCTATTGACAGAGCACGTGTGAAACACTCTTTTTTTGGAATCTGCAAGTGGATATTTCTATAAAACTGAGGATTTCATTGGAAGCGGGATTACAGATAAATAGTAGACAGCAGCATTCTCAGAAACTTCTTTGTGATGTTTGCATTCAAGTCACAGAGTTGAACATTCCCTTTCATAGAGCAGGTTTGAAACACTCTTTTTGTACTATCTGGAAGTGGACATTTGGAACGGTATCAGGCCTATGGTTAAAAAGGAAATATCTTCCCATAAAAACAAGACAGAAGCATTCTCAGAAACTTATTTGCGATGTGTGTCCTCAACTAACAGACTTGAACCTTTCTTTTGATACAGCAGTTTTGAAACACTCTTTTTGTAGAATCTGCAAGTGGATATTTGGATAGCTCTGAGGATTTCGTTGGAAACGGGATTACATAAAAATAGTGGACAGCAGCATTCTCAGAAACTTCTTTGTGACGTTTGCATTCAAGTCACAGAGTTGAACATTCCCTGTCATAGAGCAGGTTTGAAACACTCTTTTTGTGCATCTGGAAGTGGACATTTCCAACGCTTTCTTGCCTACGGCGAAGAAGGAAATATCTTCCCATAAAAACAAGACAGAAGCATTCTCAGAAACTTATTTCTGATGTGTGTCCTCAACTAACGGACTTGAACCTTTCTTTTTATAGAGCACGTTTGAACCACTCCTTTTGTTGTATCTGCAAGTGGATATTTGGATAGCTTGGACGATTTCGTTGGAAACGGGAATATCTCCCTATAACATCTAGACAGAAGCATTCTCAGAAACTTCTTTGTGATGTTTCCATTCAAGTCACAGAGTTGAACATTCTCTTTCATAGAGCAGGTTTGAAACACTCTTTTTGTAGTATCTGGAAGTGGACATTTGCAGCTCTTTGTGGCCTATGGTAAAAAAGGAAATATCTTCCCATGAAAACGAGATAGAAGCAATCTCAGAAACTTGTTTATGCTGTATGTACTGAAGTAACAGTGTTGAACCTTTCTATTGATAGAGCAGGTGTGAAACACTGTTTTTTTGGAATCTGCAAGCGGATATTTCTATAGAACTGAGGATTTCGTTGGAAGCGGGATTACAGGTAAAAAGTAGAGAGCAGCATTCTCAGAAACTTCTTTGTGATGTTTGCATTCAAGTCACAGAGTTGAACATTCCCTTTCATACAGCAGGTTTGAAACACTCTTTTTGTACTATCTGGAAGTGGACATTTGGAACGGTACCAGGCCTATGGTTCAAAAGGAAATATCGTCGCAGAAAAACAAGACGGAAGCATTCTCAGAAACTTATTTGTGATGTGTGTCCTCAACTAACAGACTTGAACCTTTCTTTTGACACAGCATTTTTGAAACACTCTTTTTGTAGAATCTGCAAGTGGATATTTGGATAGCTCTGACGATTTCGTTGGAAACGGGATTACATATAAAAAGTAGACAGCAGCATTCTCAGAAACTTCTTTGTGATGTTTCCATTTAAGTCACAGAGTTGAACATTCCCTTTCACAGAGCAGGTTTCAAACACTCTTTTTGTAGTAACTGGAAGTGGACATTTGCAGCGCTTTGTGGCCTATGGTAAAAAAAGGAAATATCTTCCCATAAAAACGAGATAGAAGCAATCTCAGAAACTTGTTTATGCTCTATCTACACAAGTAACAGTTTTGAACCTTTCTATTGACAGAGCACGTGTGAAACACTCTTTTTTTGGAAACTGCAAGTGGATATTTCTATAAAACTGAGGATTTCGTTGGAAGCGGGATTACAGATAAATAGTAGACAGCAGCATTCTCAGAAACTTCTTTGTGATGTTTGCATTCAGGTCACAGAGTTGAACATTCCCTTTCATAGAGCAGGTTTGGAACACTCTTTTTGTAGTATCTGGAAGTGGACATTTGGAACGGTATCAGGCCTATGGTTAAAAAGGAAATATCTTCCCATAAAAACAAGACAGAAGCATTCTCAGAAACTTATTTGCGATGTGTGTCCTCAACTAACAGACTTGAACCTTTCTTTTGATACAGCAGTTTTGAAACACTCTTTTTGTAGAATCTGCAAGTGGATATTTGGATAGCTCTGAGGATTTCGTTGGAAACGGGATTACATAAAAATAGTGGACAGCAGCATTCTCAGAAACTTCTTTGTGACGTTTGCATTCAAGTCACAGAGTTGAACATTCCCTGTCATAGAGCAGGTTTGAAACACTCTTTTTGTGCATCTGGAAGTGGACATTTCCAACGCTTTCTTGCCTACGGCGAAGAAGGAAATATCTTCCCATAAAAACAAGACAGAAGCATTCTCAGAAACTTATTTCTGATGTGTGTCCTCAACTAACGGACTTGAACCTTTCTTTCTATAGAGCACGTTTGAACCACTCCTTTTGTTGTATCTGCAAGTGGATATTTGGATAGCTTGGACGATTTCGTTGGAAACGGGAATATCTCCCTATAACATCTAGACAGAAGCATTCTCAGAAACTTCTTTGTGATGTTTCCATTCAAGTCACAGAGTTGAACATTCTCTTTCATAGAGCAGGTTTGAAACACTCTTTTTGTAGTATCTGGAAGTGGACATTTGCAGCTCTTTGTGGCCTATGGTAAAAAAGGAAATATCTTCCCATGAAAACGAGATAGAAGCAATCTCAGAAACTTGTTTATGCTGTATGTACTGAAGTAACAGTGTTGAACCTTTCTATTGATAGAGCAGGTGTGAAACACTGTTTTTTTGGAATCTGCAAGCGGATATTTCTATAGAACTGAGGATTTCGTTGGAAGCGGGATTACAGATAAAAAGTAGAGAGCAGCATTCTCAGAAACTTCTTTGTGATGTTTGCATTCAAGTCACAGAGTTGAACATTCCCTTTCATACAGCAGGTTTGAAACACTCTTTTTGTACTATCTGGAAGTGGACATTTGGAACGGTACCAGGCCTATGGTTCAAAAGGAAATATCGTCGCAGAAAAACAAGACGGAAGCATTCTCAGAAACTTATTTGTGATGTGTGTCCTCAACTAACAGACTTGAACCTTTCTTTTGACACAGCATTTTTGAAACACTCTTTTTGTAGAATCTGCAAGTGGATATTTGGATAGCTCTGACGATTTCGTTGGAAACGGGATTACATATAAAAAGTAGACAGCAGCATTCTCAGAAACTTCTTTGTGATGTTTCCATTTAAGTCACAGAGTTGAACATTCCCTTTCACAGAGCAGGTTTCAAACACTCTTTTTGTAGTAACTGGAAGTGGACATTTGCAGCGCTTTGTGGCCTATGGTAAAAAAAGGAAATATCTTCCCATAAAAACGAGATAGAAGCAATCTCAGAAACTTGTTTATGCTCTATCTACACAAGTAACAGTGTTGAACCTTTCTATTGACAGAGCACGTGTGAAACACTCTTTTTTTGGAAACTGCAAGTGGATATTTCTATAAAACTGAGGATTTCGTTGGAAGCGGGATTACAGATAAATAGTAGACAGCAGCATTCTCAGAAACTTCTTTGTGATGTTTGCATTCAGGTCACAGAGTTGAACATTCCCTTTCATAGAGCAGGTTTGGAACACTCTTTTTGTAGTATCTGGAAGTGGACATTTGGAACGGTATCAGGCCTATGGTTAAAAAGGAAATATCTTCCCATAAAAACAAGACAGAAGCATTCTCAGAAACTTATTTGCGATGTGTGTCCTCAACTAACAGACTTGAACCTTTCTTTTGATACAGCAGTTTTGAAACACTCTTTTTGTAGAATCTGCAAGTGGATATTTGGATAGCTCTGAGGATTTCGTTGGAAACGGGATTACATAAAAATAGTGGACAGCAGCATTCTCAGAAACTTCTTTGTGACGTTTGCATTCAAGTCACAGAGTTGAACATTCCCTGTCATAGAGCAGGTTTGAAACACTCTTTTTGTGCATCTGGAAGTGGACATTTCCAACGCTTTCTTGCCTACGGCGAAGAAGGAAATATCTTCCCATAAAAACAAGACAGAAGCATTCTCAGAAACTTATTTCTGATGTGTGTCCTCAACTAACGGACTTGAACCTTTCTTTTTATAGAGCACGTTTGAACCACTCCTTTTGTTGTATCTGCAAGTGGATATTTGGATAGCTTTGACGATTTCGTTGGAAACGGGAATATCTCCCTATAACATCTAGACAGAAGCATTCTCAGAAACTTCTTTGTGATGTTTCCATTCAAGTCACAGAGTTGAACATTCTCTTTCATAGAGCAGGTTTGAAACACTCTTTTTGTTCTATCTGGACGTGGACATTTGCAGCGCTTTGTGGCCTATGGTAAAAAAGGAAATATCTTCCCATGAAAACGAGATAGAAGCAATCTCAGAAACTTGTTTATGCTGTATATACTGAAGTAACAGTGTTGAACCTTTCTATTGATAGAGCAGGTGTGAAACACTGTTTTTTTGGAATCTGCAAGAGGATATTTCTATAGAACTGAGGATTTCGTTGGAAGCGGGACTACAGATAGAAAGTAGAGTGCAGCATTCTCAGAAACTTCTTTGTGATGTTTGCATTCAAGTCACAGAGTTGAACATTCCCTTTCATACAGCAGGTTTGAGACACTCTTTTTGTACTATCTGGAAGTGGACATTTGGAACGGTACCAGGCCTATGGTTCAAAAGGAAATATCGTCGCAGAAAAACAAGACGGAAGCATTCTCAGAAACTTATTTGTGTTGTGTGTCCTCAACTAACAGACTTGAACCTTTCTTTTGACACAGCAGTTTTGAAACACTCTTTTTGTAGAATCTGCAAGTGGATATTTGGATAGCTCTGAGGATTTCGTTGGAAACGGGATTACATATAAAAAGTAGACAGCAGCATTCTCAGAAACTTCTTTGTGATGTTTCCATTTAAGTCACAGAGTTGAACATTCCCTTTCACAGAGCAGGTTTCAAACACTCTTTTTGTAGTAACTGGAAGTGGACATTTGCAGCGCTTTGTGGCCTATGGTAAAAAAAGGAAATATCTTCCCATAAAAACGAGATAGAAGCAATCTCAGAAACTTGTTTATGCTCTATCTACACAAGTAACAGTGTTGAACCTTTCTATTGACAGAGCACGTGTGAAACACTCTTTTTTTGGAATCTGCAAGTGGATATTTCTATAAAACTGAGGATTTCGTTGGAAGCGGGATTACAGATAAATAGTAGACAGCAGCATTCTCAGAAACTTCTTTGTGATGTTTGCATTCAAGTCACAGAGTTGAACATTCCCTTTCATAGAGCAGGTTTGAAACACTCTTTTTGTACTATCTGGAAGTGGACATTTGGAACGTTATCAGGCCTATGGTTAAAAAGGAAATATCTTCCCATAAAAACAAGACAGAAGCATTCTCAGAAACTTATTTGCGATGTGTGTCCTCAACTAACAGACTTGAACCTTTCTTTTGATACAGCAGTTTTGAAACACTCTTTTTGTAGAATCTGCAAGTGGATATTTGGATAGCTCTGAGGATTTCGTTGGAAACGGGATTACATAAAAATACTGGACAGCAGCATTCTCAGAAACTTCTTTGTGATGTTTGCATTCAAGTCACAGAGTTGAACATTCCCTGTCATAGAGCAGGTTTGAAACACTCTTTTTGTGCATCTGGAAGTGGACATTTCCAACGCTTTCTTGCCTACGGCGAAGAAGGAAATATCTTCCCATAAAAACAAGACAGAAGCATTCTCAGAAACTTATTTCTGATGTGTGTCCTCAACTAACGGACTTGAACCTTTCTTTTTATAGAGCACGTTTGAACCACTCCTTTTGTTGTATCTGCAAGTGGATATTTGGATAGCTTTGACGATTTCGTTGGAAACGGGAATATCTCCCTATAACATCTAGACAGAAGCATTCTCAGAAACTTCTTTGTGATGTTTCCATTCAAGTCACAGAGTTGAACATTCTCTTTCATAGAGCAGGTTTGAAACACTCTTTTTGTAGTATCTGGAAGTGGACATTTGCAGCGCTTTGTGGCCTATGGTAAAAAAGGAAATATCTTCCCATGAAAACGAGATAGAAGCAATCTCAGAAACTTGTTTATGCTGTATGTACTGAAGTAACAGTGTTGAACCTTTCTATTGATAGAGCAGGTGTGAAACACTGTTTTTTTGGAATCTGCAAGAGGATATTTCTATAGAACTGAGGATTTCGTTGGAAGCGGGATTACAGATAGAAAGTAGAGAGCAGCATTCTCAGAAACTTCTTTGTGATGTTTGCATTCAAGTCACAGAGTTGAACATTCCCTTTCATACAGCAGGTTTGAAACACTCTTTTTGTACTATCTGGAAGTGGACATTTGGAACGGTACCAGGCCTATGGTTCAAAAGGAAATATCGTCGCAGAAAAACAAGACGGAAGCATTCTCAGAAACTTATTTGTGATGTCTGTCCTCAACTAACAGACTTGAACCTTTCTTTTGACACAGCATTTTTGAAACACTCTTTTTGTAGAATCTGCAAGTGGATATTTGGATAGCTCTGACGATTTCGTTGGAAACGGGATTACATATAAAAAGTAGACAGCAGCATTCTCAGAAACTTCTTTGTGATGTTTCCATTTAAGTCACAGAGTTGAACATTCCCTTTCACAGAGCAGGTTTCAAACACTCTTTTTGTAGTAACTGGAAGTGGACATTTGCAGCGCTTTGTGGCCTATGGTAAAAAAAGGAAATATCTTCCCATAAAAACGAGATAGAAGCAATCTCAGAAACTTGTTTATGCTCTATCTACACAAGTAACAGTGTTGAACCTTTCTATTGACAGAGCACGTGTGAAACACTCTTTTTTTGGAATCTGCAAGTGGATATTTCTATAAAACTGAGGATTTCGTTGGAAGCGGGATTACAGATAAATAGTAGACAGCAGCATTCTCAGAAACTTCTTTGTGATGTTTGCATTCAGGTCACAGAGTTGAACATTCCCTTTCATAGAGCAGGTTTGGAACACTCTTTTTGTAGTATCTGGAAGTGGACATTTGGAACGGTATCAGGCCTATGGTTAAAAAGGAAATATCTTCCCATAAAAACAAGACAGAAGCATTCTCAGAAACTTATTTGCGATGTGTGTCCTCAACTAACAGACTTGAACCTTTCTTTTGATACAGCAGTTTTGAAACACTCTTTTTGTAGAATCTGCAAGTGGATATTTGGATAGCTCTGAGGATTTCGTTGCAAACGGGATTACATAAAAATAGTGGACAGCAGCATTCTCAGAAACTTCTTTGTGACGTTTGCATTCAAGTCACAGAGTTGAACATTCCCTGTCATAGATCAGGTTTGAAACACTCTTTTTGTGCATCTGGAAGTGGACATTTCCAACGCTTTCTTGCCTACGGCGAAGAAGGAAATATCTTCCCATAAAAACAAGACAGAAGCATTCTCAGAAACTTATTTCTGATGTGTGTCCTCAACTAACGGACTTGAACCTTTCTTTTTATAGAGCACGTTTGAACCACTCCTTTTGTTCTATCTGCAAGTGGATATTTGGATAGCTTTGACGATTTCGTTGGAAACGGGAATATCTCCCTATAACATCTAGACAGAAGCATTCTCAGAAACTTCTTTGTGATGTTTCCATTCAAGTCACAGAGTTGAACATTCTCTTTCATAGAGCAGGTTTGAAACACTCTTTTTGTTCTATCTGGACGTGGACATTTGCAGCGCTTTGTGGCCTATGGTAAAAAAGGAAATATCTTCCCATGAAAACGAGATAGAAGCAATCTCAGAAACTTGTTTATGCTGTATGTACTGAAGTAACAGTGTTGAACCTTTCTATTGATAGAGCAGGTGTGAAACACTGTTTTTTTGGAATCTGCAAGAGGATATTTCTATAGAACTGAGGATTTCGTTGGAAGCGGGACTACAGATAGAAAGTAGAGTGCAGCATTCTCAGAAACTTCTTTGTGATGTTTGCATTCAAGTCACAGAGTTGAACATTCCCTTTCATACAGCAGGTTTGAAACACTCTTTTTGTACTATCTGGAAGTGGACATTTGGAACGGTACCAGGCCTATGGTTCAAAAGGAAATATCGTCGCAGAAAAACAAGACGGAAGCATTCTCAGAAACTTATTTGTGATGTGTGTCCTCAACTAACAGACTTGAACCTTTCTTTTGACACAGCAGTTTTGAAACACTCTTTTTGTAGAATCTGCAAGTGGATATTTGGATAGCTCTGACGATTTCGTTGGAAACGGGATTACATATAAAAAGTAGACAGCAGCATTCTCAGAAACTTCTTTGTGATGTTTCCATTTAAGTCACAGAGTTGAACATTCCCTTTCACAGAGCAGGTTTCAAACACTCTTTTTGTAGTAACTGGAAGTGGACATTTGCAGCGCTTTGTGGCCTATGGTAAAAAAAGGAAATATCTTCCCATAAAAACGAGATAGAAGCAATCTCAGAAACTTGTTTATGCTCTATCTACACAAGTAACAGTGTTGAACCTTTCTATTGACAGAGCACGTGTGAAACACTCTTTTTTTGGAAACTGCAAGTGGATATTTCTATAAAACTGAGGATTTCGTTGGAAGCGGGATTACAGATAAATAGTAGACAGCAGCATTCTCAGAAACTTCTTTGTGATGTTTGCATTCAGGTCACAGAGTTGAACATTCCCTTTCATAGAGCAGGTTTGGAACACTCTTTTTGTAGTATCTGGAAGTGGACATTTGGAACGGTATCAGGCCTATGGTTAAAAAGGAAATATCTTCCCATAAAAACAAGACAGAAGCATTCTCAGAAACTTATTTGCGATGTGTGTCCTCAACTAACAGACTTGAACCTTTCTTTTGATACAGCAGTTTTGAAACACTCTTTTTGTAGAATCTGCAAGTGGATATTTGGATAGCTCTGAGGATTTCGTTGGAAACGGGATTACATAAAAATAGTGGACAGCAGCATTCTCAGAAACTTCTTTGTGACGTTTGCATTCAAGTCACAGAGTTGAACATTCCCTGTCATAGAGCAGGTTTGAAACACTCTTTTTGTGCATCTGGAAGTGGACATTTCCAACGCTTTCTTGCCTACGGCGAAGAAGGAAATATCTTCCCATAAAAACAAGACAGAAGCATTCTCAGAAACTTATTTCTGATGTGTGTCCTCAACTAACGGACTTGAACCTTTCTTTCTATAGAGCACGTTTGAACCACTCCTTTTGTTGTATCTGCAAGTGGATATTTGGATAGCTTGGACGATTTCGTTGGAAACGGGAATATCTCCCTATAACATCTAGACAGAAGCATTCTCAGAAACTTCTTTGTGATGTTTCCATTCAAGTCACAGAGTTGAACATTCTCTTTCATAGAGCAGGTTTGAAACACTCTTTTTGTAGTATCTGGAAGTGGACATTTGCAGCTCTTTGTGGCCTATGGTAAAAAAGGAAATATCTTCCCATGAAAACGAGATAGAAGCAATCTCAGAAACTTGTTTATGCTGTATGTACTGAAGTAACAGTGTTGAACCTTTCTATTGATAGAGCAGGTGTGAAACACTGTTTTTTTGGAATCTGCAAGCGGATATTTCTATAGAACTGAGGATTTCGTTGGAAGCGGGATTACAGATAAAAAGTAGAGAGCAGCATTCTCAGAAACTTCTTTGTGATGTTTGCATTCAAGTCACAGAGTTGAACATTCCCTTTCATACAGCAGGTTTGAAACACTCTTTTTGTACTATCTGGAAGTGGACATTTGGAACGGTACCAGGCCTATGGTTCAAAAGGAAATATCGTCGCAGAAAAACAAGACGGAAGCATTCTCAGAAACTTATTTGTGATGTGTGTCCTCAACTAACAGACTTGAACCTTTCTTTTGACACAGCATTTTTGAAACACTCTTTTTGTAGAATCTGCAAGTG
Organism: Pan troglodytes; assembly: GCF_028858775.2. Taxonomy (NCBI): domain Eukaryota; kingdom Metazoa; phylum Chordata; class Mammalia; order Primates; family Hominidae; genus Pan; species Pan troglodytes. The sequence goes on along the minus strand of NC_072409.2, from coordinate 54,314,888 downwards.
GATATTTGGATAGCTCTGACGATTTCGTTGGAAACGGGATTACATATAAAAAGTAGACAGCAGCATTCTCAGAAACTTCTTTGTGATGTTTCCATTTAAGTCACAGAGTTGAACATTCCCTTTCACAGAGCAGGTTTCAAACACTCTTTTTGTAGTAACTGGAAGTGGACATTTGCAGCGCTTTGTGGCCTATGGTAAAAAAAGGAAATATCTTCCCATAAAAACGAGATAGAAGCAATCTCAGAAACTTGTTTATGCTCTATCTACACAAGTAACAGTGTTGAACCTTTCTATTGACAGAGCACGTGTGAAACACTCTTTTTTTGGAAACTGCAAGTGGATATTTCTATAAAACTGAGGATTTCGTTGGAAGCGGGATTACAGATAAATAGTAGACAGCAGCATTCTCAGAAACTTCTTTGTGATGTTTGCATTCAGGTCACAGAGTTGAACATTCCCTTTCATAGAGCAGGTTTGGAACACTCTTTTTGTAGTATCTGGAAGTGGACATTTGGAACGGTATCAGGCCTAGGGTTAAAAAGGAAATATCTTCCCATAAAAACAAGACAGAAGCATTCTCAGAAACTTATTTGCGATGTGTGTCCTCAACTAACAGACTTGAACCTTTCTTTTGATACAGCAGTTTTGAAACACTCTTTTTGTAGAATCTGCAAGTGGATATTTGGATAGCTCTGAGGATTTCGTTGGAAACGGGATTACATAAAAATAGTGGACAGCAGCATTCTCAGAAACTTCTTTGTGACGTTTGCATTCAAGTCACAGAGTTGAACATTCCCTGTCATAGAGCAGGTTTGAAACACTCTTTTTGTGCATCTGGAAGTGGACATTTCCAACGCTTTCTTGCCTACGGCGAAGAAGGAAATATCTTCCCATAAAAACAAGACAGAAGCATTCTCAGAAACTTATTTCTGATGTGTGTCCTCAACTAACGGACTTGAACCTTTCTTTTTATAGAGCACGTTTGAACCACTCCTTTTGTTGTATCTGCAAGTGGATATTTGGATAGCTTTGACGATTTCGTTGGAAACGGGAATATCTCCCTATAACATCTAGACAGAAGCATTCTCAGAAACTTCTTTGTGATGTTTCCATTCAAGTCACAGAGTTGAACATTCTCTTTCATAGAGCAGGTTTGAAACACTCTTTTTGTTCTATCTGGACGTGGACATTTGCAGCGCTTTGTGGCCTATGGTAAAAAAGGAAATATCTTCCCATGAAAACGAGATAGAAGCAATCTCAGAAACTTGTTTATGCTGTATGTACTGAAGTAACAGTGTTGAACCTTTCTATTGATAGAGCAGGTGTGAAACACTGTTTTTTTGGAATCTGCAAGAGGATATTTCTATAGAACTGAGGATTTCGTTGGAAGCGGGACTACAGATAGAAAGTAGAGTGCAGCATTCTCAGAAACTTCTTTGTGATGTTTGCATTCAAGTCACAGAGTTGAACATTCCCTTTCATACAGCAGGTTTGAAACACTCTTTTTGTACTATCTGGAAGTGGACATTTGGAACGGTACCAGGCCTATGGTTCAAAAGGAAATATCGTCGCAGAAAAACAAGACGGAAGCATTCTCAGAAACTTATTTGTGATGTGTGTCCTCAACTAACAGACTTGAACCTTTCTTTTGACACAGCAGTTTTGAAACACTCTTTTTGTAGAATCTGCAAGTGGATATTTGGATAGCTCTGAGGATTTCGTTGGAAACGGGATTACATATAAAAAGTAGACAGCAGCATTCTCAGAAACTTCTTTGTGATGTTTCCATTTAAGTCACAGAGTTGAACATTCCCTTTCACAGAGCAGGTTTCAAACACTCTTTTTGTAGTAACTGGAAGTGGACATTTGCAGCGCTTTGTGGCCTATGGTAAAAAAAGGAAATATCTTCCCATAAAAACGAGATAGAAGCAATCTCAGAAACTTGTTTATGCTCTATCTACACAAGTAACAGTGTTGAACCTTTCTATTGACAGAGCACGTGTGAAACACTCTTTTTTTGGAATCTGCAAGTGGATATTTCTATAAAACTGAGGATTTCGTTGGAAGCGGGATTACAGATAAATAGTAGACAGCAGCATTCTCAGAAACTTCTTTGTGATGTTTGCATTCAAGTCACAGAGTTGAACATTCCCTTTCATAGAGCAGGTTTGAAACACTCTTTTTGTAGTATCTGGAAGTGGACATTTGGAACGCTATCAGGCCTATGGTTAAAAAGGAAATATCTTCCCATAAAAACAAGACAGAAGCATTCTCAGAAACTTATTTGCGATGTGTGTCCTCAACTAACAGACTTGAACCTTTCTTTTGATACAGCAGTTTTGAAACACTCTTTTTGTAGAATCTGCAAGTGGATATTTGGATAGCTCTGAGGATTTCGTTGGAAACGGGATTACATAAAAATAGTGGACAGCAGCATTCTCAGAAACTTCTTTGTGACGTTTGCATTCAAGTCACAGAGTTGAACATTCCCTGTCATAGATCAGGTTTGAAACACTCTTTTTGTGCATCTGGAAGTGGACATTTCCAACGCTTTCTTGCCTACGGCGAAGAAGGAAATATCTTCCCATAAAAACAAGACAGAAGCATTCTCAGAAACTTATTTCTGATGTGTGTCCTCAACTAACGGACTTGAACCTTTCTTTTTATAGAGCACGTTTGAACCACTCCTTTTGTTCTATCTGCAAGTGGATATTTGGATAGCTTTGACGATTTCGTTGGAAACGGGAATATCTCCCTATAACATCTAGACAGAAGCATTCTCAGAAACTTCTTTGTGATGTTTCCATTCAAGTCACAGAGTTGAACATTCTCTTTCATAGAGCAGGTTTGAAACACTCTTTTTGTTCTATCTGGACGTGGACATTTGCAGCGCTTTGTGGCCTATGGTAAAAAAGGAAATATCTTCCCATGAAAACGAGATAGAAGCAATCTCAGAAACTTGTTTATGCTGTATGTACTGAAGTAACAGTGTTGAACCTTTCTATTGATAGAGCAGGTGTGAAACACTGTTTTTTTGGAATCTGCAAGAGGATATTTCTATAGAACTGAGGATTTCGTTGGAAGCGGGATTACAGATAGAAAGTAGACAGCAGCATTCTCAGAAACTTCTTTGTGATGTTTGCATTCAAGTCACAGAGTTGAACATTCCCTTTCATACAGCAGGTTTGAAACACTCTTTTTGTACTATCTGGAAGTGGACATTTGGAACGGTACCAGGCCTATGGTTCAAAAGGAAATATCGTCGCAGAAAAACAAGACGGAAGCATTCTCAGAAACTTATTTGTGTTGTGTGTCCTCAACTAACAGACTTGAACCTTTCTTTTGACACAGCAGTTTTGAAACACTCTTTTTGTAGAATCTGCAAGTGGATATTTGGATAGCTCTGAGGATTTCGTTGGAAACGGGATTACATATAAAAAGTAGACAGCAGCATTCTCAGAAACTTCTTTGTGATGTTTCCATTTAAGTCACAGAGTTGAACATTCCCTTTCACAGAGCAGGTTTCAAACACTCTTCTTGTAGTAACTGGAAGTGGACATTTGCAGCGCTTTGTGGCCTATGGTAAAAAAAGGAAATATCTTCCCATAAAAACGAGATAGAAGCAATCTCAGAAACTTGTTTATGCTCTATCTACACAAGTAACAGTGTTGAACCTTTCTATTGACAGAGCACGTGTGAAACACTCTTTTTTTGGAAACTGCAAGTGGATATTTCTATAAAACTGAGGATTTCGTTGGAAGCGGGATTACAGATAAATAGTAGACAGCAGCATTCTCAGAAACTTCTTTGTGATGTTTGCATTCAGGTCACAGAGTTGAACATTCCCTTTCATAGAGCAGGTTTGGAACACTGTTTTTGTAGTATCTGGAAGTGGACATTTGGAACGGTATCAGGCCTATGGTTAAAAAGGAAATATCTTCCCATAAAAACAAGACAGAAGCATTCTCAGAAACTTATTTGCGATGTGTGTCCTCAACTAACAGACTTGAACCTTTCTTTTGATACAGCAGTTTTGAAACACTCTTTTTGTAGAATCTGCAAGTGGATATTTGGATAGCTCTGAGGATTTCGTTGGAAACGGGATTACATAAAAATACTGGACAGCAGCATTCTCAGAAACTTCTTTGTGACGTTTGCATTCAAGTCACAGAGTTGAACATTCCCTGTCATAGAGCAGGTTTGAAACACTCTTTTTGTGCATCTGGAAGTGGACATTTCCAACGCTTTCTTGCCTATGGCGAAGAAGGAAATATCTTCCCATAAAAACAAGACAGAAGCATTCTGAGAAACTTATTTCTGATGTGTGTCCTCAACTAACGGACTTGAACCTTTCTTTTTATAGAGCACGTTTGAACCACTCCTTTTGTTCTATCTGCAAGTGGATATTTGGATAGCTTTGACGATTTCGTTGGAAACGGGAATATCTCCCTATAACATCTAGACAGAAGCATTCTCAGAAACTTCTTTGTGATGTTTCCATTCAAGTCACAGAGTTGAACATTCTCTTTCATAGAGCAGGTTTGAAACACTCTTTTTGTAGTATCTGGAAGTGGACATTTGCAGCTCTTTGTGGCCTATGGTAAAAAAGGAAATATCTTCCCATGAAAACGAGATAGAAGCAATCTCAGAAACTTGTTTATGCTGTATGTACTGAAGTAACAGTGTTGAACCTTTCTATTGATAGAGCAGGTGTGAAACACTGTTTTTTTGGAATCTGCAAGCGGATATTTCTATAGAACTGAGGATTTCGTTGGAAGCGGGATTACAGATAAAAAGTAGAGAGCAGCATTCTCAGAAACTTCTTTGTGATGTTTGCATTCAAGTCACAGAGTTGAACATTCCCTTTCATACAGCAGGTTTGAAACACTCTTTTTGTACTATCTGGAAGTGGACATTTGGAACGGTACCAGGCCTATGGTTCAAAAGGAAATATCGTCGCAGAAAAACAAGACGGAAGCATTCTCAGAAACTTATTTGTGATGTGTGTCCTCAACTAACAGACTTGAACCTTTCTTTTGACACAGCATTTTTGAAACACTCTTTTTGTAGAATCTGCAAGTGGATATTTGGATAGCTCTGACGATTTCGTTGGAAACGGGATTACATATAAAAAGTAGACAGCAGCATTCTCAGAAACTTCTTTGTGATGTTTCCATTTAAGTCACAGAGTTGAACATTCCCTTTCACAGAGCAGGTTTCAAACACTCTTTTTGTAGTAACTGGAAGTGGACATTTGCAGCGCTTTGTGGCCTATGGTAAAAAAAGGAAATATCTTCCCATAAAAACGAGATAGAAGCAATCTCAGAAACTTGTTTATGCTCTATCTACACAAGTAACAGTGTTGAACCTTTCTATTGACAGAGCACGTGTGAAACACTCTTTTTTTGGAAACTGCAAGTGGATATTTCTATAAAACTGAGGATTTCGTTGGAAGCGGGATTACAGATAAATAGTAGACAGCAGCATTCTCAGAAACTTCTTTGTGATGTTTGCATTCAGGTCACAGAGTTGAACATTCCCTTTCATAGAGCAGGTTTGGAACACTCTTTTTGTAGTATCTGGAAGTGGACATTTGGAACGGTATCAGGCCTATGGTTAAAAAGGAAATATCTTCCCATAAAAACAAGACAGAAGCATTCTCAGAAACTTATTTGCGATGTGTGTCCTCAACTAACAGACTTGAACCTTTCTTTTGATACAGCAGTTTTGAAACACTCTTTTTGTAGAATCTGCAAGTGGATATTTGGATAGCTCTGAGGATTTCGTTGGAAACGGGATTACATAAAAATAGTGGACAGCAGCATTCTCAGAAACTTCTTTGTGACGTTTGCATTCAAGTCACAGAGTTGAACATTCCCTGTCATAGAGCAGGTTTGAAACACTCTTTTTGTGCATCTGGAAGTGGACATTTCCAACGCTTTCTTGCCTACGGCGAAGAAGGAAATATCTTCCCATAAAAACAAGACAGAAGCATTCTCAGAAACTTATTTCTGATGTGTGTCCTCAACTAACGGACTTGAACCTTTCTTTTTATAGAGCACGTTTGAACCACTCCTTTTGTTGTATCTGCAAGTGGATATTTGGATAGCTTTGACGATTTCGTTGGAAACGGGAATATCTCCCTATAACATCTAGACAGAAGCATTCTCAGAAACTTCTTTGTGATGTTTCCATTCAAGTCACAGAGTTGAACATTCTCTTTCATAGAGCAGGTTTGAAACACTCTTTTTGTTCTATCTGGACGTGGACATTTGCAGCGCTTTGTGGCCTATGGTAAAAAAGGAAATATCTTCCCATGAAAACGAGATAGAAGCAATCTCAGAAACTTGTTTATGCTGTATGTACTGAAGTAACAGTGTTGAACCTTTCTATTGATAGAGCAGGTGTGAAACACTGTTTTTTTGGAATCTGCAAGAGGATATTTCTATAGAACTGAGGATTTCGTTGGAAGCGGGACTACAGATAGAAAGTAGAGTGCAGCATTCTCAGAAACTTCTTTGTGATGTTTGCATTCAAGTCACAGAGTTGAACATTCCCTTTCATACAGCAGGTTTGAAACACTCTTTTTGTACTATCTGGAAGTGGACATTTGGAACGGTACCAGGCCTATGGTTCAAAAGGAAATATCGTCGCAGAAAAACAAGACGGAAGCATTCTCAGAAACTTATTTGTGTTGTGTGTCCTCAACTAACAGACTTGAACCTTTCTTTTGACACAGCAGTTTTGAAACACTCTTTTTGTAGAATCTGCAAGTGGATATTTGGATAGCTCTGAGGATTTCGTTGGAAACGGGATTACATATAAAAAGTAGACAGCAGCATTCTCAGAAACTTCTTTGTGATGTTTCCATTTAAGTCACAGAGTTGAACATTCCCTTTCACAGAGCAGGTTTCAAACACTCTTTTTGTAGTAACTGGAAGTGGACATTTGCAGCGCTTTGTGGCCTATGGTAAAAAAAGGAAATATCTTCCCATAAAAACGAGATAGAAGCAATCTCAGAAACTTGTTTATGCTCTATCTACACAAGTAACAGTGTTGAACCTTTCTATTGACAGAGCACGTGTGAAACACTCTTTTTTTGGAATCTGCAAGTGGATATTTCTATAAAACTGAGGATTTCGTTGGAAGCGGGATTACAGATAAATAGTAGACAGCAGCATTGTCAGAAACTTCTTTGTGATGTTTGCATTCAAGTCACAGAGTTGAACATTCCCTTTCATAGAGCAGGTTTGAAACACTCTTTTTGTAGTATCTGGAAGTGGACATTTGGAACGGTATCAGGCCTATGGTTAAAAAGGAAATATCTTCCCATAAAAACAAGACAGAAGCATTCTCAGAAACTTATTTGCGATGTGTGTCCTCAACTAACAGACTTGAACCTTTCTTTTGATACAGCAGTTTTGAAACACTCTTTTTGTAGAATCTGCAAGTGGATATTTGGATAGCTCTGAGGATTTCGTTGGAAACGGGATTACATAAAAATAGTGGACAGCAGCATTCTCAGAAACTTCTTTGTGACGTTTGCATTCAAGTCACAGAGTTGAACATTCCCTGTCATAGATCAGGTTTGAAACACTCTTTTTGTGCATCTGGAAGTGGACATTTCCAACGCTTTCTTGCCTACGGCGAAGAAGGAAATATCTTCCCATAAAAACAAGACAGAAGCATTCTCAGAAACTTATTTCTGATGTGTGTCCTCAACTAACGGACTTGAACCTTTCTTTTTATAGAGCACGTTTGAACCACTCCTTTTGTTCTATCTGCAAGTGGATATTTGGATAGCTTTGACGATTTCGTTGGAAACGGGAATATCTCCCTATAACATCTAGACAGAAGCATTCTCAGAAACTTCTTTGTGATGTTTCCATTCAAGTCACAGAGTTGAACATTCTCTTTCATAGAGCAGGTTTGAAACACTCTTTTTGTAGTATCTGGAAGTGGACATTTGCAGCGCTTTGTGGCCTATGGTAAAAAAGGAAATATCTTCCCATGAAAACGAGATAGAAGCAATCTCAGAAACTTGTTTATGCTGTATGTACTGAAGTAACAGTGTTGAACCTTTCTATTGATAGAGCAGGTGTGAAACACTGTTTTTTTGGAATCTGCAAGCGGATATTTCTATAGAACTGAGGATTTCGTTGGAAGCGGGATTACAGATAGAAAGTAGAGAGCAGCATTCTCAGAAACTTCTTTGTGATGTTTGCATTCAAGTCACAGAGTTGAACATTCCCTTTCATACAGCAGGTTTGAAACACTCTTTTTGTACTATCTGGAAGTGGACATTTGGAACGGTACCAGGCCTATGGTTCAAAAGGAAATATCGTCGCAGAAAAACAAGACGGAAGCATTCTCAGAAACTTATTTGCGTTGTGTGTCCTCAACTAACAGACTTGAACCTTTCTTTTGACACAGCATTTTTGAAACACTCTTTTTGTAGAATCTGCAAGTGGATATTTGGATAGCTCTGAGGATTTCGTTGGAAACGGGATTACATATAAAAAGTAGACAGCAGCATTCTCAGAAACTTCTTTGTGATGTTTCCATTCAAGTCACAGAGTTGAACATTCCCTTTCACAGAGCAGGTTTCAAACACTCTTTTTGTAGTAACTGGAAGTGGACATTTGCAGCGCTTTGTGGCCTATGGTAAAAAAAGGAAATATCTTCCCATAAAAACGAGATAGAAGCAATCTCAGAAACTTGTTTATGCTCTATCTACACAAGTAACAGTGTTGAACCTTTCTATTGACAGAGCACGTGTGAAACACTCTTTTTTTGGAAACTGCAAGTGGATATTTCTATAAAACTGAGGATTTCGTTGGAAGCGGGATTACAGATAAATAGTAGACAGCAGCATTCTCAGAAACTTCTTTGTGATGTTTGCATTCAGGTCACAGAGTTGAACATTCCCTTTCATAGAGCAGGTTTGGAACACTCTTTTTGTAGTATCTGGAAGTGGACATTTGGAACGGTATCAGGCCTATGGTTAAAAAGGAAATATCTTCCCATAAAAACAAGACAGAAGCATTCTCAGAAACTTATTTGCGATGTGTGTCCTCAACTAACAGACTTGAACCTTTCTTTTGATACAGCAGTTTTGAAACACTCTTTTTGTAGAATCTGCAAGTGGATATTTGGATAGCTCTGAGGATTTCGTTGGAAACGGGATTACATAAAAATAGTGGACAGCAGCATTCTCAGAAACTTCTTTGTGACGTTTGCATTCAAGTCACAGAGTTGAACATTCCCTGTCATAGAGCAGGTTTGAAACACTCTTTTTGTGCATCTGGAAGTGGACATTTCCAACGCTTTCTTGCCTACGGCGAAGAAGGAAATATCTTCCCATAAAAACAAGACAGAAGCATTCTCAGAAACTTATTTCTGATGTGTGTCCTCAACTAACGGACTTGAACCTTTCTTTTTATAGAGCACGTTTGAACCACTCCTTTTGTTGTATCTGCAAGTGGATATTTGGATAGCTTTGACGATTTCGTTGGAAACGGGAATATCTCCCTATAACATCTAGACAGAAGCATTCTCAGAAACTTCTTTGTGATGTTTCCATTCAAGTCACAGAGTTGAACATTCTCTTTCATAGAGCAGGTTTGAAACACTCTTTTTGTAGTATCTGGAAGTGGACATTTGGAACGCTATCAGGCCTATGGTTAAAAAGGAAATATCTTCCCATAAAAACAAGACAGAAGCATTCTCAGAAACTTATTTGCGATGTGTGTCCTCAACTAACAGACTTGAACCTTTCTTTTGATACAGCAGTTTTGAAACACTCTTTTTGTAGAATCTGCAAGTGGATATTTGGATAGCTCTGAGGATTTCGTTGGAAACGGGATTACATAAAAATAGTGGACAGCAGCATTCTCAGAAACTTCTTTGTGACGTTTGCATTCAAGTCACAGAGTTGAACATTCCCTGTCATAGAGCAGGTTTGAAACACTCTTTTTGTGCATCTGGAAGTGGACATTTCCAACGCTTTCTTGCCTACGGCGAAGAAGGAAATATCTTCCCATAAAAACAAGACAGAAGCATTCTCAGAAACTTATTTCTGATGTGTGTCCTCAACTAACGGACTTGAACCTTTCTTTTTATAGAGCACGTTTGAACCACTCCTTTTGTTGTATCTGCAAGTGGATATTTGGATAGCTTTGACGATTTCGTTGGAAACGGGAATATCTCCCTATAACATCTAGACAGAAGCATTCTCAGAAACTTCTTTGTGATGTTTCCATTCAAGTCACAGAGTTGAACATTCTCTTTCATAGAGCAGGTTTGAAACACTCTTTTTGTAGTATCTGGAAGTGGACATTTGCAGCGCTTTGTGGCCTATGGTAAAAAAGGAAATATCTTCCCATGAAAACGAGATAGAAGCAATCTCAGAAACTTGTTTATGCTGTATGTACTGAAGTAACAGTGTTGAACCTTTCTATTGATAGAGCAGGTGTGAAACACTGTTTTTTTGGAATCTGCAAGCGGATATTTCTATAGAACTGAGGATTTCGTTGGAAGCGGGATTACAGATAGAAAGTAGAGAGCAGCATTCTCAGAAACTTCTTTGTGATGTTTGCATTCAAGTCACAGAGTTGAACATTCCCTTTCATACAGCAGGTTTGAAACACTCTTTTTGTACTATCTGGAAGTGGACATTTGGAACGGTACCAGGCCTATGGTTCAAAAGGAAATATCGTCGCAGAAAAACAAGACGGAAGCATTCTCAGAAACTTATTTGCGTTGTGTGTCCTCAACTAACAGACTTGAACCTTTCTTTTGACACAGCAGTTTTGAAACACTCTTTTTGTAGAATCTGCAAGTGGATATTTGGATAGCTCTGACGATTTCGTTGGAAACGGGATTACATATAAAAAGTAGACAGCAGCATTCTCAGAAACTTCTTTGTGATGTTTCCATTTAAGTCACAGAGTTGAACATTCCCTTTCACAGAGCAGGTTTCAAACACTCTTTTTGTAGTAACTGGAAGTGGACATTTGCAGCGCTTTGTGGCCTATGGTAAAAAAAGGAAATATCTTCCCATAAAAACGAGATAGAAGCAATCTCAGAAACTTGTTTATTCTCTATCTACACAAGTAACAGTGTTGAACCTTTCTATTGACAGAGCACGTGTGAAACACTCTTTTTTTGGAATCTGCAAGTGGATATTTCTATAAAACTGAGGATTTCGTTGGAAGCGGGATTACAGATAAATAGTAGACAGCAGCATTCTCAGAAACTTCTTTGTGATGTTTGCATTCAGGTCACAGAGTTGAACATTCCCTTTCATAGAGCAGGTTTGGAACACTCTTTTTGTAGTATCTGGAAGTGGACATTTGGAACGGTATCAGGCCTATGGTTAAAAAGGAAATATCTTCCCATAAAAACAAGACAGAAGCATTCTCAGAAACTTATTTGCGATGTGTGTCCTCAACTAACAGACTTGAACCTTTCTTTTGATACAGCAGTTTTGAAACACTCTTTTTGTAGAATCTGCAAGTGGATATTTGGATAGCTCTGAGGATTTCGTTGGAAACGGGATTACATAAAAATACTGGACAGCAGCATTCTCAGAAACTTCTTTGTGACGTTTGCATTCAAGTCACAGAGTTGAACATTCCCTGTCATAGAGCAGGTTTGAAACACTCTTTCTGTGCATCTGGAAGTGGACATTTCCAACGCTTTCTTGCCTACGGCGAAGAAGGAAATATCTTCCCATAAAAACAAGACAGAAGCATTCTCAGAAACTTATTTCTGATGTGTGTCCTCAACTAACGGACTTGAACCTTTCTTTTTATAGAGCACGTTTGAACCACTCCTTTTGTTGTATCTGCAAGTGGATATTTGGATAGCTTTGACGATTTCGTTGGAAACGGGAATATCTCCCTATAACATCTAGACAGAAGCATTCTCAGAAACTTCTTTGTGATGTTTCCATTCAAGTCACAGAGTTGAACATTCTCTTTCATAGAGCAGGTTTGAAACACTCTTTTTGTAGTATCTGGAAGTGGACATTTGCAGCGCTTTGTGGCCTATGGTAAAAAAGGAAATATCTTCCCATGAAAACGAGATAGAAGCAATCTCAGAAACTTGTTTATGCTGTATGTACTGAAGTAACAGTGTTGAACCTTTCTATTGATAGAGCAGGTGTGAAACACTGTTTTTTTGGAATCTGCAAGAGGATATTTCTATAGAACTGAGGATTTCGTTGGAAGCGGGATTACAGATAGAAAGTAGAGAGCAGCATTCTCAGAAACTTCTTTGTGATGTTTGCATTCAAGTCACAGAGTTGAACATTCCCTTTCATACAGCAGGTTTGAAACACTCTTTTTGTACTATCTGGAAGTGGACATTTGGAACGGTACCAGGCCTATGGTTCAAAAGGAAATATCGTCGCAGAAAAACAAGACGGAAGCATTCTCAGAAACTTATTTGTGTCGTGTGTCCTCAACTAACAGACTTGAACCTTTCTTTTGACACAGCATTTTTGAAACACTCTTTTTGTAGAATCTGCAAGTGGATATTTGGATAGCTCTGACGATTTCGTTGGAAACGGGATTACATATAAAAAGTAGACAGCAGCATTCTCAGAAACTTCTTTGTGATGTTTCCATTTAAGTCACAGAGTTGAACATTCCCTTTCACAGAGCAGGTTTCAAACACTCTTTTTGTAGTAACTGGAAGTGCACATTTGCAGCGCTTTGTGGCCTATGGTAAAAAAAGGAAATATCTTCCCATAAAAACGAGATAGAAGCAATCTCAGAAACTTGTTTATGCTCTATCTACACAAGTAACAGTGTTGAACCTTTCTATTGACAGAGAACGTGTGAAACACTCTTTTTTTGGAAACTGCAAGTGGATATTTCTATAAAACTGAGGATTTCGTTGGAAGCGGGATTACAGATAAATAGTAGACAGCAGCATTCTCAGAAACTTCTTTGTGATGTTTGCATTCAGGTCACAGAGTTGAACATTCCCTTTCATAGAGCAGGTTTGGAACACTCTTTTTGTAGTATCTGGAAGTGGACATTTGGAACGGTATCAGGCCTATGGTTAAAAAGGAAATATCTTCCCATAAAAACAAGACAGAAGCATTCTCAGAAACTTATTTGCGATGTGTGTCCTCAACTAACAGACTTGAACCTTTCTTTTGATACAGCAGTTTTGAAACACTCTTTTTGTAGAATCTGCAAGTGGATATTTGGATAGCTCTGAGGATTTCGTTGGAAACGGGATTACATAAAAATAGTGGACAGCAGCATTCTCAGAAACTTCTTTGTGACGTTTGCATTCAAGTCACAGAGTTGAACATTCCCTGTCATAGAGCAGGTTTGAAACACTCTTTTTGTGCATCTGGAAGTGGACATTTCCAACGCTTTCTTGCCTACGGCGAAGAAGGAAATATCTTCCCATAAAAACAAGACAGAAGCATTCTCAGAAACTTATTTCTGATGTGTGTCCTCAACTAACGGACTTGAACCTTTCTTTTTATAGAGCACGTTTGAACCACTCCTTTTGTTGTATCTGCAAGTGGATATTTGGATAGCTTTGACGATTTCGTTGGAAACGGGAATATCTCCCTATAACATCTAGACAGAAGCATTCTCAGAAACTTCTTTGTGATGTTTCCATTCAAGTCACAGAGTTGAACATTCTCTTTCATAGAGCAGGTTTGAAACACTCTTTTTGTAGTATCTGGAAGTGGACATTTGCAGCGCTTTGTGGCCTATGGTAAAAAAGGAAATATCTTCCCATGAAAACGAGATAGAAGCAATCTCAGAAACTTGTTCATGCTGTATGTACTGAAGTAACAGTGTTGAACCTTTCTATTGATAGAGCAGGTGTGAAACACTGTTTTTTTGGAATCTGCAAGAGGATATTTCTATAGAACTGAGGATTTCGTTGGAAGCGGGATTACAGATAGAAAGTAGAGAGCAGCATTCTCAGAAACTTCTTTGTGATGTTTGCATTCAAGTCACAGAGTTGAACATTCCCTTTCATACAGCAGGTTTGAAACACTCTTTTTGTACTATCTGGAAGTGGACATTTGGAACGGTACCAGGCCTATGGTTCAAAAGGAAATATCGTCGCAGAAAAACAAGACGGAAGCATTCTCAGAAACTTATTTGCGTTGTGTGTCCTCAACTAACAGACTTGAACCTTTCTTTTGACACAGCATTTTTGAAACACTCTTTTTGTAGAATCTGCAAGTGGATATTTGGATAGCTCTGACGATTTCGTTGGAAACGGGATTACATATAAAAAGTAGACAGCAGCATTCTCAGAAACTTCTTTGTGATGTTTCCATTCAAGTCACAGAGTTGAACATTCCCTTTCACAGAGCAGGTTTCAAACACTCTTTTTGTAGTAACTGGAAGTGGACATTTGCAGCGCTTTGTGGCCTATGGTAAAAAAAGGAAATATCTTCCCATAAAAACGAGATAGAAGCAATCTCAGAAACTTGTTTATGCTCTATCTACACAAGTAACAGTGTTGAACCTTTCTATTGACAGAGCACGTGTGAAACACTCTTTTTTTGGAAACTGCAAGTGGATATTTCTATAAAACTGAGGATTTCGTTGGAAGCGGGATTACAGATAAATAGTAGACAGCAGCATTCTCAGAAACTTCTTTGTGATGTTTGCATTCAAGTCACAGAGTTGAACATTCCCTTTCATAGAGCAGGTTTGAAACACTCTTTTTGTACTATCTGGAAGTGGACATTTGGAACGGTATCAGGCCTATGGTTAAAAAGGAAATATCTTCCCATAAAAACAAGACAGAAGCATTCTCAGAAACTTATTTGCGATGTGTGTCCTCAACTAACAGACTTGAACCTTTCTTTTGATACAGCAGTTTTGAAACACTCTTTTTGTAGAATCTGCAAGTGGATATTTGGATAGCTCTGAGGATTTCGTTGGAAACGGGATTACATAAAAATAGTGGACAGCAGCATTCTCAGAAACTTCTTTGTGACGTTTGCATTCAAGTCACAGAGTTGAACATTCCCTGTCATAGAGCAGGTTTGAAACACTCTTTTTGTGCATCTGGAAGTGGACATTTCCAACGCTTTCTTGCCTACGGCGAAGAAGGAAATATCTTCCCATAGAAACAAGACAGAAGCATTCTCAGAAACTTATTTCTGATGTGTGTCCTCAACTAACGGACTTGAACCTTTCTTTTTATAGAGCACGTTTGAACCACTCCTTTTGTTGTATCTGCAAGTGGATATTTGGATAGCTTTGACGATTTCGTTGGAAACGGGAATATCTCCCTATAACATCTAGACAGAAGCATTCTCAGAAACTTCTTTGTGATGTTTCCATTCAAGTCACAGAGTTGAACATTCTCTTTCATAGAGTAGGTTTCAAACACTCTTTTTGTAGTATCTGGAAGTGGACATTTGCAGCGCTTTGTGGCCTATGGTAAAAAAGGAAATATCTTCCCATGAAAACGAGATAGAAGCAATCTCAGAAACTTGTTTATGCTGTATGTACTGAAGTAACAGTGTTGAACCTTTCTATTGATAGAGCAGGTGTGAAACACTGTTTTTTTGGAATCTGCAAGAGGATATTTCTATAGAACTGAGGATTTCGTTGGAAGCGGGATTACAGATAGAAAGTAGAGAGCAGCATTCTCAGAAACTTCTTTGTGATGTTTGCATTCAAGTCACAGAGTTGAACATTCCCTTTCATACAGCAGGTTTGAAACACTCTTTTTGTACTATCTGGAAGTGGACATTTGGAACGGTACCAGGCCTATGGTTCAAAAGGAAATATCGTCGCAGAAAAACAAGACGGAAGCATTCTCAGAAACTTATTTGTGTTGTGTGTCCTCAACTAACAGACTTGAACCTTTCTTTTGACACAGCAGTTTTGAAACACTCTTTTTGTAGAATCTGCAAGTGGATATTTGGATAGCTCTGAGGATTTCGTTGGAAACGGGATTACATATAAAAAGTAGACAGCAGCATTCTCAGAAACTTCTTTGTGATGTTTCCATTTAAGTCACAGAGTTGAACATTCCCTTTCACAGAGCAGGTTTCAAACACTCTTTTCGTAGTAACTGGAAGTGGACATTTGCAGCGCTTTGTGGCCTATGGTAAAAAAAGGAAATATCTTCCCATAAAAACGAGATAGAAGCAATCTCAGAAACTTGTTTATGCTCTATCTACACAAGTAACAGTGTTGAACCTTTCTATTGACAGAGCACGTGTGAAACACTCTTTTTTTGGAATCTGCAAGTGGATATTTCTATAAAACTGAGGATTTCGTTGGAAGCGGGATTACAGATAAATAGTAGACAGCAGCATTCTCAGAAACTTCTTTGTGATGTTTGCATTAAAGTCACAGAGTTGAACATTCCCTTTCATAGAGCAGGTTTGGAACACTCTTTTTGTAGTATCTGGAAGTGGACATTTGGAACGGTATCAGGCCTATGGTTAAAAAGGAAATATCTTCCCATAAAAACAAGACAGAAGCATTCTCAGAAACTTATTTGCGATGTGTGTCCTCAACTAACAGACTTGAACCTTTCTTTTGATACAGCAGTTTTGAAACACTCTTTTTGTAGAATCTGCAAGTGGATATTTGGATAGCTCTGAGGATTTCGTTGGAAACGGGATTACATAAAAATAGTGGACAGCAGCATTCTCAGAAACTTCTTTGTGACGTTTGCATTCAAGTCACAGAGTTGAACATTCCCTGTCATAGAGCAGGTTTGAAACACTCTTTTTGTGCATCTGGAAGTGGACATTTCCAACGCTTTCTTGCCTACGGCGAAGAAGGAAATATCTTCCCATAAAAACAAGACAGAAGCATTCTCAGAAACTTATTTCTGATGTGTGTCCTCAACTAACGGACTTGAACCTTTCTTTTTATAGAGCACGTTTGAACCACTCCTTTTGTTGTATCTGCAAGTGGATATTTGGATAGCTTTGACGATTTCGTTGGAAACGGGAATATCTCCCTATAACATCTAGACAGAAGCATTCTCAGAAACTTCTTTGTGATGTTTCCATTCAAGTCACAGAGTTGAACATTCTCTTTCATAGAGCAGGTTTGAAACACTCTTTTTGTAGTATCTGGAAGTGGACATTTGCAGCGCTTTGTGGCCTATGGTAAAAAAGGAAATATCTTCCCATGAAAACGAGATAGAAGCAATCTCAGAAACTTGTTTATGCTGTATGTACTGAAGTAACAGTGTTGAACCTTTCTATTGATAGAGCAGGTGTGAAACACTGTTTTTTTGGAATCTGCAAGCGGATATTTCTATAGAACTGAGGATTTCGTTGGAAGCGGGATTACAGATAGAAAGTAGAGAGCAGCATTCTCAGAAACTTCTTTGTGATGTTTGCATTCAAGTCACAGAGTTGAACATTCCCTTTCATACAGCAGGTTTGAAACACTCTTTTTGTACTATCTGGAAGTGGACATTTGGAACGGTACCAGGCCTATGGTTCAAAAGGAAATATCGTCGCAGAAAAACAAGACGGAAGCATTCTCAGAAACTTATTTGTGTTGTGTGTCCTCAACTAACAGACTTGAACCTTTCTTTTGACACAGCAGTTTTGAAACACTCTTTTTGTAGAATCTGCAAGTGGATATTTGGATAGCTCTGAGGATTTCGTTGGAAACGGGATTACATATAAAAAGTAGACAGCAGCATTCTCAGAAACTTCTTTGTGATGTTTCCATTTAAGTCACAGAGTTGAACATTCCCTTTCACAGAGCAGGTTTCAAACACTCTTTTCGTAGTAACTGGAAGTGGACATTTGCAGCGCTTTGTGGCCTATGGTAAAAAAAGGAAATATCTTCCCATAAAAACGAGATAGAAGCAATCTCAGAAACTTGTTTATGCTCTATCTACACAAGTAACAGTGTTGAACCTTTCTATTGACAGAGCACGTGTGAAACACTCTTTTTTTGGAATCTGCAAGTGGATATTTCTATAAAACTGAGGATTTCGTTGGAAGCGGGATTACAGATAAATAGTAGACAGCAGCATTCTCAGAAACTTCTTTGTGATGTTTGCATTCAAGTCACAGAGTTGAACATTCCCTTTCATAGAGCAGGTTTGGAACACTCTTTTTGTAGTATCTGGAAGTGGACATTTGGAACGGTATCAGGCCTATGGTTAAAAAGGAAATATCTTCCCATAAAAACAAGACAGAAGCATTCTCAGAAACTTATTTGCGATGTGTGTCCTCAACTAACAGACTTGAACCTTTCTTTTGATACAGCAGTTTTGAAACACTCTTTTTGTAGAATCTGCAAGTGGATATTTGGATAGCTCTGAGGATTTCGTTGGAAACGGGATTACATAAAAATAGTGGACAGCAGCATTCTCAGAAACTTCTTTGTGACGTTTGCATTCAAGTCACAGAGTTGAACATTCCCTGTCATAGAGCAGGTTTGAAACACTCTTTTTGTGCATCTGGAAGTGGACATTTCCAACGCTTTCTTGCCTACGGCGAAGAAGGAAATATCTTCCCATAAAAACAAGACAGAAGCATTCTCAGAAACTTATTTCTGATGTGTGTCCTCAACTAACGGACTTGAACCTTTCTTTTTATAGAGCACGTTTGAACCACTCCTTTTGTTGTATCTGCAAGTGGATATTTGGATAGCTTTGACGATTTCGTTGGAAACGGGAATATCTCCCTATAACATCTAGACAGAAGCATTCTCAGAAACTTCTTTGTGATGTTTCCATTCAAGTCACAGAGTTGAACATTCTCTTTCATAGAGCAGGTTTGAAACACTCTTTTTGTAGTATCTGGAAGTGGACATTTGCAGCGCTTTGTGGCCTATGGTAAAAAAGGAAATATCTTCCCATGAAAACGAGATAGAAGCAATCTCAGAAACTTGTTTATGCTGTATGTACTGAAGTAACAGTGTTGAACCTTTCTATTGATAGAGCAGGTGTGAAACACTGTTTTTTTGGAATCTGCAAGAGGATATTTCTATAGAACTGAGGATTTCGTTGGAAGCGGGATTACAGATAGAAAGTAGAGAGCAGCATTCTCAGAAACTTCTTTGTGATGTTTGCATTCAAGTCACAGAGTTGAACATTCCCTTTCATACAGCAGGTTTGAAACACTCTTTTTGTACTATCTGGAAGTGGACATTTGGAACGGTACCAGGCCTATGGTTCAAAAGGAAATATCGTCGCAGAAAAACAAGACGGAAGCATTCTCAGAAACTTATTTGCGTTGTGTGTCCTCAACTAACAGACTTGAACCTTTCTTTTGACACAGCAGTTTTGAAACACTCTTTTTGTAGAATCTGCAAGTGGATATTTGGATAGCTCTGAGGATTTCGTTGGAAACGGGATTACATATAAAAAGTAGACAGCAGCATTCTCAGAAACTTCTTTGTGATGTTTCCATTTAAGTCACAGAGTTGAACATTCCCTTTCACAGAGCAGGTTTCAAACACTCTTTTTGTAGTAACTGGAAGTGGACATTTGCAGCGCTTTGTGGCCTATGGTAAAAAAAGGAAATATCTTCCCATAAAAACGAGATAGAAGCAATCTCAGAAACTTGTTTATGCTCTATCTACACAAGTAACAGTGTTGAACCTTTCTATTGACAGAGCACGTGTGAAACACTCTTTTTTTGGAATCTGCAAGTGGATATTTCTATAAAACTGAGGATTTCGTTGGAAGCGGGATTACAGATAAATAGTAGACAGCAGCATTCTCAGAAACTTCTTTGTGATGTTTGCATTCAAGTCACAGAGTTGAACATTCCCTTTCATAGAGCAGGTTTGAAACACTCTTTTTGTACTATCTGGAAGTGGACATTTGGAACGGTATCAGGCCTATGGTTAAAAAGGAAATATCTTCCCATAAAAACAAGACAGAAGCATTCTCAGAAACTTATTTGCGATGTGTGTCCTCAACTAACAGACTTGAACCTTTCTTTTGATACAGCAGTTTTGAAACACTCTTTTTGTAGAATCTGCAAGTGGATATTTGGATAGCTCTGAGGATTTCGTTGGAAACGGGATTACATAAAAATACTGGACAGCAGCATTCTCAGAAACTTCTTTGTGACGTTTGCATTCAAGTCACAGAGTTGAACATTCCCTGTCATAGAGCAGGTTTGAAACACTCTTTTTGTGCATCTGGAAGTGGACATTTCCAACGCTTTCTTGCCTACGGCGAAGAAGGAAATATCTTCCCATAGAAACAAGACAGAAGCATTCTCAGAAACTTATTTCTGATGTGTGTCCTCAACTAACGGACTTGAACCTTTCTTTTTATAGAGCACGTTTGAACCACTCCTTTTGTTGTATCTGCAAGTGGATATTTGGATAGCTTTGACGATTTCGTTGGAAACGGGAATATCTCCCTATAACATCTAGACAGAAGCATTCTCAGAAACTTCTTTGTGATGTTTCCATTCAAGTCACAGAGTTGAACATTCTCTTTCATAGAGTAGGTTTCAAACACTCTTTTTGTAGTATCTGGAAGTGGACATTTGCAGCGCTTTGTGGCCTATGGTAAAAAAGGAAATATCTTCCCATGAAAACGAGATAGAAGCAATCTCAGAAACTTGTTTATGCTGTATGTACTGAAGTAACAGTGTTGAACCTTTCTATTGATAGAGCAGGTGTGAAACACTGTTTTTTTGGAATCTGCAAGAGGATATTTCTATAGAACTGAGGATTTCGTTGGAAGCGGGATTACAGATAGAAAGTAGAGAGCAGCATTCTCAGAAACTTCTTTGTGATGTTTGCATTCAAGTCACAGAGTTGAACATTCCCTTTCATACAGCAGGTTTGAAACACTCTTTTTGTACTATCTGGAAGTGGACATTTGGAACGGTACCAGGCCTATGGTTCAAAAGGAAATATCGTCGCAGAAAAACAAGACGGAAGCATTCTCAGAAACTTATTTGTGTTGTGTGTCCTCAACTAACAGACTTGAACCTTTCTTTTGACACAGCAGTTTTGAAACACTCTTTTTGTAGAATCTGCAAGTGGATATTTGGATAGCTCTGAGGATTTCGTTGGAAACGGGATTACATATAAAAAGTAGACAGCAGCATTCTCAGAAACTTCTTTGTGATGTTTCCATTTAAGTCACAGAGTTGAACATTCCCTTTCACAGAGCAGGTTTCAAACACTCTTTTCGTAGTAACTGGAAGTGGACATTTGCAGCGCTTTGTGGCCTATGGTAAAAAAAGGAAATATCTTCCCATAAAAACGAGATAGAAGCAATCTCAGAAACTTGTTTATGCTCTATCTACACAAGTAACAGTGTTGAACCTTTCTATTGACAGAGCACGTGTGAAACACTCTTTTTTTGGAATCTGCAAGTGGATATTTCTATAAAACTGAGGATTTCGTTGGAAGCGGGATTACAGATAAATAGTAGACAGCAGCATTCTCAGAAACTTCTTTGTGATGTTTGCATTCAAGTCACAGAGTTGAACATTCCCTTTCATAGAGCAGGTTTGGAACACTCTTTTTGTAGTATCTGGAAGTGGACATTTGGAACGGTATCAGGCCTATGGTTAAAAAGGAAATATCTTCCCATAAAAACAAGACAGAAGCATTCTCAGAAACTTATTTGCGATGTGTGTCCTCAACTAACAGACTTGAACCTTTCTTTTGATACAGCAGTTTTGAAACACTCTTTTTGTAGAATCTGCAAGTGGATATTTGGATAGCTCTGAGGATTTCGTTGGAAACGGGATTACATAAAAATAGTGGACAGCAGCATTCTCAGAAACTTCTTTGTGACGTTTGCATTCAAGTCACAGAGTTGAACATTCCCTGTCATAGAGCAGGTTTGAAACACTCTTTTTGTGCATCTGGAAGTGGACATTTCCAACGCTTTCTTGCCTACGGCGAAGAAGGAAATATCTTCCCATAGAAACAAGACAGAAGCATTCTCAGAAACTTATTTCTGATGTGTGTCCTCAACTAACGGACTTGAACCTTTCTTTTTATAGAGCACGTTTGAACCACTCCTTTTGTTGTATCTGCAAGTGGATATTTGGATAGCTTTGACGATTTCGTTGGAAACGGGAATATCTCCCTATAACATCTAGACAGAAGCATTCTCAGAAACTTCTTTGTGATGTTTCCATTCAAGTCACAGAGTTGAACATTCTCTTTCATAGAGTAGGTTTCAAACACTCTTTTTGTAGTATCTGGAAGTGGACATTTGCAGCGCTTTGTGGCCTATGGTAAAAAAGGAAATATCTTCCCATGAAAACGAGATAGAAGCAATCTCAGAAACTTGTTTATGCTGTATGTACTGAAGTAACAGTGTTGAACCTTTCTATTGATAGAGCAGGTGTGAAACACTGTTTTTTTGGAATCTGCAAGAGGATATTTCTATAGAACTGAGGATTTCGTTGGAAGCGGGATTACAGATAGAAAGTAGAGAGCAGCATTCTCAGAAACTTCTTTGTGATGTTTGCATTCAAGTCACAGAGTTGAACATTCCCTTTCATACAGCAGGTTTGAAACACTCTTTTTGTACTATCTGGAAGTGGACATTTGGAACGGTACCAGGCCTATGGTTCAAAAGGAAATATCGTCGCAGAAAAACAAGACGGAAGCATTCTCAGAAACTTATTTGTGTTGTGTGTCCTCAACTAACAGACTTGAACCTTTCTTTTGACACAGCAGTTTTGAAACACTCTTTTTGTAGAATCTGCAAGTGGATATTTGGATAGCTCTGAGGATTTCGTTGGAAACGGGATTACATATAAAAAGTAGACAGCAGCATTCTCAGAAACTTCTTTGTGATGTTTCCATTTAAGTCACAGAGTTGAACATTCCCTTTCACAGAGCAGGTTTCAAACACTCTTTTCGTAGTAACTGGAAGTGGACATTTGCAGCGCTTTGTGGCCTATGGTAAAAAAAGGAAATATCTTCCCATAAAAACGAGATAGAAGCAATCTCAGAAACTTGTTTATGCTCTATCTACACAAGTAACAGTGTTGAACCTTTCTATTGACAGAGCACGTGTGAAACACTCTTTTTTTGGAATCTGCAAGTGGATATTTCTATAAAACTGAGGATTTCGTTGGAAGCGGGATTACAGATAAATAGTAGACAGCAGCATTCTCAGAAACTTCTTTGTGATGTTTGCATTCAAGTCACAGAGTTGAACATTCCCTTTCATAGAGCAGGTTTGGAACACTCTTTTTGTAGTATCTGGAAGTGGACATTTGGAACGGTATCAGGCCTATGGTTAAAAAGGAAATATCTTCCCATAAAAACAAGACAGAAGCATTCTCAGAAACTTATTTGCGATGTGTGTCCTCAACTAACAGACTTGAACCTTTCTTTTGATACAGCAGTTTTGAAACACTCTTTTTGTAGAATCTGCAAGTGGATATTTGGATAGCTCTGAGGATTTCGTTGGAAACGGGATTACATAAAAATAGTGGACAGCAGCATTCTCAGAAACTTCTTTGTGACGTTTGCATTCAAGTCACAGAGTTGAACATTCCCTGTCATAGAGCAGGTTTGAAACACTCTTTTTGTGCATCTGGAAGTGGACATTTCCAACGCTTTCTTGCCTACGGCGAAGAAGGAAATATCTTCCCATAAAAACAAGACAGAAGCATTCTCAGAAACTTATTTCTGATGTGTGTCCTCAACTAACGGACTTGAACCTTTCTTTTTATAGAGCACGTTTGAACCACTCCTTTTGTTGTATCTGCAAGTGGATATTTGGATAGCTTTGACGATTTCGTTGGAAACGGGAATATCTCCCTATAACATCTAGACAGAAGCATTCTCAGAAACTTCTTTGTGATGTTTCCATTCAAGTCACAGAGTTGAACATTCTCTTTCATAGAGCAGGTTTGAAACACTCTTTTTGTAGTATCTGGAAGTGGACATTTGCAGCGCTTTGTGGCCTATGGTAAAAAAGGAAATATCTTCCCATGAAAACGAGATAGAAGCAATCTCAGAAACTTGTTTATGCTGTATGTACTGAAGTAACAGTGTTGAACCTTTCTATTGATAGAGCAGGTGTGAAACACTGTTTTTTTGGAATCTGCAAGCGGATATTTCTATAGAACTGAGGATTTCGTTGGAAGCGGGATTACAGATAGAAAGTAGAGAGCAGCATTCTCAGAAACTTCTTTGTGATGTTTGCATTCAAGTCACAGAGTTGAACATTCCCTTTCATACAGCAGGTTTGAAACACTCTTTTTGTACTATCTGGAAGTGGACATTTGGAACGGTACCAGGCCTATGGTTCAAAAGGAAATATCGTCGCAGAAAAACAAGACGGAAGCATTCTCAGAAACTTATTTGTGTTGTGTGTCCTCAACTAACAGACTTGAACCTTTCTTTTGACACAGCAGTTTTGAAACACTCTTTTTGTAGAATCTGCAAGTGGATATTTGGATAGCTCTGAGGATTTCGTTGGAAACGGGATTACATATAAAAAGTAGACAGCAGCATTCTCAGAAACTTCTTTGTGATGTTTCCATTTAAGTCACAGAGTTGAACATTCCCTTTCACAGAGCAGGTTTCAAACACTCTTTTTGTAGTAACTGGAAGTGGACATTTGCAGCGCTTTGTGGCCTATGGTAAAAAAAGGAAATATCTTCCCATAAAAACGAGATAGAAGCAATCTCAGAAACTTGTTTATGCTCTATCTACACAAGTAACAGTGTTGAACCTTTCTATTGACAGAGCACGTGTGAAACACTCTTTTTTTGGAATCTGCAAGTGGATATTTCTATAAAACTGAGGATTTCGTTGGAAGCGGGATTACAGATAAATAGTAGACAGCAGCATTCTCAGAAACTTCTTTGTGATGTTTGCATTCAAGTCACAGAGTTGAACATTCCCTTTCATAGAGCAGGTTTGAAACACTCTTTTTGTACTATCTGGAAGTGGACATTTGGAACGGTATCAGGCCTATGGTTAAAAAGGAAATATCTTCCCATAAAAACAAGACAGAAGCATTCTCAGAAACTTATTTGCGATGTGTGTCCTCAACTAACAGACTTGAACCTTTCTTTTGATACAGCAGTTTTGAAACACTCTTTTTGTAGAATCTGCAAGTGGATATTTGGATAGCTCTGAGGATTTCGTTGGAAACGGGATTACATAAAAATACTGGACAGCAGCATTCTCAGAAACTTCTTTGTGACGTTTGCATTCAAGTCACAGAGTTGAACATTCCCTGTCATAGAGCAGGTTTGAAACACTCTTTTTGTGCATCTGGAAGTGGACATTTCCAACGCTTTCTTGCCTACGGCGAAGAAGGAAATATCTTCCCATAAAAACAAGACAGAAGCATTCTCAGAAACTTATTTCTGATGTGTGTCCTCAACTAACGGACTTGAACCTTTCTTTTTATAGAGCACGTTTGAACCACTCCTTTTGTTGTATCTGCAAGTGGATATTTGGATAGCTTTGACGATTTCGTTGGAAACGGGAATATCTCCCTATAACATCTAGACAGAAGCATTCTCAGAAACTTCTTTGTGATGTTTCCATTCAAGTCACAGAGTTGAACATTCTCTTTCATAGAGCAGGTTTGAAACACTCTTTTTGTAGTATCTGGAAGTGGACATTTGCAGCGCTTTGTGGCCTATGGTAAAAAAGGAAATATCTTCCCATGAAAACGAGATAGAAGCAATCTCAGAAACTTGTTTATGCTGTATGTACTGAAGTAACAGTGTTGAACCTTTCTATTGATAGAGCAGGTGTGAAACACTGTTTTTTTGGAATCTGCAAGCGGATATTTCTATAGAACTGAGGATTTCGTTGGAAGCGGGATTACAGATAGAAAGTAGAGAGCAGCATTCTCAGAAACTTCTTTGTGATGTTTGCATTCAAGTCACAGAGTTCAACATTCCCTTTCATACAGCAGGTTTGAAACACTCTTTTTGTACTATCTGGAAGTGGACATTTGGAACGGTACCAGGCCTATGGTTCAAAAGGAAATATCGTCGCAGAAAAACAAGACGGAAGCATTCTCAGAAACTTATTTGCGTTGTGTGTCCTCAACTAACAGACTTGAACCTTTCTTTTGACACAGCAGTTTTGAAACACTCTTTTTGTAGAATCTGCAAGTGGATATTTGGATAGCTCTGACGATTTCGTTGGAAACGGGATTACATATAAAAAGTAGACAGCAGCATTCTCAGAAACTTCTTTGTGATGTTTCCATTTAAGTCACAGAGTTGAACATTCCCTTTCACAGAGCAGGTTTCAAACACTCTTTTTGTAGTAACTGGAAGTGGACATTTGCAGCGCTTTGTGGCCTATGGTAAAAAAAGGAAATATCTTCCCATAAAAACGAGATAGAAGCAATCTCAGAAACTTGTTTATTCTCTATCTACACAAGTAACAGTGTTGAACCTTTCTATTGACAGAGCACGTGTGAAACACTCTTTTTTTGGAATCTGCAAGTGGATATTTCTATAAAACTGAGGATTTCGTTGGAAGCGGGATTACAGATAAATAGTAGACAGCAGCATTCTCAGAAACTTCTTTGTGATGTTTGCATTCAGGTCACAGAGTTGAACATTCCCTTTCATAGAACAGGTTTGGAACACTCTTTTTGTAGTATCTGGAAGTGGACATTTGGAACGGTATCAGGCCTATGGTTAAAAAGGAAATATCTTCCCATAAAAACAAGACAGAAGCATTCTCAGAAACTTATTTGCGATGTGTGTCCTCAACTAACAGACTTGAACCTTTCTTTTGATACAGCAGTTTTGAAACACTCTTTTTGTAGAATCTGCAAGTGGATATTTGGATAGCTCTGAGGATTTCGTTGGAAACGGGATTACATAAAAATAGTGGACAGCAGCATTCTCAGAAACTTCTTTGTGACGTTTGCATTCAAGTCACAGAGTTGAACATTCCCTGTCATAGAGCAGGTTTGAAACACTCTTTTTGTGCATCTGGAAGTGGACATTTCCAACGCTTTCTTGCCTACGGCGAAGAAGGAAATATCTTCCCATAAAAACAAGACAGAAGCATTCTCAGAAACTTATTTCTGATGTGTGTCCTCAACTAACGGACTTGAACCTTTCTTTTTATAGAGCACGTTTGAACCACTCCTTTTGTTGTATCTGCAAGTGGATATTTGGATAGCTTTGACGATTTCGTTGGAAACGGGAATATCTCCCTATAACATCTAGACAGAAGCATTCTCAGAAACTTCTTTGTGATGTTTCCATTCAAGTCACAGAGTTGAACATTCTCTTTCATAGAGCAGGTTTGAAACACTCTTTTTGTAGTATCTGGAAGTGGACATTTGCAGCGCTTTGTGGCCTATGGTAAAAAAGGAAATATCTTCCCATGAAAACGAGATAGAAGCAATCTCAGAAACTTGTTTATGCTGTATGTACTGAAGTAACAGTGTTGAACCTTTCTATTGATAGAGCAGGTGTGAAACACTGTTTTTTTGGAATCTGCAAGCGGATATTTCTATAGAACTGAGGATTTCGTTGGAAGCGGGATTACAGATAGAAAGTAGAGAGCAGCATTCTCAGAAACTTCTTTGTGATGTTTGCATTCAAGTCACAGAGTTGAACATTCCCTTTCATACAGCAGGTTTGAAACACTCTTTTTGTACTATCTGGAAGTGGACATTTGGAACGGTACCAGGCCTATGGTTCAAAAGGAAATATCGTCGCAGAAAAACAAGACGGAAGCATTCTCAGAAACTTATTTGTGTTGTGTGTCCTCAACTAACAGACTTGAACCTTTCTTTTGACACAGCAGTTTTGAAACACTCTTTTTGTAGAATCTGCAAGTGGATATTTGGATAGCTCTGAGGATTTCGTTGGAAACGGGATTACATATAAAAAGTAGACAGCAGCATTCTCAGAAACTTCTTTGTGATGTTTCCATTTAAGTCACAGAGTTGAACATTCCCTTTCACAGAGCAGGTTTCAAACACTCTTTTCGTAGTAACTGGAAGTGGACATTTGCAGCGCTTTGTGGCCTATGGTAAAAAAAGGAAATATCTTCCCATAAAAACGAGATAGAAGCAATCTCAGAAACTTGTTTATGCTCTATCTACACAAGTAACAGTGTTGAACCTTTCTATTGACAGAGCACGTGTGAAACACTCTTTTTTTGGAATCTGCAAGTGGATATTTCTATAAAACTGAGGATTTCGTTGGAAGCGGGATTACAGATAAATAGTAGACAGCAGCATTCTCAGAAACTTCTTTGTGATGTTTGCATTCAAGTCACAGAGTTGAACATTCCCTTTCATAGAGCAGGTTTGGAACACTCTTTTTGTAGTATCTGGAAGTGGACATTTGGAACGGTATCAGGCCTATGGTTAAAAAGGAAATATCTTCCCATAAAAACAAGACAGAAGCATTCTCAGAAACTTATTTGCGATGTGTGTCCTCAACTAACAGACTTGAACCTTTCTTTTGATACAGCAGTTTTGAAACACTCTTTTTGTAGAATCTGCAAGTGGATATTTGGATAGCTCTGAGGATTTCGTTGGAAACGGGATTACATAAAAATAGTGGACAGCAGCATTCTCAGAAACTTCTTTGTGACGTTTGCATTCAAGTCACAGAGTTGAACATTCCCTGTCATAGAGCAGGTTTGAAACACTCTTTTTGTGCATCTGGAAGTGGACATTTCCAACGCTTTCTTGCCTACGGCGAAGAAGGAAATATCTTCCCATAAAAACAAGACAGAAGCATTCTCAGAAACTTATTTCTGATGTGTGTCCTCAACTAACGGACTTGAACCTTTCTTTTTATAGAGCACGTTTGAACCACTCCTTTTGTTGTATCTGCAAGTGGATATTTGGATAGCTTTGACGATTTCGTTGGAAACGGGAATATCTCCCTATAACATCTAGACAGAAGCATTCTCAGAAACTTCTTTGTGATGTTTCCATTCAAGTCACAGAGTTGAACATTCTCTTTCATAGAGCAGGTTTGAAACACTCTTTTTGTAGTATCTGGAAGTGGACATTTGCAGCGCTTTGTGGCCTATGGTAAAAAAGGAAATATCTTCCCATGAAAACGAGATAGAAGCAATCTCAGAAACTTGTTTATGCTGTATGTACTGAAGTAACAGTGTTGAACCTTTCTATTGATAGAGCAGGTGTGAAACACTGTTTTTTTGGAATCTGCAAGAGGATATTTCTATAGAACTGAGGATTTCGTTGGAAGCGGGATTACAGATAGAAAGTAGAGAGCAGCATTCTCAGAAACTTCTTTGTGATGTTTGCATTCAAGTCACAGAGTTGAACATTCCCTTTCATACAGCAGGTTTGAAACACTCTTTTTGTACTATCTGGAAGTGGACATTTGGAACGGTACCAGGCCTATGGTTCAAAAGGAAATATCGTCGCAGAAAAACAAGACGGAAGCATTCTCAGAAACTTATTTGCGTTGTGTGTCCTCAACTAACAGACTTGAACCTTTCTTTTGACACAGCAGTTTTGAAACACTCTTTTTGTAGAATCTGCAAGTGGATATTTGGATAGCTCTGAGGATTTCGTTGGAAACGGGATTACATATAAAAAGTAGACAGCAGCATTCTCAGAAACTTCTTTGTGATGTTTCCATTTAAGTCACAGAGTTGAACATTCCCTTTCACAGAGCAGGTTTCAAACACTCTTTTTGTAGTAACTGGAAGTGGACATTTGCAGCGCTTTGTGGCCTATGGTAAAAAAAGGAAATATCTTCCCATAAAAACGAGATAGAAGCAATCTCAGAAACTTGTTTATGCTCTATCTACACAAGTAACAGTGTTGAACCTTTCTATTGACAGAGCACGTGTGAAACACTCTTTTTTTGGAATCTGCAAGTGGATATTTCTATAAAACTGAGGATTTCGTTGGAAGCGGGATTACAGATAAATAGTAGACAGCAGCATTCTCAGAAACTTCTTTGTGATGTTTGCATTCAAGTCACAGAGTTGAACATTCCCTTTCATAGAGCAGGTTTGAAACACTCTTTTTGTACTATCTGGAAGTGGACATTTGGAACGGTATCAGGCCTATGGTTAAAAAGGAAATATCTTCCCATAAAAACAAGACAGAAGCATTCTCAGAAACTTATTTGCGATGTGTGTCCTCAACTAACAGACTTGAACCTTTCTTTTGATACAGCAGTTTTGAAACACTCTTTTTGTAGAATCTGCAAGTGGATATTTGGATAGCTCTGAGGATTTCGTTGGAAACGGGATTACATAAAAATACTGGACAGCAGCATTCTCAGAAACTTCTTTGTGACGTTTACATTCAAGTCACAGAGTTGAACATTCCCTGTCATAGAGCAGGTTTGAAACACTCTTTTTGTGCATCTGGAAGTGGACATTTCCAACGCTTTCTTGCCTACGGCGAAGAAGGAAATATCTTCCCATAGAAACAAGACAGAAGCATTCTCAGAAACTTATTTCTGATGTGTGTCCTCAACTAACGGACTTGAACCTTTCTTTTTATAGAGCACGTTTGAACCACTCCTTTTGTTGTATCTGCAAGTGGATATTTGGATAGCTTTGACGATTTCGTTGGAAACGGGAATATCTCCCTATAACATCTAGACAGAAGCATTCTCAGAAACTTCTTTGTGATGTTTCCATTCAAGTCACAGAGTTGAACATTCTCTTTCATAGAGTAGGTTTCAAACACTCTTTTTGTAGTATCTGGAAGTGGACATTTGCAGCGCTTTGTGGCCTATGGTAAAAAAGGAAATATCTTCCCATGAAAACGAGATAGAAGCAATCTCAGAAACTTGTTTATGCTGTATGTACTGAAGTAACAGTGTTGAACCTTTCTATTGATAGAGCAGGTGTGAAACACTGTTTTTTTGGAATCTGCAAGAGGATATTTCTATAGAACTGAGGATTTCGTTGGAAGCGGGATTACAGATAGAAAGTAGAGAGCAGCATTCTCAGAAACTTCTTTGTGATGTTTGCATTCAAGTCACAGAGTTGAACATTCCCTTTCATACAGCAGGTTTGAAACACTCTTTTTGTACTATCTGGAAGTGGACATTTGGAACGGTACCAGGCCTATGGTTCAAAAGGAAATATCGTCGCAGAAAAACAAGACGGAAGCATTCTCAGAAACTTATTTGTGTTGTGTGTCCTCAACTAACAGACTTGAACCTTTCTTTTGACACAGCAGTTTTGAAACACTCTTTTTGTAGAATCTGCAAGTGGATATTTGGATAGCTCTGAGGATTTCGTTGGAAACGGGATTACATATAAAAAGTAGACAGCAGCATTCTCAGAAACTTCTTTGTGATGTTTCCATTTAAGTCACAGAGTTGAACATTCCCTTTCACAGAGCAGGTTTCAAACACTCTTTTCGTAGTAACTGGAAGTGGACATTTGCAGCGCTTTGTGGCCTATGGTAAAAAAAGGAAATATCTTCCCATAAAAACGAGATAGAAGCAATCTCAGAAACTTGTTTATGCTCTATCTACACAAGTAACAGTGTTGAACCTTTCTATTGACAGAGCACGTGTGAAACACTCTTTTTTTGGAATCTGCAAGTGGATATTTCTATAAAACTGAGGATTTCGTTGGAAGCGGGATTACAGATAAATAGTAGACAGCAGCATTCTCAGAAACTTCTTTGTGATGTTTGCATTCAAGTCACAGAGTTGAACATTCCCTTTCATAGAGCAGGTTTGGAACACTCTTTTTGTAGTATCTGGAAGTGGACATTTGGAACGGTATCAGGCCTATGGTTAAAAAGGAAATATCTTCCCATAAAAACAAGACAGAAGCATTCTCAGAAACTTATTTGCGATGTGTGTCCTCAACTAACAGACTTGAACCTTTCTTTTGATACAGCAGTTTTGAAACACTCTTTTTGTAGAATCTGCAAGTGGATATTTGGATAGCTCTGAGGATTTCGTTGGAAACGGGATTACATAAAAATAGTGGACAGCAGCATTCTCAGAAACTTCTTTGTGACGTTTGCATTCAAGTCACAGAGTTGAACATTCCCTGTCATAGAGCAGGTTTGAAACACTCTTTTTGTGCATCTGGAAGTGGACATTTCCAACGCTTTCTTGCCTACGGCGAAGAAGGAAATATCTTCCCATAGAAACAAGACAGAAGCATTCTCAGAAACTTATTTCTGATGTGTGTCCTCAACTAACGGACTTGAACCTTTCTTTTTATAGAGCACGTTTGAACCACTCCTTTTGTTGTATCTGCAAGTGGATATTTGGATAGCTTTGACGATTTCGTTGGAAACGGGAATATCTCCCTATAACATCTAGACAGAAGCATTCTCAGAAACTTCTTTGTGATGTTTCCATTCAAGTCACAGAGTTGAACATTCTCTTTCATAGAGTAGGTTTCAAACACTCTTTTTGTAGTATCTGGAAGTGGACATTTGCAGCGCTTTGTGGCCTATGGTAAAAAAGGAAATATCTTCCCATGAAAACGAGATAGAAGCAATCTCAGAAACTTGTTTATGCTGTATGTACTGAAGTAACAGTGTTGAACCTTTCTATTGATAGAGCAGGTGTGAAACACTGTTTTTTTGGAATCTGCAAGAGGATATTTCTATAGAACTGAGGATTTCGTTGGAAGCGGGATTACAGATAGAAAGTAGAGAGCAGCATTCTCAGAAACTTCTTTGTGATGTTTGCATTCAAGTCACAGAGTTGAACATTCCCTTTCATACAGCAGGTTTGAAACACTCTTTTTGTACTATCTGGAAGTGGACATTTGGAACGGTACCAGGCCTATGGTTCAAAAGGAAATATCGTCGCAGAAAAACAAGACGGAAGCATTCTCAGAAACTTATTTGTGTTGTGTGTCCTCAACTAACAGACTTGAACCTTTCTTTTGACACAGCAGTTTTGAAACACTCTTTTTGTAGAATCTGCAAGTGGATATTTGGATAGCTCTGAGGATTTCGTTGGAAACGGGATTACATATAAAAAGTAGACAGCAGCATTCTCAGAAACTTCTTTGTGATGTTTCCATTTAAGTCACAGAGTTGAACATTCCCTTTCACAGAGCAGGTTTCAAACACTCTTTTCGTAGTAACTGGAAGTGGACATTTGCAGCGCTTTGTGGCCTATGGTAAAAAAAGGAAATATCTTCCCATAAAAACGAGATAGAAGCAATCTCAGAAACTTGTTTATGCTCTATCTACACAAGTAACAGTGTTGAACCTTTCTATTGACAGAGCACGTGTGAAACACTCTTTTTTTGGAATCTGCAAGTGGATATTTCTATAAAACTGAGGATTTCGTTGGAAGCGGGATTACAGATAAATAGTAGACAGCAGCATTCTCAGAAACTTCTTTGTGATGTTTGCATTCAAGTCACAGAGTTGAACATTCCCTTTCATAGAGCAGGTTTGGAACACTCTTTTTGTAGTATCTGGAAGTGGACATTTGGAACGGTATCAGGCCTATGGTTAAAAAGGAAATATCTTCCCATAAAAACAAGACAGAAGCATTCTCAGAAACTTATTTGCGATGTGTGTCCTCAACTAACAGACTTGAACCTTTCTTTTGATACAGCAGTTTTGAAACACTCTTTTTGTAGAATCTGCAAGTGGATATTTGGATAGCTCTGAGGATTTCGTTGGAAACGGGATTACATAAAAATAGTGGACAGCAGCATTCTCAGAAACTTCTTTGTGACGTTTGCATTCAAGTCACAGAGTTGAACATTCCCTGTCATAGAGCAGGTTTGAAACACTCTTTTTGTGCATCTGGAAGTGGACATTTCCAACGCTTTCTTGCCTACGGCGAAGAAGGAAATATCTTCCCATAAAAACAAGACAGAAGCATTCTCAGAAACTTATTTCTGATGTGTGTCCTCAACTAACGGACTTGAACCTTTCTTTTTATAGAGCACGTTTGAACCACTCCTTTTGTTGTATCTGCAAGTGGATATTTGGATAGCTTTGACGATTTCGTTGGAAACGGGAATATCTCCCTATAACATCTAGACAGAAGCATTCTCAGAAACTTCTTTGTGATGTTTCCATTCAAGTCACAGAGTTGAACATTCTCTTTCATAGAGCAGGTTTGAAACACTCTTTTTGTAGTATCTGGAAGTGGACATTTGCAGCGCTTTGTGGCCTATGGTAAAAAAGGAAATATCTTCCCATGAAAACGAGATAGAAGCAATCTCAGAAACTTGTTTATGCTGTATGTACTGAAGTAACAGTGTTGAACCTTTCTATTGATAGAGCAGGTGTGAAACACTGTTTTTTTGGAATCTGCAAGCGGATATTTCTATAGAACTGAGGATTTCGTTGGAAGCGGGATTACAGATAGAAAGTAGAGAGCAGCATTCTCAGAAACTTCTTTGTGATGTTTGCATTCAAGTCACAGAGTTGAACATTCCCTTTCATACAGCAGGTTTGAAACACTCTTTTTGTACTATCTGGAAGTGGACATTTGGAACGGTACCAGGCCTATGGTTCAAAAGGAAATATCGTCGCAGAAAAACAAGACGGAAGCATTCCCAGAAACTTATTTGTGTTGTGTGTCCTCAACTAACAGACTTGAACCTTTCTTTTGACACAGCAGTTTTGAAACACTCTTTTTGTAGAATCTGCAAGTGGATATTTGGATAGCTCTGAGGATTTCGTTGGAAACGGGATTACATATAAAAAGTAGACAGCAGCATTCTCAGAAACTTCTTTGTGATGTTTCCATTTAAGTCACAGAGTTGAACATTCCCTTTCACAGAGCAGGTTTCAAACACTCTTTTTGTAGTAACTGGAAGTGGACATTTGCAGCGCTTTGTGGCCTATGGTAAAAAAAGGAAATATCTTCCCATAAAAACGAGATAGAAGCAATCTCAGAAACTTGTTTATGCTCTATCTACACAAGTAACAGTGTTGAACCTTTCTATTGACAGAGCACGTGTGAAACACTCTTTTTTTGGAATCTGCAAGTGGATATTTCTATAAAACTGAGGATTTCGTTGGAAGCGGGATTACAGATAAATAGTAGACAGCAGCATTCTCAGAAACTTCTTTGTGATGTTTGCATTCAAGTCACAGAGTTGAACATTCCCTTTCATAGAGCAGGTTTGAAACACTCTTTTTGTACTATCTGGAAGTGGACATTTGGAACGGTATCAGGCCTATGGTTAAAAAGGAAATATCTTCCCATAAAAACAAGACAGAAGCATTCTCAGAAACTTATTTGCGATGTGTGTCCTCAACTAACAGACTTGAACCTTTCTTTTGATACAGCAGTTTTGAAACACTCTTTTTGTAGAATCTGCAAGTGGATATTTGGATAGCTCTGAGGATTTCGTTGGAAACGGGATTACATAAAAATACTGGACAGCAGCATTCTCAGAAACTTCTTTGTGACGTTTGCATTCAAGTCACAGAGTTGAACATTCCCTGTCATAGAGCAGGTTTGAAACACTCTTTTTGTGCATCTGGAAGTGGACATTTCCAACGCTTTCTTGCCTACGGCGAAGAAGGAAATATCTTCCCATAAAAACAAGACAGAAGCATTCTCAGAAACTTATTTCTGATGTGTGTCCTCAACTAACGGACTTGAACCTTTCTTTTTATAGAGCACGTTTGAACCACTCCTTTTGTTGTATCTGCAAGTGGATATTTGGATAGCTTTGACGATTTCGTTGGAAACGGGAATATCTCCCTATAACATCTAGACAGAAGCATTCTCAGAAACTTCTTTGTGATGTTTCCATTCAAGTCACAGAGTTGAACATTCTCTTTCATAGAGCAGGTTTGAAACACTCTTTTTGTAGTATCTGGAAGTGGACATTTGCAGCGCTTTGTGGCCTATGGTAAAAAAGGAAATATCTTCCCATGAAAACGAGATAGAAGCAATCTCAG
This sequence comes from Pan troglodytes, assembly GCF_028858775.2. NCBI lineage: Eukaryota > Metazoa > Chordata > Mammalia > Primates > Hominidae > Pan > Pan troglodytes. The sequence continues at coordinate 54,279,068 of NC_072409.2, read as the reverse complement.
AAACTTGTTTATGCTGTATGTACTGAAGTAACAGTGTTGAACCTTTCTATTGATAGAGCAGGTGTGAAACACTGTTTTTTTGGAATCTGCAAGCGGATATTTCTATAGAACTGAGGATTTCGTTGGAAGCGGGATTACAGATAGAAAGTAGAGAGCAGCATTCTCAGAAACTTCTTTGTGATGTTTGCATTCAAGTCACAGAGTTGAACATTCCCTTTCATACAGCAGGTTTGAAACACTCTTTTTGTACTATCTGGAAGTGGACATTTGGAACGGTACCAGGCCTATGGTTCAAAAGGAAATATCGTCGCAGAAAAACAAGACGGAAGCATTCTCAGAAACTTATTTGCGTTGTGTGTCCTCAACTAACAGACTTGAACCTTTCTTTTGACACAGCAGTTTTGAAACACTCTTTTTGTAGAATCTGCAAGTGGATATTTGGATAGCTCTGACGATTTCGTTGGAAACGGGATTACATATAAAAAGTAGACAGCAGCATTCTCAGAAACTTCTTTGTGATGTTTCCATTTAAGTCACAGAGTTGAACATTCCCTTTCACAGAGCAGGTTTCAAACACTCTTTTTGTAGTAACTGGAAGTGGACATTTGCAGCGCTTTGTGGCCTATGGTAAAAAAAGGAAATATCTTCCCATAAAAACGAGATAGAAGCAATCTCAGAAACTTGTTTATTCTCTATCTACACAAGTAACAGTGTTGAACCTTTCTATTGACAGAGCACGTGTGAAACACTCTTTTTTTGGAATCTGCAAGTGGATATTTCTATAAAACTGAGGATTTCGTTGGAAGCGGGATTACAGATAAATAGTAGACAGCAGCATTCTCAGAAACTTCTTTGTGATGTTTGCATTCAGGTCACAGAGTTGAACATTCCCTTTCATAGAACAGGTTTGGAACACTCTTTTTGTAGTATCTGGAAGTGGACATTTGGAACGGTATCAGGCCTATGGTTAAAAAGGAAATATCTTCCCATAAAAACAAGACAGAAGCATTCTCAGAAACTTATTTGCGATGTGTGTCCTCAACTAACAGACTTGAACCTTTCTTTTGATACAGCAGTTTTGAAACACTCTTTTTGTAGAATCTGCAAGTGGATATTTGGATAGCTCTGAGGATTTCGTTGGAAACGGGATTACATAAAAATAGTGGACAGCAGCATTCTCAGAAACTTCTTTGTGACGTTTGCATTCAAGTCACAGAGTTGAACATTCCCTGTCATAGAGCAGGTTTGAAACACTCTTTTTGTGCATCTGGAAGTGGACATTTCCAACGCTTTCTTGCCTACGGCGAAGAAGGAAATATCTTCCCATAAAAACAAGACAGAAGCATTCTCAGAAACTTATTTCTGATGTGTGTCCTCAACTAACGGACTTGAACCTTTCTTTTTATAGAGCACGTTTGAACCACTCCTTTTGTTGTATCTGCAAGTGGATATTTGGATAGCTTTGACGATTTCGTTGGAAACGGGAATATCTCCCTATAACATCTAGACAGAAGCATTCTCAGAAACTTCTTTGTGATGTTTCCATTCAAGTCACAGAGTTGAACATTCTCTTTCATAGAGCAGGTTTGAAACACTCTTTTTGTAGTATCTGGAAGTGGACATTTGCAGCGCTTTGTGGCCTATGGTAAAAAAGGAAATATCTTCCCATGAAAACGAGATAGAAGCAATCTCAGAAACTTGTTCATGCTGTATGTACTGAAGTAACAGTGTTGAACCTTTCTATTGATAGAGCAGGTGTGAAACACTGTTTTTTTGGAATCTGCAAGAGGATATTTCTATAGAACTGAGGATTTCGTTGGAAGCGGGATTACAGATAGAAAGTAGAGAGCAGCATTCTCAGAAACTTCTTTGTGATGTTTGCATTCAAGTCACAGAGTTGAACATTCCCTTTCATACAGCAGGTTTGAAACACTCTTTTTGTACTATCTGGAAGTGGACATTTGGAACGGTACCAGGCCTATGGTTCAAAAGGAAATATCGTCGCAGAAAAACAAGACGGAAGCATTCTCAGAAACTTATTTGCGTTGTGTGTCCTCAACTAACAGACTTGAACCTTTCTTTTGACACAGCATTTTTGAAACACTCTCTTTGTAGAATCTGCAAGTGGATATTTGGATAGCTCTGAGGATTTCGTTGGAAACGGGATTACATATAAAAAGTAGACAGCAGCATTCTCAGAAACTTCTTTGTGATGTTTCCATTCAAGTCACAGAGTTGAACATTCCCTTTCACAGAGCAGGTTTCAAACACTCTTTTTGTAGTAACTGGAAGTGGACATTTGCAGCGCTTTGTGGCCTATGGTAAAAAAAGGAAATATCTTCCCATAAAAACGAGATAGAAGCAATCTCAGAAACTTGTTTATGCTCTATCTACACAAGTAACAGTGTTGAACCTTTCTATTGACAGAGCACGTGTGAAACACTCTTTTTTTGGAAACTGCAAGTGGATATTTCTATAAAACTGAGGATTTCGTTGGAAGCGGGATTACAGATAAATAGTAGACAGCAGCATTCTCAGAAACTTCTTTGTGATGTTTGCATTCAAGTCACAGAGTTGAACATTCCCTTTCATAGAGCAGGTTTGAAACACTCTTTTTGTACTATCTGGAAGTGGACATTTGGAACGGTATCAGGCCTATGGTTAAAAAGGAAATATCTTCCCATAAAAACAAGACAGAAGCATTCTCAGAAACTTATTTGCGATGTGTGTCCTCAACTAACAGACTTGAACCTTTCTTTTGATACAGCAGTTTTGAAACACTCTTTTTGTAGAATCTGCAAGTGGATATTTGGATAGCTCTGAGGATTTCGTTGGAAACGGGATTACATAAAAATAGTGGACAGCAGCATTCTCAGAAACTTCTTTGTGACGTTTGCATTCAAGTCACAGAGTTGAACATTCCCTGTCATAGAGCAGGTTTGAAACACTCTTTTTGTGCATCTGGAAGTGGACATTTCCAACGCTTTCTTGCCTACGGCGAAGAAGGAAATATCTTCCCATAGAAACAAGACAGAAGAATTCTCAGAAACTTATTTCTGATGTGTGTCCTCAACTAACGGACTTGAACCTTTCTTTTTATAGAGCACGTTTGAACCACTCCTTTTGTTGTATCTGCAAGTGGATATTTGGATAGCTTTGACGATTTCGTTGGAAACGGGAATATCTCCCTATAACATCTAGACAGAAGCATTCTCAGAAACTTCTTTGTGATGTTTCCATTCAAGTCACAGAGTTGAACATTCTGTTTCATAGAGTAGGTTTCAAACACTCTTTTTGTAGTATCTGGAAGTGGACATTTGCAGCGCTTTGTGGCCTATGGTAAAAAAGGAAATATCTTCCCATGAAAACGAGATAGAAGCAATCTCAGAAACTTGTTTATGCTGTATGTACTGAAGTAACAGTGTTGAACCTTTCTATTGATAGAGCAGGTGTGAAACACTGTTTTTTTGGAATCTGCAAGAGGATATTTCTATAGAACTGAGGATTTCGTTGGAAGCGGGATTACAGATAGAAAGTAGAGAGCAGCATTCTCAGAAACTTCTTTGTGATGTTTGCATTCAAGTCACAGAGTTGAACATTCCCTTTCATACAGCAGGTTTGAAACACTCTTTTTGTACTATCTGGAAGTGGACATTTGGAACGGTACCAGGCCTATGGTTCAAAAGGAAATATCGTCGCAGAAAAACAAGACGGAAGCATTCTCAGAAACTTATTTGTGTTGTGTGTCCTCAACTAACAGACTTGAACCTTTCTTTTGACACAGCAGTTTTGAAACACTCTTTTTGTAGAATCTGCAAGTGGATATTTGGATAGCTCTGAGGATTTCGTTGGAAACGGGATTACATATAAAAAGTAGACAGCAGCATTCTCAGAAACTTCTTTGTGATGTTTCCATTTAAGTCACAGAGTTGAACATTCCCTTTCACAGAGCAGGTTTCAAACACTCTTTTCGTAGTAACTGGAAGTGGACATTTGCAGCGCTTTGTGGCCTATGGTAAAAAAAGGAAATATCTTCCCATAAAAACGAGATAGAAGCAATCTCAGAAACTTGTTTATGCTCTATCTACACAAGTAACAGTGTTGAACCTTTCTATTGACAGAGCACGTGTGAAACACTCTTTTTTTGGAATCTGCAAGTGGATATTTCTATAAAACTGAGGATTTCGTTGGAAGCGGGATTACAGATAAATAGTAGACAGCAGCATTCTCAGAAACTTCTTTGTGATGTTTGCATTCAAGTCACAGAGTTGAACATTCCCTTTCATAGAGCAGGTTTGGAACACTCTTTTTGTAGTATCTGGAAGTGGACATTTGGAACGGTATCAGGCCTATGGTTAAAAAGGAAATATCTTCCCATAAAAACAAGACAGAAGCATTCTCAGAAACTTATTTGCGATGTGTGTCCTCAACTAACAGACTTGAACCTTTCTTTTGATACAGCAGTTTTGAAACACTCTTTTTGTAGAATCTGCAAGTGGATATTTGGATAGCTCTGAGGATTTCGTTGGAAACGGGATTACATAAAAATAGTGGACAGCAGCATTCTCAGAAACTTCTTTGTGACGTTTGCATTCAAGTCACAGAGTTGAACATTCCCTGTCATAGAGCAGGTTTGAAACACTCTTTTTGTGCATCTGGAAGTGGACATTTCCAACGCTTTCTTGCCTACGGCGAAGAAGGAAATATCTTCCCATAGAAACAAGACAGAAGCATTCTCAGAAACTTATTTCTGATGTGTGTCCTCAACTAACGGACTTGAACCTTTCTTTTTATAGAGCACGTTTGAACCACTCCTTTTGTTGTATCTGCAAGTGGATATTTGGATAGCTTTGACGATTTCGTTGGAAACGGGAATATCTCCCTATAACATCTAGACAGAAGCATTCTCAGAAACTTCTTTGTGATGTTTCCATTCAAGTCACAGAGTTGAACATTCTCTTTCATAGAGTAGGTTTCAAACACTCTTTTTGTAGTATCTGGAAGTGGACATTTGCAGCGCTTTGTGGCCTATGGTAAAAAAGGAAATATCTTCCCATGAAAACGAGATAGAAGCAATCTCAGAAACTTGTTTATGCTGTATGTACTGAAGTAACAGTGTTGAACCTTTCTATTGATAGAGCAGGTGTGAAACACTGTTTTTTTGGAATCTGCAAGAGGATATTTCTATAGAACTGAGGATTTCGTTGGAAGCGGGATTACAGATAGAAAGTAGAGAGCAGCATTCTCAGAAACTTCTTTGTGATGTTTGCATTCAAGTCACAGAGTTGAACATTCCCTTTCATACAGCAGGTTTGAAACACTCTTTTTGTACTATCTGGAAGTGGACATTTGGAACGGTACCAGGCCTATGGTTCAAAAGGAAATATCGTCGCAGAAAAACAAGACGGAAGCATTCTCAGAAACTTATTTGTGTTGTGTGTCCTCAACTAACAGACTTGAACCTTTCTTTTGACACAGCAGTTTTGAAACACTCTTTTTGTAGAATCTGCAAGTGGATATTTGGATAGCTCTGAGGATTTCGTTGGAAACGGGATTACATATAAAAAGTAGACAGCAGCATTCTCAGAAACTTCTTTGTGATGTTTCCATTTAAGTCACAGAGTTGAACATTCCCTTTCACAGAGCAGGTTTCAAACACTCTTTTCGTAGTAACTGGAAGTGGACATTTGCAGCGCTTTGTGGCCTATGGTAAAAAAAGGAAATATCTTCCCATAAAAACGAGATAGAAGCAATCTCAGAAACTTGTTTATGCTCTATCTACACAAGTAACAGTGTTGAACCTTTCTATTGACAGAGCACGTGTGAAACACTCTTTTTTTGGAATCTGCAAGTGGATATTTCTATAAAACTGAGGATTTCGTTGGAAGCGGGATTACAGATAAATAGTAGACAGCAGCATTCTCAGAAACTTCTTTGTGATGTTTGCATTCAAGTCACAGAGTTGAACATTCCCTTTCATAGAGCAGGTTTGGAACACTCTTTTTGTAGTATCTGGAAGTGGACATTTGGAACGGTATCAGGCCTATGGTTAAAAAGGAAATATCTTCCCATAAAAACAAGACAGAAGCATTCTCAGAAACTTATTTGCGATGTGTGTCCTCAACTAACAGACTTGAACCTTTCTTTTGATACAGCAGTTTTGAAACACTCTTTTTGTAGAATCTGCAAGTGGATATTTGGATAGCTCTGAGGATTTCGTTGGAAACGGGATTACATAAAAATAGTGGACAGCAGCATTCTCAGAAACTTCTTTGTGACGTTTGCATTCAAGTCACAGAGTTGAACATTCCCTGTCATAGAGCAGGTTTGAAACACTCTTTTTGTGCATCTGGAAGTGGACATTTCCAACGCTTTCTTGCCTACGGCGAAGAAGGAAATATCTTCCCATAAAAACAAGACAGAAGCATTCTCAGAAACTTATTTCTGATGTGTGTCCTCAACTAACGGACTTGAACCTTTCTTTTTATAGAGCACGTTTGAACCACTCCTTTTGTTGTATCTGCAAGTGGATATTTGGATAGCTTTGACGATTTCGTTGGAAACGGGAATATCTCCCTATAACATCTAGACAGAAGCATTCTCAGAAACTTCTTTGTGATGTTTCCATTCAAGTCACAGAGTTGAACATTCTCTTTCATAGAGCAGGTTTGAAACACTCTTTTTGTAGTATCTGGAAGTGGACATTTGCAGCGCTTTGTGGCCTATGGTAAAAAAGGAAATATCTTCCCATGAAAACGAGATAGAAGCAATCTCAGAAACTTGTTTATGCTGTATGTACTGAAGTAACAGTGTTGAACCTTTCTATTGATAGAGCAGGTGTGAAACACTGTTTTTTTGGAATCTGCAAGCGGATATTTCTATAGAACTGAGGATTTCGTTGGAAGCGGGATTACAGATAGAAAGTAGAGAGCAGCATTCTCAGAAACTTCTTTGTGATGTTTGCATTCAAGTCACAGAGTTGAACATTCCCTTTCATACAGCAGGTTTGAAACACTCTTTTTGTACTATCTGGAAGTGGACATTTGGAACGGTACCAGGCCTATGGTTCAAAAGGAAATATCGTCGCAGAAAAACAAGACGGAAGCATTCTCAGAAACTTATTTGTGTTGTGTGTCCTCAACTAACAGACTTGAACCTTTCTTTTGACACAGCAGTTTTGAAACACTCTTTTTGTAGAATCTGCAAGTGGATATTTGGATAGCTCTGAGGATTTCGTTGGAAACGGGATTACATATAAAAAGTAGACAGCAGCATTCTCAGAAACTTCTTTGTGATGTTTCCATTTAAGTCACAGAGTTGAACATTCCCTTTCACAGAGCAGGTTTCAAACACTCTTTTTGTAGTAACTGGAAGTGGACATTTGCAGCGCTTTGTGGCCTATGGTAAAAAAAGGAAATATCTTCCCATAAAAACGAGATAGAAGCAATCTCAGAAACTTGTTTATGCTCTATCTACACAAGTAACAGTGTTGAACCTTTCTATTGACAGAGCACGTGTGAAACACTCTTTTTTTGGAATCTGCAAGTGGATATTTCTATAAAACTGAGGATTTCGTTGGAAGCGGGATTACAGATAAATAGTAGACAGCAGCATTCTCAGAAACTTCTTTGTGATGTTTGCATTCAAGTCACAGAGTTGAACATTCCCTTTCATAGAGCAGGTTTGAAACACTCTTTTTGTACTATCTGGAAGTGGACATTTGGAACGGTATCAGGCCTATGGTTAAAAAGGAAATATCTTCCCATAAAAACAAGACAGAAGCATTCTCAGAAACTTATTTGCGATGTGTGTCCTCAACTAACAGACTTGAACCTTTCTTTTGATACAGCAGTTTTGAAACACTCTTTTTGTAGAATCTGCAAGTGGATATTTGGATAGCTCTGAGGATTTCGTTGGAAACGGGATTACATAAAAATACTGGACAGCAGCATTCTCAGAAACTTCTTTGTGACGTTTGCATTCAAGTCACAGAGTTGAACATTCCCTGTCATAGAGCAGGTTTGAAACACTCTTTTTGTGCATCTGGAAGTGGACATTTCCAACGCTTTCTTGCCTACGGCGAAGAAGGAAATATCTTCCCATAAAAACAAGACAGAAGCATTCTCAGAAACTTATTTCTGATGTGTGTCCTCAACTAACGGACTTGAACCTTTCTTTTTATAGAGCACGTTTGAACCACTCCTTTTGTTGTATCTGCAAGTGGATATTTGGATAGCTTTGACGATTTCGTTGGAAACGGGAATATCTCCCTATAACATCTAGACAGAAGCATTCTCAGAAACTTCTTTGTGATGTTTCCATTCAAGTCACAGAGTTGAACATTCTCTTTCATAGAGCAGGTTTGAAACACTCTTTTTGTAGTATCTGGAAGTGGACATTTGCAGCGCTTTGTGGCCTATGGTAAAAAAGGAAATATCTTCCCATGAAAACGAGATAGAAGCAATCTCAGAAACTTGTTTATGCTGTATGTACTGAAGTAACAGTGTTGAACCTTTCTATTGATAGAGCAGGTGTGAAACACTGTTTTTTTGGAATCTGCAAGCGGATATTTCTATAGAACTGAGGATTTCGTTGGAAGCGGGATTACAGATAGAAAGTAGAGAGCAGCATTCTCAGAAACTTCTTTGTGATGTTTGCATTCAAGTCACAGAGTTGAACATTCCCTTTCATACAGCAGGTTTGAAACACTCTTTTTGTACTATCTGGAAGTGGACATTTGGAACGGTACCAGGCCTATGGTTCAAAAGGAAATATCGTCGCAGAAAAACAAGACGGAAGCATTCTCAGAAACTTATTTGCGTTGTGTGTCCTCAACTAACAGACTTGAACCTTTCTTTTGACACAGCAGTTTTGAAACACTCTTTTTGTAGAATCTGCAAGTGGATATTTGGATAGCTCTGACGATTTCGTTGGAAACGGGATTACATATAAAAAGTAGACAGCAGCATTCTCAGAAACTTCTTTGTGATGTTTCCATTTAAGTCACAGAGTTGAACATTCCCTTTCACAGAGCAGGTTTCAAACACTCTTTTTGTAGTAACTGGAAGTGGACATTTGCAGCGCTTTGTGGCCTATGGTAAAAAAAGGAAATATCTTCCCATAAAAACGAGATAGAAGCAATCTCAGAAACTTGTTTATTCTCTATCTACACAAGTAACAGTGTTGAACCTTTCTATTGACAGAGCACGTGTGAAACACTCTTTTTTTGGAATCTGCAAGTGGATATTTCTATAAAACTGAGGATTTCGTTGGAAGCGGGATTACAGATAAATAGTAGACAGCAGCATTCTCAGAAACTTCTTTGTGATGTTTGCATTCAGGTCACAGAGTTGAACATTCCCTTTCATAGAACAGGTTTGGAACACTCTTTTTGTAGTATCTGGAAGTGGACATTTGGAACGGTATCAGGCCTATGGTTAAAAAGGAAATATCTTCCCATAAAAACAAGACAGAAGCATTCTCAGAAACTTATTTGCGATGTGTGTCCTCAACTAACAGACTTGAACCTTTCTTTTGATACAGCAGTTTTGAAACACTCTTTTTGTAGAATCTGCAAGTGGATATTTGGATAGCTCTGAGGATTTCGTTGGAAACGGGATTACATAAAAATACTGGACAGCAGCATTCTCAGAAACTTCTTTGTGACGTTTGCATTCAAGTCACAGAGTTGAACATTCCCTGTCATAGAGCAGGTTTGAAACACTCTTTTTGTGCATCTGGAAGTGGACATTTCCAACGCTTTCTTGCCTACGGCGAAGAAGGAAATATCTTCCCATAAAAACAAGACAGAAGCATTCTCAGAAACTTATTTCTGATGTGTGTCCTCAACTAACGGACTTGAACCTTTCTTTTTATAGAGCACGTTTGAACCACTCCTTTTGTTGTATCTGCAAGTGGATATTTGGATAGCTTTGACGATTTCGTTGGAAACGGGAATATCTCCCTATAACATCTAGACAGAAGCATTCTCAGAAACTTCTTTGTGATGTTTCCATTCAAGTCACAGAGTTGAACATTCTCTTTCATAGAGCAGGTTTGAAACACTCTTTTTGTAGTATCTGGAAGTGGACATTTGCAGCGCTTTGTGGCCTATGGTAAAAAAGGAAATATCTTCCCATGAAAACGAGATAGAAGCAATCTCAGAAACTTGTTTATGCTGTATGTACTGAAGTAACAGTGTTGAACCTTTCTATTGATAGAGCAGGTGTGAAACACTGTTTTTTTGGAATCTGCAAGAGGATATTTCTATAGAACTGAGGATTTCGTTGGAAGCGGGATTACAGATAGAAAGTAGAGAGCAGCATTCTCAGAAACTTCTTTGTGATGTTTGCATTCAAGTCACAGAGTTGAACATTCCCTTTCATACAGCAGGTTTGAAACACTCTTTTTGTACTATCTGGAAGTGGACATTTGGAACGGTACCAGGCCTATGGTTCAAAAGGAAATATCGTCGCAGAAAAACAAGACGGAAGCATTCTCAGAAACTTATTTGTGTCGTGTGTCCTCAACTAACAGACTTGAACCTTTCTTTTGACACAGCATTTTTGAAACACTCTTTTTGTAGAATCTGCAAGTGGATATTTGGATAGCTCTGACGATTTCGTTGGAAACGGGATTACATATAAAAAGTAGACAGCAGCATTCTCAGAAACTTCTTTGTGATGTTTCCATTTAAGTCACAGAGTTGAACATTCCCTTTCACAGAGCAGGTTTCAAACACTCTTTTTGTAGTAACTGGAAGTGCACATTTGCAGCGCTTTGTGGCCTATGGTAAAAAAAGGAAATATCTTCCCATAAAAACGAGATAGAAGCAATCTCAGAAACTTGTTTATGCTCTATCTACACAAGTAACAGTGTTGAACCTTTCTATTGACAGAGCACGTGTGAAACACTCTTTTTTTGGAAACTGCAAGTGGATATTTCTATAAAACTGAGGATTTCGTTGGAAGCGGGATTACAGATAAATAGTAGACAGCAGCATTCTCAGAAACTTCTTTGTGATGTTTGCATTCAGGTCACAGAGTTGAACATTCCCTTTCATAGAGCAGGTTTGGAACACTCTTTTTGTAGTATCTGGAAGTGGACATTTGGAACGGTATCAGGCCTATGGTTAAAAAGGAAATATCTTCCCATAAAAACAAGACAGAAGCATTCTCAGAAACTTATTTGCGATGTGTGTCCTCAACTAACAGACTTGAACCTTTCTTTTGATACAGCAGTTTTGAAACACTCTTTTTGTAGAATCTGCAAGTGGATATTTGGATAGCTCTGAGGATTTCGTTGGAAACGGGATTACATAAAAATAGTGGACAGCAGCATTCTCAGAAACTTCTTTGTGACGTTTGCATTCAAGTCACAGAGTTGAACATTCCCTGTCATAGAGCAGGTTTGAAACACTCTTTTTGTGCATCTGGAAGTGGACATTTCCAACGCTTTCTTGCCTACGGCGAAGAAGGAAATATCTTCCCATAAAAACAAGACAGAAGCATTCTCAGAAACTTATTTCTGATGTGTGTCCTCAACTAACGGACTTGAACCTTTCTTTTTATAGAGCACGTTTGAACCACTCCTTTTGTTGTATCTGCAAGTGGATATTTGGATAGCTTTGACGATTTCGTTGGAAACGGGAATATCTCCCTATAACATCTAGACAGAAGCATTCTCAGAAACTTCTTTGTGATGTTTCCATTCAAGTCACAGAGTTGAACATTCTCTTTCATAGAGCAGGTTTGAAACACTCTTTTTGTAGTATCTGGAAGTGGACATTTGCAGCGCTTTGTGGCCTATGGTAAAAAAGGAAATATCTTCCCATGAAAACGAGATAGAAGCAATCTCAGAAACTTGTTCATGCTGTATGTACTGAAGTAACAGTGTTGAACCTTTCTATTGATAGAGCAGGTGTGAAACACTGTTTTTTTGGAATCTGCAAGAGGATATTTCTATAGAACTGAGGATTTCGTTGGAAGCGGGATTACAGATAGAAAGTAGAGAGCAGCATTCTCAGAAACTTCTTTGTGATGTTTGCATTCAAGTCACAGAGTTGAACATTCCCTTTCATACAGCAGGTTTGAAACACTCTTTTTGTACTATCTGGAAGTGGACATTTGGAACGGTACCAGGCCTATGGTTCAAAAGGAAATATCGTCGCAGAAAAACAAGACGGAAGCATTCTCAGAAACTTATTTGCGTTGTGTGTCCTCAACTAACAGACTTGAACCTTTCTTTTGACACAGCATTTTTGAAACACTCTTTTTGTAGAATCTGCAAGTGGATATTTGGATAGCTCTGACGATTTCGTTGGAAACGGGATTACATATAAAAAGTAGACAGCAGCATTCTCAGAAACTTCTTTGTGATGTTTCCATTCAAGTCACAGAGTTGAACATTCCCTTTCACAGAGCAGGTTTCAAACACTCTTTTTGTAGTAACTGGAAGTGGACATTTGCAGCGCTTTGTGGCCTATGGTAAAAAAAGGAAATATCTTCCCATAAAAACGAGATAGAAGCAATCTCAGAAACTTGTTTATGCTCTATCTACACAAGTAACAGTGTTGAACCTTTCTATTGACAGAGCACGTGTGAAACACTCTTTTTTTGGAAACTGCAAGTGGATATTTCTATAAAACTGAGGATTTCGTTGGAAGCGGGATTACAGATAAATAGTAGACAGCAGCATTCTCAGAAACTTCTTTGTGATGTTTGCATTCAAGTCACAGAGTTGAACATTCCCTTTCATAGAGCAGGTTTGAAACACTCTTTTTGTACTATCTGGAAGTGGACATTTGGAACGGTATCAGGCCTATGGTTAAAAAGGAAATATCTTCCCATAAAAACAAGACAGAAGCATTCTCAGAAACTTATTTGCGATGTGTGTCCTCAACTAACAGACTTGAACCTTTCTTTTGATACAGCAGTTTTGAAACACTCTTTTTGTAGAATCTGCAAGTGGATATTTGGATAGCTCTGAGGATTTCGTTGGAAACGGGATTACATAAAAATAGTGGACAGCAGCATTCTCAGAAACTTCTTTGTGACGTTTGCATTCAAGTCACAGAGTTGAACATTCCCTGTCATAGAGCAGGTTTGAAACACTCTTTTTGTGCATCTGGAAGTGGACATTTCCAACGCTTTCTTGCCTACGGCGAAGAAGGAAATATCTTCCCATAGAAACAAGACAGAAGAATTCTCAGAAACTTATTTCTGATGTGTGTCCTCAACTAACGGACTTGAACCTTTCTTTTTATAGAGCACGTTTGAACCACTCCTTTTGTTGTATCTGCAAGTGGATATTTGGATAGCTTTGACGATTTCGTTGGAAACGGGAATATCTCCCTATAACATCTAGACAGAAGCATTCTCAGAAACTTCTTTGTGATGTTTCCATTCAAGTCACAGAGTTGAACATTCTCTTTCATAGAGTAGGTTTCAAACACTCTTTTTGTAGTATCTGGAAGTGGACATTTGCAGCGCTTTGTGGCCTATGGTAAAAAAGGAAATATCTTCCCATGAAAACGAGATAGAAGCAATCTCAGAAACTTGTTTATGCTGTATGTACTGAAGTAACAGTGTTGAACCTTTCTATTGATAGAGCAGGTGTGAAACACTGTTTTTTTGGAATCTGCAAGAGGATATTTCTATAGAACTGAGGATTTCGTTGGAAGCGGGATTACAGATAGAAAGTAGAGAGCAGCATTCTCAGAAACTTCTTTGTGATGTTTGCATTCAAGTCACAGAGTTGAACATTCCCTTTCATACAGCAGGTTTGAAACACTCTTTTTGTACTATCTGGAAGTGGACATTTGGAACGGTACCAGGCCTATGGTTCAAAAGGAAATATCGTCGCAGAAAAACAAGACGGAAGCATTCTCAGAAACTTATTTGTGTTGTGTGTCCTCAACTAACAGACTTGAACCTTTCTTTTGACACAGCAGTTTTGAAACACTCTTTTTGTAGAATCTGCAAGTGGATATTTGGATAGCTCTGAGGATTTCGTTGGAAACGGGATTACATATAAAAAGTAGACAGCAGCATTCTCAGAAACTTCTTTGTGATGTTTCCATTTAAGTCACAGAGTTGAACATTCCCTTTCACAGAGCAGGTTTCAAACACTCTTTTCGTAGTAACTGGAAGTGGACATTTGCAGCGCTTTGTGGCCTATGGTAAAAAAAGGAAATATCTTCCCATAAAAACGAGATAGAAGCAATCTCAGAAACTTGTTTATGCTCTATCTACACAAGTAACAGTGTTGAACCTTTCTATTGACAGAGCACGTGTGAAACACTCTTTTTTTGGAATCTGCAAGTGGATATTTCTATAAAACTGAGGATTTCGTTGGAAGCGGGATTACAGATAAATAGTAGACAGCAGCATTCTCAGAAACTTCTTTGTGATGTTTGCATTCAAGTCACAGAGTTGAACATTCCCTTTCATAGAGCAGGTTTGGAACACTCTTTTTGTAGTATCTGGAAGTGGACATTTGGAACGGTATCAGGCCTATGGTTAAAAAGGAAATATCTTCCCATAAAAACAAGACAGAAGCATTCTCAGAAACTTATTTGCGATGTGTGTCCTCAACTAACAGACTTGAACCTTTCTTTTGATACAGCAGTTTTGAAACACTCTTTTTGTAGAATCTGCAAGTGGATATTTGGATAGCTCTGAGGATTTCGTTGGAAACGGGATTACATAAAAATAGTGGACAGCAGCATTCTCAGAAACTTCTTTGTGACGTTTGCATTCAAGTCACAGAGTTGAACATTCCCTGTCATAGAGCAGGTTTGAAACACTCTTTTTGTGCATCTGGAAGTGGACATTTCCAACGCTTTCTTGCCTACGGCGAAGAAGGAAATATCTTCCCATAAAAACAAGACAGAAGCATTCTCAGAAACTTATTTCTGATGTGTGTCCTCAACTAACGGACTTGAACCTTTCTTTTTATAGAGCACGTTTGAACCACTCCTTTTGTTGTATCTGCAAGTGGATATTTGGATAGCTTTGACGATTTCGTTGGAAACGGGAATATCTCCCTATAACATCTAGACAGAAGCATTCTCAGAAACTTCTTTGTGATGTTTCCATTCAAGTCACAGAGTTGAACATTCTCTTTCATAGAGCAGGTTTGAAACACTCTTTTTGTAGTATCTGGAAGTGGACATTTGCAGCGCTTTGTGGCCTATGGTAAAAAAGGAAATATCTTCCCATGAAAACGAGATAGAAGCAATCTCAGAAACTTGTTTATGCTGTATGTACTGAAGTAACAGTGTTGAACCTTCCTATTGATAGAGCAGGTGTGAAACACTGTTTTTTTGGAATCTGCAAGAGGATATTTCTATAGAACTGAGGATTTCGTTGGAAGCGGGATTACAGATAGAAAGTAGAGAGCAGCATTCTCAGAAACTTCTTTGTGATGTTTGCATTCAAGTCACAGAGTTGAACATTCCCTTTCATACAGCAGGTTTGAAACACTCTTTTTGTACTATCTGGAAGTGGACATTTGGAACGGTACCAGGCCTATGGTTCAAAAGGAAATATCGTCGCAGAAAAACAAGACGGAAGCATTCTCAGAAACTTATTTGTGTTGTGTGTCCTCAACTAACAGACTTGAACCTTTCTTTTGACACAGCAGTTTTGAAACACTCTTTTTGTAGAATCTGCAAGTGGATATTTGGATAGCTCTGAGGATTTCGTTGGAAACGGGATTACATATAAAAAGTAGACAGCAGCATTCTCAGAAACTTCTTTGTGATGTTTCCATTTAAGTCACAGAGTTGAACATTCCCTTTCACAGAGCAGGTTTCAAACACTCTTTTCGTAGTAACTGGAAGTGGACATTTGCAGCGCTTTGTGGCCTATGGTAAAAAAAGGAAATATCTTCCCATAAAAACGAGATAGAAGCAATCTCAGAAACTTGTTTATGCTCTATCTACACAAGTAACAGTGTTGAACCTTTCTATTGACAGAGCACGTGTGAAACACTCTTTTTTTGGAATCTGCAAGTGGATATTTCTATAAAACTGAGGATTTCGTTGGAAGCGGGATTACAGATAAATAGTAGACAGCAGCATTCTCAGAAACTTCTTTGTGATGTTTGCATTCAAGTCACAGAGTTGAACATTCCCTTTCATAGAGCAGGTTTGGAACACTCTTTTTGTAGTATCTGGAAGTGGACATTTGGAACGGTATCAGGCCTATGGTTAAAAAGGAAATATCTTCCCATAAAAACAAGACAGAAGCATTCTCAGAAACTTATTTGCGATGTGTGTCCTCAACTAACAGACTTGAACCTTTCTTTTGATACAGCAGTTTTGAAACACTCTTTTTGTAGAATCTGCAAGTGGATATTTGGATAGCTCTGAGGATTTCGTTGGAAACGGGATTACATAAAAATAGTGGACAGCAGCATTCTCAGAAACTTCTTTGTGACGTTTGCATTCAAGTCACAGAGTTGAACATTCCCTGTCATAGAGCAGGTTTGAAACACTCTTTTTGTGCATCTGGAAGTGGACATTTCCAACGCTTTCTTGCCTACAGCGAAGAAGGAAATATCTTCCCATAAAAACAAGACAGAAGCATTCTCAGAAACTTATTTCTGATGTGTGTCCTCAACTAACGGACTTGAACCTTTCTTTTTATAGAGCACGTTTGAACCACTCCTTTTGTTGTATCTGCAAGTGGATATTTGGATAGCTTTGACGATTTCGTTGGAAACGGGAATATCTCCCTATAACATCTAGACAGAAGCATTCTCAGAAACTTCTTTGTGATGTTTCCATTCAAGTCACAGAGTTGAACATTCTCTTTCATAGAGCAGGTTTGAAACACTCTTTTTGTAGTATCTGGAAGTGGACATTTGCAGCGCTTTGTGGCCTATGGTAAAAAAGGAAATATCTTCCCATGAAAACGAGATAGAAGCAATCTCAGAAACTTGTTTATGCTGTATGTACTGAAGTAACAGTGTTGAACCTTTCTATTGATAGAGCAGGTGTGAAACACTGTTTTTTTGGAATCTGCAAGAGGATATTTCTATAGAACTGAGGATTTCGTTGGAAGCGGGATTACAGATAGAAAGTAGAGAGCAGCATTCTCAGAAACTTCTTTGTGATGTTTGCATTCAAGTCACAGAGTTGAACATTCCCTTTCATACAGCAGGTTTGAAACACTCTTTTTGTACTATCTGGAAGTGGACATTTGGAACGGTACCAGGCCTATGGTTCAAAAGGAAATATCGTCGCAGAAAAACAAGACGGAAGCATTCTCAGAAACTTATTTGCGTTGTGTGTCCTCAACTAACAGACTTGAACCTTTCTTTTGACACAGCAGTTTTGAAACACTCTTTTTGTAGAATCTGCAAGTGGATATTTGGATAGCTCTGAGGATTTCGTTGGAAACGGGATTACATATAAAAAGTAGACAGCAGCATTCTCAGAAACTTCTTTGTGATGTTTCCATTTAAGTCACAGAGTTGAACATTCCCTTTCACAGAGCAGGTTTCAAACACTCTTTTTGTAGTAACTGGAAGTGGACATTTGCAGCGCTTTGTGGCCTATGGTAAAAAAAGGAAATATCTTCCCATAAAAACGAGATAGAAGCAATCTCAGAAACTTGTTTATGCTCTATCTACACAAGTAACAGTGTTGAACCTTTCTATTGACAGAGCACGTGTGAAACACTCTTTTTTTGGAATCTGCAAGTGGATATTTCTATAAAACTGAGGATTTCGTTGGAAGCGGGATTACAGATAAATAGTAGACAGCAGCATTCTCAGAAACTTCTTTGTGATGTTTGCATTCAAGTCACAGAGTTGAACATTCCCTTTCATAGAGCAGGTTTGGAACACTCTTTTTGTACTATCTGGAAGTGGACATTTGGAACGGTATCAGGCCTATGGTTAAAAAGGAAATATCTTCCCATAAAAACAAGACAGAAGCATTCTCAGAAACTTATTTGCGATGTGTGTCCTCAACTAACAGACTTGAACCTTTCTTTTGATACAGCAGTTTTGAAACACTCTTTTTGTAGAATCTGCAAGTGGATATTTGGATAGCTCTGAGGATTTCGTTGGAAACGGGATTACATAAAAATAGTGGACAGCAGCATTCTCAGAAACTTCTTTGTGACGTTTGCATTCAAGTCACAGAGTTGAACATTCCCTGTCATAGAGCAGGTTTGAAACACTCTTTTTGTGCATCTGGAAGTGGACATTTCCAACGCTTTCTTGCCTACGGCGAAGAAGGAAATATCTTCCCATAAAAACAAGACAGAAGCATTCTCAGAAACTTATTTCTGATGTGTGTCCTCAACTAACGGACTTGAACCTTTCTTTTTATAGAGCACGTTTGAACCACTCCTTTTGTTGTATCTGCAAGTGGATATTTGGATAGCTTTGACGATTTCGTTGGAAACGGGAATATCTCCCTATAACATCTAGACAGAAGCATTCTCAGAAACTTCTTTGTGATGTTTCCATTCAAGTCACAGAGTTGAACATTCTCTTTCATAGAGCAGGTTTGAAACACTCTTTTTGTAGTATCTGGAAGTGGACATTTGCAGCGCTTTGTGGCCTATGGTAAAAAAGGAAATATCTTCCCATGAAAACGAGATAGAAGCAATCTCAGAAACTTGTTTATGCTGTATGTACTGAAGTAACAGTGTTGAACCTTTCTATTGATAGAGCAGGTGTGAAACACTGTTTTTTTGGAATCTGCAAGAGGATATTTCTATAGAACTGAGGATTTCGTTGGAAGCGGGATTACAGATAAAAAGTAGAGAGCAGCATTCTCAGAAACTTCTTTGTGATGTTTGCATTCAAGTCACAGAGTTGAACATTCCCTTTCATACAGCAGGTTTGAAACACTCTTTTTGTACTATCTGGAAGTGGACATTTGGAACGGTACCAGGCCTATGGTTCAAAAGGAAATATCGTCGCAGAAAAACAAGACGGAAGCATTCTCAGAAACTTATTTGTGATGTGTGTCCTCAACTAACAGACTTGAACCTTTCTTTTGACACAGCAGTTTTGAAACACTCTTTTTGTAGAATCTGCTAGTGGATATTTGGATAGCTCTGAGGATTTCGTTGGAAACGGGATTACATATAAAAAGTAGACAGCAGCATTCTCAGAAACTTCTTTGTGATGTTTCCATTTAAGTCACAGAGTTGAACATTCCCTTTCACAGAGCAGGTTTCAAACACTCTTTTTGTAGTAACTGGAAGTGGACATTTGCAGCGCTTTGTGGCCTATGGTAAAAAAAGGAAATATCTCCCCATAAAAACGAGATAGAAGCAATCTCAGAAACTTGTTTATGCTCTATCTACACAAGTAACAGTGTTGAACCTTTCTATTGACAGAGCACGTGTGAAACACTCTTTTTTTGGAATCTGCAAGTGGATATTTCTATAAAACTGAGGATTTCGTTGGAAGCGGGATTACAGATAAATAGTAGACAGCAGCATTCTCAGAAACTTCTTTGTGATGTTTGCATTCAGGTCACAGAGTTGAACATTCCCTTTCATAGAGCAGGTTTGGAACACTCTTTTTGTAGTATCTGGAAGTGGACATTTGGAACGGTATCAGGCCTATGGTTAAAAAGGAAATATCTTCCCATAAAAACAAGACAGAAGCATTCTCAGAAACTTATTTGCGATGTGTGTCCTCAACTAACAGACTTGAACCTTTCTTTTGATACAGCAGTTTTGAAACACTCTTTTTGTAGAATCTGCAAGTGGATATTTGGATAGCTCTGAGGATTTCGTTGGAAACGGGATTACATAAAAATAGTGGACAGCAGCATTCTCAGAAACTTCTTTGTGACGTTTGCATTCAAGTCACAGAGTTGAACATTCCCTGTCATAGAGCAGGTTTGAAACACTCTTTTTGTGCATCTGGAAGTGGACATTTCCAACGCTTTCTTGCCTACGGCGAAGAAGGAAATATCTTCCCATAAAAACAAGACAGAAGCATTCTCAGAAACTTATTTCTGATGTGTGTCCTCAACTAACAGACTTGAACCTTTCTTTTTATAGAGCACGTTTGAACCACTCCTTTTGTTGTATCTGCAAGTGGATATTTGGATAGCTTTGACGATTTCGTTGGAAACGGGAATATCTCCCTATAACATCTAGACAGAAGCATTCTCAGAAACTTCTTTGTGATGTTTCCATTCAAGTCACAGAGTTGAACATTCTCTTTCATAGAGCAGGTTTGAAACACTCTTTTTGTAGTATCTGGAAGTGGACATTTGCAGCGCTTTGTGGCCTATGGTAAAAAAGGAAATATCTTCCCATGAAAACGAGATAGAAGCAATCTCAGAAACTTGTTTATGCTGTATGTACTGAAGTAACAGTGTTGAACCTTTCTATTGATAGAGCAGGTGTGAAACACTGTTTTTTTGGAATCTGCAAGAGGATATTTCTATAGAACTGAGGATTTCGTTGGAAGCGGGATTACAGATAGAAAGTAGAGAGCAGCATTCTCAGAAACTTCTTTGTGATGTTTGCATTCAAGTCACAGAGTTGAACATTCCCTTTCATACAGCAGGTTTGAAACACTCTTTTTGTACTATCTGGAAGTGGACATTTGGAACGGTACCAGGCCTATGGTTCAAAAGGAAATATCGTCGCAGAAAAACAAGACGGAAGCATTCTCAGAAACTTATTTGTGTTGTGTGTCCTCAACTAACAGACTTGAACCTTTCTTTTGACACAGCAGTTTTGAAACACTCTTTTTGTAGAATCTGCAAGTGGATATTTGGATAGCTCTGAGGATTTCGTTGGAAACGGGATTACATATAAAAAGTAGACAGCAGCATTCTCAGAAACTTCTTTGTGATGTTTCCATTTAAGTCACAGAGTTGAACATTCCCTTTCACAGAGCAGGTTTCAAACACTCTTCTTGTAGTAACTGGAAGTGGACATTTGCATCGCTTTGTGGCCTATGGTAAAAAAAGGAAATATCTTCCCATAAAAACGAGATAGAAGCAATCTCAGAAACTTGTTTATGCTCTATCTACACAAGTAACAGTGTTGAACCTTTCTATTGACAGAGCACGTGTGAAACACTCTTTTTTTGGAATCTGCAAGTGGATATTTCTATAAAACTGAGGATTTCGTTGGAAGCGGGATTACAGATAAATGGTAGACAGCAGCATTCTCAGAAATTTCTTTGTGATGTTTGCATTCAAGTCACAGAGTTGAACATTCCCTTTCATAGAGCAGGTTTGAAACACTCTTTTTGTAGTATCTGGAAGTGGACATTTGGAACGGTATCAGGCCTATGGTTAAAAAGGAAATATCTTCCCATAAAATCAAGACAGAAGCATTCTCAGAAACTTATTTGCGATGTGTGTCCTCAACTAACAGACTTGAACCTTTCTTTTGATACAGCAGTTTTGAAACACTCTTTTTGTAGAATCTGCAAGTGGATATTTGGATAGCTCTGAGGATTTCGTTGGAAACGGGATTACATAAAAATAGTGGACAGCAGCATTCTCAGAAACTTCTTTGTGACGTTTGCATTCAAGTCACAGAGTTGAACATTCCCTGTCATAGAGCAGGTTTGAAACACTCTTTTTGTGCATCTGGAAGTGGACATTTCCAACGCTTTCTTGCCTACGGCGAAGAAGGAAATATCTTCCCATAAAAACAAGACAGAAGCATTCTCAGAAACTTATTTCTGATGTGTGTCCTCAACTAACGGACTTGAACCTTTCTTTTTATAGAGCACGTTTGAACCACTCCTTTTGTTGTATCTGCAAGTGGATATTTGGATAGCTTTGACGATTTCGTTGGAAACGGGAATATCTCCCTATAACATCTCGACAGAAGCATTCTCAGAAACTTCTTTGTGATGTTTCCATTCAAGTCACAGAGTTGAACATTCTCTTTCATAGAGCAGGTTTGAAACACTCTTTTTGTAGTATCTGGAAGTGGACATTTGCAGCGCTTTGTGGCCTATGGTAAAAAAGGAAATATCTTCCCATGAAAACGAGATAGAAGCAATCTCAGAAACTTGTTTATGCTGTATGTACTGAAGTAACAGTGTTGAACCTTTCTATTGATAGAGCAGGTGTGAAACACTGTTTTTTTGGAATCTGCAAGAGGATATTTCTATAGAACTGAGGATTTCGTTGGAAGCGGGATTACAGATAGAAAGTAGAGAGCAGCATTCTCAGAAACTTCTTTGTGATGTTTGCATTCAAGTCACAGAGTTGAACATTCCCTTTAATACAGCAGGTTTGAAACACTCTTTTTGTACTATCTGGAAGTGGACATTTGGAACGGTACCAGGCCTATGGTTCAAAAGGAAATATCGTCGCAGAAAAACAAGACGGAAGCATTCTCAGAAACTTATTTGTGATGTGTGTCCTCAACTAACAGACTTGAACCTTTCTTTTGACACAGCAGTTTTGAAACACTCTTTTTGTAGAATCTGCAAGTGGATATTTGGATAGCTCTGAGGATTTCGTTGGAAACGGGATTACATATAAAAAGTAGACAGCAGCATTCTCAGAAACTTCTTTGTGATGTTTCCATTTAAGTCACAGAGTTGAACATTCCCTTTCACAGAGCAGGTTTCAAACACTCTTTTCGTAGTAACTGGAAGTGGACATTTGCAGCGCTTTGTGGCCTATGGTAAAAAAAGGAAATATCTTCCCATAAAAACGAGATAGAAGCAATCTCAGAAACTTGTTTATGCTCTATCTACACAAGTAACAGTGTTGAACCTTTCTATTGACAGAGCACGTGTGAAACACTCTTTTTTTGGAATCTGCAAGTGGATATTTCTATAAAACTGAGGATTTCGTTGGAAGCGGGATTACAGATAAATAGTAGACAGCAGCATTCTCAGAAACTTCTTTGTGATGTTTGCATTCAAGTCACAGAGTTGAACATTCCCTTTCATAGAGCAGGTTTGGAACACTCTTTTTGTAGTATCTGGAAGTGGACATTTGGAACGGTATCAGGCCTATGGTTAAAAAGGAAATATCTTCCCATAAAAACAAGACAGAAGCATTCTCAGAAACTTATTTGCGATGTGTGTCCTCAACTAACAGACTTGAACCTTTCTTTTGATACAGCAGTTTTGAAACACTCTTTTTGTAGAATCTGCAAGTGGATATTTGGATAGCTCTGAGGATTTCGTTGGAAACGGGATTACATAAAAATAGTGGACAGCAGCATTCTCAGAAACTTCTTTGTGACGTTTGCATTCAAGTCACAGAGTTGAACATTCCCTGTCATAGAGCAGGTTTGAAACACTCTTTTTGTGCATCTGGAAGTGGACATTTCCAACGCTTTCTTGCCTACGGCGAAGAAGGAAATATCTTCCCATAAAAACAAGACAGAAGCATTCTCAGAAACTTATTTCTGATGTGTGTCCTCAACTAACGGACTTGAACCTTTCTTTTTATAGAGCACGTTTGAACCACTCCTTTTGTTGTATCTGCAAGTGGATATTTGGATAGCTTTGACGATTTCGTTGGAAACGGGAATATCTCCCTATAACATCTCGACAGAAGCATTCTCAGAAACTTCTTTGTGATGTTTCCATTCAAGTCACAGAGTTGAACATTCTCTTTCATAGAGCAGGTTTGAAACACTCTTTTTGTAGTATCTGGAAGTGGACATTTGCAGCGCTTTGTGGCCTATGGTAAAAAACGAAATATCTTCCCATGAAAACGAGATAGAAGCAATCTCAGAAACTTGTTTATGCTGTATGTACTGAAGTAACAGTGTTGAACCTTACTATTGATAGAGCAGGTGTGAAACACTGTTTTTTTGGAATCTGCAAGAGGATATTTCTATAGAACTGAGGATTTCGTTGGAAGCGGGATTACAGATAGAAAGTAGAGAGCAGCATTCTCAGAAACTTCTTCGTGATGTTTGCATTCAAGTCACAGAGTTGAACATTCCCTTTCATACAGCAGGTTTGAAACACTCTTTTTGTACTATCTGGAAGTGGACATTTGGAACGGTACCAGGCCTATGGTTCAAAAGGAAATATCGTCGCAGAAAAACAAGACGGAAGCATTCTCAGAAACTTATTTGTGTTGTGTGTCCTCAACTAAGAGACTTGAACCTTTCTTTTGACACAGCAGTTTTGAAACACTCTTTTTGTAGAATCTGCAAGTGGATATTTGGATAGCTCTGAGGATTTCGTTGGAAACGGGATTACATATAAAAAGTAGACAGCAGCATTCTCAGAAACTTCTTTGTGATGTTTCCATTTAAGTCACAGAGTTGAACATTCCCTTTCACAGAGCAGGTTTCAAACACTCTTTTCGTAGTAACTGGAAGTGGACATTTGCAGCGCTTTGTGGCCTATGGTAAAAAAAGGAAATATCTTCCCATAAAAACGAGATAGAAGCAATCTCAGAAACTTGTTTATGCTCTATCTACACAAGTAACAGTGTTGAACCTTTCTATTGACAGAGCACGTGTGAAACACTCTTTTTTTGGAATCTGCAAGTGGATATTTCTATAAAACTGAGGATTTCGTTGGAAGCGGGATTACAGATAAATAGTAGACAGCAGCATTCTCAGAAACTTCTTTGTGATGTTTGCATTCAAGTCACAGAGTTGAACATTCCCTTTCATAGAGCAGGTTTGGAACACTCTTTTTGTAGTATCTGGAAGTGGACATTTGGAACGGTATCAGGCCTATGGTTAAAAAGGAAATATCTTCCCATAAAAACAAGACAGAAGCATTCTCAGAAACTTATTTGCGATGTGTGTCCTCAACTAACAGACTTGAACCTTTCTTTTGATACAGCAGTTTTGAAACACTCTTTTTGTAGAATCTGCAAGTGGATATTTGGATAGCTCTGAGGATTTCGTTGGAAACGGGATTACATAAAAATAGTGGACAGCAGCATTCTCAGAAACTTCTTTGTGACGTTTGCATTCAAGTCACAGAGTTGAACATTCCCTGTCATAGAGCAGGTTTGAAACACTCTTTTTGTGCATCTGGAAGTGGACATTTCCAACGCTTTCTTGCCTACGGCGAAGAAGGAAATATCTTCCCATAAAAACAAGACAGAAGCATTCTCAGAAACTTATTTCTGATGTGTGTCCTCAACTAACGGACTTGAACCTTTCTTTTTATAGAGCACGTTTGAACCACTCCTTTTGTTCTATCTGCAAGTGGATATTTGGATAGCTTTGACGATTTCGTTGGAAACGGGAATATCTCCCTATAACATCTAGACAGAAGCATTCTCAGAAACTTCTTTGTGATGTTTCCATTCAAGTCACAGAGTTGAACATTCTCTTTCATAGAGCAGGTTTGAAACACTCTTTTTGTAGTATCTGGAAGTGGACATTTGCAGCGCTTTGTGGCCTATGGTAAAAAAGGAAATATCTTCCCATGAAAACGAGATAGAAGCAATCTCAGAAACTTGTTTATGCTGTTTGTACTGAAGTAACAGTGTTGAACCTTTCTATTGATAGAGCAGGTGTGAAACACTGTTTTTTTGGAATCTGCAAGAGGATATTTCTATAGAACTGAGGATTTCGTTGGAAGCGGGATTACAGATAGAAAGTAGAGAGCAGCATTCTCAGAAACTTCTTTGTGATGTTTGCATTCAAGTCACAGAGTTGAACATTCCCTTTCATACAGCAGGTTTGAAACACTCTTTTTGTACTATCTGGAAGTGGACATTTGGAACGGTACCAGGCCTATGGTTCAAAAGGAAATATCGTCGCAGAAAAACAAGACGGAAGCATTCTCAGAAACTTATTTGCGTTGTGTGTCCTCAACTAACAGACTTGAACCTTTCTTTTGACACAGCAGTTTTGAAACACTCTTTTTGTAGAATCTGCAAGTGGATATTTGGATACCTCTGAGGATTTCGTTGGAAACAGGATTACATATAAAAAGTAGACAGCAGCATTCTCAGAAACTTCTTTGTGATGTTTCCATTTAAGTCACAGAGTTGAACATTCCCTTTCACAGAGCAGGTTTCAAACACTCTTTTTGTAGTAACTGGAAGTGGACATTTGCAGCGCTTTGTGGCCTATGGTAAAAAAAGGAAATATCTTCCCATAAAAACGAGATAGAAGCAATCTCAGAAACTTGTTTATGCTCTATCTACACAAGTAACAGTGTTGAACCTTTCTATTGACAGAGCACGTGTGAAACACTCTTTTTTTGGAATCTGCAAGTGGATATTTCTATAAAACTGAGGATTTCGTTGGAAGCGGGATTACAGATAAATAGTAGACAGCAGCATTCTCAGAAACTTCTTTGTGATGTTTGCATTCAAGTCACAGAGTTGAACATTCCCTTTCATAGAGCAGGTTTGAAACACTCTTTTTGTACTATCTGGAAGTGGACATTTGGAACGGTATCAGGCCTATGGTTAAAAAGGAAATATCTTCCCATAAAAACAAGACAGAAGCATTCTCAGAAACTTATTTGCGATGTGTGTCCTCAACTAACAGACTTGAACCTTTCTTTTGATACAGCAGTTTTGAAACACTCTTTTTGTAGAATCTGCAAGTGGATATTTGGATAGCTCTGAGGATTTCGTTGGAAACGGGATTACATAAAAATACTGGACAGCAGCATTCTCAGAAACTTCTTTGTGACGTTTGCATTCAAGTCACAGAGTTGAACATTCCCTGTCATAGAGCAGGTTTGAAACACTCTTTTTGTGCATCTGGAAGTGGACATTTCCAACGCTTTCTTGCCTACGGCGAAGAAGGAAATATCTTCCCATAAAAACAAGACAGAAGCATTCTCAGAAACTTATTTCTGATGTGTGTCCTCAACTAACGGACTTGAACCTTTCTTTTTATAGAGCACGTTTGAACCACTCCTTTTGTTGTATCTGCAAGTGGATATTTGGATAGCTTTGACGATTTCGTTGGAAACGGGAATATCTCCCTATAACATCTAGACAGAAGCATTCTCAGAAACTTCTTTGTGATGTTTCCATTCAAGTCACAGAGTTGAACATTCTCTTTCATAGAGCAGGTTTGAAACACTCTTTT
Source organism: Pan troglodytes (assembly GCF_028858775.2). NCBI lineage: Eukaryota > Metazoa > Chordata > Mammalia > Primates > Hominidae > Pan > Pan troglodytes. Next base: position 54,252,057 of record NC_072409.2, on the reverse strand, counting down.
TGTAGTATCTGGAAGTGGACATTTGCAGCTCTTTGTGGCCTATGGTAAAAAAGGAAATATCTTCCCATGAAAACGAGATAGAAGCAATCTCAGAAACTTGTTTATGCTGTATGTACTGAAGTAACAGTGTTGAACCTTTCTATTGATAGAGCAGGTGTGAAACACTGTTTTTTTGGAATCTGCAAGCGGATATTTCTATAGAACTGAGGATTTCGTTGGAAGCGGGATTACAGATAAAAAGTAGAGAGCAGCATTCTCAGAAACTTCTTTGTGATGTTTGCATTCAAGTCACAGAGTTGAACATTCCCTTTCATACAGCAGGTTTGAAACACTCTTTTTGTACTATCTGGAAGTGGACATTTGGAATGGTATCAGGCCTATGGTTCAAAAGGAAATATCGTCGCAGAAAAACAAGACGGAAGCATTCTCAGAAACTTATTTGTGATGTGTGTCCTCAACTAACAGACTTGAACCTTTCTTTTGACACAGCAGTTTTGAAACACTCTTTTTGTAGAATCTGCAAGTGGATATTTGGATAGCTCTGACGATTTCGTTGGAAACGGGATTACATATAAAAAGTAGACAGCAGCATTCGCAGAAACTTCTTTGTGATGTTTCCATTTAAGTCACAGAGTTGAACATTCCCTTTCACAGAGCAGGTTTCAAACACTCTTTTTGTAGTAACTGGAAGTGGACATTTGCAGCGCTTTGTGGCCTATGGTAAAAAAAGGAAATATCTTCCCATAAAAACGAGATAGAAGCAATCTCAGAAACTTGTTTATGCTCTATCTACACAAGTAACAGTGTTGAACCTTTCTATTGACAGAGCACGTGTGAAACACTCTTTTTTTTTGGAAACTGCAAATGGATATTTCTATAAAACTGAGGATTTCGTTGGAAGCGGGATTACAGATAAATAGTAGACAGCAGCATTCTCAGAAACTTCTTTGTGATGTTTGCATTCAGGTCACAGAGTTGAACATTCCCTTTCATAGAGCAGGTTTGGAACACTCTTTTTGTAGTATCTGGAAGTGGACATTTGGAACGGTATCAGGCCTATGGTTAAAAAGGAAATATCTTCCCATAAAAACAAGACAGAAGCATTCTCAGAAACTTATTTGCGATGTGTGTCCTCAACTAACAGACTTGAACCTTTCTTTTGATACAGCAGTTTTGAAACACTCTTTTTGTAGAATCTGCAAGTGGATATTTGGATAGCTCTGAGGATTTCGTTGGAAACGGGATTACATAAAAATAGTGGACAGCAGCATTCTCAGAAACTTCTTTGTGACGTTTGCATTCAAGTCACAGAGTTGAACATTCCCTGTCATAGAGCAGGTTTGAAACACTCTTTTTGTGCATCTGGAAGTGGACATTTCCAACGCTTTCTTGCCTACGGCGAAGAAGGAAATATCTTCCCATAAAAACAAGACAGAAGCATTCTCAGAAACTTATTTCTGATGTGTGTCCTCAACTAACGGACTTGAACCTTTCTTTTTATAGAGCACGTTTGAACCACTCCTTTTGTTGTATCTGCAAGTGGATATTTGGATAGCTTTGACGATTTCGTTGGAAACGGGAATATCTCCCTATAACATCTAGACAGAAGCATTCTCAGAAACTTCTTTGTGATGTTTCCATTCAAGTCACAGAGTTGAACATTCTCTTTCATAGAGCAGGTTTGAAACACTCTTTTTGTAGTATCTGGAAGTGGACATTTGCAGCTCTTTGTGGCCTATGGTAAAAAAGGAAATATCTTCCCATGAAAACGAGATAGAAGCAATCTCAGAAACTTGTTTATGCTGTATGTACTGAAGTAACAGTGTTGAACCTTTCTATTGATAGAGCAGGTGTGAAACACTGTTTTTTTGGAATCTGCAAGCGGATATTTCTATAGAACTGAGGATTTCGTTGGAAGCGGGATTACAGATAGAAAGTAGAGAGCAGCATTCTCAGAAACTTCTTTGTGATGTTTGCATTCAAGTCACAGAGTTGAACATTCCCTTTCATACAGCAGGTTTGAAACACTCTTTTTGTACTATCTGGAAGTGGACATTTGGAACGGTACCAGGCCTATGGTTCAAAAGGAAATATCGTCGCAGAAAAACAAGACGGAAGCATTCTCAGAAACTTATTTGTGATGTGTGTCCTCAACTAACAGACTTGAACCTTTCTTTTGACACAGCAGTTTTGAAACACTCTTTTTGTAGAATCTGCAAGTGGATATTTGGATAGCTCTGAGGATTTCGTTGGAAACGGGATTACATATAAAAAGTAGACAGCAGCATTCTCAGAAACTTCTTTGTGATGTTTCCATTTAAGTCACAGAGTTGAACATTCCCTTTCACAGAGCAGGTTTCAAACACTCTTCTTGTAGTAACTGGAAGTGGACATTTGCATCGCTTTGTGGCCTATGGTAAAAAAAGGAAATATCTTCCCATAAAAACGAGATAGAAGCAATCTCAGAAACTTGTTTATGCTCTATCTACACAAGTAACAGTGTTGAACCTTTCTATTGACAGAGCACGTGTGAAACACTCTTTTTTTGGAATCTGCAAGTGGATATTTCTATAAAACTGAGGATTTCGTTGGAAGCGGGATTACAGATTAATGGTAGACAGCAGCATTCTCAGAAATTTCTTTGTGATGTTTGCATTCAAGTCACAGAGTTGAACATTCCCTTTCATAGAGCAGGTTTGAAACACTCTTTTTGTAGTATCTGGAAGTGGACATTTGGAACGGTATCAGGCCTATGGTTAAAAAGGAAATATCTTCCCATAAAATCAAGACAGAAGCATTCTCAGAAACTTATTTGCGATGTGTGTCCTCAACTAACAGACTTGAACCTTTCTTTTGATACAGCAGTTTTGAAACACTCTTTTTGTAGAATCTGCAAGTGGATATTTGGATAGCTCTGAGGATTTCGTTGGAAACGGGATTACATAAAAATAGTGGACAGCAGCATTCTCAGAAACTTCTTTGTGACGTTTGCATTCAAGTCACAGAGTTGAACATTCCCTGTCATAGAGCAGGTTTGAAACACTCTTTTTGTGCATCTGGAAGTGGACATTTCCAACGCTTTCTTGCCTACGGCGAAGAAGGAAATATCTTCCCATAAAAACAAGACAGAAGCATTCTCAGAAACTTATTTCTGATGTGTGTCCTCAACTAACGGACTTGAACCTTTCTTTTTATAGAGCACGTTTGAACCACTCCTTTTGTTGTATCTGCAAGTGGATATTTGGATAGCTTTGACGATTTCGTTGGAAACGGGAATATCTCCCTATAACATCTAGACAGAAGCATTCTCAGAAACTTCTTTGTGATGTTTCCATTCAAGTCACAGAGTTGAACATTCTCTTTCATAGAGCAGGTTTGAAACACTCTTTTTGTAGTATCTGGAAGTGGACATTTGCAGCGCTTTGTGGCCTATGGTAAAAAAGGAAATATCTTCCCATGAAAACGAGATAGAAGCAATCTCAGAAACTTGTTTATGCTGTATGTACTGAAGTAACAGTGTTGAACCTTTCTATTGATAGAGCAGGTGTGAAACACTGTTTTTTTGGAATCTGCAAGAGGATATTTCTATAGAACTGAGGATTTCGTTGGAAGCGGGATTACAGATAGAAAGTAGAGAGCAGCATTCTCAGAAACTTCTTTGTGATGTTTGCATTCAAGTCACAGAGTTGAACATTCCCTTTCATACAGCAGGTTTGAAACACTCTTTTTGTACTATCTGGAAGTGGACATTTGGAACGGTACCAGGCCTATGGTTCAAAAGGAAATATCGTCGCAGAAAAACAAGACGGAAGCATTCTCAGAAACTTATTTGTGTTGTGTGTCCTCAAGTAACAGACTTGAACCTTTCTTTTCACACAGCAGTTTTGAAACACTCTTTTTGTAGAATCTGCAAGTGGATATTTGGATAGCTCTGAGGATTTCGTTGGAAACGGGATTACATATAAAAAGTAGACAGCAGCATTCTCAGAAACTTCTTTGTGATGTTTCCATTTAAGTCACAGAGTTGAACATTCCCTTTCACAGAGCAGGTTTCAAACACTCTTCTTGTAGTAACTGGAAGTGGACATTTGCAGCGCTTTGTGGCCTATGGTAAAAAAAGGAAATATCTTCCCATAAAAACGAGATAGAAGCAATCTCAGAAACTTGTTTATGCTCTATCTACACAAGTAACAGTGTTGAACCTTTCTATTGACAGAGCACGTGTGAAACACTCTTTTTTTGGAATCTGCAAGTGGATATTTCTATAAAACTGAGGATTTCGTTGGAAGCGGGATTACAGATAAATAGTAGACAGCAGCATTCTCAGAAACTTCTTTGTGATGTTTGCATTCAAGTCACAGAGTTGAACATTCCCTTTCATAGAGCAGGTTTGAAACACTCTTTTTGTACTATCTGGAAGTGGACATTTGGAACGGTATCAGGCCTATGGTTAAAAAGGAAATATCTTCCCATAAAAACAAGACAGAAGCATTCTCAGAAACTTATTTGCGATGTGTGCCCTCAACTAACAGACTTGAACCTTTCTTTTGATACAGCAGTTTTGAAACACTCTTTTTGTAGAATCTGCAAGTGGATATTTGGATAGCTCTGAGGATTTCGTTGGAAACGGGATTACATAAAACTAGTGGACAGCAGCATTCTCAGAAACTTCTTTGTGACGTTTGCATTCAAGTCACAGAGTTGAACATTCCCTGTCATAGAGCAGGTTTGAAACACTCTTTTTGTGCATCTGGAAGTGGACATTTCCAACGCTTTCTTGCCTACGGCGAAGAAGGAAATATCTTCCCATAAAAACAAGACAGAAGCATTCTCAGAAACTTATTTCTGATGTGTGTCCTCAACTAACGGACTTGAACCTTTCTTTTTATAGAGCACGTTTGAACCACTCCTTTTGTTGTATCTGCAAGTGGATATTTGGATAGCTTTGACGATTTCGTTGGAAACGGGAATATCTCCCTATAACATCTAGACAGAAGCATTCTCAGAAACTTCTTTGTGATGTTTCCATTCAAGTCACAGAGTTGAACATTCTCTTTCATAGAGCAGGTTTGAAACACTCTTTTTGTAGTATCTGGAAGTGGACATTTGCAGCGCTTTGTGGCCTATGGTAAAAAAGGAAATATCTTCCCATGAAAACGAGATAGAAGCAATCTCAGAAACTTGTTTATGCTGTATGTACTGAAGTAACAGTGTTGAACCTTTCTATTGATAGAGCAGGTGTGAAACACTGTTTTTTTGGAATCTGCAAGCGGATATTTCTATAGAACTGAGGATTTCGTTGGAAGCGGGATTACAGATAAAAAGTAGAGAGCAGCATTCTCAGAAACTTCTTTGTGATGTTTGCATTCAAGTCACAGAGTTGAACATTCCCTTTCATACAGCAGGTTTGAAACACTCTTTTTGTACTATCTGGAAGTGGACATTTGGAACGGTACCAGGCCTATGGTTCAAAAGGAAATATCGTCGCAGAAAAACAAGACGGAAGCATTCTCAGAAACTTATTTGTGATGTGTGTCCTCAACTAACAGACTTGAACCTTTCTTTTGACACAGCAGTTTTGAAACACTCTTTTTGTAGAATCTGCAAGTGGATATTTGGATAGCTCTGACGATTTCGTTGGAAACGGGATTACATATAAAAAGTAGACAGCAGCATTCTCAGAAACTTCTTTGTGATGTTTCCATTTAAGTCACAGAGTTGAACATTCCCTTTCACAGAGCAGGTTTCAAACACTCTTTTTGTAGTAACTGGAAGTGGACATTTGCAGCGCTTTGTGGCCTATGGTAAAAAAAGGAAATATCTTCCCATAAAAACGAGATAGAAACAATCTCAGAAACTTGTTTATGCTCTATCTACACAAGTAACAGTGTTGAACCTTTCTATTGACAGAGCACGTGTGAAACACTCTTTTTTTGGAAACTGCAAGTGGATATTTCTATAAAACTGAGGATTTCGTTGGAAGCGGGATTACAGATAAATAGTAGACAGCAGCATTCTCAGAAACTTCTTTGTGATGTTTGCATTCAGGTCACAGAGTTGAACATTCCCTTTCATAGAGCAGGTTTGGAACACTCTTTTTGTAGTATCTGGAAGTGGACATTTGGAACGGTATCAGGCCTATGGTTAAAAAGGAAATATCTTCCCATAAAAACAAGACAGAAGCATTCTCAGAAACTTATTTGCGATGTGTGTCCTCAACTAACAGACTTGAACCTTTCTTTTGATACAGCAGTTTTGAAACACTCTTTTTGTAGAATCTGCAAGTGGATATTTGGATAGCTCTGAGGATTTCGTTGGAAACGGGATTACATAAAAATAGTGGACAGCAGCATTCTCAGAAACTTCTTTGTGACGTTTGCATTCAAGTCACAGAGTTGAACATTCCCTGTCATAGAGCAGGTTTGAAACACTCTTTTTGTGCATCTGGAAGTGGACATTTCCAACGCTTTCTTGCCTACGGCGAAGAAGGAAATATCTTCCCATAAAAACAAGACAGAAGCATTCTCAGAAACTTATTTCTGATGTGTGTCCTCAACTAACGGACTTGAACCTTTCTTTTTATAGAGCACGTTTGAACCACTCCTTTTGTTGTATCTGCAACTGGATATTTGGATAGCTTTGACGATTTCGTTGGAAACGGGAATATCTCCCTATAACATCTAGACAGAAGCATTCTCAGAAACTTCTTTGTGATGTTTCCATTCAAGTCACAGAGTTGAACATTCTCTTTCATAGAGCAGGTTTGAAACACTCTTTTTGTAGTATCTGGAAGTGGACATTTGCAGCTCTTTGTGGCCTATGGTAAAAAAGGAAATATCTTCCCATGAAAACGAGATAGAAGCAATCTCAGAAACTTGTTTATGCTGTATGTACTGAAGTAACAGTGTTGAACCTTTCTATTGATAGAGCAGGTGTGAAACACTGTTTTTTTGGAATCTGCAAGCGGATATTTCTATAGAACTGAGGATTTCGTTGGAAGCGGGATTACAGATAAAAAGTAGAGAGCAGCATTCTCAGAAACTTCTTTGTGATGTTTGCATTCAAGTCACAGAGTTGAACATTCCCTTTCATACAGCAGGTTTGAAACACTCTTTTTGTACTATCTGGAAGTGGACATTTGGAACGGTACCAGGCCTATGGTTCAAAAGGAAATATCGTCGCAGAAAAACAAGACGGAAGCATTCTCAGAAACTTATTTGTGATGTGTGTCCTCAACTAACAGACTTGAACCTTTCTTTTGACACAGCAGTTTTGAAACACTCTTTTTGTAGAATCTGCAAGTGGATATTTGGATAGCTCTGAGGATTTCGTTGGAAACGGGATTACATATAAAAAGTAGACAGCAGCATTCTCAGAAACTTCTTTGTGATGTTTCCATTTAAGTCACAGAGTTGAACATTCCCTTTCACAGAGCAGGTTTCAAACACTCTTTTTGTAGTAACTGGAAGTGGACATTTGCAGCGCTTTGTGGCCTATGGTAAAAAAAGGAAATATCTCCCCATAAAAACGAGATAGAAGCAATCTCAGAAACTTGTTTATGCTCTATCTACACAAGTAACAGTGTTGAACCTTTCTATTGACAGAGCACGTGTGAAACACTCTTTTTTTGGAAACTGCAAGTGGATATTTCTATAAAACTGAGGATTTCGTTGGAAGCGGGATTACAGATAAATAGTAGACAGCAGCATTCTCAGAAACTTCTTTGTGATGTTTGCATTCAGGTCACAGAGTTGAACATTCCCTTTCATAGAGCAGGTTTGGAACACTCTTTTTGTAGTATCTGGAAGTGGACATTTGGAACGGTATCAGGCCTATGGTTAAAAAGGAAATATCTTCCCATAAAAACAAGACAGAAGCATTCTCAGAAACTTATTTGCGATGTGTGTCCTCAACTAACAGACTTGAACCTTTCTTTTGATACAGCAGTTTTGAAACACTCTTTTTGTAGAATCTGCAAGTGGATATTTGGATAGCTCTGAGGATTTCGTTGGAAACGGGATTACATAAAAATACTGGACAGCAGCATTCTCAGAAACTTCTTTGTGACGTTTGCATTCAAGTCACAGAGTTGAACATTCCCTGTCATAGAGCAGGTTTGAAACACTCTTTTTGTGCATCTGGAAGTGGACATTTCCAACGCTTTCTTGCCTACGGCGAAGAAGGAAATATCTTCCCATAAAAACAAGACAGAAGCATTCTCAGAAACTTATTTCTGATGTGTGTCCTCAACTAACAGACTTGAACCTTTCTTTTTATAGAGCACGTTTGAACCACTCCTTTTGTTGTATCTGCAAGTGGATATTTGGATAGCTTTGACGATTTCGTTGGAAACGGGAATATCTCCCTATTACATCTAGACAGAAGCATTCTCAGAAACTTCTTTGTGATGTTTCCATTCAAGTCACAGAGTTGAACATTCTCTTTCATAGAGCAGGTTTGAAACACTCTTTTTGTAGTATCTGGAAGTGGACATTTGCAGCGCTTTGTGGCCTATGGTAAAAAAGGAAATATCTTCCCATGAAAACGAGATAGAAGCAATCTCAGAAACTTGTTTATGCTGTATGTACTGAAGTAACAGTGTTGAACCTTTCTATTGATAGAGCAGGTGTGAAACACTGTTTTTTTGGAATCTGCAAGCGGATATTTCTATAGAACTGAGGATTTCGTTGGAAGCGGGATTACAGATAGAAAGTAGAGAGCAGCATTCTCAGAAACTTCTTTGTGATGTTTGCATTCAAGTCACAGAGTTGAACATTCCCTTTAATACAGCAGGTTTGAAACACTCTTTTTGTACTATCTGGAAGTGGACATTTGGAACGGTACCAGGCCTATGGTTCAAAAGGAAATATCGTCGCAGAAAAACAAGACGGAAGCATTCTCAGAAACTTATTTGTGTTGTGTGTCCTCAACTAACAGACTTGAACCTTTCTTTTGACACAGCAGTTTTGAAACACTCTTTTTGTAGAATCTGCAAGTGGATATTTGGATAGCTCTGACGATTTCGTTGGAAACGGGATTACATATAAAAAGTAGACAGCAGCATTCTCAGAAACTTCTTTGTGATGTTTCCATTTAAGTCACAGAGTTGAACATTCCCTTTCACAGAGCAGGTTTCAAACACTCTTCTTGTAGTAACTGGAAGTGGACATTTGCAGCGCTTTGTGGCCTATGGTAAAAAAAGGAAATATCTTCCCATAAAAACGAGATAGAAGCAATCTCAGAAACTTGTTTATGCTCTATCTACACAAGTAACAGTGTTGAACCTTTCTATTGACAGAGCACGTGTGAAACACTCTTTTTTTGGAATCTGCAAGTGGATATTTCTATAAAACTGAGGATTTCGTTGGAAGCGGGATTACAGATAAATAGTAGACAGCAGCATTCTCAGAAACTTCTTTGTGATGTTTGCATTCAAGTCACAGAGTTGAACATTCCCTTTCATAGAGCAGGTTTGAAACACTCTTTTTGTACTATCTGGAAGTGGACATTTGGAACGGTATCAGGCCTATGGTTAAAAAGGAAATATCTTCCCATAAAAACAAGACAGAAGCATTCTCAGAAACTTATTTGCGATGTGTGCCCTCAACTAACAGACTTGAACCTTTCTTTTGATACAGCAGTTTTGAAACACTCTTTTTGTAGAATCTGCAAGTGTATATTTGGATAGCTCTGAGGATTTCGTTGGAAACGGGATTACATAAAACTAGTGGACAGCAGCATTCTCAGAAACTTCTTTGTGACGTTTGCATTCAAGTCACAGAGTTGAACATTCCCTGTCATAGAGCAGGTTTGAAACACTCTTTTTGTGCATCTGGAAGTGGACATTTCCAACGCTTTCTTGCCTACGGCGAAGAAGGAAATATCTTCCCATAAAAACAAGACAGAAGCATTCTCAGAAACTTATTTCTGATGTGTGTCCTCAACTAACGGACTTGAACCTTTCTTTTTATAGAGCACGTTTGAACCACTCCTTTTGTTGTATCTGCAAGTGGATATTTGGATAGCTTTGACGATTTCGTTGGAAACGGGAATATCTCCCTATAACATCTAGACAGAAGCATTCTCAGAAACTTCTTTGTGATGTTTCCATTCAAGTCACAGAGTTGAACATTCTCTTTCATAGAGCAGGTTTGAAACACTCTTTTTGTAGTATCTGGAAGTGGACATTTGCAGCGCTTTGTGGCCTATGGTAAAAAAGGAAATATCTTCCCATGAAAACGAGATAGAAGCAATCTCAGAAACTTGTTTATGCTGTATGTACTGAAGTAACAGTGTTGAACCTTTCTATTGATAGAGCAGGTGTGAAACACTGTTTTTTTGGAATCTGCAAGCGGATATTTCTATAGAACTGAGGATTTCGTTGGAAGCGGGATTACAGATAAAAAGTAGAGAGCAGCATTCTCAGAAACTTCTTTGTGATGTTTGCATTCAAGTCACAGAGTTGAACATTCCCTTTCATACAGCAGGTTTGAAACACTCTTTTTGTACTATCTGGAAGTGGACATTTGGAACGGTACCAGGCCTATGGTTCAAAAGGAAATATCGTCGCAGAAAAACAAGACGGAAGCATTCTCAGAAACTTATTTGTGATGTGTGTCCTCAACTAACAGACTTGAACCTTTCTTTTGACACAGCAGTTTTGAAACACTCTTTTTGTAGAATCTGCAAGTGGATATTTGGATAGCTCTGACGATTTCGTTGGAAACGGGATTACATATAAAAAGTAGACAGCAGCATTCTCAGAAACTTCTTTGTGATGTTTCCATTTAAGTCACAGAGTTGAACATTCCCTTTCACAGAGCAGGTTTCAAACACTCTTTTTGTAGTAACTGGAAGTGGACATTTGCAGCGCTTTGTGGCCTATGGTAAAAAAAGGAAATATCTTCCCATAAAAACGAGATAGAAACAATCTCAGAAACTTGTTTATGCTCTATCTACACAAGTAACAGTGTTGAACCTTTCTATTGACAGAGCACGTGTGAAACACTCTTTTTTTGGAAACTGCAAGTGGATATTTCTATAAAACTGAGGATTTCGTTGGAAGCGGGATTACAGATAAATAGTAGACAGCAGCATTCTCAGAAACTTCTTTGTGATGTTTGCATTCAGGTCACAGAGTTGAACATTCCCTTTCATAGAGCAGGTTTGGAACACTCTTTTTGTAGTATCTGGAAGTGGACATTTGGAACGGTATCAGGCCTATGGTTAAAAAGGAAATATCTTCCCATAAAAACAAGACAGAAGCATTCTCAGAAACTTATTTGCGATGTGTGTCCTCAACTAACAGACTTGAACCTTTCTTTTGATACAGCAGTTTTGAAACACTCTTTTTGTAGAATCTGCAAGTGGATATTTGGATAGCTCTGAGGATTTCGTTGGAAACGGGATTACATAAAAATAGTGGACAGCAGCATTCTCAGAAACTTCTTTGTGACGTTTGCATTCAAGTCACAGAGTTGAACATTCCCTGTCATAGAGCAGGTTTGAAACACTCTTTTTGTGCATCTGGAAGTGGACATTTCCAACGCTTTCTTGCCTACGGCGAAGAAGGAAATATCTTCCCATAAAAACAAGACAGAAGCATTCTCAGAAACTTATTTCTGATGTGTGTCCTCAACTAACGGACTTGAACCTTTCTTTTTATAGAGCACGTTTGAACCACTCCTTTTGTTGTATCTGCAACTGGATATTTGGATAGCTTTGACGATTTCGTTGGAAACGGGAATATCTCCCTATAACATCTAGACAGAAGCATTCTCAGAAACTTCTTTGTGATGTTTCCATTCAAGTCACAGAGTTGAACATTCTCTTTCATAGAGCAGGTTTGAAACACTCTTTTTGTAGTATCTGGAAGTGGACATTTGCAGCTCTTTGTGGCCTATGGTAAAAAAGGAAATATCTTCCCATGAAAACGAGATAGAAGCAATCTCAGAAACTTGTTTATGCTGTATGTACTGAAGTAACAGTGTTGAACCTTTCTATTGATAGAGCAGGTGTGAAACACTGTTTTTTTGGAATCTGCAAGCTGATATTTCTATAGAACTGAGGATTTCGTTGGAAGCGGGATTACAGATAAAAAGTAGAGAGCAGCATTCTCAGAAACTTCTTTGTGATGTTTGCATTCAAGTCACAGAGTTGAACATTCCCTTTCATACAGCAGGTTTGAAACACTCTTTTTGTACTATCTGGAAGTGGACATTTGGAACGGTACCAGGCCTATGGTTCAAAAGGAAATATCGTCGCAGAAAAACAAGACGGAAGCATTCTCAGAAACTTATTTGTGATGTGTGTCCTCAACTAACAGACTTGAACCTTTCTTTTGACACAGCAGTTTTGAAACACTCTTTTTGTAGAATCTGCAAGTGGATATTTGGATAGCTCTGAGGATTTCGTTGGAAACGGGATTACATATAAAAAGTAGACAGCAGCATTCTCAGAAACTTCTTTGTGATGTTTCCATTTAAGTCACAGAGTTGAACATTCCCTTTCACAGAGCAGGTTTCAAACACTCTTTTTGTAGTAACTGGAAGTGGACATTTGCAGCGCTTTGTGGCCTATGGTAAAAAAAGGAAATATCTCCCCATAAAAACGAGATAGAAGCAATCTCAGAAACTTGTTTATGCTCTATCTACACAAGTAACAGTGTTGAACCTTTCTATTGACAGAGCACGTGTGAAACACTCTTTTTTTGGAAACTGCAAGTGGATATTTCTATAAAACTGAGGATTTCGTTGGAAGCGGGATTACAGATAAATAGTAGACAGCAGCATTCTCAGAAACTTCTTTGTGATGTTTGCATTCAGGTCACAGAGTTGAACATTCCCTTTCATAGAGCAGGTTTGGAACACTCTTTTTGTAGTATCTGGAAGTGGACATTTGGAACGGTATCAGGCCTATGGTTAAAAAGGAAATATCTTCCCATAAAAACAAGACAGAAGCATTCTCAGAAACTTATTTGCGATGTGTGTCCTCAACTAACAGACTTGAACCTTTCTTTTGATACAGCAGTTTTGAAACACTCTTTTTGTAGAATCTGCAAGTGGATATTTGGATAGCTCTGAGGATTTCGTTGGAAACGGGATTACATAAAAATACTGGACAGCAGCATTCTCAGAAACTTCTTTGTGACGTTTGCATTCAAGTCACAGAGTTGAACATTCCCTGTCATAGAGCAGGTTTGAAACACTCTTTTTGTGCATCTGGAAGTGGACATTTCCAACGCTTTCTTGCCTACGGCGAAGAAGGAAATATCTTCCCATAAAAACAAGACAGAAGCATTCTCAGAAACTTATTTCTGATGTGTGTCCTCAACTAACAGACTTGAACCTTTCTTTTTATAGAGCACGTTTGAACCACTCCTTTTGTTGTATCTGCAAGTGGATATTTGGATAGCTTTGACGATTTCGTTGGAAACGGGAATATCTCCCTATTACATCTAGACAGAAGCATTCTCAGAAACTTCTTTGTGATGTTTCCATTCAAGTCACAGAGTTGAACATTCTCTTTCATAGAGCAGGTTTGAAACACTCTTTTTGTAGTATCTGGAAGTGGACATTTGCAGCGCTTTGTGGCCTATGGTAAAAAAGGAAATATCTTCCCATGAAAACGAGATAGAAGCAATCTCAGAAACTTGTTTATGCTGTATGTACTGAAGTAACAGTGTTGAACCTTTCTATTGATAGAGCAGGTGTGAAACACTGTTTTTTTGGAATCTGCAAGCGGATATTTCTATAGAACTGAGGATTTCGTTGGAAGCGGGATTACAGATAGAAAGTAGAGAGCAGCATTCTCAGAAACTTCTTTGTGATGTTTGCATTCAAGTCACAGAGTTGAACATTCCCTTTAATACAGCAGGTTTGAAACACTCTTTTTGTACTATCTGGAAGTGGACATTTGGAACGGTACCAGGCCTATGGTTCAAAAGGAAATATCGTCGCAGAAAAACAAGACGGAAGCATTCTCAGAAACTTATTTGTGTTGTGTGTCCTCAACTAACAGACTTGAACCTTTCTTTTGACACAGCAGTTTTGAAACACTCTTTTTGTAGAATCTGCAAGTGGATATTTGGATAGCTCTGACGATTTCGTTGGAAACGGGATTACATATAAAAAGTAGACAGCAGCATTCTCAGAAACTTCTTTGTGATGTTTCCATTTAAGTCACAGAGTTGAACATTCCCTTTCACAGAGCAGGTTTCAAACACTCTTTTTGTAGTAACTGGAAGTGGACATTTGCAGCGCTTTGTGGCCTATGGTAAAAAAAGGAAATATCTTCCCATAAAAACGAGATAGAAGCAATCTCAGAAACTTGTTTATGCTCTATCTACACAAGTAACAGTGTTGAACCTTTCTATTGACAGAGCACGTGTGAAACACTCTTTTTTTGGAATCTGCAAGTGGATATTTCTATAAAACTGAGGATTTCGTTGGAAGCGGGATTACAGATAAATAGTAGACAGCAGCATTCTCAGAAACTTCTTTGTGATGTTTGCATTCAAGTCACAGAGTTGAACATTCCCTTTCATAGAGCAGGTTTGAAACACTCTTTTTGTAGTATCTGGAAGTGGACATTTGGAACGGTATCAGGCCTATGGTTAAAAAGGAAATATCTTCCCATAAAAACAAGACAGAAGCATTCTCAGAAACTTATTTGCGATGTGTGTCCTCAACTAACAGACTTGAACCTTTCTTTTGATACAGCAGTTTTGAAACACTCTTTTTGTAGAATCTGCAAGTGGATATTTGGATAGCTCTGAGGATTTCGTTGGAAACGGGATTACATAAAAATAGTGGACAGCAGCATTCTCAGAAACTTCTTTGTGACGTTTGCATTCAAGTCACAGAGTTGAACATTCCCTGTCATAGAGCAGGTTTGAAACACTCTTTTTGTGCATCTGGAAGTGGACATTTCCAACGCTTTCTTGCCTACGGCGAAGAAGGAAATATCTTCCCATAAAAACAAGACAGAAGCATTCTCAGAAACTTATTTCTGATGTGTGTCCTCAACTAACGGACTTGAACCTTTCTTTTTATAGAGCACGTTTGAACCACTCCTTTTGTTGTATCTGCAAGTGGATATTTGGATAGCTTTGACGATTTCGTTGGAAACGGGAATATCTCCCTATAACATCTAGACAGAAGCATTCTCAGAAACTTCTTTGTGATGTTTCCATTCAAGTCACAGAGTTGAACATTCTCTTTCATAGAGCAGGTTTGAAACACTCTTTTTGTAGTATCTGGAAGTGGACATTTGCAGCGCTTTGTGGCCTATGGTAAAAAAGGAAATATCTTCCCATGAAAACGAGATAGAAGCAATCTCAGAAACTTGTTTATGCTGTATGTACTGAAGTAACAGTGTTGAACCTTTCTATTGATAGAGCAGGTGTGAAACACTGTTTTTTTGGAATCTGCAAGCGGATATTTCTATAGAACTGAGGATTTCGTTGGAAGCGGGATTACAGATAGAAAGTAGAGAGCAGCATTCTCAGAAACTTCTTTGTGATGTTTGCATTCAAGTCACAGAGTTGAACATTCCCTTTCATACAGCAGGTTTGAAACACTCTTTTTGTACTATCTGGAAATGGACATTTGGAACGGTACCAGGCCTATGGTTCAAAAGGAAATATCGTCGCAGAAAAACAAGACGGAAGCATTCTCAGAAACTTATTTGTGTTGTGTGTCCTCAACTAACAGACTTGAACCTTTCTTTTGACACAGCAGTTTTGAAACACTCTTTTTGTAGAATCTGCAAGTGGATATTTGGATAGCTCTGACGATTTCGTTGGAAACGGGATTACATATAAAAAGTAGACAGCAGCATTCTCAGAAACTTCTTTGTGATGTTTCCATTTAAGTCACAGAGTTGAACATTCCCTTTCACAGAGCAGGTTTCAAACACTCTTTTTGTAGTAACTGGAAGTGGACATTTGCAGCGCTTTGTGGCCTATGGTAAAAAAAGGAAATATCTTCCCATAAAAACGAGATAGAAGCAATCTCAGAAACTTGTTTATGCTCTATCTACACAAGTAACAGTGTTGAACCTTTCTATTGACAGAGCACGTGTGAAACACTCTTTTTTTGGAATCTGCAAGTGGATATTTCTATAAAACTGAGGATTTCGTTGGAAGCGGGATTACAGATAAATAGTAGACAGCAGCATTCTCAGAAACTTCTTTGTGATGTTTGCATTCAAGTCACAGAGTTGAACATTCCCTTTCATAGAGCAGGTTTGAAACACTCTTTTTGTAGTATCTGGAAGTGGACATTTGGAACGGTATCAGGCCTATGGTTAAAAAGGAAATATCTTCCCATAAAAACAAGACAGAAGCATTCTCAGAAACTTATTTGCGATGTGTGTCCTCAACTAACAGACTTGAACCTTTCTTTTGATACAGCAGTTTTGAAACACTCTTTTTGTAGAATCTGCAAGTGGATATTTGGATAGCTCTGAGGATTTCGTTGGAAACGGGATTACATAAAAATAGTGGACAGCAGCATTCTCAGAAACTTCTTTGTGACGTTTGCATTCAAGTCACAGAGTTGAACATTCCCTGTCATAGAGCAGGTTTGAAACACTCTTTTTGTGCATCTGGAAGTGGACATTTCCAACGCTTTCTTGCCTACGGCGAAGAAGGAAATATCTTCCCATAAAAACAAGACAGAAGCATTCTCAGAAACTTATTTCTGATGTGTGTCCTCAACTAACGGACTTGAACCTTTCTTTTTATAGAGCACGTTTGAACCACTCCTTTTGTTGTATCTGCAAGTGGATATTTGGATAGCTTTGACGATTTCGTTGGAAACGGGAATATCTCCCTATAACATCTAGACAGAAGCATTCTCAGAAACTTCTTTGTGATGTTTCCATTCAAGTCACAGAGTTGAACATTCTCTTTCATAGAGCAGGTTTGAAACACTCTTTTTGTAGTATCTGGAAGTGGACATTTGCAGCGCTTTGTGGCCTATGGTAAAAAAGGAAATATCTTCCCATGAAAACGAGATAGAAGCAATCTCAGAAACTTGTTTATGCTGTATGTACTGAAGTAACAGTGTTGAACCTTTCTATTGATAGAGCAGGTGTGAAACACTGTTTTTTTGGAATCTGCAAGCGGATATTTCTATAGAACTGAGGATTTCGTTGGAAGCGGGATTACAGATAGAAAGTAGAGAGCAGCATTCTCAGAAACTTCTTTGTGATGTTTGCATTCAAGTCACAGAGTTGAACATTCCCTTTCATACAGCAGGTTTGAAACACTCTTTTTGTACTATCTGGAAATGGACATTTGGAACGGTACCAGGCCTATGGTTCAAAAGGAAATATCGTCGCAGAAAAACAAGACGGAAGCATTCTCAGAAACTTATTTGTGATGTGTGTCCTCAACTAACAGACTTGAACCTTTCTTTTGACACAGCAGTTTTGAAACACTCTTTTTGTAGAATCTGCAAGTGGATATTTGGATAGCTCTGACGATTTCGTTGGAAACGGGATTACATATAAAAAGTAGACAGCAGCATTCTCAGAAACTTCTTTGTGATGTTTCCATTTAAGTCACAGAGTTGAACATTCCCTTTCACAGAGCAGGTTTCAAACACTCTTTTGGTAGTAACTGGAAGTGGACATTTGCAGCGCTTTGTGGCCTATGGTAAAAAAAGGAAATATCTTCCCATAAAAACGAGATAGAAGCAATCTCAGAAACTTGTTTATGCTCTATCTACACAAGTAACAGTGTTGAACCTTTCTATTGACAGAGCACGTGTGAAACACTCTTTTTTTGGAAACTGCAAGTGGATATTTCTATAAAACTGAGGATTTCGTTGGAAGCGGGATTACAGATAAATAGTAGACAGCAGCATTCTCAGAAAC
Source organism: Pan troglodytes (assembly GCF_028858775.2). NCBI lineage: Eukaryota > Metazoa > Chordata > Mammalia > Primates > Hominidae > Pan > Pan troglodytes. Next base: position 54,234,174 of record NC_072409.2, on the reverse strand, counting down.
TTCTTTGTGATGTTTGCATTCAAGTCACAGAGTTGAACATTCCCTTTCATAGAGCAGGTTTGGAACACTCTTTTTGTAGTATCTGGAAGTGGACATTTGGAACGGTATCAGGCCTATGGTTAAAAAGGAAATATCTTCCCATAAAAACAAGACAGAAGCATTCTCAGAAACTTATTTGCGATGTGTGTCCTCAACTAACAGACTTGAACCTTTCTTTTGATACAGCAGTTTTGAAACACTCTTTTTGTAGAATCTGCAAGTGGATATTTGGATAGCTCTGAGGATTTCGTTGGAAACGGGATTACATAAAAATAGTGGACAGCAGCATTCTCAGAAACTTCTTTGTGACGTTTGCATTCAAGTCACAGAGTTGAACATTCCCTGTCATAGAGCAGGTTTGAAACACTCTTTTTGTGCATCTGGAAGTGGACATTTCCAACGCTTTCTTGCCTACGGCGAAGAAGGAAATATCTTCCCATAAAAACAAGACAGAAGCATTCTCAGAAACTTATTTCTGATGTGTGTCCTCAACTAACGGACTTGAACCTTTCTTTTTATAGAGCACGTTTGAACCACTCCTTTTGTTGTATCTGCAAGTGGATATTTGGATAGCTTTGACGATTTCGTTGGAAACGGGAATATCTCCCTATAACATCTAGACAGAAGCATTCTCAGAAACTTCTTTGTGATGTTTCCATTCAAGTCACAGAGTTGAACATTCTCTTTCATAGAGCAGGTTTGAAACACTCTTTTTGTAGTATCTGGAAGTGGACATTTGCAGCTCTTTGTGGCCTATGGTAAAAAAGGAAATATCTTCCCATGAAAACGAGATAGAAGCAATCTCAGAAACTTGTTTATGCTGTATGCACTGAAGTAACAGTGTTGAACCTTTCTATTGATAGAGCAGGTGTGAAACACTGTTTTTTTGGAATCTGCAAGCGGATATTTCTATAGAACTGAGGATTTCGTTGGAAGCGGGATTACAGATAAAAAGTAGAGAGCAGCATTCTCAGAAACTTCTTTGTGATGTTTGCATTCAAGTCACAGAGTTGAACATTCCCTTTCATACAGCAGGTTTGAAACACTCTTTTTGTACTATCTGGAAGTGGACATTTGGAACGGTACCAGGCCTATGGTTCAAAAGGAAATATCGTCGCAGAAAAACAAGACGGAAGCATTCTCAGAAACTTATTTGTGATGTGTGTCCTCAACTAACAGACTTGAACCTTTCTTTTGACACAGCAGTTTTGAAACACTCTTTTTGTAGAATCTGCAAGTGGATATTTGGATAGCTCTGAGGATTTCGTTGGAAACGGGATTACATATAAAAAGTAGACAGCAGCATTCTCAGAAACTTCTTTGTGATGTTTCCATTTAAGTCACAGAGTTGAACATTCCCTTTCACAGAGCAGGTTTCAAACACTCTTTTTGTAGTAACTGGAAGTGGACATTTGCAGCGCTTTGTGGCCTATGGTAAAAAAAGGAAATATCTCCCCATAAAAACGAGATAGAAGCAATCTCAGAAACTTGTTTATGCTCTATCTACACAAGTAACAGTGTTGAACCTTTCTATTGACAGAGCACGTGTGAAACACTCTTTTTTTGGAAACTGCAAGTGGATATTTCTATAAAACTGAGGATTTCGTTGGAAGCGGGATTACAGATAAATAGTAGACAGCAGCATTCTCAGAAACTTCTTTGTGATGTTTGCATTCAGGTCACAGAGTTGAACATTCCCTTTCATAGAGCAGGTTTGGAACACTCTTTTTGTAGTATCTGGAAGTGGACATTTGGAACGGTATCAGGCCTATGGTTAAAAAGGAAATATCTTCCCATAAAAACAAGACAGAAGCATTCTCAGAAACTTATTTGCGATGTGTGTCCTCAACTAACAGACTTGAACCTTTCTTTTGATACAGCAGTTCTGAAACACTCTTTTTGTAGAATCTGCAAGTGGATATTTGGATAGCTCTGAGGATTTCGTTGGAAACGGGATTACATAAAAATACTGGACAGCAGCATTCTCAGAAACTTCTTTGTGACGTTTGCATTCAAGTCACAGAGTTGAACATTCCCTGTCATAGAGCAGGTTTGAAACACTCTTTTTGTGCATCTGGAAGTGGACATTTCCAACGCTTTCTTGCCTACGGCGAAGAAGGAAATATCTTCCCATAAAAACAAGACAGAAGCATTCTCAGAAACTTATTTCTGATGTGTGTCCTCAACTAACAGACTTGAACCTTTCTTTTTATAGAGCACGTTTGAACCACTCCTTTTGTTGTATCTGCAAGTGGATATTTGGATAGCTTTGACGATTTCGTTGGAAACGGGAATATCTCCCTATTACATCTAGACAGAAGCATTCTCAGAAACTTCTTTGTGATGTTTCCATTCAAGTCACAGAGTTGAACATTCTCTTTCATAGAGCAGGTTTGAAACACTCTTTTTGTAGTATCTGGAAGTGGACATTTGCAGCGCTTTGTGGCCTATGGTAAAAAAGGAAATATCTTCCCATGAAAACGAGATAGAAGCAATCTCAGAAACTTGTTTATGCTGTATGTACTGAAGTAACAGTGTTGAACCTTTCTATTGATAGAGCAGGTGTGAAACACTGTTTTTTTGGAATCTGCAAGCGGATATTTCTATAGAACTGAGGATTTCGTTGGAAGCGGGATTACAGATAGAAAGTAGAGAGCAGCATTCTCAGAAACTTCTTTGTGATGTTTGCATTCAAGTCACAGAGTTGAACATTCCCTTTCATACAGCAGGTTTGAAACACTCTTTTTGTACTATCTGGAAGTGGACATTTGGAACGGTACCAGGCCTATGGTTCAAAAGGAAATATCGTCGCAGAAAAACAAGACGGAAGCATTCTCAGAAACTTATTTGTGTTGTGTGTCCTCAACTAACAGACTTGAACCTTTCTTTTGACACAGCAGTTTTGAAACACTCTTTTTGTAGAATCTGCAAGTGGATATTTGGATAGCTCTGACGATTTCGTTGGAAACGGGATTACATATAAAAAGTAGACAGCAGCATTCTCAGAAACTTCTTTGTGATGTTTCCATTTAAGTCACAGAGTTGAACATTCCCTTTCACAGAGCAGGTTTCAAACACTCTTTTTGTAGTAACTGGAAGTGGACATTTGCAGCGCTTTGTGGCCTATGGTAAAAAAAGGAAATATCTTCCCATAAAAACGAGATAGAAGCAATCTCAGAAACTTGTTTATGCTCTATCTACACAAGTAACAGTGTTGAACCTTTCTATTGACAGAGCACGTGTGAAACACTCTTTTTTTGGAATCTGCAAGTGGATATTTCTATAAAACTGAGGATTTCGTTGGAAGCGGGATTACAGATAAATAGTAGACAGCAGCATTCTCAGAAACTTCTTTGTGATGTTTGCATTCAAGTCACAGAGTTGAACATTCCCTTTCATAGAGCAGGTTTGAAACACTCTTTTTGTAGTATCTGGAAGTGGACATTTGGAACGGTATCAGGCCTATGGTTAAAAAGGAAATATCTTCCCATAAAAACAAGACAGAAGCATTCTCAGAAACTTATTTGCGATGTGTGTCCTCAACTAACAGACTTGAACCTTTCTTTTGATACAGCAGTTTTGAAACACTCTTTTTGTAGAATCTGCAAGTGGATATTTGGATAGCTCTGAGGATTTCGTTGGAAACGGGATTACATAAAAATAGTGGACAGCAGCATTCTCAGAAACTTCTTTGTGACGTTTGCATTCAAGTCACAGAGTTGAACATTCCCTGTCATAGAGCAGGTTTGAAACACTCTTTTTGTGCATCTGGAAGTGGACATTTCCAACGCTTTCTTGCCTACGGCGAAGAAGGAAATATCTTCCCATAAAAACAAGACAGAAGCATTCTCAGAAACTTATTTCTGATGTGTGTCCTCAACTAACGGACTTGAACCTTTCTTTTTATAGAGCACGTTTGAACCACTCCTTTTGTTGTATCTGCAAGTGGATATTTGGATAGCTTTGACGATTTCGTTGGAAACGGGAATATCTCCCTATAACATCTAGACAGAAGCATTCTCAGAAACTTCTTTGTGATGTTTCCATTCAAGTCACAGAGTTGAACATTCTCTTTCATAGAGCAGGTTTGAAACACTCTTTTTGTAGTATCTGGAAGTGGACATTTGCAGCGCTTTGTGGCCTATGGTAAAAAAGGAAATATCTTCCCATGAAAACGAGATAGAAGCAATCTCAGAAACTTGTTTATGCTGTATGTACTGAAGTAACAGTGTTGAACCTTTCTATTGATAGAGCAGGTGTGAAACACTGTTTTTTTGGAATCTGCAAGCGGATATTTCTATAGAACTGAGGATTTCGTTGGAAGCGGGATTACAGATAGAAAGTAGAGAGCAGCATTCTCAGAAACTTCTTTGTGATGTTTGCATTCAAGTCACAGAGTTGAACATTCCCTTTCATACAGCAGGTTTGAAACACTCTTTTTGTACTATCTGGAAATGGACATTTGGAACGGTACCAGGCCTATGGTTCAAAAGGAAATATCGTCGCAGAAAAACAAGACGGAAGCATTCTCAGAAACTTATTTGTGATGTGTGTCCTCAACTAACAGACTTGAACCTTTCTTTTGACACAGCAGTTTTGAAACACTCTTTTTGTAGAATCTGCAAGTGGATATTTGGATAGCTCTGACGATTTCGTTGGAAACGGGATTACATATAAAAAGTAGACAGCAGCATTCTCAGAAACTTCTTTGTGATGTTTCCATTTAAGTCACAGAGTTGAACATTCCCTTTCACAGAGCAGGTTTCAAACACTCTTTTGGTAGTAACTGGAAGTGGACATTTGCAGCGCTTTGTGGCCTATGGTAAAAAAAGGAAATATCTTCCCATAAAAACGAGATAGAAGCAATCTCAGAAACTTGTTTATGCTCTATCTACACAAGTAACAGTGTTGAACCTTTCTATTGACAGAGCACGTGTGAAACACTCTTTTTTTGGAAACTGCAAGTGGATATTTCTATAAAACTGAGGATTTCGTTGGAAGCGGGATTACAGATAAATAGTAGACAGCAGCATTCTCAGAAACTTCTTTGTGATGTTTGCATTCAAGTCACAGAGTTGAACATTCCCTTTCATAGAGCAGGTTTGGAACACTCTTTTTGTAGTATCTGGAAGTGGACATTTGGAACGGTATCAGGCCTATGGTTAAAAAGGAAATATCTTCCCATAAAAACAAGACAGAAGCATTCTCAGAAACTTATTTGCGATGTGTGTCCTCAACTAACAGACTTGAACCTTTCTTTTGATACAGCAGTTTTGAAACACTCTTTTTGTAGAATCTGCAAGTGGATATTTGGATAGCTCTGAGGATTTCGTTGGAAACGGGATTACATAAAAATAGTGGACAGCAGCATTCTCAGAAACTTCTTTGTGACGTTTGCATTCAAGTCACAGAGTTGAACATTCCCTGTCATAGAGCAGGTTTGAAACACTCTTTTTGTGCATCTGGAAGTGGACATTTCCAACGCTTTCTTGCCTACGGCGAAGAAGGAAATATCTTCCCATAAAAACAAGACAGAAGCATTCTCAGAAACTTATTTCTGATGTGTGTCCTCAACTAACGGACTTGAACCTTTCTTTTTATAGAGCACGTTTGAACCACTCCTTTTGTTGTATCTGCAAGTGGATATTTGGATAGCTTTGACGATTTCGTTGGAAACGGGAATATCTCCCTATAACATCTAGACAGAAGCATTCTCAGAAACTTCTTTGTGATGTTTCCATTCAAGTCACAGAGTTGAACATTCTCTTTCATAGAGCAGGTTTGAAACACTCTTTTTGTAGTATCTGGAAGTGGACATTTGCAGCGCTTTGTGGCCTATGGTAAAAAAGGAAATATCTTCCCATGAAAACGAGATAGAAGCAATCTCAGAAACTTGTTTATGCTGTATGTACTGAAGTAACAGTGTTGAACCTTTCTATTGATAGAGCAGGTGTGAAACACTGTTTTTTTGGAATCTGCAAGCGGATATTTCTATAGAACTGAGGATTTCGTTGGAAGCGGGATTACAGATAAAAAGTAGAGAGCAGCATTCTCAGAAACTTCTTTGTGATGTTTGCATTCAAGTCACAGAGTTGAACATTCCCTTTCATACAGCAGGTTTGAAACACTCTTTTTGTACTATCTGGAAGTGGACATTTGGAACGGTACCAGGCCTATGGTTCAAAAGGAAATATCGTCGCAGAAAAACAAGACGGAAGCATTCTCAGAAACTTATTTGTGTTGTGTGTCCTCAACTAACAGACTTGAACCTTTCTTTTGACACAGCAGTTTTGAAACACTCTTTTTGTAGAATCTGCAAGTGGATATTTGGATAGCTCTGACGATTTCGTTGGAAACGGGATTACATATAAAAAGTAGACAGCAGCATTCTCAGAAACTTCTTTGTGATGTTTCCATTTAAGTCACAGAGTTGAACATTCCCTTTCACAGAGCAGGTTTCAAACACTCTTTTTGTAGTAACTGGAAGTGGACATTTGCAGCGCTTTGTGGCCTATGGTAAAAAAAGGAAATATCTTCCCATAAAAACGAGATAGAAGCAATCTCAGAAACTTGTTTATGCTCTATCTACACAAGTAACAGTGTTGAACCTTTCTATTGACAGAGCACGTGTGAAACACTCTTTTTTTGGAATCTGCAAGTGGATATTTCTATAAAACTGAGGATTTCGTTGGAAGCGGGATTACAGATAAATAGTAGACAGCAGCATTCTCAGAAACTTCTTTGTGATGTTTGCATTCAAGTCACAGAGTTGAACATTCCCTTTCATAGAGCAGGTTTGGAACACTCTTTTTGTAGTATCTGGAAGTGGACATTTGGAACGGTATCAGGCCTATGGTTAAAAAGGAAATATCTTCCCATAAAAACAAGACAGAAGCATTCTCAGAAACTTATTTGCGATGTGTGTCCTCAACTAACAGACTTGAACCTTTCTTTTGATACAGCAGTTTTGAAACACTCTTTTTGTAGAATCTGCAAGTGGATATTTGGATAGCTCTGAGGATTTCGTTGGAAACGGGATTACATAAAACTAGTGGACAGCAGCATTCTCAGAAACTTCTTTGTGACGTTTGCATTCAAGTCACAGAGTTGAACATTCCCTGTCATAGAGCAGGTTTGAAACACTCTTTTTGTGCATCTGGAAGTGGACATTTCCAACGCTTTCTTGCCTACGGCGAAGAAGGAAATATCTTCCCATAAAAACAAGACAGAAGCATTCTCAGAAACTTATTTCTGATGTGTGTCCTCAACTAACGGACTTGAACCTTTCTTTTTATAGAGCACGTTTGAACCACTCCTTTTGTTGTATCTGCAAGTGGATATTTGGATAGCTTTGACGATTTCGTTGGAAACGGGAATATCTCCCTATAACATCTAGACAGAAGCATTCTCAGAAACTTCTTTGTGATGTTTCCATTCAAGTCACAGAGTTGAACATTCTCTTTCATAGAGCAGGTTTGAAACACTCTTTTTGTAGTATCTGGAAGTGGACATTTGCAGCGCTTTGTGGCCTATGGTAAAAAAGGAAATATCTTCCCATGAAAACGAGATAGAAGCAATCTCAGAAACTTGTTTATGCTGTATGTACTGAAGTAACAGTGTTGAACCTTTCTATTGATAGAGCAGGTGTGAAACACTGTTTTTTTGGAATCTGCAAGAGGATATTTCTATAGAACTGAGGATTTCGTTGGAAGCGGGATTACAGATAGAAAGTAGAGAGCAGCATTCTCAGAAACTTCTTTGTGATGTTTGCATTCAAGTCACAGAGTTGAACACTCCCTTTCATACAGCAGGTTTGAAACACTCTTTTTGTACTATCTGGAAGTGGACATTTGGAACGGTACCAGGCCTATGGTTCAAAAGGAAATATCGTCGCAGAAAAACAAGACGGAAGCATTCTCAGAAACTTATTTGCGTTGTGTGTCCTCAACTAACAGACTTGAACCTTTCTTTTGACACAGCAGTTTTGAAACACTCTTTTTGTAGAATCTGCAAGTGGATATTTGGATAGCTCTGAGGATTTCGTTGGAAACGGGATTACATATAAAAAGTAGACAGCAGCATTCTCAGAAACTTCTTTGTGATGTTTCCATTTAAGTCACAGAGTTGAACATTCCCTTTCACAGAGCAGGTTTCAAACACTCTTTTTGTAGTAACTGGAAGTGGACATTTGCAGCGCTTTGTGGCCTATGGTAAAAAAAGGAAATATCTTCCCATAAAAACGAGATAGAAGCAATCTCAGAAACTTGTTTATGCTCTATCTACACAAGTAACAGTGTTGAACCTTTCTATTGACAGAGGACGTGTGAAACACTCTTTTTTTGGAAACTGCAAGTGGATATTTCTATAAAACTGAGGATTTCGTTGGAAGCGGGATTACAGATAAATAGTAGACAGCAGCATTCTCAGAAACTTCTTTGTGATGTTTGCATTCAAGTCACAGAGTTGAACATTCCGTTTCATAGAGCAGGTTTGGAACACTCTTTTTGTAGTATCTGGAAGTGGACATTTGGAACGGTATCAGGCCTATGGTTAAAAAGGAAATATCTTCCCATAAAATCAAGACAGAAGCATTCTCAGAAACTTATTTGCGATGTGTGTCCTCAACTAACAGACTTGAACCTTTCTTTTGATACAGCAGTTTTGAAACACTCTTTTTGTAGAATCTGCAAGTGGATATTTGGATAGCTCTGAGGATTTCGTTGGAAACGGGATTACATAAAAATAGTGGACAGCAGCATTCTCAGAAACTTCTTTGTGACGTTTGCATTCAAGTCATAGAGTTGAACATTCCCTGTCATAGATCAGGTTTGAAACACTCTTTTTGTCCATCTGGAAGTGGACATTTCCAACGCTTTCTTGCCTACGGCGAAGAAGGAAATATCTTCCCATAAAAACAAGACAGAAGCATTCTCAGAAACTTATTTCTGATGTGTGTCCTCAACTAACGGACTTGAACCTTTCTTTTTATAGAGCACGTTTGAACCACTCCTTTTGTTGTATCTGCAAGTGGATATTTGGATAGCTTTGACGATTTCGTTGGAAACGGGAATATCTCCCTATAACATCTAGACAGAAGCATTCTCAGAAACTTCTTTGTGATGTTTCCATTCAAGTCACAGAGTTGAACATTCTCTTTCATAGAGCAGGTTTGAAACACTCTTTTTGTAGTATCTGGAAGTGGACATTTGCAGCTCTTTGTGGCCTATGGTAAAAAAGGAAATATCTTCCCATGAAAACGAGATAGAAGCAATCTCAGAAACTTGTTTATGCTGTATGTACTGAAGTAACAGTGTTGAACCTTTCTATTGATAGAGCAGGTGTGAAACACTGTTTTTTTGGAATCTGCAAGCGGATATTTCTATAGAACTGAGGATTTCGTTGGAAGCGGGATTACAGATAAAAAGTAGAGAGCAGCATTCTCAGAAACTTCTTTGTGATGTTTGCATTCAAGTCACAGAGTTGAACATTCCCTTTCATACAGCAGGTTTGAAACACTCTTTTTGTACTATCTGGAAGTGGACATTTGGAACGGTACCAGGCCTATGGTTCAAAAGGAAATATCGTCGCAGAAAAACAAGACGGAAGCATTCTCAGAAACTTATTTGTGTTGTGTGTCCTCAAGTAACAGACTTGAACCTTTCTTTTCACACAGCAGTTTTGAAACACTCTTTTTGTAGAATCTGCAAGTGGATATTTGGATAGCTCTGAGGATTTCGTTGGAAACGGGATTACATATAAAAAGTAGACAGCAGCATTCTCAGAAACTTCTTTGTGATGTTTCCATTTAAGTCACAGAGTTGAACATTCCCTTTCACAGAGCAGGTTTCAAACACTCTTTTTGTAGTAACTGGAAGTGGACATTTGCAGCGCTTTGTGGCCTATGGTAAAAAAAGGAAATATCTTCCCATAAAAACGAGATAGAAGCAATCTCAGAAACTTGTTTATGCTCTATCTACACAAGTAACAGTGTTGAACCTTTCTATTGACAGAGCACGTGTGAAACACTCTTTTTTTGGAATCTGCAAGTGGATATTTCTATAAAACTGAGGATTTCGTTGGAAGCGGGATTACAGATAAATAGTAGACAGCAGCATTCTCAGAAACTTCTTTGTGATGTTTGCATTCAAGTCACAGAGTTGAACATTCCCTTTCATAGAGCAGGTTTGGAACACTCTTTTTGTAGTATCTGGAAGTGGACATTTGGAACGGTATCAGGCCTATGGTTAAAAAGGAAATATCTTCCCATAAAAACAAGACAGAAGCATTCTCAGAAACTTATTTGCGATGTGTGTCCTCAACTAACAGACTTGAACCTTTCTTTTGATACAGCAGTTTTGAAACACTCTTTTTGTAGAATCTGCAAGTGGATATTTGGATAGCTCTGAGGATTTCGTTGGAAACGGGATTACATAAAACTAGTGGACAGCAGCATTCTCAGAAACTTCTTTGTGACGTTTGCATTCAAGTCACAGAGTTGAACATTCCCTGTCATAGAGCAGGTTTGAAACACTCTTTTTGTGCATCTGGAAGTGGACATTTCCAACGCTTTCTTGCCTACGGCGAAGAAGGAAATATCTTCCCATAAAAACAAGACAGAAGCATTCTCAGAAACTTATTTCTGATGTGTGTCCTCAACTAACGGACTTGAACCTTTCTTTTTATAGAGCACGTTTGAACCACTCCTTTTGTTGTATCTGCAAGTGGATATTTGGATAGCTTTGACGATTTCGTTGGAAACGGGAATATCTCCCTATAACATCTAGACAGAAGCATTCTCAGAAACTTCTTTGTGATGTTTCCATTCAAGTCACAGAGTTGAACATTCTCTTTCATAGAGCAGGTTTGAAACACTCTTTTTGTAGTATCTGGAAGTGGACATTTGCAGCGCTTTGTGGCCTATGGTAAAAAAGGAAATATCTTCCCATGAAAACGAGATAGAAGCAATCTCAGAAACTTGTTTATGCTGTATGTACTGAAGTAACAGTGTTGAACCTTTCTATTGATAGAGCAGGTGTGAAACACTGTTTTTTTGGAATCTGCAAGAGGATATTTGTATAGAACTGAGGATTTCGTTGGAAGCGGGATTACAGATAGAAAGTAGAGAGCAGCATTCTCAGAAACTTCTTTGTGATGTTTGCATTCAAGTCACAGAGTTGAACACTCCCTTTCATACAGCAGGTTTGAAACACTCTTTTTGTACTATCTGGAAGTGGACATTTGGAACGGTACCAGGCCTATGGTTCAAAAGGAAATATCGTCGCAGAAAAACAAGACGGAAGCATTCTCAGAAACTTATTTGCGTTGTGTGTCCTCAACTAACAGACTTGAACCTTTCTTTTGACACAGCAGTTTTGAAACACTCTTTTTGTAGAATCTGCAAGTGGATATTTGGATAGCTCTGAGGATTTCGTTGGAAACGGGATTACATATAAAAAGTAGACAGCAGCATTCTCAGAAACTTCTTTGTGATGTTTCCATTTAAGTCACAGAGTTGAACATTCCCTTTCACAGAGCAGGTTTCAAACACTCTTTTAGTAGTAACTGGAAGTGGACATTTGCAGCGCTTTGTGGCCTATGGTAAAAAAAGGAAATATCTTCCCATAAAAACGAGATAGAAGCAATCTCAGAAACTTGTTTATGCTCTATCTACACAAGTAACAGTGTTGAACCTTTCTATTGACAGAGGACGTGTGAAACACTCTTTTTTTGGAAACTGCAAGTGGATATTTCTATAAAACTGAGGATTTCGTTGGAAGCGGGATTACAGATAAATAGTAGACAGCAGCATTCTCAGAAACTTCTTTGTGATGTTTGCATTCAAGTCACAGAGTTGAACATTCCGTTTCATAGAGCAGGTTTGGAACACTCTTTTTGTAGTATCTGGAAGTGGACATTTGGAACGGTATCAGGCCTATGGTTAAAAAGGAAATATCTTCCCATAAAATCAAGACAGAAGCATTCTCAGAAACTTATTTGCGATGTGTGTCCTCAACTAACAGACTTGAACCTTTCTTTTGATACAGCAGTTTTGAAACACTCTTTTTGTAGAATCTGCAAGTGGATATTTGGATAGCTCTGAGGATTTCGTTGGAAACGGGATTACATAAAAATAGTGGACAGCAGCATTCTCAGAAACTTCTTTGTGACGTTTGCATTCAAGTCACAGAGTTGAACATTCCCTGTCATAGAGCAGGTTTGAAACACTCTTTTTGTGCATCTGGAAGTGGACATTTCCAACGCTTTCTTGCCTACGGCGAAGAAGGAAATATCTTCCCATAAAAACAAGACAGAAGCATTCTCAGAAACTTATTTCTGATGTGTGTCCTCAACTAACGGACTTGAACCTTTCTTTTTATAGAGCACGTTTGAACCACTCCTTTTGTTGTATCTGCAACTGGATATTTGGATAGCTTTGACGATTTCGTTGGAAACGGGAATATCTCCCTATAACATCTAGACAGAAGCATTCTCAGAAACTTCTTTGTGATGTTTCCATTCAAGTCACAGAGTTGAACATTCTCTTTCATAGAGCAGGTTTGAAACACTCTTTTTGTAGTATCTGGAAGTGGACATTTGCAGCTCTTTGTGGCCTATGGTAAAAAAGGAAATATCTTCCCATGAAAACGAGATAGAAGCAATCTCAGAAACTTGTTTATGCTGTATGTACTGAAGTAACAGTGTTGAACCTTTCTATTGATAGAGCAGGTGTGAAACACTGTTTTTTTGGAATCTGCAAGCGGATATTTCTATAGAACTGAGGATTTCGTTGGAAGCGGGATTACAGATAAAAAGTAGAGAGCAGCATTCTCAGAAACTTCTTTGTGATGTTTGCATTCAAGTCACAGAGTTGAACATTCCCTTTCATACAGCAGGTTTGAAACACTCTTTTTGTACTATCTGGAAGTGGACATTTGGAACGGTACCAGGCCTATGGTTCAAAAGGAAATATCGTCGCAGAAAAACAAGACGGAAGCATTCTCAGAAACTTATTTGTGATGTGTGTCCTCAACTAACAGACTTGAACCTTTCTTTTGACACAGCAGTTTTGAAACACTCTTTTTGTAGAATCTGCAAGTGGATATTTGGATAGCTCTGAGGATTTCGTTGGAAACGGGATTACATATAAAAAGTAGACAGCAGCATTCTCAGAAACTTCTTTGTGATGTTTCCATTTAAGTCACAGAGTTGAACATTCCCTTTCACAGAGCAGGTTTCAAACACTCTTTTTGTAGTAACTGGAAGTGGACATTTGCAGCGCTTTGTGGCCTATGGTAAAAAAAGGAAATATCTCCCCATAAAAACGAGATAGAAGCAATCTCAGAAACTTGTTTATGCTCTATCTACACAAGTAACAGTGTTGAACCTTTCTATTGACAGAGCACGTGTGAAACACTCTTTTTTTGGAAACTGCAAGTGGATATTTCTATAAAACTGAGGATTTCGTTGGAAGCGGGATTACAGATAAATAGTAGACAGCAGCATTCTCAGAAACTTCTTTGTGATGTTTGCATTCAGGTCACAGAGTTGAACATTCCCTTTCATAGAGCAGGTTTGGAACACTCTTTTTGTAGTATCTGGAAGTGGACATTTGGAACGGTATCAGGCCTATGGTTAAAAAGGAAATATCTTCCCATAAAAACAAGACAGAAGCATTCTCAGAAACTTATTTGCGATGTGTGTCCTCAACTAACAGACTTGAACCTTTCTTTTGATACAGCAGTTTTGAAACACTCTTTTTGTAGAATCTGCAAGTGGATATTTGGATAGCTCTGAGGATTTCGTTGGAAACGGGATTACATAAAAATAGTGGACAGCAGCATTCTCAGAAACTTCTTTGTGACGTTTGCATTCAAGTCACAGAGTTGAACATTCCCTGTCATAGAGCAGGTTTGAAACACTCTTTTTGTGCATCTGGAAGTGGACATTTCCAACGCTTTCTTGCCTACGGCGAAGAAGGAAATATCTTCCCATAAAAACAAGACAGAAGCATTCTCAGAAACTTATTTCTGATGTGTGTCCTCAACTAACAGACTTGAACCTTTCTTTTTATAGAGCACGTTTGAACCACTCCTTTTGTTGTATCTGCAAGTGGATATTTGGATAGCTTTGACGATTTCGTTGGAAACGGGAATATCTCCCTATTACATCTAGACAGAAGCATTCTCAGAAACTTCTTTGTGATGTTTCCATTCAAGTCACAGAGTTGAACATTCTCTTTCATAGAGCAGGTTTGAAACACTCTTTTTGTAGTATCTGGAAGTGGACATTTGCAGCGCTTTGTGGCCTATGGTAAAAAAGGAAATATCTTCCCATGAAAACGAGATAGAAGCAATCTCAGAAACTTGTTTATGCTGTATGTACTGAAGTAACAGTGTTGAACCTTTCTATTGATAGAGCAGGTGTGAAACACTGTTTTTTTGGAATCTGCAAGCGGATATTTCTATAGAACTGAGGATTTCGTTGGAAGCGGGATTACAGATAGAAAGTAGAGAGCAGCATTCTCAGAAACTTCTTTGTGATGTTTGCATTCAAGTCACAGAGTTGAACATTCCCTTTAATACAGCAGGTTTGAAACACTCTTTTTGTACTATCTGGAAGTGGACATTTGGAACGGTACCAGGCCTATGGTTCAAAAGGAAATATCGTCGCAGAAAAACAAGACGGAAGCATTCTCAGAAACTTATTTGTGTTGTGTGTCCTCAACTAACAGACTTGAACCTTTCTTTTGACACAGCAGTTTTGAAACACTCTTTTTGTAGAATCTGCAAGTGGATATTTGGATAGCTCTGACGATTTCGTTGGAAACGGGATTACATATAAAAAGTAGACAGCAGCATTCTCAGAAACTTCTTTGTGATGTTTCCATTTAAGTCACAGAGTTGAACATTCCCTTTCACAGAGCAGGTTTCAAACACTCTTTTTGTAGTAACTGGAAGTGGACATTTGCAGCGCTTTGTGGCCTATGGTAAAAAAAGGAAATATCTTCCCATAAAAACGAGATAGAAGCAATCTCAGAAACTTGTTTATGCTCTATCTACACAAGTAACAGTGTTGAACCTTTCTATTGACAGAGCACGTGTGAAACACTCTTTTTTTGGAATCTGCAAGTGGATATTTCTATAAAACTGAGGATTTCGTTGGAAGCGGGATTACAGATAAATAGTAGACAGCAGCATTCTCAGAAACTTCTTTGTGATGTTTGCATTCAAGTCACAGAGTTGAACATTCCCTTTCATAGAGCAGGTTTGAAACACTCTTTTTGTAGTATCTGGAAGTGGACATTTGGAACGGTATCAGGCCTATGGTTAAAAAGGAAATATCTTCCCATAAAAACAAGACAGAAGCATTCTCAGAAACTTATTTGCGATGTGTGTCCTCAACTAACAGACTTGAACCTTTCTTTTGATACAGCAGTTTTGAAACACTCTTTTTGTAGAATCTGCAAGTGGATATTTGGATAGCTCTGAGGATTTCGTTGGAAACGGGATTACATAAAAATAGTGGACAGCAGCATTCTCAGAAACTTCTTTGTGACGTTTGCATTCAAGTCACAGAGTTGAACATTCCCTGTCATAGAGCAGGTTTGAAACACTCTTTTTGTGCATCTGGAAGTGGACATTTCCAACGCTTTCTTGCCTACGGCGAAGAAGGAAATATCTTCCCATAAAAACAAGACAGAAGCATTCTCAGAAACTTATTTCTGATGTGTGTCCTCAACTAACGGACTTGAACCTTTCTTTTTATAGAGCACGTTTGAACCACTCCTTTTGTTGTATCTGCAAGTGGATATTTGGATAGCTTTGACGATTTCGTTGGAAACGGGAATATCTCCCTATAACATCTAGACAGAAGCATTCTCAGAAACTTCTTTGTGATGTTTCCATTCAAGTCACAGAGTTGAACATTCTCTTTCATAGAGCAGGTTTGAAACACTCTTTTTGTAGTATCTGGAAGTGGACATTTGCAGCGCTTTGTGGCCTATGGTAAAAAAGGAAATATCTTCCCATGAAAACGAGATAGAAGCAATCTCAGAAACTTGTTTATGCTGTATGTACTGAAGTAACAGTGTTGAACCTTTCTATTGATAGAGCAGGTGTGAAACACTGTTTTTTTGGAATCTGCAAGCGGATATTTCTATAGAACTGAGGATTTCGTTGGAAGCGGGATTACAGATAGAAAGTAGAGAGCAGCATTCTCAGAAACTTCTTTGTGATGTTTGCATTCAAGTCACAGAGTTGAACATTCCCTTTCATACAGCAGGTTTGAAACACTCTTTTTGTACTATCTGGAAATGGACATTTGGAACGGTACCAGGCCTATGGTTCAAAAGGAAATATCGTCGCAGAAAAACAAGACGGAAGCATTCTCAGAAACTTATTTGTGATGTGTGTCCTCAACTAACAGACTTGAACCTTTCTTTTGACACAGCAGTTTTGAAACACTCTTTTTGTAGAATCTGCAAGTGGATATTTGGATAGCTCTGACGATTTCGTTGGAAACGGGATTACATATAAAAAGTAGACAGCAGCATTCTCAGAAACTTCTTTGTGATGTTTCCATTTAAGTCACAGAGTTGAACATTCCCTTTCACAGAGCAGGTTTCAAACACTCTTTTGGTAGTAACTGGAAGTGGACATTTGCAGCGCTTTGTGGCCTATGGTAAAAAAAGGAAATATCTTCCCATAAAAACGAGATAGAAGCAATCTCAGAAACTTGTTTATGCTCTATCTACACAAGTAACAGTGTTGAACCTTTCTATTGACAGAGCACGTGTGAAACACTCTTTTTTTGGAAACTGCAAGTGGATATTTCTATAAAACTGAGGATTTCGTTGGAAGCGGGATTACAGATAAATAGTAGACAGCAGCATTCTCAGAAACTTCTTTGTGATGTTTGCATTCAGGTCACAGAGTTGAACATTCCCTTTCATAGAGCAGGTTTGGAACACTCTTTTTGTAGTATCTGGAAGTGGACATTTGGAACGGTATCAGGCCTATGGTTAAAAAGGAAATATCTTCCCATAAAAACAAGACAGAAGCATTCTCAGAAACTTATTTGCGATGTGTGTCCTCAACTAACAGACTTGAACCTTTCTTTTGATACAGCAGTTTTGAAACACTCTTTTTGTAGAATCTGCAAGTGGATATTTGGATAGCTCTGAGGATTTCGTTGGAAACGGGATTACATAAAAATAGTGGACAGCAGCATTCTCAGAAACTTCTTTGTGACGTTTGCATTCAAGTCACAGAGTTGAACATTCCCTGTCATAGAGCAGGTTTGAAACACTCTTTTTGTGCATCTGGAAGTGGACATTTCCAACGCTTTCTTGCCTACGGCGAAGAAGGAAATATCTTCCCATAAAAACAAGACAGAAGCATTCTCAGAAACTTATTTCTGATGTGTGTCCTCAACTAACGGACTTGAACCTTTCTTTTTATAGAGCACGTTTGAACCACTCCTTTTGTTGTATCTGCAAGTGGATATTTGGATAGCTTTGACGATTTCGTTGGAAACGGGAATATCTCCCTATAACATCTAGACAGAAGCATTCTCAGAAACTTCTTTGTGATGTTTCCATTCAAGTCACAGAGTTGAACATTCTCTTTCATAGAGCAGGTTTGAAACACTCTTTTTGTAGTATCTGGAAGTGGACATTTGCAGCGCTTTGTGGCCTATGGTAAAAAAGGAAATATCTTCCCATGAAAACGAGATAGAAGCAATCTCAGAAACTTGTTCATGCTGTATGTACTGAAGTAACAGTGTTGAACCTTTCTATTGATAGAGCAGGTGTGAAACACTGTTTTTTTGGAATCTGCAAGAGGATATTTCTATAGAACTGAGGATTTCGTTGGAAGCGGGATTACAGATAGAAAGTAGAGAGCAGCATTCTCAGAAACTTCTTTGTGATGTTTGCATTCAAGTCACAGAGTTGAACATTCCCTTTCATACAGCAGGTTTGAAACACTCTTTTTGTACTATCTGGAAGTGGACATTTGGAACGGTACCAGGCCTATGGTTCAAAAGGAAATATCGTCGCAGAAAAACAAGACGGAAGCATTCTCAGAAACTTATTTGTGTTGTGTGTCCTCAACTAACAGACTTGAACCTTTCTTTTGACACAGCAGTTTTGAAACACTCTTTTTGTAGAATCTGCAAGTGGATATTTGGATAGCTCTGACGATTTCGTTGGAAACGGGATTACATATAAAAAGTAGACAGCAGCATTCTCAGAAACTTCTTTGTGATGTTTCCATTTAAGTCACAGAGTTGAACATTCCCTTTCACAGAGCAGGTTTCAAACACTCTTTTTGTAGTAACTGGAAGTGGACATTTGCAGCGCTTTGTGGCCTATGGTAAAAAAAGGAAATATCTTCCCATAAAAACGAGATAGAAGCAATCTCAGAAACTTGTTTATGCTCTATCTACACAAGTAACAGTGTTGAACCTTTCTATTGACAGAGCACGTGTGAAACACTCTTTTTTTGGAATCTGCAAGTGGATATTTCTATAAAACTGAGGATTTCGTTGGAAGCGGGATTACAGATAAATAGTAGACAGCAGCATTCTCAGAAACTTCTTTGTGATGTTTGCATTCAAGTCACAGAGTTGAACATTCCCTTTCATAGAGCAGGTTTGAAACACTCTTTTTGTAGTATCTGGAAGTGGACATTTGGAACGGTATCAGGCCTATGGTTAAAAAGGAAATATCTTCCCATAAAAACAAGACAGAAGCATTCTCAGAAACTTATTTGCGATGTGTGTCCTCAACTAACAGACTTGAACCTTTCTTTTGATACAGCAGTTTTGAAACACTCTTTTTGTAGAATCTGCAAGTGGATATTTGGATAGCTCTGAGGATTTCGTTGGAAACGGGATTACATAAAAATAGTGGACAGCAGCATTCTCAGAAACTTCTTTGTGACGTTTGCATTCAAGTCACAGAGTTGAACATTCCCTGTCATAGAGCAGGTTTGAAACACTCTTTTTGTGCATCTGGAAGTGGACATTTCCAACGCTTTCTTGCCTACGGCGAAGAAGGAAATATCTTCCCATAAAAACAAGACAGAAGCATTCTCAGAAACTTATTTCTGATGTGTGTCCTCAACTAACGGACTTGAACCTTTCTTTTTATAGAGCACGTTTGAACCACTCCTTTTGTTGTATCTGCAAGTGGATATTTGGATAGCTTTGACGATTTCGTTGGAAACGGGAATATCTCCCTATAACATCTAGACAGAAGCATTCTCAGAAACTTCTTTGTGATGTTTCCATTCAAGTCACAGAGTTGAACATTCTCTTTCATAGAGCAGGTTTGAAACACTCTTTTTGTAGTATCTGGAAGTGGACATTTGCAGCGCTTTGTGGCCTATGGTAAAAAAGGAAATATCTTCCCATGAAAACGAGATAGAAGCAATCTCAGAAACTTGTTTATGCTGTATGTACTGAAGTAACAGTGTTGAACCTTTCTATTGATAGAGCAGGTGTGAAACACTGTTTTTTTGGAATCTGCAAGCGGATATTTCTATAGAACTGAGGATTTCGTTGGAAGCGGGATTACAGATAGAAAGTAGAGAGCAGCATTCTCAGAAACTTCTTTGTGATGTTTGCATTCAAGTCACAGAGTTGAACATTCCCTTTCATACAGCAGGTTTGAAACACTCTTTTTGTACTATCTGGAAATGGACATTTGGAACGGTACCAGGCCTATGGTTCAAAAGGAAATATCGTCGCAGAAAAACAAGACGGAAGCATTCTCAGAAACTTATTTGTGATGTGTGTCCTCAACTAACAGACTTGAACCTTTCTTTTGACACAGCAGTTTTGAAACACTCTTTTTGTAGAATCTGCAAGTGGATATTTGGATAGCTCTGACGATTTCGTTGGAAACGGGATTACATATAAAAAGTAGACAGCAGCATTCTCAGAAACTTCTTTGTGATGTTTCCATTTAAGTCACAGAGTTGAACATTCCCTTTCACAGAGCAGGTTTCAAACACTCTTTTGGTAGTAACTGGAAGTGGACATTTGCAGCGCTTTGTGGCCTATGGTAAAAAAAGGAAATATCTTCCCATAAAAACGAGATAGAAGCAATCTCAGAAACTTGTTTATGCTCTATCTACACAAGTAACAGTGTTGAACCTTTCTATTGACAGAGCACGTGTGAAACACTCTTTTTTTGGAAACTGCAAGTGGATATTTCTATAAAACTGAGGATTTCGTTGGAAGCGGGATTACAGATAAATAGTAGACAGCAGCATTCTCAGAAACTTCTTTGTGATGTTTGCATTCAGGTCACAGAGTTGAACATTCCCTTTCATAGAGCAGGTTTGGAACACTCTTTTTGTAGTATCTGGAAGTGGACATTTGGAACGGTATCAGGCCTATGGTTAAAAAGGAAATATCTTCCCATAAAAACAAGACAGAAGCATTCTCAGAAACTTATTTGCGATGTGTGTCCTCAACTAACAGACTTGAACCTTTCTTTTGATACAGCAGTTTTGAAACACTCTTTTTGTAGAATCTGCAAGTGGATATTTGGATAGCTCTGAGGATTTCGTTGGAAACGGGATTACATAAAAATAGTGGACAGCAGCATTCTCAGAAACTTCTTTGTGACGTTTGCATTCAAGTCACAGAGTTGAACATTCCCTGTCATAGAGCAGGTTTGAAACACTCTTTTTGTGCATCTGGAAGTGGACATTTCCAACGCTTTCTTGCCTACGGCGAAGAAGGAAATATCTTCCCATAAAAACAAGACAGAAGCATTCTCAGAAACTTATTTCTGATGTGTGTCCTCAACTAACGGACTTGAACCTTTCTTTTTATAGAGCACGTTTGAACCACTCCTTTTGTTGTATCTGCAAGTGGATATTTGGATAGCTTTGACGATTTCGTTGGAAACGGGAATATCTCCCTATAACATCTAGACAGAAGCATTCTCAGAAACTTCTTTGTGATGTTTCCATTCAAGTCACAGAGTTGAACATTCTCTTTCATAGAGCAGGTTTGAAACACTCTTTTTGTAGTATCTGGAAGTGGACATTTGCAGCGCTTTGTGGCCTATGGTAAAAAAGGAAATATCTTCCCATGAAAACGAGATAGAAGCAATCTCAGAAACTTGTTCATGCTGTATGTACTGAAGTAACAGTGTTGAACCTTTCTATTGATAGAGCAGGTGTGAAACACTGTTTTTTTGGAATCTGCAAGAGGATATTTCTATAGAACTGAGGATTTCGTTGGAAGCGGGATTACAGATAGAAAGTAGAGAGCAGCATTCTCAGAAACTTCTTTGTGATGTTTGCATTCAAGTCACAGAGTTGAACATTCCCTTTCATACAGCAGGTTTGAAACACTCTTTTTGTACTATCTGGAAGTGGACATTTGGAACGGTACCAGGCCTATGGTTCAAAAGGAAATATCGTCGCAGAAAAACAAGACGGAAGCATTCTCAGAAACTTATTTGCGTTGTGTGTCCTCAACTAACAGACTTGAACCTTTCTTTTGACACAGCATTTTTGAAACACTCTTTTTGTAGAATCTGCAAGTGGATATTTGGATAGCTCTGACGATTTCGTTGGAAACGGGATTACATATAAAAAGTAGACAGCAGCATTCTCAGAAACTTCTTTGTGATGTTTCCATTCAAGTCACAGAGTTGAACATTCCCTTTCACAGAGCAGGTTTCAAACACTCTTTTTGTAGTAACTGGAAGTGGACATTTGCAGCGCTTTGTGGCCTATGGTAAAAAAAGGAAATATCTTCCCATAAAAACGAGATAGAAGCAATCTCAGAAACTTGTTTATGCTCTATCTACACAAGTAACAGTGTTGAACCTTTCTATTGACAGAGCACGTGTGAAACACTCTTTTTTTGGAAACTGCAAGTGGATATTTCTATAAAACTGAGGATTTCGTTGGAAGCGGGATTACAGATAAATAGTAGACAGCAGCATTCTCAGAAACTTCTTTGTGATGTTTGCATTCAAGTCACAGAGTTGAACATTCCCTTTCATAGAGCAGGTTTGAAACACTCTTTTTGTACTATCTGGAAGTGGACATTTGGAACGGTATCAGGCCTATGGTTAAAAAGGAAATATCTTCCCATAAAAACAAGACAGAAGCATTCTCAGAAACTTATTTGCGATGTGTGTCCTCAACTAACAGACTTGAACCTTTCTTTTGATACAGCAGTTTTGAAACACTCTTTTTGTAGAATCTGCAAGTGGATATTTGGATAGCTCTGAGGATTTCGTTGGAAACGGGATTACATAAAAATAGTGGACAGCAGCATTCTCAGAAACTTCTTTGTGACGTTTGCATTCAAGTCACAGAGTTGAACATTCCCTGTCATAGAGCAGGTTTGAAACACTCTTTTTGTGCATCTGGAAGTGGACATTTCCAACGCTTTCTTGCCTACGGCGAAGAAGGAAATATCTTCCCATAAAAACAAGACAGAAGCATTCTCAGAAACTTATTTCTGATGTGTGTCCTCAACTAACAGACTTGAACCTTTCTTTTTATAGAGCACGTTTGAACCACTCCTTTTGTTGTATCTGCAAGTGGATATTTGGATAGCTTTGACGATTTCGTTGGAAACGGGAATATCTCCCTATTACATCTAGACAGAAGCATTCTCAGAAACTTCTTTGTGATGTTTCCATTCAAGTCACAGAGTTGAACATTCTCTTTCATAGAGCAGGTTTGAAACACTCTTTTTGTAGTATCTGGAAGTGGACATTTGCAGCGCTTTGTGGCCTATGGTAAAAAAGGAAATATCTTCCCATGAAAACGAGATAGAAGCAATCTCAGAAACTTGTTTATGCTGTATGTACTGAAGTAACAGTGTTGAACCTTTCTATTGATAGAGCAGGTGTGAAACACTGTTTTTTTGGAATCTGCAAGCGGATATTTCTATAGAACTGAGGATTTCGTTGGAAGCGGGATTACAGATAGAAAGTAGAGAGCAGCATTCTCAGAAACTTCTTTGTGATGTTTGCATTCAAGTCACAGAGTTGAACATTCCCTTTAATACAGCAGGTTTGAAACACTCTTTTTGTACTATCTGGAAGTGGACATTTGGAACGGTACCAGGCCTATGGTTCAAAAGGAAATATCGTCGCAGAAAAACAAGACGGAAGCATTCTCAGAAACTTATTTGTGTTGTGTGTCCTCAACTAACAGACTTGAACCTTTCTTTTGACACAGCAGTTTTGAAACACTCTTTTTGTAGAATCTGCAAGTGGATATTTGGATAGCTCTGACGATTTCGTTGGAAACGGGATTACATATAAAAAGTAGACAGCAGCATTCTCAGAAACTTCTTTGTGATGTTTCCATTTAAGTCACAGAGTTGAACATTCCCTTTCACAGAGCAGGTTTCAAACACTCTTTTTGTAGTAACTGGAAGTGGACATTTGCAGCGCTTTGTGGCCTATGGTAAAAAAAGGAAATATCTTCCCATAAAAACGAGATAGAAGCAATCTCAGAAACTTGTTTATGCTCTATCTACACAAGTAACAGTGTTGAACCTTTCTATTGACAGAGCACGTGTGAAACACTCTTTTTTTGGAATCTGCAAGTGGATATTTCTATAAAACTGAGGATTTCGTTGGAAGCGGGATTACAGATAAATAGTAGACAGCAGCATTCTCAGAAACTTCTTTGTGATGTTTGCATTCAGGTCACAGAGTTGAACATTCCCTTTCATAGAGCAGGTTTGGAACACTCTTTTTGTAGTATCTGGAAGTGGACATTTGGAACGGTATCAGGCCTATGGTTAAAAAGGAAATATCTTCCCATAAAAACAAGACAGAAGCATTCTCAGAAACTTATTTGCGATGTGTGTCCTCAACTAACAGACTTGAACCTTTCTTTTGATACAGCAGTTTTGAAACACTCTTTTTGTAGAATCTGCAAGTGGATATTTGGATAGCTCTGAGGATTTCGTTGGAAACGGGATTACATAAAAATAGTGGACAGCAGCATTCTCAGAAACTTTTTTGTGACGTTTGCATTCAAGTCACAGAGTTGAACATTCCCTGTCATAGAGCAGGTTTGAAACACTCTTTTTGTGCATCTGGAAGTGGACATTTCCAACGCTTTCTTGCCTACGGCGAAGAAGGAAATATCTTCCCATAAAAACAAGACAGAAGCATTCTCAGAAACTTATTTCTGATGTGTGTCCTCAACTAACGGACTTGAACCTTTCTTTTTATAGAGCACGTTTGAACCACTCCTTTTGTTGTATCTGCAAGTGGATATTTGGATAGCTTTGACGATTTCGTTGGAAACGGGAATATCTCCCTATAACATCTAGACAGAAGCATTCTCAGAAACTTCTTTGTGATGTTTCCATTCAAGTCACAGAGTTGAACATTCTCTTTCATAGAGCAGGTTTGAAACACTCTTTTTGTAGTATCTGGAAGTGGACATTTGCAGCGCTTTGTGGCCTATGGTAAAAAAGGAAATATCTTCCCATGAAAACGAGATAGAAGCAATCTCAGAAACTTGTTTATGCTGTATGTACTGAAGTAACAGTGTTGAACCTTTCTATTGATAGAGCAGGTGTGAAACACTGTTTTTTTGGAATCTGCAAGCGGATATTTCTATAGAACTGAGGATTTCGTTGGAAGCGGGATTACAGATAGAAAGTAGAGAGCAGCATTCTCAGAAACTTCTTTGTGATGTTTGCATTCAAGTCACAGAGTTGAACATTCCCTTTCATACAGCAGGTTTGAAACACTCTTTTTGTACTATCTGGAAATGGACATTTGGAACGGTACCAGGCCTATGGTTCAAAAGGAAATATCGTCGCAGAAAAACAAGACGGAAGCATTCTCAGAAACTTATTTGTGATGTGTGTCCTCAACTAACAGACTTGAACCTTTCTTTTGACACAGCAGTTTTGAAACACTCTTTTTGTAGAATCTGCAAGTGGATATTTGGATAGCTCTGACGATTTCGTTGGAAACGGGATTACATATAAAAAGTAGACAGCAGCATTCTCAGAAACTTCTTTGTGATGTTTCCATTTAAGTCACAGAGTTGAACATTCCCTTTCACAGAGCAGGTTTCAAACACTCTTTTGGTAGTAACTGGAAGTGGACATTTGCAGCGCTTTGTGGCCTATGGTAAAAAAAGGAAATATCTTCCCATAAAAACGAGATAGAAGCAATCTCAGAAACTTGTTTATGCTCTATCTACACAAGTAACAGTGTTGAACCTTTCTATTGACAGAGCACGTGTGAAACACTCTTTTTTTGGAAACTGCAAGTGGATATTTCTATAAAACTGAGGATTTCGTTGGAAGCGGGATTACAGATAAATAGTAGACAGCAGCATTCTCAGAAACTTCTTTGTGATGTTTGCATTCAGGTCACAGAGTTGAACATTCCCTTTCATAGAGCAGGTTTGGAACACTCTTTTTGTAGTATCTGGAAGTGGACATTTGGAACGGTATCAGGCCTATGGTTAAAAAGGAAATATCTTCCCATAAAAACAAGACAGAAGCATTCTCAGAAACTTATTTGCGATGTGTGTCCTCAACTAACAGACTTGAACCTTTCTTTTGATACAGCAGTTTTGAAACACTCTTTTTGTAGAATCTGCAAGTGGATATTTGGATAGCTCTGAGGATTTCGTTGGAAACGGGATTACATAAAAATAGTGGACAGCAGCATTCTCAGAAAC
Source organism: Pan troglodytes (assembly GCF_028858775.2). Lineage (NCBI taxonomy): Eukaryota > Metazoa > Chordata > Mammalia > Primates > Hominidae > Pan > Pan troglodytes. Next base: position 54,208,426 of record NC_072409.2, on the reverse strand, counting down.
TTCTTTGTGACGTTTGCATTCAAGTCACAGAGTTGAACATTCCCTGTCATAGAGCAGGTTTGAAACACTCTTTTTGTGCATCTGGAAGTGGACATTTCCAACGCTTTCTTGCCTACGGCGAAGAAGGAAATATCTTCCCATAAAAACAAGACAGAAGCATTCTCAGAAACTTATTTCTGATGTGTGTCCTCAACTAACGGACTTGAACCTTTCTTTTTATAGAGCACGTTTGAACCACTCCTTTTGTTGTATCTGCAAGTGGATATTTGGATAGCTTTGACGATTTCGTTGGAAACGGGAATATCTCCCTATAACATCTAGACAGAAGCATTCTCAGAAACTTCTTTGTGATGTTTCCATTCAAGTCACAGAGTTGAACATTCTCTTTCATAGAGCAGGTTTGAAACACTCTTTTTGTAGTATCTGGAAGTGGACATTTGCAGCTCTTTGTGGCCTATGGTAAAAAAGGAAATATCTTCCCATGAAAACGAGATAGAAGCAATCTCAGAAACTTGTTTATGCTGTATGTACTGAAGTAACAGTGTTGAACCTTTCTATTGATAGAGCAGGTGTGAAACACTGTTTTTTTGGAATCTGCAAGCGGATATTTCTATAGAACTGAGGATTTCGTTGGAAGCGGGATTACAGATAAAAAGTAGAGAGCAGCATTCTCAGAAACTTCTTTGTGATGTTTGCATTCAAGTCACAGAGTTGAACATTCCCTTTCATACAGCAGGTTTGAAACACTCTTTTTGTACTATCTGGAAGTGGACATTTGGAACGGTACCAGGCCTATGGTTCAAAAGGAAATATCGTCGCAGAAAAACAAGACGGAAGCATTCTCAGAAACTTATTTGTGTTGTGTGTCCTCAACTAACAGACTTGAACCTTTCTTTTGACACAGCAGTTTTGAAACACTCTTTTTGTAGAATCTGCAAGTGGATATTTGGATAGCTCTGACGATTTCGTTGGAAACGGGATTACATATAAAAAGTAGACAGCAGCATTCTCAGAAACTTCTTTGTGATGTTTCCATTTAAGTCACAGAGTTGAACATTCCCTTTCACAGAGCAGGTTTCAAACACTCTTTTTGTAGTAACTGGAAGTGGACATTTGCAGCGCTTTGTGGCCTATGGTAAAAAAAGGAAATATCTTCCCATAAAAACGAGATAGAAGCAATCTCAGAAACTTGTTTATGCTCTATCTACACAAGTAACAGTGTTGAACCTTTCTATTGACAGAGCACGTGTGAAACACTCTTTTTTTGGAATCTGCAAGTGGATATTTCTATAAAACTGAGGATTTCGTTGGAAGCGGGATTACAGATAAATAGTAGACAGCAGCATTCTCAGAAACTTCTTTGTGATGTTTGCATTCAGGTCACAGAGTTGAACATTCCCTTTCATAGAGCAGGTTTGGAACACTCTTTTTGTAGTATCTGGAAGTGGACATTTGGAACGGTATCAGGCCTATGGTTAAAAAGGAAATATCTTCCCATAAAAACAAGACAGAAGCATTCTCAGAAACTTATTTGCGATGTGTGTCCTCAACTAACAGACTTGAACCTTTCTTTTGATACAGCAGTTTTGAAACACTCTTTTTGTAGAATCTGCAAGTGGATATTTGGATAGCTCTGAGGATTTCGTTGGAAACGGGATTACATAAAAATAGTGGACAGCAGCATTCTCAGAAACTTCTTTGTGACGTTTGCATTCAAGTCACAGAGTTGAACATTCCCTGTCATAGAGCAGGTTTGAAACACTCTTTTTGTGCATCTGGAAGTGGACATTTCCAACGCTTTCTTGCCTACGGCGAAGAAGGAAATATCTTCCCATAAAAACAAGACAGAAGCATTCTCAGAAACTTATTTCTGATGTGTGTCCTCAACTAACGGACTTGAACCTTTCTTTTTATAGAGCACGTTTGAACCACTCCTTTTGTTGTATCTGCAAGTGGATATTTGGATAGCTTTGACGATTTCGTTGGAAACGGGAATATCTCCCTATAACATCTAGACAGAAGCATTCTCAGAAACTTCTTTGTGATGTTTCCATTCAAGTCACAGAGTTGAACATTCTCTTTCATAGAGCAGGTTTGAAACACTCTTTTTGTAGTATCTGGAAGTGGACATTTGCAGCGCTTTGTGGCCTATGGTAAAAAAGGAAATATCTTCCCATGAAAACGAGATAGAAGCAATCTCAGAAACTTGTTTATGCTGTATGTACTGAAGTAACAGTGTTGAACCTTTCTATTGATAGAGCAGGTGTGAAACACTGTTTTTTTGGAATCTGCAAGAGGATATTTGTATAGAACTGAGGATTTCGTTGGAAGCGGGATTACAGATAGAAAGTAGAGAGCAGCATTCTCAGAAACTTCTTTGTGATGTTTGCATTCAAGTCACAGAGTTGAACACTCCCTTTCATACAGCAGGTTTGAAACACTCTTTTTGTACTATCTGGAAGTGGACATTTGGAACGGTACCAGGCCTATGGTTCAAAAGGAAATATCGTCGCAGAAAAACAAGACGGAAGCATTCTCAGAAACTTATTTGCGTTGTGTGTCCTCAACTAACAGACTTGAACCTTTCTTTTGACACAGCAGTTTTGAAACACTCTTTTTGTAGAATCTGCAAGTGGATATTTGGATAGCTCTGAGGATTTCGTTGGAAACGGGATTACATATAAAAAGTAGACAGCAGCATTCTCAGAAACTTCTTTGTGATGTTTCCATTTAAGTCACAGAGTTGAACATTCCCTTTCACAGAGCAGGTTTCAAACACTCTTTTAGTAGTAACTGGAAGTGGACATTTGCAGCGCTTTGTGGCCTATGGTAAAAAAAGGAAATATCTTCCCATAAAAACGAGATAGAAGCAATCTCAGAAACTTGTTTATGCTCTATCTACACAAGTAACAGTGTTGAACCTTTCTATTGACAGAGGACGTGTGAAACACTCTTTTTTTGGAAACTGCAAGTGGATATTTCTATAAAACTGAGGATTTCGTTGGAAGCGGGATTACAGATAAATAGTAGACAGCAGCATTCTCAGAAACTTCTTTGTGATGTTTGCATTCAAGTCACAGAGTTGAACATTCCGTTTCATAGAGCAGGTTTGGAACACTCTTTTTGTAGTATCTGGAAGTGGACATTTGGAACGGTATCAGGCCTATGGTTAAAATGGAAATATCTTCCCATAAAATCAAGACAGAAGCATTCTCAGAAACTTATTTGCGATGTGTGTCCTCAACTAACAGACTTGAACCTTTCTTTTGATACAGCAGTTTTGAAACACTCTTTTTGTAGAATCTGCAAGTGGATATTTGGATAGCTCTGAGGATTTCGTTGGAAACGGGATTACATAAAAATAGTGGACAGCAGCATTCTCAGAAACTTCTTTGTGACGTTTGCATTCAAGTCACAGAGTTGAACATTCCCTGTCATAGAGCAGGTTTGAAACACTCTTTTTGTGCATCTGGAAGTGGACATTTCCAACGCTTTCTTGCCTACGGCGAAGAAGGAAATATCTTCCCATAAAAACAAGACAGAAGCATTCTCAGAAACTTATTTCTGATGTGTGTCCTCAACTAACGGACTTGAACCTTTCTTTTTATAGAGCACGTTTGAACCACTCCTTTTGTTGTATCTGCAAGTGGATATTTGGATAGCTTTGACGATTTCGTTGGAAACGGGAATATCTCCCTATAACATCTAGACAGAAGCATTCTCAGAAACTTCTTTGTGATGTTTCCATTCAAGTCACAGAGTTGAACATTCTCTTTCATAGAGCAGGTTTGAAACACTCTTTTTGTAGTATCTGGAAGTGGACATTTGCAGCGCTTTGTGGCCTATGGTAAAAAAGGAAATATCTTCCCATGAAAACGAGATAGAAGCAATCTCAGAAACTTGTTTATGCTGTATGTACTGAAGTAACAGTGTTGAACCTTTCTATTGATAGAGCAGGTGTGAAACACTGTTTTTTTGGAATCTGCAAGAGGATATTTGTATAGAACTGAGGATTTCGTTGGAAGCGGGATTACAGATAGAAAGTAGAGAGCAGCATTCTCAGAAACTTCTTTGTGATGTTTGCATTCAAGTCACAGAGTTGAACATTCCCTTTCATACAGCAGGTTTGAAACACTCTTTTTGTACTATCTGGAAGTGGACATTTGGAACGGTACCAGGCCTATGGTTCAAAAGGAAATATCGTCGCAGAAAAACAAGACGGAAGCATTCTCAGAAACTTATTTGTGTTGTGTGTCCTCAACTAACAGACTTGAACCTTTCTTTTGACACAGCAGTTTTGAAACACTCTTTTTGTAGAATCTGCAAGTGGATATTTGGATAGCTCTGAGGATTTCGTTGGAAACGGGATTACATATAAAAAGTAGACAGCAGCATTCTCAGAAACTTCTTTGTGATGTTTCCATTTAAGTCACAGAGTTGAACATTCCCTTTCACAGAGCAGGTTTCAAACACTCTTTTTGTAGTAACTAGAAGTGGACATTTGCAGCGCTTTGTGGCCTATGGTAAAAAAAGGAAATATCTTCCCATAAAAACGAGATAGAAGCAATCTCAGAAACTTGTTTATGCTCTATCTACACAAGTAACAGTGTTGAACCTTTCTATTGACAGAGCACGTGTGAAACACTCTTTTTTTGGAATCTGCAAGTGGATATTTCTATAAAACTGAGGATTTCGTTGGAAGCGGGATTACAGATAAATAGTAGACAGCAGCATTCTCAGAAACTTCTTTGTGATGTTTGCATTCAAGTCACAGAGTTGAACATTCCCTTTCATAGAGCAGGTTTGAAACACTCTTTTTGTAGTATCTGGAAGTGGACATTTGGAACGGTATCAGGCCTATGGTTAAAAAGGAAATAACTTCCCATAAAAACAAGACAGAAGCATTCTCAGAAACTTATTTGCGATGTGTGTCCTCAACTAACAGACTTGAACCTTTCTTTTGATACAGCAGTTTTGAAACACTCTTTTTGTAGAATCTGCAAGTGGATATTTGGATAGCTCTGAGGATTTCGTTGGAAACGGGATTACATAAAAATAGTGGACAGCAGCATTCTCAGAAACTTCTTTGTGACGTTTGCATTCAAGTCACAGAGTTGAACATTCCCTGTCATAGAGCAGGTTTGAAACACTCTTTTTGTGCATCTGGAAGTGGACATTTCCAACGCTTTCTTGCCTACGGCGAAGAAGGAAATATCTTCCCATAAAAACAAGACAGAAGCATTCTCAGAAACTTATTTCTGATGTGTGTCCTCAACTAACGGACTTGAACCTTTCTTTTTATAGAGCACGTTTGAACCACTCCTTTTGTTGTATCTGCAAGTGGATATTTGGATAGCTTTGACGATTTCGTTGGAAACGGGAATATCTCCCTATAACATCTAGACAGAAGCATTCTCAGAAACTTCTTTGTGATGTTTCCATTCAAGTCACAGAGTTGAACATTCTCTTTCATAGAGCAGGTTTGAAACACTCTTTTTGTAGTATCTGGAAGTGGACATTTGCAGCGCTTTGTGGCCTATGGTAAAAAAGGAAATATCTTCCCATGAAAACGAGATAGAAGCAATCTCAGAAACTTGTTTATGCTGTATGTACTGAAGTAACAGTGTTGAACCTTTCTATTGATAGAGCAGGTGTGAAACACTGTTTTTTTGGAATCTGCAAGAGGATATTTCTATAGAACTGAGGATTTCGTTGGAAGCGGGATTACAGATAGAAAGTAGAGAGCAGCATTCTCAGAAACTTCTTTGTGATGTTTGCATTCAAGTCACAGAGTTGAACATTCCCTTTCATACAGCAGGTTTGAAACACTCTTTTTGTACTATCTGGAAGTGGACATTTGGAACGGTACCAGGCCTATGGTTCAAAAGGAAATATCGTCGCAGAAAAACAAGACGGAAGCATTCTCAGAAACTTATTTGTGTTGTGTGTCCTCAACTAACAGACTTGAACCTTTCTTTTGACACAGCAGTTTTGAAACACTCTTTTTGTAGAATCTGCAAGTGGATATTTGGATAGCTCTGAGGATTTCGTTGGAAACGGGATTACATATAAAAAGTAGACAGCAGCATTCTCAGAAACTTCTTTGTGATGTTTCCATTTAAGTCACAGAGTTGAACATTCCCTTTCACAGAGCAGGTTTCAAACACTCTTTTTGTAGTAACTAGAAGTGGACATTTGCAGCGCTTTGTGGCCTATGGTAAAAAAAGGAAATATCTTCCCATAAAAACGAGATAGAAGCAATCTCAGAAACTTGTTTATGCTCTATCTACACAAGTAACAGTGTTGAACCTTTCTATTGACAGAGCACGTGTGAAACACTCTTTTTTTGGAATCTGCAAGTGGATATTTCTATAAAACTGAGGATTTCGTTGGAAGCGGGATTACAGATAAATAGTAGACAGCAGCATTCTCAGAAACTTCTTTGTGATGTTTGCATTCAAGTCACAGAGTTGAACATTCCCTTTCATAGAGCAGGTTTGAAACACTCTTTTTGTAGTATCTGGAAGTGGACATTTGGAACGGTATCAGGCCTATGGTTAAAAAGGAAATAACTTCCCATAAAAACAAGACAGAAGCATTCTCAGAAACTTATTTGCGATGTGTGTCCTCAACTAACAGACTTGAACCTTTCTTTTGATACAGCAGTTTTGAAACACTCTTTTTGTAGAATCTGCAAGTGGATATTTGGATAGCTCTGAGGATTTCGTTGGAAACGGGATTACATAAAAATAGTGGACAGCAGCATTCTCAGAAACTTCTTTGTGACGTTTGCATTCAAGTCACAGAGTTGAACATTCCCTGTCATAGAGCAGGTTTGAAACACTCTTTTTGTGCATCTGGAAGTGGACATTTCCAACGCTTTCTTGCCTACGGCGAAGAAGGAAATATCTTCCCATAAAAACAAGACAGAAGCATTCTCAGAAACTTATTTCTGATGTGTGTCCTCAACTAACGGACTTGAACCTTTCTTTTTATAGAGCACGTTTGAACCACTCCTTTTGTTGTATCTGCAAGTGGATATTTGGATAGCTTTGACGATTTCGTTGGAAACGGGAATATCTCCCTATAACATCTAGACAGAAGCATTCTCAGAAACTTCTTTGTGATGTTTCCATTCAAGTCACAGAGTTGAACATTCTCTTTCATAGAGCAGGTTTGAAACACTCTTTTTGTAGTATCTGGAAGTGGACATTTGCAGCGCTTTGTGGCCTATGGTAAAAAAGGAAATATCTTCCCATGAAAACGAGATAGAAGCAATCTCAGAAACTTGTTTATGCTGTATGTACTGAAGTAACAGTGTTGAACCTTTCTATTGATAGAGCAGGTGTGAAACACTGTTTTTTTGGAATCTGCAAGCGGATATTTCTATAGAACTGAGGATTTCGTTGGAAGCGGGATTACAGATAGAAAGTAGAGAGCAGCATTCTCAGAAACTTCTTTGTGATGTTTGCATTCAAGTCACAGAGTTGAACATTCCCTTTCATACAGCAGGTTTGAAACACTCTTTTTGTACTATCTGGAAATGGACATTTGGAACGGTACCAGGCCTATGGTTCAAAAGGAAATATCGTCGCAGAAAAACAAGACGGAAGCATTCTCAGAAACTTATTTGTGATGTGTGTCCTCAACTAACAGACTTGAACCTTTCTTTTGACACAGCAGTTTTGAAACACTCTTTTTGTAGAATCTGCAAGTGGATATTTGGATAGCTCTGACGATTTCGTTGGAAACGGGATTACATATAAAAAGTAGACAGCAGCATTCTCAGAAACTTCTTTGTGATATTTCCATTTAAGTCACAGAGTTGAACATTCCCTTTCACAGAGCAGGTTTCAAACACTCTTTTGGTAGTAACTGGAAGTGGACATTTGCAGCGCTTTGTGGCCTATGGTAAAAAAAGGAAATATCTTCCCATAAAAACGAGATAGAAGCAATCTCAGAAACTTGTTTATGCTCTATCTACACAAGTAACAGTGTTGAACCTTTCTATTGACAGAGCACGTGTGAAACACTCTTTTTTTGGAAACTGCAAGTGGATATTTCTATAAAACTGAGGATTTCGTTGGAAGCGGGATTACAGATAAATAGTAGACAGCAGCATTCTCAGAAACTTCTTTGTGATGTTTGCATTCAAGTCACAGAGTTGAACATTCCCTTTCATAGAGCAGGTTTGGAACACTCTTTTTGTAGTATCTGGAAGTGGACATTTGGAACGGTATCAGGCCTATGGTTAAAAAGGAAATATCTTCCCATAAAAACAAGACAGAAGCATTCTCAGAAACTTATTTGCGATGTGTGTCCTCAACTAACAGACTTGAACCTTTCTTTTGATACAGCAGTTTTGAAACACTCTTTTTGTAGAATCTGCAAGTGGATATTTGGATAGCTCTGAGGATTTCGTTGGAAACGGGATTACATAAAAATAGTGGACAGCAGCATTCTCAGAAACTTCTTTGTGACGTTTGCATTCAAGTCACAGAGTTGAACATTCCCTGTCATAGAGCAGGTTTGAAACACTCTTTTTGTGCATCTGGAAGTGGACATTTCCAACGCTTTCTTGCCTACGGCGAAGAAGGAAATATCTTCCCATAAAAACAAGACAGAAGCATTCTCAGAAACTTATTTCTGATGTGTGTCCTCAACTAACGGACTTGAACCTTTCTTTTTATAGAGCACGTTTGAACCACTCCTTTTGTTGTATCTGCAAGTGGATATTTGGATAGCTTTGACGATTTCGTTGGAAACGGGAATATCTCCCTATAACATCTAGACAGAAGCATTCTCAGAAACTTCTTTGTGATGTTTCCATTCAAGTCACAGAGTTGAACATTCTCTTTCATAGAGCAGGTTTGAAACACTCTTTTTGTAGTATCTGGAAGTGGACATTTGCAGCTCTTTGTGGCCTATGGTAAAAAAGGAAATATCTTCCCATGAAAACGAGATAGAAGCAATCTCAGAAACTTGTTTATGCTGTATGTACTGAAGTAACAGTGTTGAACCTTTCTATTGATAGAGCAGGTGTGAAACACTGTTTTTTTGGAATCTGCAAGCGGATATTTCTATAGAACTGAGGATTTCGTTGGAAGCGGGATTACAGATAAAAAGTAGAGAGCAGCATTCTCAGAAACTTCTTTGTGATGTTTGCATTCAAGTCACAGAGTTGAACATTCCCTTTCATACAGCAGGTTTGAAACACTCTTTTTGTACTATCTGGAAGTGGACATTTGGAACGGTACCAGGCCTATGGTTCAAAAGGAAATATCGTCGCAGAAAAACAAGACGGAAGCATTCTCAGAAACTTATTTGCGTTGTGTGTCCTCAACTAACAGACTTGAACCTTTCTTTTGACACAGCAGTTTTGAAACACTCTTTTTGTAGAATCTGCAAGTGGATATTTGGATAGCTCTGACGATTTCGTTGGAAACGGGATTACATATAAAAAGTAGACAGCAGCATTCTCAGAAACTTCTTTGTGATGTTTCCATTTAAGTCACAGAGTTGAACATTCCCTTTCACAGAGCAGGTTTCAAACACTCTTTTTGTAGTAACTGGAAGTGGACATTTGCAGTGCTTTGTGGCCTATGGTAAAAAAAGGAAATATCTTCCCATAAAAACGAGATAGAAGCAATCTCAGAAACTTGTTTATGCTCTATCTACACAAGTAACAGTGTTGAACCTTTCTATTGACAGAGCACGTGTGAAACACTCTTTTTTTGGAAACTGCAAGTGGATATTTCTATGAAACTGAGGATTTCGTTGGAAGCGGGATTACAGATAAATAGTAGACAGCAGCATTCTCAGAAACTTCTTTGTGATGTTTGCATTCAGGTCACAGAGTTGAACATTCCCTTTCATAGAGCAGGTTTGGAACACTCTTTTTGTAGTATCTGGAAGTGGACATTTGGAACGGTATCAGGCCTATGGTTAAAAAGGAAATATCTTCCCATAAAAACAAGACAGAAGCATTCTCAGAAACTTATTTGCGATGTGTGTCCTCAACTAACAGACTTGAACCTTTCTTTTGATACAGCAGTTTTGAAACACTCTTTTTGTAGAATCTGCAAGTGGATATTTGGATAGCTCTGAGGATTTCGTTGGAAACGGGATTACATAAAAATAGTGGACAGCAGCATTCTCAGAAACTTCTTTGTGACGTTTGCATTCAAGTCACAGAGTTGAACATTCCCTGTCATAGAGCAGGTTTGAAACACTCTTTTTGTGCATCTGGAAGTGGACATTTCCAACGCTTTCTTGCCTACGGCGAAGAAGGAAATATCTTCCCATAAAAACAAGACAGAAGCATTCTCAGAAACTTATTTCTGATGTGTGTCCTCAACTAACGGACTTGAACCTTTCTTTTTATAGAGCACGTTTGAACCACTCCTTTTGTTGTATCTGCAAGTGGATATTTGGATAGCTTTGACGATTTCGTTGGAAACGGGAATATCTCCCTATAACATCTAGACAGAAGCATTCTCAGAAACTTCTTTGTGATGTTTCCATTCAAGTCACAGAGTTGAACATTCTCTTTCATAGAGCAGGTTTGAAACACTCTTTTTGTAGTATCTGGAAGTGGACATTTGCAGCGCTTTGTGGCCTATGGTAAAAAAGGAAATATCTTCCCATGAAAACGAGATAGAAGCAATCTCAGAAACTTGTTTATGCTGTATGTACTGAAGTAACAGTGTTGAACCTTTCTATTGATAGAGCAGGTGTGAAACACTGTTTTTTTGGAATCTGCAAGCGGATATTTCTATAGAACTGAGGATTTCGTTGGAAGCGGGATTACAGATAGAAAGTAGAGAGCAGCATTCTCAGAAACTTCTTTGTGATGTTTGCATTCAAGTCACAGAGTTGAACATTCCCTTTCATACAGCAGGTTTGAAACACTCTTTTTGTACTATCTGGAAATGGACATTTGGAACGGTACCAGGCCTATGGTTCAAAAGGAAATATCGTCGCAGAAAAACAAGACGGAAGCATTCTCAGAAACTTATTTGTGATGTGTGTCCTCAACTAACAGACTTGAACCTTTCTTTTGACACAGCAGTTTTGAAACACTCTTTTTGTAGAATCTGCAAGTGGATATTTGGATAGCTCTGACGATTTCGTTGGAAACGGGATTACATATAAAAAGTAGACAGCAGCATTCTCAGAAACTTCTTTGTGATATTTCCATTTAAGTCACAGAGTTGAACATTCCCTTTCACAGAGCAGGTTTCAAACACTCTTTTTGTAGTAACTGGAAGTGGACATTTGCAGCGCTTTGTGGCCTATGGTAAAAAAAGGAAATATCTTCCCATAAAAACGAGATAGAAGCAATCTCAGAAACTTGTTTATGCTCTATCTACACAAGTAACAGTGTTGAACCTTTCTATTGACAGAGCACGTGTGAAACACTCTTTTTTTGGAAACTGCAAGTGGATATTTCTATAAAACTGAGGATTTCGTTGGAAGCGGGATTACAGATAAATAGTAGACAGCAGCATTCTCAGAAACTTCTTTGTGATGTTTGCATTCAAGTCACAGAGTTGAACATTCCCTTTCATAGAGCAGGTTTGGAACACTCTTTTTGTAGTATCTGGAAGTGGACATTTGGAACGGTATCAGGCCTATGGTTAAAAAGGAAATATCTTCCCATAAAAACAAGACAGAAGCATTCTCAGAAACTTATTTGCGATGTGTGTCCTCAACTAACAGACTTGAACCTTTCTTTTGATACAGCAGTTTTGAAACACTCTTTTTGTAGAATCTGCAAGTGGATATTTGGATAGCTCTGAGGATTTCGTTGGAAACGGGATTACATAAAAATAGTGGACAGCAGCATTCTCAGAAACTTCTTTGTGACGTTTGCATTCAAGTCACAGAGTTGAACATTCCCTGTCATAGAGCAGGTTTGAAACACTCTTTTTGTGCATCTGGAAGTGGACATTTCCAACGCTTTCTTGCCTACGGCGAAGAAGGAAATATCTTCCCATAAAAACAAGACAGAAGCATTCTCAGAAACTTATTTCTGATGTGTGTCCTCAACTAACGGACTTGAACCTTTCTTTTTATAGAGCACGTTTGAACCACTCCTTTTGTTGTATCTGCAAGTGGATATTTGGATAGCTTTGACGATTTCGTTGGAAACGGGAATATCTCCCTATAACATCTAGACAGAAGCATTCTCAGAAACTTCTTTGTGATGTTTCCATTCAAGTCACAGAGTTGAACATTCTCTTTCATAGAGCAGGTTTGAAACACTCTTTTTGTAGTATCTGGAAGTGGACATTTGCAGCTCTTTGTGGCCTATGGTAAAAAAGGAAATATCTTCCCATGAAAACGAGATAGAAGCAATCTCAGAAACTTGTTTATGCTGTATGTACTGAAGTAACAGTGTTGAACCTTTCTATTGATAGAGCAGGTGTGAAACACTGTTTTTTTGGAATCTGCAAGCGGATATTTCTATAGAACTGAGGATTTCGTTGGAAGCGGGATTACAGATAAAAAGTAGAGAGCAGCATTCTCAGAAACTTCTTTGTGATGTTTGCATTCAAGTCACAGAGTTGAACATTCCCTTTCATACAGCAGGTTTGAAACACTCTTTTTGTACTATCTGGAAGTGGACATTTGGAACGGTACCAGGCCTATGGTTCAAAAGGAAATATCGTCGCAGAAAAACAAGACGGAAGCATTCTCAGAAACTTATTTGCGTTGTGTGTCCTCAACTAACAGACTTGAACCTTTCTTTTGACACAGCAGTTTTGAAACACTCTTTTTGTAGAATCTGCAAGTGGATATTTGGATAGCTCTGAGGATTTCGTTGGAAACGGGATTACATATAAAAAGTAGACAGCAGCATTCTCAGAAACTTCTTTGTGATGTTTCCATTTAAGTCACAGAGTTGAACATTCCCTTTCACAGAGCAGGTTTCAAACACTCTTTTTGTAGTAACTGGAAGTGGACATTTGCAGTGCTTTGTGGCCTATGGTAAAAAAAGGAAATATCTTCCCATAAAAACGAGATAGAAGCAATCTCAGAAACTTGTTTATGCTCTATCTACACAAGTAACAGTGTTGAACCTTTCTATTGACAGAGCACGTGTGAAACACTCTTTTTTTGGAAACTGCAAGTGGATATTTCTATGAAACTGAGGATTTCGTTGGAAGCGGGATTACAGATAAATAGTAGACAGCAGCATTCTCAGAAACTTCTTTGTGATGTTTGCATTCAGGTCACAGAGTTGAACATTCCCTTTCATAGAGCAGGTTTGGAACACTCTTTTTGTAGTATCTGGAAGTGGACATTTGGAACGGTATCAGGCCTATGGTTAAAAAGGAAATATCTTCCCATAAAAACAAGACAGAAGCATTCTCAGAAACTTATTTGCGATGTGTGTCCTCAACTAACAGACTTGAACCTTTCTTTTGATACAGCAGTTTTGAAACACTCTTTTTGTAGAATCTGCAAGTGGATATTTGGATAGCTCTGAGGATTTCGTTGGAAACGGGATTACATAAAAATAGTGGACAGCAGCATTCTCAGAAACTTCTTTGTGACGTTTGCATTCAAGTCACAGAGTTGAACATTCCCTGTCATAGAGCAGGTTTGAAACACTCTTTTTGTGCATCTGGAAGTGGACATTTCCAACGCTTTCTTGCCTACGGCGAAGAAGGAAATATCTTCCCATAAAAACAAGACAGAAGCATTCTCAGAAACTTATTTCTGATGTGTGTCCTCAACTAACGGACTTGAACCTTTCTTTTTATAGAGCACGTTTGAACCACTCCTTTTGTTGTATCTGCAAGTGGATATTTGGATAGCTTTGACGATTTCGTTGGAAACGGGAATATCTCCCTATAACATCTAGACAGAAGCATTCTCAGAAACTTCTTTGTGATGTTTCCATTCAAGTCACAGAGTTGAACATTCTCTTTCATAGAGCAGGTTTGAAACACTCTTTTTGTAGTATCTGGAAGTGGACATTTGCAGCGCTTTGTGGCCTATGGTAAAAAAGGAAATATCTTCCCATGAAAACGAGATAGAAGCAATCTCAGAAACTTGTTTATGCTGTATGTACTGAAGTAACAGTGTTGAACCTTTCTATTGATAGAGCAGGTGTGAAACACTGTTTTTTTGGAATCTGCAAGAGGATATTTCTATAGAACTGAGGATTTCGTTGGAAGCGGGATTACAGATAGAAAGTAGAGAGCAGCATTCTCAGAAACTTCTTTGTGATGTTTGCATTCAAGTCACAGAGTTGAACACTCCCTTTCATACAGCAGGTTTGAAACACTCTTTTTGTACTATCTGGAAGTGGACATTTGGAACGGTACCAGGCCTATGGTTCAAAAGGAAATATCGTCGCAGAAAAACAAGACGGAAGCATTCTCAGAAACTTATTTGCGTTGTGTGTCCTCAACTAACAGACTTGAACCTTTCTTTTGACACAGCAGTTTTGAAACACTCTTTTTGTAGAATCTGCAAGTGGATATTTGGATAGCTCTGAGGATTTCGTTGGAAACGGGATTACATATAAAAAGTAGACAGCAGCATTCTCAGAAACTTCTTTGTGATGTTTCCATTTAAGTCACAGAGTTGAACATTCCCTTTCACAGAGCAGGTTTCAAACACTCTTTTAGTAGTAACTGGAAGTGGACATTTGCAGCGCTTTGTGGCCTATGGTAAAAAAAGGAAATATCTTCCCATAAAAACGAGATAGAAGCAATCTCAGAAACTTGTTTATGCTCTATCTACACAAGTAACAGTGTTGAACCTTTCTATTGACAGAGCACGTGTGAAACACTCTTTTTTTGGAAACTGCAAGTGGATATTTCTATAAAACTGAGGATTTCGTTGGAAGCGGGATTACAGATAAATAGTAGACAGCAGCATTCTCAGAAACTTCTTTGTGATGTTTGCATTCAAGTCACAGAGTTGAACATTCCGTTTCATAGAGCAGGTTTGGAACACTCTTTTTGTAGTATCTGGAAGTGGACATTTGGAACGGTATCAGGCCTATGGTTAAAAAGGAAATATCTTCCCATAAAATCAAGACAGAAGCATTCTCAGAAACTTATTTGCGATGTGTGTCCTCAACTAACAGACTTGAACCTTTCTTTTGATACAGCAGTTTTGAAACACTCTTTTTGTAGAATCTGCAAGTGGATATTTGGATAGCTCTGAGGATTTCGTTGGAAACGGGATTACATAAAAATAGTGGACAGCAGCATTCTCAGAAACTTCTTTGTGACGTTTGCATTCAAGTCACAGAGTTGAACATTCCCTGTCATAGAGCAGGTTTGAAACACTCTTTTTGTGCATCTGGAAGTGGACATTTCCAACGCTTTCTTGCCTACGGCGAAGAAGGAAATATCTTCCCATAAAAACAAGACAGAAGCATTCTCAGAAACTTATTTCTGATGTGTGTCCTCAACTAACGGACTTGAACCTTTCTTTTTATAGAGCACGTTTGAACCACTCCTTTTGTTGTATCTGCAAGTGGATATTTGGATAGCTTTGACGATTTCGTTGGAAACGGGAATATCTCCCTATAACATCTAGACAGAAGCATTCTCAGAAACTTCTTTGTGATGTTTCCATTCAAGTCACAGAGTTGAACATTCCCTTTCACAGAGCAGGTTTGAAACACTCTTTTTGTAGTAACTGGAAGTGGACATTTGCAGCGCTTTGTGGCCTATGGTAAAAAAAGGAAATATCTTCCCATAAAAACGAGATAGAAGCAATCTCAGAAACTTGTTTATGCTCTATCTACACAAGTAACAGTGTTGAACCTTTCTATTGACAGAGCACGTGTGAAACACTCTTTTTTTGGAATCTGCAAGTGGATATTTCTATAAAACTGAGGATTTCGTTGGAAGCGGGATTACAGATAAATAGTAGACAGCAGCATTCTCAGAAACTTCTTTGTGATGTTTGCATTCAAGTCACAGAGTTGAACATTCCCTTTCATAGAGCAGGTTTGAAACACTCTTTTTGTAGTATCTGGAAGTGGACATTTGGAACGGTATCAGGCCTATGGTTAAAAAGGAAATATCTTCCCATAAAACCAAGACAGAAGCATTCTCAGAAACTTATTTGCGATGTGTGTCCTCAACTAACAGACTTGAACCTTTCTTTTGATACAGCAGTTTTGAAACACTCTTTTTGTAGAATCTGCAAGTGGATATTTGGATAGCTCTGAGGATTTCGTTGGAAACGGGATTACATAAAAATAGTGGACAGCAGCATTCTCAGAAACTTCTTTGTGACGTTTGCATTCAAGTCACAGAGTTGAACATTCCCTGTCATAGAGCAGGTTTGAAACACTCTTTTTGTGCATCTGGAAGTGGACATTTCCAACGCTTTCTTGCCTACGGCGAAGAAGGAAATATCTTCCCATAAAAACAAGACAGAAGCATTCTCAGAAACTTATTTCTGATGTGTGTCCTCAACTAACGGACTTGAACCTTTCTTTTTATAGAGCACGTTTGAACCACTCCTTTTGTTGTATCTGCAAGTGGATATTTGGATAGCTTTGACGATTTCGTTGGAAACGGGAATATCTCCCTATAACATCTAGACAGAAGCATTCTCAGAAACTTCTTTGTGATGTTTCCATTCAAGTCACAGAGTTGAACATTCTCTTTCATAGAGCAGGTTTGAAACACTCTTTTTGTAGTATCTGGAAGTGGACATTTGCAGCGCTTTGTGGCCTATGGTAAAAAAGGAAATATCTTCCCATGAAAACGAGATAGAAGCAATCTCAGAAACTTGTTTATGCTGTATGTACTGAAGTAACAGTGTTGAACCTTTCTATTGATAGAGCAGGTGTGAAACACTGTTTTTTTGGAATCTGCAAGCGGATATTTCTATAGAACTGAGGATTTCGTTGGAAGCGGGATTACAGATAGAAAGTAGAGAGCAGCATTCTCAGAAACTTCTTTGTGATGTTTGCATTCAAGTCACAGAGTTGAACATTCCCTTTCATACAGCAGGTTTGAAACACTCTTTTTGTACTATCTGGAAGTGGACATTTGGAACGGTACCAGGCCTATGGTTCAAAAGGAAATATCGTCGCAGAAAAACAAGACGGAAGCATTCTCAGAAACTTATTTGTGATGTGTGTCCTCAACTAACAGACTTGAACCTTTCTTTTGACACAGCAGTTTTGAAACACTCTTTTTGTAGAATCTGCAAGTGGATATTTGGATAGCTCTGACGATTTCGTTGGAAACGGGATTACATATAAAAAGTAGACAGCAGCATTCTCAGAAACTTCTTTGTGATGTTTCCATTTAAGTCACAGAGTTGAACATTCCCTTTCACAGAGCAGGTTTCAAACACTCTTTTGGTAGTAACTGGAAGTGGACATTTGCAGCGCTTTGTGGCCTATGGTAAAAAAAGGAAATATCTTCCCATAAAAACGAGATAGAAGCAATCTCAGAAACTTGTTTATGCTCTATCTACACAAGTAACAGTGTTGAACCTTTCTATTGACAGAGCACGTGTGAAACACTCTTTTTTTGGAAACTGCAAGTGGATATTTCTATAAAACTGAGGATTTCGTTGGAAGCGGGATTACAGATAAATAGTAGACAGCAGCATTCTCAGAAACTTCTTTGTGATGTTTGCATTCAGGTCACAGAGTTGAACATTCCCTTTCATAGAGCAGGTTTGGAACACTCTTTTTGTAGTATCTGGAAGTGGACATTTGGAACGGTATCAGGCCTATGGTTAAAAAGGAAATATCTTCCCATAAAAACAAGACAGAAGCATTCTCAGAAACTTATTTGCGATGTGTGTCCTCAACTAACAGACTTGAACCTTTCTTTTGATACAGCAGTTTTGAAACACTCTTTTTGTAGAATCTGCAAGTGGATATTTGGATAGCTCTGAGGATTTCGTTGGAAACGGGATTACATAAAAATAGTGGACAGCAGCATTCTCAGAAACTTCTTTGTGACGTTTGCATTCAAGTCACAGAGTTGAACATTCCCTGTCATAGAGCAGGTTTGAAACACTCTTTTTGTGCATCTGGAAGTGGACATTTCCAACGCTTTCTTGCCTACGGCGAAGAAGGAAATATCTTCCCATAAAAACAAGACAGAAGCATTCTCAGAAACTTATTTCTGATGTGTGTCCTCAACTAACGGACTTGAACCTTTCTTTTTATAGAGCACGTTTGAACCACTCCTTTTGTTGTATCTGCAAGTGGATATTTGGATAGCTTTGACGATTTCGTTGGAAACGGGAATATCTCCCTATAACATCTAGACAGAAGCATTCTCAGAAACTTCTTTGTGATGTTTCCATTCAAGTCACAGAGTTGAACATTCTCTTTCATAGAGCAGGTTTGAAACACTCTTTTTGTAGTATCTGGAAGTGGACATTTGCAGCGCTTTGTGGCCTATGGTAAAAAAGGAAATATCTTCCCATGAAAACGAGATAGAAGCAATCTCAGAAACTTGTTTATGCTGTATGTACTGAAGTAACAGTGTTGAACCTTTCTATTGATAGAGCAGGTGTGAAACACTGTTTTTTTGGAATCTGCAAGAGGATATTTCTATAGAACTGAGGATTTCGTTGGAAGCGGGATTACAGATAGAAAGTAGAGAGCAGCATTCTCAGAAACTTCTTTGTGATGTTTGCATTCAAGTCACAGAGTTGAACATTCCCTTTCATACAGCAGGTTTGAAACACTCTTTTTGTACTATCTGGAAGTGGACATTTGGAACGGTACCAGGCCTATGGTTCAAAAGGAAATATCGTCGCAGAAAAACAAGACGGAAGCATTCTCAGAAACTTATTTGCGTTGTGTGTCCTCAACTAACAGACTTGAACCTTTCTTTTGACACAGCAGTTTTGAAACACTCTTTTTGTAGAATCTGCAAGTGGATATTTGGATAGCTCTGAGGATTTCGTTGGAAACGGGATTACATATAAAAAGTAGACAGCAGCATTCTCAGAAACTTCTTTGTGATGTTTCCATTTAAGTCACAGAGTTGAACATTCCCTTTCACAGAGCAGGTTTCAAACACTCTTTTAGTAGTAACTGGAAGTGGACATTTGCAGCGCTTTGTGGCCTATGGTAAAAAAAGGAAATATCTTCCCATAAAAACGAGATAGAAGCAATCTCAGAAACTTGTTTATGCTCTATCTACACAAGTAACAGTGTTGAACCTTTCTATTGACAGAGCACGTGTGAAACACTCTTTTTTTGGAAACTGCAAGTGGATATTTCTATAAAACTGAGGATTTCGTTGGAAGCGGGATTACAGATCAATAGTAGACAGCAGCATTCTCAGAAACTTCTTTGTGATGTTTGCATTCAAGTCACAGAGTTGAACATTCCGTTTCATAGAGCAGGTTTGGAACACTCTTTTTGTAGTATCTGGAAGTGGACATTTGGAACGGTATCAGGCCTATGGTTAAAAAGGAAATATCTTCCCATAAAATCAAGACAGAAGCATTCTCAGAAACTTATTTGCGATGTGTGTCCTCAACTAACAGACTTGAACCTTTCTTTTGATACAGCAGTTTTGAAACACTCTTTTTGTAGAATCTGCAAGTGGATATTTGGATAGCTCTGAGGATTTCGTTGGAAACGGGATTACATAAAAATAGTGGACAGCAGCATTCTCAGAAACTTCTTTGTGACGTTTGCATTCAAGTCACAGAGTTGAACATTCCCTGTCATAGAGCAGGTTTGAAACACTCTTTTTGTGCATCTGGAAGTGGACATTTCCAACGCTTTCTTGCCTACGGCGAAGAAGGAAATATCTTCCCATAAAAACAAGACAGAAGCATTCTCAGAAACTTATTTCTGATGTGTGTCCTCAACTAACGGACTTGAACCTTTCTTTTTATAGAGCACGTTTGAACCACTCCTTTTGTTGTATCTGCAAGTGGATATTTGGATAGCTTTGACGATTTCGTTGGAAACGGGAATATCTCCCTATAACATCTAGACAGAAGCATTCTCAGAAACTTCTTTGTGATGTTTCCATTCAAGTCACAGAGTTGAACATTCTCTTTCATAGAGCAGGTTTGAAACACTCTTTTTGTAGTATCTGGAAGTGGACATTTGCAGCGCTTTGTGGCCTATGGTAAAAAAGGAAATATCTTCCCATGAAAACGAGATAGAAGCAATCTCAGAAACTTGTTTATGCTGTATGTACTGAAGTAACAGTGTTGAACCTTTCTATTGATAGAGCAGGTGTGAAACACTGTTTTTTTGGAATCTGCAAGAGGATATTTCTATAGAACTGAGGATTTCGTTGGAAGCGGGATTACAGATAGAAAGTAGAGAGCAGCATTCTCAGAAACTTCTTTGTGATGTTTGCATTCAAGTCACAGAGTTGAACATTCCCTTTCATACAGCAGGTTTGAAACACTCTTTTTGTACTATCTGGAAGTGGACATTTGGAACGGTACCAGGCCTATGGTTCAAAAGGAAATATCGTCGCAGAAAAACAAGACGGAAGCATTCTCAGAAACTTATTTGTGTTGTGTGTCCTCAACTAACAGACTTGAACCTTTCTTTTGACACAGCAGTTTTGAAACACTCTTTTTGTAGAATCTGCAAGTGGATATTTGGATAGCTCTGACGATTTCGTTGGAAACGGGATTACATATAAAAAGTAGACAGCAGCATTCTCAGAAACTTCTTTGTGATGTTTCCATTTAAGTCACAGAGTTGAACATTCCCTTTCACAGAGCAGGTTTCAAACACTCTTTTTGTAGTAACTGGAAGTGGACATTTGCAGCGCTTTGTGGCCTATGGTAAAAAAAGGAAATATCTTCCCATAAAAACGAGATAGAAGCAATCTCAGAAACTTGTTTATGCTCTATCTACACAAGTAACAGTGTTGAACCTTTCTATTGACAGAGCACGTGTGAAACACTCTTTTTTTGGAATCTGCAAGTGGATATTTCTATAAAACTGAGGATTTCGTTGGAAGCGGGATTACAGATAAATAGTAGACAGCAGCATTCTCAGAAACTTCTTTGTGATGTTTGCATTCAAGTCACAGAGTTGAACATTCCCTTTCATAGAGCAGGTTTGAAACACTCTTTTTGTAGTATCTGGAAGTGGACATTTGGAACGGTATCAGGCCTATGGTTAAAAAGGAAATATCTTCCCATAAAAACAAGACAGAAGCATTCTCAGAAACTTATTTGCGATGTGTGTCCTCAACTAACAGACTTGAACCTTTCTTTTGATACAGCAGTTTTGAAACACTCTTTTTGTAGAATCTGCAAGTGGATATTTGGATAGCTCTGAGGATTTCGTTGGAAACGGGATTACATAAAAATAGTGGACAGCAGCATTCTCAGAAACTTCTTTGTGACGTTTGCATTCAAGTCACAGAGTTGAACATTCCCTGTCATAGAGCAGGTTTGAAACACTCTTTTTGTGCATCTGGAAGTGGACATTTCCAACGCTTTCTTGCCTACGGCGAAGAAGGAAATATCTTCCCATAAAAACAAGACAGAAGCATTCTCAGAAACTTATTTCTGATGTGTGTCCTCAACTAACGGACTTGAACCTTTCTTTTTATAGAGCACGTTTGAACCACTCCTTTTGTTGTATCTGCAAGTGGATATTTGGATAGCTTTGACGATTTCGTTGGAAACGGGAATATCTCCCTATAACATCTAGACAGAAGCATTCTCAGAAACTTCTTTGTGATGTTTCCATTCAAGTCACAGAGTTGAACATTCTCTTTCATAGAGCAGGTTTGAAACACTCTTTTTGTAGTATCTGGAAGTGGACATTTGCAGCGCTTTGTGGCCTATGGTAAAAAAGGAAATATCTTCCCATGAAAACGAGATAGAAGCAATCTCAGAAACTTGTTTATGCTGTATGTACTGAAGTAACAGTGTTGAACCTTTCTATTGATAGAGCAGGTGTGAAACACTGTTTTTTTGGAATCTGCAAGCGGATATTTCTATAGAACTGAGGATTTCGTTGGAAGCGGGATTACAGATAGAAAGTAGAGAGCAGCATTCTCAGAAACTTCTTTGTGATGTTTGCATTCAAGTCACAGAGTTGAACATTCCCTTTCATACAGCAGGTTTGAAACACTCTTTTTGTACTATCTGGAAGTGGACATTTGGAACGGTACCAGGCCTATGGTTCAAAAGGAAATATCGTCGCAGAAAAACAAGACGGAAGCATTCTCAGAAACTTATTTGTGATGTGTGTCCTCAACTAACAGACTTGAACCTTTCTTTTGACACAGCAGTTTTGAAACACTCTTTTTGTAGAATCTGCAAGTGGATATTTGGATAGCTCTGACGATTTCGTTGGAAACGGGATTACATATAAAAAGTAGACAGCAGCATTCTCAGAAACTTCTTTGTGATGTTTCCATTTAAGTCACAGAGTTGAACATTCCCTTTCACAGAGCAGGTTTCAAACACTCTTTTGGTAGTAACTGGAAGTGGACATTTGCAGCGCTTTGTGGCCTATGGTAAAAAAAGGAAATATCTTCCCATAAAAACGAGATAGAAGCAATCTCAGAAACTTGTTTATGCTCTATCTACACAAGTAACAGTGTTGAACCTTTCTATTGACAGAGCACGTGTGAAACACTCTTTTTTTGGAAACTGCAAGTGGATATTTCTATAAAACTGAGGATTTCGTTGGAAGCGGGATTACAGATAAATAGTAGACAGCAGCATTCTCAGAAACTTCTTTGTGATGTTTGCATTCAGGTCACAGAGTTGAACATTCCCTTTCATAGAGCAGGTTTGGAACACTCTTTTTGTAGTATCTGGAAGTGGACATTTGGAACGGTATCAGGCCTATGGTTAAAAAGGAAATATCTTCCCATAAAAACAAGACAGAAGCATTCTCAGAAACTTATTTGCGATGTGTGTCCTCAACTAACAGACTTGAACCTTTCTTTTGATACAGCAGTTTTGAAACACTCTTTTTGTAGAATCTGCAAGTGGATATTTGGATAGCTCTGAGGATTTCGTTGGAAACGGGATTACATAAAAATAGTGGACAGCAGCATTCTCAGAAACTTCTTTGTGACGTTTGCATTCAAGTCACAGAGTTGAACATTCCCTGTCATAGAGCAGGTTTGAAACACTCTTTTTGTGCATCTGGAAGTGGACATTTCCAACGCTTTCTTGCCTACGGCGAAGAAGGAAATATCTTCCCATAAAAACAAGACAGAAGCATTCTCAGAAACTTATTTCTGATGTGTGTCCTCAACTAACGGACTTGAACCTTTCTTTTTATAGAGCACGTTTGAACCACTCCTTTTGTTGTATCTGCAAGTGGATATTTGGATAGCTTTGACGATTTCGTTGGAAACGGGAATATCTCCCTATAACATCTAGACAGAAGCATTCTCAGAAACTTCTTTGTGATGTTTCCATTCAAGTCACAGAGTTGAACATTCTCTTTCATAGAGCAGGTTTGAAACACTCTTTTTGTAGTATCTGGAAGTGGACATTTGCAGCGCTTTGTGGCCTATGGTAAAAAAGGAAATATCTTCCCATGAAAACGAGATAGAAGCAATCTCAGAAACTTGTTTATGCTTTATGTACTGAAGTAACAGTGTTGAACCTTTCTATTGATAGAGCAGGTGTGAAACACTGTTTTTTTGGAATCTGCAAGGGGATATTTCTATAGAACTGAGGATTTCGTTGGAAGCGGGATTACAGATAGAAAGTAGAGAGCAGCATTCTCAGAAACTTCTTTGTGATGTTTGCATTCAAGTCACAGAGTTGAACATTCCCTTTCATACAGCAGGTTTGAAACACTCTTTTTGTACTATCTGGAAGTGGACATTTGGAACGGTACCAGGCCTATGGTTCAAAAGGAAATATCGTCGCAGAAAAACAAGACGGAAGCATTCTCAGAAACTTATTTGTGTTGTGTGTCCTCAACTAACAGACTTGAACCTTTCTTTTGACACAGCAGTTTTGAAACACTCTTTTTGTAGAATCTGCAAGTGGATATTTGGATAGCTCTGAGGATTTCGTTGGAAACGGGATTACATATAAAAAGTAGACAGCAGCATTCTCAGAAACTTCTTTGTGATGTTTCCATTTAAGTCACAGAGTTGAACATTCCCTTTCACAGAGCAGGTTTCAAACACTCTTTTTGTAGTAACTGGAAGTGGACATTTGCAGCGCTTTGTGGCCTATGGTAAAAAAAGGAAATATCTTCCCATAAAAACGAGATAGAAGCAATCTCAGAAACTTGTTTATGCTCTATCTACACAAGTAACAGTGTTGAACCTTTCTATTGACAGAGCACGTGTGAAACACTCTTTTTTTGGAATCTGCAAGTGGATATTTCTATAAAACTGAGGATTTCGTTGGAAGCGGGATTACAGATAAATAGTAGACAGCAGCATTCTCAGAAACTTCTTTGTGATGTTTGCATTCAGGTCACAGAGTTGAACATTCCCTTTCATAGAGCAGGTTTGAAACACTCTTTTTGTACTATCTGGAAGTGGACATTTGGAACGGTATCAGGCCTATGGTTAAAAAGGAAATATCTTCCCATAAAAACAAGACAGAAGCATTCTCAGAAACTTATTTGCGATGTGTGTCCTCAACTAACAGACTTGAACCTTTCTTTTGATACAGCAGTTTTGAAACACTCTTTTTGTAGAATCTGCAAGTGGATATTTGGATAGCTCTGAGGATTTCGTTGGAAACGGGATTACATAAAAATAGTGGACAGCAGCATTCTCAGAAACTTCTTTGTGACGTTTGCATTCAAGTCACAGAGTTGAACATTCCCTGTCATAGAGCAGGTTTGAAACACTCTTTTTGTGCATCTGGAAGTGGACATTTCCAACGCTTTCTTGCCTACGGCGAAGAAGGAAATATCTTCCCATAAAAACAAGACAGAAGCATTCTCAGAAACTTATTTCTGATGTGTGTCCTCAACTAACGGACTTGAACCTTTCTTTTTATAGAGCACGTTTGAACCACTCCTTTTGTTGTATCTGCAAGTGGATATTTGGATAGCTTTGACGATTTCGTTGGAAACGGGAATATCTCCCTATAACATCTAGACAGAAGCATTCTCAGAAACTTCTTTGTGATGTTTCCATTCAAGTCACAGAGTTGAACATTCTCTTTCATAGAGCAGGTTTGAAACACTCTTTTTGTAGTATCTGGAAGTGGACATTTGCAGCTCTTTGTGGCCTATGGTAAAAAAGGAAATATCTTCCCATGAAAACGAGATAGAAGCAATCTCAGAAACTTGTTTATGCTGTATGTACTGAAGTAACAGTGTTGAACCTTTCTATTGATAGAGCAGGTGTGAAACACTGTTTTTTTGGAATCTGCAAGCGGATATTTCTATAGAACTGAGGATTTCGTTGGAAGCGGGATTACAGATAAAAAGTAGAGAGCAGCATTCTCAGAAACTTCTTTGTGATGTTTGCATTCAAGTCACAGAGTTGAACATTCCCTTTCATACAGCAGGTTTGAAACACTCTTTTTGTACTATCTGGAAGTGGACATTTGGAACGGTACCAGGCCTATGGTTCAAAAGGAAATATCGTCGCAGAAAAACAAGACGGAAGCATTCTCAGAAACTTATTTGTGATGTGTGTCCTCAACTAACAGACTTGAACCTTTCTTTTGACACAGCATTTTTGAAACACTCTTTTTGTAGAATCTGCAAGTGGATATTTGGATAGCTCTGACGATTTCGTTGGAAACGGGATTACATATAAAAAGTAGACAGCAGCATTCTCAGAAACTTCTTTGTGATGTTTCCATTTAAGTCACAGAGTTGAACATTCCCTTTCACAGAGCAGGTTTCAAACACTCTTTTTGTAGTAACTGGAAGTGGACATTTGCAGCGCTTTGTGGCCTATGGTAAAAAAAGGAAATATCTTCCCATAAAAACGAGATAGAAGCAATCTCAGAAACTTGTTTATGCTCTATCTACACAAGTAACAGTGTTGAACCTTTCTATTGACAGAGCACGTGTGAAACACTCTTTTTTTGGAATCTGCAAGTGGATATTTCTATAAAACTGAGGATTTCGTTGGAAGCGGGATTACAGATAAATAGTAGACAGCAGCATTCTCAGAAACTTCTTTGTGATGTTTGCATTCAAGTCACAGAGTTGAACATTCCCTTTCATAGAGCAGGTTTGAAACACTCTTTTTGTACTATCTGGAAGTGGACATTTGGAACGGTACCAGGCCTATGGTTCAAAAGGAAATATCTTCCCATAAAAACAAGACAGAAGCATTCTCAGAAACTTATTTGCGATGTGGTTCCTCAACTAACAGACTTGAACCTTTCTTTTGATACAGCAGTTTTGAAACACTCTTTTTGTAGAATCTGCAAGTGGATATTTGGATAGCTCTGAGGATTTCGTTGGAAACGGGATTACATAAAAATAGTGGACAGCAGCATTCTCAGAAACTTCTTTGTGACGTTTGCATTCAAGTCATACAGTTGAACATTCCCTGTCATAGAGCAGGTTTGAAACACTCTTTTTGTGCATCTGGAAGTGGACATTTCCAACGCTTTCTTGCCTACGGCGAAGAAGGAAATATCTTCCCATAAAAACAAGACAGAAGCATTCTCAGAAACTTATTTCTGATGTGTGTCCTCAACTAACGGACTTGAACCTTTCTTTTTATAGAGCACGTTTGAACCACTCCTTTTGTTGTATCTGCAAGTGGATATTTGGATAGCTTTGACGATTTCATTGGAAACGGGAATATCTCCCTATAACATCTAGACAGAAGCATTCTCAGAAACTTCTTTGTGATGTTTCCATTCAAGTCACAGAGTTGAACATTCTCTTTCATAGAGCAGGTTTGAAACACTCTTTTTGTAGTATCTGGAAGTGGACATTTGCAGCTCTTTGTGGCCTATGGTAAAAAAGGAAATATCTTCCCATGAAAACGAGATAGAAGCAATCTCAGAAACTTGTTTATGCTGTATGTACTGAAGTAACAGTGTTGAACCTTTCTATTGATAGAGCAGGTGTGAAACACTGTTTTTTTGGAATCTGCAAGCGGATATTTCTATAGAACTGAGGATTTCGTTGGAAGCGGGATTACAGATAAAAAGTAGACAGCAGCATTCTCAGAAACTTCTTTGTGATGTTTGCATTCAAGTCACAGAGTTGAACATTCCCTTTCATACAGCAGGTTTGAAACACTCTTTTTGTACTATCTGGAAGTGGACATTTGGAACGGTACCAGGCCTATGGTTCAAAAGGAAATATCGTCGCAGAAAAACAAGACGGAAGCATTCTCAGAAACTTATTTGTGATGTGTGTCCTCAACTAACAGACTTGAACCTTTCTTTTGACACAGCAGTTTTGAAACACTCTTTTTGTAGAATCTGCAAGTGGATATTTGGATAGCTCTGACGATTTCGTTGGAAACGGGATTACATATAAAAAGTAGACAGCAGCATTCTCAGAAACTTCTTTGTGATGTTTCCATTTAAGTCACAGAGTTGAACATTCCCTTTCACAGAGCAGGTTTCAAACACTCTTTTTGTAGTAACTGGAAGTGGACATTTGCAGCGCTTTGTGGCCTATGGTAAAAAAAGGAAATATCTTCCCATACAAACGAGATAGAAGCAATCTCAGAAACTTGTTTATGCTCTATCTACACAAGTAACAGTGTTGAACCTTTCTATTGACAGAGCACGTGTGAAACACTCTTTTTTTGGAAACTGCAAGTGGATATTTCTATAAAACTGAGGATTTCGTTGGAAGCGGGATTACAGATAAATAGTAGACAGCAGCATTCTCAGAAACTTCTTTGTGATGTTTGCATTCAGGTCACAGAGTTGAACATTCCCTTTCATAGAGCAGGTTTGGAACACTCTTTTTGTACTATCTGGAAGTGGACATTTGGAACGGTATCAGGCCTATGGTTAAAAAGGAAATATCTTCCCATAAAAACAAGACAGAAGCATTCTCAGAAACTTATTTGCGATGTGTGTCCTCAACTAACAGACTTGAACCTTTCTTTTGATACAGCAGTTTTGAAACACTCTTTTTGTAGAATCTGCAAGTGGATATTTGGATAGCTCTGAGGATTTCGTTGGAAACGGGATTACATAAAAATAGTGGACAGCAGCATTCTCAGAAACTTCTTTGTGACGTTTGCATTCAAGTCACAGAGTTGAACATTCCCTGTCATAGAGCAGGTTTGAAACACTCTTTTTGTGCATCTGGAAGTGGACATTTCCAACGCTTTCTTGCCTACGGCGAAGAAGGAAATATCTTCCCATAAAAACAAGACAGAAGCATTCTCAGAAACTTATTTCTGATGTGTGTCCTCAACTAACGGACTTGAACCTTTCTTTTTATAGAGCACGTTTGAACCACTCCTTTTGTTGTATCTGCAAGTGGATATTTGGATAGCTTTGACGATTTCGTTGGAAACGGGAATATCTCCCTATAACATCTAGACAGAAGCATTCTCAGAAACTTCTTTGTGATGTTTCCATTCAAGTCACAGAGTTGAACATTCTCTTTCATAGAGCAGGTTTGAAACACTCTTTTTGTAGTATCTGGAAGTGGACATTTGCAGCGCTTTGTGGCCTATGGTAAAAAAGGAAATATCTTCCCATGAAAACGAGATAGAAGCAATCTCAGAAACTTGTTTATGCTTTATGTACTGAAGTAACAGTGTTGAACCTTTCTATTGATAGAGCAGGTGTGAAACACTGTTTTTTTGGAATCTGCAAGGGGATATTTCTATAGAACTGAGGATTTCGTTGGAAGCGGGATTACAGATAGAAAGTAGAGAGCAGCATTCTCAGAAACTTCTTTGTGATGTTTGCATTCAAGTCACAGAGTTGAACATTCCCTTTCATACAGCAGGTTTGAAACACTCTTTTTGTACTATCTGGAAGTGGACATTTGGAACGGTACCAGGCCTATGGTTCAAAAGGAAATATCGTCGCAGAAAAACAAGACGGAAGCATTCTCAGAAACTTATTTGTGTTGTGTGTCCTCAACTAACAGACTTGAACCTTTCTTTTGACACAGCAGTTTTGAAACACTCTTTTTGTAGAATCTGCAAGTGGATATTTGGATAGCTCTGACGATTTCGTTGGAAACGGGATTACATATAAAAAGTAGACAGCAGCATTCTCAGAAACTTCTTTGTGATGTTTCCATTTAAGTCACAGAGTTGAACATTCCCTTTCACAGAGCAGGTTTCAAACACTCTTTTTGTAGTAACTGGAAGTGGACATTTGCAGCGCTTTGTGGCCTATGGTAAAAAAAGGAAATATCTTCCCATAAAAACGAGATAGAAGCAATCTCAGAAACTTGTTTATGCTCTATCTACACAAGTAACAGTGTTGAACCTTTCTATTGACAGAGCACGTGTGAAACACTCTTTTTTTGGAATCTGCAAGTGGATATTTCTATAAAACTGAGGATTTCGTTGGAAGCGGGATTACAGATAAATAGTAGACAGCAGCATTCTCAGAAACTTCTTTGTGATGTTTGCATTCAAGTCACAGAGTTGAACATTCCCTTTCATAGAGCAGGTTTGAAACACTCTTTTTGTACTATCTGGAAGTGGACATTTGGAACGGTATCAGGCCTATGGTTAAAAAGGAAATATCTTCCCATAAAAACAAGACAGAAGCATTCTCAGAAACTTATTTGCGATGTGTGTCCTCAACTAACAGACTTGAACCTTTCTTTTGATACAGCAGTTTTGAAACACTCTTTTTGTAGAATCTGCAAGTGGATATTTGGATAGCTCTGAGGATTTCGTTGGAAACGGGATTACATAAAAATAGTGGACAGCAGCATTCTCAGAAACTTCTTTGTGACGTTTGCATTCAAGTCACAGAGTTGAACATTCCCTGTCATAGAGCAGGTTTGAAACACTCTTTTTGTGCATCTGGAAGTGGACATTTCCAACGCTTTCTTGCCTACGGCGAAGAAGGAAATATCTTCCCATAAAAACAAGACAGAAGCATTCTCAGAAACTTATTTCTGATGTGTGTCCTCAACTAACGGACTTGAACCTTTCTTTTTATAGAGCACGTTTGAACCACTCCTTTTGTTGTATCTGCAAGTGGATATTTGGATAGCTTTGACGATTTCGTTGGAAACGGGAATATCTCCCTATAACATCTAGACAGAAGCATTCTCAGAAACTTCTTTGTGATGTTTCCATTCAAGTCACAGAGTTGAACATTCTCTTTCATAGAGCAGGTTTGAAACACTCTTTTTGTAGTATCTGGAAGTGGACATTTGCAGCTCTTTGTGGCCTATGGTAAAAAAGGAAATATCTTCCCATGAAAACGAGATAGAAGCAATCTCAGAAACTTGTTTATGCTGTATGTACTGAAGTAACAGTGTTGAACCTTTCTATTGATAGAGCAGGTGTGAAACACTGTTTTTTTGGAATCTGCAAGCGGATATTTCTATAGAACTGAGGATTTCGTTGGAAGCGGGATTACAGATAAAAAGTAGACAGCAGCATTCTCAGAAACTTCTTTGTGATGTTTGCATTCAAGTCACAGAGTTGAACATTCCCTTTCATACAGCAGGTTTGAAACACTCTTTTTGTACTATCTGGAAGTGGACATTTGGAACGGTACCAGGCCTATGGTTCAAAAGGAAATATCGTCGCAGAAAAACAAGACGGAAGCATTCTCAGAAACTTATTTGTGATGTGTGTCCTCAACTAACAGACTTGAACCTTTCTTTTGACACAGCAGTTTTGAAACACTCTTTTTGTAGAATCTGCAAGTGGATATTTGGATAGCTCTGAGGATTTCGTTGGAAACGGGATTACATATAAAAAGTAGACAGCAGCATTCTCAGAAACTTCTTTGTGATGTTTCCATTTAAGTCACAGAGTTGAACATTCCCTTTCACAGAGCAGGTTTCAAACACTCTTTTTGTAGTAACTGGAAGTGGACATTTGCAGCGCTTTGTGGCCTATGGTAAAAAAAGGAAATATCTTCCCATAAAAACGAGATAGAAGCAATCTCAGAAACTTGTTTATGCTCTATCTACACAAGTAACAGTGTTGAACCTTTCTATTGACAGAGCACGTGTGAAACACTCTTTTTTTGGAATCTGCAAGTGGATATTTCTATAAAACTGAGGATTTCGTTGGAAGCGGGATTACAGATAAATAGTAGACAGCAGCATTCTCAGAAACTTCTTTGTGATGTTTGCATTCAAGTCACAGAGTTGAACATTCCCTTTCATAGAGCAGGTTTGAAACACTCTTTTTGTACTATCTGGAAGTGGACATTTGGAACGGTATCAGGCCTATGGTTAAAAAGGAAATATCTTCCCATAAAAACAAGACAGAAGCATTCTCAGAAACTTATTTGCGATGTGTGTCCTCAACTAACAGACTTGAACCTTTCTTTTGATACAGCAGTTTTGAAACACTCTTTTTGTAGAATCTGCAAGTGGATATTTGGATAGCTCTGAGGATTTCGTTGGAAACGGGATTACATAAAAATAGTGGACAGCAGCATTCTCAGAAACTTCTTTGTGACGTTTGCATTCAAGTCACAGAGTTGAACATTCCCTGTCATAGAGCAGGTTTGAAACACTCTTTTTGTGCATCTGGAAGTGGACATTTCCAACGCTTTCTTGCCTACGGCGAAGAAGGAAATATCTTCCCATAAAAACAAGACAGAAGCATTCTCAGAAACTTATTTCTGATGTGTGTCCTCAACTAACGGACTTGAACCTTTCTTTTTATAGAGCACGTTTGAACCACTCCTTTTGTTGTATCTGCAAGTGGATATTTGGATAGCTTTGACGATTTCGTTGGAAACGGGAATATCTCCCTATAACATCTAGACAGAAGCATTCTCAGAAACTTCTTTGTGATGTTTCCATTCAAGTCACAGAGTTGAACATTCTCTTTCATAGAGCAGGTTTGAAACACTCTTTTTGTAGTATCTGGAAGTGGACATTTGCAGCGCTTTGTGGCCTATGGTAAAAAAGGAAATATCTTCCCATGAAAACGAGATAGAAGCAATCTCAGAAACTTGTTTATGCTTTATGTACTGAAGTAACAGTGTTGAACCTTTCTATTGATAGAGCAGGTGTGAAACACTGTTTTTTTGGAATCTGCAAGGGGATATTTCTATAGAACTGAGGATTTCGTTGGAAGCGGGATTACAGATAGAAAGTAGAGAGCAGCATTCTCAGAAACTTCTTTGTGATGTTTGCATTCAAGTCACAGAGTTGAACATTCCCTTTCATACAGCAGGTTTGAAACACTCTTTTTGTACTATCTGGAAGTGGACATTTGGAACGGTACCAGGCCTATGGTTCAAAAGGAAATATCGTCGCAGAAAAACAAGACGGAAGCATTCTCAGAAACTTATTTGTGTTGTGTGTCCTCAACTAACAGACTTGAACCTTTCTTTTGACACAGCAGTTTTGAAACACTCTTTTTGTAGAATCTGCAAGTGGATATTTGGATAGCTCTGAGGATTTCGTTGGAAACGGGATTACATATAAAAAGTAGACAGCAGCATTCTCAGAAACTTCTTTGTGATGTTTCCATTTAAGTCAC
Source organism: Pan troglodytes (assembly GCF_028858775.2). Classification (NCBI taxonomy): domain Eukaryota; kingdom Metazoa; phylum Chordata; class Mammalia; order Primates; family Hominidae; genus Pan; species Pan troglodytes. The sequence goes on along the minus strand of NC_072409.2, from coordinate 54,175,871 downwards.
AGAGTTGAACATTCCCTTTCACAGAGCAGGTTTCAAACACTCTTTTTGTAGTAACTGGAAGTGGACATTTGCAGCGCTTTGTGGCCTATGGTAAAAAAAGGAAATATCTTCCCATAAAAACGAGATAGAAGCAATCTCAGAAACTTGTTTATGCTCTATCTACACAAGTAACAGTGTTGAACCTTTCTATTGACAGAGCACGTGTGAAACACTCTTTTTTTGGAATCTGCAAGTGGATATTTCTATAAAACTGAGGATTTCGTTGGAAGCGGGATTACAGATAAATAGTAGACAGCAGCATTCTCAGAAACTTCTTTGTGATGTTTGCATTCAGGTCACAGAGTTGAACATTCCCTTTCATAGAGCAGGTTTGAAACACTCTTTTTGTACTATCTGGAAGTGGACATTTGGAACGGTATCAGGCCTATGGTTAAAAAGGAAATATCTTCCCATAAAAACAAGACAGAAGCATTCTCAGAAACTTATTTGCGATGTGTGTCCTCAACTAACAGACTTGAACCTTTCTTTTGATACAGCAGTTTTGAAACACTCTTTTTGTAGAATCTGCAAGTGGATATTTGGATAGCTCTGAGGATTTCGTTGGAAACGGGATTACATAAAAATAGTGGACAGCAGCATTCTCAGAAACTTCTTTGTGACGTTTGCATTCAAGTCACAGAGTTGAACATTCCCTGTCATAGAGCAGGTTTGAAACACTCTTTTTGTGCATCTGGAAGTGGACATTTCCAACGCTTTCTTGCCTACGGCGAAGAAGGAAATATCTTCCCATAAAAACAAGACAGAAGCATTCTCAGAAACTTATTTCTGATGTGTGTCCTCAACTAACGGACTTGAACCTTTCTTTTTATAGAGCACGTTTGAACCACTCCTTTTGTTGTATCTGCAAGTGGATATTTGGATAGCTTTGACGATTTCGTTGGAAACGGGAATATCTCCCTATAACATCTAGACAGAAGCATTCTCAGAAACTTCTTTGTGATGTTTCCATTCAAGTCACAGAGTTGAACATTCTCTTTCATAGAGCAGGTTTGAAACACTCTTTTTGTAGTATCTGGAAGTGGACATTTGCAGCTCTTTGTGGCCTATGGTAAAAAAGGAAATATCTTCCCATGAAAACGAGATAGAAGCAATCTCAGAAACTTGTTTATGCTGTATGTACTGAAGTAACAGTGTTGAACCTTTCTATTGATAGAGCAGGTGTGAAACACTGTTTTTTTGGAATCTGCAAGCGGATATTTCTATAGAACTGAGGATTTCGTTGGAAGCGGGATTACAGATAAAAAGTAGAGAGCAGCATTCTCAGAAACTTCTTTGTGATGTTTGCATTCAAGTCACAGAGTTGAACATTCCCTTTCATACAGCAGGTTTGAAACACTCTTTTTGTACTATCTGGAAGTGGACATTTGGAACGGTACCAGGCCTATGGTTCAAAAGGAAATATCGTCGCAGAAAAACAAGACGGAAGCATTCTCAGAAACTTATTTGTGATGTGTGTCCTCAACTAACAGACTTGAACCTTTCTTTTGACACAGCATTTTTGAAACACTCTTTTTGTAGAATCTGCAAGTGGATATTTGGATAGCTCTGACGATTTCGTTGGAAACGGGATTACATATAAAAAGTAGACAGCAGCATTCTCAGAAACTTCTTTGTGATGTTTCCATTTAAGTCACAGAGTTGAACATTCCCTTTCACAGAGCAGGTTTCAAACACTCTTTTTGTAGTAACTGGAAGTGGACATTTGCAGCGCTTTGTGGCCTATGGTAAAAAAAGGAAATATCTTCCCATAAAAACGAGATAGAAGCAATCTCAGAAACTTGTTTATGCTCTATCTACACAAGTAACAGTGTTGAACCTTTCTATTGACAGAGCACGTGTGAAACACTCTTTTTTTGGAATCTGCAAGTGGATATTTCTATAAAACTGAGGATTTCGTTGGAAGCGGGATTACAGATAAATAGTAGACAGCAGCATTCTCAGAAACTTCTTTGTGATGTTTGCATTCAAGTCACAGAGTTGAACATTCCCTTTCATAGAGCAGGTTTGAAACACTCTTTTTGTACTATCTGGAAGTGGACATTTGGAACGGTACCAGGCCTATGGTTCAAAAGGAAATATCTTCCCATAAAAACAAGACAGAAGCATTCTCAGAAACTTATTTGCGATGTGGTTCCTCAACTAACAGACTTGAACCTTTCTTTTGATACAGCAGTTTTGAAACACTCTTTTTGTAGAATCTGCAAGTGGATATTTGGATAGCTCTGAGGATTTCGTTGGAAACGGGATTACATAAAAATAGTGGACAGCAGCATTCTCAGAAACTTCTTTGTGACGTTTGCATTCAAGTCATACAGTTGAACATTCCCTGTCATAGAGCAGGTTTGAAACACTCTTTTTGTGCATCTGGAAGTGGACATTTCCAACGCTTTCTTGCCTACGGCGAAGAAGGAAATATCTTCCCATAAAAACAAGACAGAAGCATTCTCAGAAACTTATTTCTGATGTGTGTCCTCAACTAACGGACTTGAACCTTTCTTTTTATAGAGCACGTTTGAACCACTCCTTTTGTTGTATCTGCAAGTGGATATTTGGATAGCTTTGACGATTTCATTGGAAACGGGAATATCTCCCTATAACATCTAGACAGAAGCATTCTCAGAAACTTCTTTGTGATGTTTCCATTCAAGTCACAGAGTTGAACATTCTCTTTCATAGAGCAGGTTTGAAACACTCTTTTTGTAGTATCTGGAAGTGGACATTTGCAGCTCTTTGTGGCCTATGGTAAAAAAGGAAATATCTTCCCATGAAAACGAGATAGAAGCAATCTCAGAAACTTGTTTATGCTGTATGTACTGAAGTAACAGTGTTGAACCTTTCTATTGATAGAGCAGGTGTGAAACACTGTTTTTTTGGAATCTGCAAGCGGATATTTCTATAGAACTGAGGATTTCGTTGGAAGCGGGATTACAGATAAAAAGTAGACAGCAGCATTCTCAGAAACTTCTTTGTGATGTTTGCATTCAAGTCACAGAGTTGAACATTCCCTTTCATACAGCAGGTTTGAAACACTCTTTTTGTACTATCTGGAAGTGGACATTTGGAACGGTACCAGGCCTATGGTTCAAAAGGAAATATCGTCGCAGAAAAACAAGACGGAAGCATTCTCAGAAACTTATTTGTGATGTGTGTCCTCAACTAACAGACTTGAACCTTTCTTTTGACACAGCAGTTTTGAAACACTCTTTTTGTAGAATCTGCAAGTGGATATTTGGATAGCTCTGACGATTTCGTTGGAAACGGGATTACATATAAAAAGTAGACAGCAGCATTCTCAGAAACTTCTTTGTGATGTTTCCATTTAAGTCACAGAGTTGAACATTCCCTTTCACAGAGCAGGTTTCAAACACTCTTTTTGTAGTAACTGGAAGTGGACATTTGCAGCGCTTTGTGGCCTATGGTAAAAAAAGGAAATATCTTCCCATACAAACGAGATAGAAGCAATCTCAGAAACTTGTTTATGCTCTATCTACACAAGTAACAGTGTTGAACCTTTCTATTGACAGAGCACGTGTGAAACACTCTTTTTTTGGAAACTGCAAGTGGATATTTCTATAAAACTGAGGATTTCGTTGGAAGCGGGATTACAGATAAATAGTAGACAGCAGCATTCTCAGAAACTTCTTTGTGATGTTTGCATTCAGGTCACAGAGTTGAACATTCCCTTTCATAGAGCAGGTTTGGAACACTCTTTTTGTACTATCTGGAAGTGGACATTTGGAACGGTATCAGGCCTATGGTTAAAAAGGAAATATCTTCCCATAAAAACAAGACAGAAGCATTCTCAGAAACTTATTTGCGATGTGTGTCCTCAACTAACAGACTTGAACCTTTCTTTTGATACAGCAGTTTTGAAACACTCTTTTTGTAGAATCTGCAAGTGGATATTTGGATAGCTCTGAGGATTTCGTTGGAAACGGGATTACATAAAAATAGTGGACAGCAGCATTCTCAGAAACTTCTTTGTGACGTTTGCATTCAAGTCACAGAGTTGAACATTCCCTGTCATAGAGCAGGTTTGAAACACTCTTTTTGTGCATCTGGAAGTGGACATTTCCAACGCTTTCTTGCCTACGGCGAAGAAGGAAATATCTTCCCATAAAAACAAGACAGAAGCATTCTCAGAAACTTATTTCTGATGTGTGTCCTCAACTAACGGACTTGAACCTTTCTTTTTATAGAGCACGTTTGAACCACTCCTTTTGTTGTATCTGCAAGTGGATATTTGGATAGCTTTGACGATTTCGTTGGAAACGGGAATATCTCCCTATAACATCTAGACAGAAGCATTCTCAGAAACTTCTTTGTGATGTTTCCATTCAAGTCACAGAGTTGAACATTCTCTTTCATAGAGCAGGTTTGAAACACTCTTTTTGTAGTATCTGGAAGTGGACATTTGCAGCGCTTTGTGGCCTATGGTAAAAAAGGAAATATCTTCCCATGAAAACGAGATAGAAGCAATCTCAGAAACTTGTTTATGCTTTATGTACTGAAGTAACAGTGTTGAACCTTTCTATTGATAGAGCAGGTGTGAAACACTGTTTTTTTGGAATCTGCAAGGGGATATTTCTATAGAACTGAGGATTTCGTTGGAAGCGGGATTACAGATAGAAAGTAGAGAGCAGCATTCTCAGAAACTTCTTTGTGATGTTTGCATTCAAGTCACAGAGTTGAACATTCCCTTTCATACAGCAGGTTTGAAACACTCTTTTTGTACTATCTGGAAGTGGACATTTGGAACGGTACCAGGCCTATGGTTCAAAAGGAAATATCGTCGCAGAAAAACAAGACGGAAGCATTCTCAGAAACTTATTTGTGTTGTGTGTCCTCAACTAACAGACTTGAACCTTTCTTTTGACACAGCAGTTTTGAAACACTCTTTTTGTAGAATCTGCAAGTGGATATTTGGATAGCTCTGACGATTTCGTTGGAAACGGGATTACATATAAAAAGTAGACAGCAGCATTCTCAGAAACTTCTTTGTGATGTTTCCATTTAAGTCACAGAGTTGAACATTCCCTTTCACAGAGCAGGTTTCAAACACTCTTTTTGTAGTAACTGGAAGTGGACATTTGCAGCGCTTTGTGGCCTATGGTAAAAAAAGGAAATATCTTCCCATAAAAACGAGATAGAAGCAATCTCAGAAACTTGTTTATGCTCTATCTACACAAGTAACAGTGTTGAACCTTTCTATTGACAGAGCACGTGTGAAACACTCTTTTTTTGGAATCTGCAAGTGGATATTTCTATAAAACTGAGGATTTCGTTGGAAGCGGGATTACAGATAAATAGTAGACAGCAGCATTCTCAGAAACTTCTTTGTGATGTTTGCATTCAAGTCACAGAGTTGAACATTCCCTTTCATAGAGCAGGTTTGAAACACTCTTTTTGTACTATCTGGAAGTGGACATTTGGAACGGTATCAGGCCTATGGTTAAAAAGGAAATATCTTCCCATAAAAACAAGACAGAAGCATTCTCAGAAACTTATTTGCGATGTGTGTCCTCAACTAACAGACTTGAACCTTTCTTTTGATACAGCAGTTTTGAAACACTCTTTTTGTAGAATCTGCAAGTGGATATTTGGATAGCTCTGAGGATTTCGTTGGAAACGGGATTACATAAAAATAGTGGACAGCAGCATTCTCAGAAACTTCTTTGTGACGTTTGCATTCAAGTCACAGAGTTGAACATTCCCTGTCATAGAGCAGGTTTGAAACACTCTTTTTGTGCATCTGGAAGTGGACATTTCCAACGCTTTCTTGCCTACGGCGAAGAAGGAAATATCTTCCCATAAAAACAAGACAGAAGCATTCTCAGAAACTTATTTCTGATGTGTGTCCTCAACTAACGGACTTGAACCTTTCTTTTTATAGAGCACGTTTGAACCACTCCTTTTGTTGTATCTGCAAGTGGATATTTGGATAGCTTTGACGATTTCGTTGGAAACGGGAATATCTCCCTATAACATCTAGACAGAAGCATTCTCAGAAACTTCTTTGTGATGTTTCCATTCAAGTCACAGAGTTGAACATTCTCTTTCATAGAGCAGGTTTGAAACACTCTTTTTGTAGTATCTGGAAGTGGACATTTGCAGCTCTTTGTGGCCTATGGTAAAAAAGGAAATATCTTCCCATGAAAACGAGATAGAAGCAATCTCAGAAACTTGTTTATGCTGTATGTACTGAAGTAACAGTGTTGAACCTTTCTATTGATAGAGCAGGTGTGAAACACTGTTTTTTTGGAATCTGCAAGCGGATATTTCTATAGAACTGAGGATTTCGTTGGAAGCGGGATTACAGATAAAAAGTAGACAGCAGCATTCTCAGAAACTTCTTTGTGATGTTTGCATTCAAGTCACAGAGTTGAACATTCCCTTTCATACAGCAGGTTTGAAACACTCTTTTTGTACTATCTGGAAGTGGACATTTGGAACGGTACCAGGCCTATGGTTCAAAAGGAAATATCGTCGCAGAAAAACAAGACGGAAGCATTCTCAGAAACTTATTTGTGATGTGTGTCCTCAACTAACAGACTTGAACCTTTCTTTTGACACAGCAGTTTTGAAACACTCTTTTTGTAGAATCTGCAAGTGGATATTTGGATAGCTCTGAGGATTTCGTTGGAAACGGGATTACATATAAAAAGTAGACAGCAGCATTCTCAGAAACTTCTTTGTGATGTTTCCATTTAAGTCACAGAGTTGAACATTCCCTTTCACAGAGCAGGTTTCAAACACTCTTTTTGTAGTAACTGGAAGTGGACATTTGCAGCGCTTTGTGGCCTATGGTAAAAAAAGGAAATATCTTCCCATAAAAACGAGATAGAAGCAATCTCAGAAACTTGTTTATGCTCTATCTACACAAGTAACAGTGTTGAACCTTTCTATTGACAGAGCACGTGTGAAACACTCTTTTTTTGGAATCTGCAAGTGGATATTTCTATAAAACTGAGGATTTCGTTGGAAGCGGGATTACAGATAAATAGTAGACAGCAGCATTCTCAGAAACTTCTTTGTGATGTTTGCATTCAAGTCACAGAGTTGAACATTCCCTTTCATAGAGCAGGTTTGAAACACTCTTTTTGTACTATCTGGAAGTGGACATTTGGAACGGTATCAGGCCTATGGTTAAAAAGGAAATATCTTCCCATAAAAACAAGACAGAAGCATTCTCAGAAACTTATTTGCGATGTGTGTCCTCAACTAACAGACTTGAACCTTTCTTTTGATACAGCAGTTTTGAAACACTCTTTTTGTAGAATCTGCAAGTGGATATTTGGATAGCTCTGAGGATTTCGTTGGAAACGGGATTACATAAAAATAGTGGACAGCAGCATTCTCAGAAACTTCTTTGTGACGTTTGCATTCAAGTCACAGAGTTGAACATTCCCTGTCATAGAGCAGGTTTGAAACACTCTTTTTGTGCATCTGGAAGTGGACATTTCCAACGCTTTCTTGCCTACGGCGAAGAAGGAAATATCTTCCCATAAAAACAAGACAGAAGCATTCTCAGAAACTTATTTCTGATGTGTGTCCTCAACTAACGGACTTGAACCTTTCTTTTTATAGAGCACGTTTGAACCACTCCTTTTGTTGTATCTGCAAGTGGATATTTGGATAGCTTTGACGATTTCGTTGGAAACGGGAATATCTCCCTATAACATCTAGACAGAAGCATTCTCAGAAACTTCTTTGTGATGTTTCCATTCAAGTCACAGAGTTGAACATTCTCTTTCATAGAGCAGGTTTGAAACACTCTTTTTGTAGTATCTGGAAGTGGACATTTGCAGCTCTTTGTGGCCTATGGTAAAAAAGGAAATATCTTCCCATGAAAACGAGATAGAAGCAATCTCAGAAACTTGTTTATGCTGTATGTACTGAAGTAACAGTGTTGAACCTTTCTATTGATAGAGCAGGTGTGAAACACTGTTTTTTTGGAATCTGCAAGCGGATATTTCTATAGAACTGAGGATTTCGTTGGAAGCGGGATTACAGATAAAAAGTAGACAGCAGCATTCTCAGAAACTTCTTTGTGATGTTTGCATTCAAGTCACAGAGTTGAACATTCCCTTTCATACAGCAGGTTTGAAACACTCTTTTTGTACTATCTGGAAGTGGACATTTGGAACGGTACCAGGCCTATGGTTCAAAAGGAAATATCGTCGCAGAAAAACAAGACGGAAGCATTCTCAGAAACTTATTTGTGTTGTGTGTCCTCAACTAACAGACTTGAACCTTTCTTTTGACACAGCAGTTTTGAAACACTCTTTTTGTAGAATCTGCAAGTGGATATTTGGATAGCTCTGACGATTTCGTTGGAAACGGGATTACATATAAAAAGTAGACAGCAGCATTCTCAGAAACTTCTTTGTGATGTTTCCATTTAAGTCACAGAGTTGAACATTCCCTTTCACAGAGCAGGTTTCAAACACTCTTTTTGTAGTAACTGGAAGTGGACATTTGCAGCGCTTTGTGGCCTATGGTAAAAAAAGGAAATATCTTCCCATAAAAACGAGATAGAAGCAATCTCAGAAACTTGTTTATGCTCTATCTACACAAGTAACAGTGTTGAACCTTTCTATTGACAGAGCACGTGTGAAACACTCTTTTTTTGGAATCTGCAAGTGGATATTTCTATAAAACTGAGGATTTCGTTGGAAGCGGGATTACAGATAAATAGTAGACAGCAGCATTCTCAGAAACTTCTTTGTGATGTTTGCATTCAAGTCACAGAGTTGAACATTCCCTTTCATAGAGCAGGTTTGAAACACTCTTTTTGTAGTATCTGGAAGTGGACATTTGGAACGGTATCAGGCCTATGGTTAAAAAGGAAATATCTTCCCATAAAAACAAGACAGAAGCATTCTCAGAAACTTATTTGCGATGTGTGTCCTCAACTAACAGACTTGAACCTTTCTTTTGATACAGCAGTTTTGAAACACTCTTTTTGTAGAATCTGCAAGTGGATATTTGGATAGCTCTGAGGATTTCGTTGGAAACGGGATTACATAAAAATAGTGGACAGCAGCATTCTCAGAAACTTCTTTGTGACGTTTGCATTCAAGTCATAGAGTTGAACATTCCCTGTCATAGAGCAGGTTTGAAACACTCTTTTTGTGCATCTGGAAGTGGACATTTCCAACGCTTTCTTGCCTACGGCGAAGAAGGAAATATCTTCCCATAAAAACAAGACAGAAGCATTCTCAGAAACTTATTTCTGATGTGTGTCCTCAACTAACGGACTTGAACCTTTCTTTTTATAGAGCACGTTTGAACCACTCCTTTTGTTGTATCTGCAAGTGGATATTTGGATAGCTTTGACGATTTCGTTGGAAACGGGAATATCTCCCTATAACATCTAGACAGAAGCATTCTCAGAAACTTCTTTGTGATGTTTCCATTCAAGTCACAGAGTTGAACATTCTCTTTCATAGAGCAGGTTTGAAACACTCTTTTTGTAGTATCTGGAAGTGGACATTTGCAGCGCTTTGTGGCCTATGATAAAAAAGGAAATATCTTCCCATGAAAACGAGATAGAAGCAATCTCAGAAACTTGTTTATGCTGTATGTACTGAAGTAACAGTGTTGAACCTTTCTATTGATAGAGGAGGTGTGAAACACTGTTTTTTTGGAATCTGCAAGAGGATATTTCTATAGAACTGAGGATTTCATTGGAAGCGGGATTACAGATAGAAAGTCGAAAGCAGCATTCTCAGAAACTTCTTTGTGATGTTTGCATTCAAGTCACAGAGTTGAACATTCCCTTTCATACAGCAGGTTTGAAACACTCTTTTTGTACTATCTGGAAGTGGACATTTGGAACGGTACCAGGCCTATGGGTAAAAAGGAAGTATCTTCCCATAACAACAAGACAGAAGCATTCTCAGAAACTTATTTGCGATGTGTGTCCTCAACTAACAGACTTGAACCTTTCTTTTATACAGCAGTTTTGAAACACTCTTTTTGTAGAATCTGCAAGTGGATATTTGGATAGCTTTGAGGATTTCGTTGGAAACGGGATTACATATAAAAAGTAGACAGCAGCATTCTCAGAAACTTCTTTGTGATGTTTCCATTTAAGTCACAGAGTTGAACATTCCCTTTCACAGAGCAGGTTTCAAACACTCTTTTTGTAGTATCTGGAAGTGGACATTTGCAGCGCTTTGTGGCCTATGGTAAAAAAAGGAAATATCTTCCCATAAAAACGAGATAGAAGCAATCTCAGAAACTTGTTTATGCTCTATCTACACAAGTAACAGTGTTGAACCTTTCTATTGACAGAGCACGTGTGAAACACTCTTTTTTTGGAATCTGCAAGTGGATATTTCTATAAAACTGAGGATTTCGTTGGAAGCGGGATTACAGATAAATAGTAGACAGCAGCATTCTCAGAAATTTCTTTGTGACGTTTGCATTCAAGTCACAGAGTTGAACATTCCCTGTCTTGGAGCAGGTTTGAAACACTCTTTTTTTGGAATCTGCAAGTGGATATTTCTATGAAACTGAGGATTTCGTTGGAAGCGGGATTACAGATAAATAGTAGACAGCAGCATTCTCAGAAACTTCTTTGTGATGTTTGCATTCAAGTCACAGAGTTGAACATTCACTTTCATAGAGCAGGTTTGAAACACTCTTTTTGTAGTATCTGGAAGTGGACATTTGGAACGCTATCAGGCCTATGGTTAAAAAGGAAATATCTTCCCATAAAAACAAGACAGAAGCATTCTCAGAAACTTATTTGCGATGTGTGTCCTCAACTAACAGACTTGAACCTTTCTTGTGATACAGCAGTTTTGAAACACTCTTTTTGTAGAATCTGCAAGTGGATATTTGGATAGCTCTGAGGATTTCGTTGGAAACGGGATTACATAGTGGACAGCAGCATTCTCAGAAACTTCTTTGTGACGTTTGCATTCAAGTCACAGAGTTGAACATTCCCTGTCATACAGCAGGTTTGAAACACTCTTTTTGTGCATCTGGAAGTGGACATTTCCAACGCTTTCTTGCCTACGGCGAAGAAGGAAATATCTTCCCATAAAAACAAGACAGAAGCATTCTCAGAAACTTATTTCTGATGTGTGTCCTCAACTAACGGACTTGAACCTTTCTTTTTATAGAGCACGTTTGAACCACTCCTTTTGTTGTATCTGCAAGTGGATATTTGGATAGCTTGGACGATTTCGTTGGAAACGGGAATATCTCCCTATAACATCTAGACAGAAGCATTCTCAGAAACTTCTTTGTGATGTTTCCATTCAAGTCACAGAGTTGAACATTCTCTTTCATAGAGCAGGTTTGAAACACTCTTTTTGTAGTATCTGGAAGTGGACATTTGCAGCGCTTTGTGGCCTATGGTAAAAAAGGAAATATCTTCCCATGAAAACGAGATAGAAGCAATCTCAGAAACTTGTTTATGCTTTATGTACTGAAGTAACAGTGTTGAACCTTTCTATTGATAGAGCAGGTGTGAAACTCTGTTTTTTTGGAATCTGCAAGGGGATATTTCTATAGAACTGAGGATTTCGTTGGAAGCGGGATTACAGATAGAAAGTAGAGAGCAGCATTCTCAGAAACTTCTTTGTGATGTTTGCATTCAAGTCACAGAGTTGAACATTCCCTTTCATACAGCAGGTTTGAAACACTCTTTTTGTACTATCTGGAAGTGGACATTTGGAACGGTACCAGGCCTATGGTTCAAAAGGAAATATCGTCGCAGAAAAACAAGACGGAAGCATTCTCAGAAACTTATTTGTGTTGTGTGTCCTCAACTAACAGACTTGAACCTTTCTTTTGACACAGCAGTTTTGAAACACTCTTTTTGTAGAATCTGCAAGTGGATATTTGGATAGCTCTGAGGATTTCGTTGGAAACGGGATTACATATAAAAAGTAGACAGCAGCATTCTCAGAAACTTCTTTGTGATGTTTCCATTTAAGTCACAGAGTTGAACATTCCCTTTCACAGAGCAGGTTTCAAACACTCTTTTTGTAGTAACTGGAAGTGGACATTTGCAGCGCTTTGTGGCCTATGGTAAAAAAAGGAAATATCTTCCCATAAAAACGAGATAGAAGCAATCTCAGAAACTTGTTTATGCTCTATCTACACAAGTAACAGTGTTGAACCTTTCTATTGACAGAGCACGTGTGAAACACTCTTTTTTTGGAATCTGCAAGTGGATATTTCTATAAAACTGAGGATTTCGTTGGAAGCGGGATTACAGATAAATAGTAGACAGCAGCATTCTCAGAAACTTCTTTGTGATGTTTGCATTCAAGTCACAGAGTTGAACATTCCCTTTCATAGAGCAGGTTTGAAACACTCTTTTTGTACTATCTGGAAGTGGACATTTGGAACGGTATCAGGCCTATGGTTAAAAAGGAAATATCTTCCCATAAAAACAAGACAGAAGCATTCTCAGAAACTTATTTGCGATGTGTGTCCTCAACTAACAGACTTGAACCTTTCTTTTGATACAGCAGTTTTGAAACACTCTTTTTGTAGAATCTGCAAGTGGATATTTGGATAGCTCTGAGGATTTCGTTGGAAACGGGATTACATAAAAATAGTGGACAGCAGCATTCTCAGAAACTTCTTTGTGACGTTTGCATTCAAGTCACAGAGTTGAACATTCCCTGTCATAGAGCAGGTTTGAAACACTCTTTTTGTGCATCTGGAAGTGGACATTTCCAACGCTTTCTTGCCTACGGCGAAGAAGGAAATATCTTCCCATAAAAACAAGACAGAAGCATTCTCAGAAACTTATTTCTGATGTGTGTCCTCAACTAACGGACTTGAACCTTTCTTTTTATAGAGCACGTTTGAACCACTCCTTTTGTTGTATCTGCAAGTGGATATTTGGATAGCTTTGACGATTTCGTTGGAAACGGGAATATCTCCCTATAACATCTAGACAGAAGCATTCTCAGAAACTTCTTTGTGATGTTTCCATTCAAGTCACAGAGTTGAACATTCTCTTTCATAGAGCAGGTTTGAAACACTCTTTTTGTAGTATCTGGAAGTGGACATTTGCAGCTCTTTGTGGCCTATGGTAAAAAAGGAAATATCTTCCCATGAAAACGAGATAGAAGCAATCTCAGAAACTTGTTTATGCTGTATGTACTGAAGTAACAGTGTTGAACCTTTCTATTGATAGAGCAGGTGTGAAACACTGTTTTTTTGGAATCTGCAAGCGGATATTTCTATAGAACTGAGGATTTCGTTGGAAGCGGGATTACAGATAAAAAGTAGACAGCAGCATTCTCAGAAACTTCTTTGTGATGTTTGCATTCAAGTCACAGAGTTGAACATTCCCTTTCATACAGCAGGTTTGAAACACTCTTTTTGTACTATCTGGAAGTGGACATTTGGAACGGTACCAGGCCTATGGTTCAAAAGGAAATATCGTCGCAGAAAAACAAGACGGAAGCATTCTCAGAAACTTATTTGTGTTGTGTGTCCTCAACTAACAGACTTGAACCTTTCTTTTGACACAGCAGTTTTGAAACACTCTTTTTGTAGAATCTGCAAGTGGATATTTGGATAGCTCTGACGATTTCGTTGGAAACGGGATTACATATAAAAAGTAGACAGCAGCATTCTCAGAAACTTCTTTGTGATGTTTCCATTTAAGTCACAGAGTTGAACATTCCCTTTCACAGAGCAGGTTTCAAACACTCTTTTTGTAGTAACTGGAAGTGGACATTTGCAGCGCTTTGTGGCCTATGGTAAAAAAAGGAAATATCTTCCCATAAAAACGAGATAGAAGCAATCTCAGAAACTTGTTTATGCTCTATCTACACAAGTAACAGTGTTGAACCTTTCTATTGACAGAGCACGTGTGAAACACTCTTTTTTTGGAATCTGCAAGTGGATATTTCTATAAAACTGAGGATTTCGTTGGAAGCGGGATTACAGATAAATAGTAGACAGCAGCATTCTCAGAAACTTCTTTGTGATGTTTGCATTCAAGTCACAGAGTTGAACATTCCCTTTCATAGAGCAGGTTTGAAACACTCTTTTTGTACTATCTGGAAGTGGACATTTGGAACGGTATCAGGCCTATGGTTAAAAAGGAAATATCTTCCCATAAAAACAAGACAGAAGCATTCTCAGAAACTTATTTGCGATGTGTGTCCTCAACTAACAGACTTGAACCTTTCTTTTGATACAGCAGTTTTGAAACACTCTTTTTGTAGAATCTGCAAGTGGATATTTGGATAGCTCTGAGGATTTCGTTGGAAACGGGATTACATAAAAATAGTGGACAGCAGCATTCTCAGAAACTTCTTTGTGACGTTTGCATTCAAGTCATAGAGTTGAACATTCCCTGTCATAGAGCAGGTTTGAAACACTCTTTTTGTGCATCTGGAAGTGGACATTTCCAACGCTTTCTTGCCTACGGCGAAGAAGGAAATATCTTCCCATAAAAACAAGACAGAAGCATTCTCAGAAACTTATTTCTGATGTGTGTCCTCAACTAACGGACTTGAACCTTTCTTTTTATAGAGCACGTTTGAACCACTCCTTTTGTTGTATCTGCAAGTGGATATTTGGATAGCTTTGACGATTTCGTTGGAAACGGGAATATCTCCCTATAACATCTAGACAGAAGCATTCTCAGAAACTTCTTTGTGATGTTTCCATTCAAGTCACAGAGTTGAACATTCTCTTTCATAGAGCAGGTTTGAAACACTCTTTTTGTAGTATCTGGAAGTGGACATTTGCAGCGCTTTGTGGCCTATGGTAAAAAAGGAAATATCTTCCCATGAAAACGAGATAGAAGCAATCTCAGAAACTTGTTTATGCTGTATGTACTGAAGTAACAGTGTTGAACCTTTCTATTGATAGAGCAGGTGTGAAACACTGTTTTTTTGGAATCTGCAAGCGGATATTTCTATAGAACTGAGGATTTCGTTGGAAGCGGGATTACAGATAGAAAGTAGAGAGCAGCATTCTCAGAAACTTCTTTGTGATGTTTGCATTCAAGTCACAGAGTTGAACATTCCCTTTAATACAGCAGGTTTGAAACACTCTTTTTGTACTATCTGGAAGTGGACATTTGGAACGGTACCAGGCCTATGGTTCAAAAGGAAATATCGTCGCAGAAAAACAAGACGGAAGCATTCTCAGAAACTTATTTGTGATGTGTGTCCTCAACTAACAGACTTGAACCTTTCTTTTGACACAGCAGTTTTGAAACACTCTTTTTGTAGAATCTGCAAGTGGATATTTGGATAGCTCTGACGATTTCGTTGGAAACGGGATTACATATAAAAAGTAGACAGCAGCATTCTCAGAAACTTCTTTGTGATGTTTCCATTTAAGTCACAGAGTTGAACATTCCCTTTCACAGAGCAGGTTTCAAACACTCTTTTTGTAGTAACTGGAAGTGGACATTTGCAGCGCTTTGTGGCCTATGGTAAAAAAAGGAAATATCTTCCCATAAAAACGAGATAGAAGCAATCTCAGAAACTTGTTTATGCTCTATCTACACAAGTAACAGTGTTGAACCTTTCTATTGACAGAGCACGTGTGAAACACTCTTTTTTTGGAAACTGCAAGTGGATATTTCTATAAAACTGAGGATTTCGTTGGAAGCGGGATTACAGATAAATAGTAGACAGCAGCATTCTCAGAAACTTCTTTGTGATGTTTGCATTCAGGTCACAGAGTTGAACATTCCCTTTCATAGAGCAGGTTTGGAACACTCTTTTTGTAGTATCTGGAAGTGGACATTTGGAACGGTATCAGGCCTATGGTTAAAAAGGAAATATCTTCCCATAAAAACAAGACAGAAGCATTCTCAGAAACTTATTTGCGATGTGTGTCCTCAACTAACAGACTTGAACCTTTCTTTTGATACAGCAGTTTTGAAACACTCTTTTTGTAGAATCTGCAAGTGGATATTTGGATAGCTCTGAGGATTTCGTTGGAAACGGGATTACATAAAAATAGTGGACAGCAGCATTCTCAGAAACTTCTTTGTGACGTTTGCATTCAAGTCATAGAGTTGAACATTCCCTGTCATAGATCAGGTTTGAAACACTCTTTTTGTCCATCTGGAAGTGGACATTTCCAACGCTTTCTTGCCTACGGCGAAGAAGGAAATATCTTCCCATAAAAACAAGACAGAAGCATTCTCAGAAACTTATTTCTGATGTGTGTCCTCAACTAACGGACTTGAACCTTTCTTTTTATAGAGCACGTTTGAACCACTCCTTTTGTTGTATCTGCAAGTGGATATTTGGATAGCTTTGACGATTTCGTTGGAAACGGGAATATCTCCCTATAACATCTAGACAGAAGCATTCTCAGAAACTTCTTTGTGATGTTTCCATTCAAGTCACAGAGTTGAACATTCTCTTTCATAGAGCAGGTTTGAAACACTCTTTTTGTTCTATCTGGACGTGGACATTTGCAGCGCTTTGTGGCCTATGGTAAAAAAGGAAATATCTTCCCATGAAAACGAGATAGAAGCAATCTCAGAAACTTGTTTATGCTGTATGTACTGAAGTAACAGTGTTGAACCTTTCTATTGATAGAGCAGGTGTGAAACACTGTTTTTTTGGAATCTGCAAGAGGATATTTCTATAGAACTGAGGATTTCGCTGGAAGCGGGATTACAGATAGAAAGTAGAGAGCAGCATTCTCAGAAACTTCTTTGTGATGTTTGCATTCAAGTCACAGAGTTGAACATTCCCTTTCATACAGCAGGTTTGAAACACTCTTTTTGTACTATCTGGAAGTGGACATTTGGAACGGTACCAGGCCTATGGTTCAAAAGGAAATATCGTCGCAGAAAAACAAGACGGAAGCATTCTCAGAAACTTATTTGTGTTGTGTGTCCTCAACTAACAGACTTGAACCTTTCTTTTGACACAGCAGTTTTGAAACACTCTTTTTGTAGAATCTGCAAGTGGATATTTGGATAGCTCTGAGGATTTCGTTGGAAACGGGATTACATATAAAAAGTAGACAGCAGCATTCTCAGAAACTTCTTTGTGATGTTTCCATTTAAGTCACAGAGTTGAACATTCCCTTTCACAGAGCAGGTTTCAAACACTCTTCTTGTAGTAACTGGAAGTGGACATTTGCAGCGCTTTGTGGCCTATGGTAAAAAAAGGAAATATCTTCCCATAAAAACGAGATAGAAGCAATCTCAGAAACTTGTTTATGCTCTATCTACACAAGTAACAGTGTTGAACCTTTCTATTGACAGAGCACGTGTGAAACACTCTTTTTTTGGAATCTGCAAGTGGATATTTCTATAAAACTGAGGATTTCGTTGGAAGCGGGATTACAGATAAATAGTAGACAGCAGCATTCTCAGAAACTTCTTTGTGATGTTTGCATTCAAGTCACAGAGTTGAACATTCCCTTTCATAGAGCAGGTTTGAAACACTCTTTTTGTACTATCTGGAAGTGGACATTTGGAACGGTATCAGGCCTATGGTTAAAAAGGAAATATCTTCCCATAAAAACAAGACAGAAGCATTCTCAGAAACTTATTTGCGATGTGTGTCCTCAACTAACAGACTTGAACCTTTCTTTTGATACAGCAGTTTTGAAACACTCTTTTTGTAGAATCTGCAAGTGGATATTTGGATAGCTCTGAGGATTTCGTTGGAAACGGGATTACATAAAAATAGTGGACAGCAGCATTCTCAGAAACTTCTTTGTGACGTTTGCATTCAAGTCACAGAGTTGAACATTCCCTGTCATAGAGCAGGTTTGAAACACTCTTTTTGTGCATCTGGAAGTGGACATTTCCAACGCTTTCTTGCCTACGGCGAAGAAGGAAATATCTTCCCATAAAAACAAGACAGAAGCATTCTCAGAAACTTATTTCTGATGTGTGTCCTCAACTAACGGACTTGAACCTTTCTTTTTATAGAGCACGTTTGAACCACTCCTTTTGTTGTATCTGCAAGTGGATATTTGGATAGCTTTGACGATTTCGTTGGAAACGGGAATATCTCCCTATAACATCTAGACAGAAGCATTCTCAGAAACTTCTTTGTGATGTTTCCATTCAAGTCACAGAGTTGAACATTCTCTTTCATAGAGCAGGTTTGAAACACTCTTTTTGTAGTATCTGGAAGTGGACATTTGCAGCTCTTTGTGGCCTATGGTAAAAAAGGAAATATCTTCCCATGAAAACGAGATAGAAGCAATCTCAGAAACTTGTTTATGCTGTATGTACTGAAGTAACAGTGTTGAACCTTTCTATTGATAGAACAGGTGTGAAACAGTGTTTTTTTGGAATCTGCAAGAGGATATTTCTATAGAACTGAGGATTTCGTTGGAAGCGGGATTACAGATAGAAAGTAGAGAGCAGCATTCTCAGAAACTTCTTTGTGATGTTTGCATTCAAGTCACAGAGTTGAACATTCCCTTTCATACAGCAGGTTTGAAACACTCTTTTTGTACTATCTGGAAGTGGACATTTGGAACGGTACCAGGCCTATGGTTCAAAAGGAAATATCGTCGCAGAAAAACAAGACGGAAGCATTCTCAGAAACTTATTTGTGTTGTGTGTCCTCAACTAACAGACTTGAACCTTTCTTTTGACACAGCAGTTTTGAAACACTCTTTTTGTAGAATCTGCAAGTGGATATTTGGATAGCTCTGAGGATTTCGTTGGAAACGGGATTACATATAAAAAGTAGACAGCAGCATTCTCAGAAACTTCTTTGTGATGTTTCCATTTAAGTCACAGAGTTGAACATTCCCTTTCACAGAGCAGGTTTCAAACACTCTTTTTGTAGTATCTGGAAGTGGACATTTGCAGCGCTTTGTGGCCTATGGTAAAAAAAGGAAATATCTTCCCATAAAAACGAGATAGAAGCAATCTCAGAAACTTGTTTATGCTCTATCTACACAAGTAACAGTGTTGAACCTTTCTATTGACAGAGCACGTGTGAAAAACTCTTTTTTTGGAATCTGCAAGTGGATATTTCTATAAAACTGAGGATTTCGTTGGAAGCCGGATTACAGATAAATAGTAGACAGCAGCATCCTCAGAAATTTCTTTGTGACGTTTGCATTCAAGTCACAGAGTTGAACATTCCCTGTCTTGGAGCAGGTTTGAAACACTCTTTTTTTGGAATCTGCAAGTGGATATTTCTATAAAACTGAGGATTTCGTTGGAAGCGGGATTACAGATAAATAGTAGACAGCAGCATTCTCAGAAACTTCTTTGTGATGTTTGCATTCAAGTCACAGAGTTGAACATTCCCTTTCATTCAGCAGGTTTGAAACACTCTTTTTGTAGTATCTGGAAGTGGACATTTGGAACGCTATCAGGCCTATGGTTAAAAAGGAAATATCTTCCCATAAAAACAAGACAGAAGCATTCTCAGAAACTTATTTGCGATGTGTGTCCTCAACTAACAGACTTGAACCTTTCTTTTGATACAGCAGTTTTGAAACACTCTTTTTGTAGAATCTGCAAGTGGATATTTGGATAGCTCTGAGGATTTCGTTGGAAACGGGATTACATAAAAATAGTGGACAGCAGCATTCTCAGAAACTTCTTTGTGACGTTTGCATTCAAGTCACAGAGTTGAACATTCCCTGTCATAGAGCAGGTTTGAAACACTCTTTTTGTGCATCTGGAAGTGGACATTTCCAACGCTTTCTTGCCTACGGCGAAGAAGGAAATATCTTCCCATAAAAACAAGACAGAAGCATTCTCAGAAACTTATTTCTGATGTGTGTCCTCAACTAACGGACTTGAACCTTTCTTTTTATAGAGCACGTTTGAACCACTCCTTTTGTTGTATCTGCAAGTGGATATTTGGATAGCTTTGACGATTTCGTTGGAAACGGGAATATCTCCCTATAACATCTAGACAGAAGCATTCTCAGAAACTTCTTTGTGATGTTTCCATTCAAGTCACAGAGTTGAACATTCTCTTTCATAGAGCAGGTTTGAAACACTCTTTTTGTAGTATCTGGAAGTGGACATTTGCAGCGCTTTGTGGCCTATGATAAAAAAGGAAATATCTTCCCATGAAAACGAGATAGAAGCAATCTCAGAAACTTGTTTATGCTGTATGTACTGAAGTAACAGTGTTGAACCTTTCTATTGATAGAGGAGGTGTGAAACACTGTTTTTTTGGAATCTGCAAGAGGATATTTCTATAGAACTGAGGATTTCATTGGAAGCGGGATTACAGATAGAAAGTGGAAAGCAGCATTCTCAGAAACTTCTTTGTGATGTTTGCATTCAAGTCACAGAGTTGAACATTCCCTTTCATACAGCAGGTTTGAAACACTCTTTTTGTACTATCTGGAAGTGGACATTTGGAACGGTACCAGGCCTATGGGTAAAAAGGAAGTATCTTCCCATAACAACAAGACAGAAGCATTCTCAGAAACTTATTTGCGATGTGTGTCCTCAACTAACAGACTTGAACCTTTCTTTTATACAGCAGTTTTGAAACACTCTTTTTGTAGAATCTGCAAGTGGATATTTGGATAGCTTTGAGGATTTCGTTGGAAACGGGATTACATATAAAAAGTAGACAGCAGCATTCTCAGAAACTTCTTTGTGATGTTTCCATTTAAGTCACAGAGTTGAACATTCCCTTTCACAGAGCAGGTTTCAAACACTCTTTTTGTAGTATCTGGAAGTGGACATTTGCAGCGCTTTGTGGCCTATGGTAAAAAAAGGAAATATCTTCCCATAAAAACGAGATAGAAGCAATCTCAGAAACTTGTTTATGCTCTATCTACACAAGTAACAGTGTTGAACCTTTCTATTGACAGAGCACGTGTGAAACACTCTTTTTTTGGAATCTGCAAGTGGATATTTCTATAAAACTGAGGATTTCGTTGGAAGCGGGATTACAGATAAATAGTAGACAGCAGCATTCTCAGAAATTTCTTTGTGACGTTTGCATTCAAGTCACAGAGTTGAACATTCCCTGTCTTGGAGCAGGTTTGAAACACTCTTTTTTTGGAATCTGCAAGTGGATATTTCTATAAAACTGAGGATTTCGTTGGAAGCGGGATTACAGATAAATAGTAGACAGCAGCATTCTCAGAAACTTCTTTGTGATGTTTGCATTCAGGTCACAGAGTTGAACATTCCCTTTCATAGAGCAGGTTTGGAACACTCTTTTTGTAGTATCTGGAAGTGGACATTTGGAACGGTATCAGGCCTATGGTTAAAAAGGAAATATCTTCCCATAAAAACAAGACAGAAGCATTCTCAGAAACTTATTTGCGATGTGTGTCCTCAACTAACAGACTTGAACCTTTCTTTTGATACAGCAGTTTTGAAACACTCTTTTTGTAGAATCTGCAAGTGGATATTTGGATAGCTCTGAGGATTTCGTTGGAAACGGGATTACATAAAAATAGTGGACAGCAGCATTCTCAGAAACTTCTTTGTGACGTTTGCATTCAAGTCACAGAGTTGAACATTCCCTGTCATAGAGCAGGTTTGAAACACTCTTTTTGTGCATCTGGAAGTGGACATTTCCAACGCTTTCTTGCCTACGGCGAAGAAGGAAATATCTTCCCATAAAAACAAGACAGAAGCATTCTCAGAAACTTATTTCTGATGTGTGTCCTCAACTAACGGACTTGAACCTTTCTTTTTATAGAGCACGTTTGAACCACTCCTTTTGTTGTATCTGCAAGTGGATATTTGGACAGCTTTGACGATTTCGTTGGAAACGGGAATATCTCCCTATAACATCTAGACAGAAGCATTCTCAGAAACTTCTTTGTGATGTTTCCATTCAAGTCACAGAGTTGAACATTCTCTTTCATAGAGCAGGTTTGAAACACTCTTTTTGTAGTATCTGGAAGTGGACATTTGCAGCGCTTTGTGGCCTATGATAAAAAAGGAAATATCTTCCCATGAAAACGAGATAGAAGCAATCTCAGAAACTTGTTTATGCTGTATGTACTGAAGTAACAGTGTTGAACCTTTCTATTGATAGAGGAGGTGTGAAACACTGTTTTTTTGGAATCTGCAAGAGGATATTTCTATAGAACTGAGGATTTCATTGGAAGCGGGATTACAGATAGAAAGTGGAAAGCAGCATTCTCAGAAACTTCTTTGTGATGTTTGCATTCAAGTCACAGAGTTGAACATTCCCTTTCATACAGCAGGTTTGAAACACTCTTTTTGTACTATCTGGAAGTGGACATTTGGAACGGTACCAGGCCTATGGGTAAAAAGGAAGTATCTTCCCATAACAACAAGACAGAAGCATTCTCAGAAACTTATTTGCGATGTGTGTCCTCAACTAACAGACTTGAACCTTTCTTTTATACAGCAGTTTTGAAACACTCTTTTTGTAGAATCTGCAAGTGGATATTTGGATAGCTTTGAGGATTTCGTTGGAAACGGGATTACATATAAAAAGTAGACAGCAGCATTCTCAGAAACTTCTTTGTGATGTTTCCATTTAAGTCACAGAGTTGAACATTCCCTTTCACAGAGCAGGTTTCAAACACTCTTTTTGTAGTATCTGGAAGTGGACATTTGCAGCGCTTTGTGGCCTATGGTAAAAAAAGGAAATATCTTCCCATAAAAACGAGATAGAAGCAATCTCAGAAACTTGTTTATGCTCTATCTACACAAGTAACAGTGTTGAACCTTTCTATTGACAGAGCACGTGTGAAACACTCTTTTTTTGGAATCTGCAAGTGGATATTTCTATAAAACTGAGGATTTCGTTGGAAGCGGGATTACAGATAAATAGTAGACAGCAGCATCCTCAGAAATTTCTTTGTGACGTTTGCATTCAAGTCACAGAGTTGAACATTCCCTGTCTTGGAGCAGGTTTGAAACACTCTTTTTTTGGAATCTGCAAGTGGATATTTCTATAAAACTGAGGATTTCGTTGGAAGCGGGATTACAGATAAATAGTAGACAGCAGCATTCTCAGAAACTTCTTTGTGATGTTTGCATTCAGGTCACAGAGTTGAACATTCCCTTTCATAGAGCAGGTTTGGAACACTCTTTTTGTAGTATCTGGAAGTGGACATTTGGAACGGTATCAGGCCTATGGTTAAAAAGGAAATATCTTCCCATAAAAACAAGACAGAAGCATTCTCAGAAACTTATTTGCGATGTGTGTCCTCAACTAACAGACTTGAACCTTTCTTTTGATACAGCAGTTTTGAAACACTCTTTTTGTAGAATCTGCAAGTGGATATTTGGATAGCTCTGAGGATTTCGTTGGAAACGGGATTACATAAAAATAGTGGACAGCAGCATTCTCAGAAACTTCTTTGTGACGTTTGCATTCAAGTCACAGAGTTGAACATTCCCTGTCATAGAGCAGGTTTGAAACACTCTTTTTGTGCATCTGGAAGTGGACATTTCCAACGCTTTCTTGCCTACGGCGAAGAAGGAAATATCTTCCCATAAAAACAAGACAGAAGCATTCTCAGAAACTTATTTCTGATGTGTGTCCTCAACTAACGGACTTGAACCTTTCTTTTTATAGAGCACGTTTGAACCACTCCTTTTGTTGTATCTGCAAGTGGATATTTGGATAGCTTTGACGATTTCGTTGGAAACGGGAATATCTCCCTATAACATCTAGACAGAAGCATTCTCAGAAACTTCTTTGTGATGTTTCCATTCAAGTCACAGAGTTGAACATTCTCTTTCATAGAGCAGGTTTGAAACACTCTTTTTGTAGTATCTGGAAGTGGACATTTGCAGCGCTTTGTGGCCTATGATAAAAAAGGAAATATCTTCCCATGAAAACGAGATAGAAGCAATCTCAGAAACTTGTTTATGCTGTATGTACTGAAGTAACAGTGTTGAACCTTTCTATTGATAGAGGAGGTGTGAAACACTGTTTTTTTGGAATCTGCAAGAGGATATTTCTATAGAACTGAGGATTTCATTGGAAGCGGGATTACAGATAGAAAGTGGAAAGCAGCATTCTCAGAAACTTCTTTGTGATGTTTGCATTCAAGTCACAGAGTTGAACATTCCCTTTCATACAGCAGGTTTGAAACACTCTTTTTGTACTATCTGGAAGTGGACATTTGGAACGGTACCAGGCCTATGGGTAAAAAGGAAGTATCTTCCCATAACAACAAGACAGAAGCATTCTCAGAAACTTATTTGCGATGTGTGTCCTCAACTAACAGACTTGAACCTTTCTTTTATACAGCAGTTTTGAAACACTCTTTTTGTAGAATCTGCAAGTGGATATTTGGATAGCTTTGAGGATTTCGTTGGAAACGGGATTACATATAAAAAGTAGACAGCAGCATTCTCAGAAACTTCTTTGTGATGTTTCCATTTAAGTCACAGAGTTGAACATTCCCTTTCACAGAGCAGGTTTCAAACACTCTTTTTGTAGTATCTGGAAGTGGACATTTGCAGCGCTTTGTGGCCTATGGTAAAAAAAGGAAATATCTTCCCATAAAAACGAGATAGAAGCAATCTCAGAAACTTGTTTATGCTCTATCTACACAAGTAACAGTGTTGAACCTTTCTATTGACAGAGCACGTGTGAAACACTCTTTTTTTGGAATCTGCAAGTGGATATTTCTATAAAACTGAGGATTTCGTTGGAAGCGGGATTACAGATAAATAGTAGACAGCAGCATTCTCAGAAATTTCTTTGTGACGTTTGCATTCAAGTCACAGAGTTGAACATTCCCTGTCTTGGAGCAGGTTTGAAACACTCTTTTTTTGGAATCTGCAAGTGGATATTTCTATAAAACTGAGGATTTCGTTGGAAGCGGGATTACAGATAAATAGTAGACAGCAGCATTCTCAGAAACTTCTTTGTGATGTTTGCATTCAGGTCACAGAGTTGAACATTCCCTTTCATAGAGCAGGTTTGGAACACTCTTTTTGTAGTATCTGGAAGTGGACATTTGGAACGGTATCAGGCCTATGGTTAAAAAGGAAATATCTTCCCATAAAAACAAGACAGAAGCATTCTCAGAAACTTATTTGCGATGTGTGTCCTCAACTAACAGACTTGAACCTTTCTTTTGATACAGCAGTTTTGAAACACTCTTTTTGTAGAATCTGCAAGTGGATATTTGGATAGCTCTGAGGATTTCGTTGGAAACGGGATTACATAAAAATAGTGGACAGCAGCATTCTCAGAAACTTCTTTGTGACGTTTGCATTCAAGTCACAGAGTTGAACATTCCCTGTCATAGAGCAGGTTTGAAACACTCTTTTTGTGCATCTGGAAGTGGACATTTCCAACGCTTTCTTGCCTACGGCGAAGAAGGAAATATCTTCCCATAAAAACAAGACAGAAGCATTCTCAGAAACTTATTTCTGATGTGTGTCCTCAACTAACGGACTTGAACCTTTCTTTTTATAGAGCACGTTTGAACCACTCCTTTTGTTCTATCTGCAAGTGGATATTTGGATAGCTTTGACGATTTCGTTGGAAACGGGAATATCTCCCTATAACATCTAGACAGAAGCATTCTCAGAAACTTCTTTGTGATGTTTCCATTCAAGTCACAGAGTTGAACATTCTCTTTCATAGAGCAGGTTTGAAACACTCTTTTTGTAGTATCTGGAAGTGGACATTTGCAGCGCTTTGTGGCCTATGATAAAAAAGGAAATATCTTCCCATGAAAACGAGATAGAAGCAATCTCAGAAACTTGTTTATGCTGTATGTACTGAAGTAACAGTGTTGAACCTTTCTATTGATAGAGGAGGTGTGAAACACTGTTTTTTTGGAATCTGCAAGAGGATATTTCTATAGAACTGAGGATTTCATTGGAAGCGGGATTACAGATAGAAAGTGGAAAGCAGCATTCTCAGAAACTTCTTTGTGATGTTTGCATTCAAGTCACAGAGTTGAACATTCCCTTTCATACAGCAGGTTTGAAACACTCTTTTTGTACTATCTGGAAGTGGACATTTGGAACGGTACCAGGCCTATGGGTAAAAAGGAAGTATCTTCCCATAACAACAAGACAGAAGCATTCTCAGAAACTTATTTGCGATGTGTGTCCTCAACTAACAGACTTGAACCTTTCTTTTATACAGCAGTTTTGAAACACTCTTTTTGTAGAATCTGCAAGTGGATATTTGGATAGCTTTGAGGATTTCGTTGGAAACGGGATTACATATAAAAAGTAGACAGCAGCATTCTCAGAAACTTCTTTGTGATGTTTCCATTTAAGTCACAGAGTTGAACATTCCCTTTCACAGAGCAGGTTTCAAACACTCTTTTTGTAGTATCTGGAAGTGGACATTTGCAGCGCTTTGTGGCCTATGGTAAAAAAAGGAAATATCTTCCCATAAAAACGAGATAGAAGCAATCTCAGAAACTTGTTTATGCTCTATCTACACAAGTAACAGTGTTGAACCTTTCTATTGACAGAGCACGTGTGAAACACTCTTTTTTTGGAATCTGCAAGTGGATATTTCTATAAAACTGAGGATTTCGTTGGAAGCGGGATTACAGATAAATAGTAGACAGCAGCATTCTCAGAAATTTCTTTGTGACGTTTGCATTCAAGTCACAGAGTTGAACATTCCCTGTCTTGGAGCAGGTTTGAAACACTCTTTTTTTGGAATCTGCAAGTGGATATTTCTATAAAACTGAGGATTTCGTTGGAAGCGGGATTACAGATAAATAGTAGACAGCAGCATTCTCAGAAACTTCTTTGTGATGTTTGCATTCAGGTCACAGAGTTGAACATTCCCTTTCATAGAGCAGGTTTGGAACACTCTTTTTGTAGTATCTGGAAGTGGACATTTGGAACGGTATCAGGCCTATGGTTAAAAAGGAAATATCTTCCCATAAAAACAAGACAGAAGCATTCTCAGAAACTTATTTGCGATGTGTGTCCTCAACTAACAGACTTGAACCTTTCTTTTGATACAGCAGTTTTGAAACACTCTTTTTGTAGAATCTGCAAGTGGATATTTGGATAGCTCTGAGGATTTCGTTGGAAACGGGATTACATAAAAATAGTGGACAGCAGCATTCTCAGAAACTTCTTTGTGACGTTTGCATTCAAGTCACAGAGTTGAACATTCCCTGTCATAGAGCAGGTTTGAAACACTCTTTTTGTGCATCTGGAAGTGGACATTTCCAACGCTTTCTTGCCTACGGCGAAGAAGGAAATATCTTCCCATAAAAACAAGACAGAAGCATTCTCAGAAACTTATTTCTGATGTGTGTCCTCAACTAACGGACTTGAACCTTTCTTTTTATAGAGCACGTTTGAACCACTCCTTTTGTTGTATCTGCAAGTGGATATTTGGATAGCTTTGACGATTTCGTTGGAAACGGGAATATCTCCCTATAACATCTAGACAGAAGCATTCTCAGAAACTTCTTTGTGATGTTTCCATTCAAGTCACAGAGTTGAACATTCTCTTTCATAGAGCAGGTTTGAAACACTCTTTTTGTAGTATCTGGAAGTGGACATTTGCAGCGCTTTGTGGCCTATGATAAAAAAGGAAATATCTTCCCATGAAAACGAGATAGAAGCAATCTCAGAAACTTGTTTATGCTGTATGTACTGAAGTAACAGTGTTGACCTTTCTATTGATAGAGGAGGTGTGAAACACTGTTTTTTTGGAATCTGCAAGAGGATATTTCTATAGAACTGAGGATTTCATTGGAAGCGGGATTACAGATAGAAAGTCGAAAGCAGCATTCTCAGAAACTTCTTTGTGATGTTTGCATTCAAGTCACAGAGTTGAACATTCCCTTTCATACAGCAGGTTTGAAACACTCTTTTTGTACTATCTGGAAGTGGACATTTGGAACGGTACCAGGCCTATGGGTAAAAAGGAAGTATCTTCCCATAACAACAAGACAGAAGCATTCTCAGAAACTTATTTGCGATGTGTGTCCTCAACTAACAGACTTGAACCTTTCTTTTATACAGCAGTTTTGAAACACTCTTTTTGTAGAATCTGCAAGTGGATATTTGGATAGCTTTGAGGATTTCGTTGGAAACGGGATTACATATAAAAAGTAGACAGCAGCATTCTCAGAAACTTCTTTGTGATGTTTCCATTTAAGTCACAGAGTTGAACATTCCCTTTCACAGAGCAGGTTTCAAACACTCTTTTTGTAGTATCTGGAAGTGGACATTTGCAGCGCTTTGTGGCCTATGGTAAAAAAAGGAAATATCTTCCCATAAAAACGAGATAGAAGCAATCTCAGAAACTTGTTTATGCTCTATCTACACAAGTAACAGTGTTGAACCTTTCTATTGACAGAGCACGTGTGAAACACTCTTTTTTTGGAATCTGCAAGTGGATATTTCTATAAAACTGAGGATTTCGTTGGAAGCGGGATTACAGATAAATAGTAGACAGCAGCATTCTCAGAAATTTCTTTGTGACGTTTGCATTCAAGTCACAGAGTTGAACATTCCCTGTCTTGGAGCAGGTTTGAAACACTCTTTTTTTGGAATCTGCAAGTGGATATTTCTATGAAACTGAGGATTTCGTTGGAAGCGGGATTACAGATAAATAGTAGACAGCAGCATTCTCAGAAACTTCTTTGTGATGTTTGCATTCAAGTCACAGAGTTGAACATTCACTTTCATAGAGCAGGTTTGAAACACTCTTTTTGTAGTATCTGGAAGTGGACATTTGGAACGCTATCAGGCCTATGGTTAAAAAGGAAATATCTTCCCATAAAAACAAGACAGAAGCATTCTCAGAAACTTATTTGCGATGTGTGTCCTCAACTAACAGACTTGAACCTTTCTTGTGATACAGCAGTTTTGAAACACTCTTTTTGTAGAATCTGCAAGTGGATATTTGGATAGCTCTGAGGATTTCGTTGGAAACGGGATTACATAGTGGACAGCAGCATTCTCAGAAACTTCTTTGTGACGTTTGCATTCAAGTCACAGAGTTGAACATTCCCTGTCATACAGCAGGTTTGAAACACTCTTTTTGTGCATCTGGAAGTGGACATTTCCAACGCTTTCTTGCCTACGGCGAAGAAGGAAATATCTTCCCATAAAAACAAGACAGAAGCATTCTCAGAAACTTATTTCTGATGTGTGTCCTCAACTAACGGACTTGAACCTTTCTTTTTATAGAGCACGTTTGAACCACTCCTTTTGTTGTATCTGCAAGTGGATATTTGGAGAGCTTGGACGATTTCGTTGGAAACGGGAATATCTCCCTATAACATCTAGACAGAAGCATTCTCAGAAACTTCTTTGTGATGTTTCCATTCAAGTCACAGAGTTGAACATTCTCTTTCATAGAGCAGGTTTGAAACACTCTTTTTGTAGTATCTGGAAGTGGACATTTGCAGCGCTTTGTGGCCTATGATAAAAAAGGAAATATCTTCCCATGAAAACGAGATAGAAGCAATCTCAGAAACTTGTTTATGCTGTATGTACTGAAGTAACAGTGTTGAACCTTTCTATTGATAGAGCAGGTGTGAAACACTGTTTTTTTGGAATCTGCAAGCGGATATTTCTATAGAACTGAGGATTTCGTTGGAAGCGGGATTACAGATAAAAAGTAGACAGCAGCATTCTCAGAAACTTCTTTGTGATGTTTGCATTCAAGTCACAGAGTTGAACATTCCCTTTCATACAGCAGGTTTGAAACACTCTTTTTGTACTATCTGGAAGTGGACATTTGGAACGGTACCAGGCCTATGGTTCAAAAGGAAATATCGTCGCAGAAAAACAAGACGGAAGCATTCTCAGAAACTTATTTGTGATGTGTGTCCTCAACTAACAGACTTGAACCTTTCTTTTGACACAGCAGTTTTGAAACACTCTTTTTGTAGAATCTGCAAGTGGATATTTGGATAGCTCTGACGATTTCGTTGGAAACGGGATTACATATAAAAAGTAGACAGCAGCATTCTCAGAAACTTCTTTGTGATGTTTCCATTTAAGTCACAGAGTTGAACATTCCCTTTCACAGAGCAGGTTACAAACACTCTTTTTGTAGTAACTGGAAGTGGACATTTGCAGCGCTTTGTGGCCTATGGTAAAAAAAGGAAATATCTTCCCATACAAACGAGATAGAAGCAATCTCAGAAACTTGTTTATGCTCTATCTACACAAGTAACAGTGTTGAACCTTTCTATTGACAGAGCACGTGTGAAACACTCTTTTTTTGGAAACTGCAAGTGGATATTTCTATAAAACTGAGGATTTCGTTGGAAGCGGGATTACAGATAAATAGTAGACAGCAGCATTCTCAGAAACTTCTTTGTGATGTTTGCATTCAGGTCACAGAGTTGAACATTCCCTTTCATAGAGCAGGTTTGGAACACTCTTTTTGTAGTATCTGGAAGTGGACATTTGGAACGGTATCAGGCCTATGGTTAAAAAGGAAATATCTTCCCATAAAAACAAGACAGAAGCATTCTCAGAAACTTATTTGCGATGTGTGTCCTCAACTAACAGACTTGAACCTTTCTTTTGATACAGCAGTTTTGAAACACTCTTTTTGTAGAATCTGCAAGTGGATATTTGGATAGCTCTGAGGATTTCGTTGGAAACGGGATTACATAAAAATAGTGGACAGCAGCATTCTCAGAAACTTCTTTGTGACGTTTGCATTCAAGTCATAGAGTTGAACATTCCCTGTCATAGATCAGGTTTGAAACACTCTTTTTGTCCATCTGGAAGTGGACATTTCCAACGCTTTCTTGCCTACGGCGAAGAAGGAAATATCTTCCCATAAAAACAAGACAGAAGCATTCTCAGAAACTTATTTCTGATGTGTGTCCTCAACTAACGGACTTGAACCTTTCTTTTTATAGAGCACGTTTGAACCACTCCTTTTGTTGTATCTGCAAGTGGATATTTGGATAGCTTTGACGATTTCGTTGGAAACGGGAATATCTCCCTATAACATCTAGACAGAAGCATTCTCAGAAACTTCTTTGTGATGTTTCCATTCAAGTCACAGAGTTGAACATTCTCTTTCATAGAGCAGGTTTGAAACACTCTTTTTGTTCTATCTGGACGTGGACATTTGCAGCGCTTTGTGGCCTATGGTAAAAAAGGAAATATCTTCCCATGAAAACGAGATAGAAGCAATCTCAGAAACTTGTTTATGCTGTATGTACTGAAGTAACAGTGTTGAACCTTTCTATTGATAGAGCAGGTGTGAAACACTGTTTTTTTGGAATCTGCAAGAGGATATTTCTATAGAACTGAGGATTTCGCTGGAAGCGGGATTACAGATAGAAAGTAGAGAGCAGCATTCTCAGAAACTTCTTTGTGATGTTTGCATTCAAGTCACAGAGTTGAACATTCCCTTTCATACAGCAGGTTTGAAACACTCTTTTTGTACTATCTGGAAGTGGACATTTGGAACGGTACCAGGCCTATGGTTCAAAAGGAAATATCGTCGCAGAAAAACAAGACGGAAGCATTCTCAGAAACTTATTTGTGTTGTGTGTCCTCAACTAACAGACTTGAACCTTTCTTTTGACACAGCAGTTTTGAAACACTCTTTTTGTAGAATCTGCAAGTGGATATTTGGATAGCTCTGAGGATTTCGTTGGAAACGGGATTACATATAAAAAGTAGACAGCAGCATTCTCAGAAACTTCTTTGTGATGTTTCCATTTAAGTCACAGAGTTGAACATTCCCTTTCACAGAGCAGGTTTCAAACACTCTTCTTGTAGTAACTGGAAGTGGACATTTGCCGCGCTTTGTGGCCTATGGTAAAAAAAGGAAATATCTTCCCATAAAAACGAGATAGAAGCAATCTCAGAAACTTGTTTATGCTCTATCTACACAAGTAACAGTGTTGAACCTTTCTATTGACAGAGCACGTGTGAAACACTCTTTTTTTGGAATCTGCAAGTGGATATTTCTATAAAACTGAGGATTTCGTTGGAAGCGGGATTACAGATAAATAGTAGACAGCAGCATTCTCAGAAACTTCTTTGTGATGTTTGCATTCAAGTCACAGAGTTGAACATTCCCTTTCATAGAGCAGGTTTGAAACACTCTTTTTGTACTATCTGGAAGTGGACATTTGGAACGGTATCAGGCCTATGGTTAAAAAGGAAATATCTTCCCATAAAAACAAGACAGAAGCATTCTCAGAAACTTATTTGCGATGTGTGTCCTCAACTAACAGACTTGAACCTTTCTTTTGATACAGCAGTTTTGAAACACTCTTTTTGTAGAATCTGCAAGTGGATATTTGGATAGCTCTGAGGATTTCGTTGGAAACGGGATTACATAAAAATAGTGGACAGCAGCATTCTCAGAAACTTCTTTGTGACGTTTGCATTCAAGTCACAGAGTTGAACATTCCCTGTCATAGAGCAGGTTTGAAACACTCTTTTTGTGCATCTGGAAGTGGACATTTCCAACGCTTTCTTGCCTACGGCGAAGAAGGAAATATCTTCCCATAAAAACAAGACAGAAGCATTCTCAGAAACTTATTTCTGATGTGTGTCCTCAACTAACGGACTTGAACCTTTCTTTTTATAGAGCACGTTTGAACCACTCCTTTTGTTGTATCTGCAAGTGGATATTTGGATAGCTTTGACGATTTCGTTGGAAACGGGAATATCTCCCTATAACATCTAGACAGAAGCATTCTCAGAAACTTCTTTGTGATGTTTCCATTCAAGTCACAGAGTTGAACATTCTCTTTCATAGAGCAGGTTTGAAACACACTTTTTGTAGTATCTGGAAGTGGACATTTGCAGCGCTTTGTGGCCTATGATAAAAAAGGAAATATCTTCCCATGAAAACGAGATAGAAGCAATCTCAGAAACTTGTTTATGCTGTATGTACTGAAGTAACAGTGTTGAACCTTTCTATTGATAGAGGAGGTGTGAAACACTGTTTTTTTGGAATCTGCAAGAGGATATTTCTATAGAACTGAGGATTTCATTGGAAGCGGGATTACAGATAGAAAGTCGAAAGCAGCATTCTCAGAAACTTCTTTGTGATGTTTGCATTCAAGTCACAGAGTTGAACATTCCCTTTCATACAGCAGGTTTGAAACACTCTTTTTGTACTATCTGGAAGTGGACATTTGGAACGGTACCAGGCCTATGGGTAAAAAGGAAGTATCTTCCCATAACAACAAGACAGAAGCATTCTCAGAAACTTATTTGCGATGTGTGTCCTCAACTAACAGACTTGAACCTTTCTTTTATACAGCAGTTTTGAAACACTCTTTTTGTAGAATCTGCAAGTGGATATTTGGATAGCTTTGAGGATTTCGTTGGAAACGGGATTACATATAAAAAGTAGACAGCAGCATTCTCAGAAACTTCTTTGTGATGTTTCCATTTAAGTCACAGAGTTGAACATTCCCTTTCACAGAGCAGGTTTCAAACACTCTTTTTGTAGTATCTGGAAGTGGACATTTGCAGCGCTTTGTGGCCTATGGTAAAAAAAGGAAATATCTTCCCATAAAAACGAGATAGAAGCAATCTCAGAAACTTGTTTATGCTCTATCTACACAAGTAACAGTGTTGAACCTTTCTATTGACAGAGCACGTGTGAAACACTCTTTTTTTGGAATCTGCAAGTGGATATTTCTATAAAACTGAGGATTTCGTTGGAAGCGGGATTACAGATAAATAGTAGACAGCAGCATCCTCAGAAATTTCTTTGTGACGTTTGCATTCAAGTCACAGAGTTGAACATTCCCTGTCTTGGAGCAGGTTTGAAACACTCTTTTTTTGGAATCTGCAAGTGGATATTTCTATAAAACTGAGGATTTCGTTGGAAGCGGGATTACAGATAAATAGTAGACAGCAGCATTCTCAGAAACTTCTTTGTGATGTTTGCATTCAAGTCACAGAGTTGAACATTCCCTTTCATTCAGCAGGTTTGAAACACTCTTTTTGTAGTATCTGGAAGTGGACATTTGGAACGGTATCAGGCCTATGGTTAAAAAGGAAATATCTTCCCATAAAAACAAGACAGAAGCATTCTCAGAAACTTATTTGCGATGTGTGTCCTCAACTAACAGACTTGAACCTTTCTTTTGATACAGCAGTTTTGAAACACTCTTTTTGTAGAATCTGCAAGTGGATATTTGGATAGCTCTGAGGATTTCGTTGGAAACGGGATTACATAAAAATAGTGGACAGCAGCATTCTCAGAAACTTCTTTGTGACGTTTGCATTCAAGTCACAGAGTTGAACATTCCCTGTCATAGAGCAGGTTTGAAACACTCTTTTTGTGCATCTGGAAGTGGACATTTCCAACGCTTTCTTGCCTACGGCGAAGAAGGAAATATCTTCCCATAAAAACAAGACAGAAGCATTCTCAGAAACTTATTTCTGATGTGTGTCCTCAACTAACGGACTTGAACCTTTCTTTTTATAGAGCACGTTTGAACCACTCCTTTTGTTGTATCTGCAAGTGGATATTTGGATAGCTTTGACGATTTCGTTGGAAACGGGAATATCTCCCTATAACATCTAGACAGAAGCATTCTCAGAAACTTCTTTGTGATGTTTCCATTCAAGTCACAGAGTTGAACATTCTCTTTCATAGAGCAGGTTTGAAACACTCTTTTTGTAGTATCTGGAAGTGGACATTTGCAGCGCTTTGTGGCCTATGATAAAAAAGGAAATATCTTCCCATGAAAACGAGATAGAAGCAATCTCAGAAACTTGTTTATGCTGTATGTACTGAAGTAACAGTGTTGAACCTTTCTATTGATAGAGGAGGTGTGAAACACTGTTTTTTTGGAATCTGCAAGAGGATATTTCTATAGAACTGAGGATTTCATTGGAAGCGGGATTACAGATAGAAAGTCGAAAGCAGCATTCTCAGAAACTTCTTTGTGATGTTTGCATTCAAGTCACAGAGTTGAACATTCCCTTTCATACAGCAGGTTTGAAACACTCTTTTTGTACTATCTGGAAGTGGACATTTGGAACGGTACCAGGCCTATGGGTAAAAAGGAAGTATCTTCCCATAACAACAAGACAGAAGCATTCTCAGAAACTTATTTGCGATGTGTGTCCTCAACTAACAGACTTGAACCTTTCTTTTATACAGCAGTTTTGAAACACTCTTTTTGTAGAATCTGCAAGTGGATATTTGGATAGCTTTGAGGATTTCGTTGGAAACGGGATTACATATAAAAAGTAGACAGCAGCATTCTCAGAAACTTCTTTGTGATGTTTCCATTTAAGTCACAGAGTTGAACATTCCCTTTCACAGAGCAGGTTTCAAACACTCTTTTTGTAGTATCTGGAAGTGGACATTTGCAGCGCTTTGTGGCCTATGGTAAAAAAAGGAAATATCTTCCCATAAAAACGAGATAGAAGCAATCTCAGAAACTTGTTTATGCTCTATCTACACAAGTAACAGTGTTGAACCTTTCTATTGACAGAGCACGTGTGAAACACTCTTTTTTTGGAATCTGCAAGTGGATATTTCTATAAAACTGAGGATTTCGTTGGAAGCGGGATTACAGATAAATAGTAGACAGCAGCATTCTCAGAAATTTCTTTGTGACGTTTGCATTCAAGTCACAGAGTTGAACATTCCCTGTCTTGGAGCAGGTTTGAAACACTCTTTTTTTGGAATCTGCAAGTGGATATTTCTATGAAACTGAGGATTTCGTTGGAAGCGGGATTACAGATAAATAGTAGACAGCAGCATTCTCAGAAACTTCTTTGTGATGTTTGCATTCAGGTCACAGAGTTGAACATTCCCTTTCATAGAGCAGGTTTGGAACACTCTTTTTGTAGTATCTGGAAGTGGACATTTGGAACGGTATCAGGCCTATGGTTAAAAAGGAAATATCTTCCCATAAAAACAAGACAGAAGCATTCTCAGAAACTTATTTGCGATGTGTGTCCTCAACTAACAGACTTGAACCTTTCTTTTGATACAGCAGTTTTGAAACACTCTTTTTGTAGAATCTGCAAGTGGATATTTGGATAGCTCTGAGGATTTCGTTGGAAACGGGATTACATAAAAATAGTGGACAGCAGCATTCTCAGAAACTTCTTTGTGACGTTTGCATTCAAGTCACAGAGTTGAACATTCCCTGTCATAGAGCAGGTTTGAAACACTCTTTTTGTGCATCTGGAAGTGGACATTTCCAACGCTTTCTTGCCTACGGCGAAGAAGGAAATATCTTCCCATAAAAACAAGACAGAAGCATTCTCAGAAACTTATTTCTGATGTGTTTCCTCAACTAACGGACTTGAACCTTTCTTTTTATAGAGCACGTTAGAACCACTCCTTTTGTTGTATCTGCAAGTGGATATTTGGATAGCTTTGACGATTTCGTTGGAAACGGGAATATCTCCCTATAACATCTAGACAGAAGCATTCTCAGAAACTTCTTTGTGATGTTTCCATTCAAGTCACAGAGTTGAACATTCTCTTTCATAGAGCAGGTTTGAAACACACTTTTTGTAGTATCTGGAAGTGGACATTTGCAGCGCTTTGTGGCCTATGATAAAAAAGGAAATATCTTCCCATGAAAACGAGATAGAAGCAATCTCAGAAACTTGTTTATGCTGTATGTACTGAAGTAACAGTGTTGAACCTTTCTATTGATAGAGGAGGTGTGAAACACTGTTTTTTTGGAATCTGCAAGAGGATATTTCTATAGAACTGAGGATTTCATTGGAAGCGGGATTACAGATAGAAAGTCGAAAGCAGCATTCTCAGAAACTTCTTTGTGATGTTTGCATTCAAGTCACAGAGTTGAACATTCCCTTTCATACAGCAGGTTTGAAACACTCTTTTTGTACTATCTGGAAGTGGACATTTGGAACGGTACCAGGCCTATGGGTAAAAAGGAAGTATCTTCCCATAACAACAAGACAGAAGCATTCTCAGAAACTTATTTGCGATGTGTGTCCTCAACTAACAGACTTGAACCTTTCTTTTATACAGCAGTTTTGAAACACTCTTTTTGTAGAATCTGCAAGTGGATATTTGGATAGCTTTGAGGATTTCGTTGGAAACGGGATTACATATAAAAAGTAGACAGCAGCATTCTCAGAAACTTCTTTGTGATGTTTCCATTTAAGTCACAGAGTTGAACATTCCCTTTCACAGAGCAGGTTTCAAACACTCTTTTTGTAGTATCTGGAAGTGGACATTTGCAGCGCTTTGTGGCCTATGGTAAAAAAAGGAAATATCTTCCCATAAAAACGAGATAGAAGCAATCTCAGAAACTTGTTTATGCTCTATCTACACAAGTAACAGTGTTGAACCTTTCTATTGACAGAGCACGTGTGAAACACTCTTTTTTTGGAATCTGCAAGTGGATATTTCTATAAAACTGAGGATTTCGTTGGAAGCGGGATTACAGATAAATAGTAGACAGCAGCATTCTCAGAAATTTCTTTGTGACGTTTGCATTCAAGTCACAGAGTTGAACATTCCCTGTCTTGGAGCAGGTTTGAAACACTCTTTTTTTGGAATCTGCAAGTGGATATTTCTATGAAACTGAGGATTTCGTTGGAAGCGGGATTACAGATAAATAGTAGACAGCAGCATTCTCAGAAACTTCTTTGTGATGTTTGCATTCAAGTCACAGAGTTGAACATTCACTTTCATAGAGCAGGTTTGAAACACTCTTTTTGTAGTATCTGGAAGTGGACATTTGGAACGCTATCAGGCCTATGGTTAAAAAGGAAATATCTTCCCATAAAAACAAGACAGAAGCATTCTCAGAAACTTATTTGCGATGTGTGTCCTCAACTAACAGACTTGAACCTTTCTTGTGATACAGCAGTTTTGAAACACTCTTTTTGTAGAATCTGCAAGTGGATATTTGGATAGCTCTGAGGATTTCGTTGGAAACGGGATTACATAGTGGACAGCAGCATTCTCAGAAACTTCTTTGTGACGTTTGCATTCAAGTCACAGAGTTGAACATTCCCTGTCATACAGCAGGTTTGAAACACTCTTTTTGTGCATCTGGAAGTGGACATTTCCAACGCTTTCTTGCCTACGGCGAAGAAGGAAATATCTTCCCATAAAAACAAGACAGAAGCATTCTCAGAAACTTATTTCTGATGTGTGTCCTCAACTAACGGACTTGAACCTTTCTTTTTATAGAGCACGTTTGAACCACTCCTTTTGTTGTATCTGCAAGTGGATATTTGGAGAGCTTGGACGATTTCGTTGGAAACGGGAATATCTCCCTATAACATCTAGACAGAAGCATTCTCAGAAACTTCTTTGTGATGTTTCCATTCAAGTCACAGAGTTGAACATTCTCTTTCATAGAGCAGGTTTGAAACACTCTTTTTGTAGTATCTGGAAGTGGACATTTGCAGCGCTTTGTGGCCTATGATAAAAAAGGAAATATCTTCCCATGAAAACGAGATAGAAGCAATCTCAGAAACTTGTTTATGCTGTATGTACTGAAGTAACAGTGTTGAACCTTTCTATTGATAGAGCAGGTGTGAAACACTGTTTTTTTGGAATCTGCAAGCGGATATTTCTATAGAACTGAGGATTTCGTTGGAAGCGGGATTACAGATAAAAAGTAGACAGCAGCATTCTCAGAAACTTCTTTGTGATGTTTGCATTCAAGTCACAGAGTTGAACATTCCCTTTCATACAGCAGGTTTGAAACACTCTTTTTGTACTATCTGGAAGTGGACATTTGGAACGGTACCAGGCCTATGGTTCAAAAGGAAATATCGTCGCAGAAAAACAAGACGGAAGCATTCTCAGAAACTTATTTGTGATGTGTGTCCTCAACTAACAGACTTGAACCTTTCTTTTGACACAGCAGTTTTGAAACACTCTTTTTGTAGAATCTGCAAGTGGATATTTGGATAGCTCTGACGATTTCGTTGGAAACGGGATTACATATAAAAAGTAGACAGCAGCATTCTCAGAAACTTCTTTGTGATGTTTCCATTTAAGTCACAGAGTTGAACATTCCCTTTCACAGAGCAGGTTACAAACACTCTTTTTGTAGTAACTGGAAGTGGACATTTGCAGCGCTTTGTGGCCTATGGTAAAAAAAGGAAATATCTTCCCATACAAACGAGATAGAAGCAATCTCAGAAACTTGTTTATGCTCTATCTACACAAGTAACAGTGTTGAACCTTTCTATTGACAGAGCACGTGTGAAACACTCTTTTTTTGGAAACTGCAAGTGGATATTTCTATAAAACTGAGGATTTCGTTGGAAGCGGGATTACAGATAAATAGTAGACAGCAGCATTCTCAGAAACTTCTTTGTGATGTTTGCATTCAGGTCACAGAGTTGAACATTCCCTTTCATAGAGCAGGTTTGGAACACTCTTTTTGTAGTATCTGGAAGTGGACATTTGGAACGGTATCAGGCCTATGGTTAAAAAGGAAATATCTTCCCATAAAAACAAGACAGAAGCATTCTCAGAAACTTATTTGCGATGTGTGTCCTCAACTAACAGACTTGAACCTTTCTTTTGATACAGCAGTTTTGAAACACTCTTTTTGTAGAATCTGCAAGTGGATATTTGGATAGCTCTGAGGATTTCGTTGGAAACGGGATTACATAAAAATAGTGGACAGCAGCATTCTCAGAAACTTCTTTGTGACGTTTGCATTCAAGTCATAGAGTTGAACATTCCCTGTCATAGATCAGGTTTGAAACACTCTTTTTGTCCATCTGGAAGTGGACATTTCCAACGCTTTCTTGCCTACGGCGAAGAAGGAAATATCTTCCCATAAAAACAAGACAGAAGCATTCTCAGAAACTTATTTCTGATGTGTGTCCTCAACTAACGGACTTGAACCTTTCTTTTTATAGAGCACGTTTGAACCACTCCTTTTGTTGTATCTGCAAGTGGATATTTGGATAGCTTTGACGATTTCGTTGGAAACGGGAATATCTCCCTATAACATCTAGACAGAAGCATTCTCAGAAACTTCTTTGTGATGTTTCCATTCAAGTCACAGAGTTGAACATTCTCTTTCATAGAGCAGGTTTGAAACACTCTTTTTGTTCTATCTGGACGTGGACATTTGCAGCGCTTTGTGGCCTATGGTAAAAAAGGAAATATCTTCCCATGAAAACGAGATAGAAGCAATCTCAGAAACTTGTTTATGCTGTATGTACTGAAGTAACAGTGTTGAACCTTTCTATTGATAGAGCAGGTGTGAAACACTGTTTTTTTGGAATCTGCAAGAGGATATTTCTATAGAACTGAGGATTTCGCTGGAAGCGGGATTACAGATAGAAAGTAGAGAGCAGCATTCTCAGAAACTTCTTTGTGATGTTTGCATTCAAGTCACAGAGTTGAACATTCCCTTTCATACAGCAGGTTTGAAACACTCTTTTTGTACTATCTGGAAGTGGACATTTGGAACGGTACCAGGCCTATGGTTCAAAAGGAAATATCGTCGCAGAAAAACAAGACGGAAGCATTCTCAGAAACTTATTTGTGTTGTGTGTCCTCAACTAACAGACTTGAACCTTTCTTTTGACACAGCAGTTTTGAAACACTCTTTTTGTAGAATCTGCAAGTGGATATTTGGATAGCTCTGAGGATTTCGTTGGAAACGGGATTACATATAAAAAGTAGACAGCAGCATTCTCAGAAACTTCTTTGTGATGTTTCCATTTAAGTCACAGAGTTGAACATTCCCTTTCACAGAGCAGGTTTCAAACACTCTTCTTGTAGTAACTGGAAGTGGACATTTGCCGCGCTTTGTGGCCTATGGTAAAAAAAGGAAATATCTTCCCATAAAAACGAGATAGAAGCAATCTCAGAAACTTGTTTATGCTCTATCTACACAAGTAACAGTGTTGAACCTTTCTATTGACAGAGCACGTGTGAAACACTCTTTTTTTGGAATCTGCAAGTGGATATTTCTATAAAACTGAGGATTTCGTTGGAAGCGGGATTACAGATAAATAGTAGACAGCAGCATTCTCAGAAACTTCTTTGTGATGTTTGCATTCAAGTCACAGAGTTGAACATTCCCTTTCATAGAGCAGGTTTGAAACACTCTTTTTGTACTATCTGGAAGTGGACATTTGGAACGGTATCAGGCCTATGGTTAAAAAGGAAATATCTTCCCATAAAAACAAGACAGAAGCATTCTCAGAAACTTATTTGCGATGTGTGTCCTCAACTAACAGACTTGAACCTTTCTTTTGATACAGCAGTTTTGAAACACTCTTTTTGTAGAATCTGCAAGTGGATATTTGGATAGCTCTGAGGATTTCGTTGGAAACGGGATTACATAAAAATAGTGGACAGCAGCATTCTCAGAAACTTCTTTGTGACGTTTGCATTCAAGTCACAGAGTTGAACATTCCCTGTCATAGAGCAGGTTTGAAACACTCTTTTTGTGCATCTGGAAGTGGACATTTCCAACGCTTTCTTGCCTACGGCGAAGAAGGAAATATCTTCCCATAAAAACAAGACAGAAGCATTCTCAGAAACTTATTTCTGATGTGTGTCCTCAACTAACGGACTTGAACCTTTCTTTTTATAGAGCACGTTTGAACCACTCCTTTTGTTGTATCTGCAAGTGGATATTTGGATAGCTTTGACGATTTCGTTGGAAACGGGAATATCTCCCTATAACATCTAGACAGAAGCATTCTCAGAAACTTCTTTGTGATGTTTCCATTCAAGTCACAGAGTTGAACATTCTCTTTCATAGAGCAGGTTTGAAACACACTTTTTGTAGTATCTGGAAGTGGACATTTGCAGCGCTTTGTGGCCTATGATAAAAAAGGAAATATCTTCCCATGAAAACGAGATAGAAGCAATCTCAGAAACTTGTTTATGCTGTATGTACTGAAGTAACAGTGTTGAACCTTTCTATTGATAGAGGAGGTGTGAAACACTGTTTTTTTGGAATCTGCAAGAGGATATTTCTATAGAACTGAGGATTTCATTGGAAGCGGGATTACAGATAGAAAGTCGAAAGCAGCATTCTCAGAAACTTCTTTGTGATGTTTGCATTCAAGTCACAGAGTTGAACATTCCCTTTCATACAGCAGGTTTGAAACACTCTTTTTGTACTATCTGGAAGTGGACATTTGGAACGGTACCAGGCCTATGGGTAAAAAGGAAGTATCTTCCCATAACAACAAGACAGAAGCATTCTCAGAAACTTATTTGCGATGTGTGTCCTCAACTAACAGACTTGAACCTTTCTTTTATACAGCAGTTTTGAAACACTCTTTTTGTAGAATCTGCAAGTGGATATTTGGATAGCTTTGAGGATTTCGTTGGAAACGGGATTACATATAAAAAGTAGACAGCAGCATTCTCAGAAACTTCTTTGTGATGTTTCCATTTAAGTCACAGAGTTGAACATTCCCTTTCACAGAGCAGGTTTCAAACACTCTTTTTGTAGTATCTGGAAGTGGACATTTGCAGCGCTTTGTGGCCTATGGTAAAAAAAGGAAATATCTTCCCATAAAAACGAGATAGAAGCAATCTCAGAAACTTGTTTATGCTCTATCTACACAAGTAACAGTGTTGAACCTTTCTATTGACAGAGCACGTGTGAAACACTCTTTTTTTGGAATCTGCAAGTGGATATTTCTATAAAACTGAGGATTTCGTTGGAA
Organism: Pan troglodytes; assembly: GCF_028858775.2. Lineage (NCBI taxonomy): Eukaryota > Metazoa > Chordata > Mammalia > Primates > Hominidae > Pan > Pan troglodytes. Next base: position 54,133,306 of record NC_072409.2, on the reverse strand, counting down.
GCGGGATTACAGATAAATAGTAGACAGCAGCATCCTCAGAAATTTCTTTGTGACGTTTGCATTCAAGTCACAGAGTTGAACATTCCCTGTCTTGGAGCAGGTTTGAAACACTCTTTTTTTGGAATCTGCAAGTGGATATTTCTATAAAACTGAGGATTTCGTTGGAAGCGGGATTACAGATAAATAGTAGACAGCAGCATTCTCAGAAACTTCTTTGTGATGTTTGCATTCAAGTCACAGAGTTGAACATTCCCTTTCATTCAGCAGGTTTGAAACACTCTTTTTGTAGTATCTGGAAGTGGACATTTGGAACGGTATCAGGCCTATGGTTAAAAAGGAAATATCTTCCCATAAAAACAAGACAGAAGCATTCTCAGAAACTTATTTGCGATGTGTGTCCTCAACTAACAGACTTGAACCTTTCTTTTGATACAGCAGTTTTGAAACACTCTTTTTGTAGAATCTGCAAGTGGATATTTGGATAGCTCTGAGGATTTCGTTGGAAACGGGATTACATAAAAATAGTGGACAGCAGCATTCTCAGAAACTTCTTTGTGACGTTTGCATTCAAGTCACAGAGTTGAACATTCCCTGTCATAGAGCAGGTTTGAAACACTCTTTTTGTGCATCTGGAAGTGGACATTTCCAACGCTTTCTTGCCTACGGCGAAGAAGGAAATATCTTCCCATAAAAACAAGACAGAAGCATTCTCAGAAACTTATTTCTGATGTGTGTCCTCAACTAACGGACTTGAACCTTTCTTTTTATAGAGCACGTTTGAACCACTCCTTTTGTTGTATCTGCAAGTGGATATTTGGATAGCTTTGACGATTTCGTTGGAAACGGGAATATCTCCCTATAACATCTAGACAGAAGCATTCTCAGAAACTTCTTTGTGATGTTTCCATTCAAGTCACAGAGTTGAACATTCTCTTTCATAGAGCAGGTTTGAAACACTCTTTTTGTAGTATCTGGAAGTGGACATTTGCAGCGCTTTGTGGCCTATGATAAAAAAGGAAATATCTTCCCATGAAAACGAGATAGAAGCAATCTCAGAAACTTGTTTATGCTGTATGTACTGAAGTAACAGTGTTGAACCTTTCTATTGATAGAGGAGGTGTGAAACACTGTTTTTTTGGAATCTGCAAGAGGATATTTCTATAGAACTGAGGATTTCATTGGAAGCGGGATTACAGATAGAAAGTCGAAAGCAGCATTCTCAGAAACTTCTTTGTGATGTTTGCATTCAAGTCACAGAGTTGAACATTCCCTTTCATACAGCAGGTTTGAAACACTCTTTTTGTACTATCTGGAAGTGGACATTTGGAACGGTACCAGGCCTATGGGTAAAAAGGAAGTATCTTCCCATAACAACAAGACAGAAGCATTCTCAGAAACTTATTTGCGATGTGTGTCCTCAACTAACAGACTTGAACCTTTCTTTTATACAGCAGTTTTGAAACACTCTTTTTGTAGAATCTGCAAGTGGATATTTGGATAGCTTTGAGGATTTCGTTGGAAACGGGATTACATATAAAAAGTAGACAGCAGCATTCTCAGAAACTTCTTTGTGATGTTTCCATTTAAGTCACAGAGTTGAACATTCCCTTTCACAGAGCAGGTTTCAAACACTCTTTTTGTAGTATCTGGAAGTGGACATTTGCAGCGCTTTGTGGCCTATGGTAAAAAAAGGAAATATCTTCCCATAAAAACGAGATAGAAGCAATCTCAGAAACTTGTTTATGCTCTATCTACACAAGTAACAGTGTTGAACCTTTCTATTGACAGAGCACGTGTGAAACACTCTTTTTTTGGAATCTGCAAGTGGATATTTCTATAAAACTGAGGATTTCGTTGGAAGCGGGATTACAGATAAATAGTAGACAGCAGCATTCTCAGAAATTTCTTTGTGACGTTTGCATTCAAGTCACAGAGTTGAACATTCCCTGTCTTGGAGCAGGTTTGAAACACTCTTTTTTTGGAATCTGCAAGTGGATATTTCTATGAAACTGAGGATTTCGTTGGAAGCGGGATTACAGATAAATAGTAGACAGCAGCATTCTCAGAAACTTCTTTGTGATGTTTGCATTCAGGTCACAGAGTTGAACATTCCCTTTCATAGAGCAGGTTTGGAACACTCTTTTTGTAGTATCTGGAAGTGGACATTTGGAACGGTATCAGGCCTATGGTTAAAAAGGAAATATCTTCCCATAAAAACAAGACAGAAGCATTCTCAGAAACTTATTTGCGATGTGTGTCCTCAACTAACAGACTTGAACCTTTCTTTTGATACAGCAGTTTTGAAACACTCTTTTTGTAGAATCTGCAAGTGGATATTTGGATAGCTCTGAGGATTTCGTTGGAAACGGGATTACATAAAAATAGTGGACAGCAGCATTCTCAGAAACTTCTTTGTGACGTTTGCATTCAAGTCACAGAGTTGAACATTCCCTGTCATAGAGCAGGTTTGAAACACTCTTTTTGTGCATCTGGAAGTGGACATTTCCAACGCTTTCTTGCCTACGGCGAAGAAGGAAATATCTTCCCATAAAAACAAGACAGAAGCATTCTCAGAAACTTATTTCTGATGTGTTTCCTCAACTAACGGACTTGAACCTTTCTTTTTATAGAGCACGTTAGAACCACTCCTTTTGTTGTATCTGCAAGTGGATATTTGGATAGCTTTGACGATTTCGTTGGAAACGGGAATATCTCCCTATAACATCTAGACAGAAGCATTCTCAGAAACTTCTTTGTGATGTTTCCATTCAAGTCACAGAGTTGAACATTCTCTTTCATAGAGCAGGTTTGAAACACACTTTTTGTAGTATCTGGAAGTGGACATTTGCAGCGCTTTGTGGCCTATGATAAAAAAGGAAATATCTTCCCATGAAAACGAGATAGAAGCAATCTCAGAAACTTGTTTATGCTGTATGTACTGAAGTAACAGTGTTGAACCTTTCTATTGATAGAGGAGGTGTGAAACACTGTTTTTTTGGAATCTGCAAGAGGATATTTCTATAGAACTGAGGATTTCATTGGAAGCGGGATTACAGATAGAAAGTCGAAAGCAGCATTCTCAGAAACTTCTTTGTGATGTTTGCATTCAAGTCACAGAGTTGAACATTCCCTTTCATACAGCAGGTTTGAAACACTCTTTTTGTACTATCTGGAAGTGGACATTTGGAACGGTACCAGGCCTATGGGTAAAAAGGAAGTATCTTCCCATAACAACAAGACAGAAGCATTCTCAGAAACTTATTTGCGATGTGTGTCCTCAACTAACAGACTTGAACCTTTCTTTTATACAGCAGTTTTGAAACACTCTTTTTGTAGAATCTGCAAGTGGATATTTGGATAGCTTTGAGGATTTCGTTGGAAACGGGATTACATATAAAAAGTAGACAGCAGCATTCTCAGAAACTTCTTTGTGATGTTTCCATTTAAGTCACAGAGTTGAACATTCCCTTTCACAGAGCAGGTTTCAAACACTCTTTTTGTAGTATCTGGAAGTGGACATTTGCAGCGCTTTGTGGCCTATGGTAAAAAAAGGAAATATCTTCCCATAAAAACGAGATAGAAGCAATCTCAGAAACTTGTTTATGCTCTATCTACACAAGTAACAGTGTTGAACCTTTCTATTGACAGAGCACGTGTGAAACACTCTTTTTTTGGAATCTGCAAGTGGATATTTCTATAAAACTGAGGATTTCGTTGGAAGCGGGATTACAGATAAATAGTAGACAGCAGCATCCTCAGAAATTTCTTTGTGACGTTTGCATTCAAGTCACAGAGTTGAACATTCCCTGTCTTGGAGCAGGTTTGAAACACTCTTTTTTTGGAATCTGCAAGTGGATATTTCTATAAAACTGAGGATTTCGTTGGAAGCGGGATTACAGATAAATAGTAGACAGCAGCATTCTCAGAAACTTCTTTGTGATGTTTGCATTCAAGTCACAGAGTTGAACATTCCCTTTCATTCAGCAGGTTTGAAACACTCTTTTTGTAGTATCTGGAAGTGGACATTTGGAACGGTATCAGGCCTATGGTTAAAAAGGAAATATCTTCCCATAAAAACAAGACAGAAGCATTCTCAGAAACTTATTTGCGATGTGTGTCCTCAACTAACAGACTTGAACCTTTCTTTTGATACAGCAGTTTTGAAACACTCTTTTTGTAGAATCTGCAAGTGGATATTTGGATAGCTCTGAGGATTTCGTTGGAAACGGGATTACATAAAAATAGTGGACAGCAGCATTCTCAGAAACTTCTTTGTGACGTTTGCATTCAAGTCACAGAGTTGAACATTCCCTGTCATAGAGCAGGTTTGAAACACTCTTTTTGTGCATCTGGAAGTGGACATTTCCAACGCTTTCTTGCCTACGGCGAAGAAGGAAATATCTTCCCATAAAAACAAGACAGAAGCATTCTCAGAAACTTATTTCTGATGTGTGTCCTCAACTAACGGACTTGAACCTTTCTTTTTATAGAGCACGTTTGAACCACTCCTTTTGTTGTATCTGCAAGTGGATATTTGGATAGCTTTGACGATTTCGTTGGAAACGGGAATATCTCCCTATAACATCTAGACAGAAGCATTCTCAGAAACTTCTTTGTGATGTTTCCATTCAAGTCACAGAGTTGAACATTCTCTTTCATAGAGCAGGTTTGAAACACTCTTTTTGTAGTATCTGGAAGTGGACATTTGCAGCGCTTTGTGGCCTATGATAAAAAAGGAAATATCTTCCCATGAAAACGAGATAGAAGCAATCTCAGAAACTTGTTTATGCTGTATGTACTGAAGTAACAGTGTTGAACCTTTCTATTGATAGAGGAGGTGTGAAACACTGTTTTTTTGGAATCTGCAAGAGGATATTTCTATAGAACTGAGGATTTCATTGGAAGCGGGATTACAGATAGAAAGTCGAAAGCAGCATTCTCAGAAACTTCTTTGTGATGTTTGCATTCAAGTCACAGAGTTGAACATTCCCTTTCATACAGCAGGTTTGAAACACTCTTTTTGTACTATCTGGAAGTGGACATTTGGAACGGTACCAGGCCTATGGGTAAAAAGGAAGTATCTTCCCATAACAACAAGACAGAAGCATTCTCAGAAACTTATTTGCGATGTGTGTCCTCAACTAACAGACTTGAACCTTTCTTTTATACAGCAGTTTTGAAACACTCTTTTTGTAGAATCTGCAGGTGGATATTTGGATAGCTTTGAGGATTTCGTTGGAAACGGGATTACATATAAAAAGTAGACAGCAGCATTCTCAGAAACTTCTTTGTGATGTTTCCATTTAAGTCACAGAGTTGAACATTCCCTTTCACAGAGCAGGTTTCAAACACTCTTTTTGTAGTATCTGGAAGTGGACATTTGCAGCGCTTTGTGGCCTATGGTAAAAAAAGGAAATATCTTCCCATAAAAACGAGATAGAAGCAATCTCAGAAACTTGTTTATGCTCTATCTACACAAGTAACAGTGTTGAACCTTTCTATTGACAGAGCACGTGTGAAACACTCTTTTTTTGGAATCTGCAAGTGGATATTTCTATAAAACTGAGGATTTCGTTGGAAGCGGGATTACAGATAAATAGTAGACAGCAGCATCCTCAGAAATTTCTTTGTGACGTTTGCATTCAAGTCACAGAGTTGAACATTCCCTGTCTTGGAGCAGGTTTGAAACACTCTTTTTTTGGAATCTGCAAGTGGATATTTCTATAAAACTGAGGATTTCGTTGGAAGCGGGATTACAGATAAATAGTAGACAGCAGCATTCTCAGAAACTTCTTTGTGATGTTTGCATTCAAGTCACAGAGTTGAACATTCCCTTTCATTCAGCAGGTTTGAAACACTCTTTTTGTAGTATCTGGAAGTGGACATTTGGAACGGTATCAGGCCTATGGTTAAAAAGGAAATATCTTCCCATAAAAACAAGACAGAAGCATTCTCAGAAACTTATTTGCGATGTGTGTCCTCAACTAACAGACTTGAACCTTTCTTTTGATACAGCAGTTTTGAAACACTCTTTTTGTAGAATCTGCAAGTGGATATTTGGATAGCTCTGAGGATTTCGTTGGAAACGGGATTACATAAAAATAGTGGACAGCAGCATTCTCAGAAACTTCTTTGTGACGTTTGCATTCAAGTCACAGAGTTGAACATTCCCTGTCATAGAGCAGGTTTGAAACACTCTTTTTGTGCATCTGGAAGTGGACATTTCCAACGCTTTCTTGCCTACGGCGAAGAAGGAAATATCTTCCCATAAAAACAAGACAGAAGCATTCTCAGAAACTTATTTCTGATGTGTGTCCTCAACTAACGGACTTGAACCTTTCTTTTTATAGAGCACGTTTGAACCACTCCTTTTGTTGTATCTGCAAGTGGATATTTGGATAGCTTTGACGATTTCGTTGGAAACGGGAATATCTCCCTATAACATCTAGACAGAAGCATTCTCAGAAACTTCTTTGTGATGTTTCCATTCAAGTCACAGAGTTGAACATTCTCTTTCATAGAGCAGGTTTGAAACACTCTTTTTGTAGTATCTGGAAGTGGACATTTGCAGCGCTTTGTGGCCTATGATAAAAAAGGAAATATCTTCCCATGAAAACGAGATAGAAGCAATCTCAGAAACTTGTTTATGCTGTATGTACTGAAGTAACAGTGTTGAACCTTTCTATTGATAGAGGAGGTGTGAAACACTGTTTTTTTGGAATCTGCAAGAGGATATTTCTATAGAACTGAGGATTTCATTGGAAGCGGGATTACAGATAGAAAGTCGAAAGCAGCATTCTCAGAAACTTCTTTGTGATGTTTGCATTCAAGTCACAGAGTTGAACATTCCCTTTCATACAGCAGGTTTGAAACACTCTTTTTGTACTATCTGGAAGTGGACATTTGGAACGGTACCAGGCCTATGGGTAAAAAGGAAGTATCTTCCCATAACAACAAGACAGAAGCATTCTCAGAAACTTATTTGCGATGTGTGTCCTCAACTAACAGACTTGAACCTTTCTTTTATACAGCAGTTTTGAAACACTCTTTTTGTAGAATCTGCAAGTGGATATTTGGATAGCTTTGAGGATTTCGTTGGAAACGGGATTACATATAAAAAGTAGACAGCAGCATTCTCAGAAACTTCTTTGTGATGTTTCCATTTAAGTCACAGAGTTGAACATTCCCTTTCACAGAGCAGGTTTCAAACACTCTTTTTGTAGTATCTGGAAGTGGACATTTGCAGCGCTTTGTGGCCTATGGTAAAAAAAGGAAATATCTTCCCATAAAAACGAGATAGAAGCAATCTCAGAAACTTGTTTATGCTCTATCTACACAAGTAACAGTGTTGAACCTTTCTATTGACAGAGCACGTGTGAAACACTCTTTTTTTGGAATCTGCAAGTGGATATTTCTATAAAACTGAGGATTTCGTTGGAAGCGGGATTACAGATAAATAGTAGACAGCAGCATCCTCAGAAATTTCTTTGTGACGTTTGCATTCAAGTCACAGAGTTGAACATTCCCTGTCTTGGAGCAGGTTTGAAACACTCTTTTTTTGGAATCTGCAAGTGGATATTTCTATAAAACTGAGGATTTCGTTGGAAGCGGGATTACAGATAAATAGTAGACAGCAGCATTCTCAGAAACTTCTTTGTGATGTTTGCATTCAAGTCACAGAGTTGAACATTCCCTTTCATTCAGCAGGTTTGAAACACTCTTTTTGTAGTATCTGGAAGTGGACATTTGGAACGGTATCAGGCCTATGGTTAAAAAGGAAATATCTTCCCATAAAAACAAGACAGAAGCATTCTCAGAAACTTATTTGCGATGTGTGTCCTCAACTAACAGACTTGAACCTTTCTTTTGATACAGCAGTTTTGAAACACTCTTTTTGTAGAATCTGCAAGTGGATATTTGGATAGCTCTGAGGATTTCGTTGGAAACGGGATTACATAAAAATAGTGGACAGCAGCATTCTCAGAAACTTCTTTGTGACGTTTGCATTCAAGTCACAGAGTTGAACATTCCCTGTCATAGAGCAGGTTTGAAACACTCTTTTTGTGCATCTGGAAGTGGACATTTCCAACGCTTTCTTGCCTACGGCGAAGAAGGAAATATCTTCCCATAAAAACAAGACAGAAGCATTCTCAGAAACTTATTTCTGATGTGTGTCCTCAACTAACGGACTTGAACCTTTCTTTTTATAGAGCACGTTTGAACCACTCCTTTTGTTGTATCTGCAAGTGGATATTTGGATAGCTTTGACGATTTCGTTGGAAACGGGAATATCTCCCTATAACATCTAGACAGAAGCATTCTCAGAAACTTCTTTGTGATGTTTCCATTCAAGTCACAGAGTTGAACATTCTCTTTCATAGAGCAGGTTTGAAACACTCTTTTTGTAGTATCTGGAAGTGGACATTTGCAGCGCTTTGTGGCCTATGATAAAAAAGGAAATATCTTCCCATGAAAACGAGATAGAAGCAATCTCAGAAACTTGTTTATGCTGTATGTACTGAAGTAACAGTGTTGAACCTTTCTATTGATAGAGGAGGTGTGAAACACTGTTTTTTTGGAATCTGCAAGAGGATATTTCTATAGAACTGAGGATTTCATTGGAAGCGGGATTACAGATAGAAAGTCGAAAGCAGCATTCTCAGAAACTTCTTTGTGATGTTTGCATTCAAGTCACAGAGTTGAACATTCCCTTTCATACAGCAGGTTTGAAACACTCTTTTTGTACTATCTGGAAGTGGACATTTGGAACGGTACCAGGCCTATGGGTAAAAAGGAAGTATCTTCCCATAACAACAAGACAGAAGCATTCTCAGAAACTTATTTGCGATGTGTGTCCTCAACTAACAGACTTGAACCTTTCTTTTATACAGCAGTTTTGAAACACTCTTTTTGTAGAATCTGCAAGTGGATATTTGGATAGCTTTGAGGATTTCGTTGGAAACGGGATTACATATAAAAAGTAGACAGCAGCATTCTCAGAAACTTCTTTGTGATGTTTCCATTTAAGTCACAGAGTTGAACATTCCCTTTCACAGAGCAGGTTTCAAACACTCTTTTTGTAGTATCTGGAAGTGGACATTTGCAGCGCTTTGTGGCCTATGGTAAAAAAAGGAAATATCTTCCCATAAAAACGAGATAGAAGCAATCTCAGAAACTTGTTTATGCTCTATCTACACAAGTAACAGTGTTGAACCTTTCTATTGACAGAGCACGTGTGAAACACTCTTTTTTTGGAATCTGCAAGTGGATATTTCTATAAAACTGAGGATTTCGTTGGAAGCGGGATTACAGATAAATAGTAGACAGCAGCATTCTCAGAAATTTCTTTGTGACGTTTGCATTCAAGTCACAGAGTTGAACATTCCCTGTCTTGGAGCAGGTTTGAAACACTCTTTTTTTGGAATCTGCAAGTGGATATTTCTATGAAACTGAGGATTTCGTTGGAAGCGGGATTACAGATAAATAGTAGACAGCAGCATTCTCAGAAACTTCTTTGTGATGTTTGCATTCAGGTCACAGAGTTGAACATTCCCTTTCATAGAGCAGGTTTGGAACACTCTTTTTGTAGTATCTGGAAGTGGACATTTGGAACGGTATCAGGCCTATGGTTAAAAAGGAAATATCTTCCCATAAAAACAAGACAGAAGCATTCTCAGAAACTTATTTGCGATGTGTGTCCTCAACTAACAGACTTGAACCTTTCTTTTGATACAGCAGTTTTGAAACACTCTTTTTGTAGAATCTGCAAGTGGATATTTGGATAGCTCTGAGGATTTCGTTGGAAACGGGATTACATAAAAATAGTGGACAGCAGCATTCTCAGAAACTTCTTTGTGACGTTTGCATTCAAGTCACAGAGTTGAACATTCCCTGTCATAGAGCAGGTTTGAAACACTCTTTTTGTGCATCTGGAAGTGGACATTTCCAACGCTTTCTTGCCTACGGCGAAGAAGGAAATATCTTCCCATAAAAACAAGACAGAAGCATTCTCAGAAACTTATTTCTGATGTGTTTCCTCAACTAACGGACTTGAACCTTTCTTTTTATAGAGCACGTTAGAACCACTCCTTTTGTTGTATCTGCAAGTGGATATTTGGATAGCTTTGACGATTTCGTTGGAAACGGGAATATCTCCCTATAACATCTAGACAGAAGCATTCTCAGAAACTTCTTTGTGATGTTTCCATTCAAGTCACAGAGTTGAAAATTCTCTTTCATAGAGCAGGTTTGAAACACTCTTTTTGTAGTATCTGGAAGTGGACATTTGCAGCGCTATGTGGCCTATGATAAAAAGGAAATATCTTTCCATGAAAACGAGATAGAAGCAATCTCAGAAACTTGTTTATGCTGTATGTACTGAAGTAACAGTGTTGAACCTTTCTATTGATAGAGGAGGTGTGAAACACTGTTTTTTTTGAATCTGCAAGAGGATATTTCTATGGAACTGAGGATTTCATTGGAAGCGGGATTACAGATAGAAAGTCGAAAGCAGCATTCTCAGAAACTTCTTTGTGATGTTTGCATTCAAGTCACAGAGTTGAACATTCCCTTTCATACAGCAGGTTTGAAACACTCTTTTTGTACTATCTGGAAGTGGACATTTGGAACGGTACCAGGCCTATGGGTAAAAAGGAAGTATCTTCCCATAACAACAAGACAGAAGCATTCTCAGAAACTTATTTTCGATGTGTGTCCTCAACTAACAGACTTGAACCTTTCTTTTATACAGCAGTTTTGAAACACTCTTTTTGTAGAATCTGCAAGTGGATATTTGGATAGCTTTGAGGATTTCGTTGGAAACGGGATTACATATAAAAAGTAGACAGCAGCATTCTCAGAAACTTCTTTGTGATGTTTCCATTTAAGTCACAGAGTTGAACATTCCCTTTCACAGAGCAGGTTTCAAACACTCTTTTTGTAGTATCTGGAAGTGGACATTTGCAGCGCTTTGTGGCCTATGGTAAAAAAAGGAAATATCTTCCCATAAAAACGAGATAGAAGCAATCTCAGAAACTTGTTTATGCTCTATCTACACAAGTAACAGTGTTGAACCTTTCTATTGACAGAGCACGTGTGAAACACTCTTTTTTTGGAATCTGCAAGTGGATATTTCTATAAAACTGAGGATTTCGTTGGAAGCAGGATTACAGATAAATAGTAGACAGCAGCATCCTCAGAAATTTCTTTTTGACGTTTGCATTCAAGTCACAGAGTTGAACATTCCCTGTCTTGGAGCAGGTTTGAAACACTCTTTTTTTGGAATCTGCAAGTGGATATTTCTATAAAACTGAGGATTTCGTTGGAAGCGGGATTACAGATAAATAGTAGACAGCAGCATTCTCAGAAACTTCTTTGTGATGTTTGCATTCAAGTCACAGAGTTGAACATTCCCTTTCATAGAGCAGGTTTGAAACACTCTTTTTGTAGTATCTGGAAGTGGACATTTGGAACGGTATCAGGCCTATGGTTAAAAAGGAACTATCTTCCCATAAAAACAAGACAGAAGCATTCTCAGAAACTTATTTGCGATGTGTGTCCTCAACTAACAGACTTGAACCTTTCTTTTGATACAGCAGTTTTGAAACACTCTTTTTGTAGAATCTGCAAGTGGATATTTGGATAGCTCTGAGGATTTCGTTGGAAACGTGATTACATAAAAATAGTGGACAGCAGCATTCTCAGAAACTTCTTTGTGACGTTTGCATTCAAGTCACAGAGTTGAACATTCCCTGTCATAGAGCAGGTTTGAAACACTCTTTTTGTGCATCTAGAAGTGGACATTTCCAACACTTTCTTGCCTACGGCGAAGAAGGAAATATCTTCCCATAAAAACAAGACAGAAGCATTCTCAGAAACTTATTTCTGATGTGTGTCCTCAACTAACGGACTTGAACCTTTCTTTTTATAGAGCACGTTTGAACCACTCCTTTTGTTGTATCTGCAAGTGGATATTTGGATAGCTTTGACGATTTCGTTGGAAACGGGAATATCTCCCTATAACATCTAGACAGAAGCATTCTCAGAAACTTCTTTGTGATGTTTCCATTCAAGTCACAGAGTTGAACATTCTCTTTCATAGAGCAGGTTTGAAACACTCTTTTTGTAGTATCTGGAAGTGGACATTTGCAGCGCTTTGTGGCCTATGATAAAAAAGGAAATATCTTCCCATGAAAACGAGATAGAAGCAATCTCAGAAACTTGTTTATGCTGTATGTACTGAAGTAACAGTGTTGAACCTTTCTATTGATAGAGGAGGTGTGAAACACTGTTTTTTTGGAATCTGCAAGAGGATATTTCTATAGAACTGAGGATTTCATTGGAAGCGGGATTACAGATAGAAAGTCGAAAGCAGCATTCTCAGAAACTTCTTTGTGATGTTTGCATTCAAGTCACAGAGTTGAACATTCCCTTTCATACAGCAGGTTTGAAACACTCTTTTTGTACTATCTGGAAGTGGACATTTGGAACGGTACCAGGCCTATGGGTAAAAAGGAAGTATCTTCCCATAACAACAAGACAGAAGCATTCTCAGAAACTTATTTGCGATGTGTGTCCTCAACTAACAGACTTGAACCTTTCTTTTATACAGCAGTTTTGAAACACTCTTTTTGTAGAATCTGCAAGTGGATATTTGGATAGCTTTGAGGATTTCGTTGGAAACGGGATTACATATAAAAAGTAGACAGCAGCATTCTCAGAAACTTCTTTGTGATGTTTCCATTTAAGTCACAGAGTTGAACATTCCCTTTCACAGAGCAGGTTTCAAACACTCTTTTTGTAGTATCTGGAAGTGGACATTTGCAGCGCTTTGTGGCCTATGGTAAAAAAAGGAAATATCTTCCCATAAAAACGAGATAGAAGCAATCTCAGAAACTTGTTTATGCTCTATCTACACAAGTAACAGTGTTGAACCTTTCTATTGACAGAGCACGTGTGAAACACTCTTTTTTTGGAATCTGCAAGTGGATATTTCTATAAAACTGAGGATTTCGTTGGAAGCGGGATTACAGATAAATAGTAGACAGCAGCATTCTCAGAAATTTCTTTGTGACGTTTGCATTCAAGTCACAGAGTTGAACATTCCCTGTCTTGGAGCAGGTTTGAAACACTCTTTTTTTGGAATCTGCAAGTGGATATTTCTATGAAACTGAGGATTTCGTTGGAAGCGGGATTACAGATAAATAGTAGACAGCAGCATTCTCAGAAACTTCTTTGTGATGTTTGCATTCAAGTCACAGAGTTGAACATTCCCTTTCATAGAGCAGGTTTGAAACACTCTTTTTGTAGTATCTGGAAGTGGACATTTGGAACGGTATCAGGCCTATGGTTAAAAAGGAAATATCTTCCCATAAAAACAAGACAGAAGCATTCTCAGAAACTTATTTGCGATGTGTGTCCTCAACTAACAGACTTGAACCTTTCTTTTGATACAGCAGTTTTGAAACACTCTTTTTGTAGAATCTGCAAGTGGATATTTGGATAGCTCTGAGGATTTCGTTGGAAACGGGATTACATAAAAATAGTGGACAGCAGCATTCTCAGAAACTTCTTTGTGACGTTTGCATTCAAGTCACAGAGTTGAACATTCCCTGTCATAGAGCAGGTTTGAAACACTCTTTTTGTGCATCTGGAAGTGGACATTTCCAACGCTTTCTTGCCTACGGCGAAGAAGGAAATATCTTCCCATAGAAACAAGACAGAAGCATTCTCAGAAACTTATTTCTGATGTGTGTCCTCAACTAACGGACTTGAACCTTTCTTTTAATAGAGCACGTTTGAACCACTCCTTTTGTTGTATCTGCAAGTGGATATTTGGATAGCTTGGACGATTTCGTTGGAAACGGGAATATCTCCCTATAACATCTAGACAGAAGCATTCTCAGAAACTTCTTTGTGATGTTTCCATTCAAGTCACAGAGTTGAACATTCTCTTTCATAGAGCAGGTTTGAAACACTCTTTTTGTAGTATCTGGAAGTGGACATTTGCAGCGCTTTGTGGCCTATGGTAAAAAAGGAAATATCTTCCCATGAAAACGAGATAGAAGCAATCTCAGAAACTTGTTTATGCTGTATGTACTGAAGTAACAGTGTTGAACCTTTCTATTGATAGAGCAGGTGTGAAACACTGTTTTTTTGGAATCTGCAAGAGGATATTTCTATAGAACTGAGGATTTCGTTGGAAGCGGGATTACAGATAGAAAGTAGAGAGCAGCATTCTCAGAAACTTCTTTGTGATGTTTGCATTCAAGTCAGAGTTGAACATTCCCTTTCATACAGCAGGTTTGAAACACTCTTTTTGTACTATCTGGAAGTGGACATTTGGAACGGTACCAGGCCTATGGTTCAAAAGGAAATATCGTCGCAGAAAAACAAGATGGAAGCATTCTCAGAAACTTATTTGTGTTGTGTGTCCTCAACTAACAGACTTGAACCTTTCTTTTGACACAGCAGTTTTGAAACACTCTTTTTGTAGAATCTGCAAGTGGATATTTGGATAGCTCTGAGGATTTCGTTGGAAACGGGATTACATATAAAAAGTAGACAGCAGCATTCTCAGAAACTTCTTTGTGATATTTCCATTTAAGTCACAGAGTTGAACATTCCCTTTCACAGAGCAGGTTTCAAACACTCTTTTGGTAGTAACTGGAAGTGGACATTTGCAGCGCTTTGTGGCCTATGGTAAAAAAAGGAAATATCTTCCCATAAAAACGAGATAGAAGCAATCTCAGAAACTTGTTTATGCTCTATCTACACAAGTAACAGTGTTGAACCTTTCTATTGACAGAGCACGTGTGAAACACTCTTTTTTTGGAATCTGCAAGTGGATATTTCTATAAAACTGAGGATTTCGTTGGAAGCGGGATTACAGATAAATAGTAGACAGCAGCATTCTCAGAAACTTCTTTGTGATGTTTGCATTCAAGTCACAGAGTTGAACATTCCCTTTCATAGAGCAGGTTTGGAACACTCTTTTTGTAGTATCTGGAAGTGGACATTTGGAACGGTATCAGGCCTATGGTTAAAAAGGAAATATCTTCCCATAAAAACAAGACAGAAGCATTCTCAGAAACTTATTTGCGATGTGTGTCCTCAACTAACAGACTTGAACCTTTCTTGTGATACAGCAGTTTTGAAACACTCTTTTTGTAGAATCTGCAAGTGGATATTTGGATAGCTCTGAGGATTTCGTTGGAAACGGGATTACATAGTGGACAGCAGCATTCTCAGAAACTTCTTTGTGACGTTTGCATTCAAGTCACAGAGTTGAACATTCCCTGTCATACAGCAGGTTTGAAACACTCTTTTTGTGCATCTGGAAGTGGACATTTCCAACGCTTTCTTGCCTACGGCGAAGAAGGAAATATCTTCCCATAAAAACAAGACAGAAGCATTCTCAGAAACTTATTTCTGATGTGTGTCCTCAACTAACGGACTTGAACCTTTCTTTTTATAGAGCACGTTTGAACCACTCCTTTTGTTGTATCTGCAAGTGGATATTTGGAGAGCTTGGACGATTTCGTTGGAAACGGGAATATCTCCCTATAACATCTAGACAGAAGCATTCTCAGAAACTTCTTTGTGATGTTTCCATTCAAGTCACAGAGTTGAACATTCTCTTTCATAGAGCAGGTTTGAAACACTCTTTTTGTAGTATCTGGAAGTGGACATTTGCAGCGCTTTGTGGCCTATGATAAAAAAGGAAATATCTTCCCATGAAAACGAGATAGAAGCAATCTCAGAAACTTGTTTATGCTGTATGTACTGAAGTAACAGTGTTGAACCTTTCTATTGATAGAGGAGGTGTGAAACACTGTTTTTTTGGAATCTGCAAGAGGATATTTCTATAGAACTGAGGATTTCATTGGAAGCGGGATTACAGATAGAAAGTCGAAAGCAGCATTCTCAGAAACTACTTTGTGATGTTTGCATTCAAGTCACAGAGTTGAACATTCCCTTTCATACAGCAGGTTTGAAACACTCTTTTTGTACTATCTGGAAGTGGACATTTGGAACGGTACCAGGCCTATGGGTAAAAAGGAAGTATCTTCCCATAACAACAAGACAGAAGCATTCTCAGAAACTTATTTGCGATGTGTGTCCTCAACTAACAGACTTGAACCTTTCTTTTATACAGCAGTTTTGAAACACTCTTTTTGTAGAATCTGCAAGTGGATATTTGGATAGCTTTGAGGATTTCGTTGGAAACGGGATTACATATAAAAAGTAGACAGCAGCATTCTCAGAAACTTCTTTGTGATGTTTCCATTTAAGTCACAGAGTTGAACATTCCCTTTCACAGAGCAGGTTTCAAACACTCTTTTTGTAGTATCTGGAAGTGGACATTTGCAGCGCTTTGTGGCCTATGGTAAAAAAAGGAAATATCTTCCCATAAAAACGAGATAGAAGCAATCTCAGAAACTTGTTTATGCTCTATCTACACAAGTAACAGTGTTGAACCTTTCTATTGACAGAGCACGTGTGAAACACTCTTTTTTTGGAATCTGCAAGTGGATATTTCTATAAAACTGAGGATTTCGTTGGAAGCGGGATTACAGATAAATAGTAGACAGCAGCATCCTCAGAAATTTCTTTGTGACGTTTGCATTCAAGTCACAGAGTTGAACATTCCCTGTCTTGGAGCAGGTTTGAAACACTCTTTTTTTGGAATCTGCAAGTGGATATTTCTATAAAACTGAGGATTTCGTTGGAAGCGGGATTACAGATAAATAGTAGACAGCAGCATTCTCAGAAACTTCTTTGTGATGTTTGCATTCAAGTCACAGAGTTGAACATTCCCTTTCATTCAGCAGGTTTGAAACACTCTTTTTGTAGTATCTGGAAGTGGACATTTGGAACGGTATCAGGCCTATGGTTAAAAAGGAAATATCTTCCCATAAAAACAAGACAGAAGCATTCTCAGAAACTTATTTGCGATGTGTGTCCTCAACTAACAGACTTGAACCTTTCTTTTGATACAGCAGTTTTGAAACACTCTTTTTGTAGAATCTGCAAGTGGATATTTGGATAGCTCTGAGGATTTCGTTGGAAACGGGATTACATAAAAATAGTGGACAGCAGCATTCTCAGAAACTTCTTTGTGACGTTTGCATTCAAGTCACAGAGTTGAACATTCCCTGTCATAGAGCAGGTTTGAAACACTCTTTTTGTGCATCTGGAAGTGGACATTTCCAACGCTTTCTTGCCTACGGCGAAGAAGGAAATATCTTCCCATAAAAACAAGACAGAAGCATTCTCAGAAACTTATTTCTGATGTGTGTCCTCAACTAACGGACTTGAACCTTTCTTTTTATAGAGCACGTTTGAACCACTCCTTTTGTTGTATCTGCAAGTGGATATTTGGATAGCTTTGACGATTTCGTTGGAAACGGGAATATCTCCCTATAACATCTAGACAGAAGCATTCTCAGAAACTTCTTTGTGATGTTTCCATTCAAGTCACAGAGTTGAACATTCTCTTTCATAGAGCAGGTTTGAAACACTCTTTTTGTAGTATCTGGAAGTGGACATTTGCAGCGCTTTGTGGCCTATGATAAAAAAGGAAATATCTTCCCATGAAAACGAGATAGAAGCAATCTCAGAAACTTGTTTATGCTGTATGTACTGAAGTAACAGTGTTGAACCTTTCTATTGATAGAGGAGGTGTGAAACACTGTTTTTTTGGAATCTGCAAGAGGATATTTCTATAGAACTGAGGATTTCATTGGAAGCGGGATTACAGATAGAAAGTCGAAAGCAGCATTCTCAGAAACTTCTTTGTGATGTTTGCATTCAAGTCACAGAGTTGAACATTCCCTTTCATACAGCAGGTTTGAAACACTCTTTTTGTACTATCTGGAAGTGGACATTTGGAACGGTACCAGGCCTATGGGTAAAAAGGAAGTATCTTCCCATAACAACAAGACAGAAGCATTCTCAGAAACTTATTTGCGATGTGTGTCCTCAACTAACAGACTTGAACCTTTCTTTTATACAGCAGTTTTGAAACACTCTTTTTGTAGAATCTGCAGGTGGATATTTGGATAGCTTTGAGGATTTCGTTGGAAACGGGATTACATATAAAAAGTAGACAGCAGCATTCTCAGAAACTTCTTTGTGATGTTTCCATTTAAGTCACAGAGTTGAACATTCCCTTTCACAGAGCAGGTTTCAAACACTCTTTTTGTAGTATCTGGAAGTGGACATTTGCAGCGCTTTGTGGCCTATGGTAAAAAAAGGAAATATCTTCCCATAAAAACGAGATAGAAGCAATCTCAGAAACTTGTTTATGCTCTATCTACACAAGTAACAGTGTTGAACCTTTCTATTGACAGAGCACGTGTGAAACACTCTTTTTTTGGAATCTGCAAGTGGATATTTCTATAAAACTGAGGATTTCGTTGGAAGCGGGATTACAGATAAATAGTAGACAGCAGCATCCTCAGAAATTTCTTTGTGACGTTTGCATTCAAGTCACAGAGTTGAACATTCCCTGTCTTGGAGCAGGTTTGAAACACTCTTTTTTTGGAATCTGCAAGTGGATATTTCTATAAAACTGAGGATTTCGTTGGAAGCGGGATTACAGATAAATAGTAGACAGCAGCATTCTCAGAAACTTCTTTGTGATGTTTGCATTCAGGTCACAGAGTTGAACATTCCCTTTCATAGAGCAGGTTTGAAACACTCTTTTTGTAGTATCTGGAAGTGGACATTTGGAACGGTATCAGGCCTATGGTTAAAAAGGAAATATCTTCCCATAAAAACAAGACAGAAGCATTCTCAGAAACTTATTTGCGATGTGTGTCCTCAACTAACAGACTTGAACCTTTCTTTTGATACAGCAGTTTTGAAACACTCTTTTTGTAGAATCTGCAAGTGGATATTTGGATAGCTCTGAGGATTTCGTTGGAAACGGGATTACATAAAAATAGTGGACAGCAGCATTCTCAGAAACTTCTTTGTGACGTTTGCATTCAAGTCACAGAGTTGAACATTCCCTGTCATAGAGCAGGTTTGAAACACTCTTTTTGTGCATCTGGAAGTGGACATTTCCAACGCTTTCTTGCCTACGGCGAAGAAGGAAATATCTTCCCATAAAAACAAGACAGAAGCATTCTCAGAAACTTATTTCTGATGTGTGTCCTCAACTAACGGACTTGAACCTTTCTTTTTATAGAGCACGTTTGAACCACTCCTTTTGTTGTATCTGCAAGTGGATATTTGGATAGCTTTGACGATTTCGTTGGAAACGGGAATATCTCCCTATAACATCTAGACAGAAGCATTCTCAGAAACTTCTTTGTGATGTTTCCATTCAAGTCACAGAGTTGAACATTCTCTTTCATAGAGCAGGTTTGAAACACTCTTTTTGTAGTATCTGGAAGTGGACATTTGCAGCGCTTTGTGGCCTATGATAAAAAAGGAAATATCTTCCCATGAAAACGAGATAGAAGCAATCTCAGAAACTTGTTTATGCTGTATGTACTGAAGTAACAGTGTTGAACCTTTCTATTGATAGAGGAGGTGTGAAACACTGTTTTTTTGGAATCTGCAAGAGGATATTTCTATAGAACTGAGGATTTCATTGGAAGCGGGATTACAGATAGAAAGTCGAAAGCAGCATTCTCAGAAACTTCTTTGTGATGTTTGCATTCAAGTCACAGAGTTGAACATTCCCTTTCATACAGCAGGTTTGAAACACTCTTTTTGTACTATCTGGAAGTGGACATTTGGAACGGTACCAGGCCTATGGGTAAAAAGGAAGTATCTTCCCATAACAACAAGACAGAAGCATTCTCAGAAACTTATTTGCGATGTGTGTCCTCAACTAACAGACTTGAACCTTTCTTTTATACAGCAGTTTTGAAACACTCTTTTTGTAGAATCTGCAAGTGGATATTTGGATAGCTTTGAGGATTTCGTTGGAAACGGGATTACATATAAAAAGTAGACAGCAGCATTCTCAGAAACTTCTTTGTGATGTTTCCATTTAAGTCACAGAGTTGAACATTCCCTTTCACAGAGCAGGTTTCAAACACTCTTTTTGTAGTATCTGGAAGTGGACATTTGCAGCGCTTTGTGGCCTATGGTAAAAAAAGGAAATATCTTCCCATAAAAACGAGATAGAAGCAATCTCAGAAACTTGTTTATGCTCTATCTACACAAGTAACAGTGTTGAACCTTTCTATTGACAGAGCACGTGTGAAACACTCTTTTTTTGGAATCTGCAAGTGGATATTTCTATAAAACTGAGGATTTCGTTGGAAGCGGGATTACAGATAAATAGTAGACAGCAGCATTCTCAGAAATTTCTTTGTGACGTTTGCATTCAAGTCACAGAGTTGAACATTCCCTGTCTTGGAGCAGGTTTGAAACACTCTTTTTTTGGAATCTGCAAGTGGATATTTCTATGAAACTGAGGATTTCGTTGGAAGCGGGATTACAGATAAATAGTAGACAGCAGCATTCTCAGAAACTTCTTTGTGATGTTTGCATTCAGGTCACAGAGTTGAACATTCCCTTTCATAGAGCAGGTTTGGAACACTCTTTTTGTAGTATCTGGAAGTGGACATTTGGAACGGTATCAGGCCTATGGTTAAAAAGGAAATATCTTCCCATAAAAACAAGACAGAAGCATTCTCAGAAACTTATTTGCGATGTGTGTCCTCAACTAACAGACTTGAACCTTTCTTTTGATACAGCAGTTTTGAAACACTCTTTTTGTAGAATCTGCAAGTGGATATTTGGATAGCTCTGAGGATTTCGTTGGAAACGGGATTACATAAAAATAGTGGACAGCAGCATTCTCAGAAACTTCTTTGTGACGTTTGCATTCAAGTCACAGAGTTGAACATTCCCTGTCATAGAGCAGGTTTGAAACACTCTTTTTGTGCATCTGGAAGTGGACATTTCCAACGCTTTCTTGCCTACGGCGAAGAAGGAAATATCTTCCCATAAAAACAAGACAGAAGCATTCTCAGAAACTTATTTCTGATGTGTTTCCTCAACTAACGGACTTGAACCTTTCTTTTTATAGAGCACGTTAGAACCACTCCTTTTGTTGTATCTGCAAGTGGATATTTGGATAGCTTTGACGATTTCGTTGGAAACGGGAATATCTCCCTATAACATCTAGACAGAAGCATTCTCAGAAACTTCTTTGTGATGTTTCCATTCAAGTCACAGAGTTGAAAATTCTCTTTCATAGAGCAGGTTTGAAACACTCTTTTTGTAGTATCTGGAAGTGGACATTTGCAGCGCTATGTGGCCTATGATAAAAAGGAAATATCTTTCCATGAAAACGAGATAGAAGCAATCTCAGAAACTTGTTTATGCTGTATGTACTGAAGTAACAGTGTTGAACCTTTCTATTGATAGAGGAGGTGTGAAACACTGTTTTTTTTGAATCTGCAAGAGGATATTTCTATGGAACTGAGGATTTCATTGGAAGCGGGATTACAGATAGAAAGTCGAAAGCAGCATTCTCAGAAACTTCTTTGTGATGTTTGCATTCAAGTCACAGAGTTGAACATTCCCTTTCATACAGCAGGTTTGAAACACTCTTTTTGTACTATCTGGAAGTGGACATTTGGAACGGTACCAGGCCTATGGGTAAAAAGGAAGTATCTTCCCATAACAACAAGACAGAAGCATTCTCAGAAACTTATTTTCGATGTGTGTCCTCAACTAACAGACTTGAACCTTTCTTTTATACAGCAGTTTTGAAACACTCTTTTTGTAGAATCTGCAAGTGGATATTTGGATAGCTTTGAGGATTTCGTTGGAAACGGGATTACATATAAAAAGTAGACAGCAGCATTCTCAGAAACTTCTTTGTGATGTTTCCATTTAAGTCACAGAGTTGAACATTCCCTTTCACAGAGCAGGTTTCAAACACTCTTTTTGTAGTATCTGGAAGTGGACATTTGCAGCGCTTTGTGGCCTATGGTAAAAAAAGGAAATATCTTCCCATAAAAACGAGATAGAAGCAATCTCAGAAACTTGTTTATGCTCTATCTACACAAGTAACAGTGTTGAACCTTTCTATTGACAGAGCACGTGTGAAACACTCTTTTTTTGGAATCTGCAAGTGGATATTTCTATAAAACTGAGGATTTCGTTGGAAGCAGGATTACAGATAAATAGTAGACAGCAGCATCCTCAGAAATTTCTTTTTGACGTTTGCATTCAAGTCACAGAGTTGAACATTCCCTGTCTTGGAGCAGGTTTGAAACACTCTTTTTTTGGAATCTGCAAGTGGATATTTCTATAAAACTGAGGATTTCGTTGGAAGCGGGATTACAGATAAATAGTAGACAGCAGCATTCTCAGAAACTTCTTTGTGATGTTTGCATTCAAGTCACAGAGTTGAACATTCCCTTTCATAGAGCAGGTTTGAAACACTCTTTTTGTAGTATCTGGAAGTGGACATTTGGAACGGTATCAGGCCTATGGTTAAAAAGGAACTATCTTCCCATAAAAACAAGACAGAAGCATTCTCAGAAACTTATTTGCGATGTGTGTCCTCAACTAACAGACTTGAACCTTTCTTTTGATACAGCAGTTTTGAAACACTCTTTTTGTAGAATCTGCAAGTGGATATTTGGATAGCTCTGAGGATTTCGTTGGAAACGTGATTACATAAAAATAGTGGACAGCAGCATTCTCAGAAACTTCTTTGTGACGTTTGCATTCAAGTCACAGAGTTGAACATTCCCTGTCATAGAGCAGGTTTGAAACACTCTTTTTGTGCATCTAGAAGTGGACATTTCCAACACTTTCTTGCCTACGGCGAAGAAGGAAATATCTTCCCATAAAAACAAGACAGAAGCATTCTCAGAAACTTATTTCTGATGTGTGTCCTCAACTAACGGACTTGAACCTTTCTTTTTATAGAGCACGTTTGAACCACTCCTTTTGTTGTATCTGCAAGTGGATATTTGGATAGCTTTGACGATTTCGTTGGAAACGGGAATATCTCCCTATAACATCTAGACAGAAGCATTCTCAGAAACTTCTTTGTGATGTTTCCATTCAAGTCACAGAGTTGAACATTCTCTTTCATAGAGCAGGTTTGAAACACTCTTTTTGTAGTATCTGGAAGTGGACATTTGCAGCGCTTTGTGGCCTATGATAAAAAAGGAAATATCTTCCCATGAAAACGAGATAGAAGCAATCTCAGAAACTTGTTTATGCTGTATGTACTGAAGTAACAGTGTTGAACCTTTCTATTGATAGAGGAGGTGTGAAACACTGTTTTTTTGGAATCTGCAAGAGGATATTTCTATAGAACTGAGGATTTCATTGGAAGCGGGATTACAGATAGAAAGTCGAAAGCAGCATTCTCAGAAACTTCTTTGTGATGTTTGCATTCAAGTCACAGAGTTGAACATTCCCTTTCATACAGCAGGTTTGAAACACTCTTTTTGTACTATCTGGAAGTGGACATTTGGAACGGTACCAGGCCTATGGGTAAAAAGGAAGTATCTTCCCATAACAACAAGACAGAAGCATTCTCAGAAACTTATTTGCGATGTGTGTCCTCAACTAACAGACTTGAACCTTTCTTTTATACAGCAGTTTTGAAACACTCTTTTTGTAGAATCTGCAAGTGGATATTTGGATAGCTTTGAGGATTTCGTTGGAAACGGGATTACATATAAAAAGTAGACAGCAGCATTCTCAGAAACTTCTTTGTGATGTTTCCATTTAAGTCACAGAGTTGAACATTCCCTTTCACAGAGCAGGTTTCAAACACTCTTTTTGTAGTATCTGGAAGTGGACATTTGCAGCGCTTTGTGGCCTATGGTAAAAAAAGGAAATATCTTCCCATAAAAACGAGATAGAAGCAATCTCAGAAACTTGTTTATGCTCTATCTACACAAGTAACAGTGTTGAACCTTTCTATTGACAGAGCACGTGTGAAACACTCTTTTTTTGGAATCTGCAAGTGGATATTTCTATAAAACTGAGGATTTCGTTGGAAGCGGGATTACAGATAAATAGTAGACAGCAGCATTCTCAGAAATTTCTTTGTGACGTTTGCATTCAAGTCACAGAGTTGAACATTCCCTGTCTTGGAGCAGGTTTGAAACACTCTTTTTTTGGAATCTGCAAGTGGATATTTCTATGAAACTGAGGATTTCGTTGGAAGCGGGATTACAGATAAATAGTAGACAGCAGCATTCTCAGAAACTTCTTTGTGATGTTTGCATTCAAGTCACAGAGTTGAACATTCCCTTTCATAGAGCAGGTTTGAAACACTCTTTTTGTAGTATCTGGAAGTGGACATTTGGAACGGTATCAGGCCTATGGTTAAAAAGGAAATATCTTCCCATAAAAACAAGACAGAAGCATTCTCAGAAACTTATTTGCGATGTGTGTCCTCAACTAACAGACTTGAACCTTTCTTTTGATACAGCAGTTTTGAAACACTCTTTTTGTAGAATCTGCAAGTGGATATTTGGATAGCTCTGAGGATTTCGTTGGAAACGGGATTACATAAAAATAGTGGACAGCAGCATTCTCAGAAACTTCTTTGTGACGTTTGCATTCAAGTCACAGAGTTGAACATTCCCTGTCATAGAGCAGGTTTGAAACACTCTTTTTGTGCATCTGGAAGTGGACATTTCCAACGCTTTCTTGCCTACGGCGAAGAAGGAAATATCTTCCCATAGAAACAAGACAGAAGCATTCTCAGAAACTTATTTCTGATGTGTGTCCTCAACTAACGGACTTGAACCTTTCTTTTAATAGAGCACGTTTGAACCACTCCTTTTGTTGTATCTGCAAGTGGATATTTGGATAGCTTGGACGATTTCGTTGGAAACGGGAATATCTCCCTATAACATCTAGACAGAAGCATTCTCAGAAACTTCTTTGTGATGTTTCCATTCAAGTCACAGAGTTGAACATTCTCTTTCATAGAGCAGGTTTGAAACACTCTTTTTGTAGTATCTGGAAGTGGACATTTGCAGCGCTTTGTGGCCTATGGTAAAAAAGGAAATATCTTCCCATGAAAACGAGATAGAAGCAATCTCAGAAACTTGTTTATGCTGTATGTACTGAAGTAACAGTGTTGAACCTTTCTATTGATAGAGCAGGTGTGAAACACTGTTTTTTTGGAATCTGCAAGAGGATATTTCTATAGAACTGAGGATTTCGTTGGAAGCGGGATTACAGATAGAAAGTAGAGAGCAGCATTCTCAGAAACTTCTTTGTGATGTTTGCATTCAAGTCAGAGTTGAACATTCCCTTTCATACAGCAGGTTTGAAACACTCTTTTTGTACTATCTGGAAGTGGACATTTGGAACGGTACCAGGCCTATGGTTCAAAAGGAAATATCGTCGCAGAAAAACAAGATGGAAGCATTCTCAGAAACTTATTTGTGTTGTGTGTCCTCAACTAACAGACTTGAACCTTTCTTTTGACACAGCAGTTTTGAAACACTCTTTTTGTAGAATCTGCAAGTGGATATTTGGATAGCTCTGAGGATTTCGTTGGAAACGGGATTACATATAAAAAGTAGACAGCAGCATTCTCAGAAACTTCTTTGTGATATTTCCATTTAAGTCACAGAGTTGAACATTCCCTTTCACAGAGCAGGTTTCAAACACTCTTTTGGTAGTAACTGGAAGTGGACATTTGCAGCGCTTTGTGGCCTATGGTAAAAAAAGGAAATATCTTCCCATAAAAACGAGATAGAAGCAATCTCAGAAACTTGTTTATGCTCTATCTACACAAGTAACAGTGTTGAACCTTTCTATTGACAGAGCACGTGTGAAACACTCTTTTTTTGGAATCTGCAAGTGGATATTTCTATAAAACTGAGGATTTCGTTGGAAGCGGGATTACAGATAAATAGTAGACAGCAGCATTCTCAGAAACTTCTTTGTGATGTTTGCATTCAAGTCACAGAGTTGAACATTCCCTTTCATAGAGCAGGTTTGGAACACTCTTTTTGTAGTATCTGGAAGTGGACATTTGGAACGGTATCAGGCCTATGGTTAAAAAGGAAATATCTTCCCATAAAAACAAGACAGAAGCATTCTCAGAAACTTATTTGCGATGTGTGTCCTCAACTAACAGACTTGAACCTTTCTTGTGATACAGCAGTTTTGAAACACTCTTTTTGTAGAATCTGCAAGTGGATATTTGGATAGCTCTGAGGATTTCGTTGGAAACGGGATTACATAGTGGACAGCAGCATTCTCAGAAACTTCTTTGTGACGTTTGCATTCAAGTCACAGAGTTGAACATTCCCTGTCATACAGCAGGTTTGAAACACTCTTTTTGTGCATCTGGAAGTGGACATTTCCAACGCTTTCTTGCCTACGGCGAAGAAGGAAATATCTTCCCATAAAAACAAGACAGAAGCATTCTCAGAAACTTATTTCTGATGTGTGTCCTCAACTAACGGACTTGAACCTTTCTTTTTATAGAGCACGTTTGAACCACTCCTTTTGTTGTATCTGCAAGTGGATATTTGGAGAGCTTGGACGATTTCGTTGGAAACGGGAATATCTCCCTATAACATCTAGACAGAAGCATTCTCAGAAACTTCTTTGTGATGTTTCCATTCAAGTCACAGAGTTGAACATTCTCTTTCATAGAGCAGGTTTGAAACACTCTTTTTGTAGTATCTGGAAGTGGACATTTGCAGCGCTTTGTGGCCTATGATAAAAAAGGAAATATCTTCCCATGAAAACGAGATAGAAGCAATCTCAGAAACTTGTTTATGCTGTATGTACTGAAGTAACAGTGTTGAACCTTTCTATTGATAGAGGAGGTGTGAAACACTGTTTTTTTGGAATCTGCAAGAGGATATTTCTATAGAACTGAGGATTTCATTGGAAGCGGGATTACAGATAGAAAGTCGAAAGCAGCATTCTCAGAAACTACTTTGTGATGTTTGCATTCAAGTCACAGAGTTGAACATTCCCTTTCATACAGCAGGTTTGAAACACTCTTTTTGTACTATCTGGAAGTGGACATTTGGAACGGTATCAGGCCTATGGGTAAAAAAGAAGTATCTTCCCATAACAACAAGACAGAAGCATTCTCAGAAACTTATTTGCGATGTGTGTCCTCAACTAACAGACTTGAACCTTTCTTTTATACAGCAGTTTTGAAACACTCTTTTTGTAGAATCTGCAAGTGGATATTTGGATAGCTTTGAGGATTTCGTTGGAAACGGGATTACATATAAAAAGTAGACAGCAGCATTCTCAGAAACTTCTTTGTGATGTTTCCATTTAAGTCACAGAGTTGAACATTCCCTTTCACAGAGCAGGTTTCAAACACTCTTTTTGTAGTATCTGGAAGTGGACATTTGCAGCGCTTTGTGGCCTATGGTAAAAAAAGGAAATATCTTCCCATAAAAACGAGATAGAAGCAATCTCAGAAACTTGTTTATGCTCTATCTACACAAGTAACAGTGTTGAACCTTTCTATTGACAGAGCACGTGTGAAACACTCTTTTTTTGGAATCTGCAAGTGGATATTTCTATAAAACTGAGGATTTCGTTGGAAGCGGGATTACAGATAAATAGTAGACAGCAGCATTCTCAGAAATTTCTTTGTGACGTTTGCATTCAAGTCACAGAGTTGAACATTCCCTGTCTTGGAGCAGGTTTGAAACACTCTTTTTGTACTATCTGGAAGTGGACATTTGGAACGGTATCAGGCCTATGGTTAAAAAGGAAATATCTTCCCATAAAAACAAGACAGAAGCATTCTCAGAAACTTATTTGCGATGTGTGTCCTCAACTAACAGACTTGAACCTTTCTTTTGATACAGCAGTTTTGAAACACTCTTTTTGTAGAATCTGCAAGTGGATATTTGGATAGCTCTGAGGATTTCGTTGGAAACGTGATTACATAAAAATAGTGGACAGCAGCATTCTCAGAAACTTCTTTGTGACGTTTGCATTCAAGTCACAGAGTTGAACATTCCCTGTCATAGAGCAGGTTTGAAACACTCTTTTTGTGCATCTGGAAGTGGACATTTCCAACGCTTTCTTGCCTACGGCGAAGAAGGAAATATCTTCCCATAAAAACAAGACAGAAGCATTCTCAGAAACTTATTTCTGATGTGTGTCCTCAACTAACGGACTTGAACCTTTCTTTTAATAGAGCACGTTTGAACCACTCCTTTTGTTGTATCTGCAAGTGGATATTTGGATAGCTTTGACGATTTCGTTGGAAACGGGAATATCTCCCTATAACATCTAGACAGAAGCATTCTCAGAAACTTCTTTGTGATGTTTCCATTCAAGTCACAGAGTTGAACATTCTCTTTCATAGAGCAGGTTTGAAACACTCTTTTTGTAGTATCTGGAAGTGGACATTTGCAGCGCTTTGTGGCCTATGATAAAAAAGGAAATATCTTCCCATGAAAACGAGATAGAAGCAATCTCAGAAACTTGTTTATGCTGTATGTACTGAAGTAACAGTGTTGAACCTTTCTATTGATAGAGGAGGTGTGAAACACTGTTTTTTTGGAATCTGCAAGAGGATATTTCTATAGAACTGAGGATTTCATTGGAAGCGGGATTACAGATAGAAAGTCGAAAGCAGCATTCTCAGAAACTTCTTTGTGATGTTTGCATTCAAGTCACAGAGTTGAACATTCCCTTTCATACAGCAGGTTTGAAACACTCTTTTTGTACTATCTGGAAGTGGACATTTGGAACGGTACCAGGCCTATGGGTAAAAAGGAAGTATCTTCCCATAACAACAAGACAGAAGCATTCTCAGAAACTTATTTGCGATGTGTGTCCTCAACTAACAGACTTGAACCTTTCTTTTATACAGCAGTTTTGAAACACTCTTTTTGTAGAATCTGCAAGTGGATATTTGGATAGCTTTGAGGATTTCGTTGGAAACGGGATTACATATAAAAAGTAGACAGCAGCATTCTCAGAAACTTCTTTGTGATGTTTCCATTTAAGTCACAGAGTTGAACATTCCCTTTCACAGAGCAGGTTTCAAACACTCTTTTTGTAGTATCTGGAAGTGGACATTTGCAGCGCTTTGTGGCCTATGGTAAAAAAAGGAAATATCTTCCCATAAAAACGAGATAGAAGCAATCTCAGAAACTTGTTTATGCTCTATCTACACAAGTAACAGTGTTGAACCTTTCTATTGACAGAGCACGTGTGAAACACTCTTTTTTTGGAATCTGCAAGTGGATATTTCTATAAAACTGAGGATTTCGTTGGAAGCGGGATTACAGATAAATAGTAGACAGCAGCATTCTCAGAAATTTCTTTGTGACGTTTGCATTCAAGTCACAGAGTTGAACATTCCCTGTCTTGGAGCAGGTTTGAAACACTCTTTTTTTGGAATCTGCAAGTGGATATTTCTATGAAACTGAGGATTTCGTTGGAAGCGGGATTACAGATAAATAGTAGACAGCAGCATTCTCAGAAACTTCTTTGTGATGTTTGCATTCAAGTCACAGAGTTGAACATTCCCTTTCATAGAGCAGGTTTGAAACACTCTTTTTGTAGTATCTGGAAGTGGACATTTGGAACGGTATCAGGCCTATGGTTAAAAAGGAAATATCTTCCCATAAAAACAAGACAGAAGCATTCTCAGAAACTTATTTGCGATGTGTGTCCTCAACTAACAGACTTGAACCTTTCTTTTGATACAGCAGTTTTGAAACACTCTTTTTGTAGAATCTGCAAGTGGATATTTGGATAGCTCTGAGGATTTCGTTGGAAACGGGATTACATAAAAATAGTGGACAGCAGCATTCTCAGAAACTTCTTTGTGACGTTTGCATTCAAGTCACAGAGTTGAACATTCCCTGTCATAGAGCAGGTTTGAAACACTCTTTTTGTGCATCTGGAAGTGGACATTTCCAACGCTTTCTTGCCTACGGCGAAGAAGGAAATATCTTCCCATAGAAACAAGACAGAAGCATTCTCAGAAACTTATTTCTGATGTGTGTCCTCAACTAACGGACTTGAACCTTTCTTTTAATAGAGCACGTTTGAACCACTCCTTTTGTTGTATCTGCAAGTGGATATTTGGATAGCTTGGACGATTTCGTTGGAAACGGGAATATCTCCCTATAACATCTAGACAGAAGCATTCTCAGAAACTTCTTTGTGATGTTTCCATTCAAGTCACAGAGTTGAACATTCTCTTTCATAGAGCAGGTTTGAAACACTCTTTTTGTAGTATCTGGAAGTGGACATTTGCAGCGCTTTGTGGCCTATGGTAAAAAAGGAAATATCTTCCCATGAAAACGAGATAGAAGCAATCTCAGAAACTTGTTTATGCTGTATGTACTGAAGTAACAGTGTTGAACCTTTCTATTGATAGAGCAGGTGTGAAACACTGTTTTTTTGGAATCTGCAAGAGGATATTTCTATAGAACTGAGGATTTCGTTGGAAGCGGGATTACAGATAGAAAGTAGAGAGCAGCATTCTCAGAAACTTCTTTGTGATGTTTGCATTCAAGTCAGAGTTGAACATTCCCTTTCATACAGCAGGTTTGAAACACTCTTTTTGTACTATCTGGAAGTGGACATTTGGAACGGTACCAGGCCTATGGTTCAAAAGGAAATATCGTCGCAGAAAAACAAGATGGAAGCATTCTCAGAAACTTATTTGTGTTGTGTGTCCTCAACTAACAGACTTGAACCTTTCTTTTGACACAGCAGTTTTGAAACACTCTTTTTGTAGAATCTGCAAGTGGATATTTGGATAGCTCTGAGGATTTCGTTGGAAACGGGATTACATATAAAAAGTAGACAGCAGCATTCTCAGAAACTTCTTTGTGATATTTCCATTTAAGTCACAGAGTTGAACATTCCCTTTCACAGAGCAGGTTTCAAACACTCTTTTGGTAGTAACTGGAAGTGGACATTTGCAGCGCTTTGTGGCCTATGGTAAAAAAAGGAAATATCTTCCCATAAAAACGAGATAGAAGCAATCTCAGAAACTTGTTTATGCTCTATCTACACAAGTAACAGTGTTGAACCTTTCTATTGACAGAGCACGTGTGAAACACTCTTTTTTTGGAATCTGCAAGTGGATATTTCTATAAAACTGAGGATTTCGTTGGAAGCGGGATTACAGATAAATAGTAGACAGCAGCATTCTCAGAAACTTCTTTGTGATGTTTGCATTCAAGTCACAGAGTTGAACATTCCCTTTCATAGAGCAGGTTTGGAACACTCTTTTTGTAGTATCTGGAAGTGGACATTTGGAACGGTATCAGGCCTATGGTTAAAAAGGAAATATCTTCCCATAAAAACAAGACAGAAGCATTCTCAGAAACTTATTTGCGATGTGTGTCCTCAACTAACAGACTTGAACCTTTCTTGTGATACAGCAGTTTTGAAACACTCTTTTTGTAGAATCTGCAAGTGGATATTTGGATAGCTCTGAGGATTTCGTTGGAAACGGGATTACATAGTGGACAGCAGCATTCTCAGAAACTTCTTTGTGACGTTTGCATTCAAGTCACAGAGTTGAACATTCCCTGTCATACAGCAGGTTTGAAACACTCTTTTTGTGCATCTGGAAGTGGACATTTCCAACGCTTTCTTGCCTACGGCGAAGAAGGAAATATCTTCCCATAAAAACAAGACAGAAGCATTCTCAGAAACTTATTTCTGATGTGTGTCCTCAACTAACGGACTTGAACCTTTCTTTTTATAGAGCACGTTTGAACCACTCCTTTTGTTGTATCTGCAAGTGGATATTTGGAGAGCTTGGACGATTTCGTTGGAAACGGGAATATCTCCCTATAACATCTAGACAGAAGCATTCTCAGAAACTTCTTTGTGATGTTTCCATTCAAGTCACAGAGTTGAACATTCTCTTTCATAGAGCAGGTTTGAAACACTCTTTTTGTAGTATCTGGAAGTGGACATTTGCAGCGCTTTGTGGCCTATGATAAAAAAGGAAATATCTTCCCATGAAAACGAGATAGAAGCAATCTCAGAAACTTGTTTATGCTGTATGTACTGAAGTAACAGTGTTGAACCTTTCTATTGATAGAGGAGGTGTGAAACACTGTTTTTTTGGAATCTGCAAGAGGATATTTCTATAGAACTGAGGATTTCATTGGAAGCGGGATTACAGATAGAAAGTCGAAAGCAGCATTCTCAGAAACTACTTTGTGATGTTTGCATTCAAGTCACAGAGTTGAACATTCCCTTTCATACAGCAGGTTTGAAACACTCTTTTTGTACTATCTGGAAGTGGACATTTGGAACGGTATCAGGCCTATGGGTAAAAAAGAAGTATCTTCCCATAACAACAAGACAGAAGCATTCTCAGAAACTTATTTGCGATGTGTGTCCTCAACTAACAGACTTGAACCTTTCTTTTATACAGCAGTTTTGAAACACTCTTTTTGTAGAATCTGCAAGTGGATATTTGGATAGCTTTGAGGATTTCGTTGGAAACGGGATTACATATAAAAAGTAGACAGCAGCATTCTCAGAAACTTCTTTGTGATGTTTCCATTTAAGTCACAGAGTTGAACATTCCCTTTCACAGAGCAGGTTTCAAACACTCTTTTTGTAGTATCTGGAAGTGGACATTTGCAGCGCTTTGTGGCCTATGGTAAAAAAAGGAAATATCTTCCCATAAAAACGAGATAGAAGCAATCTCAGAAACTTGTTTATGCTCTATCTACACAAGTAACAGTGTTGAACCTTTCTATTGACAGAGCACGTGTGAAACACTCTTTTTTTGGAATCTGCAAGTGGATATTTCTATAAAACTGAGGATTTCGTTGGAAGCGGGATTACAGATAAATAGTAGACAGCAGCATTCTCAGAAATTTCTTTGTGACGTTTGCATTCAAGTCACAGAGTTGAACATTCCCTGTCTTGGAGCAGGTTTGAAACACTCTTTTTGTACTATCTGGAAGTGGACATTTGGAACGGTATCAGGCCTATGGTTAAAAAGGAAATATCTTCCCATAAAAACAAGACAGAAGCATTCTCAGAAACTTATTTGCGATGTGTGTCCTCAACTAACAGACTTGAACCTTTCTTTTGATACAGCAGTTTTGAAACACTCTTTTTGTAGAATCTGCAAGTGGATATTTGGATAGCTCTGAGGATTTCGTTGGAAACGTGATTACATAAAAATAGTGGACAGCAGCATTCTCAGAAACTTCTTTGTGACGTTTGCATTCAAGTCACAGAGTTGAACATTCCCTGTCATAGAGCAGGTTTGAAACACTCTTTTTGTGCATCTGGAAGTGGACATTTCCAACGCTTTCTTGCCTACGGCGAAGAAGGAAATATCTTCCCATAAAAACAAGACAGAAGCATTCTCAGAAACTTATTTCTGATGTGTGTCCTCAACTAACGGACTTGAACCTTTCTTTTAATAGAGCACGTTTGAACCACTCCTTTTGTTGTATCTGCAAGTGGATATTTGGATAGCTTGGACGATTTCGTTGGAAACGGGAATATCTCCCTATAACATCTAGACAGAAGCATTCTCAGAAACTTCTTTGTGATGTTTCCATTCAAGTCACAGAGTTGAACATTCTCTTTCATAGAGCAAGTTTGAAACACACTTTTTGTAGTATCTGGAAGTGGACATTTGCAGCGCTTTGTGGCCTATGATAAAAAAGGAAATATCTTCCCATGAAAACGAGATAGAAGCAATCTCAGAAACTTGTTTATGCTGTATGTACTGAAGTAACAGTGTTGAACCTTTCTATTGATAGAGGAGGTGTGAAACACTGTTTTTTTGGAATCTGCAAGAGGATATTTCTATAGAACTGAGGATTTCATTGGAAGCGGGATTACAGATAGAAAGTCGAAAGCAGCATTCTCAGAAACTTCTTTGTGATGTTTGCATTCAAGTCACATAGTTGAACATTCCCTTTCATACAGCAGGTTTGAAACACTCTTTTTGTACTATCTGGAAGTGGACATTTGGAACGGTATCAGGCCTATGGGTAAAAAAGAAGTATCTTCCCATAACAACAAGACAGAAGCATTCTCAGAAACTTATTTGCGATGTGTGTCCTCAACTAACAGACTTGAACCTTTCTTTTATACAGCAGTTTTGAAACACTCTTTTTGTAGAATCTGCAAGTGGATATTTGGATAGCTTTGAGGATTTCGTTGGAAACGGGATTACATATAAAAAGTAGACAGCAGCATTCTCAGAAACTTCTTTGTGATGTTTCCATTTAAGTCACAGAGTTGAACATTCCCTTTCACAGAGCAGGTTTCAAACACTCTTTTTGTAGTATCTGGAAGTGGACATTTGCAGCGCTTTGTGGCCTATGGTAAAAAAAGGAAATATCTTCCCATAAAAACGAGATAGAAGCAATCTCAGAAACTTGTTTATGCTCTATCTACACAAGTAACAGTGTTGAACCTTTCTATTGACAGAGCATGTGTGAAACACTCTTTTTTTGGAATCTGCAAGTGGATATTTCTATAAAACTGAGGATTTCGTTGGAAGCGGGATTACAGATAAATAGTAGACAGCAGCATTCTCAGAAATTTCTTTGTGACGTTTGCATTCAAGTCACAGAGTTGAACATTCCCTGTCTTGGAGCAGGTTTGAAACACTCTTTTTTTGGAATCTGCAAGTGGATATTTCTATGAAACTGAGGATTTCGTTGGAAGCGGGATTACAGATAAATAGTAGACAGCAGCATTCTCAGAAACTTCTTTGTGATGTTTGCATTCAAGTCACAGAGTTGAACATTCCCTTTCATAGAGCAGGTTTGAAACACTCTTTTTGTAGTATCTGGAAGTGGACATTTGGAACGGTATCAGGCCTATGGTTAAAAAGGAAATATCTTCCCATAAAAACAAGACAGAAGCATTCTCAGAAACTTATTTGCGATGTGTGTCCTCAACTAACAGACTTGAACCTTTCTTTTGATACAGCAGTTTTGAAACACTCTTTTTGTAGAATCTGCAAGTGGATATTTGGATAGCTCTGAGGATTTCGTTGGAAACGGGATTACATAAAAATAGTGGACAGCAGCATTCTCAGAAACTTCTTTGTGACGTTTGCATTCAAGTCACAGAGTTGAACATTCCCTGTCATAGAGCAGGTTTGAAACACTCTTTTTGTGCATCTGGAAGTGGACATTTCCAACGCTTTCTTGCCTACGGCGAAGAAGGAAATATCTTCCCATAGAAACAAGACAGAAGCATTCTCAGAAACTTATTTCTGATGTGTGTCCTCAACTAACGGACTTGAACCTTTCTTTTAATAGAGCACGTTTGAACCACTCCTTTTGTTGTATCTGCAAGTGGATATTTGGATAGCTTTGACGATTTCGTTGGAAACGGGAATATCTCCCTATAACATCTAGACAGAAGCATTCTCAGAAACTTCTTTGTGATGTTTCCATTCAAGTCACAGAGTTGAACATTCTCTTTCATAGAGCAGGTTTGAAACACTCTTTTTGTAGTATCTGGAAGTGGACATTTGCAGCGCTTTGTGGCCTATGGTAAAAAAGGAAATATCTTCCCATGAAAACGAGATAGAAGCAATCTCAGAAACTTGTTTATGCTGTATGTACTGAAGTAACAGTGTTGAACCTTTCTATTGATAGAGCAGGTGTGAAACACTGTTTTTTTGGAATCTGCAAGAGGATATTTCTATAGAACTGAGGATTTCGTTGGAAGCGGGATTACAGATAGAAAGTAGAGAGCAGCATTCTCAGAAACTTCTTTGTGATGTTTGCATTCAAGTCAGAGTTGAACATTCCCTTTCATACAGCAGGTTTGAAACACTCTTTTTGTACTATCTGGAAGTGGACATTTGGAACGGTACCAGGCCTATGGTTCAAAAGGAAATATCGTCGCAGAAAAACAAGATGGAAGCATTCTCAGAAACTTATTTGTGTTGTGTGTCCTCAACTAACAGACTTGAACCTTTCTTTTGACACAGCAGTTTTGAAACACTCTTTTTGTAGAATCTGCAAGTGGATATTTGGATAGCTCTGAGGATTTCGTTGGAAACGGGATTACATATAAAAAGTAGACAGCAGCATTCTCAGAAACTTCTTTGTGATATTTCCATTTAAGTCACAGAGTTGAACATTCCCTTTCACAGAGCAGGTTTCAAACACTCTTTTGGTAGTAACTGGAAGTGGACATTTGCAGCGCTTTGTGGCCTATGGTAAAAAAAGGAAATATCTTCCCATAAAAACGAGATAGAAGCAATCTCAGAAACTTGTTTATGCTCTATCTACACAAGTAACAGTGTTGAACCTTTCTATTGACAGAGCACGTGTGAAACACTCTTTTTTTGGAATCTGCAAGTGGATATTTCTATAAAACTGAGGATTTCGTTGGAAGCGGGATTACAGATAAATAGTAGACAGCAGCATTCTCAGAAACTTCTTTGTGATGTTTGCATTCAAGTCACAGAGTTGAACATTCCCTTTCATAGAGCAGGTTTGGAACACTCTTTTTGTAGTATCTGGAAGTGGACATTTGGAACGGTATCAGGCCTATGGTTAAAAAGGAAATATCTTCCCATAAAAACAAGACAGAAGCATTCTCAGAAACTTATTTGCGATGTGTGTCCTCAACTAACAGACTTGAACCTTTCTTGTGATACAGCAGTTTTGAAACACTCTTTTTGTAGAATCTGCAAGTGGATATTTGGATAGCTCTGAGGATTTCGTTGGAAACGGGATTACATAGTGGACAGCAGCATTCTCAGAAACTTCTTTGTGACGTTTGCATTCAAGTCACAGAGTTGAACATTCCCTGTCATACAGCAGGTTTGAAACACTCTTTTTGTGCATCTGGAAGTGGACATTTCCAACGCTTTCTTGCCTACGGCGAAGAAGGAAATATCTTCCCATAAAAACAAGACAGAAGCATTCTCAGAAACTTATTTCTGATGTGTGTCCTCAACTAACGGACTTGAACCTTTCTTTTTATAGAGCACGTTTGAACCACTCCTTTTGTTGTATCTGCAAGTGGATATTTGGAGAGCTTGGACGATTTCGTTGGAAACGGGAATATCTCCCTATAACATCTAGACAGAAGCATTCTCAGAAACTTCTTTGTGATGTTTCCATTCAAGTCACAGAGTTGAACATTCTCTTTCATAGAGCAGGTTTGAAACACTCTTTTTGTAGTATCTGGAAGTGGACATTTGCAGCGCTTTGTGGCCTATGATAAAAAAGGAAATATCTTCCCATGAAAACGAGATAGAAGCAATCTCAGAAACTTGTTTATGCTGTATGTACTGAAGTAACAGTGTTGAACCTTTCTATTGATAGAGGAGGTGTGAAACACTGTTTTTTTGGAATCTGCAAGAGGATATTTCTATAGAACTGAGGATTTCATTGGAAGCGGGATTACAGATAGAAAGTCGAAAGCAGCATTCTCAGAAACTACTTTGTGATGTTTGCATTCAAGTCACAGAGTTGAACATTCCCTTTCATACAGCAGGTTTGAAACACTCTTTTTGTACTATCTGGAAGTGGACATTTGGAACGGTATCAGGCCTATGGGTAAAAAAGAAGTATCTTCCCATAACAACAAGACAGAAGCATTCTCAGAAACTTATTTGCGATGTGTGTCCTCAACTAACAGACTTGAACCTTTCTTTTATACAGCAGTTTTGAAACACTCTTTTTGTAGAATCTGCAAGTGGATATTTGGATAGCTTTGAGGATTTCGTTGGAAACGGGATTACATATAAAAAGTAGACAGCAGCATTCTCAGAAACTTCTTTGTGATGTTTCCATTTAAGTCACAGAGTTGAACATTCCCTTTCACAGAGCAGGTTTCAAACACTCTTTTTGTAGTATCTGGAAGTGGACATTTGCAGCGCTTTGTGGCCTATGGTAAAAAAAGGAAATATCTTCCCATAAAAACGAGATAGAAGCAATCTCAGAAACTTGTTTATGCTCTATCTACACAAGTAACAGTGTTGAACCTTTCTATTGACAGAGCACGTGTGAAACACTCTTTTTTTGGAATCTGCAAGTGGATATTTCTATAAAACTGAGGATTTCGTTGGAAGCGGGATTACAGATAAATAGTAGACAGCAGCATTCTCAGAAATTTCTTTGTGACGTTTGCATTCAAGTCACAGAGTTGAACATTCCCTGTCTTGGAGCAGGTTTGAAACACTCTTTTTGTACTATCTGGAAGTGGACATTTGGAACGGTATCAGGCCTATGGTTAAAAAGGAAATATCTTCCCATAAAAACAAGACAGAAGCATTCTCAGAAACTTATTTGCGATGTGTGTCCTCAACTAACAGACTTGAACCTTTCTTTTGATACAGCAGTTTTGAAACACTCTTTTTGTAGAATCTGCAAGTGGATATTTGGATAGCTCTGAGGATTTCGTTGGAAACGTGATTACATAAAAATAGTGGACAGCAGCATTCTCAGAAACTTCTTTGTGACGTTTGCATTCAAGTCACAGAGTTGAACATTCCCTGTCATACAGCAGGTTTGAAACACTCTTTTTGTGCATCTGGAAGTGGACATTTCCAACGCTTTCTTGCCTACGGCGAAGAAGGAAATATCTTCCCATAAAAACAAGACAGAAGCATTCTCAGAAACTTATTTCTGATGTGTGTCCTCAACTAACGGACTTGAACCTTTCTTTTTATAGAGCACGTTTGAACCACTCCTTTTGTTGTATCTGCAAGTGGATATTTGGATAGCTTTGACGATTTCGTTGGAAACGGGAATATCTCCCTATAACATCTAGACAGAAGCATTCTCAGAAACTTCTTTGTGATGTTTCCATTCAAGTCACAGAGTTGAACATTCTCTTTCATAGAGCAAGTTTGAAACACACTTTTTGTAGTATCTGGAAGTGGACATTTGCAGCGCTTTGTGGCCTATGATAAAAAAGGAAATATCTTCCCATGAAAACGAGATAGAAGCAATCTCAGAAACTTGTTTATGCTGTATGTACTGAAGTAACAGTGTTGAACCTTTCTATTGATAGAGGAGGTGTGAAACACTGTTTTTTTGGAATCTGCAAGAGGATATTTCTATAGAACTGAGGATTTCATTGGAAGCGGGATTACAGATAGAAAGTCGAAAGCAGCATTCTCAGAAACTTCTTTGTGATGTTTGCATTCAAGTCACATAGTTGAACATTCCCTTTCATACAGCAGGTTTGAAACACTCTTTTTGTACTATCTGGAAGTGGACATTTGGAACGGTATCAGGCCTATGGGTAAAAAAGAAGTATCTTCCCATAACAACAAGACAGAAGCATTCTCAGAAACTTATTTGCGATGTGTGTCCTCAACTAACAGACTTGAACCTTTCTTTTATACAGCAGTTTTGAAACACTCTTTTTGTAGAATCTGCAAGTGGATATTTGGATAGCTTTGAGGATTTCGTTGGAAACGGGATTACATATAAAAAGTAGACAGCAGCATTCTCAGAAACTTCTTTGTGATGTTTCCATTTAAGTCACAGAGTTGAACATTCCCTTTCACAGAGCAGGTTTCAAACACTCTTTTTGTAGTATCTGGAAGTGGACATTTGCAGCGCTTTGTGGCCTATGGTAAAAAAAGGAAATATCTTCCCATAAAAACGAGATAGAAGCAATCTCAGAAACTTGTTTATGCTCTATCTACACAAGTAACAGTGTTGAACCTTTCTATTGACAGAGCACGTGTGAAACACTCTTTTTTTGGAATCTGCAAGTGGATATTTCTATAAAACTGAGGATTTCGTTGGAAGCGGGATTACAGATAAATAGTAGACAGCAGCATTCTCAGAAATTTCTTTGTGACGTTTGCATTCAAGTCACAGAGTTGAACATTCCCTGTCTTGGAGCAGGTTTGAAACACTCTTTTTTTGGAATCTGCAAGTGGATATTTCTATGAAACTGAGGATTTCATTGGAAGCGGGATTACAGATAAATAGTAGACAGCAGCATTCTCAGAAACTTCTTTGTGATGTTTGCATTCAAGTCACAGAGTTGAACATTCCCTTTCATAGAGCAGGTTTGAAACACTCTTTTTGTAGTATCTGGAAGTGATGTGTGTCCTCAACTAACAGACTTGAACCTTTCTTTTGATACAGCAGTTTTGAAACACTCTTTTTGTAGAATCTGCAAGTGGATATTTGGATAGCTCTGAGGATTTCGTTGGAAACGTGATTACATAAAAATAGTGGACAGCAGCATTCTCAGAAACTTCTTTGTGACGTTTGCATTCAAGTCACAGAGTTGAACATTCCCTGTCATACAGCAGGTTTGAAACACTCTTTTTGTGCATCTGGAAGTGGACATTTCCAACGCTTTCTTGCCTACGGCGAAGAAGGAAATATCTTCCCATAAAAACAAGACAGAAGCATTCTCAGAAACTTATTTCTGATGTGTGTCCTCAACTAACGGACTTGAACCTTTCTTTTTATAGAGCACGTTTGAACCACTCCTTTTGTTGTATCTGCAAGTGGATATTTGGATAGCTTTGACGATTTCGTTGGAAACGGGAATATCTCCCTATAACATCTAGACAGAAGCATTCTCAGAAACTTCTTTGTGATGTTTCCATTCAAGTCACAGAGTTGAACATTCTCTTTCATAGAGCAAGTTTGAAACACACTTTTTGTAGTATCTGGAAGTGGACATTTGCAGCGCTTTGTGGCCTATGATAAAAAAGGAAATATCTTCCCATGAAAACGAGATAGAAGCAATCTCAGAAACTTGTTTATGCTGTATGTACTGAAGTAACAGTGTTGAACCTTTCTATTGATAGAGGAGGTGTGAAACACTGTTTT
Organism: Pan troglodytes; assembly: GCF_028858775.2. Taxonomy (NCBI): domain Eukaryota; kingdom Metazoa; phylum Chordata; class Mammalia; order Primates; family Hominidae; genus Pan; species Pan troglodytes. The sequence continues at coordinate 54,092,540 of NC_072409.2, read as the reverse complement.
TTTGGAATCTGCAAGAGGATATTTCTATAGAACTGAGGATTTCATTGGAAGCGGGATTACAGATAGAAAGTCGAAAGCAGCATTCTCAGAAACTTCTTTGTGATGTTTGCATTCAAGTCACATAGTTGAACATTCCCTTTCATACAGCAGGTTTGAAACACTCTTTTTGTACTATCTGGAAGTGGACATTTGGAACGGTATCAGGCCTATGGGTAAAAAAGAAGTATCTTCCCATAACAACAAGACAGAAGCATTCTCAGAAACTTATTTGCGATGTGTGTCCTCAACTAACAGACTTGAACCTTTCTTTTATACAGCAGTTTTGAAACACTCTTTTTGTAGAATCTGCAAGTGGATATTTGGATAGCTTTGAGGATTTCGTTGGAAACGGGATTACATATAAAAAGTAGACAGCAGCATTCTCAGAAACTTCTTTGTGATGTTTCCATTTAAGTCACAGAGTTGAACATTCCCTTTCACAGAGCAGGTTTCAAACACTCTTTTTGTAGTATCTGGAAGTGGACATTTGCAGCGCTTTGTGGCCTATGGTAAAAAAAGGAAATATCTTCCCATAAAAACGAGATAGAAGCAATCTCAGAAACTTGTTTATGCTCTATCTACACAAGTAACAGTGTTGAACCTTTCTATTGACAGAGCACGTGTGAAACACTCTTTTTTTGGAATCTGCAAGTGGATATTTCTATAAAACTGAGGATTTCGTTGGAAGCGGGATTACAGATAAATAGTAGACAGCAGCATTCTCAGAAATTTCTTTGTGACGTTTGCATTCAAGTCACAGAGTTGAACATTCCCTGTCTTGGAGCAGGTTTGAAACACTCTTTTTTTGGAATCTGCAAGTGGATATTTCTATGAAACTGAGGATTTCATTGGAAGCGGGATTACAGATAAATAGTAGACAGCAGCATTCTCAGAAACTTCTTTGTGATGTTTGCATTCAAGTCACAGAGTTGAACATTCCCTTTCATAGAGCAGGTTTGAAACACTCTTTTTGTAGTATCTGGAAGTGATGTGTGTCCTCAACTAACAGACTTGAACCTTTCTTTTGATACAGCAGTTTTGAAACACTCTTTTTGTAGAATCTGCAAGTGGATATTTGGATAGCTCTGAGGATTTCGTTGGAAACGGGATTACATAAAAATAGTGGACAGCAGCATTCTCAGAAACTTCTTTGTGACGTTTGCATTCAAGTCACAGAGTTGAACATTCCCTGTCATAGAGCAGGTTTGAAACACTCTTTTTGTGCATCTGGAAGTGGACATTTCCAACGCTTTCTTGCCTACGGCGAAGAAGGAAATATCTTCCCATAGAAACAAGACAGAAGCATTCTCAGAAACTTATTTCTGATGTGTGTCCTCAACTAACGGACTTGAACCTTTCTTTTAATAGAGCACGTTTGAACCACTCCTTTTGTTGTATCTGCAAGTGGATATTTGGATAGCTTGGACGATTTCGTTGGAAACGGGAATATCTCCCTATAACATCTAGACAGAAGCATTCTCAGAAACTTCTTTGTGATGTTTCCATTCAAGTCACAGAGTTGAACATTCTCTTTCATAGAGCAGGTTTGAAACACTCTTTTTGTAGTATCTGGAAGTGGACATTTGCAGCGCTTTGTGGCCTATGGTAAAAAAGGAAATATCTTCCCATGAAAACGAGATAGAAGCAATCTCAGAAACTTGTTTATGCTGTATGTACTGAAGTAACAGTGTTGAACCTTTCTATTGATAGAGCAGGTGTGAAACACTGTTTTTTTGGAATCTGCAAGAGGATATTTCTATAGAACTGAGGATTTCGTTGGAAGCGGGATTACAGATAGAAAGTAGAGAGCAGCATTCTCAGAAACTTCTTTGTGATGTTTGCATTCAAGTCAGAGTTGAACATTCCCTTTCATACAGCAGGTTTGAAACACTCTTTTTGTACTATCTGGAAGTGGACATTTGGAACGGTACCAGGCCTATGGTTCAAAAGGAAATATCGTCGCAGAAAAACAAGATGGAAGCATTCTCAGAAACTTATTTGTGTTGTGTGTCCTCAACTAACAGACTTGAACCTTTCTTTTGACACAGCAGTTTTGAAACACTCTTTTTGTAGAATCTGCAAGTGGATATTTGGATAGCTCTGAGGATTTCGTTGGAAACGGGATTACATATAAAAAGTAGACAGCAGCATTCTCAGAAACTTCTTTGTGATATTTCCATTTAAGTCACAGAGTTGAACATTCCCTTTCACAGAGCAGGTTTCAAACACTCTTTTGGTAGTAACTGGAAGTGGACATTTGCAGCGCTTTGTGGCCTATGGTAAAAAAAGGAAATATCTTCCCATAAAAACGAGATAGAAGCAATCTCAGAAACTTGTTTATGCTCTATCTACACAAGTAACAGTGTTGAACCTTTCTATTGACAGAGCACGTGTGAAACACTCTTTTTTTGGAATCTGCAAGTGGATATTTCTATAAAACTGAGGATTTCGTTGGAAGCGGGATTACAGATAAATAGTAGACAGCAGCATTCTCAGAAACTTCTTTGTGATGTTTGCATTCAAGTCACAGAGTTGAACATTCCCTTTCATAGAGCAGGTTTGAAACACTCTTTTTGTACTATCTGGAAGTGGACATTTGGAACGCTATCAGGCCTATGGTTAAAAAGGAAATATCTTCCCATAAAAACAAGACAGAAGCATTCTCAGAAACTTATTTGCGATGTGTGTCCTCAACTAACAGACTTGAACCTTTCTTGTGATACAGCAGTTTTGAAACACTCTTTTTGTAGAATCTGCAAGTGGATATTTGGATAGCTCTGAGGATTTCGTTGGAAACGGGATTACATAGTGGACAGCAGCATTCTCAGAAACTTCTTTGTGACGTTTGCATTCAAGTCACAGAGTTGAACATTCCCTGTCATACAGCAGGTTTGAAACACTCTTTTTGTGCATCTGGAAGTGGACATTTCCAACGCTTTCTTGCCTACGGCGAAGAAGGAAATATCTTCCCATAAAAACAAGACAGAAGCATTCTCAGAAACTTATTTCTGATGTGTGTCCTCAACTAATGGACTTGAACCTTTCTTTTTATAGAGCACGTTTGAACCACTCCTTTTGTTGTATCTGCAAGTGGATATTTGGAGAGCTTGGACGATTTCGTTGGAAACGGGAATATCTCCCTATAACATCTAGACAGAAGCATTCTCAGAAACTTCTTTGTGATGTTTCCATTCAAGTCACAGAGTTGAACATTCTCTTTCATAGAGCAGGTTTGAAACACTCTTTTTGTAGTATCTGGAAGTGGACATTTGCAGCGCTTTGTGGCCTATGATAAAAAAGGAAATATCTTCCCATGAAAACGAGATAGAAGCAATCTCAGAAACTTGTTTATGCTGTATGTACTGAAGTAACAGTGTTGAACCTTTCTATTGATAGAGGAGGTGTGAAACACTGTTTTTTTGGAATCTGCAAGAGGATATTTCTATAGAACTGAGGATTTCATTGGAAGCGGGATTACAGATAGAAAGTCGAAAGCAGCATTCTCAGAAACTACTTTGTGATGTTTGCATTCAAGTCACAGAGTTGAACATTCCCTTTCATACAGCAGGTTTGAAACACTCTTTTTGTACTATCTGGAAGTGGACATTTGGAACGGTATCAGGCCTATGGGTAAAAAAGAAGTATCTTCCCATAACAACAAGACAGAAGCATTCTCAGAAACTTATTTGCGATGTGTGTCCTCAACTAACAGACTTGAACCTTTCTTTTATACAGCAGTTTTGAAACACTCTTTTTGTAGAATCTGCAAGTGGATATTTGGATAGCTTTGAGGATTTCGTTGGAAACGGGATTACATATAAAAAGTAGACAGCAGCATTCTCAGAAACTTCTTTGTGATGTTTCCATTTAAGTCACAGAGTTGAACATTCCCTTTCACAGAGCAGGTTTCAAACACTCTTTTTGTAGTATCTGGAAGTGGACATTTGCAGCGCTTTGTGGCCTATGGTAAAAAAAGGAAATATCTTCCCATAAAAACGAGATAGAAGCAATCTCAGAAACTTGTTTATGCTCTATCTACACAAGTAACAGTGTTGAACCTTTCTATTGACAGAGCACGTGTGAAACACTCTTTTTTTGGAATCTGCAAGTGGATATTTCTATAAAACTGAGGATTTCGTTGGAAGCGGGATTACAGATAAATAGTAGACAGCAGCATTCTCAGAAATTTCTTTGTGACGTTTGCATTCAAGTCACAGAGTTGAACATTCCCTGTCTTGGAGCAGGTTTGAAACACTCTTTTTTTGGAATCTGCAAGTGGATATTTCTATAAAACTGAGGATTTCGTTGGAAGCGGGATTACAGATAAATAGTAGACAGCAGCATTCTCAGAAACTTCTTTGTGATGTTTGCATTCAAGTCACAGAGTTGAACATTCCCTTTCATAGAGCAGGTTTGAAACACTCTTTTTGTAGTATCTGGAAGTGGACATTTGGAACGGTATCAGGCCTATGGTTTAAAAGGAAATATCTTCCCATAAAAACAAGACAGAAGCATTCTCAGAAACTTATTTGCGATGTGTGTCCTCAACTAACAGACTTGAACCTTTCTTTTGATACAGCAGTTTTGAAACACTCTTTTTGTAGAATCTGCAAGTGGATATTTGGATAGCTCTGAGGATTTCGTTGGAAACGGGATTACATAAAAATAGTGGACAGCAGCATTCTCAGAAACTTCTTTGTGACGTTTGCATTCAAGTCACAGAGTTGAACATTCCCTGTCATAGAGCAGGTTTGAAACACTCTTTTTGTGCATCTGGAAGTGGACATTTCCAACGCTTTCTTGCCTACGGCGAAGAAGGAAATATCTTCCCATAGAAACAAGACAGAAGCATTCTCAGAAACTTATTTCTGATGTGTGTCCTCAACTAACGGACTTGAACCTTTCTTTTAATAGAGCACGTTTGAACCACTCCTTTTGTTGTATCTGCAAGTGGATATTTGGATAGCTTGGACGATTTCGTTGGAAACGGGAATATCTCCCTATAACATCTAGACAGAAGCATTCTCAGAAACTTCTTTGTGATGTTTCCATTCAAGTCACAGAGTTGAACATTCTCTTTCATAGAGCAGGTTTGAAACACTCTTTTTGTAGTATCTGGAAGTGGACATTTGCAGCGCTTTGTGGCCTATGGTAAAAAAGGAAATATCTTCCCATGAAAACGAGATAGAAGCAATCTCAGAAACTTGTTTATGCTGTATGTACTGAAGTAACAGTGTTGAACCTTTCTATTGATAGAGCAGGTGTGAAACACTGTTTTTTTGGAATCTGCAAGAGGATATTTCTATAGAACTGAGGATTTCGTTGGAAGCGGGATTACAGATAGAAAGTAGAGAGCAGCATTCTCAGAAACTTCTTTGTGATGTTTGCATTCAAGTCAGAGTTGAACATTCCCTTTCATACAGCAGGTTTGAAACACTCTTTTTGTACTATCTGGAAGTGGACATTTGGAACGGGACCAGGCCTATGGTTCAAAAGGAAATATCGTCGCAGAAAAACAAGATGGAAGCATTCTCAGAAACTTATTTGTGTTGTGTGTCCTCAACTAACAGACTTGAACCTTTCTTTTGACACAGCAGTTTTGAAACACTCTTTTTGTAGAATCTGCAAGTGGATATTTGGATAGCTCTGAGGATTTCGTTGGAAACGGGATTACATATAAAAAGTAGACAGCAGCATTCTCAGAAACTTCTTTGTGATATTTCCATTTAAGTCACAGAGTTGAACATTCCCTTTCACAGAGCAGGTTTCAAACACTCTTTTGGTAGTAACTGGAAGTGGACATTTGCAGCGCTTTGTGGCCTATGGTAAAAAAAGGAAATATCTTCCCATAAAAACGAGATAGAAGCAATCTCAGAAACTTGTTTATGCTCTATCTACACAAGTAACAGTGTTGAACCTTTCTATTGACAGAGCACGTGTGAAACACTCTTTTTTTGGAATCTGCAAGTGGATATTTCTATAAAACTGAGGATTTCGTTGGAAGCGGGATTACAGATAAATAGTAGACAGCAGCATTCTCAGAAACTTCTTTGTGATGTTTGCATTCAAGTCACAGAGTTGAACATTCCCTTTCATAGAGCAGGTTTGAAACACTCTTTTTGTAGTATCTGGAAGTGGACATTTGGAACGCTATCAGGCCTATGGTTAAAAAGGAAATATCTTCCCATAAAAACAAGACAGAAGCATTCTCAGAAACTTATTTGCGATGTGTGTCCTCAACTAACAGACTTGAACCTTTCTTGTGATACAGCAGTTTTGAAACACTCTTTTTGTAGAATCTGCAAGTGGATATTTGGATAGCTCTGAGGATTTCGTTGGAAACGGGATTACATAGTGGACAGCAGCATTCTCAGAAACTTCTTTGTGACGTTTGCATTCAAGTCACAGAGTTGAACATTCCCTGTCATACAGCAGGTTTGAAACACTCTTTTTGTGCATCTGGAAGTGGACATTTCCAACGCTTTCTTGCCTACGGCGAAGAAGGAAATATCTTCCCATAAAAACAAGACAGAAGCATTCTCAGAAACTTATTTCTGATGTGTGTCCTCAACTAACGGACTTGAACCTTTCTTTTTATAGAGCACGTTTGAACCACTCCTTTTGTTTTATCTGCAAGTGGATATTTGGAGAGCTTGGACGATTTCGTTGGAAACGGGAATATCTCCCTATAACATCTAGACAGAAGCATTCTCAGAAACTTCTTTGTGATGTTTCCATTCAAGTCACAGAGTTGAACATTCTCTTTCATAGAGCAGGTTTGAAACACTCTTTTTGTAGTATCTGGAAGTGGACATTTGCAGCGCTTTGTGGCCTATGATAAAAAAGGAAATATCTTCCCATGAAAACGAGATAGAAGCAATCTCAGAAACTTGTTTATGCTGTATGTACTGAAGTAACAGTGTTGAACCTTTCTATTGATAGAGGAGGTGTGAAACACTGTTTTTTTGGAATCTGCAAGAGGATATTTCTATAGAACTGAGGATTTCATTGGAAGCGGGATTACAGATAGAAAGTCGAAAGCAGCATTCTCAGAAACTACTTTGTGATGTTTGCATTCAAGTCACAGAGTTGAACATTCCCTTTCATACAGCAGGTTTGAAACACTCTTTTTGTACTATCTGGAAGTGGACATTTGGAACGGTATCAGGCCTATGGGTAAAAAAGAAGTATCTTCCCATAACAACAAGACAGAAGCATTCTCAGAAACTTATTTGCGATGTGTGTCCTCAACTAACAGACTTGAACCTTTCTTTTATACAGCAGTTTTGAAACACTCTTTTTGTAGAATCTGCAAGTGGATATTTGGATAGCTTTGAGGATTTCGTTGGAAACGGGATTACATATAAAAAGTAGACAGCAGCATTCTCAGAAACTTCTTTGTGATGTTTCCATTTAAGTCACAGAGTTGAACATTCCCTTTCACAGAGCAGGTTTCAAACACTCTTTTTGTAGTATCTGGAAGTGGACATTTGCAGCGCTTTGTGGCCTATGGTAAAAAAAGGAAATATCTTCCCATAAAAACGAGATAGAAGCAATCTCAGAAACTTGTTTATGCTCTATCTACACAAGTAACAGTGTTGAACCTTTCTATTGACAGAGCACGTGTGAAACACTCTTTTTTTGGAATCTGCAAGTGGATATTTCTATTAAACTGAGGATTTCGTTGGAAGCGGGATTACAGATAAATAGTAGACAGCAGCATTCTCAGAAATTTCTTTGTGACGTTTGCATTCAAGTCACAGAGTTGAACATTCCCTGTCTTGGAGCAGGTTTGAAACACTCTTTTTGTACTATCTGGAAGTGGACATTTGGAACGGTATCAGGCCTATGGTTAAAAAGGAAATATCTTCCCATAAAAACAAGACAGAAGCATTCTCAGAAACTTATTTGCGATGTGTGTCCTCAACTAACAGACTTGAACCTTTCTTGTGATACAGCAGTTTTGAAACACTCTTTTTGTAGAATCTGCAAGTGGATATTTGGATACCTCTGAGGATTTCGTTGGAAACGGGATTACATAAAAATAGTGGACAGCAGCATTCTCAGAAACTTCTTTGTGACGTTTGCATTCAAGTCACAGAGTTGAACATTCCCTGTCATACAGCAGGTTTGAAACACTCTTTTTGTGCATCTGGAAGTGGACATTTCCAACGCTTTCTTGCCTACGGCGAAGAAGGAAATATCTTCCCATAAAAACAAGACAGAAGCATTCTCAGAAACTTATTTCTGATGTGTGTCCTCAACTAACGGACTTGAACCTTTCTTTTTATAGAGCACGTTTGAACCACTCCTTTTGTTTTATCTGCAAGTGGATATTTGGATAGCTTTGACGATTTCGTTGGAAACGGGAATATCTCCCTATAACATCTAGACAGAAGCATTCTCAGAAACTTCTTTGTGATGTTTCCATTCAAGTCACAGAGTTGAACATTCTCTTTCATAGAGCAAGTTTGAAACACTCTTTTTGTAGTATCTGGAAGTGGACATTTGCAGCGCTTTGTGGCCTATGATAAAAAAGGAAATATCTTCCCATGAAAACGAGATAGAAGCAATCTCAGAAACTTGTTTATGCTGTATGTACTGAAGTAACAGTGTTGAACCTTTCTATTGATAGAGGAGGTGTGAAACACTGTTTTTTTGGAATCTGCAAGAGGATATTTCTATAGAACTGAGGATTTCATTGGAAGCGGGATTACAGATAGAAAGTCGAAAGCAGCATTCTCAGAAACTTCTTTGTGATGTTTGCATTCAAGTCACATAGTTGAACATTCCCTTTCATACAGCAGGTTTGAAACACTCTTTTTGTACTATCTGGAAGTGGACATTTGGAACGGTATCAGGCCTATGGGTAAAAAAGAAGTATCTTCCCATAACAACAAGACAGAAGCATTCTCAGAAACTTATTTGCGATGTGTGTCCTCAACTAACAGACTTGAACCTTTCTTTTATACAGCAGTTTTGAAACACTCTTTTTGTAGAATCTGCAAGTGGATATTTGGATAGCTTTGAGGATTTCGTTGGAAACGGGATTACATATAAAAAGTAGACAGCAGCATTCTCAGAAACTTCTTTGTGATGTTTCCATTTAAGTCACAGAGTTGAACATTCCCTTTCACAGAGCAGGTTTCAAACACTCTTTTTGTAGTATCTGGAAGTGGACATTTGCAGCGCTTTGTGGCCTATGGTAAAAAAAGGAAATATCTTCCCATAAAAACGAGATAGAAGCAATCTCAGAAACTTGTTTATGCTCTATCTACACAAGTAACAGTGTTGAACCTTTCTATTGACAGAGCACGTGTGAAACACTCTTTTTTTGGAATCTGCAAGTGGATATTTCTATAAAACTGAGGATTTCGTTGGAAGCGGGATTACAGATAAATAGTAGACAGCAGCATTCTCAGAAATTTCTTTGTGACGTTTGCATTCAAGTCACAGAGTTGAACATTCCCTGTCTTGGAGCAGGTTTGAAACACTCTTTTTTTGGAATCTGCAAGTGGATATTTCTATGAAACTGAGGATTTCGTTGGAAGCGGGATTACAGATAAATAGTAGACAGCAGCATTCTCAGAAACTTCTTTGTGATGTTTGCATTCAAGTCACAGAGTTGAACATTCCCTTTCATAGAGCAGGTTTGAAACACTCTTTTTGTAGTATCTGGAAGTGGACATTTGGAACGGTATCAGGCCTATGGTTTAAAAGGAAATATCTTCCCATAAAAACAAGACAGAAGCATTCTCAGAAACTTATTTGCGATGTGTGTCCTCAACTAACAGACTTGAACCTTTCTTTTGATACAGCAGTTTTGAAACACTCTTTTTGTAGAATCTGCAAGTGGATATTTGGATAGCTCTGAGGATTTCGTTGGAAACGGGATTACATAAAAATAGTGGACAGCAGCATTCTCAGAAACTTCTTTGTGACGTTTGCATTCAAGTCACAGAGTTGAACATTCCCTGTCATAGAGCAGGTTTGAAACACTCTTTTTGTGCATCTGGAAGTGGACATTTCCAACGCTTTCTTGCCTACGGCGAAGAAGGAAATATCTTCCCATAGAAACAAGACAGAAGCATTCTCAGAAACTTATTTCTGATGTGTGTCCTCAACTAACGGACTTGAACCTTTCTTTTAATAGAGCACGTTTGAACCACTCCTTTTGTTGTATCTGCAAGTGGATATTTGGATAGCTTGGACGATTTCGTTGGAAACGGGAATATCTCCCTATAACATCTAGACAGAAGCATTCTCAGAAACTTCTTTGTGATGTTTCCATTCAAGTCACAGAGTTGAACATTCTCTTTCATAGAGCAGGTTTGAAACACTCTTTTTGTAGTATCTGGAAGTGGACATTTGCAGCGCTTTGTGGCCTATGGTAAAAAAGGAAATATCTTCCCATGAAAACGAGATAGAAGCAATCTCAGAAACTTGTTTATGCTGTATGTACTGAAGTAACAGTGTTGAACCTTTCTATTGATAGAGCAGGTGTGAAACACTGTTTTTTTGGAATCTGCAAGAGGATATTTCTATAGAACTGAGGATTTCGTTGGAAGCGGGATTACAGATAGAAAGTAGAGAGCAGCATTCTCAGAAACTTCTTTGTGATGTTTGCATTCAAGTCAGAGTTGAACATTCCCTTTCATACAGCAGGTTTGAAACACTCTTTTTGTACTATCTGGAAGTGGACATTTGGAACGGTACCAGGCCTATGGTTCAAAAGGAAATATCGTCGCAGAAAAACAAGATGGAAGCATTCTCAGAAACTTATTTGTGTTGTGTGTCCTCAACTAACAGACTTGAACCTTTCTTTTGACACAGCAGTTTTGAAACACTCTTTTTGTAGAATCTGCAAGTGGATATTTGGATAGCTCTGAGGATTTCGTTGGAAACGGGATTACATATAAAAAGTAGACAGCAGCATTCTCAGAAACTTCTTTGTGATATTTCCATTTAAGTCACAGAGTTGAACATTCCCTTTCACAGAGCAGGTTTCAAACACTCTTTTTGTAGTAACTGGAAGTGGACATTTGCAGCGCTTTGTGGCCTATGGTAAAAAAAGGAAATATCTTCCCATAAAAACGAGATAGAAGCAATCTCAGAAACTTGTTTATGCTCTATCTACACAAGTAACAGTGTTGAACCTTTCTATTGACAGAGCACGTGTGAAACACTCTTTTTTTGGAATCTGCAAGTGGATATTTCTATAAAACTGAGGATTTCGTTGGAAGCGGGATTACAGATAAATAGTAGACAGCAGCATTCTCAGAAACTTCTTTGTGATGTTTGCATTCAAGTCACAGAGTTGAACATTCCCTTTCATAGAGCAGGTTTGAAACACTCTTTTTGTACTATCTGGAAGTGGACATTTGGAACGCTATCAGGCCTATGGTTAAAAAGGAAATATCTTCCCATAAAAACAAGACAGAAGCATTCTCAGAAACTTATTTGCGATGTGTGTCCTCAACTAACAGACTTGAACCTTTCTTGTGATACAGCAGTTTTGAAACACTCTTTTTGTAGAATCTGCAAGTGGATATTTGGATAGCTCTGAGGATTTCGTTGGAAACGGGATTACATAGTGGACAGCAGCATTCTCAGAAACTTCTTTGTGACGTTTGCATTCAAGTCACAGAGTTGAACATTCCCTGTCATACAGCAGGTTTGAAACACTCTTTTTGTGCATCTGGAAGTGGACATTTCCAACGCTTTCTTGCCTACGGCGAAGAAGGAAATATCTTCCCATAAAAACAAGACAGAAGCATTCTCAGAAACTTATTTCTGATGTGTGTCCTCAACTAATGGACTTGAACCTTTCTTTTTATAGAGCACGTTTGAACCACTCCTTTTGTTGTATCTGCAAGTGGATATTTGGAGAGCTTGGACGATTTCGTTGGAAACGGGAATATCTCCCTATAACATCTAGACAGAAGCATTCTCAGAAACTTCTTTGTGATGTTTCCATTCAAGTCACAGAGTTGAACATTCTCTTTCATAGAGCAGGTTTGAAACACTCTTTTTGTAGTATCTGGAAGTGGACATTTGCAGCGCTTTGTGGCCTATGATAAAAAAGGAAATATCTTCCCATGAAAACGAGATAGAAGCAATCTCAGAAACTTGTTTATGCTGTATGTACTGAAGTAACAGTGTTGAACCTTTCTATTGATAGAGGAGGTGTGAAACACTGTTTTTTTGGAATCTGCAAGAGGATATTTCTATAGAACTGAGGATTTCATTGGAAGCGGGATTACAGATAGAAAGTCGAAAGCAGCATTCTCAGAAACTACTTTGTGATGTTTGCATTCAAGTCACAGAGTTGAACATTCCCTTTCATACAGCAGGTTTGAAACACTCTTTTTGTACTATCTGGAAGTGGACATTTGGAACGGTATCAGGCCTATGGGTAAAAAAGAAGTATCTTCCCATAACAACAAGACAGAAGCATTCTCAGAAACTTATTTGCGATGTGTGTCCTCAACTAACAGACTTGAACCTTTCTTTTATACAGCAGTTTTGAAACACTCTTTTTGTAGAATCTGCAAGTGGATATTTGGATAGCTTTGAGGATTTCGTTGGAAACGGGATTACATATAAAAAGTAGACAGCAGCATTCTCAGAAACTTCTTTGTGATGTTTCCATTTAAGTCACAGAGTTGAACATTCCCTTTCACAGAGCAGGTTTCAAACACTCTTTTTGTAGTATCTGGAAGTGGACATTTGCAGCGCTTTGTGGCCTATGGTAAAAAAAGGAAATATCTTCCCATAAAAACGAGATAGAAGCAATCTCAGAAACTTGTTTATGCTCTATCTACACAAGTAACAGTGTTGAACCTTTCTATTGACAGAGCACGTGTGAAACACTCTTTTTTTGGAATCTGCAAGTGGATATTTCTATAAAACTGAGGATTTCGTTGGAAGCGGGATTACAGATAAATAGTAGACAGCAGCATTCTCAGAAATTTCTTTGTGACGTTTGCATTCAAGTCACAGAGTTGAACATTCCCTGTCTTGGAGCAGGTTTGAAACACTCTTTTTTTGGAATCTGCAAGTGGATATTTCTATGAAACTGAGGATTTCGTTGGAAGCGGGATTACAGATAAATAGTAGACAGCAGCATTCTCAGAAACTTCTTTGTGATGTTTGCATTCAAGTCACAGAGTTGAACATTCCCTTTCATAGAGCAGGTTTGAAACACTCTTTTTGTAGTATCTGGAAGTGGACATTTGGAACGGTATCAGGCCTATGGTTTAAAAGGAAATATCTTCCCATAAAAACAAGACAGAAGCATTCTCAGAAACTTATTTGCGATGTGTGTCCTCAACTAACAGACTTGAACCTTTCTTTTGATACAGCAGTTTTGAAACACTCTTTTTGTAGAATCTGCAAGTGGATATTTGGATAGCTCTGAGGATTTCGTTGGAAACGGGATTACATAAAAATAGTGGACAGCAGCATTCTCAGAAACTTCTTTGTGACGTTTGCATTCAAGTCACAGAGTTGAACATTCCCTGTCATAGAGCAGGTTTGAAACACTCTTTTTGTGCATCTGGAAGTGGACATTTCCAACGCTTTCTTGCCTACGGCGAAGAAGGAAATATCTTCCCATAGAAACAAGACAGAAGCATTCTCAGAAACTTATTTCTGATGTGTGTCCTCAACTAACGGACTTGAACATTTCTTTTAATAGAGCACGTTTGAACCACTCCTTTTGTTGTATCTGCAAGTGGATATTTGGATAGCTTGGACGATTTCGTTGGAAACGGGAATATCTCCCTATAACATCTAGACAGAAGCATTCTCAGAAACTTCTTTGTGATGTTTCCATTCAAGTCACAGAGTTGAACATTCTCTTTCATAGAGCAGGTTTGAAACACTCTTTTTGTAGTATCTGGAAGTGGACATTTGCAGCGCTTTGTGGCCTATGGTAAAAAAGGAAATATCTTCCCATGAAAACGAGATAGAAGCAATCTCAGAAACTTGTTTATGCTGTATGTACTGAAGTAACAGTGTTGAACCTTTCTATTGATAGAGCAGGTGTGAAACACTGTTTTTTTGGAATCTGCAAGAGGATATTTCTATAGAACTGAGGATTTCGTTGGAAGCGGGATTACAGATAGAAAGTAGAGAGCAGCATTCTCAGAAACTTCTTTGTGATGTTTGCATTCAAGTCAGAGTTGAACATTCCCTTTCATACAGCAGGTTTGAAACACTCTTTTTGTACTATCTGGAAGTGGACATTTGGAACGGTACCAGGCCTATGGTTCAAAAGGAAATATCGTCGCAGAAAAACAAGATGGAAGCATTCTCAGAAACTTATTTGTGTTGTGTGTCCTCAACTAACAGACTTGAACCTTTCTTTTGACACAGCAGTTTTGAAACACTCTTTTTGTAGAATCTGCAAGTGGATATTTGGATAGCTCTGAGGATTTCGTTGGAAACGGGATTACATATAAAAAGTAGACAGCAGCATTCTCAGAAACTTCTTTGTGATATTTCCATTTAAGTCACAGAGTTGAACATTCCCTTTCACAGAGCAGGTTTCAAACACTCTTTTTGTAGTAACTGGAAGTGGACATTTGCAGCGCTTTGTGGCCTATGGTAAAAAAAGGAAATATCTTCCCATAAAAACGAGATAGAAGCAATCTCAGAAACTTGTTTATGCTCTATCTACACAAGTAACAGTGTTGAACCTTTCTATTGACAGAGCACGTGTGAAACACTCTTTTTTTGGAATCTGCAAGTGGATATTTCTATAAAACTGAGGATTTCGTTGGAAGCGGGATTACAGATAAATAGTAGACAGCAGCATTCTCAGAAACTTCTTTGTGATGTTTGCATTCAAGTCACAGAGTTGAACATTCCCTTTCATAGAGCAGGTTTGAAACACTCTTTTTGTACTATCTGGAAGTGGACATTTGGAACGCTATCAGGCCTATGGTTAAAAAGGAAATATCTTCCCATAAAAACAAGACAGAAGCATTCTCAGAAACTTATTTGCGATGTGTGTCCTCAACTAACAGACTTGAACCTTTCTTGTGATACAGCAGTTTTGAAACACTCTTTTTGTAGAATCTGCAAGTGGATATTTGGATAGCTCTGAGGATTTCGTTGGAAACGGGATTACATAGTGGACAGCAGCATTCTCAGAAACTTCTTTGTGACGTTTGCATTCAAGTCACAGAGTTGAACATTCCCTGTCATACAGCAGGTTTGAAACACTCTTTTTGTGCATCTGGAAGTGGACATTTCCAACGCTTTCTTGCCTACGGCGAAGAAGGAAATATCTTCCCATAAAAACAAGACAGAAGCATTCTCAGAAACTTATTTCTGATGTGTGTCCTCAACTAATGGACTTGAACCTTTCTTTTTATAGAGCACGTTTGAACCACTCCTTTTGTTGTATCTGCAAGTGGATATTTGGAGAGCTTGGACGATTTCGTTGGAAACGGGAATATCTCCCTATAACATCTAGACAGAAGCATTCTCAGAAACTTCTTTGTGATGTTTCCATTCAAGTCACAGAGTTGAACATTCTCTTTCATAGAGCAGGTTTGAAACACTCTTTTTGTAGTATCTGGAAGTGGACATTTGCAGCGCTTTGTGGCCTATGATAAAAAAGGAAATATCTTCCCATGAAAACGAGATAGAAGCAATCTCAGAAACTTGTTTATGCTGTATGTACTGAAGTAACAGTGTTGAACCTTTCTATTGATAGAGGAGGTGTGAAACACTGTTTTTTTGGAATCTGCAAGAGGATATTTCTATAGAACTGAGGATTTCATTGGAAGCGGGATTACAGATAGAAAGTCGAAAGCAGCATTCTCAGAAACTACTTTGTGATGTTTGCATTCAAGTCACAGAGTTGAACATTCCCTTTCATACAGCAGGTTTGAAACACTCTTTTTGTACTATCTGGAAGTGGACATTTGGAACGGTATCAGGCCTATGGGTAAAAAAGAAGTATCTTCCCATAACAACAAGACAGAAGCATTCTCAGAAACTTATTTGCGATGTGTGTCCTCAACTAACAGACTTGAACCTTTCTTTTATACAGCAGTTTTGAAACACTCTTTTTGTAGAATCTGCAAGTGGATATTTGGATAGCTTTGAGGATTTCGTTGGAAACGGGATTACATATAAAAAGTAGACAGCAGCATTCTCAGAAACTTCTTTGTGATGTTTCCATTTAAGTCACAGAGTTGAACATTCCCTTTCACAGAGCAGGTTTCAAACACTCTTTTTGTAGTATCTGGAAGTGGACATTTGCAGCGCTTTGTGGCCTATGGTAAAAAAAGGAAATATCTTCCCATAAAAACGAGATAGAAGCAATCTCAGAAACTTGTTTATGCTCTATCTACACAAGTAACAGTGTTGAACCTTTCTATTGACAGAGCACGTGTGAAACACTCTTTTTTTGGAATCTGCAAGTGGATATTTCTATTAAACTGAGGATTTCGTTGGAAGCGGGATTACAGATAAATAGTAGACAGCAGCATTCTCAGAAATTTCTTTGTGACGTTTGCATTCAAGTCACAGAGTTGAACATTCCCTGTCTTGGAGCAGGTTTGAAACACTCTTTTTGTACTATCTGGAAGTGGACATTTGGAACGGTATCAGGCCTATGGTTAAAAAGGAAATATCTTCCCATAAAAACAAGACAGAAGCATTCTCAGAAACTTATTTGCGATGTGTGTCCTCAACTAACAGACTTGAACCTTTCTTGTGATACAGCAGTTTTGAAACACTCTTTTTGTAGAATCTGCAAGTGGATATTTGGATACCTCTGAGGATTTCGTTGGAAACGGGATTACATAAAAATAGTGGACAGCAGCATTCTCAGAAACTTCTTTGTGACGTTTGCATTCAAGTCACAGAGTTGAACATTCCCTGTCATACAGCAGGTTTGAAACACTCTTTTTGTGCATCTGGAAGTGGACATTTCCAACGCTTTCTTGCCTACGGCGAAGAAGGAAATATCTTCCCATAAAAACAAGACAGAAGCATTCTCAGAAACTTATTTCTGATGTGTGTCCTCAACTAACGGACTTGAACCTTTCTTTTTATAGAGCACGTTTGAACCACTCCTTTTGTTTTATCTGCAAGTGGATATTTGGATAGCTTTGACGATTTCGTTGGAAACGGGAATATCTCCCTATAACATCTAGACAGAAGCATTCTCAGAAACTTCTTTGTGATGTTTCCATTCAAGTCACAGAGTTGAACATTCTCTTTCATAGAGCAAGTTTGAAACACTCTTTTTGTAGTATCTGGAAGTGGACATTTGCAGCGCTTTGTGGCCTATGATAAAAAAGGAAATATCTTCCCATGAAAACGAGATAGAAGCAATCTCAGAAACTTGTTTATGCTGTATGTACTGAAGTAACAGTGTTGAACCTTTCTATTGATAGAGGAGGTGTGAAACACTGTTTTTTTGGAATCTGCAAGAGGATATTTCTATAGAACTGAGGATTTCATTGGAAGCGGGATTACAGATAGAAAGTCGAAAGCAGCATTCTCAGAAACTTCTTTGTGATGTTTGCATTCAAGTCACATAGTTGAACATTCCCTTTCATACAGCAGGTTTGAAACACTCTTTTTGTACTATCTGGAAGTGGACATTTGGAACGGTATCAGGCCTATGGGTAAAAAAGAAGTGTCTTCCCATAACAACAAGACAGAAGCATTCTCAGAAACTTATTTGCGATGTGTGTCCTCAACTAACAGACTTGAACCTTTCTTTTATACAGCAGTTTTGAAACACTCTTTTTGTAGAATCTGCAAGTGGATATTTGGATAGCTTTGAGGATTTCGTTGGAAACGGGATTACATATAAAAAGTAGACAGCAGCATTCTCAGAAACTTCTTTGTGATGTTTCCATTTAAGTCACAGAGTTGAACATTCCCTTTCACAGAGCAGGTTTCAAACACTCTTTTTGTAGTATCTGGAAGTGGACATTTGCAGCGCTTTGTGGCCTATGGTAAAAAAAGGAAATATCTTCCCATAAAAACGAGATAGAAGCAATCTCAGAAACTTGTTTATGCTCTATCTACACAAGTAACAGTGTTGAACCTTTCTATTGACAGAGCACGTGTGAAACACTCTTTTTTTGGAATCTGCAAGTGGATATTTCTATAAAACTGAGGATTTCGTTGGAAGCGGGATTACAGATAAATAGTAGACAGCAGCATTCTCAGAAATTTCTTTGTGACGTTTGCATTCAAGTCACAGAGTTGAACATTCCCTGTCTTGGAGCAGGTTTGAAACACTCTTTTTTTGGAATCTGCAAGTGGATATTTCTATGAAACTGAGGATTTCGTTGGAAGCGGGATTACAGATAAATAGTAGACAGCAGCATTCTCAGAAACTTCTTTGTGATGTTTGCATTCAAGTCACAGAGTTGAACATTCCCTTTCATAGAGCAGGTTTGAAACACTCTTTTTGTAGTATCTGGAAGTGGACATTTGGAACGGTATCAGGCCTATGGTTAAAAAGGAAATATCTTCCCATAAAAACAAGACAGAAGCATTCTCAGAAACTTATTTGCGATGTGTGTCCTCAACTAACAGACTTGAACCTTTCTTTTGATACAGCAGTTTTGAAACACTCTTTTTGTAGAATCTGCAAGTGGATATTTGGATAGCTCTGAGGATTTCGTTGGAAACGGGATTACATAAAAATAGTGGACAGCAGCATTCTCAGAAACTTCTTTGTGACGTTTGCATTCAAGTCACAGAGTTGAACATTCCCTGTCATAGAGCAGGTTTGAAACACTCTTTTTGTGCATCTGGAAGTGGACATTTCCAACGCTTTCTTGCCTACGGCGAAGAAGGAAATATCTTCCCATAGAAACAAGACAGAAGCATTCTCAGAAACTTATTTCTGATGTGTGTCCTCAACTAACGGACTTGAACCTTTCTTTTAATAGAGCACGTTTGAACCACTCCTTTTGTGGTATCTGCAAGTGGATATTTGGATAGCTTGGACGATTTCGTTGGAAACGGGAATATCTCCCTATAACATCTAGACAGAAGCATTCTCAGAAACTTCTTTGTGATGTTTCCATTCAAGTCACAGAGTTGAACATTCTCTTTCATAGAGCAGGTTTGAAACACTCTTTTTGTAGTATCTGGAAGTGGACATTTGCAGCGCTTTGTGGCCTATGATAAAAAAGGAAATATCTTCCCATGAAAACGAGATAGAAGCAATCTCAGAAACTTGTTTATGCTGTATGTACTGAAGTAACAGTGTTGAACCTTTCTATTGATAGAGGAGGTGTGAAACACTGTTTTTTTGGAATCTGCAAGAGGATATTTCTATAGAACTGAGGATTTCGTTGGAAGCGGGATTACAGATAGAAAGTAGAGAGCAGCATTCTCAGAAACTTCTTTGTGATGTTTGCATTCAAGTCAGAGTTGAACATTCCCTTTCATACAGCAGGTTTGAAACACTCTTTTTGTACTATCTGGAAGTGGACATTTGGAACGGTACCAGGCCTATGGTTCAAAAGGAAATATCGTCGCAGAAAAACAAGATGGAAGCATTCTCAGAAACTTATTTGTGTTGTGTGTCCTCAACTAACAGACTTGAACCTTTCTTTTGACACAGCAGTTTTGAAACACTCTTTTTGTAGAATCTGCAAGTGGATATTTGGATAGCTCTGAGGATTTCGTTGGAAACGGGATTACATATAAAAAGTAGACAGCAGCATTCTCAGAAACTTCTTTGTGATATTTCCATTTAAGTCACAGAGTTGAACATTCCCTTTCACAGAGCAGGTTTCAAACACTCTTTTGGTAGTAACTGGAAGTGGACATTTGCAGCGCTTTGTGGCCTATGGTAAAAAAAGGAAATATCTTCCCATAAAAACGAGATAGAAGCAATCTCAGAAACTTGTTTATGCTCTATCTACACAAGTAACAGTGTTGAACCTTTCTATTGACAGAGCACGTGTGAAACACTCTTTTTTTGGAATCTGCAAGTGGATATTTCTATAAAACTGAGGATTTCGTTGGAAGCGGGATTACAGATAAATAGTAGACAGCAGCATTCTCAGAAACTTCTTTGTGATGTTTGCATTCAAGTCACAGAGTTGAACATTCCCTTTCATAGAGCAGGTTTGAAACACTCTTTTTGTAGTATCTGGAAGTGGACATTTGGAACGCTATCAGGCCTATGGTTAAAAAGGAAATATCTTCCCATAAAAACAAGACAGAAGCATTCTCAGAAACTTATTTGCGATGTGTGTCCTCAACTAACAGACTTGAACCTTTCTTGTGATACAGCAGTTTTGAAACACTCTTTTTGTAGAATCTGCAAGTGGATATTTGGATAGCTCTGAGGATTTCGTTGGAAACGGGATTACATAGTGGACAGCAGCATTCTCAGAAACTTCTTTGTGACGTTTGCATTCAAGTCACAGAGTTGAACATTCCCTGTCATACAGCAGGTTTGAAACACTCTTTTTGTGCATCTGGAAGTGGACATTTCCAACGCTTTCTTGCCTACGGCGAAGAAGGAAATATCTTCCCATAAAAACAAGACAGAAGCATTCTCAGAAACTTATTTCTGATGTGTGTCCTCAACTAACGGACTTGAACCTTTCTTTTTATAGAGCACGTTTGAACCACTCCTTTTGTTGTATCTGCAAGTGGATATTTGGAGAGCTTGGACGATTTCGTTGGAAACGGGAATATCTCCCTATAACATCTAGACAGAAGCATTCTCAGAAACTTCTTTGTGATGTTTCCATTCAAGTCACAGAGTTGAACATTCTCTTTCATAGAGCAGGTTTGAAACACTCTTTTTGTAGTATCTGGAAGTGGACATTTGCAGCGCTTTGTGGCCTATGATAAAAAAGGAAATATCTTCCCATGAAAACGAGATAGAAGCAATCTCAGAAACTTGTTTATGCTGTATGTACTGAAGTAACAGTGTTGAACCTTTCTATTGATAGAGGAGGTGTGAAACACTGTTTTTTTGGAATCTGCAAGAGGATATTTCTATAGAACTGAGGATTTCATTGGAAGCGGGATTACAGATAGAAAGTCGAAAGCAGCATTCTCAGAAACTACTTTGTGATGTTTGCATTCAAGTCACAGAGTTGAACATTCCCTTTCATACAGCAGGTTTGAAACACTCTTTTTGTACTATCTGGAAGTGGACATTTGGAACGGTATCAGGCCTATGGGTAAAAAAGAAGTATCTTCCCATAACAACAAGACAGAAGCATTCTCAGAAACTTATTTGCGATGTGTGTCCTCAACTAACAGACTTGAACCTTTCTTTTATACAGCAGTTTTGAAACACTCTTTTTGTAGAATCTGCAAGTGGATATTTGGATAGCTTTGAGGATTTCGTTGGAAACGGGATTACATATAAAAAGTAGACAGCAGCATTCTCAGAAACTTCTTTGTGATGTTTCCATTTAAGTCACAGAGTTGAACATTCCCTTTCACAGAGCAGGTTTCAAACACTCTTTTTGTAGTATCTGGAAGTGGACATTTGCAGCGCTTTGTGGCCTATGGTAAAAAAAAGGAAATATCTTCCCATAAAAACGAGATAGAAGCAATCTCAGAAACTTGTTTATGCTCTATCTACACAAGTAACAGTGTTGAACCTTTCTATTGACAGAGCACGTGTGAAACACTCTTTTTTTGGAATCTGCAAGTGGATATTTCTATAAAACTGAGGATTTCGTTGGAAGCGGGATTACAGATAAATAGTAGACAGCAGCATTCTCAGAAATTTCTTTGTGACGTTTGCATTCAAGTCACAGAGTTGAACATTCCCTGTCTTGGAGCAGGTTTGAAACACTCTTTTTGTACTATCTGGAAGTGGACATTTGGAACGGTATCAGGCCTATGGTTAAAAAGGAAATATCTTCCCATAAAAACAAGACAGAAGCATTCTCAGAAACTTATTTGCGATGTGTGTCCTCAACTAACAGACTTGAACCTTTCTTTTGATACAGCAGTTTTGAAACACTCTTTTTGTAGAATCTGCAAGTGGATATTTGGATAGCTCTGAGGATTTCGTTGGAAACGTGATTACATAAAAATAGTGGACAGCAGCATTCTCAGAAACTTCTTTGTGACGTTTGCATTCAAGTCACAGAGTTGAACATTCCCTGTCATACAGCAGGTTTGAAACACTCTTTTTGTGCATCTGGAAGTGGACATTTCCAACGCTTTCTTGCCTACGGCGAAGAAGGAAATATCTTCCCATAAAAACAAGACAGAAGCATTCTCAGAAACTTATTTCTGATGTGTGTCCTCAACTAACGGACTTGAACCTTTCTTTTTATAGAGCACGTTTGAACCACTCCTTTTGTTGTATCTGCAAGTGGATATTTGGATAGCTTTGACGATTTCGTTGGAAACGGGAATATCTCCCTATAACATCTAGACAGAAGCATTCTCAGAAACTTCTTTGTGATGTTTCCATTCAAGTCACAGAGTTGAACATTCTCTTTCATAGAGCAAGTTTGAAACACTCTTTTTGTAGTATCTGGAAGTGGACATTTGCAGCGCTTTGTGGCCTATGATAAAAAAGGAAATATCTTCCCATGAAAACGAGATAGAAGCAATCTCAGAAACTTGTTTATGCTGTATGTACTGAAGTAACAGTGTTGAACCTTTCTATTGATAGAGGAGGTGTGAAACACTGTTTTTTTGGAATCTGCAAGAGGATATTTCTATAGAACTGAGGATTTCATTGGAAGCGGGATTACAGATAGAAAGTCGAAAGCAGCATTCTCAGAAACTTCTTTGTGATGTTTGCATTCAAGTCACATAGTTGAACATTCCCTTTCATACAGCAGGTTTGAAACACTCTTTTTGTACTATCTGGAAGTGGACATTTGGAACGGTATCAGGCCTATGGGTAAAAAAGAAGTATCTTCCCATAACAACAAGACAGAAGCATTCTCAGAAACTTATTTGCGATGTGTGTCCTCAACTAACAGACTTGAACCTTTCTTTTATACAGCAGTTTTGAAACACTCTTTTTGTAGAATCTGCAAGTGGATATTTGGATAGCTTTGAGGATTTCGTTGGAAACGGGATTACATATAAAAAGTGGACAGCAGCATTCTCAGAAACTTCTTTGTGATGTTTCCATTTAAGTCACAGAGTTGAACATTCCCTTTCACAGAGCAGGTTTCAAACACTCTTTTTGTAGTATCTGGAAGTGGACATTTGCAGCGCTTTGTGGCCTATGGTAAAAAAAGGAAATATCTTCCCATAAAAACGAGATAGAAGCAATCTCAGAAACTTGTTTATGCTCTATCTACACAAGTAACAGTGTTGAACCTTTCTATTGACAGAGCACGTGTGAAACACTCTTTTTTTGGAATCTGCAAGTGGATATTTCTATAAAACTGAGGATTTCGTTGGAAGCGGGATTACAGATAAATAGTAGACAGCAGCATTCTCAGAAATTTCTTTGTGACGTTTGCATTCAAGTCACAGAGTTGAACATTCCCTGTCTTTGCAGGTTTGAAACACTCTTTTTGTACTATCTGGAAGTGGACATTTGGAACGGTATCAGGCCTATGGTTAAAAAGGAAATATCTTCCCATAAAAACAAGACAGAAGCATTCTCAGAAACTTATTTGCGATGTGTGTCCTCAACTAACAGACTTGAACCTTTCTTTTGATACAGCAGTTTTGAAACACTCTTTTTGTAGAATCTGCAAGTGGATATTTGGATAGCTCTGAGGATTTCGTTGGAAACGTGATTACATAAAAATAGTGGACAGCAGCATTCTCAGAAACTTCTTTGTGACGTTTGCATTCAAGTCACAGAGTTGAACATTCCCTGTCATACAGCAGGTTTGAAACACTCTTTTTGTGCATCTGGAAGTGGACATTTCCAACGCTTTCTTGCCTACGGCGAAGAAGGAAATATCTTCCCATAAAAACAAGACAGAAGCATTCTCAGAAACTTATTTCTGATGTGTGTCCTCAACTAACGGACTTGAACCTTTCTTTTTATAGAGCACGTTTGAACCACTCCTTTTGTTTTATCTGCAAGTGGATATTTGGATAGCTTTGACGATTTCGTTGGAAACGGGAATATCTCCCTATAACATCTAGACAGAAGCATTCTCAGAAACTTCTTTGTGATGTTTCCATTCAAGTCACAGAGTTGAACATTCTCTTTCATAGAGCAGGTTTGAAACACTCTTTTTGTAGTATCTGGAAGTGGACATTTGCAGCGCTTTGTGGCCTATGATAAAAAAGGAAATATCTTCCCATGAAAACGAGATAGAAGCAATCTCAGAAACTTGTTTATGCTGTATGTACTGAAGTAACAGTGTTGAACCTTTCTATTGATAGAGGAGGTGTGAAACACTGTTTTTTTGGAATCTGCAAGAGGATATTTCTATAGAACTGAGGATTTCATTGGAAGCGGGATTACAGATAGAAAGTCGAAAGCAGCATTCTCAGAAACTTCTTTGTGATGTTTGCATTCAAGTCACAGAGTTGAACATTCCCTTTCATACAGCAGGTTTGAAACACTCTTTTTGTACTATCTGGAAGTGGACATTTGGAACGGTACCAGGCCTATGGGTAAAAAGGAAGTATCTTCCCATAACAACAAGACAGAAGCATTCTCAGAAACTTATTTGCGATGTGTGTCCTCAACTAACAGACTTGAACCTTTCTTTTATACAGCAGTTTTGAAACACTCTTTTTGTAGAATCTGCAAGTGGATATTTGGATAGCTTTGAGGATTTCGTTGGAAACGGGATTACATATAAAAAGTAGACAGCAGCATTCTCAGAAACTTCTTTGTGATGTTTCCATTTAAGTCACAGAGTTGAACATTCCCTTTCACAGAGCAGGTTTCAAACACTCTTTTTGTAGTATCTGGAAGTGGACATTTGCAGCGCTTTGTGGCCTATGGTAAAAAAAGGAAATATCTTCCCATAAAAACGAGATAGAAGCAATCTCAGAAACTTGTTTATGCTCTATCTACACAAGTAACAGTGTTGAACCTTTCTATTGACAGAGCACGTGTGAAACACTCTTTTTTTGGAATCTGCAAGTGGATATTTCTATAAAACTGAGGATTTCGTTGGAAGCGGGATTACAGATAAATAGTAGACAGCAGCATTCTCAGAAATTTCTTTGTGACGTTTGCATTCAAGTCACAGAGTTGAACATTCCCTGTCTTGGAGCAGGTTTGAAACACTCTTTTTTTGGAATCTGCAAGTGGATATTTGGATAGCTCTGAGGATTTCGTTGGAAACGGGATTACATAAAAATAGTGGACAGCAGCATTCTCAGAAACTTCTTTGTGACGTTTGCATTCAAGTCACAGAGTTGAACATTCCCTGTCATAGAGCAGGTTTGAAACACTCTTTTTGTGCATCTGGAAGTGGACATTTCCAACGCTTTCTTGCCTACGGCGAAGAAGGAAATATCTTCCCATAGAAACAAGACAGAAGCATTCTCAGAAACTTATTTCTGATGTGTGTCCTCAACTAACGGACTTGAACCTTTCTTTTAATAGAGCACGTTTGAACCACTCCTTTTGTTGTATCTGCAAGTGGATATTTGGATAGCTTGGACGATTTCGTTGGAAACGGGAATATCTCCCTATAACATCTAGACAGAAGCATTCTCAGAAACTTCTTTGTGATGTTTCCATTCAAGTCACAGAGTTGAACATTCTCTTTCATAGAGCAGGTTTGAAACACTCTTTTTGTAGTATCTGGAAGTGGACATTTGCAGCGCTTTGTGGCCTATGGTAAAAAAGGAAATATCTTCCCATGAAAACGAGATAGAAGCAATCTCAGAAACTTGTTTATGCTGTATGTACTGAAGTAACAGTGTTGAACCTTTCTATTGATAGAGCAGGTGTGAAACACTGTTTTTTTGGAATCTGCAAGAGGATATTTCTATAGAACTGAGGATTTCGTTGGAAGCGGGATTACAGATAGAAAGTAGAGAGCAGCATTCTCAGAAACTTCTTTGTGATGTTTGCATTCAAGTCAGAGTTGAACATTCCCTTTCATACAGCAGGTTTGAAACACTCTTTTTGTACTATCTGGAAGTGGACATTTGGAACGGTACCAGGCCTATGGTTCAAAAGGAAATATCGTCGCAGAAAAACAAGATGGAAGCATTCTCAGAAACCTATTTGTGTTGTGTGTCCTCAACTAACAGACTTGAACCTTTCTTTTGACACAGCAGTTTTGAAACACTCTTTTTGTAGAATCTGCAAGTGGATATTTGGATAGCTCTGAGGATTTCGTTGGAAACGGGATTACATATAAAAAGTAGACAGCAGCATTCTCAGAAACTTCTTTGTGATATTTCCATTTAAGTCACAGAGTTGAACATTCCCTTTCACAGAGCAGGTTTCAAACACTCTTTTGGTAGTAACTGGAAGTGGACATTTGCAGCGCTTTGTGGCCTATGGTAAAAAAAGGAAATATCTTCCCATAAAAACGAGATAGAAGCAATCTCAGAAACTTGTTTATGCTCTATCTACACAAGTAACAGTGTTGAACCTTTCTATTGACAGAGCACGTGTGAAACACTCTTTTTTTGGAATCTGCAAGTGGATATTTCTATAAAACTGAGGATTTCGTTGGAAGCGGGATTACAGATAAATAGTAGACAGCAGCATTCTCAGAAACTTCTTTGTGATGTTTGCATTCAAGTCACAGAGTTGAACATTCCCTTTCATAGAGCAGGTTTGAAACACTCTTTTTGTACTATCTGGAAGTGGACATTTGGAACGCTATCAGGCCTATGGTTAAAAAGGAAATATCTTCCCATAAAAACAAGACAGAAGCATTCTCAGAAACTTATTTGCGATGTGTGTCCTCAACTAACAGACTTGAACCTTTCTTGTGATACAGCAGTTTTGAAACACTCTTTTTGTAGAATCTGCAAGTGGATATTTGGATAGCTCTGAGGATTTCGTTGGAAACGGGATTACATAGTGGACAGCAGCATTCTCAGAAACTTCTTTGTGACGTTTGCATTCAAGTCACAGAGTTGAACATTCCCTGTCATACAGCAGGTTTGAAACACTCTTTTTGTGCATCTGGAAGTGGACATTTCCAACGCTTTCTTGCCTACGGCGAAGAAGGAAATATCTTCCCATAAAAACAAGACAGAAGCATTCTCAGAAACTTATTTCTGATGTGTGTCCTCAACTAACGGACTTGAACCTTTCTTTTTATAGAGCACGTTTGAACCACTCCTTTTGTTGTATCTGCAAGTGGATATTTGGAGAGCTTGGACGATTTCGTTGGAAACGGGAATATCTCCCTATAACATCTAGACAGAAGCATTCTCAGAAACTTCTTTGTGATGTTTCCATTCAAGTCACAGAGTTGAACATTCTCTTTCATAGAGCAGGTTTGAAACACTCTTTTTGTAGTATCTGGAAGTGGACATTTGCAGCGCTTTGTGGCCTATGATAAAAAAGGAAATATCTTCCCATGAAAACGAGATAGAAGCAATCTCAGAAACTTGTTTATGCTGTATGTACTGAAGTAACAGTGTTGAACCTTTCTATTGATAGAGGAGGTGTGAAACACTGTTTTTTTGGAATCTGCAAGAGGATATTTCTATAGAACTGAGGATTTCATTGGAAGCGGGATTACAGATAGAAAGTCGAAAGCAGCATTCTCAGAAACTACTTTGTGATGTTTGCATTCAAGTCACAGAGTTGAACATTCCCTTTCATACAGCAGGTTTGAAACACTCTTTTTGTACTATCTGGAAGTGGACATTTGGAACGGTATCAGGCCTATGGGTAAAAAAGAAGTATCTTCCCATAACAACAAGACAGAAGCATTCTCAGAAACTTATTTGCGATGTGTGTCCTCAACTAACAGACTTGAACCTTTCTTTTATACAGCAGTTTTGAAACACTCTTTTTGTAGAATCTGCAAGTGGATATTTGGATAGCTTTGAGGATTTCGTTGGAAACGGGATTACATATAAAAAGTAGACAGCAGCATTCTCAGAAACTTCTTTGTGATGTTTCCATTTAAGTCACAGAGTTGAACATTCCCTTTCACAGAGCAGGTTTCAAACACTCTTTTTGTAGTATCTGGAAGTGGACATTTGCAGCGCTTTGTGGCCTATGGTAAAAAAAGGAAATATCTTCCCATAAAAACGAGATAGAAGCAATCTCAGAAACTTGTTTATGCTCTATCTACACAAGTAACAGTGTTGAACCTTTCTATTGACAGAGCACGTGTGAAACACTCTTTTTTTGGAATCTGCAAGTGGATATTTCTATAAAACTGAGGATTTCGTTGGAAGCGGGATTACAGATAAATAGTAGACAGCAGCATTCTCAGAAATTTCTTTGTGACGTTTGCATTCAAGTCACAGAGTTGAACATTCCCTGTCTTGGAGCAGGTTTGAAACACTCTTTTTGTACTATCTGGAAGTGGACATTTGGAACGGTATCAGGCCTATGGTTAAAAAGGAAATATCTTCCCATAAAAACAAGACAGAAGCATTCTCAGAAACTTATTTGCGATGTGTGTCCTCAACTAACAGACTTGAACCTTTCTTTTGATACAGCAGTTTTGAAACACTCTTTTTGTAGAATCTGCAAGTGGATATTTGGATAGCTCTGAGGATTTCGTTGGAAACGTGATTACATAAAAATAGTGGACAGCAGCATTCTCAGAAACTTCTTTGTGACGTTTGCATTCAAGTCACAGAGTTGAACATTCCCTGTCATACAGCAGGTTTGAAACACTCTTTTTGTGCATCTGGAAGTGGACATTTCCAACGCTTTCTTGCCTACGGCGAAGAAGGAAATATCTTCCCATAAAAACAAGACAGAAGCATTCTCAGAAACTTATTTCTGATGTGTGTCCTCAACTAACGGACTTGAACCTTTCTTTTTATAGAGCACGTTTGAACCACTCCTTTTGTTTTATCTGCAAGTGGATATTTGGATAGCTTTGACGATTTCGTTGGAAACGGGAATATCTCCCTATAACATCTAGACAGAAGCATTCTCAGAAACTTCTTTGTGATGTTTCCATTCAAGTCACAGAGTTGAACATTCTCTTTCATAGAGCAAGTTTGAAACACTCTTTTTGTAGTATCTGGAAGTGGACATTTGCAGCGCTTTGTGGCCTATGGTAAAAAAGGAAATATCTTCCCATGAAAACGAGATAGAAGCAATCTCAGAAACTTGTTTATGCTGTATGTACTGAAGTAACAGTGTTGAACCTTTCTATTGATAGAGCAGGTGTGAAACACTGTTTTTTTGGAATCTGCAAGAGGATATTTCTATAGAACTGAGGATTTCGTTGGAAGCGGGATTACAGATAGAAAGTAGAGAGCAGCATTCTCAGAAACTTCTTTGTGATGTTTGCATTCAAGTCAGAGTTGAACATTCCCTTTCATACAGCAGGTTTGAAACACTCTTTTTGTACTATCTGGAAGTGGACATTTGGAACGGTACCAGGCCTATGGTTCAAAAGGAAATATCGTCGCAGAAAAACAAGATGGAAGCATTCTCAGAAACTTATTTGTGTTGTGTGTCCTCAACTAACAGACTTGAACCTTTCTTTTGACACAGCAGTTTTGAAACACTCTTTTTGTAGAATCTGCAAGTGGATATTTGGATAGCTCTGAGGATTTCGTTGGAAACGGGATTACATATAAAAAGTAGACAGCAGCATTCTCAGAAACTTCTTTGTGATATTTCCATTTAAGTCACAGAGTTGAACATTCCCTTTCACAGAGCAGGTTTCAAACACTCTTTTGGTAGTAACTGGAAGTGGACATTTGCAGCGCTTTGTGGCCTATGGTAAAAAAAGGAAATATCTTCCCATAAAAACGAGATAGAAGCAATCTCAGAAACTTGTTTATGCTCTATCTACACAAGTAACAGTGTTGAACCTTTCTATTGACAGAGCACGTGTGAAACACTCTTTTTTTGGAATCTGCAAGTGGATATTTCTATAAAACTGAGGATTTCGTTGGAAGCGGGATTACAGATAAATAGTAGACAGCAGCATTCTCAGAAACTTCTTTGTGATGTTTGCATTCAAGTCACAGAGTTGAACATTCCCTTTCATAGAGCAGGTTTGAAACACTCTTTTTGTAGTATCTGGAAGTGGACATTTGGAACGCTATCAGGCCTATGGTTAAAAAGGAAATATCTTCCCATAAAAACAAGACAGAAGCATTCTCAGAAACTTATTTGCGATGTGTGTCCTCAACTAACAGACTTGAACCTTTCTTGTGATACAGCAGTTTTGAAACACTCTTTTTGTAGAATCTGCAAGTGGATATTTGGATAGCTCTGAGGATTTCGTTGGAAACGGGATTACATAGTGGACAGCAGCATTCTCAGAAACTTCTTTGTGACGTTTGCATTCAAGTCACAGAGTTGAACATTCCCTGTCATACAGCAGGTTTGAAACACTCTTTTTGTGCATCTGGAAGTGGACATTTCCAACGCTTTCTTGCCTACGGCGAAGAAGGAAATATCTTCCCATAAAAACAAGACAGAAGCATTCTCAGAAACTTATTTCTGATGTGTGTCCTCAACTAACGGACTTGAACCTTTCTTTTTATAGAGCACGTTTGAACCACTCCTTTTGTTGTATCTGCAAGTGGATATTTGGAGAGCTTGGACGATTTCGTTGGAAACGGGAATATCTCCCTATAACATCTAGACAGAAGCATTCTCAGAAACTTCTTTGTGATGTTTCCATTCAAGTCACAGAGTTGAACATTCTCTTTCATAGAGCAGGTTTGAAACACTCTTTTTGTAGTATCTGGAAGTGGACATTTGCAGCGCTTTGTGGCCTATGATAAAAAAGGAAATATCTTCCCATGAAAACGAGATAGAAGCAATCTCAGAAACTTGTTTATGCTGTATGTACTGAAGTAACAGTGTTGAACCTTTCTATTGATAGAGGAGGTGTGAAACACTGTTTTTTTGGAATCTGCAAGAGGATATTTCTATAGAACTGAGGATTTCATTGGAAGCGGGATTACAGATAGAAAGTCGAAAGCAGCATTCTCAGAAACTACTTTGTGATGTTTGCATTCAAGTCACAGAGTTGAACATTCCCTTTCATACAGCAGGTTTGAAACACTCTTTTTGTACTATCTGGAAGTGGACATTTGGAACGGTACCAGGCCTATGGGTAAAAAAGAAGTATCTTCCCATAACAACAAGACAGAAACATTCTCAGAAACTTATTTGCGATGTGTGTCCTCAACTAACAGACTTGAACCTTTCTTTTATACAGCAGTTTTGAAACACTCTTTTTGTAGAATCTGCAAGTGGATATTTGGATAGCTTTGAGGATTTCGTTGGAAACGGGATTACATATAAAAAGTAGACAGCAGCATTCTCAGAAACTTCTTTGTGATGTTTCCATTTAAGTCACAGAGTTGAACATTCCCTTTCACAGAGCAGGTTTCAAACACTCTTTTTGTAGTATCTGGAAGTGGACATTTGCAGCGCTTTGTGGCCTATGGTAAAAAAAGGAAATATCTTCCCATAAAAACGAGATAGAAGCAATCTCAGAAACTTGTTTATGCTCTATCTACACAAGTAACAGTGTTGAACCTTTCTATTGACAGAGCACGTGTGAAACACTCTTTTTTTGGAATCTGCAAGTGGATATTTCTATAAAACTGAGGATTTCGTTGGAAGCGGGATTACAGATAAATAGTAGACAGCAGCATTCTCAGAAATTTCTTTGTGACGTTTGCATTCAAGTCACAGAGTTGAACATTCCCTGTCTTGGAGCAGGTTTGAAACACTCTTTTTGTACTATCTGGAAGTGGACATTTGGAACGGTATCAGGCCTATGGTTAAAAAGGAAATATCTTCCCATAAAAACAAGACAGAAGCATTCTCAGAAACTTATTTGCGATGTGTGTCCTCAACTAACAGACTTGAACCTTTCTTTTGATACAGCAGTTTTGAAACACTCTTTTTGTAGAATCTGCAAGTGGATATTTGGATAGCTCTGAGGATTTCGTTGGAAACGTGATTACATAAAAATAGTGGACAGCAGCATTCTCAGAAACTTCTTTGTGACGTTTGCATTCAAGTCACAGAGTTGAACATTCCCTGTCATACAGCAGGTTTGAAACACTCTTTTTGTGCATCTGGAAGTGGACATTTCCAACGCTTTCTTGCCTACGGCGAAGAAGGAAATATCTTCCCATAAAAACAAGACAGAAGCATTCTCAGAAACTTATTTCTGATGTGTGTCCTCAACTAACGGACTTGAACCTTTCTTTTTATAGAGCACGTTTGAACCACTCCTTTTGTTTTATCTGCAAGTGGATATTTGGATAGCTTTGACGATTTCGTTGGAAACGGGAATATCTCCCTATAACATCTAGACAGAAGCATTCTCAGAAACTTCTTTGTGATGTTTCCATTCAAGTCACAGAGTTGAACATTCTCTTTCATAGAGCAAGTTTGAAACACTCTTTTTGTAGTATCTGGAAGTGGACATTTGCAGCGCTTTGTGGCCTATGATAAAAA
Source organism: Pan troglodytes (assembly GCF_028858775.2). Classification (NCBI taxonomy): domain Eukaryota; kingdom Metazoa; phylum Chordata; class Mammalia; order Primates; family Hominidae; genus Pan; species Pan troglodytes. The sequence continues at coordinate 54,059,968 of NC_072409.2, read as the reverse complement.
AGGAAATATCTTCCCATGAAAACGAGATAGAAGCAATCTCAGAAACTTGTTTATGCTGTATGTACTGAAGTAACAGTGTTGAACCTTTCTATTGATAGAGGAGGTGTGAAACACTGTTTTTTTGGAATCTGCAAGAGGATATTTCTATAGAACTGAGGATTTCATTGGAAGCGGGATTACAGATAGAAAGTCGAAAGCAGCATTCTCAGAAACTTCTTTGTGATGTTTGCATTCAAGTCACATAGTTGAACATTCCCTTTCATACAGCAGGTTTGAAACACTCTTTTTGTACTATCTGGAAGTGGACATTTGGAACGGTATCAGGCCTATGGGTAAAAAAGAAGTATCTTCCCATAACAACAAGACAGAAGCATTCTCAGAAACTTATTTGCGATGTGTGTCCTCAACTAACAGACTTGAACCTTTCTTTTATACAGCAGTTTTGAAACACTCTTTTTGTAGAATCTGCAAGTGGATATTTGGATAGCTTTGAGGATTTCGTTGGAAACGGGATTACATATAAAAAGTAGACAGCAGCATTCTCAGAAACTTCTTTGTGATGTTTCCATTTAAGTCACAGAGTTGAACATTCCCTTTCACAGAGCAGGTTTCAAACACTCTTTTTGTAGTATCTGGAAGTGGACATTTGCAGCGCTTTGTGGCCTATGGTAAAAAAAGGAAATATCTTCCCATAAAAACGAGATAGAAGCAATCTCAGAAACTTGTTTATGCTCTATCTACACAAGTAACAGTGTTGAACCTTTCTATTGACAGAGCACGTGTGAAACACTCTTTTTTTGGAATCTGCAAGTGGATATTTCTATAAAACTGAGGATTTCGTTGGAAGCGGGATTACAGATAAATAGTAGACAGCAGCATTCTCAGAAATTTCTTTGTGACGTTTGCATTCAAGTCACAGAGTTGAACATTCCCTGTCTTTGCAGGTTTGAAACACTCTTTTTGTACTATCTGGAAGTGGACATTTGGAACGGTATCAGGCCTATGGTTAAAAAGGAAATATCTTCCCATAAAAACAAGACAGAAGCATTCTCAGAAACTTATTTGCGATGTGTGTCCTCAACTAACAGACTTGAACCTTTCTTTTGATACAGCAGTTTTGAAACACTCTTTTTGTAGAATCTGCAAGTGGATATTTGGATAGCTCTGAGGATTTCGTTGGAAACGTGATTACATAAAAATAGTGGACAGCAGCATTCTCAGAAACTTCTTTGTGACGTTTGCATTCAAGTCACAGAGTTGAACATTCCCTGTCATACAGCAGGTTTGAAACACTCTTTTTGTGCATCTGGAAGTGGACATTTCCAACGCTTTCTTGCCTACGGCGAAGAAGGAAATATCTTCCCATAAAAACAAGACAGAAGCATTCTCAGAAACTTATTTCTGATGTGTGTCCTCAACTAACGGACTTGAACCTTTCTTTTTATAGAGCACGTTTGAACCACTCCTTTTGTTTTATCTGCAAGTGGATATTTGGATAGCTTTGACGATTTCGTTGGAAACGGGAATATCTCCCTATAACATCTAGACAGAAGCATTCTCAGAAACTTCTTTGTGATGTTTCCATTCAAGTCACAGAGTTGAACATTCTCTTTCATAGAGCAGGTTTGAAACACTCTTTTTGTAGTATCTGGAAGTGGACATTTGCAGCGCTTTGTGGCCTATGATAAAAAAGGAAATATCTTCCCATGAAAACGAGATAGAAGCAATCTCAGAAACTTGTTTATGCTGTATGTACTGAAGTAACAGTGTTGAACCTTTCTATTGATAGAGGAGGTGTGAAACACTGTTTTTTTGGAATCTGCAAGAGGATATTTCTATAGAACTGAGGATTTCATTGGAAGCGGGATTACAGATAGAAAGTCGAAAGCAGCATTCTCAGAAACTTCTTTGTGATGTTTGCATTCAAGTCACAGAGTTGAACATTCCCTTTCATACAGCAGGTTTGAAACACTCTTTTTGTACTATCTGGAAGTGGACATTTGGAACGGTACCAGGCCTATGGGTAAAAAGGAAGTATCTTCCCATAACAACAAGACAGAAGCATTCTCAGAAACTTATTTGCGATGTGTGTCCTCAACTAACAGACTTGAACCTTTCTTTTATACAGCAGTTTTGAAACACTCTTTTTGTAGAATCTGCAAGTGGATATTTGGATAGCTTTGAGGATTTCGTTGGAAACGGGATTACATATAAAAAGTAGACAGCAGCATTCTCAGAAACTTCTTTGTGATGTTTCCATTTAAGTCACAGAGTTGAACATTCCCTTTCACAGAGCAGGTTTCAAACACTCTTTTTGTAGTATCTGGAAGTGGACATTTGCAGCGCTTTGTGGCCTATGGTAAAAAAAGGAAATATCTTCCCATAAAAACGAGATAGAAGCAATCTCAGAAACTTGTTTATGCTCTATCTACACAAGTAACAGTGTTGAACCTTTCTATTGACAGAGCACGTGTGAAACACTCTTTTTTTGGAATCTGCAAGTGGATATTTCTATAAAACTGAGGATTTCGTTGGAAGCGGGATTACAGATAAATAGTAGACAGCAACATTCTCAGAAATTTCTTTGTGACGTTTGCATTCAAGTCACAGAGTTGAACATTCCCTGTCTTGGAGCAGGTTTGAAACACTCTTTTTTTGGAATCTGCAAGTGGATATTTCTATAAAACTGAGGATTTCGTTGGAAGCGGGATTACAGATAAATAGTAGACAGCAGCATTCTCAGAAACTTCTTTGTGATGTTTGCATTCAAGTCACAGAGTTGAACATTCCCTTTCATAGAGCAGGTTTGGAACACTCTTTTTGTAGTATCTGGAAGTGGACATTTGGAACGCTATCAGGCCTATGGTTAAAAAGGAAATATCTTCCCATAAAAACAAGACAGAAGCATTCTCAGAAACTTATTTGCGATGTGTGTCCTCAACTAACAGACTTGAACCTTTCTTGTGATACAGCAGTTTTGAAACACTCTTTTTGTAGAATCTGCAAGTGGATATTTGGATAGCTCTGAGGATTTCGTTGGAAACGGGATTACATAAAAATAGTGGACAGCAGCATTCTCAGAAACTTCTTTGTGACGTTTGCATTCAAGTCACAGAGTTGAACATTCCCTGTCATACAGCAGGTTTGAAACACTCTTTTTGTGCATCTGGAAGTGGACATTTCCAACGCTTTCTTGCCTACGGCGAAGAAGGAAATATCTTCCCATAGAAACAAGACAGAAGCATTCTCAGAAACTTATTTCTGATGTGTGTCCTCAACTAACGGACTTGAACCTTTCTTTTAATAGAGCACGTTTGAACCACTCCTTTTGTTGTATCTGCAAGTGGATATTTGGATAGCTTGGACGATTTCGTTGGAAACGGGAATATCTCCCTATAACATCTAGACAGAAGCATTCTCAGAAACTTCTTTGTGATGTTTCCATTCAAGTCACAGAGTTGAACATTCTCTTTCATAGAGCAGGTTTGAAACACTCTTTTTGTAGTATCTGGAAGTGGACATTTGCAGCGCTTTGTGGCCTATGATAAAAAAGGAAATATCTTCCCATGAAAACGAGATAGAAGCAATCTCAGAAACTTGTTTATGCTGTATGTACTGAAGTAACAGTGTTGAACCTTTCTATTGATAGAGGAGGTGTGAAACACTGTTTTTTTGGAATCTGCAAGAGGATATTTCTATAGAACTGAGGATTTCATTGGAAGCGGGATTACAGATAGAAAGTCGAAAGCAGCATTCTCAGAAACTTCTTTGTGATGTTTGCATTCAAGTCACAGAGTTGAACATTCCCTTTCATACAGCAGGTTTGAAACACTCTTTTTGTACTATCTGGAAGTGGACATTTGGAACGGTACCAGGCCTATGGGTAAAAAGGAAGTATCTTCCCATAACAACAAGACAGAAGCATTCTCAGAAACTTATTTGCGATGTGTGTCCTCAACTAACAGACTTGAACCTTTCTTTTATACAGCAGTTTTGAAACACTCTTTTTGTAGAATCTGCAAGTGGATATTTGGATAGCTTTGAGGATTTCGTTGGAAACGGGATTACATATAAAAAGTAGACAGCAGCATTCTCAGAAACTTCTTTGTGATGTTTCCATTTAAGTCACAGAGTTGAACATTCCCTTTCACAGAGCAGGTTTCAAACACTCTTTTTGTAGTATCTGGAAGTGGACATTTGCAGCGCTTTGTGGCCTATGGTAAAAAAAGGAAATATCTTCCCATAAAAACGAGATAGAAGCAATCTCAGAAACTTGTTTATGCTCTATCTACACAAGTAACAGTGTTGAACCTTTCTATTGACAGAGCACGTGTGAAACACTCTTTTTTTGGAATCTGCAAGTGGATATTTCTATAAAACTGAGGATTTCGTTGGAAGCGGGATTACAGATAAATAGTAGACAGCAGCATTCTCAGAAATTTCTTTGTGACGTTTGCATTCAAGTCACAGAGTTGAACATTCCCTGTCTTGGAGCAGGTTTGAAACACTCTTTTTTTGGAATCTGCAAGTGGATATTTCTATAAAACTGAGGATTTCGTTGGAAGCGGGATTACAGATAAATAGTAGACAGCAGCATTCTCAGAAACTTCTTTGTGATGTTTGCATTCAAGTCACAGAGTTGAACATTCCCTTTCATAGAGCAGGTTTGGAACACTCTTTTTGTAGTATCTGGAAGTGGACATTTGGAACGGTATCAGGCCTATGGTTAAAAAGGAAATATCTTCCCATAAAAACAAGACAGAAGCATTCTCAGAAACTTATTTGCGATGTGTGTCCTCAACTAACAGACTTGAACCTTTCTTTTGATACAGCAGTTTTGAAACACTCTTTTTGTAGAATCTGCAAGTGGATATTTGGATAGCTCTGAGGATTTCGTTGGAAACGGGATTACATAAAAATAGTGGACAGCAGCATTCTCAGAAACTTCTTTGTGACGTTTGCATTCAAGTCACAGAGTTGAACATTCCCTGTCATAGAGCAGGTTTGAAACACTCTTTTTGTGCATCTGGAAGTGGACATTTCCAACGCTTTCTTGCCTACGGCGAAGAAGGAAATATCTTCCCATAGAAACAAGACAGAAGCATTCTCAGAAACTTATTTCTGATGTGTGTCCTCAACTAACGGACTTGAACCTTTCTTTTTATAGAGCACGTTTGAACCACTCCTTTTGTTGTATCTGCAAGTGGATATTTGGATAGCTTGGACGATTTCGTTGGAAACGGGAATATCTCCCTATAACATCTAGACAGAAGCATTCTCAGAAACTTCTTTGTGATGTTTCCATTCAAGTCACAGAGTTGAACATTCTCTTTCATAGAGCAGGTTTGAAACACTCTTTTTGTAGTATCTAGAAGTGGACATTTGCAGCGCTTTGTGGCCTATGGTAAAAAAGGAAATATCTTCCCATGAAAACGAGATAGAAGCAATCTCAGAAACTTGTTTATGCTGTATGTACTGAAGTAACAGTGTTGAACCTTTCTATTGATAGAGCAGGTGTGAAACACTGTTTTTTTGGAATCTGCAAGAGGATATTTCTATAGAACTGAGGATTTCGTTGGAAGCGGGATTACAGATAGAAAGTAGAGAGCAGCATTCTCAGAAACTTCTTTGTGATGTTTGCATTCAAGTCAGAGTTGAACATTCCCTTTCATACAGCAGGTTTGAAACACTCTTTTTGTACTATCTGGAAGTGGACATTTGGAACGGTACCAGGCCTATGGTTCAAAAGGAAATATCGTCGCAGAAAAACAAGATGGAAGCATTCTCAGAAACTTATTTGTGTTGTGTGTCCTCAACTAACAGACTTGAACCTTTCTTTTGACACAGCAGTTTTGAAACACTCTTTTTGTAGAATCTGCAAGTGGATATTTGGATAGCTCTGAGGATTTCGTTGGAAACGGGATTACATATAAAAAGTAGACAGCAGCATTCTCAGAAACTTCTTTGTGATATTTCCATTTAAGTCACAGAGTTGAACATTCCCTTTCACAGAGCAGGTTTCAAACACTCTTTTGGTAGTAACTGGAAGTGGACATTTGCAGCGCTTTGTGGCCTATGGTAAAAAAAGGAAATATCTTCCCATAAAAACGAGATAGAAGCAATCTCAGAAACTTGTTTATGCTCTATCTACACAAGTAACAGTGTTGAACCTTTCTATTGACAGAGCACGTGTGAAACACTCTTTTTTTGGAATCTGCAAGTGGATATTTCTATAAAACTGAGGATTTCGTTGGAAGCGGGATTACAGATAAATAGTAGACAGCAGCATTCTCAGAAACTTCTTTGTGATGTTTGCATTCAAGTCACAGAGTTGAACATTCCCTTTCATAGAGCAGGTTTGAAACACTCTTTTTGTAGTATCTGGAAGTGGACATTTGGAACGCTAACAGGCCTATGGTTAAAAAGGAAATATCTTCCCATAAAAACAAGACAGAAGCATTCTCAGAAACTTATTTGCGATGTGTGTCCTCAACTAACAGACTTGAACCTTTCTTGTGATACAGCAGTTTTGAAACACTCTTTTTGTAGAATCTGCAAGTGGATATTTGGATAGCTCTGAGGATTTCGTTGGAAACGGGATTACATAGTGGACAGCAGCATTCTCAGAAACTTCTTTGTGACGTTTGCATTCAAGTCACAGAGTTGAACATTCCCTGTCATACAGCAGGTTTGAAACACTCTTTTTGTGCATCTGGAAGTGGACATTTCCAACGCTTTCTTGCCTACGGCGAAGAAGGAAATATCTTCCCATAAAAACAAGACAGAAGCATTCTCAGAAACTTATTTCTGATGTGTGTCCTCAACTAACGGACTTGAACCTTTCTTTTTATAGAGCACGTTTGAACCACTCCTTTTGTTTTATCTGCAAGTGGATATTTGGAGAGCTTGGACGATTTCGTTGGAAACGGGAATATCTCCCTATAACATCTAGACAGAAGCATTCTCAGAAACTTCTTTGTGATGTTTCCATTCAAGTCACAGAGTTGAACATTCTCTTTCATAGAGCAGGTTTGAAACACTCTTTTTGTAGTATCTGGAAGTGGACATTTGCAGCGCTTTGTGGCCTATGATAAAAAAGGAAATATCTTCCCATGAAAACGAGATAGAAGCAATCTCAGAAACTTGTTTATGCTGTATGTACTGAAGTAACAGTGTTGAACCTTTCTATTGATAGAGGAGGTGTGAAACACTGTTTTTTTGGAATCTGCAAGAGGATATTTCTATAGAACTGAGGATTTCATTGGAAGCGGGATTACAGATAGAAAGTCGAAAGCAGCATTCTCAGAAACTACTTTGTGATGTTTGCATTCAAGTCACAGAGTTGAACATTCCCTTTCATACAGCAGGTTTGAAACACTCTTTTTGTACTATCTGGAAGTGGACATTTGGAACGGTATCAGGCCTATGGGTAAAAAAGAAGTATCTTCCCATAACAACAAGACAGAAGCATTCTCAGAAACTTATTTGCGATGTGTGTCCTCAACTAACAGACTTGAACCTTTCTTTTATACAGCAGTTTTGAAACACTCTTTTTGTAGAATCTGCAAGTGGATATTTGGATAGCTTTGAGGATTTCGTTGGAAACGGGATTACATATAAAAAGTAGACAGCAGCATTCTCAGAAACTTCTTTGTGATGTTTCCATTTAAGTCACAGAGTTGAACATTCCCTTTCACAGAGCAGGTTTCAAACACTCTTTTTGTAGTATCTGGAAGTGGACATTTGCAGCGCTTTGTGGCCTATGGTAAAAAAAGGAAATATCTTCCCATAAAAACGAGATAGAAGCAATCTCAGAAACTTGTTTATGCTCTATCTACACAAGTAACAGTGTTGAACCTTTCTATTGACAGAGCACGTGTGAAACACTCTTTTTTTGGAATCTGCAAGTGGATATTTCTATAAAACTGAGGATTTCGTTGGAAGCGGGATTACAGATAAATAGTAGACAGCAGCATTCTCAGAAATTTCTTTGTGACGTTTGCATTCAAGTCACAGAGTTGAACATTCCCTGTCTTGGAGCAGGTTTGAAACACTCTTTTTGTACTATCTGGAAGTGGACATTTGGAACGGTATCAGGCCTATGGTTAAAAAGGAAATATCTTCCCATAAAAACAAGACAGAAGCATTCTCAGAAACTTATTTGCGATGTGTGTCCTCAACTAACAGACTTGAACCTTTCTTTTGATACAGCAGTTTTGAAACACTCTTTTTGTAGAATCTGCAAGTGGATATTTGGATAGCTCTGAGGATTTCGTTGGAAACGTGATTACATAAAAATAGTGGACAGCAGCATTCTCAGAAACTTCTTTGTGACGTTTGCATTCAAGTCACAGAGTTGAACATTCCCTGTCATACAGCAGGTTTGAAACACTCTTTTTGTGCATCTGGAAGTGGACATTTCCAACGCTTTCTTGCCTACGGCGAAGAAGGAAATATCTTCCCATAGAAACAAGACAGAAGCATTCTCAGAAACTTATTTCTGATGTGTGTCCTCAACTAACGGACTTGAACCTTTCTTTTTATAGAGCACGTTTGAACCACTCCTTTTGTTTTATCTGCAAGTGGATATTTGGATAGCTTTGACGATTTCGTTGGAAACGGGAATATCTCCCTATAACATCTAGACAGAAGCATTCTCAGAAACTTCTTCGTGATGTTTCCATTCAAGTCACAGAGTTGAACATTCTCTTTCATAGAGCAAGTTTGAAACACTCTTTTTGTAGTATCTGGAAGTGGACATTTGCAGCGCTTTGTGGCCTATGATAAAAAAGGAAATATCTTCCCATGAAAACGAGATAGAAGCAATCTCAGAAACTTGTTTATGCTGTATGTAAGTAACAGTGTTGAACCTTTCTATTGATAGAGGAGGTGTGAAACACTGTTTTTTTGGAATCTGCAAGAGGATATTTCTATAGAACTGAGGATTTCATTGGAAGCGGGATTACAGATAGAAAGTCGAAAGCAGCATTCTCAGAAACTTCTTTGTGATGTTTGCATTCAAGTCACATAGTTGAACATTCCCTTTCATACAGCAGGTTTGAAACACTCTTTTTGTACTATCTGGAAGTGGACATTTGGAACGGTATCAGGCCTATGGGTAAAAAAGAAGTATCTTCCCATAACAACAAGACAGAAGCATTCTCAGAAACTTATTTGCGATGTGTGTCCTCAACTAACAGACTTGAACCTTTCTTTTATACAGCAGTTTTGAAACACTCTTTTTGTAGAATCTGCAAGTGGATATTTGGATAGCTTTGAGGATTTCGTTGGAAACGGGATTACATATAAAAAGTAGACAGCAGCATTCTCAGAAACTTCTTTGTGATGTTTCCATTTAAGTCACAGAGTTGAACATTCCCTTTCACAGAGCAGGTTTCAAACACTCTTTTTGTAGTATCTGGAAGTGGACATTTGCAGCGCTTTGTGGCCTATGGTAAAAAAAGGAAATATCTTCCCATAAAAACGAGATAGAAGCAATCTCAGAAACTTGTTTATGCTCTATCTACACAAGTAACAGTGTTGAACCTTTCTATTGACAGAGCACGTGTGAAACACTCTTTTTTTGGAATCTGCAAGTGGATATTTCTATAAAACTGAGGATTTCGTTGGAAGCGGGATTACAGATAAATAGTAGACAGCAGCATTCTCAGAAATTTCTTTGTGACGTTTGCATTCAAGTCACAGAGTTGAACATTCCCTGTCTTTGCAGGTTTGAAACACTCTTTTTGTACTATCTGGAAGTGGACATTTGGAACGGTATCAGGCCTATGGTTAAAAAGGAAATATCTTCCCATAAAAACAAGACAGAAGCATTCTCAGAAACTTATTTGCGATGTGTGTCCTCAACTAACAGACTTGAACCTTTCTTTTGATACAGCAGTTTTGAAACACTCTTTTTGTAGAATCTGCAAGTGGATATTTGGATAGCTCTGAGGATTTCGTTGGAAACGTGATTACATAAAAATAGTGGACAGCAGCATTCTCAGAAACTTCTTTGTGACGTTTGCATTCAAGTCACAGAGTTGAACATTCCCTGTCATACAGCAGGTTTGAAACACTCTTTTTGTGCATCTGGAAGTGGACATTTCCAACGCTTTCTTGCCTACGGCGAAGAAGGAAATATCTTCCCATAAAAACAAGACAGAAGCATTCTCAGAAACTTATTTCTGATGTGTGTCCTCAACTAACGGACTTGAACCTTTCTTTTTATAGAGCACGTTTGAACCACTCCTTTTGTTTTATCTGCAAGTGGATATTTGGATAGCTTTGACGATTTCGTTGGAAACGGGAATATCTCCCTATAACATCTAGACAGAAGCATTCTCAGAAACTTCTTTGTGATGTTTCCATTCAAGTCACAGAGTTGAACATTCTCTTTCATAGAGCAGGTTTGAAACACTCTTTTTGTAGTATCTGGAAGTGGACATTTGCAGCGCTTTGTGGCCTATGATAAAAAAGGAAATATCTTCCCATGAAAACGAGATAGAAGCAATCTCAGAAACTTGTTTATGCTGTATGTACTGAAGTAACAGTGTTGAACCTTTCTATTGATAGAGGAGGTGTGAAACACTGTTTTTTTGGAATCTGCAAGAGGATATTTCTATAGAACTGAGGATTTCATTGGAAGCGGGATTACAGATAGAAAGTCGAAAGCAGCATTCTCAGAAACTTCTTTGTGATGTTTGCATTCAAGTCACAGAGTTGAACATTCCCTTTCATACAGCAGGTTTGAAACACTCTTTTTGTACTATCTGGAAGTGGACATTTGGAACGGTATCAGGCCTATGGGTAAAAAAGAAGTATCTTCCCATAACAACAAGACAGAAGCATTCTCAGAAACTTATTTGCGATGTGTGTCCTCAACTAACAGACTTGAACCTTTCTTTTATACAGCAGTTTTGAAACACTCTTTTTGTAGAATCTGCAAGTGGATATTTGGATAGCTTTGAGGATTTCGTTGGAAACGGGATTACATATAAAAAGTAGACAGCAGCATTCTCAGAAACTTCTTTGTGATGTTTCCATTTAAGTCACAGAGTTGAACATTCCCTTTCACAGAGCAGGTTTCAAACACTCTTTTTGTAGTATCTGGAAGTGGACATTTGCAGCGCTTTGTGGCCTATGGTAAAAAAAGGAAATATCTTCCCATAAAAACGAGATAGAAGCAATCTCAGAAACTTGTTTATGCTCTATCTACACAAGTAACAGTGTTGAACCTTTCTATTGACAGAGCACGTGTGAAACACTCTTTTTTTGGAATCTGCAAGTGGATATTTCTATAAAACTGAGGATTTCGTTGGAAGCGGGATTACAGATAAATAGTAGACAGCAGCATTCTCAGAAATTTCTTTGTGACGTTTGCATTCAAGTCACAGAGTTGAACATTCCCTGTCTTGGAGCAGGTTTGAAACACTCTTTTTGTACTATCTGGAAGTGGACATTTGGAACGGTATCAGGCCTATGGTTAAAAAGGAAATATCTTCCCATAAAAACAAGACAGAAGCATTCTCAGAAACTTATTTGCGATGTGTGTCCTCAACTAACAGACTTGAACCTTTCTTTTGATACAGCAGTTTTGAAACACTCTTTTTGTAGAATCTGCAAGTGGATATTTGGATAGCTCTGAGGATTTCGTTGGAAACGTGATTACATAAAAATAGTGGACAGCAGCATTCTCAGAAACTTCTTTGTGACGTTTGCATTCAAGTCACAGAGTTGAACATTCCCTGTCATACAGCAGGTTTGAAACACTCTTTTTGTGCATCTGGAAGTGGACATTTCCAACGCTTTCTTGCCTACGGCGAAGAAGGAAATATCTTCCCATAAAAACAAGACAGAAGCATTCTCAGAAACTTATTTCTGATGTGTGTCCTCAACTAACGGACTTGAACCTTTCTTTTTATAGAGCACGTTTGAACCACTCCTTTTGTTGTATCTGCAAGTGGATATTTGGATAGCTTTGACGATTTCGTTGGAAACGGGAATATCTCCCTATAACATCTAGACAGAAGCATTCTCAGAAACTTCTTTGTGATGTTTGCATTCAAGTCACATAGTTGAACATTCCCTTTCATACAGCAGGTTTGAAACACTCTTTTTGTACTATCTGGAAGTGGACATTTGGAACGGTATCAGGCCTATGGGTAAAAAAGAAGTATCTTCCCATAACAACAAGACAGAAGCATTCTCAGAAACTTATTTGCGATGTGTGTCCTCAACTAACAGACTTGAACCTTTCTTTTATACAGCAGTTTTGAAACACTCTTTTTGTAGAATCTGCAAGTGGATATTTGGATAGCTTTGAGGATTTCGTTGGAAACGGGATTACATATAAAAAGTAGACAGCAGCATTCTCAGAAACTTCTTTGTGATGTTTCCATTTAAGTCACAGAGTTGAACATTCCCTTTCACAGAGCAGGTTTCAAACACTCTTTTTGTAGTATCTGGAAGTGGACATTTGCAGCGCTTTGTGGCCTATGGTAAAAAAAGGAAATATCTTCCCATAAAAACGAGATAGAAGCAATCTCAGAAACTTGTTTATGCTCTATCTACACAAGTAACAGTGTTGAACCTTTCTATTGACAGAGCACGTGTGAAACACTCTTTTTTTGGAATCTGCAAGTGGATATTTCTATAAAACTGAGGATTTCGTTGGAAGCGGGATTACAGATAAATAGTAGACAGCAGCATTCTCAGAAATTTCTTTGTGACGTTTGCATTCAAGTCACAGAGTTGAACATTCCCTGTCTTTGCAGGTTTGAAACACTCTTTTTGTACTATCTGGAAGTGGACATTTGGAACGGTATCAGGCCTATGGTTAAAAAGGAAATATCTTCCCATAAAAACAAGACAGAAGCATTCTCAGAAACTTATTTGCGATGTGTGTCCTCAACTAACAGACTTGAACCTTTCTTTTGATACAGCAGTTTTGAAACACTCTTTTTGTAGAATCTGCAAGTGGATATTTGGATAGCTCTGAGGATTTCGTTGGAAACGTGATTACATAAAAATAGTGGACAGCAGCATTCTCAGAAACTTCTTTGTGACGTTTGCATTCAAGTCACAGAGTTGAACATTCCCTGTCATACAGCAGGTTTGAAACACTCTTTTTGTGCATCTGGAAGTGGACATTTCCAACGCTTTCTTGCCTACGGCGAAGAAGGAAATATCTTCCCATAAAAACAAGACAGAAGCATTCTCAGAAACTTATTTCTGATGTGTGTCCTCAACTAACGGACTTGAACCTTTCTTTTTATAGAGCACGTTTGAACCACTCCTTTTGTTTTATCTGCAAGTGGATATTTGGATAGCTTTGACGATTTCGTTGGAAACGGGAATATCTCCCTATAACATCTAGACAGAAGCATTCTCAGAAACTTCTTTGTGATGTTTCCATTCAAGTCACAGAGTTGAACATTCTCTTTCATAGAGCAGGTTTGAAACACTCTTTTTGTAGTATCTGGAAGTGGACATTTGCAGCGCTTTGTGGCCTATGATAAAAAAGGAAATATCTTCCCATGAAAACGAGATAGAAGCAATCTCAGAAACTTGTTTATGCTGTATGTACTGAAGTAACAGTGTTGAACCTTTCTATTGATAGAGGAGGTGTGAAACACTGTTTTTTTGGAATCTGCAAGAGGATATTTCTATAGAACTGAGGATTTCATTGGAAGCGGGATTACAGATAGAAAGTCGAAAGCAGCATTCTCAGAAACTTCTTTGTGATGTTTGCATTCAAGTCACAGAGTTGAACATTCCCTTTCATACAGCAGGTTTGAAACACTCTTTTTGTACTATCTGGAAGTGGACATTTGGAACGGTACCAGGCCTATGGGTAAAAAGGAAGTATCTTCCCATAACAACAAGACAGAAGCATTCTCAGAAACTTATTTGCGATGTGTGTCCTCAACTAACAGACTTGAACCTTTCTTTTATACAGCAGTTTTGAAACACTCTTTTTGTAGAATCTGCAAGTGGATATTTGGATAGCTTTGAGGATTTCGTTGGAAACGGGATTACATATAAAAAGTAGACAGCAGCATTCTCAGAAACTTCTTTGTGATGTTTCCATTTAAGTCACAGAGTTGAACATTCCCTTTCACAGAGCAGGTTTCAAACACTCTTTTTGTAGTATCTGGAAGTGGACATTTGCAGCGCTTTGTGGCCTATGGTAAAAAAAGGAAATATCTTCCCATAAAAACGAGATAGAAGCAATCTCAGAAACTTGTTTATGCTCTATCTACACAAGTAACAGTGTTGAACCTTTCTATTGACAGAGCACGTGTGAAACACTCTTTTTTTGGAATCTGCAAGTGGATATTTCTATAAAACTGAGGATTTCGTTGGAAGCGGGATTACAGATAAATAGTAGACAGCAGCATTCTCAGAAATTTCTTTGTGACGTTTGCATTCAAGTCACAGAGTTGAACATTCCCTGTCTTGGAGCAGGTTTGAAACACTCTTTTTTTGGAATCTGCAAGTGGATATTTCTATAAAACTGAGGATTTCGTTGGAAGCGGGATTACAGATAAATAGTAGACAGCAGCATTCTCAGAAACTTCTTTGTGATGTTTGCATTCAAGTCACAGAGTTGAACATTCCCTTTCATAGAGCAGGTTTGGAACACTCTTTTTGTAGTATCTGGAAGTGGACATTTGGAACGGTATCAGGCCTATGGTTAAAAAGGAAATATCTTCCCATAAAAACAAGACAGAAGCATTCTCAGAAACTTATTTGCGATGTGTGTCCTCAACTAACAGACTTGAACCTTTCTTTTGATACAGCAGTTTTGAAACACTCTTTTTGTAGAATCTGCAAGTGGATATTTGGATAGCTCTGAGGATTTCGTTGGAAACGGGATTACATAAAAATAGTGGACAGCAGCATTCTCAGAAACTTCTTTGTGACGTTTGCATTCAAGTCACAGAGTTGAACATTCCCTGTCATAGAGCAGGTTTGAAACACTCTTTTTGTGCATCTGGAAGTGGACATTTCCAACGCTTTCTTGCCTACGGCGAAGAAGGAAATATCTTCCCATAGAAACAAGACAGAAGCATTCTCAGAAACTTATTTCTGATGTGTGTCCTCAACTAACGGACTTGAACCTTTCTTTTAATAGAGCACGTTTGAACCACTCCTTTTGTTGTATCTGCAAGTGGATATTTGGATAGCTTGGACGATTTCGTTGGAAACGGGAATATCTCCCTATAACATCTAGACAGAAGCATTCTCAGAAACTTCTTTGTGATGTTTCCATTCAAGTCACAGAGTTGAACATTCTCTTTCATAGAGCAGGTTTGAAACACTCTTTTTGTAGTATCTGGAAGTGGACATTTGCAGCGCTTTGTGGCCTATGGTAAAAAAGGAAATATCTTCCCATGAAAACGAGATAGAAGCAATCTCAGAAACTTGTTTATGCTGTATGTACTGAAGTAACAGTGTTGAACCTTTCTATTGATAGAGCAGGTGTGAAACACTGTTTTTTTGGAATCTGCAAGAGGATATTTCTATAGAACTGAGGATTTCGTTGGAAGCGGGATTACAGATAGAAAGTAGAGAGCAGCATTCTCAGAAACTTCTTTGTGATGTTTGCATTCAAGTCAGAGTTGAACATTCCCTTTCATACAGCAGGTTTGAAACACTCTTTTTGTACTATCTGGAAGTGGACATTTGGAACGGTACCAGGCCTATGGTTCAAAAGGAAATATCGTCGCAGAAAAACAAGATGGAAGCATTCTCAGAAACTTATTTGTGTTGTGTGTCCTCAACTAACAGACTTGAACCTTTCTTTTGACACAGCAGTTTTGAAACACTCTTTTTGTAGAATCTGCAAGTGGATATTTGGATAGCTCTGAGGATTTCGTTGGAAACGGGATTACATATAAAAAGTAGACAGCAGCATTCTCAGAAACTTCTTTGTGATATTTCCATTTAAGTCACAGAGTTGAACATTCCCTTTCACAGAGCAGGTTTCAAACACTCTTTTGGTAGTAACTGGAAGTGGACATTTGCAGCGCTTTGTGGCCTATGGTAAAAAAAGGAAATATCTTCCCATAAAAACGAGATAGAAGCAATCTCAGAAACTTGTTTATGCTCTATCTACACAAGTAACAGTGTTGAACCTTTCTATTGACAGAGCACGTGTGAAACACTCTTTTTTTGGAATCTGCAAGTGGATATTTCTATAAAACTGAGGATTTCGTTGGAAGCGGGATTACAGATAAATAGTAGACAGCAGCATTCTCAGAAACTTCTTTGTGATGTTTGCATTCAAGTCACAGAGTTGAACATTCCCTTTCATAGAGCAGGTTTGAAACACTCTTTTTGTAGTATCTGGAAGTGGACATTTGGAACGCTATCAGGCCTATGGTTAAAAAGGAAATATCTTCCCATAAAAACAAGACAGAAGCATTCTCAGAAACTTATTTGCGATGTGTGTCCTCAACTAACAGACTTGAACCTTTCTTGTGATACAGCAGTTTTGAAACACTCTTTTTGTAGAATCTGCAAGTGGATATTTGGATAGCTCTGAGGATTTCGTTGGAAACGGGATTACATAGTGGACAGCAGCATTCTCAGAAACTTCTTTGTGACGTTTGCATTCAAGTCACAGAGTTGAACATTCCCTGTCATACAGCAGGTTTGAAACACTCTTTTTGTGCATCTGGAAGTGGACATTTCCAACGCTTTCTTGCCTACGGCGAAGAAGGAAATATCTTCCCATAAAAACAAGACAGAAGCATTCTCAGAAACTTATTTCTGATGTGTGTCCTCAACTAACGGACTTGAACCTTTCTTTTTATAGAGCACGTTTGAACCACTCCTTTTGTTTTATCTGCAAGTGGATATTTGGAGAGCTTGGACGATTTCGTTGGAAACGGGAATATCTCCCTATAACATCTAGACAGAAGCATTCTCAGAAACTTCTTTGTGATGTTTCCATTCAAGTCACAGAGTTGAACATTCTCTTTCATAGAGCAGGTTTGAAACACTCTTTTTGTAGTATCTGGAAGTGGACATTTGCAGCGCTTTGTGGCCTATGATAAAAAAGGAAATATCTTCCCATGAAAACGAGATAGAAGCAATCTCAGAAACTTGGTTATGCTGTATGTACTGAAGTAACAGTGTTGAACCTTTCTATTGATAGAGGAGGTGTGAAACACTGTTTTTTTGGAATCTGCAAGAGGATATTTCTATAGAACTGAGGATTTCATTGGAAGCGGGATTACAGATAGAAAGTCGAAAGCAGCATTCTCAGAAACTACTTTGTGATGTTTGCATTCAAGTCACAGAGTTGAACATTCCCTTTCATACAGCAGGTTTGAAACACTCTTTTTGTACTATCTGGAAGTGGACATTTGGAACGGTATCAGGCCTATGGGTAAAAAAGAAGTATCTTCCCATAACAACAAGACAGAAGCATTCTCAGAAACTTATTTGCGATGTGTGTCCTCAACTAACAGACTTGAACCTTTCTTTTATACAGCAGTTTTGAAACACTCTTTTTGTAGAATCTGCAAGTGGATATTTGGATAGCTTTGAGGATTTCGTTGGAAACGGGATTACATATAAAAAGTAGACAGCAGCATTCTCAGAAACTTCTTTGTGATGTTTCCATTTAAGTCACAGAGTTGAACATTCCCTTTCACAGAGCAGGTTTCAAACACTCTTTTTGTAGTATCTGGAAGTGGACATTTGCAGCGCTTTGTGGCCTATGGTAAAAAAAGGAAATATCTTCCCATAAAAACGAGATAGAAGCAATCTCAGAAACTTGTTTATGCTCTATCTACACAAGTAACAGTGTTGAACCTTTCTATTGACAGAGCACGTGTGAAACACTCTTTTTTTGGAATCTGCAAGTGGATATTTCTATAAAACTGAGGATTTCGTTGGAAGCGGGATTACAGATAAATAGTAGACAGCAGCATTCTCAGAAATTTCTTTGTGACGTTTGCATTCAAGTCACAGAGTTGAACATTCCCTGTCTTGGAGCAGGTTTGAAACACTCTTTTTGTACTATCTGGAAGTGGACATTTGGAACGGTATCAGGCCTATGGTTAAAAAGGAAATATCTTCCCATAAAAACAAGACAGAAGCATTCTCAGAAACTTATTTGCGATGTGTGTCCTCAACTAACAGACTTGAACCTTTCTTTTGATACAGCAGTTTTGAAACACTCTTTTTGTAGAATCTGCAAGTGGATATTTGGATAGCTCTGAGGATTTCGTTGGAAACGTGATTACATAAAAATAGTGGACAGCAGCATTCTCAGAAACTTCTTTGTGACGTTTGCATTCAAGTCACAGAGTTGAACATTCCCTGTCATACAGCAGGTTTGAAACACTCTTTTTGTGCATCTGGAAGTGGACATTTCCAACGCTTTCTTGCCTACGGCGAAGAAGGAAATATCTTCCCATAAAAACAAGACAGAAGCATTCTCAGAAACTTATTTCTGATGTGTGTCCTCAACTAACGGACTTGAACCTTTCTTTTTATAGAGCACGTTTGAACCACTCCTTTTGTTTTATCTGCAAGTGGATATTTGGATAGCTTTGACGATTTCGTTGGAAACGGGAATATCTCCCTATAACATCTAGACAGAAGCATTCTCAGAAACTTCTTTGTGATGTTTCCATTCAAGTCACAGAGTTGAACATTCTCTTTCATAGAGCAGGTTTGAAACACTCTTTTTGTAGTATCTGGAAGTGGACATTTGCAGCGCTTTGTGGCCTATGATAAAAAAGGAAATATCTTCCCATGAAAACGAGATAGAAGCAATCTCAGAAACTTGTTTATGCTGTATGTACTGAAGTAACAGTGTTGAACCTTTCTATTGATAGAGGAGGTGTGAAACACTGTTTTTTTGGAATCTGCAAGAGGATATTTCTATAGAACTGAGGATTTCATTGGAAGCGGGATTACAGATAGAAAGTCGAAAGCAGCATTCTCAGAAACTTCTTTGTGATGTTTGCATTCAAGTCACAGAGTTGAACATTCCCTTTCATACAGCAGGTTTGAAACACTCTTTTTGTACTATCTGGAAGTGGACATTTGGAACGGTATCAGGCCTATGGGTAAAAAAGAAGTATCTTCCCATAACAACAAGACAGAAGCATTCTCAGAAACTTATTTGCGATGTGTGTCCTCAACTAACAGACTTGAACCTTTCTTTTATACAGCAGTTTTGAAACACTCTTTTTGTAGAATCTGCAAGTGGATATTTGGATAGCTTTGAGGATTTCGTTGGAAACGGGATTACATATAAAAAGTAGACAGCAGCATTCTCAGAAACTTCTTTGTGATGTTTCCATTTAAGTCACAGAGTTGAACATTCCCTTTCACAGAGCAGGTTTCAAACACTCTTTTTGTAGTATCTGGAAGTGGACATTTGCAGCGCTTTGTGGCCTATGGTAAAAAAAGGAAATATCTTCCCATAAAAACGAGATAGAAGCAATCTCAGAAACTTGTTTATGCTCTATCTACACAAGTAACAGTGTTGAACCTTTCTATTGACAGAGCACGTGTGAAACACTCTTTTTTTGGAATCTGCAAGTGGATATTTCTATAAAACTGAGGATTTCGTTGGAAGCGGGATTACAGATAAATAGTAGACAGCAGCATTCTCAGAAATTTCTTTGTGACGTTTGCATTCAAGTCACAGAGTTGAACATTCCCTGTCTTTGCAGGTTTGAAACACTCTTTTTGTACTATCTGGAAGTGGACATTTGGAACGGTATCAGGCCTATGGTTAAAAAGGAAATATCTTCCCATAAAAACAAGACAGAAGCATTCTCAGAAACTTATTTGCGATGTGTGTCCTCAACTAACAGACTTGAACCTTTCTTTTGATACAGCAGTTTTGAAACACTCTTTTTGTAGAATCTGCAAGTGGATATTTGGATAGCTCTGAGGATTTCGTTGGAAACGTGATTACATAAAAATAGTGGACAGCAGCATTCTCAGAAACTTCTTTGTGACGTTTGCATTCAAGTCACAGAGTTGAACATTCCCTGTCTTGGAGCAGGTTTGAAACACTCTTTTTTTGGAATCTGCAAGTGGATATTTCTATAAAACTGAGGATTTCGTTGGAAGCGGGATTACAGATAAATAGTAGACAGCAGCATTCTCAGAAACTTCTTTGTGATGTTTGCATTCAGGTCACAGAGTTGAACATTCCCTTTCATAGAGCAGGTTTGAAACACTCTTTTTGTACTATCTGGAAGTGGACATTTGGAACGGTATCAGGCCTATGGTTAAAAAGGAAATATCTTCCCATAAAAACAAGACAGAAGCATTCTCAGAAACTTATTTGCGATGTGTGTCCTCAACTAACAGACTTGAACCTTTCTTTTGATACAGCAGTTTTGAAACACTCTTTTTGTAGAATCTGCAAGTGGATATTTGGATAGCTCTGAGGATTTCGTTGGAAACGGGATTACATAGTGGACAGCAGCATTCTCAGAAACTTCTTTGTGACGTTTGCATTCAAGTCACAGAGTTGAACATTCCCTGTCATACAGCAGGTTTGAAACACTCTTTTTGTGCATCTGGAAGTGGACATTTCCAACGCTTTCTTGCCTACGGCGAGGAAGGAAATATCTTCCCATAAAAACAAGACAGAAGCATTCTCAGAAACTTATTTCTGATGTGTGTCCTCAACTAACGGACTTGAACCTTTCTTTTTATAGAGCACGTTTGAACCACTCCTTTTGTTGTATCTGCAAGTGGATATTTGGAGAGCTTTGACGATTTCGTTGGAAACGGGAATATCTCCCTATAACATCTAGACAGAAGCATTCTCAGAAACTTCTTTGTGATGTTTCCATTCAAGTCACAGAGTTGAACATTCTCTTTCATAGAGCAGGTTTGAAACACTCTTTTTGTAGTATCTGGAAGTGGACATTTGCAGCGCTTTGTGGCCTATGATAAAAAAGGAAATATCTTCCCATGAAAACGAGATAGAAGCAATCTCAGAAACTTGTTTATGCTGTATGTACTGAAGTAACAGTGTTGAACCTTTCTATTGATAGAGGAGGTGTGAAACACTGTTTTTTTGGAATCTGTAAGAGGATATTTCTATAGAACTGAGGATTTCATTGGAAGCGGGATTACAGATAGAAAGTCGAAAGCAGCATTCTCAGAAACTACTTTGTGATGTTTGCATTCAAGTCACAGAGTTGAACATTCCCTTTCATACAGCAGGTTTGAAACACTCTTTTTGTACTATCTGGAAGTGGACATTTGGAACGGTATCAGGCCTATGGGTAAAAAAGAAGTATCTTCCCATAACAACAAGACAGAAGCATTCTCAGAAACTTATTTGCGATGTGTGTCCTCAACTAACAGACTTGAACCTTTCTTTTATACAGCAGTTTTGAAACACTCTTTTTGTAGAATCTGCAAGTGGATATTTGGATAGCTTTGAGGATTTCGTTGGAAACGGGATTACATATAAAAAGTAGACAGCAGCATTCTCAGAAACTTCTTTGTGATGTTTCCATTTAAGTCACAGAGTTGAACATTCCCTTTCACAGAGCAGGTTTCAAACACTCTTTTTGTAGTATCTGGAAGTGGACATTTGCAGCGCTTTGTGGCCTATGGTAAAAAAAGGAAATATCTTCCCATAAAAACGAGATAGAAGCAATCTCAGAAACTTGTTTATGCTCTATCTACACAAGTAACAGTGTTGAACCTTTCTATTGACAGAGCACGTGTGAAACACTCTTTTTTTGGAATCTGCAAGTGGATATTTCTATAAAACTGAGGATTTCGTTGGAAGCGGGATTACAGATAAATAGTAGACAGCAGCATTCTCAGAAATTTCTTTGTGACGTTTGCATTCAAGTCACAGAGTTGAACATTCCCTGTCTTGGAGCAGGTTTGAAACACTCTTTTTGTACTATCTGGAAGTGGACATTTGGAACGGTATCAGGCCTATGGTTAAAAAGGAAATATCTTCCCATAAAAACAAGACAGAAGCATTCTCAGAAACTTATTTGCGATGTGTGTCCTCAACTAACAGACTTGAACCTTTCTTTTGATACAGCAGTTTTGAAACACTCTTTTTGTAGAATCTGCAAGTGGATATTTGGATAGCTCTGAGGATTTCGTTGGAAACGTGATTACATAAAAATAGTGGACAGCAGCATTCTCAGAAACTTCTTTGTGACGTTTGCATTCAAGTCACAGAGTTGAACATTCCCTGTCATACAGCAGGTTTGAAACACTCTTTTTGTGCATCTGGAAGTGGACATTTCCAACGCTTTCTTGCCTACGGCGAAGAAGGAAATATCTTCCCATAGAAACAAGACAGAAGCATTCTCAGAAACTTATTTCTGATGTGTGTCCTCAACTAACGGACTTGAACCTTTCTTTTTATAGAGCACGTTTGAACCACTCCTTTTGTTTTATCTGCAAGTGGATATTTGGATAGCTTTGACGATTTCGTTGGAAACGGGAATATCTCCCTATAACATCTAGACAGAAGCATTCTCAGAAACTTCTTTGTGATGTTTCCATTCAAGTCACAGAGTTGAACATTCTCTTTCATAGAGCAGGTTTGAAACACTCTTTTTGTAGTATCTGGAAGTGGACATTTGCAGCGCTTTGTGGCCTATGATAAAAAAGGAAATATCTTCCCATGAAAACGAGATAGAAGCAATCTCAGAAACTTGTTTATGCTGTATGTACTGAAGTAACAGTGTTGAACCTTTCTATTGATAGAGGAGGTGTGAAACACTGTTTTTTTGGAATCTGCAAGAGGATATTTCTATAGAACTGAGGATTTCATTGGAAGCGGGATTACAGATAGAAAGTCGAAAGCAGCATTCTCAGAAACTTCTTTGTGATGTTTGCATTCAAGTCACAGAGTTGAACATTCCCTTTCATACAGCAGGTTTGAAACACTCTTTTTGTACTATCTGGAAGTGGACATTTGGAACGGTATCAGGCCTATGGGTAAAAAAGAAGTATCTTCCCATAACAACAAGACAGAAGCATTCTCAGAAACTTATTTGCGATGTGTGTCCTCAACTAACAGACTTGAACCTTTCTTTTATACAGCAGTTTTGAAACACTCTTTTTGTAGAATCTGCAAGTGGATATTTGGATAGCTTTGAGGATTTCGTTGGAAACGGGATTACATATAAAAAGTAGACAGCAGCATTCTCAGAAACTTCTTTGTGATGTTTCCATTTAAGTCACAGAGTTGAACATTCCCTTTCACAGAGCAGGTTTCAAACACTCTTTTTGTAGTATCTGGAAGTGGACATTTGCAGCGCTTTGTGGCCTATGGTAAAAAAAGGAAATATCTTCCCATAAAAACGAGATAGAAGCAATCTCAGAAACTTGTTTATGCTCTATCTACACAAGTAACAGTGTTGAACCTTTCTATTGACAGAGCACGTGTGAAACACTCTTTTTTTGGAATCTGCAAGTGGATATTTCTATAAAACTGAGGATTTCGTTGGAAGCGGGATTACAGATAAATAGTAGACAGCAGCATTCTCAGAAATTTCTTTGTGACGTTTGCATTCAAGTCACAGAGTTGAACATTCCCTGTCTTTGCAGGTTTGAAACACTCTTTTTGTACTATCTGGAAGTGGACATTTGGAACGGTATCAGGCCTATGGTTAAAAAGGAAATATCTTCCCATAAAAACAAGACAGAAGCATTCTCAGAAACTTATTTGCGATGTGTGTCCTCAACTAACAGACTTGAACCTTTCTTTTGATACAGCAGTTTTGAAACACTCTTTTTGTAGAATCTGCAAGTGGATATTTGGATAGCTCTGAGGATTTCGTTGGAAACGTGATTACATAAAAATAGTGGACAGCAGCATTCTCAGAAACTTCTTTGTGACGTTTGCATTCAAGTCACAGAGTTGAACATTCCCTGTCTTGGAGCAGGTTTGAAACACTCTTTTTTTGGAATCTGCAAGTGGATATTTCTATAAAACTGAGGATTTCGTTGGAAGCGGGATTACAGATAAATAGTAGACAGCAGCATTCTCAGAAACTTCTTTGTGATGTTTGCATTCAGGTCACAGAGTTGAACATTCCCTTTCATAGAGCAGGTTTGAAACACTCTTTTTGTACTATCTGGAAGTGGACATTTGGAACGGTATCAGGCCTATGGTTAAAAAGGAAATATCTTCCCATAAAAACAAGACAGAAGCATTCTCAGAAACTTATTTGCGATGTGTGTCCTCAACTAACAGACTTGAACCTTTCTTTTGATACAGCAGTTTTGAAACACTCTTTTTGTAGAATCTGCAAGTGGATATTTGGATAGCTCTGAGGATTTCGTTGGAAACGGGATTACATAGTGGACAGCAGCATTCTCAGAAACTTCTTTGTGACGTTTGCATTCAAGTCACAGAGTTGAACATTCCCTGTCATACAGCAGGTTTGAAACACTCTTTTTGTGCATCTGGAAGTGGACATTTCCAACGCTTTCTTGCCTACGGCGAAGAAGGAAATATCTTCCCATAAAAACAAGACAGAAGCATTCTCAGAAACTTATTTCTGATGTGTGTCCTCAACTAACGGACTTGAACCTTTCTTTTTATAGAGCACGTTTGAACCACTCCTTTTGTTGTATCTGCAAGTGGATATTTGGAGAGCTTTGACGATTTCGTTGGAAACGGGAATATCTCCCTATAACATCTAGACAGAAGCATTCTCAGAAACTTCTTTGTGATGTTTCCATTCAAGTCACAGAGTTGAACATTCTCTTTCATAGAGCAGGTTTGAAACACTCTTTTTGTAGTATCTGGAAGTGGACATTTGCAGCGCTTTGTGGCCTATGATAAAAAAGGAAATATCTTCCCATGAAAACGAGATAGAAGCAATCTCAGAAACTTGTTTATGCTGTATGTACTGAAGTAACAGTGTTGAACCTTTCTATTGATAGAGGAGGTGTGAAACACTGTTTTTTTGGAATCTGTAAGAGGATATTTCTATAGAACTGAGGATTTCATTGGAAGCGGGATTACAGATAGAAAGTCGAAAGCAGCATTCTCAGAAACTACTTTGTGATGTTTGCATTCAAGTCACAGAGTTGAACATTCCCTTTCATACAGCAGGTTTGAAACACTCTTTTTGTACTATCTGGAAGTGGACATTTGGAACGGTATCAGGCCTATGGGTAAAAAAGAAGTATCTTCCCATAACAACAAGACAGAAGCATTCTCAGAAACTTATTTGCGATGTGTGTCCTCAACTAACAGACTTGAACCTTTCTTTTATACAGCAGTTTTGAAACACTCTTTTTGTAGAATCTGCAAGTGGATATTTGGATAGCTTTGAGGATTTCGTTGGAAACGGGATTACATATAAAAAGTAGACAGCAGCATTCTCAGAAACTTCTTTGTGATGTTTCCATTTAAGTCACAGAGTTGAACATTCCCTTTCACAGAGCAGGTTTCAAACACTCTTTTTGTAGTATCTGGAAGTGGACATTTGCAGCGCTTTGTGGCCTATGGTAAAAAAAGGAAATATCTTCCCATAAAAACGAGATAGAAGCAATCTCAGAAACTTGTTTATGCTCTATCTACACAAGTAACAGTGTTGAACCTTTCTATTGACAGAGCACGTGTGAAACACTCTTTTTTTGGAATCTGCAAGTGGATATTTCTATAAAACTGAGGATTTCGTTGGAAGCGGGATTACAGATAAATAGTAGACAGCAGCATTCTCAGAAATTTCTTTGTGACGTTTGCATTCAAGTCACAGAGTTGAACATTCCCTGTCTTGGAGCAGGTTTGAAACACTCTTTTTGTACTATCTGGAAGTGGACATTTGGAACGGTATCAGGCCTATGGTTAAAAAGGAAATATCTTCCCATAAAAACAAGACAGAAGCATTCTCAGAAACTTATTTGCGATGTGTGTCCTCAACTAACAGACTTGAACCTTTCTTTTGATACAGCAGTTTTGAAACACTCTTTTTGTAGAATCTGCAAGTGGATATTTGGATAGCTCTGAGGATTTCGTTGGAAACGTGATTACATAAAAATAGTGGACAGCAGCATTCTCAGAAACTTCTTTGTGACGTTTGCATTCAAGTCACAGAGTTGAACATTCCCTGTCATACAGCAGGTTTGAAACACTCTTTTTGTGCATCTGGAAGTGGACATTTCCAACGCTTTCTTGCCTACGGCGAAGAAGGAAATATCTTCCCATAGAAACAAGACAGAAGCATTCTCAGAAACTTATTTCTGATGTGTGTCCTCAACTAACGGACTTGAACCTTTCTTTTTATAGAGCACGTTTGAACCACTCCTTTTGTTTTATCTGCAAGTGGATATTTGGATAGCTTTGACGATTTCGTTGGAAACGGGAATATCTCCCTATAACATCTAGACAGAAGCATTCTCAGAAACTTCTTTGTGATGTTTCCATTCAAGTCACAGAGTTGAACATTCTCTTTCATAGAGCAGGTTTGAAACACTCTTTTTGTAGTATCTGGAATTGGACATTTGCAGCGCTTTGTGGCCTATGATAAAAAAGGAAATATCTTCCCATGAAAACGAGATAGAAGCAATCTCAGAAACTTGTTTATGCTGTATGTACTGAAGTAACAGTGTTGAACCTTTCTATTGATAGAGGAGGTGTGAAACACTGTTTTTTTGGAATCTGCAAGAGGATATTTCTATAGAACTGAGGATTTCATTGGAAGCGGGATTACAGATAGAAAGTCGAAAGCAGCATTCTCAGAAACTTCTTTGTGATGTTTGCATTCAAGTCACAGAGTTGAACATTCCCTTTCATACAGCAGGTTTGAAACACTCTTTTTGTACTATCTGGAAGTGGACATTTGGAACGGTACCAGGCCTATGGGTAAAAAGGAAGTATCTTCCCATAACAACAAGACAGAAGCATTCTCAGAAACTTATTTGCGATGTGTGTCCTCAACTAACAGACTTGAACCTTTCTTTTATACAGCAGTTTTGAAACACTCTTTTTGTAGAATCTGCAAGTGGATATTTGGATAGCTTTGAGGATTTCGTTGGAAACGGGATTACATATAAAAAGTAGACAGCAGCATTCTCAGAAACTTCTTTGTGATGTTTCCATTTAAGTCACAGAGTTGAACATTCCCTTTCACAGAGCAGGTTTCAAACACTCTTTTTGTAGTATCTGGAAGTGGACATTTGCAGCGCTTTGTGGCCTATGGTAAAAAAAGGAAATATCTTCCCATAAAAACGAGATAGAAGCAATCTCAGAAACTTGTTTATGCTCTATCTACACAAGTAACAGTGTTGAACCTTTCTATTGACAGAGCACGTGTGAAACACTCTTTTTTTGGAATCTGCAAGTGGATATTTCTATAAAACTGAGGATTTCGTTGGAAGCGGGATTACAGATAAATAGTAGACAGCAGCATTCTCAGAAATTTCTTTGTGACGTTTGCATTCAAGTCACAGAGTTGAACATTCCCTGTCTTGGAGCAGGTTTGAAACACTCTTTTTTTGGAATCTGCAATTGGATATTTCTATAAAACTGAGGATTTCGTTGGAAGCGGGATTACAGATAAATAGTAGACAGCAGCATTCTCAGAAACTTCTTTGTGATGTTTGCATTCAAGTCACAGAGTTGAACATTCCCTTTCATAGAGCAGGTTTGAAACACTCTTTTTGTACTATCTGGAAGTGGACATTTGGAACGGTATCAGGCCTATGGTTAAAAAGGAAATATCTTCCCATAAAAACAAGACAGAAGCATTCTCAGAAACTTATTTGCGATGTGTGTCCTCAACTAACAGACTTGAACCTTTCTTTTGATACAGCAGTTTTGAAACACTCTTTTTGTAGAATCTGCAAGTGGATATTTGGATAGCTCTGAGGATTTCGTTGGAAACGGGATTACATAAAAATAGTGGACAGCAGCATTCTCAGAAACTTCTTTGTGACGTTTGCATTCAAGTCACAGAGTTGAACATTCCCTGTCATACAGCAGGTTTGAAACACTCTTTTTGTGCATCTGGAAGTGGACATTTCCAACGCTTTCTTGCCTACGGCGAAGAAGGAAATATCTTCCCATAGAAACAAGACAGAAGCATTCTCAGAAACTTATTTCTGATGTGTGTCCTCAACTAACGGACTTGAACCTTTCTTTTAATAGAGCACGTTTGAACCACTCCTTTTGTTGTATCTGCAAGTGGATATTTGGATAGCTTGGACGATTTCGTTGGAAACGGGAATATCTCCCTATAACATCTAGACAGAAGCATTCTCAGAAACTTCTTTGTGATGTTTCCATTCAAGTCACAGAGTTGAACATTCTCTTTCATAGAGCAGGTTTGAAACACTCTTTTTGTAGTATCTGGAAGTGGACATTTGCAGCGCTTTGTGGCCTATGGTAAAAAAGGAAATATCTTCCCATGAAAACGAGATAGAAGCAATCTCAGAAACTTGTTTATGCTGTATGTACTGAAGTAACAGTGTTGAACCTTTCTATTGATAGAGCAGGTGTGAAACACTGTTTTTTTGGAATCTGCAAGAGGATATTTCTATAGAACTGAGGATTTCGTTGGAAGCGGGATTACAGATAGAAAGTAGAGAGCAGCATTCTCAGAAACTTCTTTGTGATGTTTGCATTCAAGTCAGAGTTGAACATTCCCTTTCATACAGCAGGTTTGAAACACTCTTTTTGTACTATCTGGAAGTGGACCTTTGGAACGGTACCAGACCTATGGTTCAAAAGGAAATATCGTCGCAGAAAAACAAGATGGAAGCATTCTCAGAAACTTATTTGTGTTGTGTGTCCTCAACTAACAGACTTGAACCTTTCTTTTGACACAGCAGTTTTGAAACACTCTTTTTGTAGAATCTGCAAGTGGATATTTGGATAGCTCTGAGGATTTCGTTGGAAACGGGATTACATATAAAAAGTAGACAGCAGCATTCTCAGAAACTTCTTTGTGATATTTCCATTTAAGTCACAGAGTTGAACATTCCCTTTCACAGAGCAGGTTTCAAACACTCTTTTTGTAGTAACTGGAAGTGGACATTTGCAGCGCTTTGTGGCCTATGGTAAAAAAAGGAAATATCTTCCCATAAAAACGAGATAGAAGCTATCTCAGAAACTTGTTTATGCTCTATCTACACAAGTAACAGTGTTGAACCTTTCTATTGACAGAGCACGTGTGAAACAGTCTTTTTTTGGAATCTGCAAGTGGATATTTCTATAAAACTGAGGATTTCGTTGGAAGCGGGATTATAGATAAATAGTAGACAGCAGCATTCTCAGAAACTTCTTTGTGATGTTTGCATTCAAGTCAGAGAGTTGAACATTCCCTTTCATACAGCAGGTTTGAAACACTCTTTTTGTAGTATCTGGAAGTGGACATTTGGAACGCTATCAGGCCTATGGTTAAAAAGGAAATATCTTCCCATAAAAACAAGACAGAAGCATTCTCAGAAACTTATTTGCGATGTGTGTCCTCAACTAACAGACTTGAACCTTTCTTTTGATACAGCAGTTTTGAAACACTCTTTTTGTAGAATCTGCAAGTGGATATTTGGATAGGTCTGAGGATTTCGTTGGAAACGGGATTACATAGTGGACAGCAGCATTCTCAGAAACTTCTTTGTGACGTTTGCATTCAAGTCACAGAGTTGAACATTCCCTGTCATAGAGCAGGTTTGAAACACTCTTTTTGTGCATCTGGAAGTGGACATTTCCAACGCTTTCTTGCCTACGGCGAAGAAGGAAATATCTTCCCATAAAAACAAGACAGAAGCATTCTCAGAAACTTATTTCTGATGTGTGTCCTCAACTAACGGACTTGAACCTTTCTTTTTATAGAGCACGTTTGAACCACTCCTTTTGTTGTATCTGCAAGTGGATATTTGGATAGCTTTGACGATTTCGTTGGAAACGGGAATATCTCCCTATAACATCTAGACAGAAGCATTCTCAGAAACTTCTTTGTGATGTTTCCATTCAAGTCACAGAGTTGAACATTCTCTTTCATAGAGCAGGTTTGAAACACTCTTTTTGTAGTATCTGGAAGTGGACATTTGCAGCGCTTTGTGGCCTATGATAAAAAAGGAAATATCTTCCCATGAAAACGAGATAGAAGCAATCTCAGAAACTTGTTTATGCTGTATGTACTGAAGTAACAGTGTTGAACCTTTCTATTGATAGAGGAGGTGTGAAACACTGTTTTTTTGGAATCTGCAAGAGGATATTTCTATAGAACTGAGGATTTCATTGGAAGCGGGATTACAGATAGAAAGTCGAAAGCAGCATTCTCAGAAACTTCTTTGTGATGTTTGCATTCAAGTCACACAGTTGAACATTCCCTTTCATACAGCAGGTTTGAAACACTCTTTTTGTACTATCTGGAAGTGGACATTTGGATCGGTACCAGGCCTAAGGGTAAAAAGGAAGTATCTTCCCATAACAACAAGACAGAAGCATTCTCAGAAACTTATTTGCGATGTGTGTCCTCAACTAACAGACTTGAACCTTTCTTTTATACAGCAGTTTTGAAACACTCTTTTTGTAGAATCTGCAAGTGGATATTTGGATAGCTTTGAGGATTTCGTTGGAAACGGGATTACATATAAAAAGTAGACAGCAGCATTCTCAGAAACATCTTTGTGATGTTTCCATTTAAGTCACAGAGTTGAACATTCCCTTTCACAGAGCAGGTTTCAAACACTCTTTTTGTAGTATCTGGAAGTGGACATTTGCAGCGCTTTGTGGCCTATGGTAAAAAAAGGAAATATCTTCCCATAAAAACGAGATAGAAGCAATCTCAGAAACTTGTTTATGCTCTATCTACACAAGTAACAGTGTTGAACCTTTCTATTGACAGAGCACGTGTGAAACACTCTTTTTTTGGAATCTGCAAGTGGATATTTCTATAAAACTGAGGATTTCGTTGGAAGCGGGATTACAGATAAATAGTAGACAGCAGCATTCTCAGAAATTTCTTTGTGACGTTTGCATTCAAGTCACAGAGTTGAACATTCCCTGTCTTGGAGCAGGTTTGAAACACTCTTTTTTTGGAATCTGCAAGTGGATATTTCTATAAAACTGAGGATTTCGTTGGAAGCGGGATTACAGATAAATAGTAGACAGCAGCATTCTCAGAAACTTCTTTGTGATGTTTGCATTCAAGTCACAGAGTTGAACATTCCCTTTCATAGAGCAGGTTTGAAACACTCTTTTTGTAGTATCTGGAAGTGGACATTTGGAACGGTATCAGGCCTATGGTTAAAAAGGAAATATCTTCCCATAAAAACAAGACAGAAGCATTCTCAGAAACTTATTTGCGATGTGTGTCCTCAACTAACAGACTTGAACCTTTCTTTTGATACAGCAGTTTTGAAACACTCTTTTTGTAGAATCTGCAAGTGGATATTTGGATAGCTCTGAGGATTTCGTTGGAAACGGGATTACATAGTGGACAGCAGCATTCTCAGAAACTTCTTTGTGACGTTTGCATTCAAGTCACAGAGTTGAACATTCCCTGTCATAGAGCAGGTTTGAAACACTCTTTTTGTGCATCTGGAAGTGGACATTTCCAACGCTTTCTTGCCTACGGCGAAGAAGGAAATATCTTCCCATAGAAACAAGACAGAAGCATTCTCAGAAACTTATTTCTGATGTGTGTCCTCAACTAACGGACTTGAACCTTTCTTTTAATAGAGCACGTTTGAACCACTCCTTTTGTTGTATCTGCAAGTGGATATTTGGATAGCTTGGACGATTTCGTTGGAAACGGGAATATCTCCCTATAACATCTAGACAGAAGCATTCTCAGAAACTTCTTTGTGATGTTTCCATTCAAGTCACAGAGTTGAACATTCTCTTTCATAGAGCAGGTTTGAAACACTCTTTTTGTAGTATCTGGAAGTGGACATTTGCAGCGCTTTGTGGCCTATGGTAAAAAAGGAAATATCTTCCCATGAAAACGAGATAGAAGCAATCTCAGAAACTTGTTTATGCTGTATGTACTGAAGTAACAGTGTTGAACCTTTCTATTGATAGAGCAGGTGTGAAACACTGTTTTTTTGGAATCTGCAAGAGGATATTTGTATAGAACTGAGGATTTCGTTGGAAGCGGGATTACAGATAGAAAGTAGAGAGCAGCATTCTCAGAAACTTCTTTGTGATGTTTGCATTCAAGTCAGAGTTGAACATTCCCTTTCATACAGCAGGTTTGAAACACTCTTTTTGTACTATCTGGAAGTGGACATTTGGAACGGTACCAGGCCTATGGTTCAAAAGGAAATATCGTCGCAGAAAAACAAGATGGAAGCATTCTCAGAAACTTATTTGTGTTGTGTGTCCTCAACTAACAGACTTGAACCTTTCTTTTGACACAGCAGTTTTGAAACACTCTTTTTGTAGAATCTGCAAGTGGATATTTGGATAGCTCTGAGGATTTCATTGGAAACGGGATTCCATATAAAAAGTAGACAGCAGCATTCTCAGAAACTTCTTTGTGATATTTCCATTTAAGTCACAGAGTTGAACATTCCCTTTCACAGAGCAGGTTTCAAACACTCTTTTTGTAGTAACTGGAAGTGGACATTTGCAGCGCTTTGTGGCCTATGGTAAAAAACGGAAATATCTTCCCATAAAAACGAGATAGAAGCAATCTCAGAAACTTGTTTATGCTCTATCTACACAAGTAACAGTGTTGAACCTTTCTATTGACAGAGCACGTGTGAAACACTCTTTTTTTGGAATCTGCAAGTGGATATTTCTATAAAACTGAGGATTTCGTTGGAAGCGGGATTACAGATAAATAGTAGACAGCAGCATTCTCAGAAACTTCTTTGTGATGTTTGCATTCAAGTCACAGAGTTGAACATTCCCTTTCATAGAGCAGGTTTGAAACACTCTTTTTGTAGTATCTGGAAGTGGACATTTGGAACGCTATCAGGCCTATGGTTAAAAAGGAAATATCTTCCCATAAAAACAAGACAGAAGCATTCTCAGAAACTTATTTGCGATGTGTGTCCTCAACTAACAGACTTGAACCTTTCTTTTGATACAGCAGTTTTGAAACACTCTTTTTGTAGAATCTGCAAGTGGATATTTGGATAGCTCTGAGGATTTCGTTGGAAACGGGATTACATAGTGGACAGCAGCATTCTCAGAAACTTCTTTGTGACGTTTGCATTCAAGTCACAGAGTTGAACATTCCCTGTCATAGAGCAGGTTTGAAACACTCTTTTTGTGCATCTGGAAGTGGACATTTCCAACGCTTTCTTGCCTACGGCGAAGAAGGAAATATCTTCCCATAAAAACAAGACAGAAGCATTCTCAGAAACTTATTTCTGATGTGTGTCCTCAACTAACGGACTTGAACCTTTCTTTTTATAGAGCACGTTTGAACCACTCCTTTTGTTGTATCTGCAAGTGGATATTTGGATAGCTTTGACGATTTCGTTGGAAACGGGAATATCTCCCTATAACATCTAGACAGAAGCATTCTCAGAAACTTCTTTGTGATGTTTCCATTCAAGTCACAGAGTTGAACATTCTCTTTCATAGAGCAGGTTTGAAACACTCTTTTTGTAGTATCTGGAAGTGGACATTTGCAGCGCTTTGTGGCCTATGATAAAAAAGGAAATATCTTCCCATGAAAACGAGATAGAAGCAATCTCAGAAACTTGTTTATGCTGTATGTACTGAAGTAACAGTGTTGAACCTTTCTATTGATAGAGGAGGTGTGAAACACTGTTTTTTTGGAATCTGCAAGAGGATATTTCTATAGAACTGAGGATTTCATTGGAAGCGGGATTACAGATAGAAAGTCGAAAGCAGCATTCTCAGAAACTTCTTTGTGATGTTTGCATTCAAGTCACACAGTTGAACATTCCCTTTCATACAGCAGGTTTGAAACACTCTTTTTGTACTATCTGGAAGTGGACATTTGGATCGGTACCAGGCCTAAGGGTAAAAAGGAAGTATCTTCCCATAACAACAAGACAGAAGCATTCTCAGAAACTTATTTGCGATGTGTGTCCTCAACTAACAGACTTGAACCTTTCTTTTATACAGCAGTTTTGAAACACTCTTTTTGTAGAATCTGCAAGTGGATATTTGGATAGCTTTGAGGATTTCGTTGGAAACGGGATTACATATAAAAAGTAGACAGCAGCATTCTCAGAAACATCTTTGTGATGTTTCCATTTAAGTCACAGAGTTGAACATTCCCTTTCACAGAGCAGGTTTCAAACACTCTTTTTGTAGTATCTGGAAGTGGACATTTGCAGCGCTTTGTGGCCTATGGTAAAAAAAGGAAATATCTTCCCATAAAAACGAGATAGAAGCAATCTCAGAAACTTGTTTATGCTCTATCTACACAAGTAACAGTGTTGAACCTTTCTATTGACAGAGCACGTGTGAAACACTCTTTTGTTGGAATCTGCAAGTGGATATTTCTATAAAACTGAGGATTTCGTTGGAAGCGGGATTACAGATAAATAGTAGACAGCAGCATTCTCAGAAATTTCTTTGTGACGTTTGCATTCAAGTCACAGAGTTGAACATTCCCTGTCTTGGAGCAGGTTTGAAACACTCTTTTTTTGGAATCTGCAAGTGGATATTTCTATAAAACTGAGGATTTCGTTGGAAGCGGGATTACAGATAAATAGTAGACAGCAGCATTCTCAGAAACTTCTTTGTGATGTTTGCATTCAAGTCACAGAGTTGAACATTCCCTTTCATAGAGCAGGTTTGAAACACTCTTTTTGTAGTATCTGGAAGTGGACATTTGGAACGGTATCAGGCCTATGGTTAAAAAGGAAATATCTTCCCATAAAAACAAGACAGAAGCATTCTCAGAAACTTATTTGCGATGTGTGTCCTCAACTAACAGACTTGAACCTTTCTTTTGATACAGCAGTTTTGAAACACTCTTTTTGTAGAATCTGCAAGTGGATATTTGGATAGCTCTGAGGATTTCGTTGGAAACGGGATTACATAAAAAGAGTGGACAGCAGCATTCTCAGAAACTTCTTTGTGACGTTTGCATTCAAGTCACAGAGTTGAACATTCCCTGTCATAGAGCAGGTTTGAAACACTCTTTTTGTGCATCTGGAAGTGGACATTTCCAACGCTTTCTTGCCTACGGCGAAGAAGGAAATATCTTCCCATAGAAACAAGACAGAAGCATTCTCAGAAACTTATTTCTGATGTGTGTCCTCAACTAACGGACTTGAACCTTTCTTTTAATAGAGCACGTTTGAACCACTCCTTTTGTTGTATCTGCAAGTGGATATTTGGATAGCTTGGACGATTTCGTTGGAAACGGGAATATCTCCCTATAACATCTAGACAGAAGCATTCTCAGAAACTTCTTTGTGATGTTTCCATTCAAGTCACAGAGTTGAACATTCTCTTTCATAGAGCAGGTTTGAAACACTCTTTTTGTAGTATCTGGAAGTGGACATTTGCAGCGCTTTGTGGCCTATGGTAAAAAAGGAAATATCTTCCCATGAAAACGAGATAGAAGCAATCTCAGAAACTTGTTTATGCTGTATGTACTGAAGTAACAGTGTTGAACCTTTCTATTGATAGAGCAGGTGTGAAACACTGTTTTTTTGGAATCTGCAAGAGGATATTTCTATAGAACTGAGGATTTCGTTGGAAGCGGGATTACAGATAGAAAGTAGAGAGCAGCATTCTCAGAAACTTCTTTGTGATGTTTGCATTCAAGTCAGAGTTGAACATTCCCTTTCATACAGCAGGTTTGAAACACTCTTTTTGTACTATCTGGAAGTGGACATTTGGAACGGTACCAGGCCTATGGTTCAAAAGGAAATATCGTCGCAGAAAAACAAGATGGAAGCATTCTCAGAAACTTATTTGTGTTGTGTGTCCTCAACTAACAGACTTGAACCTTTCTTTTGACACAGCAGTTTTGAAACACTCTTTTTGTAGAATCTGCAAGTGGATATTTGGATAGCTCTGAGGATTTCGTTGGAAACGGGATTACATATAAAAAGTAGACAGCAGCATTCTCAGAAACTTCTTTGTGATATTTCCATTTAAGTCACAGAGTTGAACATTCCCTTTCACAGAGCAGGTTTCAAACACTCTTTTGGTAGTAACTGGAAGTGGACATTTGCAGCGCTTTGTGGCCTATGGTAAAAAAAGGAAATATCTTCCCATAAAAACGAGATAGAAGCAATCTCAGAAACTTGTTTATGCTCTATCTACACAAGTAACAGTGTTGAACCTTTCTATTGACAGAGCACGTGTGAAACACTCTTTTTTTGGAATCTGCAAGTGGATATTTCTATAAAACTGAGGATTTCGTTGGAAGCGGGATTACAGATAAATAGTAGACAGCAGCATTCTCAGAAACTTCTTTGTGATGTTTGCATTCAAGTCACAGAGTTGAACATTCCCTTTCATAGAGCAGGTTTGAAACACTCTTTTTGTAGTATCTGGAAGTGGACATTTGGAACGGTATCAGGCCTATGGTTAAAAAGGAAGTATCTTCCCATAAAAACAAGACAGAAGCATTCTCAGAAACTTATTTGCGATGTGTGTCCTCAACTAACAGACTTGAACCTTTCTTTTGATACAGCAGTTTTGAAACACTCTTTTTGTAGAATCTGCAAGTGGATATTTGGATAGCTCTGAGGATTTCGTTGGAAACGGGATTACATAGTGGACAGCAGCATTCTCAGAAACTTCTTTGTGACGTTTGCATTCAAGTCACAGAGTTGAACATTCCCTGTCATAGAGCAGGTTTGAAACACTCTTTTTGTGCATCTGGAAGTGGACATTTCCAACGCTTTCTTGCCTACGGCGAAGAAGGAAATATCTTCCCATAGAAACAAGACAGAAGCATTCTCAGAAACTTATTTCTGATGTGTGTCCTCAACTAACGGACTTGAACCTTTCTTTTAATAGAGCACGTTTGAACCACTCCTTTTGTTGTATCTGCAAGTGGATATTTGGATAGCTTGGACGATTTCGTTGGAAACGGGAATATCTCCCTATAACATCTAGACAGAAGCATTCTCAGAAACTTCTTTGTGATGTTTCCATTCAAGTCACAGAGTTGAACATTCTCTTTCATAGAGCAGGTTTGAAACACTCTTTTTGTAGTATCTGGAAGTGGACATTTGCAGCGCTTTGTGGCCTATGGTAAAAAAGGAAATATCTTCCCATGAAAACGAGATAGAAGCAATCTCAGAAACTTGTTTATGCTGTATGTACTGAAGTAACAGTGTTGAACCTTTCTATTGATAGAGCAGGTGTGAAACACTGTTTTTTTGGAATCTGCAAGAGGATATTTGTATAGAACTGAGGATTTCGTTGGAAGCGGGATTACAGATAGAAAGTAGAGAGCAGCATTCTCAGAAACTTCTTTGTGATGTTTGCATTCAAGTCACAGAGTTGAAAATTCCCTTTCATACAGCAGGTTTGAAACACTCTTTTTGTACTATCTGGAAGTGGACATTTGGAACGGTACCAGGCCTATGGTTCAAAAGGAAATATCGTCGCAGAAAAACAAGATGGAAGCATTCTCAGAAACTTATTTGTGTTGTGTGTCCTCAACTAACAGACTTGAACCTTTCTTTTGACACAGCAGTTTTGAAACACTCTTTTTGTAGAATCTGCAAGTGGATATTTGGATAGCTCTGAGGATTTCATTGGAAACGGGATTACATATAAAAAGTAGACAGCAGCATTCTCAGAAACTTCTTTGTGATATTTCCATTTAAGTCACAGAGTTGAACATTCCCTTTCACAGAGCAGGTTTCAAACACTCTTTTTGTAGTAACTGGAAGTGGACATTTGCAGCGCTTTGTGGCCTATGGTAAAAAACGGAAATATCTTCCCATAAAAACGAGATAGAAGCAATCTCAGAAACTTGTTTATGCTCTATCTACACAAGTAACAGTGTTGAACCTTTCTATTGACAGAGCACGTGTGAAACACTCTTTTTTTGGAATCTGCAAGTGGATATTTCTATAAAACTGAGGATTTCGTTGGAAGCGGGATTACAGATAAATAGTAGACAGCAGCATTCTCAGAAACTTCTTTGTGATGTTTGCATTCAAGTCACAGAGTTGAACATTCCCTTTCATAGAGCAGGTTTGAAACACTCTTTTTGTAGTATCTGGAAGTGGACATTTGGAACGGTATCAGGCCTATGGTTAAAAAGGAAATAT
Organism: Pan troglodytes; assembly: GCF_028858775.2. NCBI lineage: Eukaryota > Metazoa > Chordata > Mammalia > Primates > Hominidae > Pan > Pan troglodytes. The sequence goes on along the minus strand of NC_072409.2, from coordinate 54,021,784 downwards.
CTTCCCATAAAAACAAGACAGAAGCATTCTCAGAAACTTATTTGCGATGTGTGTCCTCAACTAACAGACTTGAACCTTTCTTTTGATACAGCAGTTTTGAAACACTCTTTTTGTAGAATCTGCAAGTGGATATTTGGATAGCTCTGAGGATTTCGTTGGAAACGGGATTACATAGTGGACAGCAGCATTCTCAGAAACTTCTTTGTGACGTTTGCATTCAAGTCACAGAGTTGAACATTCCCTGTCATAGAGCAGGTTTGAAACACTCTTTTTGTGCATCTGGAAGTGGACATTTCCAACGCTTTCTTGCCTACGGCGAAGAAGGAAATATCTTCCCATAAAAACAAGACAGAAGCATTCTCAGAAACTTATTTCTGATGTGTGTCCTCAACTAACGGACTTGAACCTTTCTTTTTATAGAGCACGTTTGAACCACTCCTTTTGTTGTATCTGCAAGTGGATATTTGGATAGCTTTGACGATTTCGTTGGAAACGGGAATATCTCCCTATAACATCTAGACAGAAGCATTCTCAGAAACTTCTTTGTGATGTTTCCATTCAAGTCACAGAGTTGAACATTCTCTTTCATAGAGCAGGTTTGAAACACTCTTTTTGTAGTATCTGGAAGTGGACATTTGCAGCGCTTTGTGGCCTATGATAAAAAAGGAAATATCTTCCCAAGAAAACGAGATAGAAGCAATCTCAGAAACTTGTTTATGCTGTATGTACTGAAGTAACAGTGTTGAACCTTTCTATTGATAGAGCAGGTGTGAAACACTGTTTTTTTGGAATCTGCAAGAGGATATTTCTATAGAACTGAGGATTTCGTTGGAAGCGGGATTACAGATAGAAAGTAGAGAGCAGCATTCTCAGAAACTTCTTTGTGATGTTTGCATTCAAGTCAGAGTTGATCATTCCCTTTCATACAGCAGGTTTGAAACACTCTTTTTGTACTATCTGGAAGTGGACATTTGGAACGGTACCAGGCCTATGGTTCAAAAGGAAATATCGTCGCAGAAAAACAAGATGGAAGCATTCTCAGAAACTTATTTGTGTTGTGTGTCCTCAACTAACAGACTTGAACCTTTCTTTTGACACAGCAGTTTTGAAACACTCTTTTTGTAGAATCTGCAAGTGGATATTTGGATAGCTCTGAGGATTTCGTTGGAAACGGGATTACATATAAAAAGTAGACAGCAGCATTCTCAGAAACTTCTTTGTGATATTTCCATTTAAGTCACAGAGTTGAACATTCCCTTTCACAGAGCAGGTTTCAAACACTCTTTTTGTAGTAACTGGAAGTGGACATTTGCAGCGCTTTGTGGCCTATGGTAAAAAAAGGAAATATCTTCCCATAAAAACGAGATAGAAGCAATCTCAGAAACTTGTTTATGCTCTATCTACACAAGTAACAGTGTTGAACCTTTCTATTGACAGAGCACGTGTGAAACACTCTTTTTTTGGAATCTGCAAGTGGATATTTCTATAAAACTGAGGATTTCGTTGGAAGCGGGATTACAGATAAATAGTAGACAGCAGCATTCTCAGAAACTTGTTTGTGATGTTTGCATTCAAGTCACAGAGTTGAACATTCCCTTTCATAGAGCAGGTTTGAAACACTCTTTTTGTAGTATCTGGAAGAGGACATTTGGAACGCTATCAGGCCTATGGTTAAAAAGGAAATATCTTCCCATAAAAACAAGACAGAAGCATTCTCAGAAACTTATTTGCGATGTGTGTCCTCAACTAACAGACTTGAACCTTTCTTTTGATACAGCAGTTTTGAAACACTCTTTTTGTAGAATCTGCAAGTGGATATTTGGATAGCTCTGAGGATTTCGTTGGAAACGGGATTACATAGTGGACAGCAGCATTCTCAGAAACTTCTTTGTGACGTTTGCATTCAAGTCACAGAGTTGAACATTCCCTGTCATAGAGCAGGTTTGAAACACTCTTTTTGTGCATCTGGAAGTGGACATTTCCAACGCTTTCTTGCCTACGGCGAGGAAGGAAATATCTTCCCATAAAAACAAGACAGAAGCATTCTCAGAAACTTATTTCTGATGTGTGTCCTCAACTAACGGACTTGAACCTTTCTTTTTATAGAGCACGTTTGAACCACTCCTTTTGTTGTATCTGCAAGTGGATATTTGGATAGCTTTGACGATTCCGTTGGAAACGGGAATATCTCCCTATAACATCTAGACAGAAGCATTCTCAGAAACTTCTTTGTGATGTTTCCATTCAAGTCACAGAGTTGAACATTCTCTTTCATAGAGCAGGTTTGAAACACTCTTTTTGTAGTATCTGGAAGTGGACATTTGCAGCGCTTTGTGGCCTATGATAAAAAAGGAAATATCTTCCCATGAAAACGAGATAGAAGCAATCTCAGAAACTTGTTTATGCTGTATGTACTGAAGTAACAGTGTTGAACCTTTCTATTGATAGAGGAGGTGTGAAACACTGTTTTTTTGGAATCTGCAAGAGGATATTTCCATAGAACTGAGGATTTCATTGGAAGCGGGATTACAGATAGAAAGTCGAAAGCAGCATTCTCAGAAACTTCTTTGTGATGTTTGCATTCAAGTCACAGAGTTGAACATTCCCTTTCATACAGCAGGTTTGAAACACTCTTTTTGTACTAACTGGAAGTGGACATTTGGAACGGTACCAGGCCTATGGGTAAAAAGGAAGTATCTTCCCATAACAACAAGACAGAAGCATTCTCAGAAACTTATTTGCGATGTGTGTCCTCAACTAACAGACTTGAACCTTTCTTTTATACAGCAGTTTTGAAACACACTTTTTGTAGAATCTGCAAGTGGATATTTGGATAGCTTTGAGGATTTCGTTGGAAACGGGATTACATATAAAAAGTAGACAGCAGCATTCTCAGAAACTTCTTTGTGATGTTTCCATTTAAGTCACCGAGTTGAACATTCCCTTTCACAGAGCAGGTTTCAAACACTATTTTTGTAGTATCTGGAAGTGGACATTTGCAGCGCTTTGTGGCCTATGGTAAAAAAAGGAAATATCTTCCCATAAAAACGAGATAGAAGCAATCTCAGAATCTTGTTTATGCTCTATCTACACAAGTAACAGTGTTGAACCTTTCTATTGACAGAGCACGTGTGAAACACTCTTTTTTTGGAATCTGCAAGTGGATATTTCTATAAAACTGAGGATTTCGTTGGAAGCGGGATTACAGATAAATAGTAGACAGCAGCATTCTCAGAAATTTCTTTGTGACGTTTGCATTCAAGTCACAGAGTTGAACATTCCCTGTCTTGGAGCAGGTTTGAAACACTCTTTTTTTGGAATCTGCAAGTGGATATTTCTATAAAACTGAGGATTTCGTTGGAAGCGGGATTACAGATAAATAGTAGACAGCAGCATTCTCAGAAACTTCTTTGTGATGTTTGCATTCAAGTCACAGAGTTGAACATTCCCTTTCATAGAGCAGGTTTGAAACACTCTTTTTGTACTATCTGGAAGTGGACATTTGGAACGGTATCAGGCCTATGGTTAAAAAGGAAATATCTTCCCATAAAAACAAGACAGAAGCATTCTCAGAAACTTATTTGCGATGTGTGTCCTCAACTAACAGACTTGAACCTTTCTTTTGATACAGCAGTTTTGAAACACTCTTTTTGTAGAATCTGCAAGTGGATATTTGGATAGCTCTGAGGATTTCGTTGGAAACGGGATTACATAAAAATAGTGGACAGCAGCATTCTCAGAAACTTCTTTGTGACGTTTGCATTCAAGTCACAGAGTTGAACATTCCCTGTCATAGAGCAGGTTTGAAACACTCTTTTTGTGCATCTAGAAGTGGACATTTCCAACGCTTTCTTGCCTACGGCGAAGAAGGAAATATCTTCCCATAAAAACAAGACAGAAGCATTCTCAGAAACTTATTTCTGATGTGTGTCCTCAACTAACGGACTTGAACCTTTCTTTTTATAGAGCACGTTTGAACCACTCCTTTTGTTGTATCTGCAAGTGGATATTTGGATAGCTTTGACGATTTCGTTGGAAACGGGAATATCTCCCTATAACATCTAGACAGAAGCATTCTCAGAAACTTCTTTGTGATGTTTCCATTCAAGTCACAGAGTTGAACATTCTCTTTCATAGAGCAGGTTTGAAACACTCTTTTTGTAGTATCTGGAAGTGGACATTTGCAGCGTTTTGTGGCCTATGATAAAAAAGGAAATATCTTCCCATGAAAACGAGATAGAAGCAATCTCAGAAACTTGTTTATGCTGTATGTACTGAAGTAACAGTGTTGAACCTTTCTATTGATAGAGGAGGTGTGAAACACTGTTTTTTTGGAATCTGCAAGAGGATATTTCTATAGAACTGAGGATTTCATTGGAAGCGGAATTACAGATAGAAAGTCGAAAGCAGCATTCTCAGAAACTTCTTTGTGATGTTTGCATTCAAGTCACAGAGTTGAACATTCCCTTTCATACAGCAGGTTTGAAACACTCTTTTTGTACTATCTGGAAGTGGACATTTGGAACGGTACCAGGCCTATGGGTAAAAAGGAAGTATCTTCCCATAACAACAAGACAGAAGCATTCTCAGAAACTTATTTGCGATGTGTGTCCTCAACTAACAGACTTGAACCTTTCTTTTATACAGCAGTTTTGAAACACTCTTTTTGTAGAATCTGCAAGTGGATATTTGGATAGCTTTGAGGATTTCGTTGGAAACGGGATTACATATAAAAAGTAGACAGCAGCATTCTCAGAAACTTCTTTGTGATGTTTCCATTTAAGTCACAGAGTTGAACATTCCCTTTCACAGAGCAGGTTTCAAACACTCTTTTTGTAGTATCTGGAAGTGGACATTTGCAGCGCTTTGTGGCCTATGGTAAAAAAAGGAAATATCTTCCCATAAAAACGAGATAGAAGCAATCTCAGAAACTTGTTTATGCTCTATCTACACAAGTAACAGTGTTGAACCTTTCTATTGACAGAGCACGTGTGAAACACTCTTTTGTTGGAATCTGCAAGTGGATATTTCTATAAAACTGAGGATTTCGTTGGAAGCGGGATTACAGATAAATAGTAGACAGCAGCATTCTCAGAAATTTCTTTGTGACGTTTGCATTCAAGTCACAGAGTTGAACATTCCCTGTCTTCGAGCAGGTTTGAAACACTCTTTTTTTGGAATCTGCAAGTGGATATTTCTATAAAACTGAGGATTTCGTTGGAAGCGGGATTACAGATAAATAGTAGACAGCAGCATTCTCAGAAACTTCTTTGTGATGTTTGCATTCAAGTCACAGAGTTGAACATTCCCTTTCATAGAGCAGGTTTGAAACACTCTTTTTGTAGTATCTGGAAGTGGACATTTGGAACGGTATCAGGCCTATGGTTAAAAAGGAAATATCTTCCCATAAAAACAAGACAGAAGCATTCTCAGAAACTTATTTGCGATGTGTGTCCTCAACTAACAGACTTGAACCTTTCTTTTGATACAGCAGTTTTGAAACACTCTTTTTGTAGAATCTGCAAGTGGATATTTGGATAGCTCTGAGGATTTCGTTGGAAACGGGATTACATAGTGGACAGCAGCATTCTCAGAAACTTCTTTGTGACGTTTGCATTCAAGTCACAGAGTTGAACATTCCCTGTCATAGAGCAGGTTTGAAACACTCTTTTTGTGCATCTGGAAGTGGACATTTCCAACGCTTTCTTGCCTACGGCGAAGAAGGAAATATCTTCCCATAAAAACAAGACAGAAGCATTCTCAGAAACTTATTTCTGATGTGTGTCCTCAACTAACGGACTTGAACCTTTCTTTTTATAGAGCACGTTTGAACCACTCCTTTTGTTGTATCTGCAAGTGGATATTTGGATAGCTTTGACGATTTCGTTGGAAACGGGAATATCTCCCTATAACATCTAGACAGAAGCATTCTCAGAAACTTCTTTGTGATGTTTCCATTCAAGTCACAGAGTTGAACATTCTCTTTCATAGAGCAGGTTTGAAACACTCTTTTTGTAGTATCTGGAAGTGGACATTTGCAGCGCTTTGTGGCCTATGATAAAAAAGGAAATATCTTCCCAAGAAAACGAGATAGAAGCAATCTCAGAAACTTGTTTATGCTGTATGTACTGAAGTAACAGTGTTGAACCTTTCTATTGATAGAGCAGGTGTGAAACACTGTTTTTTTGGAATCTGCAAGAGGATATTTCTATAGAACTGAGGATTTCGTTGGAAGCGGGATTACAGATAGAAAGTAGAGAGCAGCATTCTCAGAAACTTCTTTGTGATGTTTGCATTCAAGTCAGAGTTGATCATTCCCTTTCATACAGCAGGTTTGAAACACTCTTTTTGTACTATCTGGAAGTGGACATTTGGAACGGTACCAGGCCTATGGTTCAAAAGGAAATATCGTCGCAGAAAAACAAGATGGAAGCATTCTCAGAAACTTATTTGTGTTGTGTGTCCTCAACTAACAGACTTGAACCTTTCTTTTGACACAGCAGTTTTGAAACACTCTTTTTGTAGAATCTGCAAGTGGATATTTGGATAGCTCTGAGGATTTCGTTGGAAACGGGATTACATATAAAAAGTAGACAGCAGCATTCTCAGAAACTTCTTTGTGATATTTCCATTTAAGTCACAGAGTTGAACATTCCCTTTCACAGAGCAGGTTTCAAACACTCTTTTTGTAGTAACTGGAAGTGGACATTTGCAGCGCTTTGTGGCCTATGGTAAAAAAAGGAAATATCTTCCCATAAAAACGAGATAGAAGCAATCTCAGAAACTTGTTTATGCTCTATCTACACAAGTAACAGTGTTGAACCTTTCTATTGACAGAGCACGTGTGAAACACTCTTTTTTTGGAATCTGCAAGTGGATATTTCTATAAAACTGAGGATTTCGTTGGAAGCGGGATTACAGATAAATAGTAGACAGCAGCATTCTCAGAAACTTGTTTGTGATGTTTGCATTCAAGTCACAGAGTTGAACATTCCCTTTCATAGAGCAGGTTTGAAACACTCTTTTTGTAGTATCTGGAAGAGGACATTTGGAACGCTATCAGGCCTATGGTTAAAAAGGAAATATCTTCCCATAAAAACAAGACAGAAGCATTCTCAGAAACTTATTTGCGATGTGTGTCCTCAACTAACAGACTTGAACCTTTCTTTTGATACAGCAGTTTTGAAACACTCTTTTTGTAGAATCTGCAAGTGGATATTTGGATAGCTCTGAGGATTTCGTTGGAAACGGGATTACATAGTGGACAGCAGCATTCTCAGAAACTTCTTTGTGACGTTTGCATTCAAGTCACAGAGTTGAACATTCCCTGTCATAGAGCAGGTTTGAAACACTCTTTTTGTGCATCTGGAAGTGGATATTTCCAACGCTTTCTTGCCTACGGCGAGGAAGGAAATATCTTCCCATAAAAACAAGACAGAAGCATTCTCAGAAACTTATTTCTGATGTGTGTCCTCAACTAACGGACTTGAACCTTTCTTTTTATAGAGCACGTTTGAACCACTCCTTTTGTTGTATCTGCAAGTGGATATTTGGATAGCTTTGACGATTTCGTTGGAAACGGGAATATCTCCCTATAACATCTAGACAGAAGCATTCTCAGAAACTTCTTTGTGATGTTTCCATTCAAGTCACAGAGTTGAACATTCTCTTTCATAGAGCAGGTTTGAAACACTCTTTTTGTAGTATCTGGAAGTGGACATTTGCAGCGCTTTGTGGCCTATGATAAAAAAGGAAATATCTTCCCAAGAAAACGAGATAGAAGCAATCTCAGAAACTTGTTTATGCTGTATGTACTGAAGTAACAGTGTTGAACCTTTCTATTGATAGAGCAGGTGTGAAACACTGTTTTTTTGGAATCTGCAAGAGGATATTTCTATAGAACTGAGGATTTCGTTGGAAGCGGGATTACAGATAGAAAGTAGAGAGCAGCATTCTCAGAAACTTCTTTGTGATGTTTGCATTCAAGTCAGAGTTGATCATTCCCTTTCATACAGCAGGTTTGAAACACTCTTTTTGTACTATCTGGAAGTGGACATTTGGAACGGTACCAGGCCTATGGTTCAAAAGGAAATATCGTCGCAGAAAAACAAGATGGAAGCATTCTCAGAAACTTATTTGTGTTGTGTGTCCTCAACTAACAGACTTGAACCTTTCTTTTGACACAGCAGTTTTGAAACACTCTTTTTGTAGAATCTGCAAGTGGATATTTGGATAGCTCTGAGGATTTCGTTGGAAACGGGATTACATATAAAAAGTAGACAGCAGCATTCTCAGAAACTTCTTTGTGATATTTCCATTTAAGTCACAGAGTTGAACATTCCCTTTCACAGAGCAGGTTTCAAACACTCTTTTTGTAGTAACTGGAAGTGGACATTTGCAGCGCTTTGTGGCCTATGGTAAAAAAAGGAAATATCTTCCCATAAAAACGAGATAGAAGCAATCTCATAAACTTGTTTATGCTCTATCTACACAAGTAACAGTGTTGAACCTTTCTATTGACAGAGCACGTGTGAAACACTCTTTTTTTGGAATCTGCAAGTGGATATTTCTATAAAACTGAGGATTTCGTTGGAAGCGGGATTACAGATAAATAGTAGACAGCAGCATTCTCAGAAACTTGTTTGTGATGTTTGCATTCAAGTCACAGAGTTGAACATTCCCTTTCATAGAGCAGGTTTGAAACACTCTTTTTGTAGTATCTGGAAGAGGACATTTGGAACGCTATCAGGCCTATGGTTAAAAAGGAAATATCTTCCCATAAAAACAAGACAGAAGCATTCTCAGAAACTTATTTGCGATGTGTGTCCTCAACTAACAGACTTGAACCTTTCTTTTGATACAGCAGTTTTGAAACACTCTTTTTGTAGAATCTGCAAGTGGATATTTGGATAGCTCTGAGGATTTCGTTGGAAACGGGATTACATAGTGGACAGCAGCATTCTCAGAAACTTCTTTGTGACGTTTGCATTCAAGTCACAGAGTTGAACATTCCCTGTCATAGAGCAGGTTTGAAACACTCTTTTTGTGCATCTGGAAGTGGATATTTCCAACGCTTTCTTGCCTACGGCGAGGAAGGAAATATCTTCCCATAAAAACAAGACAGAAGCATTCTCAGAAACTTATTTCTGATGTGTGTCCTCAACTAACGGACTTGAACCTTTCTTTTTATAGAGCACGTTTGAACCACTCCTTTTGTTGTATCTGCAAGTGGATATTTGGATAGCTTTGACGATTTCGTTGGAAACGGGAATATCTCCCTATAACATCTAGACAGAAGCATTCTCAGAAACTTCTTTGTGATGTTTCCATTCAAGTCACAGAGTTGAACATTCTCTTTCATAGAGCAGGTTTGAAACACTCTTTTTGTAGTATCTGGAAGTGGACATTTGCAGCGCTTTGTGGCCTATGATAAAAAAGGAAATATCTTCCCAAGAAAACGAGATAGAAGCAATCTCAGAAACTTGTTTATGCTGTATGTACTGAAGTAACAGTGTTGAACCTTTCTATTGATAGAGCAGGTGTGAAACACTGTTTTTTTGGAATCTGCAAGAGGATATTTCTATAGAACTGAGGATTTCGTTGGAAGCGGGATTACAGATAGAAAGTAGAGAGCAGCATTCTCAGAAACTTCTTTGTGATGTTTGCATTCAAGTCAGAGTTGATCATTCCCTTTCATACAGCAGGTTTGAAACACTCTTTTTGTACTATCTGGAAGTGGACATTTGGAACGGTACCAGGCCTATGGTTCAAAAGGAAATATCGTCGCAGAAAAACAAGATGGAAGCATTCTCAGAAACTTATTTGTGTTGTGTGTCCTCAACTAACAGACTTGAACCTTTCTTTTGACACAGCAGTTTTGAAACACTCTTTTTGTAGAATCTGCAAGTGGATATTTGGATAGCTCTGAGGATTTCGTTGGAAACGGGATTACATATAAAAAGTAGACAGCAGCATTCTCAGAAACTTCTTTGTGATATTTCCATTTAAGTCACAGAGTTGAACATTCCCTTTCACAGAGCAGGTTTCAAACACTCTTTTTGTAGTAACTGGAAGTGGACATTTGCAGCGCTTTGTGGCCTATGGTAAAAAAAGGAAATATCTTCCCATAAAAACGAGATAGAAGCAATCTCAGAAACTTGTTTATGCTCTATCTACACAAGTAACAGTGTTGAACCTTTCTATTGACAGAGCACGTGTGAAACACTCTTTTTTTGGAATCTGCAAGTGGATATTTCTATAAAACTGAGGATTTCGTTGGAAGCGGGATTACAGATAAATAGTAGACAGCAGCATTCTCAGAAACTTGTTTGTGATGTTTGCATTCAAGTCACAGAGTTGAACATTCCCTTTCATAGAGCAGGTTTGAAACACTCTTTTTGTAGTATCTGGAAGAGGACATTTGGAACGCTATCAGGCCTATGGTTAAAAAGGAAATATCTTCCCATAAAAACAAGACAGAAGCATTCTCAGAAACTTATTTGCGATGTGTGTCCTCAACTAACAGACTTGAACCTTTCTTTTGATACAGCAGTTTTGAAACACTCTTTTTGTAGAATCTGCAAGTGGATATTTGGATAGCTCTGAGGATTTCGTTGGAAACGGGATTACATAGTGGACAGCAGCATTCTCAGAAACTTCTTTGTGACGTTTGCATTCAAGTCACAGAGTTGAACATTCCCTGTCATAGAGCAGGTTTGAAACACTCTTTTTGTGCATCTGGAAGTGGACATTTCCAACGCTTTCTTGCCTACGGCGAGGAAGGAAATATCTTCCCATAAAAACAAGACAGAAGCATTCTCAGAAACTTATTTCTGATGTGTGTCCTCAACTAACGGACTTGAACCTTTCTTTTTATAGAGCACGTTTGAACCACTCCTTTTGTTGTATCTGCAAGTGGATATTTGGATAGCTTTGACGATTTCGTTGGAAACGGGAATATCTCCCTATAACATCTAGACAGAAGCATTCTCAGAAACTTCTTTGTGATGTTTCCATTCAAGTCACAGAGTTGAACATTCTCTTTCATAGAGCAGGTTTGAAACACTCTTTTTGTAGTATCTGGAAGTGGACATTTGCAGCGCTTTGTGGCCTATGATAAAAAAGGAAATATCTTCCCAAGAAAACGAGATAGAAGCAATCTCAGAAACTTGTTTATGCTGTATGTACTGAAGTAACAGTGTTGAACCTTTCTATTGATAGAGCAGGTGTGAAACACTGTTTTTTTGGAATCTGCAAGAGGATATTTCTATAGAACTGAGGATTTCGTTGGAAGCGGGATTACAGATAGAAAGTAGAGAGCAGCATTCTCAGAAACTTCTTTGTGATGTTTGCATTCAAGTCAGAGTTGATCATTCCCTTTCATACAGCAGGTTTGAAACACTCTTTTTGTACTATCTGGAAGTGGACATTTGGAACGGTACCAGGCCTATGGTTCAAAAGGAAATATCGTCGCAGAAAAACAAGATGGAAGCATTCTCAGAAACTTATTTGTGTTGTGTGTCCTCAACTAACAGACTTGAACCTTTCTTTTGACACAGCAGTTTTGAAACACTCTTTTTGTAGAATCTGCAAGTGGATATTTGGATAGCTCTGAGGATTTCGTTGGAAACGGGATTACATATAAAAAGTAGACAGCAGCATTCTCAGAAACTTCTTTGTGATATTTCCATTTAAGTCACAGAGTTCAACATTCCCTTTCACAGAGCAGGTTTCAAACACTCTTTTTGTAGTAACTGGAAGTGGACATTTGCAGCGCTTTGTGGCCTATGGTAAAAAAAGGAAATATCTTCCCATAAAAACGAGATAGAAGCAATCTCAGAAACTTGTTTATGCTCTATCTACACAAGTAACAGTGTTGAACCTTTCTATTGACAGAGCACGTGTGAAACACTCTTTTTTTGGAATCTGCAAGTGGATATTTCTATAAAACTGAGGATTTCGTTGGAAGCGGGATTACAGATAAATAGTAGACAGCAGCATTCTCAGAAACTTGTTTGTGATGTTTGCATTCAAGTCACAGAGTTGAACATTCCCTTTCATAGAGCAGGTTTGAAACACTCTTTTTGTAGTATCTGGAAGAGGACATTTGGAACGCTATCAGGCCTATGGTTAAAAAGGAAATATCTTCCCATAAAAACAAGACAGAAGCATTCTCAGAAACTTATTTGCGATGTGTGTCCTCAACTAACAGACTTGAACCTTTCTTTTGATACAGCAGTTTTGAAACACTCTTTTTGTAGAATCTGCAAGTGGATATTTGGATAGCTCTGAGGATTTCGTTGGAAACGGGATTATATAGTGGACAGCAGCATTCTCAGAAACTTCTTTGTGACGTTTGCATTCAAGTCACAGAGTTGAACATTCCCTGTCATAGAGCAGGTTTGAAACACTCTTTTTGTGCATCTGGAAGTGGACATTTCCAACGCTTTCTTGCCTACGGCGAGGAAGGAAATATCTTCCCATAAAAACAAGACAGAAGCATTCTCAGAAACTTATTTCTGATGTGTGTCCTCAACTAACGGACTTGAACCTTTCTTTTTATAGAGCACGTTTGAACCACTCCTTTTGTTGTATCTGCAAGTGGATATTTGGATAGCTTTGACGATTTCGTTGGAAACGGGAATATCTCCCTATAACATCTAGACAGAAGCATTCTCAGAAACTTCTTTGTGATGTTTCCATTCAAGTCACAGAGTTGAACATTCTCTTTCATAGAGCAGGTTTGAAACACTCTTTTTGTAGTATCTGGAAGTGGACATTTGCAGCGCTTTGTGGCCTATGATAAAAAAGGAAATATCTTCCCAAGAAAACGAGATAGAAGCAATCTCAGAAACTTGTTTATGCTGTATGTACTGAAGTAACAGTGTTGAACCTTTCTATTGATAGAGCAGGTGTGAAACACTGTTTTTTTGGAATCTGCAAGAGGATATTTCTATAGAACTGAGGATTTCGTTGGAAGCGGGATTACAGATAGAAAGTAGAGAGCAGCATTCTCAGAAACTTCTTTGTGATGTTTGCATTCAAGTCAGAGTTGATCATTCCCTTTCATACAGCAGGTTTGAAACACTCTTTTTGTACTATCTGGAAGTGGACATTTGGAACGGTACCAGGCCTATGGTTCAAAAGGAAATATCGTCGCAGAAAAACAAGATGGAAGCATTCTCAGAAACTTATTTGTGTTGTGTGTCCTCAACTAACAGACTTGAACCTTTCTTTTGACACAGCAGTTTTGAAACACTCTTTTTGTAGAATCTGCAAGTGGATATTTGGATAGCTCTGAGGATTTCGTTGGAAACGGGATTACATATAAAAAGTAGACAGCAGCATTCTCAGAAACTTCTTTGTGATATTTCCATTTAAGTCACAGAGTTCAACATTCCCTTTCACAGAGCAGGTTTCAAACACTCTTTTTGTAGTAACTGGAAGTGGACATTTGCAGCGCTTTGTGGCCTATGGTAAAAAAAGGAAATATCTTCCCATAAAAACGAGATAGAAGCAATCTCAGAAACTTGTTTATGCTCTATCTACACAAGTAACAGTGTTGAACCTTTCTATTGACAGAGCACGTGTGAAACACTCTTTTTTTGGAATCTGCAAGTGGATATTTCTATAAAACTGAGGATTTCGTTGGAAGCGGGATTACAGATAAATAGTAGACAGCAGCATTCTCAGAAACTTGTTTGTGATGTTTGCATTCAAGTCACAGAGTTGAACATTCCCTTTCATAGAGCAGGTTTGAAACACTCTTTTTGTAGTATCTGGAAGAGGACATTTGGAACGGTATCAGGCCTATGGTTAAAAAGGAAATATCTTCCCATAAAAACAAGACAGAAGCATTCTCAGAAACTTATTTGCGATGTGTGTCCTCAACTAACAGACTTGAACCTTTCTTTTGATACAGCAGTTTTGAAACACTCTTTTTGTAGAATCTGCAAGTGGATATTTGGATAGCTCTGAGGATTTCGTTGGAAACGGGATTACATAGTGGACAGCAGCATTCTCAGAAACTTCTTTGTGACGTTTGCATTCAAGTCACAGAGTTGAACATTCCCTGTCATAGAGCAGGTTTGAAACACTCTTTTTGTGCATCTGGAAGTGGACATTTCCAACGCTTTCTTGCCTACGGCGAGGAAGGAAATATCTTCCCATAAAAACAAGACAGAAGCATTCTCAGAAACTTATTTCTGATGTGTGTCCTCAACTAACGGACTTGAACCTTTCTTTTTATAGAGCACGTTTGAACCACTCCTTTTGTTGTATCTGCAAGTGGATATTTGGATAGCTTTGACGATTTCGTTGGAAACGGGAATATCTCCCTATAACATCTAGACAGAAGCATTCTCAGAAACTTCTTTGTGATGTTTCCATTCAAGTCACAGAGTTGAACATTCTCTTTCATAGAGCAGGTTTGAAACACTCTTTTTGTAGTATCTGGAAGTGGACATTTGCAGCGCTTTGTGGCCTATGATAAAAAAGGAAATATCTTCCCATGAAAACGAGATAGAAGCAATCTCAGAAACTTGTTTATGCTGTATGTACTGAAGTAACAGTGTTGAACCTTTCTATTGATAGAGGAGGTGTGAAACACTGTTTTTTTGGAATCTGCAAGAGGATATTTCTATAGAACTGAGGATTTCATTGGAAGCGGGATTACAGATAGAAAGTCGAAAGCAGCATTCTCAGAAACTTCTTTGTGATGTTTGCATTCAAGTCACAGAGTTGAACATTCCCTTTCATACAGCAGGTTTGAAACACTCTTTTTGTACTAACTGGAAGTGGACATTTGGAACGGTACCAGGCCTATGGGTAAAAAGGAAGTATCTTCCCATAACAACAAGACAGAAGCATTCTCAGAAACTTATTTGCGATGTGTGTCCTCAACTAACAGACTTGAACCTTTCTTTTATACAGCAGTTTTGAAACACACTTTTTGTAGAATCTGCAAGTGGATATTTGGATAGCTTTGAGGATTTCGTTGGAAACGGGATTACATATAAAAAGTAGACAGCAGCATTCTCAGAAACTTCTTTGTGATGTTTCCATTTAAGTCACCGAGTTGAACATTCCCTTTCACAGAGCAGGTTTCAAACACTATTTTTGTAGTATCTGGAAGTGGACATTTGCAGCGCTCTGTGGCCTATGGTAAAAAAAAGGAAATATCTTCCCATAAAAACGAGATAGAAGCAATCTCAGAATCTTGTTTATGCTCTATCTACACAAGTAACAGTGTTGAACCTTTCTATTGACAGAGCACGTGTGAAACACTCTTTTTTTGGAATCTGCAAGTGGATATTTCTATAAAACTGAGGATTTCGTTGGAAGCGGGATTACAGATAAATAGTAGACAGCAGCATTCTCAGAAATTTCTTTGTGACGTTTGCATTCAAGTCACAGAGTTGAACATTCCCTGTCTTGGAGCAGGTTTGAAACACTCTTTTTTTGGAATCTGCAAGTGGATATTTCTATAAAACTGAGGATTTCGTTGGAAGCGGGATTACAGATAAATAGTAGACAGCAGCATTCTCAGAAACTTCTTTGTGATGTTTGCATTCAAGTCACAGAGTTGAACATTCCCTTTCATAGAGCAGGTTTGAAACACTCTTTTTGTACTATCTGGAAGTGGACATTTGGAACGGTATCAGGCCTATGGTTAAAAAGGAAATATCTTCCCATAAAAACAAGACAGAAGCATTCTCAGAAACTTATTTGCGATGTGTGTCCTCAACTAACAGACTTGAACCTTTCTTTTGATACAGCAGTTTTGAAACACTCTTTTTGTAGAATCTGCAAGTGGATATTTGGATAGCTCTGAGGATTTCGTTGGAAACGGGATTACATAAAAATAGTGGACAGCAGCATTCTCAGAAACTTCTTTGTGACGTTTGCATTCAAGTCACAGAGTTGAACATTCCCTGTCATAGAGCAGGTTTGAAACACTCTTTTTGTGCATCTAGAAGTGGACATTTCCAACGCTTTCTTGCCTACGGCGAAGAAGGAAATATCTTCCCATAAAAACAAGACAGAAGCATTCTCAGAAACTTATTTCTGATGTGTGTCCTCAACTAACGGACTTGAACCTTTCTTTTTATAGAGCACGTTTGAACCACTCCTTTTGTTGTATCTGCAAGTGGATATTTGGATAGCTTTGACGATTTCGTTGGAAACGGGAATATCTCCCTATAACATCTAGACAGAAGCATTCTCAGAAACTTCTTTGTGATGTTTCCATTCAAGTCACAGAGTTGAACATTCTCTTTCATAGAGCAGGTTTGAAACACTCTTTTTGTAGTATCTGGAAGTGGACATTTGCAGCGTTTTGTGGCCTATGATAAAAAAGGAAATATCTTCCCATGAAAACGAGATAGAAGCAATCTCAGAAACTTGTTTATGCTGTATGTACTGAAGTAACAGTGTTGAACCTTTCTATTGATAGAGGAGGTGTGAAACACTGTTTTTTTGGAATCTGCAAGAGGATATTTCTATAGAACTGAGGATTTCATTGGAAGCGGAATTACAGATAGAAAGTCGAAAGCAGCATTCTCAGAAACTTCTTTGTGATGTTTGCATTCAAGTCACAAAGTTGAACATTCCCTTTCATACAGCAGGTTTGAAACACTCTTTTTGTACTATCTGGAAGTGGACATTTGGAACGGTACCAGGCCTATGGGTAAAAAGGAAGTATCTTCCCATAACAACAAGACAGAAGCATTCTCAGAAACTTATTTGCGATGTGTGTCCTCAACTAACAGACTTGAACCTTTCTTTTATACAGCAGTTTTGAAACACTCTTTTTGTAGAATCTGCAAGTGGATATTTGGATAGCTCTGAGGATTTCGTTGGAAACGGGATTACATATAAAAAGTAGACAGCAGCATTCTCAGAAACTTCTTTGTGATGTTTCCATTTAAGTCACAGAGTTGAACATTCCCTTTCACAGAGCAGGTTTCAAACACTCTTTTTGTAGTATCTGGAAGTGGACATTTGCAGCGCTTTGTGGCCTATGGTAAAAAAAGGAAATATCTTCCCATAAAAACGAGATAGAAGCAATCTCAGAAACTTGTTTATGCTCTATCTACACAAGTAACAGTGTTGAACCTTTCTATTGACAGAGCACGGGTGAAACACTCTTTTGTTGAATCTGCAAGTGGATATTTCTATAAAACTGAGGATTTCGTTGGAAGCGGGATTACAGATAAATAGTAGACAGCAGCATTCTCAGAAATTTCTTTGTGACGTTTGCATTCAAGTCACAGAGTTGAACATTCCCTGTCTTGGAGCAGGTTTGAAACACTCTTTTTTTGGAATCTGCAAGTGGATATTTCTATAAAACTGAGGATTTCGTTGGAAGCGGGATTACAGATAAATAGTAGACAGCAGCATTCTCAGAAACTTCTTTGTGATGTTTGCATTCAAGTCACAGAGTTGAACATTCCCTTTCATAGAGCAGGTTTGAAACACTCTTTTTGTACTATCTGGAAGTGGACATTTGGAACGGTATCAGGCCTATGGTTAAAAAGGAAATATCTTCCCATAAAAACAAGACAGAAGCATTCTCAGAAACTTATTTGCGATGTGTGTCCTCAACTAACAGACTTGAACCTTTCTTTTGATACAGCAGTTTTGAAACACTCTTTTTGTAGAATCTGCAAGTGGATATTTGGATAGCTCTGAGGATTTCGTTGGAAACGTGATTACATAAAAATAGTGGACAGCAGCATTCTCAGAAACTTCTTTGTGACGTTTGCATTCAAGTCACAGAGTTGAACATTTCCTGTCATAGAGCAGGTTTGAAACACTCTTTTTGTGCATCTGGAAGTGGACATTTCCAACGCTTTCTTGCCTACGGCGAAGAAGGAAATATCTTCCCATAGAAACAAGACAGAAGCATTCTCAGAAACTTATTTCTGATGTGTGTCCTCAACTAACGGACTTGAACCTTTCTTTTTATAGAGCACGTTTGAACCACTCCTTTTGTTGTATCTGCAAGTGGATATTTGGATAGCTTGGACCATTTCGTTGGAAACGGGAATATCTCCCTATAACATCTAGACAGAAGCATTCTCAGAAACTTCTTTGTGATGTTTCCATTCAAGTCACAGAGTTGAACATTCTCTTTCATAGAGCAGGTTTGAAACACTCTTTTTGTAGTATCTGGAAGTGGACATTTGCAGCGCTTTGTGGCCTATGGTAAAAAAGGAAATATCTTCCCATGAAAACGAGATAGAGGCAATCTCAGAAACTTGTTTATGCTGTATGTACTGAAGTAACAGTGTTGAACCTTTCTATTGATAGAGCAGGTGTGAAACAATGTTTTTTTGGAATCTGCAAGAGGATATTTCTATAGAACTGAGGATTTCGTTGGAAGCGGGATTACAGATAGAAAGTAGAGAGCAGCATTCTCAGAAACTTCTTTGTGATGTTTGCATTCAAGTCACAGAGTTGAACATTCCCTTTCATACAGCAGGTTTGAAACACTCTTTTTGTACTATCTGGAAGTGGACATTTGGAACGGTACCAGGCCTATGGTTCAAAAGGAAATATCGTCGCAGAAAAACAAGACGGAAGCATTCTCAGAAACTTATTTGTGTTGTGTGTCCTCAACTAACAGACTTGAACCTTTCTTTTGACACAGCAGTTTTGAAACACTCTTTTTGTAGAATCTGCAAGTGGATATTTGGATAGCTCTGAGGATTTCGTTGGAAACGGGATTACATATAAAAAGTAGACAGCAGCATTCTCAGAAACTTCTTTGTGATGTTTCCATTTAAGTCACAGAGTTGAACATTCCCTTTCACAGAGCAGGTTTCAAACACTCTTTTTGTAGTATCTGGAAGTGGACATTTGCAGCGCTTTGTGGCCTATGGTAAAAAAAGGAAATATCTTCCCATAAAAACGAGATAGAAGCAATCTCAGAAACTTGTTTATGCTCTATCTACACAAGTAACAGTGTTGAACCTTTCTATTGACAGAGCACGTGTGAAACACTCTTTTTTTGGAATCTGCAAGTGGATATTTCTATAAAACTGAGGATTTCGTTGGAAGCGGGATTACAGATAAATAGTAGACAGCAGCATTCTCAGAAACTTCTTTGTGATGTTTGCATTCAAGTCACAGAGTTGAACATTCCCTTTGATAGAGCAGGTTTGAAACACTCTTTTTGTACTATCTGGAAGTGGACATTTGGAACGGTATCAGGCCTATGGTTAAAAAGGAAATATCTTCCCATAAAAACAAGACAGAAGCATTCTCAGAAACTTATTTGCGATGTGTGTCCTCAACTAACAGACTTGAACCTTTCTTTTGATACAGCAGTTTTGAAACACTCTTTTTGTAGAATCTGCAAGTGGATATTTGGATAGCTCTGAGGATTTCGTTGGAAACGGGATTACATAAAAATAGTGGACAGCAGCATTCTCAGAAACTTCTTTGTGACGTTTGCATTCAAGTCACAGAGTTGAACATTCCCTGTCATAGAGCAGGTTTGAAACACTCTTTTTGTAGCATCTGGAAGTGGACATTTCCAACGCTTTCTTGCCTACGGCGAAGAAGGAAATATCTTCCCATAGAAACAAGACAGAAACATTCTCAGAAACTTATTTCTGATGTGTGTCCTCAACTAACGGACTTGAACCTTTCTTTTTATAGAGCACGTTTGAACCACTCCTTTTGTTGTATCTGCAAGTGGATATTTGGATAGCTTGGACGATTTCGTTGGAAACGGGAATATCTCCCTATAACATCTAGACAGAAGCATTCTCAGAAACTTCTTTGTGATGTTTCCATTCAAGTCACAGAGTTGAACATTCTCTTTCATAGAGCAGGTTTGAAACACTCTTTTTGTAGTATCTGGAAGTGGACATTTGCAGCGCTTTGTGGCCTATGGTAAAAAAGGAAATATCTTCCCATGAAAACGAGATAGAAGCAATCTCAGAAACTTGTTTATGCTGTATGTACTGAAGTAACAGTGTTGAACCTTTCTATTGATAGAGCAGGTGTGAAACACTGTTTTTTTGGAATCTGCAAGAGGATATTTCTGTAGAACTGAGGATTTCGTTGGAAGCGGGATTACAGATAAAAAGTAGAGAGCAGCATTCTCAGAAACTTCTTTGTGATGTTTGCATTCAAGTCACAGAGTTGAACATTCCCTTTCATACAGCAGGTTTGAAACACTCTTTTTGTACTATCTGGAAGTGGACATTTGGAACGGTACCAGGCCTATGGTTCAAAAGGAAATATCGTCGCATAAAAGCAAGACGGAAGCATTCTCAGAAACTTATTTGTGTTGTGTGTCCTCAACTAACAGACTTGAACCTTTCTTTTTACACAGCAGTTTTGAAACACTCTTGTTGTAGAATCTGCAAGTGGATATTTGGATAGCTCTGAGGATTTCGTTGGAAACGGGATTACATATAAAAAGTAGACAGCAGCATTCTCAGAATCTTCTTTGGGATGTTTCCATTTAAGTCACAGTGTTGAACATTCCCTTTCACAGAGCAGGTTTCAAACACTCTTTTTGTAGTATCTGGAAGTGGACATTTGCAGCGCTTTGTGGCCTATGGTAAAAAAGGAAATATCTTCCCATAAAAACGAGATAGAAGGAATCTCAGAAACTTGTTTATGCTCTATCTACACAAGTAACAGTGTTGAACCTTTCTATTGACAGAGCACGTGTGAAACACTCTTTTTTTGGAATCTGCAAGTGGATGTTTCTATAAAACTGAGGATTTCGTTGGAAGCGGGACTTCAGATAAATAGTAGACAGCAGCATTCTCAGGAACTTCTTTGTGATGTTTGCATTCAAGTCACAGAGTTGAACATTCCCTTTCATACAGCAGGTTTGAAACACTCTTTTTTTTACTGTCTGGAAGTGGACATTTGTAGCGGTACCAGGCCTATGGTTCAAAAGGAAATATCGTCGCATAAAAACAAGACAGAAGCATTCTCAGAAACATATTTGTGTTGTGTGTCCTCAACTAACAGACTTGAACCTCTCTTTTGACACAGCAGTTTTGAAACACTCTTTTTGTAGAATCTGCAAGTGGATATTTGGATAGCTCTGAGGATTTCGTTGGAAATGGGATTACATAGTGGACAGCAGCATTGTCAGAAACTTCTTTGTGACGTTTGCATTCAAGTCACAGAGTTGAACATTCCCTGTCATAGAGCAGGTTTGAAACACTCTTTTTGTGCATCTGGAAGTGGACATTTCCAACGCTTTCTTGCCTACGGCGAAGAAGGAAATATCTTCCCCTAAAAACAAGACAGAAGCATTCTCAGAAACTTATTTCTGATGTGTGTCCTCAACTAACGGACTTGAACCTTTCTTTTTATAGAGCACGTTTGAACCACTCCTTTTGTTGTATCTGCAAGTGGATATTTGGATAGCTTTGACGATTTCGTTGGAAACGGGAATATCTCCCTATAACATCTAGACAGAAGCATTCTCAGAAACTTCTTTGTGATGTTTCCATTCAAGTCACAGAGTTGAACATTCTCTTTCATAGAGCAGGTTTGAAACACTCTTTTTGTAGTATCTGGAAGTGGACATTTGCAGCGCTTTGTGGCCTATGATAAAAAAGGAAATATCTTCCCATGAAAACGAGATAGAAGCAATCTCAGAAACTTGTTTATGCTGTATGTACTGAAGTAACAGTGTTGAACCTTTCTATTGATAGAGGAGGTGTGAAACACTGTTTTTTTGGAATCTGCAAGAGGATATTTCTATAGAACTGAGGATTTCATTGGAAGCGGGATTACAGATAGAAAGTCGAAAGCAGCATTCTCAGAAACTTCTTTGTGATGTTTGCATTCAAGTCACAGAGTTGAACATTCCCTTTCATACAGCAGGTTTGAAACACTCTTTTTGTACTATCTGGAAGTGGACATTTGGAACGGTACCAGGCCTATGGGTAAAAAGGAAGTATCTTCCCATAACAACAAGACAGAAGCATTCTCAGAAACTTATTTGCGATGTGTGTCCTCAACTAACAGACTTGAACCTTTCTTTTATACAGCAGTTTTGAAACACTCTTTTTGTAGAATCTGCAAGTGGATATTTGGATAGCTTTGAGGATTTCGTTGGAAACGGGATTACATATAAAAAGTAGACAGCAGCATTCTCAGAAACTTCTTTGTGATGTTTCCATTTAAGTCACCGAGTTGAACATTCCCTTTCACAGAGCAGGTTTCAAACACTATTTTTGTAGTATCTGGAAGTGGACATTTGCAGCGCTTTGTGGCCTATGGTAAAAAAAGGAAATATCTTCCCATAAAAACGAGATAGAAGCAATCTCAGAAACTTGTTTATTCTCTATCTACACAAGTAACAGTGTTGAACCTTTCTATTGACAGAGCACGTGTGAAACACTCTTTTGTTGGAATCTGCAAGTGGATATTTCTATAAAACTGAGGATTTCGTTGGAAGCGGGATTACAGATAAATAGTAGACAGCAGCATTCTCAGAAATTTCTTTGTGACGTTTGCATTCAAGTCACAGAGTTGAACATTCCCTGTCTTGGAGCAGGTTTGAAACACTCTTTTTTTGGAATCTGCAAGTGGATATTTCTATAAAACTGAGGATTTCGTTGGAAGCGGGATTACAGATAAATAGTAGACAGCAGCATTCTCAGAAACTTCTTTGTGATGTTTGCATTCAAGTCACAGAGTTGAACATTCCCTTTCATAGAGCAGGTTTGAAACACTCTTTTTGTACTATCTGGAAGTGGACATTTGGAACGGTATCAGGCCTATGGTTAAAAAGGAAATATCTTCCCATAAAAACAAGACAGAAGCATTCTCAGAAACTTATTTGCGATGTGTGTCCTCAACTAACAGACTTGAACCTTTCTTTTGATACAGCAGTTTTGAAACACTCTTTTTGTAGAATCTGCAAGTGGATATTTGGATAGCTCTGAGGATTTCGTTGGAAACGGGATTACATAAAAATAGTGGACAGCAGCATTCTCAGAAACTTCTTTGTGACGTTTGCATTCAAGTCACAGAGTTGAACATTCCCTGTCATAGAGCAGGTTTGAAACACTCTTTTTGTGCATCTGGAAGTGGACATTTCCAACGCTTTCTTGCCTACGGCGAAGAAGGAAATATCTTCCCATAGAAACAAGACAGAAGCATTCTCAGAAACTTATTTCTGATGTGTGTCCTCAACTAACGGACTTGAACCTTTCTTTTTATAGAGCACGTTTGAACCACTCCTTTTGTTGTATCTGCAAGTGGATATTTGGATAGCTTGGACGATTTCGTTGGAAACGGGAATATCTCCCTATAACATCTAGACAGAAGCATTCTCAGAAACTTCTTTGTGATGTTTCCATTCAAGTCACAGAGTTGAACATTCTCTTTCATAGAGCAGGTTTGAAACACTCTTTTTGTAGTATCTGGAAGTGGACATTTGCAGCGCTTTGTGGCCTATGGTAAAAAAGGAAATATCTTCCCATGAAAACGAGATAGAAGCAATCTCAGAAACTTGTTTATGCTGTATGTACTGAAGTAACAGTGTTGAACCTTTCTATTGATAGAGCAGGTGTGAAACACTGTTTTTTTGGAATCTGCAAGAGGATATTTCTATAGAACTGAGGATTTCGTTGGAAGCGGGATTACAGATAGAAAGTAGAGAGCAGCATTCTCAGAAACTTCTTTGTGATGTTTGCATTCAAGTCAGAGTTGAACATTCCCTTTCATACAGCAGGTTTGAAACACTCTTTTTGTACTATCTGGAAGTGGACATTTGGAACGGTACCAGGCCTATGGTTCAAAAGGAAATATCGTCGCAGAAAAACAAGATGGAAGCATTCTCAGAAACTTATTTGTGTTGTGTGTCCTCAACTAACAGACTTGAACCTTTCTTTTGACACAGCAGTTTTGAAACACTCTTTTTGTAGAATCTGCAAGTGGATATTTGGATAGCTCTGAGGATTTCGTTGGAAACGGGATTACATATAAAAAGTAGACAGCAGCATTCTCAGAAACTTCTTTGTGATATTTCCATTTAAGTCACAGAGTTGAACATTCCCTTTCACAGAGCAGGTTTCAAACACTCTTTTTGTAGTAACTGGAAGTGGACATTTGCAGCGCTTTGTGGCCTATGGTAAAAAAAGGAAATATCTTCCCATAAAAACGAGATAGAAGCAATCTCAGAAACTTGTTTATGCTCTATCTACACAAGTAACAGTGTTGAACCTTTCTATTGACAGAGCACGTGTGAAACACTCTTTTTTTGGAATCTGCAAGTGGATATTTCTATAAAACTGAGGATTTCGTTGGAAGCGGGATTACAGATAAATAGTAGACAGCAGCATTCTCAGAAACTTCTTTGTGATGTTTGCATTGAAGTCACAGAGTTGAACATTCCCTTTCATAGAGCAGGTTTGAAACACTCTTTTTGTACTATCTGGAAGTGGACATTTGGAACGGTATCAGGCCTATGGTTAAAAAGGAAATATCTTCCCATAAAAACAAGACAGAAGCATTCTCAGAAACTTATTTGCGATGTGTGTCCTCAACTAACAGACTTGAACTTTTCTTTTGATACAGCAGTTTTGAAACACTCTTTTTGTAGAATCTGCAAGTGGATATTTGGATAGCTCTGAGGATTTCGTTGGAAACGGGATTACATAAAAATAGTGGACAGCAGCATTCTCAGAAACTTCTTTGTGACGTTTGCATTCAAGTCACAGAGTTGAACATTCCCTGTCATAGAGCAGGTTTGAAACACTCTTTTTGTGCATCTGGAAGTGGACATTTCCAACGCTTTCTTGCCTACGGCGAAGAAGGAAATATCTTCCCATAGAAACAAGACAGAAGCATTCTCAGAAACTTATTTCTGATGTGTGTCCTCAACTAACGGACTTGAACCTTTCTTTTTATAGAGCACGTTTGAACCACTCCTTTTGTTGTATCTGCAAGTGGATATTTGGATAGCTTTGACGATTTCGTTGGAAACGGGAATATCTCCCTATAACATCTAGACAGAAGCATTCTCAGAAACTTCTTTGTGATGTTTCCATTCAAGTCACAGAGTTGAACATTCTCTTTCATAGAGCAGGTTTGAAACACTCTTTTTGTAGTATCTGGAAGTGGACATTTGCAGCGCTTTGTGGCCTATGGTAAAAAAGGAAATATCTTCCCATGAAAACGAGATAGAAGCAATCTCAGAAACTTGTTTATGCTGTATGTACTGAAGTAACAGTGTTGAACCTTTCTATTGATAGAGCAGGTGTGAAACACTGTTTTTTTGGAATCTGCAAGAGGATATTTCTATAGAACTGAGGATTTCGTTGGAAGCGGGATTACAGATAGAAAGTAGAGAGCAGCATTCTCAGAAACTTCTTTGTGATGTTTGCATTCAAGTCAGAGTTGAACATTCCCTTTCATACAGCAGGTTTGAAACACTCTTTTTGTACTATCTGGAAGTGGACATTTGGAAAGGTACCAGGCCTATGGTTCAAAAGGAAATATCGTCGCAGAAAAACAAGATGGAAGCATTCTCAGAAACATATTTGTGTTGTGTGTCCTCAACTAACAGACTTGAACCTCTCTTTTGACACAGCAGTTTTGAAACACTCTTTTTGTAGAATCTGCAAGTGGATATTTGGATAGCTCTGAGGATTTCGTTGGAAATGGGATTACATAGTGGACAGCAGCATTCTCAGAAACTTCTTTGTGACGTTTGCATTCAAGTCACAGAGTTGAACATTCCCTGTCATAGAGCAGGTTTGAAACACTCTTTTTGTGCATCTGGAAGTGGACATTTCCAACGCTTTCTTGCCTACGGCGAAGAAGGAAATATCTTCCCCTAAAAACAAGACAGAAGCATTCTCAGAAACTTATTTCTGATGTGTGTCCTCAACTAACGGACTTGAACCTTTCTTTTTATAGAGGACGTTTGAACCACTCCTTTTGTTGTATCTGCAAGTGGATATTTGGATAGCTTTGACGATTTCGTTGGAAACGGGAATATCTCCCTATAACATCTAGACAGAAGCATTCTCAGAAACTTCTTTGTGATGTTTCCATTCAAGTCACAGAGTTGAATATTCTCTTTCATAGAGCAGGTTTGAAACACTCTTTTTGTAGTATCTGGAAGTGGACATTTGCAGCGCTTTGTGGCCTATGATAAAAAAGGAAATATCTTCCCATGAAAACGAGATAGACGCAATCTCAGAAACTTGTTTATGCTGTATGTACTGAAGTAACAGTGTTGAACCTTTCTATTGATAGAGGAGGTGTGAAACACTGTTTTTTTGGAATCTGCAAGAGGATATTTCTATAGAACTGAGGATTTCGTTGGAAGCGGGATTACAGATAAATAGTAGACAGCAGCATTCTCAGAAACTTCTTTGTGATGTTTGCATTCAAGTCACAGAGTTGAACATTCCCTTTCATAGAGCAGGTTTGAAACACTCTTTTTGTACTATCTGGAAGTGGACATTTGGAACGGTATCAGGCCGATGGTTAAAAAGGAAATATCTTCCCATAAAAACAAGACAGAAGCATTCTCAGAAACTTATTTGCGATGTGTGTCCTCAACTAACAGACTTGAACTTTTCTTTTGATACAGCAGTTTTGAAACACTCTTTTTGTAGAATCTGCAAGTGGATATTTGGATAGCTCTGAGGATTTCGTTGGAAACGGGATTACATAAAAATAGTGGACAGCAGCATTCTCAGAAACTTCTTTGTGACGTTTGCATTCAAGTCACAGAGTTGAACATTCCCTGTCATAGAGCAGGTTTGAAACACTCTTTTTGTGCATCTGGAAGTGGACATTTCCAACGCTTTCTTGCCTACGGCGAAGAAGGAAATATCTTCCCATAGAAACAAGACAGAAGCATTCTCAGAAACTTATTTCTGATGTGTGTCCTCAACTAACGGACTTGAACCTTTCTTTTAATAGAGCACGTTTGAACCACTCCTTTTGTTGTATCTGCAAGTGGATATTTGGATAGCTTGGACGATTTCGTTGGAAACGGGAATATCTCCCTATAACATCTAGACAGAAGCATTCTCAGAAACTTCTTTGTGATGTTTCCATTCAAGTCACAGAGTTGAACATTCTCTTTCATAGAGCAGGTTTGAAACACTCTTTTTGTAGTATCTGGAAGTGGACATTTGCAGCGCTTTGTGGCCTATGGTAAAAAAGGAAATATCTTCCCATGAAAACGAGATAGAAGCAATCTCAGAAACTTGTTTATGCTGTATGTACTGAAGTAACAGTGTTGAACCTTTCTATTGATAGAGCAGGTGTGAAACACTGTTTTTTTGGAATCTGCAAGAGGATATTTGTATAGAACTGAGGATTTCGTTGGAAGCGGGATTACAGATAGAAAGTAGAGAGCAGCATTCTCAGAAACTTCTTTGTGATGTTTGCATTCAAGTCAGAGTTGAACATTCCCTTTCATACAGCAGGTTTGAAACACTCTTTTTGTACTATCTGGAAGTGGACATTTGGAACGGTACCAGGCCTATGGTTCAAAAGGAAATATCGTCGCAGAAAAACAAGATGGAAGCATTCTCAGAAACTTATTTGTGTTGTGTGTCCTCAACTAACAGACTTGAACCTTTCTTTTGACACAGCAGTTTTGAAACACTCTTTTTGTAGAATCTGCAAGTGGATATTTGGATAGCTCTGAGGATTTCATTGGAAACGGGATTACATATAAAAAGTAGACAGCAGCATTCTCAGAAACATCTTTGTGATGTTTCCATTTAAGTCACAGAGTTGAACATTCCCTTTCACAGAGCAGGTTTCAAACACTCTTTTTGTAGTATCTGGAAGTGGACATTTGCAGCGCTTTGTGGCCTATGGTAAAAAAAGGAAATATCTTCCCATAAAAACGAGATAGAAGCAATCTCAGAAACTTGTTTATGCTCTATCTACACAAGTAACAGTGTTGAACCTTTCTATTGACAGAGCACGTGTGAAACACTCTTTTTTTGGAATCTGCAAGTGGATATTTCTATAAAACTGAGGATTTCGTTGGAAGCGGGATTACAGATAAATAGTAGACAGCAGCATTCTCAGAAATTTCTTTGTGACGTTTGCATTCAAGTCACAGAGTTGAACATTCCCTGTCTTGGAGCAGGTTTGAAACACTCTTTTTTTGGAATCTGCAAGTGGATATTTCTATAAAACTGAGGATTTCGTTGGAAGCGGGATTACAGATAAATAGTAGACAGCAGCATTCTCAGAAACTTCTTTGTGATGTTTGCATTCAAGTCACAGAGTTGAACATTCCCTTTCATAGAGCAGGTTTGAAACACTCTTTTTGTAGTATCTGGAAGTGGACATTTGGAACGGTATCAGGCCTATGGTTAAAAAGGAAATATCTTCCCATAAAAACAAGACAGAAGCATTCTCAGAAACTTATTTGCGATGTGTGTCCTCAACTAACAGACTTGAACCTTTCTTTTGATACAGCAGTTTTGAAACACTCTTTTTGTAGAATCTGCAAGTGGATATTTGGATAGCTCTGAGGATTTCGTTGGAAACGGGATTACATAGTGGACAGCAGCATTCTCAGAAACTTCTTTGTGACGTTTGCATTCAAGTCACAGAGTTGAACATTCCCTGTCATAGAGCAGGTTTGAAACACTCTTTTTGTGCATCTGGAAGTGGACATTTCCAACGCTTTCTTGCCTACGGCGAAGAAGGAAATATCTTCCCATAGAAACAAGACAGAAGCATTCTCAGAAACTTATTTCTGATGTGTGTCCTCAACTAACGGACTTGAACCTTTCTTTTAATAGAGCACGTTTGAACCACTCCTTTTGTTGTATCTGCAAGTGGATATTTGGATAGCTTGGACGATTTCGTTGGAAACGGGAATATCTCCCTATAACATCTAGACAGAAGCATTCTCAGAAACTTCTTTGTGATGTTTCCATTCAAGTCACAGAGTTGAACATTCTCTTTCATAGAGCAGGTTTGAAACACTCTTTTTGTAGTATCTGGAAGTGGACATTTGCAGCGCTTTGTGGCCTATGGTAAAAAAGGAAATATCTTCCCATGAAAACGAGATAGAAGCAATCTCAGAAACTTGTTTATGCTGTATGTACTGAAGTAACAGTGTTGAACCTTTCTATTGATAGAGCAGGTGTGAAACACTGTTTTTTTGGAATCTGCAAGAGGATATTTGTATAGAACTGAGGATTTCGTTGGAAGCGGGATTACAGATAGAAAGTAGAGAGCAGCATTCTCAGAAACTTCTTTGTGATGTTTGCATTCAAGTCAGAGTTGAACATTCCCTTTCATACAGCAGGTTTGAAACACTCTTTTTGTACTATCTGGAAGTGGACATTTGGAACGGTACCAGGCCTATGGTTCAAAAGGAAATATCGTCGCAGAAAAACAAGATGGAAGCATTCTCAGAAACTTATTTGTGTTGTGTGTCCTCAACTAACAGACTTGAACCTTTCTTTTGACACAGCAGTTTTGAAACACTCTTTTTGTAGAATCTGCAAGTGGATATTTGGATAGCTCTGAGGATTTCATTGGAAACGGGATTACATATAAAAAGTAGACAGCAGCATTCTCAGAAACTTCTTTGTGATATTTCCATTTAAGTCACAGAGTTGAACATTCCCTTTCACAGAGCAGGTTTCAAACACTCTTTTTGTAGTAACTGGAAGTGGACATTTGCAGCGCTTTGTGGCCTATGGTAAAAAACGGAAATATCTTCCCATAAAAACGAGATAGAAGCAATCTCAGAAACTTGTTTATGCTCTATCTACACAAGTAACAGTGTTGAACCTTTCTATTGACAGAGCACGTGTGAAACACTCTTTTTTTGGAATCTGCAAGTGGATATTTCTATAAAACTGAGGATTTCGTTGGAAGCGGGATTACAGATAAATAGTAGACAGCAGCATTCTCAGAAACTTCTTTGTGATGTTTGCATTCAAGTCACAGAGTTGAACATTCCCTTTCATAGAGCAGGTTTGAAACACTCTTTTTGTAGTATCTGGAAGTGGACATTTGGAACGCTATCAGGCCTATGGTTAAAAAGGAAATATCTTCCCATAAAAACAAGACAGAAGCATTCTCAGAAACTTATTTGCGATGTGTGTCCTCAACTAACAGACTTGAACCTTTCTTTTGATACAGCAGTTTTGAAACACTCTTTTTGTAGAATCTGCAAGTGGATATTTGGATAGCTCTGAGGATTTCGTTGGAAACGGGATTACATAGTGGACAGCAGCATTCTCAGAAACTTCTTTGTGACGTTTGCATTCAAGTCACAGAGTTGAACATTCCCTGTCATAGAGCAGGTTTGAAACACTCTTTTTGTGCATCTGGAAGTGGACATTTCCAACGCTTTCTTGCCTACGGCGAAGAAGGAAATATCTTCCCATAAAAACAAGACAGAAGCATTCTCAGAAACTTATTTCTGATGTGTGTCCTCAACTAACGGACTTGAACCTTTCTTTTTA
Organism: Pan troglodytes; assembly: GCF_028858775.2. Taxonomy (NCBI): domain Eukaryota; kingdom Metazoa; phylum Chordata; class Mammalia; order Primates; family Hominidae; genus Pan; species Pan troglodytes. Next base: position 53,991,317 of record NC_072409.2, on the reverse strand, counting down.
TAGAGCACGTTTGAACCACTCCTTTTGTTGTATCTGCAAGTGGATATTTGGATAGCTTTGACGATTTCGTTGGAAACGGGAATATCTCCCTATAACATCTAGACAGAAGCATTCTCAGAAACTTCTTTGTGATGTTTCCATTCAAGTCACAGAGTTGAACATTCTCTTTCATAGAGCAGGTTTGAAACACTCTTTTTGTAGTATCTGGAAGTGGACATTTGCAGCGCTTTGTGGCCTATGATAAAAAAGGAAATATCTTCCCATGAAAACGAGATAGAAGCAATCTCAGAAACTTGTTTATGCTGTATGTACTGAAGTAACAGTGTTGAACCTTTCTATTGATAGAGGAGGTGTGAAACACTGTTTTTTTGGAATCTGCAAGAGGATATTTCTATAGAACTGAGGATTTCATTGGAAGCGGGATTACAGATAGAAAGTCGAAAGCAGCATTCTCAGAAACTTCTTTGTGATGTTTGCATTCAAGTCACACAGTTGAACATTCCCTTTCATACAGCAGGTTTGAAACACTCTTTTTGTACTATCTGGAAGTGGACATTTGGATCGGTACCAGGCCTAAGGGTAAAAAGGAAGTATCTTCCCATAACAACAAGACAGAAGCATTCTCAGAAACTTATTTGCGATGTGTGTCCTCAACTAACAGACTTGAACCTTTCTTTTATACAGCAGTTTTGAAACACTCTTTTTGTAGAATCTGCAAGTGGATATTTGGATAGCTTTGAGGATTTCGTTGGAAACGGGATTACATATAAAAAGTAGACAGCAGCATTCTCAGAAACATCTTTGTGATGTTTCCATTTAAGTCACAGAGTTGAACATTCCCTTTCACAGAGCAGGTTTCAAACACTCTTTTTGTAGTATCTGGAAGTGGACATTTGCAGCGCTTTGTGGCCTATGGTAAAAAAAGGAAATATCTTCCCATAAAAACGAGATAGAAGCAATCTCAGAAACTTGTTTATGCTCTATCTACACAAGTAACAGTGTTGAACCTTTCTATTGACAGAGCACGTGTGAAACACTCTTTTGTTGGAATCTGCAAGTGGATATTTCTATAAAACTGAGGATTTCGTTGGAAGCGGGATTACAGATAAATAGTAGACAGCAGCATTCTCAGAAATTTCTTTGTGACGTTTGCATTCAAGTCACAGAGTTGAACATTCCCTGTCTTGGAGCAGGTTTGAAACACTCTTTTTTTGGAATCTGCAAGTGGATATTTCTATAAAACTGAGGATTTCGTTGGAAGCGGGATTACAGATAAATAGTAGACAGCAGCATTCTCAGAAACTTCTTTGTGATGTTTGCATTCAAGTCACAGAGTTGAACATTCCCTTTCATAGAGCAGGTTTGAAACACTCTTTTTGTAGTATCTGGAAGTGGACATTTGGAACGGTATCAGGCCTATGGTTAAAAAGGAAATATCTTCCCATAAAAACAAGACAGAAGCATTCTCAGAAACTTATTTGCGATGTGTGTCCTCAACTAACAGACTTGAACCTTTCTTTTGATACAGCAGTTTTGAAACACTCTTTTTGTAGAATCTGCAAGTGGATATTTGGATAGCTCTGAGGATTTCGTTGGAAACGGGATTACATAAAAAGAGTGGACAGCAGCATTCTCAGAAACTTCTTTGTGACGTTTGCATTCAAGTCACAGAGTTGAACATTCCCTGTCATAGAGCAGGTTTGAAACACTCTTTTTGTGCATCTGGAAGTGGACATTTCCAACGCTTTCTTGCCTACGGCGAAGAAGGAAATATCTTCCCATAGAAACAAGACAGAAGCATTCTCAGAAACTTATTTCTGATGTGTGTCCTCAACTAACGGACTTGAACCTTTCTTTTAATAGAGCACGTTTGAACCACTCCTTTTGTTGTATCTGCAAGTGGATATTTGGATAGCTTGGACGATTTCGTTGGAAACGGGAATATCTCCCTATAACATCTAGACAGAAGCATTCTCAGAAACTTCTTTGTGATGTTTCCATTCAAGTCACAGAGTTGAACATTCTCTTTCATAGAGCAGGTTTGAAACACTCTTTTTGTAGTATCTGGAAGTGGACATTTGCAGCGCTTTGTGGCCTATGGTAAAAAAGGAAATATCTTCCCATGAAAACGAGATAGAAGCAATCTCAGAAACTTGTTTATGCTGTATGTACTGAAGTAACAGTGTTGAACCTTTCTATTGATAGAGCAGGTGTGAAACACTGTTTTTTTGGAATCTGCAAGAGGATATTTCTATAGAACTGAGGATTTCGTTGGAAGCGGGATTACAGATAGAAAGTAGAGAGCAGCATTCTCAGAAACTTCTTTGTGATGTTTGCATTCAAGTCAGAGTTGAACATTCCCTTTCATACAGCAGGTTTGAAACACTCTTTTTGTACTATCTGGAAGTGGACATTTGGAACGGTACCAGGCCTATGGTTCAAAAGGAAATATCGTCGCAGAAAAACAAGATGGAAGCATTCTCAGAAACTTATTTGTGTTGTGTGTCCTCAACTAACAGACTTGAACCTTTCTTTTGACACAGCAGTTTTGAAACACTCTTTTTGTAGAATCTGCAAGTGGATATTTGGATAGCTCTGAGGATTTCGTTGGAAACGGGATTACATATAAAAAGTAGACAGCAGCATTCTCAGAAACTTCTTTGTGATATTTCCATTTAAGTCACAGAGTTGAACATTCCCTTTCACAGAGCAGGTTTCAAACACTCTTTTTGTAGTAACTGGAAGTGGACATTTGCAGCGCTTTGTGGCCTATGGTAAAAAACGGAAATATCTTCCCATAAAAACGAGATAGAAGCAATCTCAGAAACTTGTTTATGCTCTATCTACACAAGTAACAGTGTTGAACCTTTCTATTGACAGAGCACGTGTGAAACACTCTTTTTTTGGAATCTGCAAGTGGATATTTCTATAAAACTGAGGATTTCGTTGGAAGCGGGATTACAGATAAATAGTAGACAGCAGCATTCTCAGAAACTTCTTTGTGATGTTTGCATTCAAGTCACAGAGTTGAACATTCCCTTTCATAGAGCAGGTTTGAAACACTCTTTTTGTAGTATCTGGAAGTGGACATTTGGAACGGTATCAGGCCTATGGTTAAAAAGGAAGTATCTTCCCATAAAAACAAGACAGAAGCATTCTCAGAAACTTATTTGCGATGTGTGTCCTCAACTAACAGACTTGAACCTTTCTTTTGATACAGCAGTTTTGAAACACTCTTTTTGTAGAATCTGCAAGTGGATATTTGGATAGCTCTGAGGATTTCGTTGGAAACGGGATTACATAGTGGACAGCAGCATTCTCAGAAACTTCTTTGTGACGTTTGCATTCAAGTCACAGAGTTGAACATTCCCTGTCATAGAGCAGGTTTGAAACACTCTTTTTGTGCATCTGGAAGTGGACATTTCCAACGCTTTCTTGCCTACGGCGAAGAAGGAAATATCTTCCCATAGAAACAAGACAGAAGCATTCTCAGAAACTTATTTCTGATGTGTGTCCTCAACTAACGGACTTGAACCTTTCTTTTAATAGAGCACGTTTGAACCACTCCTTTTGTTGTATCTGCAAGTGGATATTTGGATAGCTTGGACGATTTCGTTGGAAACGGGAATATCTCCCTATAACATCTAGACAGAAGCATTCTCAGAAACTTCTTTGTGATGTTTCCATTCAAGTCACAGAGTTGAACATTCTCTTTCATAGAGCAGGTTTGAAACACTCTTTTTGTAGTATCTGGAAGTGGACATTTGCAGCGCTTTGTGGCCTATGGTAAAAAAGGAAATATCTTCCCATGAAAACGAGATAGAAGCAATCTCAGAAACTTGTTTATGCTGTATGTACTGAAGTAACAGTGTTGAACCTTTCTATTGATAGAGCAGGTGTGAAACACTGTTTTTTTGGAATCTGCAAGAGGATATTTGTATAGAACTGAGGATTTCGTTGGAAGCGGGATTACAGATAGAAAGTAGAGAGCAGCATTCTCAGAAACTTCTTTGTGATGTTTGCATTCAAGTCACAGAGTTGAAAATTCCCTTTCATACAGCAGGTTTGAAACACTCTTTTTGTACTATCTGGAAGTGGACATTTGGAACGGTACCAGGCCTATGGTTCAAAAGGAAATATCGTCGCAGAAAAACAAGATGGAAGCATTCTCAGAAACTTATTTGTGTTGTGTGTCCTCAACTAACAGACTTGAACCTTTCTTTTGACACAGCAGTTTTGAAACACTCTTTTTGTAGAATCTGCAAGTGGATATTTGGATAGCTCTGAGGATTTCATTGGAAACGGGATTACATATAAAAAGTAGACAGCAGCATTCTCAGAAACTTCTTTGTGATATTTCCATTTAAGTCACAGAGTTGAACATTCCCTTTCACAGAGCAGGTTTCAAACACTCTTTTTGTAGTAACTGGAAGTGGACATTTGCAGCGCTTTGTGGCCTATGGTAAAAAACGGAAATATCTTCCCATAAAAACGAGATAGAAGCAATCTCAGAAACTTGTTTATGCTCTATCTACACAAGTAACAGTGTTGAACCTTTCTATTGACAGAGCACGTGTGAAACACTCTTTTTTTGGAATCTGCAAGTGGATATTTCTATAAAACTGAGGATTTCGTTGGAAGCGGGATTACAGATAAATAGTAGACAGCAGCATTCTCAGAAACTTCTTTGTGATGTTTGCATTCAAGTCACAGAGTTGAACATTCCCTTTCATAGAGCAGGTTTGAAACACTCTTTTTGTAGTATCTGGAAGTGGACATTTGGAACGGTATCAGGCCTATGGTTAAAAAGGAAATATCTTCCCATAAAAACAAGACAGAAGCATTCTCAGAAACTTATTTGCGATGTGTGTCCTCAACTAACAGACTTGAACCTTTCTTTTGATACAGCAGTTTTGAAACACTCTTTTTGTAGAATCTGCAAGTGGATATTTGGATAGCTCTGAGGATTTCGTTGGAAACGGGATTACATAGTGGACAGCAGCATTCTCAGAAACTTCTTTGTGACGTTTGCATTCAAGTCACAGAGTTGAACATTCCCTGTCATAGAGCAGGTTTGAAACACTCTTTTTGTGCATCTGGAAGTGGACATTTCCAACGCTTTCTTGCCTACGGCGAAGAAGGAAATATCTTCCCATAGAAACAAGACAGAAGCATTCTCAGAAACTTATTTCTGATGTGTGTCCTCAACTAACGGACTTGAACCTTTCTTTTAATAGAGCACGTTTGAACCACTCCTTTTGTTGTATCTGCAAGTGGATATTTGGATAGCTTGGACGATTTCGTTGGAAACGGGAATATCTCCCTATAACATCTAGACAGAAGCATTCTCAGAAACTTCTTTGTGATGTTTCCATTCAAGTCACAGAGTTGAACATTCTCTTTCATAGAGCAGGTTTGAAACACTCTTTTTGTAGTATCTGGAAGTGGACATTTGCAGCGCTTTGTGGCCTATGGTAAAAAAGGAAATATCTTCCCATGAAAACGAGATAGAAGCAATCTCAGAAACTTGTTTATGCTGTGTGTACTGAAGTAACAGTGTTGAACCTTTCTATTGATAGAGCAGGTGTGAAACACTGTTTTTTTGGAATCTGCAAGAGGATATTTGTATAGAACTGAGGATTTCGTTGGAAGCGGGATTACAGATAGAAAGTAGAGAGCAGCATTCTCAGAAACTTCTTTGTGATGTTTGCATTCAAGTCACAGAGTTGAAAATTCCCTTTCATACAGCAGGTTTGAAACACTCTTTTTGTACTATCTGGAAGTGGACATTTGGAACGGTACCAGGCCTATGGTTCAAAAGGAAATATCGTCGCAGAAAAACAAGATGGAAGCATTCTCAGAAACTTATTTGTGTTGTGTGTCCTCAACTAACAGACTTGAACCTTTCTTTTGACACAGCAGTTTTGAAACACTCTTTTTGTAGAATCTGCAAGTGGATATTTGGATAGCTCTGAGGATTTCATTGGAAACGGGATTACATATAAAAAGTAGACAGCAGCATTCTCAGAAACTTCTTTGTGATATTTCCATTTAAGTCACAGAGTTGAACATTCCCTTTCACAGAGCAGGTTTCAAACACTCTTTTTGTAGTAACTGGAAGTGGACATTTGCAGCGCTTTGTGGCCTATGGTAAAAAACGGAAATATCTTCCCATAAAAACGAGATAGAAGCAATCTCAGAAACTTGTTTATGCTCTATCTACACAAGTAACAGTGTTGAACCTTTCTATTGACAGAGCACGTGTGAAACACTCTTTTTTTGGAATCTGCAAGTGGATATTTCTATAAAACTGAGGATTTCGTTGGAAGCGGGATTACAGATAAATAGTAGACAGCAGCATTCTCAGAAACTTCTTTGTGATGTTTGCATTCAAGTCACAGAGTTGAACATTCCCTTTCATAGAGCAGGTTTGAAACACTCTTTTTGTAGTATCTGGAAGTGGACATTTGGAACGGTATCAGGCCTATGGTTAAAAAGGAAATATCTTCCCATAAAAACAAGACAGAAGCATTCTCAGAAACTTATTTGCGATGTGTGTCCTCAACTAACAGACTTGAACCTTTCTTTTGATACAGCAGTTTTGAAACACTCTTTTTGTAGAATCTGCAAGTGGATATTTGGATAGCTCTGAGGATTTCGTTGGAAACGGGATTACATAGTGGACAGCAGCATTCTCAGAAACTTCTTTGTGACGTTTGCATTCAAGTCACAGAGTTGAACATTCCCTGTCATAGAGCAGGTTTGAAACACTCTTTTTGTGCATCTGGAAGTGGACATTTCCAACGCTTTCTTGCCTACGGCGAAGAAGGAAATATCTTCCCATAAAAACAAGACAGAAGCATTCTCAGAAACTTATTTCTGATGTGTGTCCTCAACTAACGGACTTGAACCTTTCTTTTTATAGAGCACGTTTGAACCACTCCTTTTGTTGTATCTGCAAGTGGATATTTGGATAGCTTTGACGATTTCGTTGGAAACGGGAATATCTCCCTATAACATCTAGACAGAAGCATTCTCAGAAACTTCTTTGTGATGTTTCCATTCAAGTCACAGAGTTGAACATTCTCTTTCATAGAGCAGGTTTGAAACACTCTTTTTGTAGTATCTGGAAGTGGACATTTGCAGCGCTTTGTGGCCTATGATAAAAAAGGAAATATCTTCCCAAGAAAACGAGATAGAAGCAATCTCAGAAACTTGTTTATGCTGTATGTACTGAAGTAACAGTGTTGAACCTTTCTATTGATAGAGCAGGTGTGAAACACTGTTTTTTTGGAATCTGCAAGAGGATATTTCTATAGAACTGAGGATTTCGTTGGAAGCGGGATTACAGATAGAAAGTAGAGAGCAGCATTCTCAGAAACTTCTTTGTGATGTTTGCATTCAAGTCAGAGTTGATCATTCCCTTTCATACAGCAGGTTTGAAACACTCTTTTTGTACTATCTGGAAGTGGACATTTGGAACGGTACCAGGCCTATGGTTCAAAAGGAAATATCGTCGCAGAAAAACAAGATGGAAGCATTCTCAGAAACTTATTTGTGTTGTGTGTCCTCAACTAACAGACTTGAACCTTTCTTTTGACACAGCAGTTTTGAAACACTCTTTTTGTAGAATCTGCAAGTGGATATTTGGATAGCTCTGAGGATTTCGTTGGAAACGGGATTACATATAAAAAGTAGACAGCAGCATTCTCAGAAACTTCTTTGTGATATTTCCATTTAAGTCACAGAGTTGAACATTCCCTTTCACAGAGCAGGTTTCAAACACTCTTTTTGTAGTAACTGGAAGTGGACATTTGCAGCGCTTTGTGGCCTATGGTAAAAAAAGGAAATATCTTCCCATAAAAACGAGATAGAAGCAATCTCAGAAACTTGTTTATGCTCTATCTACACAAGTAACAGTGTTGAACCTTTCTATTGACAGAGCACGTGTGAAACACTCTTTTTTTGGAATCTGCAAGTGGATATTTCTATAAAACTGAGGATTTCGTTGGAAGCGGGATTACAGATAAATAGTAGACAGCAGCATTCTCAGAAACTTGTTTGTGATGTTTGCATTCAAGTCACAGAGTTGAACATTCCCTTTCATAGAGCAGGTTTGAAACACTCTTTTTGTAGTATCTGGAAGAGGACATTTGGAACGCTATCAGGCCTATGGTTAAAAAGGAAATATCTTCCCATAAAAACAAGACAGAAGCATTCTCAGAAACTTATTTGCGATGTGTGTCCTCAACTAACAGACTTGAACCTTTCTTTTGATACAGCAGTTTTGAAACACTCTTTTTGTAGAATCTGCAAGTGGATATTTGGATAGCTCTGAGGATTTCGTTGGAAACGGGATTACATAGTGGACAGCAGCATTCTCAGAAACTTCTTTGTGACGTTTGCATTCAAGTCACAGAGTTGAACATTCCCTGTCATAGAGCAGGTTTGAAACACTCTTTTTGTGCATCTGGAAGTGGACATTTCCAACGCTTTCTTGCCTACGGCGAGGAAGGAAATATCTTCCCATAAAAACAAGACAGAAGCATTCTCAGAAACTTATTTCTGATGTGTGTCCTCAACTAACGGACTTGAACCTTTCTTTTTATAGAGCACGTTTGAACCACTCCTTTTGTTGTATCTGCAAGTGGATATTTGGATAGCTTTGACGATTCCGTTGGAAACGGGAATATCTCCCTATAACATCTAGACAGAAGCATTCTCAGAAACTTCTTTGTGATGTTTCCATTCAAGTCACAGAGTTGAACATTCTCTTTCATAGAGCAGGTTTGAAACACTCTTTTTGTAGTATCTGGAAGTGGACATTTGCAGCGCTTTGTGGCCTATGATAAAAAAGGAAATATCTTCCCATGAAAACGAGATAGAAGCAATCTCAGAAACTTGTTTATGCTGTATGTACTGAAGTAACAGTGTTGAACCTTTCTATTGATAGAGGAGGTGTGAAACACTGTTTTTTTGGAATCTGCAAGAGGATATTTCCATAGAACTGAGGATTTCATTGGAAGCGGGATTACAGATAGAAAGTCGAAAGCAGCATTCTCAGAAACTTCTTTGTGATGTTTGCATTCAAGTCACAGAGTTGAACATTCCCTTTCATACAGCAGGTTTGAAACACTCTTTTTGTACTAACTGGAAGTGGACATTTGGAACGGTACCAGGCCTATGGGTAAAAAGGAAGTATCTTCCCATAACAACAAGACAGAAGCATTCTCAGAAACTTATTTGCGATGTGTGTCCTCAACTAACAGACTTGAACCTTTCTTTTATACAGCAGTTTTGAAACACACTTTTTGTAGAATCTGCAAGTGGATATTTGGATAGCTTTGAGGATTTCGTTGGAAACGGGATTACATATAAAAAGTAGACAGCAGCATTCTCAGAAACTTCTTTGTGATGTTTCCATTTAAGTCACCGAGTTGAACATTCCCTTTCACAGAGCAGGTTTCAAACACTATTTTTGTAGTATCTGGAAGTGGACATTTGCAGCGCTTTGTGGCCTATGGTAAAAAAAGGAAATATCTTCCCATAAAAACGAGATAGAAGCAATCTCAGAATCTTGTTTATGCTCTATCTACACAAGTAACAGTGTTGAACCTTTCTATTGACAGAGCACGTGTGAAACACTCTTTTTTTGGAATCTGCAAGTGGATATTTCTATAAAACTGAGGATTTCGTTGGAAGCGGGATTACAGATAAATAGTAGACAGCAGCATTCTCAGAAATTTCTTTGTGACGTTTGCATTCAAGTCACAGAGTTGAACATTCCCTGTCTTGGAGCAGGTTTGAAACACTCTTTTTTTGGAATCTGCAAGTGGATATTTCTATAAAACTGAGGATTTCGTTGGAAGCGGGATTACAGATAAATAGTAGACAGCAGCATTCTCAGAAACTTCTTTGTGATGTTTGCATTCAAGTCACAGAGTTGAACATTCCCTTTCATAGAGCAGGTTTGAAACACTCTTTTTGTACTATCTGGAAGTGGACATTTGGAACGGTATCAGGCCTATGGTTAAAAAGGAAATATCTTCCCATAAAAACAAGACAGAAGCATTCTCAGAAACTTATTTGCGATGTGTGTCCTCAACTAACAGACTTGAACCTTTCTTTTGATACAGCAGTTTTGAAACACTCTTTTTGTAGAATCTGCAAGTGGATATTTGGATAGCTCTGAGGATTTCGTTGGAAACGGGATTACATAAAAATAGTGGACAGCAGCATTCTCAGAAACTTCTTTGTGACGTTTGCATTCAAGTCACAGAGTTGAACATTCCCTGTCATAGAGCAGGTTTGAAACACTCTTTTTGTGCATCTAGAAGTGGACATTTCCAACGCTTTCTTGCCTACGGCGAAGAAGGAAATATCTTCCCATAAAAACAAGACAGAAGCATTCTCAGAAACTTATTTCTGATGTGTGTCCTCAACTAACGGACTTGAACCTTTCTTTTTATAGAGCACGTTTGAACCACTCCTTTTGTTGTATCTGCAAGTGGATATTTGGATAGCTTTGACGATTTCGTTGGAAACGGGAATATCTCCCTATAACATCTAGACAGAAGCATTCTCAGAAACTTCTTTGTGATGTTTCCATTCAAGTCACAGAGTTGAACATTCTCTTTCATAGAGCAGGTTTGAAACACTCTTTTTGTAGTATCTGGAAGTGGACATTTGCAGCGTTTTGTGGCCTATGATAAAAAAGGAAATATCTTCCCATGAAAACGAGATAGAAGCAATCTCAGAAACTTGTTTATGCTGTATGTACTGAAGTAACAGTGTTGAACCTTTCTATTGATAGAGGAGGTGTGAAACACTGTTTTTTTGGAATCTGCAAGAGGATATTTCTATAGAACTGAGGATTTCATTGGAAGCGGAATTACAGATAGAAAGTCGAAAGCAGCATTCTCAGAAACTTCTTTGTGATGTTTGCATTCAAGTCACAGAGTTGAACATTCCCTTTCATACAGCAGGTTTGAAACACTCTTTTTGTACTATCTGGAAGTGGACATTTGGAACGGTACCAGGCCTATGGGTAAAAAGGAAGTATCTTCCCATAACAACAAGACAGAAGCATTCTCAGAAACTTATTTGCGATGTGTGTCCTCAACTAACAGACTTGAACCTTTCTTTTATACAGCAGTTTTGAAACACTCTTTTTGTAGAATCTGCAAGTGGATATTTGGATAGCTTTGAGGATTTCGTTGGAAACGGGATTACATATAAAAAGTAGACAGCAGCATTCTCAGAAACTTCTTTGTGATGTTTCCATTTAAGTCACAGAGTTGAACATTCCCTTTCACAGAGCAGGTTTCAAACACTCTTTTTGTAGTATCTGGAAGTGGACATTTGCAGCGCTTTGTGGCCTATGGTAAAAAAAGGAAATATCTTCCCATAAAAACGAGATAGAAGCAATCTCAGAAACTTGTTTATGCTCTATCTACACAAGTAACAGTGTTGAACCTTTCTATTGACAGAGCACGTGTGAAACACTCTTTTGTTGGAATCTGCAAGTGGATATTTCTATAAAACTGAGGATTTCGTTGGAAGCGGGATTACAGATAAATAGTAGACAGCAGCATTCTCAGAAATTTCTTTGTGACGTTTGCATTCAAGTCACAGAGTTGAACATTCCCTGTCTTGGAGCAGGTTTGAAACACTCTTTTTTTGGAATCTGCAAGTGGATATTTCTATAAAACTGAGGATTTCGTTGGAAGCGGGATTACAGATAAATAGTAGACAGCAGCATTCTCAGAAACTTCTTTGTGATGTTTGCATTCAAGTCACAGAGTTGAACATTCCCTTTCATAGAGCAGGTTTGAAACACTCTTTTTGTACTATCTGGAAGTGGACATTTGGAACGGTATCAGGCCTATGGTTAAAAAGGAAATATCTTCCCATAAAAACAAGACAGAAGCATTCTCAGAAACTTATTTGCGATGTGTGTCCTCAACTAACAGACTTGAACCTTTCTTTTGATACAGCAGTTTTGAAACACTCTTTTTGTAGAATCTGCAAGTGGATATTTGGATAGCTCTGAGGATTTCGTTGGAAACGGGATTACATAAAAATAGTGGACAGCAGCATTCTCAGAAACTTCTTTGTGACGTTTGCATTCAAGTCACAGAGTTGAACATTCCCTGTCATAGAGCAGGTTTGAAACACTCTTTTTGTGCATCTGGAAGTGGACATTTCCAACGCTTTCTTGCCTACGGCGAAGAAGGAAATATCTTCCCATAGAAACAAGACAGAAGCATTCTCAGAAACTTATTTCTGATGTGTGTCCTCAACTAACGGACTTGAACCTTTCTTTTTATAGAGCACGTTTGAACCACTCCTTTTGTTGTATCTGCAAGTGGATATTTGGATAGCTTGGACGATTTCGTTGGAAACGGGAATATCTCCCTATAACATCTAGACAGAAGCATTCTCAGAAACTTCTTTGTGATGTTTCCATTCAAGTCACAGAGTTGAACATTCTCTTTCATAGAGCAGGTTTGAAACACTCTTTTTGTAGTATCTGGAAGTGGACATTTGCAGCGCTTTGTGGCCAATGGTAAAAAAGGAAATATCTTCCCATGAAAACGAGATAGAGGCAATCTCAGAAACTTGTTTATGCTGTATGTACTGAAGTAACAGTGTTGAACCTTTCTATTGATAGAGCAGGTGTGAAACAATGTTTTTTTGGAATCTGCAAGAGGATATTTCTATAGAACTGAGGATTTCGTTGGAAGCGGGATTACAGATAGAAAGTAGAGAGCAGCATTCTCAGAAACTTCTTTGTGATGTTTGCATTCAAGTCACAGAGTTGAACACTCCCTTTCATACAGCAGGTTTGAAACACTCTTTTTGTACTATCTGGAAGTGGACATTTGGAACGGTACCAGGCCTATGGTTCAAAAGGAAATATCGTCGCAGAAAAACAAGACGGAAGCATTCTCAGAAACTTATTTGTGTTGTGTGTCCTCAACTAACAGACTTGAACCTTTCTTTTGACACAGCAGTTTTGAAACACTCTTTTTGTAGAATCTGCAAGTGGATATTTGGATAGCTCTGAGGATTTCGTTGGAAACGGGATTACATATAAAAAGTAGACAGCAGCATTCTCAGAAAATTCTTTGTGATGTTTCCATTTAAGTCACAGAGTTGAACATTCCCTTTCACAGAGCAGGTTTCAAACACTCTTTTTGTAGTAACTGGAAGTGGACATTTGCAGCGCTTTGTGGCCTATGGTAAAAAACGGAAATATCTTCCCATAAAAACGAGATAGAAGCAATCTCAGAAACTTGTTTATGCTCTATGTGCACAAGTAACAGTGTTGAACCTTTCTATTGACAGAGCACGTGTGAAACACTCTTTTTTTGGAATCTGCAAGTGGATATTTCTATAAAACTGAGGATTTCGTTGGAAGCGGGATTACAGATAAATAGTAGACAGCAGCATTCTCAGAAACTTCTTTGTGATGTTTGCATTCAAGTCACAGAGTTGAACATTCCCTTTCATAGAGCAGGTTTGAAACACTCTTTTTGTAGTATCTGGAAGTGGACATTTGGAACGGTATCAGGCCTATGGTTAAAAAGGAAGTATCTTCCCATAAAAACAAGACAGAAGCATTCTCAGAAACTTATTTGCGATGTGTGTCCTCAACTAACAGACTTGAACCTTTCTTTTGATACAGCAGTTTTGAAACACTCTTTTTGTAGAATCTGCAAGTGGATATTTGGATAGCTCTGAGGATTTCGTTGGAAACGGGATTACATAGTGGACAGCAGCATTCTCAGAAACTTCTTTGTGACGTTTGCATTCAAGTCACAGAGTTGAACATTCCCTGTCATAGAGCAGGTTTGAAACACTCTTTTTGTGCATCTGGAAGTGGACATTTCCAACGCTTTCTTGCCTACGGCGAAGAAGGAAATATCTTCCCATAGAAACAAGACAGAAGCATTCTCAGAAACTTATTTCTGATGTGTGTCCTCAACTAACGGACTTGAACCTTTCTTTTAACAGAGCACGTTTGAACCACTCCTTTTGTTGTATCTGCAAGTGGATATTTGGATAGCTTGGACGATTTCGTTGGAAACGGGAATATCTCCCTATAACATCTAGACAGAAGCATTCTCAGAAACTTCTTTGTGATGTTTCCATTCAAGTCACAGAGTTGAACATTCTCTTTCATAGAGCAGGTTTGAAACACTCTTTTTGTAGTATCTGGAAGTGGACATTTGCAGCGCTTTGTGGCCTATGGTAAAAAAGGAAATATCTTCCCATGAAAACGAGATAGAAGCAATCTCAGAAACTTGTTTATGCTGTATGTACTGAAGTAACAGTGTTGAACCTTTCTATTGATAGAGCAGGTGTGAAACACTGTTTTTTTGGAATCTGCAAGAGGATATTTGTATAGAACTGAGGATTTCGTTGGAAGCGGGATTACAGATAGAAAGTAGAGAGCAGCATTCTCAGAAACTTCTTTGTGATGTTTGCATTCAAGTCACAGAGTTGAAAATTCCCTTTCATACAGCAGGTTTGAAACACTCTTTTTGTACTATCTGGAAGTGGACATTTGGAACGGTACCAGGCCTATGGTTCAAAAGGAAATATCGTCGCAGAAAAACAAGATGGAAGCATTCTCAGAAACTTATTTGTGTTGTGTGTCCTCAACTAACAGACTTGAACCTTTCTTTTGACACAGCAGTTTTGAAACACTCTTTTTGTAGAATCTGCAAGTGGATATTTGGATAGCTCTGAGGATTTCATTGGAAACGGGATTACATATAAAAAGTAGACAGCAGCATTCTCAGAAACTTCTTTGTGATATTTCCATTTAAGTCACAGAGTTGAACATTCCCTTTCACAGAGCAGGTTTCAAACACTCTTTTTGTAGTAACTGGAAGTGGACATTTGCAGCGCTTTGTGGCCTATGGTAAAAAACGGAAATATCTTCCCATAAAAACGAGATAGAAGCAATCTCAGAAACTTGTTTATGCTCTATCTACACAAGTAACAGTGTTGAACCTTTCTATTGACAGAGCACGTGTGAAACACTCTTTTTTTGGAATCTGCAAGTGGATATTTCTATAAAACTGAGGATTTCGTTGGAAGCGGGATTACAGATAAATAGTAGACAGCAGCATTCTCAGAAACTTCTTTGTGATGTTTGCATTCAAGTCACAGAGTTGAACATTCCCTTTCATAGAGCAGGTTTGAAACACTCTTTTTGTAGTATCTGGAAGTGGACATTTGGAACGGTATCAGGCCTATGGTTAAAAAGGAAATATCTTCCCATAAAAACAAGACAGAAGCATTCTCAGAAACTTATTTGCGATGTGTGTCCTCAACTAACAGACTTGAACCTTTCTTTTGATACAGCAGTTTTGAAACACTCTTTTTGTAGAATCTGCAAGTGGATATTTGGATAGCTCTGAGGATTTCGTTGGAAACGGGATTACATAGTGGACAGCAGCATTCTCAGAAACTTCTTTGTGACGTTTGCATTCAAGTCACAGAGTTGAACATTCCCTGTCATAGAGCAGGTTTGAAACACTCTTTTTGTGCATCTGGAAGTGGACATTTCCAACGCTTTCTTGCCTACGGCGAAGAAGGAAATATCTTCCCATAAAAACAAGACAGAAGCATTCTCAGAAACTTATTTCTGATGTGTGTCCTCAACTAACGGACTTGAACCTTTCTTTTTATAGAGCACGTTTGAACCACTCCTTTTGTTGTATCTGCAAGTGGATATTTGGATAGCTTTGACGATTTCGTTGGAAACGGGAATATCTCCCTATAACATCTAGACAGAAGCATTCTCAGAAACTTCTTTGTGATGTTTCCATTCAAGTCACAGAGTTGAACATTCTCTTTCATAGAGCAGGTTTGAAACACTCTTTTTGTAGTATCTGGAAGTGGACATTTGCAGCGCTTTGTGGCCTATGATAAAAAAGGAAATATCTTCCCAAGAAAACGAGATAGAAGCAATCTCAGAAACTTGTTTATGCTGTATGTACTGAAGTAACAGTGTTGAACCTTTCTATTGATAGAGCAGGTGTGAAACACTGTTTTTTTGGAATCTGCAAGAGGATATTTCTATAGAACTGAGGATTTCGTTGGAAGCGGGATTACAGATAGAAAGTAGAGAGCAGCATTCTCAGAAACTTCTTTGTGATGTTTGCATTCAAGTCAGAGTTGATCATTCCCTTTCATACAGCAGGTTTGAAACACTCTTTTTGTACTATCTGGAAGTGGACATTTGGAACGGTACCAGGCCTATGGTTCAAAAGGAAATATCGTCGCAGAAAAACAAGATGGAAGCATTCTCAGAAACTTATTTGTGTTGTGTGTCCTCAACTAACAGACTTGAACCTTTCTTTTGACACAGCAGTTTTGAAACACTCTTTTTGTAGAATCTGCAAGTGGATATTTGGATAGCTCTGAGGATTTCGTTGGAAACGGGATTACATATAAAAAGTAGACAGCAGCATTCTCAGAAACTTCTTTGTGATATTTCCATTTAAGTCACAGAGTTGAACATTCCCTTTCACAGAGCAGGTTTCAAACACTCTTTTTGTAGTAACTGGAAGTGGACATTTGCAGCGCTTTGTGGCCTATGGTAAAAAAAGGAAATATCTTCCCATAAAAACGAGATAGAAGCAATCTCAGAAACTTGTTTATGCTCTATCTACACAAGTAACAGTGTTGAACCTTTCTATTGACAGAGCACGTGTGAAACACTCTTTTTTTGGAATCTGCAAGTGGATATTTCTATAAAACTGAGGATTTCGTTGGAAGCGGGATTACAGATAAATAGTAGACAGCAGCATTCTCAGAAACTTGTTTGTGATGTTTGCATTCAAGTCACAGAGTTGAACATTCCCTTTCATAGAGCAGGTTTGAAACACTCTTTTTGTAGTATCTGGAAGAGGACATTTGGAACGCTATCAGGCCTATGGTTAAAAAGGAAATATCTTCCCATAAAAACAAGACAGAAGCATTCTCAGAAACTTATTTGCGATGTGTGTCCTCAACTAACAGACTTGAACCTTTCTTTTGATACAGCAGTTTTGAAACACTCTTTTTGTAGAATCTGCAAGTGGATATTTGGATAGCTCTGAGGATTTCGTTGGAAACGGGATTACATAGTGGACAGCAGCATTCTCAGAAACTTCTTTGTGACGTTTGCATTCAAGTCACAGAGTTGAACATTCCCTGTCATAGAGCAGGTTTGAAACACTCTTTTTGTGCATCTGGAAGTGGATATTTCCAACGCTTTCTTGCCTACGGCGAGGAAGGAAATATCTTCCATAAAAACAAGACAGAAGCATTCTCAGAAACTTATTTCTGATGTGTGTCCTCAACTAACGGACTTGAACCTTTCTTTTTATAGAGCACGTTTGAACCACTCCTTTTGTTGTATCTGCAAGTGGATATTTGGATAGCTTTGACGATTTCGTTGGAAACGGGAATATCTCCCTATAACATCTAGACAGAAGCATTCTCAGAAACTTCTTTGTGATGTTTCCATTCAAGTCACAGAGTTGAACATTCTCTTTCATAGAGCAGGTTTGAAACACTCTTTTTGTAGTATCTGGAAGTGGACATTTGCAGCGCTTTGTGGCCTATGATAAAAAAGGAAATATCTTCCCAAGAAAACGAGATAGAAGCAATCTCAGAAACTTGTTTATGCTGTATGTACTGAAGTAACAGTGTTGAACCTTTCTATTGATAGAGCAGGTGTGAAACACTGTTTTTTTGGAATCTGCAAGAGGATATTTCTATAGAACTGAGGATTTCGTTGGAAGCGGGATTACAGATAGAAAGTAGAGAGCAGCATTCTCAGAAACTTCTTTGTGATGTTTGCATTCAAGTCAGAGTTGATCATTCCCTTTCATACAGCAGGTTTGAAACACTCTTTTTGTACTATCTGGAAGTGGACATTTGGAACGGTACCAGGCCTATGGTTCAAAAGGAAATATCGTCGCAGAAAAACAAGATGGAAGCATTCTCAGAAACTTATTTGTGTTGTGTGTCCTCAACTAACAGACTTGAACCTTTCTTTTGACACAGCAGTTTTGAAACACTCTTTTTGTAGAATCTGCAAGTGGATATTTGGATAGCTCTGAGGATTTCGTTGGAAACGGGATTACATATAAAAAGTAGACAGCAGCATTCTCAGAAACTTCTTTGTGATATTTCCATTTAAGTCACAGAGTTGAACATTCCCTTTCACAGAGCAGGTTTCAAACACTCTTTTTGTAGTAACTGGAAGTGGACATTTGCAGCGCTTTGTGGCCTATGGTAAAAAAAGGAAATATCTTCCCATAAAAACGAGATAGAAGCAATCTCAGAAACTTGTTTATGCTCTATCTACACAAGTAACAGTGTTGAACCTTTCTATTGACAGAGCACGTGTGAAACACTCTTTTTTTGGAATCTGCAAGTGGATATTTCTATAAAACTGAGGATTTCGTTGGAAGCGGGATTACAGATAAATAGTAGACAGCAGCATTCTCAGAAACTTGTTTGTGATGTTTGCATTCAAGTCACAGAGTTGAACATTCCCTTTCATAGAGCAGGTTTGAAACACTCTTTTTGTAGTATCTGGAAGAGGACATTTGGAACGCTATCAGGCCTATGGTTAAAAAGGAAATATCTTCCCATAAAAACAAGACAGAAGCATTCTCAGAAACTTATTTGCGATGTGTGTCCTCAACTAACAGACTTGAACCTTTCTTTTGATACAGCAGTTTTGAAACACTCTTTTTGTAGAATCTGCAAGTGGATATTTGGATAGCTCTGAGGATTTCGTTGGAAACGGGATTACATAGTGGACAGCAGCATTCTCAGAAACTTCTTTGTGACGTTTGCATTCAAGTCACAGAGTTGAACATTCCCTGTCATAGAGCAGGTTTGAAACACTCTTTTTGTGCATCTGGAAGTGGATATTTCCAACGCTTTCTTGCCTACGGCGAGGAAGGAAATATCTTCCCATAAAAACAAGACAGAAGCATTCTCAGAAACTTATTTCTGATGTGTGTCCTCAACTAACGGACTTGAACCTTTCTTTTTATAGAGCACGTTTGAACCACTCCTTTTGTTGTATCTGCAAGTGGATATTTGGATAGCTTTGACGATTTCGTTGGAAACGGGAATATCTCCCTATAACATCTAGACAGAAGCATTCTCAGAAACTTCTTTGTGATGTTTCCATTCAAGTCACAGAGTTGAACATTCTCTTTCATAGAGCAGGTTTGAAACACTCTTTTTGTAGTATCTGGAAGTGGACATTTGCAGCGCTTTGTGGCCTATGATAAAAAAGGAAATATCTTCCCAAGAAAACGAGATAGAAGCAATCTCAGAAACTTGTTTATGCTGTATGTACTGAAGTAACAGTGTTGAACCTTTCTATTGATAGAGCAGGTGTGAAACACTGTTTTTTTGGAATCTGCAAGAGGATATTTCTATAGAACTGAGGATTTCGTTGGAAGCGGGATTACAGATAGAAAGTAGAGAGCAGCATTCTCAGAAACTTCTTTGTGATGTTTGCATTCAAGTCAGAGTTGATCATTCCCTTTCATACAGCAGGTTTGAAACACTCTTTTTGTACTATCTGGAAGTGGACATTTGGAACGGTACCAGGCCTATGGTTCAAAAGGAAATATCGTCGCAGAAAAACAAGATGGAAGCATTCTCAGAAACTTATTTGTGTTGTGTGTCCTCAACTAACAGACTTGAACCTTTCTTTTGACACAGCAGTTTTGAAACACTCTTTTTGTAGAATCTGCAAGTGGATATTTGGATAGCTCTGAGGATTTCGTTGGAAACGGGATTACATATAAAAAGTAGACAGCAGCATTCTCAGAAACTTCTTTGTGATATTTCCATTTAAGTCACAGAGTTGAACATTCCCTTTCACAGAGCAGGTTTCAAACACTCTTTTTGTAGTAACTGGAAGTGGACATTTGCAGCGCTTTGTGGCCTATGGTAAAAAAAGGAAATATCTTCCCATAAAAACGAGATAGAAGCAATCTCAGAAACTTGTTTATGCTCTATCTACACAAGTAACAGTGTTGAACCTTTCTATTGACAGAGCACGTGTGAAACACTCTTTTTTTGGAATCTGCAAGTGGATATTTCTATAAAACTGAGGATTTCGTTGGAAGCGGGATTACAGATAAATAGTAGACAGCAGCATTCTCAGAAACTTGTTTGTGATGTTTGCATTCAAGTCACAGAGTTGAACATTCCCTTTCATAGAGCAGGTTTGAAACACTCTTTTTGTAGTATCTGGAAGAGGACATTTGGAACGCTATCAGGCCTATGGTTAAAAAGGAAATATCTTCCCATAAAAACAAGACAGAAGCATTCTCAGAAACTTATTTGCGATGTGTGTCCTCAACTAACAGACTTGAACCTTTCTTTTGATACAGCAGTTTTGAAACACTCTTTTTGTAGAATCTGCAAGTGGATATTTGGATAGCTCTGAGGATTTCGTTGGAAACGGGATTACATAGTGGACAGCAGCATTCTCAGAAACTTCTTTGTGACGTTTGCATTCAAGTCACAGAGTTGAACATTCCCTGTCATAGAGCAGGTTTGAAACACTCTTTTTGTGCATCTGGAAGTGGACATTTCCAACGCTTTCTTGCCTACGGCGAGGAAGGAAATATCTTCCCATAAAAACAAGACAGAAGCATTCTCAGAAACTTATTTCTGATGTGTGTCCTCAACTAACGGACTTGAACCTTTCTTTTTATAGAGCACGTTTGAACCACTCCTTTTGTTGTATCTGCAAGTGGATATTTGGATAGCTTTGACGATTTCGTTGGAAACGGGAATATCTCCCTATAACATCTAGACAGAAGCATTCTCAGAAACTTCTTTGTGATGTTTCCATTCAAGTCACAGAGTTGAACATTCTCTTTCATAGAGCAGGTTTGAAACACTCTTTTTGTAGTATCTGGAAGTGGACATTTGCAGCGCTTTGTGGCCTATGATAAAAAAGGAAATATCTTCCCAAGAAAACGAGATAGAAGCAATCTCAGAAACTTGTTTATGCTGTATGTACTGAAGTAACAGTGTTGAACCTTTCTATTGATAGAGCAGGTGTGAAACACTGTTTTTTTGGAATCTGCAAGAGGATATTTCTATAGAACTGAGGATTTCGTTGGAAGCGGGATTACAGATAGAAAGTAGAGAGCAGCATTCTCAGAAACTTCTTTGTGATGTTTGCATTCAAGTCAGAGTTGATCATTCCCTTTCATACAGCAGGTTTGAAACACTCTTTTTGTACTATCTGGAAGTGGACATTTGGAACGGTACCAGGCCTATGGTTCAAAAGGAAATATCGTCGCAGAAAAACAAGATGGAAGCATTCTCAGAAACTTATTTGTGTTGTGTGTCCTCAACTAACAGACTTGAACCTTTCTTTTGACACAGCAGTTTTGAAACACTCTTTTTGTAGAATCTGCAAGTGGATATTTGGATAGCTCTGAGGATTTCGTTGGAAACGGGATTACATATAAAAAGTAGACAGCAGCATTCTCAGAAACTTCTTTGTGATATTTCCATTTAAGTCACAGAGTTCAACATTCCCTTTCACAGAGCAGGTTTCAAACACTCTTTTTGTAGTAACTGGAAGTGGACATTTGCAGCGCTTTGTGGCCTATGGTAAAAAAAGGAAATATCTTCCCATAAAAACGAGATAGAAGCAATCTCAGAAACTTGTTTATGCTCTATCTACACAAGTAACAGTGTTGAACCTTTCTATTGACAGAGCACGTGTGAAACACTCTTTTTTTGGAATCTGCAAGTGGATATTTCTATAAAACTGAGGATTTCGTTGGAAGCGGGATTACAGATAAATAGTAGACAGCAGCATTCTCAGAAACTTGTTTGTGATGTTTGCATTCAAGTCACAGAGTTGAACATTCCCTTTCATAGAGCAGGTTTGAAACACTCTTTTTGTAGTATCTGGAAGAGGACATTTGGAACGCTATCAGGCCTATGGTTAAAAAGGAAATATCTTCCCATAAAAACAAGACAGAAGCATTCTCAGAAACTTATTTGCGATGTGTGTCCTCAACTAACAGACTTGAACCTTTCTTTTGATACAGCAGTTTTGAAACACTCTTTTTGTAGAATCTGCAAGTGGATATTTGGATAGCTCTGAGGATTTCGTTGGAAACGGGATTATATAGTGGACAGCAGCATTCTCAGAAACTTCTTTGTGACGTTTGCATTCAAGTCACAGAGTTGAACATTCCCTGTCATAGAGCAGGTTTGAAACACTCTTTTTGTGCATCTGGAAGTGGACATTTCCAACGCTTTCTTGCCTACGGCGAGGAAGGAAATATCTTCCCATAAAAACAAGACAGAAGCATTCTCAGAAACTTATTTCTGATGTGTGTCCTCAACTAACGGACTTGAACCTTTCTTTTTATAGAGCACGTTTGAACCACTCCTTTTGTTGTATCTGCAAGTGGATATTTGGATAGCTTTGACGATTTCGTTGGAAACGGGAATATCTCCCTATAACATCTAGACAGAAGCATTCTCAGAAACTTCTTTGTGATGTTTCCATTCAAGTCACAGAGTTGAACATTCTCTTTCATAGAGCAGGTTTGAAACACTCTTTTTGTAGTATCTGGAAGTGGACATTTGCAGCGCTTTGTGGCCTATGATAAAAAAGGAAATATCTTCCCAAGAAAACGAGATAGAAGCAATCTCAGAAACTTGTTTATGCTGTATGTACTGAAGTAACAGTGTTGAACCTTTCTATTGATAGAGCAGGTGTGAAACACTGTTTTTTTGGAATCTGCAAGAGGATATTTCTATAGAACTGAGGATTTCGTTGGAAGCGGGATTACAGATAGAAAGTAGAGAGCAGCATTCTCAGAAACTTCTTTGTGATGTTTGCATTCAAGTCAGAGTTGATCATTCCCTTTCATACAGCAGGTTTGAAACACTCTTTTTGTACTATCTGGAAGTGGACATTTGGAACGGTACCAGGCCTATGGTTCAAAAGGAAATATCGTCGCAGAAAAACAAGATGGAAGCATTCTCAGAAACTTATTTGTGTTGTGTGTCCTCAACTAACAGACTTGAACCTTTCTTTTGACACAGCAGTTTTGAAACACTCTTTTTGTAGAATCTGCAAGTGGATATTTGGATAGCTCTGAGGATTTCGTTGGAAACGGGATTACATATAAAAAGTAGACAGCAGCATTCTCAGAAACTTCTTTGTGATATTTCCATTTAAGTCACAGAGTTCAACATTCCCTTTCACAGAGCAGGTTTCAAACACTCTTTTTGTAGTAACTGGAAGTGGACATTTGCAGCGCTTTGTGGCCTATGGTAAAAAAAGGAAATATCTTCCCATAAAAACGAGATAGAAGCAATCTCAGAAACTTGTTTATGCTCTATCTACACAAGTAACAGTGTTGAACCTTTCTATTGACAGAGCACGTGTGAAACACTCTTTTTTTGGAATCTGCAAGTGGATATTTCTATAAAACTGAGGATTTCGTTGGAAGCGGGATTACAGATAAATAGTAGACAGCAGCATTCTCAGAAACTTGTTTGTGATGTTTGCATTCAAGTCACAGAGTTGAACATTCCCTTTCATAGAGCAGGTTTGAAACACTCTTTTTGTAGTATCTGGAAGAGGACATTTGGAACGCTATCAGGCCTATGGTTAAAAAGGAAATATCTTCCCATAAAAACAAGACAGAAGCATTCTCAGAAACTTATTTGCGATGTGTGTCCTCAACTAACAGACTTGAACCTTTCTTTTGATACAGCAGTTTTGAAACACTCTTTTTGTAGAATCTGCAAGTGGATATTTGGATAGCTCTGAGGATTTCGTTGGAAACGGGATTACATAGTGGACAGCAGCATTCTCAGAAACTTCTTTGTGACGTTTGCATTCAAGTCACAGAGTTGAACATTCCCTGTCATAGAGCAGGTTTGAAACACTCTTTTTGTGCATCTGGAAGTGGACATTTCCAACGCTTTCTTGCCTACGGCGAGGAAGGAAATATCTTCCCATAAAAACAAGACAGAAGCATTCTCAGAAACTTATTTCTGATGTGTGTCCTCAACTAACGGACTTGAACCTTTCTTTTTATAGAGCACGTTTGAACCACTCCTTTTGTTGTATCTGCAAGTGGATATTTGGATAGCTTTGACGATTCCGTTGGAAACGGGAATATCTCCCTATAACATCTAGACAGAAGCATTCTCAGAAACTTCTTTGTGATGTTTCCATTCAAGTCACAGAGTTGAACATTCTCTTTCATAGAGCAGGTTTGAAACACTCTTTTTGTAGTATCTGGAAGTGGACATTTGCAGCGCTTTGTGGCCTATGATAAAAAAGGAAATATCTTCCCATGAAAACGAGATAGAAGCAATCTCAGAAACTTGTTTATGCTGTATGTACTGAAGTAACAGTGTTGAACCTTTCTATTGATAGAGGAGGTGTGAAACACTGTTTTTTTGGAATCTGCAAGAGGATATTTCCATAGAACTGAGGATTTCATTGGAAGCGGGATTACAGATAGAAAGTCGAAAGCAGCATTCTCAGAAACTTCTTTGTGATGTTTGCATTCAAGTCACAGAGTTGAACATTCCCTTTCATACAGCAGGTTTGAAACACTCTTTTTGTACTAACTGGAAGTGGACATTTGGAACGGTACCAGGCCTATGGGTAAAAAGGAAGTATCTTCCCATAACAACAAGACAGAAGCATTCTCAGAAACTTATTTGCGATGTGTGTCCTCAACTAACAGACTTGAACCTTTCTTTTATACAGCAGTTTTGAAACACACTTTTTGTAGAATCTGCAAGTGGATATTTGGATAGCTTTGAGGATTTCGTTGGAAACGGGATTACATATAAAAAGTAGACAGCAGCATTCTCAGAAACTTCTTTGTGATGTTTCCATTTAAGTCACCGAGTTGAACATTCCCTTTCACAGAGCAGGTTTCAAACACTATTTTTGTAGTATCTGGAAGTGGACATTTGCAGCGCTTTGTGGCCTATGGTAAAAAAAGGAAATATCTTCCCATAAAAACGAGATAGAAGCAATCTCAGAATCTTGTTTATGCTCTATCTACACAAGTAACAGTGTTGAACCTTTCTATTGACAGAGCACGTGTGAAACACTCTTTTTTTGGAATCTGCAAGTGGATATTTCTATAAAACTGAGGATTTCGTTGGAAGCGGGATTACAGATAAATAGTAGACAGCAGCATTCTCAGAAATTTCTTTGTGACGTTTGCATTCAAGTCACAGAGTTGAACATTCCCTGTCTTGGAGCAGGTTTGAAACACTCTTTTTTTGGAATCTGCAAGTGGATATTTCTATAAAACTGAGGATTTCGTTGGAAGCGGGATTACAGATAAATAGTAGACAGCAGCATTCTCAGAAACTTCTTTGTGATGTTTGCATTCAAGTCACAGAGTTGAACATTCCCTTTCATAGAGCAGGTTTGAAACACTCTTTTTGTACTATCTGGAAGTGGACATTTGGAACGGTATCAGGCCTATGGTTAAAAAGGAAATATCTTCCCATAAAAACAAGACAGAAGCATTCTCAGAAACTTATTTGCGATGTGTGTCCTCAACTAACAGACTTGAACCTTTCTTTTGATACAGCAGTTTTGAAACACTCTTTTTGTAGAATCTGCAAGTGGATATTTGGATAGCTCTGAGGATTTCGTTGGAAACGGGATTACATAAAAATAGTGGACAGCAGCATTCTCAGAAACTTCTTTGTGACGTTTGCATTCAAGTCACAGAGTTGAACATTCCCTGTCATAGAGCAGGTTTGAAACACTCTTTTTGTGCATCTAGAAGTGGACATTTCCAACGCTTTCTTGCCTACGGCGAAGAAGGAAATATCTTCCCATAAAAACAAGACAGAAGCATTCTCAGAAACTTATTTCTGATGTGTGTCCTCAACTAACGGACTTGAACCTTTCTTTTTATAGAGCACGTTTGAACCACTCCTTTTGTTGTATCTGCAAGTGGATATTTGGATAGCTTTGACGATTTCGTTGGAAACGGGAATATCTCCCTATAACATCTAGACAGAAGCATTCTCAGAAACTTCTTTGTGATGTTTCCATTCAAGTCACAGAGTTGAACATTCTCTTTCATAGAGCAGGTTTGAAACACTCTTTTTGTAGTATCTGGAAGTGGACATTTGCAGCGTTTTGTGGCCTATGATAAAAAAGGAAATATCTTCCCATGAAAACGAGATAGAAGCAATCTCAGAAACTTGTTTATGCTGTATGTACTGAAGTAACAGTGTTGAACCTTTCTATTGATAGAGGAGGTGTGAAACACTGTTTTTTTGGAATCTGCAAGAGGATATTTCTATAGAACTGAGGATTTCATTGGAAGCGGAATTACAGATAGAAAGTCGAAAGCAGCATTCTCAGAAACTTCTTTGTGATGTTTGCATTCAAGTCACAGAGTTGAACATTCCCTTTCATACAGCAGGTTTGAAACACTCTTTTTGTACTATCTGGAAGTGGACATTTGGAACGGTACCAGGCCTATGGGTAAAAAGGAAGTATCTTCCCATAACAACAAGACAGAAGCATTCTCAGAAACTTATTTGCGATGTGTGTCCTCAACTAACAGACTTGAACCTTTCTTTTATACAGCAGTTTTGAAACACTCTTTTTGTAGAATCTGCAAGTGGATATTTGGATAGCTTTGAGGATTTCGTTGGAAACGGGATTACATATAAAAAGTAGACAGCAGCATTCTCAGAAACTTCTTTGTGATGTTTCCATTTAAGTCACAGAGTTGAACATTCCCTTTCACAGAGCAGGTTTCAAACACTCTTTTTGTAGTATCTGGAAGTGGACATTTGCAGCGCTTTGTGGCCTATGGTAAAAAAAGGAAATATCTTCCCATAAAAACGAGATAGAAGCAATCTCAGAAACTTGTTTATGCTCTATCTACACAAGTAACAGTGTTGAACCTTTCTATTGACAGAGCACGTGTGAAACACTCTTTTGTTGGAATCTGCAAGTGGATATTTCTATAAAACTGAGGATTTCGTTGGAAGCGGGATTACAGATAAATAGTAGACAGCAGCATTCTCAGAAATTTCTTTGTGACGTTTGCATTCAAGTCACAGAGTTGAACATTCCCTGTCTTGGAGCAGGTTTGAAACACTCTTTTTTTGGAATCTGCAAGTGGATATTTCTATAAAACTGAGGATTTCGTTGGAAGCGGGATTACAGATAAATAGTAGACAGCAGCATTCTCAGAAACTTCTTTGTGATGTTTGCATTCAAGTCACAGAGTTGAACATTCCCTTTCATAGAGCAGGTTTGAAACACTCTTTTTGTACTATCTGGAAGTGGACATTTGGAACGGTATCAGGCCTATGGTTAAAAAGGAAATATCTTCCCATAAAAACAAGACAGAAGCATTCTCAGAAACTTATTTGCGATGTGTGTCCTCAACTAACAGACTTGAACCTTTCTTTTGATACAGCAGTTTTGAAACACTCTTTTTGTAGAATCTGCAAGTGGATATTTGGATAGCTCTGAGGATTTCGTTGGAAACGGGATTACATAAAAATAGTGGACAGCAGCATTCTCAGAAACTTCTTTGTGACGTTTGCATTCAAGTCACAGAGTTGAACATTCCCTGTCATAGAGCAGGTTTGAAACACTCTTTTTGTGCATCTGGAAGTGGACATTTCCAACGCTTTCTTGCCTACGGCGAAGAAGGAAATATCTTCCCATAGAAACAAGACAGAAGCATTCTCAGAAACTTATTTCTGATGTGTGTCCTCAACTAACGGACTTGAACCTTTCTTTTTATAGAGCACGTTTGAACCACTCCTTTTGTTGTATCTGCAAGTGGATATTTGGATAGCTTGGACGATTTCGTTGGAAACGGGAATATCTCCCTATAACATCTAGACAGAAGCATTCTCAGAAACTTCTTTGTGATGTTTCCATTCAAGTCACAGAGTTGAACATTCTCTTTCATAGAGCAGGTTTGAAACACTCTTTTTGTAGTATCTGGAAGTGGACATTTGCAGCGCTTTGTGGCCAATGGTAAAAAAGGAAATATCTTCCCATGAAAACGAGATAGAGGCAATCTCAGAAACTTGTTTATGCTGTATGTACTGAAGTAACAGTGTTGAACCTTTCTATTGATAGAGCAGGTGTGAAACAATGTTTTTTTGGAATCTGCAAGAGGATATTTCTATAGAACTGAGGATTTCGTTGGAAGCGGGATTACAGATAGAAAGTAGAGAGCAGCATTCTCAGAAACTTCTTTGTGATGTTTGCATTCAAGTCACAGAGTTGAACACTCCCTTTCATACAGCAGGTTTGAAACACTCTTTTTGTACTATCTGGAAGTGGACATTTGGAACGGTACCAGGCCTATGGTTCAAAAGGAAATATCGTCGCAGAAAAACAAGACGGAAGCATTCTCAGAAACTTATTTGTGTTGTGTGTCCTCAACTAACAGACTTGAACCTTTCTTTTGACACAGCAGTTTTGAAACACTCTTTTTGTAGAATCTGCAAGTGGATATTTGGATAGCTCTGAGGATTTCGTTGGAAACGGGATTACATATAAAAAGTAGACAGCAGCATTCTCAGAAAATTCTTTGTGATGTTTCCATTTAAGTCACAGAGTTGAACATTCCCTTTCACAGAGCAGGTTTCAAACACTCTTTTTGTAGTAACTGGAAGTGGACATTTGCAGCGCTTTGTGGCCTATGGTAAAAAACGGAAATATCTTCCCATAAAAACGAGATAGAAGCAATCTCAGAAACTTGTTTATGCTCTATGTGCACAAGTAACAGTGTTGAACCTTTCTATTGACAGAGCACGTGTGAAACACTCTTTTTTTGGAATCTGCAAGTGGATATTTCTATAAAACTGAGGATTTCGTTGGAAGCGGGATTACAGATAAATAGTAGACAGCAGCATTCTCAGAAACTTCTTTGTGATGTTTGCATTCAAGTCACAGAGTTGAACATTCCCTTTCATAGAGCAGGTTTGAAACACTCTTTTTGTAGTATCTGGAAGTGGACATTTGGAACGGTATCAGGCCTATGGTTAAAAAGGAAGTATCTTCCCATAAAAACAAGACAGAAGCATTCTCAGAAACTTATTTGCGATGTGTGTCCTCAACTAACAGACTTGAACCTTTCTTTTGATACAGCAGTTTTGAAACACTCTTTTTGTAGAATCTGCAAGTGGATATTTGGATAGCTCTGAGGATTTCGTTGGAAACGGGATTACATAGTGGACAGCAGCATTCTCAGAAACTTCTTTGTGACGTTTGCATTCAAGTCACAGAGTTGAACATTCCCTGTCATAGAGCAGGTTTGAAACACTCTTTTTGTGCATCTGGAAGTGGACATTTCCAACGCTTTCTTGCCTACGGCGAAGAAGGAAATATCTTCCCATAGAAACAAGACAGAAGCATTCTCAGAAACTTATTTCTGATGTGTGTCCTCAACTAACGGACTTGAACCTTTCTTTTAACAGAGCACGTTTGAACCACTCCTTTTGTTGTATCTGCAAGTGGATATTTGGATAGCTTGGACGATTTCGTTGGAAACGGGAATATCTCCCTATAACATCTAGACAGAAGCATTCTCAGAAACTTCTTTGTGATGTTTCCATTCAAGTCACAGAGTTGAACATTCTCTTTCATAGAGCAGGTTTGAAACACTCTTTTTGTAGTATCTGGAAGTGGACATTTGCAGCGCTTTGTGGCCTATGGTAAAAAAGGAAATATCTTCCCATGAAAACGAGATAGAAGCAATCTCAGAAACTTGTTTATGCTGTATGTACTGAAGTAACAGTGTTGAACCTTTCTATTGATAGAGCAGGTGTGAAACACTGTTTTTTTGGAATCTGCAAGAGGATATTTGTATAGAACTGAGGATTTCGTTGGAAGCGGGATTACAGATAGAAAGTAGAGAGCAGCATTCTCAGAAACTTCTTTGTGATGTTTGCATTCAAGTCACAGAGTTGAAAATTCCCTTTCATACAGCAGGTTTGAAACACTCTTTTTGTACTATCTGGAAGTGGACATTTGGAACGGTACCAGGCCTATGGTTCAAAAGGAAATATCGTCGCAGAAAAACAAGATGGAAGCATTCTCAGAAACTTATTTGTGTTGTGTGTCCTCAACTAACAGACTTGAACCTTTCTTTTGACACAGCAGTTTTGAAACACTCTTTTTGTAGAATCTGCAAGTGGATATTTGGATAGCTCTGAGGATTTCATTGGAAACGGGATTACATATAAAAAGTAGACAGCAGCATTCTCAGAAACTTCTTTGTGATATTTCCATTTAAGTCACAGAGTTGAACATTCCCTTTCACAGAGCAGGTTTCAAACACTCTTTTTGTAGTAACTGGAAGTGGACATTTGCAGCGCTTTGTGGCCTATGGTAAAAAACGGAAATATCTTCCCATAAAAACGAGATAGAAGCAATCTCAGAAACTTGTTTATGCTCTATCTACACAAGTAACAGTGTTGAACCTTTCTATTGACAGAGCACGTGTGAAACACTCTTTTTTTGGAATCTGCAAGTGGATATTTCTATAAAACTGAGGATTTCGTTGGAAGCGGGATTACAGATAAATAGTAGACAGCAGCATTCTCAGAAACTTCTTTGTGATGTTTGCATTCAAGTCACAGAGTTGAACATTCCCTTTCATAGAGCAGGTTTGAAACACTCTTTTTGTAGTATCTGGAAGTGGACATTTGGAACGGTATCAGGCCTATGGTTAAAAAGGAAATATCTTCCCATAAAAACAAGACAGAAGCATTCTCAGAAACTTATTTGCGATGTGTGTCCTCAACTAACAGACTTGAACCTTTCTTTTGATACAGCAGTTTTGAAACACTCTTTTTGTAGAATCTGCAAGTGGATATTTGGATAGCTCTGAGGATTTCGTTGGAAACGGGATTACATAGTGGACAGCAGCATTCTCAGAAACTTCTTTGTGACGTTTGCATTCAAGTCACAGAGTTGAACATTCCCTGTCATAGAGCAGGTTTGAAACACTCTTTTTGTGCATCTGGAAGTGGACATTTCCAACGCTTTCTTGCCTACGGCGAAGAAGGAAATATCTTCCCATAAAAACAAGACAGAAGCATTCTCAGAAACTTATTTCTGATGTGTGTCCTCAACTAACGGACTTGAACCTTTCTTTTTATAGAGCACGTTTGAACCACTCCTTTTGTTGTATCTGCAAGTGGATATTTGGATAGCTTTGACGATTTCGTTGGAAACGGGAATATCTCCCTATAACATCTAGACAGAAGCATTCTCAGAAACTTCTTTGTGATGTTTCCATTCAAGTCACAGAGTTGAACATTCTCTTTCATAGAGCAGGTTTGAAACACTCTTTTTGTAGTATCTGGAAGTGGACATTTGCAGCGCTTTGTGGCCTATGATAAAAAAGGAAATATCTTCCCAAGAAAACGAGATAGAAGCAATCTCAGAAACTTGTTTATGCTGTATGTACTGAAGTAACAGTGTTGAACCTTTCTATTGATAGAGCAGGTGTGAAACACTGTTTTTTTGGAATCTGCAAGAGGATATTTCTATAGAACTGAGGATTTCGTTGGAAGCGGGATTACAGATAGAAAGTAGAGAGCAGCATTCTCAGAAACTTCTTTGTGATGTTTGCATTCAAGTCAGAGTTGATCATTCCCTTTCATACAGCAGGTTTGAAACACTCTTTTTGTACTATCTGGAAGTGGACATTTGGAACGGTACCAGGCCTATGGTTCAAAAGGAAATATCGTCGCAGAAAAACAAGATGGAAGCATTCTCAGAAACTTATTTGTGTTGTGTGTCCTCAACTAACAGACTTGAACCTTTCTTTTGACACAGCAGTTTTGAAACACTCTTTTTGTAGAATCTGCAAGTGGATATTTGGATAGCTCTGAGGATTTCGTTGGAAACGGGATTACATATAAAAAGTAGACAGCAGCATTCTCAGAAACTTCTTTGTGATATTTCCATTTAAGTCACAGAGTTGAACATTCCCTTTCACAGAGCAGGTTTCAAACACTCTTTTTGTAGTAACTGGAAGTGGACATTTGCAGCGCTTTGTGGCCTATGGTAAAAAAAGGAAATATCTTCCCATAAAAACGAGATAGAAGCAATCTCAGAAACTTGTTTATGCTCTATCTACACAAGTAACAGTGTTGAACCTTTCTATTGACAGAGCACGTGTGAAACACTCTTTTTTTGGAATCTGCAAGTGGATATTTCTATAAAACTGAGGATTTCGTTGGAAGCGGGATTACAGATAAATAGTAGACAGCAGCATTCTCAGAAACTTGTTTGTGATGTTTGCATTCAAGTCACAGAGTTGAACATTCCCTTTCATAGAGC
This sequence comes from Pan troglodytes, assembly GCF_028858775.2. Lineage (NCBI taxonomy): Eukaryota > Metazoa > Chordata > Mammalia > Primates > Hominidae > Pan > Pan troglodytes. The sequence continues at coordinate 53,958,898 of NC_072409.2, read as the reverse complement.
AGGTTTGAAACACTCTTTTTGTAGTATCTGGAAGAGGACATTTGGAACGCTATCAGGCCTATGGTTAAAAAGGAAATATCTTCCCATAAAAACAAGACAGAAGCATTCTCAGAAACTTATTTGCGATGTGTGTCCTCAACTAACAGACTTGAACCTTTCTTTTGATACAGCAGTTTTGAAACACTCTTTTTGTAGAATCTGCAAGTGGATATTTGGATAGCTCTGAGGATTTCGTTGGAAACGGGATTACATAGTGGACAGCAGCATTCTCAGAAACTTCTTTGTGACGTTTGCATTCAAGTCACAGAGTTGAACATTCCCTGTCATAGAGCAGGTTTGAAACACTCTTTTTGTGCATCTGGAAGTGGATATTTCCAACGCTTTCTTGCCTACGGCGAGGAAGGAAATATCTTCCCATAAAAACAAGACAGAAGCATTCTCAGAAACTTATTTCTGATGTGTGTCCTCAACTAACGGACTTGAACCTTTCTTTTTATAGAGCACGTTTGAACCACTCCTTTTGTTGTATCTGCAAGTGGATATTTGGATAGCTTTGACGATTTCGTTGGAAACGGGAATATCTCCCTATAACATCTAGACAGAAGCATTCTCAGAAACTTCTTTGTGATGTTTCCATTCAAGTCACAGAGTTGAACATTCTCTTTCATAGAGCAGGTTTGAAACACTCTTTTTGTAGTATCTGGAAGTGGACATTTGCAGCGCTTTGTGGCCTATGATAAAAAAGGAAATATCTTCCCAAGAAAACGAGATAGAAGCAATCTCAGAAACTTGTTTATGCTGTATGTACTGAAGTAACAGTGTTGAACCTTTCTATTGATAGAGCAGGTGTGAAACACTGTTTTTTTGGAATCTGCAAGAGGATATTTCTATAGAACTGAGGATTTCGTTGGAAGCGGGATTACAGATAGAAAGTAGAGAGCAGCATTCTCAGAAACTTCTTTGTGATGTTTGCATTCAAGTCAGAGTTGATCATTCCCTTTCATACAGCAGGTTTGAAACACTCTTTTTGTACTATCTGGAAGTGGACATTTGGAACGGTACCAGGCCTATGGTTCAAAAGGAAATATCGTCGCAGAAAAACAAGATGGAAGCATTCTCAGAAACTTATTTGTGTTGTGTGTCCTCAACTAACAGACTTGAACCTTTCTTTTGACACAGCAGTTTTGAAACACTCTTTTTGTAGAATCTGCAAGTGGATATTTGGATAGCTCTGAGGATTTCGTTGGAAACGGGATTACATATAAAAAGTAGACAGCAGCATTCTCAGAAACTTCTTTGTGATATTTCCATTTAAGTCACAGAGTTGAACATTCCCTTTCACAGAGCAGGTTTCAAACACTCTTTTTGTAGTAACTGGAAGTGGACATTTGCAGCGCTTTGTGGCCTATGGTAAAAAAAGGAAATATCTTCCCATAAAAACGAGATAGAAGCAATCTCAGAAACTTGTTTATGCTCTATCTACACAAGTAACAGTGTTGAACCTTTCTATTGACAGAGCACGTGTGAAACACTCTTTTTTTGGAATCTGCAAGTGGATATTTCTATAAAACTGAGGATTTCGTTGGAAGCGGGATTACAGATAAATAGTAGACAGCAGCATTCTCAGAAACTTGTTTGTGATGTTTGCATTCAAGTCACAGAGTTGAACATTCCCTTTCATAGAGCAGGTTTGAAACACTCTTTTTGTAGTATCTGGAAGAGGACATTTGGAACGCTATCAGGCCTATGGTTAAAAAGGAAATATCTTCCCATAAAAACAAGACAGAAGCATTCTCAGAAACTTATTTGCGATGTGTGTCCTCAACTAACAGACTTGAACCTTTCTTTTGATACAGCAGTTTTGAAACACTCTTTTTGTAGAATCTGCAAGTGGATATTTGGATAGCTCTGAGGATTTCGTTGGAAACGGGATTACATAGTGGACAGCAGCATTCTCAGAAACTTCTTTGTGACGTTTGCATTCAAGTCACAGAGTTGAACATTCCCTGTCATAGAGCAGGTTTGAAACACTCTTTTTGTGCATCTGGAAGTGGATATTTCCAACGCTTTCTTGCCTACGGCGAGGAAGGAAATATCTTCCCATAAAAACAAGACAGAAGCATTCTCAGAAACTTATTTCTGATGTGTGTCCTCAACTAACGGACTTGAACCTTTCTTTTTATAGAGCACGTTTGAACCACTCCTTTTGTTGTATCTGCAAGTGGATATTTGGATAGCTTTGACGATTTCGTTGGAAACGGGAATATCTCCCTATAACATCTAGACAGAAGCATTCTCAGAAACATCTTTGTGATGTTTCCATTCAAGTCACAGAGTTGAACATTCTCTTTCATAGAGCAGGTTTGAAACACTCTTTTTGTAGTATCTGGAAGTGGACATTTGCAGCGCTTTGTGGCCTATGATAAAAAAGGAAATATCTTCCCAAGAAAACGAGATAGAAGCAATCTCAGAAACTTGTTTATGCTGTATGTACTGAAGTAACAGTGTTGAACCTTTCTATTGATAGAGCAGGTGTGAAACACTGTTTTTTTGGAATCTGCAAGAGGATATTTCTATAGAACTGAGGATTTCGTTGGAAGCGGGATTACAGATAGAAAGTAGAGAGCAGCATTCTCAGAAACTTCTTTGTGATGTTTGCATTCAAGTCAGAGTTGATCATTCCCTTTCATACAGCAGGTTTGAAACACTCTTTTTGTACTATCTGGAAGTGGACATTTGGAACGGTACCAGGCCTATGGTTCAAAAGGAAATATCGTCGCAGAAAAACAAGATGGAAGCATTCTCAGAAACTTATTTGTGTTGTGTGTCCTCAACTAACAGACTTGAACCTTTCTTTTGACACAGCAGTTTTGAAACACTCTTTTTGTAGAATCTGCAAGTGGATATTTGGATAGCTCTGAGGATTTCGTTGGAAACGGGATTACATATAAAAAGTAGACAGCAGCATTCTCAGAAACTTCTTTGTGATATTTCCATTTAAGTCACAGAGTTGAACATTCCCTTTCACAGAGCAGGTTTCAAACACTCTTTTTGTAGTAACTGGAAGTGGACATTTGCAGCGCTTTGTGGCCTATGGTAAAAAAAGGAAATATCTTCCCATAAAAACGAGATAGAAGCAATCTCAGAAACTTGTTTATGCTCTATCTACACAAGTAACAGTGTTGAACCTTTCTATTGACAGAGCACGTGTGAAACACTCTTTTTTTGGAATCTGCAAGTGGATATTTCTATAAAACTGAGGATTTCGTTGGAAGCGGGATTACAGATAAATAGTAGACAGCAGCATTCTCAGAAACTTGTTTGTGATGTTTGCATTCAAGTCACAGAGTTGAACATTCCCTTTCATAGAGCAGGTTTGAAACACTCTTTTTGTAGTATCTGGAAGAGGACATTTGGAACGCTATCAGGCCTATGGTTAAAAAGGAAATATCTTCCCATAAAAACAAGACAGAAGCATTCTCAGAAACTTATTTGCGATGTGTGTCCTCAACTAACAGACTTGAACCTTTCTTTTGATACAGCAGTTTTGAAACACTCTTTTTGTAGAATCTGCAAGTGGATATTTGGATAGCTCTGAGGATTTCGTTGGAAACGGGATTACATAGTGGACAGCAGCATTCTCAGAAACTTCTTTGTGACGTTTGCATTCAAGTCACAGAGTTGAACATTCCCTGTCATAGAGCAGGTTTGAAACACTCTTTTTGTGCATCTGGAAGTGGACATTTCCAACGCTTTCTTGCCTACGGCGAGGAAGGAAATATCTTCCCATAAAAACAAGACAGAAGCATTCTCAGAAACTTATTTCTGATGTGTGTCCTCAACTAACGGACTTGAACCTTTCTTTTTATAGAGCACGTTTGAACCACTCCTTTTGTTGTATCTGCAAGTGGATATTTGGATAGCTTTGACGATTTCGTTGGAAACGGGAATATCTCCCTATAACATCTAGACAGAAGCATTCTCAGAAACTTCTTTGTGATGTTTCCATTCAAGTCACAGAGTTGAACATTCTCTTTCATAGAGCAGGTTTGAAACACTCTTTTTGTAGTATCTGGAAGTGGACATTTGCAGCGCTTTGTGGCCTATGATAAAAAAGGAAATATCTTCCCAAGAAAACGAGATAGAAGCAATCTCAGAAACTTGTTTATGCTGTATGTACTGAAGTAACAGTGTTGAACCTTTCTATTGATAGAGCAGGTGTGAAACACTGTTTTTTTGGAATCTGCAAGAGGATATTTCTATAGAACTGAGGATTTCGTTGGAAGCGGGATTACAGATAGAAAGTAGAGAGCAGCATTCTCAGAAACTTCTTTGTGATGTTTGCATTCAAGTCAGAGTTGATCATTCCCTTTCATACAGCAGGTTTGAAACACTCTTTTTGTACTATCTGGAAGTGGACATTTGGAACGGTACCAGGCCTATGGTTCAAAAGGAAATATCGTCGCAGAAAAACAAGATGGAAGCATTCTCAGAAACTTATTTGTGTTGTGTGTCCTCAACTAACAGACTTGAACCTTTCTTTTGACACAGCAGTTTTGAAACACTCTTTTTGTAGAATCTGCAAGTGGATATTTGGATAGCTCTGAGGATTTCGTTGGAAACGGGATTACATATAAAAAGTAGACAGCAGCATTCTCAGAAACTTCTTTGTGATATTTCCATTTAAGTCACAGAGTTGAACATTCCCTTTCACAGAGCAGGTTTCAAACACTCTTTTTGTAGTAACTGGAAGTGGACATTTGCAGCGCTTTGTGGCCTATGGTAAAAAAAGGAAATATCTTCCCATAAAAACGAGATAGAAGCAATCTCAGAAACTTGTTTATGCTCTATCTACACAAGTAACAGTGTTGAACCTTTCTATTGACAGAGCACGTGTGAAACACTCTTTTTTTGGAATCTGCAAGTGGATATTTCTATAAAACTGAGGATTTCGTTGGAAGCGGGATTACAGATAAATAGTAGACAGCAGCATTCTCAGAAACTTGTTTGTGATGTTTGCATTCAAGTCACAGAGTTGAACATTCCCTTTCATAGAGCAGGTTTGAAACACTCTTTTTGTAGTATCTGGAAGAGGACATTTGGAACGCTATCAGGCCTATGGTTAAAAAGGAAATATCTTCCCATAAAAACAAGACAGAAGCATTCTCAGAAACTTATTTGCGATGTGTGTCCTCAACTAACAGACTTGAACCTTTCTTTTGATACAGCAGTTTTGAAACACTCTTTTTGTAGAATCTGCAAGTGGATATTTGGATAGCTCTGAGGATTTCGTTGGAAACGGGATTATATAGTGGACAGCAGCATTCTCAGAAACTTCTTTGTGACGTTTGCATTCAAGTCACAGAGTTGAACATTCCCTGTCATAGAGCAGGTTTGAAACACTCTTTTTGTGCATCTGGAAGTGGACATTTCCAACGCTTTCTTGCCTACGGCGAGGAAGGAAATATCTTCCCATAAAAACAAGACAGAAGCATTCTCAGAAACTTATTTCTGATGTGTGTCCTCAACTAACGGACTTGAACCTTTCTTTTTATAGAGCACGTTTGAACCACTCCTTTTGTTGTATCTGCAAGTGGATATTTGGATAGCTTTGACGATTTCGTTGGAAACGGGAATATCTCCCTATAACATCTAGACAGAAGCATTCTCAGAAACTTCTTTGTGATGTTTCCATTCAAGTCACAGAGTTGAACATTCTCTTTCATAGAGCAGGTTTGAAACACTCTTTTTGTAGTATCTGGAAGTGGACATTTGCAGCGCTTTGTGGCCTATGATAAAAAAGGAAATATCTTCCCAAGAAAACGAGATAGAAGCAATCTCAGAAACTTGTTTATGCTGTATGTACTGAAGTAACAGTGTTGAACCTTTCTATTGATAGAGCAGGTGTGAAACACTGTTTTTTTGGAATCTGCAAGAGGATATTTCTATAGAACTGAGGATTTCGTTGGAAGCGGGATTACAGATAGAAAGTAGAGAGCAGCATTCTCAGAAACTTCTTTGTGATGTTTGCATTCAAGTCAGAGTTGATCATTCCCTTTCATACAGCAGGTTTGAAACACTCTTTTTGTACTATCTGGAAGTGGACATTTGGAACGGTACCAGGCCTATGGTTCAAAAGGAAATATCGTCGCAGAAAAACAAGATGGAAGCATTCTCAGAAACTTATTTGTGTTGTGTGTCCTCAACTAACAGACTTGAACCTTTCTTTTGACACAGCAGTTTTGAAACACTCTTTTTGTAGAATCTGCAAGTGGATATTTGGATAGCTCTGAGGATTTCGTTGGAAACGGGATTACATATAAAAAGTAGACAGCAGCATTCTCAGAAACTTCTTTGTGATATTTCCATTTAAGTCACAGAGTTCAACATTCCCTTTCACAGAGCAGGTTTCAAACACTCTTTTTGTAGTAACTGGAAGTGGACATTTGCAGCGCTTTGTGGCCTATGGTAAAAAAAGGAAATATCTTCCCATAAAAACGAGATAGAAGCAATCTCAGAAACTTGTTTATGCTCTATCTACACAAGTAACAGTGTTGAACCTTTCTATTGACAGAGCACGTGTGAAACACTCTTTTTTTGGAATCTGCAAGTGGATATTTCTATAAAACTGAGGATTTCGTTGGAAGCGGGATTACAGATAAATAGTAGACAGCAGCATTCTCAGAAACTTGTTTGTGATGTTTGCATTCAAGTCACAGAGTTGAACATTCCCTTTCATAGAGCAGGTTTGAAACACTCTTTTTGTAGTATCTGGAAGAGGACATTTGGAACGGTATCAGGCCTATGGTTAAAAAGGAAATATCTTCCCATAAAAACAAGACAGAAGCATTCTCAGAAACTTATTTGCGATGTGTGTCCTCAACTAACAGACTTGAACCTTTCTTTTGATACAGCAGTTTTGAAACACTCTTTTTGTAGAATCTGCAAGTGGATATTTGGATAGCTCTGAGGATTTCGTTGGAAACGGGATTACATAGTGGACAGCAGCATTCTCAGAAACTTCTTTGTGACGTTTGCATTCAAGTCACAGAGTTGAACATTCCCTGTCATAGAGCAGGTTTGAAACACTCTTTTTGTGCATCTGGAAGTGGACATTTCCAACGCTTTCTTGCCTACGGCGAGGAAGGAAATATCTTCCCATAAAAACAAGACAGAAGCATTCTCAGAAACTTATTTCTGATGTGTGTCCTCAACTAACGGACTTGAACCTTTCTTTTTATAGAGCACGTTTGAACCACTCCTTTTGTTGTATCTGCAAGTGGATATTTGGATAGCTTTGACGATTTCGTTGGAAACGGGAATATCTCCCTATAACATCTAGACAGAAGCATTCTCAGAAACTTCTTTGTGATGTTTCCATTCAAGTCACAGAGTTGAACATTCTCTTTCATAGAGCAGGTTTGAAACACTCTTTTTGTAGTATCTGGAAGTGGACATTTGCAGCGCTTTGTGGCCTATGATAAAAAAGGAAATATCTTCCCATGAAAACGAGATAGAAGCAATCTCAGAAACTTGTTTATGCTGTATGTACTGAAGTAACAGTGTTGAACCTTTCTATTGATAGAGGAGGTGTGAAACACTGTTTTTTTGGAATCTGCAAGAGGATATTTCTATAGAACTGAGGATTTCATTGGAAGCGGGATTACAGATAGAAAGTCGAAAGCAGCATTCTCAGAAACTTCTTTGTGATGTTTGCATTCAAGTCACAGAGTTGAACATTCCCTTTCATACAGCAGGTTTGAAACACTCTTTTTGTACTAACTGGAAGTGGACATTTGGAACGGTACCAGGCCTATGGGTAAAAAGGAAGTATCTTCCCATAACAACAAGACAGAAGCATTCTCAGAAACTTATTTGCGATGTGTGTCCTCAACTAACAGACTTGAACCTTTCTTTTATACAGCAGTTTTGAAACACACTTTTTGTAGAATCTGCAAGTGGATATTTGGATAGCTTTGAGGATTTCGTTGGAAACGGGATTACATATAAAAAGTAGACAGCAGCATTCTCAGAAACTTCTTTGTGATGTTTCCATTTAAGTCACCGAGTTGAACATTCCCTTTCACAGAGCAGGTTTCAAACACTATTTTTGTAGTATCTGGAAGTGGACATTTGCAGCGCTCTGTGGCCTATGGTAAAAAAAAGGAAATATCTTCCCATAAAAACGAGATAGAAGCAATCTCAGAATCTTGTTTATGCTCTATCTACACAAGTAACAGTGTTGAACCTTTCTATTGACAGAGCACGTGTGAAACACTCTTTTTTTGGAATCTGCAAGTGGATATTTCTATAAAACTGAGGATTTCGTTGGAAGCGGGATTACAGATAAATAGTAGACAGCAGCATTCTCAGAAATTTCTTTGTGACGTTTGCATTCAAGTCACAGAGTTGAACATTCCCTGTCTTGGAGCAGGTTTGAAACACTCTTTTTTTGGAATCTGCAAGTGGATATTTCTATAAAACTGAGGATTTCGTTGGAAGCGGGATTACAGATAAATAGTAGACAGCAGCATTCTCAGAAACTTCTTTGTGATGTTTGCATTCAAGTCACAGAGTTGAACATTCCCTTTCATAGAGCAGGTTTGAAACACTCTTTTTGTACTATCTGGAAGTGGACATTTGGAACGGTATCAGGCCTATGGTTAAAAAGGAAATATCTTCCCATAAAAACAAGACAGAAGCATTCTCAGAAACTTATTTGCGATGTGTGTCCTCAACTAACAGACTTGAACCTTTCTTTTGATACAGCAGTTTTGAAACACTCTTTTTGTAGAATCTGCAAGTGGATATTTGGATAGCTCTGAGGATTTCGTTGGAAACGGGATTACATAAAAATAGTGGACAGCAGCATTCTCAGAAACTTCTTTGTGACGTTTGCATTCAAGTCACAGAGTTGAACATTCCCTGTCATAGAGCAGGTTTGAAACACTCTTTTTGTGCATCTAGAAGTGGACATTTCCAACGCTTTCTTGCCTACGGCGAAGAAGGAAATATCTTCCCATAAAAACAAGACAGAAGCATTCTCAGAAACTTATTTCTGATGTGTGTCCTCAACTAACGGACTTGAACCTTTCTTTTTATAGAGCACGTTTGAACCACTCCTTTTGTTGTATCTGCAAGTGGATATTTGGATAGCTTTGACGATTTCGTTGGAAACGGGAATATCTCCCTATAACATCTAGACAGAAGCATTCTCAGAAACTTCTTTGTGATGTTTCCATTCAAGTCACAGAGTTGAACATTCTCTTTCATAGAGCAGGTTTGAAACACTCTTTTTGTAGTATCTGGAAGTGGACATTTGCAGCGTTTTGTGGCCTATGATAAAAAAGGAAATATCTTCCCATGAAAACGAGATAGAAGCAATCTCAGAAACTTGTTTATGCTGTATGTACTGAAGTAACAGTGTTGAACCTTTCTATTGATAGAGGAGGTGTGAAACACTGTTTTTTTGGAATCTGCAAGAGGATATTTCTATAGAACTGAGGATTTCATTGGAAGCGGAATTACAGATAGAAAGTCGAAAGCAGCATTCTCAGAAACTTCTTTGTGATGTTTGCATTCAAGTCACAAAGTTGAACATTCCCTTTCATACAGCAGGTTTGAAACACTCTTTTTGTACTATCTGGAAGTGGACATTTGGAACGGTACCAGGCCTATGGGTAAAAAGGAAGTATCTTCCCATAACAACAAGACAGAAGCATTCTCAGAAACTTATTTGCGATGTGTGTCCTCAACTAACAGACTTGAACCTTTCTTTTATACAGCAGTTTTGAAACACTCTTTTTGTAGAATCTGCAAGTGGATATTTGGATAGCTCTGAGGATTTCGTTGGAAACGGGATTACATATAAAAAGTAGACAGCAGCATTCTCAGAAACTTCTTTGTGATGTTTCCATTTAAGTCACAGAGTTGAACATTCCCTTTCACAGAGCAGGTTTCAAACACTCTTTTTGTAGTATCTGGAAGTGGACATTTGCAGCGCTTTGTGGCCTATGGTAAAAAAAGGAAATATCTTCCCATAAAAACGAGATAGAAGCAATCTCAGAAACTTGTTTATGCTCTATCTACACAAGTAACAGTGTTGAACCTTTCTATTGACAGAGCACGGGTGAAACACTCTTTTGTTGAATCTGCAAGTGGATATTTCTATAAAACTGAGGATTTCGTTGGAAGCGGGATTACAGATAAATAGTAGACAGCAGCATTCTCAGAAATTTCTTTGTGACGTTTGCATTCAAGTCACAGAGTTGAACATTCCCTGTCTTGGAGCAGGTTTGAAACACTCTTTTTTTGGAATCTGCAAGTGGATATTTCTATAAAACTGAGGATTTCGTTGGAAGCGGGATTACAGATAAATAGTAGACAGCAGCATTCTCAGAAACTTCTTTGTGATGTTTGCATTCAAGTCACAGAGTTGAACATTCCCTTTCATAGAGCAGGTTTGAAACACTCTTTTTGTACTATCTGGAAGTGGACATTTGGAACGGTATCAGGCCTATGGTTAAAAAGGAAATATCTTCCCATAAAAACAAGACAGAAGCATTCTCAGAAACTTATTTGCGATGTGTGTCCTCAACTAACAGACTTGAACCTTTCTTTTGATACAGCAGTTTTGAAACACTCTTTTTGTAGAATCTGCAAGTGGATATTTGGATAGCTCTGAGGATTTCGTTGGAAACGGGATTACATAAAAATAGTGGACAGCAGCATTCTCAGAAACTTCTTTGTGACGTTTGCATTCAAGTCACAGAGTTGAACATTTCCTGTCATAGAGCAGGTTTGAAACACTCTTTTTGTGCATCTGGAAGTGGACATTTCCAACGCTTTCTTGCCTACGGCGAAGAAGGAAATATCTTCCCATAGAAACAAGACAGAAGCATTCTCAGAAACTTATTTCTGATGTGTGTCCTCAACTAACGGACTTGAACCTTTCTTTTTATAGAGCACGTTTGAACCACTCCTTTTGTTGTATCTGCAAGTGGATATTTGGATAGCTTGGACCATTTCGTTGGAAACGGGAATATCTCCCTATAACATCTAGACAGAAGCATTCTCAGAAACTTCTTTGTGATGTTTCCATTCAAGTCACAGAGTTGAACATTCTCTTTCATAGAGCAGGTTTGAAACACTCTTTTTGTAGTATCTGGAAGTGGACATTTGCAGCGCTTTGTGGCCTATGGTAAAAAAGGAAATATCTTCCCATGAAAACGAGATAGAGGCAATCTCAGAAACTTGTTTATGCTGTATGTACTGAAGTAACAGTGTTGAACCTTTCTATTGATAGAGCAGGTGTGAAACAATGTTTTTTTGGAATCTGCAAGAGGATATTTCTATAGAACTGAGGATTTCGTTGGAAGCGGGATTACAGATAGAAAGTAGAGAGCAGCATTCTCAGAAACTTCTTTGTGATGTTTGCATTCAAGTCACAGAGTTGAACATTCCCTTTCATACAGCAGGTTTGAAACACTCTTTTTGTACTATCTGGAAGTGGACATTTGGAACGGTACCAGGCCTATGGTTCAAAAGGAAATATCGTCGCAGAAAAACAAGACGGAAGCATTCTCAGAAACTTATTTGTGTTGTGTGTCCTCAACTAACAGACTTGAACCTTTCTTTTGACACAGCAGTTTTGAAACACTCTTTTTGTAGAATCTGCAAGTGGATATTTGGATAGCTCTGAGGATTTCGTTGGAAACGGGATTACATATAAAAAGTAGACAGCAGCATTCTCAGAAACTTCTTTGTGATGTTTCCATTTAAGTCACAGAGTTGAACATTCCCTTTCACAGAGCAGGTTTCAAACACTCTTTTTGTAGTATCTGGAAGTGGACATTTGCAGCGCTTTGTGGCCTATGGTAAAAAAAGGAAATATCTTCCCATAAAAACGAGATAGAAGCAATCTCAGAAACTTGTTTATGCTCTATCTACACAAGTAACAGTGTTGAACCTTTCTATTGACAGAGCACGTGTGAAACACTCTTTTTTTGGAATCTGCAAGTGGATATTTCTATAAAACTGAGGATTTCGTTGGAAGCGGGATTACAGATAAATAGTAGACAGCAGCATTCTCAGAAACTTCTTTGTGATGTTTGCATTCAAGTCACAGAGTTGAACATTCCCTTTGATAGAGCAGGTTTGAAACACTCTTTTTGTACTATCTGGAAGTGGACATTTGGAACGGTATCAGGCCTATGGTTAAAAAGGAAATATCTTCCCATAAAAACAAGACAGAAGCATTCTCAGAAACTTATTTGCGATGTGTGTCCTCAACTAACAGACTTGAACCTTTCTTTTGATACAGCAGTTTTGAAACACTCTTTTTGTAGAATCTGCAAGTGGATATTTGGATAGCTCTGAGGATTTCGTTGGAAACGGGATTACATAAAAATAGTGGACAGCAGCATTCTCAGAAACTTCTTTGTGACGTTTGCATTCAAGTCACAGAGTTGAACATTCCCTGTCATAGAGCAGGTTTGAAACACTCTTTTTGTAGCATCTGGAAGTGGACATTTCCAACGCTTTCTTGCCTACGGCGAAGAAGGAAATATCTTCCCATAGAAACAAGACAGAAACATTCTCAGAAACTTATTTCTGATGTGTGTCCTCAACTAACGGACTTGAACCTTTCTTTTTATAGAGCACGTTTGAACCACTCCTTTTGTTGTATCTGCAAGTGGATATTTGGATAGCTTGGACGATTTCGTTGGAAACGGGAATATCTCCCTATAACATCTAGACAGAAGCATTCTCAGAAACTTCTTTGTGATGTTTCCATTCAAGTCACAGAGTTGAACATTCTCTTTCATAGAGCAGGTTTGAAACACTCTTTTTGTAGTATCTGGAAGTGGACATTTGCAGCGCTTTGTGGCCTATGGTAAAAAAGGAAATATCTTCCCATGAAAACGAGATAGAAGCAATCTCAGAAACTTGTTTATGCTGTATGTACTGAAGTAACAGTGTTGAACCTTTCTATTGATAGAGCAGGTGTGAAACACTGTTTTTTTGGAATCTGCAAGAGGATATTTCTGTAGAACTGAGGATTTCGTTGGAAGCGGGATTACAGATAAAAAGTAGAGAGCAGCATTCTCAGAAACTTCTTTGTGATGTTTGCATTCAAGTCACAGAGTTGAACATTCCCTTTCATACAGCAGGTTTGAAACACTCTTTTTGTACTATCTGGAAGTGGACATTTGGAACGGTACCAGGCCTATGGTTCAAAAGGAAATATCGTCGCATAAAAGCAAGACGGAAGCATTCTCAGAAACTTATTTGTGTTGTGTGTCCTCAACTAACAGACTTGAACCTTTCTTTTTACACAGCAGTTTTGAAACACTCTTGTTGTAGAATCTGCAAGTGGATATTTGGATAGCTCTGAGGATTTCGTTGGAAACGGGATTACATATAAAAAGTAGACAGCAGCATTCTCAGAATCTTCTTTGGGATGTTTCCATTTAAGTCACAGTGTTGAACATTCCCTTTCACAGAGCAGGTTTCAAACACTCTTTTTGTAGTATCTGGAAGTGGACATTTGCAGCGCTTTGTGGCCTATGGTAAAAAAGGAAATATCTTCCCATAAAAACGAGATAGAAGGAATCTCAGAAACTTGTTTATGCTCTATCTACACAAGTAACAGTGTTGAACCTTTCTATTGACAGAGCACGTGTGAAACACTCTTTTTTTGGAATCTGCAAGTGGATGTTTCTATAAAACTGAGGATTTCGTTGGAAGCGGGACTTCAGATAAATAGTAGACAGCAGCATTCTCAGGAACTTCTTTGTGATGTTTGCATTCAAGTCACAGAGTTGAACATTCCCTTTCATACAGCAGGTTTGAAACACTCTTTTTTTTACTGTCTGGAAGTGGACATTTGTAGCGGTACCAGGCCTATGGTTCAAAAGGAAATATCGTCGCATAAAAACAAGACAGAAGCATTCTCAGAAACATATTTGTGTTGTGTGTCCTCAACTAACAGACTTGAACCTCTCTTTTGACACAGCAGTTTTGAAACACTCTTTTTGTAGAATCTGCAAGTGGATATTTGGATAGCTCTGAGGATTTCGTTGGAAATGGGATTACATAGTGGACAGCAGCATTGTCAGAAACTTCTTTGTGACGTTTGCATTCAAGTCACAGAGTTGAACATTCCCTGTCATAGAGCAGGTTTGAAACACTCTTTTTGTGCATCTGGAAGTGGACATTTCCAACGCTTTCTTGCCTACGGCGAAGAAGGAAATATCTTCCCCTAAAAACAAGACAGAAGCATTCTCAGAAACTTATTTCTGATGTGTGTCCTCAACTAACGGACTTGAACCTTTCTTTTTATAGAGCACGTTTGAACCACTCCTTTTGTTGTATCTGCAAGTGGATATTTGGATAGCTTTGACGATTTCGTTGGAAACGGGAATATCTCCCTATAACATCTAGACAGAAGCATTCTCAGAAACTTCTTTGTGATGTTTCCATTCAAGTCACAGAGTTGAACATTCTCTTTCATAGAGCAGGTTTGAAACACTCTTTTTGTAGTATCTGGAAGTGGACATTTGCAGCGCTTTGTGGCCTATGATAAAAAAGGAAATATCTTCCCATGAAAACGAGATAGAAGCAATCTCAGAAACTTGTTTATGCTGTATGTACTGAAGTAACAGTGTTGAACCTTTCTATTGATAGAGGAGGTGTGAAACACTGTTTTTTTGGAATCTGCAAGAGGATATTTCTATAGAACTGAGGATTTCATTGGAAGCGGGATTACAGATAGAAAGTCGAAAGCAGCATTCTCAGAAACTTCTTTGTGATGTTTGCATTCAAGTCACAGAGTTGAACATTCCCTTTCATACAGCAGGTTTGAAACACTCTTTTTGTACTATCTGGAAGTGGACATTTGGAACGGTACCAGGCCTATGGGTAAAAAGGAAGTATCTTCCCATAACAACAAGACAGAAGCATTCTCAGAAACTTATTTGCGATGTGTGTCCTCAACTAACAGACTTGAACCTTTCTTTTATACAGCAGTTTTGAAACACTCTTTTTGTAGAATCTGCAAGTGGATATTTGGATAGCTTTGAGGATTTCGTTGGAAACGGGATTACATATAAAAAGTAGACAGCAGCATTCTCAGAAACTTCTTTGTGATGTTTCCATTTAAGTCACCGAGTTGAACATTCCCTTTCACAGAGCAGGTTTCAAACACTATTTTTGTAGTATCTGGAAGTGGACATTTGCAGCGCTTTGTGGCCTATGGTAAAAAAAGGAAATATCTTCCCATAAAAACGAGATAGAAGCAATCTCAGAAACTTGTTTATTCTCTATCTACACAAGTAACAGTGTTGAACCTTTCTATTGACAGAGCACGTGTGAAACACTCTTTTGTTGGAATCTGCAAGTGGATATTTCTATAAAACTGAGGATTTCGTTGGAAGCGGGATTACAGATAAATAGTAGACAGCAGCATTCTCAGAAATTTCTTTGTGACGTTTGCATTCAAGTCACAGAGTTGAACATTCCCTGTCTTGGAGCAGGTTTGAAACACTCTTTTTTTGGAATCTGCAAGTGGATATTTCTATAAAACTGAGGATTTCGTTGGAAGCGGGATTACAGATAAATAGTAGACAGCAGCATTCTCAGAAACTTCTTTGTGATGTTTGCATTCAAGTCACAGAGTTGAACATTCCCTTTCATAGAGCAGGTTTGAAACACTCTTTTTGTACTATCTGGAAGTGGACATTTGGAACGGTATCAGGCCTATGGTTAAAAAGGAAATATCTTCCCATAAAAACAAGACAGAAGCATTCTCAGAAACTTATTTGCGATGTGTGTCCTCAACTAACAGACTTGAACCTTTCTTTTGATACAGCAGTTTTGAAACACTCTTTTTGTAGAATCTGCAAGTGGATATTTGGATAGCTCTGAGGATTTCGTTGGAAACGGGATTACATAAAAATAGTGGACAGCAGCATTCTCAGAAACTTCTTTGTGACGTTTGCATTCAAGTCACAGAGTTGAACATTCCCTGTCATAGAGCAGGTTTGAAACACTCTTTTTGTGCATCTGGAAGTGGACATTTCCAACGCTTTCTTGCCTACGGCGAAGAAGGAAATATCTTCCCATAGAAACAAGACAGAAGCATTCTCAGAAACTTATTTCTGATGTGTGTCCTCAACTAACGGACTTGAACCTTTCTTTTTATAGAGCACGTTTGAACCACTCCTTTTGTTGTATCTGCAAGTGGATATTTGGATAGCTTGGACGATTTCGTTGGAAACGGGAATATCTCCCTATAACATCTAGACAGAAGCATTCTCAGAAACTTCTTTGTGATGTTTCCATTCAAGTCACAGAGTTGAACATTCTCTTTCATAGAGCAGGTTTGAAACACTCTTTTTGTAGTATCTGGAAGTGGACATTTGCAGCGCTTTGTGGCCTATGGTAAAAAAGGAAATATCTTCCCATGAAAACGAGATAGAAGCAATCTCAGAAACTTGTTTATGCTGTATGTACTGAAGTAACAGTGTTGAACCTTTCTATTGATAGAGCAGGTGTGAAACACTGTTTTTTTGGAATCTGCAAGAGGATATTTCTATAGAACTGAGGATTTCGTTGGAAGCGGGATTACAGATAGAAAGTAGAGAGCAGCATTCTCAGAAACTTCTTTGTGATGTTTGCATTCAAGTCAGAGTTGAACATTCCCTTTCATACAGCAGGTTTGAAACACTCTTTTTGTACTATCTGGAAGTGGACATTTGGAACGGTACCAGGCCTATGGTTCAAAAGGAAATATCGTCGCAGAAAAACAAGATGGAAGCATTCTCAGAAACTTATTTGTGTTGTGTGTCCTCAACTAACAGACTTGAACCTTTCTTTTGACACAGCAGTTTTGAAACACTCTTTTTGTAGAATCTGCAAGTGGATATTTGGATAGCTCTGAGGATTTCGTTGGAAACGGGATTACATATAAAAAGTAGACAGCAGCATTCTCAGAAACTTCTTTGTGATATTTCCATTTAAGTCACAGAGTTGAACATTCCCTTTCACAGAGCAGGTTTCAAACACTCTTTTTGTAGTAACTGGAAGTGGACATTTGCAGCGCTTTGTGGCCTATGGTAAAAAAAGGAAATATCTTCCCATAAAAACGAGATAGAAGCAATCTCAGAAACTTGTTTATGCTCTATCTACACAAGTAACAGTGTTGAACCTTTCTATTGACAGAGCACGTGTGAAACACTCTTTTTTTGGAATCTGCAAGTGGATATTTCTATAAAACTGAGGATTTCGTTGGAAGCGGGATTACAGATAAATAGTAGACAGCAGCATTCTCAGAAACTTCTTTGTGATGTTTGCATTGAAGTCACAGAGTTGAACATTCCCTTTCATAGAGCAGGTTTGAAACACTCTTTTTGTACTATCTGGAAGTGGACATTTGGAACGGTATCAGGCCTATGGTTAAAAAGGAAATATCTTCCCATAAAAACAAGACAGAAGCATTCTCAGAAACTTATTTGCGATGTGTGTCCTCAACTAACAGACTTGAACTTTTCTTTTGATACAGCAGTTTTGAAACACTCTTTTTGTAGAATCTGCAAGTGGATATTTGGATAGCTCTGAGGATTTCGTTGGAAACGGGATTACATAAAAATAGTGGACAGCAGCATTCTCAGAAACTTCTTTGTGACGTTTGCATTCAAGTCACAGAGTTGAACATTCCCTGTCATAGAGCAGGTTTGAAACACTCTTTTTGTGCATCTGGAAGTGGACATTTCCAACGCTTTCTTGCCTACGGCGAAGAAGGAAATATCTTCCCATAGAAACAAGACAGAAGCATTCTCAGAAACTTATTTCTGATGTGTGTCCTCAACTAACGGACTTGAACCTTTCTTTTTATAGAGCACGTTTGAACCACTCCTTTTGTTGTATCTGCAAGTGGATATTTGGATAGCTTGGACGATTTCGTTGGAAACGGGAATATCTCCCTATAACATCTAGACAGAAGCATTCTCAGAAACTTCTTTGTGATGTTTCCATTCAAGTCACAGAGTTGAACATTCTCTTTCATAGAGCAGGTTTGAAACACTCTTTTTGTAGTATCTGGAAGTGGACATTTGCAGCGCTTTGTGGCCTATGGTAAAAAAGGAAATATCTTCCCATGAAAACGAGATAGAAGCAATCTCAGAAACTTGTTTATGCTGTATGTACTGAAGTAACAGTGTTGAACCTTTCTATTGATAGAGCAGGTGTGAAACACTGTTTTTTTGGAATCTGCAAGAGGATATTTCTATAGAACTGAGGATTTCGTTGGAAGCGGGATTACAGATAGAAAGTAGAGAGCAGCATTCTCAGAAACTTCTTTGTGATGTTTGCATTCAAGTCAGAGTTGAACATTCCCTTTCATACAGCAGGTTTGAAACACTCTTTTTGTACTATCTGGAAGTGGACATTTGGAAAGGTACCAGGCCTATGGTTCAAAAGGAAATATCGTCGCAGAAAAACAAGATGGAAGCATTCTCAGAAACATATTTGTGTTGTGTGTCCTCAACTAACAGACTTGAACCTCTCTTTTGACACAGCAGTTTTGAAACACTCTTTTTGTAGAATCTGCAAGTGGATATTTGGATAGCTCTGAGGATTTCGTTGGAAATGGGATTACATAGTGGACAGCAGCATTCTCAGAAACTTCTTTGTGACGTTTGCATTCAAGTCACAGAGTTGAACATTCCCTGTCATAGAGCAGGTTTGAAACACTCTTTTTGTGCATCTGGAAGTGGACATTTCCAACGCTTTCTTGCCTACGGCGAAGAAGGAAATATCTTCCCCTAAAAACAAGACAGAAGCATTCTCAGAAACTTATTTCTGATGTGTGTCCTCAACTAACGGACTTGAACCTTTCTTTTTATAGAGGACGTTTGAACCACTCCTTTTGTTGTATCTGCAAGTGGATATTTGGATAGCTTTGACGATTTCGTTGGAAACGGGAATATCTCCCTATAACATCTAGACAGAAGCATTCTCAGAAACTTCTTTGTGATGTTTCCATTCAAGTCACAGAGTTGAATATTCTCTTTCATAGAGCAGGTTTGAAACACTCTTTTTGTAGTATCTGGAAGTGGACATTTGCAGCGCTTTGTGGCCTATGATAAAAAAGGAAATATCTTCCCATGAAAACGAGATAGACGCAATCTCAGAAACTTGTTTATGCTGTATGTACTGAAGTAACAGTGTTGAACCTTTCTATTGATAGAGGAGGTGTGAAACACTGTTTTTTTGGAATCTGCAAGAGGATATTTCTATAGAACTGAGGATTTCGTTGGAAGCGGGATTACAGATAAATAGTAGACAGCAGCATTCTCAGAAACTTCTTTGTGATGTTTGCATTCAAGTCACAGAGTTGAACATTCCCTTTCATAGAGCAGGTTTGAAACACTCTTTTTGTACTATCTGGAAGTGGACATTTGGAACGGTATCAGGCCGATGGTTAAAAAGGAAATATCTTCCCATAAAAACAAGACAGAAGCATTCTCAGAAACTTATTTGCGATGTGTGTCCTCAACTAACAGACTTGAACTTTTCTTTTGATACAGCAGTTTTGAAACACTCTTTTTGTAGAATCTGCAAGTGGATATTTGGATAGCTCTGAGGATTTCGTTGGAAACGGGATTACATAAAAATAGTGGACAGCAGCATTCTCAGAAACTTCTTTGTGACGTTTGCATTCAAGTCACAGAGTTGAACATTCCCTGTCATAGAGCAGGTTTGAAACACTCTTTTTGTGCATCTGGAAGTGGACATTTCCAACGCTTTCTTGCCTACGGCGAAGGAAATATCTTCCCATAGAAACAAGACAGAAGCATTCTCAGAAACTTATTTCTGATGTGTGTCCTCAACTAACGGACTTGAACCTTTCTTTTTATAGAGCACGTTTGAACCACTCCTTTTGTTGTATCTGCAAGTGGATATTTGGATAGCTTGGACGATTTCGTTGGAAACGGGAATATCTCCCTATAACATCTAGACAGAAGCATTCTCAGAAACTTCTTTGTGATGTTTCCATTCAAGTCACAGAGTTGAACATTCTCTTTCATAGAGCAGGTTTGAAACACTCTTTTTGTAGTATCTGGAAGTGGACATTTGCAGCGCTTTGTGGCTTATGGTAAAAAAGGAAATATCTTCCCATGAAAACGAGATAGAAGCAATCTCAGAAACTTGTTTATGCTGTATGTACTGAAGTAACAGTGTTGAACCTTTCTATTGATAGAGCAGGTGTGAAACACTGTTTTTTTGGAATCTGCAAGAGGATATTTCTATAGAACTGAGGATTTCGTTGGAAGCGGGATTACAGATAGAAAGTAGAGAGCAGCATTCTCAGAAACTTCTTTGTGATGTTTGCATTCAAGTCAGAGTTGAACATTCCCTTTCATACAGCAGGTTTGAAACACTCTTTTTGTACTATCTGGAAGTGGACATTTGGAAAGGTACCAGGCCTATGGTTCAAAAGGAAATATCGTCGCAGAAAAACAAGATGGAAGCATTCTCAGAAACATATTTGTGTTGTGTGTCCTCAACTAACAGACTTGAACCTCTCTTTTGACACAGCAGTTTTGAAACACTCTTTTTGTAGAATCTGCAAGTGGATATTTGGATAGCTCTGAGGATTTCGTTGGAAATGGGATTACATAGTGGACAGCAGCATTCTCAGAAACTTCTTTGTGACGTTTGCATTCAAGTCACAGAGTTGAACATTCCCTGTCATAGAGCAGGTTTGAAACACTCTTTTTGTGCATCTGGAAGTGGACATTTCCAACGCTTTCTTGCCTACGGCGAAGAAGGAAATATCTTCCCCTAAAAACAAGACAGAAGCATTCTCAGAAACTTATTTCTGATGTGTGTCCTCAACTAACGGACTTGAACCTTTCTTTTTATAGAGGACGTTTGAACCACTCCTTTTGTTGTATCTGCAAGTGGATATTTGGATAGCTTTGACGATTTCGTTGGAAACGGGAATATCTCCCTATAACATCTAGACAGAAGCATTCTCAGAAACTTCTTTGTGATGTTTCCATTCAAGTCACAGAGTTGAATATTCTCTTTCATAGAGCAGGTTTGAAACACTCTTTTTGTAGTATCTGGAAGTGGACATTTGCAGCGCTTTGTGGCCTATGATAAAAAAGGAAATATCTTCCCATGAAAACGAGATAGAAGCAATCTCAGAAACTTGTTTATGCTGTATGTACTGAAGTAACAGTGTTGAACCTTTCTATTGATAGAGGAGGTGTGAAACACTGTTTTTTTGGAATCTGCAAGAGGATATTTCTATAGAACTGAGGATTTCGTTGGAAGCGGGATTACAGATAAATAGTAGACAGCAGCATTCTCAGAAACTTCTTTGTGATGTTTGCATTCAAGTCACAGAGTTGAACATTCCCTTTCATAGAGCAGGTTTGAAACACTCTTTTTGTACTATCTGGAAGTGGACATTTGGAACGGTATCAGGCCGATGGTTAAAAAGGAAATATCTTCCCATAAAAACAAGACAGAAGCATTCTCAGAAACTTATTTGCGATGTGTGTCCTCAACTAACAGACTTGAACTTTTCTTTTGATACAGCAGTTTTGAAACACTCTTTTTGTAGAATCTGCAAGTGGATATTTGGATAGCTCTGAGGATTTCGTTGGAAACGGGATTACATAAAAATAGTGGACAGCAGCATTCTCAGAAACTTCTTTGTGACGTTTGCATTCAAGTCACAGAGTTGAACATTCCCTGTCATAGAGCAGGTTTGAAACACTCTTTTTGTGCATCTGGAAGTGGACATTTCCAACGCTTTCTTGCCTACGGCGAAGAAGGAAATATCTTCCCATAGAAACAAGAGAGAAGCATTCTCAGAAACTTATTTCTGATGTGTGTCCTCAACTAACGGACTTGAACCTTTCTTTTTATAGAGCACGTTTGAACCACTCCTTTTGTTGTATCTGCAAGTGGATATTTGGATAGCTTGGACGATTTCGTTGGAAACGGGAATATCTCCCTATAACATCTAGACAGAAGCATTCTCAGAAACTTCTTTGTGATGTTTCCATTCAAGTCACAGAGTTGAACATTCTCTTTCATAGAGCAGGTTTGAAACACTCTTTTTGTAGTATCTGGAAGTGGACATTTGCAGCGCTTTGTGGCCTATGGTAAAAAAGGAAATATCTTCCCATGAAAACGAGATAGAAGCAATCTCAGAAACTTGTTTATGCTGTATGTACTGAAGTAACAGTGTTGAACCTTTCTATTGATAGAGCAGGTGTGAAACACTGTTTTTTTGGAATCTGCAAGAGGATATTTCTATAGAACTGAGGATTTCGTTGGAAGCGGGATTACAGATAGAAAGTAGAGAGCAGCATTCTCAGAAACTTCTTTGTGATGTTTGCATTCAAGTCAGAGTTGAACATTCCCTTTCATACAGCAGGTTTGAAACACTCTTTTTGTACTATCTGGAAGTGGACATTTGGAACGGTACCAGGCCTATGGTTCAAAAGGAAATATCGTCGCAGAAAAACAAGATGGAAGCATTCTCAGAAACTTATTTGTGTTGTGTGTCCTCAACTAACAGACTTGAAACTTTCTTTTGACACAGCAGCTTTGAAACACTCTTTTTGTAGAATCTGCAAGTGGATATTTGGATAGCTCTGAGGATTTCGTTGGAAACGGGATTACATATAAAAAGTAGACAGCAGCATTCTCAGAAACTTCTTTGTGATATTTCCATTTAAGTCACAGAGTTGAACATTCCCTTTCACAGAGCAGGTTTCAAACACTCTTTTTGTAGTAACTGGAAGTGGACATTTGCAGCGCTTTGTGGCCTATGGTAAAAAAAGGAAATATCTTCCCATAAAAACGAGATAGAAGCAATCTCAGAAACTTGTTTATGCTCTATCTACACAAGTAACAGTGTTGAACCTTTCTATTGACAGAGCACGTGTGAAACACTCTTTTTTTGGAATCTGCAAGTGGATATTTCTATAAAACTGAGGATTTCGTTGGAAGCGGGATTACAGATAAATAGTAGACAGCAGCATTCTCAGAAACTTCTTTGTGATGTTTGCATTCAAGTCACAGAGTTGAACATTCCCTTTCATAGAGCAGGTTTGAAACACTCTTTTTGTACTATCTGGAAGTGGACATTTGGAACGGTATCAGGCCTATGGTTAAAAAGGAAATATCTTCCCATAAAAACAAGACAGAAGCATTCTCAGAAACTTATTTGCGATGTGTGTCCTCAACTAACAGACTTGAACCTTTCTTTTGATACAGCAGTTTTGAAACACTCTTTTTGTAGAATCTGCAAGTGGATATTTGGATAGCTCTGAGGATTTCGTTGGAAACGGGATTACATAAAAATAGTGGACAGCAGCATTCTCAGAAACTTCTTTGTGACGTTTGCATTCAAGTCACAGAGTTGAACATTCCCTGTCATAGAGCAGGTTTGAAACACTCTTTTTGTGCATCTGGAAGTGGACATTTCCAACGCTTTCTTGCCTACGGCGAAGAAGGAAATATCTTCCCATAGAAACAAGACAGAAGCATTCTCAGAAACTTATTTCTGATGTGTGTCCTCAACTAACGGACTTGAACCTTTCTTTTTATAGAGCACGTTTGAACCACTCCTTTTGTTGTATCTGCAAGTGGATATTTGGATAGCTTGGACGATTTCGTTGGAAACGGGAATATCTCCCTATAACATCTAGACAGAAGCATTCTCAGAAACTTCTTTGTGATGTTTCCATTCAAGTCACAGAGTTGAACATTCTCTTTCATAGAGCAGGTTTGAAACACTCTTTTTGTAGTATCTGGAAGTGGACATTTGCAGCGCTTTGTGGCCTATGGTAAAAAAGGAAATATCTTCCCATGAAAACGAGATAGAAGCAATCTCAGAAACTTGTTTATGCTGTATGTACTGAAGTAACAGTGTTGAACCTTTCTATTGATAGAGCAGGTGTGAAACACTGTTTTTTTGGAATCTGCAAGAGGATATTTCTATAGAACTGAGGATTTCGTTGGAAGCGGGATTACAGATAGAAAGTAGAGAGCAGCATTCTCAGAAACTTCTTTGTGATGTTTGCATTCAAGTCAGAGTTGAACATTCCCTTTCATACAGCAGGTTTGAAACACTCTTTTTGTACTATCTGGAAGTGGACATTTGGAAAGGTACCAGGCCTATGGTTCAAAAGGAAATATCGTCGCAGAAAAACAAGATGGAAGCATTCTCAGAAACATATTTGTGTTGTGTGTCCTCAACTAACAGACTTGAACCTCTCTTTTGACACAGCAGTTTTGAAACACTCTTTTTGTAGAATCTGCAAGTGGATATTTGGATAGCTCTGAGGATTTCG
This sequence comes from Pan troglodytes, assembly GCF_028858775.2. Classification (NCBI taxonomy): domain Eukaryota; kingdom Metazoa; phylum Chordata; class Mammalia; order Primates; family Hominidae; genus Pan; species Pan troglodytes. The sequence continues at coordinate 53,934,515 of NC_072409.2, read as the reverse complement.
TTGGAAATGGGATTACATAGTGGACAGCAGCATTCTCAGAAACTTCTTTGTGACGTTTGCATTCAAGTCACAGAGTTGAACATTCCCTGTCATAGAGCAGGTTTGAAACACTCTTTTTGTGCATCTGGAAGTGGACATTTCCAACGCTTTCTTGCCTACGGCGAAGAAGGAAATATCTTCCCCTAAAAACAAGACAGAAGCATTCTCAGAAACTTATTTCTGATGTGTGTCCTCAACTAACGGACTTGAACCTTTCTTTTTATAGAGGACGTTTGAACCACTCCTTTTGTTGTATCTGCAAGTGGATATTTGGATAGCTTTGACGATTTCGTTGGAAACGGGAATATCTCCCTATAACATCTAGACAGAAGCATTCTCAGAAACTTCTTTGTGATGTTTCCATTCAAGTCACAGAGTTGAATATTCTCTTTCATAGAGCAGGTTTGAAACACTCTTTTTGTAGTATCTGGAAGTGGACATTTGCAGCGCTTTGTGGCCTATGATAAAAAAGGAAATATCTTCCCATGAAAACGAGATAGAAGCAATCTCAGAAACTTGTTTATGCTGTATGTACTGAAGTAACAGTGTTGAACCTTTCTATTGATAGAGGAGGTGTGAAACACTGTTTTTTTGGAATCTGCAAGAGGATATTTCTATAGAACTGAGGATTTCGTTGGAAGCGGGATTACAGATAAATAGTAGACAGCAGCATTCTCAGAAACTTCTTTGTGATGTTTGCATTCAAGTCACAGAGTTGAACATTCCCTTTCATAGAGCAGGTTTGAAACACTCTTTTTGTACTATCTGGAAGTGGACATTTGGAACGGTATCAGGCCGATGGTTAAAAAGGAAATATCTTCCCATAAAAACAAGACAGAAGCATTCTCAGAAACTTATTTGCGATGTGTGTCCTCAACTAACAGACTTGAACTTTTCTTTTGATACAGCAGTTTTGAAACACTCTTTTTGTAGAATCTGCAAGTGGATATTTGGATAGCTCTGAGGATTTCGTTGGAAACGGGATTACATAAAAATAGTGGACAGCAGCATTCTCAGAAACTTCTTTGTGACGTTTGCATTCAAGTCACAGAGTTGAACATTCCCTGTCATAGAGCAGGTTTGAAACACTCTTTTTGTGCATCTGGAAGTGGACATTTCCAACGCTTTCTTGCCTACGGCGAAGAAGGAAATATCTTCCCATAGAAACAAGAGAGAAGCATTCTCAGAAACTTATTTCTGATGTGTGTCCTCAACTAACGGACTTGAACCTTTCTTTTTATAGAGCACGTTTGAACCACTCCTTTTGTTGTATCTGCAAGTGGATATTTGGATAGCTTGGACGATTTCGTTGGAAACGGGAATATCTCCCTATAACATCTAGACAGAAGCATTCTCAGAAACTTCTTTGTGATGTTTCCATTCAAGTCACAGAGTTGAACATTCTCTTTCATAGAGCAGGTTTGAAACACTCTTTTTGTAGTATCTGGAAGTGGACATTTGCAGCGCTTTGTGGCCTATGGTAAAAAAGGAAATATCTTCCCATGAAAACGAGATAGAAGCAATCTCAGAAACTTGTTTATGCTGTATGTACTGAAGTAACAGTGTTGAACCTTTCTATTGATAGAGCAGGTGTGAAACACTGTTTTTTTGGAATCTGCAAGAGGATATTTCTATAGAACTGAGGATTTCGTTGGAAGCGGGATTACAGATAGAAAGTAGAGAGCAGCATTCTCAGAAACTTCTTTGTGATGTTTGCATTCAAGTCAGAGTTGAACATTCCCTTTCATACAGCAGGTTTGAAACACTCTTTTTGTACTATCTGGAAGTGGACATTTGGAACGGTACCAGGCCTATGGTTCAAAAGGAAATATCGTCGCAGAAAAACAAGATGGAAGCATTCTCAGAAACTTATTTGTGTTGTGTGTCCTCAACTAACAGACTTGAAACTTTCTTTTGACACAGCAGCTTTGAAACACTCTTTTTGTAGAATCTGCAAGTGGATATTTGGATAGCTCTGAGGATTTCGTTGGAAACGGGATTACATATAAAAAGTAGACAGCAGCATTCTCAGAAACTTCTTTGTGATATTTCCATTTAAGTCACAGAGTTGAACATTCCCTTTCACAGAGCAGGTTTCAAACACTCTTTTTGTAGTAACTGGAAGTGGACATTTGCAGCGCTTTGTGGCCTATGGTAAAAAAAGGAAATATCTTCCCATAAAAACGAGATAGAAGCAATCTCAGAAACTTGTTTATGCTCTATCTACACAAGTAACAGTGTTGAACCTTTCTATTGACAGAGCACGTGTGAAACACTCTTTTTTTGGAATCTGCAAGTGGATATTTCTATAAAACTGAGGATTTCGTTGGAAGCGGGATTACAGATAAATAGTAGACAGCAGCATTCTCAGAAACTTCTTTGTGATGTTTGCATTCAAGTCACAGAGTTGAACATTCCCTTTCATAGAGCAGGTTTGAAACACTCTTTTTGTACTATCTGGAAGTGGACATTTGGAACGGTATCAGGCCTATGGTTAAAAAGGAAATATCTTCCCATAAAAACAAGACAGAAGCATTCTCAGAAACTTATTTGCGATGTGTGTCCTCAACTAACAGACTTGAACCTTTCTTTTGATACAGCAGTTTTGAAACACTCTTTTTGTAGAATCTGCAAGTGGATATTTGGATAGCTCTGAGGATTTCGTTGGAAACGGGATTACATAAAAATAGTGGACAGCAGCATTCTCAGAAACTTCTTTGTGACGTTTGCATTCAAGTCACAGAGTTGAACATTCCCTGTCATAGAGCAGGTTTGAAACACTCTTTTTGTGCATTTGGAAGTGGACATTTCCAACGCTTTCTTGCCTACGGCGAAGAAGGAAATATCTTCCTCTAAAAACAAGACAGAAGCATTCTCAGAAACTTATTTCTGATGTGTGTCCTCAACTAACGGACTTGAACCTTTCTTTTTATAGAGCACGTTTGAACCACTCCTTTTGTTGTATCTGCAAGTGGATATTTGGATAGCTTGGACGATTTCGTTGGAAACGGGAATATCTCCCTATAACATCTAGACAGAAGCATTCTCAGAAACTTCTTTGTGATGTTTCCATTCAAGTCACAGAGTTGAACATTCTCTTTCATAGAGCAGGTTTGAAACACTCTTTTTGTAGTATCTGGAAGTGGACATTTGCAGCGCTTTGTGGCCTATGGTAAAAAAGGAAATATCTTCCCATGAAAACGAGATAGAAGCAATCTCAGAAACTTGTTTATGCTGTATGTACTGAAGTAACAGTGTTGAACCTTTCTATTGATAGAGCAGGTGTGAAACACTGTTTTTTTGGAATCTGCAAGAGGATATTTCTATAGAACTGAGGATTTCGTTGGAAGCGGGATTACAGATAGAAAGTAGAGAGCAGCATTCTCAGAAACTTCTTTGTGATGTTTGCATTCAAGTCAGAGTTGAACATTCCCTTTCATACAGCAGGTTTGAAACACTCTTTTTGTACTATCTGGAAGTGGACATTTGGAACGGTACCAGGCCTATGGTTCAAAAGGAAATATCGTCGCAGAAAAACAAGATGGAAGCATTCTCAGAAACTTATTTGTGTTGTGTGTCCTCAACTAACAGACTTGAAACTTTCTTTTGACACAGCAGCTTTGAAACACTCTTTTTGTAGAATCTGCAAGTGGATATTTGGATAGCTCTGAGGATTTCGTTGGAAACGGGATTACATATAAAAAGTAGACAGCAGCATTCTCAGAAACTTCTTTGTGATATTTCCATTTAAGTCACAGAGTTGAACATTCCCTTTCACAGAGCAGGTTTCAAACACTCTTTTTGTAGTAACTGGAAGTGGACATTTGCAGCGCTTTGTGGCCTATGGTAAAAAAAGGAAATATCTTCCCATAAAAACGAGATAGAAGCAATCTCAGAAACTTGTTTATGCTCTATCTACACAAGTAACAGTGTTGAACCTTTCTATTGACAGAGCACGTGTGAAACACTCTTTTTTTGGAATCTGCAAGTGGATATTTCTATAAAACTGAGGATTTCGTTGGAAGCGGGATTACAGATAAATAGTAGACAGCAGCATTCTCAGAAACTTCTTTGTGATGTTTGCATTCAAGTCACAGAGTTGAACATTCCCTTTCATAGAGCAGGTTTGAAACACTCTTTTTGTACTATCTGGAAGTGGACATTTGGAACGGTATCAGGCCTATGGTTAAAAAGGAAATATCTTCCCATAAAAACAAGACAGAAGCATTCTCAGAAACTTATTTGCGATGTGTGTCCTCAACTAACAGACTTGAACCTTTCTTTTGATACAGCAGTTTTGAAACACTCTTTTTGTAGAATCTGCAAGTGGATATTTGGATAGCTCTGAGGATTTCGTTGGAAACGGGATTACATAAAAATAGTGGACAGCAGCATTCTCAGAAACTTCTTTGTGACGTTTGCATTCAAGTCACAGAGTTGAACATTCCCTGTCATAGAGCAGGTTTGAAACACTCTTTTTGTGCATCTGGAAGTGGACATTTCCAACGCTTTCTTGCCTACGGCGAAGAAGGAAATATCTTCCCATAGAAACAAGACAGAAGCATTCTCAGAAACTTATTTCTGATGTGTGTCCTCAACTAACGGACTTGAACCTTTCTTTTTATAGAGCACGTTTGAACCACTCCTTTTGTTGTATCTGCAAGTGGATATTTGGATAGCTTGGACGATTTCGTTGGAAACGGGAATATCTCCCTATAACATCTAGACAGAAGCATTCTCAGAAACTTCTTTGTGATGTTTCCATTCAAGTCACAGAGTTGAACATTCTCTTTCATAGAGCAGGTTTGAAACACTCTTTTTGTAGTATCTGGAAGTGGACATTTGCAGCGCTTTGTGGCCTATGGTAAAAAAGGAAATATCTTCCCATGAAAACGAGATAGAAGCAATCTCAGAAACTTGTTTATGCTGTATGTACTGAAGTAACAGTGTTGAACCTTTCTATTGATAGAGCAGGTGTGAAACACTGTTTTTTTGGAATCTGCAAGAGGATATTTCTATAGAACTGAGGATTTCGTTGGAAGCGGGATTACAGATAGAAAGTAGAGAGCAGCATTCTCAGAAACTTCTTTGTGATGTTTGCATTCAAGTCAGAGTTGAACATTCCCTTTCATACAGCAGGTTTGAAACACTCTTTTTGTACTATCTGGAAGTGGACATTTGGAACGGTACCAGGCCTATGGTTCAAAAGGAAATATCGTCGCAGAAAAACAAGATGGAAGCATTCTCAGAAACTTATTTGTGTTGTGTGTCCTCAACTAACAGACTTGAAACTTTCTTTTGACACAGCAGTTTTGAAACACTCTTTTTGTAGAATCTGCAAGTGGATATTTGGATAGCTCTGAGGATTTCGTTGGAAACGGGATTACATATAAAAAGTAGACAGCAGCATTCTCAGAAACTTCTTTGTGATATTTCCATTTAAGTCACAGAGTTGAACATTCCCTTTCACAGAGCAGGTTTCAAACACTCTTTTTGTAGTAACTGGAAGTGGACATTTGCAGCGCTTTGTGGCCTATGGTAAAAAAAGGAAATATCTTCCCATAAAAACGAGATAGAAGCAATCTCAGAAACTTGTTTATGCTCTATCTACACAAGTAACAGTGTTGAACCTTTCTATTGACAGAGCACGTGTGAAACACTCTTTTTTTGGAATCTGCAAGTGGATATTTCTATAAAACTGAGGATTTCGTTGGAAGCGGGATTACAGATAAATAGTAGACAGCAGCATTCTCAGAAACTTCTTTGTGACGTTTGCATTCAAGTCACAGAGTTGAACATTCCCTTTCATAGAGCAGGTTTGAAACACTCTTTTTGTAGTATCTGGAAGTGGACATTTGGAACGGTATCAGGCCTATGGTTAAAAAGGAAATATCTTCCCATAAAAACAAGACAGAAGCATTCTCAGAAACTTATTTGCGATGTGTGTCCTCAACTAACAGACTTGAACCTTTCTTTTGATACAGCAGTTTTGAAACACTCTTTTTGTAGAATCTGCAAGTGGATATTTGGATAGCTCTGAGGATTTCGTTGGAAATGGGATTACATAGTGGACAGCAGCATTCTCAGAAACTTCTTTGTGACGTTTGCATTCAAGTCACAGAGTTGAACATTCCCTGTCATAGAGCAGGTTTGAAACACTCTTTTTGTGCATTTGGAAGTGGACATTTCCAACGCTTTCTTGCCTACGGCGAAGAAGGAAATATCTTCCCCTAAAAACAAGACAGAAGCATTCTCAGAAACTTATTTCTGATATGTGTCCTCAACTAACGGACTTGAACCTTTCTTTTTATAGAGCACGTTTGAACCACTCCTTTTGTTGTATCTGCAAGTGGATATTTGGATAGCTTGGACGATTTCGTTGGAAACGGGAATATCTCCCTATAACATCTAGACAGAAGCATTCTCAGAAACTTCTTTGTGATGTTTCCATTCAAGTCACAGAGTTGAACATTCCCTTTCATACAGCAGGTTTGAAACACTCTTTTTGTACTATCTGGAAGTGGACATTTGGAACGGTACCAGGCCTATGGGTAAAAAGGAAGTATCTTCCCATAACAACAAGACAGAAGCATTCTCAGAAACTTATTTGCGATGTGTGTCCTCAACTAACAGACTTGAACCTTTCTTTTATACAGCAGTTTTGAAACACTCTTTTTGTAGAATCTGCAAGTGGATATTTGGATAGCTCTGAGGATTTCGTTGGAAACGGGATTACATATAAAAAGTAGACAGCAGCATTCTCAGAAACTTCTTTGTGATATTTCCATTTAAGTCACAGAGTTGAACATTCCCTTTCACAGAGCAGGTTTCAAACACTCTTTTTGTAGTAACTGGAAGTGGACATTTGCAGCGCTTTGTGGCCTATGGTAAAAAAAGGAAATATCTTCCCATAAAAACGAGATAGAAGCAATCTCAGAAACTTGTTTATGCTCTATCTACACAAGTAACAGTGTTGAACCTTTCTATTGACAGAGCACGTGTGAAACACTCTTTTTTTGGAATCTGCAAGTGGATATTTCTATAAAACTGAGGATTTCGTTCTAAGCGGGATTACAGATAAATAGTAGACAGCAGCATTCTCAGAAACTTCTTTGTGATGTTTGCATTCAAGTCACAGAGTTGAACATTCCCTTTCATAGAGCAGGTTTGAAACACTCTTTTTGTACTATCTGGAAGTGGACATTTGGAACGGTATCAGGCCTATGGTTAAAAAGGAAATATCTTCCCATAAAAACAAGACAGAAGCATTCTCAGAAACTTATTTGCGATGTGTGTCCTCAACTAACAGACTTGAACCTTTCTTTTGATACAGCAGTTTTGAAACACTCTTTTTGTAGAATCTGCAAGTGGATATTTGGATAGCTCTGAGGATTTCGTTGGAAACGGGATTACATAAAAATAGTGGACAGCAGCATTCTCAGAAACTTCTTTGTGACGTTTGCATTCAAGTCACAGAGTTGAACATTCCCTGTCATAGAGCAGGTTTGAAACACTCTTTTTGTGCATCTGGAAGTGGACATTTCCAACGCTTTCTTGCCTACGGCGAAGAAGGAAATATCTTCCCATAGAAACAAGACAGAAGCATTCTCAGAAACTTATTTCTGATGTGTGTCCTCAACTAACGGACTTGAACCTTTCTTTTTATAGAGCACGTTTGAACCACTCCTTTTGTTGTATCTGCAAGTGGATATTTGGATAGCTTGGACGATTTCGTTGGAAACGGGAATATCTCCCTATAACATCTAGACAGAAGCATTCTCAGAAACTTCTTTGTGATGTTTCCATTCAAGTCACAGAGTTGAACATTCTCTTTCATAGAGCAGGTTTGAAACACTCTTTTTGTAGCATCTGGAAGTGGACATTTGCAGCGCTTTGTGGCCTATGATAAAAAAGGAAATATCTTCCCATGAAAACGAGATAGAAGCAATCTCAGAAACTTGTTTATGCTGTATGTACTGAAGTAACAGTGTTGAACCTTTCTATTGATAGAGGAGGTGTGAAACACTGTTTTTTTGGAATCTGCAAGAGGATATTTCTATAGAACTGAGGATTTCATTGGAAGCGGGATTACAGATAGAAAGTCGAAAGCAGCATTCTCAGAAACTTCTTTGTGATGTTTGCATTCAAGTCACAGAGTTGAAAATTCCCTTTCATACAGCAGGTTTGAAACACTCTTTTTGTACTATCTGGAAGTGGACATTTGGAACGGTACCAGGCCTATGGGTAAAAAGGAAGTATCTTCCCATAACAACAAGACAGAAGCATTCTCAGAAACTTATTTGCGATGTGTGTCCTCAACTAACAGACTTGAACCTTTCTTTTATACAGCAGTTTTGAAACACTCTTTTTGTAGAATCTGCAAGTGGATATTTGGATAGCTTTGAGGATTTCGTTGGAAACGGGATTACATATAAAAAGTAGACAGCAGCATTCTCAGAAACTTCTTTGTGATGTTTCCATTTAAGTCACAGAGTTGAACATTCCCTTTCACAGAGCAGGTTTCAAACACTCTTTTTGTAGTATCTAGAAGTGGACATTTGCAGCGCTTTGTGGCCTATGGTAAAAAAAGGAAATATCTTCCCATAAAAACGAGATAGAAGCAATCTCAGAAACTTGTTTATGCTCTATCTACACAAGTAACAGTGTTGAACCTTTCTATTGACAGAGCACGTGTGAAACACTCTTTTGTTGGAATCTGCAAGTGGATATTTCTATAAAACTGAGGATTTCGTTGGAAGCGGGATTACAGATAAATAGTAGACAGCAGCATTCTCAGAAATTTCTTTGTGACGTTTGCATTCAAGTCACAGAGTTGAACATTCCCTGTCTTGGAGCAGGTTTGAAACACTCTTTTTTTGGAATCTGCAAGTGGATATTTCTATAAAACTGAGGATTTCGTTGGAAGCGGGATTACAGATAAATAGTAGACAGCAGCATTCTCCGAAACTTCTTTGTGATGTTTGCATTCAAGTCACAGAGTTGAACATTCCCTTTCATAGAGCAGGTTTGAAACACTCTTTTTGTACTATCTGGAAGTGGACATTTGGAACGGTATCAGGCCTATGGTTAAAAAGGAAATATCTTCCCATAAAAACAAGACAGAAGCATTCTCAGAAACTTATTTGCGATGTGTGTCCTCAAGTAACAGACTTGAACCTTTCTTTTGATACAGCAGTTTTGAAACACTCTTTTTGTAGAATCTGCAAGTGGATATTTGGATAGCTCTGAGGATTTCGTTGGAAACGGGATTACATAAAAATAGTGGACAGCAGCATTCTCAGAAACTTCTTTGTGACGTTTGCATTCAAGTCACAGAGTTGAACATTCCCTGTCATAGAGCAGGTTTGAAACACTCTTTTTGTGCATCTGGAAGTGGACATTTCCAAAGCTTTCTTGCCTACGGCGAAGAAGGAAATATCTTCCCATAGAAACAAGACAGAAGCATTCTCAGAAACTTATTTCTGATGTGTGTCCTCAACTAACGGACTTGAACCTTTCTTTTTATAGAGCACGTTTGAACCACTCCTTTTGTTGTATCTGCAAGTGGATATTTGGATAGCTTGGACGATTTCGTTGGAAACGGGAATATCTCCCTATAACATCTAGACAGAAGCATTCTCAGAAACTTCTTTGTGATGTTTCCATTCAAGTCACAGAGTTGAACATTCTCTTTCATAGAGCAGGTTTGAAACACTCTTTTTGTAGTATCTGGAAGTGGACATTTGCAGCGCTTTGTGGCCTATGGTAAAAAAGGAAATATCTTCCCATGAAAACGAGATAGAAGCAATCTCAGAAACTTGTTTATGCTGTATGTACTGAAGTAACAGTGTTGAACCTTTCTATTGATAGAGCAGGTGTGAAACACTGTTTTTTTGGAATCTGCAAGAGGATATTTCTATAGAACTGAGGATTTCGTTGGAAGCGGGATTACAGATAGAAAGTAGAGAGCAGCATTCTCAGAAACTTCTTTGTGATGTTTGCATTCAAGTCAGAGTTGAACATTCCCTTTCATACAGCAGGTTTGAAACACTCTTTTTGTACTATCTGGAAGTGGACATTTGGAACGGTACCAGGCCTATGGTTCAAAAGGAAATATCGTCGCAGAAAAACAAGATGGAAGCATTCTCAGAAACTTATTTGTGTTGTGTGTCCTCAACTAACAGACTTGAAACTCTCTTTTGACACAGCAGTTTTGAAAAACTCTTTTTGTAGAATCTGCAAGTGGATATTTGGATAGCTCTGAGGATTTCGTTGGAAACGGGATTACATATAAAAAGTAGACAGCAGCATTCTCAGAAACTTCTTTGTGATATTTCCATTTAAGTCACAGAGTTGAACATTCCCTTTCACAGAGCAGGTTTCAAACACTCTTTTTGTAGTAACTGGAAGTGGACATTTGCAGCGCTTTGTGGCCTATGGTAAAAAAAGGAAATATCTTCCCATAAAAACGAGATAGAAGCAATCTCAGAAACTTGTTTATGCTCTATCTACACAAGTAACAGTGTTGAACCTTTCTATTGACAGAGCACGTGTGAAACACTCTTTTTTTGGAATCTGCAAGTGGATATTTCTATAAAACTGAGGATTTCGTTGGAAGCGGGATTACAGATAAATAGTAGACAGCAGCATTCTCAGAAACTTCTTTGTGATGTTTGCATTCAAGTCACAGAGTTGAACATTCCCTTTCATAGAGCAGGTTTGAAACACTCTTTTTGTAGTATCTGGAAGTGGACATTTGGAACGGTATCAGGCCTATGGTTAAAAAGGAAATATCTTCCCATAAAAACAAGACAGAAGCATTCTCAGAAACTTATTTGCGATGTGTGTCCTCAACTAACAGACTTGAACCTTTCTTTTGATACAGCAGTTTTGAAACACTCTTTTTGTAGAATCTGCAAGTGGATATTTGGATAGCTCTGAGGATTTCGTTGGAAACGGGATTACATAAAAATAGTGGACAGCAGCATACTCAGAAACTTCTTTGTGACGTTTGCATTCAAGTCACAGAGTTGAACATTCCCTGTCATAGAGCAGGTTTGAAACACTCTTTTTGTGCATCTGGAAGTGGACATTTCCAACGCTTTCTTGCCTACGGCGAAGAAGGAAATATCTTCCCATAGAAACAAGACAGAAGCATTCTCAGAAACTTATTTCTGATGTGTGTCCTCAACTAACGGACTTGAACCTTTCTTTTTATAGAGCACGTTTGAACCACTCCTTTTGTTGTATCTGCAAGTGGATATTTGGATAGCTTGGACGATTTCGTTGGAAACGGGAATATCTCCCTATAACATCTAGACAGAAGCATTCTCAGAAACTTCTTTGTGATGTTTCCATTCAAGTCACAGAGTTGAACATTCTCTTTCATAGAGCAGGTTTGAAACACTCTTTTTGTAGTATCTGGAAGTGGACATTTGCAGCGCTTTGTGGCCTATGGTAAAAAAGGAAATATCTTCCCATGAAAACGAGATAGAAGCAATCTCAGAAACTTGTTTATGCTATATGTACTGAAGTAACAGTGTTGAACCTTTCTATTGATAGAGCAGGTGTGAAACACTGTTTTTTTGGAATCTGCAAGAGGATATTTCTATAGAACTGAGGATTTCGTTGGAAGCGGGATTACAGATAGAAAGTAGAGAGCAGCATTCTCAGAAACTTCTTTGTGATGTTTGCATTCAAGTCAGAGTTGAACATTCCCTTTCATACAGCAGGTTTGAAACACTCTTTTTGTACTATCTGGAAGTGGACATTTGGAACGGTACCAGGCCTATGGTTCAAAAGGAAATATCGTCGCAGAAAAACAAGATGGAAGCATTCTCAGAAACTTATTTGTGTTGTGTGTCCTCAACTAACAGACTTGAACCTTTCTTTTGACACAGCAGTTTTGAAACACTCTTTTTGTAGAATCTGCAAGTGGATATTTGGATAGCTTTGAGGATTTCGTTGGAAACGGGATTACATATAAAAAGTAGACAGCAGCATTCTCAGAAACTTCTTTGTGATATTTCCATTTAAGTCACAGAGTTGAACATTCCCTTTCACAGAGCAGGTTTCAAACACTCTTTTTGTAGTAACTGGAAGTGGACATTTGCAGCGCTTTGTGGCCTATGGTAAAAAAAGGAAATATCTTCCCATAAAAACGAGATAGAAGCAATCTCAGAAACTTGTTTATGCTCTATCTACACAAGTAACAGTGTTGAACCTTTCTATTGACAGAGCACGTGTGAAACACTCTTTTTTTGGAATCTGCAAGTGGATATTTCTATAAAACTGAGGATTTCGTTGGAAGCGGGATTACAGATAAATAGTAGACAGCAGCATTCTCAGAAACTTCTTTGTGATGTTTGCATTCAAGTCACAGAGTTGAACATTCCCTTTCGTAGAGCAGGTTTGAAACACTCTTTTTGTAGTATCTGGAAGTGGACATTTGGAACGGTATCAGGCCTATGGTTAAAAAGGAAATATCTTCCCATAAAAACAAGACAGAAGCATTCTCAGAAACTTATTTGCGATGTGTGTCCTCAACTAACAGACTTGAACCTTTCTTTTGATACAGCAGTTTTGAAACACTCTTTTTGTAGAATCTGCAAGTGGATATTTGGATAGCTCTGAGGATTTCGTTGGAAACGAGATTACATAAAAATAGTGGACAGCAGCATTCTCAGAAACTTCTTTGTGACGTTTGCATTCAAGTCACAGAGTTGAACATTCCCTGTCATAGAGCAGGTTTGAAACACTCTTTTTGTGCATCTGGAAGTGGACATTTCCAACGCTTTCTTGCCTACGGCGAAGAAGGAAATATCTTCCCATAGAAACAAGACAGAAGCATTCTCAGAAACTTATTTCTGATGTGTGTCCTCAACTAACGGACTTGAACCTTTCTTTTTATAGAGCACGTTTGAACCACTCCTTTTGTTGTATCTGCAAGTGGATATTTGGATAGCTTGGACGATTTCGTTGGAAACGGGAATATCTCCCTATAACATCTAGACAGAAGCATTCTCAGAAACTTCTTTGTGATGTTTCCATTCAAGTCACAGAGTTGAACATTCTCTTTCATAGAGCAGGTTTGAAACACTCTTTTTGTAGTATCTGGAAGTGGACATTTGCAGCGCTTTGTGGCCTATGGTAAAAAAGGAAATATCTTCCCATGAAAACGAGATAGAAGCAATCTCAGAAACTTGTTTATGCTGTATGTACTGAAGTAACAGTATTGAACCTTTCTATTGATAGAGCAGGTGTGAAACACTGTTTTTTTGGAATCTGCAAGAGGATATTTCTATAGAACTGAGGATTTCGTTGGAAGCGGGATTACAGATAGAAAGTAGAGAGCAGCATTCTCAGAAACTTCTTTGTGATGTTTGCATTCAAGTCAGAGTTGAACATTCCCTTTCATACAGCAGGTTTGAAACACTCTTTTTGTACTATCTGGAAGTGGACATTTGGAAAGGTACCAGGCCTATGGTTCAAAAGGAAATATCGTCGCAGAAAAACAAGATGGAAGCATTCTCAGAAACATATTTGTGTTGTGTGTCCTCAACTAACAGACTTGAACCTCTCTTTTGACACAGCAGTTTTGAAACACTCTTTTTGTAGAATCTGCAAGTGGATATTTGGATAGCTCTGAGGATTTCGTTGGAAATGGGATTACATAGTGGACAGCAGCATTCTCAGAAACTTCTTTGTGACGTTTGCATTCAAGTCACAGAGTTGAACATTCCCTGTCATAGAGCAGGTTTGAAACACTCTTTTTGTGCATCTGGAAGTGGACATTTCCAACGCTTTCTTGCCTACGGCGAAGAAGGAAATATCTTCCTCTAAAAACAAGACAGAAGCATTCTCAGAAACTTATTTCTGATGTGTGTCCTCAACTAACGGACTTGAACCTTTCTTTTTATAGAGCACGTTTGAACCACTCCTTTTGTTGTATCTGCAAGTGGATATTTGGATAGCTTTGACGATTTCGTTGGAAACGGGAATATCTCCCTATAACATCTAGACAGAAGCATTCTCAGAAACTTCTTTGTGATGTTTCCATTCAAGTCACAGAGTTGAACATTCTCTTTCATAGAGCAGGTTTGAAACACTCTTTTTGTAGCATCTGGAAGTGGACATTTGCAGCGCTTTTTGGCCTATGATAAAAAAGGAAATATCTTCCCATGAAAACGAGATAGAAGCAATCTCAGAAACTTGTTTATGCTGTATGTACTGAAGTAACAGTGTTGAACCTTTCTATTGATAGAGGAGGTGTGAAACACTGTTTTTTTGGAATCTGCAAGAGGATATTTCTATAGAACTGAGGATTTCATTGGAAGCGGGATTACAGATAGAAAGTCGAAAGCAGCATTCTCAGAAACTTCTTTGTGATGTTTGCATTCAAGTCACAGAGTTGAACATTCCCTTTCATACAGCAGGTTTGAAACACTCTTTTTGTACTATCTGGAAGTGGACATTTGGAACGGTACCAGGCCTATGGGTAAAAAGGAAGTATCTTCCCATAACAACAAGACAGAAGCATTCTCAGAAACTTATTTGCGATGTGTGTCCTCAACTAACAGACTTGAACCTTTCTTTTATACAGCAGTTTTGAAACACTCTTTTTGTAGAATCTGCAAGTGGATATTTGGATAGCTTTGAGGATTTCGTTGGAAACGGGATTACATATAAAAAGTAGACAGCAGCATTCTCAGAAACTTCTTTGTGATGTTTCCATTTAAGTCACAGAGTTGAACATTCCCTTTCACAGAGCAGGTTTCAAACACTCTTTTTGTAGTATCTGGAAGTGGACATTTGCAGCGCTTTGTGGCCTATGGTAAAAAAAGGAAATATCTTCCCATAAAAACGAGATAGAAGCAATCTCAGAAACTTGTTTATGCTCTATCTACACAAGTAACAGTGTTGAACCTTTCTATTGACAGAGCACGTGTGAAACACTCTTTTGTTGGAATCTGCAAGTGGATATTTCTATAAAACTGAGGATTTCGTTGGAAGCGGGATTACAGATAAATAGTAGACAGCAGCATTCTCAGAAATTTCTTTGTGACGTTTGCATTCAAGTCACAGAGTTGAACATTCCCTGTCTTGGAGCAGGTTTGAAACACTCTTTTTTTGGAATCTGCAAGTGGATATTTCTATAAAACTGAGGATTTCGTTGGAAGCGGGATTACAGATAAATAGTAGACAGCAGCATTCTCCGAAACTTCTTTGTGATGTTTGCATTCAAGTCACAGAGTTGAACATTCCCTTTCATAGAGCAGGTTTGAAACACTCTTTTTGTACTATCTGGAAGTGGACATTTGGAACGGCATCAGGCCTATGGTTAAAAAGGAAATATCTTCCCATAAAAACAAGACAGAAGCATTCTCAGAAACTTATTTGCGATGTGTGTCCTCAAGTAACAGACTTGAACCTTTCTTTTGATACAGCAGTTTTGAAACACTCTTTTTGTAGAATCTGCAAGTGGATATTTGGATAGCTCTGAGGATTTCGTTGGAAACGGGATTACATAAAAATACTGGACAGCAGCATTCTCAGAAACTTCTTTGTGACGTTTGCATTCAAGTCACAGAGTTGAACATTCCCTGTCATAGAGCAGGTTTGAAACACTCTTTTTGTGCATCTGGAAGTGGACATTTCCAACGCTTTCTTGCCTACGGCGAAGAAGGAAATATCTTCCCATAGAAACAAGACAGAAGCATTCTCAGAAACTTATTTCTGATGTGTGTCCTCAACTAACGGACTTGAACCTTTCTTTTTATAGAGCACGTTTGAACCACTCCTTTTGTTGTATCTGCAAGTGGATATTTGGATAGCTTGGACGATTTCGTTGGAAACGGGAATATCTCCCTATAACATCTAGACAGAAGCATTCTCAGAAACTTCTTTGTGATGTTTCCATTCAAGTCACAGAGTTGAACATTCTCTTTCATAGAGCAGGTTTGAAACACTCTTTTTGTAGTATCTGGAAGTGGACATTTGCAGCGCTTTGTGGCCTATGGTAAAAAAGGAAATATCTTCCCATGAAAACGAGATAGAAGCAATCTCAGAAACTTGTTTATGCTGTATGTACTGAAGTAACAGTGTTGAACCTTTCTATTGATAGAGCAGGTGTGAAACACTGTTTTTTTGGAATCTGCAAGAGGATATTTCTATAGAACTGATGATTTCATTGGAAGCGGGATTATAGATAGAAAGTAGAGAGCAGCATTCTCAGAAACTTCTTTGTGATGTTTGCATTCAAGTCAGAGTTGAACATTCCCTTTCATACAGCAGGTTTGAAACACTCTTTTTGTACTATCTGGAAGTGGACATTTGGAACGGTACCAGGCCTATGGTTCAAAAGGAAATATCGTCGCAGAAAAACAAGATGGAAGCATTCTCAGAAACTTATTTGTGTTGTGTGTCCTCAACTAACAGACTTGAACCTTTCTTTTGACACAGCAGTTTTGAAACACTCTTTTTGTAGAATCTGCAAGTGGATATTTGGATAGCTCTGAGGATTTCGTTGGAAACGGGATTACATATAAAAAGTAGACAGCAGCATTCTCAGAAACTTCTTTGTGATATTTCCATTTAAGTCACAGAGTTGAACATTCCCTTTCACAGAGCAGGTTTCAAACACTCTTTTTGTAGTAACTGGAAGTGGACATTTGCAGCGCTTTGTGGCCTATGGTAAAAAAAGGAAATATCTTCCCATAAAAACGAGATAGAAGCAATCTCAGAAACTTGTTTATGCTCTATCTACACAAGTAACAGTGTTGAACCTTTCTATTGACAGAGCACGTGTGAAACACTCTTTTTTTGGAATCTGCAAGTGGATATTTCTATAAAACTGAGGATTTCGTTGGAAGCGGGATTACAGATAAATAGTAGACAGCAGCATTCTCAGAAACTTCTTTGTGATGTTTGCATTCAAGTCACAGAGTTGAACATTCCCTTTGATAGAGCAGGTTTGAAACACTCTTTTTGTACTATCTGGAAGTGGACATTTGGAACGGTATCAGGCCTATGGTTAAAAAGGAAATATCTTCCCATAAAAACAAGACAGAAGCATTCTCAGAAACTTATTTGCGATGTGTGTCCTCAACTAACAGACTTGAACCTTTCTTTTGATACAGCAGTTTTGAAACACTCTTTTTGTAGAATCTGCAAGTGGATATTTGGATAGCTCTGAGGATTTCGTTGGAAACGGGATTACATAAAAATAGTGGACAGCAGCATTCTCAGAAACTTCTTTGTGACGTTTGCATTCAAGTCACAGAGTTGAACATTCCCTGTCATAGAGCAGGTTTGAAACACTCTTTTTGTGCATCTGGAAGTGGACATTTCCAACGCTTTCTTGCCTACGGCGAAGAAGGAAATATCTTCCCATAGAAACAAGACAGAAGCATTCTCAGAAACTTATTTCTGATGTGTGTCCTCAACTAACGGACTTGAACCTTTCTTTTTATAGAGCACGTTTGAACCACTCCTTTTGTTGTATCTGCAAGTGGATATTTGGATAGCTTGGACGATTTCGTTGGAAACGGGAATATCTCCCTATAACATCTAGACAGAAGCATTCTCAGAAACTTCTTTGTGATGTTTCCATTCAAGTCACAGAGTTGAACATTCTCTTTCATAGAGCAGGTTTGAAACACTCTTTTTGTAGTATCTGGAAGTGGACATTTGCAGCGCTTTGTGGCCTATGGTAAAAAAGGAAATATCTTCCCATGAAAACGAGATAGAAGCAATCTCAGAAACTTGTTTATGCTGTATGTACTGAAGTAACAGTATTGAACCTTTCTATTGATAGAGCAGGTGTGAAACACTGTTTTTTTGGAATCTGCAAGAGGATATTTCTATAGAACTGAGGATTTCGTTGGAAGCGGGATTACAGATAGAAAGTAGAGAGCAGCATTCTCAGAAACTTCTTTGTGATGTTTGCATTCAAGTCAGAGTTGAACATTCCCTTTCATACAGCAGGTTTGAAACACTCTTTTTGTACTATCTGGAAGTGGACATTTGGAAAGGTACCAGGCCTATGGTTCAAAAGGAAATATCGTCGCAGAAAAACAAGATGGAAGCATTCTCAGAAACATATTTGTGTTGTGTGTCCTCAACTAACAGACTTGAACCTCTCTTTTGACACAGCAGTTTTGAAACACTCTTTTTGTAGAATCTGCAAGTGGATATTTGGATAGCTCTGAGGATTTCGTTGGAAATGGGATTACATAGTGGACAGCAGCATTCTCAGAAACTTCTTTGTGACGTTTGCATTCAAGTCACAGAGTTGAACATTCCCTGTCATAGAGCAGGTTTGAAACACTCTTTTTGTGCATCTGGAAGTGGACATTTCCAACGCTTTCTTGCCTACGGCGAAGAAGGAAATATCTTCCTCTAAAAACAAGACAGAAGCATTCTCAGAAACTTATTTCTGATGTGTGTCCTCAACTAACGGACTTGAACCTTTCTTTTTATAGAGCACGTTTGAACCACTCCTTTTGTTGTATCTGCAAGTGGATATTTGGATAGCTTTGACGATTTCGTTGGAAACGGGAATATCTCCCTATAACATCTAGACAGAAGCATTCTCAGAAACTTCTTTGTGATGTTTCCATTCAAGTCACAGAGTTGAACATTCTCTTTCATAGAGCAGGTTTGAAACACTCTTTTTGTAGCATCTGGAAGTGGACATTTGCAGCGCTTTTTGGCCTATGATAAAAAAGGAAATATCTTCCCATGAAAACGAGATAGAAGCAATCTCAGAAACTTGTTTATGCTGTATGTACTGAAGTAACAGTGTTGAACCTTTCTATTGATAGAGGAGGTGTGAAACACTGTTTTTTTGGAATCTGCAAGAGGATATTTCTATAGAACTGAGGATTTCATTGGAAGCGGGATTACAGATAGAAAGTCGAAAGCAGCATTCTCAGAAACTTCTTTGTGATGTTTGCATTCAAGTCACAGAGTTGAACATTCCCTTTCATACAGCAGGTTTGAAACACTCTTTTTGTACTATCTGGAAGTGGACATTTGGAACGGTACCAGGCCTATGGGTAAAAAGGAAGTATCTTCCCATAACAACAAGACAGAAGCATTCTCAGAAACTTATTTGCGATGTGTGTCCTCAACTAACAGACTTGAACCTTTCTTTTATACAGCAGTTTTGAAACACTCTTTTTGTAGAATCTGCAAGTGGATATTTGGATAGCTTTGAGGATTTCGTTGGAAACGGGATTACATATAAAAAGTAGACAGCAGCATTCTCAGAAACTTCTTTGTGATGTTTCCATTTAAGTCACAGAGTTGAACATTCCCTTTCACAGAGCAGGTTTCAAACACTCTTTTTGTAGTATCTGGAAGTGGACATTTGCAGCGCTTTGTGGCCTATGGTAAAAAAAGGAAATATCTTCCCATAAAAACGAGATAGAAGCAATCTCAGAAACTTGTTTATGCTCTATCTACACAAGTAACAGTGTTGAACCTTTCTATTGACAGAGCACGTGTGAAACACTCTTTTGTTGGAATCTGCAAGTGGATATTTCTATAAAACTGAGGATTTCGTTGGAAGCGGGATTACAGATAAATAGTAGACAGCAGCATTCTCAGAAATTTCTTTGTGACGTTTGCATTCAAGTCACAGAGTTGAACATTCCCTGTCTTGGAGCAGGTTTGAAACACTCTTTTTTTGGAATCTGCAAGTGGATATTTCTATAAAACTGAGGATTTCGTTGGAAGCGGGATTACAGATAAATAGTAGACAGCAGCATTCTCCGAAACTTCTTTGTGATGTTTGCATTCAAGTCACAGAGTTGAACATTCCCTTTCATAGAGCAGGTTTGAAACACTCTTTTTGTACTATCTGGAAGTGGACATTTGGAACGGTATCAGGCCTATGGTTAAAAAGGAAATATCTTCCCATAAAAACAAGACAGAAGCATTCTCAGAAACTTATTTGCGATGTGTGTCCTCAAGTAACAGACTTGAACCTTTCTTTTGATACAGCAGTTTTGAAACACTCTTTTTGTAGAATCTGCAAGTGGATATTTGGATAGCTCTGAGGATTTCGTTGGAAACGGGATTACATAAAAATAGTGGACAGCAGCATTCTCAGAAACTTCTTTGTGACGTTTGCATTCAAGTCACAGAGTTGAACATTCCCTGTCATAGAGCAGGTTTGAAACACTCTTTTTGTGCATCTGGAAGTGGACATTTCCAAAGCTTTCTTGCCTACGGCGAAGAAGGAAATATCTTCCCATAGAAACAAGACAGAAGCATTCTCAGAAACTTATTTCTGATGTGTGTCCTCAACTAACGGACTTGAACCTTTCTTTTTATAGAGCACGTTTGAACCACTCCTTTTGTTGTATCTGCAAGTGGATATTTGGATAGCTTTGACGATTTCGTTGGAAACGGGAATATCTCCCTATAACATCTAGACAGAAGCATTCTCAGAAACTTCTTTGTGATGTTTCCATTCAAGTCACAGAGTTGAACATTCTCTTTCATAGAGCAGGTTTGAAACACTCTTTTTGTAGTATCTGGAAGTGGACATTTGCAGCGCTTTGTGGCCTATGGTAAAAAAGGAAATATCTTCCCATGAAAACGAGATAGAAGCAATCTCAGAAACTTGTTTATGCTGTATGTACTGAAGTAACAGTGTTGAACCTTTCTATTGATAGAGCAGGTGTGAAACACTGTTTTTTTGGAATCTGCAAGAGGATATTTCTATAGAACTGATGATTTCGTTGGAAGCGGGATTACAGATAGAAAGTAGAGAGCAGCATTCTCAGAAACTTCTTTGTGATGTTTGCATTCAAGTCAGAGTTGAACATTCCCTTTCATACAGCAGGTTTGAAACACTCTTTTTGTACTATCTGGAAGTGGACATTTGGAACGGTACCAGGCCTATGGTTCAAAAGGAAATATCGTCGCAGAAAAACAAGATGGAAGCATTCTCAGAAACTTATTTGTGTTGTGTGTCCTCAACTAACAGACTTGAAACTTTCTTTTGACACAGCAGTTTTGAAACACTCTTTTTGTAGAATCTGCAAGTGGATATTTGGATAGCTCTGAGGATTTCGTTGGAAACGGGATTACATATAAAAAGTAGACAGCAGCATTCTCAGAAACTTCTTTGTGATATTTCCATTTAAGTCACAGAGTTGAACATTCCCTTTCACAGAGCAGGTTTCAAACACTCTTTTTGTAGTAACTGGAAGTGGACATTTGCAGCGCTTTGTGG
The DNA here is from genome assembly GCF_028858775.2 of Pan troglodytes. NCBI lineage: Eukaryota > Metazoa > Chordata > Mammalia > Primates > Hominidae > Pan > Pan troglodytes. The sequence goes on along the minus strand of NC_072409.2, from coordinate 53,913,229 downwards.
CCTATGGTAAAAAAAGGAAATATCTTCCCATAAAAACGAGATAGAAGCAATCTCAGAAACTTGTTTATGCTCTATCTACACAAGTAACAGTGTTGAACCTTTCTATTGACAGAGCACGTGTGAAACACTCTTTTTTTGGAATCTGCAAGTGGATATTTCTATAAAACTGAGGATTTCGTTGGAAGCGGGATTACAGATAAATAGTAGACAGCAGCATTCTCAGAAACTTCTTTGTGATGTTTGCATTCAAGTCACAGAGTTGAACATTCCCTTTGATAGAGCAGGTTTGAAACACTCTTTTTGTACTATCTGGAAGTGGACATTTGGAACGGTATCAGGCCTATGGTTAAAAAGGAAATATCTTCCCATAAAAACAAGACAGAAGCATTCTCAGAAACTTATTTGCGATGTGTGTCCTCAACTAACAGACTTGAACCTTTCTTTTGATACAGCAGTTTTGAAACACTCTTTTTGTAGAATCTGCAAGTGGATATTTGGATAGCTCTGAGGATTTCGTTGGAAACGGGATTACATAAAAATAGTGGACAGCAGCATTCTCAGAAACTTCTTTGTGACGTTTGCATTCAAGTCACAGAGTTGAACATTCCCTGTCATAGAGCAGGTTTGAAACACTCTTTTTGTGCATCTGGAAGTGGACATTTCCAACGCTTTCTTGCCTACGGTGAAGAAGGAAATATCTTCCCATAGAAACAAGACAGAAGCATTCTCAGAAACTTATTTCTGATGTGTGTCCTCAACTAACGGACTTGAACCTTTCTTTTTATAGAGTACGTTTGAACCACTCCTTTTGTTGTATCTGCAAGTGGATATTTGGATAGCTTTGACGATTTCGTTGGAAACGGGAATATCTCCCTATAACATCTAGACAGAAGCATTCTCAGAAACTTCTTTGTGATGTTTCCATTCAAGTCACAGAGTTGAACATTCTCTTTCATAGAGCAGGTTTGAAACACTCTTTTTGTAGCATCTGGAAGTGGACATTTGCAGCGCTTTGTGGCCTATGATAAAAAAGGAAATATCTTCCCATGAAAACGAGATAGAAGCAATCTCAGAAACTTGTTTATGCTGTATGTACTGAAGTAACAGTGTTGAACCTTTCTATTGATAGAGGAGGTGTGAAACACTGTTTTTTTGGAATCTGCAAGAGGATATTTCTATAGAACTGAGGATTTCATTGGAAGCGGGATTACAGATAGAAAGTCGAAAGCAGCATTCTCAGAAACTTCTTTGTGATGTTTGCATTCAAGTCACAGAGTTGAACATTCCCTTTCATACAGCAGGTTTGAAACACTCTTTTTGTACTATCTGGAAGTGGACATTTGGAACGGTACCAGGCCTATGGGTAAAAAGGAAGTATCTTCCCATAACAACAAGACAGAAGCATTCTCAGAAACTTATTTGCGATGTGTGTCCTCAACTAACAGACTTGAACCTTTCTTTTATACAGCAGTTTTGAAACACTCTTTTTGTAGAATCTGCAAGTGGATATTTGGATAGCTTTGAGGATTTCGTTGGAAACGGGATTACATATAAAAAGTAGACAGCAGCATTCTCAGAAACTTCTTTGTGATGTTTCCATTTAAGTCACAGAGTTGAACATTCCCTTTCACAGAGCAGGTTTCAAACACTCTTTTTGTAGTATCTGGAAGTGGACATTTGCAGCGCTTTGTGGCCTATGGTAAAAAAAGGAAATATCTTCCCATAAAAACGAGATAGAAGCAATCTCAGAAACTTGTTTATGCTCTATCTACACAAGTAACAGTGTTGAACCTTTCTATTGACAGAGCACGTGTGAAACACTCTTTTGTTGGAATCTGCAAGTGGATATTTCTATAAAACTGAGGATTTCGTTGGAAGCGGGATTACAGATAAATAGTAGACAGCAGCATTCTCAGAAATTTCTTTGTGACGTTTGCATTCAAGTCACAGAGTTGAACATTCCCTGTCTTGGAGCAGGTTTGAAACACTCTTTTTTTGGAATCTGCAAGTGGATATTTCTATAAAACTGAGGATTTCGTTGGAAGCGGGATTACAGATAAATAGTAGACAGCAGCATTCTCAGAAACTTCTTTGTGATGTTTGCATTCAAGTCACAGAGTTGAACATTCCCTTTCATAGAGCAGGTTTGAAACACTCTTTTTGTACTATCTGGAAGTGGACATTTGGAACGGTATCAGGCCTATGGTTAAAAAGGAAATATCTTCCCATAAAAACAAGACAGAAGCATTCTCAGAAACTTATTTGCGATGTGTGTCCTCAAGTAACAGACTTGAACCTTTCTTTTGATACAGCAGTTTTGAAACACTCTTTTTGTAGAATCTGCAAGTGGATATTTGGATAGCTCTGAGGATTTCGTTGGAAACGGGATTACATAAAAATAGTGGACAGCAGCATTCTCAGAAACTTCTTTGTGACATTTGCATTCAAGTCACAGAGTTGAACATTCCCTGTCATAGAGCAGGTTTGAAACACTCTTTTTGTGCATCTGGAAGTGGACATTTCCAAAGCTTTCTTGCCTACGGCGAAGAAGGAAATATCTTCCCATAGAAACAAGACAGAAGCATTCTCAGAAACTTATTTCTGATGTGTGTCCTCAACTAACGGACTTGAACCTTTCTTTTTATAGAGCACGTTTGAACCACTCCTTTTGTTGTATCTGCAAGTGGATATTTGGATAGCTTTGACGATTTCGTTGGAAACGGGAATATCTCCCTATAACATCTAGACAGAAGCATTCTCAGAAACTTCTTTGTGATGTTTCCATTCAAGTCACAGAGTTGAACATTCTCTTTCATAGAGCAGGTTTGAAACACTCTTTTTGTAGTATCTGGAAGTGGACATTTGCAGCGCTTTGTGGCCTATGGTAAAAAAGGAAGTATCTTCCCATGAAAACGAGATAGAAGCAATCTCAGAAACTTGTTTATGCTGTATGTACTGAAGTAACAGTGTTGAACCTTTCTATTGATAGAGCAGGTGTGAAACACTGTTTTTTTGGAATCTGCAAGAGGATATTTCTATAGAACTGAGGATTTCGTTGGAAGCGGGATTACAGATAGAAAGTAGAGAGCAGCATTCTCAGAAACTTCTTTGTGATGTTTGCATTCAAGTCAGAGTTGAACATTCCCTTTCATACAGCAGGTTTGAAACACTCTTTTTGTACTATCTGGAAGTGGACATTTGGAACGGTACCAGGCCTATGGTTCAAAAGGAAATATCGTCGCAGAAAAACAAGATGGAAGCATTCTCAGAAACTTATTTGTGTTGTGTGTCCTCAACTAACAGACTTGAAACTTTCTTTTGACACAGCAGTTTTGAAACACTCTTTTTGTAGAATCTGCAAGTGGATATTTGGATAGCTCTGAGGATTTCGTTGGAAACGGGATTACATATAAAAAGTAGACAGCAGCATTCTCAGAAACTTCTTTGTGATATTTCCATTTAAGTCACAGAGTTGAACATTCCCTTTCACAGAGCAGGTTTCAAACACTCTTTTTGTAGTAACTGGAAGTGGACATTTGCAGCGCTTTGTGCCCTATGGTAAAAAAAGGAAATATCTTCCCATAAAAACGAGATAGAAGCAATCTCAGAAACTTGTTTATGCTCTATCTACACAAGTAACAGTGTTGAACCTTTCTATTGACAGAGCACGTGTGAAACACTCTTTTTTTGGAATCTGCAAGTGGATATTTCTATAAAACTGAGGATTTCGTTGGAAGCGGGATTACAGATAAATAGTAGACAGCAGCATTCTCAGAAACTTCTTTGTGATGTTTGCATTCAAGTCACAGAGTTGAACATTCCCTTTGATAGAGCAGGTTTGAAACACTCTTTTTGTACTATCTGGAAGTGGACATTTGGAACGGTATCAGGCCTATGGTTAAAAAGGAAATATCTTCCCATAAAAACAAGACAGAAGCATTCTCAGAAACTTATTTGCGATGTGTGTCCTCAACTAACAGACTTGAACCTTTCTTTTGATACAGCAGTTTTGAAACACTCTTTTTGTAGAATCTGCAAGTGGATATTTGGATAGCTCTGAGGATTTCGTTGGAAACGGGATTACATAAAAATAGTGGACAGCAGCATTCTCAGAAACTTCTTTGTGACGTTTGCATTCAAGTCACAGAGTTGAACATTCCCTGTCATAGAGCAGGTTTGAAACACTCTTTTTGTGCATCTGGAAGTGGACATTTCCAACGCTTTCTTGCCTACGGCGAGGAAGGAAATATCTTCCCCTAAAAACAAGACAGAAGCATTCTCAGAAACTTATTTCTGATGTGTGTCCTCAACTAACGGACTTGAACCTTTCTTTTTATAGAGCACGTTTGAACCACTCCTTTTGTTGTATCTGCAAGTGGATATTTGGATAGCTTTGACGATTTCGTTGGAAACGGGAATATCTCCCTATAACATCTAGACAGAAGCATTCTCAGAAACTTCTTTGTGATGTTTCCATTCAAGTCACAGAGTTGAACATTCTCTTTCATAGAGCAGGTTTGAAACACTCTTTTTGTAGCATCTGGAAGTGGACATTTGCAGCGCTTTGTGGCCTATGATAAAAAAGGAAATACCTTCCCATGAAAACGAGATAGAAGCAATCTCAGAAACTTGTTTATGCTGTATGTACTGAAGTAACAGTGTTGAACCTTTCTATTGATAGAGGAGGTGTGAAACACTGTTTTTTTGGAATCTGCAAAAGGATATTTCTATAGAACTGAGGATTTCATTGGAAGCGGGATTACAGATAGAAAGTCGAAAGCAGCATTCTCAGAAACTTCTTTGTGATGTTTGCATTCAAGTCACAGAGTTGAACATTCCCTTTCATACAGCAGGTTTGAAACACTCTTTTTGTACTAACTGGAAGTGGACATTTGGAACGGTACCAGGCCTATGGGTAAAAAGGAAGTATCTTCCCATAACAACAAGACAGAAGCATTCTCAGAAACTTATTTGCGATGTGTGTCCTCAACTAACAGACTTGAACCTTTCTTTTATACAGCAGTTTTGAAACACTCTTTTTGTAGAATCTGCAAGTGGATATTTGGATAGCTTTGAGGATTTCGTTGGAAACGGGATTACATATAAAAAGTAGACAGCAGCATTCTCAGAAACTTCTTTGTGATGTTTCCATTTAAGTCACAGAGTTGAACATTCCCTTTCACAGAGCAGGTTTCAAACACTCTTTTTGTAGTATCTGGAAGTGGACATTTGCAGCGCTTTGTGGCCTATGGTAAAAAAAGGAAATATCTTCCCATAAAAACGAGATAGAAGCAATCTCAGAAACTTGTTTATGCTCTATCTACACAAGTAACAGTGTTGAACCTTTCTATTGACAGAGCACGGGTGAAACACTCTTTTGTTGGAATCTGCAAGTGGATATTTCTATAAAACTGAGGATTTCGTTGGAAGCGGGATTACAGATAAATAGTAGACAGCAGCATTCTCAGAAATTTCTTTGTGACGTTTGCATTCAAGTCACAGAGTTGAACATTCCCTGTCTTGGAGCAGGTTTGAAACACTCTTTTTTTGGAATCTGCAAGTGGATATTTCTATAAAACTGAGGATTTCGTTGGAAGCGGGATTACAGATAAATAGTAGACAGCAGCATTCTCAGAAACTTCTTTGTGATGTTTGCATTCAAGTCACAGAGTTGAACATTCCCTTTCATAGAGCAGGTTTGAAACACTCTTTTTGTACTATCTGGAAGTGGACATTTGGAACGGTATCAGGCCTATGGTTAAAAAGGAAATATCTTCCCATAAAAACAAGACAGAAGCATTCTCAGAAACTTATTTGTGATGTGTGTCCTCAAGTAACAGACTTGAACCTTTCTTTTGATACAGCAGTTTTGAAACACTCTTTTTGTAGAATCTGCAAGTGGATATTTGGATAGCTCTGAGGATTTCGTTGGAAACGGGATTACATAAAAATAGTGGACAGCAGCATTCTCAGAAACTTCTTTGTGACGTTTGCATTCAAGTCACAGAGTTGAACATTCCCTGTCATAGAGCAGGTTTGAAACACTCTTTTTGTGCATCTGGAAGTGGACATTTCCAAAGCTTTCTTGCCTACGGCGAAGAAGGAAATATCTTCCCATAGAAACAAGACAGAAGCATTCTCAGAAACTTATTTCTGATGTGTGTCCTCAACTAACGGACTTGAACCTTTCTTTTTATAGAGCACGTTTGAACCACTCCTTTTGTTGTATCTGCAAGTGGATATTTGGATAGCTTTGACGATTTCGTTGGAAACGGGAATATCTCCCTATAACATCTAGACAGAAGCATTCTCAGAAACTTCTTTGTGATGTTTCCATTCAAGTCACAGAGTTGAACATTCTCTTTCATAGAGCAGGTTTGAAACACTCTTTTTGTAGTATCTGGAAGTGGACATTTGCAGCGCTTTGTGGCCTATGGTAAAAAAGGAAATATCTTCCCATGAAAACGAGATAGAAGCAATCTCAGAAACTTGTTTATGCTGTATGTACTGAAGTAACAGTGTTGAACCTTTCTATTGATAGAGCAGGTGTGAAACACTGTTTTTTTGGAATCTGCAAGAGGATATTTCTATAGAACTGAGGATTTCGTTGGAAGCGGGATTACAGATAGAAAGTAGAGAGCAGCATTCTCAGAAACTTCTTTGTGATGTTTGCATTCAAGTCAGAGTTGAACATTCCCTTTCATACAGCAGGTTTGAAACACTCTTTTTGTACTATCTGGAAGTGGACATTTGGAACGGTACCAGGCCTATGGTTCAAAAGGAAATATCGTCGCAGAAAAACAAGATGGAAGCATTCTCAGAAACTTATTTGTGTTGTGTGTCCTCAACTAACAGACTTGAAACTTTCTTTTGACACAGCAGTTTTGAAACACTCTTTTTGTAGAATCTGCAAGTGGATATTTGGATAGCTCTGAGGATTTCGTTGGAAACGGGATTACATATAAAAAGTAGACAGCAGCATTCTCAGAAACTTCTTTGTGATATTTCCATTTAAGTCACAGAGTTGAACATTCCCTTTCACAGAGCAGGTTTCAAACACTCTTTTTGTAGTAACTGGAAGTGGACATTTGCAGCGCTTTGTGGCCTATGGTAAAAAAAGGAAATATCTTCCCATAAAAACGAGATAGAAGCAATCTCAGAAACTTGTTTATGCTCTATCTACACAAGTAACAGTGTTGAAGCTTTCTATTGACAGAGCACGTGTGAAACACTCTTTTTTTGGAATCTGCAAGTGGATATTTCTATAAAACTGAGGATTTCGTTGGAAGCGGGATTACAGATAAATAGTAGACAGCATCATTGTCAGAAACTTCTTTGTGATGTTTGCATTCAAGTCACAGAGTTGAACATTCCCTTTCATAGAGCAGGTTTGAAACACTCTTTTTGTAGTATCTGGAAGTGGACATTTGGAACGCTATCAGGCCTATGGTTAAAAAGGAAATATCTTCCCATAAAAACAAGACAGAAGCATTCTCAGAAACTTATTTGCGATGTGTGTCCTCAACTAACAGACTTGAACCTTTCTTTTGATACAGCAGTTTTGAAACACTCTTTTTGTAGAATCTGCAAGTGGATATTTGGATAGCTCTGAGGATTTCGTTGGAAACGGGATTACATAGTGGACAGCAGCATTCTCAGAAACTTCTTTGTGACGTTTGCATTCAAGTCACAGAGTTGAACATTCCCTGTCATAGAGCAGGTTTGAAACACTCTTTTTGTGCATCTGGAAGTGGACATTTCCAACGCTTTCTTGCCTACGGCGAAGAAGGAAATATCTTCCCATAAAAACAAGACAGAAGCATTCTCAGAAACTTATTTCTGATGTGTGTCCTCAACTAACGGACTTGAACCTTTCTTTTTATAGAGCACGTTTGAACCACTCCTTTTGTTGTATCTGCAAGTGGATATTTGGATAGCTTTGACGATTTCGTTGGAAACGGGAATATCTCCCTATAACATCTAGACAGAAGCATTCTCAGAAACTTCTTTGTGATGTTTCCATTCAAGTCACAGAGTTGAACATTCTCTTTCATAGAGCAGGTTTGAAACACTCTTTTTGTAGTATCTGGAAGTGGACATTTGCAGCGCTTTGTGGCCTATGATAAAAAAGGAAATATCTTCCCATGAAAACGAGATAGAAGCAATCTCAGAAACTTGTTTATGCTGTATGTACTGAAGTAACAGTGTTGAACCTTTCTATTGATAGAGGAGGTGTGAAACACTGTTTTTTTGGAATCTGCAAGAGGATATTTCTATAGAACTGAGGATTTCATTGGAAGCGGGATTACAGATAGAAAGTCGAAAGCAGCATTCTCAGAAACTTCTTTGTGATGTTTGCATTCAAGTCACAGAGTTGAACATTCCCTTTCATACAGCAGGTTTGAAACACTCTTTTTGTACTATCTGGAAGTGGACATTTGGATCGGTACCAGGCCTATGGGTAAAAAGGAAGTATCTTCCCATAACAACAAGACAGAAGCATTCTCAGAAACTTATTTGCGATGTGTGTCCTCAACTAACAGACTTGAACCTTTCTTTTATACAGCAGTTTTGAAACACTCTTTTTGTAGAATCTGCAAGTGGATATTTGGATAGCTTTGAGGATTTCGTTGGAAACGGGATTACATATAAAAAGTAGACAGCAGCATTCTCAGAAACTTCTTTGTGATGTTTCCATTTAAGTCACTGAGTTGAACATTCCCTTTCACAGAGCAGGTTTCAAACACTCTTTTTGTAGTATCTGGAAGTGGACATTTGCAGCGCTTTGTGGCCTATGGTAAAAAAAGGAAATATCTTCCCATAAAAACGAGATAGAAGCAATCTCAGAAACTTGTTTATGCTCTATCTACACAAGTAACAGTGTTGAACCTTTCTATTGACAGAGCACGGGTGAAACACTCTTTTTTTGGAATCTGCAAGTGGATATTTCTATAAAACTGAGGATTTCGTTGGAAGCGGGATTACAGATAAATAGTAGACAGCAGCATTCTCAGAAACTTCTTTGTGATGTTTGCATTCAAGTCACAGAGTTGAACATTCCCTTTCATAGAGCAGGTTTGAAACACTCTTTTTGTACTATCTGGAAGTGGACATTTGGAACGGTATCAGGCCTATGGTTAAAAAGGAAATATCTTCCCATAAAAACAAGACAGAAGCATTCTCAGAAACTTATTTGCGATGTGTGTCCTCAAGTAACAGACTTGAACCTTTCTTTTGATACAGCAGTTTTGAAACACTCTTTTTGTAGAATCTGCAAGTGGATATTTGGATAGCTCTGAGGATTTCGTTGGAAACGGGATTACATAAAAATAGTGGACAGCAGCATTCTCAGAAACTTCTTTGTGACGTTTGCATTCAAGTCACAGAGTTGAACATTCCCTGTCATAGAGCAGGTTTGAAACACTCTTTTTGTGCATCTGGAAGTGGACATTTCCAAAGCTTTCTTGCCTACGGTGAAGAAGGAAATATCTTCCCATAGAAACAAGACAGAAGCATTCTCAGAAACTTATTTCTGATGTGTGTCCTCAACTAACGGACTTGAACCTTTCTTTTTATAGAGCACGTTTGAACCACTCCTTTTGTTGTATCTGCAAGTGGATATTTGGATAGCTTTGACGATTTCGTTGGAAACGGGAATATCTCCCTATAACATCTAGACAGAAGCATTCTCAGAAACTTCTTTGTGATGTTTCCATTCAAGTCACAGAGTTGAACATTCTCTTTCATAGAGCAGGTTTGAAACACTCTTTTTGTAGTATCTGGAAGTGGACATTTGCAGCGCTTTGTGGCCTATGGTAAAAAAGGAAATATCTTCCCATGAAAACGAGATAGAAGCAATCTCAGAAACTTGTTTATGCTGTATGTACTGAAGTAACAGTGTTGAACCTTTCTATTGATAGAGCAGGTGTGAAACACTGTTTTTTTGGAATCTGCAAGAGGATATTTCTATAGAACTGAGGATTTCGTTGGAAGCGGGATTACAGATAGAAAGTAGAGAGCAGCATTCTCAGAAACTTCTTTGTGATGTTTGCATTCAAGTCAGAGTTGAACATTCCCTTTCATACAGCAGGTTTGAAACACTCTTTTTGTACTATCTGGAAGTGGACATTTGGAAAGGTACCAGGCCTATGGTTCAAAAGGAAATATCGTCGCAGAAAAACAAGATGGAAGCATTCTCAGAAACTTATTTGTGTTGTGTGTCCTCAACTAACAGACTTGAACCTTTCTTTTGACACAGCAGTTTTGAAACACTCTTTTTGTAGAATCTGCAAGTGGATATTTGGATAGCTCTGAGGATTTCGTTGGAAACGGGATTACATATAAAAAGTAGACAGCAGCATTCTCAGAAACTTCTTTGTGATATTTCCATTTAAGTCACAGAGTTGAACATTCCCTTTCACAGAGCAGGTTTCAAACACTCTTTTTGTAGTAACTGGAAGTGGACATTTGCAGCGCTTTGTGGCCTATGGTAAAAAAAGGAAATATCTTCCCATAAAAACGAGATAGAAGCAATCTCAGAAACTTGTTTATGCTCTATCTACACAAGTAACAGTGTTGAACCTTTCTATTGACAGAGCACGTGTGAAACACTCTTTTTTTGGAATCTGCAAGTGGATATTTCTATAAAACTGAGGATTTCGTTGGAAGCGGGATTACAGATAAATAGTAGACAGCAGCATTCTCAGAAACTTCTTTGTGATGTTTGCATTCAAGTCACAGAGTTGAACATTCCCTTTCATAGAGCAGGTTTGAAACACTCTTTTTGTAGTATCTGGAAGTGGACATTTGGAACGCTATCAGGCCTATGGTTAAAAAGGAAATATCTTCCCATAAAAACAAGACAGAAGCATTCTCAGAAACTTATTTGCGATGTGTGTCCTCAACTAACAGACTTGAACCTTTCTTTTGATACAGCAGTTTTGAAACACTCTTTTTGTAGAATCTGCAAGTGGATATTTGGATAGCTCTGAGGATTTCGTTGGAAACGGGATTACATAGTGGACAGCAGCATTCTCAGAAACTTCTTTGTGACGTTTGCATTCAAGTCACAGAGTTGAACATTCCCTGTCATAGAGCAGGTTTGAAACACTCTTTTTGTGCATCTGGAAGTGGACATTTCCAACGCTTTCTTGCCTACGGCGAAGAAGGAAATATCTTCCCATAAAAACAAGACAGAAGCATTCTCAGAAACTTATTTCTGATGTGTGTCCTCAACTAACGGACTTGAACCTTTCTTTTTATAGAGCACGTTTGAACCACTCCTTTTGTTGTATCTGCAAGTGGATATTTGGATAGCTTTGACGATTTCGTTGGAAACGGGAATATCTCCCTATAACATCTAGACAGAAGCATTCTCAGAAACTTCTTTGTGATGTTTCCATTCAAGTCACAGAGTTGAACATTCTCTTTCATAGAGCAGGTTTGAAACACTCTTTTTGTAGTATCTGGAAGTGGACATTTGCAGCGCTTTGTGGCCTATGATAAAAAAGGAAATATCTTCCCATGAAAACGAGATAGAAGCAATCTCAGAAACTTGTTTATGCTGTATGTACTGAAGTAACAGTGTTGAACCTTTCTATTGATAGAGGAGGTGTGAAACACTGTTTTTTGGAATCTGCAAGAGGATATTTCTATAGAACTGAGGATTTCATTGGAAGCGGGATTACAGATAGAAAGTCGAAAGCAGCATTCTCAGAAACTTCTTTGTGATGTTTGCATTCAAGTCACAGAGTTGAACATTCCCTTTCATACAGCAGGTTTGAAACACTCTTTTTGTACTATCTGGAAGTGGACATTTGGAACGGTACCAGGCCTATGGGTAAAAAGGAAGTATCTTCCCATAACAACAAGACAGAAGCATTCTCAGAAACTTATTTGCGATGTGTGTCCTCAACTAACAGACTTGAACCTTTCTTTTATACAGCAGTTTTGAAACACTCTTTTTGTAGAATCTGCAAGTGGATATTTGGATAGCTTTGAGGATTTCGTTGGAAACGGGATTACATATAAAAAGTAGACAGCAGCATTCTCAGAAACTTCTTTGTGATGTTTCCATTTAAGTCACTGAGTTGAACATTCCCTTTCACAGAGCAGGTTTCAAACACTCTTTTTGTAGTATCTGGAAGTGGACATTTGCAGCGCTTTGTGGCCTATGGTAAAAAAAGGAAATATCTTCCCATAAAAACGAGATAGAAGCAATCTCAGAAACTTGTTTATGCTCTATCTACACAAGTAACAGTGTTGAACCTTTCTATTGACAGAGCACGTGTGAAACACTCTTTTTTTGGAATCTGCAAGTGGATATTTCTATAAAACTGAGGATTTCGTTGGAAGCGGGATTACAGATAAATAGTAGACAGCATCATTCTCAGAAACTTCTTTGTGATGTTTGCATTCAAGTCACAGAGTTGAACATTCCCTTTCATAGAGCAGGTTTGAAACACTCTTTTTGTAGTATCTGTAAGTGGACATTTGGAACGGTATGAGGCCTATGGTTAAAAAGGAAATATCTTCCCATAAAAACAAGACAGAAGCATTCTCAGAAACTTATTTGCGATGTGTGTCCTCAACTAACAGACTTGAACCTTTCTTTTGATATAGCAGTTTTGAAACACTCTTTTTGTAGAATCTGCAAGTGGATATTTGGATAGCTCTGAGGATTTCGTTGGAAACGGGATTACATAGTGGACAGCAGCATTCTCAGAAACTTCTTTGTGACGTTTGCATTCAAGTCACAGAGTTGAACATTCCCTGTCATAGAGCAGGTTTGAAACACTCTTTTTGTGCATCTGGAAGTGGACATTTCCAACGCTTTCTTGCCTACGGCGAAGAAGGAAATATCTTCCCATAAAAACAAGACAGAAGCATTCTCAGAAACTTATTTCTGATGTGTGTCCTCAACTAACGGACTTGAACCTTTCTTTTTATAGAGCACGTTTGAACCACTCCTTTTGTTGTATCTGCAAGTGGATATTTGGATAGCTTTGACGATTTCGTTGGAAACGGGAATATCTCCCTATAACATCTAGACAGAAGCATTCTCAGAAACTTCTTTGTGATGTTTCCATTCAAGTCACAGAGTAGAACATTCTCTTTCATAGAGCAGGTTTGAAACACTCTTTTTGTAGTATCTGGAAGTGGACATTTGCAGCGCTTTGTGGCCTATGATAAAAAAGGAAATATCTTCCCATGAAAACGAGATAGAAGCAATCTCAGAAACTTGTTTATGCTGTATGTACTGAAGTAACAGTGTTGAACCTTTCTATTGATAGAGCAGGTGTGAAACACTGTTTATTTGGAATCTGCAAGAGGATATTTCTATAGAACTGAGGATTTCGTTGGAAGCGGGATTACAGATAGAAAGTAGAGAGCAGCATTCTCAGAAACTTCTTTGTGATGTTTGCATTCAAGTCAGAGTTGAACATTCCCTTTCATACAGCAGGTTTGAAACACTCTTTTTGTACTATCTGGAAGTGGACATTTGGAACGGTACCAGGCCTATGGTTCAAAAGGAAATATCGTCGTAGAAAAACAAGATGGAAGCATTCTCAGAAACTTATTTGTGTTGTGTGTCCTCAACTAACAGACTTGAACCTTTCTTTTGACACAGCAGTTTTGAAACACTCTTTTTGTAGAATCTGCAAGTGGATATTTGGATAGCTCTGAGGATTTCGTTGGGAACGGGATTACATATAAAAAGTAGACAGCAGCATTCTCAGAAACTTCTTTGTGATATTTCCATTTAAGTTACAGAGTTGAACATTCCCTTTCACAGAGCAGGTTTCAAACACTCTTTTTGTAGTAACTGGAAGTGGACATTTGCAGCGCTTTGTGGCCTATGGTAAAAAAAGGAAATATCTTCCCATAAAAACGAGATAGAAGCAATCTCAGAAACTTGTTTATGCTCTATCTACACAAGTAACAGTGTTGAACCTTTCTATTGACAGAGCACGTGTGAAACACTCTTTTTTTGGAATCTGCAAGTGGATATTTCTATAAAACTGAGGATTTCGTTGGAAGCGGGATTACAGATAAATAGTAGACAGCAGCATTCTCAGAAACTTCTTTGTGATGTTTGCATTCAAGTCACAGAGTTGAACATTCCCTTTCATAGAGCAGGTTTGAAACACTCTTTTTGTAGTATCTGGAAGAGGACATTTGGAACGCTATCAGGCCTATGGTTAAAAAGGAAATATCTTCCCATAAAAACAAGACAGAAGCATTCTCAGAAACGTATTTGCGATGTGTGTCCTCAACTAACAGACTTGAACCTTTCTTTTGATACAGCAGTTTTGAAACACTCTTTTTGTAGAATCTGCAAGTGGATATTTGGATAGCTCTGAGGATTTCGTTGGAAACGGGATTACATAGTGGACAGCAGCATTCTCAGAAACTTCTTTGTGACGTTTGCATTCAAGTCACAGAGTTGAACATTCCCTGTCATAGAGCAGGTTTGAAACACTCTTTTTGTGCATCTGGAAGTGGACATTTCCAACGCTTTCTTGCCTACGGCGAAGAAGGAAATATCTTCCCATAAAAACAAGACAGAAGCTTTCTCAGAAACTTATTTCTGATGTGTGTCCTCAACTAACGGACTTGAACCTTTCTTTTTATAGAGCACGTTTGAACCACTCCTTTTGTTGTATCTGCAAGTGGATATTTGGATAGCTTTGACGATTTCGTTGGAAACGGGAATATCTCCCTATAACATCTAGACAGAAGCATTCTCAGAAACTTCTTTGTGATGTTTCCATTCAAGTCACAGAGTTGAACATTCTCTTTCATAGAGCAGGTTTGAAACACTCTTTTTGTAGTATCTGGAAGTGGACATTTGCAGCGCTTTGTGGCCTATGATAAAAAAGGAAATATCTTCCCATGAAAACGAGATAGAAGCAATCTCAGAAACTTGTTTATGCTGTATGTACTGAAGTAACAGTGTTGAACCTTTCTATTGATAGAGGAGGTGTGAAACACTGTTTTTTTGGAATCTGCAAGAGGATATTTCTATAGAACTGAGGATTTCATTGGAAGCGGGATTACAGATAGAAAGTCGAAAGCAGCATTCTCAGAAACTTCTTTGTGATGTTTGCATTCAAGTCACAGAGTTGAACATTCCCTTTCATACAGCAGGTTTGAAACACTCTTTTTGTACTATCTGGAAGTGGACATTTGGAACGGTACCAGGCCTATGGGTAAAAAGGAAGTATCTTCCCATAACAACAAGACAGAAGCATTCTCAGAAACTTATTTGCGATGTGTGTCCTCAACTAACAGACTTGAACCTTTCTTTTATACAGCAGTTTTGAAACACTCTTTTTGTAGAATCTGCAAGTGGATATTTGGATAGCTTTGAGGATTTCGTTGGAAACGGGATTACATATAAAAAGTAGACAGCAGCATTCTCAGAAACTTCTTTGTGATGTTTCCATTTAAGTCACTGAGTTGAACATTCCCTTTCACAGAGCAGGTTTCAAACACTCTTTTTGTAGTATCTGGAAGTGGACATTTGCAGCGCTTTGTGGCCTATGGTAAAAAAAGGAAATATCTTCCCATAAAAACGAGATAGAAGCAATCTCAGAAACTTGTTTATGCTCTATCTACACAAGTAACAGTGTTGAACCTTTCTATTGACAGAGCACGGGTGAAACACTCTTTTTTTGGAATCTGCAAGTGGATATTTCTATAAAACTGAGGATTTCGTTGGAAGCGGGATTACAGATAAATAGTAGACAGCAGCATTCTCAGAAACTTCTTTGTGATGTTTGCATTCAAGTCACAGAGTTGAACATTCCCTTTCATAGAGCAGGTTTGAAACACTCTTTTTGAACTATCTGGAAGTGGACATTTGGAACGGTATCAGGCCTATGGTTAAAAAGGAAATATCTTCCCATAAAAACAAGACAGAAGCATTCTCAGAAACTTATTTGCGATGTGTGTCCTCAACTAACAGACTTGAACCTTTCTTTTGATACAGCAGTTTTGAAACACTCTTTTTGTAGAATCTGCAAGTGGATATTTGGTTAGCTCTGAGGATTTCGTTGGAAACGGGATTACATAAAAAGAGTGGACAGCAGCATTCTCAGAAACTTCTTTGTGACGTTTGCATTCAAGTCACAGAGTTGAACATTCCCTGTCATAGAGCAGGTTTGAAACACTCTTTTTGTGCATCTGGAAGTGGACATTTCCAACGCTTTCTTGCCTACGGCGAAGAAGGAAATATCTTCCCATAGAAACAAGACAGAAGCATTCTCAGAAACTTATTTCTGATGTGTGTCCTCAACTAACGGACTTGAACCTTTCTTTTAATAGAGCACGTCTGAAACACTCCTTTTGTTGTATCTGCAAGTGGATATTTGGATAGCTTGGACGATTTCGTTGGAAACGGGAATATCTCCCTATAACATCTAGACAGAAGCATTCTCAGAAACTTCTTTGTGATGTTTCCATTCAAGTCACAGAGTTGAACATTCTCTTTCATAGAGCAGGTTTGAAACACTCTTTTTGTAGTATCTGGAAGTGGACATTTGCAGCGCTTTGTGGCCTATGGTAAAAAAGGAAATATCTTCCCATGAAAACGAGATAGAAGCAATCTCAGAAACTTGTTTATGCTGTATGTACTGAAGTAACAGTGTTGAACCTTTCTATTGATAGAGCAGGTGTGAAACACTGTTTTTTTGGAATCTGCAAGAGGATATTTCTATAGAACTGAGGATTTCGTTGGAAGCGGGATTACAGATAGAAAGTAGAGAGCAGCATTCTCAGAAACTTCTTTGTGATGTTTGCATTCAAGTCAGAGTTGAACATTCCCTTTCATACAGCAGGTTTGAAACACTCTTTTTGTACTATCTGGAAGTGGACATTTGGAACGGTACCAGGCCTATGGTTCAAAAGGAAATATCGTCGCAGAAAAACAAGATGGAAGCATTCTCAGAAACTTATTTGTGTTGTGTGTCCTCAACTAACAGACTTGAACCTTTCTTTTGACACAGCAGTTTTGAAACACTCTTTTTGTAGAATCTGCAAGTGGATATTTGGATAGCTCTGAGGATTTCGTTGGAAACGGGATTACATATAAAAAGTAGACAGCAGCATTCTCAGAAACTTCTTTGTGATATTTCCATTTAAGTTACAGAGTTGAACATTCCCTTTCACAGAGCAGGTTTCAAACACTCTTTTTGTAGTAACTGGAAGTGGACATTTGCAGCGCTTTGTGGCCTATGGTAAAAAAAGTAAATATCTTCCCATAAAAACGAGATAGAAGCAATCTCAGAAACTTGTTTATGCTCTATCTACACAAGTAACAGTGTTGAACCTTTCTATTGACAGAGCACGTGTGAAACACTCTTTTTTTGGAATCTGCAAGTGGATATTTCTATAAAACTGAGGATTTCGTTGGAAGCGGGATTACAGATAAATAGTAGACAGCAGCATTCTCAGAAACTTCTTTGTGATGTTTGCATTCAAGTCACAGAGTTGAACATTCCCTTTCATAGAGCAGGTTTGAAACACTCTTTTTGTAGTATCTGGAAGAGGACATTTGGAACGCTATCAGGCCTATGGTTAAAAAGGAAATATCTTCCCATAAAAACAAGACAGAAGCATTCTCAGAAACTTATTTGCGATGTGTGTCCTCAACTAACAGACTTGAACCTTTCTTTTGATACAGCAGTTTTGAAACACTCTTTTTGTAGAATCTGCAAGTGGATATTTGGATGGCTCTGAGGATTTCGTTGGAAACGGGATTACATAAAAATAGTGGACAGCAGCATTCTCAGAAACTTCTTTGTGACGTTTGCATTCAAGTCACAGAGTTGAACATTCCCTGTCATAGAGCAGGTTTGAAACACTCTTTTTGTGCATCTGGAAGTGGACATTTCCAACGCTTTCTTGCCTACGGCGAAGAAGGAAATATCTTCCCATAGAAACAAGACAGAAGCATTCTCAGAAACTTATTTCTGATGTGTGTCCTCAACTAACGGACTTGAACCTTTCTTTTTATAGAGCACGTTTGAACCACTCCTTTTGTTGTATCTGCAAGTGGATATTTGGATAGCTTGGACGATTTCGTTGGAAACGGGAATATCTCCCTATAACATCTAGACAGAAGCATTCTCAGAAACTTCTTTGTGATGTTTCCATTCAAGTCACAGAGTTGAACATTCTCTTTCATAGAGCAGGTTTGAAACACTCTTTTTGTAGTATCTGGAAGTGGACATTTGCAGCGCTTTGTGGCCTATGGTAAAAAAGGAAATATCTTCCCATGAAAACGAGATAGAAGCAATCTCAGAAACTTGTTTATGCTGTATGTACTGAAGTAACAGTGTTGAACCTTTCTATTGATAGAGCAGGTGTGAAACACTGTTTTTTTGGAATCTGCAAGAGGATATTTCTATAGAACTGAGGATTTCGTTGGAAGCGGGATTACAGATAGAAAGTAGAGAGCAGCATTCTCAGAAACTTCTTTGTGATGTTTGCATTCAAGTCAGAGTTGAACATTCCCTTTCATACAGCAGGTTTGAAACACTCTTTTTGTACTATCTGGAAGTGGACATTTGGAACGGTACCAGGCCTATGGTTCAAAAGGAAATATCGTCGCAGAAAAACAAGATGGAAGCATTCTCAGAAACTTATTTGTGTTGTGTGTCCTCAACTAACAGACTTGAACCTTTCTTTTGACACAGCAGTTTTGAAACACTCTTTTTGTAGAATCTGCAAGTGGATATTTGGATAGCTCTGAGGATTTCATTGGAAACGGGATTACATATAAAAAGTAGACAGCAGCATTCTCAGAAACTTCTTTGTGATATTTCCATTTAAGTCACAGAGTTGAACATTCCCTTTCACAGAGCAGGTTTCAAACACTCTTTTTGTAGTAACTGGAAGTGGACATTTGCAGCGCTTTGTGGCCTATGGTAAAAAAAGGAAATATCTTCCCATAAAAACGAGATAGAAGCAATCTCAGAAACTTGTTTATGCTCTATCTACACAAGTAACAGTGTTGAACCTTTCTATTGACAGAGCACGTGTGAAACACTCTTTTTTTGGAATCTGCAAGTGGATATTTCTATAAAACTGAGGATTTCGTTGGAAGCGGGATTACAGATAAATAGTAGACAGCAGCATTCTCAGAAACTTCTTTGTGATGCTTGCATTCAAGTCACAGAGTTGAACATTCCCTTTCATAGAGCAGGTTTGAAACACTCTTTTTGTAGTATCTGGAAGTGGACATTTGGAACGGTATCAGGCCTATGGTTAAAAAGGAAATATCTTCCCATAAAAACAAGACAGAAGCATTCTCAGAAACTTATTTGCGATGTGTGTCCTCAACTAACAGACTTGAACCTTTCTTTTGATACAGCAGTTTTGAAACACTCTTTTTGTAGAATCTGCAAGTGGATATTTGGATAGCTCTGAGGATTTCGTTGGAAACGGGATTACATAGTGGACAGCAGCATTCTCAGAAACTTCTTTGTGACGTTTGCATTCAAGTCACAGAGTTGAACATTCCCTGTCATAGAGCAGGTTTGAAACACTCTTTTTGTGCATCTGGAAGTGGACATTTCCAACGCTTTCTTGCCTACGGCGAAGAAGGAAATATCTTCCCATAAAAACAAGACAGAAGCATTCTCAGAAACTTATTTCTGATGTGTGTCCTCAACTAACGGACTTGAACCTTTCTTTTAATAGAGCACGTTTGAACCACTCCTTTTGTTGTATCTGCAAGTGGATATTTGGATAGCTTGGACGATTTCGTTGGAAACGGGAATATCTCCCTATAACATCTAGACAGAAGCATTCTCAGAAACTTCTTTGTGATGTTTCCATTCAAGTCACAGAGTTGAACATTCTCTTTCATAGAGCAGGTTTGAAACACTCTTTTTGTAGTATCTGGAAGTGGACATTTGCAGCGCTTTGTGGCCTATGGTAAAAAAGGAAATATCTTCCCATGAAAACGAGATAGAAGCAATCTCAGAAACTTGTTTATGCTGTATGTACTGAAGTAACAGTGTTGAACCTTTCTATTGATAGAGCAGGTGTGAAACACTGTTTTTTTGGAATCTGCAAGAGGATATTTCTATAGAACTGAGGATTTCGTTGGAAGCGGGATTACAGATAGAAAGTAGAGAGCAGCATTCTCAGAAACTTCTTTGTGATGTTTGCATTCAAGTCAGAGTTGAACATTCCCTTTCATACAGCAGGTTTGAAACACTCTTTTTGTACTATCTGGAAGTGGACATTTGGAACGGTACCAGGCCTATGGTTCAAAAGGAAATATCGTTGCAGAAAAACAAGATGGAAGCATTCTCAGAAACTTATTTGTGTTGTGTGTCCTCAACTAACAGACTTGAACCTTTCTTTTGACACAGCAGTTTTGAAACACTCTTTTTGTAGAATCTGCAAGTGGATATTTGGATAGCTCTGAGGATTTCATTGGAAACGGGATTACATATGAAAAGTAGACAGCAGCATTCTCAGAAACTTCTTTGTGATATTTCCATTTAAGTCACAGAGTTGAACATTCCCTTTCACAGAGCAGGTTTCAAACACTCTTTTTGTAGTAACTGGAAGTGGACATTTGCAGCGCTTTGTGGCCTATGGTAAAAAAAGGAAATATCTTCCCATAAAAACGAGATAGAAGCAATCTCAGAAACTTGTTTATGCTCTATCTACACAAGTAACAGTGTTGAACCTTTCTATTGACAGAGCACGTGTGAAACACTCTTTTTTTGGAATCTGCAAGTGGATATTTCTATAAAACTGAGGATTTCGTTGGAAGCGGGATTACAGATAAATAGTAGACAGCAGCATTCTCAGAAACTTCTTTGTGATGTTTGCATTCAAGTCACAGAGTTGAACATTCCCTTTCATAGAGCAGGTTTGAAACACTCTTTTTGTAGTATCTGGAAGTGGACATTTGGAACGGTATCAGGCCTATGGTTAAAAAGGAAATATCTTCCCATAAAAACAAGACAGAAGCATTCTCAGAAACTTATTTGCGATGTGTGTCCTCAACTAACAGACTTGAACCTTTCTTTTGATACAGCAGTTTTGAAACACTCTTTTTGTAGAATCTGCAAGTGGATATTTGGATAGCTCTGAGGATTTCGTTGGAAACGGGATTACATAGTGGACAGCAGCATTCTCAGAAACTTCTTTGTGACGTTTGCATTCAAGTCACAGAGTTGAACATTCCCTGTCATAGAGCAGGTTTGAAACACTCTTTTTGTGCATCTGGAAGTGGACATTTCCAACGCTTTCTTGCCTACGGCGAAGAAGGAAATATCTTCCCTTAGAAACAAGACAGAAGCATTCTCAGAAACTTATTTCTGATGTGCGTCCTCAACTAACGGACTTGAACCTTTCTTTTTATAGAGCACGTTTGAACCACTCCTTTTGTTGTATCTGCAAGTGGATATTTGGATAGCTTTGACGATTTCGTTGGAAACGGGAATATCTCCCTATAACATCTAGACAGAAGCATTCTCAGAAACTTCTTTGTGATGTTTCCATTCAAGTCACAGAGTTGAACATTCTCTTTCATAGAGCAGGTTTGAAACACTCTTTTTGTAGTATCTGGAAGTGGACATTTGCAGCGCTTTGTGGCCTATGATAAAAAAGGAAATATCTTCCCATGAAAACGAGATAGAAGCAATCTCAGAAACTTGTTTATGCTGTATGTACTGAAGTAACAGTGTTGAACCTTTCTATTGACAGAGCAGGTGTGAAACACTGTTTTTTTGGAATCTGCAAGAGGATATTTCTATAGAACTGAGGATTTCGTTGGAAGCGGGATTACAGATAGAAAGTAGAGAGCAGCATTCTCAGAAACTTCTTTGTGATGTTTGCATTCAAGTCAGAGTTGAACATTCCCTTTCATACAGCAGGTTTGAAACACTCTTTTTGTACTATCTGGAAGTGGACATTTGGAACGGTACCAGGCCTATGGTTCAAAAGGAAATATCGTCGCAGAAAAACAAGATGGAAGCATTCTCAGAAACTTATTTGTGTTGTGTGTCCTCAACTAACAGACTTGAACCTTTCTTTTGACACAGCAGTTTTGAAACACTCTTTTTGTAGAATCTGCAAGTGGATATTTGGATAGCTCTGAGGATTTCGTTGGAAACGGGATTACATATAAAAAGTAGACAGCAGCATTCTCAGAAACTTCTTTGTGATATTTCCATTTAAGTCACAGAGTTGAACATTCCCTTTCACAGAGCAGGTTTCAAACACTCTTTTTGTAGTAACTGGAAGTGGACATTTGCAGCGCTTTGTGGCCTATGGTAAAAAAAGGAAATATCTTCCCATAAAAACGAGATAGAAGCAATCTCAGAAACTTGTTTATGCTCTATCTACACAAGTAACAGTGTTGAACCTTTCTATTGACAGAGCACGTGTGAAACACTCTTTTTTTGGAATCTGCAAGTGGATATTTCTATAAAACTGAGGATTTCGTTGGAAGCGGGATTACAGATAAATAGTAGACAGCAGCATTCTCAGAAACTTCTTTGTGATGTTTGCATTCAAGTCACAGAGTTGAACATTCCCTTTCATAGAGCAGGTTTGAAACACTCTTTTTGTAGTATCTGGAAGAGGACATTTGGAACGCTATCAGGCCTATGGTTAAAAAGGAAATATCTTCCCATAAAAACAAGACAGAAGCATTCTCAGAAACTTATTTGCGATGTGTGTCCTCAACTAACAGACTTGAACCTTTCTTTTGATACAGCAGTTTTGAAACACTCTTTTTGTAGAATCTGCAAGTGGATATTTGGATAGCTCTGAGGATTTCGTTGGAAACGGGATTACATAGTGGAGAGCAGCATTCTCAGAAACTTCTTTGTGACGTTTGCATTCAAGTCACAGAGTTGAACATTCCCTGTCATAGAGCAGGTTTGAAACACTCTTTTTGTGCATCTGGAAGTGGACATTTCCAACGCTTTCTTGCCTACGGCGAGGAAGGAAATATCTTCCCCTAAAAACAAGACAGAAGCATTCTCAGAAACTTATTTCTGATGTGTGTCCTCAACTAACGGACTTGAACCTTTCTTTTTATAGAGCACGTTTGAACCACTCCTTTTGTTGTATCTGCAAGTGGATATTTGGATAGCTTGGACGATTTCGTTGGAAACGGGAATATCTCCCTATAACATCTAGACAGAAGCATTCTCAGAAACTTCTTTGTGATGTTTCCATTCAAGTCACAGAGTTGAACATTCTCTTTCATAGAGCAGGTTTGAAACACTCTTTTTGTAGTATCTGGAAGTGGACATTTGCAGCGCTTTGTGGCCTATGATAAAAAAGGAAATATCTTCCCATGAAAACGAGATAGAAGCAATCTCAGAAACTTGTTTATGCTGTATGTACTGAAGTAACAGTGTTGAACCTTTCTATTGATAGAGGAGGTGTGAAACACTGTTTTTTTGGAATCTGCAAGAGGATATTTCTATAGAACTGAGGATTTCATTGGAAGCGGGATTACAGATAGAAAGTCGAAAGCAGCATTCTCAGAAACTTCTTTGTGATGTTTGCATTCAAGTCACAGAGTTGAACATTCCCTTTCATACAGCAGGTTTGAAACACTCTTTTTGTACTAACTGGAAGTGGACATTTGGAACGGTACCAGGCCTATGGGTAAAAAGGAAGTATCTTCCCATAACAACAAGACAGAAGCATTCTCAGAAACTTATTTGCGATGTGTGTCCTCAACTAACAGACTTGAACCTTTCTTTTATACAGCAGTTTTGAAACACACTTTTTGTAGAATCTGCAAGTGGATATTTGGATAGCTTTGAGGATTTCGTTGGAAACGGGATTACATATAAAAAGTAGACAGCAGCATTCTCAGAAACTTCTTTGTGATGTTTCCATTTAAGTCACCGAGTTGAACATTCCCTTTCACAGAGCAGGTTTCAAACACTATTTTTGTAGTATCTGGAAGTGGACATTTGCAGCGCTTTGTGGCCTATGGTAAAAAAAGGAAATATCTTCCCATAAAAACGAGATAGAAGCAATCTCAGAAACTTGTTTATGCTCTATCTACACAAGTAACAGTGTTGAACCTTTCTATTGACAGAGCACGTGTGAAACACTCTTTTTTTGGAATCTGCAAGTGGATATTTCTATAAAACTGAGGATTTCGTTGGAAGCGGGATTACAGATAAATAGTAGACAGCAGCATTCTCAGAAATTTCTTTGTGACGTTTGCATTCAAGTCACAGAGTTGAACATTCCCTGTCTTGGAGCAGGTTTGAAACACTCTTTTTTTGGAATCTGCAAGTGGATATTTCTATAAAACTGAGGATGTCGTTGGAAGCGGGATTATAGATAAATAGTAGACAGCAGCATTCTCAGAAACTTCTTTGTGATGTTTGCATTCAAGTCACAGAGTTGAACATTCCCTTTCATAGAGCAGGTTTGAAACACTCTTTTTGTAGTATCTGGAAGTGGACATTTGGAACGGTATCAGGCCTATGGTTAAAAAGGAAATATCTTCCCATAAAAACAAGACAGAAGCATTCTCAGAAACTTATTTGCGATGTGTGTCCTCAACTAACAGACTTGAACCTTTCTTTTGATACAGCAGTTTTGAAACACTCTTTTTGTAGAATCTGCAAGTGGATATTTGGATAGCTCTGAGGATTTCGTTGGAAACGGGATTACATAAAAATAGTGGACAGCAGCATTCTCAGAAACTTCTTTGTGACGTTTGCATTCAAGTCACAGAGTTGAACATTCCCTGTCATAGAGCAGGTTTGAAACACTCTTTTTGTGCATCTGGAAGTGGACATTTCCAACGCTTTCTTGCCTACGGCGAAGAAGGAAATATCTTCCCATAGAAACAAGACAGAAGCATTCTCAGAAACTTATTTCGGATGTGTGTCCTCAACTAACGGACTTGAACCTTTCTTTTAATAGAGCACGTTTGAACCACTCCTTTTGTTGTATCTGCAAGTGGATATTTGGATAGCTTGGACGATTTCGTTGGAAACGGGATTATCTCCCTATAACATCTAGACAGAAGCATTCTCAGAAACTTCTTTGTGATGTTTCCATTCAAGTCACAGAGTTGAACATTCTCTTTCATAGAGCAGGTTTGAAACACTCTTTTTGTAGTATCTGGAAGTGGACATTTGCAGCGCTTTGTGGCCTATGGTAAAAAAGGAAATATCTTCCCATGAAAACGAGATAGAAGCAATCTCAGAAACTTGTTTATGCTGTATGTACTGAAGTAACAGTGTTGAACCTTTCTATTGATAGAGCAGGTGTGAAACACTGTTTTTTTGGAATGTGCAAGAGGATATTTCTATAGAACTGAGGCTTTCGTTGGAAGCGGGATTACAGATAAAAAGTAGCGAGCAGCATTCTCAGAAACTTCTTTGTGATGTTTGCATTCAAGTCAGAGTTGAACATTCCCTTTCATACAGCAGGTTTGAAACACTCTTTTTGTACTATCTGGAAGTGGACATTTGGAACGGTACCAGGCCTATGGTTCAAAAGGAAATATCGTCGCAGAAAAACAAGATGGAAGCATTCTCAGAAACTTATTTGTGTTGTGTGTCCTCAACTAACAGACTTGAACCTTTCTTTTGACACAGCAGTTTTGAAACACTCTTTTTGTAGAATCTGCAAGTGGATATTTGGATAGCTCTGAGGATTTCGTTGGAAACGGGATTACATATAAAAAGTAGACAGCAGCATTCTCAGAAACTTCTTTGTGATGTTTCCATTTAAGTCACAGAGTTGAACATTCCCTTTCACAGAGCAGGTTTCAAACACTCTTTTTGTAGTATCTGGAAGTGGACATTTGCAGCGCTTTGTGGCCTATGGTAAAAAAAGGAAATATCTTCCCATAAAAACGAGATAGAAGCAATCTCAGAAACTTGTTTATGCTCTATCTACACAAGTAACAGTGTTGAACCTTTCTATTGACAGAGCACGTGTGAAACACTCTTTTTTTGGAATCTGCAAGTGGATATTTCTATAAAACTGAGGATTTCGTTGGAAGCGGGATTACAGATAAATAGTAGACAGCAGCATTCTCAGAAACTTCTTTGTGATGTTTGCATTCAAGTCACAGAGTTGAACATTCCCTTTCATAGAGCAGGTTTGAAACACTCTTTTTGTAGTATCTGGAAGTGGACATTTGGAACGGTATCAGGCCTATGGTTAAAAAGGAAATATCTTCCCATAAAAACAAGACGGAAGCATTCTCAGATACTTAGTTGCGATGTGTGTCCTCAACTAGCACACTTGAACCTTTCTTTTGACACAGCAGTTTTCAAACACTCTTTTTGTAGAATCTGCAAGTGGATATTTGGATAGCTCTGAGGATTTCGTTGCAAACGGGATTACATATAAAAAGTAGACAGCAGCATTCTCAGAAACTTCTTTGTGATGTTTCCATTTAAGTCACAGAGTTGAACATTCCCATTCACAGAGCAGGTTTCAAACACTCTTTTTGTAGTATCTGGAAGTGGACATTTGAAGCGCTTTGTCGCCTATGGTAAAAAAGGAAACATCTTCCCATAAAAACGAGATAGAAGCAATCTCAGAAACTTGTTTATGCTCTATCTACACAAGTAACAGTGTTGAACCTTTCTATTGACAGAGCACGTGTGAAACAGTCTTTTTTTGGAATCTGCAAGTGGATATTTCTATAAAACTGAGGATTTCGTTGGAAGCGGGATTACAGATAAATAGTGGACAGCAGCATTCTCAGAAACTTCTTTGTGACGTTTGCAGCGCTTTGTGGCCTATGATAAAAAAGGAAATATCTTCCCATGAAAACGAGATAGAAGCAATCTCAGAAACTTGTTTATGCTGTATGTACTGAAGTAACAGTGTTGAACCTTTCTATTGATAGAGGAGGTGTGAAACACTGTTTTTTTGGAATCTGCAAGAGGATATTTCTATAGAACTGAGGATTTCATTGGAAGCGGGATTACAGATAGAAAGTCGAAAGCAGCATTCTCAGAAACTTCTTTGTGATGTTTGCATTCAAGTCACAGAGTTGAACATTCCCTTTCATACAGCAGGTTTGAAACACTCTTTTTGTACTAACTGGAAGTGGACATTTGGAACGGTACCAGGCCTATGGGTAAAAAGGAAGTATCTTCCCATAACAACAAGACAGAAGCATTCTCAGAAACTTATTTGCGATGTGTGTCCTCAACTAACAGACTTGAACCTTTCTTTTATACAGCAGTTTTGAAACACACTTTTTGTAGAATCTGCAAGTGGATATTTGGATAGCTTTGAGGATTTCGTTGGAAACGGGATTACATATAAAAAGTAGACAGCAGCATTCTCAGAAACTTCTTTGTGATGTTTCCATTTAAGTCACCGAGTTGAACATTGCCTTTCACAGAGCAGGTTTCAAACACTATTTTTGTAGTATCTGGAAGTGGACATTTGCAGCGCTTTGTGGCCTATGGTAAAAAAAGGAAATATCTTCCCATAAAAACGAGATAGAAGCAATCTCAGAAACTTGTTTATGCTCTATCTACACAAGTAACAGTGTTGAACCTTTCTATTGACAGAGCACGTGTGAAACACTCTTTTTTTGGAATCTGCAAGTGGATATTTCTATAAAACTGAGGATTTCGTTGGAAGCGGGATTACAGATAAATAGTAGACAGCAGCATTTTCAGAAATTTCTTTGTGACGTTTGCATTCAAGTCACAGAGTTGAACATTCCCTGTCTTGGAGCAGGGTTGAAACACTCTTTTTTTGGAATCTGCAAGTGGATATTTCTATAAAACTGAGGATGTCGTTGGAAGCGGGATTACAGATAAATAGTAGACAGCAGCATTCTCAGAAACTTCTTTGTGATGTTTGCATTCAAGTCACAGAGTTGAACATTCCCTTTCATAGAGCAGGTTTGAAACACTCTTTTTGTAGTATCTGGAAGTGGACATTTGGAACGGTATCAGGCCTATGGTTAAAAAGGAAATATCTTCCCATAAAAACAAGACAGAAGCATTCTCAGAAACTTATTTGCGATGTGTGTCCTCAACTAACAGACTTGAACCTTTCTTTTGATACAGCAGTTTTGAAACACTCTTTTTGTAGAATCTGCAAGTGGATATTTGGATAGCTCTGAGGATTTCGTTGGAAACGGGATTACATAAAAATAGTGGACAGCAGCATTCTCAGAAACTTCTTTGTGACGTTTGCATTCAAGTCACAGAGTTGAACATTCCCTGTCATAGAGCAGGTTTGAAACACTCTTTTTGTGCATCTGGAAGTGGACATTTCCAACGCTTTCTTGCCTACGGCGAAGAAGGAAATATCTTCCCATAGAAACAAGACAGAAGCATTCTCAGAAACTTATTTCGGATGTGTGTCCTCAACTAACGGACTTGAACCTTTCTTTTAATAGAGCACGTTTGAACCACTCCTTTTGTTGTATCTGCAAGTGGATATTTGGATAGCTTGGACGATTTCGTTGGAAACGGGATTATCTCCCTATAACATCTAGACAGAAGCATTCTCAGAAACTTCTTTGTGATGTTTCCATTCAAGTCACAGAGTTGAACATTCTCTTTCATAGAGCAGGTTTGAAACACTCTTTTTGTAGTATCTGGAAGTGGACATTTGCAGCGCTTTGTGGCCTATGGTAAAAAAGGAAATATCTTCCCATGAAAACGAGATAGAAGCAATCTCAGAAACTTGTTTATGCTGTATGTACTGAAGTAACAGTGTTGAACCTTTCTATTGATAGAGCAGGTGTGAAACACTGTTTTTTTGGAATGTGCAAGAGGATATTTCTATAGAACTGAGGATTTCGTTGGAAGCGGGATTACAGATAAAAAGTAGCGAGCAGCATTCTCAGAAACTTCTTTGTGATGTTTGCATTCAAGTCAGAGTTGAACATTCCCTTTCATACAGCAGGTTTGAAACACTCTTTTTGTACTATCTGGAAGTGGACATTTGGAACGGTACCAGGCCTATGGTTCAAAAGGAAATATCGTCGCAGAAAAACAAGATGGAAGCATTCTCAGAAACTTATTTGTGTTGTGTGTCCTCAACTAACAGACTTGAACCTTTCTTTTGACACAGCAGTTTTGAAACACTCTTTTTGTAGAATCTGCAAGTGGATATTTGGATAGCTCTGAGGATTTCGTTGGAAACGGGATTACATATAAAAAGTAGACAGCAGCATTCTCAGAAACTTCTTTGTGATGTTTCCATTTAAGTCACAGAGTTGAACATTCCCTTTCACAGAGCAGGTTTCAAACACTCTTTTTGTAGTATCTGGAAGTGGACATTTGCAGCGCTTTGTGGCCTATGGTAAAAAAAGGAAATATCTTCCCATAAAAACGAGATAGAAGCAATCTCAGAAACTTGTTTATGCTCTATCTACACAAGTAACAGTGTTGAACCTTTCTATTGACAGAGCACGTGTGAAACACTCTTTTTTTGGAATCTGCAAGTGGATATTTCTATAAAACTGAGGATTTCGTTGGAAGCGGGATTACAGATAAATAGTAGACAGCAGCATTCTCAGAAATTTCTTTGTGACGTTTGCATTCAAGTCACAGAGTTGAACATTCCCTGTCTTGGAGCAGGTTTGAAACACTCTTTTTTTGGAATCTGCAAGTGGATATTTCTATAAAACTGAGGATTTCGTTGGAAGCGGGATTACAGATAAATAGTAGACAGCAGCATTCTCAGAAACTTCTTTGTGATGTTTGCATTCAAGTCACAGAGTTGAACATTCCCTTTCATAGAGCAGGTTTGAAACACTCTTTTTGTACTATCTGGAAGTGGACATTTGGAACGGTATCAGGCCTATGGTTAAAAAGGAAATATCTTCCCATAAAAACAAGACAGAAGCATTCTCAGAAACTTATTTGCGATGTGTGTCCTCAACTAACAGACTTGAACCTTTCTTTTGATACAGCAGTTTTGAAACACTCTTTTTGTAGAATCTGCAAGTGGATATTTGGATAGCTCTGAGGATTTCGTTGGAAACGGGATTACATAAAAATAGTGGACAGCAGCATTCTCAGAAACTTCTTTGTGACGTTTGCATTCAAGTCACAGAGTTGAACATTCCCTGTCATAGAGCAGGTTTGAAACACTCTTTTTGTGCATCTGGAAGTGGACATTTCCAACGCTTTCTTGCCTACGGCGAAGAAGGAAATATCTTCCCATAGAAACAAGACAGAAGCATTCTCAGAAACTTATTTCTGATGTGTGTCCTCAACTAACGGACTTGAACCTTTCTTTTAATAGAGCACGTTTGAACCACTCCTTTTGTTGTATCTGCAAGTGGATATTTGGATAGCTTGGACGATTTCGTTGGAAATGGGAATATCTACCTATAACATCTAGACAGAAGCATTCTCAGAAACTTCTTTGTGATGTTTCCATTCAAGTCACAGAGTTGAACATTCTCTTTCATAGAGCAGGTTTGAAACACTCTTTTTGTAGTATCTGGAAGTGGACATTTGCAGCGCTTTGTGGCCTATGATAAAAAAGGAAATATCTTCCCATGAAAACGAGATAGAAGCAATCTCAGAAACTTGTTTATGCTGTATGTACTGAAGTAACAGTGTTGAACCTTTCTATTGATAGAGGAGGTGTGAAACACTGTTTTTTTGGAATCTGCAAGAGGATATTTCTATAGAACTGAGGATTTCATTGGAAGCGGGATTACAGATAGAAAGTCGAAAGCAGCATTCTCAGAAACTTCTTTGTGATGTTTGCATTCAAGTCACAGAGTTGAACATTCCCTTTCATACAGCAGGTTTGAAACACTCTTTTTGTACTAACTGGAAGTGGACATTTGGAACGGTACCAGGCCTATGGGTAAAAAGGAAGTATCTTCCCATAACAACAAGACAGAAGCATTCTCAGAAACTTATTTGCGATGTGTGTCCTCAACTAACAGACTTGAACCTTTCTTTTATACAGCAGTTTTGAAACACACTTTTTGTAGAATCTGCAAGTGGATATTTGGATAGCTTTGAGGATTTCGTTGGAAACGGGATTACATATAAAAAGTAGACAGCAGCATTCTCAGAAACTTCTTTGTGATGTTTCCATTTAAGTCACCGAGTTGAACATTGCCTTTCACAGAGCAGGTTTCAAACACTATTTTTGTAGTATCTGGAAGTGGACATTTGCAGCGCTTTGTGGCCTATGGTAAAAAAAGGAAATATCTTCCCATAAAAACGAGATAGAAGCAATCTCAGAAACTTGTTTATGCTCTATCTACACAAGTAACAGTGTTGAACCTTTCTATTGACAGAGCACGTGTGAAACACTCTTTTTTTGGAATCTGCAAGTGGATATTTCTATAAAACTGAGGATTTCGTTGGAAGCGGGATTACAGATAAATAGTAGACAGCAGCATTCTCAGAAATTTCTTTGTGACGTTTGCATTCAAGTCACAGAGTTGAACATTCCCTGTCTTGGAGCAGGGTTGAAACACTCTTTTTTTGGAATCTGCAAGTGGATATTTCTATAAAACTGAGGATGTCGTTGGAAACGGGATTACAGATAAATAGTAGACAGCAGCATTCTCAGAAACTTCTTTGTGATGTTTGCATTCAAGTCACAGAGTTGAACATTCCCTTTCATAGAGCAGGTTTGAAACACTCTTTTTGTACTATCTGGAAGTGGACATTTGGAACGGTATCAGGCCTATGGTTAAAAAGGAAATATCTTCCCATAAAAACAAGACAGAAGCATTCTCAGAAACTTATTTGCGATGTGTGTCCTCAACTAACAGACTTGAACCTTTCTTTTGATACAGCAGTTTTGAAACACTCTTTTTGTAGAATCTGCAAGTGGATATTTGGATAGCTCTGAGGATTTCGTTGGAAACGGGATTACATAAAAATAGTGGACAGCAGCATTCTCAGAAACTTCTTTGTGACGTTTGCATTCAAGTCACAGAGTTGAACATTCCCTGTCATAGAGCAGGTTTGAAACACTCTTTTTGTGCATCTGGAAGTGGACATTTCCAACGCTTTCTTGCCTACGGCGAAGAAGGAAATATCTTCCCATAGAAACAAGACAGAAGCATTCTCAGAAACTTATTTCTGATGTGTGTCCTCAACTAACGGACTTGAACCTTTCTTTTAATAGAGCACGTTTGAACCACTCCTTTTGTTGTATCTGCAAGTGGATATTTGGATAGCTTGGACGATTTCGTTGGAAACGGGATTATCTCCCTATAACATCTAGACAGAAGCATTCTCAGAAACTTCTTTGTGATGTTTCCATTCAAGTCACAGAGTTGAACATTCTCTTTCATAGAGCAGGTTTGAAACACTCTTTTTGTAGTATCTGGAAGTGGACATTTGCAGCGCTTTGTGGCCTACGGTAAAAAAGTAAATATCTTCCCATGAAAACGAGATAGAAGCAATCTCAGAAACTTGTTTATGCTGTATGTACTGAAGTAACAGTGTTGAACCTTTCTATTGATAGAGCAGGTGTGAAACACTGTTTTTTTGGAATGTGCAAGAGGATATTTCTATAGAACTGAGGATTTCGTTGGAAGCGGGATTACAGATAAAAAGTAGAGAGCAGCATTCTCAGAAACTTCTTTGTGATGTTTGCATTCAAGTCAGAGTTGAACATTCCCTTTCATACAGCAGGTTTGAAACACTCTTTTTGTACTATCTGGAAGTGGACATTTGGAACGGTACCAGGCCTATGGGTAAAAAGGAAGTATCTTCCCATAACAACAAGACAGAAGCATTCTCAGAAACTTATTTGCGATGTGTGTCCTCAACTAACAGACTTGAACCTTTCTTTTATACAGCAGTTTTGAAACACTCTTTTTGTAGAATCTGCAAGTGGATATTTGGATAGCTTTGAGGATTTCGTTGGAAACGGGATTACATATAAAAAGTAGACAGCAGCATTCTCAGAAACTTCTTTGTGATGTTTCCATTTAAGTCACAGAGTTGAACATTCCCTTTCACAGAGCAGGTTTCAAACACTCTTTTTGTAGTATCTGGAAGTGGACATTTGCAGCGCTTTGTGGCCTATGGTAAAAAAAGGAAATATCTTCCCATAAAAGCGAGATAGAAGCAATCTCAGAAACTTGTTTATGCTCTATCTACACAAGTAACAGTGTTGAACCTTTCTATTGACAGAGCACGTGTGAAACACTCTTTTGTTGGAATCTGCAAGTGGATATTTCTATAAAACTGAGGATTTCGTTGGAAGCGGGATTACAGATAAATAGTAGACAGCAGCATTCTCAGAAATTTCTTTGTGACGTTTGCATTCAAGTCACAGAGTTGAACATTCCCTGTCTTGGAGCAGGTTTGAAACACTCTTTTTTTGGAATCTGCAAGTGGATATTTCTATAAAACTGAGGATTTCGTTGGAAGCGGGATTACAGATAAATAGTAGACAGCAGCATTCTCAGAAACTTCTTTGTGATGTTTGCATTCAAGTCACAGAGTTGAACATTCCCTTTCATAGAGCAGGTTTGAAACACTCTTTTTGTACTATCTGGAAGTGGACATTTGGAACGGTATCAGGCCTATGGTTAAAAAGGAAATATCTTCCCATAAAAACAAGACAGAAGCATTCTCAGAAACTTATTTGCGATGTGTGTCCTCAAGTAACAGACTTGAACCTTTCTTTTGATACAGCAGTTTTGAAACACTCTTTTTGTAGAATCTGCAAGTGGATATTTGGATAGCTCTGAGGATTTCGTTGGAAACGGGATTACATAAAAATAGTGGACAGCAGCATTCTCAGAAACTTCTTTGTGACATTTGCATTCAAGTCACAGAGTTGAACATTCCCTGTCATAGAGCAGGTTTGAAACACTCTTTTTGTGCATCTGGAAGTGGACATTTCCAAAGCTTTCTTGCCTACGGCGAAGAAGGAAATATCTTCCCATAGAAACAAGACAGAAGCATTCTCAGAAACTTATTTCTGATGTGTGTCCTCAACTAACGGACTTGAACCTTTCTTTTTATAGAGCACGTTTGAACCACTCCTTTTGTTGTATCTGCAAGTGGATATTTGGATAGCTTTGACGATTTCGTTGGAAACGGGAATATCTCCCTATAACATCTAGACAGAAGCATTCTCAGAAACTTCTTTGTGATGTTTCCATTCAAGTCACAGAGTTGAACATTCTCTTTCATAGAGCAGGTTTGAAACACTCTTTTTGTAGTATCTGGAAGTGGACATTTGCAGCGCTTTGTGGCCTATGGTAAAAAAGGAAATATCTTCCCATGAAAACGAGATAGAAGCAATCTCAGAAACTTGTTTATGCTGTATGTACTGAAGTAACAGTGTTGAACCTTTCTATTGATAGAGCAGGTGTGAAACACTGTTTTTTTGGAATCTGCAAGAGGATATTTCTATAGAACTGAGGATTTCGTTGGAAGCGGGATTACAGATAGAAAGTAGAGAGCAGCATTCTCAGAAACTTCTTTGTGATGTTTGCATTCAAGTCAGAGTTGAACATTCCCTTTCATACAGCAGGTTTGAAACACTCTTTTTGTACTATCTGGAAGTGGACATTTGGAACGGTACCAGGCCTATGGTTCAAAAGGAAATATCGTCGCAGAAAAACAAGATGGAAGCATTCTCAGAAACTTATTTGTGTTGTGTGTCCTCAACTAACAGACTTGAAACTTTCTTTTGACACAGCAGTTTTGAAACACTCTTTTTGTAGAATCTGCAAGTGGATATTTGGATAGCTCTGAGGATTTCGTTGGAAACGGGATTACATATAAAAAGTAGACAGCAGCATTCTCAGAAACTTCTTTGTGATATTTCCATTTAAGTCACAGAGTTGAACATTCCCTTTCACAGAGCAGGTTTCAAACACTCTTTTTGTAGTAACTGGAAGTGGACATTTGCAGCGCTTTGTGCCCTATGGTAAAAAAAGGAAATATCTTCCCATAAAAACGAGATAGAAGCAATCTCAGAAACTTGTTTATGCTCTATCTACACAAGTAACAGTGTTGAACCTTTCTATTGACAGAGCACGTGTGAAACACTCTTTTTTTGGAATCTGCAAGTGGATATTTCTATAAAACTGAGGATTTCGTTGGAAGCGGGATTACAGATAAATAGTAGACAGCAGCATTCTCAGAAACTTCTTTGTGATGTTTGCATTCAAGTCACAGAGTTGAACATTCCCTTTGATAGAGCAGGTTTGAAACACTCTTTTTGTACTATCTGGAAGTGGACATTTGGAACGGTATCAGGCCTATGGTTAAAAAGGAAATATCTTCCCATAAAAACAAGACAGAAGCATTCTCAGAAACTTATTTGCGATGTGTGTCCTCAACTAACAGACTTGAACCTTTCTTTTGATACAGCAGTTTTGAAACACTCTTTTTGTAGAATCTGCAAGTGGATATTTGGATAGCTCTGAGGATTTCGTTGGAAACGGGATTACATAAAAATAGTGGACAGCAGCATTCTCAGAAACTTCTTTGTGACGTTTGCATTCAAGTCACAGAGTTGAACATTCCCTGTCATAGAGCAGGTTTGAAACACTCTTTTTGTGCATCTGGAAGTGGACATTTCCAACGCTTTCTTGCCTACGGCGAGGAAGGAAATATCTTCCCCTAAAAACAAGACAGAAGCATTCTCAGAAACTTATTTCTGATGTGTGTCCTCAACTAACGGACTTGAACCTTTCTTTTTATAGAGCACGTTTGAACCACTCCTTTTGTTGTATCTGCAAGTGGATATTTGGATAGCTTTGACGATTTCGTTGGAAACGGGAATATCTCCCTATAACATCTAGACAGAAGCATTCTCAGAAACTTCTTTGTGATGTTTCCATTCAAGTCACAGAGTTGAACATTCTCTTTCATAGAGCAGGTTTGAAACACTCTTTTTGTAGCATCTGGAAGTGGACATTTGCAGCGCTTTGTGGCCTATGATAAAAAAGGAAATATCTTCCCATGAAAACGAGATAGAAGCAATCTCAGAAACTTGTTTATGCTGTATGTACTGAAGTAACAGTGTTGAACCTTTCTATTGATAGAGGAGGTGTGAAACACTGTTTTTTTGGAATCTGCAAAAGGATATTTCTATAGAACTGAGGATTTCATTGGAAGCGGGATTACAGATAGAAAGTCGAAAGCAGCATTCTCAGAAACTTCTTTGTGATGTTTGCATTCAAGTCACAGAGTTGAACATTCCCTTTCATACAGCAGGTTTGAAACACTCTTTTTGTACTAACTGGAAGTGGACATTTGGAACGGTACCAGGCCTATGGGTAAAAAGGAAGTATCTTCCCATAACAACAAGACAGAAGCATTCTCAGAAACTTATTTGCGATGTGTGTCCTCAACTAACAGACTTGAACCTTTCTTTTATACAGCAGTTTTGAAACACTCTTTTTGTAGAATCTGCAAGTGGATATTTGGATAGCTTTGAGGATTTCGTTGGAAACGGGATTACATATAAAAAGTAGACAGCAGCATTCTCAGAAACTTCTTTGTGATGTTTCCATTTAAGTCACAGAGTTGAACATTCCCTTTCACAGAGCAGGTTTCAAACACTCTTTTTGTAGTATCTGGAAGTGGACATTTGCAGCGCTTTGTGGCCTATGGTAAAAAAAGGAAATATCTTCCCATAAAAACGAGATAGAAGCAATCTCAGAAACTTGTTTATGCTCTATCTACACAAGTAACAGTGTTGAACCTTTCTATTGACAGAGCACGGGTGAAACACTCTTTTGTTGGAATCTGCAAGTGGATATTTCTATAAAACTGAGGATTTCGTTGGAAGCGGGATTACAGATAAATAGTAGACAGCAGCATTCTCAGAAATTTCTTTGTGACGTTTGCATTCAAGTCACAGAGTTGAACATTCCCTGTCTTGGAGCAGGTTTGAAACACTCTTTTTTTGGAATCTGCAAGTGGATATTTCTATAAAACTGAGGATTTCGTTGGAAGCGGGATTACAGATAAATAGTAGACAGCAGCATTCTCAGAAACTTCTTTGTGATGTTTGCATTCAAGTCACAGAGTTGAACATTCCCTTTCATAGAGCAGGTTTGAAACACTCTTTTTGTACTATCTGGAAGTGGACATTTGGAACGGTATCAGGCCTATGGTTAAAAAGGAAATATCTTCCCATAAAAACAAGACAGAAGCATTCTCAGAAACTTATTTGTGATGTGTGTCCTCAAGTAACAGACTTGAACCTTTCTTTTGATACAGCAGTTTTGAAACACTCTTTTTGTAGAATCTGCAAGTGGATATTTGGATAGCTCTGAGGATTTCGTTGGAAACGGGATTACATAAAAATAGTGGACAGCAGCATTCTCAGAAACTTCTTTGTGACGTTTGCATTCAAGTCACAGAGTTGAACATTCCCTGTCATAGAGCAGGTTTGAAACACTCTTTTTGTGCATCTGGAAGTGGACATTTCCAAAGCTTTCTTGCCAACGGCGAAGAAGGAAATATCTTCCCATAGAAACAAGACAGAAGCATTCTCAGAAACTTATTTCTGATGTGTGTCCTCAACTAACGGACTTGAACCTTTCTTTTTATAGAGCACGTTTGAACCACTCCTTTTGTTGTATCTGCAAGTGGATATTTGGATAGCTTTGACGATTTCGTTGGAAACGGGAATATCTCCCTATAACATCTAGACAGAAGCATTCTCAGAAACTTCTTTGTGATGTTTCCATTCAAGTCACAGAGTTGAACATTCTCTTTCATAGAGCAGGTTTGAAACACTCTTTTTGTAGTATCTGGAAGTGGACATTTGCAGCGCTTTGTGGCCTATGGTAAAAAAGGAAATATCTTCCCATGAAAACGAGATAGAAGCAATCTCAGAAACTTGTTTATGCTGTATGTACTGAAGTAACAGTGTTGAACCTTTCTATTGATAGAGCAGGTGTGAAACACTGTTTTTTTGGAATCTGCAAGAGGATATTTCTATAGAACTGAGGATTTCGTTGGAAGCGGGATTACAGATAGAAAGTAGAGAGCAGCATTCTCAGAAACTTCTTTGTGATGTTTGCATTCAAGTCAGAGTTGAACATTCCCTTTCATACAGCAGGTTTGAAACACTCTTTTTGTACTATCTGGAAGTGGACATTTGGAACGGTACCAGGCCTATGGTTCAAAAGGAAATATCGTCGCAGAAAAACAAGATGGAAGCATTCTCAGAAACTTATTTGTGTTGTGTGTCCTCAACTAACAGACTTGAAACTTTCTTTTGACACAGCAGTTTTGAAACACTCTTTTTGTAGAATCTGCAAGTGGATATTTGGATAGCTCTGAGGATTTCGTTGGAAACGGGATTACATATAAAAAGTAGACAGCAGCATTCTCAGAAACTTCTTTGTGATATTTCCATTT
The DNA here is from genome assembly GCF_028858775.2 of Pan troglodytes. Taxonomy (NCBI): domain Eukaryota; kingdom Metazoa; phylum Chordata; class Mammalia; order Primates; family Hominidae; genus Pan; species Pan troglodytes. Next base: position 53,874,881 of record NC_072409.2, on the reverse strand, counting down.
AAGTCACAGAGTTGAACATTCCCTTTCACAGAGCAGGTTTCAAACACTCTTTTTGTAGTAACTGGAAGTGGACATTTGCAGCGCTTTGTGGCCTATGGTAAAAAAAGGAAATATCTTCCCATAAAAACGAGATAGAAGCAATCTCAGAAACTTGTTTATGCTCTATCTACACAAGTAACAGTGTTGAACCTTTCTATTGACAGAGCACGTGTGAAACACTCTTTTTTTGGAATCTGCAAGTGGATATTTCTATAAAACTGAGGATTTCGTTGGAAGCGGGATTACAGATAAATAGTAGACAGCATCATTGTCAGAAACTTCTTTGTGATGTTTGCATTCAAGTCACAGAGTTGAACATTCCCTTTCATAGAGCAGGTTTGAAACACTCTTTTTGTAGTATCTGGAAGTGGACATTTGGAACGCTATCAGGCCTATGGTTAAAAAGGAAATATCTTCCCATAAAAACAAGACAGAAGCATTCTCAGAAACTTATTTGCGATGTGTGTCCTCAACTAACAGACTTGAACCTTTCTTTTGATACAGCAGTTTTGAAACACTCTTTTTGTAGAATCTGCAAGTGGATATTTGGATAGCTCTGAGGATTTCGTTGGAAACGGGATTACATAGTGGACAGCAGCATTCTCAGAAACTTCTTTGTGACGTTTGCATTCAAGTCACAGAGTTGAACATTCCCTGTCATAGAGCAGGTTTGAAACACTCTTTTTGTGCATCTGGAAGTGGACATTTCCAACGCTTTCTTGCCTACGGCGAAGAAGGAAATATCTTCCCATAAAAACAAGACAGAAGCATTCTCAGAAACTTATTTCTGATGTGTGTCCTCAACTAACGGACTTGAACCTTTCTTTTTATAGAGCACGTTTGAACCACTCCTTTTGTTGTATCTGCAAGTGGATATTTGGATAGCTTTGACGATTTCGTTGGAAACGGGAATATCTCCCTATAACATCTAGACAGAAGCATTCTCAGAAACTTCTTTGTGATGTTTCCATTCAAGTCACAGAGTTGAACATTCTCTTTCATAGAGCAGGTTTGAAACACTCTTTTTGTAGTATCTGGAAGTGGACATTTGCAGCGCTTTGTGGCCTATGATAAAAAAGGAAATATCTTCCCATGAAAACGAGATAGAAGCAATCTCAGAAACTTGTTTATGCTGTATGTACTGAAGTAACAGTGTTGAACCTTTCTATTGATAGAGGAGGTGTGAAACACTGTTTTTTTGGAATCTGCAAGAGGATATTTCTATAGAACTGAGGATTTCATTGGAAGCGGGATTACAGATAGAAAGTCGAAAGCAGCATTCTCAGAAACTTCTTTGTGATGTTTGCATTCAAGTCACAGAGTTGAACATTCCCTTTCATACAGCAGGTTTGAAACACTCTTTTTGTACTATCTGGAAGTGGACATTTGGATCGGTACCAGGCCTATGGGTAAAAAGGAAGTATCTTCCCATAACAACAAGACAGAAGCATTCTCAGAAACTTATTTGCGATGTGTGTCCTCAACTAACAGACTTGAACCTTTCTTTTATACAGCAGTTTTGAAACACTCTTTTTGTAGAATCTGCAAGTGGATATTTGGATAGCTTTGAGGATTTCGTTGGAAACGGGATTACATATAAAAAGTAGACAGCAGCATTCTCAGAAACTTCTTTGTGATGTTTCCATTTAAGTCACTGAGTTGAACATTCCCTTTCACAGAGCAGGTTTCAAACACTCTTTTTGTAGTATCTGGAAGTGGACATTTGCAGCGCTTTGTGGCCTATGGTAAAAAAAGGAAATATCTTCCCATAAAAACGAGATAGAAGCAATCTCAGAAACTTGTTTATGCTCTATCTACACAAGTAACAGTGTTGAACCTTTCTATTGACAGAGCACGGGTGAAACACTCTTTTTTTGGAATCTGCAAGTGGATATTTCTATAAAACTGAGGATTTCGTTGGAAGCGGGATTACAGATAAATAGTAGACAGCAGCATTCTCAGAAACTTCTTTGTGATGTTTGCATTCAAGTCACAGAGTTGAACATTCCCTTTCATAGAGCAGGTTTGAAACACTCTTTTTGTACTATCTGGAAGTGGACATTTGGAACGGTATCAGGCCTATGGTTAAAAAGGAAATATCTTCCCATAAAAACAAGACAGAAGCATTCTCAGAAACTTATTTGCGATGTGTGTCCTCAAGTAACAGACTTGAACCTTTCTTTTGATACAGCAGTTTTGAAACACTCTTTTTGTAGAATCTGCAAGTGGATATTTGGATAGCTCTGAGGATTTCGTTGGAAACGGGATTACATAAAAATAGTGGACAGCAGCATTCTCAGAAACTTCTTTGTGACGTTTGCATTCAAGTCACAGAGTTGAACATTCCCTGTCATAGAGCAGGTTTGAAACACTCTTTTTGTGCATCTGGAAGTGGACATTTCCAAAGCTTTCTTGCCTACGGTGAAGAAGGAAATATCTTCCCATAGAAACAAGACAGAAGCATTCTCAGAAACTTATTTCTGATGTGTGTCCTCAACTAACGGACTTGAACCTTTCTTTTTATAGAGCACGTTTGAACCACTCCTTTTGTTGTATCTGCAAGTGGATATTTGGATAGCTTTGACGATTTCGTTGGAAACGGGAATATCTCCCTATAACATCTAGACAGAAGCATTCTCAGAAACTTCTTTGTGATGTTTCCATTCAAGTCACAGAGTTGAACATTCTCTTTCATAGAGCAGGTTTGAAACACTCTTTTTGTAGTATCTGGAAGTGGACATTTGCAGCGCTTTGTGGCCTATGGTAAAAAAGGAAATATCTTCCCATGAAAACGAGATAGAAGCAATCTCAGAAACTTGTTTATGCTGTATGTACTGAAGTAACAGTGTTGAACCTTTCTATTGATAGAGCAGGTGTGAAACACTGTTTTTTTGGAATCTGCAAGAGGATATTTCTATAGAACTGAGGATTTCGTTGGAAGCGGGATTACAGATAGAAAGTAGAGAGCAGCATTCTCAGAAACTTCTTTGTGATGTTTGCATTCAAGTCAGAGTTGAACATTCCCTTTCATACAGCAGGTTTGAAACACTCTTTTTGTACTATCTGGAAGTGGACATTTGGAACGGTACCAGGCCTATGGTTCAAAAGGAAATATCGTCGCAGAAAAACAAGATGGAAGCATTCTCAGAAACTTATTTGTGTTGTGTGTCCTCAACTAACAGACTTGAACCTTTCTTTTGACACAGCAGTTTTGAAACACTCTTTTTGTAGAATCTGCAAGTGGATATTTGGATAGCTCTGAGGATTTCGTTGGAAACGGGATTACATATAAAAAGTAGACAGCAGCATTCTCAGAAACTTCTTTGTGATATTTCCATTTAAGTCACAGAGTTGAACATTCCCTTTCACAGAGCAGGTTTCAAACACTCTTTTTGTAGTAACTGGAAGTGGACATTTGCAGCGCTTTGTGGCCTATGGTAAAAAAAGGAAATATCTTCCCATAAAAACGAGATAGAAGCAATCTCAGAAACTTGTTTATGCTCTATCTACACAAGTAACAGTGTTGAACCTTTCTATTGACAGAGCACGTGTGAAACACTCTTTTTTTGGAATCTGCAAGTGGATATTTCTATAAAACTGAGGATTTCGTTGGAAGCGGGATTACAGATAAATAGTAGACAGCATCATTGTCAGAAACTTCTTTGTGATGTTTGCATTCAAGTCACAGAGTTGAACATTCCCTTTCATAGAGCAGGTTTGAAACACTCTTTTTGTACTATCTGGAAGTGGACATTTGGAACGGTACCAGGCCTATGGTTCAAAAGGAAATATCGTCGCAGAAAAACAAGATGGAAGCATTCTCAGAAACTTATTTGTGTTGTGTGTCCTCAACTAACAGACTTGAAACTTTCTTTTGACACAGCAGTTTTGAAACACTCTTTTTGTAGAATCTGCAAGTGGATATTTGGATAGCTCTGAGGATTTCGTTGGAAACGGGATTACATATAAAAAGTAGACAGCAGCATTCTCAGAAACTTCTTTGTGATATTTCCATTTAAGTCACAGAGTTGAACATTCCCTTTCACAGAGCAGGTTTCAAACACTCTTTTTGTAGTAACTGGAAGTGGACATTTGCAGCGCTTTGTGGCCTATGGTAAAAAAAGGAAATATCTTCCCATAAAAACGAGATAGAAGCAATCTCAGAAACTTGTTTATGCTCTATCTACACAAGTAACAGTGTTGAACCTTTCTATTGACAGAGCACGTGTGAAACACTCTTTTTTTGGAATCTGCAAGTGGATATTTCTATAAAACTGAGGATTTCGTTGGAAGCGGGATTACAGATAAATAGTAGACAGCATCATTGTCAGAAACTTCTTTGTGATGTTTGCATTCAAGTCACAGAGTTGAACATTCCCTTTCATAGAGCAGGTTTGAAACACTCTTTTTGTAGTATCTGGAAGTGGACATTTGGAACGCTATCAGGCCTATGGTTAAAAAGGAAATATCTTCCCATAAAAACAAGACAGAAGCATTCTCAGAAACTTATTTGCGATGTGTGTCCTCAACTAACAGACTTGAACCTTTCTTTTGATACAGCAGTTTTGAAACACTCTTTTTGTAGAATCTGCAAGTGGATATTTGGATAGCTCTGAGGATTTCGTTGGAAACGGGATTACATAGTGGACAGCAGCATTCTCAGAAACTTCTTTGTGACGTTTGCATTCAAGTCACAGAGTTGAACATTCCCTGTCATAGAGCAGGTTTGAAACACTCTTTTTGTGCATCTGGAAGTGGACATTTCCAACGCTTTCTTGCCTACGGCGAAGAAGGAAATATCTTCCCATAAAAACAAGACAGAAGCATTCTCAGAAACTTATTTCTGATGTGTGTCCTCAACTAACGGACTTGAACCTTTCTTTTTATAGAGCACGTTTGAACCACTCCTTTTGTTGTATCTGCAAGTGGATATTTGGATAGCTTTGACGATTTCGTTGGAAACGGGAATATCTCCCTATAACATCTAGACAGAAGCATTCTCAGAAACTTCTTTGTGATGTTTCCATTCAAGTCACAGAGTTGAACATTCTCTTTCATAGAGCAGGTTTGAAACACTCTTTTTGTAGTATCTGGAAGTGGACATTTGCAGCGCTTTGTGGCCTATGATAAAAAAGGAAATATCTTCCCATGAAAACGAGATAGAAGCAATCTCAGAAACTTGTTTATGCTGTATGTACTGAAGTAACAGTGTTGAACCTTTCTATTGATAGAGGAGGTGTGAAACACTGTTTTTTTGGAATCTGCAAGAGGATATTTCTATAGAACTGAGGATTTCATTGGAAGCGGGATTACAGATAGAAAGTCGAAAGCAGCATTCTCAGAAACTTCTTTGTGATGTTTGCATTCAAGTCACAGAGTTGAACATTCCCTTTCATACAGCAGGTTTGAAACACTCTTTTTGTACTATCTGGAAGTGGACATTTGGATCGGTACCAGGCCTATGGGTAAAAAGGAAGTATCTTCCCATAACAACAAGACAGAAGCATTCTCAGAAACTTATTTGCGATGTGTGTCCTCAACTAACAGACTTGAACCTTTCTTTTATACAGCAGTTTTGAAACACTCTTTTTGTAGAATCTGCAAGTGGATATTTGGATAGCTTTGAGGATTTCGTTGGAAACGGGATTACATATAAAAAGTAGACAGCAGCATTCTCAGAAACTTCTTTGTGATGTTTCCATTTAAGTCACTGAGTTGAACATTCCCTTTCACAGAGCAGGTTTCAAACACTCTTTTTGTAGTATCTGGAAGTGGACATTTGCAGCGCTTTGTGGCCTATGGTAAAAAAAGGAAATATCTTCCCATAAAAACGAGATAGAAGCAATCTCAGAAACTTGTTTATGCTCTATCTACACAAGTAACAGTGTTGAACCTTTCTATTGACAGAGCACGGGTGAAACACTCTTTTTTTGGAATCTGCAAGTGGATATTTCTATAAAACTGAGGATTTCGTTGGAAGCGGGATTACAGATAAATAGTAGACAGCAGCATTCTCAGAAACTTCTTTGTGATGTTTGCATTCAAGTCACAGAGTTGAACATTCCCTTTCATAGAGCAGGTTTGAAACACTCTTTTTGTACTATCTGGAAGTGGACATTTGGAACGGTATCAGGCCTATGGTTAAAAAGGAAATATCTTCCCATAAAAACAAGACAGAAGCATTCTCAGAAACTTATTTGCGATGTGTGTCCTCAAGTAACAGACTTGAACCTTTCTTTTGATACAGCAGTTTTGAAACACTCTTTTTGTAGAATCTGCAAGTGGATATTTGGATAGCTCTGAGGATTTCGTTGGAAACGGGATTACATAAAAATAGTGGACAGCAGCATTCTCAGAAACTTCTTTGTGACGTTTGCATTCAAGTCACAGAGTTGAACATTCCCTGTCATAGAGCAGGTTTGAAACACTCTTTTTGTGCATCTGGAAGTGGACATTTCCAAAGCTTTCTTGCCTACGGTGAAGAAGGAAATATCTTCCCATAGAAACAAGACAGAAGCATTCTCAGAAACTTATTTCTGATGTGTGTCCTCAACTAACGGACTTGAACCTTTCTTTTTATAGAGCACGTTTGAACCACTCCTTTTGTTGTATCTGCAAGTGGATATTTGGATAGCTTTGACGATTTCGTTGGAAACGGGAATATCTCCCTATAACATCTAGACAGAAGCATTCTCAGAAACTTCTTTGTGATGTTTCCATTCAAGTCACAGAGTTGAACATTCTCTTTCATAGAGCAGGTTTGAAACACTCTTTTTGTAGTATCTGGAAGTGGACATTTGCAGCGCTTTGTGGCCTATGGTAAAAAAGGAAATATCTTCCCATGAAAACGAGATAGAAGCAATCTCAGAAACTTGTTTATGCTGTATGTACTGAAGTAACAGTGTTGAACCTTTCTATTGATAGAGCAGGTGTGAAACACTGTTTTTTTGGAATCTGCAAGAGGATATTTCTATAGAACTGAGGATTTCGTTGGAAGCGGGATTACAGATAGAAAGTAGAGAGCAGCATTCTCAGAAACTTCTTTGTGATGTTTGCATTCAAGTCAGAGTTGAACATTCCCTTTCATACAGCAGGTTTGAAACACTCTTTTTGTACTATCTGGAAGTGGACATTTGGAACGGTACCAGGCCTATGGTTCAAAAGGAAATATCGTCGCAGAAAAACAAGATGGAAGCATTCTCAGAAACTTATTTGTGTTGTGTGTCCTCAACTAACAGACTTGAACCTTTCTTTTGACACAGCAGTTTTGAAACACTCTTTTTGTAGAATCTGCAAGTGGATATTTGGATAGCTCTGAGGATTTCGTTGGAAACGGGATTACATATAAAAAGTAGACAGCAGCATTCTCAGAAACTTCTTTGTGATATTTCCATTTAAGTCACAGAGTTGAACATTCCCTTTCACAGAGCAGGTTTCAAACACTCTTTTTGTAGTAACTGGAAGTGGACATTTGCAGCGCTTTGTGGCCTATGGTAAAAAAAGGAAATATCTTCCCATAAAAACGAGATAGAAGCAATCTCAGAAACTTGTTTATGCTCTATCTACACAAGTAACAGTGTTGAACCTTTCTATTGACAGAGCACGTGTGAAACACTCTTTTTTTGGAATCTGCAAGTGGATATTTCTATAAAACTGAGGATTTCGTTGGAAGCGGGATTACAGATAAATAGTAGACAGCATCATTGTCAGAAACTTCTTTGTGATGTTTGCATTCAAGTCACAGAGTTGAACATTCCCTTTCATAGAGCAGGTTTGAAACACTCTTTTTGTAGTATCTGGAAGTGGACATTTGGAACGCTATCAGGCCTATGGTTAAAAAGGAAATATCTTCCCATAAAAACAAGACAGAAGCATTCTCAGAAACTTATTTGCGATGTGTGTCCTCAACTAACAGACTTGAACCTTTCTTTTGATACAGCAGTTTTGAAACACTCTTTTTGTAGAATCTGCAAGTGGATATTTGGATAGCTCTGAGGATTTCGTTGGAAACGGGATTACATAGTGGACAGCAGCATTCTCAGAAACTTCTTTGTGACGTTTGCATTCAAGTCACAGAGTTGAACATTCCCTGTCATAGAGCAGGTTTGAAACACTCTTTTTGTGCATCTGGAAGTGGACATTTCCAACGCTTTCTTGCCTACGGCGAAGAAGGAAATATCTTCCCATAAAAACAAGACAGAAGCATTCTCAGAAACTTATTTCTGATGTGTGTCCTCAACTAACGGACTTGAACCTTTCTTTTTATAGAGCACGTTTGAACCACTCCTTTTGTTGTATCTGCAAGTGGATATTTGGATAGCTTTGACGATTTCGTTGGAAACGGGAATATCTCCCTATAACATCTAGACAGAAGCATTCTCAGAAACTTCTTTGTGATGTTTCCATTCAAGTCACAGAGTTGAACATTCTCTTTCATAGAGCAGGTTTGAAACACTCTTTTTGTAGTATCTGGAAGTGGACATTTGCAGCGCTTTGTGGCCTATGATAAAAAAGGAAATATCTTCCCATGAAAACGAGATAGAAGCAATCTCAGAAACTTGTTTATGCTGTATGTACTGAAGTAACAGTGTTGAACCTTTCTATTGATAGAGGAGGTGTGAAACACTGTTTTTTGGAATCTGCAAGAGGATATTTCTATAGAACTGAGGATTTCATTGGAAGCGGGATTACAGATAGAAAGTCGAAAGCAGCATTCTCAGAAACTTCTTTGTGATGTTTGCATTCAAGTCACAGAGTTGAACATTCCCTTTCATACAGCAGGTTTGAAACACTCTTTTTGTACTATCTGGAAGTGGACATTTGGAACGGTACCAGGCCTATGGGTAAAAAGGAAGTATCTTCCCATAACAACAAGACAGAAGCATTCTCAGAAACTTATTTGCGATGTGTGTCCTCAACTAACAGACTTGAACCTTTCTTTTATACAGCAGTTTTGAAACACTCTTTTTGTAGAATCTGCAAGTGGATATTTGGATAGCTTTGAGGATTTCGTTGGAAACGGGATTACATATAAAAAGTAGACAGCAGCATTCTCAGAAACTTCTTTGTGATGTTTCCATTTAAGTCACTGAGTTGAACATTCCCTTTCACAGAGCAGGTTTCAAACACTCTTTTTGTAGTATCTGGAAGTGGACATTTGCAGCGCTTTGTGGCCTATGGTAAAAAAAGGAAATATCTTCCCATAAAAACGAGATAGAAGCAATCTCAGAAACTTGTTTATGCTCTATCTACACAAGTAACAGTGTTGAACCTTTCTATTGACAGAGCACGTGTGAAACACTCTTTTTTTGGAATCTGCAAGTGGATATTTCTATAAAACTGAGGATTTCGTTGGAAGCGGGATTACAGATAAATAGTAGACAGCATCATTCTCAGAAACTTCTTTGTGATGTTTGCATTCAAGTCACAGAGTTGAACATTCCCTTTCATAGAGCAGGTTTGAAACACTCTTTTTGTAGTATCTGTAAGTGGACATTTGGAACGGTATGAGGCCTATGGTTAAAAAGGAAATATCTTCCCATAAAAACAAGACAGAAGCATTCTCAGAAACTTATTTGCGATGTGTGTCCTCAACTAACAGACTTGAACCTTTCTTTTGATATAGCAGTTTTGAAACACTCTTTTTGTAGAATCTGCAAGTGGATATTTGGATAGCTCTGAGGATTTCGTTGGAAACGGGATTACATAGTGGACAGCAGCATTCTCAGAAACTTCTTTGTGACGTTTGCATTCAAGTCACAGAGTTGAACATTCCCTGTCATAGAGCAGGTTTGAAACACTCTTTTTGTGCATCTGGAAGTGGACATTTCCAACGCTTTCTTGCCTACGGCGAAGAAGGAAATATCTTCCCATAGAAACAAGACAGAAGCATTCTCAGAAACTTATTTCTGATGTGTGTCCTCAACTAACGGACTTGAACCTTTCTTTTTATAGAGCACGTTTGAACCACTCCTTTTGTTGTATCTGCAAGTGGATATTTGGATAGCTTGGACGATTTCGTTGGAAACGGGAATATCTCCCTATAACATCTAGACAGAAGCATTCTCAGAAACTTCTTTGTGATGTTTCCATTCAAGTCACAGAGTAGAACATTCTCTTTCATAGAGCAGGTTTGAAACACTCTTTTTGTAGTATCTGGAAGTGGACATTTGCAGCGCTTTGTGGCCTATGATAAAAAAGGAAATATCTTCCCATGAAAACGAGATAGAAGCAATCTCAGAAACTTGTTTATGCTGTATGTACTGAAGTAACAGTGTTGAACCTTTCTATTGATAGAGCAGGTGTGAAACACTGTTTATTTGGAATCTGCAAGAGGATATTTCTATAGAACTGAGGATTTCGTTGGAAGCGGGATTACAGATAGAAAGTAGAGAGCAGCATTCTCAGAAACTTCTTTGTGATGTTTGCATTCAAGTCAGAGTTGAACATTCCCTTTCATACAGCAGGTTTGAAACACTCTTTTTGTACTATCTGGAAGTGGACATTTGGAACGGTACCAGGCCTATGGTTCAAAAGGAAATATCGTCGTAGAAAAACAAGATGGAAGCATTCTCAGAAACTTATTTGTGTTGTGTGTCCTCAACTAACAGACTTGAACCTTTCTTTTGACACAGCAGTTTTGAAACACTCTTTTTGTAGAATCTGCAAGTGGATATTTGGATAGCTCTGAGGATTTCGTTGGGAACGGGATTACATATAAAAAGTAGACAGCAGCATTCTCAGAAACTTCTTTGTGATATTTCCATTTAAGTTACAGAGTTGAACATTCCCTTTCACAGAGCAGGTTTCAAACACTCTTTTTGTAGTAACTGGAAGTGGACATTTGCAGCGCTTTGTGGCCTATGGTAAAAAAAGGAAATATCTTCCCATAAAAACGAGATAGAAGCAATCTCAGAAACTTGTTTATGCTCTATCTACACAAGTAACAGTGTTGAACCTTTCTATTGACAGAGCACGTGTGAAACACTCTTTTTTTGGAATCTGCAAGTGGATATTTCTATAAAACTGAGGATTTCGTTGGAAGCGGGATTACAGATAAATAGTAGACAGCAGCATTCTCAGAAACTTCTTTGTGATGTTTGCATTCAAGTCACAGAGTTGAACATTCCCTTTCATAGAGCAGGTTTGAAACACTCTTTTTGTAGTATCTGGAAGAGGACATTTGGAACGCTATCAGGCCTATGGTTAAAAAGGAAATATCTTCCCATAAAAACAAGACAGAAGCATTCTCAGAAACGTATTTGCGATGTGTGTCCTCAACTAACAGACTTGAACCTTTCTTTTGATACAGCAGTTTTGAAACACTCTTTTTGTAGAATCTGCAAGTGGATATTTGGATAGCTCTGAGGATTTCGTTGGAAACGGGATTACATAGTGGACAGCAGCATTCTCAGAAACTTCTTTGTGACGTTTGCATTCAAGTCACAGAGTTGAACATTCCCTGTCATAGAGCAGGTTTGAAACACTCTTTTTGTGCATCTGGAAGTGGACATTTCCAACGCTTTCTTGCCTACGGCGAAGAAGGAAATATCTTCCCATAAAAACAAGACAGAAGCTTTCTCAGAAACTTATTTCTGATGTGTGTCCTCAACTAACGGACTTGAACCTTTCTTTTTATAGAGCACGTTTGAACCACTCCTTTTGTTGTATCTGCAAGTGGATATTTGGATAGCTTTGACGATTTCGTTGGAAACGGGAATATCTCCCTATAACATCTAGACAGAAGCATTCTCAGAAACTTCTTTGTGATGTTTCCATTCAAGTCACAGAGTTGAACATTCTCTTTCATAGAGCAGGTTTGAAACACTCTTTTTGTAGTATCTGGAAGTGGACATTTGCAGCGCTTTGTGGCCTATGATAAAAAAGGAAATATCTTCCCATGAAAACGAGACAGAAGCAATCTCAGAAACTTGTTTATGCTGTATGTACTGAAGTAACAGTGTTGAACCTTTCTATTGATAGAGGAGGTGTGAAACACTGTTTTTTTGGAATCTGCAAGAGGATATTTCTATAGAACTGAGGATTTCATTGGAAGCGGGATTACAGATAGAAAGTCGAAAGCAGCATTCTCAGAAACTTCTTTGTGATGTTTGCATTCAAGTCACAGAGTTGAACATTCCCTTTCATACAGCAGGTTTGAAACACTCTTTTTGTACTATCTGGAAGTGGACATTTGGAACGGTACCAGGCCTATGGGTAAAAAGGAAGTATCTTCCCATAACAACAAGACAGAAGCATTCTCAGAAACTTATTTGCGATGTGTGTCCTCAACTAACAGACTTGAACCTTTCTTTTATACAGCAGTTTTGAAACACTCTTTTTGTAGAATCTGCAAGTGGATATTTGGATAGCTTTGAGGATTTCGTTGGAAACGGGATTACATATAAAAAGTAGACAGCAGCATTCTCAGAAACTTCTTTGTGATGTTTCCATTTAAGTCACTGAGTTGAACATTCCCTTTCACAGAGCAGGTTTCAAACACTCTTTTTGTAGTATCTGGAAGTGGACATTTGCAGCGCTTTGTGGCCTATGGTAAAAAAAGGAAATATCTTCCCATAAAAACGAGATAGAAGCAATCTCAGAAACTTGTTTATGCTCTATCTACACAAGTAACAGTGTTGAACCTTTCTATTGACAGAGCACGGGTGAAACACTCTTTTTTTGGAATCTGCAAGTGGATATTTCTATAAAACTGAGGATTTCGTTGGAAGCGGGATTACAGATAAATAGTAGACAGCAGCATTCTCAGAAACTTCTTTGTGATGTTTGCATTCAAGTCACAGAGTTGAACATTCCCTTTCATAGAGCAGGTTTGAAACACTCTTTTTGAACTATCTGGAAGTGGACATTTGGAACGGTATCAGGCCTATGGTTAAAAAGGAAATATCTTCCCATAAAAACAAGACAGAAGCATTCTCAGAAACTTATTTGCGATGTGTGTCCTCAACTAACAGACTTGAACCTTTCTTTTGATACAGCAGTTTTGAAACACTCTTTTTGTAGAATCTGCAAGTGGATATTTGGTTAGCTCTGAGGATTTCGTTGGAAACGGGATTACATAAAAAGAGTGGACAGCAGCATTCTCAGAAACTTCTTTGTGACGTTTGCATTCAAGTCACAGAGTTGAACATTCCCTGTCATAGAGCAGGTTTGAAACACTCTTTTTGTGCATCTGGAAGTGGACATTTCCAACGCTTTCTTGCCTACGGCGAAGAAGGAAATATCTTCCCATAGAAACAAGACAGAAGCATTCTCAGAAACTTATTTCTGATGTGTGTCCTCAACTAACGGACTTGAACCTTTCTTTTAATAGAGCACGTCTGAAACACTCCTTTTGTTGTATCTGCAAGTGGATATTTGGATAGCTTGGACGATTTCGTTGGAAACGGGAATATCTCCCTATAACATCTAGACAGAAGCATTCTCAGAAACTTCTTTGTGATGTTTCCATTCAAGTCACAGAGTTGAACATTCTCTTTCATAGAGCAGGTTTGAAACACTCTTTTTGTAGTATCTGGAAGTGGACATTTGCAGCGCTTTGTGGCCTATGGTAAAAAAGGAAATATCTTCCCATGAAAACGAGATAGAAGCAATCTCAGAAACTTGTTTATGCTGTATGTACTGAAGTAACAGTGTTGAACCTTTCTATTGATAGAGCAGGTGTGAAACACTGTTTTTTTGGAATCTGCAAGAGGATATTTCTATAGAACTGAGGATTTCGTTGGAAGCGGGATTACAGATAGAAAGTAGAGAGCAGCATTCTCAGAAACTTCTTTGTGATGTTTGCATTCAAGTCAGAGTTGAACATTCCCTTTCATACAGCAGGTTTGAAACACTCTTTTTGTACTATCTGGAAGTGGACATTTGGAACGGTACCAGGCCTATGGTTCAAAAGGAAATATCGTCGCAGAAAAACAAGATGGAAGCATTCTCAGAAACTTATTTGTGTTGTGTGTCCTCAACTAACAGACTTGAACCTTTCTTTTGACACAGCAGTTTTGAAACACTCTTTTTGTAGAATCTGCAAGTGGATATTTGGATAGCTCTGAGGATTTCGTTGGAAACGGGATTACATATAAAAAGTAGACAGCAGCATTCTCAGAAACTTCTTTGTGATATTTCCATTTAAGTTACAGAGTTGAACATTCCCTTTCACAGAGCAGGTTTCAAACACTCTTTTTGTAGTAACTGGAAGTGGACATTTGCAGCGCTTTGTGGCCTATGGTAAAAAAAGTAAATATCTTCCCATAAAAACGAGATAGAAGCAATCTCAGAAACTTGTTTATGCTCTATCTACACAAGTAACAGTGTTGAACCTTTCTATTGACAGAGCACGTGTGAAACACTCTTTTTTTGGAATCTGCAAGTGGATATTTCTATAAAACTGAGGATTTCGTTGGAAGCGGGATTACAGATAAATAGTAGACAGCAGCATTCTCAGAAACTTCTTTGTGATGTTTGCATTCAAGTCACAGAGTTGAACATTCCCTTTCATAGAGCAGGTTTGAAACACTCTTTTTGTAGTATCTGGAAGAGGACATTTGGAACGCTATCAGGCCTATGGTTAAAAAGGAAATATCTTCCCATAAAAACAAGACAGAAGCATTCTCAGAAACTTATTTGCGATGTGTGTCCTCAACTAACAGACTTGAACCTTTCTTTTGATACAGCAGTTTTGAAACACTCTTTTTGTAGAATCTGCAAGTGGATATTTGGATGGCTCTGAGGATTTCGTTGGAAACGGGATTACATAAAAATAGTGGACAGCAGCATTCTCAGAAACTTCTTTGTGACGTTTGCATTCAAGTCACAGAGTTGAACATTCCCTGTCATAGAGCAGGTTTGAAACACTCTTTTTGTGCATCTGGAAGTGGACATTTCCAACGCTTTCTTGCCTACGGCGAAGAAGGAAATATCTTCCCATAGAAACAAGACAGAAGCATTCTCAGAAACTTATTTCTGATGTGTGTCCTCAACTAACGGACTTGAACCTTTCTTTTTATAGAGCACGTTTGAACCACTCCTTTTGTTGTATCTGCAAGTGGATATTTGGATAGCTTGGACGATTTCGTTGGAAACGGGAATATCTCCCTATAACATCTAGACAGAAGCATTCTCAGAAACTTCTTTGTGATGTTTCCATTCAAGTCACAGAGTTGAACATTCTCTTTCATAGAGCAGGTTTGAAACACTCTTTTTGTAGTATCTGGAAGTGGACATTTGCAGCGCTTTGTGGCCTATGGTAAAAAAGGAAATATCTTCCCATGAAAACGAGATAGAAGCAATCTCAGAAACTTGTTTATGCTGTATGTACTGAAGTAACAGTGTTGAACCTTTCTATTGATAGAGCAGGTGTGAAACACTGTTTTTTTGGAATCTGCAAGAGGATATTTCTATAGAACTGAGGATTTCGTTGGAAGCGGGATTACAGATAGAAAGTAGAGAGCAGCATTCTCAGAAACTTCTTTGTGATGTTTGCATTCAAGTCAGAGTTGAACATTCCCTTTCATACAGCAGGTTTGAAACACTCTTTTTGTACTATCTGGAAGTGGACATTTGGAACGGTACCAGGCCTATGGTTCAAAAGGAAATATCGTCGCAGAAAAACAAGATGGAAGCATTCTCAGAAACTTATTTGTGTTGTGTGTCCTCAACTAACAGACTTGAACCTTTCTTTTGACACAGCAGTTTTGAAACACTCTTTTTGTAGAATCTGCAAGTGGATATTTGGATAGCTCTGAGGATTTCATTGGAAACGGGATTACATATAAAAAGTAGACAGCAGCATTCTCAGAAACTTCTTTGTGATATTTCCATTTAAGTCACAGAGTTGAACATTCCCTTTCACAGAGCAGGTTTCAAACACTCTTTTTGTAGTAACTGGAAGTGGACATTTGCAGCGCTTTGTGGCCTATGGTAAAAAAAGGAAATATCTTCCCATAAAAACGAGATAGAAGCAATCTCAGAAACTTGTTTATGCTCTATCTACACAAGTAACAGTGTTGAACCTTTCTATTGACAGAGCACGTGTGAAACACTCTTTTTTTGGAATCTGCAAGTGGATATTTCTATAAAACTGAGGATTTCGTTGGAAGCGGGATTACAGATAAATAGTAGACAGCAGCATTCTCAGAAACTTCTTTGTGATGTTTGCATTCAAGTCACAGAGTTGAACATTCCCTTTCATAGAGCAGGTTTGAAACACTCTTTTTGTAGTATCTGGAAGAGGACATTTGGAACGCTATCAGGCCTATGGTTAAAAAGGAAATATCTTCCCATAAAAACAAGACAGAAGCATTCTCAGAAACTTATTTGCGATGTGTGTCCTCAACTAACAGACTTGAACCTTTCTTTTGATACAGCAGTTTTGAAACACTCTTTTTGTAGAATCTGCAAGTGGATATTTGGATGGCTCTGAGGATTTCGTTGGAAACGGGATTACATAAAAATAGTGGACAGCAGCATTCTCAGAAACTTCTTTGTGACGTTTGCATTCAAGTCACAGAGTTGAACATTCCCTGTCATAGAGCAGGTTTGAAACACTCTTTTTGTGCATCTGGAAGTGGACATTTCCAACGCTTTCTTGCCTACGGCGAAGAAGGAAATATCTTCCCATAGAAACAAGACAGAAGCATTCTCAGAAACTTATTTCTGATGTGTGTCCTCAACTAACGGACTTGAACCTTTCTTTTTATAGAGCACGTTTGAACCACTCCTTTTGTTGTATCTGCAAGTGGATATTTGGATAGCTTGGACGATTTCGTTGGAAACGGGAATATCTCCCTATAACATCTAGACAGAAGCATTCTCAGAAACTTCTTTGTGATGTTTCCATTCAAGTCACAGAGTTGAACATTCTCTTTCATAGAGCAGGTTTGAAACACTCTTTTTGTAGTATCTGGAAGTGGACATTTGCAGCGCTTTGTGGCCTATGGTAAAAAAGGAAATATCTTCCCATGAAAACGAGATAGAAGCAATCTCAGAAACTTGTTTATGCTGTATGTACTGAAGTAACAGTGTTGAACCTTTCTATTGATAGAGCAGGTGTGAAACACTGTTTTTTTGGAATCTGCAAGAGGATATTTCTATAGAACTGAGGATTTCGTTGGAAGCGGGATTACAGATAGAAAGTAGAGAGCAGCATTCTCAGAAACTTCTTTGTGATGTTTGCATTCAAGTCAGAGTTGAACATTCCCTTTCATACAGCAGGTTTGAAACACTCTTTTTGTACTATCTGGAAGTGGACATTTGGAACGGTACCAGGCCTATGGTTCAAAAGGAAATATCGTCGCAGAAAAACAAGATGGAAGCATTCTCAGAAACTTATTTGTGTTGTGTGTCCTCAACTAACAGACTTGAACCTTTCTTTTGACACAGCAGTTTTGAAACACTCTTTTTGTAGAATCTGCAAGTGGATATTTGGATAGCTCTGAGGATTTCATTGGAAACGGGATTACATATAAAAAGTAGACAGCAGCATTCTCAGAAACTTCTTTGTGATATTTCCATTTAAGTCACAGAGTTGAACATTCCCTTTCACAGAGCAGGTTTCAAACACTCTTTTTGTAGTAACTGGAAGTGGACATTTGCAGCGCTTTGTGGCCTATGGTAAAAAAAGGAAATATCTTCCCATAAAAACGAGATAGAAGCAATCTCAGAAACTTGTTTATGCTCTATCTACACAAGTAACAGTGTTGAACCTTTCTATTGACAGAGCACGTGTGAAACACTCTTTTTTTGGAATCTGCAAGTGGATATTTCTATAAAACTGAGGATTTCGTTGGAAGCGGGATTACAGATAAATAGTAGACAGCAGCATTCTCAGAAACTTCTTTGTGATGTTTGCATTCAAGTCACAGAGTTGAACATTCCCTTTCATAGAGCAGGTTTGAAACACTCTTTTTGTAGTATCTGGAAGTGGACATTTGGAACGGTATCAGGCCTATGGTTAAAAAGGAAATATCTTCCCATAAAAACAAGACAGAAGCATTCTCAGAAACTTATTTGCGATGTGTGTCCTCAACTAACAGACTTGAACCTTTCTTTTGATACAGCAGTTTTGAAACACTCTTTTTGTAGAATCTGCAAGTGGATATTTGGATAGCTCTGAGGATTTCGTTGGAAACGGGATTACATAGTGGACAGCAGCATTCTCAGAAACTTCTTTGTGACGTTTGCATTCAAGTCACAGAGTTGAACATTCCCTGTCATAGAGCAGGTTTGAAACACTCTTTTTGTGCATCTGGAAGTGGACATTTCCAACGCTTTCTTGCCTACGGCGAAGAAGGAAATATCTTCCCATAAAAACAAGACAGAAGCATTCTCAGAAACTTATTTCTGATGTGTGTCCTCAACTAACGGACTTGAACCTTTCTTTTAATAGAGCACGTTTGAACCACTCCTTTTGTTGTATCTGCAAGTGGATATTTGGATAGCTTGGACGATTTCGTTGGAAACGGGAATATCTCCCTATAACATCTAGACAGAAGCATTCTCAGAAACTTCTTTGTGATGTTTCCATTCAAGTCACAGAGTTGAACATTCTCTTTCATAGAGCAGGTTTGAAACACTCTTTTTGTAGTATCTGGAAGTGGACATTTGCAGCGCTTTGTGGCCTATGGTAAAAAAGGAAATATCTTCCCATGAAAACGAGATAGAAGCAATCTCAGAAACTTGTTTATGCTGTATGTACTGAAGTAACAGTGTTGAACCTTTCTATTGATAGAGCAGGTGTGAAACACTGTTTTTTTGGAATCTGCAAGAGGATATTTCTATAGAACTGAGGATTTCGTTGGAAGCGGGATTACAGATAGAAAGTAGAGAGCAGCATTCTCAGAAACTTCTTTGTGATGTTTGCATTCAAGTCAGAGTTGAACATTCCCTTTCATACAGCAGGTTTGAAACACTCTTTTTGTACTATCTGGAAGTGGACATTTGGAACGGTACCAGGCCTATGGTTCAAAAGGAAATATCGTTGCAGAAAAACAAGATGGAAGCATTCTCAGAAACTTATTTGTGTTGTGTGTCCTCAACTAACAGACTTGAACCTTTCTTTTGACACAGCAGTTTTGAAACACTCTTTTTGTAGAATCTGCAAGTGGATATTTGGATAGCTCTGAGGATTTCATTGGAAACGGGATTACATATGAAAAGTAGACAGCAGCATTCTCAGAAACTTCTTTGTGATATTTCCATTTAAGTCACAGAGTTGAACATTCCCTTTCACAGAGCAGGTTTCAAACACTCTTTTTGTAGTAACTGGAAGTGGACATTTGCAGCGCTTTGTGGCCTATGGTAAAAAAAGGAAATATCTTCCCATAAAAACGAGATAGAAGCAATCTCAGAAACTTGTTTATGCTCTATCTACACAAGTAACAGTGTTGAACCTTTCTATTGACAGAGCACGTGTGAAACACTCTTTTTTTGGAATCTGCAAGTGGATATTTCTATAAAACTGAGGATTTCGTTGGAAGCGGGATTACAGATAAATAGTAGACAGCAGCATTCTCAGAAACTTCTTTGTGATGTTTGCATTCAAGTCACAGAGTTGAACATTCCCTTTCATAGAGCAGGTTTGAAACACTCTTTTTGTAGTATCTGGAAGTGGACATTTGGAACGGTATCAGGCCTATGGTTAAAAAGGAAATATCTTCCCATAAAAACAAGACAGAAGCATTCTCAGAAACTTATTTGCGATGTGTGTCCTCAACTAACAGACTTGAACCTTTCTTTTGATACAGCAGTTTTGAAACACTCTTTTTGTAGAATCTGCAAGTGGATATTTGGATAGCTCTGAGGATTTCGTTGGAAACGGGATTACATAGTGGACAGCAGCATTCTCAGAAACTTCTTTGTGACGTTTGCATTCAAGTCACAGAGTTGAACATTCCCTGTCATAGAGCAGGTTTGAAACACTCTTTTTGTGCATCTGGAAGTGGACATTTCCAACGCTTTCTTGCCTACGGCGAAGAAGGAAATATCTTCCCATAGAAACAAGACAGAAGCATTCTCAGAAACTTATTTCTGATGTGTGTCCTCAACTAACGGACTTGAACCTTTCTTTTTATAGAGCACGTTTGAACCACTCCTTTTGTTGTATCTGCAAGTGGATATTTGGATAGCTTTGACGATTTCGTTGGAAACGGGAATATCTCCCTATAACATCTAGACAGAAGCATTCTCAGAAACTTCTTTGTGATGTTTCCATTCAAGTCACAGAGTTGAACATTCTCTTTCATAGAGCAGGTTTGAAACACTCTTTTTGTAGTATCTGGAAGTGGACATTTGCAGCGCTTTGTGGCCTATGATAAAAAAGGAAATATCTTCCCATGAAAACGAGATAGAAGCAATCTCAGAAACTTGTTTATGCTGTATGTACTGAAGTAACAGTGTTGAACCTTTCTATTGACAGAGCAGGTGTGAAACACTGTTTTTTTGGAATCTGCAAGAGGATATTTCTATAGAACTGAGGATTTCGTTGGAAGCGGGATTACAGATAGAAAGTAGAGAGCAGCATTCTCAGAAACTTCTTTGTGATGTTTGCATTCAAGTCAGAGTTGAACATTCCCTTTCATACAGCAGGTTTGAAACACTCTTTTTGTACTATCTGGAAGTGGACATTTGGAACGGTACCAGGCCTATGGTTCAAAAGGAAATATCGTCGCAGAAAAACAAGATGGAAGCATTCTCAGAAACTTATTTGTGTTGTGTGTCCTCAACTAACAGACTTGAACCTTTCTTTTGACACAGCAGTTTTGAAACACTCTTTTTGTAGAATCTGCAAGTGGATATTTGGATAGCTCTGAGGATTTCGTTGGAAACGGGATTACATATAAAAAGTAGACAGCAGCATTCTCAGAAACTTCTTTGTGATATTTCCATTTAAGTCACAGAGTTGAACATTCCCTTTCACAGAGCAGGTTTCAAACACTCTTTTTGTAGTAACTGGAAGTGGACATTTGCAGCGCTTTGTGGCCTATGGTAAAAAAAGGAAATATCTTCCCATAAAAACGAGATAGAAGCAATCTCAGAAACTTGTTTATGCTCTATCTACACAAGTAACAGTGTTGAACCTTTCTATTGACAGAGCACGTGTGAAACACTCTTTTTTTGGAATCTGCAAGTGGATATTTCTATAAAACTGAGGATTTCGTTGGAAGCGGGATTACAGATAAATAGTAGACAGCAGCATTCTCAGAAACTTCTTTGTGATGTTTGCATTCAAGTCACAGAGTTGAACATTCCCTTTCATAGAGCAGGTTTGAAACACTCTTTTTGTAGTATCTGGAAGAGGACATTTGGAACGCTATCAGGCCTATGGTTAAAAAGGAAATATCTTCCCATAAAAACAAGACAGAAGCATTCTCAGAAACTTATTTGCGATGTGTGTCCTCAACTAACAGACTTGAACCTTTCTTTTGATACAGCAGTTTTGAAACACTCTTTTTGTAGAATCTGCAAGTGGATATTTGGATAGCTCTGAGGATTTCGTTGGAAACGGGATTACATAGTGGAGAGCAGCATTCTCAGAAACTTCTTTGTGACGTTTGCATTCAAGTCACAGAGTTGAACATTCCCTGTCATAGAGCAGGTTTGAAACACTCTTTTTGTGCATCTGGAAGTGGACATTTCCAACGCTTTCTTGCCTACGGCGAAGAAGGAAATATCTTCCCCTAAAAACAAGACAGAAGCATTCTCAGAAACTTATTTCTGATGTGTGTCCTCAACTAACGGACTTGAACCTTTCTTTTTATAGAGCACGTTTGAACCACTCCTTTTGTTGTATCTGCAAGTGGATATTTGGATAGCTTGGACGATTTCGTTGGAAACGGGAATATCTCCCTATAACATCTAGACAGAAGCATTCTCAGAAACTTCTTTGTGATGTTTCCATTCAAGTCACAGAGTTGAACATTCTCTTTCATAGAGCAGGTTTGAAACACTCTTTTTGTAGTATCTGGAAGTGGACATTTGCAGCGCTTTGTGGCCTATGATAAAAAAGGAAATATCTTCCCATGAAAACGAGATAGAAGCAATCTCAGAAACTTGTTTATGCTGTATGTACTGAAGTAACAGTGTTGAACCTTTCTATTGATAGAGGAGGTGTGAAACACTGTTTTTTTGGAATCTGCAAGAGGATATTTCTATAGAACTGAGGATTTCATTGGAAGCGGGATTACAGATAGAAAGTCGAAAGCAGCATTCTCAGAAACTTCTTTGTGATGTTTGCATTCAAGTCACAGAGTTGAACATTCCCTTTCATACAGCAGGTTTGAAACACTCTTTTTGTACTAACTGGAAGTGGACATTTGGAACGGTACCAGGCCTATGGGTAAAAAGGAAGTATCTTCCCATAACAACAAGACAGAAGCATTCTCAGAAACTTATTTGCGATGTGTGTCCTCAACTAACAGACTTGAACCTTTCTTTTATACAGCAGTTTTGAAACACACTTTTTGTAGAATCTGCAAGTGGATATTTGGATAGCTTTGAGGATTTCGTTGGAAACGGGATTACATATAAAAAGTAGACAGCAGCATTCTCAGAAACTTCTTTGTGATGTTTCCATTTAAGTCACCGAGTTGAACATTCCCTTTCACAGAGCAGGTTTCAAACACTATTTTTGTAGTATCTGGAAGTGGACATTTGCAGCGCTTTGTGGCCTATGGTAAAAAAAGGAAATATCTTCCCATAAAAACGAGATAGAAGCAATCTCAGAAACTTGTTTATGCTCTATCTACACAAGTAACAGTGTTGAACCTTTCTATTGACAGAGCACGTGTGAAACACTCTTTTTTTGGAATCTGCAAGTGGATATTTCTATAAAACTGAGGATTTCGTTGGAAGCGGGATTACAGATAAATAGTAGACAGCAGCATTCTCAGAAATTTCTTTGTGACGTTTGCATTCAAGTCACAGAGTTGAACATTCCCTGTCTTGGAGCAGGTTTGAAACACTCTTTTTTTGGAATCTGCAAGTGGATATTTCTATAAAACTGAGGATGTCGTTGGAAGCGGGATTATAGATAAATAGTAGACAGCAGCATTCTCAGAAACTTCTTTGTGATGTTTGCATTCAAGTCACAGAGTTGAACATTCCCTTTCATAGAGCAGGTTTGAAACACTCTTTTTGTAGTATCTGGAAGTGGACATTTGGAACGGTATCAGGCCTATGGTTAAAAAGGAAATATCTTCCCATAAAAACAAGACAGAAGCATTCTCAGAAACTTATTTGCGATGTGTGTCCTCAACTAACAGACTTGAACCTTTCTTTTGATACAGCAGTTTTGAAACACTCTTTTTGTAGAATCTGCAAGTGGATATTTGGATAGCTCTGAGGATTTCGTTGGAAACGGGATTACATAAAAATAGTGGACAGCAGCATTCTCAGAAACTTCTTTGTGACGTTTGCATTCAAGTCACAGAGTTGAACATTCCCTGTCATAGAGCAGGTTTGAAACACTCTTTTTGTGCATCTGGAAGTGGACATTTCCAACGCTTTCTTGCCTACGGCGAAGAAGGAAATATCTTCCCATAGAAACAAGACAGAAGCATTCTCAGAAACTTATTTCGGATGTGTGTCCTCAACTAACGGACTTGAACCTTTCTTTTAATAGAGCACGTTTGAACCACTCCTTTTGTTGTATCTGCAAGTGGATATTTGGATAGCTTGGACGATTTCGTTGGAAACGGGATTATCTCCCTATAACATCTAGACAGAAGCATTCTGAGAAACTTCTTTGTGATGTTTCCATTCAAGTCACAGAGTTGAACATTCTCTTTCATAGAGCAGGTTTGAAACACTCTTTTTGTAGTATCTGGAAGTGGACATTTGCAGCGCTTTGTGGCCTATGGTAAAAAAGGAAATATCTTCCCATGAAAACGAGATAGAAGCAATCTCAGAAACTTGTTTATGCTGTATGTACTGAAGTAACAGTGTTGAACCTTTCTATTGATAGAGCAGGTGTGAAACACTGTTTTTTTGGAATGTGCAAGAGGATATTTCTATAGAACTGAGGCTTTCGTTGGAAGCGGGATTACAGATAAAAAGTAGCGAGCAGCATTCTCAGAAACTTCTTTGTGATGTTTGCATTCAAGTCAGAGTTGAACATTCCCTTTCATACAGCAGGTTTGAAACACTCTTTTTGTACTATCTGGAAGTGGACATTTGGAACGGTACCAGGCCTATGGTTCAAAAGGAAATATCGTCGCAGAAAAACAAGATGGAAGCATTCTCAGAAACTTATTTGTGTTGTGTGTCCTCAACTAACAGACTTGAACCTTTCTTTTGACACAGCAGTTTTGAAACACTCTTTTTGTAGAATCTGCAAGTGGATATTTGGATAGCTCTGAGGATTTCGTTGGAAACGGGATTACATATAAAAAGTAGACAGCAGCATTCTCAGAAACTTCTTTGTGATGTTTCCATTTAAGTCACAGAGTTGAACATTCCCTTTCACAGAGCAGGTTTCAAACACTCTTTTTGTAGTATCTGGAAGTGGACATTTGCAGCGCTTTGTGGCCTATGGTAAAAAAAGGAAATATCTTCCCATAAAAACGAGATAGAAGCAATCTCAGAAACTTGTTTATGCTCTATCTACACAAGTAACAGTGTTGAACCTTTCTATTGACAGAGCACGTGTGAAACACTCTTTTTTTGGAATCTGCAAGTGGATATTTCTATAAAACTGAGGATTTCGTTGGAAGCGGGATTACAGATAAATAGTAGACAGCAGCATTCTCAGAAACTTCTTTGTGATGTTTGCATTCAAGTCACAGAGTTGAACATTCCCTTTCATAGAGCAGGTTTGAAACACTCTTTTTGTAGTATCTGGAAGTGGACATTTGGAACGGTATCAGGCCTATGGTTAAAAAGGAAATATCTTCCCATAAAAACAAGACGGAAGCATTCTCAGATACTTAGTTGCGATGTGTGTCCTCAACTAGCACACTTGAACCTTTCTTTTGACACAGCAGTTTTCAAACACTCTTTTTGTAGAATCTGCAAGTGGATATTTGGATAGCTCTGAGGATTTCGTTGCAAACGGGATTACATATAAAAAGTAGACAGCAGCATTCTCAGAAACTTCTTTGTGATGTTTCCATTTAAGTCACAGAGTTGAACATTCCCATTCACAGAGCAGGTTTCAAACACTCTTTTTGTAGTATCTGGAAGTGGACATTTGAAGCGCTTTGTCGCCTATGGTAAAAAAGGAAACATCTTCCCATAAAAACGAGATAGAAGCAATCTCAGAAACTTGTTTATGCTCTATCTACACAAGTAACAGTGTTGAACCTTTCTATTGACAGAGCACGTGTGAAACAGTCTTTTTTTGGAATCTGCAAGTGGATATTTCTATAAAACTGAGGATTTCGTTGGAAGCGGGATTACAGATAAATAGTGGACAGCAGCATTCTCAGAAACTTCTTTGTGACGTTTGCATTCAAGTCACAGAGTTGAACATTCCCTGTCATAGAGCAGGTTTGAAACACTCTTTTTGTGCTTCTGGAAGTGGACATTTCCAACGCTTTCTTGCCTACGGCGAAGAAGGAAATATCTTCCCATAAAAACAAGACAGAAGCATTCTCAGAAACTTATTTCTGATGTGTGTCCTCAACTAACGGACTTGAACCTTTCTTTTTATAGAGCACGTTTGAACCACTCCTTTTGTTGTATCTGCAAGTGGATATTTGGATAGCTTGGACGATTTTGTTGGAAACGGGAATATCTCCCTATAACATCTAGACAGAAGCATTCTCAGAAACTTCTTTGTGATGTTTCTATTCAAGTCACAGAGTTGAACATTCTCTTTCATAGAGCAGGTTTGAAACACTCTTTTTGTAGTATCTGGAAGTGGACATTTGCAGCGCTTTGTGGCCTATGATAAAAAAGGAAATATCTTCCCATGAAAACGAGATAGAAGCAATCTCAGAAACTTGTTTATGCTGTATGTACTGAAGTAACAGTGTTGAACCTTTCTATTGATAGAGCAGGTGTGAAACACTGTTTTTTTGGAATCTGCAAGAGGATATTTCTATAGAACTGAGGATTTCGTTGGAAGCGGGATTACAGATAGAAAGTAGAGAGCAGCATTCTCAGAAACTTCTTTGTGATGTTTGCATTCAAGTCAGAGTTGAACATTCCCTTTCATACAGCAGGTTTGAAACACTCTTTTTGTACTATCTGGAAGTGGACATTTGGAACGGTACCAGGCCTATGGTTCAAAAGGAAATATCGTCGCAGAAAAACAAGATGGAAGCATTCTCAGAAACTTATTTGTGTTGTGTGTCCTCAACTAACAGACTTGAACCTTTCTTTTGACACAGCAGTTTTGAAACACTCTTTTTGTAGAATCTGCAAGTGGATATTTGGATAGCTCTGAGGATTTCGTTGGAAACGGGATTACATATAAAAAGTAGACAGCAGCATTCTCAGAAACTTCTTTGTGATATTTCCATTTAAGTCACAGAGTTGAACATTCCCTTTCACAGAGCAGGTTTCAAACACTCTTTTTGTAGTAACTGGAAGTGGACATTTGCAGTGCTTTGTGGCCTATGGTAAAAAAAGGAAATATCTTCCCATAAAAACGAGATAGAAGCAATCTCAGAAACTTGTTTATGCTCTATCTACACAAGTAACAGTGTTGAACCTTTCTATTGACAGAGCACGTGTGAAACACTCTTTTTTTGGAATCTGCAAGTGGATATTTCTATAAAACTGAGGATGTCGTTGGAAGCGGGATTACAGATAAATAGTAGACAGCAGCATTCTCAGAAACTTCTTTGTGATGTTTGCATTCAAGTCACAGAGTTGAACATTCCCTTTCATAGAGCAGGTTTGAAACACTCTTTTTGTAGTATCGGGAAGAGGACATTTGGAACGCTATCAGGCCTATGGGTAAAAAGGAAATATCTTCCCATAAAAACAAGACAGAAGCATTCTCAGAAACTTATTTGCGATGTGTGTCCTCAACTAACAGACTTGAACCTTTCTTTTGATACAGCAGTTTTGAAACACTCTTTTTGTAGAATCTGCAAGTGGATATTTGGATAGCTCTGAGGATTTCGTTGGAAACGGGATTACATAAAAATAGTGGACAGCAGCATTCTCAGAAACTTCTTTGTGACGTTTGCATTCAAGTCACAGAGTTGAACATTCCCTGTCATAGAGCAGGTTTGAAACACTCTTTTTGTGCATCTGGAAGTGGACATTTCCAACGCTTTCTTGCCTACGGCGAAGAAGGAAATATCTTCCCATAGAAACAAGACAGAAGCATTCTCAGAAACTTATTTCTGATGTGTGTCCTCAACTAACGGACTTGAACCTTTCTTTTAATAGAGCACGTTTGAACCACTCCTTTTGTTGTATCTGCAAGTGGATATTTGGATAGCTTGGACGATTTCGTTGGAAACGGGAATATCTCCCTATAACATCTAGACAGAAGCATTCTCAGAAACTTCTTTGTGATGTTTCCATTCAAGTCACAGAGTTGAACATTCTCTTTCATAGAGCAGGTTTGAAACACTCTTTTTGTAGTATCTGGAAGTGGACATTTGCAGCGCTTTGTGGCCTATGGTAAAAAAGGAAATATCTTCCCATGAAAACGAGATAGAAGCAATCTCAGAAACTTGTTTATGCTGTATGTACTGAAGTAACAGTGTTGAACCTTTCTATTGATAGAGCAGGTGTGAAACACTGTTTTTTTGGAATCTGCAAGAGGATATTTCTATAGAACTGAGGATTTCGTTGGAAGCGGGATTACAGATAGAAAGTAGAGAGCAGCATTCTCAGAAACTTCTTTGTGATGTTTGCATTCAAGTCAGAGTTGAACATTCCCTTTCATACAGCAGGTTTGAAACACTCTTTTTGTACTATCTGGAAGTGGACATTTGGAACGGTACCAGGCCTATGGTTCAAAAGGAAATATCGTCGCAGAAAAACAAGATGGAAGCATTCTCAGAAACTTATTTGTGTTGTGTGTCCTCAACTAACAGACTTGAACCTTTCTTTTGACACAGCAGTTTTGAAACACTCTTTTTGTAGAATCTGCAAGTGGATATTTGGATAGCTCTGAGGATTTCGTTGGAAACGGGATTACATATAAAAAGTAGACAGCAGCATTCTCAGAAACTTCTTTGTGATATTTCCATTTAAGTCACAGAGTTGAACATTCCCTTTCACAGAGCAGGTTTCAAACACTCTTTTTGTAGTAACTGGAAGTGGACATTTGCAGCGCTTTGTGGCCTATGGTAAAAAAAGGAAATATCTTCCCATAAAAACGAGATAGAAGCAATCTCAGAAACTTGTTTATGCTCTATCTACACAAGTAACAGTGTTGAACCTTTCTATTGACAGAGCACGTGTGAAACACTCTTTTTTTGGAATCTGCAAGTGGATATTTCTATAAAACTGAGGATTTCGTTGGAAGCGGGATTACAGATAAATAGTAGACAGCAGCATTCTCAGAAACTTCTTTGTGATGTTTGCATTCAAGTCACAGAGTTGAACATTCCCTTTCATAGAGCAGGTTTGAAACACCCTTTTTGTAGTATCTGGAAGAGGACATTTGGAACGCTATCAGGCCTATGGTTAAAAAGGAAATATCTTCCCATAAAAACAAGACAGAAGCATTCTCAGAAACTTATTTGCGATGTGTGTCCTCAACTAACAGACTTGAACCTTTCTTTTGATACAGCAGTTTTGAAACACTCTTTTTGTAGAATCTGCAAGTGGATATTTGGATAGCTCTGAGGATTTCGTTGGAAACGGGATTACATAGTGGACAGCAGCATTCTCAGAAACTTCTTTGTGACGTTTGCATTCAAGTCACAGAGTTGAACATTCCCTGTCATAGAGCAGGTTTGAAACACTCTTTTTGTGCATCTGGAAGTGGACATTTCCAACGCTTTCTTGCCTACGGCGAGGAAGGAAATATCTTCCCCTAAAAACAAGACAGAAGCATTCTCAGAAACTTATTTCTGATGTGTGTCCTCAACTAACGGACTTGAACCTTTCTTTTTATAGAGCACGTTTGAACCACTCCTTTTGTTGTATCTGCAAGTGGATATTTGGATAGCTTGGACGATTTCGTTGGAAACGGGAATATCTCCCTATAACATCTAGACAGAAGCATTCTCAGAAACTTCTTTGTGATGTTTCCATTCAAGTCACAGAGTTGAACATTCTCTTTCATAGAGCAGGTTTGAAACACTCTTTTTGTAGTATCTGGAAGTGGACATTTGCAGCGCTTTGTGGCCTATGATAAAAAAGGAAATATCTTCCCATGAAAACGAGATAGAAGCAATCTCAGAAACTTGTTTATGCTGTATGTACTGAAGTAACAGTGTTGAACCTTTCTATTGATAGAGGAGGTGTGAAACACTGTTTTTTTGGAATCTGCAAGAGGATATTTCTATAGAACTGAGGATTTCATTGGAAGCGGGATTACAGATAGAAAGTCGAAAGCAGCATTCTCAGAAACTTCTTTGTGATGTTTGCATTCAAGTCACAGAGTTGAACATTCCCTTTCATACAGCAGGTTTGAAACACTCTTTTTGTACTAACTGGAAGTGGACATTTGGAACGGTACCAGGCCTATGGGTAAAAAGGAAGTATCTTCCCATAACAACAAGACAGAAGCATTCTCAGAAACTTATTTGCGATGTGTGTCCTCAACTAACAGACTTGAACCTTTCTTTTATACAGCAGTTTTGAAACACACTTTTTGTAGAATCTGCAAGTGGATATTTGGATAGCTTTGAGGATTTCGTTGGAAACGGGATTACATATAAAAAGTAGACAGCAGCATTCTCAGAAACTTCTTTGTGATGTTTCCATTTAAGTCACCGAGTTGAACATTGCCTTTCACAGAGCAGGTTTCAAACACTATTTTTGTAGTATCTGGAAGTGGACATTTGCAGCGCTTTGTGGCCTATGGTAAAAAAAGGAAATATCTTCCCATAAAAACGAGATAGAAGCAATCTCAGAAACTTGTTTATGCTCTATCTACACAAGTAACAGTGTTGAACCTTTCTATTGACAGAGCACGTGTGAAACACTCTTTTTTTGGAATCTGCAAGTGGATATTTCTATAAAACTGAGGATTTCGTTGGAAGCGGGATTACAGATAAATAGTAGACAGCAGCATTTTCAGAAATTTCTTTGTGACGTTTGCATTCAAGTCACAGAGTTGAACATTCCCTGTCTTGGAGCAGGGTTGAAACACTCTTTTTTTGGAATCTGCAAGTGGATATTTCTATAAAACTGAGGATGTCGTTGGAAGCGGGATTACAGATAAATAGTAGACAGCAGCATTCTCAGAAACTTCTTTGTGATGTTTGCATTCAAGTCACAGAGTTGAACATTCCCTTTCATAGAGCAGGTTTGAAACACTCTTTTTGTAGTATCTGGAAGTGGACATTTGGAACGGTATCAGGCCTATGGTTAAAAAGGAAATATCTTCCCATAAAAACAAGACAGAAGCATTCTCAGAAACTTATTTGCGATGTGTGTCCTCAACTAACAGACTTGAACCTTTCTTTTGATACAGCAGTTTTGAAACACTCTTTTTGTAGAATCTGCAAGTGGATATTTGGATAGCTCTGAGGATTTCGTTGGAAACGGGATTACATAAAAATAGTGGACAGCAGCATTCTCAGAAACTTCTTTGTGACGTTTGCATTCAAGTCACAGAGTTGAACATTCCCTGTCATAGAGCAGGTTTGAAACACTCTTTTTGTGCATCTGGAAGTGGACATTTCCAACGCTTTCTTGCCTACGGCGAAGAAGGAAATATCTTCCCATAGAAACAAGACAGAAGCATTCTCAGAAACTTATTTCGGATGTGTGTCCTCAACTAACGGACTTGAACCTTTCTTTTAATAGAGCACGTTTGAACCACTCCTTTTGTTGTATCTGCAAGTGGATATTTGGATAGCTTGGACGATTTCGTTGGAAACGGGATTATCTCCCTATAACATCTAGACAGAAGCATTCTCAGAAACTTCTTTGTGATGTTTCCATTCAAGTCACAGAGTTGAACATTCTCTTTCATAGAGCAGGTTTGAAACACTCTTTTTGTAGTATCTGGAAGTGGACATTTGCAGCGCTTTGTGGCCTATGGTAAAAAAGGAAATATCTTCCCATGAAAACGAGATAGAAGCAATCTCAGAAACTTGTTTATGCTGTATGTACTGAAGTAACAGTGTTGAACCTTTCTATTGATAGAGCAGGTGTGAAACACTGTTTTTTTGGAATGTGCAAGAGGATATTTCTATAGAACTGAGGATTTCGTTGGAAGCGGGATTACAGATAAAAAGTAGCGAGCAGCATTCTCAGAAACTTCTTTGTGATGTTTGCATTCAAGTCAGAGTTGAACATTCCCTTTCATACAGCAGGTTTGAAACACTCTTTTTGTACTATCTGGAAGTGGACATTTGGAACGGTACCAGGCCTATGGTTCAAAAGGAAATATCGTCGCAGAAAAACAAGATGGAAGCATTCTCAGAAACTTATTTGTGTTGTGTGTCCTCAACTAACAGACTTGAACCTTTCTTTTGACACAGCAGTTTTGAAACACTCTTTTTGTAGAATCTGCAAGTGGATATTTGGATAGCTCTGAGGATTTCGTTGGAAACGGGATTACATATAAAAAGTAGACAGCAGCATTCTCAGAAACTTCTTTGTGATGTTTCCATTTAAGTCACAGAGTTGAACATTCCCTTTCACAGAGCAGGTTTCAAACACTCTTTTTGTAGTATCTGGAAGTGGACATTTGCAGCGCTTTGTGGCCTATGGTAAAAAAAGGAAATATCTTCCCATAAAAACGAGATAGAAGCAATCTCAGAAACTTGTTTATGCTCTATCTACACAAGTAACAGTGTTGAACCTTTCTATTGACAGAGCACGTGTGAAACACTCTTTTTTTGGAATCTGCAAGTGGATATTTCTATAAAACTGAGGATTTCGTTGGAAGCGGGATTACAGATAAATAGTAGACAGCAGCATTCTCAGAAATTTCTTTGTGACGTTTGCATTCAAGTCACAGAGTTGAACATTCCCTGTCTTGGAGCAGGTTTGAAACACTCTTTTTTTGGAATCTGCAAGTGGATATTTCTATAAAACTGAGGATTTCGTTGGAAGCGGGATTACAGATAAATAGTAGACAGCAGCATTCTCAGAAACTTCTTTGTGATGTTTGCATTCAAGTCACAGAGTTGAACATTCCCTTTCATAGAGCAGGTTTGAAACACCCTTTTTGTAGTATCTGGAAGAG
Organism: Pan troglodytes; assembly: GCF_028858775.2. Taxonomy (NCBI): domain Eukaryota; kingdom Metazoa; phylum Chordata; class Mammalia; order Primates; family Hominidae; genus Pan; species Pan troglodytes. The sequence continues at coordinate 53,842,549 of NC_072409.2, read as the reverse complement.
GACATTTGGAACGCTATCAGGCCTATGGTTAAAAAGGAAATATCTTCCCATAAAAACAAGACAGAAGCATTCTCAGAAACTTATTTGCGATGTGTGTCCTCAACTAACAGACTTGAACCTTTCTTTTGATACAGCAGTTTTGAAACACTCTTTTTGTAGAATCTGCAAGTGGATATTTGGATAGCTCTGAGGATTTCGTTGGAAACGGGATTACATATAAAAAGTAGACAGCAGCATTCTCAGAAACTTCTTTGTGATATTTCCATTTAAGTCACAGAGTTGAACATTCCCTTTCACAGAGCAGGTTTCAAACACTCTTTTTGTAGTAACTGGAAGTGGACATTTGCAGCGCTTTGTGGCCTATGGTAAAAAAAGGAAATATCTTCCCATAAAAACGAGATAGAAGCAATCTCAGAAACTTGTTTATGCTCTATCTACACAAGTAACAGTGTTGAACCTTTCTATTGACAGAGCACGTGTGAAACACTCTTTTTTTGGAATCTGCAAGTGGATATTTCTATAAAACTGAGGATTTCGTTGGAAGCGGGATTACAGATAAATAGTAGACAGCAGCATTCTCAGAAACTTCTTTGTGATGTTTGCATTCAAGTCACAGAGTTGAACATTCCCTTTCATAGAGCAGGTTTGAAACACCCTTTTTGTAGTATCTGGAAGAGGACATTTGGAACGCTATCAGGCCTATGGTTAAAAAGGAAATATCTTCCCATAAAAACAAGACAGAAGCATTCTCAGAAACTTATTTGCGATGTGTGTCCTCAACTAACAGACTTGAACCTTTCTTTTGATACAGCAGTTTTGAAACACTCTTTTTGTAGAATCTGCAAGTGGATATTTGGATAGCTCTGAGGATTTCGTTGGAAACGGGATTACATAGTGGACAGCAGCATTCTCAGAAACTTCTTTGTGACGTTTGCATTCAAGTCACAGAGTTGAACATTCCCTGTCATAGAGCAGGTTTGAAACACTCTTTTTGTGCATCTGGAAGTGGACATTTCCAACGCTTTCTTGCCTACGGCGAGGAAGGAAATATCTTCCCCTAAAAACAAGACAGAAGCATTCTCAGAAACTTATTTCTGATGTGTGTCCTCAACTAACGGACTTGAACCTTTCTTTTTATAGAGCACGTTTGAACCACTCCTTTTGTTGTATCTGCAAGTGGATATTTGGATAGCTTGGACGATTTCGTTGGAAACGGGAATATCTCCCTATAACATCTAGACAGAAGCATTCTCAGAAACTTCTTTGTGATGTTTCCATTCAAGTCACAGAGTTGAACATTCTCTTTCATAGAGCAGGTTTGAAACACTCTTTTTGTAGTATCTGGAAGTGGACATTTGCAGCGCTTTGTGGCCTATGATAAAAAAGGAAATATCTTCCCATGAAAACGAGATAGAAGCAATCTCAGAAACTTGTTTATGCTGTATGTACTGAAGTAACAGTGTTGAACCTTTCTATTGATAGAGGAGGTGTGAAACACTGTTTTTTTGGAATCTGCAAGAGGATATTTCTATAGAACTGAGGATTTCATTGGAAGCGGGATTACAGATAGAAAGTCGAAAGCAGCATTCTCAGAAACTTCTTTGTGATGTTTGCATTCAAGTCACAGAGTTGAACATTCCCTTTCATACAGCAGGTTTGAAACACTCTTTTTGTACTAACTGGAAGTGGACATTTGGAACGGTACCAGGCCTATGGGTAAAAAGGAAGTATCTTCCCATAACAACAAGACAGAAGCATTCTCAGAAACTTATTTGCGATGTGTGTCCTCAACTAACAGACTTGAACCTTTCTTTTATACAGCAGTTTTGAAACACACTTTTTGTAGAATCTGCAAGTGGATATTTGGATAGCTTTGAGGATTTCGTTGGAAACGGGATTACATATAAAAAGTAGACAGCAGCATTCTCAGAAACTTCTTTGTGATGTTTCCATTTAAGTCACCGAGTTGAACATTGCCTTTCACAGAGCAGGTTTCAAACACTATTTTTGTAGTATCTGGAAGTGGACATTTGCAGCGCTTTGTGGCCTATGGTAAAAAAAGGAAATATCTTCCCATAAAAACGAGATAGAAGCAATCTCAGAAACTTGTTTATGCTCTATCTACACAAGTAACAGTGTTGAACCTTTCTATTGACAGAGCACGTGTGAAACACTCTTTTTTTGGAATCTGCAAGTGGATATTTCTATAAAACTGAGGATTTCGTTGGAAGCGGGATTACAGATAAATAGTAGACAGCAGCATTTTCAGAAATTTCTTTGTGACGTTTGCATTCAAGTCACAGAGTTGAACATTCCCTGTCTTGGAGCAGGGTTGAAACACTCTTTTTTTGGAATCTGCAAGTGGATATTTCTATAAAACTGAGGATGTCGTTGGAAGCGGGATTACAGATAAATAGTAGACAGCAGCATTCTCAGAAACTTCTTTGTGATGTTTGCATTCAAGTCACAGAGTTGAACATTCCCTTTCATAGAGCAGGTTTGAAACACTCTTTTTGTAGTATCTGGAAGTGGACATTTGGAACGGTATCAGGCCTATGGTTAAAAAGGAAATATCTTCCCATAAAAACAAGACAGAAGCATTCTCAGAAACTTATTTGCGATGTGTGTCCTCAACTAACAGACTTGAACCTTTCTTTTGATACAGCAGTTTTGAAACACTCTTTTTGTAGAATCTGCAAGTGGATATTTGGATAGCTCTGAGGATTTCGTTGGAAACGGGATTACATAAAAATAGTGGACAGCAGCATTCTCAGAAACTTCTTTGTGACGTTTGCATTCAAGTCACAGAGTTGAACATTCCCTGTCATAGAGCAGGTTTGAAACACTCTTTTTGTGCATCTGGAAGTGGACATTTCCAACGCTTTCTTGCCTACGGCGAAGAAGGAAATATCTTCCCATAGAAACAAGACAGAAGCATTCTCAGAAACTTATTTCGGATGTGTGTCCTCAACTAACGGACTTGAACCTTTCTTTTAATAGAGCACGTTTGAACCACTCCTTTTGTTGTATCTGCAAGTGGATATTTGGATAGCTTGGACGATTTCGTTGGAAACGGGATTATCTCCCTATAACATCTAGACAGAAGCATTCTCAGAAACTTCTTTGTGATGTTTCCATTCAAGTCACAGAGTTGAACATTCTCTTTCATAGAGCAGGTTTGAAACACTCTTTTTGTAGTATCTGGAAGTGGACATTTGCAGCGCTTTGTGGCCTATGGTAAAAAAGGAAATATCTTCCCATGAAAACGAGATAGAAGCAATCTCAGAAACTTGTTTATGCTGTATGTACTGAAGTAACAGTGTTGAACCTTTCTATTGATAGAGCAGGTGTGAAACACTGTTTTTTTGGAATGTGCAAGAGGATATTTCTATAGAACTGAGGATTTCGTTGGAAGCGGGATTACAGATAAAAAGTAGCGAGCAGCATTCTCAGAAACTTCTTTGTGATGTTTGCATTCAAGTCAGAGTTGAACATTCCCTTTCATACAGCAGGTTTGAAACACTCTTTTTGTACTATCTGGAAGTGGACATTTGGAACGGTACCAGGCCTATGGTTCAAAAGGAAATATCGTCGCAGAAAAACAAGATGGAAGCATTCTCAGAAACTTATTTGTGTTGTGTGTCCTCAACTAACAGACTTGAACCTTTCTTTTGACACAGCAGTTTTGAAACACTCTTTTTGTAGAATCTGCAAGTGGATATTTGGATAGCTCTGAGGATTTCGTTGGAAACGGGATTACATATAAAAAGTAGACAGCAGCATTCTCAGAAACTTCTTTGTGATGTTTCCATTTAAGTCACAGAGTTGAACATTCCCTTTCACAGAGCAGGTTTCAAACACTCTTTTTGTAGTATCTGGAAGTGGACATTTGCAGCGCTTTGTGGCCTATGGTAAAAAAAGGAAATATCTTCCCATAAAAACGAGATAGAAGCAATCTCAGAAACTTGTTTATGCTCTATCTACACAAGTAACAGTGTTGAACCTTTCTATTGACAGAGCACGTGTGAAACACTCTTTTTTTGGAATCTGCAAGTGGATATTTCTATAAAACTGAGGATTTCGTTGGAAGCGGGATTACAGATAAATAGTAGACAGCAGCATTCTCAGAAATTTCTTTGTGACGTTTGCATTCAAGTCACAGAGTTGAACATTCCCTGTCTTGGAGCAGGTTTGAAACACTCTTTTTTTGGAATCTGCAAGTGGATATTTCTATAAAACTGAGGATTTCGTTGGAAGCGGGATTACAGATAAATAGTAGACAGCAGCATTCTCAGAAACTTCTTTGTGATGTTTGCATTCAAGTCACAGAGTTGAACATTCCCTTTCATAGAGCAGGTTTGAAACACTCTTTTTGTACTATCTGGAAGTGGACATTTGGAACGGTATCAGGCCTATGGTTAAAAAGGAAATATCTTCCCATAAAAACAAGACAGAAGCATTCTCAGAAACTTATTTGCGATGTGTGTCCTCAACTAACAGACTTGAACCTTTCTTTTGATACAGCAGTTTTGAAACACTCTTTTTGTAGAATCTGCAAGTGGATATTTGGATAGCTCTGAGGATTTCGTTGGAAACGGGATTACATAAAAATAGTGGACAGCAGCATTCTCAGAAACTTCTTTGTGACGTTTGCATTCAAGTCACAGAGTTGAACATTCCCTGTCATAGAGCAGGTTTGAAACACTCTTTTTGTGCATCTGGAAGTGGACATTTCCAACGCTTTCTTGCCTACGGCGAAGAAGGAAATATCTTCCCATAGAAACAAGACAGAAGCATTCTCAGAAACTTATTTCTGATGTGTGTCCTCAACTAACGGACTTGAACCTTTCTTTTAATAGAGCACGTTTGAACCACTCCTTTTGTTGTATCTGCAAGTGGATATTTGGATAGCTTGGACGATTTCGTTGGAAATGGGAATATCTCCCTATAACATCTAGACAGAAGCATTCTCAGAAACTTCTTTGTGATGTTTCCATTCAAGTCACAGAGTTGAACATTCTCTTTCATAGAGCAGGTTTGAAACACTCTTTTTGTAGTATCTGGAAGTGGACATTTGCAGCGCTTTGTGGCCTATGATAAAAAAGGAAATATCTTCCCATGAAAACGAGATAGAAGCAATCTCAGAAACTTGTTTATGCTGTATGTACTGAAGTAACAGTGTTGAACCTTTCTATTGATAGAGGAGGTGTGAAACACTGTTTTTTTGGAATCTGCAAGAGGATATTTCTATAGAACTGAGGATTTCATTGGAAGCGGGATTACAGATAGAAAGTCGAAAGCAGCATTCTCAGAAACTTCTTTGTGATGTTTGCATTCAAGTCACAGAGTTGAACATTCCCTTTCATACAGCAGGTTTGAAACACTCTTTTTGTACTAACTGGAAGTGGACATTTGGAACGGTACCAGGCCTATGGGTAAAAAGGAAGTATCTTCCCATAACAACAAGACAGAAGCATTCTCAGAAACTTATTTGCGATGTGTGTCCTCAACTAACAGACTTGAACCTTTCTTTTATACAGCAGTTTTGAAACACACTTTTTGTAGAATCTGCAAGTGGATATTTGGATAGCTTTGAGGATTTCGTTGGAAACGGGATTACATATAAAAAGTAGACAGCAGCATTCTCAGAAACTTCTTTGTGATGTTTCCATTTAAGTCACCGAGTTGAACATTGCCTTTCACAGAGCAGGTTTCAAACACTATTTTTGTAGTATCTGGAAGTGGACATTTGCAGCGCTTTGTGGCCTATGGTAAAAAAAGGAAATATCTTCCCATAAAAACGAGATAGAAGCAATCTCAGAAACTTGTTTATGCTCTATCTACACAAGTAACAGTGTTGAACCTTTCTATTGACAGAGCACGTGTGAAACACTCTTTTTTTGGAATCTGCAAGTGGATATTTCTATAAAACTGAGGATTTCGTTGGAAGCGGGATTACAGATAAATAGTAGACAGCAGCATTCTCAGAAATTTCTTTGTGACGTTTGCATTCAAGTCACAGAGTTGAACATTCCCTGTCTTGGAGCAGGGTTGAAACACTCTTTTTTTGGAATCTGCAAGTGGATATTTCTATAAAACTGAGGATGTCGTTGGAAACGGGATTACAGATAAATAGTAGACAGCAGCATTCTCAGAAACTTCTTTGTGATGTTTGCATTCAAGTCACAGAGTTGAACATTCCCTTTCATAGAGCAGGTTTGAAACACTCTTTTTGTACTATCTGGAAGTGGACATTTGGAACGGTATCAGGCCTATGGTTAAAAAGGAAATATCTTCCCATAAAAACAAGACAGAAGCATTCTCAGAAACTTATTTGCGATGTGTGTCCTCAACTAACAGACTTGAACCTTTCTTTTGATACAGCAGTTTTGAAACACTCTTTTTGTAGAATCTGCAAGTGGATATTTGGATAGCTCTGAGGATTTCGTTGGAAACGGGATTACATAAAAATAGTGGACAGCAGCATTCTCAGAAACTTCTTTGTGACGTTTGCATTCAAGTCACAGAGTTGAACATTCCCTGTCATAGAGCAGGTTTGAAACACTCTTTTTGTGCATCTGGAAGTGGACATTTCCAACGCTTTCTTGCCTACGGCGAAGAAGGAAATATCTTCCCATAGAAACAAGACAGAAGCATTCTCAGAAACTTATTTCTGATGTGTGTCCTCAACTAACGGACTTGAACCTTTCTTTTAATAGAGCACGTTTGAACCACTCCTTTTGTTGTATCTGCAAGTGGATATTTGGATAGCTTGGACGATTTCGTTGGAAACGGGATTATCTCCCTATAACATCTAGACAGAAGCATTCTCAGAAACTTCTTTGTGATGTTTCCATTCAAGTCACAGAGTTGAACATTCTCTTTCATAGAGCAGGTTTGAAACACTCTTTTTGTAGTATCTGGAAGTGGACATTTGCAGCGCTTTGTGGCCTACGGTAAAAAAGTAAATATCTTCCCATGAAAACGAGATAGAAGCAATCTCAGAAACTTGTTTATGCTGTATGTACTGAAGTAACAGTGTTGAACCTTTCTATTGATAGAGCAGGTGTGAAACACTGTTTTTTTGGAATGTGCAAGAGGATATTTCTATAGAACTGAGGATTTCGTTGGAAGCGGGATTACAGATAAAAAGTAGAGAGCAGCATTCTCAGAAACTTCTTTGTGATGTTTGCATTCAAGTCAGAGTTGAACATTCCCTTTCATACAGCAGGTTTGAAACACTCTTTTTGTACTATCTGGAAGTGGACATTTGGAACGGTACCAGGCCTATGGTTCAAAAGGAAATATCGTCGCAGAAAAACAAGATGGAAGCATTCTCAGAAACTTATTTGTGTTGTGTGTCCTCAACTAACAGACTTGAACCTTTCTTTTGACACAGCAGTTTTGAAACACTCTTTTTGTAGAATCTGCAAGTGGATATTTGGATAGCTCTGAGGATTTCGTTGGAAACGGGATTACATATAAAAAGTAGACAGCAGCATTCTCAGAAACTTCTTTGTGATGTTTCCATTTAAGTCACAGAGTTGAACATTCCCTTTCACAGAGCAGGTTTCAAACACTCTTTTTGTAGTATCTGGAAGTGGACATTTGCAGCGCTTTGTGGCCTATGGTAAAAAAAGGAAATATCTTCCCATAAAAACGAGATAGAAGCAATCTCAGAAACTTGTTTATGCTCTATCTACACAAGTAACAGTGTTGAACCTTTCTATTGACAGAGCACGTGTGAAACACTCTTTTTTTGGAATCTGCAAGTGGATATTTCTATAAAACTGAGGATTTCGTTGGAAGCGGGATTACAGATAAATAGTAGACAGCAGCATTCTCAGAAATTTCTTTGTGACGTTTGCATTCAAGTCACAGAGTTGAACATTCCCTGTCTTGGAGCAGGTTTGAAACACTCTTTTTTTGGAATCTGCAAGTGGATATTTCTATAAAACTGAGGATTTCGTTGGAAGCGGGATTACAGATAAATAGTAGACAGCAGCATTCTCAGAAACTTCTTTGTGATGTTTGCATTCAAGTCACAGAGTTGAACATTCCCTTTCATAGAGCAGGTTTGAAACACTCTTTTTGTAGTATCTGGAAGTGGACATTTGGAACGGTATCAGGCCTATGGTTAAAAAGGAAATATCTTCCCATAAAAACAAGACAGAAGCATTCTCAGAAACTTATTTGCGATGTGTGTCCTCAACTAACAGACTTGAACCTTTCTTTTGATACAGCAGTTTTGAAACACTCTTTTTGTAGAATCTGCAAGTGGATATTTGGATAGCTCTGAGGATTTCGTTGGAAACGGGATTACATAAAAATAGTGGACAGCAGCATTCTCAGAAACTTCTTTGTGACGTTTGCATTCAAGTCACAGAGTTGAACATTCCCTGTCATAGAGCAGGTTTGAAACACTCTTTTTGTGCATCTGGAAGTGGACATTTCCAACGCTTTCTTGCCTACGGCGAAGAAGGAAATATCTTCCCATAGAAACAAGACAGAAGCATTCTCAGAAACTTATTTCTGATGTGTGTCCTCAACTAACGGACTTGAACCTTTCTTTTAATAGAGCACGTTTGAACCACTCCTTTTGTTGTATCTGCAAGTGGATATTTGGATAGCTTGGACGATTTCGTTGGAAACGGGAATATCTCCCTATAACATCTAGATAGAAGCATTCTCAGAAACTTCTTTGTGATGTTTCCATTCAAGTCACAGAGTTGAACATTCTCTTTCATAGAGCAGGTTTGAAACACTCTTTTTGTAGTATCTGGAAGTGGACATTTGCAGCGCTTTGTGGCCTATGGTAAAAAAGGAAATATCTTCCCATGAAAACGAGATAGAAGCAATCTCAGAAACTTGTTTATGCTGTATGTACTGAAGTAACAGTGTTGAACCTTTCTATTGATAGAGCAGGTGTGAAACACTGTTTTTTTGGAATGTGCAAGAGGATATTTCTATAGAATTGAGGATTTCGTTGGAAGCGGGATTACAGATAGAAAGTAGAGAGCAGCATTCTCAGAAACTTCTTTGTGATGTTTGCATTCAAGTCAGAGTTGAACATTCCCTTTCATACAGCAGGTTTGAAACACTCTTTTTGTACTATCTGGAAGTGGACATTTGGAACGGTACCAGGCCTATGGTTCAAAAGGAAATATCGTCGCAGAAAAACAAGATGGAAGCATTCTCAGAAACTTATTTGTGTTGTGTGTCCTCAACTAACAGACTTGAACCTTTCTTTTGACACAGCAGTTTTGAAACACTCTTTTTGTAGAATCTGCAAGTGGATATTTGGATAGCTCTGAGGATTTCGTTGGAAACGGGATTACATATAAAAAGTAGACAGCAGCATTCTCAGAACCTTCTTTGTGATATTTCCATTTAAGTCACAGAGTTGAACATTCCCTTTCACAGAGCAGGTTTCAAACACTCTTTTTGTAGTAACTGGAAGTGGACATTTGCAGCGCTTTGTGGCCTATGGTAAAAAAAGGAAATATCTTCCCATAAAAACGAGATGGAAGCAATCTCAGAAACTTGTTTATGCTCTATCTACACAAGTAACAGTGTTGAACCTTTCTATTGACAGAGCACGTGTGAAACACTCTTTTTTTGGAATCTGCAAGTGGATATTTCTATAAAACTGAGGATTTCGTTGGAAGCGGGATTACAGATAAATAGTAGACAGCAGCATTCTCAGAAATTTCTTTGTGACGTTTGCATTCAAGTCACAGAGTTGAACATTCCCTGTCTTGGAGCAGGGTTGAAACACTCTTTTTTTGGAATCTGCAAGTGGATATTTCTATAAAACTGAGGATGTCGTTGGAAACGGGATTACAGATAAATAGTAGACAGCAGCATTCTCAGAAACTTCTTTGTGATGTTTGCATTCAAGTCACAGAGTTGAACATTCCCTTTCATAGAGCAGGTTTGAAACACTCTTTTTGTAGTATCTGGAAGTGGACATTTGGAACGGTATCAGGCCTATGGTTAAAAAGGAAATATCTTCCCATAAAAACAAGACAGAAGCATTCTCAGAAACTTATTTGCGATGTGTGTCCTCAACTAACAGACTTGAACCTTTCTTTTGATACAGCAGTTTTGAAACACTCTTTTTGTAGAATCTGCAAGTGGATATTTGGATAGCTCTGAGGATTTCGTTGGAAACGGGATTACATAAAAATAGTGGACAGCAGCATTCTCAGAAACTTCTTTGTGACGTTTGCATTCAAGTCACAGAGTTGAACATTCCCTGTCATAGAGCAGGTTTGAAACACTCTTTTTGTGCATCTGGAAGTGGACATTTCCAACGCTTTCTTGCCTACGGCGAAGAAGGAAATATCTTCCCATAGAAACAAGACAGAAGCATTCTCAGAAACTTATTTCTGATGTGTGTCCTCAACTAACGGACTTGAACCTTTCTTTTAATAGAGCACGTTTGAACCACTCCTTTTGTTGTATCTGCAAGTGGATATTTGGATAGCTTGGACGATTTCGTTGGAAACGGGATTATCTCCCTATAACATCTAGACAGAAGCATTCTCAGAAACTTCTTTGTGATGTTTCCATTCAAGTCACAGAGTTGAAAATTCTCTTTCATAGAGCAGGTTTGAAACACTCTTTTTGTAGTATCTGGAAGTGGACATTTGCAGCGCTTTGTGGCCTACGGTAAAAAAGTAAATATCTTCCCATGAAAACGAGATAGAAGCAATCTCAGAAACTTGTTTATGCTGTATGTACTGAAGTAACAGTGTTGAACCTTTCTATTGATAGAGCAGGTGTGAAACACTGTTTTTTTGGAATGTGCAAGAGGATATTTCTATAGAACTGAGGATTTCGTTGGAAGCGGGATTACAGATAAAAAGTAGAGAGCAGCATTCTCAGAAACTTCTTTGTGATGTTTGCATTCAAGTCAGAGTTGAACATTCCCTTTCATACAGCAGGTTTGAAACACTCTTTTTGTACTATCTGGAAGTGGACATTTGGAACGGTACCAGGCCTATGGTTCAAAAGGAAATATCGTCGCAGAAAAACAAGATGGAAGCATTCTCAGAAACTTATTTGTGTTGTGTGTCCTCAACTAACAGACTTGAACCTTTCTTTTGACACAGCAGTTTTGAAACACTCTTTTTGTAGAATCTGCAAGTGGATATTTGGATAGCTCTGAGGATTTCGTTGGAAACGGGATTACATATAAAAAGTAGACAGCAGCATTCTCAGAAACTTCTTTGTGATGTTTCCATTTAAGTCACAGAGTTGAACATTCCCTTTCACAGAGCAGGTTTCAAACACTCTTTTTGTAGTATCTGGAAGTGGACATTTGCAGCGCTTTGTGGCCTATGGTAAAAAAAGGAAATATCTTCCCATAAAAACGAGATAGAAGCAATCTCAGAAACTTGTTTATGCTCTATCTACACAAGTAACAGTGTTGAACCTTTCTATTGACAGAGCACGTGTGAAACACTCTTTTTTTGGAATCTGCAAGTGGATATTTCTATAAAACTGAGGATTTCGTTGGAAGCGGGATTACAGATAAATAGTAGACAGCAGCATTCTCAGAAATTTCTTTGTGACGTTTGCATTCAAGTCACAGAGTTGAACATTCCCTGTCTTGGAGCAGGTTTGAAACACTCTTTTTTTGGAATCTGCAAGTGGATATTTCTATAAAACTGAGGATTTCGTTGGAAGCGGGATTACAGATAAATAGTAGACAGCAGCATTCTCAGAAACTTCTTTGTGATGTTTGCATTCAAGTCACAGAGTTGAACATTCCCTTTCATAGAGCAGGTTTGAAACACTCTTTTTGTACTATCTGGAAGTGGACATTTGGAACGGTATCAGGCCTATGGTTAAAAAGGAAATATCTTCCCATAAAAACAAGACAGAAGCATTCTCAGAAACTTATTTGTGTTGTGTGTCCTCAACTAACAGACTTGAACCTTTCTTTTGACACAGCAGTTTTGAAACACTCTTTTTGTAGAATCTGCAAGTGGATATTTGGATAGCTCTGAGGATTTCGTTGGAAACGGGATTACATATAAAAAGTAGACAGCAGCATTCTCAGAAACTTCTTTGTGATATTTCCATTTAAGTCACAGAGTTGAACATTCCCTTTCACAGAGCAGGTTTCAAACACTCTTTTTGTAGTAACTGGAAGTGGACATTTGCAGCGCTTTGTGGCCTATGGTAAAAAAAGGAAATATCTTCCCATAAAAACGAGATAGAAGCAATCTCAGAAACTTGTTTATGCTCTATCTACACAAGTAACAGTGTTGAACCTTTCTATTGACAGAGCACGTGTGAAACACTCTTTTTTTGGAATCTGCAAGTGGATATTTCTATAAAACTGAGGATTTCGTTGGAAGCGGGATTACAGATAAATAGTAGACAGCAGCATTCTCAGAAACTTCTTTGTGATGTTTGCATTCAAGTCACAGAGTTGAACATTCCCTTTCATAGAGCAGGTTTGAAACACCCTTTTTGTAGTATCTGGAAGAGGACATTTGGAACGCTATCAGGCCTATGGTTAAAAAGGAAATATCTTCCCATAAAAACAAGACAGAAGCATTCTCAGAAACTTATTTGCGATGTGTGTCCTCAACTAACAGACTTGAACCTTTCTTTTGATACAGCAGTTTTGAAACACTCTTTTTGTAGAATCTGCAAGTGGATATTTGGATAGCTCTGAGGATTTCGTTGGAAACGGGATTACATAGTGGACAGCAGCATTCTCAGAAACTTCTTTGTGACGTTTGCATTCAAGTCACAGAGTTGAACATTCCCTGTCATAGAGCAGGTTTGAAACACTCTTTTTGTGCATCTGGAAGTGGACATTTCCAACGCTTTCTTGCCTACGGCGAGGAAGGAAATATCTTCCCCTAAAAACAAGACAGAAGCATTCTCAGAAACTTATTTCTGATGTGTGTCCTCAACTAACGGACTTGAACCTTTCTTTTTATAGAGCACGTTTGAACCACTCCTTTTGTTGTATCTGCAAGTGGATATTTGGATAGCTTGGACGATTTCGTTGGAAACGGGAATATCTCCCTATAACATCTAGACAGAAGCATTCTCAGAAACTTCTTTGTGATGTTTCCATTCAAGTCACAGAGTTGAACATTCTCTTTCATAGAGCAGGTTTGAAACACTCTTTTTGTAGTATCTGGAAGTGGACATTTGCAGCGCTTTGTGGCCTATGATAAAAAAGGAAATATCTTCCCATGAAAACGAGATAGAAGCAATCTCAGAAACTTGTTTATGCTGTATGTACTGAAGTAACAGTGTTGAACCTTTCTATTGATAGAGGAGGTGTGAAACACTGTTTTTTTGGAATCTGCAAGAGGATATTTCTATAGAACTGAGGATTTCATTGGAAGCGGGATTACAGATAGAAAGTCGAAAGCAGCATTCTCAGAAACTTCTTTGTGATGTTTGCATTCAAGTCACAGAGTTGAACATTCCCTTTCATACAGCAGGTTTGAAACACTCTTTTTGTACTATCTGGAAGTGGACATTTGGAACGGTACCAGGCCTATGGTTCAAAAGGAAATATCGTCGCAGAAAAACAAGATGGAAGCATTCTCAGAAACTTATTTGTGTTGTGTGTCCTCAACTAACAGACTTGAACCTTTCTTTTGACACAGCAGTTTTGAAACACTCTTTTTGTAGAATCTGCAAGTGGATATTTGGATAGCTCTGAGGATTTCGTTGGAAACGGGATTACATATAAAAAGTAGACAGCAGCATTCTCAGAAACTTCTTTGTGATGTTTCCATTTAAGTCACAGAGTTGAACATTCCCTTTCACAGAGCAGGTTTCAAACACTCTTTTTGTAGTATCTGGAAGTGGACATTTGCAGCGCTTTGTGGCCTATGGTAAAAAAAGGAAATATCTTCCCATAAAAACGAGATAGAAGCAATCTCAGAAACTTGTTTATGCTCTATCTACACAAGTAACAGTGTTGAACCTTTCTATTGACAGAGCACGTGTGAAACACTCTTTTTTTGGAATCTGCAAGTGGATATTTCTATAAAACTGAGGATTTCGTTGGAAGCGGGATTACAGATAAATAGTAGACAGCAGCATTCTCAGAAATTTCTTTGTGACGTTTGCATTCAAGTCACAGAGTTGAACATTCCCTGTCTTGGAGCAGGGTTGAAACACTCTTTTTTTGGAATCTGCAAGTGGATATTTCTATAAAACTGAGGATGTCGTTGGAAGCGGGATTACAGATAAATAGTAGACAGCAGCATTCTCAGAAACTTCTTTGTGATGTTTGCATTCAAGTCACAGAGTTGAACATTCCCTTTCATAGAGCAGGTTTGAAACACTCTTTTTGTAGTATCTGGAAGTGGACATTTGGAACGGTATCAGGCCTATGGTTAAAAAGGAAATATCTTCCCATAAAAACAAGACAGAAGCATTCTCAGAAACTTATTTGCGATGTGTGTCCTCAACTAACAGACTTGAACCTTTCTTTTGATACAGCAGTTTTGAAACACTCTTTTTGTAGAATCTGCAAGTGGATATTTGGATAGCTCTGAGGATTTCGTTGGAAACGGGATTACATAAAAATAGTGGACAGCAGCATTCTCAGAAACTTCTTTGTGACGTTTGCATTCAAGTCACAGAGTTGAACATTCCCTGTCATAGAGCAGGTTTGAAACACTCTTTTTGTGCATCTGGAAGTGGACATTTCCAACGCTTTCTTGCCTACGGCGAAGAAGGAAATATCTTCCCATAGAAACAAGACAGAAGCATTCTCAGAAACTTATTTCGGATGTGTGTCCTCAACTAACGGACTTGAACCTTTCTTTTAATAGAGCACGTTTGAACCACTCCTTTTGTTGTATCTGCAAGTGGATATTTGGATAGCTTGGACGATTTCGTTGGAAACGGGATTATCTCCCTATAACATCTAGACAGAAGCATTCTCAGAAACTTCTTTGTGATGTTTCCATTCAAGTCACAGAGTTGAACATTCTCTTTCATAGAGCAGGTTTGAAACACTCTTTTTGTAGTATCTGGAAGTGGACATTTGCAGCGCTTTGTGGCCTATGGTAAAAAAGGAAATATCTTCCCATGAAAACGAGATAGAAGCAATCTCAGAAACTTGTTTATGCTGTATGTACTGAAGTAACAGTGTTGAACCTTTCTATTGATAGAGCAGGTGTGAAACACTGTTTTTTTGGAATGTGCAAGAGGATATTTCTATAGAACTGAGGATTTCGTTGGAAGCGGGATTACAGATAAAAAGTAGCGAGCAGCATTCTCAGAAACTTCTTTGTGATGTTTGCATTCAAGTCAGAGTTGAACATTCCCTTTCATACAGCAGGTTTGAAACACTCTTTTTGTACTATCTGGAAGTGGACATTTGGAACGGTACCAGGCCTATGGTTCAAAAGGAAATATCGTCGCAGAAAAACAAGATGGAAGCATTCTCAGAAACTTATTTGTGTTGTGTGTCCTCAACTAACAGACTTGAACCTTTCTTTTGACACAGCAGTTTTGAAACACTCTTTTTGTAGAATCTGCAAGTGGATATTTGGATAGCTCTGAGGATTTCGTTGGAAACGGGATTACATATAAAAAGTAGACAGCAGCATTCTCAGAAACTTCTTTGTGATGTTTCCATTTAAGTCACAGAGTTGAACATTCCCTTTCACAGAGCAGGTTTCAAACACTCTTTTTGTAGTATCTGGAAGTGGACATTTGCAGCGCTTTGTGGCCTATGGTAAAAAAAGGAAATATCTTCCCATAAAAACGAGATAGAAGCAATCTCAGAAACTTGTTTATGCTCTATCTACACAAGTAACAGTGTTGAACCTTTCTATTGACAGAGCACGTGTGAAACACTCTTTTTTTGGAATCTGCAAGTGGATATTTCTATAAAACTGAGGATTTCGTTGGAAGCGGGATTACAGATAAATAGTAGACAGCAGCATTCTCAGAAATTTCTTTGTGACGTTTGCATTCAAGTCACAGAGTTGAACATTCCCTGTCTTGGAGCAGGTTTGAAACACTCTTTTTTTGGAATCTGCAAGTGGATATTTCTATAAAACTGAGGATTTCGTTGGAAGCGGGATTACAGATAAATAGTAGACAGCAGCATTCTCAGAAACTTCTTTGTGATGTTTGCATTCAAGTCACAGAGTTGAACATTCCCTTTCATAGAGCAGGTTTGAAACACTCTTTTTGTACTATCTGGAAGTGGACATTTGGAACGGTATCAGGCCTATGGTTAAAAAGGAAATATCTTCCCATAAAAACAAGACAGAAGCATTCTCAGAAACTTATTTGCGATGTGTGTCCTCAACTAACAGACTTGAACCTTTCTTTTGATACAGCAGTTTTGAAACACTCTTTTTGTAGAATCTGCAAGTGGATATTTGGATAGCTCTGAGGATTTCGTTGGAAACGGGATTACATAAAAATAGTGGACAGCAGCATTCTCAGAAACTTCTTTGTGACGTTTGCATTCAAGTCACAGAGTTGAACATTCCCTGTCATAGAGCAGGTTTGAAACACTCTTTTTGTGCATCTGGAAGTGGACATTTCCAACGCTTTCTTGCCTACGGCGAAGAAGGAAATATCTTCCCATAGAAACAAGACAGAAGCATTCTCAGAAACTTATTTCTGATGTGTGTCCTCAACTAACGGACTTGAACCTTTCTTTTAATAGAGCACGTTTGAACCACTCCTTTTGTTGTATCTGCAAGTGGATATTTGGATAGCTTGGACGATTTCGTTGGAAACGGGAATATCTCCCTATAACATCTAGACAGAAGCATTCTCAGAAACTTCTTTGTGATGTTTCCATTCAAGTCACAGAGTTGAACATTCTCTTTCATAGAGCAGGTTTGAAACACTCTTTTTGTAGTATCTGGAAGTGGACATTTGCAGCGCTTTGTGGCCTATGATAAAAAAGGAAATATCTTCCCATGAAAACGAGATAGAAGCAATCTCAGAAACTTGTTTATGCTGTATGTACTGAAGTAACAGTGTTGAACCTTTCTATTGATAGAGGAGGTGTGAAACACTGTTTTTTTGGAATCTGCAAGAGGATATTTCTATAGAACTGAGGATTTCATTGGAAGCGGGATAACAGATAGAAAGTCGAAAGCAGCATTCTCAGAAACTTCTTTGTGATGTTTGCATTCAAGTCACAGAGTTGAACATTCCCTTTCATACAGCAGGTTTGAAACACTCTTTTTGTACTAACTGGAAGTGGACATTTGGAACGGTACCAGGCCTATGGGTAAAAAGGAAGTATCTTCCCATAACAACAAGACAGAAGCATTCTCAGAAACTTATTTGCGATGTGTGTCCTCAACTAACAGACTTGAACCTTTCTTTTATACAGCAGTTTTGAAACACACTTTTTGTAGAATCTGCAAGTGGATATTTGGATAGCTTTGAGGATTTCGTTGGAAACGGGATTACATATAAAAAGTAGACAGCAGCATTCTCAGAAACTTCTTTGTGATGTTTCCATTTAAGTCACCGAGTTGAACATTGCCTTTCACAGAGCAGGTTTCAAACACTATTTTTGTAGTATCTGGAAGTGGACATTTGCAGCGCTTTGTGGCCTATGGTAAAAAAAGGAAATATCTTCCCATAAAAACGAGATAGAAGCAATCTCAGAAACTTGTTTATGCTCTATCTACACAAGTAACAGTGTTGAACCTTTCTATTGACAGAGCACGTGTGAAACACTCTTTTTTTGGAATCTGCAAGTGGATATTTCTATAAAACTGAGGATTTCGTTGGAAGCGGGATTACAGATAAATAGTAGACAGCAGCATTCTCAGAAATTTCTTTGTGACGTTTGCATTCAAGTCACAGAGTTGAACATTCCCTGTCTTGGAGCAGGGTTGAAACACTCTTTTTTTGGAATCTGCAAGTGGATATTTCTATAAAACTGAGGATGTCGTTGGAAACGGGATTACAGATAAATAGTAGACAGCAGCATTCTCAGAAACTTCTTTGTGATGTTTGCATTCAAGTCACAGAGTTGAACATTCCCTTTCATAGAGCAGGTTTGAAACACTCTTTTTGTACTATCTGGAAGTGGACATTTGGAACGGTATCAGGCCTATGGTTAAAAAGGAAATATCTTCCCATAAAAACAAGACAGAAGCATTCTCAGAAACTTATTTGCGATGTGTGTCCTCAACTAACAGACTTGAACCTTTCTTTTGATACAGCAGTTTTGAAACACTCTTTTTGTAGAATCTGCAAGTGGATATTTGGATAGCTCTGAGGATTTCGTTGGAAACGGGATTACATAAAAATAGTGGACAGCAGCATTCTCAGAAACTTCTTTGTGACGTTTGCATTCAAGTCACAGAGTTGAACATTCCCTGTCATAGAGCAGGTTTGAAACACTCTTTTTGTGCATCTGGAAGTGGACATTTCCAACGCTTTCTTGCCTACGGCGAAGAAGGAAATATCTTCCCATAGAAACAAGACAGAAGCATTCTCAGAAACTTATTTCTGATGTGTGTCCTCAACTAACGGACTTGAACCTTTCTTTTAATAGAGCACGTTTGAACCACTCCTTTTGTTGTATCTGCAAGTGGATATTTGGATAGCTTGGACGATTTCGTTGGAAACGGGATTATCTCCCTATAACATCTAGACAGAAGCATTCTCAGAAACTTCTTTGTGATGTTTCCATTCAAGTCACAGAGTTGAACATTCTCTTTCATAGAGCAGGTTTGAAACACTCTTTTTGTAGTATCTGGAAGTGGACATTTGCAGCGCTTTGTGGCCTACGGTAAAAAAGTAAATATCTTCCCATGAAAACGAGATAGAAGCAATCTCAGAAACTTGTTTATGCTGTATGTACTGAAGTAACAGTGTTGAACCTTTCTATTGATAGAGCAGGTGTGAAACACTGTTTTTTTGGAATGTGCAAGAGGATATTTCTATAGAACTGAGGATTTCGTTGGAAGCGGGATTACAGATAAAAAGTAGAGAGCAGCATTCTCAGAAACTTCTTTGTGATGTTTGCATTCAAGTCAGAGTTGAACATTCCCTTTCATACAGCAGGTTTGAAACACTCTTTTTGTACTATCTGGAAGTGGACATTTGGAACGGTACCAGGCCTATGGTTCAAAAGGAAATATCGTCGCAGAAAAACAAGATGGAAGCATTCTCAGAAACTTATTTGTGTTGTGTGTCCTCAACTAACAGACTTGAACCTTTCTTTTGACACAGCAGTTTTGAAACACTCTTTTTGTAGAATCTGCAAGTGGATATTTGGATAGCTCTGAGGATTTCGTTGGAAACGGGATTACATATAAAAAGTAGACAGCAGCATTCTCAGAAACTTCTTTGTGATGTTTCCATTTAAGTCACAGAGTTGAACATTCCCTTTCACAGAGCAGGTTTCAAACACTCTTTTTGTAGTATCTGGAAGTGGACATTTGCAGCGCTTTGTGGCCTATGGTAAAAAAAGGAAATATCTTCCCATAAAAACGAGATAGAAGCAATCTCAGAAACTTGTTTATGCTCTATCTACACAAGTAACAGTGTTGAACCTTTCTATTGACAGAGCACGTGTGAAACACTCTTTTTTTGGAATCTGCAAGTGGATATTTCTATAAAACTGAGGATTTCGTTGGAAGCGGGATTACAGATAAATAGTAGACAGCAGCATTCTCAGAAATTTCTTTGTGACGTTTGCATTCAAGTCACAGAGTTGAACATTCCCTGTCTTGGAGCAGGTTTGAAACACTCTTTTTTTGGAATCTGCAAGTGGATATTTCTATAAAACTGAGGATTTCGTTGGAAGCGGGATTACAGATAAATAGTAGACAGCAGCATTCTCAGAAACTTCTTTGTGATGTTTGCATTCAAGTCACAGAGTTGAACATTCCCTTTCATAGAGCAGGTTTGAAACACTCTTTTTGTAGTATCTGGAAGTGGACATTTGGAACGGTATCAGGCCTATGGTTAAAAAGGAAATATCTTCCCATAAAAACAAGACAGAAGCATTCTCAGAAACTTATTTGCGATGTGTGTCCTCAACTAACAGACTTGAACCTTTCTTTTGATACAGCAGTTTTGAAACACTCTTTTTGTAGAATCTGCAAGTGGATATTTGGATAGCTCTGAGGATTTCGTTGGAAACGGGATTACATAAAAATAGTGGACAGCAGCATTCTCAGAAACTTCTTTGTGACGTTTGCATTCAAGTCACAGAGTTGAACATTCCCTGTCATAGAGCAGGTTTGAAACACTCTTTTTGTGCATCTGGAAGTGGACATTTCCAACGCTTTCTTGCCTACGGCGAAGAAGGAAATATCTTCCCATAGAAACAAGACAGAAGCATTCTCAGAAACTTATTTCTGATGTGTGTCCTCAACTAACGGACTTGAACCTTTCTTTTAATAGAGCACGTTTGAACCACTCCTTTTGTTGTATCTGCAAGTGGATATTTGGATAGCTTGGACGATTTCGTTGGAAACGGGAATATCTCCCTATAACATCTAGATAGAAGCATTCTCAGAAACTTCTTTGTGATGTTTCCATTCAAGTCACAGAGTTGAACATTCTCTTTCATAGAGCAGGTTTGAAACACTCTTTTTGTAGTATCTGGAAGTGGACATTTGCAGCGCTTTGTGGCCTATGGTAAAAAAGGAAATATCTTCCCATGAAAACGAGATAGAAGCAATCTCAGAAACTTGTTTATGCTGTATGTACTGAAGTAACAGTGTTGAACCTTTCTATTGATAGAGCAGGTGTGAAACACTGTTTTTTTGGAATGTGCAAGAGGATATTTCTATAGAATTGAGGATTTCGTTGGAAGCGGGATTACAGATAGAAAGTAGAGAGCAGCATTCTCAGAAACTTCTTTGTGATGTTTGCATTCAAGTCAGAGTTGAACATTCCCTTTCATACAGCAGGTTTGAAACACTCTTTTTGTACTATCTGGAAGTGGACATTTGGAACGGTACCAGGCCTATGGTTCAAAAGGAAATATCGTCGCAGAAAAACAAGATGGAAGCATTCTCAGAAACTTATTTGTGTTGTGTGTCCTCAACTAACAGACTTGAACCTTTCTTTTGACACAGCAGTTTTGAAACACTCTTTTTGTAGAATCTGCAAGTGGATATTTGGATAGCTCTGAGGATTTCGTTGGAAACGGGATTACATATAAAAAGTAGACAGCAGCATTCTCAGAACCTTCTTTGTGATATTTCCATTTAAGTCACAGAGTTGAACATTCCCTTTCACAGAGCAGGTTTCAAACACTCTTTTTGTAGTAACTGGAAGTGGACATTTGCAGCGCTTTGTGGCCTATGGTAAAAAAAGGAAATATCTTCCCATAAAAACGAGATGGAAGCAATCTCAGAAACTTGTTTATGCTCTATCTACACAAGTAACAGTGTTGAACCTTTCTATTGACAGAGCACGTGTGAAACACTCTTTTTTTGGAATCTGCAAGTGGATATTTCTATAAAACTGAGGATTTCGTTGGAAGCGGGATTACAGATAAATAGTAGACAGCAGCATTCTCAGAAATTTCTTTGTGACGTTTGCATTCAAGTCACAGAGTTGAACATTCCCTGTCTTGGAGCAGGGTTGAAACACTCTTTTTTTGGAATCTGCAAGTGGATATTTCTATAAAACTGAGGATGTCGTTGGAAACGGGATTACAGATAAATAGTAGACAGCAGCATTCTCAGAAACTTCTTTGTGATGTTTGCATTCAAGTCACAGAGTTGAACATTCCCTTTCATAGAG
Organism: Pan troglodytes; assembly: GCF_028858775.2. Taxonomy (NCBI): domain Eukaryota; kingdom Metazoa; phylum Chordata; class Mammalia; order Primates; family Hominidae; genus Pan; species Pan troglodytes. The sequence goes on along the minus strand of NC_072409.2, from coordinate 53,820,790 downwards.
CAGGTTTGAAACACTCTTTTTGTAGTATCTGGAAGTGGACATTTGGAACGGTATCAGGCCTATGGTTAAAAAGGAAATATCTTCCCATAAAAACAAGACAGAAGCATTCTCAGAAACTTATTTGCGATGTGTGTCCTCAACTAACAGACTTGAACCTTTCTTTTGATACAGCAGTTTTGAAACACTCTTTTTGTAGAATCTGCAAGTGGATATTTGGATAGCTCTGAGGATTTCGTTGGAAACGGGATTACATAAAAATAGTGGACAGCAGCATTCTCAGAAACTTCTTTGTGACGTTTGCATTCAAGTCACAGAGTTGAACATTCCCTGTCATAGAGCAGGTTTGAAACACTCTTTTTGTGCATCTGGAAGTGGACATTTCCAACGCTTTCTTGCCTACGGCGAAGAAGGAAATATCTTCCCATAGAAACAAGACAGAAGCATTCTCAGAAACTTATTTCTGATGTGTGTCCTCAACTAACGGACTTGAACCTTTCTTTTAATAGAGCACGTTTGAACCACTCCTTTTGTTGTATCTGCAAGTGGATATTTGGATAGCTTGGACGATTTCGTTGGAAACGGGATTATCTCCCTATAACATCTAGACAGAAGCATTCTCAGAAACTTCTTTGTGATGTTTCCATTCAAGTCACAGAGTTGAAAATTCTCTTTCATAGAGCAGGTTTGAAACACTCTTTTTGTAGTATCTGGAAGTGGACATTTGCAGCGCTTTGTGGCCTACGGTAAAAAAGTAAATATCTTCCCATGAAAACGAGATAGAAGCAATCTCAGAAACTTGTTTATGCTGTATGTACTGAAGTAACAGTGTTGAACCTTTCTATTGATAGAGCAGGTGTGAAACACTGTTTTTTTGGAATGTGCAAGAGGATATTTCTATAGAACTGAGGATTTCGTTGGAAGCGGGATTACAGATAAAAAGTAGAGAGCAGCATTCTCAGAAACTTCTTTGTGATGTTTGCATTCAAGTCAGAGTTGAACATTCCCTTTCATACAGCAGGTTTGAAACACTCTTTTTGTACTATCTGGAAGTGGACATTTGGAACGGTACCAGGCCTATGGTTCAAAAGGAAATATCGTCGCAGAAAAACAAGATGGAAGCATTCTCAGAAACTTATTTGTGTTGTGTGTCCTCAACTAACAGACTTGAACCTTTCTTTTGACACAGCAGTTTTGAAACACTCTTTTTGTAGAATCTGCAAGTGGATATTTGGATAGCTCTGAGGATTTCGTTGGAAACGGGATTACATATAAAAAGTAGACAGCAGCATTCTCAGAAACTTCTTTGTGATGTTTCCATTTAAGTCACAGAGTTGAACATTCCCTTTCACAGAGCAGGTTTCAAACACTCTTTTTGTAGTATCTGGAAGTGGACATTTGCAGCGCTTTGTGGCCTATGGTAAAAAAAGGAAATATCTTCCCATAAAAACGAGATAGAAGCAATCTCAGAAACTTGTTTATGCTCTATCTACACAAGTAACAGTGTTGAACCTTTCTATTGACAGAGCACGTGTGAAACACTCTTTTTTTGGAATCTGCAAGTGGATATTTCTATAAAACTGAGGATTTCGTTGGAAGCGGGATTACAGATAAATAGTAGACAGCAGCATTCTCAGAAATTTCTTTGTGACGTTTGCATTCAAGTCACAGAGTTGAACATTCCCTGTCTTGGAGCAGGTTTGAAACACTCTTTTTTTGGAATCTGCAAGTGGATATTTCTATAAAACTGAGGATTTCGTTGGAAGCGGGATTACAGATAAATAGTAGACAGCAGCATTCTCAGAAACTTCTTTGTGATGTTTGCATTCAAGTCACAGAGTTGAACATTCCCTTTCATAGAGCAGGTTTGAAACACTCTTTTTGTACTATCTGGAAGTGGACATTTGGAACGGTATCAGGCCTATGGTTAAAAAGGAAATATCTTCCCATAAAAACAAGACAGAAGCATTCTCAGAAACTTATTTGCGATGTGTGTCCTCAACTAACAGACTTGAACCTTTCTTTTGATACAGCAGTTTTGAAACACTCTTTTTGTAGAATCTGCAAGTGGATATTTGGATAGCTCTGAGGATTTCGTTGGAAACGGGATTACATAAAAATAGTGGACAGCAGCATTCTCAGAAACTTCTTTGTGACGTTTGCATTCAAGTCACAGAGTTGAACATTCCCTGTCATAGAGCAGGTTTGAAACACTCTTTTTGTGCATCTGGAAGTGGACATTTCCAACGCTTTCTTGCCTACGGCGAAGAAGGAAATATCTTCCCATAGAAACAAGACAGAAGCATTCTCAGAAACTTATTTCTGATGTGTGTCCTCAACTAACGGACTTGAACCTTTCTTTTAATAGAGCACGTTTGAACCACTCCTTTTGTTGTATCTGCAAGTGGATATTTGGATAGCTTGGACGATTTCGTTGGAAACGGGAATATCTCCCTATAACATCTAGACAGAAGCATTCTCAGAAACTTCTTTGTGATGTTTCCATTCAAGTCACAGAGTTGAACATTCTCTTTCATAGAGCAGGTTTGAAACACTCTTTTTGTAGTATCTGGAAGTGGACATTTGCAGCGCTTTGTGGCCTATGGTAAAAAAGGAAATATCTTCCCATGAAAACGAGATAGAAGCAATCTCAGAAACTTGTTTATGCTGTATGTACTGAAGTAACAGTGTTGAACCTTTCTATTGATAGAGCAGGTGTGAAACACTGTTTTTTTGGAATGTGCAAGAGGATATTTCTATAGAACTGAGGATTTCGTTGGAAGCGGGATTACAGATAGAAAGTAGAGAGCAGCATTCTCAGAAACTTCTTTGTGATGTTTGCATTCAAGTCAGAGTTGAACATTCCCTTTCATACAGAAGGTTTGAAACACTCTTTTTGTACTATCTGGAAGTGGACATTTGGAACGGTACCAGGCCTATGGTTCAAAAGGAAATATCGTCGCAGAAAAACAAGATGGAAGCATTCTCAGAAACTTATTTGTGTTGTGTGTCCTCAACTAACAGACTTGAACCTTTCTTTTGACACAGCAGTTTTGAAACACTCTTTTTGTAGAATCTGCAAGTGGATATTTGGATAGCTCTGAGGATTTCGTTGGAAACGGGATTACATATAAAAAGTAGACAGCAGCATTCTCAGAAACTTCTTTGTGATATTTCCATTTAAGTCACAGAGTTGAACATTCCCTTTCACAGAGCAGGTTTCAAACACTCTTTTTGTAGTAACTGGAAGTGGACATTTGCAGCGCTTTGTGGCCTATGGTAAAAAAAGGAAATATCTTCCCATAAAAACGAGATGGAAGCAATCTCAGAAACTTGTTTATGCTCTATCTACACAAGTAACAGTGTTGAACCTTTCTATTGACAGAGCACGTGTGAAACACTCTTTTTTTGGAATCTGCAAGTGGATATTTCTATAAAACTGAGGATTTCGTTGGAAGCGGGATTACAGATAAATAGTAGACAGCAGCATTCTCAGAAACTTCTTTGTGATGTTTGCATTCAAGTCACAGAGTTGAACATTCCCTTTCATAGAGCAGGTTTGAAACACTCTTTTTGTAGTATCTGGAAGAGGACATTTGGAACGCTATCAGGCCTATGGTTAAAAAGGAAATATCTTCCCATAAAAACAAGACAGAAGCATTCTCAGAAACTTATTTGCGATGTGTGTCCTCAACTAACAGACTTGAACCTTTCTTTTGATACAGCAGTTTTGAAACACTCTTTTTGTAGAATCTGCAAGTGGATATTTGGATAGCTCTGAGGATTTCGTTGGAAACGGGATTACATAGTGGACAGCAGCATTCTCAGAAACTTCTTTGTGACGTTTGCATTCAAGTCACAGAGTTGAACATTCCCTGTCATAGAGCAGGTTTGAAACACTCTTTTTGTGCATCTGGAAGTGGACATTTCCAACGCTTTCTTGCCTACGGCGAGGAAGGAAATATCTTCCCATAAAAACAAGACAGAAGCATTCTCAGAAACTTATTTCTGATGTGTGTCCTCAACTAACGGACTTGAACCTTTCTTTTTATAGAGCACGTTTGAACCACTCCTTTTGTTGTATCTGCAAGTGGATATTTGGATAGCTTTGACGATTTCGTTGGAAACGGGAATATCTCCCTATAACATCTAGACAGAAGCATTCTCAGAAACTTCTTTGTGATGTTTCCATTCAAGTCACAGAGTTGAACATTCTCTTTCATAGAGCAGGTTTGAAACACTCTTTTTGTAGTATCTGGAAGTGGACATTTGCAGCGCTTTGTGGCCTATGATAAAAAAGGAAATATCTTCCCATGAAAACGAGATAGAAGCAATCTCAGAAACTTGTTTATGCTGTATGTACTGAAGTAACAGTGTTGAACCTTTCTATTGATAGAGGAGGTGTGAAACACTGTTTTTTTGGAATCTGCAAGAGGATATTTCTATAGAACTGAGGATTTCATTGGAAGCGGGATTACAGATAGAAAGTCGAAAGCAGCATTCTCAGAAACTTCTTTGTGATGTTTGCATTCAAGTCACAGAGTTGAACATTCCCTTTCATACAGCAGGTTTGAAACACTCTTTTTGTACTAACTGGAAGTGGACATTTGGAACGGAACCAGGCCTATGGGTAAAAAGGAAGTATCTTCCCATAACAACAAGACAGAAGCATTCTCAGAAACTTATTTGCGATGTGTGTCCTCAACTAACAGACTTGAACCTTTCTTTTATACAGCAGTTTTGAAACACTCTTTTTGTAGAATCTGCAAGTGGATATTTGGATAGCTTTGAGGATTTCGTTGGAAACGGGATTACATATAAAAAGTAGACAGCAGCATTCTCAGAAACTTCTTTGTGATGTTTCCATTTAAGTCACCGAGTTGAACATTCCCTTTCACAGAGCAGGTTTCAAACACTATTTTTGTAGTATCTGGAAGTGGACATTTGCAGCGCTTTGTGGCCTATGGTAAAAAAAGGAAATATCTTCCCATAAAAACGAGATAGAAGCAATCTCAGAAACTTGTTTATGCTCTATCTACACAAGTAACAGTGTTGAACCTTTCTATTGACAGAGCACGTGTGAAACACTCTTTTTTTGGAATCTGCAAGTGGATATTTCTATAAAACTGAGGATTTCGTTGGAAGCGGGATTACAGATAAATAGTAGACAGCAGCATTCTCAGAAATTTCTTTGTGACGTTTGCATTCAAGTCACAGAGTTGAACATTCCCTGTCTTGGAGCAGGTTTGAAACACTCTTTTTTTGGAATCTGCAAGTGGATATTTCTATAAAACTGAGGATTTCGTTGGAAGCGGGATTACAGATAAATAGTAGACAGCAGCATTCTCAGAAACTTCTTTGTGATGTTTGCATTCAAGTCACAGAGTTGAACATTCCCTTTCATAGAGCAGGTTTGAAACACTCTTTTTGTACTATCTGGAAGTGGACATTTGGAACGGTATCAGGCCTATGGTTAAAAAGGAAATATCTTCCCATAAAAACAAGACAGAAGCATTCTCAGAAACTTATTTGCGATGTGTGTCCTCAACTAACAGACTTGAACCTTTCTTTTGATACAGCAGTTTTGAAACACTCTTTTTGTAGAATCTGCAAGTGGATATTTGGATAGCTCTGAGGATTTCGTTGGAAACGGGATTACATAAAAATAGTGGACAGCAGCATTCTCAGAAACTTCTTTGTGACGTTTGCATTCAAGTCACAGAGTTGAACATTCCCTGTCATAGAGCAGGTTTGAAACACTCTTTTTGTGCATCTGGAAGTGGACATTTCCAACGCTTTCTTGCCTACGGCGAAGAAGGAAATATCTTCCCATAGAAACAAGACAGAAGCATTCTCAGAAACTTATTTCTGATGTGTGTCCTCAACTAACGGACTTGAACCTTTCTTTTAATAGAGCACGTTTGAACCACTCCTTTTGTTGTATCTGCAAGTGGATATTTGGATAGCTTGGACGATTTCGTTGGAAACGGGAATATCTCCCTATAACATCTAGACAGAAGCATTCTCAGAAACTTCTTTGTGATGTTTCCATTCAAGTCACAGAGTTGAACATTCTCTTTCATAGAGCAGGTTTGAAACACTCTTTTTGTAGTATCTGGAAGTGGACATTTGCAGCGCTTTGTGGCCTATGATAAAAAAGGAAATATCTTCCCATGAAAACGAGATAGAAGCAATCTCAGAAACTTGTTTATGCTGTATGTACTGAAGTAACAGTGTTGAACCTTTCTATTGATAGAGGAGGTGTGAAACACTGTTTTTTTGGAATCTGCAAGAGGATATTTCTATAGAACTGAGGATTTCATTGGAAGCGGGATAACAGATAGAAAGTCGAAAGCAGCATTCTCAGAAACTTCTTTGTGATGTTTGCATTCAAGTCACAGAGTTGAACATTCCCTTTCATACAGCAGGTTTGAAACACTCTTTTTGTACTAACTGGAAGTGGACATTTGGAACGGTACCAGGCCTATGGGTAAAAAGGAAGTATCTTCCCATAACAACAAGACAGAAGCATTCTCAGAAACTTATTTGCGATGTGTGTCCTCAACTAACAGACTTGAACCTTTCTTTTATACAGCAGTTTTGAAACACACTTTTTGTAGAATCTGCAAGTGGATATTTGGATAGCTTTGAGGATTTCGTTGGAAACGGGATTACATATAAAAAGTAGACAGCAGCATTCTCAGAAACTTCTTTGTGATGTTTCCATTTAAGTCACCGAGTTGAACATTCCCTTTCACAGAGCAGGTTTCAAACACTATTTTTGTAGTATCTGGAAGTGGACATTTGCAGCGCTTTGTGGCCTATGGTAAAAAAAGGAAATATCTTCCCATAAAAACGAGATAGAAGCAATCTCAGAAACTTGTTTATGCTCTATCTACACAAGTAACAGTGTTGAACCTTTCTATTGACAGAGCACGTGTGAAACACTCTTTTTTTGGAATCTGCAAGTGGATATTTCTATAAAACTGAGGATTTCGTTGGAAGCGGGATTACAGATAAATAGTAGACAGCAGCATTCTCAGAAATTTCTTTGTGACGTTTGCATTCAAGTCACAGAGTTGAACATTCCCTGTCTTGGAGCAGGGTTGAAACACTCTTTTTTTGGAATCTGCAAGTGGATATTTCTATAAAACTGAGGATGTCGTTGGAAACGGGATTACAGATAAATAGTAGACAGCAGCATTCTCAGAAACTTCTTTGTGATGTTTGCATTCAAGTCACAGAGTTGAACATTCCCTTTCATAGAGCAGGTTTGAAACACTCTTTTTGTAGTATCTGGAAGTGGACATTTGGAACGGTATCAGGCCTATGGTTAAAAAGGAAATATCTTCCCATAAAAACAAGACAGAAGCATTCTCAGAAACTTATTTGCGATGTGTGTCCTCAACTAACAGACTTGAACCTTTCTTTTGATACAGCAGTTTTGAAACACTCTTTTTGTAGAATCTGCAAGTGGATATTTGGATAGCTCTGAGGATTTCGTTGGAAACGGGATTACATAAAAATAGTGGACAGCAGCATTCTCAGAAACTTCTTTGTGACGTTTGCATTCAAGTCACAGAGTTGAACATTCCCTGTCATAGAGCAGGTTTGAAACACTCTTTTTGTGCATCTGGAAGTGGACATTTCCAACGCTTTCTTGCCTACGGCGAAGAAGGAAATATCTTCCCATAGAAACAAGACAGAAGCATTCTCAGAAACTTATTTCTGATGTGTGTCCTCAACTAACGGACTTGAACCTTTCTTTTAATAGAGCACGTTTGAACCACTCCTTTTGTTGTATCTGCAAGTGGATATTTGGATAGCTTGGACGATTTCGTTGGAAACGGGATTATCTCCCTATAACATCTAGACAGAAGCATTCTCAGAAACTTCTTTGTGATGTTTCCATTCAAGTCACAGAGTTGAACATTCTCTTTCATAGAGCAGGTTTGAAACACTCTTTTTGTAGTATCTGGAAGTGGACATTTGCAGCGCTTTGTGGCCTACGGTAAAAAAGGAAATATCTTCCCATGAAAACGAGATAGAAGCAATCTCAGAAACTTGTTTATGCTGTATGTACTGAAGTAACAGTGTTGAACCTTTCTATTGATAGAGCAGGTGTGAAACACTGTTTTTTTGGAATGTGCAAGAGGATATTTCTATAGAACTGAGGATTTCGTTGGAAGCGGGATTACAGATAAAAAGTAGAGAGCAGCATTCTCAGAAACTTCTTTGTGATGTTTGCATTCAAGTCAGAGTTGAACATTCCCTTTCATACAGCAGGTTTGAAACACTCTTTTTGTACTATCTGGAAGTGGACATTTGGAACGGTACCAGGCCTATGGTACAAAAGGAAATATCGTCGCAGAAAAACAAGATGGAAACATTCTCAGAAACTTATTTGTGTTGTGTGTCCTCAACTAACAGACTTGAACCTTTCTTTTGACACAGCAGTTTTGAAACACTCTTTTTGTAGAATCTGCAAGTGGATATTTGGATAGCTCTGAGGATTTCGTTGGAAACGGGATTACATATAAAAAGTAGACAGCAGCATTCTCAGAAACTTCTTTGTGATGTTTCCATTTAAGTCACAGAGTTGAACATTCCCTTTCACAGAGCAGGTTTCAAACACTCTTTTTGTAGTATCTGGAAGTGGACATTTGCAGCGCTTTGTGGCCTATGGTAAAAAAAGGAAATATCTTCCCATAAAAACGAGATAGAAGCAATCTCAGAAACTTGTTTATGCTCTATCTACACAAGTAACAGTGTTGAACCTTTCTATTGACAGAGCACGTGTGAAACACTCTTTTTTTGGAATCTGCAAGTGGATATTTCTATAAAACTGAGGATTTCGTTGGAAGCGGGATTACAGATAAATAGTAGACAGCAGCATTCTCAGAAATTTCTTTGTGACGTTTGCATTCAAGTCACAGAGTTGAACATTCCCTGTCTTGGAGCAGGTTTGAAACACTCTTTTTTTGGAATCTGCAAGTGGATATTTCTATAAAACTGAGGATTTCGTTGGAAGCGGGATTACAGATAAATAGTAGACAGCAGCATTCTCAGAAACTTCTTTGTGATGTTTGCATTCAAGTCACAGAGTTGAACATTCCCTGTCTTGGAGCAGGTTTGAAACACTCTTTTTTTGGAATCTGCAAGTGGATATTTCTATAAAACTGAGGATTTCGTTGGAAGCGGGATTACAGATAAATAGTAGACAGCAGCATTCTCAGAAACTTCTTTGTGATGTTTGCATTCAAGTCACAGAGTTGAACATTCCCTTTCATAGAGCAGGTTTGAAACACTCTTTTTGTACTATCTGGAAGTGGACATTTGGAACGGTATCAGGCCGATGGTTAAAAAGGAAATATCTTCCCATAAAAACAAGACAGAAGCATTCTCAGAAACTTATTTGCGATGTGTGTCCTCAACTAACAGACTTGAACCTTTCTTTTGATACAGCAGTTTTGAAACACTCTTTTTGTAGAATCTGCAAGTGGATATTTGGATAGCTCTGAGGATTTCGTTGGAAACGGGATTACATAAAAATAGTGGACAGCAGCATTCTCAGAAACTTCTTTGTGACGTTTGCATTCAAGTCACAGAGTTGAACATTCCCTGTCATAGAGCAGGTTTGAAACACTCTTTTTGTGCATCTGGAAGTGGACATTTCCAACGCTTTCTTGCCTACGGCGAAGAAGGAAATATCTTCCCATAGAAACAAGACAGAAGCATTCTCAGAAACTTATTTCTGATGTGTGTCCTCAACTAACGGACTTGAACCTTTCTTTTAATAGAGCACGTTTGAACCACTCCTTTTGTTGTATCTGCAAGTGGATATTTGGATAGCTTGGACGATTTCGTTGGAAACGGGAATATCTCCCTATAACATCTAGACAGAAGCATTCTCAGAAACTTCTTTGTGATGTTTCCATTCAAGTCACAGAGTTGAACATTCTCTTTCATAGAGCAGGTTTGAAACACTCTTTTTGTAGTATCTGGAAGTGGACATTTGCAGCGCTTTGTGGCCTATGATAAAAAAGGAAATATCTTCCCATGAAAACGAGATAGAAGCAATCTCAGAAACTTGTTTATGCTGTATGTACTGAAGTAACAGTGTTGAACCTTTCTATTGATAGAGGAGGTGTGAAACACTGTTTTTTTGGAATCTGCAAGAGGATATTTCTATAGAACTGAGGATTTCATTGGAAGCGGGATAACAGATAGAAAGTCGAAAGCAGCATTCTCAGAAACTTCTTTGTGATGTTTGCATTCAAGTCACAGAGTTGAACATTCCCTTTCATACAGCAGGTTTGAAACACTCTTTTTGTACTAACTGGAAGTGGACATTTGGAACGGTACCAGGCCTATGGGTAAAAAGGAAGTATCTTCCCATAACAACAAGACAGAAGCATTCTCAGAAACTTATTTGCGATGTGTGTCCTCAACTAACAGACTTGAACCTTTCTTTTATACAGCAGTTTTGAAACACACTTTTTGTAGAATCTGCAAGTGGATATTTGGATAGCTTTGAGGATTTCGTTGGAAACGGGATTACATATAAAAAGTAGACAGCAGCATTCTCAGAAACTTCTTTGTGATGTTTCCATTTAAGTCACCGAGTTGAACATTCCCTTTCACAGAGCAGGTTTCAAACACTATTTTTGTAGTATCTGGAAGTGGACATTTGCAGCGCTTTGTGGCCTATGGTAAAAAAAGGAAATATCTTCCCATAAAAACGAGATAGAAGCAATCTCAGAAACTTGTTTATGCTCTATCTACACAAGTAACAGTGTTGAACCTTTCTATTGACAGAGCACGTGTGAAACACTCTTTTTTTGGAATCTGCAAGTGGATATTTCTATAAAACTGAGGATTTCGTTGGAAGCGGGATTACAGATAAATAGTAGACAGCAGCATTCTCAGAAATTTCTTTGTGACGTTTGCATTCAAGTCACAGAGTTGAACATTCCCTGTCTTGGAGCAGGGTTGAAACACTCTTTTTTTGGAATCTGCAAGTGGATATTTCTATAAAACTGAGGATGTCGTTGGAAACGGGATTACAGATAAATAGTAGACAGCAGCATTCTCAGAAACTTCTTTGTGATGTTTGCATTCAAGTCACAGAGTTGAACATTCCCTTTCATAGAGCAGGTTTGAAACACTCTTTTTGTAGTATCTGGAAGTGGACATTTGGAACGGTATCAGGCCTATGGTTAAAAAGGAAATATCTTCCCATAAAAACAAGACAGAAGCATTCTCAGAAACTTATTTGCGATGTGTGTCCTCAACTAACAGACTTGAACCTTTCTTTTGATACAGCAGTTTTGAAACACTCTTTTTGTAGAATCTGCAAGTGGATATTTGGATAGCTCTGAGGATTTCGTTGGAAACGGGATTACATAAAAATAGTGGACAGCAGCATTCTCAGAAACTTCTTTGTGACGTTTGCATTCAAGTCACAGAGTTGAACATTCCCTGTCATAGAGCAGGTTTGAAACACTCTTTTTGTGCATCTGGAAGTGGACATTTCCAACGCTTTCTTGCCTACGGCGAAGAAGGAAATATCTTCCCATAGAAACAAGACAGAAGCATTCTCAGAAACTTATTTCTGATGTGTGTCCTCAACTAACGGACTTGAACCTTTCTTTTAATAGAGCACGTTTGAACCACTCCTTTTGTTGTATCTGCAAGTGGATATTTGGATAGCTTGGACGATTTCGTTGGAAACGGGATTATCTCCCTATAACATCTAGACAGAAGCATTCTCAGAAACTTCTTTGTGATGTTTCCATTCAAGTCACAGAGTTGAACATTCTCTTTCATAGAGCAGGTTTGAAACACTCTTTTTGTAGTATCTGGAAGTGGACATTTGCAGCGCTTTGTGGCCTACGGTAAAAAAGGAAATATCTTCCCATGAAAACGAGATAGAAGCAATCTCAGAAACTTGTTTATGCTGTATGTACTGAAGTAACAGTGTTGAACCTTTCTATTGATAGAGCAGGTGTGAAACACTGTTTTTTTGGAATGTGCAAGAGGATATTTCTATAGAACTGAGGATTTCGTTGGAAGCGGGATTACAGATAAAAAGTAGAGAGCAGCATTCTCAGAAACTTCTTTGTGATGTTTGCATTCAAGTCAGAGTTGAACATTCCCTTTCATACAGCAGGTTTGAAACACTCTTTTTGTACTATCTGGAAGTGGACATTTGGAACGGTACCAGGCCTATGGTTCAAAAGGAAATATCGTCGCAGAAAAACAAGATGGAAACATTCTCAGAAACTTATTTGTGTTGTGTGTCCTCAACTAACAGACTTGAACCTTTCTTTTGACACAGCAGTTTTGAAACACTCTTTTTGTAGAATCTGCAAGTGGATATTTGGATAGCTCTGAGGATTTCGTTGGAAACGGGATTACATATAAAAAGTAGACAGCAGCATTCTCAGAAACTTCTTTGTGATGTTTCCATTTAAGTCACAGAGTTGAACATTCCCTTTCACAGAGCAGGTTTCAAACACTCTTTTTCTAGTATCTGGAAGTGGACATTTGCAGCGCTTTGTGGCCTATGGTAAAAAAAGGACATATCTTCCCATAAAAACGAGATAGAAGCAATCTCAGAAACTTGTTTATGCTCTATCTACACAAGTAACAGTGTTGAACCTTTCTATTGACAGAGCACGTGTGAAACACTCTTTTTTTGGAATCTGCAAGTGGATATTTCTATAAAACTGAGGATTTCGTTGGAAGCGGGATTACAGATAAATAGTAGACAGCAGCATTCTCAGAAATTTCTTTGTGACGTTTGCATTCAAGTCACAGAGTTGAACATTCCCTGTCTTGGAGCAGGTTTGAAACACTCTTTTTTTGGAATCTGCAAGTGGATATTTCTATAAAACTGAGGATTTCGTTGGAAGCGGGATTACAGATAAATAGTAGACAGCAGCATTCTCAGAAACTTCTTTGTGATGTTTGCATTCAAGTCACAGAGTTGAACATTCCCTTTCATAGAGCAGGTTTGAAACACTCTTTTTGTACTATCTGGAAGTGGACATTTGGAACGGTATCAGGCCGATGGTTAAAAAGGAAATATCTTCCCATAAAAACAAGACAGAAGCATTCTCAGAAACTTATTTGCGATGTGTGTCCTCAACTAACAGACTTGAACCTTTCTTTTGATACAGCAGTTTTGAAACACTCTTTTTGTAGAATCTGCAAGTGGATATTTGGATAGCTCTGAGGATTTCGTTGGAAACGGGATTACATAAAAATAGTGGACAGCAGCATTCTCAGAAACTTCTTTGTGACGTTTGCATTCAAGTCACAGAGTTGAACATTCCCTGTCATAGAGCAGGTTTGAAACACTCTTTTTGTGCATCTGGAAGTGGACATTTCCAACGCTTTCTTGCCTACGGCGAAGAAGGAAATATCTTCCCATAGAAACAAGACAGAAGCATTCTCAGAAACTTATTTCTGATGTGTGTCCTCAACTAACGGACTTGAACCTTTCTTTTAATAGAGCACGTTTGAACCACTCCTTTTGTTGTATCTGCAAGTGGATATTTGGATAGCTTGGACGATTTCGTTGGAAACGGGAATATCTCCCTATAACATCTAGACAGAAGCATTCTCAGAAACTTCTTTGTGATGTTTCCATTCAAGTCACAGAGTTGAACATTCTCTTTCATAGAGCAGGTTTGAAACACTCTTTTTGTAGTATCTGGAAGTGGACATTTGCAGCGCTTTGTGGCCTATGGTAAAAAAGGAAATATCTTCCCATGAAAACGAGATAGAAGCAATCTCAGAAACTTGTTTATGCTGTATGTACTGAAGTAACAGTGTTGAACCTTTCTATTGATAGAGCAGGTGTGAAACACTGTTTTTTTGGAATGTGCAAGAGGATATTTCTATAGAACTGAGGATTTCGTTGGAAGCGGGATTACAGATAGAAAGTAGAGAGCAGCATTCTCAGAAACTTCTTTGTGATGTTTGCATTCAAGTCAGAGTTGAACATTCCCTTTCATACAGCAGGTTTGAAACACTCTTTTTGTACTATCTGGAAGTGGACATTTGGAACGGTACCAGGCCTATGGTTCAAAAGGAAATATCGTCGCAGAAAAACAAGATGGAAGCATTCTCAGAAACTTATTTGTGTTGTGTGTCCTCAACTAACAGACTTGAACCTTTCTTTTGACACAGCAGTTTTGAAACACTCTTTTTGTAGAATCTGCAAGTGGATATTTGGATAGCTCTGAGGATTTCGTTGGAAACGGGATTACATATAAAAAGTAGACAGCAGCATTCTCAGAAACTTCTTTGTGATGTTTCCATTTAAGTCACAGAGTTGAACATTCCCTTTCACAGAGCAGGTTTCAAACACTCTTTTTGTAGTATCTGGAAGTGGACATTTGCAGCGCTTTGTGGCCTATGGTAAAAAAAGGAAATATCTTCCCATAAAAACGAGATAGAAGCAATCTCAGAAACTTGTTTATGCTCTATCTACACAAGTAACAGTGTTGAACCTTTCTATTGACAGAGCACGTGTGAAACACTCTTTTTTTGGAATCTGCAAGTGGATATTTCTATAAAACTGAGGATTTCGTTGGAAGCGGGATTACAGATAAATAGTAGACAGCAGCATTCTCAGAAACTTCTTTGTGATGTTTGCATTCAAGTCACAGAGTTGAACATTCCCTTTCATAGAGCAGGTTTGAAACACTCTTTTTGTAGTATCTGGAAGTGGACATTTGGAACGGTATCAGGCCTATGGTTAAAAAGGAAATATCTTCCCATAAAAACAAGACGGAAGCATTCTCAGATACTTAGTTGCGATGTGTGTCCTCAACTAGCACACTTGAACCTTTCTTTTGACACAGCAGTTTTCAAACACTCTTTTTGTAGAATCTGCAAGTGGATATTTGGATAGCTCTGAGGATTTCGTTGGAAACGGGATTACATATAAAAAGTAGACAGCAGCATTCTCAGAAACTTCTTTGTGATGTTTCCATTTAAGTCACAGAGTTGAACATGCCCTTTCACAGAGCAGGTTTCAAACACTCTTTTTGTAGTATCTGGAAGTGGACATTTGAAGCGCTTTGTCGCCTATGGTAAAAAAGGAAACATCTTCCCATAAAAACGAGATAGAAGCAATCTCAGAAACTTGTTTATGCTCTATCTACACAAGTAACACTGTTGAACCTTTCTATTGACAGAGCACGTGTGAAACAGTCTTTTTTTGGAATCTGCAAGTGGATATTTCTATAAAACTGAGGATTTCGTTGGAAGCGGGATTACAGATAAATAGTAGACAGCAGCATTCTCAGAAACTTCTTTGTGATGTTTGCATTCAAGTCACAGAGTTGAACATTCCCTTTCATAGAGCAGGTTTGAAACACTCTTTTTGTAGTATCTGGAAGTGGACATTTGGAACGGTATCAGGCCTGTGGTTAAGAAGGAAATATCTTCCCATAAAAACAAGACAGAAGCATTCTCAGAAACTTATTTGCGATGTGTGTCCTCAACTAACAGACTTGAACCTTTCTTTTGATACAGCAGTTTTGAAACACTCTTTTTGTAGAATCTGCAAGTGGATATTTGGATAGCTCTGAGGATTTCGTTGGAAACGGGATTACATAAAAAGAGTGGACAGCAGCATTCTCAGAAACTTCTTTGTGACGTTTGCATTCAAGTCACAGAGTTGAACATTCCCTGTCATAGAGCAGGTTTGAAACACTCTTTTTGTAGCATCTGGAAGTGGACATTTCCAACGCTTTCTTGCCTACGGCGAGGAAGGAAATATCTTCCCCTAAAAACAAGACAGAAGCATTCTCAGAAACTTATTTCTGATGTGTGTCCTCAACTAACGGACTTGAACCTTTCTTTTTATAGAGCACGTTTGAACCACTCCTTTTGTTGTATCTGCAAGTGGATATTTGGATAGCTTTGACGATTTCGTTGGAAACGGGAATATCTCCCTATAAAATCTAGACAGAAGCATTCTCAGAAAGGTCTTTGTGATGTTTACATTCAAGTCACAGAGTTGAACATTCTCTTTCATAGAGCAAGTTTGAAACACTCTTTTTGTAGTATCTGGAAGTGGACATTTGCAGCGTTTTGTGGCCTATGGTAAAAAAGGAAATATCTTCCCATGAAAACGAGATAGAAGCAATCTCAGAAACTTGTTTATGCTGTATGTACTGAAGTAACAGTGTTGAACCTTTCTATTGATAGAGCAGGTGTGAAACACTGTTTTTTTGGAATCTGCAAGAGGATATTTCTATAGAACTGAGGATTTCGTTGGAAGCGGGATTACAGATAGAAAGTAGAGAGCAGCATTCCCAGAAACTTCTTTGTGATGTTTGCATTCAAGTCACAGAGTTGAACATTCCCTTTCATACAGCAGGTTTGAAACACTCTTTTTGTACTATCTGGAAGTGGACATTTGGAACGGTACCAGGCCTATGGTGCAAAAGGAAATATCGTCGCATAAAAACAAGACGGAAGCATTCTCAGAAACTTATTTGTGTTGTGTGTCCTCAACTAACAGACTTGAACCTTTCTTTTGACACAGCAGTTTTGAAACACTTTTTTGTAGAATCTGCAAGTGGATATTTGGATAGCTCAGAGGATTTCGTTGGAAACGGGATTACATATAAAAAGTAGACAGCAGCATTCTCAGAAACTTCTTTGTGATGTTTCCATTTAAGTCACAGAGTTGAACATTCCCTTTCACAGAGCAGGTTTCAAACACTCTTTTTGTAGTATCTGGAAGTGGACATTTGCAGCGCTTTGTGGCCTATGGTAAAAAAGGAAATATCTTCCCATAAAAACGAGATAGAAGCAATCTCAGAAACTTGTTTATGCTCTATCTACACAAGTAACAATGTTGAACCTTTCTATAGATAGAGGAGGTGTGAAACACTCTTTTTTTGGAATTTGCAAGAGGATATTTCTATAGAACTGAGGATTTCATTGGAAGCGGGATTACAGATAAAAAGTAGAGAGCAGCATTCTCAGAAACTTCTTTGTGATGTTTGCATTCAAGTCACAGAGTTGAACATTCCCTTTCATACAGCAGGTTTGAAACACTCTTTTTGTACTATCTGGAAGTGGACATTTGGAACGGTACCAGGCCAATGGTGCAAAAGGAAATATCGTCGCATAAAAACAAGACGGAAGCATTCTCAGATACTTAGTTGTGTTGTGTGTCCTCAACTAACAGACTTGAACCTTTCTTTTGACACAGCAGTTTTGAAACACTCTTTTTGTAGAATCTGCAAGTGGATATTTGGATAGCTCTGAGGATTTCGTTGGAAACGGGATTACATATAAAAAGTAGACAGCAGCATTCTCAGAAACTTCTTTGTGATGTTTCCATTTAAGTCACAGAGTTGAACATTCCCTTTCACAGAGCAGGTTTCAAACACTCTTTTTGTAGTATCTGGAAGTGGACATTTGAAGCGCTTTGTCGCCTATGGTAAAAAAGGAAATATCTTCCCATAAAAACGAGATAGAAGCAATCTCAGAAACTTGTTTATGCTCTATCTACACAAGTAACAGTGTTGAACCTTTCTATTGACAGAGCACGTGTGAAACAGTCTTTTTTTGGAATCTGCAAGTGGATATTTCTATAAAACTGAGGATTTCGTTGGAAGCGGGATTACAGATAAATAGTAGACAGCAGCATTCTCAGAAACTTCTTTGTGATGTTTGCATTCAAGTCACAGAGTTGAACATTCCCTTTCATAGAGCAGGTTTGAAACACTCTTTTTGTAGTATCTGGAAGTGGACATTTGGAACGGTATCAGGCCTGTGGTTAAGAAGGAAATATCTTCCCATAAAAACAAGACAGAAGCATTCTCAGAAACTTATTTGCGATGTGCGTCCTCAACTAACAGACTTGAACCTTTCTTTTGATACAGCAGTTTTGAAACACTCTTTTTGTAGAATCTGCAAGTGGATATTTGCATAGCTCTGAGGATTTCGTTGGAAACGGGATTACATAAAAAGAGTGGACAGCAGCATTCTCAGAAACTTCTTTGTGACGTTTGCATTCAAGTCACAGAGTTGAACATTCCCTGTCATAGAGCAGGTATGAAACACTCTTTTTGTAGCATCTGGAAGTGGACATTTCCAACGCTTTCTTGCCTACGGCGAAGAA
This sequence comes from Pan troglodytes, assembly GCF_028858775.2. Taxonomy (NCBI): domain Eukaryota; kingdom Metazoa; phylum Chordata; class Mammalia; order Primates; family Hominidae; genus Pan; species Pan troglodytes. Next base: position 53,802,633 of record NC_072409.2, on the reverse strand, counting down.
GGAAATATCTTCCCATAAAAACAAGACAGAAGCATTCTCAGAAACTTATTTCTGATGTGTGTCCTCAACTAACGGACTTGAACCTTTCTTTTTATAGAGCACGTTTGAACCACTCCTTTTGTTGTATCTGCAAGTGGATATTTGGATAGCTTTGACGATTTCGTTGGAAACGGGAATATCTCCCTATAACATCTAGACAGAAGCATTCTCAGAAAGGTCTTTGTGATGTTTCCATTCAAGTCACAGAGTTGAACATTCTCTTTCATAGAGCAAGTTTGAAACACTCTTTTTGTAGTATCTGGAAGTGGACATTTGCAGCGTTTTGTGGCCTATGGTAAAAAAGGAAATATCTTCCCATGAAAACGAGATAGAAGCAATCTCAGAAACTTGTTTATGCTGTATGTACTGAAGTAACAGTGTTGAACCTTTCTATTGATAGAGCAGGTGCGAAACACTGTTTTTTTGGAATCTGCAAGAGGATATTTCTATAGAACTGAGGATTTCGTTGGAAGCGGGATTACAGATAGAAAGTAGAGAGCAGCATTCTCAGAAACTTCTTTGTGATGTTTGCATTCAAGTCACAGAGTTTAACATTCCCTTTCATACAGCAGGTTTGAAACACTCTTTTTGTACTATCTGGAAGTGGACATTTGGAACGGTACCAGGCCTATGGTGCAAAAGGAAATATCGTCGCATAAAAACAAGACGGAAGCATTCTCAAAAACTTATTTGTGTTGTGTGTCCTCAGCTAACAGACTTGAACCTTTCTTTTGACACAGCAGTTTTGAAACACTCTTTTTGTAGAATCTGCAAGTGGATATTTGGATAGCTCAGAGGATTTCGTTGGAAACGGGATTACATATAAAAAGTAGACAGCAGCATTCTCAGAAACTTCTTTGTGATGTTTCCATTTAAGTCACAGAGTTGAACATTCCCTTTCACAGAGCAGGTTTCAAACACTCTTTTTGTAGTATCTGGAAGTGGACATTTGCAGTGCTTTGTGGCCTAAGGTAAAAAAGGAAATGTCTTCCCATAAAAACGAGATAGAAGCAATCTCAGAAACTTGTTTATGCTGTATCTACACAAGTAACAGTGTTGAACCTTTCTATTGACAGAGCACGTGTGAAACACTCTTTTTTTGGAATCTGCAAGTGGATATTTCTATAAAACTGAGGATTTCGTTGGAAGCGGGATTACAGATAAATAGTAGACAGCAGCATTCTCAGAAACTTCTTTGTGATGTTTGCATTCAAGTCACAGAGTTGAACATTCCCTTTCTTAGAGCAGGTTTGAAACACTCTTTTTGTAGTATCTGGAAGTGGACATTTGGAACGGTATCAGGCCTGTGGTTAAAAAGGAAATATCTTCCCATAAAAACAAGACAGAAGCATTCTCAGAAACTTATTTGCGATGTGTGTCCTCAACTAACAGACTTGAACCTTTCTTTTGATACAGCAGTTTTGAAACACTCTTTTTGTAGAATCTGCAAGTGGATATTTGGATAGCTCTGAGGATTTCGTTGGAAACGGGATTACATAAAAAGAGTGGACAGCAGCGTTCTCAGAAACTTCTTTGTGACGTTTGCATTCAAGTCACAGAGTTGAACATTCCCTGTCATAGAGCAGGTATGAAACACTCTTTTTGTAGCATCTGGAAGTGGACATTTCCAACGCTTTCTTGCCTACGGCGAAGAAGGAAATATCTTCCCATAAAAACAAGACAGAAGCATTCTCAGAAACTTATTTCTGATGTGTGTCCTCAACTAACGGACTTGAACCTTTCTTTTTATAGAGCACGTTTGAACCACTCCTTTTGTTGTATCTGCAAGTGGATATTTGGATAGCTTTGACGATTTCATTGGAAACGGGAATATCTCCCTATAACATCTAGACAGAAGCATTCTCAGAAAGGTCTTTGTGATGTTTCCATTCAAGTCACAGAGTTGAACATTCTCTTTCATAGAGCAAGTTTGAAACACTCTTTTTGTAGTATCTGGAAGTGGACATTTGCAGCGTTTTGTGGCCTATGGTAAAAAAGGAAATATCTTCCCATGAAAACGAGATAGAAGCAATCTCAGAAACTTGTTTATGCTGTATGTACTGAAGTAACAGTGTTGAACCTTTCTATTGATAGGGCAGGTGTGAAACACTGTTTTTTTGGAATCTGCAAGAGGATATTTCTATAGAACTGAGGATTTCGTTGGAAGCGGGATTACAGATAGAAAGTAGAGAGCAGCATTCTCAGAAACTTCTTTGTGATGTTTGCATTCAAGTCACAGAGTTGAACATTCCCTTTCATACAGCAGGTTTGAAACACTCTTTTTGTACTATCTGGAAGTGGACATTTGGAACGGTACCAGGCCTATGGTGCAAAAGGAAATATCGTCGCATAAAAACAAGACGGAAGCATTCTCAGAAACTTATTTGCGATGTGTGTCCTCAACTAACAGACTTGAACCTTTCTTTTATACAGCAGTTTTGAAACACTCTTTTTGTAGAATCTGCAAGTGGATATTTGGATAGCTCAGAGGATTTCGTTGGAAACGGGATTACATATAAAAAGTAGACAGCAGCATTCTCAGAAACTTCTTTGTGATGTTTCCACTTAAGTCACAGAGTTGAACATTCCCTTTCACAGAGCAGGTTTCAAACACTCTTTTTGTAGTATCTGGAAGTGGACATTTGCAGCGCTTTGTGGCCTATGGTAAAAAAGGAAATATCTTCCCATAAAAACGAGATAGAAGCAATCTCAGAAACTTGTTTATGCTCTATCTACACAAGTAACAGTGTTGAACCTTTGTATTGACAGAGCACGTGTGAAACAGTCTTTTTTTGGAATCTGCAAGTGGATATTTCTATAAAACTGAGGATTTCGTTGGAAGCGGGATTACAGATAAATAGTAGACAGCAGCATTCTCAGAAACTTCTTTGTGATGTTTGCATTCAAGTCACAGAGTTGAACATTCCCTTTGATAGAGCAGGTTTGAAACACTCTTTTTGTAGTATCTGGAAGTGGACATTTGGAACGGTATCAGGCCTGTGGTTAAGAAGGAAATATCTTCCCATAAAAACAAGACAGAAGCATTCTCAGAAACTTATTTGCGATGTGTGTCCTCAACTAACAGACTTGAACCTTTCTTTTGATACAGCAGTTTTGAAACACTCTTTTTGTAGAATCTGGAAGTGGATATTTGCATAGCTCTGAGGATTTCGTTGGAAACGGGATTACATAAAAAGAGTGGACAGCAGCATTCTCAGAAACTTCTTTGTGACGTTTGCATTCAAGTCACAGAGTTGAACATTCCCTGTCATAGAGCAGGTTTGAAACACTCTTTTTGTAGCATCTGGAAGTGGACCTTTCCAACGCTTTCTTGCCTACGGCGAAGAAGGAAATATCTTCCCATAAAAACAAGACAGAAGCATTCTCAGAAACTTATTTCTGATGTGTGTCCTCAACTAACGGACTTGAACCTTTCTTTTTATAGAGCACGTTTGAACCACTCCTTTTGTTGTATCTGCAAGTGGATATTTGGATAGCTTTGACGATTTCGTTGGAAACGGGAATATCTCCCTATAACATCTAGACAGAAGCATTCTCAGAAAGGTCTTTGTGATGTTTCCATTCAAGTCACAGAGTTGAACATTCTCTTTCATAGAGCAAGTTTGAAACACTCTTTTTGTAGTATCTGGAAGTGGACATTTGCAGCGTTTTGTGGCCTATGGTAAAAAAGGAAATATCTTCCCATGAAAACGAGATAGAAGCAATCTCAGAAACTTGTTTATGCTGTATGTACTGAAGTAACAGTGTTGAACCTTTCTATTGATAGAGCAGGTGTGAAACACTGTTTTTTTGGAATCTGCAAGAGGATATTTCTATAGAACTGAGGATTTCGTTGGAAGCGGGATTACAGATAGAAAGTAGAGAGCAGCATTCTCAGAAACTTCTTTGTGATGTTTGCATTCAAGTCACAGAGTTGAACATTCCCTTTCATACAGCAGGTTTGAAACACTCTTTTTGTACTATCTGGAAGTGGACATTTGGAACGGTACCAGGCCTATGGTGCAAAAGGAAATATCGTCGCATAAAAACAAGACGGAAGCATTCTCAGAAACTTATTTGTGTTGTGTGTCCTAAGCTAACAGACTTGATCCTTTCTTTTGACACAGCAGTTTTGAAACACTCTTTTTGTAGAATCTGCAAGTGGATATTTGGATAGCTCAGAGGATTTCGTTGGAAACGGGATTACATATAAAAAGTAGACAGCAGCATTCTCAGAAACTTCTTTGTGATGTTTCCATTTAAGTCACAGAGTTGAACATTCCCTTTCACAGAGCAGGTTTCAAACACTCTTTTTGTAGTATCTGGAAGTGGACATTTGCAGTGCTTTGTGGCCTAAGGTAAAAAAGGAAATATCTTCCCATAAAAACGAGATAGAAGCAATCTCAGAAACTTGTTTATGCTCTATCTACACAAGTAACAGTGTTGAACCTTTCTATTGACAGAGCACGTGTGAAACACTCTTTTTTTGGAATCTGCAAGTGGATATTTCTATAAAACTGAGGATTTCGTTGGAAGCGGGATTACAGATAAATAGTAGACAGCAGCATTCTCAGAAACTTCTTTGTGATGTTTGCATTCAAGTCACAGAGTTGAACATTCCCTTTCTTAGAGCAGGTTTGAAACACTCTTTTTGTAGTATCTGGAAGTGGACATTTGGAACGGTATCAGGCCTGTGGTTAAAAAGGAAATATCTTCCCATAAAAACAAGACAGAAGCATTCTCAGAAACTTATTTGCGATGTGTGTCCTCAACTAACAGACTTGAACCTTTCTTTTGATACAAGCAGTTTTGAAACACTCTTTTTGTAGAATCTGCAAGTGGATATTTGGATAGCTCTGAGGATTTCGTTGGAAACGGGATTACATAAAAAGAGTGGACAGCAGCGTTCTCAGAAACTTCTTTGTGACGTTTGCATTCAAGTCACAGAGTTGAACATTCCCTGTCATAGAGCAGGTATGAAACACTCTTTTTGTAGCATCTGGAAGTGGACATTTCCAACGCTTTCTTGCCTACGGCGAAGAAGGAAATATCTTCCCATAAAAACAAGACAGAAGCATTCTCAGAAACTTATTTCTGATGTGTGTCCTCAACTAACGGACTTGAACCTTTCTTTTTATAGAGCACGTTTGAACCACTCCTTTTGTTGTATCTGCAAGTGGATATTTGGATAGCTTTGACGATTTCGTTGGAAACGGGAATATCTCCCTATAACATCTAGACAGAAGCATTCTCAGAAAGGTCTTTGTGATGTTTCCATTCAAGTCACAGAGTTGAACATTCTCTTTCATAGAGCAAGTTTGAAACACTCTTTTTGTAGTATCTGGAAGTGGACATTTGCAGCGTTTTGTGGCCTATGGTAAAAAAGGAAATATCTTCCCATGAAAACGAGATAGAAGCAATCTCAGAAACTTGTTTATGCTGTATGTACTGAAGTAACAGTGTTGAACCTTTCTATTGATAGAGCAGGTGTGAAACACTGTTTTTTTGGAATCTGCAAGAGGATATTTCTATAGAACTGAGGATTTCGTTGGAAGCGGGATTACAGATAGAAAGTAGAGAGCAGCGTTCTCAGAAACTTCTTTGTGATGTTTGCATTCAAGTCACAGAGTTGAACATTCCCTTTCATAGAGCAGGTTTGAAACACTCTTTTTGTACTATCTGGAAGTGGACATTTGGAACGGTACCAGGCCTATGGTTCAAAAGGAAATATCGTCGCAGAAAAACAAGATGGAAGCATTCTCAGAAACTTATTTGTGTTGTGTGTCCTCAACTAACAGACTTGAACCTTTCTTTTGACACAGCAGTTTTGAAACACTCTTTTTGTAGAATCTGCAAGTGGATATTTGGATAGCTCTGAGGATTTCGTTGGAAACGGGATTACATAAAAAAGTAGACAGCAGCATTCTCAGAAACTTCTTTGTGATATTTCCATTTAAGTCACAGAGTTGAACATTCCCTTTCACAGAGCAGGTTTCAAACACTCTTTTTGTAGTAACTGGAAGTGGACATTTGCAGCGCTTTGTGGCCTATGGTAAAAAAAGGAAATATCTTCCCATAAAAACGAGATGGAAGCAATCTCAGAAACTTGTTTATGCTCTATCTACACAAGTAACAGTGTTGAACCTTTCTATTGACAGAGCACGTGTGAAACACTCTTTTTTTGGAATCTGCAAGTGGATATTTCTATAAAACTGAGGATTTCGTTGGAAGCGGGATTACAGATAAATAGTAGACAGCAGCATTCTCAGAAACTTCTTTGTGATGTTTGCATTCAAGTCACAGAGTTGAACATTCCCTTTCATAGAGCAGGTTTGAAACACTCTTTTTGTAGTATCTGGAAGTGGACATTTGGAACGGTATCAGGCCTATGGTTAAAAAGGAAATATCTTCCCATAAAAACAAGACAGAAGCATTCTCAGAAACTTATTTGCGATGTGTGTCCTCAACTAACAGACTTGAACCTTTCTTTTGATACAGCAGTTTTGAAACACTCTTTTTGTAGAATCTGCAAGTGGATATTTGGATAGCTCTGAGGATTTCGTTGGAAACGGGATTACATAAAAAGAGTGGACAGCAGCATTCTCAGAAACTTCTTTGTGACGTTTGCATTCAAGTCACAGAGTTGAACATTCCCTGTCATAGAGCAGGTTTGAAACACTCTTTTTGTGCATCTGGAAGTGGACATTTCCAACGCTTTCTTGCCTACGGCGAAGAAGGAAATATCTTCGCATAGAAACAAGACAGAAGCATTCTCAGAAACTTATTTCTGATGTGTGTCCTCAACTAACGGACTTGAACCTTTCTTTTTATAGAGCACGTTTGAACCACTCCTTTTGTTGTATCTGCATGTGGATATTTGGATAGCTTTGACGATTTCGTTGGAAACGGGAATATCTCCCTATAACATCTAGACAGAAGCATTCTCAGAAACTTCTTTGTGATGTTTCCATTCAAGTCACAGAGTTGAACATTCTCTTTCATAGAGCAGGTTTGAAACACTCTTTTTGTAGTATCTGGAAGTGGACATTTGCAGCGCTTTGTGGCCTATGGTAAAAAAGGAAATATCTTCCCATGAAAACGAGATAGAAGCAATCTCAGAAACTTGTTTATGCTGTATGTACTGAAGTAACAGTGTTGAACCTTTCTATTGATAGAGCAGGTGTGAAACACTGTTTTTTTGGAATCTGCAAGAGGATATTTCTATAGAACTGAGGATTTCGTTGGAAGCGGGATTACAGATAAAAAGTAGAGAGCAGCATTCTCAGAAACTTCTTTGTGATGTTTGCATTCAAGTCACAGAGTTGAACATTCCCTTTCATACAGCAGGTTTGAAACACTCTTTTTGTACTATCTGGAAGTGGACATTTGGAACGGTACCAGGCCTATGGTTCAAAAGGAAATATCGTCGCAGAAAAACAAGATGGAAGCATTCTCAGAAATTATTTGTGTTGTGTGTCCTCAACTAACAGACTTGAACCTTTCTTTTGACACAGCAGTTTTGAAACACTCTTTTTGTAGAATCTGCAAGTGGATATTTGGATAGCTCTGAGGATTTCGTTGGAAACGGGATTACATAAAAAAGTAGACAGCAGCATTCTCAGAAACTTCTTTGTGATATTTCCATTTAAGTCACAGAGTTGAACATTCCCTTTCACAGAGCAGGTTTCAAACACTCTTTTTGTAGTTACTGGAAGTGGACATTTGCAGCGCTTTGTGGCCTATGGTAAAAAAAGGAAATATCTTCCCATAAAAACGAGATAGAAGCAATCTCAGAAACTTGTTTATGCTCTATCTACACAAGTAACAGTGTTGAACCTTTCTATTGACAGAGCACGTGTGAAACACTCTTTTTTTGGAATCTGCAAGTGGATATTTCTATAAAACTGAGGATTTCGTTGGAAGCGGGATTACAGATAAATAGTAGACAGCAGCATTCTCAGAAACTTCTTTGTGATGTTTGCATTAAAGTCACAGAGTTGAACATTCCCTTTCATAGAGCAGGTTTGAAACACTCTTTTTGTAGTATCTGGAAGTGGACATTTGGAACGGTATCAGGCCTATGGTTAAAAAGGAAATATCTTCCCATAAAAACAAGACAGAAGCATTCTCAGAAACTTATTTGCGATGTGTGTCCTCAACTAACAGACTTGAACCTTTCTTTTGATACAGCAGTTTTCAAACACTCTTTTTGTAGAATCTGCAAGTGGATATTTGGATAGCTCTGAGGATTTCGTTGGAAACGGGATTACATAAAAAGAGTGGACAGCAGCGTTCTCAGAAACTTCTTTGTGACGTTTGCATTCAAGTCACAGAGTTGAACATTCCCTGTCATAGAGCAGGTGTGAAACACTCTTTTTGTAGCATCTGGAAGTGGACATTTCCAACGCTTTCTTGCCTACGGCGAAGAAGGAAATATCTTCCCATAAAAACAAGACAGAAGCATTCTCAGAAACTTATTTCTGATGTGTGTCCTCAACTAACGGACTTGAACCTTTCTTTTTATAGAGCACGTTTGAACCACTCCTTTTGTTGTATCTGCAAGTGGATATTTGGATAGCTTTGACGATTTCGTTGGAAACGGGAATATCTCCCTATAACATCTAGACAGAAGCATTCTCAGAAAGGTCTTTGTGATGTTTCCATTCAAGTCACAGAGTTGAACATTCTCTTTCATAGAGCAAGTTTGAAACACTCTTTTTGTAGTATCTGGAAGTGGACATTTGCAGCGTTTTGTGGCCTATGGTAAAAAAGGAAATATCTTCCCATGAAAACGAGATAGAAGCAATCTCAGAAACTTGTTTATGCTGTATGTACTGAAGTAACAGTGTTGAACCTTTCTATTGATAGAGCAGGTGTGAAACACTGTTTTTTTGGAATCTGCAAGAGGATATTTCTATAGAACTGAGGATTTCGTTGGAAGCGGGATTACAGATAGAAAGTAGAGAGCAGCATTCTCAGAAACTTCTTTGTGATGTTTGCATTCAAGTCACAGAGTTGAACATTCCCTTTCATAGAGCAGGTTTGAAACACTCTTTTTGTACTATCTGGAAGTGGACATTTGGAACGGTACCAGGCCTATGGTTCAAAAGGAAATATCGTCGCAGAAAAACAAGATGGAAGCATTCTCAGAAACTTATTTGTGTTGTGTGTCCTCAACTAACAGACTTGAACCTTTCTTTTGACACAGCAGTTTTGAAACACTCTTTTTGTAGAATCTGCAAGTGGATATTTGGATAGCTCTGAGGATTTCGTTGGAAACGGGATTACATAAAAAAGTAGACAGCAGCATTCTCAGAAACTTCTTTGTGATATTTCCATTTAAGTCACAGAGTTGAACATTCCCTTTCACAGAGCAGGTTTCAAACACTCTTTTTGTAGTAACTGGAAGTGGACATTTGCAGCGCTTTGTGGCCTATGGTAAAAAAAGGAAATATCTTCCCATAAAAACGAGATGGAAGCAATCTCAGAAACTTGTTTATGCTCTATCTACACAAGTAACAGTGTTGAACCTTTCTATTGACAGAGCACGTGTGAAACACTCTTTTTTTGGAATCTGCAAGTGGATATTTCTATAAAACTGAGGATTTCGTTGGAAGCGGGATTACAGATAAATAGTAGACAGCAGCATTCTCAGAAACTTCTTTGTGATGTTTGCATTCAAGTCACAGAGTTGAACATTCCCTTTCATAGAGCAGGTTTGAAACACTCTTTTTGTAGTATCTGGAAGTGGACATTTGGAACGGTATCAGGCCTATGGTTAAAAAGGAAATATCTTCCCATAAAAACAAGACAGAAGCATTCTCAGAAACTTATTTGCGATGTGTGTCCTCAACTAACAGACTTGAACCTTTCTTTTGATACAGCAGTTTTGAAACACTCTTTTTGTAGAATCTGCAAGTGGATATTTGGATAGCTCTGAGGATTTCGTTGGAAACGGGATTACATAAAAAGAGTGGACAGCAGCATTCTCAGAAACTTCTTTGTGACGTTTGCATTCAAGTCACAGAGTTGAACATTCCCTGTCATAGAGCAGGTTTGAAACACTCTTTTTGTGCATCTGGAAGTGGACATTTCCAACGCTTTCTTGCCTACGGCGAAGAAGGAAATATCTTCGCATAGAAACAAGACAGAAGCATTCTCAGAAACTTATTTCTGATGTGTGTCCTCAACTAACGGACTTGAACCTTTCTTTTTATAGAGCACGTTTGAACCACTCCTTTTGTTGTATCTGCATGTGGATATTTGGATAGCTTTGACGATTTCGTTGGAAACGGGAATATCTCCCTATAACATCTAGACAGAAGCATTCTCAGAAACTTCTTTGTGATGTTTCCATTCAAGTCACAGAGTTGAACATTCTCTTTCATAGAGCAGGTTTGAAACACTCTTTTTGTAGTATCTGGAAGTGGACATTTGCAGCGCTTTGTGGCCTATGGTAAAAAAGGAAATATCTTCCCATGAAAACGAGATAGAAGCAATCTCAGAAACTTGTTTATGCTGTATGTACTGAAGTAACAGTGTTGAACCTTTCTATTGATAGAGCAGGTGTGAAACACTGTTTTTTTGGAATCTGCAAGAGGATATTTCTATAGAACTGAGGATTTCGTTGGAAGCGGGATTACAGATAAAAAGTAGAGAGCAGCATTCTCAGAAACTTCTTTGTGATGTTTGCATTCAAGTCACAGAGTTGAACATTCCCTTTCATACAGCAGGTTTGAAACACTCTTTTTGTACTATCTGGAAGTGGACATTTGGAACGGTACCAGGCCTATGGTTCAAAAGGAAATATCGTCGCAGAAAAACAAGATGGAAGCATTCTCAGAAATTATTTGTGTTGTGTGTCCTCAACTAACAGACTTGAACCTTTCTTTTGACACAGCAGTTTTGAAACACTCTTTTTGTAGAATCTGCAAGTGGATATTTGGATAGCTCTGAGGATTTCGTTGGAAACGGGATTACATAAAAAAGTAGACAGCAGCATTCTCAGAAACTTCTTTGTGATATTTCCATTTAAGTCACAGAGTTGAACATTCCCTTTCACAGAGCAGGTTTCAAACACTCTTTTTGTAGTAACTGGAAGTGGACATTTGCAGCGCTTTGTGGCCTATGGTAAAAAAAGGAAATATCTTCCCATAAAAACGAGATAGAAGCAATCTCAGAAACTTGTTTATGCTCTATCTACACAAGTAACAGTGTTGAACCTTTCTATTGACAGAGCACGTGTGAAACACTCTTTTTTTGGAATCTGCAAGTGGATATTTCTATAAAACTGAGGATTTCGTTGGAAGCGGGATTACAGATAAATAGTAGACAGCAGCATTCTCAGAAACTTCTTTGTGATGTTTGCATTAAAGTCACAGAGTTGAACATTCCCTTTCATAGAGCAGGTTTGAAACACTCTTTTTGTAGTATCTGGAAGTGGACATTTGGAACGGTATCAGGCCTATGGTTAAAAAGGAAATATCTTCCCATAAAAACAAGACAGAAGCATTCTCAGAAACTTATTTGCGATGTGTGTCCTCAACTAACAGACTTGAACCTTTCTTTTGATACAGCAGTTTTCAAACACTCTTTTTGTAGAATCTGCAAGTGGATATTTGGATAGCTCTGAGGATTTCGTTGGAAACGGGATTACATAAAAAGAGTGGACAGCAGCGTTCTCAGAAACTTCTTTGTGACGTTTGCATTCAAGTCACAGAGTTGAACATTCCCTGTCATAGAGCAGGTGTGAAACACTCTTTTTGTAGCATCTGGAAGTGGACATTTCCAACGCTTTCTTGCCTACGGCGAAGAAGGAAATATCTTCCCATAAAAACAAGACAGAAGCATTCTCAGAAACTTATTTCTGATGTGTGTCCTCAACTAACGGACTTGAACCTTTCTTTTTATAGAGCACGTTTGAACCACTCCTTTTGTTGTATCTGCAAGTGGATATTTGGATAGCTTTGACGATTTCGTTGGAAACGGGAATATCTCCCTATAACATCTAGACAGAAGCATTCTCAGAAAGGTCTTTGTGATGTTTCCATTCAAGTCACAGAGTTGAACATTCTCTTTCATAGAGCAAGTTTGAAACACTCTTTTTGTAGTATCTGGAAGTGGACATTTGCAGCGTTTTGTGGCCTATGGTAAAAAAGGAAATATCTTCCCATGAAAACGAGATAGAAGCAATCTCAGAAACTTGTTTATGCTGTATGTACTGAAGTAACAGTGTTGAACCTTTCTATTGATAGAGCAGGTGTGAAACACTGTTTTTTTGGAATCTGCAAGAGGATATTTCTATAGAACTGAGGATTTCGTTGGAAGCGGGATTACAGATAGAAAGTAGAGAGCAGCATTCTCAGAAACTTCTTTGTGATGTTTGCATTCAAGTCACAGAGTTGAACATTCCCTTTCATAGAGCAGGTTTGAAACACTCTTTTTGTACTATCTGGAAGTGGACATTTGGAACGGTACCAGGCCTATGGTTCAAAAGGAAATATCGTCGCAGAAAAACAAGATGGAAGCATTCTCAGAAACTTATTTGTGTTGTGTGTCCTCAACTAACAGACTTGAACCTTTCTTTTGACACAGCAGTTTTGAAACACTCTTTTTGTAGAATCTGCAAGTGGATATTTGGATAGCTCTGAGGATTTCGTTGGAAACGGGATTACATAAAAAAGTAGACAGCAGCATTCTCAGAAACTTCTTTGTGATATTTCCATTTAAGTCACAGAGTTGAACATTCCCTTTCACAGAGCAGGTTTCAAACACTCTTTTTGTAGTAACTGGAAGTGGACATTTGCAGCGCTTTGTGGCCTATGGTAAAAAAAGGAAATATCTTCCCATAAAAACGAGATGGAAGCAATCTCAGAAACTTGTTTATGCTCTATCTACACAAGTAACAGTGTTGAACCTTTCTATTGACAGAGCACGTGTGAAACACTCTTTTTTTGGAATCTGCAAGTGGATATTTCTATAAAACTGAGGATTTCGTTGGAAGCGGGATTACAGATAAATAGTAGACAGCAGCATTCTCAGAAACTTCTTTGTGATGTTTGCATTCAAGTCACAGAGTTGAACATTCCCTTTCATAGAGCAGGTTTGAAACACTCTTTTTGTAGTATCTGGAAGTGGACATTTGGAACGGTATCAGGCCTATGGTTAAAAAGGAAATATCTTCCCATAAAAACAAGACAGAAGCATTCTCAGAAACTTATTTGCGATGTGTGTCCTCAACTAACAGACTTGAACCTTTCTTTTGATACAGCAGTTTTGAAACACTCTTTTTGTAGAATCTGCAAGTGGATATTTGGATAGCTCTGAGGATTTCGTTGGAAACGGGATTACATAAAAAGAGTGGACAGCAGCATTCTCAGAAACTTCTTTGTGACGTTTGCATTCAAGTCACAGAGTTGAACATTCCCTGTCATAGAGCAGGTTTGAAACACTCTTTTTGTGCATCTGGAAGTGGACATTTCCAACGCTTTCTTGCCTACGGCGAAGAAGGAAATATCTTCGCATAGAAACAAGACAGAAGCATTCTCAGAAACTTATTTCTGATGTGTGTCCTCAACTAACGGACTTGAACCTTTCTTTTTATAGAGCACGTTTGAACCACTCCTTTTGTTGTATCTGCATGTGGATATTTGGATAGCTTTGACGATTTCGTTGGAAACGGGAATATCTCCCTATAACATCTAGACAGAAGCATTCTCAGAAACTTCTTTGTGATGTTTCCATTCAAGTCACAGAGTTGAACATTCTCTTTCATAGAGCAGGTTTGAAACACTCTTTTTGTAGTATCTGCAAGTGGACATTTGCAGCGCTTTGTGGCCTATGGTAAAAAAGGAAATATCTTCCCATGAAAACGAGATAGAAGCAATCTCAGAAACTTGTTTATGCTGTATGTACTGAAGTAACAGTGTTGAACCTTTCTATTGATAGAGCAGGTGTGAAACACTGTTTTTTTGGAATCTGCAAGAGGATATTTCTATAGAACTGAGGATTTCGTTGGAAGCGGGATTACAGATAAAAAGTAGAGAGCAGCATTCTCAGAAACTTCTTTCTGATGTTTGCATTCAAGTCACAGAGTTGAACATTCCCTTTCATACAGCAGGTTTGAAACACTCTTTTTGTACTATCTGGAAGTGGACATTTGGAACGGTACCAGGCCTATGGTTCAAAAGGAAATATCGTCGCAGAAAAACAAGACGGAAGCATTCTCAGAAACTTATTTGTGTTGTGTGTCCTCAACTAACAGACTTCAAGCTTTCTTTTGACACAGCAGTTTTGAAACACTCTTTTTGTAGAATCTGCAAGTGGATATTTGGATAGCTCTGACGATTTCATTGGAAACGGGATTACATATAAAAAGTAGACAGCAGCATTCTCAGAAACTTCTTTGTGATGTTTCCATTTAAGTCACAGAGTTGAACATTCCCTTTCACAGAGCAGGTTTCAAACACTCTTTTTGTAGTATCTGGAAGTGGACATTTGCAGCGCTTTGTGGCCTATGGTAAAAAAAGGAAATATCTTCCCATAAAAACGAGATAGAAGCAATCTCAGAAACTTGTTTATGCTCTATCTACACAAGTAACAGTGTTGAACCTTTCTATTGACAGAGCACGTGTGAAACACTCTTTTTTTGGAATCTGCAAGTGGATATATCTATAAAACTGAGGATTTCGTTGGAAGCGGGATTACAGATAAATAGTAGACAGCAGCATTCTCAGAAACTTCTTTGTGATGTTTGCATTCAAGTCACAGAGTTGAACATTCCCTTTCATAGAGCAGGTTTGAAACACTCTTTTTGTAGTATCTGGAAGTGGACATTTGGAACGGTATCAGGCCTATGGTTAAAAAGGAAATATCTTCCCATAAAAACAAGACGGAAGCATTCTCAGATACTTAGTTGCGATGTGTGTCCTCAACTAACAGACTTGAACCTTTCTTTTGACACAGCAGTTTTCAAACACTCTTTTTGTAGAATCTGCAAGTGGATATTTGGATAGCTCTGAGGATTTCGTTGGAAACGGGATTACATATAAAAAGTAGACAGCAGCATTCTCAGAAACTTCTTTGTGATGTTTCCATTTAAGTCACAGAGTTGAACATTCCCTTTCACAGAGCAGGTTTCAAACACTCTTTTTGTAGTATCTGGAAGTGGACATTTGAAGCGCTTTGTCGCCTATGGTAAAAAAGGAAACATCTTCCCATAAAAACGAGATAGAAGCAATCTCAGAAACTTGTTTATGCTCTATCTACACAAGTAACAATGTTGAACCTTTCTATTGATAGAGGAGGTGTGAAACACTCTTTTTTTGGAATTTGCAAGAGGATATTTCTATAGAACTGAGGATTTCGTTGGAAGCGGGATTACAGAAATATAGTAGACAGCAGCATTCTCAGAAACTTCTTTGTGATGTTTGCATTCAAGTCACAGAGTTGAACATTCCCTTTCATAGAGCAGGTTTGAAACACTCTTTTTGTAGTATCTGGAAGTGGACATTTGGAACGGTATCAGGCCTGTGGTTAAGAAGGAAATATCTTCCCATAAAAACAAGACAGAAGCATTCTCAGAAACTTATTTGCGATGTGTGTCCTCAACTAACAGACTTGAACCTTTCTTTTGATACAGCAGTTTTGAAACACTCTTTTTGTAGAATCTGGAAGTGGATATTTGCATAGCTCTGAGGATTTCGTTGGAAACGGGATTACATAAAAAGAGTGGACAGCAGCATTCTCAGAAACTTCTTTGTGACGTTTGCATTCAAGTCACAGAGTTGAACATTCCCTGTCATAGAGCAGGTTTGAAACACTCTTTTTGTAGCATCTGGAAGTGGACATTTCCAACGCTTTCTTGCCTACGGCGAAGAAGGAAATATCTTCCCATAAAAACAAGACAGAAGCATTCTCAGAAACTTATTTCTGATGTGTGTCCTCAACTAACGGACTTGAACCTTTCTTTTTATAGAGCACGTTTGAACCACTCCTTTTGTTGTATCTGCAAGTGGATATTTGGATAGCTTTGACGATTTCGTTGGAAACGGGAATATCTCCCTATAACATCTAGACAGAAGCATTCTCAGAAAGGTCTTTGTGATGGTTCCATTCAAGTCACAGAGTTGAACATTCTCTTTCATAGAGCAAGTTTGAAACACTCTTTTTGTAGTATCTGGAAGTGGACATTTGCAGCGTTTTGTGGCCTATGGTAAAAAAGGAAATATCTTCCCATGAAAACGAGATAGAAGCAATCTCAGAAACTTGTTTATGCTGTATGTACTGAAGTAACAGTGTTGAACCTTTCTATTGATAGAGCAGGTGTGAAACACTGTTTTTTTGGAATCTGCAAGAGGATATTTCTATAGAACTGAGGATTTCGTTGGAAGCGGGATTACAGATAAAAAGTAGAGAGCAGCATTCTCAGAAACTTCTTTGCGATGTTTGCATTCAAGTCACAGAGTTGAACATTCCCTTTCATACAGCAGGTTTGAAACACTCTTTTTGTACTATCTGGAAGTGGACATTTGGAACGGTACCAGGCCTATGGTGCAAAAGGAAATATCGTCGCATAAAAACAAGACAGAAGCATTCTCAGAAACTTATATGTGTTGTGTGTCCTCAGCTAACAGACTTGATCCTTTCTTTTGACACAGCAGTTTTGAAACACTCTTTTTGTAGAATCTGCAAGTGGATATTTGGATAGCTCAGAGGATTTCGTTGGAAACGGGATTACATATAAAAAGTAGACAGCAGCATTCTCAGAAACTTCTTTGTGATGTTTCCATTTAAGTCACAGAGTTGAACTTTCCCTTTCACAGAGCAGGTTTCAAACACTCTTTTTGTAGTATCTGGAAGTGGACATTTGCAGTGCTTTGTGGCCTAAGGTAAAAAAGGAAATATCTTCCCATAAAAACGAGATAGAAGCAATCTCAGAAACTTGTTTATGCTGTATCTACACAAGTAACAGTGTTGAACCTTTCTATTGACAGAGCACGTGTGAAACACTCTTTTTTTGGAATCTGCAAGTGGATATTTCTATAAAACTGAGGATTTCGTTGGAAGCGGGATTACAGATAAATAGTAGACAGCAGCATTCTCAGAAACTTCTTTGTGATGTTTGCATTCAAGTCACAGAGTTGAACATTCCCTTTCTTAGAGCAGGTTTGAAACACTCTTTTTGTAGTATCTGGAAGTGGACATTTGGAACGGTATCAGGCTTGTGGTTAAAAAGGTAATATCTTCCCATAAAAACAAGACAGAAGCATTCTCAGAAACTTATTTGCGATGTGTGTCCTCAACTAACAGACTTGAACCTTTCTTTTGATACAGCAGTTTTGAAACACTCTTTTTGTAGAATCTGCAAGTGGATATTTGGATAGCTCTGAGGATTTCGTTGGAAACGGGATTACATAAAAAGAGTGGACAGCAGCGTTCTCAGAAACTTCTTTGTGACGTTTGCATTCAAGTCACAGAGTTGAACATTCCCTGTCATAGAGCAGGTATGAAACACTCTTTTTGTAGCATCTGGAAGTGGACATTTCCAACGCTTTCTTGCCTACGGCGAAGAAGGAAATATCTTCCCATAAAAACAAGACAGAAGCATTCTCAGAAACTTATTTTTGATGTGTGTCCTCAACTAACGGACTTGAACCTTTCTTTTTATAGAGCACGTTTGAACCACTCCTTTTGTTGTATCTGCAAGTGGATATTTGGATAGCTTGGACGATTTCGTTGGAAATGGGAATATCTCCCTATAACATCTAGACAGAAGCATTCTCAGAAAGGTCTTTGTGATGTTTCCATTCAAGTCACAGAGTTGAACATTCTCTTTCATAGAGCAAGTTTGAAACACTCTTTTTGTAGTATCTGGAAGTGGACATTTGCAGCGTTTTGTGGCCTATGGTAAAAAAGGAAATATCTTCCCATGAAAACGAGATAGAAGCAATCTCAGAAACTTGTTTATGCTGTATGTACTGAAGTAACAGTGTTGAACCTTTCTATTGATAGAGCAGGTGTGAAACACTGTTTTTTTGGAATCTGCAAGAGGATATTTCTATAGAACTGAGGATTTCGTTGGAAGCGGGATTACAGATAAAAAGTAGAGAGCAGCATTCTCAGAAACTTCTTTGTGATGTTTGCATTCAAGTCACAGAGTTGAACATTCCCTTTCATACAGCAGGTTTGAAACACTCTTTTTGTACTATCTGGAAGTGGACATTTGGAACGGTACCAGGCCTATGGTTCAAAAGGAAATATCGTCGCAGAAAAACAAGACGGAAGCATTCTCAGAAACTTATTTGTGTTGTGTGTCCTCAACTAACAGACTTCAAGCTTTCTTTTGACACAGCAGTTTTGAAACACTCTTTTTGTAGAATCTGCAAGTGGATATTTGGATAGCTCTGACGATTTCGTTGGAAACGGGATTACATATAAAAAGTAGACAGCAGCATTCTCAGAAACTTCTTTGTGATGTTTCCATTTAAGTCACAGAGTTGAACATTCCCTTTCACAGAGCAGGTTTCAAACACTCTTTTTGTAGTATCTGGAAGTGGACATTTGCAGCGCTTTGTGGCCTATGGTAAAAAAAGGAAATATCTTCCCATAAAAACGAGATAGAAGCAATCTCAGAAACTTGTTTATGCTCTATCTACACAAGTAACAGTGTTGAACCTTTCTATTGACAGAGCACGTGTGAAACACTCTTTTTTTGGAATCTGCAAGTGGATATTTCTATAAAACTGAGGATTTCGTTGGAAGCTGGATTACAGATAAATAGTAGACAGCAGCATTCTCAGAAACTTCTTTGTGATGTTTGCATTCAAGTCACAGAGTTGAACATTCCCTTTCATAGAGCAGGTTTGAAACACTCTTTTTGTAGTATCTGGAAGTGGACATTTGGAACGGTATCAGGCCTATGGTTAAAAAGGAAATATCTTCCCATAAAAACAAGACGGAAGCATTCTCAGATACTTAGTTGCGATGTGTGTCCTCAACTAACAGACTTGAACCTTTCTTTTGACACAGCAGTTTTCAAAAACTCTTTTTGTAGAATCTGCAAGTGGATATTTGGATAGCTCTGAGGATTTCGTTGGAAACGGGATTACATATAAAAAGTAGACAGCAGCATTCTCAGAAACTTCTTTGTGATGTTTCCATTTAAGTCACAGAGTTGAACATTCCCTTTCACAGAGCAGGTTTCAAACACTCTTTTTGTAGTATCTGGAAGTGGACATTTGAAGCGCTTTGTCGCCTATGGTAAAAAAGGAAACATCTTCCCATAAAAACGAGATAGAAGCAATCTCAGAAACTTGTTTATGCTCTATCTACACAAGTAACAGTGTTGAACCTTTCTATTGACAGAGCACGTGTGAAACAGTCTTTTTTTGGAATCTGCAAGTGGATATTTCTATAAAACTGAGGATTTCTTTGGAAGCGGGATTACAGATAAATAGTAGACAGCAGCATTCTCAGAAACTTCTTTGTGATGTTTGCATTCAAGTCACAGAGTTGAACATTCCCTTTCATAGAGCATGTTTGAAACACTCTTTTTGTAGTATCTGGAAGTGGACATTTGGAACGGTATCAGGCCTGTGGTTAAGAAGGTAATATCTTCCCATAAAAACAAGACAGAAGCATTCTCAGAAACTTATTTGCGATGTGTGTCCTCAACTAACAGACTTGAACCTTTCTTTTGATACAGCAGTTTTGAAACACTCTTTTTGTAGAATCTGCAAGTGGATATTTGGATAGCTCTGAGGATTTCGTTGGAAACGGGATTACATAAAAAGAGTGGACAGCAGCATTCTCAGAAACTTCTTTGTGACGTTTGCATTCAAGTCACAGAGTTGAACATTCCCTGTCATAGAGCAGGTGTGAAACACTCTTTTTGTAGCATCTGGAAGTGGACATTTCCAACGCTTTCTTGCCTACGGCGAAGAAGGAAATATCTTCCCATAAAAACAAGACAGAAGCATTCTCAGAAACTTATTTCTGATGTGTGTCCTCAACTAACGGACTTGAACCTTTCTTTTTATAGAGCACGTTTGAACCACTCCTTTTGTTGTATCTGCAAGTGGATATTTGGATAGCTTTGACGATTTCGTTGGAAACGGGAATATCTCCCTATAACATCTAGACAGAAGCATTCTCAGAAAGGTCTTTGTGATGTTTCCATTCAAGTCACAGAGTTGAACATTCTCTTTCATAGAGCAAGTTTGAAACACTCTTTTTGTAGTATCTGGAAGTGGACATTTGCAGCGTTTTGTGGCCTATGGTAAAAAAGGAAATATCTTCCCATGAAAACGAGATAGAAGCAATCTCAGAAACTTGTTTATGCTGTATGTACTGAAGTAACAGTGTTGAACCTTTCTATTGATAGAGCAGGTGTGAAACACTGTTTTTTTGGAATCTGCAAGAGGATATTTCTATAGAACTGAGGATTTCGTTGGAAGCGGGATTACAGATAGAAAGTAGAGAGCAGCATTCTCAGAAACTTCTTTGTGATGTTTGCATTCAAGTCACAGAGTTGAACATTCCCTTTCATAGAGCAGGTTTGAAACACTCTTTTTGTACTATCTGGAAGTGGACATTTGGAACGGTACCAGGCCTATGGTTCAAAAGGAAATATCGTCGCAGAAAAACAAGATGGAAGCATTCTCAGAAACTTATTTGTGTTGTGTGTCCTCAACTAACAGACTTGAACCTTTCTTTTGACACAGCAGTTTTGAAACACTCTTTTTGTAGAATCTGCAAGTGGATATTTGGATAGCTCTGAGGATTTCGTTGGAAACGGGATTACATAAAAAAGTAGACAGCAGCATTCTCAGAAACTTCTTTGTGATATTTCCATTTAAGTCACAGAGTTGAACATTCCCTTTCACAGAGCAGGTTTCAAACACTCTTTTTGTAGTAACTGGAAGTGGACATTTGCAGCGCTTTGTGGCCTATGGTAAAAAAAGGAAATATCTTCCCATAAAAACGAGATGGAAGCAATCTCAGAAACTTGTTTATGCTCTATCTACACAAGTAACAGTGTTGAACCTTTCTATTGACAGAGCACGTGTGAAACACTCTTTTTTTGGAATCTGCAAGTGGATATTTCTATAAAACTGAGGATTTCGTTGGAAGCGGGATTACAGATAAATAGTAGACAGCAGCATTCTCAGAAACTTCTTTGTGATGTTTGCATTCAAGTCACAGAGTTGAACATTCCCTTTCATAGAGCAGGTTTGAAACACTCTTTTTGTAGTATCTGGAAGTGGACATTTGGAACGGTATCAGGCCTATGGTTAAAAAGGAAATATCTTCCCATAAAAACAAGACAGAAGCATTCTCAGAAACTTATTTGCGATGTGTGTCCTCAACTAACAGACTTGAACCTTTCTTTTGATACAGCAGTTTTGAAACACTCTTTTTGTAGAATCTGCAAGTGGATATTTGGATAGCTCTGAGGATTTCGTTGGAAACGGGATTACATAAAAAGAGTGGACAGCAGCATTCTCAGAAACTTCTTTGTGACGTTTGCATTCAAGTCACAGAGTTGAACATTCCCTGTCATAGAGCAGGTTTGAAACACTCTTTTTGTGCATCTGGAAGTGGACATTTCCAACGCTTTCTTGCCTACGGCGAAGAAGGAAATATCTTCGCATAGAAACAAGACAGAAGCATTCTCAGAAACTTATTTCTGATGTGTGTCCTCAACTAACGGACTTGAACCTTTCTTTTTATAGAGCACGTTTGAACCACTCCTTTTGTTGTATCTGCATGTGGATATTTGGATAGCTTTGACGATTTCGTTGGAAACGGGAATATCTCCCTATAACATCTAGACAGAAGCATTCTCAGAAACTTCTTTGTGATGTTTCCATTCAAGTCACAGAGTTGAACATTCTCTTTCATAGAGCAGGTTTGAAACACTCTTTTTGTAGTATCTGCAAGTGGACATTTGCAGCGCTTTGTGGCCTATGGTAAAAAAGGAAATATCTTCCCATGAAAACGAGATAGAAGCAATCTCAGAAACTTGTTTATGCTGTATGTACTGAAGTAACAGTGTTGAACCTTTCTATTGATAGAGCAGGTGTGAAACACTGTTTTTTTGGAATCTGCAAGAGGATATTTCTATAGAACTGAGGATTTCGTTGGAAGCGGGATTACAGATAAAAAGTAGAGAGCAGCATTCTCAGAAACTTCTTTCTGATGTTTGCATTCAAGTCACAGAGTTGAACATTCCCTTTCATACAGCAGGTTTGAAACACTCTTTTTGTACTATCTGGAAGTGGACATTTGGAACGGTACCAGGCCTATGGTTCAAAAGGAAATATCGTCGCAGAAAAACAAGACGGAAGCATTCTCAGAAACTTATTTGTGTTGTGTGTCCTCAACTAACAGACTTCAAGCTTTCTTTTGACACAGCAGTTTTGAAACACTCTTTTTGTAGAATCTGCAAGTGGATATTTGGATAGCTCTGACGATTTCATTGGAAACGGGATTACATATAAAAAGTAGACAGCAGCATTCTCAGAAACTTCTTTGTGATGTTTCCATTTAAGTCACAGAGTTGAACATTCCCTTTCACAGAGCAGGTTTCAAACACTCTTTTTGTAGTATCTGGAAGTGGACATTTGCAGCGCTTTGTGGCCTATGGTAAAAAAAGGAAATATCTTCCCATAAAAACGAGATAGAAGCAATCTCAGAAACTTGTTTATGCTCTATCTACACAAGTAACAGTGTTGAACCTTTCTATTGACAGAGCACGTGTGAAACACTCTTTTTTTGGAATCTGCAAGTGGATATATCTATAAAACTGAGGATTTCGTTGGAAGCGGGATTACAGATAAATAGTAGACAGCAGCATTCTCAGAAACTTCTTTGTGATGTTTGCATTCAAGTCACAGAGTTGAACATTCCCTTTCATAGAGCAGGTTTGAAACACTCTTTTTGTAGTATCTGGAAGTGGACATTTGGAACGGTATCAGGCCTATGGTTAAAAAGGAAATATCTTCCCATAAAAACAAGACGGAAGCATTCTCAGATACTTAGTTGCGATGTGTGTCCTCAACTAACAGACTTGAACCTTTCTTTTGACACAGCAGTTTTCAAACACTCTTTTTGTAGAATCTGCAAGTGGATATTTGGATAGCTCTGAGGATTTCGTTGGAAACGGGATTACATATAAAAAGTAGACAGCAGCATTCTCAGAAACTTCTTTGTGATGTTTCCATTTAAGTCACAGAGTTGAACATTCCCTTTCACAGAGCAGGTTTCAAACACTCTTTTTGTAGTATCTGGAAGTGGACATTTGAAGCGCTTTGTCGCCTATGGTAAAAAAGGAAACATCTTCCCATAAAAACGAGATAGAAGCAATCTCAGAAACTTGTTTATGCTCTATCTACACAAGTAACAATGTTGAACCTTTCTATTGATAGAGGAGGTGTGAAACACTCTTTTTTTGGAATTTGCAAGAGGATATTTCTATAGAACTGAGGATTTCGTTGGAAGCGGGATTACAGAAATATAGTAGACAGCAGCATTCTCAGAAACTTCTTTGTGATGTTTGCATTCAAGTCACAGAGTTGAACATTCCCTTTCATAGAGCAGGTTTGAAACACTCTTTTTGTAGTATCTGGAAGTGGACATTTGGAACGGTATCAGGCCTGTGGTTAAGAAGGAAATATCTTCCCATAAAAACAAGACAGAAGCATTCTCAGAAACTTATTTGCGATGTGTGTCCTCAACTAACAGACTTGAACCTTTCTTTTGATACAGCAGTTTTGAAACACTCTTTTTGTAGAATCTGGAAGTGGATATTTGCATAGCTCTGAGGATTTCGTTGGAAACGGGATTACATAAAAAGAGTGGACAGCAGCATTCTCAGAAACTTCTTTGTGACGTTTGCATTCAAGTCACAGAGTTGAACATTCCCTGTCATAGAGCAGGTTTGAAACACTCTTTTTGTAGCATCTGGAAGTGGACATTTCCAACGCTTTCTTGCCTACGGCGAAGAAGGAAATATCTTCCCATAAAAACAAGACAGAAGCATTCTCAGAAACTTATTTCTGATGTGTGTCCTCAACTAACGGACTTGAACCTTTCTTTTTATAGAGCACGTTTGAACCACTCCTTTTGTTGTATCTGCAAGTGGATATTTGGATAGCTTTGACGATTTCGTTGGAAACGGGAATATCTCCCTATAACATCTAGACAGAAGCATTCTCAGAAAGGTCTTTGTGATGGTTCCATTCAAGTCACAGAGTTGAACATTCTCTTTCATAGAGCAAGTTTGAAACACTCTTTTTGTAGTATCTGGAAGTGGACATTTGCAGCGTTTTGTGGCCTATGGTAAAAAAGGAAATATCTTCCCATGAAAACGAGATAGAAGCAATCTCAGAAACTTGTTTATGCTGTATGTACTGAAGTAACAGTGTTGAACCTTTCTATTGATAGAGCAGGTGTGAAACACTGTTTTTTTGGAATCTGCAAGAGGATATTTCTATAGAACTGAGGATTTCGTTGGAAGCGGGATTACAGATAAAAAGTAGAGAGCAGCATTCTCAGAAACTTCTTTGCGATGTTTGCATTCAAGTCACAGAGTTGAACATTCCCTTTCATACAGCAGGTTTGAAACACTCTTTTTGTACTATCTGGAAGTGGACATTTGGAACGGTACCAGGCCTATGGTGCAAAAGGAAATATCGTCGCATAAAAACAAGACAGAAGCATTCTCAGAAACTTATATGTGTTGTGTGTCCTCAGCTAACAGACTTGATCCTTTCTTTTGACACAGCAGTTTTGAAACACTCTTTTTGTAGAATCTGCAAGTGGATATTTGGATAGCTCAGAGGATTTCGTTGGAAACGGGATTACATATAAAAAGTAGACAGCAGCATTCTCAGAAACTTCTTTGTGATGTTTCCATTTAAGTCACAGAGTTGAACTTTCCCTTTCACAGAGCAGGTTTCAAACACTCTTTTTGTAGTATCTGGAAGTGGACATTTGCAGTGCTTTGTGGCCTAAGGTAAAAAAGGAAATATCTTCCCATAAAAACGAGATAGAAGCAATCTCAGAAACTTGTTTATGCTGTATCTACACAAGTAACAGTGTTGAACCTTTCTATTGACAGAGCACGTGTGAAACACTCTTTTTTTGGAATCTGCAAGTGGATATTTCTATAAAACTGAGGATTTCGTTGGAAGCGGGATTACAGATAAATAGTAGACAGCAGCATTCTCAGAAACTTCTTTGTGATGTTTGCATTCAAGTCACAGAGTTGAACATTCCCTTTCTTAGAGCAGGTTTGAAACACTCTTTTTGTAGTATCTGGAAGTGGACATTTGGAACGGTATCAGGCTTGTGGTTAAAAAGGTAATATCTTCCCATAAAAACAAGACAGAAGCATTCTCAGAAACTTATTTGCGATGTGTGTCCTCAACTAACAGACTTGAACCTTTCTTTTGATACAGCAGTTTTGAAACACTCTTTTTGTAGAATCTGCAAGTGGATATTTGGATAGCTCTGAGGATTTCGTTGGAAACGGGATTACATAAAAAGAGTGGACAGCAGCGTTCTCAGAAACTTCTTTGTGACGTTTGCATTCAAGTCACAGAGTTGAACATTCCCTGTCATAGAGCAGGTATGAAACACTCTTTTTGTAGCATCTGGAAGTGGACATTTCCAACGCTTTCTTGCCTACGGCGAAGAAGGAAATATCTTCCCATAAAAACAAGACAGAAGCATTCTCAGAAACTTATTTTTGATGTGTGTCCTCAACTAACGGACTTGAACCTTTCTTTTTATAGAGCACGTTTGAACCACTCCTTTTGTTGTATCTGCAAGTGGATATTTGGATAGCTTGGACGATTTCGTTGGAAATGGGAATATCTCCCTATAACATCTAGACAGAAGCATTCTCAGAAAGGTCTTTGTGATGTTTCCATTCAAGTCACAGAGTTGAACATTCTCTTTCATAGAGCAAGTTTGAAACACTCTTTTTGTAGTATCTGGAAGTGGACATTTGCAGCGTTTTGTGGCCTATGGTAAAAAAGGAAATATCTTCCCATGAAAACGAGATAGAAGCAATCTCAGAAACTTGTTTATGCTGTATGTACTGAAGTAACAGTGTTGAACCTTTCTATTGATAGAGCAGGTGTGAAACACTGTTTTTTTGGAATCTGCAAGAGGATATTTCTATAGAACTGAGGATTTCGTTGGAAGCGGGATTACAGATAAAAAGTAGAGAGCAGCATTCTCAGAAACTTCTTTGTGATGTTTGCATTCAAGTCACAGAGTTGAACATTCCCTTTCATACAGCAGGTTTGAAACACTCTTTTTGTACTATCTGGAAGTGGACATTTGGAACGGTACTAGGCCTATGGTTCAAAAGGAAATATCGTCGCAGAAAAACAAGACGGAAGCATTCTCAGAAACTTATTTGTGTTGTGTGTCCTCAACTAACAGACTTCAAGCTTTCTTTTGACACAGCAGTTTTGAAACACTCTTTTTGTAGAATCTGCAAGTGGATATTTGGATAGCTCTGACGATTTCGTTGGAAACGGGATTACATATAAAAAGTAGACAGCAGCATTCTCAGAAACTTCTTTGTGATGTTTCCATTTAAGTCACAGAGTTGAACATTCCCTTTCACAGAGCAGGTTTCAAACACTCTTTTTGTAGTATCTGGAAGTGGACATTTGCAGCGCTTTGTGGCCTATGGTAAAAAAAGGAAATATCTTCCCATAAAAACGAGATAGAAGCAATCTCAGAAACTTGTTTATGCTCTATCTACACAAGTAACAGTGTTGAACCTTTCTATTGACAGAGCACGTGTGAAACACTCTTTTTTTGGAATCTGCAAGTGGATATTTCTATAAAACTGAGGATTTCGTTGGAAGCTGGATTACAGATAAATAGTAGACAGCAGCATTCTCAGAAACTTCTTTGTGATGTTTGCATTCAAGTCACAGAGTTGAACATTCCCTTTCATAGAGCAGGTTTGAAACACTCTTTTTGTAGTATCTGGAAGTGGACATTTGGAACGGTATCAGGCCTATGGTTAAAAAGGAAATATCTTCCCATAAAAACAAGACGGAAGCATTCTCAGATACTTAGTTGCGATGTGTGTCCTCAACTAACAGACTTGAACCTTTCTTTTGACACAGCAGTTTTCAAAAACTCTTTTTGTAGAATCTGCAAGTGGATATTTGGATAGCTCTGAGGATTTCGTTGGAAACGGGATTACATATAAAAAGTAGACAGCAGCATTCTCAGAAACTTCTTTGTGATGTTTCCATTTAAGTCACAGAGTTGAACATTCCCTTTCACAGAGCAGGTTTCAAACACTCTTTTTGTAGTATCTGGAAGTGGACATTTGAAGCGCTTTGTCGCCTATGGTAAAAAAGGAAACATCTTCCCATAAAAACGAGATAGAAGCAATCTCAGAAACTTGTTTATGCTCTATCTACACAAGTAACAGTGTTGAACCTTTCTATTGACAGAGCACGTGTGAAACAGTCTTTTTTTGGAATCTGCAAGTGGATATTTCTATAAAACTGAGGATTTCTTTGGAAGCGGGATTACAGATAAATAGTAGACAGCAGCATTCTCAGAAACTTCTTTGTGATGTTTGCATTCAAGTCACAGAGTTGAACATTCCCTTTCATAGAGCATGTTTGAAACACTCTTTTTGTAGTATCTGGAAGTGGACATTTGGAACGGTATCAGGCCTGTGGTTAAGAAGGTAATATCTTCCCATAAAAACAAGACAGAAGCATTCTCAGAAACTTATTTGCGATGTGTGTCCTCAACTAACAGACTTGAACCTTTCTTTTGATACAGCAGTTTTGAAACACTCTTTTTGTAGAATCTGCAAGTGGATATTTGGATAGCTCTGAGGATTTCGTTGGAAACGGGATTACATAAAAAGAGTGGACAGCAGCATTCTCAGAAACTTCTTTGTGACGTTTGCATTCAAGTCACAGAGTTGAACATTCCCTGTCATAGAGCAGGTATGAAACACTCTTTTTGTAGCATCTGGAAGTGGACATTTCCAACGCTTTCTTGCCTACGGCGAAGAAGGAAATATCTTCCCATAAAAACAAGACAGAAGCATTCTCAGAAACTTATTTCTGATGTGTGTCCTCAACTAACGGACTTGAACCTTTCTTTTTATAGAGCACGTTTGAACCACTCCTTTTGTTGTATCTGCAAGTGGATATTTGGATAGCTTTGACGATTTCGTTGGAAACGGGAATATCTCCCTATAACATCTAGACAGAAGCATTCTCAGAAAGGTCTTTGTGATGTTTCCATTCAAGTCACAGAGTTGAACATTCTCTTTCATAGAGCAAGTTTGAAACACTCTTTTTGTAGTATCTGGAAGTGGACATTTGCAGCGTTTTGTGGCCTATGGTAAAAAAGGAAATATCTTCCCATGAAAACGAGATAGAAGCAATCTCAGAAACTTGTTTATGCTGTATGTACTGAAGTAACAGTGTTGAACCTTTGTATTGATAGAGCAGGTGTGAAACACTGTTTTTTTGGAATCTGAAAGAGGATATTTCTATAGAACTGAGGATTTCGTTGGAAGCGGGATTACAGATAGAAAGTAGAGAGCAGCATTCTCAGAAACTTCTTTGTGATGTTTGCATTCAAGTCACAGAGTTGAACATTCCCTTTCATACAGCAGGTTTGAAACACTCTTTTTGTACTATCTGGAAGTGGACATTTGGAACGGTACCAGGCCTATGGTGCAAAAGGAAATATCGTCGCATAAAAACAAGACGGAAGCATTCTCAGAAACTTATTTGTGTTGTGTGTCCTCAGCTAACAGACTTGATCCTTTCTTTTGACACAGCAGTTTTGAAACACTCTTTTTGTAGAATCTGCAAGTGGATATTTGGATAGCTCAGAGGATTTTGTTGGAAACGGGATTACATATAAAAAGTAGACAGCAGCATTCTCAGAAACTTCTTTGTGATGTTTCCATTTAAGTCACAGAGTTGAACATTCCCTTTCACAGAGCAGGTTTCAAACACTCTTTTTGTAGTATCTGGAAGTGGACATTTGCAGTGCTTTGTGGCCTAAGGTAAAAAAGGAAATATCTTCCCATAAAAACGAGATAGAAGCAATCTCAGAAACTTGTTTATGCTCTATCTACACAAGTAACAGTGTTGAACCTTTCTATTGACAGAGCACGTGTGAAACACTCTTTTTTTGGAATCTGCAAGTGGATATTTCTATAAAACTGAGGATTTCGTTGGAAGCGGGATTACAGATAAATAGTAGACAGCAGCATTCTCAGAAACTTCTTTGTGATGTTTGCATTCAAGTCACAGAGTTGAACATTCCCTTTCTTAGAGCAGGTTTGAAACACTCTTTTTGTAGTATCTGGAAGTGGACATTTGGAACGGTATCAGGCCTGTGGTTAAAAAGGAAATATCTTCCCATAAAAACAAGACAGAAGCATTCTCAGAAACTTATTTGCGATGTGTGTCCTCAACTAACAGACTTGAACCTTTCTTTTGATACAGCAGTTTTGAAACACTCTTTTTGTAGAATCTGCAAGTGGATATTTGGATAGCTCTGAGGATTTCGTTGGAAACGGGATTACATAAAAAGAGTGGACAGCAGCGTTCTCAGAAACTTCTTTGTGACGTTTGCATTCAAGTCACAGAGTTGAACATTCCCTGTCATAGAGCAGGTATGAAACACTCTTTTTGTAGCATCTGGAAGTGGACATTTCCAACGCTTTCTTGCCTACGGCGAAGAAGGAAATATCTTCCCATAAAAACAAGACAGAAGCATTCTCAGAAACTTATTTCTGATGTGTGTCCTCAACTAACGGACTTGAACCTTTCTTTTTATAGAGCACGTTTGAACCACTCCTTTTGTTGTATCTGCAAGTGGATATTTGGATAGCTTTGACGATTTCGTTGGAAACGGGAATATCTCCCTATAACATCTAGACAGAAGCATTCTCAGAAACTTCTTTGTGATGTTTCTATTCAAGTCACAGAGTTGAACATTCTCTTTCATAGAGCAGGTTTGAAACACTCTTTTTGTAGTATCTGGAAGTGGACATTTGCAGCGCTTTGTGGCCTATGATAAAAAAGGAAATATCTTCCCATGAAAACGAGATAGAAGCAATCTCAGAAACTTGTTTATGCTGTATGTACTGAAGTAACAGTGTTGAACCTTTCTATTGATAGAGCAGGTGTGAAACACTGTTTTTTTGGAATCTGCAAGAGGATATTTCTATAGAACTGAGGATTTCGTTGGAAGCGGGATTACAGATAGAAAGTAGAGAGCAGCATTCTCAGAAACTTCTTTGTGATGTTTGCATTCAAGTCAGAGTTGAACATTCCCTTTCATACAGCAGGTTTGAAACACTCTTTTTGTACTATCTGGAAGTGGACATTTGGAACGGTACCAGGCCTATGGTTCAAAAGGAAATATCGTCGCAGAAAAACAAGATGGAAGCATTCTCAGAAACTTATTTGTGTTGTGTGTCCTCAACTAACAGACTTGAACCTTTCTTTTGACACAGCAGTTTTGAAACACTCTTTTTGTAGAATCTGCAAGTGGATATTTGGATAGCTCTGAGGATTTCGTTGGAAACGGGATTACATATAAAAAGTAGACAGCAGCATTCTCAGAAACTTCTTTGTGATATTTCCATTTAAGTCACAGAGTTGAACATTCCCTTTCACAGAGCAGGTTTCAAACACTCTTTTTGTAGTAACTGGAAGTGGACATTTGCAGTGCTTTGTGGCCTATGGTAAAAAAAGGAAATATCTTCCCATAAAAACGAGATAGAAGCAATCTCAGAAACTTGTTTATGCTCTATCTACACAAGTAACAGTGTTGAACCTTTCTATTGACAGAGCACGTGTGAAACACTCTTTTTTTGGAATCTGCAAGTGGATATTTCTATAAAACTGAGGATGTCGTTGGAAGCGGGATTACAGATAAATAGTAGACAGCAGCATTCTCAGAAACTTCTTTGTGATGTTTGCATTCAAGTCACAGAGTTGAACATTCCCTTTCATAGAGCAGGTTTGAAACACTCTTTTTGTAGTATCTGGAAGAGGACATTTGGAACGCTATCAGGCCTATGGGTAAAAAGGAAATATCTTCCCATAAAAACAAGACAGAAGCATTCTCAGAAACTTATTTGCGATGTGTGTCCTCAACTAACAGACTTGAACCTTTCTTTTGATACAGCAGTTTTGAAACACTCTTTTTGTAGAATCTGCAAGTGGATATTTGGATAGCTCTGAGGATTTCGTTGGAAACGGGATTACATAGTGGACAGCAGCATTCTCAGAAACTTCTTTGTGACGTTTGCATTCAAGTCACAGAGTTGAACATTCCCTGTCATAGAGCAGGTTTGAAACACTCTTTTTGTGCATCTGGAAGTGGACATTTCCAACGCTTTCTTGCCTACGGCGAGGAAGGAAATATCTTCCCCTAAAAACAAGACAGAAGCATTCTCAGAAACTTATTTCTGATGTGTGTCCTCAACTAACGGACTTGAACCTTTCTTTTTATAGAGCACGTTTGAACCACTCCTTTTGTTGTATCTGCAAGTGGATATTTGGATAGCTTGGACGATTTCGTTGGAAACGGGAATATCTCCCTATAACATCTAGACAGAAGCATTCTCAGAAACTTCTTTGTGATGTTTCCATTCAAGTCACAGAGTTGAACATTCTCTTTCATAGAGCAGGTTTGAAACACTCTTTTTGTAGTATCTGGAAGTGGACATTTGCAGCGCTTTGTGGCCTATGATAAAAAAGGAAATATCTTCCCATGAAAACGAGATAGAAGCAATCTCAGAAACTTGTTTATGCTGTATGTACTGAAGTAACAGTGTTGAACCTTTCTATTGATAGAGGAGGTGTGAAACACTGTTTTTTTGGAATCTGCAAGAGGATATTTCTATAGAACTGAGGATTTCATTGGAAGCGGGATTACAGATAGAAAGTCGAAAGCAGCATTCTCAGAAACTTCTTTGTGATGTTTGCATTCAAGTCACAGAGTTGAACATTCCCTTTCATACAGCAGGTTTGAAACACTCTTTTTGTACTAACTGGAAGTGGACATTTGGAACGGTACCAGGCCTATGGGTAAAAAGGAAGTATCTTCCCATAACAACAAGACAGAAGCATTCTCAGAAACTTATTTGCGATGTGTGTCCTCAACTAACAGACTTGAACCTTTCTTTTATACAGCAGTTTTGAAACACACTTTTTGTAGAATCTGCAAGTGGATATTTGGATAGCTTTGAGGATTTCGTTGGAAACGGGATTACATATAAAAAGTAGACAGCAGCATTCTCAGAAACTTCTTTGTGATGTTTCCATTTAAGTCACCGAGTTGAACATTGCCTTTCACAGAGCAGGTTTCAAACACTATTTTTGTAGTATCTGGAAGTGGACATTTGCAGCGCTTTGTGGCCTATGGTAAAAAAAGGAAATATCTTCCCATAAAAACGAGATAGAAGCAATCTCAGAAACTTGTTTATGCTCTATCTACACAAGTAACAGTGTTGAACCTTTCTATTGACAGAGCACGTGTGAAACACTCTTTTTTTGGAATCTGCAAGTGGATATTTCTATAAAACTGAGGATTTCGTTGGAAGCGGGATTACAGATAAATAGTAGACAGCAGCATTTTCAGAAATTTCTTTGTGACGTTTGCATTCAAGTCACAGAGTTGAACATTCCCTGTCTTGGAGCAGGGTTGAAACACTCTTTTTTTGGAATCTGCAAGTGGATATTTCTATAAAACTGAGGATGTCGTTGGAAGCGGGATTACAGATAAATAGTAGACAGCAGCATTCTCAGAAACTTCTTTGTGATGTTTGCATTCAAGTCACAGAGTTGAACATTCCCTTTCATAGAGCAGGTTTGAAACACTCTTTTTGTAGTATCTGGAAGTGGACATTTGGAACGGTATCAGGCCTATGGTTAAAAAGGAAATATCTTCCCATAAAAACAAGACAGAAGCATTCTCAGAAACTTATTTGCGATGTGTGTCCTCAACTAACAGACTTGAACCTTTCTTTTGATACAGCAGTTTTGAAACACTCTTTTTGTAGAATCTGCAAGTGGATATTTGGATAGCTCTGAGGATTTCGTTGGAAACGGGATTACATAAAAATAGTGGACAGCAGCATTCTCAGAAACTTCTTTGTGACGTTTGCATTCAAGTCACAGAGTTGAACATTCCCTGTCATAGAGCAGGTTTGAAACACTCTTTTTGTGCATCTGGAAGTGGACATTTCCAACGCTTTCTTGCCTACGGCGAAGAAGGAAATATCTTCCCATAGAAACAAGACAGAAGCATTCTCAGAAACTTATTTCGGATGTGTGTCCTCAACTAACGGACTTGAACCTTTCTTTTAATAGAGCACGTTTGAACCACTCCTTTTGTTGTATCTGCAAGTGGATATTTGGATAGCTTGGACGATTTCGTTGGAAACGGGATTATCTCCCTATAACATCTAGACAGAAGCATTCTCAGAAACTTCTTTGTGATGTTTCCATTCAAGTCACAGAGTTGAACATTCTCTTTCATAGAGCAGGTTTGAAACACTCTTTTTGTAGTATCTGGAAGTGGACATTTGCAGCGCTTTGTGGCCTATGGTAAAAAAGGAAATATCTTCCCATGAAAACGAGATAGAAGCAATCTCAGAAACTTGTTTATGCTGTATGTACTGAAGTAACAGTGTTGAACCTTTCTATTGATAGAGCAGGTGTGAAACACTGTTTTTTTGGAATGTGCAAGAGGATATTTCTATAGAACTGAGGATTTCGTTGGAAGCGGGATTACAGATAAAAAGTAGCGAGCAGCATTCTCAGAAACTTCTTTGTGATGTTTGCATTCAAGTCAGAGTTGAACATTCCCTTTCATACAGCAGGTTTGAAACACTCTTTTTGTACTATCTGGAAGTGGACATTTGGAACGGTACCAGGCCTATGGTTCAAAAGGAAATATCGTCGCAGAAAAACAAGATGGAAGCATTCTCAGAAACTTATTTGTGTTGTGTGTCCTCAACTAACAGACTTGAACCTTTCTTTTGACACAGCAGTTTTGAAACACTCTTTTTGTAGAATCTGCAAGTGGATATTTGGATAGCTCTGAGGATTTCGTTGGAAACGGGATTACATATAAAAAGTAGACAGCAGCATTCTCAGAAACTTCTTTGTGATGTTTCCATTTAAGTCACAGAGTTGAACATTCCCTTTCACAGAGCAGGTTTCAAACACTCTTTTTGTAGTATCTGGAAGTGGACATTTGCAGCGCTTTGTGGCCTATGGTAAAAAAAGGAAATATCTTCCCATAAAAACGAGATAGAAGCAATCTCAGAAACTTGTTTATGCTCTATCTACACAAGTAACAGTGTTGAACCTTTCTATTGACAGAGCACGTGTGAAACACTCTTTTTTTGGAATCTGCAAGTGGATATTTCTATAAAACTGAGGATTTCGTTGGAAGCGGGATTACAGATAAATAGTAGACAGCAGCATTCTCAGAAATTTCTTTGTGACGTTTGCATTCAAGTCACAGAGTTGAACATTCCCTGTCTTGGAGCAGGTTTGAAACACTCTTTTTTTGGAATCTGCAAGTGGATATTTCTATAAAACTGAGGATTTCGTTGGAAGCGGGATTACAGATAAATAGTAGACAGCAGCATTCTCAGAAACTTCTTTGTGATGTTTGCATTCAAGTCACAGAGTTGAACATTCCCTTTCATAGAGCAGGTTTGAAACACTCTTTTTGTACTATCTGGAAGTGGACATTTGGAACGGTATCAGGCCTATGGTTAAAAAGGAAATATCTTCCCATAAAAACAAGACAGAAGCATTCTCAGAAACTTATTTGCGATGTGTGTCCTCAACTAACAGACTTGAACCTTTCTTTTGATACAGCAGTTTTGAAACACTCTTTTTGTAGAATCTGCAAGTGGATATTTGGATAGCTCTGAGGATTTCGTTGGAAACGGGATTACATAAAAATAGTGGACAGCAGCATTCTCAGAAACTTCTTTGTGACGTTTGCATTCAAGTCACAGAGTTGAACATTCCCTGTCATAGAGCAGGTTTGAAACACTCTTTTTGTGCATCTGGAAGTGGACATTTCCAACGCTTTCTTGCCTACGGCGAAGAAGGAAATATCTTCCCATAGAAACAAGACAGAAGCATTCTCAGAAACTTATTTCTGATGTGTGTCCTCAACTAACGGACTTGAACCTTTCTTTTAATAGAGCACGTTTGAACCACTCCTTTTGTTGTATCTGCAAGTGGATATTTGGATAGCTTGGACGATTTCGTTGGAAATGGGAATATCTCCCTATAACATCTAGACAGAAGCATTCTCAGAAACTTCTTTGTGATGTTTCCATTCAAGTCACAGAGTTGAACATTCTCTTTCATAGAGCAGGTTTGAAACACTCTTTTTGTAGTATCTGGAAGTGGACATTTGCAGCGCTTTGTGGCCTATGATAAAAAAGGAAATATCTTCCCATGAAAACGAGATAGAAGCAATCTCAGAAACTTGTTTATGCTGTATGTACTGAAGTAACAGTGTTGAACCTTTCTATTGATAGAGGAGGTGTGAAACACTGTTTTTTTGGAATCTGCAAGAGGATATTTCTATAGAACTGAGGATTTCATTGGAAGCGGGATTACAGATAGAAAGTCGAAAGCAGCATTCTCAGAAACTTCTTTGTGATGTTTGCATTCAAGTCACAGAGTTGAACATTCCCTTTCATACAGCAGGTTTGAAACACTCTTTTTGTACTAACTGGAAGTGGACATTTGGAACGGTACCAGGCCTATGGGTAAAAAGGAAGTATCTTCCCATAACAACAAGACAGAAGCATTCTCAGAAACTTATTTGCGATGTGTGTCCTCAACTAACAGACTTGAACCTTTCTTTTATACAGCAGTTTTGAAACACACTTTTTGTAGAATCTGCAAGTGGATATTTGGATAGCTTTGAGGATTTCGTTGGAAACGGGATTACATATAAAAAGTAGACAGCAGCATTCTCAGAAACTTCTTTGTGATGTTTCCATTTAAGTCACCGAGTTGAACATTGCCTTTCACAGAGCAGGTTTCAAACACTATTTTTGTAGTATCTGGAAGTGGACATTTGCAGCGCTTTGTGGCCTATGGTAAAAAAAGGAAATATCTTCCCATAAAAACGAGATAGAAGCAATCTCAGAAACTTGTTTATGCTCTATCTACACAAGTAACAGTGTTGAACCTTTCTATTGACAGAGCACGTGTGAAACACTCTTTTTTTGGAATCTGCAAGTGGATATTTCTATAAAACTGAGGATTTCGTTGGAAGCGGGATTACAGATAAATAGTAGACAGCAGCATTCTCAGAAATTTCTTTGTGACGTTTGCATTCAAGTCACAGAGTTGAACATTCCCTGTCTTGGAGCAGGGTTGAAACACTCTTTTTTTGGAATCTGCAAGTGGATATTTCTATAAAACTGAGGATGTCGTTGGAAACGGGATTACAGATAAATAGTAGACAGCAGCATTCTCAGAAACTTCTTTGTGATGTTTGCATTCAAGTCACAGAGTTGAACATTCCCTTTCATAGAGCAGGTTTGAAACACTCTTTTTGTACTATCTGGAAGTGGACATTTGGAACGGTATCAGGCCTATGGTTAAAAAGGAAATATCTTCCCATAAAAACAAGACAGAAGCATTCTCAGAAACTTATTTGCGATGTGTGTCCTCAACTAACAGACTTGAACCTTTCTTTTGATACAGCAGTTTTGAAACACTCTTTTTGTAGAATCTGCAAGTGGATATTTGGATAGCTCTGAGGATTTCGTTGGAAACGGGATTACATAAAAATAGTGGACAGCAGCATTCTCAGAAACTTCTTTGTGACGTTTGCATTCAAGTCACAGAGTTGAACATTCCCTGTCATAGAGCAGGTTTGAAACACTCTTTTTGTGCATCTGGAAGTGGACATTTCCAACGCTTTCTTGCCTACGGCGAAGAAGGAAATATCTTCCCATAGAAACAAGACAGAAGCATTCTCAGAAACTTATTTCTGATGTGTGTCCTCAACTAACGGACTTGAACCTTTCTTTTAATAGAGCACGTTTGAACCACTCCTTTTGTTGTATCTGCAAGTGGATATTTGGATAGCTTGGACGATTTCGTTGGAAACGGGATTATCTCCCTATAACATCTAGACAGAAGCATTCTCAGAAACTTCTTTGTGATGTTTCCATTCAAGTCACAGAGTTGAACATTCTCTTTCATAGAGCAGGTTTGAAACACTCTTTTTGTAGTATCTGGAAGTGGACATTTGCAGCGCTTTGTGGCCTACGGTAAAAAAGTAAATATCTTCCCATGAAAACGAGATAGAAGCAATCTCAGAAACTTGTTTATGCTGTATGTACTGAAGTAACAGTGTTGAACCTTTCTATTGATAGAGCAGGTGTGAAACACTGTTTTTTTGGAATGTGCAAGAGGATATTTCTATAGAACTGAGGATTTCGTTGGAAGCGGGATTACAGATAAAAAGTAGAGAGCAGCATTCTCAGAAACTTCTTTGTGATGTTTGCATTCAAGTCAGAGTTGAACATTCCCTTTCATACAGCAGGTTTGAAACACTCTTTTTGTACTATCTGGAAGTGGACATTTGGAACGGTACCAGGCCTATGGTTCAAAAGGAAATATCGTCGCAGAAAAACAAGATGGAAGCATTCTCAGAAACTTATTTGTGTTGTGTGTCCTCAACTAACAGACTTGAACCTTTCTTTTGACACAGCAGTTTTGAAACACTCTTTTTGTAGAATCTGCAAGTGGATATTTGGATAGCTCTGAGGATTTCGTTGGAAACGGGATTACATATAAAAAGTAGACAGCAGCATTCTCAGAAACTTCTTTGTGATGTTTCCATTTAAGTCACAGAGTTGAACATTCCCTTTCACAGAGCAGGTTTCAAACACTCTTTTTGTAGTATCTGGAAGTGGACATTTGCAGCGCTTTGTGGCCTATGGTAAAAAAAGGAAATATCTTCCCATAAAAACGAGATAGAAGCAATCTCAGAAACTTGTTTATGCTCTATCTACACAAGTAACAGTGTTGAACCTTTCTATTGACAGAGCACGTGTGAAACACTCTTTTTTTGGAATCTGCAAGTGGATATTTCTATAAAACTGAGGATTTCGTTGGAAGCGGGATTACAGATAAATAGTAGACAGCAGCATTCTCAGAAATTTCTTTGTGACGTTTGCATTCAAGTCACAGAGTTGAACATTCCCTGTCTTGGAGCAGGTTTGAAACACTCTTTTTTTGGAATCTGCAAGTGGATATTTCTATAAAACTGAGGATTTCGTTGGAAGCGGGATTACAGATAAATAGTAGACAGCAGCATTCTCAGAAACTTCTTTGTGATGTTTGCATTCAAGTCACAGAGTTGAACATTCCCTTTCATAGAGCAGGTTTGAAACACTCTTTTTGTAGTATCTGGAAGTGGACATTTGGAACGGTATCAGGCCTATGGTTAAAAAGGAAATATCTTCCCATAAAAACAAGACAGAAGCATTCTCAGAAACTTATTTGCGATGTGTGTCCTCAACTAACAGACTTGAACCTTTCTTTTGATACAGCAGTTTTGAAACACTCTTTTTGTAGAATCTGCAAGTGGATATTTGGATAGCTCTGAGGATTTCGTTGGAAACGGGATTACATAAAAATAGTGGACAGCAGCATTCTCAGAAACTTCTTTGTGACGTTTGCATTCAAGTCACAGAGTTGAACATTCCCTGTCATAGAGCAGGTTTGAAACACTCTTTTTGTGCATCTGGAAGTGGACATTTCCAACGCTTTCTTGCCTACGGCGAAGAAGGAAATATCTTCCCATAGAAACAAGACAGAAGCATTCTCAGAAACTTATTTCTGATGTGTGTCCTCAACTAACGGACTTGAACCTTTCTTTTAATAGAGCACGTTTGAACCACTCCTTTTGTTGTATCTGCAAGTGGATATTTGGATAGCTTGGACGATTTCGTTGGAAACGGGAATATCTCCCTATAACATCTAGATAGAAGCATTCTCAGAAACTTCTTTGTGATGTTTCCATTCAAGTCACAGAGTTGAACATTCTCTTTCATAGAGCAGGTTTGAAACACTCTTTTTGTAGTATCTGGAAGTGGACATTTGCAGCGCTTTGTGGCCTATGGTAAAAAAGGAAATATCTTCCCATGAAAACGAGATAGAAGCAATCTCAGAAACTTGTTTATGCTGTATGTACTGAAGTAACAGTGTTGAACCTTTCTATTGATAGAGCAGGTGTGAAACACTGTTTTTTTGGAATGTGCAAGAGGATATTTCTATAGAATTGAGGATTTCGTTGGAAGCGGGATTACAGATAGAAAGTAGAGAGCAGCATTCTCAGAAACTTCTTTGTGATGTTTGCATTCAAGTCAGAGTTGAACATTCCCTTTCATACAGCAGGTTTGAAACACTCTTTTTGTACTATCTGGAAGTGGACATTTGGAACGGTACCAGGCCTATGGTTCAAAAGGAAATATCGTCGCAGAAAAACAAGATGGAAGCATTCTCAGAAACTTATTTGTGTTGTGTGTCCTCAACTAACAGACTTGAACCTTTCTTTTGACACAGCAGTTTTGAAACACTCTTTTTGTAGAATCTGCAAGTGGATATTTGGATAGCTCTGAGGATTTCGTTGGAAACGGGATTACATATAAAAAGTAGACAGCAGCATTCTCAGAACCTTCTTTGTGATATTTCCATTTAAGTCACAGAGTTGAACATTCCCTTTCACAGAGCAGGTTTCAAACACTCTTTTTGTAGTAACTGGAAGTGGACATTTGCAGCGCTTTGTGGCCTATGGTAAAAAAAGGAAATATCTTCCCATAAAAACGAGATGGAAGCAATCTCAGAAACTTGTTTATGCTCTATCTACACAAGTAACAGTGTTGAACCTTTCTATTGACAGAGCACGTGTGAAACACTCTTTTTTTGGAATCTGCAAGTGGATATTTCTATAAAACTGAGGATTTCGTTGGAAGCGGGATTACAGATAAATAGTAGACAGCAGCATTCTCAGAAATTTCTTTGTGACGTTTGCATTCAAGTCACAGAGTTGAACATTCCCTGTCTTGGAGCAGGGTTGAAACACTCTTTTTTTGGAATCTGCAAGTGGATATTTCTATAAAACTGAGGATGTCGTTGGAAACGGGATTACAGATAAATAGTAGACAGCAGCATTCTCAGAAACTTCTTTGTGATGTTTGCATTCAAGTCACAGAGTTGAACATTCCCTTTCATAGAGCAGGTTTGAAACACTCTTTTTGTAGTATCTGGAAGTGGACATTTGGAACGGTATCAGGCCTATGGTTAAAAAGGAAATATCTTCCCATAAAAACAAGACAGAAGCATTCTCAGAAACTTATTTGCGATGTGTGTCCTCAACTAACAGACTTGAACCTTTCTTTTGATACAGCAGTTTTGAAACACTCTTTTTGTAGAATCTGCAAGTGGATATTTGGATAGCTCTGAGGATTTCGTTGGAAACGGGATTACATAAAAATAGTGGACAGCAGCATTCTCAGAAACTTCTTTGTGACGTTTGCATTCAAGTCACAGAGTTGAACATTCCCTGTCATAGAGCAGGTTTGAAACACTCTTTTTGTGCATCTGGAAGTGGACATTTCCAACGCTTTCTTGCCTACGGCGAAGAAGGAAATATCTTCCCATAGAAACAAGACAGAAGCATTCTCAGAAACTTATTTCTGATGTGTGTCCTCAACTAACGGACTTGAACCTTTCTTTTAATAGAGCACGTTTGAACCACTCCTTTTGTTGTATCTGCAAGTGGATATTTGGATAGCTTGGACGATTTCGTTGGAAACGGG
This sequence comes from Pan troglodytes, assembly GCF_028858775.2. Classification (NCBI taxonomy): domain Eukaryota; kingdom Metazoa; phylum Chordata; class Mammalia; order Primates; family Hominidae; genus Pan; species Pan troglodytes. Next base: position 53,761,670 of record NC_072409.2, on the reverse strand, counting down.
ATTATCTCCCTATAACATCTAGACAGAAGCATTCTCAGAAACTTCTTTGTGATGTTTCCATTCAAGTCACAGAGTTGAAAATTCTCTTTCATAGAGCAGGTTTGAAACACTCTTTTTGTAGTATCTGGAAGTGGACATTTGCAGCGCTTTGTGGCCTACGGTAAAAAAGTAAATATCTTCCCATGAAAACGAGATAGAAGCAATCTCAGAAACTTGTTTATGCTGTATGTACTGAAGTAACAGTGTTGAACCTTTCTATTGATAGAGCAGGTGTGAAACACTGTTTTTTTGGAATGTGCAAGAGGATATTTCTATAGAACTGAGGATTTCGTTGGAAGCGGGATTACAGATAAAAAGTAGAGAGCAGCATTCTCAGAAACTTCTTTGTGATGTTTGCATTCAAGTCAGAGTTGAACATTCCCTTTCATACAGCAGGTTTGAAACACTCTTTTTGTACTATCTGGAAGTGGACATTTGGAACGGTACCAGGCCTATGGTTCAAAAGGAAATATCGTCGCAGAAAAACAAGATGGAAGCATTCTCAGAAACTTATTTGTGTTGTGTGTCCTCAACTAACAGACTTGAACCTTTCTTTTGACACAGCAGTTTTGAAACACTCTTTTTGTAGAATCTGCAAGTGGATATTTGGATAGCTCTGAGGATTTCGTTGGAAACGGGATTACATATAAAAAGTAGACAGCAGCATTCTCAGAAACTTCTTTGTGATGTTTCCATTTAAGTCACAGAGTTGAACATTCCCTTTCACAGAGCAGGTTTCAAACACTCTTTTTGTAGTATCTGGAAGTGGACATTTGCAGCGCTTTGTGGCCTATGGTAAAAAAAGGAAATATCTTCCCATAAAAACGAGATAGAAGCAATCTCAGAAACTTGTTTATGCTCTATCTACACAAGTAACAGTGTTGAACCTTTCTATTGACAGAGCACGTGTGAAACACTCTTTTTTTGGAATCTGCAAGTGGATATTTCTATAAAACTGAGGATTTCGTTGGAAGCGGGATTACAGATAAATAGTAGACAGCAGCATTCTCAGAAATTTCTTTGTGACGTTTGCATTCAAGTCACAGAGTTGAACATTCCCTGTCTTGGAGCAGGTTTGAAACACTCTTTTTTTGGAATCTGCAAGTGGATATTTCTATAAAACTGAGGATTTCGTTGGAAGCGGGATTACAGATAAATAGTAGACAGCAGCATTCTCAGAAACTTCTTTGTGATGTTTGCATTCAAGTCACAGAGTTGAACATTCCCTTTCATAGAGCAGGTTTGAAACACTCTTTTTGTACTATCTGGAAGTGGACATTTGGAACGGTATCAGGCCTATGGTTAAAAAGGAAATATCTTCCCATAAAAACAAGACAGAAGCATTCTCAGAAACTTATTTGCGATGTGTGTCCTCAACTAACAGACTTGAACCTTTCTTTTGATACAGCAGTTTTGAAACACTCTTTTTGTAGAATCTGCAAGTGGATATTTGGATAGCTCTGAGGATTTCGTTGGAAACGGGATTACATAAAAATAGTGGACAGCAGCATTCTCAGAAACTTCTTTGTGACGTTTGCATTCAAGTCACAGAGTTGAACATTCCCTGTCATAGAGCAGGTTTGAAACACTCTTTTTGTGCATCTGGAAGTGGACATTTCCAACGCTTTCTTGCCTACGGCGAAGAAGGAAATATCTTCCCATAGAAACAAGACAGAAGCATTCTCAGAAACTTATTTCTGATGTGTGTCCTCAACTAACGGACTTGAACCTTTCTTTTAATAGAGCACGTTTGAACCACTCCTTTTGTTGTATCTGCAAGTGGATATTTGGATAGCTTGGACGATTTCGTTGGAAACGGGAATATCTCCCTATAACATCTAGACAGAAGCATTCTCAGAAACTTCTTTGTGATGTTTCCATTCAAGTCACAGAGTTGAACATTCTCTTTCATAGAGCAGGTTTGAAACACTCTTTTTGTAGTATCTGGAAGTGGACATTTGCAGCGCTTTGTGGCCTATGGTAAAAAAGGAAATATCTTCCCATGAAAACGAGATAGAAGCAATCTCAGAAACTTGTTTATGCTGTATGTACTGAAGTAACAGTGTTGAACCTTTCTATTGATAGAGCAGGTGTGAAACACTGTTTTTTTGGAATGTGCAAGAGGATATTTCTATAGAACTGAGGATTTCGTTGGAAGCGGGATTACAGATAGAAAGTAGAGAGCAGCATTCTCAGAAACTTCTTTGTGATGTTTGCATTCAAGTCAGAGTTGAACATTCCCTTTCATACAGCAGGTTTGAAACACTCTTTTTGTACTATCTGGAAGTGGACATTTGGAACGGTACCAGGCCTATGGTTCAAAAGGAAATATCGTCGCAGAAAAACAAGATGGAAGCATTCTCAGAAACTTATTTGTGTTGTGTGTCCTCAACTAACAGACTTGAACCTTTCTTTTGACACAGCAGTTTTGAAACACTCTTTTTGTAGAATCTGCAAGTGGATATTTGGATAGCTCTGAGGATTTCGTTGGAAACGGGATTACATATAAAAAGTAGACAGCAGCATTCTCAGAAACTTCTTTGTGATATTTCCATTTAAGTCACAGAGTTGAACATTCCCTTTCACAGAGCAGGTTTCAAACACTCTTTTTGTAGTAACTGGAAGTGGACATTTGCAGCGCTTTGTGGCCTATGGTAAAAAAAGGAAATATCTTCCCATAAAAACGAGATGGAAGCAATCTCAGAAACTTGTTTATGCTCTATCTACACAAGTAACAGTGTTGAACCTTTCTATTGACAGAGCACGTGTGAAACACTCTTTTTTTGGAATCTGCAAGTGGATATTTCTATAAAACTGAGGATTTCGTTGGAAGCGGGATTACAGATAAATAGTAGACAGCAGCATTCTCAGAAACTTCTTTGTGATGTTTGCATTCAAGTCACAGAGTTGAACATTCCCTTTCATAGAGCAGGTTTGAAACACTCTTTTTGTAGTATCTGGAAGAGGACATTTGGAACGCTATCAGGCCTATGGTTAAAAAGGAAATATCTTCCCATAAAAACAAGACAGAAGCATTCTCAGAAACTTATTTGCGATGTGTGTCCTCAACTAACAGACTTGAACCTTTCTTTTGATACAGCAGTTTTGAAACACTCTTTTTGTAGAATCTGCAAGTGGATATTTGGATAGCTCTGAGGATTTCGTTGGAAACGGGATTACATAGTGGACAGCAGCATTCTCAGAAACTTCTTTGTGACGTTTGCATTCAAGTCACAGAGTTGAACATTCCCTGTCATAGAGCAGGTTTGAAACACTCTTTTTGTGCATCTGGAAGTGGACATTTCCAACGCTTTCTTGCCTACGGCGAGGAAGGAAATATCTTCCCATAAAAACAAGACAGAAGCATTCTCAGAAACTTATTTCTGATGTGTGTCCTCAACTAACGGACTTGAACCTTTCTTTTTATAGAGCACGTTTGAACCACTCCTTTTGTTGTATCTGCAAGTGGATATTTGGATAGCTTTGACGATTTCGTTGGAAACGGGAATATCTCCCTATAACATCTAGACAGAAGCATTCTCAGAAACTTCTTTGTGATGTTTCCATTCAAGTCACAGAGTTGAACATTCTCTTTCATAGAGCAGGTTTGAAACACTCTTTTTGTAGTATCTGGAAGTGGACATTTGCAGCGCTTTGTGGCCTATGATAAAAAAGGAAATATCTTCCCATGAAAACGAGATAGAAGCAATCTCAGAAACTTGTTTATGCTGTATGTACTGAAGTAACAGTGTTGAACCTTTCTATTGATAGAGGAGGTGTGAAACACTGTTTTTTTGGAATCTGCAAGAGGATATTTCTATAGAACTGAGGATTTCATTGGAAGCGGGATTACAGATAGAAAGTCGAAAGCAGCATTCTCAGAAACTTCTTTGTGATGTTTGCATTCAAGTCACAGAGTTGAACATTCCCTTTCATACAGCAGGTTTGAAACACTCTTTTTGTACTAACTGGAAGTGGACATTTGGAACGGAACCAGGCCTATGGGTAAAAAGGAAGTATCTTCCCATAACAACAAGACAGAAGCATTCTCAGAAACTTATTTGCGATGTGTGTCCTCAACTAACAGACTTGAACCTTTCTTTTATACAGCAGTTTTGAAACACACTTTTTGTAGAATCTGCAAGTGGATATTTGGATAGCTTTGAGGATTTCGTTGGAAACGGGATTACATATAAAAAGTAGACAGCAGCATTCTCAGAAACTTCTTTGTGATGTTTCCATTTAAGTCACCGAGTTGAACATTCCCTTTCACAGAGCAGGTTTCAAACACTATTTTTGTAGTATCTGGAAGTGGACATTTGCAGCGCTTTGTGGCCTATGGTAAAAAAAGGAAATATCTTCCCATAAAAACGAGATAGAAGCAATCTCAGAAACTTGTTTATGCTCTATCTACACAAGTAACAGTGTTGAACCTTTCTATTGACAGAGCACGTGTGAAACACTCTTTTTTTGGAATCTGCAAGTGGATATTTCTATAAAACTGAGGATTTCGTTGGAAGCGGGATTACAGATAAATAGTAGACAGCAGCATTCTCAGAAATTTCTTTGTGACGTTTGCATTCAAGTCACAGAGTTGAACATTCCCTGTCTTGGAGCAGGTTTGAAACACTCTTTTTTTGGAATCTGCAAGTGGATATTTCTATAAAACTGAGGATTTCGTTGGAAGCGGGATTACAGATAAATAGTAGACAGCAGCATTCTCAGAAACTTCTTTGTGATGTTTGCATTCAAGTCACAGAGTTGAACATTCCCTTTCATAGAGCAGGTTTGAAACACTCTTTTTGTACTATCTGGAAGTGGACATTTGGAACGGTATCAGGCCTATGGTTAAAAAGGAAATATCTTCCCATAAAAACAAGACAGAAGAATTCTCAGAAACTTATTTGCGATGTGTGTCCTCAACTAACAGACTTGAACCTTTCTTTTGATACAGCAGTTTTGAAACACTCTTTTTGTAGAATCTGCAAGTGGATATTTGGATAGCTCTGAGGATTTCGTTGGAAACGGGATTACATAAAAATAGTGGACAGCAGCATTCTCAGAAACTTCTTTGTGACGTTTGCATTCAAGTCACAGAGTTGAACATTCCCTGTCATAGAGCAGGTTTGAAACACTCTTTTTGTGCATCTGGAAGTGGACATTTCCAACGCTTTCTTGCCTACGGCGAAGAAGGAAATATCTTCCCATAGAAACAAGACAGAAGCATTCTCAGAAACTTATTTCTGATGTGTGTCCTCAACTAACGGACTTGAACCTTTCTTTTAATAGAGCACGTTTGAACCACTCCTTTTGTTGTATCTGCAAGTGGATATTTGGATAGCTTGGACGATTTCGTTGGAAACGGGAATATCTCCCTATAACATCTAGACAGAAGCATTCTCAGAAACTTCTTTGTGATGTTTCCATTCAAGTCACAGAGTTGAACATTCTCTTTCATAGAGCAGGTTTGAAACACTCTTTTTGTAGTATCTGGAAGTGGACATTTGCAGCGCTTTGTGGCCTATGATAAAAAAGGAAATATCTTCCCATGAAAACGAGATAGAAGCAATCTCAGAAACTTGTTTATGCTGTATGTACTGAAGTAACAGTGTTGAACCTTTCTATTGATAGAGGAGGTGTGAAACACTGTTTTTTTGGAATCTGCAAGAGGATATTTCTATAGAACTGAGGATTTCATTGGAAGCGGGATAACAGATAGAAAGTCGAAAGCAGCATTCTCAGAAACTTCTTTGTGATGTTTGCATTCAAGTCACAGAGTTGAACATTCCCTTTCATACAGCAGGTTTGAAACACTCTTTTTGTACTAACTGGAAGTGGACATTTGGAACGGTACCAGGCCTATGGGTAAAAAGGAAGTATCTTCCCATAACAACAAGACAGAAGCATTCTCAGAAACTTATTTGCGATGTGTGTCCTCAACTAACAGACTTGAACCTTTCTTTTATACAGCAGTTTTGAAACACACTTTTTGTAGAATCTGCAAGTGGATATTTGGATAGCTTTGAGGATTTCGTTGGAAACGGGATTACATATAAAAAGTAGACAGCAGCATTCTCAGAAACTTCTTTGTGATGTTTCCATTTAAGTCACCGAGTTGAACATTCCCTTTCACAGAGCAGGTTTCAAACACTATTTTTGTAGTATCTGGAAGTGGACATTTGCAGCGCTTTGTGGCCTATGGTAAAAAAAGGAAATATCTTCCCATAAAAACGAGATAGAAGCAATCTCAGAAACTTGTTTATGCTCTATCTACACAAGTAACAGTGTTGAACCTTTCTATTGACAGAGCACGTGTGAAACACTCTTTTTTTGGAATCTGCAAGTGGATATTTCTATAAAACTGAGGATTTCGTTGGAAGCGGGATTACAGATAAATAGTAGACAGCAGCATTCTCAGAAATTTCTTTGTGACGTTTGCATTCAAGTCACAGAGTTGAACATTCCCTGTCTTGGAGCAGGGTTGAAACACTCTTTTTTTGGAATCTGCAAGTGGATATTTCTATAAAACTGAGGATGTCGTTGGAAACGGGATTACAGATAAATAGTAGACAGCAGCATTCTCAGAAACTTCTTTGTGATGTTTGCATTCAAGTCACAGAGTTGAACATTCCCTTTCATAGAGCAGGTTTGAAACACTCTTTTTGTAGTATCTGGAAGTGGACATTTGGAACGGTATCAGGCCTATGGTTAAAAAGGAAATATCTTCCCATAAAAACAAGACAGAAGCATTCTCAGAAACTTATTTGCGATGTGTGTCCTCAACTAACAGACTTGAACCTTTCTTTTGATACAGCAGTTTTGAAACACTCTTTTTGTAGAATCTGCAAGTGGATATTTGGATAGCTCTGAGGATTTCGTTGGAAACGGGATTACATAAAAATAGTGGACAGCAGCATTCTCAGAAACTTCTTTGTGACGTTTGCATTCAAGTCACAGAGTTGAACATTCCCTGTCATAGAGCAGGTTTGAAACACTCTTTTTGTGCATCTGGAAGTGGACATTTCCAACGCTTTCTTGCCTACGGCGAAGAAGGAAATATCTTCCCATAGAAACAAGACAGAAGCATTCTCAGAAACTTATTTCTGATGTGTGTCCTCAACTAACGGACTTGAACCTTTCTTTTAATAGAGCACGTTTGAACCACTCCTTTTGTTGTATCTGCAAGTGGATATTTGGATAGCTTGGACGATTTCGTTGGAAACGGGATTATCTCCCTATAACATCTAGACAGAAGCATTCTCAGAAACTTCTTTGTGATGTTTCCATTCAAGTCACAGAGTTGAACATTCTCTTTCATAGAGCAGGTTTGAAACACTCTTTTTGTAGTATCTGGAAGTGGACATTTGCAGCGCTTTGTGGCCTATGATAAAAAAGGAAATATCTTCCCATGAAAACGAGATAGAAGCAATCTCAGAAACTTGTTTATGCTGTATGTACTGAAGTAACAGTGTTGAACCTTTCTATTGATAGAGCAGGTGTGAAACACTGTTTTTTTGGAATGTGCAAGAGGATATTTCTATAGAACTGAGGATTTCGTTGGAAGCGGGATTACAGATAGAAAGTAGAGAGCAGCATTCTCAGAAACTTCTTTGTGATGTTTGCATTCAAGTCAGAGTTGAACATTCCCTTTCATACAGCAGGTTTGAAACACTCTTTTTGTACTATCTGGAAGTGGACATTTGGAACGGTACCAGGCCTATGGTTCAAAAGGAAATATCGTCGCAGAAAAACAAGATGGAAGCATTCTCAGAAACTTATTTGTGTTGTGTGTCCTCAACTAACAGACTTGAACCTTTCTTTTGACACAGCAGTTTTGAAACACTCTTTTTGTAGAATCTGCAAGTGGATATTTGGATAGCTCTGAGGATTTCGTTGGAAACGGGATTACATATAAAAAGTAGACAGCAGCATTCTCAGAAACTTCTTTGTGATATTTCCATTTAAGTCACAGAGTTGAACATTCCCTTTCACAGAGCAGGTTTCAAACACTCTTTTTGTAGTAACTGGAAGTGGACATTTGCAGCGCTTTGTGGCCTATGGTAAAAAAAGGAAATATCTTCCCATAAAAACGAGATGGAAGCAATCTCAGAAACTTGTTTATGCTCTATCTACACAAGTAACAGTGTTGAACCTTTCTATTGACAGAGCACGTGTGAAACACTCTTTTTTTGGAATCTGCAAGTGGATATTTCTATAAAACTGAGGATTTCGTTGGAAGCGGGATTACAGATAAATAGTAGACAGCAGCATTCTCAGAAACTTCTTTGTGATGTTTGCATTCAAGTCACAGAGTTGAACATTCCCTTTCATAGAGCAGGTTTGAAACACTCTTTTTGTAGTATCTGGAAGAGGACATTTGGAACGCTATCAGGCCTATGGTTAAAAAGGAAATATCTTCCCATAAAAACAAGACAGAAGCATTCTCAGAAACTTATTTGCGATGTGTGTCCTCAACTAACAGACTTGAACCTTTCTTTTGATACAGCAGTTTTGAAACACTCTTTTTGTAGAATCTGCAAGTGGATATTTGGATAGCTCTGAGGATTTCGTTGGAAACGGGATTACATAGTGGACAGCAGCATTCTCAGAAACTTCTTTGTGACGTTTGCATTCAAGTCACAGAGTTGAACATTCCCTGTCATAGAGCAGGTTTGAAACACTCTTTTTGTGCATCTGGAAGTGGACATTTCCAACGCTTTCTTGCCTACGGCGAGGAAGGAAATATCTTCCCATAAAAACAAGACAGAAGCATTCTCAGAAACTTATTTCTGATGTGTGTCCTCAACTAACGGACTTGAACCTTTCTTTTTATAGAGCACGTTTGAACCACTCCTTTTGTTGTATCTGCAAGTGGATATTTGGATAGCTTTGACGATTTCGTTGGAAACGGGAATATCTCCCTATAACATCTAGACAGAAGCATTCTCAGAAACTTCTTTGTGATGTTTCCATTCAAGTCACAGAGTTGAACATTCTCTTTCATAGAGCAGGTTTGAAACACTCTTTTTGTAGTATCTGGAAGTGGACATTTGCAGCGCTTTGTGGCCTATGATAAAAAAGGAAATATCTTCCCATGAAAACGAGATAGAAGCAATCTCAGAAACTTGTTTATGCTGTATGTACTGAAGTAACAGTGTTGAACCTTTCTATTGATAGAGGAGGTGTGAAACACTGTTTTTTTGGAATCTGCAAGAGGATATTTCTATAGAACTGAGGATTTCATTGGAAGCGGGATTACAGATAGAAAGTCGAAAGCAGCATTCTCAGAAACTTCTTTGTGATGTTTGCATTCAAGTCACAGAGTTGAACATTCCCTTTCATACAGCAGGTTTGAAACACTCTTTTTGTACTAACTGGAAGTGGACATTTGGAACGGAACCAGGCCTATGGGTAAAAAGGAAGTATCTTCCCATAACAACAAGACAGAAGCATTCTCAGAAACTTATTTGCGATGTGTGTCCTCAACTAACAGACTTGAACCTTTCTTTTATACAGCAGTTTTGAAACACACTTTTTGTAGAATCTGCAAGTGGATATTTGGATAGCTTTGAGGATTTCGTTGGAAACGGGATTACATATAAAAAGTAGACAGCAGCATTCTCAGAAACTTCTTTGTGATGTTTCCATTTAAGTCACCGAGTTGAACATTCCCTTTCACAGAGCAGGTTTCAAACACTATTTTTGTAGTATCTGGAAGTGGACATTTGCAGCGCTTTGTGGCCTATGGTAAAAAAAGGAAATATCTTCCCATAAAAACGAGATAGAAGCAATCTCAGAAACTTGTTTATGCTCTATCTACACAAGTAACAGTGTTGAACCTTTCTATTGACAGAGCACGTGTGAAACACTCTTTTTTTGGAATCTGCAAGTGGATATTTCTATAAAACTGAGGATTTCGTTGGAAGCGGGATTACAGATAAATAGTAGACAGCAGCATTCTCAGAAATTTCTTTGTGACGTTTGCATTCAAGTCACAGAGTTGAACATTCCCTGTCTTGGAGCAGGTTTGAAACACTCTTTTTTTGGAATCTGCAAGTGGATATTTCTATAAAACTGAGGATTTCGTTGGAAGCGGGATTACAGATAAATAGTAGACAGCAGCATTCTCAGAAACTTCTTTGTGATGTTTGCATTCAAGTCACAGAGTTGAACATTCCCTTTCATAGAGCAGGTTTGAAACACTCTTTTTGTACTATCTGGAAGTGGACATTTGGAACGGTATCAGGCCTATGGTTAAAAAGGAAATATCTTCCCATAAAAACAAGACAGAAGAATTCTCAGAAACTTATTTGCGATGTGTGTCCTCAACTAACAGACTTGAACCTTTCTTTTGATACAGCAGTTTTGAAACACTCTTTTTGTAGAATCTGCAAGTGGATATTTGGATAGCTCTGAGGATTTCGTTGGAAACGGGATTACATAAAAATAGTGGACAGCAGCATTCTCAGAAACTTCTTTGTGACGTTTGCATTCAAGTCACAGAGTTGAACATTCCCTGTCATAGAGCAGGTTTGAAACACTCTTTTTGTGCATCTGGAAGTGGACATTTCCAACGCTTTCTTGCCTACGGCGAAGAAGGAAATATCTTCCCATAGAAACAAGACAGAAGCATTCTCAGAAACTTATTTCTGATGTGTGTCCTCAACTAACGGACTTGAACCTTTCTTTTAATAGAGCACGTTTGAACCACTCCTTTTGTTGTATCTGCAAGTGGATATTTGGATAGCTTGGACGATTTCGTTGGAAACGGGAATATCTCCCTATAACATCTAGACAGAAGCATTCTCAGAAACTTCTTTGTGATGTTTCCATTCAAGTCACAGAGTTGAACATTCTCTTTCATAGAGCAGGTTTGAAACACTCTTTTTGTAGTATCTGGAAGTGGACATTTGCAGCGCTTTGTGGCCTATGATAAAAAAGGAAATATCTTCCCATGAAAACGAGATAGAAGCAATCTCAGAAACTTGTTTATGCTGTATGTACTGAAGTAACAGTGTTGAACCTTTCTATTGATAGAGGAGGTGTGAAACACTGTTTTTTTGGAATCTGCAAGAGGATATTTCTATAGAACTGAGGATTTCATTGGAAGCGGGATAACAGATAGAAAGTCGAAAGCAGCATTCTCAGAAACTTCTTTGTGATGTTTGCATTCAAGTCACAGAGTTGAACATTCCCTTTCATACAGCAGGTTTGAAACACTCTTTTTGTACTAACTGGAAGTGGACATTTGGAACGGTACCAGGCCTATGGGTAAAAAGGAAGTATCTTCCCATAACAACAAGACAGAAGCATTCTCAGAAACTTATTTGCGATGTGTGTCCTCAACTAACAGACTTGAACCTTTCTTTTATACAGCAGTTTTGAAACACACTTTTTGTAGAATCTGCAAGTGGATATTTGGATAGCTTTGAGGATTTCGTTGGAAACGGGATTACATATAAAAAGTAGACAGCAGCATTCTCAGAAACTTCTTTGTGATGTTTCCATTTAAGTCACCGAGTTGAACATTCCCTTTCACAGAGCAGGTTTCAAACACTATTTTTGTAGTATCTGGAAGTGGACATTTGCAGCGCTTTGTGGCCTATGGTAAAAAAAGGAAATATCTTCCCATAAAAACGAGATAGAAGCAATCTCAGAAACTTGTTTATGCTCTATCTACACAAGTAACAGTGTTGAACCTTTCTATTGACAGAGCACGTGTGAAACACTCTTTTTTTGGAATCTGCAAGTGGATATTTCTATAAAACTGAGGATTTCGTTGGAAGCGGGATTACAGATAAATAGTAGACAGCAGCATTCTCAGAAATTTCTTTGTGACGTTTGCATTCAAGTCACAGAGTTGAACATTCCCTGTCTTGGAGCAGGGTTGAAACACTCTTTTTTTGGAATCTGCAAGTGGATATTTCTATAAAACTGAGGATGTCGTTGGAAACGGGATTACAGATAAATAGTAGACAGCAGCATTCTCAGAAACTTCTTTGTGATGTTTGCATTCAAGTCACAGAGTTGAACATTCCCTTTCATAGAGCAGGTTTGAAACACTCTTTTTGTAGTATCTGGAAGTGGACATTTGGAACGGTATCAGGCCTATGGTTAAAAAGGAAATATCTTCCCATAAAAACAAGACAGAAGCATTCTCAGAAACTTATTTGCGATGTGTGTCCTCAACTAACAGACTTGAACCTTTCTTTTGATACAGCAGTTTTGAAACACTCTTTTTGTAGAATCTGCAAGTGGATATTTGGATAGCTCTGAGGATTTCGTTGGAAACGGGATTACATAAAAATAGTGGACAGCAGCATTCTCAGAAACTTCTTTGTGACGTTTGCATTCAAGTCACAGAGTTGAACATTCCCTGTCATAGAGCAGGTTTGAAACACTCTTTTTGTGCATCTGGAAGTGGACATTTCCAACGCTTTCTTGCCTACGGCGAAGAAGGAAATATCTTCCCATAGAAACAAGACAGAAGCATTCTCAGAAACTTATTTCTGATGTGTGTCCTCAACTAACGGACTTGAACCTTTCTTTTAATAGAGCACGTTTGAACCACTCCTTTTGTTGTATCTGCAAGTGGATATTTGGATAGCTTGGACGATTTCGTTGGAAACGGGATTATCTCCCTATAACATCTAGACAGAAGCATTCTCAGAAACTTCTTTGTGATGTTTCCATTCAAGTCACAGAGTTGAACATTCTCTTTCATAGAGCAGGTTTGAAACACTCTTTTTGTAGTATCTGGAAGTGGACATTTGCAGCGCTTTGTGGCCTACGGTAAAAAAGGAAATATCTTCCCATGAAAACGAGATAGAAGCAATCTCAGAAACTTGTTTATGCTGTATGTACTGAAGTAACAGTGTTGAACCTTTCTATTGATAGAGCAGGTGTGAAACACTGTTTTTTTGGAATGTGCAAGAGGATATTTCTATAGAACTGAGGATTTCGTTGGAAGCGGGATTACAGATAAAAAGTAGAGAGCAGCATTCTCAGAAACTTCTTTGTGATGTTTGCATTCAAGTCAGAGTTGAACATTCCCTTTCATACAGCAGGTTTGAAACACTCTTTTTGTACTATCTGGAAGTGGACATTTGGAACGGTACCAGGCCTATGGTACAAAAGGAAATATCGTCGCAGAAAAACAAGATGGAAACATTCTCAGAAACTTATTTGTGTTGTGTGTCCTCAACTAACAGACTTGAACCTTTCTTTTGACACAGCAGTTTTGAAACACTCTTTTTGTAGAATCTGCAAGTGGATATTTGGATAGCTCTGAGGATTTCGTTGGAAACGGGATTACATATAAAAAGTAGACAGCAGCATTCTCAGAAACTTCTTTGTGATGTTTCCATTTAAGTCACAGAGTTGAACATTCCCTTTCACAGAGCAGGTTTCAAACACTCTTTTTGTAGTATCTGGAAGTGGACATTTGCAGCGCTTTGTGGCCTATGGTAAAAAAAGGAAATATCTTCCCATAAAAACGAGATAGAAGCAATCTCAGAAACTTGTTTATGCTCTATCTACACAAGTAACAGTGTTGAACCTTTCTATTGACAGAGCACGTGTGAAACACTCTTTTTTTGGAATCTGCAAGTGGATATTTCTATAAAACTGAGGATTTCGTTGGAAGCGGGATTACAGATAAATAGTAGACAGCAGCATTCTCAGAAATTTCTTTGTGACGTTTGCATTCAAGTCACAGAGTTGAACATTCCCTGTCTTGGAGCAGGTTTGAAACACTCTTTTTTTGGAATCTGCAAGTGGATATTTCTATAAAACTGAGGATTTCGTTGGAAGCGGGATTACAGATAAATAGTAGACAGCAGCATTCTCAGAAACTTCTTTGTGATGTTTGCATTCAAGTCACAGAGTTGAACATTCCCTTTCATAGAGCAGGTTTGAAACACTCTTTTTGTACTATCTGGAAGTGGACATTTGGAACGGTATCAGGCCGATGGTTAAAAAGGAAATATCTTCCCATAAAAACAAGACAGAAGCATTCTCAGAAACTTATTTGCGATGTGTGTCCTCAACTAACAGACTTGAACCTTTCTTTTGATACAGCAGTTTTGAAACACTCTTTTTGTAGAATCTGCAAGTGGATATTTGGATAGCTCTGAGGATTTCGTTGGAAACGGGATTACATAAAAATAGTGGACAGCAGCATTCTCAGAAACTTCTTTGTGACGTTTGCATTCAAGTCACAGAGTTGAACATTCCCTGTCATAGAGCAGGTTTGAAACACTCTTTTTGTGCATCTGGAAGTGGACATTTCCAACGCTTTCTTGCCTACGGCGAAGAAGGAAATATCTTCCCATAGAAACAAGACAGAAGCATTCTCAGAAACTTATTTCTGATGTGTGTCCTCAACTAACGGACTTGAACCTTTCTTTTAATAGAGCACGTTTGAACCACTCCTTTTGTTGTATCTGCAAGTGGATATTTGGATAGCTTGGACGATTTCGTTGGAAACGGGAATATCTCCCTATAACATCTAGACAGAAGCATTCTCAGAAACTTCTTTGTGATGTTTCCATTCAAGTCACAGAGTTGAACATTCTCTTTCATAGAGCAGGTTTGAAACACTCTTTTTGTAGTATCTGGAAGTGGACATTTGCAGCGCTTTGTGGCCTATGATAAAAAAGGAAATATCTTCCCATGAAAACGAGATAGAAGCAATCTCAGAAACTTGTTTATGCTGTATGTACTGAAGTAACAGTGTTGAACCTTTCTATTGATAGAGGAGGTGTGAAACACTGTTTTTTTGGAATCTGCAAGAGGATATTTCTATAGAACTGAGGATTTCATTGGAAGCGGGATAACAGATAGAAAGTCGAAAGCAGCATTCTCAGAAACTTCTTTGTGATGTTTGCATTCAAGTCACAGAGTTGAACATTCCCTTTCATACAGCAGGTTTGAAACACTCTTTTTGTACTAACTGGAAGTGGACATTTGGAACGGTACCAGGCCTATGGGTAAAAAGGAAGTATCTTCCCATAACAACAAGACAGAAGCATTCTCAGAAACTTATTTGCGATGTGTGTCCTCAACTAACAGACTTGAACCTTTCTTTTATACAGCAGTTTTGAAACACACTTTTTGTAGAATCTGCAAGTGGATATTTGGATAGCTTTGAGGATTTCGTTGGAAACGGGATTACATATAAAAAGTAGACAGCAGCATTCTCAGAAACTTCTTTGTGATGTTTCCATTTAAGTCACCGAGTTGAACATTCCCTTTCACAGAGCAGGTTTCAAACACTATTTTTGTAGTATCTGGAAGTGGACATTTGCAGCGCTTTGTGGCCTATGGTAAAAAAAGGAAATATCTTCCCATAAAAACGAGATAGAAGCAATCTCAGAAACTTGTTTATGCTCTATCTACACAAGTAACAGTGTTGAACCTTTCTATTGACAGAGCACGTGTGAAACACTCTTTTTTTGGAATCTGCAAGTGGATATTTCTATAAAACTGAGGATTTCGTTGGAAGCGGGATTACAGATAAATAGTAGACAGCAGCATTCTCAGAAATTTCTTTGTGACGTTTGCATTCAAGTCACAGAGTTGAACATTCCCTGTCTTGGAGCAGGGTTGAAACACTCTTTTTTTGGAATCTGCAAGTGGATATTTCTATAAAACTGAGGATGTCGTTGGAAACGGGATTACAGATAAATAGTAGACAGCAGCATTCTCAGAAACTTCTTTGTGATGTTTGCATTCAAGTCACAGAGTTGAACATTCCCTTTCATAGAGCAGGTTTGAAACACTCTTTTTGTAGTATCTGGAAGTGGACATTTGGAACGGTATCAGGCCTATGGTTAAAAAGGAAATATCTTCCCATAAAAACAAGACAGAAGCATTCTCAGAAACTTATTTGCGATGTGTGTCCTCAACTAACAGACTTGAACCTTTCTTTTGATACAGCAGTTTTGAAACACTCTTTTTGTAGAATCTGCAAGTGGATATTTGGATAGCTCTGAGGATTTCGTTGGAAACGGGATTACATAAAAATAGTGGACAGCAGCATTCTCAGAAACTTCTTTGTGACGTTTGCATTCAAGTCACAGAGTTGAACATTCCCTGTCATAGAGCAGGTTTGAAACACTCTTTTTGTGCATCTGGAAGTGGACATTTCCAACGCTTTCTTGCCTACGGCGAAGAAGGAAATATCTTCCCATAGAAACAAGACAGAAGCATTCTCAGAAACTTATTTCTGATGTGTGTCCTCAACTAACGGACTTGAACCTTTCTTTTAATAGAGCACGTTTGAACCACTCCTTTTGTTGTATCTGCAAGTGGATATTTGGATAGCTTGGACGATTTCGTTGGAAACGGGATTATCTCCCTATAACATCTAGACAGAAGCATTCTCAGAAACTTCTTTGTGATGTTTCCATTCAAGTCACAGAGTTGAACATTCTCTTTCATAGAGCAGGTTTGAAACACTCTTTTTGTAGTATCTGGAAGTGGACATTTGCAGCGCTTTGTGGCCTACGGTAAAAAAGGAAATATCTTCCCATGAAAACGAGATAGAAGCAATCTCAGAAACTTGTTTATGCTGTATGTACTGAAGTAACAGTGTTGAACCTTTCTATTGATAGAGCAGGTGTGAAACACTGTTTTTTTGGAATGTGCAAGAGGATATTTCTATAGAACTGAGGATTTCGTTGGAAGCGGGATTACAGATAAAAAGTAGAGAGCAGCATTCTCAGAAACTTCTTTGTGATGTTTGCATTCAAGTCAGAGTTGAACATTCCCTTTCATACAGCAGGTTTGAAACACTCTTTTTGTACTATCTGGAAGTGGACATTTGGAACGGTACCAGGCCTATGGTTCAAAAGGAAATATCGTCGCAGAAAAACAAGATGGAAACATTCTCAGAAACTTATTTGTGTTGTGTGTCCTCAACTAACAGACTTGAACCTTTCTTTTGACACAGCAGTTTTGAAACACTCTTTTTGTAGAATCTGCAAGTGGATATTTGGATAGCTCTGAGGATTTCGTTGGAAACGGGATTACATATAAAAAGTAGACAGCAGCATTCTCAGAAACTTCTTTGTGATGTTTCCATTTAAGTCACAGAGTTGAACATTCCCTTTCACAGAGCAGGTTTCAAACACTCTTTTTCTAGTATCTGGAAGTGGACATTTGCAGCGCTTTGTGGCCTATGGTAAAAAAAGGAAATATCTTCCCATAAAAACGAGATAGAAGCAATCTCAGAAACTTGTTTATGCTCTATCTACACAAGTAACAGTGTTGAACCTTTCTATTGACAGAGCACGTGTGAAACACTCTTTTTTTGGAATCTGCAAGTGGATATTTCTATAAAACTGAGGATTTCGTTGGAAGCGGGATTACAGATAAATAGTAGACAGCAGCATTCTCAGAAATTTCTTTGTGACGTTTGCATTCAAGTCACAGAGTTGAACATTCCCTGTCTTGGAGCAGGTTTGAAACACTCTTTTTTTGGAATCTGCAAGTGGATATTTCTATAAAACTGAGGATTTCGTTGGAAGCGGGATTACAGATAAATAGTAGACAGCAGCATTCTCAGAAACTTCTTTGTGATGTTTGCATTCAAGTCACAGAGTTGAACATTCCCTTTCATAGAGCAGGTTTGAAACACTCTTTTTGTACTATCTGGAAGTGGACATTTGGAACGGTATCAGGCCGATGGTTAAAAAGGAAATATCTTCCCATAAAAACAAGACAGAAGCATTCTCAGAAACTTATTTGCGATGTGTGTCCTCAACTAACAGACTTGAACCTTTCTTTTGATACAGCAGTTTTGAAACACTCTTTTTGTAGAATCTGCAAGTGGATATTTGGATAGCTCTGAGGATTTCGTTGGAAACGGGATTACATAAAAATAGTGGACAGCAGCATTCTCAGAAACTTCTTTGTGACGTTTGCATTCAAGTCACAGAGTTGAACATTCCCTGTCATAGAGCAGGTTTGAAACACTCTTTTTGTGCATCTGGAAGTGGACATTTCCAACGCTTTCTTGCCTACGGCGAAGAAGGAAATATCTTCCCATAGAAACAAGACAGAAGCATTCTCAGAAACTTATTTCTGATGTGTGTCCTCAACTAACGGACTTGAACCTTTCTTTTAATAGAGCACGTTTGAACCACTCCTTTTGTTGTATCTGCAAGTGGATATTTGGATAGCTTGGACGATTTCGTTGGAAACGGGAATATCTCCCTATAACATCTAGACAGAAGCATTCTCAGAAACTTCTTTGTGATGTTTCCATTCAAGTCACAGAGTTGAACATTCTCTTTCATAGAGCAGGTTTGAAACACTCTTTTTGTAGTATCTGGAAGTGGACATTTGCAGCGCTTTGTGGCCTATGGTAAAAAAGGAAATATCTTCCCATGAAAACGAGATAGAAGCAATCTCAGAAACTTGTTTATGCTGTATGTACTGAAGTAACAGTGTTGAACCTTTCTATTGATAGAGCAGGTGTGAAACACTGTTTTTTTGGAATGTGCAAGAGGATATTTCTATAGAACTGAGGATTTCGTTGGAAGCGGGATTACAGATAGAAAGTAGAGAGCAGCATTCTCAGAAACTTCTTTGTGATGTTTGCATTCAAGTCAGAGTTGAACATTCCCTTTCATACAGCAGGTTTGAAACACTCTTTTTGTACTATCTGGAAGTGGACATTTGGAACGGTACCAGGCCTATGGTTCAAAAGGAAATATCGTCGCAGAAAAACAAGATGGAAGCATTCTCAGAAACTTATTTGTGTTGTGTGTCCTCAACTAACAGACTTGAACCTTTCTTTTGACACAGCAGTTTTGAAACACTCTTTTTGTAGAATCTGCAAGTGGATATTTGGATAGCTCTGAGGATTTCGTTGGAAACGGGATTACATATAAAAAGTAGACAGCAGCATTCTCAGAAACTTCTTTGTGATGTTTCCATTTAAGTCACAGAGTTGAACATTCCCTTTCACAGAGCAGGTTTCAAACACTCTTTTTGTAGTATCTGGAAGTGGACATTTGCAGCGCTTTGTGGCCTATGGTAAAAAAAGGAAATATCTTCCCATAAAAACGAGATAGAAGCAATCTCAGAAACTTGTTTATGCTCTATCTACACAAGTAACAGTGTTGAACCTTTCTATTGACAGAGCACGTGTGAAACACTCTTTTTTTGGAATCTGCAAGTGGATATTTCTATAAAACTGAGGATTTCGTTGGAAGCGGGATTACAGATAAATAGTAGACAGCAGCATTCTCAGAAACTTCTTTGTGATGTTTGCATTCAAGTCACAGAGTTGAACATTCCCTTTCATAGAGCAGGTTTGAAACACTCTTTTTGTAGTATCTGGAAGTGGACATTTGGAACGGTATCAGGCCTATGGTTAAAAAGGAAATATCTTCCCATAAAAACAAGACGGAAGCATTCTCAGATACTTAGTTGCGATGTGTGTCCTCAACTAGCACACTTGAACCTTTCTTTTGACACAGCAGTTTTCAAACACTCTTTTTGTAGAATCTGCAAGTGGATATTTGGATAGCTCTGAGGATTTCGTTGGAAACGGGATTACATATAAAAAGTAGACAGCAGCATTCTCAGAAACTTCTTTGTGATGTTTCCATTTAAGTCACAGAGTTGAACATGCCCTTTCACAGAGCAGGTTTCAAACACTCTTTTTGTAGTATCTGGAAGTGGACATTTGAAGCGCTTTGTCGCCTATGGTAAAAAAGGAAACATCTTCCCATAAAAACGAGATAGAAGCAATCTCAGAAACTTGTTTATGCTCTATCTACACAAGTAACACTGTTGAACCTTTCTATTGACAGAGCACGTGTGAAACAGTCTTTTTTTGGAATCTGCAAGTGGATATTTCTATAAAACTGAGGATTTCGTTGGAAGCGGGATTACAGATAAATAGTAGACAGCAGCATTCTCAGAAACTTCTTTGTGATGTTTGCATTCAAGTCACAGAGTTGAACATTCCCTTTCATAGAGCAGGTTTGAAACACTCTTTTTGTAGTATCTGGAAGTGGACATTTGGAACGGTATCAGGCCTGTGGTTAAGAAGGAAATATCTTCCCATAAAAACAAGACAGAAGCATTCTCAGAAACTTATTTGCGATGTGTGTCCTCAACTAACAGACTTGAACCTTTCTTTTGATACAGCAGTTTTGAAACACTCTTTTTGTAGAATCTGCAAGTGGATATTTGGATAGCTCTGAGGATTTCGTTGGAAACGGGATTACATAAAAAGAGTGGACAGCAGCATTCTCAGAAACTTCTTTGTGACGTTTGCATTCAAGTCACAGAGTTGAACATTCCCTGTCATAGAGCAGGTTTGAAACACTCTTTTTGTAGCATCTGGAAGTGGACATTTCCAACGCTTTCTTGCCTACGGCGAGGAAGGAAATATCTTCCCCTAAAAACAAGACAGAAGCATTCTCAGAAACTTATTTCTGATGTGTGTCCTCAACTAACGGACTTGAACCTTTCTTTTTATAGAGCACGTTTGAACCACTCCTTTTGTTGTATCTGCAAGTGGATATTTGGATAGCTTTGACGATTTCGTTGGAAACGGGAATATCTCCCTATAAAATCTAGACAGAAGCATTCTCAGAAAGGTCTTTGTGATGTTTACATTCAAGTCACAGAGTTGAACATTCTCTTTCATAGAGCAAGTTTGAAACACTCTTTTTGTAGTATCTGGAAGTGGACATTTGCAGCGTTTTGTGGCCTATGGTAAAAAAGGAAATATCTTCCCATGAAAACGAGATAGAAGCAATCTCAGAAACTTGTTTATGCTGTATGTACTGAAGTAACAGTGTTGAACCTTTCTATTGATAGAGCAGGTGTGAAACACTGTTTTTTTGGAATCTGCAAGAGGATATTTCTATAGAACTGAGGATTTCGTTGGAAGCGGGATTACAGATAGAAAGTAGAGAGCAGCATTCCCAGAAACTTCTTTGTGATGTTTGCATTCAAGTCACAGAGTTGAACATTCCCTTTCATACAGCAGGTTTGAAACACTCTTTTTGTACTATCTGGAAGTGGACATTTGGAACGGTACCAGGCCTATGGTGCAAAAGGAAATATCGTCGCATAAAAACAAGACGGAAGCATTCTCAGAAACTTATTTGTGTTGTGTGTCCTCAACTAACAGACTTGAACCTTTCTTTTGACACAGCAGTTTTGAAACACTTTTTTGTAGAATCTGCAAGTGGATATTTGGATAGCTCAGAGGATTTCGTTGGAAACGGGATTACATATAAAAAGTAGACAGCAGCATTCTCAGAAACTTCTTTGTGATGTTTCCATTTAAGTCACAGAGTTGAACATTCCCTTTCACAGAGCAGGTTTCAAACACTCTTTTTGTAGTATCTGGAAGTGGACATTTGCAGCGCTTTGTGGCCTATGGTAAAAAAGGAAATATCTTCCCATAAAAACGAGATAGAAGCAATCTCAGAAACTTGTTTATGCTCTATCTACACAAGTAACAATGTTGAACCTTTCTATAGATAGAGGAGGTGTGAAACACTCTTTTTTTGGAATTTGCAAGAGGATATTTCTATAGAACTGAGGATTTCATTGGAAGCGGGATTACAGATAAAAAGTAGAGAGCAGCATTCTCAGAAACTTCTTTGTGATGTTTGCATTCAAGTCACAGAGTTGAACATTCCCTTTCATACAGCAGGTTTGAAACACTCTTTTTGTACTATCTGGAAGTGGACATTTGGAACGGTACCAGGCCAATGGTGCAAAAGGAAATATCGTCGCATAAAAACAAGACGGAAGCATTCTCAGATACTTAGTTGTGTTGTGTGTCCTCAACTAACAGACTTGAACCTTTCTTTTGACACAGCAGTTTTGAAACACTCTTTTTGTAGAATCTGCAAGTGGATATTTGGATAGCTCTGAGGATTTCGTTGGAAACGGGATTACATATAAAAAGTAGACAGCAGCATTCTCAGAAACTTCTTTGTGATGTTTCCATTTAAGTCACAGAGTTGAACATTCCCTTTCACAGAGCAGGTTTCAAACACTCTTTTTGTAGTATCTGGAAGTGGACATTTGAAGCGCTTTGTCGCCTATGGTAAAAAAGGAAATATCTTCCCATAAAAACGAGATAGAAGCAATCTCAGAAACTTGTTTATGCTCTATCTACACAAGTAACAGTGTTGAACCTTTCTATTGACAGAGCACGTGTGAAACAGTCTTTTTTTGGAATCTGCAAGTGGATATTTCTATAAAACTGAGGATTTCGTTGGAAGCGGGATTACAGATAAATAGTAGACAGCAGCATTCTCAGAAACTTCTTTGTGATGTTTGCATTCAAGTCACAGAGTTGAACATTCCCTTTCATACAGCAGGTTTGAAACACTCTTTTTGTAGTATCTGGAAGTGGACATTTGGAACGGTATCAGGCCTGTGGTTAAGAAGGAAATATCTTCCCATAAAAACAAGACAGAAGCATTCTCAGAAACTTATTTGCGATGTGCGTCCTCAACTAACAGACTTGAACCTTTCTTTTGATACAGCAGTTTTGAAACACTCTTTTTGTAGAATCTGCAAGTGGATATTTGCATAGCTCTGAGGATTTCGTTGGAAACGGGATTACATAAAAAGAGTGGACAGCAGCATTCTCAGAAACTTCTTTGTGACGTTTGCATTCAAGTCACAGAGTTGAACATTCCCTGTCATAGAGCAGGTATGAAACACTCTTTTTGTAGCATCTGGAAGTGGACATTTCCAACGCTTTCTTGCCTACGGCGAAGAAGGAAATATCTTCCCATAAAAACAAGACAGAAGCATTCTCAGAAACTTATTTCTGATGTGTGTCCTCAACTAACGGACTTGAACCTTTCTTTTTATAGAGCACGTTTGAACCACTCCTTTTGTTGTATCTGCAAGTGGATATTTGGATAGCTTTGACGATTTCGTTGGAAACGGGAATATCTCCCTATAACATCTAGACAGAAGCATTCTCAGAAAGGTCTTTGTGATGTTTCCATTCAAGTCACAGAGTTGAACATTCTCTTTCATAGAGCAAGTTTGAAACACTCTTTTTGTAGTATCTGGAAGTGGACATTTGCAGCGTTTTGTGGCCTATGGTAAAAAAGGAAATATCTTCCCATGAAAACGAGATAGAAGCAATCTCAGAAACTTGTTTATGCTGTATGTACTGAAGTAACAGTGTTGAACCTTTCTATTGATAGAGCAGGTGCGAAACACTGTTTTTTTGGAATCTGCAAGAGGATATTTCTATAGAACTGAGGATTTCGTTGGAAGCGGGATTACAGATAGAAAGTAGAGAGCAGCATTCTCAGAAACTTCTTTGTGATGTTTGCATTCAAGTCACAGAGTTTAACATTCCCTTTCATACAGCAGGTTTGAAACACTCTTTTTGTACTATCTGGAAGTGGACATTTGGAACGGTACCAGGCCTATGGTGCAAAAGGAAATATCGTCGCATAAAAACAAGACGGAAGCATTCTCAAAAACTTATTTGTGTTGTGTGTCCTCAGCTAACAGACTTGAACCTTTCTTTTGACACAGCAGTTTTGAAACACTCTTTTTGTAGAATCTGCAAGTGGATATTTGGATAGCTCTGAGGATTTCGTTGGAAACGGGATTACATAAAAAGAGTGGACAGCAGCGTTCTCAGAAACTTCTTTGTGACGTTTGCATTCAAGTCACAGAGTTGAACATTCCCTGTCATAGAGCAGGTATGAAACACTCTTTTTGTAGCATCTGGAAGTGGACATTTCCAACGCTTTCTTGCCTACGGCGAAGAAGGAAATATCTTCCCATAAAAACAAGACAGAAGCATTCTCAGAAACTTATTTCTGATGTGTGTCCTCAACTAACGGACTTGAACCTTTCTTTTTATAGAGCACGTTTGAACCACTCCTTTTGTTGTATCTGCAAGTGGATATTTGGATAGCTTTGACGATTTCATTGGAAACGGGAATATCTCCCTATAACATCTAGACAGAAGCATTCTCAGAAAGGTCTTTGTGATGTTTCCATTCAAGTCACAGAGTTGAACATTCTCTTTCATAGAGCAAGTTTGAAACACTCTTTTTGTAGTATCTGGAAGTGGACATTTGCAGCGTTTTGTGGCCTATGGTAAAAAAGGAAATATCTTCCCATGAAAACGAGATAGAAGCAATCTCAGAAACTTGTTTATGCTGTATGTACTGAAGTAACAGTGTTGAACCTTTCTATTGATAGGGCAGGTGTGAAACACTGTTTTTTTGGAATCTGCAAGAGGATATTTCTATAGAACTGAGGATTTCGTTGGAAGCGGGATTACAGATAGAAAGTAGAGAGCAGCATTCTCAGAAACTTCTTTGTGATGTTTGCATTCAAGTCACAGAGTTGAACATTCCCTTTCATACAGCAGGTTTGAAACACTCTTTTTGTACTATCTGGAAGTGGACATTTGGAACGGTACCAGGCCTATGGTGCAAAAGGAAATATCGTCGCATAAAAACAAGACGGAAGCATTCTCAGAAACTTATTTGCGATGTGTGTCCTCAACTAACAGACTTGAACCTTTCTTTTATACAGCAGTTTTGAAACACTCTTTTTGTAGAATCTGCAAGTGGATATTTGGATAGCTCAGAGGATTTCGTTGGAAACGGGATTACATATAAAAAGTAGACAGCAGCATTCTCAGAAACTTCTTTGTGATGTTTCCACTTAAGTCACAGAGTTGAACATTCCCTTTCACAGAGCAGGTTTCAAACACTCTTTTTGTAGTATCTGGAAGTGGACATTTGCAGCGCTTTGTGGCCTATGGTAAAAAAGGAAATATCTTCCCATAAAAACGAGATAGAAGCAATCTCAGAAACTTGTTTATGCTCTATCTACACAAGTAACAGTGTTGAACCTTTGTATTGACAGAGCACGTGTGAAACAGTCTTTTTTTGGAATCTGCAAGTGGATATTTCTATAAAACTGAGGATTTCGTTGGAAGCGGGATTACAGATAAATAGTAGACAGCAGCATTCTCAGAAACTTCTTTGTGATGTTTGCATTCAAGTCACAGAGTTGAACATTCCCTTTGATAGAGCAGGTTTGAAACACTCTTTTTGTAGTATCTGGAAGTGGACATTTGGAACGGTATCAGGCCTGTGGTTAAGAAGGAAATATCTTCCCATAAAAACAAGACAGAAGCATTCTCAGAAACTTATTTGCGATGTGTGTCCTCAACTAACAGACTTGAACCTTTCTTTTGATACAGCAGTTTTGAAACACTCTTTTTGTAGAATCTGGAAGTGGATATTTGCATAGCTCTGAGGATTTCGTTGGAAACGGGATTACATAAAAAGAGTGGACAGCAGCATTCTCAGAAACTTCTTTGTGACGTTTGCATTCAAGTCACAGAGTTGAACATTCCCTGTCATAGAGCAGGTTTGAAACACTCTTTTTGTAGCATCTGGAAGTGGACCTTTCCAACGCTTTCTTGCCTACGGCGAAGAAGGAAATATCTTCCCATAAAAACAAGACAGAAGCATTCTCAGAAACTTATTTCTGATGTGTGTCCTCAACTAACGGACTTGAACCTTTCTTTTTATAGAGCACGTTTGAACCACTCCTTTTGTTGTATCTGCAAGTGGATATTTGGATAGCTTTGACGATTTCGTTGGAAACGGGAATATCTCCCTATAACATCTAGACAGAAGCATTCTCAGAAAGGTCTTTGTGATGTTTCCATTCAAGTCACAGAGTTGAACATTCTCTTTCATAGAGCAAGTTTGAAACACTCTTTTTGTAGTATCTGGAAGTGGACATTTGCAGCGTTTTGTGGCCTATGGTAAAAAAGGAAATATCTTCCCATGAAAACGAGATAGAAGCAATCTCAGAAACTTGTTTATGCTGTATGTACTGAAGTAACAGTGTTGAACCTTTCTATTGATAGAGCAGGTGTGAAACACTGTTTTTTTGGAATCTGCAAGAGGATATTTCTATAGAACTGAGGATTTCGTTGGAAGCGGGATTACAGATAGAAAGTAGAGAGCAGCATTCTCAGAAACTTCTTTGTGATGTTTGCATTCAAGTCACAGAGTTGAACATTCCCTTTCATACAGCAGGTTTGAAACACTCTTTTTGTACTATCTGGAAGTGGACATTTGGAACGGTACCAGGCCTATGGTGCAAAAGGAAATATCGTCGCATAAAAACAAGACGGAAGCATTCTCAGAAACTTATTTGTGTTGTGTGTCCTCAGCTAACAGACTTGATCCTTTCTTTTGACACAGCAGTTTTGAAACACTCTTTTTGTAGAATCTGCAAGTGGATATTTGGATAGCTCAGAGGATTTCGTTGGAAACGGGATTACATATAAAAAGTAGACAGCAGCATTCTCAGAAACTTCTTTGTGATGTTTCCATTTAAGTCACAGAGTTGAACATTCCCTTTCACAGAGCAGGTTTCAAACACTCTTTTTGTAGTATCTGGAAGTGGACATTTGCAGTGCTTTGTGGCCTAAGGTAAAAAAGGAAATATCTTCCCATAAAAACGAGATAGAAGCAATCTCAGAAACTTGTTTATGCTCTATCTACACAAGTAACAGTGTTGAACCTTTCTATTGACAGAGCACGTGTGAAACACTCTTTTTTTGGAATCTGCAAGTGGATATTTCTATAAAACTGAGGATTTCGTTGGAAGCGGGATTACAGATAAATAGTAGACAGCAGCATTCTCAGAAACTTCTTTGTGATGTTTGCATTCAAGTCACAGAGTTGAACATTCCCTTTCTTAGAGCAGGTTTGAAACACTCTTTTTGTAGTATCTGGAAGTGGACATTTGGAACGGTATCAGGCCTGTGGTTAAAAAGGAAATATCTTCCCATAAAAACAAGACAGAAGCATTCTCAGAAACTTATTTGCGATGTGTGTCCTCAACTAACAGACTTGAACCTTTCTTTTGATACAGCAGTTTTGAAACACTCTTTTTGTAGAATCTGCAAGTGGATATTTGGATAGCTCTGAGGATTTCGTTGGAAACGGGATTACATAAAAAGAGTGGACAGCAGCGTTCTCAGAAACTTCTTTGTGACGTTTGCATTCAAGTCACAGAGTTGAACATTCCCTGTCATAGAGCAGGTATGAAACACTCTTTTTGTAGCATCTGGAAGTGGACATTTCCAACGCTTTCTTGCCTACGGCGAAGAAGGAAATATCTTCCCATAAAAACAAGACAGAAGCATTCTCAGAAACTTATTTCTGATGTGTGTCCTCAACTAACGGACTTGAACCTTTCTTTTTATAGAGCACGTTTGAA
The DNA here is from genome assembly GCF_028858775.2 of Pan troglodytes. Lineage (NCBI taxonomy): Eukaryota > Metazoa > Chordata > Mammalia > Primates > Hominidae > Pan > Pan troglodytes. The sequence goes on along the minus strand of NC_072409.2, from coordinate 53,734,343 downwards.
CCACTCCTTTTGTTGTATCTGCAAGTGGATATTTGGATAGCTTTGACGATTTCGTTGGAAACGGGAATATCTCCCTATAACATCTAGACAGAAGCATTCTCAGAAAGGTCTTTGTGATGTTTCCATTCAAGTCACAGAGTTGAACATTCTCTTTCATAGAGCAAGTTTGAAACACTCTTTTTGTAGTATCTGGAAGTGGACATTTGCAGCGTTTTGTGGCCTATGGTAAAAAAGGAAATATCTTCCCATGAAAACGAGATAGAAGCAATCTCAGAAACTTGTTTATGCTGTATGTACTGAAGTAACAGTGTTGAACCTTTCTATTGATAGAGCAGGTGTGAAACACTGTTTTTTTGGAATCTGCAAGAGGATATTTCTATAGAACTGAGGATTTCGTTGGAAGCGGGATTACAGATAGAAAGTAGAGAGCAGCGTTCTCAGAAACTTCTTTGTGATGTTTGCATTCAAGTCACAGAGTTGAACATTCCCTTTCATAGAGCAGGTTTGAAACACTCTTTTTGTACTATCTGGAAGTGGACATTTGGAACGGTACCAGGCCTATGGTTCAAAAGGAAATATCGTCGCAGAAAAACAAGATGGAAGCATTCTCAGAAACTTATTTGTGTTGTGTGTCCTCAACTAACAGACTTGAACCTTTCTTTTGACACAGCAGTTTTGAAACACTCTTTTTGTAGAATCTGCAAGTGGATATTTGGATAGCTCTGAGGATTTCGTTGGAAACGGGATTACATAAAAAAGTAGACAGCAGCATTCTCAGAAACTTCTTTGTGATATTTCCATTTAAGTCACAGAGTTGAACATTCCCTTTCACAGAGCAGGTTTCAAACACTCTTTTTGTAGTAACTGGAAGTGGACATTTGCAGCGCTTTGTGGCCTATGGTAAAAAAAGGAAATATCTTCCCATAAAAACGAGATGGAAGCAATCTCAGAAACTTGTTTATGCTCTATCTACACAAGTAACAGTGTTGAACCTTTCTATTGACAGAGCACGTGTGAAACACTCTTTTTTTGGAATCTGCAAGTGGATATTTCTATAAAACTGAGGATTTCGTTGGAAGCGGGATTACAGATAAATAGTAGACAGCAGCATTCTCAGAAACTTCTTTGTGATGTTTGCATTCAAGTCACAGAGTTGAACATTCCCTTTCATAGAGCAGGTTTGAAACACTCTTTTTGTAGTATCTGGAAGTGGACATTTGGAACGGTATCAGGCCTATGGTTAAAAAGGAAATATCTTCCCATAAAAACAAGACAGAAGCATTCTCAGAAACTTATTTGCGATGTGTGTCCTCAACTAACAGACTTGAACCTTTCTTTTGATACAGCAGTTTTGAAACACTCTTTTTGTAGAATCTGCAAGTGGATATTTGGATAGCTCTGAGGATTTCGTTGGAAACGGGATTACATAAAAAGAGTGGACAGCAGCATTCTCAGAAACTTCTTTGTGACGTTTGCATTCAAGTCACAGAGTTGAACATTCCCTGTCATAGAGCAGGTTTGAAACACTCTTTTTGTGCATCTGGAAGTGGACATTTCCAACGCTTTCTTGCCTACGGCGAAGAAGGAAATATCTTCGCATAGAAACAAGACAGAAGCATTCTCAGAAACTTATTTCTGATGTGTGTCCTCAACTAACGGACTTGAACCTTTCTTTTTATAGAGCACGTTTGAACCACTCCTTTTGTTGTATCTGCATGTGGATATTTGGATAGCTTTGACGATTTCGTTGGAAACGGGAATATCTCCCTATAACATCTAGACAGAAGCATTCTCAGAAACTTCTTTGTGATGTTTCCATTCAAGTCACAGAGTTGAACATTCTCTTTCATAGAGCAGGTTTGAAACACTCTTTTTGTAGTATCTGGAAGTGGACATTTGCAGCGCTTTGTGGCCTATGGTAAAAAAGGAAATATCTTCCCATGAAAACGAGATAGAAGCAATCTCAGAAACTTGTTTATGCTGTATGTACTGAAGTAACAGTGTTGAACCTTTCTATTGATAGAGCAGGTGTGAAACACTGTTTTTTTGGAATCTGCAAGAGGATATTTCTATAGAACTGAGGATTTCGTTGGAAGCGGGATTACAGATAAAAAGTAGAGAGCAGCATTCTCAGAAACTTCTTTGTGATGTTTGCATTCAAGTCACAGAGTTGAACATTCCCTTTCATACAGCAGGTTTGAAACACTCTTTTTGTACTATCTGGAAGTGGACATTTGGAACGGTACCAGGCCTATGGTTCAAAAGGAAATATCGTCGCAGAAAAACAAGATGGAAGCATTCTCAGAAATTATTTGTGTTGTGTGTCCTCAACTAACAGACTTGAACCTTTCTTTTGACACAGCAGTTTTGAAACACTCTTTTTGTAGAATCTGCAAGTGGATATTTGGATAGCTCTGAGGATTTCGTTGGAAACGGGATTACATAAAAAAGTAGACAGCAGCATTCTCAGAAACTTCTTTGTGATATTTCCATTTAAGTCACAGAGTTGAACATTCCCTTTCACAGAGCAGGTTTCAAACACTCTTTTTGTAGTAACTGGAAGTGGACATTTGCAGCGCTTTGTGGCCTATGGTAAAAAAAGGAAATATCTTCCCATAAAAACGAGATAGAAGCAATCTCAGAAACTTGTTTATGCTCTATCTACACAAGTAACAGTGTTGAACCTTTCTATTGACAGAGCACGTGTGAAACAGTCTTTTTTTGGAATCTGCAAGTGGATATTTCTATAAAACTGAGGATTTCGTTGGAAGCGGGATTACAGATAAATAGTAGACAGCAGCATTCTCAGAAACTTCTTTGTGATGTTTGCATTAAAGTCACAGAGTTGAACATTCCCTTTCATAGAGCAGGTTTGAAACACTCTTTTTGTAGTATCTGGAAGTGGACATTTGGAACGGTATCAGGCCTATGGTTAAAAAGGAAATATCTTCCCATAAAAACAAGACAGAAGCATTCTCAGAAACTTATTTGCGATGTGTGTCCTCAACTAACAGACTTGAACCTTTCTTTTGATACAGCAGTTTTCAAACACTCTTTTTGTAGAATCTGCAAGTGGATATTTGGATAGCTCTGAGGATTTCGTTGGAAACGGGATTACATAAAAAGAGTGGACAGCAGCGTTCTCAGAAACTTCTTTGTGACGTTTGCATTCAAGTCACAGAGTTGAACATTCCCTGTCATAGAGCAGGTGTGAAACACTCTTTTTGTAGCATCTGGAAGTGGACATTTCCAACGCTTTCTTGCCTACGGCGAAGAAGGAAATATCTTCCCATAAAAACAAGACAGAAGCATTCTCAGAAACTTATTTCTGATGTGTGTCCTCAACTAACGGACTTGAACCTTTCTTTTTATAGAGCACGTTTGAACCACTCCTTTTGTTGTATCTGCAAGTGGATATTTGGATAGCTTTGACGATTTCGTTGGAAACGGGAATATCTCCCTATAACATCTAGACAGAAGCATTCTCAGAAAGGTCTTTGTGATGTTTCCATTCAAGTCACAGAGTTGAACATTCTCTTTCATAGAGCAAGTTTGAAACACTCTTTTTGTAGTATCTGGAAGTGGACATTTGCAGCGTTTTGTGGCCTATGGTAAAAAAGGAAATATCTTCCCATGAAAACGAGATAGAAGCAATCTCAGAAACTTGTTTATGCTGTATGTACTGAAGTAACAGTGTTGAACCTTTCTATTGATAGAGCAGGTGTGAAACACTGTTTTTTTGGAATCTGCAAGAGGATATTTCTATAGAACTGAGGATTTCGTTGGAAGCGGGATTACAGATAGAAAGTAGAGAGCAGCATTCTCAGAAACTTCTTTGTGATGTTTGCATTCAAGTCACAGAGTTGAACATTCCCTTTCATAGAGCAGGTTTGAAACACTCTTTTTGTACTATCTGGAAGTGGACATTTGGAACGGTACCAGGCCTATGGTTCAAAAGGAAATATCGTCGCAGAAAAACAAGATGGAAGCATTCTCAGAAACTTATTTGTGTTGTGTGTCCTCAACTAACAGACTTGAACCTTTCTTTTGACACAGCAGTTTTGAAACACTCTTTTTGTAGAATCTGCAAGTGGATATTTGGATAGCTCTGAGGATTTCGTTGGAAACGGGATTACATAAAAAGGTAGACAGCAGCATTCTCAGAAACTTCTTTGTGATATTTCCATTTAAGTCACAGAGTTGAACATTCCCTTTCACAGAGCAGGTTTCAAACACTCTTTTTGTAGTAACTGGAAGTGGACATTTGCAGCGCTTTGTGGCCTATGGTAAAAAAAGGAAATATCTTCCCATAAAAACGAGATGGAAGCAATCTCAGAAACTTGTTTATGCTCTATCTACACAAGTAACAGTGTTGAACCTTTCTATTGACAGAGCACGTGTGAAACACTCTTTTTTTGGAATCTGCAAGTGGATATTTCTATAAAACTGAGGATTTCGTTGGAAGCGGGATTACAGATAAATAGTAGACAGCAGCATTCTCAGAAACTTCTTTGTGATGTTTGCATTCAAGTCACAGAGTTGAACATTCCCTTTCATAGAGCAGGTTTGAAACACTCTTTTTGTAGTATCTGGAAGTGGACATTTGGAACGGTATCAGGCCTATGGTTAAAAAGGAAATATCTTCCCATAAAAACAAGACAGAAGCATTCTCAGAAACTTATTTGCGATGTGTGTCCTCAACTAACAGACTTGAACCTTTCTTTTGATACAGCAGTTTTGAAACACTCTTTTTGTAGAATCTGCAAGTGGATATTTGGATAGCTCTGAGGATTTCGTTGGAAACGGGATTACATAAAAAGAGTGGACAGCAGCATTCTCAGAAACTTCTTTGTGACGTTTGCATTCAAGTCACAGAGTTGAACATTCCCTGTCATAGAGCAGGTTTGAAACACTCTTTTTGTGCATCTGGAAGTGGACATTTCCAACGCTTTCTTGCCTACGGCGAAGAAGGAAATATCTTCGCATAGAAACAAGACAGAAGCATTCTCAGAAACTTATTTCTGATGTGTGTCCTCAACTAACGGACTTGAACCTTTCTTTTTATAGAGCACGTTTGAACCACTCCTTTTGTTGTATCTGCATGTGGATATTTGGATAGCTTTGACGATTTCGTTGGAAACGGGAATATCTCCCTATAACATCTAGACAGAAGCATTCTCAGAAACTTCTTTGTGATGTTTCCATTCAAGTCACAGAGTTGAACATTCTCTTTCATAGAGCAGGTTTGAAACACTCTTTTTGTAGTATCTGCAAGTGGACATTTGCAGCGCTTTGTGGCCTATGGTAAAAAAGGAAATATCTTCCCATGAAAACGAGATAGAAGCAATCTCAGAAACTTGTTTATGCTGTATGTACTGAAGTAACAGTGTTGAACCTTTCTATTGATAGAGCAGGTGTGAAACACTGTTTTTTTGGAATCTGCAAGAGGATATTTCTATAGAACTGAGGATTTCGTTGGAAGCGGGATTACAGATAAAAAGTAGAGAGCAGCATTCTCAGAAACTTCTTTCTGATGTTTGCATTCAAGTCACAGAGTTGAACATTCCCTTTCATACAGCAGGTTTGAAACACTCTTTTTGTACTATCTGGAAGTGGACATTTGGAACGGTACCAGGCCTATGGTTCAAAAGGAAATATCGTCGCAGAAAAACAAGACGGAAGCATTCTCAGAAACTTATTTGTGTTGTGTGTCCTCAACTAACAGACTTCAAGCTTTCTTTTGACACAGCAGTTTTGAAACACTCTTTTTGTAGAATCTGCAAGTGGATATTTGGATAGCTCTGACGATTTCATTGGAAACGGGATTACATATAAAAAGTAGACAGCAGCATTCTCAGAAACTTCTTTGTGATGTTTCCATTTAAGTCACAGAGTTGAACATTCCCTTTCACAGAGCAGGTTTCAAACACTCTTTTTGTAGTATCTGGAAGTGGACATTTGCAGCGCTTTGTGGCCTATGGTAAAAAAAGGAAATATCTTCCCATAAAAACGAGATAGAAGCAATCTCAGAAACTTGTTTATGCTCTATCTACACAAGTAACAGTGTTGAACCTTTCTATTGACAGAGCACGTGTGAAACACTCTTTTTTTGGAATCTGCAAGTGGATATATCTATAAAACTGAGGATTTCGTTGGAAGCGGGATTACAGATAAATAGTAGACAGCAGCATTCTCAGAAACTTCTTTGTGATGTTTGCATTCAAGTCACAGAGTTGAACATTCCCTTTCATAGAGCAGGTTTGAAACACTCTTTTTGTAGTATCTGGAAGTGGACATTTGGAACGGTATCAGGCCTATGGTTAAAAAGGAAATATCTTCCCATAAAAACAAGACGGAAGCATTCTCAGATACTTAGTTGCGATGTGTGTCCTCAACTAACAGACTTGAACCTTTCTTTTGACACAGCAGTTTTCAAACACTCTTTTTGTAGAATCTGCAAGTGGATATTTGGATAGCTCTGAGGATTTCGTTGGAAACGGGATTACATATAAAAAGTAGACAGCAGCATTCTCAGAAACTTCTTTGTGATGTTTCCATTTAAGTCACAGAGTTGAACATTCCCTTTCACAGAGCAGGTTTCAAACACTCTTTTTGTAGTATCTGGAAGTGGACATTTGAAGCGCTTTGTCGCCTATGGTAAAAAAGGAAACATCTTCCCATAAAAACGAGATAGAAGCAATCTCAGAAACTTGTTTATGCTCTATCTACACAAGTAACAATGTTGAACCTTTCTATTGATAGAGGAGGTGTGAAACACTCTTTTTTTGGAATTTGCAAGAGGATATTTCTATAGAACTGAGGATTTCGTTGGAAGCGGGATTACAGAAATATAGTAGACAGCAGCATTCTCAGAAACTTCTTTGTGATGTTTGCATTCAAGTCACAGAGTTGAACATTCCCTTTCATAGAGCAGGTTTGAAACACTCTTTTTGTAGTATCTGGAAGTGGACATTTGGAACGGTATCAGGCCTGTGGTTAAGAAGGAAATATCTTCCCATAAAAACAAGACAGAAGCATTCTCAGAAACTTATTTGCGATGTGTGTCCTCAACTAACAGACTTGAACCTTTCTTTTGATACAGCAGTTTTGAAACACTCTTTTTGTAGAATCTGGAAGTGGATATTTGCATAGCTCTGAGGATTTCGTTGGAAACGGGATTACATAAAAAGAGTGGACAGCAGCATTCTCAGAAACTTCTTTGTGACGTTTGCATTCAAGTCACAGAGTTGAACATTCCCTGTCATAGAGCAGGTTTGAAACACTCTTTTTGTAGCATCTGGAAGTGGACATTTCCAACGCTTTCTTGCCTACGGCGAAGAAGGAAATATCTTCCCATAAAAACAAGACAGAAGCATTCTCAGAAACTTATTTCTGATGTGTGTCCTCAACTAACGGACTTGAACCTTTCTTTTTATAGAGCACGTTTGAACCACTCCTTTTGTTGTATCTGCAAGTGGATATTTGGATAGCTTTGACGATTTCGTTGGAAACGGGAATATCTCCCTATAACATCTAGACAGAAGCATTCTCAGAAAGGTCTTTGTGATGGTTCCATTCAAGTCACAGAGTTGAACATTCTCTTTCATAGAGCAAGTTTGAAACACTCTTTTTGTAGTATCTGGAAGTGGACATTTGCAGCGTTTTGTGGCCTATGGTAAAAAAGGAAATATCTTCCCATGAAAACGAGATAGAAGCAATCTCAGAAACTTGTTTATGCTGTATGTACTGAAGTAACAGTGTTGAACCTTTCTATTGATAGAGCAGGTGTGAAACACTGTTTTTTTGGAATCTGCAAGAGGATATTTCTATAGAACTGAGGATTTCGTTGGAAGCGGGATTACAGATAAAAAGTAGAGAGCAGCATTCTCAGAAACTTCTTTGCGATGTTTGCATTCAAGTCACAGAGTTGAACATTCCCTTTCATACAGCAGGTTTGAAACACTCTTTTTGTACTATCTGGAAGTGGACATTTGGAACGGTACCAGGCCTATGGTGCAAAAGGAAATATCGTCGCATAAAAACAAGACAGAAGCATTCTCAGAAACTTATATGTGTTGTGTGTCCTCAGCTAACAGACTTGATCCTTTCTTTTGACACAGCAGTTTTGAAACACTCTTTTTGTAGAATCTGCAAGTGGATATTTGGATAGCTCAGAGGATTTCGTTGGAAACGGGATTACATATAAAAAGTAGACAGCAGCATTCTCAGAAACTTCTTTGTGATGTTTCCATTTAAGTCACAGAGTTGAACATTCCCTTTCACAGAGCAGGTTTCAAACACTCTTTTTGTAGTATCTGGAAGTGGACATTTGCAGTGCTTTGTGGCCTAAGGTAAAAAAGGAAATATCTTCCCATAAAAACGAGATAGAAGCAATCTCAGAAACTTGTTTATGCTGTATCTACACAAGTAACAGTGTTGAACCTTTCTATTGACAGAGCACGTGTGAAACACTCTTTTTTTGGAATCTGCAAGTGGATATTTCTATAAAACTGAGGATTTCGTTGGAAGCGGGATTACAGATAAATAGTAGACAGCAGCATTCTCAGAAACTTCTTTGTGATGTTTGCATTCAAGTCACAGAGTTGAACATTCCCTTTCTTAGAGCAGGTTTGAAACACTCTTTTTGTAGTATCTGGAAGTGGACATTTGGAACGGTATCAGGCTTGTGGTTAAAAAGGTAATATCTTCCCATAAAAACAAGACAGAAGCATTCTCAGAAACTTATTTGCGATGTGTGTCCTCAACTAACAGACTTGAACCTTTCTTTTGATACAGCAGTTTTGAAACACTCTTTTTGTAGAATCTGCAAGTGGATATTTGGATAGCTCTGAGGATTTCGTTGGAAACGGGATTACATAAAAAGAGTGGACAGCAGCGTTCTCAGAAACTTCTTTGTGACGTTTGCATTCAAGTCACAGAGTTGAACATTCCCTGTCATAGAGCAGGTATGAAACACTCTTTTTGTAGCATCTGGAAGTGGACATTTCCAACGCTTTCTTGCCTACGGCGAAGAAGGAAATATCTTCCCATAAAAACAAGACAGAAGCATTCTCAGAAACTTATTTCTGATGTGTGTCCTCAACTAACGGACTTGAACCTTTCTTTTTATAGAGCACGTTTGAACCACTCCTTTTGTTGTATCTGCAAGTGGATATTTGGATAGCTTGGACGATTTCGTTGGAAATGGGAATATCTCCCTATAACATCTAGACAGAAGCATTCTCAGAAAGGTCTTTGTGATGTTTCCATTCAAGTCACAGAGTTGAACATTCTCTTTCATAGAGCAAGTTTGAAACACTCTTTTTGTAGTATCTGGAAGTGGACATTTGCAGCGTTTTGTGGCCTATGGTAAAAAAGGAAATATCTTCCCATGAAAACGAGATAGAAGCAATCTCAGAAACTTGTTTATGCTGTATGTACTGAAGTAACAGTGTTGAACCTTTCTATTGATAGAGCAGGTGTGAAACACTGTTTTTTTGGAATCTGCAAGAGGATATTTCTATAGAACTGAGGATTTCGTTGGAAGCGGGATTACAGATAAAAAGTAGAGAGCAGCATTCTCAGAAACTTCTTTGTGATGTTTGCATTCAAGTCACAGAGTTGAACATTCCCTTTCATACAGCAGGTTTGAAACACTCTTTTTGTACTATCTGGAAGTGGACATTTGGAACGGTACCAGGCCTATGGTTCAAAAGGAAATATCGTCGCAGAAAAACAAGACGGAAGCATTCTCAGAAACTTATTTGTGTTGTGTGTCCTCAACTAACAGACTTCAAGCTTTCTTTTGACACAGCAGTTTTGAAACACTCTTTTTGTAGAATCTGCAAGTGGATATTTGGATAGCTCTGACGATTTCGTTGGAAACGGGATTACATATAAAAAGTAGACAGCAGCATTCTCAGAAACTTCTTTGTGATGTTTCCATTTAAGTCACAGAGTTGAACATTCCCTTTCACAGAGCAGGTTTCAAACACTCTTTTTGTAGTATCTGGAAGTGGACATTTGCAGCGCTTTGTGGCCTATGGTAAAAAAAGGAAATATCTTCCCATAAAAACGAGATAGAAGCAATCTCAGAAACTTGTTTATGCTCTATCTACACAAGTAACAGTGTTGAACCTTTCTATTGACAGAGCACGTGTGAAACACTCTTTTTTTGGAATCTGCAAGTGGATATTTCTATAAAACTGAGGATTTCGTTGGAAGCTGGATTACAGATAAATAGTAGACAGCAGCATTCTCAGAAACTTCTTTGTGATGTTTGCATTCAAGTCACAGAGTTGAACATTCCCTTTCATAGAGCAGGTTTGAAACACTCTTTTTGTAGTATCTGGAAGTGGACATTTGGAACGGTATCAGGCCTATGGTTAAAAAGGAAATATCTTCCCATAAAAACAAGACGGAAGCATTCTCAGATACTTAGTTGCGATGTGTGTCCTCAACTAACAGACTTGAACCTTTCTTTTGACACAGCAGTTTTCAAAAACTCTTTTTGTAGAATCTGCAAGTGGATATTTGGATAGCTCTGAGGATTTCGTTGGAAACGGGATTACATATAAAAAGTAGACAGCAGCATTCTCAGAAACTTCTTTGTGATGTTTCCATTTAAGTCACAGAGTTGAACATTCCCTTTCACAGAGCAGGTTTCAAACACTCTTTTTGTAGTATCTGGAAGTGGACATTTGAAGCGCTTTGTCGCCTATGGTAAAAAAGGAAACATCTTCCCATAAAAACGAGATAGAAGCAATCTCAGAAACTTGTTTATGCTCTATCTACACAAGTAACAGTGTTGAACCTTTCTATTGACAGAGCACGTGTGAAACAGTCTTTTTTTGGAATCTGCAAGTGGATATTTCTATAAAACTGAGGATTTCTTTGGAAGCGGGATTACAGATAAATAGTAGACAGCAGCATTCTCAGAAACTTCTTTGTGATGTTTGCATTCAAGTCACAGAGTTGAACATTCCCTTTCATAGAGCATGTTTGAAACACTCTTTTTGTAGTATCTGGAAGTGGACATTTGGAACGGTATCAGGCCTGTGGTTAAGAAGGTAATATCTTCCCATAAAAACAAGACAGAAGCATTCTCAGAAACTTATTTGCGATGTGTGTCCTCAACTAACAGACTTGAACCTTTCTTTTGATACAGCAGTTTTGAAACACTCTTTTTGTAGAATCTGCAAGTGGATATTTGGATAGCTCTGAGGATTTCGTTGGAAACGGGATTACATAAAAAGAGTGGACAGCAGCATTCTCAGAAACTTCTTTGTGACGTTTGCATTCAAGTCACAGAGTTGAACATTCCCTGTCATAGAGCAGGTATGAAACACTCTTTTTGTAGCATCTGGAAGTGGACATTTCCAACGCTTTCTTGCCTACGGCGAAGAAGGAAATATCTTCCCATAAAAACAAGACAGAAGCATTCTCAGAAACTTATTTCTGATGTGTGTCCTCAACTAACGGACTTGAACCTTTCTTTTTATAGAGCACGTTTGAACCACTCCTTTTGTTGTATCTGCAAGTGGATATTTGGATAGCTTTGACGATTTCGTTGGAAACGGGAATATCTCCCTATAACATCTAGACAGAAGCATTCTCAGAAAGGTCTTTGTGATGTTTCCATTCAAGTCACAGAGTTGAACATTCTCTTTCATAGAGCAAGTTTGAAACACTCTTTTTGTAGTATCTGGAAGTGGACATTTGCAGCGTTTTGTGGCCTATGGTAAAAAAGGAAATATCTTCCCATGAAAACGAGATAGAAGCAATCTCAGAAACTTGTTTATGCTGTATGTACTGAAGTAACAGTGTTGAACCTTTGTATTGATAGAGCAGGTGTGAAACACTGTTTTTTTGGAATCTGAAAGAGGATATTTCTATAGAACTGAGGATTTCGTTGGAAGCGGGATTACAGATAGAAAGTAGAGAGCAGCATTCTCAGAAACTTCTTTGTGATGTTTGCATTCAAGTCACAGAGTTGAACATTCCCTTTCATACAGCAGGTTTGAAACACTCTTTTTGTACTATCTGGAAGTGGACATTTGGAACGGTACCAGGCCTATGGTGCAAAAGGAAATATCGTCGCATAAAAACAAGACGGAAGCATTCTCAGAAACTTATTTGTGTTGTGTGTCCTCAGCTAACAGACTTGATCCTTTCTTTTGACACAGCAGTTTTGAAACACTCTTTTTGTAGAATCTGCAAGTGGATATTTGGATAGCTCAGAGGATTTTGTTGGAAACGGGATTACATATAAAAAGTAGACAGCAGCATTCTCAGAAACTTCTTTGTGATGTTTCCATTTAAGTCACAGAGTTGAACATTCCCTTTCACAGAGCAGGTTTCAAACACTCTTTTTGTAGTATCTGGAAGTGGACATTTGCAGTGCTTTGTGGCCTAAGGTAAAAAAGGAAATATCTTCCCATAAAAACGAGATAGAAGCAATCTCAGAAACTTGTTTATGCTCTATCTACACAAGTAACAGTGTTGAACCTTTCTATTGACAGAGCACGTGTGAAACACTCTTTTTTTGGAATCTGCAAGTGGATATTTCTATAAAACTGAGGATTTCGTTGGAAGCGGGATTACAGATAAATAGTAGACAGCAGCATTCTCAGAAACTTCTTTGTGATGTTTGCATTCAAGTCACAGAGTTGAACATTCCCTTTCTTAGAGCAGGTTTGAAACACTCTTTTTGTAGTATCTGGAAGTGGACATTTGGAACGGTATCAGGCCTGTGGTTAAAAAGGAAATATCTTCCCATAAAAACAAGACAGAAGCATTCTCAGAAACTTATTTGCGATGTGTGTCCTCAACTAACAGACTTGAACCTTTCTTTTGATACAGCAGTTTTGAAACACTCTTTTTGTAGAATCTGCAAGTGGATATTTGGATAGCTCTGAGGATTTCGTTGGAAACGGGATTACATAAAAAGAGTGGACAGCAGCGTTCTCAGAAACTTCTTTGTGACGTTTGCATTCAAGTCACAGAGTTGAACATTCCCTGTCATAGAGCAGGTATGAAACACTCTTTTTGTAGCATCTGGAAGTGGACATTTCCAACGCTTTCTTGCCTACGGCGAAGAAGGAAATATCTTCCCATAAAAACAAGACAGAAGCATTCTCAGAAACTTATTTCTGATGTGTGTCCTCAACTAACGGACTTGAACCTTTCTTTTTATAGAGCACGTTTGAACCACTCCTTTTGTTGTATCTGCAAGTGGATATTTGGATAGCTTTGACGATTTCGTTGGAAACGGGAATATCTCCCTATAACATCTAGACAGAAGCATTCTCAGAAAGGTCTTTGTGATGTTTCCATTCAAGTCACAGAGTTGAACATTCTCTTTCATAGAGCAAGTTTGAAACACACTTTTTGTAGTATCTGGAAGTGGACATTTGCAGCGTTTTGTGGCATATGGTAAAAAAGGAAATATCTTCCCATGAAAACGAGATAGAAGCAATCTCAGAAACTTGTTTATGCTGTATGTACTGAAGTAACAGTGTTGAACCTTTGTATTGATAGAGCAGGTGTGAAACACTGTTTTTTTGGAATCTGAAAGAGGATATTTCTATAGAACTGAGGATTTCGTTGGAAGCGGGATTACAGATAGAAAGTAGAGAGCAGCATTCTCAGAAACTTCTTTGTGATGTTTGCATTCAAGTCACAGAGTTGAACATTCCCTTTCATACAGCAGGTTTGAAACACTCTTTTTGTACTATCTGGAAGTGGACATTTGGAACGGTACCAGGCCTATGGTGCAAAAGGAAATATCGTCGCATAAAAACAAGACGGAAGCATTCTCAGAAACTTATTTGTGTTGTGTGTCCTCAGCTAACAGACTTGATCCTTTCTTTTGACACAGCAGTTTTGAAACACTCTTTTTGTAGAATCTGCAAGTGGATATTTGGATAGCTCAGAGGATTTTGTTGGAAACGGGATTACATATAAAAAGTAGACAGCAGCATTCTCAGAAACTTCTTTGTGATGTTTCCATTTAAGTCACAGAGTTGAACATTCCCTTTCACAGAGCAGGTTTCAAACACTCTTTTTGTAGTATCTGGAAGTGGACATTTGCAGTGCTTTGTGGCCTAAGGTAAAAAAGGAAATATCTTCCCATAAAAACGAGATAGAAGCAATCTCAGAAACTTGTTTATGCTCTATCTACACAAGTAACAGTGTTGAACCTTTCTATTGACAGAGCACGTGTGAAACACTCTTTTTTTGGAATCTGCAAGTGGATATTTCTATAAAACTGAGGATTTCGTTGGAAGCGGGATTACAGATAAATAGTAGACAGCAGCATTCTCAGAAACTTCTTTGTGATGTTTGCATTCAAGTCACAGAGTTGAACATTCCCTTTCTTAGAGCAGGTTTGAAACACTCTTTTTGTAGTATCTGGAAGTGGACATTTGGAACGGTATCAGGCCTGTGGTTAAAAAGGAAATATCTTCCCATAAAAACAAGACAGAAGCATTCTCAGAAACTTATTTGCGATGTGTGTCCTCAACTAACAGACTTGAACCTTTCTTTTGATACAGCAGTTTTGAAACACTCTTTTTGTAGAATCTGCAAGTGGATATTTGGATAGCTCTGAGGATTTCGTTGGAAACGGGATTACATAAAAAGAGTGGACAGCAGCGTTCTCAGAAACTTCTTTGTGACGTTTGCATTCAAGTCACAGAGTTGAACATTCCCTGTCATAGAGCAGGTATGAAACACTCTTTTTGTAGCATCTGGAAGTGGACATTTCCAACGCTTTCTTGCCTACGGCGAAGAAGGAAATATCTTCCCATAAAAACAAGACAGAAGCATTCTCAGAAACTTATTTCTGATGTGTGTCCTCAACTAACGGACTTGAACCTTTCTTTTTATAGAGCACGTTTGAACCACTCCTTTTGTTGTATCTGCAAGTGGATATTTGGATAGCTTTGACGATTTCGTTGGAAACGGGAATATCTCCCTATAACATCTAGACAGAAGCATTCTCAGAAAGGTCTTTGTGATGTTTCCATTCAAGTCACAGAGTTGAACATTCTCTTTCATAGAGCAAGTTTGAAACACTCTTTTTGTAGTATCTGGAAGTGGACATTTGCAGCGTTTTGTGGCCTATGGTAAAAAAGGAAATATCTTCCCATGAAAACGAGATAGAAGCAATCTCAGAAACTTGTTTATGCTGTATGTACTGAAGTAACAGTGTTGAACCTTTCTATTGATAGAGCAGGTGTGAAACACTGTTTTTTTGGAATCTGCAAGAGGATATTTCTATAGAACTGAGGATTTCGTTGGAAGCGGGATTACAGATAGAAAGTAGAGAGCAGCATTCTCAGAAACTTCTTTGTGATGTTTGCATTCAAGTCACAGAGTTGAACATTCCCTTTCATAGAGCAGGTTTGAAACACTCTTTTTGTACTATCTGGAAGTGGACATTTGGAACGGTACCAGGCCTATGGTTCAAAAGGAAATATCGTCGCAGAAAAACAAGATGGAAGCATTCTCAGAAACTTATTTGTGTTGTGTGTCCTCAACTAACAGACTTGAACCTTTCTTTTGGCACAGCAGTTTTGAAACACTCTTTTTGTAGAATCTGCAAGTGGATATTTGGATAGCTCTGAGGATTTCGTTGGAAACGGGATTACATAAAAAAGTAGACAGCAGCATTCTCAGAAACTTCTTTGTGATATTTCCATTTAAGTCACAGAGTTGAACATTCCCTTTCACAGAGCAGGTTTCAAACACTCTTTTTGTAGTAACTGGAAGTGGACATTTGCAGCGCTTTGTGGCCTATGGTAAAAAAAGGAAATATCTTCCCATAAAAACGAGATAGAAGCAATCTCAGAAACTTGTTTATGCTCTATCTACACAAGTAACAGTGTTGAACCTTTCTATTGACAGAGCACGTGTGAAACACTCTTTTTTTGGAATCTGCAAGTGGATATTTCTATAAAACTGAGGATTTCGTTGGAAGCGGGATTACAGATAAATAGTAGACAGCAGCATTCTCAGAAACTTCTTTGTGATGTTTGCATTCAAGTCACAGAGTTGAACATTCCCTTTCATAGAGCAGGTTTGAAACACTCTTTTTGTAGTATCTGGAAGTGGACATTTGGAACGGTATCAGGCCTATGGTTAAAAAGGAAATATCTTCCCATAAAAACAAGACAGAAGCATTCTCAGAAACT
Organism: Pan troglodytes; assembly: GCF_028858775.2. Taxonomy (NCBI): domain Eukaryota; kingdom Metazoa; phylum Chordata; class Mammalia; order Primates; family Hominidae; genus Pan; species Pan troglodytes. The sequence continues at coordinate 53,718,147 of NC_072409.2, read as the reverse complement.
TATTTGCGATGTGTGTCCTCAACTAACAGACTTGAACCTTTCTTTTGATACAGCAGTTTTCAAACACTCTTTTTGTAGAATCTGCAAGTGGATATTTGGATAGCTCTGAGGATTTCGTTGGAAACGGGATTACATAAAAAGAGTGGACAGCAGCATTCTCAGAAACTTCTTTGTGACGTTTGCATTCAAGTCACAGAGTTGAACATTCCCTGTCATAGAGCAGGTTTGAAACACTCTTTTTGTGCATCTGGAAGTGGACATTTCCAACGCTTTCTTGCCTACGGCGAAGAAGGAAATATCTTCGCATAGAAACAAGACAGAAGCATTCTCAGAAACTTATTTCTGATGTGTGTCCTCAACTAACGGACTTGAACCTTTCTTTTTATAGAGCACATTTGAACCACTCCTTTTGTTGTATCTGCAAGTGGATATTTGGATAGCTTTGACGATTTCGTTGGAAACGGGAATATCTCCCTATAACATCTAGACAGAAGCATTCTCAGAAACTTCTTTGTGATGTTTCCATTCAAGTCACAGAGTTGAACATTCTCTTTCATAGAGCAGGTTTGAAACACTCTTTTTGTAGTATCTGGAAGTGGACATTTGCAGCGCTTTGTGGCCTATGGTAAAAAAGGAAATATCTTCCCATGAAAACGAGATAGAAGCAATCTCAGAAACTTGTTTATGCTGTATGTACTGAAGTAACAGTGTTGAACCTTTCTATTGATAGAGGAGGTGTGAAACACTGTTTTTTTGGAATCTGCAAGAGGATATTTCTATAGAACTGAGGATTTCGTTGGAAGCGGGATTACAGATAAAAAGTAGAGAGCAGCATTCTCAGAAACTTCTTTGTGATGTTTGCATTCAAGTCACAGAGTTGAACATTCCCTTTCATACAGCAGGTTTGAAACACTCTTTTTGTACTATCTGGAAGTGGACATTTGGAACGGTACCAGGCCTATGGTTCAAAAGGAAATATCGTCGCATAAAAACAAGACGGAAGCATTCTCAGAAACTTATTTGTGTTGTGTGTCCTCAACTAACAGACTTCAAGCTTTCTTTTGACACAGCAGTTTTGAAACACTCTTGTTGTAGAATCTGCAAGTGGATATTTGGATAGCTCTGAGGATTTCGTTGGAAACGGGATTACATATAAAAAGTAGACAGCAGCATTCTCAGAAACTTCTTTGTGATGTTTCCATTTAAGTCACAGAGTTGAACATTCCCTTTCACAGAGCAGGTTTCAAACACTCTTTTTGTAGTATCTGGAAGTGGACATTTGCAGCGCTTTGTGGCCTATGGTAAAAAAAGGAAATATCTTCCCATAAAAACGAGATAGAAGCAATCTCAGAAACTTGTTTATGCTCTATCTACACAAGTAACAGTGTTGAACCTTTCTATTGACAGAGCACGTGTGAAACACTCTTTTTTTGGAATCTGCAAGTGGATATTTCTATAAAACTGAGGATTTCGTTGGAAGCGGGATTACAGATAAATAGTAGACAGCAGCATTCTCAGAAACTTCTTTGTGATGTTTGCATTCAAGTCACAGAGTTGAACATTCCCTTTCATAGAGCAGGTTTGAAACACTCTTTTTGTAGTATCTGGAAGTGGACATTTGGAACGGTATCAGGCCTATGGTTAAAAAGGAAATATCTTCCCATAAAAACAAGACGGAAGCATTCTCAGATACTTAGTTGCGATGTGTGTCCTCAACTAACAGACTTGAACCTTTCTTTTGACACAGCAGTTTTCAAACACTCTTTTTGTAGAATCTGCAAGTGGATATTTGGATAGCTCTGAGGATTTCGTTGGAAACGGGATTACATATAAAAAGCAGACAGCAGCATTCTCAGAAACTTCTTTGTGATGTTTCCATTTAAGTCACAGAGTTGAACATTCCCTTTCACAGAGCAGGTTTCAAACACTCTTTTTGTAGTATCTGGAAGTGGACATTTGAAGCGCTTTGTCGCCTATGGTAAAAAAGGAAACATCTTCCCATAAAAACGAGATAGAAGCAATCTCAGAAACTTGTTTATGCTCTATCAACACAAGTAACAATGTTGAACCTTTCTATTGATAGAGGAGGTGTGAAACACTCTTTTTTTGGAATTTGCAAGAGGATATTTCTATAGAACTGAGGATTTCGTTGGAAGCGGGATTACAGATATATAGTAGACAGCAGCATTCTCAGAAACTTCTTTGTGATGTTTGCATTCAAGTCACAGAGTTGAACATTCCCTTTCATAGAGCAGGTTTGAAACACTCTTTTTGTAGTATCTGGAAGTGGACATTTGGAACGGTATCAGGCCTGTGGTTAAGAAGGAAATATCTTCCCATAAAAACAAGACAGAAGCATTCTCAGAAACTTATTTGCGATGTGTGTCCTCAACTAACAGACTTGAACCTTTCTTTTGATACAGCAGTTTTGAAACACTCTTTTTGTAGAATCTGGAAGTGGATATTTGCATAGCTCTGAGGATTTCGTTGGAAACGGGATTACATAAAAAGAGTGGACAGCAGCATTCTCAGAAACTTCTTTGTGACGTTTGCATTCAAGTCACAGAGTTGAACATTCCCTGTCATAGAGCAGGTTTGAAACACTCTTTTTGTAGCATCTGGAAGTGGACATTTCCAACGCTTTCTTGCCTACGGCGAAGAAGGAAATATCTTCCCATAAAAACAAGACAGAAGCATTCTCAGAAACTTATTTCTGATGTGTGTCCTCAACTAACGGACTTGAACCTTTCTTTTTATAGAGCACGTTTGAACCACTCCTTTTGTTGTATCTGCAAGTGGATATTTGGATAGCTTTGACGATTTCGTTGGAAACGGGAATATCTCCCTATAACATCTAGACAGAAGCATTCTCAGAAAGGTCTTTGTGATGTTTCCATTCAAGTCACAGAGTTGAACATTCTCTTTCATAGAGCAAGTTTGAAACACTCTTTTTGTAGTATCTGGAAGTGGACATTTGCAGCGTTTTGTGGCCTATGGTAAAAAAGGAAATATCTTCCCATGAAAACGAGATAGAAGCAATCTCAGAAACTTGTTTATGCTGTATGTACTGAAGTAACAGTGTTGAACCTTTCTATTGATAGAGCAGGTGGGAAACACTGTTTTTTTGGAATCTGCAAGAGGATATTTCTATAGAACTGAGGATTTCGTTGGAAGCGGGATTACAGATAAAAAGTAGAGAGCAGCATTCTCAGAAACTTCTTTGTGATGTTTGCATTCAAGTCACAGAGTTGAACATTCCCTTTCATACAGCAGGTTTGAAACACTCTTTTTGTACTATCTGGAAGTGGACATTTGGAACGGTACCAGGCCTATGGTGCAAAAGGAAATATCGTCGCATAAAAACAAGACAGAAGCATTCTCAGAAACTTATTTGTGTTGTGTGTCCTCAGCTAACAGACTTGATCCTTTCTTTTGACACAGCAGTTTTGAAACACTCTTTTTGTAGAATCTGCAAGTGGATATTTGGATAGCTCAGAGGATTTCGTTGGAAACGGGATTACATATAAAAAGTAGACAGCAGCATTCTCAGAAACTTCTTTGTGATGTTTCCATTTAAGTCACAGAGTTGAACATTCCCTTTCACAGAGCAGGTTTCAAACACTCTTTTTGTAGTATCTGGAAGTGGACATTTGCAGTGCTTTGTGGCCTAAGGTAAAAAAGGAAATATCTTCCCATAAAAACGAGATAGAAGCAATCTCAGAAACTTGTTTATGCTGTATCTACACAAGTAACAGTGTTGAACCTTTCTATTGACAGAGCACGTGTGAAACACTCTTTTTTTGGAATCTGCAAGTGGATATTTCTATAAAACTGAGGATTTCGTTGGAAGCGGGATTACAGATAAATAGTAGACAGCAGCATTCTCAGAAACTTCTTTGTGATGTTTGCATTCAAGTCACAGAGTTGAACATTCCCTTTCTTAGAGCAGGTTTGAAACACTCTTTTTGTAGTATCTGGAAGTGGACATTTGGAACGGTATCAGGCTTGTGGTTAAAAAGGAAATATCTTCCCATAAAAACAAGACAGAAGCATTCTCAGAAACTTATTTGCGATGTGTGTCCTCAACTAACAGACTTGAACCTTTCTTTTGACACAGCAGTTTTGAAACACTCTTTTTGTAGAATCTGCAAGTGGATATTTGGATAGCTCTGAGGATTTCGTTGGAAACGGGATTACATAAAAAGAGTGGACAGCAGCGTTCTCAGAAACTTCTTTGTGACGTTTGCATTCAAGTCACAGAGTTGAACATTCCCTGTCATAGAGCAGGTATGAAACACTCTTTTTGTAGCATCTGGAAGTGGACATTTCCAACGCTTTCTTGCCTACGGCGAAGAAGGAAATATCTTCCCATAAAAACAAGACAGAAGCATTCTCAGAAACTTATTTCTGATGTGTGTCCTCAACTAACGGACTTGAACCTTTCTTTTTATAGAGCACGTTTGAACCACTCCTTTTGTTGTATCTGCAAGTGGATATTTGGATAGCTTTGACGATTTCGTTGGAAACGGGAATATCTCCCTATAACATCTAGACAGAAGCATTCTCAGAAAGGTCTTTGTGATGTTTCCATTCAAGTCACAGAGTTGAACATTCTCTTTCATAGAGCAAGTTTGAAACACTCTTTTTGTAGTATCTGGAAGTGGACATTTGCAGCGTTTTGTGGCCTATGGTAAAAAAGGAAATATCTTCCCATGAAAACGAGATAGAAGCAATCTCAGAAACTTGTTTATGCTGTATGTACTGAAGTAACAGTGTTGAACCTTTCTATTGATAGAGCAGGTGTGAAACACTGTTTTTTTGGAATCTGCAAGAGGATATTTCTATAGAACTGAGGATTTCGTTGGAAGCGGGATTACAGATAGAAAGTAGAGAGCAGCATTCTCAGAAACTTCTTTGTGATGTTTGCATTCAAGTCACAGAGTTGAACATTCCCTTTCATAGAGCAGGTTTGAAACACTCTTTTTGTACTATCTGGAAGTGGACATTTGGAACGGTACCAGGCCTATGGTTCAAAAGGAAATATCGTCGCAGAAAAACAAGATGGAAGCATTCTCAGAAACTTATTTGTGTTGTGTGTCCTCAACTAACAGACTTGAACCTTTCTTTTGACACAGCAGTTTTGAAACACTCTTTTTGTAGAATCTGCAAGTGGATATTTGGATAGCTCTGAGGATTTCGTTGGAAACGGGATTACATATAAAAAGTAGACAGCAGCATTCTCAGAAACTTCTTTGTGATATTTCCATTTAAGTCACAGAGTTGAACATTCCCTTTCACAGAGCAGGTTTCAAACACTCTTTTTGTAGTATCTGGAAGTGGACATTTGCAGCGCTTTGTGGCCTATGGTAAAAAAAGGAAATATCTTCCCATAAAAACGAGATGGAAGCAATCTCAGAAACTTGTTTATGCTCTATCTACACAAGTAACAGTGTTGAACCTTTCTATTGACAGAGCACGTGTGAAACAGTCTTTTTTTGGAATCTGCAAGTGGATATTTCTATAAAACTGAGGATTTCGTTGGAAGCGGGATTACAGATAAATAGTAGACAGCAGCATTCTCAGAAACTTCTTTGTGATGTTTGCATTCAAGTCACAGAGTTGAACATTCCCTTTCATAGAGCAGGTTTGAAACACTCTTTTTGTAGTATCTGGAAGTGGACATTTGGAACGGTATCAGGCCTATGGTTAAAAAGGAAATATCTTCCCATAAAAACAAGACAGAAGCATTCTCAGAAACTTATTTGCGATGTGTGTCCTCAACTAACAGACTTGAACCTTTCTTTTGATACAGCAGTTTTGAAACACTCTTTTTGTAGAATCTGCAAGTGGATATTTGGATAGCTCTGAGGATTTCGTTGGAAACGGGATTACATAAAAAGAGTGGACAGCAGCATTCTCAGAAACTTCTTTGTGACGTTTGCATTCAAGTCACAGAGTTGAACATTCCCTGTCATAGAGCAGGTTTGAAACACTCTTTTTGTGCATCTGGAAGTGGACATTTCCAACGCTTTCTTGCCTACGGCGAAGAAGGAAATATCTTCGCATAGAAACAAGACAGAAGCATTCTCAGAAACTTATTTCTGATGTGTGTCCTCAACTAACGGACTTGAACCTTTCTTTTTATAGAGCACGTTTGAACCACTCCTTTTGTTGTATCTGCAAGTGGATATTTGGATAGCTTTGACGATTTCGTTGGAAACGGGAATATCTCCCTATAACATCTAGACAGAAGCATTCTCAGAAACTTCTTTGTGATGTTTCCATTCAAGTCACAGAGTTGAACATTCTCTTTCATAGAGCAGGTTTGAAACACTCTTTTTGTAGTATCTGGAAGTGGACATTTGCAGCGCTTTGTGGCCTATGGTAAAAAAGGAAATATCTTCCCATGAAAACGAGATAGAAGCAATCTCAGAAACTTGTTTATGCTGTATGTACTGAAGTAACAGTGTTGAACCTTTCTATTGATAGAGCAGGTGTGAAACACTGTTTTTTTGGAATCTGCAAGAGGATATTTCTATAGAACTGAGGATTTCGTTGGAAGCGGGATTACAGATAAAAAGTAGAGAGCAGCATTCTCAGAAACTTCTTTGTGATGTTTGCATTCAAGTCACAGAGTTGAACATTCCCTTTCATACAGCAGGTTTGAAACACTCTTTTTGTACTATCTGGAAGTGGACATTTGGAACGGTACCAGGCCTATGGTTCACAAGGAAATATCGTCGCAGAAAAACAAGACGGAAGCATTCTCAGAAACTTATTTGTGTTGTGTGTCCTCAACTAACAGACTTCAAGCTTTCTTTTGACACAGCAGTTTTGAAACACTCTTTTTGTAGAATCTGCAAGTGGATATTTGGATAGCTCTGACGATTTCGTTGGAAACGGGATTACATATAAAAAGTAGACAGCAGCATTCTCAGAAACTTCTTTGTGATGTTTCCATTTAAGTCACAGAGTTGAACATTCCCTTTCACAGAGCAGGTTTCAAACACTCTTTTTGTAGTATCTGGAAGTGGACATTTGCAGCGCTTTGTGGCCTATGGTAAAAAAAGGAAATATCTTCCCATAAAAACGAGATAGAAGCAATCTCAGAAACTTGTTTATGCTCTATCTACACAAGTAACAGTGTTGAACCTTTCTATTGACAGAGCACGTGTGAAACACTCTTTTTTTGGAATCTGCAAGTGGATATTTCTATAAAACTGAGGATTTCGTTGGAAGCGGGATTACAGATAAATAGTAGACAGCAGCATTCTCAGAAACTTCTTTGTGATGTTTGCATTCAAGTCACAGAGTTGAACATTCCCTTTCATAGAGCAGGTTTGAAACACTCTTTTTGTAGTATCTGGAAGTGGACATTTGGAACGGTATCAGGCCTATGGTTAAAAAGGAAATATCTTCCCATAAAAACAAGACGGAAGCATTCTCAGATACTTAGTTGCGATGTGTGTCCTCAACTAACAGACTTGAACCTTTCTTTTGACACAGCAGTTTTCAAACACTCTTTTTGTAGAATCTGCAAGTGGATATTTGGATAGCTCTGAGGATTTCGTTGGAAACGGGATTACATATAAAAAGTAGACAGCAGCATTCTCAGAAACTTCTTTGTGATGTTTCCATTTAAGTCACAGAGTTGAACATTCCCTTTCACAGAGCAGGTTTCAAACACTCTTTTTGTAGTATCTGGAAGTGGACATTTGAAGCGCTTTGTCGCCTATGGTAAAAAAGGAAACATCTTCCCATAAAAACGAGATAGAAGCAATCTCAGAAACTTGTTTATGCTCTATCTACACAAGTAACAGTGTTGAACCTTTCTATTGACAGAGCACGTGTGAAACAGTCTTTTTTTGGAATCTGCAAGTGGATATTTCTATAAAACTGAGGATTTCGTTGGAAGCGGGTTTACAGATAAATAGTAGACAGCAGCATTCTCAGAAACTTCTTTGTGATGTTTGCATTCAAGTCACAGAGTTGAACATTCCCTTTCATAGAGCAGGTTTGAAACACTCTTTTTGTAGTATCTGGAAGTGGACATTTGGAACGGTATCAGGCCTGTGGTTAAGAAGGAAATATCTTCCCATAAAAACAAGACAGAAGCATTCTCAGAAACTTATTTGCGATGTGTGTCCTCAACTAACAGACTTGAACCTTTCTTTTGATACAGCAGTTTTGAAACACTCTTTTTGTAGAATCTGCAAGTGGATATTTGGATAGCTCTGAGGATTTCGTTGGAAACGGGATTGCATAAAAAGAGTGGACAGCAGCATTCTCAGAAACTTCTTTGTGACGTTTGCATTCAAGTCACAGAGTTGAACATTCCCTGTCATAGAGCAGGTTTGAAACACTCTTTTTGTAGCATCTGGAAGTGGACATTTCCAACGCTTTCTTGCCTACGGCGAAGAAGGAAATATCTTCCCATAAAAACAAGACAGAAGCATTCTCAGAAACTTATTTCTGATGTGTGTCCTCAACTAACGGACTTGAACCTTTCTTTTTATAGAGCACGTTTGAACCACTCCTTTTGTTGTATCTGCAAGTGGATATTTGGATAGCTTTGACGATTTCGTTGGAAACGGGAATATCTCCCTTTAACATCTAGACAGAAGCATTCTCAGAAAGGTCTTTGTGATGTTTCCATTCAAGTCACAGAGTTGAACATTCTCTTTCATAGAGCAAGTTTGAAACACTCTTTTTGTAGTATCTGGAAGTGGACATTTGCAGCGTTTTGTGGCCTATGGTAAAAAAGGAAATATCTTCCCATGAAAACGAGATAGAAGCAATCTCAGAAACTTGTTTATGCTGTATGTACTGAAGTAACAGTGTTGAACCTTTCTATTGATAGAGCAGGTGTGAAACACTGTTTTTTTGGAATCTGCAAGAGGATATTTCTATAGAACTGAGGATTTCGTTGGAAGCGGGATTACAGATAGAAAGTAGAGAGCAGCATTCTCAGAAACTTCTTTGTGATGTTTGCATTCAAGTCACAGAGTTGAACATTCCCTTTCATAGAGCAGGTTTGAAACACTCTTTTTGTACTATCTGGAAGTGGACATTTGGAACGGTACCAGGCCTATGGTTCAAAAGGAAATATCGTCGCATAAAAACAAGACGGAAGCATTCTCAGAAACTTAGTTGTGTTGTGTGTCCTCAACTAACAGACTTGAACCTTTCTTTTGACACAGCAGTTTTGAAACACTCTTTTTGTAGAATCTGCAAGTGGATAATTGGATAGCTCTGAGGATTTCGTTGGAAACGGGATTACATATAAAAAGTAGACAGCAGCATTCTCAGAAACTTCTTTGTGATGTTTCCATTTAAGTCACAGAGTTGAACATTCCCTTTCACAGAGCAGGTTTCAAACACTCTTTTTGTAGTATCTGGAAGTGGACATTTGCAGCGCTTTGTGGCCTATGGTAAAAAAAGGAAATATCTTCCCATAAAAACGAGATAGAAGCAATCTCAGAAACTTGTTTATGCTCTATCTACACAAGTAACAGTGTTGAACCTTTCTATTGACAGAGCACGTGTGAAACACTCTTTTTTTGGAATCTGCAAGTGGATATTTCTATAAAACTGAGGATTTCGTTGGAAGCGGGATTACAGATAAATAGTAGACAGCAGCATTCTCAGAAACTTCTTTGTGATGTTTGCATTCAAGTCACAGAGTTGAACATTCCCTTTCATAGAGCAGGTTTGAAACACTCTTTTTGTAGTATCTGGAAGTGGACATTTGGAACGGTATCAGGCCTATGGTTAAAAAGGAAATATCTTCCCATAAAAACAAGACGGAAGCATTCTCAGATACTTAGTTGCGATGTGTGTCCTCAACTAACAGACTTGAACCTTTCTTTTGACACAGCAGTTTTCAAACACTCTTTTTGTAGAATCTGCAAGTGGATATTTGGATAGCTCTGAGGATTTCGTTGGAAACGGGATTACATATAAAAAGTAGACAGCAGCATTCTCAGAAACTTCTTTGTGATGTTTCCATTTAAGTCACAGAGTTGAACATTCCCTTTCACAGAGCAGGTTTCAAACACTCTTTTTGTAGTATCTGGAAGTGGACATTTGAAGCGCTTTGTCGCCTATGGTAAAAAAGGAAACATCTTCCCATAAAAACGAGATAGAAGCAATCTCAGAAACTTGTTTATGCTCTATCTACACAAGTAACAGTGTTGAACCTTTCTATTGACAGAGCACGTGTGAAACAGTCTTTTTTTGGAATCTGCAAGTGGATATTTCTATAAAACTGAGGATTTCGTTGGAAGCGGGTTTACAGATAAATAGTAGACAGCAGCATTCTCAGAAACTTCTTTGTGATGTTTGCATTCAAGTCACAGAGTTGAACATTCCCTTTCATAGAGCAGGTTTGAAACACTCTTTTTGTAGTATCTGGAAGTGGACATTTGGAACGGTATCAGGCCTGTGGTTAAGAAGGAAATATCTTCCCATAAAAACAAGACAGAAGCATTCTCAGAAACTTATTTGCGATGTGTGTCCTCAACTAACAGACTTGAACCTTTCTTTTGATACAGCAGTTTTGAAACACTCTTTTTGTAGAATCTGCAAGTGGATATTTGGATAGCTCTGAGGATTTCGTTGGAAACGGGATTGCATAAAAAGAGTGGACAGCAGCATTCTCAGAAACTTCTTTGTGACGTTTGCATTCAAGTCACAGAGTTGAACATTCCCTGTCATAGAGCAGGTTTGAAACACTCTTTTTGTAGCATCTGGAAGTGGACATTTCCAACGCTTTCTTGCCTACGGCGAAGAAGGAAATATCTTCCCATAAAAACAAGACAGAAGCATTCTCAGAAACTTATTTCTGATGTGTGTCCTCAACTAACGGACTTGAACCTTTCTTTTTATAGAGCACGTTTGAACCACTCCTTTTGTTGTATCTGCAAGTGGATATTTGGATAGCTTTGACGATTTCGTTGGAAACGGGAATATCTCCCTATAAAATCTAGACAGAAGCATTCTCAGAAAGGTCTTTGTGATGTTTCCATTCAAGTCACAGAGTTGAACATTCTCTTTCATAGAGCAAGTTTGAAACACTCTTTTTGTAGTATCTGGAAGTGGACATTTGCAGCGTTTTGTGGCCTATGGTAAAAAAGGAAATATCTTCCCATGAAAACGAGATAGAAGCAATCTCAGAAACTTGTTTATGCTGTATGTAGTGAAGTAACAGTGTTGAACCTTTCTATTGATAGAGCAGGTGTGAAACACTGTTTTTTTGGAATCTGCAAGAGGATATTTCTATAGAACTGAGGATTTCGTTGGAAGCGGGATTACAGATAGAAAGTAGAGAGCAGCATTCTCAGAAACGTCTTTGTGATGTTTGCATTCAAGTCACAGAGTTGAACATTCCCTTTCATACAGCAGGTTTGAAACACTCTTTTTGTACTATCTGGAAGTGGACATTTGGAACGGTACCAGGCCTATGGTGCAAAAGGAAATATCGTCGCATAAAAACAAGACGGAAGCATTCTCAGAAACATTTGTGTTGTGTGTCCTCAACTAACAGACTTGAACCTTTCTTTTGACACAGCAGTTTTGAAACACCCTTTTTGTAGAATCTGCAAGTGGATATTTGGATAGCTCTGAGGATTTCGTTGGAAACGGGATTACATATAAAAAGTAGACAGCAGCATTCTCAGAAACTTCTTTGTGATGTTTCCACTTAAGTCACAGAGTTGAACATTCCCTTTCACAGAGCAGGTTTCAAACACTCTTTTTGTAGTATCTGGAAGTGGACATTTGCAGCGCTTTGTGGCCTATGGTAAAAAAGGAAATATCTTCCCATAAAAACGAGATAGAAGCAATCTCAGAAACTTGTTTATGCTCTATCTACACAAGTAACAATGTTGAACCTTTCTATTGATAGAGGAGGTGTGAAACACTCTTTTTTTGGAATTTGCAAGAGGATATTTCTATAGAACTGAGGATTTCATTGGAAGCGGGATTACAGATAAAAAGTAGAGAGCAGCATTCTCAGAAACTTCTTTGTGATGTTTGCATTCAAGTCACAGAGTTGAACATTCCCTTTCATACAGCAGGTTTGAAACACTCTTTTTGTACTATCTGGAAGTGGACATTTGGAACGGTACCAGGCCTATGGTGCAAAAGGAAATATCGTCGCATAAAAACAAGACGGAAGCATTCTCAGATACTTAGTTGTGTTGTGTGTCCTCAACTAACAGACTTGAACCTTTCTTTTGACACAGCAGTTTTGAAACACTCTTTTTGTAGAATGTGCAAGTGGATATTTGGATAGCTCTGAGGATTTCGTTGGAAACGGGATTACATATAAAAAGTAGACAGCAGCATTCTCAGAAACTTCTTTGTGATGTTTCCATTTAAGTCACAGAGTTGAACATTCCCTTTCACAGAGCAGGTTTCAAACACTCTTTTTGTAGTATCTGGAAGTGGACATTTGAAGCGCTTTGTCGCCTATGGTAAAAAAGGAAATATCTTCCCATAAAAACGAGATAGAAGCAATCTCAGAAACTTGTTTATGCTCTATCTACACAAGTAACAGTGTTGAACCTTTCTATTGACAGAGCACGTGTGAAACAGTCTTTTTTTGGAATCTGCAAGTGGATATTTCTATAAAACTGAGGATTTCGTTGGAAGCGGGATTACAGATAAATAGTAGACAGCAGCATTCTCAGAAACTTCTTTGTGATGTTTGCATTCAAGTCACAGAGTTGAACATTCCCTTTCATAGAGCAGGTTTGAAACACTATTTTTGTAGTATCTGGAAGTGGACATTTGGAACGGTATCAGGCCTGTGGTTAAGAAAGAAATATCTTCCCATAAAAACAAGACAGAAGCATTCTCAGAAACTTATTTGCGATGAGCGTCCTCAACTAACAGACTTGAACCTTTCTTTTGATACAGCAGTTTTGAAACACTCTTTTTGTAGAATCTGCAAGTGGATATTTGCATAGCTCTGAGGATTTCGTTGGAAACGGGATTACATAAAAAGAGTGGACAGCAGCATTCTCAGAAACTTGTTTGTGACGTTTGCATTCAAGTCACAGAGTTGAACATTCCCTGTCATAGAGCAGGTTTGAAACACTCTTTTTGTAGCATCTGGAAGTGGACATTTGGAACGCTTTCTTGCCTACGGCGAAGAAGGAAATATCTTCCCATAAAAACAAGACAGAAGCATTCTCAGAAACTTATTTCTGATGTGTGTCCTCAACTAACGGACTTGAACCTTTCTTTTTATAGAGCACGTTTGAACCACTCCTTTTGTTGTATCTGCAAGTGGATATTTGGATAGCTTTGACGATTTCGTTGGAAACGGGAATATCTCCCTATAAAATCTAGACAGAAGCATTCTCAGAAAGGTCTTTGTGATGTTTCCATTCAAGTCACAGAGTTGAACATTCTCTTTCATAGAGCAAGTTTGAAACACTCTTTTTGTAGTATCTGGAAGTGGACATTTGCAGCGTTTTGTGGCCTATGGTAAAAAAGGAAATATCTTCCCATGAAAACGAGATAGAAGCAATCTCAGAAACTTGTTTATGCTGTATGTACTGAAGTAACAGTGTTGAACCTTTCTATTGATAGAGCAGGTGTGAAACACTGTTTTTTTGGAATCTGCAAGAGGATAATTCTATAGAACTGAGGATTTCGTTGGAAGCGGGATTACAGATAGAAAGTAGAGAGCAGCATTCTCAGAAACTTCTTTGTGATGTTTGCATTCAAGTCACAGAGTTGAACATTCCCTTTCATAGAGCAGGTTTGAAACACTCTTTTTGTACTATCTGGAAGTGGACATTTGGAACGGTACCAGGCCTATGGTTCAAAAGGAAATATCGTCGCATAAAAACAAGACGGAAGCATTCTCAGAAACTTAGTTGTGTTGTGTGTCCTCAACTAACAGACTTGAACCTTTCTTTTGACACAGCAGTTTTGAAACACTCTTTTTGTAGAATCTGCAAGTGGATATTTGGATAGCTCTGAGGATTTCGTTGGAAACGGGATTACATATAAAAAGTAGACAGCAGCATTCTCAGAAACTTCTTTGTGATGTTTCCACTTAAGTCACAGAGTTGAACATTCCCTTTCACAGAGCAGGTTTCAAACACTCTTTTTGTAGTATCTGGAAGTGGACAGTTGCAGCGCTTTGTGGCCTATGGTAAAAAAGGAAATATCTTCCCATAAAAACGAGATAGAAGCAATCTCAGAAACTTGTTTATGCTCTATCTACACAAGTAACAATGTTGAACCTTTCTATTGATAGAGGAGGTGTGAAACACTCTTTTTTTTGAATTTGCAAGAGGATATTTCTATAGAACTGAGGATTTCGTTGGAAGCGGGATTACAGATATATAGTAGACAGCAGCATTCTCAGAAACTTCTTTGTGATGTTTGCATTCAAGTCACAGAGTTGAACATTCCCTTTCATAGAGCAGGTTTGAAACACTCTTTTTGTAGTATCTGGAAGTGGACATTTGGAACGGTATCAGGCCTGTGGTTAAGAAGGAAATATCTTCCCATAAAAACAAGACAGAAGCATTCTCAGAAACCTATTTGCGATGTGTGTCCTCAACTAACAGACTTGAACCTTTCTTTTGATACAGCAGTTTTGAAACACTCTTTTTGTAGAATCTGGAAGTGGATATTTGCATAGCTCTGAGGATTTCGTTGGAAACGGGATTACATAAAAAGAGTGGACAGCAGCATTCTCAGAAACTTCTTTGTGACGTTTGCATTCAAGTCACAGAGTTGAACATTCCCTGTCATAGAGCACGTTGGAAACACTCTTTTTGTAGCATCTGGAAGTGGACATTTCCAACGCTTTCTTGCCTACGGCGAAGAAGGAAATATCTTCCCATAAAAACAAGACAGAAGCATTCTCAGAAACTTATTTCTGATGTGTGTCCTCAACTAACGGACTTGAACCTTTCTTTTTATAGAGCACGTTTGAACCACTCCTTTTGTTGTATCTGCAAGTGGATATTTGGATAGCTTTGACGATTTCGTTGGAAACGGGAATATCTCCCTATAACATCTAGACAGAAGCATTCTCAGAAAGGTCTTTGTGATGTTTCCATTCAAGTCACAGAGTTGAACATTCTCCTTCATAGAGCAAGTTTGAAACACTCTTTTTGTAGTATCTGGAAGTGGACATTTGCAGCGTTTTGTGGCCTATGGTAAAAAAGGAAATATCTTCCCATGAAAACGAGATAGAAGCAATCTCAGAAACTTGTTTATGCTGTATGTACTGAAGTAACAGTGTTGAACCTTTCTATTGATAGAGCAGGTGTGAAACACTGTTTTTTTGGAATCTGCAAGAGGATATTTCTATAGAACTGAGGATTTCGTTGGAAGCGGGATTACAGATAGAAAGTAGAGAGCAGCATTCTCAGAAACTTCTTTGTGATGTTCGCATTCAAGTCACAGAGTTGAACATTCCCTTTCATACAGCAGGTTTGAAACACTCTTTTTGTACTATCTGGAAGTGGACATTTGGAACGGTACCAGGCCTATGGTGCAAAAGGAAATATCGTCGCATCAAAACAACACGGAAGCATTTTCAGAAACTTATTTGTGTTGTGTGTCCTCAACTAACGGACTTGAACCTTTCTTTTGACACAGCAGTTTTGAAACACTCTTTTTGTAGAATCTGCAAGTGGATATTTGGATAGCTCAGAGGATTTCGTTGGAAACGGGATTACATATAAAAAGTAGACAGCAGCATTCTCAGAAACTACTTTGTGATGTTTCCATTTAAGTCACAGAGTTGAACATTCCCTTTCACAGAGCAGGTTTCAAACACTCTTTTTGTAGTATCTGGAAGTGGAAGTTTGCAGCGCTTTGTGGCCTAAGGTAAAAAAGGAAATATCTTCCCATAAAAACGAGATAGAAGCAATCTCAGAAACTTGTTTCTGCTCTATCTACACAAGTAACAGTGCTGAACCTTTCTATTGACAGAGCACGTGTGAAACACTCTTTTTTTGGAATCTGCAAGTGGATATTTCAATAAAACTGAGGATTTCGTTGGAAGCGGGATTACAGATAAATAGTAGACAGCAGCATTCTCAGAAACTTCTTTGTGATGTTTGCATTCAAGTCACAGAGTTGAACATTCCCTTTCTTAGAGCAGGTTTGAAACACTCTTTTTGTAGTATCTGGAAGTGGACATTTGGAACGGTATCAGGCCTGTGGTTAAAAAGGAAATATCTTCCCATAAAAACAAGACAGAAGCATTCTCAGAAACTTATTTGCGATGTGTGTCCTCAACTAACAGACTTGAACCTTTCTTTTGATACAGCAGTTTTGAAACACTCTTTTTGTAGAATCTGCAAGTGGATATTTGGATAGCTCTGAGGATTTCGTTGGAAACGGGATTACATAAAAAGAGAGGACAGCAGCATTCTCAGAAACTTCTTTGTGACGTTTGCATTCAAGTCACAGAGTTGAACATTCCCTGTCATAGAGCAGGTTTGAAACACTCTTTTTGTAGCATCTGGAAGTGGACATTTCCAAAGCTTTCTTGCCTACGGCGAAGAAGGAAATATCTTCCCATAAAAACCAGACAGAAGCATTCTCAGAAACTTATTTCTGATGTGTGTGCTCAACTAACGGACTTGAACCTTTCTTTTTATAGAGCACGTTTGAACCACTCGTTTTGTTGTATCTGCAAGTGGATATTTGGATAGCTTTGACGATTTCGTTGGTAACGGGAATATCTCCCTATAACATCTAGACAGAAGCATTCTCAGAAAGGTCTTTGTGATGTTTCCATTCAAGTCACAGAGTTGAACATTCTCTTTCATAGAGCAAGTTTGAAACACTCTTTTTGTAGTATCTGGAAGTGGACATTTGCAGCGTTTTGTGGCCTATGGTAAA
Organism: Pan troglodytes; assembly: GCF_028858775.2. Classification (NCBI taxonomy): domain Eukaryota; kingdom Metazoa; phylum Chordata; class Mammalia; order Primates; family Hominidae; genus Pan; species Pan troglodytes. Next base: position 53,701,260 of record NC_072409.2, on the reverse strand, counting down.
AAAGGAAATATCTTCCCATGAAAACGAGATAGAAGCAATCTCAGAAACTTGTTTATGCTGTATGTACTGAAGTAACAGTGTTGAACCTTTGTATTGATAGAGCAGGTGTGAAACACTGTTTTTTTGGAATCTGAAAGAGGATATTTCTATAGAACTGAGGATTTCGTTGGAAGCGGGATTACAGATAGAAAGTAGAGAGCAGCATTCTCAGAAACTTCTTTGTGATGTTCGCATTCAAGTCACAGAGTTGAACATTCCCTTTCATACAGCAGGTTTGAAACACTCTTTTTGTACTATCTGGAAGTGGACATTTGGAACGGTACCAGGCCTATGGTGCAAAAGGAAATATCGTCGCATAAAAACAAGACGGAAGCATTCTCAGAAACTTATTTGTGTTGTGTGTCCTCAACTAACAGACTTGAACCTTTCTTTTGACACAGCAGTTTTGAAACACTCTTTTTGTAGAATCTGCAAGTGGATATTTGGATAGCTCTGAGGATTTCGTTGGAAACGGGATTACATATAAAAAGTAGACAGCAGCATTCTCAGAAACTTCTTTGTGATGTTTGCATTTAAGTCACAGAGTTGAACATTCCCTTTCACAGAGCAGGTTTCAAACACTCTTTTTGTAGTATCTGGAAGTGGACATTTGCAGCGCTTTGTGGCCTATGTTAAAAAAGGAAATATCTTCCCATAAAAGTGAGATAGAAGCAATCTCAGAAACTTGTTTATGCTCTATCTACACAAGTAACAGTGTTGAACCTTTCTATTGATAGAGGAGGTGTGGAACACTCTTTTTTTGGAATCTGCAAGTGGATATTTCTATAAAACTGAGGATTTCGTTGGAAGCGGGATTACAGATAAATAGTAGACAGCAGCATTCTCAGAAACTTCTTTGTGATGTTTGTATTCAAGTCACAGAGTTGAACATTCCCTTTCTTAGAGCACGTTTGAAACACTCTTTTTGTAGTATCTGGAAGTGGACATTTGGAACGGTATCAGGCCTGTGGTTAAAAAGGAAATATCTTCCCATAAAAACAAGGCAGAAGCATTCTCAGAAACTTATTTGCGATGTGTGTCCTCAACTAACAGACTTGAACCTTTCTTTTGATACAGCAGTTTTGAAACACTCTTTTTGTAGAATCTGCAAGTGGTTATTTGGATAGCTCTGAGGATTTCGTTGGAAACGGGATTACATAAAAAGAGTGGACAGCAGAATTCTCAGAAACTTCTTTGTGACGTTTGCATTCAAGTCACAGAGTTGAACATTCCCTGTCATAGAGCAGGTTTGAAACACTCTTTTTGTAGCATCTGGAAGTGGACATTTCCAACGCTTTCTTGCCTACGGCGAAGAAGGAAATATCTTCCCATAAAAACAAGACAGAAGCATTCTCAGAAACTTATTTCTGATGTGTGTCCTCAACTAACGGACTTGAACCTTTCTTTTTATAGAGCACGTTTGAACCACTCCTTTTGTTGTATCTGCAAGTGGATATTTGGATAGCTTTGACGATTTCGTTGGAAACGGGAATATCTCCCTATAAAATCTAGACAGAAGCATTCTCAGAAAGGTCTTTGTGATGTTTCCATTCAAGTCACAGAGTTGAACATTCTCTTTCATAGAGCAAGTTTGAAACACTCTTTTTGTAGTATCTGGAAGTGGACATTTGCAGCGTTTTGTGGCCTATGGTAAAAAAGGAAGTATCTTCCCATGAAAACGAGATAGAAGCAATCTCAGAAACTTGTTTATGCTGTATGTACTGAAGTAACAGTGTTGAACCTTTCTATTGATAGAGCAGGTGTGAAACACTGTTTTTTTGGAATCTGCAAGAGGATATTTCTATAGAACTGAGGATTTCGTTGGAAGTGGGATTACAGATAGAAAGTAGAGAGCAGCATTCTCAGAAACTTCCTTGTGATGTTCGCATTCAAGTCACAGAGTTGAACATTCCCTTTCACACAGCAGGTTTGAAACACTCTTTTTGTACTATCTGGAAGCGGACATTTGGATCGGTACCAGGCCTATGGTGCAAAAGGAAATATCGTCGCAGAAAAACAAGACGGAAGCATTCTCAGATACTTATTTGTGTTGTGTGTCCTCAACTAACAGACTTGAACCTTTCTTTTGACACAGCAGTTTTGAAACACTCTTTTTGTAGAATCTGCAAGTGGATATCTGGCTAGCTCTGAGGATTTCGTTGGAAACGGGATTACATATCAAAAGTAGACAGCAGCATTCTCAGAAACTTCTTTGTGATGTTTCCATTTAAGTCACAGCGTTGAACATTCCCTTTCACAGAGCAGGTTTCAAAACACACTTTTTGTAGTATCTGGAAGTGGACATTTGCAGCGCTTTGCCGCGTATGGTAAAAAAGGAAATATCTTCCCATAAAAACGAGATAGAAGCAATCTCAGAAACTTGTTTATGCTCTATCTACACAAGTAACAGTGTTGAACCTTTCTATTGACAGAGCACGTGTGAAACACTCTTTTTTTGGAATCTGCAAGTGGATATTTCTATAAAACTGAGGATTTCGTTGGAAGCGGGATTACAGATAAATAGTAGACAGCAGCATTCTCAGAAACTTCTTTGTGATGTTTGCATTCAAGTCACAGAGTTGAACATTCCCTTTCATAGAGCAGGTTTGAAACACTCTTTTTGTAGTATCTGGAAGTGGACATTTGGAACGGTATCAGGCCTGTGGTTAAGAAGGAAATATCTTCCCATAAAAACAAGACAGAAGCATTCTCAGAAACTTATTTGCGATGTGTGTCCTCAACTAACAGACTTGAACCTTTCTTTTGATACAGCAGTTTTGAAACACTCTTTTTGTAGAATCTGGAAGTGGATATTTGCATAGCTCTGAGGATTTCGTTGGAAACGGGATTACATAAAAAGAGTGGACAGCAGCATTCTCAGAAACTTCTTTGTGACGTTTGCATTCAAGTCACAGTGTTGAACATTCCCTGTCATAGAGCAGGTTTGAAACACTCTTTTTGTAGCATCTGGAAGTGGACATTTCCAACGCTTTCTTGCCTACGGCGAAGAAGGAAATATCTTCCCATAAAAACAAGACAGAAGCATTCTCAGAAACTTATTTCTGATGTGTGTCCTCAACTAACGGACTTGAACCTTTCTTTTTATAGAGCACGTTTGAACCACTCCTTTTGCTGTATCTGCAAGTGGATATTTGGATAGCTTTGACGATTTCATTGGAAACGGGAATATCTCCCTATAAAATCTAGACAGAAGCATTCTCAGAAAGGTCTTTGTGATGTTTCCATTCAAGTCACAGAGTTGAACATTCTCTTTCATAGAGCAAGTTTGAAACACTCTTTTTGTAGTATCTGGAAGTGGACATTTGCAGCGTTTTGTGGCCTATGGTAAAAAAGGAAATATCTTCCCATGAAAACGAGATAGAAGCAATCTCAGAAACTTGTTTATGCTGTATGTACTGAAGTAACAGTGTTGAACCTTTCTATTGATAGAGCAGGTGTGAAACACTGTTTTTTTGGAATCTGCAAGAGGATATTTCTATAGAACTGAGGATTTCGTTGGAAGCGGGATTACAGATAGAAAGTAGAGAGCAGCATTCTCAGAAACTTCTTTGTGATGTTTGCATTCAAGTCACAGAGTTGAACATTCCCTTTCATACAGCAGGTTTGAAACACTCTTTTTGTACTATCTGGAAGCGGACATTTGGATCAGTACCAGGCCTATGGTGCAAAAGGAAATATCATCGCAGAAAAACAAGACGGAAGCATTCTCAGATGCTTATTTGTATTGTGTGTCCTCAACTAACCGACTTGAACCTTTCTTTTGACACAGCAGTTTTGAAACACTCTTTTTGTAGAATCTGCAAGTGGATATTTGGCTAGCTCTGAGGATTTCATTGGAAACGGGATTACATATAAAAAGTAGACAGCAGCATTCTCAGAAACTTCTTTGTGATGTTTCCATTTAAGTCACAGCGTTGAACATTCCCTTTCACAGAGCAGGTTTCAAACACTCTTTTTGCAGTATCTGGAAGTGGACATTTGCAGCGCTTTGTCGCCTATGGTAAAAAAGGAAATATCTTCCCATAAAAACGAGATAGAAGCAATCTCAGAAACTTGTTTATGCTCTATCTACACAAGTAACAGTGTTGAACCTTTCTATTGACAGAGCACGTGTGAAACACTCTTTTTTTGGAATCTGCAAGTGGATATTTCTATAAAACTGAGGATTTCGTTGGAAGCGGGATTACAGATAAATAGTAGACAGCAGCATTCTCAGAAACTTCTTTGTGATGTTTGCATTCAAGTCACAGAGTTGAACATTCCCTTTCATAGAGCAGGTTTGAAACACTCTTTTTGTAGTATCTGGAAGTGGACATTTGGAACGGTATCAGGCCTGTGGTTAAGAAGGAAATATCTTCCCATAAAAACCAGACAGAAGCATTCTCAGAAACTTATTTGCGATGTGTGTCCTCAACTAATAGACTTGAACCTTTCTTTTGATACAGCAGTTTTGAAACACTCTTTTTGTAGAATCTGGAAGTGGATATTTGCATAGCTCTGAGGATTTCGTTGGAAACGGGATTACATAAAAAGAGTGGACAGCACCATTCTCAGAAACTTCTTTGTGACGTTTGCATTCAAGTCACAGAGTTGAACATTCCCTGTCATAGAGCAGGTTTGAAACACTCTTTTTGTAGCATCTGGAAGTGGACATTTCCAAAGCTTTCTTGCCTACGGCGAAGAAGGAAATATCTTCCCATAAAAACAAGACAGAAGCATTCTCAGAAACTTATTTCTGATGTGTGTCCTCAACTAACGGACTTGAACCTTTCTTTTTATAGAGCACGTTTGAACCACTCCTTTTGTTGTATCTGCAAGTGGATATTTGGATAGCTTTGACGATTTCGTTGGAAACGGGAATATCTCCCTATAACATCTAGACAGAAGCATTCTCAGAAACTTCTTTGTGATGTTTCCATTCAAGTCACAGAGTTGAACATTCTCTTTCATAGAGCAGGTTTGAAACACTCTTTTTGTAGTATCTGGAAGTGGACATTTGCAGCGTTTTGTGGCCTATGGTAAAAAAGGAAATATCTTCCCATGAAAACGAGATAGAAGCAATCTCAGAAACTTGTTTATGCTGTATGTACTGAAGTAACAGTGTTGAACCTTTCTATTGATAGAGCAGGTGTGAAACACTGTTTTTTTGGAATCTGCAAGAGGATATTTCTATAGAACTGAGGATTTCGTTGGAAGCTGGATTACAGATAGAAAGTAGAGAGCAGCATTCTCAGAAACTTCTTTGTGATGTTTGCATTCAAGTCACAGAGTTGAACATTCCCTTTCATACAGCAGGTTTGAAACACTCTTTTTGTACTATCTGGAAGCGGACATTTGGATCAGTACCAGGCCTATGGTGCAAAAGGAAATATCGTCGCAGAAAAACAAGACGGAAGCATTCTCAGATACTTATTTGTATTGTGTGTCCTCAACTAACCGACTTGAACCTTTCTTTTGACACAGCAGTTTTGAAACACTCTTTTTGTAGAATCTGCAAGTGGATATTTGGCTAGCTCTGAGGATTTCATTGGAAACGGGATTACATATAAAAAGTAGACAGCAGCATTCTCAGAAACTTCTTTGTGATGTTTCCATTTAAGTCACAGCGTTGAACATTCCCTTTCACAGAGCAGGTTTCAAACACTCTTTTTGTAGTATCTGGAAGTGGACATTTGCAGCGCTTTGTCGCCTATGGTAAAAAAGGAAATATCTTCCCATAAAAACGAGATAGAAGCAATCTCAGAAACTTGTTTATGCTCTATCTACACAAGTAACAGTGTTGAATCTTTCTATTGACAGAGCACGTGTGAAACACTCTTTTTTTGGAATCTGCAAGTGGATATTTCTATAAAACTGAGGATTTCGTTGGAAGCGGGATTACAGATAAATAGTAGACAGCAGCATTCTCAGAAACTTCTTTGTGATGTTTGCATTCAAGTCACAGAGTTGAACATTCCCTTTCATAGAGCAGGTTTGAAACACTCTTTTTGTAGTATCTGGAAGTGGACATTTGGAACGGTATCAGGCCTGTGGTTAAGAAGGAAATATCTTCCCATAAAAACAAGACAGAAGCATTCTCAGAAACTTATTTGCGATGTGTGTCCTCAACTAATAGACTTGAACCTTTCTTTTGATACAGCAGTTTTGAAACACTCTTTTTGTAGAATCTGGAAGTGGATATTTGCATAGCTCTGAGGATTTCGTTGGAAACGGGATTACATAAAAAGAGTGGACAGCACCATTCTCAGAAACTTCTTTGTGACTTTTGCATTCAAGTCACAGAGTTGAACATTCCCTGTCATAGAGCAGGTTTGAAACACTCTTTTTGTAGCATCTGGAAGTGGACATTTCCAAAGCTTTCTTGCCTATGGCGAAGAAGGAAATATCTTCCCATAAAAACAAGACAGAAGCATTCTCAGAAACTTATTTCTGATGTGTGTCCTCAACTAACGGACTTGAACCTTTCTTTTTATAGAGCACGTTTGAACCACTCCTTTTGTTGTATCTGCAAGTGGATATTTGGATAGCTTTGACGATTTCGTTGGAAACGGGAATATCTCCCTATAACATCTAGACAGAAGCATTCTCAGAAAGGTCTTTGTGATGTTTCCATTCAAGTCACAGAGTTGAACATTCTCTTTCATAGAGCAGGTTTGAAACACTCTTTTTGTAGTATCTGGAAGTGGACATTTGCAGCGTTTTGTGGCCTATGGTAAAAAAGGAAATATCTTCCCATGAAAACGAGATAGAAGCAATCTCAGAAACTTGTTTATGCTGTATGTACTGAAGTAACAGTGTTGAACCTTTCTATTGATAGAGCAGGTGTGAAACACTGTTTTTTTGGAATCTGCAAGAGGATATTTCTATAGAACTGAGGATTTCGTTGGAAGCGGGATTACAGATAGAAAGTAGAGAGCAGCATTCTCAGAAACTTCTTTGTGATGTTTGCATTCAAGTCACAGAGTTGAACATTCCCTTTCATACAGCAGGTTTGAAACACTCTTTTTGTACTATCTGGAAGTGGACATTTGGAACGGTACCAGGCCTGTGGTGCAAAAGGAAATATCGTCGCATAAAAACAAGACGGAAGCATTCGCAGAAACTTATTTGTGTTGTGTGTCCTCAACTAACAGACTTGAACCTTTCTTTTGACACAGCAGTTTTGAAACACTCTTTTTGTAGAATCTGCAAGTGGATATTTGGATAGCTCTGAGCATTTCTTTGGAAACGGGATTACATATAAAAAGTAGACAGCAGCATTCTCAGAATCTTCTTTGTGATGTTTCCATTTAAGTCACAGCGTTGAACATTCCCTTTCACAGAGCAGGTTTCAAACACTCTTTTTGTAGTATCTGGAAGTGGACATTTGCAGCGCTTTGTGGCCTATGGTAAAAACGGAAATATCTTCCCATAAAAACGAAATAGAAGCAATCTCAGAAACTTGTTTATGCTGTATGTACTGAAGTAACAGTGTTGAACCTTTCTATTGATAGAGCAGGTGTGAAACACTGTTTTTTTGGAAACTGCAAGAGGATATTTCTATAGAACTGAGGATTTCGTTGGAAGCGGGATTACAGATAGAAAGTAGAGAGCAGCATTCTCAGAAACATCTTTGTGATGTTTGCATTCAAGTCACAGAGTTGAACATTCCCTTTCATACAGCAGGTTTGAAACACTCTTTTTGTACTATCTGGAAGTGGACATTTGGAACGGTACCAGGCCTATGGTGCAAAAGGAAATATCGTCGCATAAAAACAAGACGGAAGCATTCTCAGATACTTATTTGTGTTGTGTGTCCTCAACTAACAGACTTGAACCTTTCTTTTGACACAGCAGTTTTGAAACACTCCTTTGTAGAATCTGCAAGTGGATATTTGGATAGCTCTGAGGATTTCGTTGGAAACGGGATTACATAAAAAGAGTGGACAGCAGCATTCTCAGAAACTTCTTTGTGACGTTTGCATTCAAGTCACAGAGTTGAACATTCCCTGTCATAGAGTAGGTTTGAAACACTCTTTTTGTAGCATCTGGAAGTGGACATTTCCAATGCTTTCTTGCCTACGGCGAAGAAGGAAATATCTTCCCATAAAAACAAGACAGAAGCTTTCTCAGAAACTTATTTCTGATGTGTGTCCTCAACTAACGGACTTGAACCTTTCTTTTTATAGAGCACGTTTGAACCACTCCTTTTGTTGCATCTGCAAGTGGATATTTGGATAGCTTTGACGATTTCGTTGGAAACGGGAGTATCTCCCCATAAAATCTAGACAGAAGCATTCTCAGAAACGTCTTTGTGATGTTTCCATTCCAGTCACAGAGTTGAACATTCTCTTTCATAGAGCAAGTTTGAAACACTCTTTTTGTAGTATCTGGAAGTGGACATTTGCAGCGTTTTGTGGCCTATGGTAAAAAAGGAAATATCTTCCCATGAAAACGAGATAGAAGCAATCTCAGAAACTTGTTTATGCTGTATGTACTGAAGTAACAGTGTTGAACCTTTCTATTGATAGAGCAGGTGTGAAACACTGTTTTTTTGGAAACTGCAAGAGGATATTTCTATAGAACTGAGGATTTCGTTGGAAGCGGGATTACAGATAGAAAGTAGAGAGCAGCATTCTCAGAAACTTCTTTGTGATGTTTGCATTCAAGTCACAGAGTTGAACATTCCCTTTCATACAGCAGGTTTGAAACACTCTTTTTGTACTATCTGGAAGTGGACATTTGGAACGGTACCAGGCCTATGGTGCAAAAGGAAATATCGTCGCATAAAAACAAGACGGAAGCATTCTCAGATACTTATTTGTGTTGTGTGTCCTCAACTAACAGACTTGAACCTTTCTTTTGACACAGCAGTTTTGAAACACTCCTTTGTAGAATCTGCAAGTGGATATTTGGATAGCTCTGAGGATTTCGTTGGAAACGGGATTACATAAAAAGAGTGGACAGCAGCATTCTCAGAAACTTCTTTGTGACGTTTGCATTCAAGTCACAGAGTTGAACATTCCCTGTCATAGAGTAGGTTTGAAACACTCTTTTTGTAGCATCTGGAAGTGGACATTTCCAATGCTTTCTTGCCTACGGCGAAGAAGGAAATATCTTCCCATAAAAACAAGACAGAAGCTTTCTCAGAAACTTATTTCTGATGTGTGTCCTCAACTAACGGACTTGAACCTTTCTTTTTATAGAGCACGTTTGAACCACTCCTTTTGTTGCATCTGCAAGTGGATATTTGGATAGCTTTGACGATTTCGTTGGAAACGGGAGTATCTCCCCATAAAATCTAGACAGAAGCATTCTCAGAAACGTCTTTGTGATGTTTCCATTCCAGTCACAGAGTTGAACATTCTCTTTCATAGAGCAAGTTTGAAACACTCTTTTTGTAGTATCTGGAAGTGGACATTTGCAGCGTTTTGTGGCCTATGGTAAAAAAGGAAATATCTTCCCATGAACACGAGATAGAAGCAATCTCAGAAACTTGTTTATGCTGTATGTACTGAAGTAACAGTGTTGAACCTTTCTATTGATAGAGCACGTGTGAAACACTCTTTTTTTGGAATCTGCAAGAGGATATTTCTATAGAACTGAGGATTTCGTTGGAAGCGGGATTACAGATAGAAAGTAGAGAGCAGCATTCTCAGAAACTTCTTTGTGATGTTTGCATTCAAGTCACAGACTTGAACATTCCCTTTCATACAGCAGGTTTGAAACACTCTTTTTGTACTATCTGGAAGTGGACATTTGGAACGGTACCAGGCCTATGTTGCAAAAGGGAATATCGTCGCATAAAAACAAGACGGAAGCATTCTCAGAAACTTATTTGTGTTGTGTGTCCTCAGCTAACAGACTTGAACCTTTCTTTTGACACAGCAGTTTCGAAACACTCTTTTTGTAGAATCTGCAAGTGGATATATGGATAGATCTGAGGATTTCGTTGGAAACGGGATTACATATAAAAAGTAGACAGCAGCATTCTCAGAATCTTCTTTGTGATGTTTCCATTTAAGTCACAGCGTTGAACATTCCCTTTCACAGAGCAGGTTTCAAACACTCTTTTTGTAGTATCTGGAAGTGGACATTTGCAGCGTTTTGTCGCCTATGGTAAAAAAGGAAATATCTTCCCATGAAAACGAGATAGAAGCAATCTCAGAAACTTGTTTATGCTGTATGTACTGAAGTAACAGTGTTGAACCTTTCTATTGATAGAGCAGGTGTGAAACACTGTTTTTTTGGAAACTGCAAGAGGATATTTCTATAGAACTGAGGATTTCGTTGGAAGCGGGATTACAGATAGAAAGTAGAGAGCAGCATTCTCAGAAACTTCTTTGTGATGTTTGCATTCAAGTCACAGAGTTGAACATTCCCTTTCATACAGCAGGTTTGAAACACTCTTTTTGTACTATCTGGAAGTGGACATTTGGAACGGTACCAGGCCTATGGTGCAAAAGGAAATATCGTCGCATAAAAACAAGACGGAAGCATTCTCAGATACTTATTTGTGTTGTGTGTCCTCAACTAACAGACTTGAACCTTTCTTTTGACACAGCAGTTTTGAAACACTCCTTTGTAGAATCTGCAAGTGGATATTTGGATTGCTCTGAGGATTTCGTTGGAAACGGGATTACATAAAAAGAGTGGACAGCAGCACTCTCAGAAACTTCTTTGTGACGTTTGCATTCAAGTCACAGAGTTGAACATTCCCTGTCATAGAGTAGGTTTGAAACACTCTTTTTGTAGCATCTGGAAGTGGACATTCCCAATGCTTTCTTGCCTACGGCGAAGAAGGAAATATCTTCCCATAAAAACAAGACAGAAGCTTTCTCAGAAACTTATTTGTGATGTGTGTCCTCAACTAACGGACTTGAACCTTTCTTTTTATAGAGCACGTTTGAACCACTCCTTTTGTTGCATCTGCAAGTGGATATTTGGATAGCTTTGACGATTTCGTTGGAAACGGGAGTATCTCCCTATAAAATCTAGACAGAAGCATTCTCAGAAACGTCTTTGTGATGTTTCCATTCCAGTCACAGAGTTGAACATTCTCTTTCATAGAGCAAGTTTGAAACACTCTTTTTGTAGTATCTGGAAGTGGACATTTGCAGCGTTTTGTGGCCTATAGTAAAAAAGGAAATATCTTCCCATGAACACGAGATAGAAGCAATCTCAGAAACTTGTTTATGCTGTATGTACTGAAGTAACAGTGTTGAACCTTTCTATTGATAGAGCACGTGTGAAACACTCTTTTTTTGGAATCTGCAAGAGGATATTTCTATAGAACTGTGGATTTCGTTGGAAGCGGGATTACAGATAGAAAGTAGAGAGCAGCATTCTCAGAAACTTCTTTGTGATGTTTGCATTCAAGTCACAGACTTGAACATTCCCTTTCATACAGCAGGTTTGAAACACTCTTTTTGTACTATCTGGAAGTGGACATTTGGAACGGCACCAGGCCTATGGTGCAAAAGGAAATATCGTCGCATAAAAACAAGACGGAAGCATTCTCAGAAACTTATTTGTGTTGTGTGTCCTCAGCTAACAGACTTGAACCTTTCTTTTGACACAGCAGTTTTGAAACACTCTTTTTGTAGAATCTGCAAGTGGATATTTGGATAGCTCTGAGGATTTCGTTGGAAACGGGATTACATATAAAAAGTAGACAGCAGCATTCTCAGAAACTTGTTTGTGATGTTTCCATTTAAGTCACAGAGTTGAACATTCCCTTTCACAGAGCAGGTTTCAAACACTCTTTTTGTAGTATCTGGAAGTGGACATTTGCAACGCTTTGTGGCCTATGGTAAAAAAGGAAATATCTTCCCATAAAAACGAGATAGAAGCAATCTCAGAAACTTGTTTATGCTCTATCTACACAAGTAACAGTGTTGAACCTTTCTATTGATAGAGGAGGTGTGGTACACTCTTTTTTTGGAATGTGCAAGAGGATATTTCTATAGAACTGAGGATTTCGTGGGAAGCGGGATTACAGATAAAAAGTAGAGAGCAGCATTCTCAGAAAATTCTTTGTGATGTTTGCATTCAAGTCACAGAGTTGAACATTCCCTTTCATACAGCAGGTTTGAAACACTCTTTTTGTACTATCTGGAAGTGGACATTTGGAAAGGTACCAGGCCTATGGTGCAAAACGGAATATCGTCGCATAAAAACAAGACGGAAGCATTCTCAGAAACTTATTTGTGTTGTGTGTCCTCAACTAACAGACTTGAACCTTTCTTTTGACACAGCAGTTTTGAAACACTCTTTTTGTAGAATCTGCAAGTGGATATTTGGATAGCTCTGAGGATTTCGTTGGAAACGGGATTACATATAAGAAGTAGACAGCAGCATTCTCAGAAACTTCTTTGTGATGTTTCCATTTAAGTCACAGCGTTGAACATTCCCTTTCACAGAGCAGGTTTCAAACACTCGTTTTGTAGTATCTGGAGTTGGACATTTGCAGCGCTTTGTGGCCTATGGTAAAAAAGGAAATATCTTCCCATAAAAACGAGATAGAAGCAATCTCAGAAACTTGTTTATGCTCTATCTACACAAGTAACAGTGTTGAACCTTTCTATTGATAGAGCACATGTGAAACACTCTTTTTTTGGAATCTGCAAGTGGATATTTCTATAAAACTGAGGATTTCGTTGGAAGCGGGATTACAGATAAATAGTAGACAGCAGCATTTTCAGAAACTTCTTTGTGATGTTTGCATTCAAGTCACAGAGTTGAACATTCCCATTCATAGAGCAGGTTTGAAACACTCTTTTTGTAGTATCTGGAAGTGGACATTTGGAACGGTATCAGGCCTATGGTTAAAAAGGAAATATCTTCCCATAAAAACAAGACAGAAGCATTCTCAGAAACTTATTTGCGATGTGTGTCCTCAACTAACAGACTTGAACCTTTCTTTTGATACAGCAGTTTTGAAACACTCTTTTTGTAGAATCTGCAAGTGGATATTTGGATAGCTCTGAGTATTTCGTTGGAAACGGGATTACATAAAAAGAGTGGACAGCAGCGTTCTCAGAAACTTCTTTGTGACGTTTGCATTCAAGTCACAGAGTTGAACATTCCCTGTCATAGAGCAGGTTTGAAACACTCTTTTTGTAGCATCTGGAAGTGGACATTTACAACGCTTTCCTGCTTACGGCGAAGAAGGAAATATCTTCCCATAAAAACAAGACAGAAGCATTCTCAGAAACTTATTTCTGATGTGTGTCCTCAACTAACGGACTTGAACCATTCTTTTTATAGAGCACGTTTGAACCACTCCTTTTGTTGTATCTGCAAGTGGATATTTGGATAGCTTTGACGATTTCGTTGGAAACGGGAATATCTCCCTATAACATCTAGACAGAAGCATTCTCAGAAAGGTCTTTGTGATGTTTCCATTCAAGTCACAGAGTTGAACTTTCTCTTTCATAGAGCAAGTTTGAAACACTCTTTTTGTAGTATCTGGAAGTGGACATTTGCAGCGTTTTGTGGCCTATGGTAAAAAAGGAAATATCTTCCCATGAAAACGAGATAGAAGCAATCTCAGAAACTTGTTTATGCTGTATGTACTGAAGTAACAGTGTTGAACCTTTCTATTGATAGAGCAGGTGTGAAACACTGTTTTTTTGGAATCTGCAAGAGGATATTTCTATAGAACTGAGGATTTCTTTGGAATTGGGATTACAGATAGAAAGTAGAGAGCAGCATTCTCAGAAACTTCCTTGTGATGTTCGCATTCAAGTCACAGAGTTGAACATTCCCTTTCACACAGCAAGTTTGAAACACTCTTTTTGTACTATCTGGAAGCGGACATTTGGATCGGTACCAGGCCTATGGTGCAAAAGGAAATATCGTCGCAGAAAAACAAGACGGAAGCATTCTCAGATACTTATTTGTGTTGTGTGTCCTCAACTAACAGACTTGAACCTTTCTTTTGACACAGCAGTTTTGAAACACTCTTTTTGTAGAATCTGCAAGTGGATATCTGGCTAGCTCTGAGGATTTCGTTGGAAACGGGATTACATATAAAAAGTAGACAGCAGCATTCTCAGAAACTTCTTTGTGATGTTTCCATTTAAGTCACAGCGTTGAACATTCCCTTTCACAGAGCAGGTTTCAAACACTCTTTTTGTAGTATCTGGAAGTGGACATTTGCAGCGCTTTGCCGCGTATGGTAAAAAAGGAAATATCTTCCCATAAAAACGAGATAGAAGCAATCTCAGAAACTTGTTTATGCTCTATCTACACAAGTAACACTGTTGAACCTTTCTATTGACAGAGCACGTGTGAAACACTCTTTTTTTGGAATCTGCAAGTGGATATTTCTATAAAACTGAGGATTTCGTTGGAAGCGGGATTACAGATAAATAGTGGACAGCAGCATTCTCAGAAACTTCTTTGTGATGTTTGCATTCAAGTCACAGAGTTGAACATTCCCTTTCATACAGCAGGTTTGAAACACTCTTTTTGTACTATCTGGAAGTGGACATTTGGAACGGTACCAGGCCTATGGTGCAAAAGGAAATATCGTCGCATAAAAACAAGACGGAAGCATTCTCAGATACTTATTTGTGTTGTGTGTCCTCAACTAACAGACTTGAACCTTTCTTTTGACACAGCAGTTTTGAAACACTCCTTTGTAGAATCTGCAAGTGGATATTTGGATAGCTCTGAGGATTTCGTTGGAAACGGGATTACATAAAAAGAGTGGACAGCAGCATTCTCAGAAACTTCTTTGTGACGTTTGCATTCAAGTCACAGAGTTGAACATTCCCTGTCATAGAGTAGGTTTGAAACACTCTTTTTGTAGCATCTGGAAGTGGACATTTCCAATGCTTTCTTGCCTACGGCGAAGAAGGAAATATCTTCCCATAAAAACAAGACAGAAGCTTTCTCAGAAACTTATTTCTGATGTGTGTCCTCAACTAACGGACTTGAACCTTTCTTTTTATAGAGCACGTTTGAACCACTCCTTTTGTTGCATCTGCAAGTGGATATTTGGATAGCTTTGACGATTTCGTTGGAAACGGGAGTATCTCCCCATAAAATCTAGACAGAAGCATTCTCAGAAACGTCTTTGTGATGTTTCCATTCCAGTCACAGAGTTGAACATTCTCTTTCATAGAGCAAGTTTGAAACACTCTTTTTGTAGTATCTGGAAGTGGACATTTGCAGCGTTTTGTGGCCTATGGTAAAAAAGGAAATATCTTCCCATGAAAACGAGATAGAAGCAATCTCAGAAACTTGTTTATGCTGTATGTACTGAAGTAACAGTGTTGAACCTTTCTATTGATAGAGCAGGTGTGAAACACTGTTTTTTTGGAATCTGCAAGAGGATATTTCTATAGAACTGAGGATTTCGTTGGAAGCGGGATTACAGATAGAAAGTAGAGAGCAGCATTCTCAGAAACTTCTTTGTGATGTTTGCATTCAAGTCACAGACTTGAACATTCCCTTTCATACAGCAGGTTTGAAACACTCTTTTTGTACTATCTGGAAGTGGACATTTGGAACGGTACCAGGCCTATGGTGCAAAAGGGAATATCGTCGCATAAAAACAAGACGGAAGCATTCTCAGAAACTTATTTGTGTTGTGTGTCCTCACCTAACAGACTTGAACCTTTCTTTTGACACAGCAGTTTCGAAACACTCTTTTTGTAGAATCTGCAAGTGGATATATGGATAGATCTGAGGATTTCGTTGGAAACGGGATTACATATAAAAAGTAGACAGCAGCATTCTCAGAATCTTCTTTGTGATGTTTCCATTTAAGTCACAGCGTTGAACATTCCCTTTCACAGAGCAGGTTTCAAACACTCTTTTTGTAGTATCTGGAAGTGGACATTTGCAGCGCTTTGTGGCCTATGGTAAAAAAGGAAATATCTTCCCATAAAAACGAGATAGAAGCAATCTCAGAAACTTGTTTATGCTCTATCTACACAAGTAACAGTGTTGAACCTTTCTATTGATAGAGCACGTGTGAAACACTCTTTTTTTGGAATCTGCAAGTGGATATTTCTATAAAACTGAGGATTTCGTTGGAAGCGGGATTACAGATAAATAGTAGACAGCAGCATTCTCAGAAACTTCTTCGTGATGTTTGCATTCAAGTCACAGAGTTGAACATTCCCTTTCATAGAGCAGGTTTGAAACACTCTTTTTGTAGTATCTGGAAGTGGACATTTGGAACGGTATCAGGCCTATGGTTAAAAAGGAAATATCTTCCCATAAAAACAAGACAGAAGCATTCTCAGAAACTTATTTGCGATGTGTGTCCTCAACTAACAGACTTGAACCTTTCTTTTGATACAGCAGTTTTGAAACACTCTTTTTGTAGAATCTGCAAGTGGATATTTGGATAGCTCTGAGGATTTCGTTGGAAACGGGATTACATAAAAAGAGTGGACAGCAGCATTCTCAGAAATTTCTTTGTGACGTTTGCATTCAAGTCACAGAGTTGAGCATTCCCTGTCATAGAGCAGGTTTGAAACACTCTTTTTGTAGCATCTGGAAGTGGACATTTCCAACGCTTTCTTGCCTACGGCGAAGAAGGAAATATCTTCCCATAAAAACAAGACAGAAGCATTCTCAGAAACATATTTCTGATGTGTGTCCTCAACTAACGGACTTGAACCTTTCTTTTTATAGAGCAGGTTTGAACCACTCCTTTTGTTGTATCTGCAAGTGGATATTTGGATGGCTTTGACGATTTCGTTGGAAACGGGAATATCTCCCTATAAAATCTAGACAGAAGCATTCTCAGAAAGGTCTTTGTGATGTTTCCATTCAAGTCACAGAGTTGAGCATTCTCTTTCATAGAGCAAGTTTGAAACACTCTTTTTGTAGTATCTGGAAGTGGACATTTGCAGCGTTTTGTCGCCTATGGTAAAAAAGGAAATATCTTCCCATGAAAACGAGATAGAAGCAATCTCAGAAACTTGTTTATGCTGTATGTACTGAAGTAACAGTGTTGAACCTTTCTATTGATAGAGCAGGTGTGAAACACTGTTTTTTTGGAAACTGCAAGAGGATATTTCTATAGAACTGAGGATTTCGTTGGAAGCGGGATTACAGATAGAAAGTAGAGAGCAGCATTCTCAGAAACTTCTTTGTGATGTTTGCATTCAAGTCACAGAGTTGAACATTCCCTTTCATACAGCAGGTTTGAAACACTCTTTTTGTACTATCTGGAAGTGGACATTTGGAATGGTACCAGGCCTATGGTGCAAAAGGAAATATCGTCGCATAAAAACAAGACGGAAGCATTCTCAGATACTTATTTGTGTTGTGTGTCCTCAACTAACAGACTTGAACCTTTCTTTTGACACAGCAGTTTTGAAACACTCCTTTGTAGAATCTGCAAGTGGATATTTGGAGAGCTCTGAGGATTTCGTTGGAAACGGGATTACATAAAAAGAGTGGACAGCAGCACTCTCAGAAACTTCTTTGTGACGTTTGCATTCAAGTCACAGAGTTGAACATTCCCTGTCATAGAGTAGGTTTGAAACACTCTTTTTGTAGCATCTGGAAGTGGACATTCCCAATGCTTTCTTGCCTACGGCGAAGAAGGAAATATCTTCCCATAAAAACAAGACAGAAGCTTTCTCAGAAACTTATTTGTGATGTGTGTCCTCAACTAACGGACTTGAACCTTTCTTTTTATAGAGCACGTTTGAACCACTCCTTTTGTTGCATCTGCAAGTGGATATTTGGATAGCTTTGACGATTTCGTTGGAAACGGGAGTATCTCCCTATAAAATCTAGACAGAAGCATTCTCAGAAACGTCTTTGTGATGTTTCCATTCAAGTCACAGAGTTGAACATTCTCTTTCATAGAGCAAGTTTGAAACACTCTTTTTGTAGTATCTGGAAGTGGACATTTGCAGCGTTTTGTGGCCTATGGTAAAAAAGGAAATATCTTCCCATGAAAACGAGATAGAAGCAATCTCAGAAACTTGTTTATGCTGTATGTACTGAAGTAACAGTGTTGAACCTTTCTATTGATAGAGCAGGTGTGAAAAACTGTTTTTTTGGAATCTGAAAGAGGATATTTATATAGAACTGAGGATTTCGTTGGAAGCGGGATTACAGATAGAAAGTAGAGAGCAGCATTCTCAGAAACTTCTTTGTGATGTTTGCATTCAAGTCTCAGAGTTGAACATTCCCTTTCATACAGCAGGTTTGAAACACACTTTTTGTACTATCTGGAAGTGGACATTTGGAACGGTACCAGGCCTATGGTGCAAAAGGAAATATCGTCGCATAAAAACAAGACGGAAGCATTCTCAGATACTTATTTGTGTTGTGTGTCCTCAACTAACAGACTTGAAACTTTCTTTTGACACAGCAGTTTTGAAACACTCTTTTTGTAGAATCTGCAAGTGGATATTGGGATAGCTCTGAGGATTTCGTTGGAAACGGGATTACATATAAAAAGTAGACAGCAGCATTCTCAGAAACTTCTTTGTGATGTTTCCATTTAAGTCACAGCGTTGAACATTCCCTTTCACAGAGCAGGTTTCAAACACTCTTTTTGTAGTATCTGGAAGTGGACATTTGCAGCGCTTTGTGGCCTATGGTAAAAAAGGAAATATCTTCCCATAAAAACGAGATAGAAGCAATCTCAGAAACTTGTTTATGCTCTATCTACACAAGTAACAGTGTTGAACCTTTCTATTGATAGAGCACGTGTGAAACACTCTTTTTTTGGAATCTGCAAGTGGATATTTCTATAAAACTGAGGATTTCGTTGGAAGCGGGATTACAGATAAATAGTAGACAGCAGCATTCTCAGAAACTTCTTTGTGATGTTTGCATTCAAGTCACAGAGTTGAACATTCCCTTTCATAGAGCAGGTTTGAAACACTCTTTTTGTAGTATCTGGAAGTGGACATTTGGAACGGTATCAGGCCTATGGTTAAAAAAGGAAATATCTTCCCATAAAAACAAGACAGAAGCATTCTCAGAAACTTATTTCTGATGTGTGTCCTCAACTAACGGACTTGAACCTTTCTTTTTATAGAGCACGTTTGAACCACTGCTTTTGTTGTATCTGCAAGTGGATATTTGGATAGCTTTGACGATTTCGTTGGAAACGGGAATATCTCCCTATAAAATCTAGACAGAAGCATTCTCAGAAAGGTCTTTGTGATGTTTCCATTCAAGTCACAGAGTTGAACATTCTCTTTCATAGAGCAAGTTTGAAACACTCTTTTTGTAGTATCTGGAAGTGGACATTTGCAGCGTTTTGTGGCCTATGGTAAAAAAGGAAATATCTTCCCATGAAAACGAGATAGAAGCAATCTCAGAAACTTGTTTATGCTGTATGTACTGAAGTAACAGTGTTGAACCTTTCTATTGATAGAGCAGGTGTGAAACACTGTTTTTTTGGAATCTGCAAGAGGATATTTCTATAGAACTGAGGATTTCGTTGGAATCGGGATTACAGATAGAAAGTAGAGAGCAGCATTCTCAGAAACTTCTTTGTGATGTTTGCATTCAAGTCACAGAGTTGAACATTCCCTTTCATACAGCAGTTTTGAAACACTCTTTTTGTAGAATCTGCAAGTGGATATTTGGATAGCTCTGAGGATTTAGTTGGAAACGGGATTACATATAAAAAGTAGACAGCAGCATTCTCAGAAACTTCTTTGTGATGTTTCCACTTAAGTCACAGAGTGGAACATTCCCTTTCACAGAGCAGGTTTCAAACACTCTTTTTGTAGTATCTGGAAGTGGACATTTGCAACGCTATGTGGCCTATGGTAAAAAAGGAAATATCTTCCCATAAAAACGAGATAGAAGCAATCTCAGAAACTTGTTTATGCTCTATCTACACAAGTAACAGTGTTGAACCTTTCTATTGATAGAGGAGGTGTGGAACACTCTTTGTTTGGAATGTGCAAGAGGATATTTCTATAGAACTGAGGATTTCGTGGGAAGCGGGATTACAGATAAAAAGTAGAGAGCAGCATTCTCAGAAAATTCTTTGTGATGTTTGCATTCAAGTCACAGAGTTGAACATTCCCTTTCATACAGCAGGTTTGAAACACTCTTTTTGTACTATCTGGAAGTGGACATTTGGAAAGGTACCAGGCCTATGGTGCAAAAGGGAATATCGTTGCATAAAAACAAGACGGAAGCATTCTCAGAAACTTATTTGTGTTGTGTGTCGTCAACTAACAGACTTGAACCTTTCTTTTGACACAGCAGTTTTGAAACACTCTTTTTGTAGAATCTGCAAGTGGATATTTGGATAGCTCTGAGGATTTCGTTGGAAACGGGATTACATATAAGAAGTAGACAGCAGCATTCTCAGAAACTTCTTTGTGATGTTTCCATTTAAGTCACAGCGTTGAACATTCCCTTTCACAGAGCAGGTTTCAAACACTCTTTTTGTAGTATCTGGAGTTGGACATTTGCAGCGCTTTGTGGCCTATGGTAAAAAAGGAAATATCTTCCCATAAAAACGAGATAGAAGCAATCTCAGAAACTTGTTTATGCTCTATCTACACAAGTAACAGTGTTGAACCTTTCTATTGATAGAGCACGTGTGAAACACTCTTTTTTTGGAATCTGCAAGTGGATATTTCTATAAAACTGAGGATTTCGTTGGAAGCGGGATTACAGATAAATAGTAGACAGCAGCATTCTCAGAATCTTCTTTGTGATGTTTGCATTCAAGTCACAGAGTTGAACATTCCCTTTCATAGAGCAGGTTTGAAACACTCTTTTTGTACTATCTGGAAGTGGACATTTGGAACGGTATCAGGCCTATGGTTAAAAAGGAAATATCTTCCCATAAAAACAAGACAGAAGCATTCTCAGAAACTTATTTGCGATGTGTGTCCTCAACTAACAGACTTGAACCTTTCTTTTGATACAGCAGTTTTTAAACACTCTTTTTGTAGAATCTGCAAGTGGATATTTGGATAGCTCTGAGTATTTCGTTGGAAACGGGATTACATAAAAAGAGTGGACAGCAGCGTTCTCAGAAACTTCTTTGTGACGTTTGCATTCAAGTCACAGAGTTGAACATTCCCTGTCATAGAGCAGGTTTGAAACACTCTTTTTGTAGCATCTGGAAGTGGACATTTCCAACGCTTTCCTGCGTACGGCGAAGAAGGAAATATCTTCCCATAAAAACAAGACAGAAGCATTCTCAGAAACTTATTTCTGATGTGTGTCCTCAACTAACGGACTTGAACCATTCTTTTTATAGAGCACGTTTGAACCACTCCTTTTGTTGTATCTGCAAGTGGATATTTGGATAGCTTTGACGATTTTGTTGGAAACGGGAATATCTCCCTATAACATCTAGACAGAAGCATTCTCAGAAAGGTCTTTGTGATGTTTCCATTCAAGTCACAGAGTTGAACATTCTCTTTCATAGAGCAAGTTTGAAACACTCTTTTTGTAGTATCTGGAAGTGGACATTTGCAGCGTTTTGTGGCCTATGGTAAAAAAGGAAATATCTTCCCATGAAAACGAGATAGAAGCAATCTCAGAAACTTGTTTATGCTGTATGTACTGAAGTAACAGTGTTGAACCTTTCTATTGATAGAGCAGGTGTGAAACACTGTTTTTTTGGAATCTGCAAGAGGATATTTCTATAGAACTGAGGATTTCGTTGGAAGCGGGATTACAGATAGAAAGTAGAGAGCAGCATTCTCAGAAACTTCTTTGTGATGTTTGCATTCAAGTCACAGACTTGAACATTCCCTTTCATACAGCAGGTTTGAAACACTCTTTTTGTACTATCTGGAAGTGGACATTTGGAACGGTACCAGGCCTATGGTGCAAAAGGGAATATCGTCGCATAAAAACAAGACGGAAGCATTCTCAGAAACTTATTTGTGTTGTGTGTCCTCACCTAACAGACTTGAACCTTTCTTTTGACACAGCAGTTTCGAAACACTCTTTTTGTAGAATCTGCAAGTGGATATATGGATAGATCTGAGGATTTCGTTGGAAACGGGATTACATATAAAAAGTAGACAGCAGCATTCTCAGAATCTTCTTTGTGATGTTTCCATTTAAGTCACAGCGTTGAACATTCCCTTTCACAGAGCAGGTTTCAAACACTCTTTTTGTAGTATCTGGAAGTGGACATTTGCAGCGCTTTGTGGCCTATGGTAAAAAAGGAAATATCTTCCCATAAAAACGAGATAGAAGCAATCTCAGAAACTTGTTTATGCTCTATCTACACAAGTAACAGTGTTGAACCTTTCTATTGATAGAGCACGTGTGAAACACTCTTTTTTTGGAATCTGCAAGTGGATATTTCTATAAAACTGAGGATTTCGTTGGAAGCGGGATTACAGATAAATAGTAGACAGCAGCATTCTCAGAAACTTCTTCGTGATGTTTGCATTCAAGTCACAGAGTTGAACATTCCCTTTCATAGAGCAGGTTTGAAACACTCTTTTTGTAGTATCTGGAAGTGGACATTTGGAACGGTATCAGGCCTATGGTTAAAAAGGAAATATCTTCCCATAAAAACAAGACAGAAGCATTCTCAGAAACTTATTTGCGATGTGTGTCCTCAACTAACAGACTTGAACCTTTCTTTTGATACAGCAGTTTTGAAACACTCTTTTTGTAGAATCTGCAAGTGGATATTTGGATAGCTCTGAGGATTTCGTTGGAAACGGGATTACATAAAAAGAGTGGACAGCAGCATTCTCAGAAATTTCTTTGTGACGTTTGCATTCAAGTCACAGAGTTGAGCATTCCCTGTCATAGAGCAGGTTTGAAACACTCTTTTTGTAGCATCTGGAAGTGGACATTTCCAACGCTTTCTTGCCTACGGCGAAGAAGGAAATATCTTCCCATAAAAACAAGACAGAAGCATTCTCAGAAACATATTTCTGATGTGTGTCCTCAACTAACGGACTTGAACCTTTCTTTTTATAGAGCAGGTTTGAACCACTCCTTTTGTTGTATCTGCAAGTGGATATTTGGATGGCTTTGACGATTTCGTTGGAAACGGGAATATCTCCCTATAAAATCTAGACAGAAGCATTCTCAGAAAGGTCTTTGTGATGTTTCCATTCAAGTCACAGAGTTGAGCATTCTCTTTCATAGAGCAAGTTTGAAACACTCTTTTTGTAGTATCTGGAAGTGGACATTTGCAGCGTTTTGTCGCCTATGGTAAAAAAGGAAATATCTTCCCATGAAAACGAGATAGAAGCAATCTCAGAAACTTGTTTATGCTGTATGTACTGAAGTAACAGTGTTGAACCTTTCTATTGATAGAGCAGGTGTGAAACACTGTTTTTTTGGAAACTGCAAGAGGATATTTCTATAGAACTGAGGATTTCGTTGGAAGCGGGATTACAGATAGAAAGTAGAGAGCAGCATTCTCAGAAACTTCTTTGTGATGTTTGCATTCAAGTCACAGAGTTGAACATTCCCTTTCATACAGCAGGTTTGAAACACTCTTTTTGTACTATCTGGAAGTGGACATTTGGAATGGTACCAGGCCTATGGTGCAAAAGGAAATATCGTCGCATAAAAACAAGACGGAAGCATTCTCAGATACTTATTTGTGTTGTGTGTCCTCAACTAACAGACTTGAACCTTTCTTTTGACACAGCAGTTTTGAAACACTCCTTTGTAGAATCTGCAAGTGGATATTTGGAGAGCTCTGAGGATTTCGTTGGAAACGGGATTACATAAAAAGAGTGGACAGCAGCACTCTCAGAAACTTCTTTGTGACGTTTGCATTCAAGTCACAGAGTTGAACATTCCCTGTCATAGAGTAGGTTTGAAACACTCTTTTTGTAGCATCTGGAAGTGGACATTCCCAATGCTTTCTTGCCTACGGCGAAGAAGGAAATATCTTCCCATAAAAACAAGACAGAAGCTTTCTCAGAAACTTATTTGTGATGTGTGTCCTCAACTAACGGACTTGAACCTTTCTTTTTATAGAGCACGTTTGAACCACTCCTTTTGTTGCATCTGCAAGTGGATATTTGGATAGCTTTGACGATTTCGTTGGAAACGGGAGTATCTCCCTATAAAATCTAGACAGAAGCATTCTCAGAAACGTCTTTGTGATGTTTCCATTCAAGTCACAGAGTTGAACATTCTCTTTCATAGAGCAAGTTTGAAACACTCTTTTTGTAGTATCTGGAAGTGGACATTTGCAGCGTTTTGTGGCCTATGGTAAAAAAGGAAATATCTTCCCATGAAAACGAGATAGAAGCAATCTCAGAAACTTGTTTATGCTGTATGTACTGAAGTAACAGTGTTGAACCTTTCTATTGATAGAGCAGGTGTGAAAAACTGTTTTTTTGGAATCTGAAAGAGGATATTTATATAGAACTGAGGATTTCGTTGGAAGCGGGATTACAGATAGAAAGTAGAGAGCAGCATTCTCAGAAACTTCTTTGTGATGTTTGCATTCAAGTCTCAGAGTTGAACATTCCCTTTCATACAGCAGGTTTGAAACACACTTTTTGTACTATCTGGAAGTGGACATTTGGAACGGTACCAGGCCTATGGTGCAAAAGGAAATATCGTCGCATAAAAACAAGACGGAAGCATTCTCAGATACTTATTTGTGTTGTGTGTCCTCAACTAACAGACTTGAAACTTTCTTTTGACACAGCAGTTTTGAAACACTCTTTTTGTAGAATCTGCAAGTGGATATTGGGATAGCTCTGAGGATTTCGTTGGAAACGGGATTACATATAAAAAGTAGACAGCAGCATTCTCAGAAACTTCTTTGTGATGTTTCCATTTAAGTCACAGCGTTGAACATTCCCTTTCACAGAGCAGGTTTCAAACACTCTTTTTGTAGTATCTGGAAGTGGACATTTGCAGCGCTTTGTGGCCTATGGTAAAAAAGGAAATATCTTCCCATAAAAACGAGATAGAAGCAATCTCAGAAACTTGTTTATGCTCTATCTACACAAGTAACAGTGTTGAACCTTTCTATTGATAGAGCACGTGTGAAACACTCTTTTTTTGGAATCTGCAAGTGGATATTTCTATAAAACTGAGGATTTCGTTGGAAGCGGGATTACAGATAAATAGTAGACAGCAGCATTCTCAGAAACTTCTTTGTGATGTTTGCATTCAAGTCACAGAGTTGAACATTCCCTTTCATAGAGCAGGTTTGAAACACTCTTTTTGTAGTATCTGGAAGTGGACATTTGGAACGGTATCAGGCCTATGGTTAAAAAAGGAAATATCTTCCCATAAAAACAAGACAGAAGCATTCTCAGAAACTTATTTCTGATGTGTGTCCTCAACTAACGGACTTGAACCTTTCTTTTTATAGAGCACGTTTGAACCACTGCTTTTGTTGTATCTGCAAGTGGATATTTGGATAGCTTTGACGATTTCGTTGGAAACGGGAATATCTCCCTATAAAATCTAGACAGAAGCATTCTCAGAAAGGTCTTTGTGATGTTTCCATTCAAGTCACAGAGTTGAACATTCTCTTTCATAGAGCAAGTTTGAAACACTCTTTTTGTAGTATCTGGAAGTGGACATTTGCAGCGTTTTGTGGCCTATGGTAAAAAAGGAAATATCTTCCCATGAAAACGAGATAGAAGCAATCTCAGAAACTTGTTTATGCTGTATGTACTGAAGTAACAGTGTTGAACCTTTCTATTGATAGAGCAGGTGTGAAACACTGTTTTTTTGGAATCTGCAAGAGGATATTTCTATAGAACTGAGGATTTCGTTGGAATCGGGATTACAGATAGAAAGTAGAGAGCAGCATTCTCAGAAACTTCTTTGTGATGTTTGCATTCAAGTCACAGAGTTGAACATTCCCTTTCATACAGCAGTTTTGAAACACTCTTTTTGTAGAATCTGCAAGTGGATATTTGGATAGCTCTGAGGATTTAGTTGGAAACGGGATTACATATAAAAAGTAGACAGCAGCATTCTCAGAAACTTCTTTGTGATGTTTCCACTTAAGTCACAGAGTGGAACATTCCCTTTCACAGAGCAGGTTTCAAACACTCTTTTTGTAGTATCTGGAAGTGGACATTTGCAACGCTATGTGGCCTATGGTAAAAAAGGAAATATCTTCCCATAAAAACGAGATAGAAGCAATCTCAGAAACTTGTTTATGCTCTATCTACACAAGTAACAGTGTTGAACCTTTCTATTGATAGAGGAGGTGTGGAACACTCTTTGTTTGGAATGTGCAAGAGGATATTTCTATAGAACTGAGGATTTCGTGGGAAGCGGGATTACAGATAAAAAGTAGAGAGCAGCATTCTCAGAAAATTCTTTGTGATGTTTGCATTCAAGTCACAGAGTTGAACATTCCCTTTCATACAGCAGGTTTGAAACACTCTTTTTGTACTATCTGGAAGTGGACATTTGGAAAGGTACCAGGCCTATGGTGCAAAAGGGAATATCGTTGCATAAAAACAAGACGGAAGCATTCTCAGAAACTTATTTGTGTTGTGTGTCGTCAACTAACAGACTTGAACCTTTCTTTTGACACAGCAGTTTTGAAACACTCTTTTTGTAGAATCTGCAAGTGGATATTTGGATAGCTCTGAGGATTTCGTTGGAAACGGGATTACATATAAGAAGTAGACAGCAGCATTCTCAGAAACTTCTTTGTGATGTTTCCATTTAAGTCACAGCGTTGAACATTCCCTTTCACAGAGCAGGTTTCAAACACTCTTTTTGTAGTATCTGGAGTTGGACATTTGCAGCGCTTTGTGGCCTATGGTAAAAAAGGAAATATCTTCCCATAAAAACGAGATAGAAGCAATCTCAGAAACTTGTTTATGCTCTATCTACACAAGTAACAGTGTTGAACCTTTCTATTGATAGAGCACGTGTGAAACACTCTTTTTTTGGAATCTGCAAGTGGATATTTCTATAAAACTGAGGATTTCGTTGGAAGCGGGATTACAGATAAATAGTAGACAGCAGCATTCTCAGAATCTTCTTTGTGATGTTTGCATTCAAGTCACAGAGTTGAACATTCCCTTTCATAGAGCAGGTTTGAAACACTCTTTTTGTACTATCTGGAAGTGGACATTTGGAACGGTATCAGGCCTATGGTTAAAAAGGAAATATCTTCCCATAAAAACAAGACAGAAGCATTCTCAGAAACTTATTTGCGATGTGTGTCCTCAACTAACAGACTTGAACCTTTCTTTTGATACAGCAGTTTTTAAACACTCTTTTTGTAGAATCTGCAAGTGGATATTTGGATAGCTCTGAGTATTTCGTTGGAAACGGGATTACATAAAAAGAGTGGACAGCAGCGTTCTCAGAAACTTCTTTGTGACGTTTGCATTCAAGTCACAGAGTTGAACATTCCCTGTCATAGAGCAGGTTTGAAACACTCTTTTTGTAGCATCTGGAAGTGGACATTTCCAACGCTTTCCTGCGTACGGCGAAGAAGGAAATATCTTCCCATAAAAACAAGACAGAAGCATTCTCAGAAACTTATTTCTGATGTGTGTCCTCAACTAACGGACTTGAACCATTCTTTTTATAGAGCACGTTTGAACCACTCCTTTTGTTGTATCTGCAAGTGGATATTTGGATAGCTTTGACGATTTTGTTGGAAACGGGAATATCTCCCTATAACATCTAGACAGAAGCATTCTCAGAAAGGTCTTTGTGATGTTTCCATTCAAGTCACAGAGTTGAACATTCTCTTTCATAGAGCAAGTTTGAAACACTCTTTTTGTAGTATCTGGAAGTGGACATTTGCAGCGTTTTGTGGCCTATGGTAAAAAAGGAAATATCTTCCCATGAAAACGAGATAGAAGCAATCTCAGAAACTTGTTTATGCTGTATGTACTGAAGTAACAGTGTTGAACCTTTGTATTGATAGAGCAGGTGTGAAAAACTGTTTTTTTGGAATCTGAAAGAGGATATTTATATAGAACTGAGGATTTCGTTGGAAGCGGGATTACAGATAGAAAGTAGAGAGCAGCATTCTCAGAAACTTCTTTGTGATGTTTGCATTCAAGTCACAGAGTTGAACATTCCCTTTCATACAGCAGGTTTGAAACACACTTTTTGTACTATCTGGAAGTGGACATTTGGAACGGTACCAGGCCTATGGTGCAAAAGGAAATATCGTCGCATAAAAACAAGACGGAAGCATTCTCAGATACTTATTTGTGTTGTGTGTCCTCAACTAACAGACTTGAAACTTTCTTTTGACACAGCAGTTTTGAAACACTCTTTTTGTAGAATCTGCAAGTGGATATTGGGATAGCTCTGAGGATTTCGTTGGAAACGGGATTACATATAAAAAGTAGACAGCAGCATTCTCAGAAACTTCTTTGTGATGTTTCCATTTAAGTCACAGCGTTGAACATTCCCTTTCACAGAGCAGGTTTCAAACACTCTTTTTGTAGTATCTGGAAGTGGACATTTGCAGCGCTTTGTGGCCTATGGTAAAAAAGGAAATATCTTCCCATAAAAACGAGATAGAAGCAATCTCAGAAACTTGTTTATGCTCTATCTACACAAGTAACAGTGTTGAACCTTTCTATTGATAGAGCACGTGTGAAACACTCTTTTTTTGGAATCTGCAAGTGGATATTTCTATAAAACTGAGGATTTCGTTGGAAGCGGGATTACAGATAAATAGTAGACAGCAGCATTCTCAGAAACTTCTTTGTGATGTTTGCATTCAAGTCACAGAGTTGAACATTCCCTTTCATAGAGCAGGTTTGAAACACTCTTTTTGTAGTATCTGGAAGTGGACATTTGGAACGGTATCAGGCCTATGGTTAAAAAAGGAAATATCTTCCCATAAAAACAAGACAGAAGCATTCTCAGAAACTTATTTCTGATGTGTTTCCTCAACTAACGGACTTGAACCTTTCTTTTTATAGAGCACGTTTGAACCACTCCTTTTGTTGTATCTGCAAGTGGATATTTGGATAGCTTTGACGATTTCGTTGGAAACGGGAATATCTCCCTATAAAATCTAGACAGAAGCATTCTCAGAAAGGTCTTTGTGATGTTTCCATTCAAGTCACAGAGTTGAACATTCTCTTTCATAGAGCAAGTTTGAAACACTCTTTTTGTAGTATCTGGAAGTGGACATTTGCAGCGTTTTGTGGCCTATGGTAAAAAAGGAAATATCTTCCCATGAAAACGAGATAGAAGCAATCTCAGAAACTTGTTTATGCTGTATGTACTGAAGTAACAGTGTTGAACCTTTCTATTGATAGAGCAGGTGTGAAACACTGTTTTTTTGGAATCTGCAAGAGGATATTTCTATAGAACTGAGGATTTCGTTGGAAGCGGGATTACAGATAGAAAGTAGAGAGCAGCATTCTCAGAAACTTCTTTGTGATGTTTGCATTCAAGTCACAGAGTTGAACATTCAGTTTCATACAGCAGTTTTGAAACACTCTTTTTGGAGAATCTGCAAGTGGATATTTGGATAGCTCTGAGGATTTAGTTGGAAACGGGATTACATATAAAAAGTAGACAGCAGCATTCTCAGAAACTTCTTTGTGATGTTTCCACTTAAGTCACAGAGTGGAACATTCCCTTTCACAGAGCAGGTTTCAAACACTCTTTTTGTAGTATCTGGAAGTGGACATTTGCAACGCTATGTGGCCTATGGTAAAAAAGGAAATATCTTCCCATAAAAACGAGATAGAAGCAATCTCAGAAACTTGTTTATGCTCTATCTACACAAGTAACAGTGTTGAACCTTTCTATTGATAGAGGAGGTGTGGAACACTCTTTTTTTGGAATTTGCAAGAGGATATTTCTATAGAACTGAGGATTTCGTTGTAAGCGGGATTACAGATAAAAAGTAGAGAGCAGCATTCTCAGAAACTTCTTTGTGATGTTTGCATTCAAGTCACAGAGTTGAACATTCCCTTTCATACAGCAGGTTTGAAACACTCTTTTTGTACTATCTGGAAGTGGACATTTGGAACGGTACCAGGCCTATGGTGCAAAAGGAAATATCGTCGCATAAAAACAAGACGGAAGCATTCTCAGAAACTTATTTGTGTTGTGTGTCCTCAACTAACAGACTTGAACCTTTCTTTTGACACAGCAGTTTTGAAACACTCTTTTTGTAGAATCTGCAAGTGGATATTTGGATAGCTCTGAGGATTTCGTTGGAAACGGGATTACATATAAAAAGTAGACAGCAGCATTCTCAGAATCTTCTTTGTGATGTTTCCATTTAAGTCACAGAGTTGAACATTCCCTTTCACAGAGCAGGTTTCAAACACTCTTTTTGTAGTATCTGGAAGTGGACATTTGCAGCGCTTTGTGGCCTATGGTAAAAAAGGAAATATCTTCCCATAAAAACGAGATAGAAGCAATCTCAGAAACTTGTTTATGCTCTATCTACACAAGTAACAGTGTTGAACCTTTCTATTGACAGAGCACGTGTGAAACACTCTTTTTTTGGAATCTGCAAATGGATATTTCTATAAAACTGAGGATTTCGTTGGAAGCGGGATTACAGATAAATAGTAGACAGCAGCATTCTCAGAAACTTCTTTGTGATGTTTGCATTCAAGTCACAGAGTTGAACATTCCCTTTCTTAGAGCAGGTTTGAAACACTCTTTTTGTAGTATCTGGAAGTGGACATTTGGAACGGTATCAGGCCTGTGGTTAAAAAGGAAATATCTTCCCATAAAAACAAGACAGAAGCATTCTCAGAAACTTATTTGCGATGTGTGTCCTCAACTAACAGACTTGAACCTTTCTTTTGATACAGCAGTTTTGAAACACTCTTTTTGTAGAATCTGCACGTGGATATTTGTATACCTCTGAGGATTTCGTTGGAAACGGGATTACATAAAAAGAGTGGACAGCAGCATTCTCAGAAACTTCTTTGTGACGTTTGCATTCAAGTCACAGAGTTGAACATTCCCTGTCATAGAGCAGGTTTGAAACACTCTTTTTGTAGCGTCTGGAAGTGGACATTTCCAACGATTTCTTGCCTACGGCGAAGAAGGAAATATCTTCCCATAAAAACAAGACAGAAGCATTCTCAGAAACTTATTTCTGATGTGTGTCCTCAACTAACGGACTTGAACCTTTCTTTTTATAGAGCACGTTTGAACCACTCCTTTTGTTGCATCTGCAAGTGGATATTTGGATAGCTTTGACGATTTCGTTGGAAACGGGAGTATCGCCCTATAAAATCTAGACAGAAGCATTCTCAGAAACGTCTTTGTGATGTTTCCATTCAAGTCACAGAGTTGAACATTCTCTTTCATAGAGCAAGTTTGAAACACTCTTTTTGTAGTATCTGGAAGTGGACATTTGCAGCGTTTTGTGGCCTATGGTAAAAAAGGAAATATCTTCCCATGAAAACGAGATAGAAGCAATCTCAGAAACTTGTTTATGCTGTATGTACTGAAGTAACAGTGTTGAACCTTTCTATTGATAGAGTAGGTGTGAAACACTGTTTTTTTGGAATCTGCAAGAGGATATTTCTATAGAACTGAGGATTTCGTTGGAAGCGGGATTACAGATAGAAAGTAGAGAGCAGCATTCTCAGAAACTTCTTTGTGATGTTTGCATTCAAGTCACAGAGTTTAACATTCCCTTTCATACAGCAGGTTTGAAACACTCTTTTTGTACTATCTGGAAGTGGACATTTGGAACGGTACCAGGCCTATGGTTCAAAAGGAAATATCGTCGCAGAAAAACAAGACGGAAGCATTCTCAGAAACTTATTTGTGTTGTGTGTCCT
This sequence comes from Pan troglodytes, assembly GCF_028858775.2. NCBI lineage: Eukaryota > Metazoa > Chordata > Mammalia > Primates > Hominidae > Pan > Pan troglodytes. Next base: position 53,669,521 of record NC_072409.2, on the reverse strand, counting down.
CAGCTAACAGACTTGAAGCTTTCTTTTGACAAAGCAGTTTTTAAACACTTTTTTTGTAGAATCTGCAAGTGGATATTTGGATAGCTCTGAGGATTTCGATGGAAACGGGATTACAGATAAAAAGTAGACAGCAGCATTCTCAGAAACTTCTTTGTGATGTTTCCACTTAAGTCACAGAGTTGAACATTCCCTTTCACAGAGCAGGTTTCAAACACTCTTTTTGTAGTATCTGGAAGTGGACATTTGCAGCGCTTTGTGGCCTATGGTAAAAAAGGAAATATCTTCCCATAAAAGTGAGATAGAAGCAATCTCAGAAACTTGTTTATGCTCTATCTACACAAGTAACGGTGTTGAACCTTTCTATTGATAGAGGAGGTGTGGAAAACTCTTTTTTTGGAATCTGCAAATGGATATTTCTATAAAACTGAGGATTTCGTTGGAAGCGGGATTACAGATAAATAGTAGACAGCAGCATTCTCAGAAACTTCTTTGTGATGTTTGCATTCAAGTCACAGAGTTGAACATTCCCTTTCTTAGAGCACGTTTGAAACACTCTTTTTGTAGTATCTGGAAGTGGACATTTGGAACGGTATCAGGCCTGTGGTTAAAAAGGAAATATCTTCCCATAAAAACAAGGCAGAAGCATTCTCAGAAACTTATTTGCGATGTGTGTCCTCAACTAACAGACTTGAACCTTTCTTTTGATACAGCAGTTTTGAAACACTCTTTTTGTAGAATCTGCAAGTGGATATTTGGATAGCTCTGAGGATTTCGTTGGAAACGGGATTACATAAAAAGAGTGGACAGCAGAATTCTCAGAAACTTCTTTGTGACGTTTGCATTCAAGTCACAGAGTTGAACATTCCCTGTCATAGAGCAGGTTTGAAACACTCTTTTTGTAGCATCTGGAAGTGGACATTTCCAACGCTTTCTTGCCTACGGCGAAGAAGGAAATATCTTCCCATAAAAACAAGACAGAAGCATTCTCAGAAACTTATTTCTGATGTGTGTCCTCAACTAACGGACTTGAACCTTTCTTTTTATAGAGCACGTTTGAACCACTCCTTTTGTTGTATCTGCAAGTGGATATTTGGATAGCTTTGACGATTTCGTTGGAAACGGGAATATCTCCCTATAAAATCTAGACAGAAGCATTCTCAGAAAGGTCTTTGTGATGTTTCCATTCAAGTCACAGAGTTGAACATTCTCTTTCATAGAGCAAGTTTGAAACACTCTTTTTGTAGTATCTGGAAGTGGACATTTGCAGCGTTTTGTGGCCTATGGTAAAAAAGGAAATATCTTCCCATGAAAACGAGATAGAAGCAATCTCAGAAACTTGTTTATGCTGTATGTACTGAAGTAACAGTGTTGAACCTTTCTATTGATAGAGCAGATGTGAAACACTGTTTTTTTGGAATCTGCAAGAGGATATTTCTATAGAACTGAGGATTTCGTTGGAAGCGGGATTACAGATAGAAAGTAGAGAGCAGCAATCTCAGAAACTTCTTTGTGATGTTTGCATTCAAGTCACAGAGTTGAACATTCCCTTTCATACAGCAGGTTTGAAACACTCTTTTTGTACTATCTGGAAGCGGACATTTGGATCGGTACCAGGCCTATGGTGCAAAAGGAAATATCGTCGCAGAAAAACAAGATGGAAGCATTCTCAGATACTTATTTGTGTTGTGTGTCCTCAACTAACAGACTTGAAACTTTCTTTTGACACAGCAGTTTTGAAACACTCTTTTTGTAGAATCTGCAAGTGGATATTTGGCTAGCTCTGAGGATTTCGTTGGAAACGGGATTACATATAAAAAGTAGACAGCAGCATTCTCAGAAACTTCTTTGTGATGTTTCCATTTAAGTCACAGAGTTGAACATTCCCTTTCACAGAGCAGGTTTCAAACACTCTTTTTGTAGTATCTGGAAGTGGACATTTGCAGCGCTTTGTCGCCTATGGTAAAAAAGGAAATATCTTCCCATAAAAACGAGATAGAAGCAATCTCAGAAACTTGTTTATGCTCTATCTACACAACTAACAGTGTTGAACCTTTCTATTGACAGAGCACGTGTGAAACACTCTTTTTTTGGAATCTGCAAGTGGATATTTCTATAAAACTGAGGATTTCGTTGGAAGCGGGATTACAGATAAATAGTAGACAGCAGCATTCTCAGAAACTTCTTTGTGATGTTTGCATTCAAGTCACAGAGTTGAACATTCCCTTTCATAGAGCAGGTTTGAAACACTCTTTTTGTAGTATCTGGAAGTGGACATTTGGAACGGTATCAGGCCTGTGGTTAAGAAGGGAATATCTTCCCATAAAAACAAGACAGAAGCATTCTCAGAAACTTATTTGCGATGTGTGTCCTCAACTAACAGACTTGAACCTTTCTTTTGATACAGCAGTTTTGAAACACTCTTTTTGTAGAATCTGGAAGTGGATATTTACATAGCTCTGAGGATTTCGTTGGAAACGGGATTACATAAAAAGAGTGGACAGCAGCATTCTCAGAAACTTCTTTGTGACGTTTGCATTCAAGTCACAGAGTTGAACATTCCCTGTCATAGAGCAGGTTTGAAACACTCTTTTTGTAGCATCTGGAAGTGGACATTTCCAACGCTTTCTTGCCTACGGCGAAGAAGGAAATATCTTCCCATAAAAACAAGACAGAAGCATTCTCAGAAACTTATTTCTGATGTGTGTCCTCAACTAACGGACATGAACCTTTCTTTTTATAGAGCACGTTTGAACCACTCCTTTTGTTGTATCTGCAAGTGGATATTTGGATAGCTTTGACGATTTCGTTGGAAACGGGAATATCTCCCTATAACATCTAGACAGAAGCATTCTCAGAAAGGTCTTTGTGATGTTTCCATTCAAGTCACAGAGTTGAACATTCTCTTTCATAGAGCAGGTTTGAAACACTCTTTTTGTAGTATGTGGAAGTGGACATTTGCAGCGTTTTGTGGCCTAAGGTAAAAAAGGAAATATCTTCCCATGAAAATGAGATAGAAGCAATCTCAGAAACTTGTTTATGCTGTATGTACTTAAGTAACAGTGTTGAGCCTTTCTATTGATAGAGCAGGTGTGAAACACTGTTTTTTTGGAATCTGCAAGAGGATATTTCTATAGAACTGAGGATTTCGTTGGAAGCGGGATTACAGATAGAAATTAGAGAGCAGCATTCTCAGAAACTTCTTTGTGATGTTTGCATTCAAGTCACAGAGTTGAACATTCCCTTTCATACAGCAGGTTTGAAACACTCTTTTTGTACTATCTGGAAGTGGACATTTGGAACGGTACCAGGCCTGTGGTGCAAAAGGAAATATCGTCGCAGAAAAACAAGACGGAAGCATTCGCAGAAACTTATTTGTGTTGTGTGTCCTCAACTAACAGACTTGAACCTTTCTTTTGACACAGCAGTTTTGAAACACTCTTTTTGTAGAATCTGCAAGTGGATATTTGGCTAGCTCTGAGGATTTCGTTGGAAACGGGATTACATATAAAAAGTAGACAGCAGCATTCTCAGAAACTTCTTTGTGATGTTTCCATTTAAGTCACAGAGTTAAACATTCCCTTTCACAGAGCAGGTTTCAAACACTCTTTTTGTAGTATCTGGAAGTGGACATTTGCAGCGCTTTGTCGCCTATGGTAAAAAAGGAAATATCTTCCCATAAAAACGAGATAGAAGCAATCTCAGAAACTTGTTTATGCTCTATCTACACAAGTAACAGTGTTGAACCTTTCTATTGACAGAGCACGTGTGAAACACTCTTTTTTTGGAATCTGCAAGTGGATATTTCTATAAAACTGAGGATTTCGTTGGAAGCGGGATTACAGATAAATAGTAGACAGCAGCATTCTCAGAAACTTCTTTGTGATGTTTGCATTCAAGTCACAGAGTTGAACATTCCCTTTCATAGAGCAGGTTTGAAACACTCTTTTTGTAGTATCTGGAAGTGGACATTTGGAACGGTATCAGGCCTGTGGTTAAGAAGGGAATATCTTCCCATAAAAACAAGACAGAAGCATTCTCAGAAACTTATTTGCGATGTGTGTCCTCAACTAACAGACTTGAACCTTTCTTTTGATACAGCAGTTTTGAAACACTCTTTTTGTAGAATCTGGAAGTGGATATTTGCATAGCTCTGAGGATTTCGTTGGAAACGGGATTACATAAAAAGAGTGGACAGCAGCATTCTCAGAAACTTCTTTGTGACGTTTGCATTCAAGTCACAGAGTTGAACATTCCCTGTCATAGAGCAGGTTTGAAACACTCTTTTTGTAGCATCTGGAAGTGGACATTTCCAATGCTTTCTTGCCTACGGCGAAGAAGGAAATATCTTCCCATAAAAACAAGACAGAAGCATTCTCAGAAACTTATTTCTGATGTGTGTCCTCAACTAACGGACATGAACCTTTCTTTTTATAGAGCACGTTTGAACCACTCCTTTTGTTGTATCTGCAAGTGGATATTTGGATAGCTTTGACGATTTCGTTGGAAACGGGAATATCTCCCTATAACATCTAGACAGAAGCATTCTCAGAAAGGTCTTTGTGATGTTTCCATTCAAGTCACAGAGTTGAACATTCTCTTTCATAGAGCAGGTTTGAAACACTCTTTTTGTAGTATGTGGAAGTGGACATTTGCAGCGTTTTGTGGCCTATGGTAAAAAAGGAAATATCTTCCCATGAAAATGAGATAGAAGCAATCTCAGAAACTTGTTTATGCTGTATGTACTTAAGTAACAGTGTTGAACCTTTCTATTGATAGAGCAGGTGTGAAACACTGTTTTTTTGGAATCTGCAAGAGGATATTTCTATAGAACTGAGGATTTCGTTGGAAGCGGGATTACAGATAGAAATTAGAGAGCAGCATTCTCAGAAACTTCTTTGTGATGTTTGCATTCAAGTCACAGAGTTGAACATTCCCTTTCATACAGCAGGTTTGAAACACTCTTTTTGTACTATCTGGAAGTGGACATTTGGAACGGTACCAGGCCTGTGGTGCAAAAGGAAATATCGTCGCAGAAAAACAAGACGGAAGCATTCTCAGAAACTTATTTGTGTTGTGTGTCCTCAACTAACAGACTTGAACCTTTCTTTTGACACAGCAGTTTTGAAACACTCTTTTTGTAGAAACTGCAAGTGGATATTTGGATAGCTCTGAACATTTCTTTGGAAACGTGATTACGTATAAAAAGTAGACAGCAGCATTCTCAGAAACTTCTTTGTGATGTTTCCATTTAAGTCACAGAGTTGAACATTCCCTTTCACAGAGCAGGTTTCAAACACTCTTTTTGTAGTATCTGGAAGTGGACATTTGCAGCGCTTTGTGTCCTATGGTAAAAAAGGAAATATCTTCCCATAAAAACAAGACAGAAGCATTCTCAGAAACTTATTTGCGATGTGTGTCCTCCACTAACAGACTTGAACCTTTCTTTTGATACAGCAGTTTTGAAACACTCTTTTGTAGAATCTGCAAGTGGATATTTGCATAGCTCTGAGGATTTCGTTGGAAACGGGATTACATAAAAAGAGTGGACAGCAGCATTCTCAGAAACTTCTTTGTGACGTTTGCATTCAAGTCACAGAGTTGAACATTCCCTGTCATAGAGCAGGTTTGAAACACTCTTTTTGTAGCATCTGGAAGTGGACATTTCCAACGCTTTCTTGCCTACGGCGAAGAAGGAAACATCTTCCCATAAAAACAAGACAGAAGCATTCTCAGAAACTTATTTCTGATGTGTGTCCTCAACTAACGGACTTGAACCTTTCTTTTTATAGAGCACGTTTGAACCACTCCTTTTGTTGTACCTGCAAGTGGATATTTGGATAGCTTTGACGATTTCGTTGGAAACGGGAATATCTCCCTATAAAATCTAGACAGAAGCATTCTCAGAAAGGTCTTTGTGATGTTTCCATTCAAGACACAGAGTTGAACATTCTCTTTCATAGAGCAAGTTTGAAACACTCTTTTTGTAGTATCTGGAAGTGGACATTTGCAGCGTTTTGTGGCCTATGGTAGAAAAGGAAATATCTTCCCATGAAAACGAGATAGAAGCAATCTCAGAAACTTGTTTATGCTGTATGTACTGAAGTAACAGTGTTGAACCTTTCTATTGATAGAGCAAGTGTGAAAAACTGTTTTTTTGGAATCTGCAAGAGGATATTTCTATAGAACTGAGGATTTCGTTGGAAGCGGGATTACAGATAGAAAGTAGAGAGCAGCATTCTCAGAAACTTCTTTGTGATGTTTGCATTCAAGTCACAGAGTTGAACATTCCCTTTCATACAGCAGGTTTGAAACACTCTTTTTGTACTATTTGGAAGTGGACATTTGGAACTGTACCAGGCCTATGGTGCAAAAGGAAATATCGTCGCAGAAAAACAAGACGGAAGCATTCTCAGAAACTTATTTGTGTTGTGTGTCCTCAACTAACAGACTTGAACCTTTCTTTTGACACAGCAGTTTTGAAACACTCTTTTTGTAGAATTTGCAAGTGGATATTTGGATAGCTCTGAGGATTTCGTTGGAAACGGGATTACATATAAAAAGTAGACAGCAGCATTCTCAGAAACTTCTTTGTGATGTTTCCATTTAAGTCACAGAGGTGAACATTCCCTTTCACAGAGCAGGTTTCAAACACTCTTTTTGTAGTATCTGGAAGTGGACATTTGCAGCGCTTTGTGGCCTATGGTAAAAAAGGAAATATCTTCCCATAAAAACGAGATAGAAGCAATCTCAGAAACTTGTTTATTCTCTATCTACACAAGTAACAGTGTTGAACCTTTCTATTGATAGAGCACGTGTGAAACACTCTTTTTTTGGAATCTGCAAGTGGATATTTCTATAAAACTGAGGATTTCGTTGGAAGCGGGATTACAGATAAATAGTAGACAGCAGCATTCTCAGAAACTTCTTTGTGATGTTTGCATTCAAGTCACAGAGTTGAACATTCCCTTTCACAGAGCAGGTTTGAAACACTCTTTTTGTAGTATCTGGAAGTGGACATTTGGAACGGTATCAGGCCTATGGTTAAAAAGGAAATATCTTCCCATAAAAACAAGACAGAAGCATTCTCAGAAACTTATTTGCGATGTGTGTCCTCAACTAACAGACTTGAACCTTTCTTTTGATACGGCAGTTTTGAAACACTCTTTTTGTAGTATCTGCAAGTGGATATTTGGATAGCTCTGAGGATTTCGTTGGAAACGGGATTACATAAAAAGAGTGGACAGCAGCATTCTCAGAAACTTCTTTGTGACGTTTGCATTCAAGTCACAGAGTTGAACATTCCCTGTCATAGAGCAGGTTTGAAACACTCTTTTTGTAGCATCTGGAAGTGGACATTTCCAACGCTTTCTTGCCTACGGCGAAGAAGGAAATATGTTCCCATAAAAACAAGACAGAAGCATTCTCAGAAACTTATTTCTGATGTGTATCCTCAACTGACGGACTTGAACCTTTCTTTTTATAGAGCACGTTTGAACCACTCCTTTTGTTGCATCTGCAAGTGGATATTTGGATAGCTTTGACGATTTCGTTGGAAACGGGAGTATCTCCCTATAAAATCTAGACAGAAGCATTCTCAGAAACGTCTTTGTGATGTTTCCACTTAAGTCACAGAGTTGAACATTCCCTTTCACAGAGCAGGTTTCAAACACTCTTTTTGTAGTATCTGGAAGTGGACATTTGCAACGCTTTTTGGCCTATGGTAAAAAAGGAAATATCTTCCCATAAAAACGAGATAGAAGCAATCTGAGAAACTTGTTTATGCTCTATCTACACAAGTAACAGTGTTGAACCTTTCTATTGATAGAGGAGGTGTGGAACCCTCTTTTTTTGGAATGTGCAAGAGGATATTTCTATAGAACTGAGGATTTCGTGGGAAGCAGGATTACAGATAAAAAGTAGAGAGCAGCATTCTCAGAAACTTCTTTGTGATGTTTGCATTCAAGTCACAGAGTTGAACATTCCCTTTCATACAGCAGGTTTGAAACACTCTTTTTGTACTATCTGGAAGTGGACATTTGGAACGGTACCAGGCCTATGGTGCAAAAGGAAATATCGTCGCATAAAAACAAGACGGAAGCATTCTCAGAAACTTATTTGTGTTGTGTGTCCTCAACTAACAGACTTGAACCTTTCTTTTGACACAGCAGTTTTGAAACACTCTTTTTGTAGAATCTGCAAGTGGATATTTGGATAGCTCTGAGGATTTCGTTGGAAACGGGATTACATATAAAAAGTAGACAGCAGCATGCTCAGAAACTTCTTTGTGATGTTTCCATTTAAGTCACAGAGTTGAACATTCCCTTTCATAGAGCAGGTTTCAAACACTCTTTTTGTAGTTTCTGGAAGTGGACATTTGCAGCGCTTTGTGGCCTAAGGTAAAAAAGGAAATATCTTCCCATAAAAAACGAGATAGAAGCAATCTCAGAAACTTGTTTATGCTCTGTCTACACAAGTAACAGTGTTGAACCTTTCTATTGACAGAGCACGTGTGAAACACTCTTTTTTTGGAATCTGCAAGTGGATATTTCTATAAAACTGAGGATTTCGTTGGAAGCGGGATTACAGATAAATAGTAGACAGCAGCATTCTCAGAAACTTCTTTGTGACGTTTGTATTCAAGTCACAGAGTTGAACATTCCCTTTCTTAGAGCAGGTTTGAAACACTCTTTTTGTAGTATCTGGAAGTGGACATTTGGAACGGTATCAGGCCTGTGGTTAAGAAGGGAATATCTTCCCATAAAAACAAGACAGAAGCATTCTCAGAAACTTATTTGCGATGTGTGTCCTCAACTAACAGACTTGAACCTTTCTTTTGATACAGCAGTTTTGAAACACTCTTTTTGTAGAATCTGCAAGTGGATATTTGGATAGCTCTGAGGATTTCGTTGGAAACGGGATTACATAAAAAGAGTGGACAGCAGCATTCTCAGAATCTTCTTTGTGACGTTTGCATTCAAGTCACAGAGTTGAACATTCCCTGTCATAGAGCAGGTTTGAAACACTCTTTTTGTAGCATCTGGAAGTGGACATTTCCAACGCTTTCTTGCCTACGGCGAAGAAGGAAATATCTTCGCATAAAAACAAGACAGAAGCATTCTCAGAAACTTATTTCTGATGTGTGTCCTCAACTAACGGACTTGAACCTTTCTTTTTATAGAGCACGTTTGAACCACTCCTTTTGTTGTATCTGCAAGTGGATATTTGGATAGCTTTGACGATTTCGTTGGAAACGGGAATATCTCCCTATAAAATCTAGACAGAAGCATTCTCAGAAAGGTCTTTGTGATGTTTCCATTCAAGTCACAGAGTTGAACATTCTCTTTCATAGAGCAAGTTTGAAACACTCTTTTTGTAGTATCTGGAAGTGGACATTTGCAGCGTTTTGTGGCCTATGGTAAAAAAGGAAATATCTTCCCATGAAAACGAGATAGAAGCAATCTCAGAAACTTGTTTATGCTGTATGTACTGAAGTAACAGTGTTGAACCTTTCTATTGATAGAGAAGGTGTGAAACACTGTTGTTTTGGAATCTGCAAGAGGATATTTCTATAGAACTGAGGATTTCGTTGGAAGCGGGATTACAGATAGAAAGTAGAGAGCAGCATTCTCAGAAACTTCTTTGTGATGTTTGCATTCAAGTCACAGAGTTGAACATTCCCTTTTCATACAGCAGGTTTGAAACACTCTTTTTGTACTATCTGGAAGTGGACATTTGGAACGGTACCAGGCCTATGGTGCAAAAGGAAATATCGTCGCAGAAAAACAAGACGGAAGCATTCTCAGATACTTATTTGTGTTGTGTGTCCTCAACTAACAGACTTGAACCTTTCTTTTGACACAGCAGTTTTGAAACACTCTTTTTGTAGAATCTGCAAGTGGATATTTGGATAGCTCTGAGGATTTCGTTGGAAACGGGATTACATATAAAAAGTAGACAGCAGCATTCTCAGAAACTGCTTTGTGATGTTTCCATTTAAGTCAGAGAGTTGAACATTCCCTTTCATAGAGCTGGTTTCAAACATTCTTTTTGTAGTATCTGGAAGTGGCCATTTGCAGCGCTTTGTGGCCTATGGTAAAAAAGGAAATATCTTCCCATAAAAACGAGAGAGAAGCAATCTCAGAAACTTGTTTATGCTCTATCTACACAGCTAACAGTGTTGAACCTTTCTATTGACAGAGCACTTGTGAAACACTGTTTTTTTGGAGTCTGCATGTGAATATTTCTATAAAACTGAGGATTTCGTTGGAAGCGGGATTACAGATAAATAGTAGACAGCAGCATTCTCAGAAAATTCTTTGTGATGTTTGCATTCAAGTCACAGAGTTGAACATTCCCTTTCATAGAGCAGGTTTGAAACACTCTTTTTGTAGTATCTGGAAGTGGACATTTGGAAGGGTATCAGGTCTATGGTTAAAAGGAAATATCTTCCCATAAAAACAAGACAGAAGCATTCTCAGAAACTTATTTGTGATGTGTGTCCTCAACTAACAGACTTGAACCTTTCTTTTGATACAGCAGTTTTGAAACACTCTTTTTGTAGAATCTGCAAGTGGATATTTGGATAGCTCTGAGGATTTCGTTGGAAACGGGATTACATAAAAATAGTGGACAGCAGCATTCTCAGAAACATCTTTGTGACGTTTGCATTCAAGTCACAGAGTTGAACATTCCCTGTCATAGAGCAGGTTTGAAACACTCTTTTTGTAGCATCTGGACGTGGACATTTCCATCGCTTTCTTGCCTACGGCGAAGAAGGAAATATCTTCCCATAAAAATAAGACAGAAGCATTCTCAGAAATTTATTTCTGATGTGTGTCCTCAACTGACGGACTGGAACCTTTCTTTTTATAGAGCACGTTTGAACCACTCTTTTTGTTGAATCTGCAAGTGGATATTTGGATAGCTTTGACGATTTCGTTGGAAACGGGAATATCTCCCTATAACATCTAGACAGAAGCATTCTCAGAAACTTCTTTGTGATGTTTCCATTTAAGTCACAGAGTTGAACATTCCCTTTCATAGAGCAGGTTTCAAACACTCTTTTTGTAGTATCTGGAAGTGGACATTTGCAGCGCTTTGTGGCCTATGGTAAAAAAGGAAATATCTTCCCATAAAAACGAGATAGAAGCAATCTCAGAAACTTGTTTATGCTCTATCTACACAAGTAACGGTGTTGAACCTTTCTATTGACAGAGCACTTGTGAAACACTCTTTTTTTGGAATCTGCAATTGGATATTTCTATAAAACTGATGATTTCGTTGGAAGCGGGATTACAGATAAATAGTAAGCAGGTGTGAAACACTGTTTTTTTGGAATCTGCAAAAGGATATTTCTATAGAACTGAGGATTTCGTTGGAAGCGGGATTACAGATAAAAATTAGAGAGCAGCATTCTCAGAAACTTCTTTGTGATGTTTGCATTCAAGTCACAGAGTTGAACATTCCCTGTCATACAGCAGGTTTGAAACACTCTTTTTGTAGTATCTGGAAGTGGACATTTGGAACGGTGCCAGGCCTATGGTTCAAAAGGAAATATCGTCGCAGAAAAACAAGACGGAAGCGTTCTCAGAAACTTATTTGTGTTGTGTGTCCTCAACTAACAGACTTGAACCTTTCTTTTGACACAGCAGTTTTGAAACACTCTTTTTGTAGAATCTGCAAGTGGATATTTGGATAGCTCTGAGGATTTCGTTGGAAACGGGGTTACATATAAAAAGTAGACAGCAGCATTCTCAGAAACTTCTTTGTGATGTTTCCATTTAAGTCACAGAGTTGAACATTCCCTTTCATAGAGCAGGTTTCAAACACTCTTTTTGTAGTATCTGGAAGTGGACATTTGCAGCGCTTTGTGGCCTATGGTAAAAAAGGAAATATCTTCCCAGAAAAACGAGATAGAAGCAATCTCAGAAACTTGTTTATGCTCTATCTACACAACTAACAGTGTTGAAACTTTCTATTGACAGAGCACGGGTGAAACACTCTTTTTTTGGAATCTGCAAGTGGATATTTCTATAAAACTGAGGATTTCGTTGGAAGCGGGATTACAGATAAATAGTAGACAGCAGCCTTCTCAGAAACTTCTTTGTGATGTTTGCATTCAAGTCACAAAGTTGAACATTCCCTTTCATAGAGCAGGTTTCAAACACTCTTTTTGTAGTATCTGGAAGTGGACATTTGCAGCGCTTTGTGGCCTATGGTAAAAAAGGAAATATCTTCCCATGAAAACGAGATAGAAGCAATCTGAGAAACTTTTTTATGCTGTATGTACTGAAGGAACAGTGTTGAACCTTTCTATTGATAGAGCAGGTGTGAAACACTGTTTTTTTGGAATCTGCAAGAGGATATTTCTATAGAACTGAGGATTTCGTGGGAAGCGGGATTACAGATAAAAAGTAGAGAGCAGCATTCTCAGAAACTTCTTTGTGATGTTTGCATTCAAGTCACAGAGTTGACCATTCCCTTTCATACAGCAGGTTTGAAACACTCTTTTTGTAGTATCTGGAAGTGGACATTTGGAACGGTACCAAGCCTATGGTTCAAAAGGAAATATCGTCGCAGAAAAACAAGACGGAAGCATTCTCAGAAACTTATTTGTGTTGTGTGTCCTCAACTGACACACTTGAACCTTTCTTTTGAGACAGCAGTTTTGCAACACTCTTTTTGTAGAATCTGCAAGTGGATATTTGGATAGCTCTGAGGATTTCGTTGGAAACGGGATTACATATAAAAAGTAGACAGCAGCATTCTCAGAAACTTCTTTGTGATGTTTCCATTTAAGTCACAGAGTTGAACATTCCCTTTCATAGAGCAGGTTTCAAACACTCTTTTTGTATTATCTGGAAGTGGACATTTGCAGCGCTTTGTGGCCTATGGTAAAAAAGGAAATATCTTCCCATAAAAACGAGATAGAAGCAATCTCAGAAACTTGTTTATGCTCTATCTACACAACTAACAGTGTTGAACCTTTCTATTGACAGAGCACGTGTGAAACACTCTTTTTTTGGAATCTGCAAGTGGATATTTCTATGAAACTGAGGATGTCGTTGGAAGCGGGATTACAGATAAATAGTAGACAGCAGCATTCTCAGAAACTTCTTTGTTATGTTTGCATTCAAGTCACAGAGTTGAACATTCCCTTTCATAGAGGAGGTTTGAAACACTCTTTTTGTAGTATCTGGAAGTGGACATTTGGAACGGTATCAGGCCTATGGTTAAAAAGGAAATATCTTCCCATAAAAACAAGACAGAAGCATTCTCAGAAACTTATTTGCGATGTGTGTCCTCAACTAACAGACTTGAACCTTTCTTTTGATACAGCAGTTTTGAAACACTCTTTTTGTAGAATCTGCAAGTGGATATTTGGAAAGCTCTGAGGATTTCGTTGGAAACGGGATTACATAAAAATAGTGGCCAGCAGCATTCTCAGAAACTTCTTGTGACGTTTGCATTCAAGTCACAGATTTGAACATTCCCTGTCATAGAGCAGGTTTGAAACACTCTTTTTGTAGCATCTGGAAGTGGACATTTCCAACGCTTTCTTGCCTACGGCGAAGAAGGAAATATCTTCCCATAAAAACAAGACAGAAGCATTCTCAGAAACTTAGTTCTGATGTGTGTCCTCAACTAACGGACTTGAACCTTTCTTTTGATAGAGCACGTTTGAACCACTCTTTTTGTTGTATCTGCAAGTGGATATTTGAATAGCTTTGACGATTTTGTTGGAAACGGGAATATCTCCCTATAAAATCTAGACAGAAGCATTCTCAGAAACTTATTTCTGGTGTTTCCATTCAAGTCACAGAGTTGAACATTCTCTTTCATAGAGCAGTTTTGAAACACACTTTTCGTCGTATCTGGAAGTGGACATTGGCAGCGCTTTGTGGCCTATGGTAAAAAAGGAAATATCTTCCCATAAAAACGAGATAGAAGCAATCTCAGAAACTTTTTTATGCTGTATGTACTGAAGGAACAGTGTTGAACTTTTCTATTGATAGAGCAGGTGTGAAACACTGTTTTTTTGGAATCTGCAGGAGGATATTTCTATAGAACTGAGGATTTCGTGGGAAGCGGGATTACAGATAAAAAGTAGAGAGCAGCATTCTCAGAAACTGCTTTGTGATGTTTGCATTCAAGTCACAGAGTTGACCATTCCCTTTCATACAGCAGGTTTGAAACACTCTTTTTGTAGTATCTGGAAGTGGACATTTGGAACGGTACCAGGCCTATGGTTTAAAAGGAAATATCGTCGCAGAAAAACAAGACGGAAGCATTCTCAGAAACTTATTTGTGTTGTGTGTCCTCAACTGACAGACTTGAACCTTTCTTTTGACACAGCAGTTTTGAAACACTCTTTTTGTAGAATCTGCAAGTGGATATTTGGATAGCTCTGAGGATTTCGTTGGAAACGGGATTACATAAAAATAGTGGACAGCAGCATTCTCAGAAACTTCTTTGTGACGTTTGCATTCAAGTCACAGAGTTGAACATTCCCTGTCATAGAGCAGGTTGGAAACATTGTTTTTGTAGCATCTGGAAGTGCACATTTCCAACGCTTTCTTGCCTACGGCGAAGAAGGAAATATCTTCCCATAAAAACAAGACAGAAGCATTCTCAGAAACTTATTTCTGATGTGTGTCCTCAACTAACGGACTTGAACGTTTCTTTTTATAGAGCACGTTTGAACCACTCTTTTTGTTGTATCTGCAAGTGGATATTTGGATAGCTTTGACGATTTCGTTGGAAACGGGAATATCTCCCTATAAAATCTAGACAGCAGCATTCTCAGAAACTTCTTTGTGATGTTTCCATCCAAGTCACAGAGTTGAACATTCTCTTTCATAGAGCAGGTTTGAAACACTCTTTTCGTAGTATCTGGAAGTGGACATTTGCAGCGCTTTGTGGCCTATGGTAAAAAAGAAATGTCTTCCCATGAAAACGAGATAGAAGCAATCTCAGAAACTTTTTTATGCTGTATGTACTGAAGGAACAGTGTTGAACCTTTCTATTGATAGAGCAGGTGTGAAACACTGTTTTTTTGGAATCTGCAAGAGGATATTTCTACAGAACTGAGGATTTCGTGGGAAGCGGGATTACAGATAAAAAGTAGAGAGCAGCATTCTCAGAAACTTCTTTGTGATGTTTGCATTCAAGTCACAGAGTTGACCATTCCCTTTCATACAGCAGGTTTGAAACACTCTTTTTGTAGTATCTGGAAGTGGACATTTGGAACGGTACCAAGCCTATGGTTCAAAAGGAAATATCGTCGCAGAAAAACAAGACGGAAGCATTCTCAGAAACTTATTTGTGTTGTGTGTCCTCAACTGACAGACTTGAACCTTTCTTTTGAGACAGCAGTTTTGAAACACTCTTTTTGTAGAATCTGCAAGTGGATATTTGGATAGCTCTGAGGATTTCGTTGGAAACGGGATTACACATAAAAAGTAGACAGCAGCATCCTCAGAAACTTCTTTGTGATGTTTCCATTTAAGTCACAGAGTTGAATATTCCCTTTCATAGAGCAGGTTTCAAACACTCTTTTTGTAGTATCTGGAAGTGGACATTTGCAGCGCTTTGTGGCCTATGGTAAAAAAGGAAATATCTTCCCAGAAAAACGAGATAGAAGCAATCTCAGAAACTTGTTTATGCTCTATCTACACAACTAACAGTGTTGAACCTTTCTATTGACAGAGCACGTGTGAAACACTCTTTTTTTGGAATCTGCAAGTGGATATTTCTATGAAACTGAGGATGTCGTTGGAAGCGGGATTACAGATAAATAGTAGACAGCAGCATTCTCAGAAACTTCTTTGTGATGTTTGCATTCAAGTCACAGAGTTGAACATTCCCTTTCATAGAACAGGTTTGAAACACTCTTTTTGTAGTATATGGAAGTGGACATTTGGAACGGTATCAGGCCTATGGTTAAAAAGGAAATATCTTCCCATAAAAACAAGACAGAAGCATTCTCAGAAACTTATTTGCGATGTGTGTCCTCAACTAACAGACTTGAACCTTTCTTTTGACACAGCAGTTTTGAAAAACCCTTTTTGTAGAATCTGCAAGTGGATATTTGGATAGCTCTGAGGATTTCGTTGGAAACGGGATTACATAAAAATAGTGGACAGCAGCATTCTCAGAAACTTCTTTGTGACGTTTGCATTCAAGTCACAGAGTTGAACATTCCCTGTCATAGAGCAGGTTGGAAACATTGTTTTTGTAGCATCTGGAAGTGCACATTTCCAACGCTTTCTTGCCTACGGCGAAGAAGGAAATATCTTCCCATAAAAACAAGACAGAAGCATTCTCAGAAACTTATTTCTGATGTGTGTCCTCAACTAACGGACTTGAACGTTTCTTTTTATAGAGCACGTTTGAACCACTCTTTTTGTTGTATCTGCAAGTGGATATTTGGATAGCTTTGACGATTTCGTTGGAAACGGGAATATCTCCCTATAAAATCTAGACAGCAGCATTCTCAGAAACTTCTTTGTGATGTTTCCATCCAAGTCACAGAGTTGAACATTCTCTTTCATAGAGCAGGTTTGAAACACTCTTTTCGTAGTATCTGGAAGTGGACATTTGCAGCGCTTTGTGGCCTATGGTAAAAAAGAAATATCTTCCCATGAAAACGAGATAGAAGCAATCTCAGAAACTTTTTTATGCTGTATGTACTGAAGGAACAGTGTTGAACCTTTCTATTGATAGAGCAGGTGTGAAACACTGTTTTTTTGGAATCTGCAAGAGGATATTTCTACAGAACTGAGGATTTCGTGGGAAGCGGGATTACAGATAAAAAGTAGAGAGCAGCATTCTCAGAAACTTCTTTGTGATGTTTGCATTCAAGTCACAGAGTTGACCATTCCCTTTCATACAGCAGGTTTGAAACACTCTTTTTGTAGTATCTGGAAGTGGACATTTGGAACGGTACCAAGCCTATGGTTCAAAAGGAAATATCGTCGCAGAAAAACAAGACGGAAGCATTCTCAGAAACTTATTTGTGTTGTGTGTCCTCAACTGACAGACTTGAACCTTTCTTTTGAGACAGCAGTTTTGAAACACTCTTTTTGTAGAATCTGCAAGTGGATATTTGGATAGCTCTGAGGATTTCGTTGGAAACGGGATTACACATAAAAAGTAGACAGCAGCATTCTCAGAAACTTCTTTGTGATGTTTCCATTTAAGTCACAGAGTTGAACATTCCCTTTCATAGAGCAGGTTTCAAACACTCTTTTTGTAGTATCTGGAAGTGGACATTTGCAGCGCTTTGTGGCCTATGGTAAAAAAGGAAATATCTTCCCAGAAAAACGAGATAGAAGCAATCTCAGAAACTTGTTTATGCTCTATCTACACAACTAACAGTGTTGAACCTTTCTATTGACAGAGCACGTGTGAAACACTCTTTTTTTGGAATCTGCAAGTGGATATTTCTATGAAACTGAGGATGTCGTTGGAAGCGGGATTACAGATAAATAGTAGACAGCAGCATTCTCAGAAACTTCTTAGTGATGTTTGCATTCAAGTCACAGAGTTGAACATTCCCTTTCATAGAGCAGGTTTGAAACACTCTTTTTGTAGTATCTGGAAGTGGACATTTGGAACGGTATCAGGCCTATGGTTAAAAAGGAAATATCTTCCCATAAAAACAAGACAGAAGCATTCTCAGAAACTTATTTGCGATGTGTGTCCTCAACTAACAGACTTGAACCTTTCTTTTGACACAGCAGTTTTGAAAAACCCTTTTTGTAGAATCTGCAAGTGGATATTTGGATAGCTCTGAGGATTTCGTTGGAAACGGGATTACATAAAAATAGTGGACAGCAGCATTCTCAGAAACTTCTTTGTGACGTTTGCATTCAAGTCACAGAGTTGAACATTCCCTGTCATAGAGCAGGTTGGAAACATTGTTTTTGTAGCATCTGGAAGTGCACATTTCCAACGCTTTCTTGCCTACGGCGAAGAAGGAAATATCTTCCCATAAAAACAAGACAGAAGCATTCTCAGAAACTTATTTCTGATGTGTGTCCTCAACTAACGGACTTGAACGTTTCTTTTTATAGAGCACGTTTGAACCACTCTTTTTGTTGTATCTGCAAGTGGATATTTGGATAGCTTTGACGATTTCGTTGGAAACGGGAATATCTCCCTATAAAATCTAGACAGCAGCATTCTCAGAAACTTCTTTGTGATGTTTCCATCCAAGTCACAGAGTTGAACATTCTCTTTCATAGAGCAGGTTTGAAACACTCTTTTCGTAGTATCTGGAAGTGGAAATTTGCAGCGCTTTGTGGCCTATGGTAAAAAAGAAATGTCTTCCCATGAAAAGGAGATAGAAGCAATCTCAGAAACTTTTTTATGCTGTATGTACTGAAGGAACAGTGTTGAACCTTTCTATTGATAGAGCAGGTGTGAAACACTGTTTTTTTGGAATCTGCAAGAGGATATTTCTACAGAACTGAGGATTTCGTGGGAAGCGGGATTACAGATAAAAAGTAGAGAGCAGCATTCTCAGAAACTTTTTTGTGATGTTTGCATTCAAGTCACAGAGTTGACCATTCCCTTTCATACAGCAGGTTTGAAACACTCTTTTTGTAGTATCTGGAAGTGGACATTTGGAACGGTACCAAGCCTATGGTTCAAAAGGAAATATCGTCGCAGAAAAACAAGACGGAAGCATTCTCAGAAACTTATTTGTGTTGTGTGTCCTCAACTGACAGACTTGAACCTTTCTTTTGAGACAGCAGTTTTGAAACACTCTTTTTGTAGAATCTGCAAGTGGATATTTGGATAGCTCTGAGGATTTCGTTGGAAACGGGATTACATATAAAAAGTAGACAGCAGCATTCTCAGAAACTTCTTTGTGATGTTTCCATTTAAGTCACAAAGTTGAACATTCCCTTTCATAGAGCAGGTTTCAAACACTCTTTTTGTAGTATCTGGAAGTGGACATTTGCAGCGCTTTGTGGCCTATGGTAAAAAAGGAAATATCTTCCCAGAAAAACGAGATAGAAGCAATCTCAGAAACTTGTTTATGCTCTATCTACACAACTAACAGTGTTGAACCTTTCTATTGACAGAGCACGTGTGAAACACTCTTTTTTTGGAATCTGCAAGTGGATATTTCTATGAAACTGAGGATGTCGTTGGAAGCGGGATTACAGATAAATAGTAGACAGCAGCATTCTCAGAAACTTCTTTGTGATGTTTGCATTCAAGTCACAGAGTTGAACATTCCCTTTCATAGAGCAGGTTTGAAACACTCTTTTTGTAGTATCTGGAAGTGGACATTTGGAACGGTATCAGGCCTATGGTTAAAAAGGAAATATCTTCCCATAAAAACAAGACAGAAGCATTCTCAGAAACTTATTTGCGATGTGTGTCCTCAACTAACAGACTTGAACCTTTCTTTTGATACAGCAGTTTTGAAACACTCTTTTTGTAGAATCTGCAAGTGGATATTTGGAAAGCTCTGAGGATTTCGTTGGAAACGGGATTACATAAAAATAGTGGCCAGCAGCATTCTCAGAAACTTCTTGTGACGTTTGCATTCAAGTCACAGAGTTGAACATTCCCTGTCATAGAGCAGGTTTGAAACACTCTTTTTGTAGCATCTGGAAGTGGACATTTCCAACGCTTTCTTGCCTACGGCGAAGAAGGAAATATCTTCCCATAAAAACAAGACAGAAGCATTCTCAGAAACTTATTTCTGATGTGTGTCCTCAACTAACGGAATTGAACCTTTCTTTTTATAGAGCACGTTAGAACCACTCCTTTTGTTGTATCTGCAAGTGGATATTTGGATAGCTTTGACGATTTCGTTGGAAACGGGAATATCTCCGTATAAAATCGAGACAGAAGCATTCTCAGAAACTTCTTTGTGATGTTTCCATTCAAGTCACAGAGTTGAAAATTCTCTTTCATAGAGCAGGTTTGAAACACTCTTTTTGTAGTATCTGGAAGTGGACATTGGCAGGGCTTTGTGGCCTATGGTAAAAAAGGAAATATCTTCCCATGAAAACGAGATAGAAGCAATCTCAGAAACTTGTTTATGCTGTATGTACTGAAGGAACAGTGTTGAACTTTTCTATTGATAGAGCAGGTGTGAAACACTGTTTTTTTGGAATCTGCAAGAGGATATTTCTATAGAACTGAGGATTTCGTGGCAAGCGGGATTACAGATAAAAAGTAGAGAGCAGCATTCTTAGAAACTTCTTTGTGATGTTTGCATTCAAGTCACAGAGTTGACCATTCCCTTTCATACAGCAGGTTTGAAACACTCTTTTTGTAGTATCTGGAAGTGGACATTTGGAACGGTATCAGGCCTATGGTTCAAAAGGAAATATCGTCGCAGAAAAACAAGACGGAATCATTCTCAGAAACTTATTTGTGTTGTGTGTCCTCAACTAACAGACTTGAACCTTTCTTTTGGCACAGCAGTTTTGAAACACTCTTTTTGTTGAATCTGCAAGTGGATATTTGGATAGCTCTGAGGATTTCGTTGGAAACGGGATTACATATAAAAAGTAGACAGCAGCATTCTCAGAAGCTTCCTTGTGATGTTTCCATTTAAGTCACAGAGTTGAACATTCCCTTTCATAGAGCAGGTTTCAAACACTCTTTTTGTAGTATCTGGAGGTGGCCATTTGCAGCGCTTTGTGGCCTATTGTAAAAAAGGAAATATCTTCCCAGAAAAACGAGATAGAAGCAATCTCAGAAACTTGTTTATGCTCTATCTACACAACTAACAGTGTTGAACCTTTCTATTGACAGAGCACGGGTGAAACACTCTTTTTTTGGAATCTGCAAGTGGATATTTCTGTAAAACTGCGGATTTCGTTGGAAGCGGGATTACAGATAAATAGTAGACAGCAGCATTCTCAGAAACTTCTTTGTGATGTTTGCATTCAAGTCACAGAGTTGAACATTCCCTTTCATAGAGCAGGTTTGAAACACTCTTTTTGTAGTATCTGGAATTGGACATTTGGAACGGTATCAGGCCTATAGTTAAAAAGGAAATATCTTCCCATAAAAACAAGACAGAAGGATTCTCAGAAACTTATTTGCGATGTGTGTCCTCAACTAACAGACTTGAACCTTTCTTTTGACACAGCAGTTTTGAAACACTCTTTTTGTAGAATCTGCAAGTGGATATTTGGATAGCTCTGAGGATTTCGTTGGAAACGGGATTACATAAAAAGAGTGGACAGCAGCATTCTCAGAAACTTCTTGTGACGTTTGCATTCAAGTCACAGAGTTGAACATTCCCTGTCATAGAGCAGGTTTTAAACACTCTTTTTGTAGCATCTGGAAGTGGACATTTCCAACGCTTTCTTGCCTACGGCGAAGAAGGAAATATCTTCCCATAAAAATAAGACAGAAGCATTCTCAGAAACTTATTTCTGATGTGTGTCCTCAACTAACGGACCTGAACCTTTCTTTTGATAGAGCACGTTTGAACCACTCTTTTTGTTGTATCTGCAAGTGGATATTTGAATAGCTTTGACGATTTCGTTGGAAACGGGAATATCTCCCTATAAAATCTAGACAGAAGCATTCTCAGAAACTTCTTTGTGATGTTTCCATTCAAGTCACAGAGTTGAACATTCTCTTTCATAAAGCAGGGTTGAAACACTCCTTTTGTAGTATCTGGAAGTGGACATTGGCAGCGCTTTGTGGCCTATGGTAAAAAAGGAAATATCTTCCCATGAAAACGAGATAGAAGCAATCTCAGAAACTTGTTTATGCTGTATGTACTGAAGTAACAGTGTTGAACCTTTCTATTGATAGAGCAGGTGTGAAACACTGTTTTTTTGGAATCTGCAAGAGGATATTTCTATAGAACTGAGGATTTCGTGGGAAGCGTGATTACAGATAAAAACTAGAGAGCAGCATTCTCAGAAACTTCTTTGTGATGTTTGCATTCAAGTCACAGAGTTGAACATTCCCTGTCATACAGCAGGTTTGAAACACTCTTTTTGTAGTATCTGGAAGTGGACATTTGGAACGGTGCCAGGCCTATGGTTCAAAAGGAAATATCGTCGCAGAAAAACAAGACGGAAGCATTCTCAGAAACTTATTTGTGTTGTGTGTTCTCAACTAACAGACTTGAACCTTTCTTTTGACACAGCAGTTTTGAAACACTCTTTTTGTAGAATCTGCAAATGGATATTTGGATAGCTCTGAGGATTTCGTTGGAAACGGGATTACATATAAAAAGTAGACAGCAGCATTCTCAGAAACTTCTTTGTGATGTTTCCATTTAAGTCACAGAGTTGAACATTCCCTTTCATAGATCAGGTTTCAAACACTCTTTTTGTAGTATCTGGAAGTGGACATTTGCAGCGCTTTGTGGCCTATGGTAAAAAAGGAAATATCTTCCCATAAAAACGAGATAGAAGCAATCTCAGAAACTTGTTTATGCCCTATCTACACAAGTAACAGTGTTGAACCTTTCTATTGACAGAGCACGTGTGAAACACTCTTTTTCTGGAATCTGCAAGTGGATATTTCTATAAAACTGAGGATTTCATTGGAAGCGGGATTACAGATAAATAGTAGACAGCAGCATTCTCAGAAACTTCTTTGTGATATTTGCATTCAAGTCACAGAGTTGAACATTCCCTTTCATAGAGCAGGTTTGAAACACTCTTTTTGTAGTATCTGGAAGTGGACATTTGGAACGGTATCAGGCCTATGGTTAAAAAGGAAATATCTTCCCATAAAAACAAGACAGAAGCATTCTCAGAAACTTATTTGCGATGTGTGTCCTCAACTAACAGTCTTGAACGTTTCTTTTGATACAGCAGTTTTGAAACACTCTTATTGTAGAATCTGCAAGTGGATATTTGGATAGCTCTGAGGACTTCGTTGGAAACGGGATTACATAAAAATAGTGGACAGCAGCATTCTCAGAAACTTCTTGTGACGTTTGCATTCAAGTCACAGATTTGAACATTCCCTGTCATAGAGCAGGTTTGAAACACTCTTTTTGTAGCATCTGGAAGTGGACATTTCCAACGCTTTCTTGCCTATGGCGAAGAAGGAAATATCTTCCCATAAAAACAAGACAGAAGCATTCTCAGAAACTTATTTCTGATGTGTGTCCTCAACTAACGGACTTGAACCTTTTGTTGATAGAGCACGGTTGAACCACTCTTTTTGTTGTATCTGCAAGTGGATATTTGGATAGCTTTGACGGTTTCGTTGGAAACGGGAATATCTCCCTATAAAATCGAGACAGAAGCATTCTCAGAAACTTCTTTGTGATGTTTCCATCCAAGTCACAGAGTTGAACATTCTCTTTCATAGAGCAGGTTTGAAACACTCTTTTCGTAGTATCTGGAAGTGGACATTTGCAGCGCTTTGTGGCCTATGGTAAAAAAGGAAATATCTTGCCATGAAAACGAGATAGAATCAATCTCAGAAACTATTTTATGCTGTATGTACTGAAGGAACAGTGTTGAACCTTTCTATTGATAGAGCAGGTGTGAAACACTGTTTTTTTGGAATCTGCAAGAGGATATTTCTATAGAACTGAGGATTTCGTGGCAAGCGGGATTACAGATAA
Source organism: Pan troglodytes (assembly GCF_028858775.2). Taxonomy (NCBI): domain Eukaryota; kingdom Metazoa; phylum Chordata; class Mammalia; order Primates; family Hominidae; genus Pan; species Pan troglodytes. Next base: position 53,645,937 of record NC_072409.2, on the reverse strand, counting down.
AAAGTAGAGAGCAGCATTCTCAGAAACTTCTTAGTGATGTTTGCACTCAAGTCACAGAGTTGACCATTCCCTTTCATACAGCAGGTTTGAAACACTCTTTTTGTAGTATCTGGAAGTGGACATTTGGAACGGTACCAGGCCTATGGTTCAAAAGGAAATATCGTCGCAGAAAAACAAGACGGAATCATTATCAGAAACTTATTTGTGTTGTGTGTCCTCAACTAACAGACTTGAAACTTTCTTTTGACACAGCAGTTTTGAAACACTCTTTTTGTTGAATCTGCAAGTGGATATTTGGATAGCTCTGAGGATTTCGTTGGAAACGGGATTACATATAAAAAGTAGACAGCAGCATTCTCAGAAACTTCTTTGTGATGTTTCCATTTAAGTCACAGAGTTGAACATTCCCTTTCATAGAGCAGGTTTCAAACACTCTTTTTGTAGTATCTGGAAGTGGACATTTGCAGCGCTTTGTGGCCTATGGTAAAAAAGGAAATATCTTCCCAGAAAAACGAGATAGAAGAAATCTCAGAAACTTGTTTATGCTCTATCTACACAACAAACATTGTTGAACCTTTCTATTGACAGAGCACGTGTGAAACACTCTTTTTTTGGAATCTGCAAGTGGATATTTCTATAAAACTGAGGATTTCATTGGAAGCGGGATTACAGATAAAGAGTAGACAGCAGCATTCTCAGAAACTTCTTTGTGATGTTTGCATTCAAGTCTCAGAGATGAACATTCCCTTTCATAGAGCAGGTTTAAACACTCTTTTTGTAGTATCTGGAAGTGGACATTTGGAACGGTATCAGGCCTATGGTTAAAAAGGAAATATCTTCCCATAAAAACAAGACAGAAGCATTCTCAGAAACTTATTTGCGATGTGTGTCCTCAACTAACAGACTTGAACCGTTCTTTTGACACAGCAGTTTTGAAAAACCCTATTTGTAGGATCTGCAAGTGGATATTTGGATAGCTCTGAGGATTTCGTTGGAAACAGGATTACATAAAAATAGTGGACAGCAGCATTCTCAGAAACTTCTTTGTGACGTTTGCATTCAAGTCACAGAGTTGAACATTCCCTGTCATAGAGCAGGTTGGAAACACTGTTTTTGTAGCATCTGGAAGTGCACATTTCCAACGCTTTCTTGCCTACGGCGAAGAAGGAAATATCTTCCCATAAAAACAAGACAGAAGCATTCTCAGAAACTTATTTCTGATGTGTGTCCTCAACTAACGGACTTGAACCTTTCTTTTTATAGAGCATGTTTGAACCACTCTTTTTGTTGTATCTGCAAGTGGATATTTGGATAGCTTTGACGATTTCGTTGGAAACGGGAATATCTCCCTATAAAATCTAGACAGAAGCATTCTCAGAAACTTCTTTGTGATGTTTCCATCCAAGTCACAGAGTTGAACATTCTCTTTCATAGAGCAGGTTTGAAACACCCTTTTCGTAGTATCTGGAAGTGGACATTTGCAGCGCTTTGTGGCCTATGGTAAAAAAGGAAATATCTTCCCATGAAAACGAGATAGAAGCAATCTCAGAAACTTTTTTATGCTGTATGTACTGAAGGAACAGTGTTGAACCTTTCTATTGATAGAGCAGGTGTGAAACACTGTTTTTTTGGAATCTGCAAGAGGATATTTCTATAGAAATGAGGATTTCGTGGGAAGCGGGATTACAGATAAAAAGTAGAGAGCAGCATTCTCAGAAACTTCTTTGTGATGTTTGCATTCAAGTCACAGAGTTGACCATTCCCTTTCATACAGCAGGTTTGAAACACTCTTTTTGTAGTATCTGGAAGTGGACATTTGGAACGGTACCAAGCCTATGGTTCAAAAGGAAATATCGTCGCAGAAAAACAAGACGGAAGCATTCTCAGAAACTTATTTGTGTTGTGTGTCCTCAACTGACAGACTTGATCCTTTCTTTTGACACAGCAGTTTTGAAACACTCTTTTTGTAGAATCTGCAAGTGGATATTTGGATAGCTCTGAGGATTTCGTTGGAAACGGGATTACATATAAAAAGTAGACAGCAGCATTCTCAGAAACTTCTTTGTGATGTTTCCATTTAAGTCACAGAGTTGAACATTCCCTTTCATAGAGCAGGATTCAAACACTCTTTTTGTAGTATCTGGAAGTGGACATTTGCAGCGCTTTGTGGCCTATGGTAAAAAAGGAAATATCTTCCCAGAAAAACGAGATAGAAGCAATCTCAGAAACTTGTTTATGCTCTATCTACACAACTAACAGTGTTGAACCTTTCTATTGACAGAGCACGTGTGAAACACTCTTTTTTTGGAATCAGGAAGTGGATATTTCTATAAAACTGAGGATTTCGTTGGAAACGGGATTACAGATAAATAGTAGACAGCAGCATTCTCAGAAACTTCTTTGTGATGTTTGCATTCAAGTCACAGAGTTGAACATTCCCTTTCATAGAGCAGGTTTGAAACACTCTTTTTGTAGTATCTGGAAGTGGACATTTGGAACGGTATCAGCCCTATGGTTAAAAAGGAAATATCTTCCCATAAAAACAAGACAGAAGCATTCTCAGAAACTTATTTCTGATGTGTGTCCTCAACTAACGGACGTGAACCTTTCATTTTATAGAGCACGTTTGAACCACTCTTTTTGTTGTATCTGCAAGTGGATATTTGGATAGCTTTGACGATTTCGTTGGAAACGGGAATATCTCCCTATAAAATCTAGACAGAAGCATTCTCAGAAACTTCTTTGTGATGTTTCCATTCAAGTCACAGAGTTGAACATTCTCTTTCATAAAGCAGGGTTGAAACACTCCTTTTGTAGTATCTGGAAGTGGACAATTGCAGCGCTTTGTGGCCTATGGTAAAAAAGGAAATATCTTCCCATGAAAACGAGATAGAAGCAATCTCAGAAACTTGTTTATGCTGTATGTACTGAAGTAACAGTGTTGAACCTTTCTATTGATAGAGCAGGTGTGAAACACTGTTTTTTTGGAATCTGCAAGAGGATATTTCTATAGAACTGAGGATTTCGTGGGAAGCGGGATTACAGATAAAAATTAGAGAGCAGCATTCTCAGAAACTTCTTTGTGATGTTTGCATTCAAGTCACAGAGTTGAACATTCCCTTTCATACAGCAGGTGTGAAACACTCTTTTTGTACTATCTGGAAGTGGACATTTGGAACGGTGCCAGGCCTATGGTTCAAAAGGAAATATCGTCGCAGAAAAACAAGACGGAAGCATTCTCAGAAACTTATTTGTGTTGTGTGTTCTCAACTAACAGACTTGAACCTTTCTTTTGACACAGCAGTTTTGAAACACTCTTTTTGTAGAATCTGCAAGTGGATATTTGTATAGCTCTGAGGTTTTCGTTGGAAACGGGATTACATATAAAAAGTAGACAGCAGCATTCTCAGAAACGCCTTTGTGATGTTTCCATTTAAGTCACAGAGTTGAACATTCCCTTTCATAGAGCAGGTTTCAAACACTCTTTTTCTAGTATCTGGAAGTGGACATTTGCAGCGCTTTGTGGCCTATGGTAAAAAAGGAAATATCTTCCCATAAAAACGAGATTGAAGAAATCTCAGAAACTTATTTATGCTCTATCTACACAACAAACATTGTTGAACCTTTCTATTGACAGAGCACGTGTGAAACACTCTTTTTTTGGAATCTGCAAGTGGATATTTCTATAAAACTGAGGATTTCATTGGAAGCGGGATTACAGATAAAGAGTAGACAGCAGCATTCTCAGAAACTTCTTTGTGATGTTTGCATTGAAGTCTCAGAGATGAACATTCCCTTTCATAGAGCAGGTTTGAAACACTCTTTTTGTAGTATCTGGAAGTGGACATTTGGAACGGTATCAGGCCTATGGTTAAAAAGGAAATATCTTCCCATAAAAACAAGACAGAAGCATTCTCAGAAACTTATTTGCGATGTGTGTCCTCAACTAACAGACTTGAACCGTTCTTTTGACACAGCAGTTTGAAACACTCTTTTTGTAGAATCTGCAAGTGGATATTTGGATAGCTCTGAGGATTTCGTTGGAAACGGGATTACATAAAAATACTGGACAGCAGCATTCTCAGAAACTTCTTTGTGACGTTTGCATTCAAGTCACAGAGTTGAACATTCCCTGTCATAGAGCAGGTTGGAAACACTGTTTTTGTAGCATCTGGAAGTGCACATTTCCAACGCTTTCTTGCCTACGGCGAAGAAGGAAATATCTTCCCATAAAAACAAGACAGAAGCATTCTCAGAAACTTATTTCTGATGTGTGTCCTCAACTAACGGACTTGAACCTTTCTTTTTATAGAGCACGTTTGAACCACTCTTTTTGTTGTATCTGCAAGTGGATATTTGGATAGCTTTGACGATTTCGTTGGAAACGGGAATATCTCCCTATAAAATCTAGACAGAAGCATTCTCAGAAACTTCTTTGTGATGTTTCCATCCAAGTCACAGAGTTGAACATTCTCTTTCATAGAGCAGGTTTGAAACACACTTTTCGTAGTATCTGGAAGTGGACATTTGCAGCGCTTTGTGGCCTATGGTAAAAAAGGAAATATCTTCCCAGAAAAACGAGATAGAAGAAATCTCAGAAACTTGTTTATGCTCTATCTACACAACAAACATTGTTGAACCTTTCTATTGACAGAGCACGTGTGAAACACTCTTTTTTTGGAATCTGCAAGTGGATATTTCTATAAAACTGAGGATTTCATTGGAAGCGGGATTACAGATAAAGAGTAGACAGCAGCATTCTCAGAAACTTCTTTGTGATGTTTGCATTGAAGTCTCAGAGATGAACATTCCCTTTCATAGAGCAGGTTTGAAAAACTCTTTTTGTAGTATCTGGAAGTGGACATTTGGAACGGTATCAGGCCTATGGTTAAAAAGGAAATATCTTCCCATAAAAACAAGACAGAAGCATTCTCAGAAACTTATTTGCGATGTGTGTCCTCAACTAACAGACTTGAACCGTTCTTTTGACACAGCAGTTTGAAACACTCTTTTTGTAGAATCTGCAAGTGGATATTTGGATAGCTCTGAGGATTTCGTTGGAAACGGGATTACATAAAAATAGTGGACAGCAGCATTCTCAGAAACTTCTTTGTGACGTTTGCATTCAAGTCACAGAGTTGAACATTCCCTGTCATAGAGCAGGTTGGAAACACTGTTTTTGTAGCATCTGGAAGTGCACATTTCCAACGCTTTCTTGCCTACGGCGAAGAAGGAAATATCTTCCCATAAAAACAAGACAGAAGCATTCTCAGAAACTTATTTCTGATGTGTGTCCTCAACTAACGGACTTGAACCTTTCTTTTTATAGAGCACGTTTGAACCACTCTTTTTGTTGTATCTGCAAGTGGATATTTGGATAGCTTTGACGATTTCGTTGGAAACGGGAATATCTCCCTATAAAATCTAGACAGAAGCATTCTCAGAAACTTCTTTGTGATGTTTCCATCCAAGTCACAGAGTTGAACATTCTCTTTCATAGAGCAGGTTTGAATCACCCTTTTCGTAGTATCTGGAAGTGGACATTTGCAGCGCTTTGTGGCCTATGGTAAAAAAGGAAATATCTTCCCATGAAAACGAGATAGAAGCAATCTCAGAAACTTTTTTATGCTGTATGTACTGAAGGAACAGTGTTGAACCTTTCTATTGATAGAGCAGGTGTGAAACACTGTTTTTTTGGAATCTGCAAGAGGATATTTCTATAGAAATGAGGATTTCGTGGGAAGCGGGATTACAGATAAAAAGTAGAGAGCAGCATTCTCAGAAACTTCTTTGTGATGTTTGCATTCAAGTCACAGAGTTGACCATTCCCTTTCATACAGCAGGTTTGAAACACTCTTTTTGAAGTATCTGGAAGTGGACATTTGGAACGGTACCAAGCCTATGGTTCAAAAGGAAATATCGTCGCAGAAAAACAAGACGGAAGCATTCTCAGAAACTTATTTGTGTTGTGTGTCCTCAACTGACAGACTTGAACCTTTCTATTGACACAGCAGTTTTGAAACACTCTTTTTGTAGAATCTGCAAGTGGATATTTGGATAGCTCTGAGGATTTCGTTGGAAACGGGATTACATATAAAAAGTAGACAGCAGCATTCTCAGAAACTTCTTTGTGATGTTTCCATTTAAGTCACAGAGTTGAACATTCCCTTTCATAGAGCAGGATTCAAACACTCTTTTTGTAGTATCTGGAAGTGGACATTTGCAGCGCTTTGTGGCCTACGGTAAAAAAGGAAATATCTTCCCAGAAAAACGAGATAGAAGCAATCTCAGAAACTTGTTTATGCTCTATCTACACAACTAACAGTGTTGAACCTTTCTATTGACAGAGCACGTTTGAAACAATCTTTTTTTGGAATCAGGAAGTGGATATTTCTATAAAACTGAGGATTTCGTTGGAAGCGGGATTACAGATGAATAGTAGACAGCAGCATTCTCAGAAACTTCTTTGTGATGTTTGCATTCAAGTCACAGAGTTGAACATTCCCTTTCATAGAGCAGGTTTGAAACACTCTTTTTGTAGTATCTGGAAGTGGACATTTGGAACGGTATCAGGCCTATGGTTAAAAAGGAAATATCTTCCCATAAAAACAAGACAGAAGCATTCTCAGAAACTTATTTCTGATGTGTGTCCTCAACTAACGGACTTGAACCTTTCTTTTTATAGAGCACGTTTGAACCACTCTTTTTGTTGTATCTGCAAGTGGATATTTGGATAGCTTTGACGATTTCGTTGGAAACGGGAATATCTCCCTATAAAATCTAGACAGAAGCATTCTCAGAAACTTCTTTGTGATGTTTCCATTCAAGTCACAGAGTTGAACATTCTCTTTCATAAAGCAGGGTTGAAACACTCCTTTTGTAGTATCTGGAAGTGGACAATTGCAGCGCTTTGTGGCCTATGGTAAAAAAGGAAATATCTTCCCATGAAAACGAGATAGAAGCAATCTCAGAAACTTGTTTATGCTGTATGTACTGAAGTAACAGTGTTGAACCTTTCTATTGATAGAGCAGGTGTGAAACACTGTTTTTTTGGAATCTGCAAGAGGATATTTCTATAGAACTGAGGATTTCGTGGGAAGCGGGATTACAGATAAAAATTAGAGAGCAGCATTCTCAGAAACTTCTTTGTGATGTTTGCATTCAAGTCACAGAGTTGAACATTCCCTTTCATACAGCAGGTGTGAAACACTCTTTTTGTACTATCTGGAAGTGGACATTTGGAACGGTGCCAGGCCTATGGTTCAAAAGGAAATATCGTCGCAGAAAAACAAGACGGAAGCATTCTCAGAAACTTATTTGTGTTGTGTGTTCTCAACTAATAGACTTGAACCTTTCTTTTGACACAGCAGTTTTGAAACACTCTTTTTGTAGAATCTGCAAGTGGATATTTGTATAGCTCTGAGGTTTTCGTTGGAAACGGGATTACATATAAAAAGTAGACAGCAGCATTCTCAGAAACGCCTTTGTGATGTTTCCATTTAAGTCACAGAGTTGAACATTCCCTTTCATAGAGCAGGTTTCAAACACTCTTTTTCTAGTATCTGGAAGTGGACATTTGCAGCGCTTTGTGGCCTATGGTAAAAAAGGAAATATCTTCCCATAAAAACGAGATTGAAGAAATCTCAGAAACTTATTTATGCTCTATCTACACAACAAACATTGTTGAACCTTTCTATTGACAGAGCACGTGTGAAACACTCTTTTTTTGGAATCTGCAAGTGGATATTTCTATAAAACTGAGGATTTCATTGGAAGCGGGATTACAGATAAAGAGTAGACAGCAGCATTCTCAGAAACTTCTTTGTGATGTTTGCATTGAAGTCTCAGAGATGAACATTCCCTTTCATAGAGCAGGTTTGAAACACTCTTTTTGTAGTATCTGGAAGTGGACATTTGGAACGGTATCAGGCCTATGGTTAAAAAGGAAATATCTTCCCATAAAAACAAGACAGAAGCATTCTCAGAAACTTATTTGCGATGTGTGTCCTCAACTAACAGACTTGAACCGTTCTTTTGACACAGCAGTTTGAAACACTCTTTTTGTAGAATCTGCAAGTGGATATTTGGATAGCTCTGAGGATTTCGTTGGAAACGGGATTACATAAAAATAGTGGACAGCAGCATTCTCAGAAACTTCTTTGTGACGTTTGCATTCAAGTCACAGAGTTGAACATTCCCTGTCATAGAGCAGGTTGGAAACACTGTTTTTGTAGCATCTGGAAGTGCACATTTCCAACGCTTTCTTGCCTACGGCGAAGAAGGAAATATCTTCCCATAAAAACAAGACAGAAGCATTCTCAGAAACTTATTTCTGATGTGTGTCCTCAACTAACGGACTTGAACCTTTCTTTTTATAGAGCACGTTTGAACCACTCTTTTTGTTGTATCTGCAAGTGGATATTTGGATAGCTTTGACGATTTCGTTGGAAACGGGAATATCTCCCTATAAAATCTAGACAGAAGCATTCTCAGAAACTTCTTTGTGATGTTTCCATCCAAGTCACAGAGTTGAACATTCTCTTTCATAGAGCAGGTTTGAAACACACTTTTCGTAGTATCTGGAAGTGGACATTTGCAGCGCTTTGTGGCCTATGGTAAAAAAGGAAATATCTTCCCAGAAAAACGAGATAGAAGAAATCTCAGAAACTTGTTTATGCTCTATCTACACAACAAACATTGTTGAACCTTTCTATTGACAGAGCACGTGTGAAACACTCTTTTTTTGGAATCTGCAAGTGGATATTTCTATAAAACTGAGGATTTCATTGGAAGCGGGATTACAGATAAAGAGTAGACAGCAGCATTCTCAGAAACTTCTTTGTGATGTTTGCATTGAAGTCTCAGAGATGAACATTCCCTTTCATAGAGCAGGTTTGAAAAACTCTTTTTGTAGTATCTGGAAGTGGACATTTGGAACGGTATCAGGCCTATGGTTAAAAAGGAAATATCTTCCCATAAAAACAAGACAGAAGCATTCTCAGAAACTTATTTGCGATGTGTGTCCTCAACTAACAGACTTGAACCGTTCTTTTGACACAGCAGTTTGAAACACTCTTTTTGTAGAATCTGCAAGTGGATATTTGGATAGCTCTGAGGATTTCGTTGGAAACGGGATTACATAAAAATAGTGGACAGCAGCATTCTCAGAAACTTCTTTGTGACGTTTGCATTCAAGTCACAGAGTTGAACATTCCCTGTCATAGAGCAGGTTGGAAACACTGTTTTTGTAGCATCTGGAAGTGCACATTTCCAACGCTTTCTTGCCTACGGCGAAGAAGGAAATATCTTCCCATAAAAACAAGACAGAAGCATTCTCAGAAACTTATTTCTGATGTGTGTCCTCAACTAACGGACTTGAACCTTTCTTTTTATAGAGCACGTTTGAACCACTCTTTTTGTTGTATCTGCAAGTGGATATTTGGATAGCTTTGACGATTTCGTTGGAAACGGGAATATCTCCCTATAAAATCTAGACAGAAGCATTCTCAGAAACTTCTTTGTGATGTTTCCATCCAAGTCACAGAGTTGAACATTCTCTTTCATAGAGCAGGTTTGAAACACCCTTTTCGTAGTATCTGGAAGTGGACATTTGCAGCGCTTTGTGGCCTATGGTAAAAAAGGAAATATCTTCCCATGAAAACGAGATAGAAGCAATCTCAGAAACTTGTTTATGCTGTATGTACGGAAGGAACAGTGTTGAACCTTTCTATTGATAGAGCAGGTGTGAAACACTGTTTTTTTGGAATCTGCAAGAGGATATTTCTATAGAAATGAGGATTTCGTGGGAAGCGGGATTACAGATAAAAAGTAGAGAGCAGCATTCTCAGAAACTTCTTTGTGATGTTTGCATTCAAGTCACAGAGTTGACCATTCCCTTTCATACAGCAGGTTTGAAACACTCTTTTTGTAGTATCTGGAAGTGGACATTTGGAACGGTGCCAGGCCTATGGTTCAAAAGGAAATATCGTCGCAGAAAAACAAGACGGAAGCATTCTCAGAAACTTATTTGTGTTGTGTGTTCTCAACTAACAGACTTGAACCTTTCTTTTGACACAGCAGTTTTGAAACACACTTTTTGTAGAATCTGCAAGTGGATATTTGTATAGCTCTGAGGTTTTCGTTGGAAACGGGATTACATATAAAAAGTAGACAGCAGCATTCTGAGAAACTTCTTTGTGATGTTTCCATTTAAGTCACAGAGTTGAACATTCCCTTTCATAGAGCAGGTTTCAAACACTCTTTTTGTAGTATCTGGAAGGGGACATTTGCAGCGCTTTGTGGCCTATGGTAAAAAAGGAAATATCTTCCCATAAAAACGAGATAGAAGAAATCTCAGAAACTTGTTTATGCTCTATCTACACAACAAACATTGTTGAACCTTTCTATTGACAGAGCACGTGTGAAACACTCTTTTTTTGGAATCTGCAAGTGGATATTTCTATAAAACTGAGGATTTCATTGGAAGCGGGATTACAGATAAAGAGTAGACAGCAGCATTCTCAGAAACTTCTTTGTGATGTTTGCAATGAAGTCTCAGAGATGAACATTCCCTTTCATAGAGCATGTTTGAAACACTCTTTTTGTAGTATCTGGAAGTGGACATTTGGAACGGTATCAGGCCTATGGTTAAAAAGGAAATATCTTCCCATAAAAACAAGACAGAAGCATTCTCAGAAACTTATTTGCGATGTGTGTCCTCAACTAACAGACTTGAACCGTTCTTTTGACACAGCAGATTTGAAAAACCCTTTTTGTAGAATCTGCAAGTGGATATTTGGATAGCTCTGAGGATTTCGTTGGAAACGGGATTACATAAAAATAGTGGACAGCAGCATTCTCAGAAACTTCTTTGTGACGTTTGCATTCAAGTCACAGAGTTGAACATTCCCTGTCATAGAGCAGGTTGGAAACACTGTTTTTGTAGCATCTGGAAGTGCACATTTCCAACGCTTTCTTGCCTACGGCGAAGAAGGAAATATCTTCCCATAAAAACAAGACAGAAACATTCTCAGAAACTTATTTCTGATGTGTGTCCTCAACTAACGGACTTGAACCTTTCTTTTTATAGAGCACGTTTGAACCACTCTTTTTGTTGTATCTGCAAGTGGATATTTGGATAGCTTTGACGATTTCGTTGGAAACGGGAATATCTCCGTATAAAATCGAGACAGAAGCATTCTCAGAAACTTCTTTGTGATGTTTCCATTCATGTCATAGAGTTGAACATTCTGTTTCATAGAGCAGGTTTGAAACACTCTTTTTGTAGTATCTGGAAGTGGACATTGGCAGCGCTTTGTGGCCTATGGTAAAAAAGGAAATATCTTCCCATGAAAACATGATAGAAGCAATCTCAGAAACTTGTTTATGCTGTATGTACTGAAGGAACAGTGTTGAACTTTTCTATTGATAGAGCAGGTGTGAAACACTGTTTTTTTGGAATCTGCAAGAGGATATTTCTATAGAACTGAGGATTTCGTGGCAAGCGGGAGTATAGATAAAAAGTAGAGAGCAGCATTCTCAGAAACTTCTTTGTGATGTTTGCATTCAAGTCACAGAGTTGACCATTCCCTTTCATACAGCAGGTTTGAAACACTCTTTTTGTAGTATCTGGAAGTGGACATTTGGAACGGTACCAGGCCTATGGTTCAAAAGGAAATATCGTCGCAGAAAAACAAGACGGAACCATTCTCAGAAACTTATTTGTGTTGTGTGTCCTCAACTAACAGACTTGAACCTTTCTTTTGACACAGCAGTTTTGAAACACTCTTTTTGTTGAATCTGCAAGTGGATATTTGGATAGCTCTGAGGATTTCGTTGGAAACGGGATTACATATAAAAAGTAGACAGCAGCATTCTCAGAAGCTTCTTTGTGATGTTTCCATTTAAGTCACAGAGTTGAACATTCCCTTTCATAGAGCAGGTTTCAAACACTCTTTTTGTAGTATCTGGAAGTGGACATTTGCAGCGCTTTGTGGCCTATGGTCAAAAAGGAAATATCTTCACAGAAAAACGAGATAGAAGCAATCTCAGAAACTTGTTTATGCTCCATCTACACAACTAACAGTGTTGAACCTTTCTATTGACAGAGCACGGGTGAAACACTCTTTTTTTGGAATCTGCAAGTGGATATTTCTATAAAACTGAGGATTTCGTTGGAAGCGGGATTACAGATAAATAGTAGACAGCAGCATTCTCAGAAACTCCTTTGTGATGTTTGCATTCAAGTCACAGAGTTGAACATTCCCTTTCATAGAGCAGGTTTGAAAAACTCTTTTTGTAGTATCTGGAAGTGGACATTTGGAACGGTATCAGGCCTATAGTTAAATAGGAAATATCTTCCCATAAAAACAAGACAGAAGGATTCTCAGAAACTTATTTGCCATGTGTGTCCTCAACTAACAGACTTGAACCTTTCTTTTGACACAGCAGTTTTGAAACACTCTTTTTGTAGAATCTGCAAGTGGATATTTGGATAGCTCTGAGGATTTCGTTGGAAACGGGATTACATAAAAAGAGTGGACAGCAGCATTCTCAGAAACTTCTTTGTGACGTTTGCATTCAAGTCACAGGGTTGAACATTCCCTTTCATAGAGCAGGTTTGAAACACTCTTTTTGTAGCATCTGGAAGTGGACATTTCCAACGATTTCTTGCCTACGGCGAAGAAGGAAATATCTTCCCATAAAAATAAGACAGAAGCATTCTCAGAAACTTATTTCTGATGTGTGTCCTCAACTAACGGACTTGAACCTTTCTTTTTATAGAGCACGTTTGAACCACTCTTTTTGTTGTATCTGCAAGTGGATATTTGAATAGCTTTGACGATTTTGTTGGAAACGGGAATATCTCCCTATAAAATCTAGACAGAAGCATTCTCAGAAACTTCTTTCTGGCGTTTCCATTCAAGTCACAGAGTTGAACATTCTCTTTCATAGAGCAGGTTTGAAACACTCTTTTCGTAGTATCTGGAAGAGGACATTTGCAGCGCTTTGTGGCCTATGGTAAAAAAGGAAATATCTTCCCATGAAAACGAGATAGAAGCAATCTCAGAAACTTGTTTATGCTGTATGTACTGAAGGAACAGTGTTGAACCTTTCTATTGATAGAGCAGGTGTGAAACACTGTTTTTTTGGAATCTGCAAGAGGATATTTCTATAGAACTGAGGATTTCGTGGGAAGCGGGATTACAGATAAAAAGTAGAGAGCAGCATTCTCAGAAACTTCTTTGTGATGTTTGCATTCAAGTCACAGAGTTGACCATTCCCTTTCATACAGCAGGTTTGAAACACTCTTTTTGTAGTATCTGGAAGTGGACATTTGGAACGGTACCAAGCCTATGGTTCAAATGGAAATATCGTCGCAGAAAAACAAGACGGAAGCATTCTCAGAAACTTATTTGTGTTGTGTGTCCTCAACTGACAGACTTGAACCTTTCTTTTGACACAGCAGTTTTGAAACACTCTTTTTGTAGAATCTGCAAGTGGATATTTGGATAGCTCTGAGGATTTCGTTGGAAACGGGATTACATATAAAAAGTAGACAGCAGCATTCTGAGAAACTTCTTTGTGATGTTTCCATTTAAGTCACAGAGTTGAACATTCCCTTTCATAGAGCAGGTTTCAAACACTCTTTTTGTAGTATCTGTAAGTGGACATTCGCAGCGCTTTGTGGCCTATGGTAAAAAAGGAAATATCTTCCCAGAAAAACGAGATAGAAGCAATCTCAGAAACTTGTTTATGCTCTATCTACACCACTAACAGTGTTGAACCTTTCTATTGACAGAGCACGTGTGAAACACTCTTTTTTTGGAATCAGGAAGTGGATATTTCTATAAAACTGAGGATTTCATTGGAAGCGGGATTACAGATAAATAGTAGACAGCAGCATTCTCAGAAACTTCTTTGTGATGTTTGCATTCAAGTCACAGAGTTGCACATTCCCTTTCATAGAGCAGGTTTGAAACACTCTTTTTGTAGTATCTGGAAGTGGACATTTGGAACGGTATCAGGCCTATGGTTAAAAAGGAAATATCTTCCCATAAAAACAAGACAGAAGCATTCTCAGAAACTTATTTGCGATGTGTGTCCTCAACTAACAGACTTGAACCTTTCTTTTGATACAGCAGTTTTGAAACACTCTTTTTGTAGAATCTGCAAGTGGATATTTGGATAGCTCTGAGGATTTCGTTGGAAACGGGATTACATAAAAAGAGTGGACAGCAGCATTCTCAGAAAATTCTTTGTGACGTTTGCATTCAAGTCACAGAGTTGAACATTCCCTGTCATAGAGCAGGTTTGAAACACTGTTTTTGTAGCATCTGGAAGTGGACATTTACAACGCTTTCTTGCCTACGGCGAAGAAGGAAATATCTTCCCATAAAAACAAGACAGAAGCATTCTCAGAAACTTATTTCTGATGTGTGTCCTCAACTAACGGACTTGAACCTTTCTTTTTATAGAGCACGTTTGAACCACTCTTTTTGTTGTATCTGCAAGTGGATATTTGGATAGCTTTGACGATTTCGTTGGAAACGGGAATATCTCCCTATAAAATCTAGACAGAAGCATTCTCAGAAACTTCTTTGTGATGTTTCCATCCAAGTCACAGAGTTGAACATTCTCTTTCATAGAGCAGGTTTGAAACACTCCTTTCGTCGTATCTGGAAGTGGACATTTGCAGCGCTTTGTGGCCTATGGTAAAAAAGGAAATATCTTCCCAGAAAAACGAGATAGAAGCAATCTCAGAAACTTGTTTATGCTCTATCTACACAACTAACAGTGTTGAACCTTTCTATTGACAGAGCACGTGTGAAACACTCTTTTTTTGGAATCTGCAAGTGGATATTTCTATAAAACTGAGGATTTCGTTGGAAGCGGGATTACAGATAAATAGTAGACAGCAGCATTCTCAGAAACTTCTTTGTGATGTTTGCATTCAAGTCACAGAGTTGAACATTCCCTTTCATAGAGCAGGTTTGAAACACTCTTTTTGTAGTATCTGGAAGTGGACATTTGGAATGGTATCAGGCCTATGGTTAAAAAGGAAATATCTTCCCATAAAAACAAGACAGAAGCATTCTCAGAAACTTATTTCTGATGTGTGTCCTCAACTAACGGACTTGAACCTTTCTTTTTATAGAGCACGTTTGAACCACTCTTTTTGTTGTATCTGCAAGTGGATATTTGGATAGCTTTGACGATTTCGTTGGAAACGGGAATATCTCCCTATAAAATCTAGACAGAAGCATTCTCAGAAACTTCTTTGTGATGTTTCCATTCAAGTCACAGAGTTGAACATTCTCTTTCATAAAGCAGGGTTGAAACACTCCTTTTGTAGTATCTGGAAGTGGACAATTGCAGCGCTTTGTGGCCTATGGTAAAAAAGGAAATATCTTCCCATGAAAACGAGATAGAAGCAATCTCAGAAACTTGTTTATGCTGTATGTACTGAAGTAACAGTGTTGAACCTTTCTATTGATAGAGCAGGTGTGAAACACTGTTTTTTTGGAATCTGCAAGAGGATATTTCTATAGAACTGAGGATTTCGTGGGAAGCGGGATTACAGATAAAAATTAGAGAGCAGCATTCTCAGAAACTTCTTTGTGATGTTTGCATTCAAGTCACAGAGTTGAACATTCCCATTCATACAGCAGGTGTGAAACACTCTTTTTGTACTATCTGGAAGTGGACATTTGGAACGGTGCCAGGCCTATGGTTCAAAAGGAAATATCGTCGCAGAAAAACAAGACAGAAGCATTCTCAGAAACTTATTTGCGATGTGTGTCCTCAACTAACAGACTTGAACCTTTCTTTTGATACAGCAGTTTTGAAACACTCTTTTTGTAGAATCTGCAAGTGGATATTTGTATAGCTCTGAGGTTTTCGTTGGAAACGGGATTACATATAAAAAGTAGACAGCAGCATTCTCAGAAACGCCTTTGTGATGTTTCCATTTAAGTCACAGAGTTGAACATTCCCTTTCATAGAGCAGGTTTCAAACACTCTTTTTCTAGTATCTGGAAGTGGACATTTGCAGCGCTTTGTGGCCTATGCTAAAAAAGGAAATATCTTCCCATAAAAACGAGATAGAAGAAATCTCAGAAACTTGTTTATGCTCTATCTACACAACAAACATTGTTGAACCTTTCTATTGACAGAGCACGTGTGAAACACTCTTTTTTTGGAATCTGCAAGTGGATATTTCTATAAAACTGAGGATTTCATTGGAAGCGGGATTACAGATAAAGAGTAGACAGCAGCATTCTCAGAAACTTCTTTGTGATGTTTGCATTGAAGTCTCAGAGATGAACATTCCCTTTCATAGAGCAGGTTTGAAACACTCTTTTTGTAGTATCTGGAAGTGGACATTTGGAACGGTATCAGGCCTATGGTTAAAAAGGAAATATCTTCCCATAAAAACAAGACAGAAGCATTCTCAGAAACTTATTTGCGATGTGTGTCCTCAACTAACAGACTTGAACCGTTCTTTTGACACAGCAGTTTGAAACACTCTTTTTGTAGAATCTGCAAGTGGATATTTGGATAGCTCTGAGGATTTCGTTGGAAACGGGATTACATAAAAATAGTGGACAGCAGCATTCTCAGAAACTTCTTTGTGACTTTTGCATTCAAGTCACAGAGTTGAACATTCCCTGTCATAGAGCAGGTTGGAAACACTGTTTTTGTAGCATCTGGAAGTGCACATTTCCAACGCTTTCTTGCCTACGGCGAAGAAGGAAATATCTTCCCATAAAAACAAGACAGAAGCATTCTCAGAAACTTATTTCTGATGTGTGTCCTCAACTAACGGACTTGAATCTTTCTTTTTATAGAGCACGTTTGAACCACTCTTTTTGTTGTATCTGCAAGTGGATATTTGGATAGCTTTGACGATTTCGTTGGAAACGGGAATATCTCCCTATAAAATCTAGACAGAAGCATTCTCAGAAACTTCTTTGTGATGTTTCCATCCAAGTCACAGAGTTGAACATTCTCTTTCATAGAGCAGGTTTGAAACACACTTTTCGTAGTATCTGGAAGTGGACATTTGCAGCGCTTTGTGGCCTATGGTAAAAAAGGAAATATCTTCCCAGAAAAACGAGATAGAAGAAATCTCAGAAACTTGTTTATGCTCTATCTACACAACAAACATTGTTGAACCTTTCTATTGACAGAGCACGTGTGAAACACTCTTTTTTTGGAATCTGCAAGTGGATATTTCTATAAAACTGAGGATTTCATTGGAAGCGGGATTACAGATAAAGAGTAGACAGCAGCATTCTCAGAAACTTCTTTGTGATGTTTGCATTGAAGTCTCAGAGATGAACATTCCCTTTCATAGAGCAGGTTTGAAAAACTCTTTTTGTAGTATCTGGAAGTGGACATTTGGAACGGTATCAGGCCTATGGTTAAAAAGGAAATATCTTCCCATAAAAACAAGACAGAAGCATTCTCAGAAACTTATTTGCGATGTGTGTCCTCAACTAACAGACTTGAACCGTTCTTTTGACACAGCAGTTTGAAACACTCTTTTTGTAGAATCTGCAAGTGGATATTTGGATAGCTCTGAGGATTTCGTTGGAAACGGGATTACATAAAAATAGTGGACAGCAGCATTCTCAGAAACTTCTTTGTGACGTTTGCATTCAAGTCACAGAGTTGAACATTCCCTGTCATAGAGCAGGTTGGAAACACTGTTTTTGTGGCATCTGGAAGTGCACATTTCCAACGCTTTCTTGCCTACGGCGAAGAAGGAAATATCTTCCCATAAAAACAAGACAGAAGCATTCTCAGAAACTTATTTCTGATGTGTGTCCTCAACTAACGGACTTGAACCTTTCTTTTTATAGAGCACGTTTGAACCACTCTTTTTGTTGTATCTGCAAGTGGATATTTGGATAGCTTTGACGATTTCGTTGGAAACGGGAATATCTCCCTATAAAATCTAGACAGAAGCATTCTCAGAAACTTCTTTGTGATGTTTCCATCCAAGTCACAGAGTTGAACATTCTCTTTCATAGAGCAGGTTTGAAACACCCTTTTCGTAGTATCTGGAAGTGGACATTTGCAGCGCTTTGTGGCCTATGGTAAAAAAGGAAATATCTTCCCATGAAAACGAGATAGAAGCAATCTCAGAAACTTTTTTATGCTGTATGTACTGAAGGAACAGTGTTGAACCTTTCTATTGATAGAGCAGGTGTGAAACACTGTTTTTTTGGAATCTGCAAGAGGATATTTCTATAGAAATGAGGATTTCGTGGGAAGCGGGATTACAGATAAAAAGTAGAGAGCAGCATTCTCAGAAACTTCTTTGTGATGTTTGCATTCAAGTCACAGAGTTGACCATTCCCTTTCATACAGCAGGTTTGAAACACTCTTTTTGTAGTATCTGGAAGTGGACATTTGGAACGGTACCAGGCCTATGGTTCAAAAGGAAATATCGTCGCAGAAAAACAAGACGGAAGCATTCTCAGAAACTTATTTGTGTTGTGTGTCCTCAACTAACAGACTTGAACCTTTCTTTTGACACAGCAGTTTTGAAACACTCTTTTTGTTGAATCTGCAAGTGGATATTTGGATAGCTCTGAGGATTTCGTTGGAAACGGGATTACCTATAAAAAGTAGACAGCAGCATTCTCAGAAGCTTCTTTGTGATGTTTCCATTTAAGTCACAGAGTTGAACATTCCCTTTCATAGAGCAGGTTTCAAACACTCTTTTTGTAGTATCTTGAAGTGGACATTTGCAGCGCTTTGTGGCCTATGGTCAAAAAGGAAATATCTTCACAGAAAAACGAGATAGAAGCAATCTCAGAAACTTGTTTATGCTCCATCTACACAACTAACAGTGTTGAACCTTTCTATTGACAGAGCACGGGTGAAACACTCTTTTTTTGGAATCTGCAAGTGGATATTTCTATAAAACTGAGGATTTCGTTGGAAGCGGGATTACAGATAAATAGTAGACAGCAGCATTCTCAGAAACTCCTTTGTGATGTTTGCATTCAAGTCACAGAGTTGAACATTCCCTTTCATAGAGCAGGTTTGAAACACTCTTTTTGTAGTATCTGGAAGTGGACATTTGGAACGGTATCAGGCCTATAGTTAAATAGGAAATATCTTCCCATAAAAACAAGACAGAAGGATTCTCAGAAACTTATTTGCCATGTGTGTCCTCAACTAACAGACTTGAACCTTTCTTTTGACACAGCAGTTTTGAAACACTCTTTTTGTAGAATCTGCAAGTGGATATTTGGATAGCTCTGAGGATTTCGTTGGAAACGGGATTACATAAAAAGAGTGGACAGCAGCATTCTCAGAAACTTCTTTGTGACGTTTGCATTCAAGTCACAGGGTTGAACATTCCCTTTCATAGAGCAGGTTTGAAACACTCTTTTTGTAGCATCTGGAAGTGGACATTTCCAACGATTTCTTGCCTACGGCGAAGAAGGAAATATCTTCCCATAAAAATAAGACAGAAGCATTCTCAGAAACTTATTTCTGATGTGTGTCCTCAACTAACGGACTTGAACCTTTCTTTTTATAGAGCACGTTTGAACCACTCTTTTTGTTGTATCTGCAAGTGGATATTTGAATAGCTTTGACGATTTTGTTGGAAACGGGAATATCTCCCTATAAAATCTAGACAGAAGCATTCTCAGAAACTTCTTTCTGGCGTTTCCATTCAAGTCACAGAGTTGAACATTCTCTTTCATAGAGCAGGTTTGAAACACTCTTTTCGTAGTATCTGGAAGTGGACATTTGCAGCGCTTTGTGGCCTATGGTAAAAAAGGAAATATCTTCCCATGAAAACGAGATAGAAGCAATCTCAGAAACTTGTTTATGCTGTATGTACTGAAGGAACAGTGTTGAACCTTTCTATTGATAGAGCAGGTGTGAAACACTGTTTTTTTGGAATCTGCAAGAGGATATTTCTATAGAACTGAGGATTTCGTGGGAAGCGGGATTACAGATAAAAAGTAGAGAGCAGCATTCTCAGAAACTTCTTTGTGATGTTTGCATTCAAGTCACAGAGTTGACCATTCCCTTTCATACAGCAGGTTTGAAACACTCTTTTTGTAGTATCTGGAAGTGGACATTTGGAACGGTACCAAGCCTATGGTTCAAATGGAAATATCGTCGCAGAAAAACAAGACGGAAGCATTCTCAGAAACTTATTTGTGTTGTGTGTCCTCAACTGACAGACTTGAACCTTTCTTTTGACACAGCAGTTTTGAAACACTCTTTTTGTAGAATCTGCAAGTGGATATTTGGATAGCTCTGAGGATTTCGTTGGAAACGGGATTACATATAAAAAGTAGACAGCAGCATTCTGAGAAACTTCTTTGTGATGTTTCCATTTAAGTCACAGAGTTGAACATTCCCTTTCATAGAGCAGGTTTCAAACACTCTTTTTGTAGTATCTGTAAGTGGACATTCGCAGCGCTTTGTGGCCTATGGTAAAAAAGGAAATATCTTCCCAGAAAAACGAGATAGAAGCAATCTCAGAAACTTGTTTATGCTCTATCTACACCACTAACAGTGTTGAACCTTTCTATTGACAGAGCACGTGTGAAACACTCTTTTTTTGGAATCAGGAAGTGGATATTTCTATAAAACTGAGGATTTCATTGGAAGCGGGATTACAGATAAATAGTAGACAGCAGCATTCTCAGAAACTTCTTTGTGATGTTTGCATTCAAGTCACAGAGTTGCACATTCCCTTTCATAGAGCAGGTTTGAAACACTCTTTTTGTAGTATCTGGAAGTGGACATTTGGAACGGTATCAGGCCTATGGTTAAAAAGGAAATATCTTCCCATAAAAACAAGACAGAAGCATTCTCAGAAACTTATTTGCGATGTGTGTCCTCAACTAACAGACTTGAACCTTTCTTTTGATACAGCAGTTTTGAAACACTCTTTTTGTAGAATCTGCAAGTGGATATTTGGATAGCTCTGAGGATTTCGTTGGAAACGGGATTACATAAAAAGAGTGGACAGCAGCATTCTCAGAAAATTCTTTGTGACGTTTGCATTCAAGTCACAGAGTTGAACATTCCCTGTCATAGAGCAGGTTTGAAACACTGTTTTTGTAGCATCTGGAAGTGGACATTTCCAACGCTTTCTTGCCTACGGCGAAGAAGGAAATATCTTCCCATAAAAACAAGACAGAAGCATTCTCAGAAACTTATTTCTGATGTGTGTCCTCAACTAACGGACTTGAACCTTTCTTTTTATAGAGCACGTTTGAACCACTCTTTTTGTTGTATCTGCAAGTGGATATTTGGATAGCTTTGACGATTTCGTTGGAAACGGGAATATCTCCCTATAAAATCTAGACAGAAGCATTCTCAGAAACTTCTTTGTGATGTTTCCATCCAAGTCACAGAGTTGAACATTCTCTTTCATAGAGCAGGTTTGAAACACTCTTTTCGTAGTATCTGGAAGTGGACATTTGCAGCGCTTTGTGGCCTATGGTAAAAAAGGAAATATCTTCCCATGAAAACGAGATAGAAGTAATCTCAGAAACTTGTTTATGCTGTATGTACTGAAGGAACAGTGTTGAACCTTTCTATTGATAGAGCAGGTGTGAAACACTGTTTTTTTGGAATCTGCAAGAGGATATTTCTATAGAACTGAGGATTTCGTGGGAAGCGGGATTACAGAGAAAAGGTAGAGAGCAGCATTCTCAGAAACTTCTTTGTGATGTTTGCATTCAAGTCACAGAGTTGACCATTCCCTTTCATACAGCAGGTTTGAAACACTCTTTTTGTAGTATCTGGAAGTGGACATTTGGAACGGTACCAAGCCTATGGTTCAAAAGGAAATATCGTCGCAGAAAAACAAGACGGAAGCATTCTTAGAAACTTATTTGTGTTGTGTGTCCTCAACTGCCAGACTTGAACCTTTCTTTTGAGACAGCAGTTTTGAAACACTCTTTTTGTAGAATCTGCAAGTGGATATTTGGATAGCTCTGAGGATTTCGTTGCAAACGGGATTACATATAAAAAGTAGACAGCAGCATTCTCAGAAACTTCTTTGTGATGTTTCCATTTAAGTCACAGAGTTGAACATTCCCTTTCATAGAGCAGGTTTCAAACACTCTTTTTGTAGTATCTGGAAGTGGACATTTGCAGCGCTTTGTGGCCTATGGTAAAAAAGGAAATATCTTCCCAGAAAAACGAGATAGAAGCAATCTCAGAAACTTGTTTATGCTCTATCTACACAACTAACAGTGTTGAACCTTTCTATTGACAGAGCACGTGTGAAACACTCTTTTTTTGGAATCTGCAAGTGGATATTTCTATAAAACTGAGGATTTCGTTGGAAGCGGGATTACAGATAAATAGTAGACAGCAGCATTCTCAGAAACTTCTTTGTGATGTTTGCATTCAAGTCACAGAGTTGAACATTCCCTTTCATAGAGCAGGTTTGAAACACTCTTTTTGTAGTATCTGGAAGTGGACATTTTGAATGGTATCAGGCCTATGGTTAAAAAGGAAATATCTTCCCATAAAAACAAGACAGAAGCATTCTCAGAAACTTATTTGCGATGTGTGTCCTCAACTAACAGACTTGAACCTTTCTTTTGATACAGCAGTTTTGAAACACTCTTTTTGTAGAATCTGCAAGTGGATATTTGGAAAGCTCTGAGGATTTCGTTGGAAACGGGATTACATAAAAATATTGGCCAGCAGCATTCTCAGAAACTTCTTGTGACGTTTGCATTCAAGTCACAGAGTTGAACATTCCCTGTCATAGAGCAGGTTTGAAACACTCTTTTTGTAGTATCTGGAAGTGGACATTTGGAACGGTATCAGGCCTGTGGTTCAAAAGGAAGTATCTTCCCATAAAAACAAGACAGAAGCATTCTCAGAAACTTATTTGCGATGTGTGTCCTCAACTAACAGACTTGAACCTTTCTTTTGATACAGCAGTTTTGAAACACTCTTTTGTAGAATCTGCAAGTGGATATTTGGATAGCTCTGAGGATTTCGGTGGAAACGGGATTACATATAAAAAGTATACAGCAGCAATCTCAGAAAATTCTTTGTGATGTTTCCATTTAAGTCACAGAGTTGAACATTCCCTTTCATAGAGCAGGTTTCAAACACTCTTTTTGTAGTATCCGGAAGTGGACATTTGCAGCGCTTTGTGGCCTATGGTCAAAAAGGAAATATCTTCCCATAAAAACGAGATAGAAGCAATATCAGAAACTTCTTTATGCTCTATCTACACAACTAACAGTGTTGAACCTTTCTATTGACGGAGCACGTGTGAAACACTCTTTTTTTGGAATCTGCAAGTGGATATTTCTATAAAACTGAGGATTTCGTTGGAAGCGGGATTACAGATAAATAGTAGACAGCAGCATTCTCAGAAACTTCTTTGTGATGTTTGCATTCAAGTCACAGAGTTGAACATTCCCTTTCATAGAGCAGGTTTCAAACACTCTTTTTGTAGTATCTGGAAGTGGACATTTGGAACGGTATCAGGCCTATGGTTAAAAAGGAAATATCTTCCCATAAAAACAAGACAGAAGCATTCTCAGAAACTTCTTTGTGATGTTTGCATTCAAGTCACAGAGTTGAACATTCGCTGTCATACAGCAGGTTTGAAACACTCTTTTTGTAGTATCTGGAAGTGGACATTTGGAACGGTACCAGGCCTATGGTTCAAAAGGAAATATCGTCGCATAAAAACAAGACGGAAGCATTCTCAGAAACTTATTTGTGTTGTGTGTCCTCAACTAACAGACTTGAACCTTTCTTTCAACACAGCAGTTTTGAAACACTCTTTTTGTAGAATCTGCAAGTGGATATTTGAATAGCTCTGAGGATTTCGTTGGAAACGGGATTACATATAAAAAGTAGACAGCAGCATTCTCAGAAACTTCTTTGTGATGTTTCCATTTAAGTCACAGAGTTGAACATTCCCTTTCATAGAGCAGGTTTCAAACACTCTTTTTGTAGTATCTATAAGTGGACATTTGCAGCGCTTTGTGGCCTATGGTAAAAAAGGAAATATCTTCCCAGAAAAAAGAGATAGAAGCAATCTCAGAAACTTGTTAATGCTCTATCTACACAAGTAACATTGTTGAACCTTTCTATTGACAGAGCACGTGTGAAACACTCTTTTTTTGGAATCTGCAAGTGGATATTTGTATAAAACTGAGGATTTCATTGGAAGCGGGATTACAGATAAATAGTGGACAGCAGCATACTCAGAAACTTCTTTGTGATGTTTGCATTCAAGTCACAGAGATGAACATTCCCTTTCATAGAGCAGGTTTGAAACACTCTTTTTGTAGTATCTGGAAGTGCACATTTGGAACGCTATCAGGCCTATGGTTAAAAAGGAAATATCTTCCCATAAAAACAAGACAGAAGCATTCTCAGAAACTTATTTGCGATGTGTGTAATCAACTAACAGACTTGAACCTTTCTTTTGATACAGCAGTTTTGAATCACACTTTTTGTAGAATCTGCAAGTGGATATTTGGATAGCTCTGAGGATTTCGTTGGAAACGGGATTACATAAAAATAGTGGACAGCAGCATTCTCAGAAACTTCTTTGTGACGTTTGCATTCAAGTCACAGAGTTGAACATTCCCTGTCATAGAGCAGGTTGGAAACACTCTTTTTGTAGCATCTGGAAGTGGACATTTCCAACGCTTTCTTGCCTACGGCGAAGAAGGAAATATCTTCCCATAAAAACAAGACAGAAGCATTCTCAGAAACTTATTTCTGATGTGTGTCCTCAACTAACGGACTTGAACCTTTCTTTTTATAGAGCACGTTTGAACCACTCTTTTTGTTGGTTCTGCAAGTGTATATTGGGATAGCTTTGACCATTTCGTTGGAAACGGGAATATCTCAGTATAAAATGGAGACGGAAGCATTCCCAGAAACTTCTTTTTGATGTTTCCATTCAAGTCACAGAGTTGAACATTCTCTTTCATAGAGCAGGTTTGAAACACTCTTTTTGTAGTATCTGGAAGCGGACATTTGCAGCGCTTTGTGGCCTATGGTAAAAAAGGAAATATCTTCCCATGAAAACGAGATAGAAGCAATTTCAGAGACCTGTTTATGCTGTATTTACTGAAGTGACAGTGTTGAACCTTTCTGTTGATAGAGCAGGTGTGAAACACTGTTTTTTTGGAATCTGCAAGAGGATATTTCTGTAGAACTGAGGATTTTGTAGGAAGCGGGATTACAGATAAAAAGTAGAGAGCAGCATTCTCAGAAACTTCTTTGTGATCTTTGCATTCAAGTCACAGAGTTGACCATTCCCTGTCATACAGCAGGTTGGAAACACTCTTTTTGTAGTATCTGGAAGTGGACATTTGGAACGGTACCAGGCCTATGGTTCAAAAGGAAGTATCGTCGCAGAAAAACAAGACGGAAGCATTCTCAGAAACTTATTTGTGTTGTGTGTCCTCAACTAACAGACTTGAACCTTACTTTAAACACAGCAGTTTTGAAACACTCTTTTTGTAGAATCTGCAAGTGGATATTTGAATAGCTCTGAGGATTTCGTTGGAAATGGGATTACATATAAAAAGTAGACAGCAGCATTCTCAGAAACTTCTTTGTGATGTTTCCATTTAAGTCACAGAGTTGAACATTCCCTTTCATAGAGCAGGTTTCAAACACTCTTTTTGTAGTATCTGGAAGTGGACATTTGCAGCGCTTTGTGGCCTATGGTAAAAAAGGAAATATCTTCCCATAAAAACGAGATAGAAGCAATCTCAGAAACTTGTTAATGCTCTATCTACACAAGTAACATTGTTGAACCTTTCTATTGACAGAGCACGTGTGAAACACTCTTTTTTTGGAATCTGCAAGTGGATATTTCTATAAAACTGAGGATTTCGTTGGAAGCGGGATTACAGATAAATAGTGGACAGCAGCATTCTCAGAAACTTCTTTGTGATGTTTGCATTGAAGTCACAGAGATGAACATTCCCTTTCATAGAGCAGGTTTGAAACACTCTTTTTGTAGTATCTGGAAGTGGACATTTGGAACGCTATCAGGCCTATGGTTAAAAAGGAAATATCTTCCCATAAAAACAAGACAGAAGCATTCTCAGAAACTTATTTGCGATGTGTGTAATCAACTAACAGACTTGAACCTTTCTTTTGATACAGCAGTTTTGAATCACTGTTTTTGTAGAATCTGCAAGTGGATATTTGGATAGCTCTGAGGATTTCGTTGGAAACGGGATTACATAAAAAGAGTGGACAGCAGCATTCTCAGAAACTTCTTTGTGACGTTTGCATTCAAGTCACAGAGTTGAACATTCCCTTTCATGGAGCAGGTTTGAAACACTCTTTTTGTAGCATCTGGAAGTGGACATTTCCAACGCTTTCTTGCCTACGGCGAAGAAGGAAATATCTTCCCATAAAAATAAGACAGAAGCATTCTCAGAAACTTATTTCTGATGTGTGTCCTCAACTAACGGACTTGAACCTTTCTTTTTATAGAGCACGTTTGAACCACTCTTTTTGTTGTATCTGCAAGTGGATATTTGAATAGCTTTGACGATTTCGTTGGAAACGGGAATATCTCCCTATAAAATCTAGACAGAAGCATTCTCAGAAAGGTCTTTGTGATGTTTCCATTCAAGTCACAGAGTTGAACATTCTCTTTCATAGAGCAAGTTTGAAACACTCTTTTTGTAGTATCTGGAAGTGGACATTTGCAGCGTTTTGTGGCCTATGGTAAAAAAGGAAATATCTTCCCATGAAAACGAGATAGAAGCAATCTCAGAAACTTGTTTATGCTGTATGTACTGAAGTAACAGTGTTGAACCTTTCTATTGATAGAGAAGGTGTGAAACACTGTTGTTTTGGAATCTGCAAGAGGATATTTCTATAGAACTGAGGATTTCGTTGGAAGCGGGATTACAGATAGAAAGTAGAGAGCAGCATTCTCAGAAACTTCTTTGTGATGTTTGCATTCAAGTCACAGAGTTGAACATTCCCTTTCATACAGCAGGTTTGAAACACTCTTTTTGTACTATCTGGAAGTGGACATTTGGAACGGTACCAGGCCTATGGTGCAAAAGGAAATATCGTCGCAGAAAAACAAGACGGAAGCATTCTCAGATACTTATTTGTGTTGTGTGTCCTCAACTAACAGACTTGAACCTTTCTTTTGACACAGCAGTTTTGAAACACTCTTTTTGTAGAATCTGCAAGTGGATATTTGGATAGCTCTGAGGATTTCGTTGGAAACGGGATTACATATAAAAAGTAGACAGCAGCATTCTCAGAAACTTCTTTCTGATGTTTCCATTTAAGTCACAGAGTTGAACATTCCCTTTCACAGAGCAGGTTCCAAACACTCTTTTTGTAGTATCTGGAAGTGGACATTTGCAGCGCTTTGTGGCCTATGGTAAAAAAGGAAGTATCTTCCCATAAAAACGAGATAGAAGCAATCTCAGAAACTTGTTTGTGCTCTATCTACACAAGTAACAGTGTTGAACCTTTCTATTGACAGAGCACGTGTGAAACACTCTTTTTTTGGAATCTGCAAGTGGATATTTCTATAAAACTGAGGATTTCGTTGGAAGCGGGATTACAGATAAATAGTAGACAGCAGCATTCTCAGAAACTTCCTTGGGATGTTTACATTCAAGTCACAGAGTTGAACATTCCCTTTCATAGAGCAGGTTTGAAACACTCTTTTTGTAGTATCTGGAAGTGGACATTTGGAACGGTATCAGGCCAATGGTTAAAAAGGAAATATCTTCCCATAAAAACAAGACAGAAGCATTTTCAGAAACTTATTTGCGATGTGTGTCCTCAACTAACAGACTTGAACCTTTCTCTTGATACAGCAGTTTCGAAACACTCTTTTTGTAGAATCTGCAAGTGGATATTTGGATAGCTCTGAGGATTTCGTTGGAAACAGGATTACATAAAAAGAGTGGACAGCAGCATTCTCAGAAACTTCTTTGTGACGTTTGCATTCAAGTCACAGAGTTGAATATTCCCTGTCATAGAGCAGGTTTGAAACACTCTTCTTGTAGCATCTGGAAGTGGACATTTCCAACGCTTTCTTGCCTACGGCGAAGAAGGAAATATCTTCCCATAAAAACAAGACAGAAGCATTCTCAGAAACATATTTCTGATGTGTGTCCTCAACTAACGGACTTGAACCTTTCTTTTTATAGAGCACGTTTGAACCACTCCTTTTGTTGTATCTGCAAGTGGATATTTGGATAGCTTTGACGATTTCGTTGGAAACGGGAATATCTCCCTATAAAATCTAGACAGAAGCATTCTCAGAAAGGTCTTTGTGATGTTTCCATTCAAGTCACAGAGTTGAACATTCTCTTTCATAGAGCAAGTTTGAAACACTCTTTTTGTAGTATCTGGAAGTGGACATTTGCAGCGTTTTGTGGCCTATGGTAAAAAAGGAAATATCTTCCCATGAAAACGAGATAGAAGCAATCTCAGAAACTTGTTTATGCTGTATGTACTGAAGTAACAGTGTTGAACCTTTCTATTGATAGAGCAGGTGTGAAACACTGTTTTTTTGGAATCTGCAAGAGGATATTTCTATAGAACTGAGGATTTCGTTGGAAGCGGGATTACAGATAGAAAGTAGAGAGCAGCATTCTCAGAAACTTCTTTGTGATGTTTGCATTCAAGTCACAGAGTTGAACATTCCCTTTCATACAGCAGGTTTGAAACACTCTTTTTGTACTATCTGGAAGTGGACATTTGGAACGGTACCAGGCCTATGGTGCAAAAGGAAATATCGTCGCATAAAAACAAGACGGAAGCATTCTCAGATACTTATTTGTGTTGTGTGTCCTCAACTAACAGACTTGAACCTTTCTTTTGACACAGCAGTTTTGAAACACTCTTTTTGTAGAATCTGCAAGTGGATATTTGGATAGCTCTGAACATTTCGTTGGAAACGGGATTACATATAAAAAGTAGACAGCAGCATTCTCAGAAACTTCTTTGTGATGTTTCCATTTAAGTCACAGAGTTGAACATTCCCTTTCACAGAGCAGGTTTCAAACACTCTTTTTGTAGTATCTGGAAGTGGACATTTGCAGCGCTTTGTGGCCTATGGTAAAAAAGGAAATATCTTCCCATAAAAACGAGATAGAAGCAATCTCAGAAAATTGTTTATGCTCTATCTACACAAGTAACAGTGTTGAACCTTTCTATTGACAGAGCACGTGTGAAACACTCTTTTTTTGGAATCTGCAAGTGGATATTTCTATAAAACTGAGGATTTCGTTGGAAGCGGGATTACAGATAAATAGTAGACAGCAGCATTCTCAGAAACTTCTTTGTGATGTTTGCATTCAAGTCACAGTGTTGAACATTCCCTTTCATAGAGCAGGTTTTTAACACTCTTTTTGTAGTATCTGGAAGTGGTCATTTGGAACGGTATCAGGCCTATGGTTAAAAAGGAAATATCTTCCCATAAAAAGAAGACAGAAGCATTCTCAGAAACTTATTTGCGATGTGTGTCCTCAACTAACAGACTTGAACCTTTCTTTTGTTACAGCAGTTTTGAAACACTCTTTTTGTAGAATCTGCAAGTGGATATTTGGATAGCTCTGAGGATTTCGTTGTAAACGGGATTACATAGAAATAGTGGACAGCAGCATTCTCAGAAACTTCTTTGTGACGTTTGCATTCAAGTCACAGAGTTGAACATTCCCTGTCATAGAGCAGGTTTGAAACACTCTTTTTGTAGCATCTGGAAGTGGACATTTCCAACGCTGTCTTGCCTACGGCGAAGAAGGAAGTATGTTCCCATAAAAACAAGACAGAAGCATTCTCAGAAACTTATTTCTGATGTGTGTCGTCAGCTAACGGACTTGAACCTTTCTTTTTATAGAGCACGTTTGAACCACTCTTTTTGTTGTATCTGCAAGTGGATATTTGGATAGCTTTGACGATTTCGTTGGAAACGGGAATATCTCCCTATAAAATCTAGACAGAAGCATTCTCAGAAACTTCTTTTTGATGTTTCCATTCAAGTCACAGAGTTGAACATTCTCTTTCATAGAGCAGGTTGGAAACACTCTTTTTGTAGTATCTGGAAGTGGACATTTGCAGCGCCTTGTGGCCTATGGTAAAAAAGGAAATATCTTCCCATGAAAACGAGATAGAAGCAATCTCAGAAACTTGTTTAAGCTGTATGTACTGAAGTAACGGTGTGGAACCTTTCTATTGATAGAGCAGGTGTGAAACACTGTTTTTTTGGAATCTGCAAGAGGATATTTCTATAGAACTGAGGATTTCGTTGGAAGCGGGATTACAGATAAAAATTAGAGAGCAGCATTCTCAGAAACTTCTTTGTGATGTTTGCATTCAAATCACAGAGTTGAACATTCCCTTTCATACAGCAGGTTTGAAACACTCTTTTTGTAGTGTCTGCAAGTGGACATTTGGAACGGTACCAGGCCTATGGTTCAAAAGGAAATATCGTCACATAAAAACAAGACGGAAGCATTCTCAGAAACTTATTTGTGTTGTGTGTCCTGAACTAACAGACTTGAACCTTTCTTTTGACACAGCAGTTTTGAAACACTCTTTTTGTAGAATCTGCAAGTGGATATTTGGATAGCTCTGAGGATTTCGTCCGAAACGGGATTACATATAAAAAGTAGACAGCAGCATTCTCAGAAACTGCTTTGTGATGTTTCCATTTAAGTCAGAGAGTTGAACATTCCCTTTCATAGAGCTGGTTTCAAACATTCTTTTTGTAGTATCTGGAAGTGGCCATTTGCAGCGCTTTGTGGCCTATGGTAAAAAAGGAAATATCTTCCCATAAAAACGAGAGAGAAGCAATCTCAGAAACTTGTTTATGCTCTATCTACACAGCTAACAGTGTTGAACCTTTCTATTGACAGAGCACTTGTGAAACACTGTTTTTTTGGAGTCTGCATGTGAATATTTCTATAAAACTGAGGATTTCGTTGGAAGCGGGATTACAGATAAATAGTAGACAGCAGCATTCTCAGAAAATTCTTTGTGATGTTTGCATTCAAGTCACAGAGTTGAACATTCCCTTTCATAGAGCAGGTTTGAAACACTCTTTTTGTAGTATCTGGAAGTGGACATTTGGAAGGGTATCAGGTCTATGGTTAAAAGGAAATATCTTCCCATAAAAACAAGACAGAAGCATTCTCAGAAACTTATTTGTGATGTGTGTCCTCAACTAACAGACTTGAACCTTTCTTTTGATACAGCAGTTTTGAAACACTCTTTTTGTAGAATCTGCAAGTGGATATTTGGATAGCTCTGAGGATTTCGTTGGAAACGGGATTACATAAAAATAGTGGACAGCAGCATTCTCAGAAACATCTTTGTGACGTTTGCATTCAAGTCACAGAGTTGAACATTCCCTGTCATAGAGCAGGTTTGAAACACTCTTTTTGTAGCATCTGGACGTGGACATTTCCATCGCTTTCTTGCCTACGGCGAAGAAGGAAATATCTTCCCATAAAAATAAGACAGAAGCATTCTCAGAAATTTATTTCTGATGTGTGTCCTCAACTGACGGACTGGAACCTTTCTTTTTATAGAGCACGTTTGAACCACTCTTTTTGTTGAATCTGCAAGTGGATATTTGGATAGCTTTGACGATTTCGTTGGAAACGGGAATATCTCCCTATAACATCTAGACAGAAGCATTCTCAGAAACTTCTTTGTGATGTTTCCATTTAAGTCACAGAGTTGAACATTCCCTTTCATAGAGCAGGTTTCAAACACTCTTTTTGTAGTATCTGGAAGTGGACATTTGCAGCGCTTTGTGGCCTATGGTAAAAAAGGAAATATCTTCCCATAAAAACGAGATAGAAGCAATCTCAGAAACTTGTTTATGCTCTATCTACACAAGTAACGGTGTTGAACCTTTCTATTGACAGAGCACTTGTGAAACACTCTTTTTTTGGAATCTGCAATTGGATATTTCTATAAAACTGATGATTTCGTTGGAAGCGGGATTACAGATAAATAGTAAGCAGGTGTGAAACACTGTTTTTTTGGAATCTGCAAAAGGATATTTCTATAGAACTGAGGATTTCGTTGGAAGCGGGATTACAGATAAAAATTAGAGAGCAGCATTCTCAGAAACTTCTTTGTGATGTTTGCATTCAAGTCACAGAGTTGAACATTCCCTGTCATACAGCAGGTTTGAAACACTCTTTTTGTAGTATCTGGAAGTGGACATTTGGAACGGTGCCAGGCCTATGGTTCAAAAGGAAATATCGTCGCAGAAAAACAAGACGGAAGCGTTCTCAGAAACTTATTTGTGTTGTGTGTCCTCAACTAACAGACTTGAACCTTTCTTTTGACACAGCAGTTTTGAAACACTCTTTTTGTAGAATCTGCAAGTGGATATTTGGATAGCTCTGAGGATTTCGTTGGAAACGGGGTTACATATAAAAAGTAGACAGCAGCATTCTCAGAAACTTCTTTGTGATGTTTCCATTTAAGTCACAGAGTTGAACATTCCCTTTCATAGAGCAGGTTTCAAACACTCTTTTTGTAGTATCTGGAAGTGGACATTTGCAGCGCTTTGTGGCCTATGGTAAAAAAGGAAATATCTTCCCAGAAAAACGAGATAGAAGCAATCTCAGAAACTTGTTTATGCTCTATCTACACAACTAACAGTGTTGAAACTTTCTATTGACAGAGCACGGGTGAAACACTCTTTTTTTGGAATCTGCAAGTGGATATTTCTATAAAACTGAGGATTTCGTTGGAAGCGGGATTACAGATAAATAGTAGACAGCAGCCTTCTCAGAAACTTCTTTGTGATGTTTGCATTCAAGTCACAAAGTTGAACATTCCCTTTCATAGAGCAGGTTTCAAACACTCTTTTTGTAGTATCTGGAAGTGGACATTTGCAGCGCTTTGTGGCCTATGGTAAAAAAGGAAATATCTTCCCATGAAAACGAGATAGAAGCAATCTGAGAAACTTTTTTATGCTGTATGTACTGAAGGAACAGTGTTGAACCTTTCTATTGATAGAGCAGGTGTGAAACACTGTTTTTTTGGAATCTGCAAGAGGATATTTCTATAGAACTGAGGATTTCGTGGGAAGCGGGATTACAGATAAAAAGTAGAGAGCAGCATTCTCAGAAACTTCTTTGTGATGTTTGCATTCAAGTCACAGAGTTGACCATTCCCTTTCATACAGCAGGTTTGAAACACTCTTTTTGTAGTATCTGGAAGTGGACATTTGGAACGGTACCAAGCCTATGGTTCAAAAGGAAATATCGTCGCAGAAAAACATGACGGAAGCATTCTCAGAAACTTATTTGTGTTGTGTGTCCTCAACTGACACACTTGAACCTTTCTTTTGAGACAGCAGTTTTGCAACACTCTTTTTGTAGAATCTGCAAGTGGATATTTGGATAGCTCTGAGGATTTCGTTGGAAACGGGATTACATATAAAAAGTAGACAGCAGCATTCTCAGAAACTTCTTTGTGATGTTTCCATTTAAGTCACAGAGTTGAACATTCCCTTTCATAGAGCAGGTTTCAAACACTCTTTTTGTATTATCTGGAAGTGGACATTTGCAGCGCTTTGTGGCCTATGGTAAAAAAGGAAATATCTTCCCATAAAAACGAGATAGAAGCAATCTCAGAAACTTGTTTATGCTCTATCTACACAACTAACAGTGTTGAACCTTTCTATTGACAGAGCACGTGTGAAACACTCTTTTTTTGGAATCTGCAAGTGGATATTTCTATGAAACTGAGGATGTCGTTGGAAGCGGGATTACAGATAAATAGTAGACAGCAGCATTCTCAGAAACTTCTTTGTTATGTTTGCATTCAAGTCACAGAGTTGAACATTCCCTTTCATAGAGGAGGTTTGAAACACTCTTTTTGTAGTATCTGGAAGTGGACATTTGGAACGGTATCAGGCCTATGGTTAAAAAGGAAATATCTTCCCATAAAAACAAGACAGAAGCATTCTCAGAAACTTATTTGCGATGTGTGTCCTCAACTAACAGACTTGAACCTTTCTTTTGATACAGCAGTTTTGAAACACTCTTTTTGTAGAATCTGCAAGTGGATATTTGGAAAGCTCTGAGGATTTCGTTGGAAACGGGATTACATAAAAATAGTGGCCAGCAGCATTCTCAGAAACTTCTTGTGACGTTTGCATTCAAGTCACAGATTTGAACATTCCCTGTCATAGAGCAGGTTTGAAACACTCTTTTTGTAGCATCTGGAAGTGGACATTTCCAACGCTTTCTTGCCTACGGCGAAGAAGGAAATATCTTCCCATAAAAACAAGACAGAAGCATTCTCAGAAACTTATTTCTGATGTGTGTCCTCAACTAACGGACTTGAACGTTTCTTTTTATAGAGCACGTTTGAACCACTCTTTTTGTTGTATCTGCAAGTGGATATTTGGATAGCTTTGACGATTTCGTTGGAAACGGGAATATCTCCCTATAAAATCTAGACAGCAGCATTCTCAGAAACTTCTTTGTGATGTTTCCATCCAAGTCACAGAGTTGAACATTCTCTTTCATAGAGCAGGTTTGAAACACTCTTTTCGTAGTATCTGGAAGTGGACATTTGCAGCGCTTTGTGGCCTATGGTAAAAAAGAAATATCTTCCCATGAAAACGAGATAGAAGCAATCTCAGAAACTTTTTTATGCTGTATGTACTGAAGGAACAGTGTTGAACCTTTCTATTGATAGAGCAGGTGTGAAACACTGTTTTTTTGGAATCTGCAAGAGGATATTTCTACAGAACTGAGGATTTCGTGGGAAGCGGGATTACAGATAAAAAGTAGAGAGCAGCATTCTCAGAAACTTCTTTGTGATGTTTGCATTCAAGTCACAGAGTTGACCATTCCCTTTCATACAGCAGGTTTGAAACACTCTTTTTGTAGTATCTGGAAGTGGACATTTGGAACGGTACCAAGCCTATGGTTCAAAAGGAAATATCGTCGCAGAAAAACAAGACGGAAGCATTCTCAGAAACTTATTTGTGTTGTGTGTCCTCAACTGACAGACTTGAACCTTTCTTTTGAGACAGCAGTTTTGAAACACTCTTTTTGTAGAATCTGCAAGTGGATATTTGGATAGCTCTGAGGATTTCGTTGGAAACGGGATTACACATAAAAAGTAGACAGCAGCATTCTCAGAAACTTCTTTGTGATGTTTCCATTTAAGTCACAGAGTTGAACATTCCCTTTCATAGAGCAGGTTTCAAACACTCTTTTTGTAGTATCTGGAAGTGGACATTTGCAGCGCTTTGTGGCCTATGGTAAAAAAGGAAATATCTTCCCAGAAAAACGAGATAGAAGCAATCTCAGAAACTTGTTTATGCTCTATCTACACAACTAACAGTGTTGAACCTTTCTATTGACAGAGCACGTGTGAAACACTCTTTTTTTGGAATCTGCAAGTGGATATTTCTATGAAACTGAGGATGTCGTTGGAAGCGGGATTACAGATAAATAGTAGACAGCAGCATTCTCAGAAACTTCTTTGTGATGTTTGCATTCAAGTCACAGAGTTGAACATTCCCTTTCATAGAGCAGGTTTGAAACACTCTTTTTGTAGTATCTGGAAGTGGACATTTGGAACGGTATCAGGCCTATGGTTAAAAAGGAAATATCTTCCCATAAAAACAAGACAGAAGCATTCTCAGAAACTTATTTGCGATGTGTGTCCTCAACTAACAGACTTGAACCTTTCTTTTGACACAGCAGTTTTGAAAAACCCTTTTTGTAGAATCTGCAAGTGGATATTTGGATAGCTCTGAGGATTTCGTTGGAAACGGGATTACATAAAAATAGTGGACAGCAGCATTCTCAGAAACTTCTTTGTGACGTTTGCATTCAAGTCACAGAGTTGAACATTCCCTGTCATAGAGCAGGTTGGAAACATTGTTTTTGTAGCATCTGGAAGTGCACATTTCCAACGCTTTCTTGCCTACGGCGAAGAAGGAAATATCTTCCCATAAAAACAAGACAGAAGCATTCTCAGAAACTTATTTCTGATGTGTGTCCTCAACTAACGGACTTGAACGTTTCTTTTTATAGAGCACGTTTGAACCACTCTTTTTGTTGTATCTGCAAGTGGATATTTGGATAGCTTTGACGATTTCGTTGGAAACGGGAATATCTCCCTATAAAATCTAGACAGCAGCATTCTCAGAAACTTCTTTGTGATGTTTCCATCCAAGTCACAGAGTTGAACATTCTCTTTCATAGAGCAGGTTTGAAACACTCTTTTCGTAGTATCTGGAAGTGGACATTTGCAGCGCTTTGTGGCCTATGGTAAAAAAGAAATGTCTTCCCATGAAAAGGAGATAGAAGCAATCTCAGAAACTTTTTTATGCTGTATGTACTGAAGGAACAGTGTTGAACCTTTCTATTGATAGAGCAGGTGTGAAACACTGTTTTTTTGGAATCTGCAAGAGGATATTTCTACAGAACTGAGGATTTCGTGGGAAGCGGGATTACAGATAAAAAGTAGAGAGCAGCATTCTCAGAAACTTTTTTGTGATGTTTGCATTCAAGTCACAGAGTTGACCATTCCCTTTCATACAGCAGGTTTGAAACACTCTTTTTGTAGTATCTGGAAGTGGACATTTGGAACGGTACCAAGCCTATGGTTCAAAAGGAAATATCGTCGCAGAAAAACAAGACGGAAGCATTCTCAGAAACTTATTTGTGTTGTGTGTCCTCAACTGACAGACTTGAACCTTTCTTTTGAGACAGCAGTTTTGAAACACTCTTTTTGTAGAATCTGCAAGTGGATATTTGGATAGCTCTGAGGATTTCGTTGGAAACGGGATTACATATAAAAAGTAGACAGCAGCATTCTCAGAAACTTCTTTGTGATGTTTCCATTTAAGTCACAAAGTTGAACATTCCCTTTCATAGAGCCGGTTTCAAACACTCTTTTTGTAGTATCTGGAAGTGGACATTTGCAGCGCTTTGTGGCCTATGGTAAAAAAGGAAATATCTTCCCAGAAAAACGAGATAGAAGCAATCTCAGAAACTTGTTTATGCTCTATCTACACAACTAACAGTGTTGAACCTTTCTATTGACAGAGCACGTGTGAAACACTCTTTTTTTGGAATCTGCAAGTGGATATTTCTATGAAACTGAGGATGTCGTTGGAAGCGGGATTACAGATAAATAGTAGACAGCAGCATTCTCAGAAACTTCTTTGTGATGTTTGCATTCAAGTCACAGAGTTGAACATTCCCTTTCATAGAGCAGGTTTGAAACACTCTTTTTGTAGTATCTGGAAGTGGACATTTGGAACGGTATCAGGCCTATGGTTAAAAAGGAAATATCTTCCCATAAAAACAAGACAGAAGCATTCTCAGAAACTTATTTGCGATGTGTGTCCTCAACTAACAGACTTGAACCTTTCTTTTGATACAGCAGTTTTGAAACACTCTTTTTGTAGAATCTGCAAGTGGATATTTGGAAAGCTCTGAGGATTTCGTTGGAAACGGGATTACATAAAAATAGTGGCCAGCAGCATTCTCAGAAACTTCTTGTGACGTTTGCATTCAAGTCACAGAGTTGAACATTCCCTGTCATAGAGCAGGTTTGAAACACTCTTTTTGTAGCATCTGGAAGTGGACATTTCCAACGCTTTCTTGCCTACGGCGAAGAAGGAAATATCTTCCCATAAAAACAAGACAGAAGCATTCTCAGAAACTTATTTCTGATGTGTGTCCTCAACTAACGGAATTGAACCTTTCTTTTTATAGAGCACGTTAGAACCACTCCTTTTGTTGTATCTGCAAGTGGATATTTGGATAGCTTTGACGATTTCGTTGGAAACGGGAATATCTCCGTATAAAATCGAGACAGAAGCATTCTCAGAAACTTCTTTGTGATGTTTCCATTCAAGTCACAGAGTTGAAAATTCTCTTTCATAGAGCAGGTTTGAAACACTCTTTTTGTAGTATCTGGAAGTGGACATTGGCAGGGCTTTGTGGCCTATGGTAAAAAAGGAAATATCTTCCCATGAAAACGAGATAGAAGCAATCTCAGAAACTTGTTTATGCTGTATGTACTGAAGGAACAGTGTTGAACTTTTCTATTGATAGAGCAGGTGTGAAACACTGTTTTTTTGGAATCTGCAAGAGGATATTTCTATAGAACTGAGGATTTCGTGGCAAGCGGGATTACAGATAAAAAGTAGAGAGCAGCATTCTTAGAAACTTCTTTGTGATGTTTGCATTCAAGTCACAGAGTTGACCATTCCCTTTCATACAGCAGGTTTGAAACACTCTTTTTGTAGTATCTGGAAGTGGACATTTGGAACGGTATCAGGCCTATGGTTCAAAAGGAAATATCGTCGCAGAAAAACAAGACGGAATCATTCTCAGAAACTTATTTGTGTTGTGTGTCCTCAACTAACAGACTTGAACCTTTCTTTTGGCACAGCAGTTTTGAAACACTCTTTTTGTTGAATCTGCAAGTGGATATTTGGATAGCTCTGAGGATTTCGTTGGAAACGGGATTACATATAAAAAGTAGACAGCAGCATTCTCAGAAGCTTCCTTGTGATGTTTCCATTTAAGTCACAGAGTTGAACATTCCCTTTCATAGAGCAGGTTTCAAACACTCTTTTTGTAGTATCTGGAGGTGGCCATTTGCAGCGCTTTGTGGCCTATTGTAAAAAAGGAAATATCTTCCCAGAAAAACGAGATAGAAGCAATCTCAGAAACTTGTTTATGCTCTATCTACACAACTAACAGTGTTGAACCTTTCTATTGACAGAGCACGGGTGAAACACTCTTTTTTTGGAATCTGCAAGTGGATATTTCTGTAAAACTGCGGATTTCGTTGGAAGCGGGATTACAGATAAATAGTAGACAGCAGCATTCTCAGAAACTTCTTTGTGATGTTTGCATTCAAGTCACAGAGTTGAACATTCCCTTTCATAGAGCAGGTTTGAAACACTCTTTTTGTAGTATCTGGAATTGGACATTTGGAACGGTATCAGGCCTATAGTTAAAAAGGAAATATCTTCCCATAAAAACAAGACAGAAGGATTCTCAGAAACTTATTTGCGATGTGTGTCCTCAACTAACAGACTTGAACCTTTCTTTTGACACAGCAGTTTTGAAACACTCTTTTTGTAGAATCTGCAAGTGGATATTTGGATAGCTCTGAGGATTTCGTTGGAAACGGGATTACATAAAAAGAGTGGACAGCAGCATTCTCAGAAACTTCTTGTGACGTTTGCATTCAAGTCACAGAGTTGAACATTCCCTGTCATAGAGCAGGTTTTAAACACTCTTTTTGTAGCATCTGGAAGTGGACATTTCCAACGCTTTCTTGCCTACGGCGAAGAAGGAAATATCTTCCCATAAAAATAAGACAGAAGCATTCTCAGAAACTTATTTCTGATGTGTGTCCTCAACTAACGGACCTGAACCTTTCTTTTGATAGAGCACGTTTGAACCACTCTTTTTGTTGTATCTGCAAGTGGATATTTGAATAGCTTTGACGATTTCGTTGGAAACGGGAATATCTCCCTATAAAATCTAGACAGAAGCATTCTCAGAAACTTCTTTGTGATGTTTCCATTCAAGTCACAGAGTTGAACATTCTCTTTCATAAAGCAGGGTTGAAACACTCCTTTTGTAGTATCTGGAAGTGGACATTGGCAGCGCTTTGTGGCCTATGGTAAAAAAG
The DNA here is from genome assembly GCF_028858775.2 of Pan troglodytes. Classification (NCBI taxonomy): domain Eukaryota; kingdom Metazoa; phylum Chordata; class Mammalia; order Primates; family Hominidae; genus Pan; species Pan troglodytes. The sequence goes on along the minus strand of NC_072409.2, from coordinate 53,606,229 downwards.
GAAATATCTTCCCATGAAAACGAGATAGAAGCAATCTCAGAAACTTGTTTATGCTGTATGTACTGAAGTAACAGTGTTGAACCTTTCTATTGATAGAGCAGGTGTGAAACACTGTTTTTTTGGAATCTGCAAGAGGATATTTCTATAGAACTGAGGATTTCGTGGGAAGCGTGATTACAGATAAAAACTAGAGAGCAGCATTCTCAGAAACTTCTTTGTGATGTTTGCATTCAAGTCACAGAGTTGAACATTCCCTGTCATACAGCAGGTTTGAAACACTCTTTTTGTAGTATCTGGAAGTGGACATTTGGAACGGTACCAGGCCTATGGTTCAAAAGGAAATATCGTCGCAGAAAAACAAGACGGAAGCATTCTCAGAAACTTATTTGTGTTGTGTGTTCTCAACTAACAGACTTGAACCTTTCTTTTGACACAGCAGTTTTGAAACACTCTTTTTGTAGAATCTGCAAATGGATATTTGGATAGCTCTGAGGATTTCGTTGGAAACGGGATTACATATAAAAAGTAGACAGCAGCATTCTCAGAAACTTCTTTGTGATGTTTCCATTTAAGTCACAGAGTTGAACATTCCCTTTCATAGATCAGGTTTCAAACACTCTTTTTGTAGTATCTGGAAGTGGACATTTGCAGCGCTTTGTGGCCTATGGTAAAAAAGGAAATATCTTCCCATAAAAACGAGATAGAAGCAATCTCAGAAACTTGTTTATGCCCTATCTACACAAGTAACAGTGTTGAACCTTTCTATTGACAGAGCACGTGTGAAACACTCTTTTTCTGGAATCTGCAAGTGGATATTTCTATAAAACTGAGGATTTCATTGGAAGCGGGATTACAGATAAATAGTAGACAGCAGCATTCTCAGAAACTTCTTTGTGATATTTGCATTCAAGTCACAGAGTTGAACATTCCCTTTCATAGAGCAGGTTTGAAACACTCTTTTTGTAGTATCTGGAAGTGGACATTTGGAACGGTATCAGGCCTATGGTTAAAAAGGAAATATCTTCCCATAAAAACAAGACAGAAGCATTCTCAGAAACTTATTTGCGATGTGTGTCCTCAACTAACAGTCTTGAACGTTTCTTTTGATACAGCAGTTTTGAAACACTCTTATTGTAGAATCTGCAAGTGGATATTTGGATAGCTCTGAGGACTTCGTTGGAAACGGGATTACATAAAAATAGTGGACAGCAGCATTCTCAGAAACTTCTTGTGACGTTTGCATTCAAGTCACAGATTTGAACATTCCCTGTCATAGAGCAGGTTTGAAACACTCTTTTTGTAGCATCTGGAAGTGGACATTTCCAACGCTTTCTTGCCTATGGCGAAGAAGGAAATATCTTCCCATAAAAACAAGACAGAAGCATTCTCAGAAACTTATTTCTGATGTGTGTCCTCAACTAACGGACTTGAACCTTTTGTTGATAGAGCACGGTTGAACCACTCTTTTTGTTGTATCTGCAAGTGGATATTTGGATAGCTTTGACGGTTTCGTTGGAAACGGGAATATCTCCCTATAAAATCGAGACAGAAGCATTCTCAGAAACTTCTTTGTGATGTTTCCATCCAAGTCACAGAGTTGAACATTCTCTTTCATAGAGCAGGTTTGAAACACTCTTTTCGTAGTATCTGGAAGTGGACATTTGCAGCGCTTTGTGGCCTATGGTAAAAAAGGAAATATCTTGCCATGAAAACGAGATAGAATCAATCTCAGAAACTATTTTATGCTGTATGTACTGAAGGAACAGTGTTGAACCTTTCTATTGATAGAGCAGGTGTGAAACACTGTTTTTTTGGAATCTGCAAGAGGATATTTCTATAGAACTGAGGATTTCGTGGCAAGCGGGATTACAGATAAAAAGTAGAGAGCAGCATTCTCAGAAACTTCTTAGTGATGTTTGCACTCAAGTCACAGAGTTGACCATTCCCTTTCATACAGCAGGTTTGAAACACTCTTTTTGTAGTATCTGGAAGTGGACATTTGGAACGGTACCAGGCCTATGGTTCAAAAGGAAATATCGTCGCAGAAAAACAAGACGGAATCATTATCAGAAACTTATTTGTGTTGTGTGTCCTCAACTAACAGACTTGAAACTTTCTTTTGACACAGCAGTTTTGAAACACTCTTTTTGTTGAATCTGCAAGTGGATATTTGGATAGCTCTGAGGATTTCGTTGGAAACGGGATTACATATAAAAAGTAGACAGCAGCATTCTCAGAAACTTCTTTGTGATGTTTCCATTTAAGTCACAGAGTTGAACATTCCCTTTCATAGAGCAGGTTTCAAACACTCTTTTTGTAGTATCTGGAAGTGGACATTTGCAGCGCTTTGTGGCCTATGGTAAAAAAGGAAATATCTTCCCAGAAAAACGAGATAGAAGAAATCTCAGAAACTTGTTTATGCTCTATCTACACAACAAACATTGTTGAACCTTTCTATTGACAGAGCACGTGTGAAACACTCTTTTTTTGGAATCTGCAAGTGGATATTTCTATAAAACTGAGGATTTCATTGGAAGCGGGATTACAGATAAAGAGTAGACAGCAGCATTCTCAGAAACTTCTTTGTGATGTTTGCATTCAAGTCTCAGAGATGAACATTCCCTTTCATAGAGCAGGTTTAAACACTCTTTTTGTAGTATCTGGAAGTGGACATTTGGAACGGTATCAGGCCTATGGTTAAAAAGGAAATATCTTCCCATAAAAACAAGACAGAAGCATTCTCAGAAACTTATTTGCGATGTGTGTCCTCAACTAACAGACTTGAACCGTTCTTTTGACACAGCAGTTTTGAAAAACCCTATTTGTAGGATCTGCAAGTGGATATTTGGATAGCTCTGAGGATTTCGTTGGAAACAGGATTACATAAAAATAGTGGACAGCAGCATTCTCAGAAACTTCTTTGTGACGTTTGCATTCAAGTCACAGAGTTGAACATTCCCTGTCATAGAGCAGGTTGGAAACACTGTTTTTGTAGCATCTGGAAGTGCACATTTCCAACGCTTTCTTGCCTACGGCGAAGAAGGAAATATCTTCCCATAAAAACAAGACAGAAGCATTCTCAGAAACTTATTTCTGATGTGTGTCCTCAACTAACGGACTTGAACCTTTCTTTTTATAGAGCATGTTTGAACCACTCTTTTTGTTGTATCTGCAAGTGGATATTTGGATAGCTTTGACGATTTCGTTGGAAACGGGAATATCTCCCTATAAAATCTAGACAGAAGCATTCTCAGAAACTTCTTTGTGATGTTTCCATCCAAGTCACAGAGTTGAACATTCTCTTTCATAGAGCAGGTTTGAAACACCCTTTTCGTAGTATCTGGAAGTGGACATTTGCAGCGCTTTGTGGCCTATGGTAAAAAAGGAAATATCTTCCCATGAAAACGAGATAGAAGCAATCTCAGAAACTTTTTTATGCTGTATGTACTGAAGGAACAGTGTTGAACCTTTCTATTGATAGAGCAGGTGTGAAACACTGTTTTTTTGGAATCTGCAAGAGGATATTTCTATAGAAATGAGGATTTCGTGGGAAGCGGGATTACAGATAAAAAGTAGAGAGCAGCATTCTCAGAAACTTCTTTGTGATGTTTGCATTCAAGTCACAGAGTTGACCATTCCCTTTCATACAGCAGGTTTGAAACACTCTTTTTGTAGTATCTGGAAGTGGACATTTGGAACGGTACCAAGCCTATGGTTCAAAAGGAAATATCGTCGCAGAAAAACAAGACGGAAGCATTCTCAGAAACTTATTTGTGTTGTGTGTCCTCAACTGACAGACTTGATCCTTTCTTTTGACACAGCAGTTTTGAAACACTCTTTTTGTAGAATCTGCAAGTGGATATTTGGATAGCTCTGAGGATTTCGTTGGAAACGGGATTACATATAAAAAGTAGACAGCAGCATTCTCAGAAACTTCTTTGTGATGTTTCCATTTAAGTCACAGAGTTGAACATTCCCTTTCATAGAGCAGGATTCAAACACTCTTTTTGTAGTATCTGGAAGTGGACATTTGCAGCGCTTTGTGGCCTATGGTAAAAAAGGAAATATCTTCCCAGAAAAACGAGATAGAAGCAATCTCAGAAACTTGTTTATGCTCTATCTACACAACTAACAGTGTTGAACCTTTCTATTGACAGAGCACGTGTGAAACACTCTTTTTTTGGAATCAGGAAGTGGATATTTCTATAAAACTGAGGATTTCGTTGGAAACGGGATTACAGATAAATAGTAGACAGCAGCATTCTCAGAAACTTCTTTGTGATGTTTGCATTCAAGTCACAGAGTTGAACATTCCCTTTCATAGAGCAGGTTTGAAACACTCTTTTTGTAGTATCTGGAAGTGGACATTTGGAACGGTATCAGCCCTATGGTTAAAAAGGAAATATCTACCCATAAAAACAAGACAGAAGCATTCTCAGAAACTTATTTCTGATGTGTGTCCTCAACTAACGGACGTGAACCTTTCATTTTATAGAGCACGTTTGAACCACTCTTTTTGTTGTATCTGCAAGTGGATATTTGGATAGCTTTGACGATTTCGTTGGAAACGGGAATATCTCCCTATAAAATCTAGACAGAAGCATTCTCAGAAACTTCTTTGTGATGTTTCCATTCAAGTCACAGAGTTGAACATTCTCTTTCATAAAGCAGGGTTGAAACACTCCTTTTGTAGTATCTGGAAGTGGACAATTGCAGCGCTTTGTGGCCTATGGTAAAAAAGGAAATATCTTCCCATGAAAACGAGATAGAAGCAATCTCAGAAACTTGTTTATGCTGTATGTACTGAAGTAACAGTGTTGAACCTTTCTATTGATAGAGCAGGTGTGAAACACTGTTTTTTTGGAATCTGCAAGAGGATATTTCTATAGAACTGAGGATTTCGTGGGAAGCGGGATTACAGATAAAAATTAGAGAGCAGCATTCTCAGAAACTTCTTTGTGATGTTTGCATTCAAGTCACAGAGTTGAACATTCCCTTTCATACAGCAGGTGTGAAACACTCTTTTTGTACTATCTGGAAGTGGACATTTGGAACGGTGCCAGGCCTATGGTTCAAAAGGAAATATCGTCGCAGAAAAACAAGACGGAAGCATTCTCAGAAACTTATTTGTGTTGTGTGTTCTCAACTAACAGACTTGAACCTTTCTTTTGACACAGCAGTTTTGAAACACTCTTTTTGTAGAATCTGCAAGTGGATATTTGTATAGCTCTGAGGTTTTCGTTGGAAACGGGATTACATATAAAAAGTAGACAGCAGCATTCTCAGAAACGCCTTTGTGATGTTTCCATTTAAGTCACAGAGTTGAACATTCCCTTTCATAGAGCAGGTTTCAAACACTCTTTTTCTAGTATCTGGAAGTGGACATTTGCAGCGCTTTGTGGCCTATGGTAAAAAAGGAAATATCTTCCCATAAAAACGAGATTGAAGAAATCTCAGAAACTTATTTATGCTCTATCTACACAACAAACATTGTTGAACCTTTCTATTGACAGAGCACGTGTGAAACACTCTTTTTTTGGAATCTGCAAGTGGATATTTCTATAAAACTGAGGATTTCATTGGAAGCGGGATTACAGATAAAGAGTAGACAGCAGCATTCTCAGAAACTTCTTTGTGATGTTTGCATTGAAGTCTCAGAGATGAACATTCCCTTTCATAGAGCAGGTTTGAAACACTCTTTTTGTAGTATCTGGAAGTGGACATTTGGAACGGTATCAGGCCTATGGTTAAAAAGGAAATATCTTCCCATAAAAACAAGACAGAAGCATTCTCAGAAACTTATTTGCGATGTGTGTCCTCAACTAACAGACTTGAACCGTTCTTTTGACACAGCAGTTTGAAACACTCTTTTTGTAGAATCTGCAAGTGGATATTTGGATAGCTCTGAGGATTTCGTTGGAAACGGGATTACATAAAAATAGTGGACAGCAGCATTCTCAGAAACTTCTTTGTGACGTTTGCATTCAAGTCACAGAGTTGAACATTCCCTGTCATAGAGCAGGTTGGAAACACTGTTTTTGTAGCATCTGGAAGTGCACATTTCCAACGCTTTCTTGCCTACGGCGAAGAAGGAAATATCTTCCCATAAAAACAAGACAGAAGCATTCTCAGAAACTTATTTCTGATGTGTGTCCTCAACTAACGGACTTGAACCTTTCTTTTTATAGAGCACGTTTGAACCACTCTTTTTGTTGTATCTGCAAGTGGATATTTGGATAGCTTTGACGATTTCGTTGGAAACGGGAATATCTCCCTATAAAATCTAGACAGAAGCATTCTCAGAAACTTCTTTGTGATGTTTCCATCCAAGTCACAGAGTTGAACATTCTCTTTCATAGAGCAGGTTTGAAACACACTTTTCGTAGTATCTGGAAGTGGACATTTGCAGCGCTTTGTGGCCTATGGTAAAAAAGGAAATATCTTCCCAGAAAAACGAGATAGAAGAAATCTCAGAAACTTGTTTATGCTCTATCTACACAACAAACATTGTTGAACCTTTCTATTGACAGAGCACGTGTGAAACACTCTTTTTTTGGAATCTGCAAGTGGATATTTCTATAAAACTGAGGATTTCATTGGAAGCGGGATTACAGATAAAGAGTAGACAGCAGCATTCTCAGAAACTTCTTTGTGATGTTTGCATTGAAGTCTCAGAGATGAACATTCCCTTTCATAGAGCAGGTTTGAAAAACTCTTTTTGTAGTATCTGGAAGTGGACATTTGGAACGGTATCAGGCCTATGGTTAAAAAGGAAATATCTTCCCATAAAAACAAGACAGAAGCATTCTCAGAAACTTATTTGCGATGTGTGTCCTCAACTAACAGACTTGAACCGTTCTTTTGACACAGCAGTTTGAAACACTCTTTTTGTAGAATCTGCAAGTGGATATTTGGATAGCTCTGAGGATTTCGTTGGAAACGGGATTACATAAAAATAGTGGACAGCAGCATTCTCAGAAACTTCTTTGTGACGTTTGCATTCAAGTCACAGAGTTGAACATTCCCTGTCATAGAGCAGGTTGGAAACACTGTTTTTGTAGCATCTGGAAGTGCACATTTCCAACGCTTTCTTGCCTACGGCGAAGAAGGAAATATCTTCCCATAAAAACAAGACAGAAGCATTCTCAGAAACTTATTTCTGATGTGTGTCCTCAACTAACGGACTTGAACCTTTCTTTTTATAGAGCACGTTTGAACCACTCTTTTTGTTGTATCTGCAAGTGGATATTTGGATAGCTTTGACGATTTCGTTGGAAACGGGAATATCTCCCTATAAAATCTAGACAGAAGCATTCTCAGAAACTTCTTTGTGATGTTTCCATCCAAGTCACAGAGTTGAACATTCTCTTTCATAGAGCAGGTTTGAAACACCCTTTTCGTAGTATCTGGAAGTGGACATTTGCAGCGCTTTGTGGCCTATGGTAAAAAAGGAAATATCTTCCCATGAAAACGAGATAGAAGCAATCTCAGAAACTTGTTTATGCTGTATGTACTGAAGGAACAGTGTTGAACCTTTCTATTGATAGAGCAGGTGTGAAACACTGTTTTTTTGGAATCTGCAAGAGGATATTTCTATAGAAATGAGGATTTCGTGGGAAGCGGGATTACAGATAAAAAGTAGAGAGCAGCATTCTCAGAAACTTCTTTGTGATGTTTGCATTCAAGTCACAGAGTTGACCATTCCCTTTCATACAGCAGGTTTGAAACACTCTTTTTGTAGTATCTGGAAGTGGACATTTGGAACGGTGCCAGGCCTATGGTTCAAAAGGAAATATCGTCGCAGAAAAACAAGACGGAAGCATTCTCAGAAACTTATTTGTGTTGTGTGTTCTCAACTAACAGACTTGAACCTTTCTTTTGACACAGCAGTTTTGAAACACACTTTTTGTAGAATCTGCAAGTGGATATTTGTATAGCTCTGAGGTTTTCGTTGGAAACGGGATTACATATAAAAAGTAGACAGCAGCATTCTGAGAAACTTCTTTGTGATGTTTCCATTTAAGTCACAGAGTTGAACATTCCCTTTCATAGAGCAGGTTTCAAACACTCTTTTTGTAGTATCTGGAAGGGGACATTTGCAGCGCTTTGTGGCCTATGGTAAAAAAGGAAATATCTTCCCATAAAAACGAGATAGAAGAAATCTCAGAAACTTGTTTATGCTCTATCTACACAACAAACATTGTTGAACCTTTCTATTGACAGAGCACGTGTGAAACACTCTTTTTTTGGAATCTGCAAGTGGATATTTCTATAAAACTGAGGATTTCATTGGAAGCGGGATTACAGATAAAGAGTAGACAGCAGCATTCTCAGAAACTTCTTTGTGATGTTTGCAATGAAGTCTCAGAGATGAACATTCCCTTTCATAGAGCATGTTTGAAACACTCTTTTTGTAGTATCTGGAAGTGGACATTTGGAACGGTATCAGGCCTATGGTTAAAAAGGAAATATCTTCCCATAAAAACAAGACAGAAGCATTCTCAGAAACTTATTTGCGATGTGTGTCCTCAACTAACAGACGTGAACCGTTCTTTTGACACAGCAGATTTGAAAAACCCTTTTTGTAGAATCTGCAAGTGGATATTTGGATAGCTCTGAGGATTTCGTTGGAAACGGGATTACATAAAAATAGTGGACAGCAGCATTCTCAGAAACTTCTTTGTGACGTTTGCATTCAAGTCACAGAGTTGAACATTCCCTGTCATAGAGCAGGTTGGAAACACTGTTTTTGTAGCATCTGGAAGTGCACATTTCCAACGCTTTCTTGCCTACGGCGAAGAAGGAAATATCTTCCCATAAAAACAAGACAGAAACATTCTCAGAAACTTATTTCTGATGTGTGTCCTCAACTAACGGACTTGAACCTTTCTTTTTATAGAGCACGTTTGAACCACTCTTTTTGTTGTATCTGCAAGTGGATATTTGGATAGCTTTGACGATTTCGTTGGAAACGGGAATATCTCCGTATAAAATCGAGACAGAAGCATTCTCAGAAACTTCTTTGTGATGTTTCCATTCATGTCATAGAGTTGAACATTCTGTTTCATAGAGCAGGTTTGAAACACTCTTTTTGTAGTATCTGGAAGTGGACATTGGCAGCGCTTTGTGGCCTATGGTAAAAAAGGAAATATCTTCCCATGAAAACATGATAGAAGCAATCTCAGAAACTTGTTTATGCTGTATGTACTGAAGGAACAGTGTTGAACTTTTCTATTGATAGAGCAGGTGTGAAACACTGTTTTTTTGGAATCTGCAAGAGGATATTTCTATAGAACTGAGGATTTCGTGGCAAGCGGGAGTATAGATAAAAAGTAGAGAGCAGCATTCTCAGAAACTTCTTTGTGATGTTTGCATTCAAGTCACAGAGTTGACCATTCCCTTTCATACAGCAGGTTTGAAACACTCTTTTTGTAGTATCTGGAAGTGGACATTTGGAACGGTACCAGGCCTATGGTTCAAAAGGAAATATCGTCGCAGAAAAACAAGACGGAACCATTCTCAGAAACTTATTTGTGTTGTGTGTCCTCAACTAACAGACTTGAACCTTTCTTTTGACACAGCAGTTTTGAAACACTCTTTTTGTTGAATCTGCAAGTGGATATTTGGATAGCTCTGAGGATTTCGTTGGAAACGGGATTACATATAAAAAGTAGACAGCAGCATTCTCAGAAGCTTCTTTGTGATGTTTCCATTTAAGTCACAGAGTTGAACATTCCCTTTCATAGAGCAGGTTTCAAACACTCTTTTTGTAGTATCTGGAAGTGGACATTTGCAGCGCTTTGTGGCCTATGGTCAAAAAGGAAATATCTTCACAGAAAAACGAGATAGAAGCAATCTCAGAAACTTGTTTATGCTCCATCTACACAACTAACAGTGTTGAACCTTTCTATTGACAGAGCACGGGTGAAACACTCTTTTTTTGGAATCTGCAAGTGGATATTTCTATAAAACTGAGGATTTCGTTGGAAGCGGGATTACAGATAAATAGTAGACAGCAGCATTCTCAGAAACTCCTTTGTGATGTTTGCATTCAAGTCACAGAGTTGAACATTCCCTTTCATAGAGCAGGTTTGAAAAACTCTTTTTGTAGTATCTGGAAGTGGACATTTGGAACGGTATCAGGCCTATAGTTAAATAGGAAATATCTTCCCATAAAAACAAGACAGAAGGATTCTCAGAAACTTATTTGCCATGTGTGTCCTCAACTAACAGACTTGAACCTTTCTTTTGACACAGCAGTTTTGAAACACTCTTTTTGTAGAATCTGCAAGTGGATATTTGGATAGCTCTGAGGATTTCGTTGGAAACGGGATTACATAAAAAGAGTGGACAGCAGCATTCTCAGAAACTTCTTTGTGACGTTTGCATTCAAGTCACAGGGTTGAACATTCCCTTTCATAGAGCAGGTTTGAAACACTCTTTTTGTAGCATCTGGAAGTGGACATTTCCAACGATTTCTTGCCTACGGCGAAGAAGGAAATATCTTCCCATAAAAATAAGACAGAAGCATTCTCAGAAACTTATTTCTGATGTGTGTCCTCAACTAACGGACTTGAACCTTTCTTTTTATAGAGCACGTTTGAACCACTCTTTTTGTTGTATCTGCAAGTGGATATTTGAATAGCTTTGACGATTTTGTTGGAAACGGGAATATCTCCCTATAAAATCTAGACAGAAGCATTCTCAGAAACTTCTTTCTGGCGTTTCCATTCAAGTCACAGAGTTGAACATTCTCTTTCATAGAGCAGGTTTGAAACACTCTTTTCGTAGTATCTGGAAGTGGACATTTGCAGCGCTTTGTGGCCTATGGTAAAAAAGGAAATATCTTCCCATGAAAACGAGATAGAAGCAATCTCAGAAACTTGTTTATGCTGTATGTACTGAAGGAACAGTGTTGAACCTTTCTATTGATAGAGCAGGTGTGAAACACTGTTTTTTTGGAATCTGCAAGAGGATATTTCTATAGAACTGAGGATTTCGTGGGAAGCGGGATTACAGATAAAAAGTAGAGAGCAGCATTCTCAGAAACTTCTTTGTGATGTTTGCATTCAAGTCACAGAGTTGACCATTCCCTTTCATACAGCAGGTTTGAAACACTCTTTTTGTAGTATCTGGAAGTTGACATTTGGAACGGTACCAAGCCTATGGTTCAAATGGAAATATCGTCGCAGAAAAACAAGACGGAAGCATTCTCAGAAACTTATTTGTGTTGTGTGTCCTCAACTGACAGACTTGAACCTTTCTTTTGACACAGCAGTTTTGAAACACTCTTTTTGTAGAATCTGCAAGTGGATATTTGGATAGCTCTGAGGATTTCGTTGGAAACGGGATTACATATAAAAAGTAGACAGCAGCATTCTGAGAAACTTCTTTGTGATGTTTCCATTTAAGTCACAGAGTTGAACATTCCCTTTCATAGAGCAGGTTTCAAACACTCTTTTTGTAGTATCTGTAAGTGGACATTCGCAGCGCTTTGTGGCCTATGGTAAAAAAGGAAATATCTTCCCAGAAAAACGAGATAGAAGCAATCTCAGAAACTTGTTTATGCTCTATCTACACCACTAACAGTGTTGAACCTTTCTATTGACAGAGCACGTGTGAAACACTCTTTTTTTGGAATCAGGAAGTGGATATTTCTATAAAACTGAGGATTTCATTGGAAGCGGGATTACAGATAAATAGTAGACAGCAGCATTCTCAGAAACTTCTTTGTGATGTTTGCATTCAAGTCACAGAGTTGCACATTCCCTTTCATAGAGCAGGTTTGAAACACTCTTTTTGTAGTATCTGGAAGTGGACATTTGGAACGGTATCAGGCCTATGGTTAAAAAGGAAATATCTTCCCATAAAAACAAGACAGAAGCATTCTCAGAAACTTATTTGCGATGTGTGTCCTCAACTAACAGACTTGAACCTTTCTTTTGATACAGCAGTTTTGAAACACTCTTTTTGTAGAATCTGCAAGTGGATATTTGGATAGCTCTGAGGATTTCGTTGGAAACGGGATTACATAAAAAGAGTGGACAGCAGCATTCTCAGAAAATTCTTTGTGACGTTTGCATTCAAGTCACAGAGTTGAACATTCCCTGTCATAGAGCAGGTTTGAAACACTGTTTTTGTAGCATCTGGAAGTGGACATTTCCAACGCTTTCTTGCCTACGGCGAAGAAGGAAATATCTTCCCATAAAAACAAGACAGAAGCATTCTCAGAAACTTATTTCTGATGTGTGTCCTCAACTAACGGACTTGAACCTTTCTTTTTATAGAGCACGTTTGAACCACTCTTTTTGTTGTATCTGCAAGTGGATATTTGGATAGCTTTGACGATTTCGTTGGAAACGGGAATATCTCCCTATAAAATCTAGACAGAAGCATTCTCAGAAACTTCTTTGTGATGTTTCCATCCAAGTCACAGAGTTGAACATTCTCTTTCATAGAGCAGGTTTGAAACACTCTTTTCGTAGTATCTGGAAGTGGACATTTGCAGCGCTTTGTGGCCTATGGTAAAAAAGGAAATATCTTCCCATGAAAACGAGATAGAAGTAATCTCAGAAACTTGTTTATGCTGTATGTACTGAAGGAACAGTGTTGAACCTTTCTATTGATAGAGCAGGTGTGAAACACTGTTTTTTTGGAATCTGCAAGAGGATATTTCTATAGAACTGAGGATTTCGTGGGAAGCGGGATTACAGAGAAAAGGTAGAGAGCAGCATTCTCAGAAACTTCTTTGTGATGTTTGCATTCAAGTCACAGAGTTGACCATTCCCTTTCATACAGCAGGTTTGAAACACTCTTTTTGTAGTATCTGGAAGTGGACATTTGGAACGGTACCAAGCCTATGGTTCAAAAGGAAATATCGTCGCAGAAAAACAAGACGGAAGCATTCTTAGAAACTTATTTGTGTTGTGTGTCCTCAACTGCCAGACTTGAACCTTTCTTTTGAGACAGCAGTTTTGAAACACTCTTTTTGTAGAATCTGCAAGTGGATATTTGGATAGCTCTGAGGATTTCGTTGGAAACGGGATTACATATAAAAAGTAGACAGCAGCATTCTCAGAAACTTCTTTGTGATGTTTCCATTTAAGTCACAGAGTTGAACATTCCCTTTCATAGAGCAGGTTTCAAACACTCTTTTTGTAGTATCTGGAAGTGGACATTTGCAGCGCTTTGTGGCCTATGGTAAAAAAGGAAATATCTTCCCAGAAAAACGAGATAGAAGCAATCTCAGAAACTTGTTTATGCTCTATCTACACAACTAACAGTGTTGAACCTTTCTATTGACAGAGCACGTGTGAAACACTCTTTTTTTGGAATCTGCAAGTGGATATTTCTATAAAACTGAGGATTTCGTTGGAAGCGGGATTACAGATAAATAGTAGACAGCAGCATTCTCAGAAACTTCTTTGTGATGTTTGCATTCAAGTCACAGAGTTGAACATTCCCTTTCATAGAGCAGGTTTGAAACACTCTTTTTGTAGTATCTGGAAGTGGACATTTTGAATGGTATCAGGCCTATGGTTAAAAAGGAAATATCTTCCCATAAAAACAAGACAGAAGCATTCTCAGAAACTTATTTGCGATGTGTGTCCTCAACTAACAGACTTGAACCTTTCTTTTGATACAGCAGTTTTGAAACACTCTTTTTGTAGAATCTGCAAGTGGATATTTGGAAAGCTCTGAGGATTTCGTTGGAAACGGGATTACATAAAAATATTGGCCAGCAGCATTCTCAGAAACTTCTTGTGACGTTTGCATTCAAGTCACAGAGTTGAACATTCCCTGTCATAGAGCAGGTTTGAAACACTCTTTTTGTAGTATCTGGAAGTGGACATTTGGAACGGTATCAGGCCTGTGGTTCAAAAGGAAGTATCTTCCCATAAAAACAAGACAGAAGCATTCTCAGAAACTTATTTGCGATGTGTGTCCTCAACTAACAGACTTGAACCTTTCTTTTGATACAGCAGTTTTGAAACACTCTTTTGTAGAATCTGCAAGTGGATATTTGGATAGCTTTGAGGATTTCGGTGGAAACGGGATTACATATAAAAAGTATACAGCAGCATTCTCAGAAAATTCTTTGTGATGTTTCCATTTAAGTCACAGAGTTGAACATTCCCTTTCATAGAGCAGGTTTCAAACACTCTTTTTGTAGTATCTGGAAGTGGACATTTGCAGCGATTTGTGGCCTATGGTCAAAAAGGAAATATCTTCCCATAAAAACGAGATAGAAGCAATATCAGAAACTTCTTTATGCTCTATCTACACAACTAACAGTGTTGAACCTTTCTATTGACAGAGCACGTGTGAAACACTCTTTTTTTGGAATCTGCAAGTGGATATTTCTATAAAACTGAGGATTTCATTGGAAGCGGGATTACAGATAAAGAGTAGACAGCAGCATTCTCAGAAACTTCTTTGTGATGTTTGCATTGAAGTCTCAGAGATGAACATTCCCTTTCATAGAGCATGTTTGAAACACTCTTTTTGTAGTATCTGGAAGTGGACATTTGGAACGGTATCAGGCCTATGGTTAAAAAGGAAATATCTTCCCGTAAAAACAAGACAGAAGCATTCTCAGAAACTTATTTGCGATGTGTGTCCTCAACTAACAGACTTGAACCGTTCTTTTGACACAGCAGTTTTGAAAAACCCTTTTTGTAGAATCTGCAAGTGGATATTTGGATAGCTCTGAGGATTTCGTTGGAAACGGGATTACATAAAAATAGTGGACAGCAGCATTCTCAGAAACTTCTTTGTGACGTTTGCATTCAAGTCACAGAGTTGAACATTCCCTGTCATAGAGCAGGTTGGAAACACTGTTTTTGTAGCATCTGGAAGTGCACATTTCCAACGCTTTCTTGCCTACGGCGAAGAAGGAAATATCTTCCCATAAAAACAAGACAGAAGCATTCTCAGAAACTTATTTCTGATGTGTGTCGTCAACTAACGGACTTGAACCTTTCTTTTTATAGAGCACGTTTGAACCACTCTTTTTGTTGTATCTGCAAGTGGATATTTGAATAGCTTTGACGATTTAGTTGGAAACGGGAATATCTCCCTATAAAATCTAGACAGAAGCATTCTCAGAAACTTCTTTCTGGCGTTTCCATTCAAGTCACAGAGTTGAACATTCTCTTTCATAGAGCAGGTTTGAAACACTCTTTTCGCAGTATCTGGAAGTGGACATTTGCAGCGCTTTGTGGCCTATGGTAAAAAAGGAAATATCTTCCCATGAAAACGAGATAGAAGCAATCTCAGAAACTTGTTTATGCTGTATGTACTGAAGGAACAGTGTTGAACCTTTGTATTGATAGAGCAGGTGTGAAACACTGTTTTTTTGGAATCTGCAAGAGGATATTTCTATAGAACTGAGGATTTCGTGGGAAGCGGGATTACAGATAAAAAGTAGAGAGCAGCATTCTCAGAAACTTCTTTGTGATGTTTGCATTCAAGTCACAGAGTTGACCATTCCCTTTCATACAGCAGGTTTGAAACACTCTTTTTGTAGTATCTGGAAGTGGACATTTGGAACGGTACCAGGCCTATGGTTCAAAAGGAAATATCGTCGCATAAAAACAAGACGGAAGCATTCTCAGAAACTTATTTGTGTTGTGTGTCCTCAACTAACAGACTTGAACCTTTCTTTCAACACAGCAGTTTTGAAACACTCTTTTTGTAGAATCTGCAAGTGGATATTTGAATAGCTCTGAGGATTTCGTTGGAAACGGGATTACATATAAAAAGTAGACAGCAGCATTCTCAGAAACTTCTTTGTGATGTTTCCATTTAAGTCACAGAGTTGAACATTCCCTTTCATAGAGCAGGTTTCAAACACTCTTTTTGTAGTATCTATAAGTGGACATTTGCAGCGCTTTGTGGCCTATGGTAAAAAAGGAAATATCTTCCCAGAAAAAAGAGATAGAAGCAATCTCAGAAACTTGTTAATGCTCTATCTACACAAGTAACATTGTTGAACCTTTCTATTGACAGAGCACGTGTGAAACACTCTTTTTTTGGAATCTGCAAGTGGATATTTGTATAAAACTGAGGATTTCATTGGAAGCGGGATTACAGATAAATAGTGGACAGCAGCATACTCAGAAACTTCTTTGTGATGTTTGCATTCAAGTCACAGAGATGAACATTCCCTTTCATAGAGCAGGTTTGAAACACTCTTTTTGTAGTATCTGGAAGTGCACATTTGGAACGCTATCAGGCCTATGGTTAAAAAGGAAATATCTTCCCATAAAAACAAGACAGAAGCATTCTCAGAAACTTATTTGCGATGTGTGTAATCAACTAACAGACTTGAACCTTTCTTTTGATACAGCAGTTTTGAATCACACTTTTTGTAGAATCTGCAAGTGGATATTTGGATAGCTCTGAGGATTTCGTTGGAAACGGGATTACATAAAAATAGTGGACAGCAGCATTCTCAGAAACTTCTTTGTGACGTTTGCATTCAAGTCACAGAGTTGAACATTCCCTGTCATAGAGCAGGTTGGAAACACTCTTTTTGTAGCATCTGGAAGTGGACATTTCCAACGCTTTCTTGCCTACGGCGAAGAAGGAAATATCTTCCCATAAAAACAAGACAGAAGCATTCTCTGAAACTTATTTCTGATGTGTGTCCTCAACTAACGGACTTGAACCTTTCTTTTTATAGAGCACGTTTGAACCACTCTTTTTGTTGGTTCTGCAAGTGTATATTGGGATAGCTTTGACCATTTCGTTGGAAACGGGAATATCTCAGTATAAAATGGAGACGGAAGCATTCCCAGAAACTTCTTTTTGATGTTTCCATTCAAGTCACAGAGTTGAACATTCTCTTTCATAGAGCAGGTTTGAAACACTCTTTTTGTAGTATCTGGAAGCGGACATTTGCAGCGCTTTGTGGCCTATGGTAAAAAAGGAAATATCTTCCCATGAAAACGAGATAGAAGCAATTTCAGAGACCTGTTTATGCTGTATTTACTGAAGTGACAGTGTTGAACCTTTCTGTTGATAGAGCAGGTGTGAAACACTGTTTTTTTGGAATCTGCAAGAGGATATTTCTGTAGAACTGAGGATTTTGTAGGAAGCGGGATTACAGATAAAAAGTAGAGAGCAGCATTCTCAGAAACTTCTTTGTGATCTTTGCATTCAAGTCACAGAGTTGACCATTCCCTGTCATACAGCAGGTTGGAAACACTCTTTTTGTAGTATCTGGAAGTGGACATTTGGAACGGTACCAGGCCTATGGTTCAAAAGGAAGTATCGTCGCAGAAAAACAAGACGGAAGCATTCTCAGAAACTTATTTGTGTTGTGTGTCCTCAACTAACAGACTTGAACCTTACTTTAAACACAGCAGTTTTGAAACACTCTTTTTGTAGAATCTGCAAGTGGATATTTGAATAGCTCTGAGGATTTCGTTGGAAATGGGATTACATATAAAAAGTAGACAGCAGCATTCTCAGAAACTTCTTTGTGATGTTTCCATTTAAGTCACAGAGTTGAACATTCCCTTTCATAGAGCAGGTTTCAAACACTCTTTTTGTAGTATCTGGAAGTGGACATTTGCAGCGCTTTGTGGCCTATGGTAAAAAAGGAAATATCTTCCCATAAAAACGAGATAGAAGCAATCTCAGAAACTTGTTAATGCTCTATCTACACAAGTAACATTGTTGAACCTTTCTATTGACAGAGCACGTGTGAAACACTCTTTTTTTGGAATCTGCAAGTGGATATTTCTATAAAACTGAGGATTTCGTTGGAAGCGGGATTACAGATAAATAGTGGACAGCAGCATTCTCAGAAACTTCTTTGTGATGTTTGCATTGAAGTCACAGAGATGAACATTCCCTTTCATAGAGCAGGTTTGAAACACTCTTTTTGTAGTATCTGGAAGTGGACATTTGGAACGCTATCAGGCCTATGGTTAAAAAGGAAATATCTTCCCATAAAAACAAGACAGAAGCATTCTCAGAAACTTATTTGCGATGTGTGTAATCAACTAACAGACTTGAACCTTTCTTTTGATACAGCAGTTTTGAATCACTGTTTTTGTAGAATCTGCAAGTGGATATTTGGATAGCTCTGAGGATTTCGTTGGAAACGGGATTACATAAAAAGAGTGGACAGCAGCATTCTCAGAAACTTCTTTGTGACGTTTGCATTCAAGTCACAGAGTTGAACATTCCCTTTCATGGAGCAGGTTTGAAACACTCTTTTTGTAGCATCTGGAAGTGGACATTTCCAACGCTTTCTTGCCTACGGCGAAGAAGGAAATATCTTCCCATAAAAATAAGACAGAAGCATTCTCAGAAACTTATTTCTGATGTGTGTCCTCAACTAACGGACTTGAACCTTTCTTTTTATAGAGCACGTTTGAACCACTCTTTTTGTTGTATCTGCAAGTGGATATTTGAATAGCTTTGACGATTTCGTTGGAAACGGGAATATCTCCCTATAAAATCTAGACAGAAGCATTCTCAGAAAGGTCTTTGTGATGTTTCCATTCAAGTCACAGAGTTGAACATTCTCTTTCATAGAGCAAGTTTGAAACACTCTTTTTGTAGTATCTGGAAGTGGACATTTGCAGCGTTTTGTGGCCTATGGTAAAAAAGGAAATATCTTCCCATGAAAACGAGATAGAAGCAATCTCAGAAACTTGTTTATGCTGTATGTACTGAAGTAACAGTGTTGAACCTTTCTATTGATAGAGAAGGTGTGAAACACTGTTGTTTTGGAATCTGCAAGAGGATATTTCTATAGAACTGAGGATTTCGTTGGAAGCGGGATTACAGATAGAAAGTAGAGAGCAGCATTCTCAGAAACTTCTTTGTGATGTTTGCATTCAAGTCACAGAGTTGAACATTCCCTTTCATACAGCAGGTTTGAAACACTCTTTTTGTACTATCTGGAAGTGGACATTTGGAACGGTACCAGGCCTATGGTGCAAAAGGAAATATCGTCGCAGAAAAACAAGACGGAAGCATTCTCAGATACTTATTTGTGTTGTGTGTCCTCAACTAACAGACTTGAACCTTTCTTTTGACACAGCAGTTTTGAAACACTCTTTTTGTAGAATCTGCAAGTGGATATTTGGATAGCTCTGAGGATTTCGTTGGAAACGGGATTACATATAAAAAGTAGACAGCAGCATTCTCAGAAACTTCTTTCTGATGTTTCCATTTAAGTCACAGAGTTGAACATTCCCTTTCACAGAGCAGGTTCCAAACACTCTTTTTGTAGTATCTGGAAGTGGACATTTGCAGCGCTTTGTGGCCTATGGTAAAAAAGGAAGTATCTTCCCATAAAAACGAGATAGAAGCAATCTCAGAAACTTGTTTGTGCTCTATCTACACAAGTAACAGTGTTGAACCTTTCTATTGACAGAGCACGTGTGAAACACTCTTTTTTTGGAATCTGCAAGTGGATATTTCTATAAAACTGAGGATTTCGTTGGAAGCGGGATTACAGATAAATAGTAGACAGCAGCATTCTCAGAAACTTCCTTGGGATGTTTACATTCAAGTCACAGAGTTGAACATTCCCTTTCATAGAGCAGGTTTGAAACACTCTTTTTGTAGTATCTGGAAGTGGACATTTGGAACGGTATCAGGCCAATGGTTAAAAAGGAAATATCTTCCCATAAAAACAAGACAGAAGCATTTTCAGAAACTTATTTGCGATGTGTGTCCTCAACTAACAGACTTGAACCTTTCTCTTGATACAGCAGTTTCGAAACACTCTTTTTGTAGAATCTGCAAGTGGATATTTGGATAGCTCTGAGGATTTCGTTGGAAACAGGATTACATAAAAAGAGTGGACAGCAGCATTCTCAGAAACTTCTTTGTGACGTTTGCATTCAAGTCACAGAGTTGAATATTCCCTGTCATAGAGCAGGTTTGAAACACTCTTCTTGTAGCATCTGGAAGTGGACATTTCCAACGCTTTCTTGCCTACGGCGAAGAAGGAAATATCTTCCCATAAAAACAAGACAGAAGCATTCTCAGAAACATATTTCTGATGTGTGTCCTCAACTAACGGACTTGAACCTTTCTTTTTATAGAGCACGTTTGAACCACTCCTTTTGTTGTATCTGCAAGTGGATATTTGGATAGCTTTGACGATTTCGTTGGAAACGGGAATATCTCCCTATAAAATCTAGACAGAAGCATTCTCAGAAAGGTCTTTGTGATGTTTCCATTCAAGTCACAGAGTTGAACATTCTCTTTCATAGAGCAAGTTTGAAACACTCTTTTTGTAGTATCTGGAAGTGGACATTTGCAGCGTTTTGTGGCCTATGGTAAAAAAGGAAATATCTTCCCATGAAAACGAGATAGAAGCAATCTCAGAAACTTGTTTATGCTGTATGTACTGAAGTAACAGTGTTGAACCTTTCTATTGATAGAGCAGGTGTGAAACACTGTTTTTTTGGAATCTGCAAGAGGATATTTCTATAGAACTGAGGATTTCGTTGGAAGCGGGATTACAGATAGAAAGTAGAGAGCAGCATTCTCAGAAACTTCTTTGTGATGTTTGCATTCAAGTCACAGAGTTGAACATTCCCTTTCATACAGCAGGTTTGAAACACTCTTTTTGTACTATCTGGAAGTGGACATTTGGAACGGTACCAGGCCTATGGTGCAAAAGGAAATATCGTCGCATAAAAACAAGACGGAAGCATTCTCAGATACTTATTTGTGTTGTGTGTCCTCAACTAACAGACTTGAACCTTTCTTTTGACACAGCAGTTTTGAAACACTCTTTTTGTAGAATCTGCAAGTGGATATTTGGATAGCTCTGAACATTTCGTTGGAAACGGGATTACATATAAAAAGTAGACAGCAGCATTCTCAGAAACTTCTTTGTGATGTTTCCATTTAAGTCACAGAGTTGAACATTCCCTTTCACAGAGCAGGTTTCAAACACTCTTTTTGTAGTATCTGGAAGTGGACATTTGCAGCGCTTTGTGGCCTATGGTAAAAAAGGAAATATCTTCCCATAAAAACGAGATAGAAGCAATCTCAGAAAATTGTTTATGCTCTATCTACACAAGTAACAGTGTTGAACCTTTCTATTGACAGAGCACGTGTGAAACACTCTTTTTTTGGAATCTGCAAGTGGATATTTCTATAAAACTGAGGATTTCGTTGGAAGCGGGATTACAGATAAATAGTAGACAGCAGCATTCTCAGAAACTTCTTTGTGATGTTTGCATTCAAGTCACAGTGTTGAACATTCCCTTTCATAGAGCAGGTTTTTAACACTCTTTTTGTAGTATCTGGAAGTGGTCATTTGGAACGGTATCAGGCCTATGGTTAAAAAGGAAATATCTTCCCATAAAAAGAAGACAGAAGCATTCTCAGAAACTTATTTGCGATGTGTGTCCTCAACTAACAGACTTGAACCTTTCTTTTGTTACAGCAGTTTTGAAACACTCTTTTTGTAGAATCTGCAAGTGGATATTTGGATAGCTCTGAGGATTTCGTTGTAAACGGGATTACATAGAAATAGTGGACAGCAGCATTCTCAGAAACTTCTTTGTGACGTTTGCATTCAAGTCACAGAGTTGAACATTCCCTGTCATAGAGCAGGTTTGAAACACTCTTTTTGTAGCATCTGGAAGTGGACATTTCCAACGCTGTCTTGCCTACGGCGAAGAAGGAAGTATGTTCCCATAAAAACAAGACAGAAGCATTCTCAGAAACTTATTTCTGATGTGTGTCGTCAGCTAACGGACTTGAACCTTTCTTTTTATAGAGCACGTTTGAACCACTCTTTTTGTTGTATCTGCAAGTGGATATTTGGATAGCTTTGACGATTTCGTTGGAAACGGGAATATCTCCCTATAAAATCTAGACAGAAGCATTCTCAGAAACTTCTTTTTGATGTTTCCATTCAAGTCACAGAGTTGAACATTCTCTTTCATAGAGCAGGTTGGAAACACTCTTTTTGTAGTATCTGGAAGTGGACATTTGCAGCGCCTTGTGGCCTATGGTAAAAAAGGAAATATCTTCCCATGAAAACGAGATAGAAGCAATCTCAGAAACTTGTTTAAGCTGTATGTACTGAAGTAACGGTGTGGAACCTTTCTATTGATAGAGCAGGTGTGAAACACTGTTTTTTTGGAATCTGCAAGAGGATATTTCTATAGAACTGAGGATTTCGTTGGAAGCGGGATTACAGATAAAAATTAGAGAGCAGCATTCTCAGAAACTTCTTTGTGATGTTTGCATTCAAATCACAGAGTTGAACATTCCCTTTCATACAGCAGGTTTGAAACACTCTTTTTGTAGTGTCTGCAAGTGGACATTTGGAACGGTACCAGGCCTATGGTTCAAAAGGAAATATCGTCACATAAAAACAAGACGGAAGCATTCTCAGAAACTTATTTGTGTTGTGTGTCCTGAACTAACAGACTTGAACCTTTCTTTTGACACAGCAGTTTTGAAACACTCTTTTTGTAGAATCTGCAAGTGGATATTTGGATAGCTCTGAGGATTTCGTCCGAAACGGGATTACATATAAAAAGTAGACAGCAGCATTCTCAGAAACTGCTTTGTGATGTTTCCATTTAAGTCAGAGAGTTGAACATTCCCTTTCATAGAGCTGGTTTCAAACATTCTTTTTGTAGTATCTGGAAGTGGCCATTTGCAGCGCTTTGTGGCCTATGGTAAAAAAGGAAATATCTTCCCATAAAAACGAGAGAGAAGCAATCTCAGAAACTTGTTTATGCTCTATCTACACAGCTAACAGTGTTGAACCTTTCTATTGACAGAGCACTTGTGAAACACTGTTTTTTTGGAGTCTGCATGTGAATATTTCTATAAAACTGAGGATTTCGTTGGAAGCGGGATTACAGATAAATAGTAGACAGCAGCATTCTCAGAAAATTCTTTGTGATGTTTGCATTCAAGTCACAGAGTTGAACATTCCCTTTCATAGAGCAGGTTTGAAACACTCTTTTTGTAGTATCTGGAAGTGGACATTTGGAAGGGTATCAGGTCTATGGTTAAAAGGAAATATCTTCCCATAAAAACAAGACAGAAGCATTCTCAGAAACTTATTTGTGATGTGTGTCCTCAACTAACAGACTTGAACCTTTCTTTTGATACAGCAGTTTTGAAACACTCTTTTTGTAGAATCTGCAAGTGGATATTTGGATAGCTCTGAGGATTTCGTTGGAAACGGGATTACATAAAAATAGTGGACAGCAGCATTCTCAGAAACATCTTTGTGACGTTTGCATTCAAGTCACAGAGTTGAACATTCCCTGTCATAGAGCAGGTTTGAAACACTCTTTTTGTAGCATCTGGACGTGGACATTTCCATCGCTTTCTTGCCTACGGCGAAGAAGGAAATATCTTCCCATAAAAATAAGACAGAAGCATTCTCAGAAATTTATTTCTGATGTGTGTCCTCAACTGACGGACTGGAACCTTTCTTTTTATAGAGCACGTTTGAACCACTCTTTTTGTTGAATCTGCAAGTGGATATTTGGATAGCTTTGACGATTTCGTTGGAAACGGGAATATCTCCCTATAACATCTAGACAGAAGCATTCTCAGAAACTTCTTTGTGATGTTTCCATTTAAGTCACAGAGTTGAACATTCCCTTTCATAGAGCAGGTTTCAAACACTCTTTTTGTAGTATCTGGAAGTGGACATTTGCAGCGCTTTGTGGCCTATGGTAAAAAAGGAAATATCTTCCCATAAAAACGAGATAGAAGCAATCTCAGAAACTTGTTTATGCTCTATCTACACAAGTAACGGTGTTGAACCTTTCTATTGACAGAGCACTTGTGAAACACTCTTTTTTTGGAATCTGCAATTGGATATTTCTATAAAACTGATGATTTCGTTGGAAGCGGGATTACAGATAAATAGTAAGCAGGTGTGAAACACTGTTTTTTTGGAATCTGCAAAAGGATATTTCTATAGAACTGAGGATTTCGTTGGAAGCGGGATTACAGATAAAAATTAGAGAGCAGCATTCTCAGAAACTTCTTTGTGATGTTTGCATTCAAGTCACAGAGTTGAACATTCCCTGTCATACAGCAGGTTTGAAACACTCTTTTTGTAGTATCTGGAAGTGGACATTTGGAACGGTGCCAGGCCTATGGTTCAAAAGGAAATATCGTCGCAGAAAAACAAGACGGAAGCGTTCTCAGAAACTTATTTGTGTTGTGTGTCCTCAACTAACAGACTTGAACCTTTCTTTTGACACAGCAGTTTTGAAACACTCTTTTTGTAGAATCTGCAAGTGGATATTTGGATAGCTCTGAGGATTTCGTTGGAAACGGGGTTACATATAAAAAGTAGACAGCAGCATTCTCAGAAACTTCTTTGTGATGTTTCCATTTAAGTCACAGAGTTGAACATTCCCTTTCATAGAGCAGGTTTCAAACACTCTTTTTGTAGTATCTGGAAGTGGACATTTGCAGCGCTTTGTGGCCTATGGTAAAAAAGGAAATATCTTCCCAGAAAAACGAGATAGAAGCAATCTCAGAAACTTGTTTATGCTCTATCTACACAACTAACAGTGTTGAAACTTTCTATTGACAGAGCACGGGTGAAACACTCTTTTTTTGGAATCTGCAAGTGGATATTTCTATAAAACTGAGGATTTCGTTGGAAGCGGGATTACAGATAAATAGTAGACAGCAGCCTTCTCAGAAACTTCTTTGTGATGTTTGCATTCAAGTCACAAAGTTGAACATTCCCTTTCATAGAGCAGGTTTCAAACACTCTTTTTGTAGTATCTGGAAGTGGACATTTGCAGCGCTTTGTGGCCTATGGTAAAAAAGGAAATATCTTCCCATGAAAACGAGATAGAAGCAATCTGAGAAACTTTTTTATGCTGTATGTACTGAAGGAACAGTGTTGAACCTTTCTATTGATAGAGCAGGTGTGAAACACTGTTTTTTTGGAATCTGCAAGAGGATATTTCTATAGAACTGAGGATTTCGTGGGAAGCGGGATTACAGATAAAAAGTAGAGAGCAGCATTCTCAGAAACTTCTTTGTGATGTTTGCATTCAAGTCACAGAGTTGACCATTCCCTTTCATACAGCAGGTTTGAAACACTCTTTTTGTAGTATCTGGAAGTGGACATTTGGAACGGTACCAAGCCTATGGTTCAAAAGGAAATATCGTCGCAGAAAAACAAGACGGAAGCATTCTCAGAAACTTATTTGTGTTGTGTGTCCTCAACTGACACACTTGAACCTTTCTTTTGAGACAGCAGTTTTGCAACACTCTTTTTGTAGAATCTGCAAGTGGATATTTGGATAGCTCTGAGGATTTCGTTGGAAACGGGATTACATATAAAAAGTAGACAGCAGCATTCTCAGAAACTTCTTTGTGATGTTTCCATTTAAGTCACAGAGTTGAACATTCCCTTTCATAGAGCAGGTTTCAAACACTCTTTTTGTATTATCTGGAAGTGGACATTTGCAGCGCTTTGTGGCCTATGGTAAAAAAGGAAATATCTTCCCATAAAAACGAGATAGAAGCAATCTCAGAAACTTGTTTATGCTCTATCTACACAAGTAACAGTGTTGAACCTTTCTATTGACAGAGCACGTGTGAAACACTCTTTTTTTGGAATCTGCAAGTGGATATTTCTATGAAACTGAGGATGTCGTTGGAAGCGGGATTACAGATAAATAGTAGACAGCAGCATTCTCAGAAACTTCTTTGTTATGTTTGCATTCAAGTCACAGAGTTGAACATTCCCTTTCATAGAGGAGGTTTGAAACACTCTTTTTGTAGTATCTGGAAGTGGACATTTGGAACGGTATCAGGCCTATGGTTAAAAAGGAAATATCTTCCCATAAAAACAAGACAGAAGCATTCTCAGAAACTTATTTGCGATGTGTGTCCTCAACTAACAGACTTGAACCTTTCTTTTGATACAGCAGTTTTGAAACACTCTTTTTGTAGAATCTGCAAGTGGATATTTGGAAAGCTCTGAGGATTTCGTTGGAAACGGGATTACATAAAAATAGTGGCCAGCAGCATTCTCAGAAACTTCTTGTGACGTTTGCATTCAAGTCACAGATTTGAACATTCCCTGTCATAGAGCAGGTTTGAAACACTCTTTTTGTAGCATCTGGAAGTGGACATTTCCAACGCTTTCTTGCCTACGGCGAAGAAGGAAATATCTTCCCATAAAAACAAGACAGAAGCATTCTCAGAAACTTAGTTCTGATGTGTGTCCTCAACTAACGGACTTGAACCTTTCTTTTGATAGAGCACGTTTGAACCACTCTTTTTGTTGTATCTGCAAGTGGATATTTGAATAGCTTTGACGATTTTGTTGGAAACGGGAATATCTCCCTATAAAATCTAGACAGAAGCATTCTCAGAAACTTCTTTCTGGTGTTTCCATTCAAGTCACAGAGTTGAACATTCTCTTTCATAGAGCAGTTTTGAAACACACTTTTCGTCGTATCTGGAAGTGGACATTGGCAGCGCTTTGTGGCCTATGGTAAAAAAGGAAATATCTTCCCATAAAAACGAGATAGAAGCAATCTCAGAAACTTTTTTATGCTGTATGTACTGAAGGAACAGTGTTGAACTTTTCTATTGATAGAGCAGGTGTGAAACACTGTTTTTTTGGAATCTGCAGGAGGATATTTCTATAGAACTGAGGATTTCGTGGGAAGCGGGATTACAGATAAAAAGTAGAGAGCAGCATTCTCAGAAACTGCTTTGTGATGTTTGCATTCAAGTCACAGAGTTGACCATTCCCTTTCATACAGCAGGTTTGAAACACTCTTTTTGTAGTATCTGGAAGTGGACATTTGGAACGGTACCAGGCCTATGGTTTAAAAGGAAATATCGTCGCAGAAAAACAAGACGGAAGCATTCTCAGAAACTTATTTGTGTTGTGTGTCCTCAACTGACAGACTTGAACCTTTCTTTTGACACAGCAGTTTTGAAACACTCTTTTTGTAGAATCTGCAAGTGGATATTTGGATAGCTCTGAGGATTTCGTTGGAAACGGGATTACATAAAAATAGTGGACAGCAGCATTCTCAGAAACTTCTTTGTGACGTTTGCATTCAAGTCACAGAGTTGAACATTCCCTGTCATAGAGCAGGTTGGAAACATTGTTTTTGTAGCATCTGGAAGTGCACATTTCCAACGCTTTCTTGCCTACGGCGAAGAAGGAAATATCTTCCCATAAAAACAAGACAGAAGCATTCTCAGAAACTTATTTCTGATGTGTGTCCTCAACTAACGGACTTGAACGTTTCTTTTTATAGAGCACGTTTGATCCACTCTTTTTGTTGTATCTGCAAGTGGATATTTGGATAGCTTTGACGATTTCGTTGGAAACGGGAATATCTCCCTATAAAATCTAGACAGCAGCATTCTCAGAAACTTCTTTGTGATGTTTCCATCCAAGTCACAGAGTTGAACATTCTCTTTCATAGAGCAGGTTTGAAACACTCTTTTCGTAGTATCTGGAAGTGGACATTTGCAGCGCTTTGTGGCCTATGGTAAAAAAGAAATGTCTTCCCATGAAAACGAGATAGAAGCAATCTCAGAAACTTTTTTATGCTGTATGTACTGAAGGAACAGTGTTGAACCTTTCTATTGATAGAGCAGGTGTGAAACACTGTTTTTTTGGAATCTGCAAGAGGATATTTCTACAGAACTGAGGATTTCGTGGGAAGCGGGATTACAGATAAAAAGTAGAGAGCAGCATTCTCAGAAACTTCTTTGTGATGTTTGCATTCAAGTCACAGAGTTGACCATTCCCTTTCATACAGCAGGTTTGAAACACTCTTTTTGTAGTATCTGGAAGTGGACATTTGGAACGGTACCAAGCCTATGGTTCAAAAGGAAATATCGTCGCAGAAAAACAAGACGGAAGCATTCTCAGAAACTTATTTGTGTTGTGTGTCCTCAACTGACAGACTTGAACCTTTCTTTTGAGACAGCAGTTTTGAAACACTCTTTTTGTAGAATCTGCAAGTGGATATTTGGATAGCTCTGAGGATTTCGTTGGAAACGGGATTACACATAAAAAGTAGACAGCAGCATCCTCAGAAACTTCTTTGTGATGTTTCCATTTAAGTCACAGAGTTGAATATTCCCTTTCATAGAGCAGGTTTCAAACACTCTTTTTGTAGTATCTGGAAGTGGACATTTGCAGCGCTTTGTGGCCTATGGTAAAAAAGGAAATATCTTCCCAGAAAAACGAGATAGAAGCAATCTCAGAAACTTGTTTATGCTCTATCTACACAACTAACAGTGTTGAACCTTTCTATTGACAGAGCACGTGTGAAACACTCTTTTTTTGGAATCTGCAAGTGGATATTTCTATGAAACTGAGGATGTCGTTGGAAGCGGGATTACAGATAAATAGTAGACAGCAGCATTCTCAGAAACTTCTTCGTGATGTTTGCATTCAAGTCACAGAGTTGAACATTCCCTTTCATAGAACAGGTTTGAAACACTCTTTTTGTAGTATATGGAAGTGGACATTTGGAACGGTATCAGGCCTATGGTTAAAAAGGAAATATCTTCCCATAAAAACAAGACAGAAGCATTCTCAGAAACTTATTTGCGATGTGTGTCCTCAACTAACAGACTTGAACCTTTCTTTTGACACAGCAGTTTTGAAAAACCCTTTTTGTAGAATCTGCAAGTGGATATTTGGATAGCTCTGAGGATTTCGTTGGAAACGGGATTACATAAAAATAGTGGACAGCAGCATTCTCAGAAACTTCTTTGTGACGTTTGCATTCAAGTCACAGAGTTGAACATTCCCTGTCATAGAGCAGGTTGGAAACATTGTTTTTGTAGCATCTGGAAGTGCACATTTCCAACGCTTTCTTGCCTACGGCGAAGAAGGAAATATCTTCCCATAAAAACAAGACAGAAGCATTCTCAGAAACTTATTTCTGATGTGTGTCCTCAACTAACGGACTTGAACGTTTCTTTTTATAGAGCACGTTTGAACCACTCTTTTTGTTGTATCTGCAAGTGGATATTTGGATAGCTTTGACGATTTCGTTGGAAACGGGAATATCTCCCTATAAAATCTAGACAGCAGCATTCTCAGAAACTTCTTTGTGATGTTTCCATCCAAGTCACAGAGTTGAACATTCTCTTTCATAGAGCAGGTTTGAAACACTCTTTTCGTAGTATCTGGAAGTGGACATTTGCAGCGCTTTGTGGCCTATGGTAAAAAAGAAATATCTTCCCATGAAAACGAGATAGAAGCAATCTCAGAAACTTTTTTATGCTGTATGTACTGAAGGAACAGTGTTGAACCTTTCTATTGATAGAGCAGGTGTGAAACACTGTTTTTTTGGAATCTGCAAGAGGATATTTCTACAGAACTGAGGATTTCGTGGGAAGCGGGATTACAGATAAAAAGTAGAGAGCAGCATTCTCAGAAACTTCTTTGTGATGTTTGCATTCAAGTCACAGAGTTGACCATTCCCTTTCATACAGCAGGTTTGAAACACTCTTTTTGTAGTATCTGGAAGTGGACATTTGGAACGGTACCAAGCCTATGGTTCAAAAGGAAATATCGTCGCAGAAAAACAAGACGGAAGCATTCTCAGAAACTTATTTGTGTTGTGTGTCCTCAACTGACAGACTTGAACCTTTCTTTTGAGACAGCAGTTTTGAAACACTCTTTTTGTAGAATCTGCAAGTGGATATTTGGATAGCTCTGAGGATTTCGTTGGAAACGGGATTACACATAAAAAGTAGACAGCAGCATTCTCAGAAACTTCTTTGTGATGTTTCCATTTAAGTCACAGAGTTGAACATTCCCTTTCATAGAGCAGGTTTCAAACACTCTTTTTGTAGTATCTGGAAGTGGACATTTGCAGCGCTTTGTGGCCTATGGTAAAAAAGGAAATATCTTCCCAGAAAAACGAGATAGAAGCAATCTCAGAAACTTGTTTATGCTCTATCTACACAACTAACAGTGTTGAACCTTTCTATTGACAGAGCACGTGTGAAACACTCTTTTTTTGGAATCTGCAAGTGGATATTTCTATGAAACTGAGGATGTCGTTGGAAGCGGGATTACAGATAAATAGTAGACAGCAGCATTCTCAGAAACTTCTTTGTGATGTTTGCATTCAAGTCACAGAGTTGAACATTCCCTTTCATAGAGCAGGTTTGAAACACTCTTTTTGTAGTATCTGGAAGTGGACATTTGGAACGGTATCAGGCCTATGGTTAAAAAGGAAATATCTTCCCATAAAAACAAGACAGAAGCATTCTCAGAAACTTATTTGCGATGTGTGTCCTCAACTAACAGACTTGAACCTTTCTTTTGACACAGCAGTTTTGAAAAACCCTTTTTGTAGAATCTGCAAGTGGATATTTGGATAGCTCTGAGGATTTCGTTGGAAACGGGATTACATAAAAATAGTGGACAGCAGCATTCTCAGAAACTTCTTTGTGACGTTTGCATTCAAGTCACAGAGTTGAACATTCCCTGTCATAGAGCAGGTTGGAAACATTGTTTTTGTAGCATCTGGAAGTGCACATTTCCAACGCTTTCTTGCCTACGGCGAAGAAGGAAATATCTTCCCATAAAAACAAGACAGAAGCATTCTCAGAAACTTATTTCTGATGTGTGTCCTCAACTAACGGACTTGAACGTTTCTTTTTATAGAGCACGTTTGAACCACTCTTTTTGTTGTATCTGCAAGTGGATATTTGGATAGCTTTGACGATTTCGTTGGAAACGGGAATATCTCCCTATAAAATCTAGACAGCAGCATTCTCAGAAACTTCTTTGTGATGTTTCCATCCAAGTCACAGAGTTGAACATTCTCTTTCATAGAGCAGGTTTGAAACACTCTTTTCGTAGTATCTGGAAGTGGACATTTGCAGCGCTTTGTGGCCTATGGTAAAAAAGAAATGTCTTCCCATGAAAAGGAGATAGAAGCAATCTCAGAAACTTTTTTATGCTGTATGTACTGAAGGAACAGTGTTGAACCTTTCTATTGATAGAGCAGGTGTGAAACACTGTTTTTTTGGAATCTGCAAGAGGATATTTCTACAGAACTGAGGATTTCGTGGGAAGCGGGATTACAGATAAAAAGTAGAGAGCAGCATTCTCAGAAACTTTTTTGTGATGTTTGCATTCAAGTCACAGAGTTGACCATTCCCTTTCATACAGCAGGTTTGAAACACTCTTTTTGTAGTATCTGGAAGTGGACATTTGGAACGGTACCAAGCCTATGGTTCAAAAGGAAATATCGTCGCAGAAAAACAAGACGGAAGCATTCTCAGAAACTTATTTGTGTTGTGTGTCCTCAACTGACCGACTTGAACCTTTCTTTTGAGACAGCAGTTTTGAAACACTCTTTTTGTAGAATCTGCAAGTGGATATTTGGATAGCTCTGAGGATTTCGTTGGAAACGGGATTACATATAAAAAGTAGACAGCAGCATTCTCAGAAACTTCTTTGTGATGTTTCCATTTAAGTCACAAAGTTGAACATTCCCTTTCATAGAGCAGGTTTCAAACACTCTTTTTGTAGTATCTGGAAGTGGACATTTGCAGCGCTTTGTGGCCTATGGTAAAAAAGGAAATATCTTCCCAGAAAAACGAGATAGAAGCAATCTCAGAAACTTGTTTATGCTCTATCTACAGAACTAACAGTGTTGAACCTTTCTATTGACAGAGCACGTGTGAAACACTCTTTTTTTGGAATCTGCAAGTGGATATTTCTATGAAACTGAGGATGTCGTTGGAAGCGGGATTACAGATAAATAGTAGACAGCAGCATTCTCAGAAACTTCTTTGTGATGTTTGCATTCAAGTCACAGAGTTGAACATTCCCTTTCATAGAGCAGGTTTGAAACACTCTTTTTGTAGTATCTGGAAGTGGACATTTGGAACGGTATCAGGCCTATGGTTAAAAAGGAAATATCTTCCCATAAAAACAAGACAGAAGCATTCTCAGAAACTTATTTGCGATGTGTGTCCTCAACTAACAGACTTGAACCTTTCTTTTGATACAGCAGTTTTGAAACACTCTTTTTGTAGAATCTGCAAGTGGATATTTGGAAAGCTCTGAGGATTTCGTTGGAAACGGGATTACATAAAAATAGTGGCCAGCAGCATTCTCAGAAACTTCTTGTGACGTTTGCATTCAAGTCACAGAGTTGAACATTCCCTGTCATAGAGCAGGTTTGAAACACTCTTTTTGTAGCATCTGGAAGTGGACATTTCCAACGCTTTCTTGCCTACGGCGAAGAAGGAAATATCTTCCCATAAAAACAAGACAGAAGCATTCTCAGAAACTTATTTCTGATGTGTGTCCTCAACTAACGGAATTGAACCTTTCTTTTTATAGAGCACGTTAGAACCACTCCTTTTGTTGTATCTGCAAGTGGATATTTGGATAGCTTTGACGATTTCGTTGGAAACGGGAATATCTCCGTATAAAATCGAGACAGAAGCATTCTCAGAAACTTCTTTGTGATGTTTCCATTCAAGTCACAGAGTTGAAAATTCTCTTTCATAGAGCAGGTTTGAAACACTCTTTTTGTAGTATCTGGAAGTGGACATTGGCAGGGCTTTGTGGCCTATGGTAAAAAAGGAAATATCTTCCCATGAAAACGAGATAGAAGCAATCTCAGAAACTTGTTTATGCTGTATGTACTGAAGGAACAGTGTTGAACTTTTCTATTGATAGAGCAGGTGTGAAACACTGTTTTTTTGGAATCTGCAAGAGGATATTTCTATAGAACTGAGGATTTCGTGGCAAGCGGGATTACAGATAAAAAGTAGAGAGCAGCATTCTTAGAAACTTCTTTGTGATGTTTGCATTCAAGTCACAGAGTTGACCATTCCCTTTCATACAGCAGGTTTGAAACACTCTTTTTGTAGTATCTGGAAGTGGACATTTGGAACGGTATCAGGCCTATGGTTCAAAAGGAAATATCGTCGCAGAAAAACAAGACGGAATCATTCTCAGAAACTTATTTGTGTTGTGTGTCCTCAACTAACAGACTTGAACCTTTCTTTTGGCACAGCAGTTTTGAAACACTCTTTTTGTTGAATCTGCAAGTGGATATTTGGATAGCTCTGAGGATTTCGTTGGAAACGGGATTACATATAAAAAGTAGACAGCAGCATTCTCAGAAGCTTCCTTGTGATGTTTCCATTTAAGTCACAGAGTTGAACATTCCCTTTCATAGAGCAGGTTTCAAACACTCTTTTTGTAGTATCTGGAGGTGGCCATTTGCAGCGCTTTGTGGCCTATTGTAAAAAAGGAAATATCTTCCCAGAAAAACGAGATAGAAGCAATCTCAGAAACTTGTTTATGCTCTATCTACACAACTAACAGTGTTGAACCTTTCTATTGACAGAGCACGGGTGAAACACTCTTTTTTTGGAATCTGCAAGTGGATATTTCTGTAAAACTGCGGATTTCGTTGGAAGCGGGATTACAGATAAATAGTAGACAGCAGCATTCTCAGAAACTTCTTTGTGATGTTTGCATTCAAGTCACAGAGTTGAACATTCCCTTTCATAGAGCAGGTTTGAAACACTCTTTTTGTAGTATCTGGAATTGGACATTTGGAACGGTATCAGGCCTATAGTTAAAAAGGAAATATCTTCCCATAAAAACAAGACAGAAGGATTCTCAGAAACTTATTTGCGATGTGTGTCCTCAACTAACAGACTTGAACCTTTCTTTTGACACAGCAGTTTTGAAACACTCTTTTTGTAGAATCTGCAAGTGGATATTTGGATAGCTCTGAGGATTTCGTTGGAAACGGGATTACATAAAAAGAGTGGACAGCAGCATTCTCAGAAACTTCTTGTGACGTTTGCATTCAAGTCACAGAGTTGAACATTCCCTGTCATAGAGCAGGTTTTAAACACTCTTTTTGTAGCATCTGGAAGTGGACATTTCCAACGCTTTCTTGCCTACGGCGAAGAAGGAAATATCTTCCCATAAAAATAAGACAGAAGCATTCTCAGAAACTTATTTCTGATGTGTGTCCTCAACTAACGGACCTGAACCTTTCTTTTGATAGAGCACGTTTGAACCACTCTTTTTGTTGTATCTGCAAGTGGATATTTGAATAGCTTTGACGATTTCGTTGGAAACGGGAATATCTCCCTATAAAATCTAGACAGAAGCATTCTCAGAAACTTCTTTGTGATGTTTCCATTCAAGTCACAGAGTTGAACATTCTCTTTCATAAAGCAGGGTTGAAACACTCCTTTTGTAGTATCTGGAAGTGGACATTGGCAGCGCTTTGTGGCCTATGGTAAAAAAGGAAATATCTTCCCATGAAAACGAGATAGAAGCAATCTCAGAAACTTGTTTATGCTGTATGTACTGAAGTAACAGTGTTGAACCTTTCTATTGATAGAGCAGGTGTGAAACACTGTTTTTTTGGAATCTGCAAGAGGATATTTCTATAGAACTGAGGATTTCGTGGGAAGCGTGATTACAGATAAAAACTAGAGAGCAGCATTCTCAGAAACTTCTTTGTGATGTTTGCATTCAAGTCACAGAGTTGAACATTCCCTGTCATACAGCAGGTTTGAAACACTCTTTTTGTAGTATCTGGAAGTGGACATTTGGAACGGTACCAGGCCTATGGTTCAAAAGGAAATATCGTCGCAGAAAAACAAGACGGAAGCATTCTCAGAAACTTATTTGTGTTGTGTGTTCTCAACTAACAGACTTGAACCTTTCTTTTGACACAGCAGTTTTGAAACACTCTTTTTGTAGAATCTGCAAATGGATATTTGGATAGCTCTGAGGATTTCGTTGGAAACGGGATTACATATAAAAAGTAGACAGCAGCATTCTCAGAAACTTCTTTGTGATGTTTCCATTTAAGTCACAGAGTTGAACATTCCCTTTCATAGATCAGGTTTCAAACACTCTTTTTGTAGTATCTGGAAGTGGACATTTGCAGCGCTTTGTGGCCTATGGTAAAAAAGGAAATATCTTCCCATAAAAACGAGATAGAAGCAATCTCAGAAACTTGTTTATGCCCTATCTACACAAGTAACAGTGTTGAACCTTTCTATTGACAGAGCACGTGTGAAACACTCTTTTTCTGGAATCTGCAAGTGGATATTTCTATAAAACTGAGGATTTCATTGGAAGCGGGATTACAGATAAATAGTAGACAGCAGCATTCTCAGAAACTTCTTTGTGATATTTGCATTCAAGTCACAGAGTTGAACATTCCCTTTCATAGAGCAGGTTTGAAACACTCTTTTTGTAGTATCTGGAAGTGGACATTTGGAACGGTATCAGGCCTATGGTTAAAAAGGAAATATCTTCCCATAAAAACAAGACAGAAGCATTCTCAGAAACTTATTTGCGATGTGTGTCCTCAACTAACAGTCTTGAACGTTTCTTTTGATACAGCAGTTTTGAAACACTCTTATTGTAGAATCTGCAAGTGGATATTTGGATAGCTCTGAGGACTTCGTTGGAAACGGGATTACATAAAAATAGTGGACAGCAGCATTCTCAGAAACTTCTTGTGACGTTTGCATTCAAGTCACAGATTTGAACATTCCCTGTCATAGAGCAGGTTTGAAACACTCTTTTTGTAGCATCTGGAAGTGGACATTTCCAACGCTTTCTTGCCTATGGCGAAGAAGGAAATATCTTCCCATAAAAACAAGACAGAAGCATTCTCAGAAACTTATTTCTGATGTGTGTCCTCAACTAACGGACTTGAACCTTTCTTTTTATAGAGCATGTTTGAACCACTCTTTTTGTTGTATCTGCAAGTGGATATTTGGATAGCTTTGACGATTTCGTTGGAAACGGGAATATCTCCCTATAAAATCTAGACAGAAGCATTCTCAGAAACTTCTTTGTGATGTTTCCATCCAAGTCACAGAGTTGAACATTCTCTTTCATAGAGCAGGTTTGAAACACCCTTTTCGTAGTATCTGGAAGTGGACATTTGCAGCGCTTTGTGGCCTATGGTAAAAAAGGAAATATCTTCCCATGAAAACGAGATAGAAGCAATCTCAGAAACTTTTTTATGCTGTATGTACTGAAGGAACAGTGTTGAACCTTTCTATTGATAGAGCAGGTGTGAAACACTGTTTTTTTGGAATCTGCAAGAGGATATTTCTATAGAAATGAGGATTTCGTGGGAAGCGGGATTACAGATAAAAAGTAGAGAGCAGCATTCTCAGAAACTTCTTTGTGATGTTTGCATTCAAGTCACAGAGTTGACCATTCCCTTTCATACAGCAGGTTTGAAACACTCTTTTTGTAGTATCTGGAAGTGGACATTTGGAACGGTACCAAGCCTATGGTTCAAAAGGAAATATCGTCGCAGAAAAACAAGACGGAAGCATTCTCAGAAACTTATTTGTGTTGTGTGTCCTCAACTGACAGACTTGATCCTTTCTTTTGACACAGCAGTTTTGAAACACTCTTTTTGTAGAATCTGCAAGTGGATATTTGGATAGCTCTGAGGATTTCGTTGGAAACGGGATTACATATAAAAAGTAGACAGCAGCATTCTCAGAAACTTCTTTGTGATGTTTCCATTTAAGTCACAGAGTTGAACATTCCCTTTCATAGAGCAGGATTCAAACACTCTTTTTGTAGTATCTGGAAGTGGACATTTGCAGCGCTTTGTGGCCTATGGTAAAAAAGGAAATATCTTCCCAGAAAAACGAGATAGAAGCAATCTCAGAAACTTGTTTATGCTCTATCTACACAACTAACAGTGTTGAACCTTTCTATTGACAGAGCACGTGTGAAACACTCTTTTTTTGGAATCAGGAAGTGGATATTTCTATAAAACTGAGGATTTCGTTGGAAACGGGATTACAGATAAATAGTAGACAGCAGCATTCTCAGAAACTTCTTTGTGATGTTTGCATTCAAGTCACAGAGTTGAACATTCCCTTTCATAGAGCAGGTTTGAAACACTCTTTTTGTAGTATCTGGAAGTGGACATTTGGAACGGTATCAGCCCTATGGTTAAAAAGGAAATATCTTCCCATAAAAACAAGACAGAAGCATTCTCAGAAACTTATTTCTGATGTGTGTCCTCAACTAACGGACGTGAACCTTTCATTTTATAGAGCACGTTTGAACCACTCTTTTTGTTGTATCTGCAAGTGGATATTTGGATAGCTTTGACGATTTCGTTGGAAACGGGAATATCTCCCTATAAAATCTAGACAGAAGCATTCTCAGAAACTTCTTTGTGATGTTTCCATTCAAGTCACAGAGTTGAACATTCTCTTTCATAAAGCAGGGTTGAAACACTCCTTTTGTAGTATCTGGAAGTGGACAATTGCAGCGCTTTGTGGCCTATGGTAAAAAAGGAAATATCTTCCCATGAAAACGAGATAGAAGCAATCTCAGAAACTTGTTTATGCTGTATGTACTGAAGTAACAGTGTTGAACCTTTCTATTGATAGAGCAGGTGTGAAACACTGTTTTTTTGGAATCTGCAAGAGGATATTTCTATAGAACTGAGGATTTCGTGGGAAGCGGGATTACAGATAAAAATTAGAGAGCAGCATTCTCAGAAACTTCTTTGTGATGTTTGCATTCAAGTCACAGAGTTGAACATTCCCTTTCATACAGCAGGTGTGAAACACTCTTTTTGTACTATCTGGAAGTGGACATTTGGAACGGTGCCAGGCCTATGGTTCAAAAGGAAATATCGTCGCAGAAAAACAAGACGGAAGCATTCTCAGAAACTTATTTGTGTTGTGTGTTCTCAACTAACAGACTTGAACCTTTCTTTTGACACAGCAGTTTTGAAACACTCTTTTTGTAGAATCTGCAAGTGGATATTTGTATAGCTCTGAGGTTTTCGTTGGAAACGGGATTACATATAAAAAGTAGACAGCAGCATTCTCAGAAACGCCTTTGTGATGTTTCCATTTAAGTCACAGAGTTGAACATTCCCTTTCATAGAGCAGGTTTCAAACACTCTTTTTCTAGTATCTGGAAGTGGACATTTGCAGCGCTTTGTGGCCTATGGTAAAAAAGGAAATATCTTCCCATAAAAACGAGATTGAAGAAATCTCAGAAACTTATTTATGCTCTATCTACACAACAAACATTGTTGAACCTT
Organism: Pan troglodytes; assembly: GCF_028858775.2. NCBI lineage: Eukaryota > Metazoa > Chordata > Mammalia > Primates > Hominidae > Pan > Pan troglodytes. The sequence goes on along the minus strand of NC_072409.2, from coordinate 53,568,121 downwards.
TCTATTGACAGAGCACGTGTGAAACACTCTTTTTTTGGAATCTGCAAGTGGATATTTCTATAAAACTGAGGATTTCATTGGAAGCGGGATTACAGATAAAGAGTAGACAGCAGCATTCTCAGAAACTTCTTTGTGATGTTTGCATTGAAGTCTCAGAGATGAACATTCCCTTTCATAGAGCAGGTTTGAAACACTCTTTTTGTAGTATCTGGAAGTGGACATTTGGAACGGTATCAGGCCTATGGTTAAAAAGGAAATATCTTCCCATAAAAACAAGACAGAAGCATTCTCAGAAACTTATTTGCGATGTGTGTCCTCAACTAACAGACTTGAACCGTTCTTTTGACACAGCAGTTTGAAACACTCTTTTTGTAGAATCTGCAAGTGGATATTTGGATAGCTCTGAGGATTTCGTTGGAAACGGGATTACATAAAAATAGTGGACAGCAGCATTCTCAGAAACTTCTTTGTGACGTTTGCATTCAAGTCACAGAGTTGAACATTCCCTGTCATAGAGCAGGTTGGAAACACTGTTTTTGTAGCATCTGGAAGTGCACATTTCCAACGCTTTCTTGCCTACGGCGAAGAAGGAAATATCTTCCCATAAAAACAAGACAGAAGCATTCTCAGAAACTTATTTCTGATGTGTGTCCTCAACTAACGGACTTGAACCTTTCTTTTTATAGAGCACGTTTGAACCACTCTTTTTGTTGTATCTGCAAGTGGATATTTGGATAGCTTTGACGATTTCGTTGGAAACGGGAATATCTCCCTATAAAATCTAGACAGAAGCATTCTCAGAAACTTCTTTGTGATGTTTCCATCCAAGTCACAGAGTTGAACATTCTCTTTCATAGAGCAGGTTTGAAACACACTTTTCGTAGTATCTGGAAGTGGACATTTGCAGCGCTTTGTGGCCTATGGTAAAAAAGGAAATATCTTCCCAGAAAAACGAGATAGAAGAAATCTCAGAAACTTGTTTATGCTCTATCTACACAACAAACATTGTTGAACCTTTCTATTGACAGAGCACGTGTGAAACACTCTTTTTTTGGAATCTGCAAGTGGATATTTCTATAAAACTGAGGATTTCATTGGAAGCGGGATTACAGATAAAGAGTAGACAGCAGCATTCTCAGAAACTTCTTTGTGATGTTTGCATTGAAGTCTCAGAGATGAACATTCCCTTTCATAGAGCAGGTTTGAAAAACTCTTTTTGTAGTATCTGGAAGTGGACATTTGGAACGGTATCAGGCCTATGGTTAAAAAGGAAATATCTTCCCATAAAAACAAGACAGAAGCATTCTCAGAAACTTATTTGCGATGTGTGTCCTCAACTAACAGACTTGAACCGTTCTTTTGACACAGCAGTTTGAAACACTCTTTTTGTAGAATCTGCAAGTGGATATTTGGATAGCTCTGAGGATTTCGTTGGAAACGGGATTACATAAAAATAGTGGACAGCAGCATTCTCAGAAACTTCTTTGTGACGTTTGCATTCAAGTCACAGAGTTGAACATTCCCTGTCATAGAGCAGGTTGGAAACACTGTTTTTGTAGCATCTGGAAGTGCACATTTCCAACGCTTTCTTGCCTACGGCGAAGAAGGAAATATCTTCCCATAAAAACAAGACAGAAGCATTCTCAGAAACTTATTTCTGATGTGTGTCCTCAACTAACGGACTTGAACCTTTCTTTTTATAGAGCACGTTTGAACCACTCTTTTTGTTGTATCTGCAAGTGGATATTTGGATAGCTTTGACGATTTCGTTGGAAACGGGAATATCTCCCTATAAAATCTAGACAGAAGCATTCTCAGAAACTTCTTTGTGATGTTTCCATCCAAGTCACAGAGTTGAACATTCTCTTTCATAGAGCAGGTTTGAATCACCCTTTTCGTAGTATCTGGAAGTGGACATTTGCAGCGCTTTGTGGCCTATGGTAAAAAAGGAAATATCTTCCCATGAAAACGAGATAGAAGCAATCTCAGAAACTTTTTTATGCTGTATGTACTGAAGGAACAGTGTTGAACCTTTCTATTGATAGAGCAGGTGTGAAACACTGTTTTTTTGGAATCTGCAAGAGGATATTTCTATAGAAATGAGGATTTCGTGGGAAGCGGGATTACAGATAAAAAGTAGAGAGCAGCATTCTCAGAAACTTCTTTGTGATGTTTGCATTCAAGTCACAGAGTTGACCATTCCCTTTCATACAGCAGGTTTGAAACACTCTTTTTGAAGTATCTGGAAGTGGACATTTGGAACGGTACCAAGCCTATGGTTCAAAAGGAAATATCGTCGCAGAAAAACAAGACGGAAGCATTCTCAGAAACTTATTTGTGTTGTGTGTCCTCAACTGACAGACTTGAACCTTTCTTTTGACACAGCAGTTTTGAAACACTCTTTTTGTAGAATCTGCAAGTGGATATTTGGATAGCTCTGAGGATTTCGTTGGAAACGGGATTACATATAAAAAGTAGACAGCAGCATTCTCAGAAACTTCTTTGTGATGTTTCCATTTAAGTCACAGAGTTGAACATTCCCTTTCATAGAGCAGGATTCAAACACTCTTTTTGTAGTATCTGGAAGTGGACATTTGCAGCGCTTTGTGGCCTACGGTAAAAAAGGAAATATCTTCCCAGAAAAACGAGATAGAAGCAATCTCAGAAACTTGTTTATGCTCTATCTACACAACTAACAGTGTTGAACCTTTCTATTGACAGAGCACGTTTGAAACAATCTTTTTTTGGAATCAGGAAGTGGATATTTCTATAAAACTGAGGATTTCGTTGGAAGCGGGATTACAGATGAATAGTAGACAGCAGCATTCTCAGAAACTTCTTTGTGATGTTTGCATTCAAGTCACAGAGTTGAACATTCCCTTTCATAGAGCAGGTTTGAAACACTCTTTTTGTAGTATCTGGAAGTGGACATTTGGAACGGTATCAGGCCTATGGTTAAAAAGGAAATATCTTCCCATAAAAACAAGACAGAAGCATTCTCAGAAACTTATTTCTGATGTGTGTCCTCAACTAACGGACTTGAACCTTTCTTTTTATAGAGCACGTTTGAACCACTCTTTTTGTTGTATCTGCAAGTGGATATTTGGATAGCTTTGACGATTTCGTTGGAAACGGGAATATCTCCCTATAAAATCTAGACAGAAGCATTCTCAGAAACTTCTTTGTGATGTTTCCATTCAAGTCACAGACTTGAACATTCTCTTTCATAAAGCAGGGTTGAAACACTCCTTTTGTAGTATCTGGAAGTGGACAATTGCAGCGCTTTGTGGCCTATGGTAAAAAAGGAAATATCTTCCCATGAAAACGAGATAGAAGCAATCTCAGAAACTTGTTTATGCTGTATGTACTGAAGTAACAGTGTTGAACCTTTCTATTGATAGAGCAGGTGTGAAACACTGTTTTTTTGGAATCTGCAAGAGGATATTTCTATAGAACTGAGGATTTCGTGGGAAGCGGGATTACAGATAAAAATTAGAGAGCAGCATTCTCAGAAACTTCTTTGTGATGTTTGCATTCAAGTCACAGAGTTGAACATTCCCTTTCATACAGCAGGTGTGAAACACTCTTTTTGTACTATCTGGAAGTGGACATTTGGAACGGTGCCAGGCCTATGGTTCAAAAGGAAATATCGTCGCAGAAAAACAAGACGGAAGCATTCTCAGAAACTTATTTGTGTTGTGTGTTCTCAACTAATAGACTTGAACCTTTCTTTTGACACAGCAGTTTTGAAACACTCTTTTTGTAGAATCTGCAAGTGGATATTTGTATAGCTCTGAGGTTTTCGTTGGAAACGGGATTACATATAAAAAGTAGACAGCAGCATTCTCAGAAACGCCTTTGTGATGTTTCCATTTAAGTCACAGAGTTGAACATTCCCTTTCATAGAGCAGGTTTCAAACACTCTTTTTCTAGTATCTGGAAGTGGACATTTGCAGCGCTTTGTGGCCTATGGTAAAAAAGGAAATATCTTCCCATAAAAACGAGATTGAAGAAATCTCAGAAACTTATTTATGCTCTATCTACACAACAAACATTGTTGAACCTTTCTATTGACAGAGCACGTGTGAAACACTCTTTTTTTGGAATCTGCAAGTGGATATTTCTATAAAACTGAGGATTTCATTGGAAGCGGGATTACAGATAAAGAGTAGACAGCAGCATTCTCAGAAACTTCTTTGTGATGTTTGCATTGAAGTCTCAGAGATGAACATTCCCTTTCATAGAGCAGGTTTGAAACACTCTTTTTGTAGTATCTGGAAGTGGACATTTGGAACGGTATCAGGCCTATGGTTAAAAAGGAAATATCTTCCCATAAAAACAAGACAGAAGCATTCTCAGAAACTTATTTGCGATGTGTGTCCTCAACTAACAGACTTGAACCGTTCTTTTGACACAGCAGTTTGAAACACTCTTTTTGTAGAATCTGCAAGTGGATATTTGGATAGCTCTGAGGATTTCGTTGGAAACGGGATTACATAAAAATAGTGGACAGCAGCATTCTCAGAAACTTCTTTGTGACGTTTGCATTCAAGTCACAGAGTTGAACATTCCCTGTCATAGAGCAGGTTGGAAACACTGTTTTTGTAGCATCTGGAAGTGCACATTTCCAACGCTTTCTTGCCTACGGCGAAGAAGGAAATATCTTCCCATAAAAACAAGACAGAAGCATTCTCAGAAACTTATTTCTGATGTGTGTCCTCAACTAACGGACTTGAACCTTTCTTTTTATAGAGCACGTTTGAACCACTCTTTTTGTTGTATCTGCAAGTGGATATTTGGATAGCTTTGACGATTTCGTTGGAAACGGGAATATCTCCCTATAAAATCTAGACAGAAGCATTCTCAGAAACTTCTTTGTGATGTTTCCATCCAAGTCACAGAGTTGAACATTCTCTTTCATAGAGCAGGTTTGAAACACCCTTTTCGTAGTATCTGGAAGTGGACATTTGCAGCGCTTTGTGGCCTATGGTAAAAAAGGAAATATCTTCCCATGAAAACGAGATAGAAGCAATCTCAGAAACTTGTTTATGCTGTATGTACTGAAGGAACAGTGTTGAACCTTTCTATTGATAGAGCAGGTGTGAAACACTGTTTTTTTGGAATCTGCAAGAGGATATTTCTATAGAAATGAGGATTTCGTGGGAAGCGGGATTACAGATAAAAAGTAGAGAGCAGCATTCTCAGAAACTTCTTTGTGATGTTTGCATTCAAGTCACAGAGTTGACCATTCCCTTTCATACAGCAGGTTTGAAACACTCTTTTTGTAGTATCTGGAAGTGGACATTTGGAACGGTGCCAGGCCTATGGTTCAAAAGGAAATATCGTCGCAGAAAAACAAGACGGAAGCATTCTCAGAAACTTATTTGTGTTGTGTGTTCTCAACTAACAGACTTGAACCTTTCTTTTGACACAGCAGTTTTGAAACACACTTTTTGTAGAATCTGCAAGTGGATATTTGTATAGCTCTGAGGTTTTCGTTGGAAACGGGATTACATATAAAAAGTAGACAGCAGCATTCTGAGAAACTTCTTTGTGATGTTTCCATTTAAGTCACAGAGTTGAACATTCCCTTTCATAGAGCAGGTTTCAAACACTCTTTTTGTAGTATCTGGAAGGGGACATTTGCAGCGCTTTGTGGCCTATGGTAAAAAAGGAAATATCTTCCCATAAAAACGAGATAGAAGAAATCTCAGAAACTTGTTTATGCTCTATCTACACAACAAACATTGTTGAACCTTTCTATTGACAGAGCACGTGTGAAACACTCTTTTTTTGGAATCTGCAAGTGGATATTTCTATAAAACTGAGGATTTCATTGGAAGCGGGATTACAGATAAAGAGTAGACAGCAGCATTCTCAGAAACTTCTTTGTGATGTTTGCAATGAAGTCTCAGAGATGAACATTCCCTTTCATAGAGCATGTTTGAAACACTCTTTTTGTAGTATCTGGAAGTGGACATTTGGAACGGTATCAGGCCTATGGTTAAAAAGGAAATATCTTCCCATAAAAACAAGACAGAAGCATTCTCAGAAACTTATTTGCGATGTGTGTCCTCAACTAACAGACTTGAACCGTTCTTTTGACACAGCAGATTTGAAAAACCCTTTTTGTAGAATCTGCAAGTGGATATTTGGATAGCTCTGAGGATTTCGTTGGAAACGGGATTACATAAAAATAGTGGACAGCAGCATTCTCAGAAACTTCTTTGTGACGTTTGCATTCAAGTCACAGAGTTGAACATTCCCTGTCATAGAGCAGGTTGGAAACACTGTTTTTGTAGCATCTGGAAGTGCACATTTCCAACGCTTTCTTGCCTACGGCGAAGAAGGAAATATCTTCCCATAAAAACAAGACAGAAACATTCTCAGAAACTTATTTCTGATGTGTGTCCTCAACTAACGGACTTGAACCTTTCTTTTTATAGAGCACGTTTGAACCACTCTTTTTGTTGTATCTGCAAGTGGATATTTGGATAGCTTTGACGATTTCGTTGGAAACGGGAATATCTCCGTATAAAATCGAGACAGAAGCATTCTCAGAAACTTCTTTGTGATGTTTCCATTCATGTCATAGAGTTGAACATTCTGTTTCATAGAGCAGGTTTGAAACACTCTTTTTGTAGTATCTGGAAGTGGACATTGGCAGCGCTTTGTGGCCTATGGTAAAAAAGGAAATATCTTCCCATGAAAACATGATAGAAGCAATCTCAGAAACCTGTTTATGCTGTATGTACTGAAGGAACAGTGTTGAACTTTTCTATTGATAGAGCAGGTGTGAAACACTGTTTTTTTGGAATCTGCAAGAGGATATTTCTATAGAACTGAGGATTTCGTGGCAAGCGGGAGTATAGATAAAAAGTAGAGAGCAGCATTCTCAGAAACTTCTTTGTGATGTTTGCATTCAAGTCACAGAGTTGACCATTCCCTTTCATACAGCAGGTTTGAAACACTCTTTTTGTAGTATCTGGAAGTGGACATTTGGAACGGTACCAGGCCTATGGTTCAAAAGGAAATATCGTCGCAGAAAAACAAGACGGAACCATTCTCAGAAACTTATTTGTGTTGTGTGTCCTCAACTAACAGACTTGAACCTTTCTTTTGACACAGCAGTTTTGAAACACTCTTTTTGTTGAATCTGCAAGTGGATATTTGGATAGCTCTGAGGATTTCGTTGGAAACGGGATTACATATAAAAAGTAGACAGCAGCATTCTCAGAAGCTTCTTTGTGATGTTTCCATTTAAGTCACAGAGTTGAACATTCCCTTTCATAGAGCAGGTTTCAAACACTCTTTTTGTAGTATCTGGAAGTGGACATTTGCAGCGCTTTGTGGCCTATGGTCAAAAAGGAAATATCTTCACAGAAAAACGAGATAGAAGCAATCTCAGAAACTTGTTTATGCTCCATCTACACAACTAACAGTGTTGAACCTTTCTATTGACAGAGCACGGGTGAAACACTCTTTTTTTGGAATCTGCAAGTGGATATTTCTATAAAACTGAGGATTTCGTTGGAAGCGGGATTACAGATAAATAGTAGACAGCAGCATTCTCAGAAACTCCTTTGTGATGTTTGCATTCAAGTCACAGAGTTGAACATTCCCTTTCATAGAGCAGGTTTGAAAAACTCTTTTTGTAGTATCTGGAAGTGGACATTTGGAACGGTATCAGGCCTATAGTTAAATAGGAAATATCTTCCCATAAAAACAAGACAGAAGGATTCTCAGAAACTTATTTGCCATGTGTGTCCTCAACTAACAGACTTGAACCTTTCTTTTGACACAGCAGTTTTGAAACACTCTTTTTGTAGAATCTGCAAGTGGATATTTGGATAGCTCTGAGGATTTCGTTGGAAACGGGATTACATAAAAAGAGTGGACAGCAGCATTCTCAGAAACTTCTTTGTGACGTTTGCATTCAAGTCACAGGGTTGAACATTCCCTTTCATAGAGCAGGTTTGAAACACTCTTTTTGTAGCATCTGGAAGTGGACATTTCCAACGATTTCTTGCCTACGGCGAAGAAGGAAATATCTTCCCATAAAAATAAGACAGAAGCATTCTCAGAAACTTATTTCTGATGTGTGTCCTCAACTAACGGACTTGAACCTTTCTTTTTATAGAGCACGTTTGAACCACTCTTTTTGTTGTATCTGCAAGTGGATATTTGAATAGCTTTGACGATTTTGTTGGAAACGGGAATATCTCCCTATAAAATCTAGACAGAAGCATTCTCAGAAACTTCTTTCTGGCGTTTCCATTCAAGTCACAGAGTTGAACATTCTCTTTCATAGAGCAGGTTTGAAACACTCTTTTCGTAGTATCTGGAAGAGGACATTTGCAGCGCTTTGTGGCCTATGGTAAAAAAGGAAATATCTTCCCATGAAAACGAGATAGAAGCAATCTCAGAAACTTGTTTATGCTGTATGTACTGAAGGAACAGTGTTGAACCTTTCTATTGATAGAGCAGGTGTGAAACACTGTTTTTTTGGAATCTGCAAGAGGATATTTCTATAGAACTGAGGATTTCGTGGGAAGCGGGATTACAGATAAAAAGTAGAGAGCAGCATTCTCAGAAACTTCTTTGTGATGTTTGCATTCAAGTCACAGAGTTGACCATTCCCTTTCATACAGCAGGTTTGAAACACTCTTTTTGTAGTATCTGGAAGTGGACATTTGGAACGGTACCAAGCCTATGGTTCAAATGGAAATATCGTCGCAGAAAAACAAGACGGAAGCATTCTCAGAAACTTATTTGTGTTGTGTGTCCTCAACTGACAGACTTGAACCTTTCTTTTGACACAGCAGTTTTGAAACACTCTTTTTGTAGAATCTGCAAGTGGATATTTGGATAGCTCTGAGGATTTCGTTGGAAACGGGATTACATATAAAAAGTAGACAGCAGCATTCTGAGAAACTTCTTTGTGATGTTTCCATTTAAGTCACAGAGTTGAACATTCCCTTTCATAGAGCAGGTTTCAAACACTCTTTTTGTAGTATCTGTAAGTGGACATTCGCAGCGCTTTGTGGCCTATGGTAAAAAAGGAAATATCTTCCCAGAAAAACGAGATAGAAGCAATCTCAGAAACTTGTTTATGCTCTATCTACACCACTAACAGTGTTGAACCTTTCTATTGACAGAGCACGTGTGAAACACTCTTTTTTTGGAATCAGGAAGTGGATATTTCTATAAAACTGAGGATTTCATTGGAAGCGGGATTACAGATAAATAGTAGACAGCAGCATTCTCAGAAACTTCTTTGTGATGTTTGCATTCAAGTCACAGAGTTGCACATTCCCTTTCATAGAGCAGGTTTGAAACACTCTTTTTGTAGTATCTGGAAGTGGACATTTGGAACGGTATCAGGCCTATGGTTAAAAAGGAAATATCTTCCCATAAAAACAAGACAGAAGCATTCTCAGAAACTTATTTGCGATGTGTGTCCTCAACTAACAGACTTGAACCTTTCTTTTGATACAGCAGTTTTGAAACACTCTTTTTGTAGAATCTGCAAGTGGATATTTGGATAGCTCTGAGGATTTCGTTGGAAACGGGATTACATAAAAAGAGTGGACAGCAGCATTCTCAGAAAATTCTTTGTGACGTTTGCATTCAAGTCACAGAGTTGAACATTCCCTGTCATAGAGCAGGTTTGAAACACTGTTTTTGTAGCATCTGGAAGTGGACATTTACAACGCTTTCTTGCCTACGGCGAAGAAGGAAATATCTTCCCATAAAAACAAGACAGAAGCATTCTCAGAAACTTATTTCTGATGTGTGTCCTCAACTAACGGACTTGAACCTTTCTTTTTATAGAGCACGTTTGAACCACTCTTTTTGTTGTATCTGCAAGTGGATATTTGGATAGCTTTGACGATTTCGTTGGAAACGGGAATATCTCCCTATAAAATCTAGACAGAAGCATTCTCAGAAACTTCTTTGTGATGTTTCCATCCAAGTCACAGAGTTGAACATTCTCTTTCATAGAGCAGGTTTGAAACACTCCTTTCGTCGTATCTGGAAGTGGACATTTGCAGCGCTTTGTGGCCTATGGTAAAAAAGGAAATATCTTCCCAGAAAAACGAGATAGAAGCAATCTCAGAAACTTGTTTATGCTCTATCTACACAACTAACAGTGTTGAACCTTTCTATTGACAGAGCACGTGTGAAACACTCTTTTTTTGGAATCTGCAAGTGGATATTTCTATAAAACTGAGGATTTCGTTGGAAGCGGGATTACAGATAAATAGTAGACAGCAGCATTCTCAGAAACTTCTTTGTGATGTTTGCATTCAAGTCACAGAGTTGAACATTCCCTTTCATAGAGCAGGTTTGAAACACTCTTTTTGTAGTATCTGGAAGTGGACATTTGGAATGGTATCAGGCCTATGGTTAAAAAGGAAATATCTTCCCATAAAAACAAGACAGAAGCATTCTCAGAAACTTATTTCTGATGTGTGTCCTCAACTAACGGACTTGAACCTTTCTTTTTATAGAGCACGTTTGAACCACTCTTTTTGTTGTATCTGCAAGTGGATATTTGGATAGCTTTGACGATTTCGTTGGAAACGGGAATATCTCCCTATAAAATCTAGACAGAAGCATTCTCAGAAACTTCTTTGTGATGTTTCCATTCAAGTCACAGAGTTGAACATTCTCTTTCATAAAGCAGGGTTGAAACACTCCTTTTGTAGTATCTGGAAGTGGACAATTGCAGCGCTTTGTGGCCTATGGTAAAAAAGGAAATATCTTCCCATGAAAACGAGATAGAAGCAATCTCAGAAACTTGTTTATGCTGTATGTACTGAAGTAACAGTGTTGAACCTTTCTATTGATAGAGCAGGTGTGAAACACTGTTTTTTTGGAATCTGCAAGAGGATATTTCTATAGAACTGAGGATTTCGTGGGAAGCGGGATTACAGATAAAAATTAGAGAGCAGCATTCTCAGAAACTTCTTTGTGATGTTTGCATTCAAGTCACAGAGTTGAACATTCCCATTCATACAGCAGGTGTGAAACACTCTTTTTGTACTATCTGGAAGTGGACATTTGGAACGGTGCCAGGCCTATGGTTCAAAAGGAAATATCGTCGCAGAAAAACAAGACAGAAGCATTCTCAGAAACTTATTTGCGATGTGTGTCCTCAACTAACAGACTTGAACCTTTCTTTTGATACAGCAGTTTTGAAACACTCTTTTTGTAGAATCTGCAAGTGGATATTTGTATAGCTCTGAGGTTTTCGTTGGAAACGGGATTACATATAAAAAGTAGACAGCAGCATTCTCAGAAACGCCTTTGTGATGTTTCCATTTAAGTCACAGAGTTGAACATTCCCTTTCATAGAGCAGGTTTCAAACACTCTTTTTCTAGTATCTGGAAGTGGACATTTGCAGCGCTTTGTGGCCTATGGTAAAAAAGGAAATATCTTCCCATAAAAACGAGATAGAAGAAATCTCAGAAACTTGTTTATGCTCTATCTACACAACAAACATTGTTGAACCTTTCTATTGACAGAGCACGTGTGAAACACTCTTTTTTTGGAATCTGCAAGTGGATATTTCTATAAAACTGAGGATTTCATTGGAAGCGGGATTACAGATAAAGAGTAGACAGCAGCATTCTCAGAAACTTCTTTGTGATGTTTGCATTGAAGTCTCAGAGATGAACATTCCCTTTCATAGAGCAGGTTTGAAACACTCTTTTTGTAGTATCTGGAAGTGGACATTTGGAACGGTATCAGGCCTATGGTTAAAAAGGAAATATCTTCCCATAAAAACAAGACAGAAGCATTCTCAGAAACTTATTTGCGATGTGTGTCCTCAACTAACAGACTTGAACCGTTCTTTTGACACAGCAGTTTGAAACACTCTTTTTGTAGAATCTGCAAGTGGATATTTGGATAGCTCTGAGGATTTCGTTGGAAACGGGATTACATAAAAATAGTGGACAGCAGCATTCTCAGAAACTTCTTTGTGACTTTTGCATTCAAGTCACAGAGTTGAACATTCCCTGTCATAGAGCAGGTTGGAAACACTGTTTTTGTAGCATCTGGAAGTGCACATTTCCAACGCTTTCTTGCCTACGGCGAAGAAGGAAATATCTTCCCATAAAAACAAGACAGAAGCATTCTCAGAAACTTATTTCTGATGTGTGTCCTCAACTAACGGACTTGAATCTTTCTTTTTATAGAGCACGTTTGAACCACTCTTTTTGTTGTATCTGCAAGTGGATATTTGGATAGCTTTGACGATTTCGTTGGAAACGGGAATATCTCCCTATAAAATCTAGACAGAAGCATTCTCAGAAACTTCTTTGTGATGTTTCCATCCAAGTCACAGAGTTGAACATTCTCTTTCATAGAGCAGGTTTGAAACACACTTTTCGTAGTATCTGGAAGTGGACATTTGCAGCGCTTTGTGGCCTATGGTAAAAAAGGAAATATCTTCCCAGAAAAACGAGATAGAAGAAATCTCAGAAACTTGTTTATGCTCTATCTACACAACAAACATTGTTGAACCTTTCTATTGACAGAGCACGTGTGAAACACTCTTTTTTTGGAATCTGCAAGTGGATATTTCTATAAAACTGAGGATTTCATTGGAAGCGGGATTACAGATAAAGAGTAGACAGCAGCATTCTCAGAAACTTCTTTGTGATGTTTGCATTGAAGTCTCAGAGATGAACATTCCCTTTCATAGAGCAGGTTTGAAAAACTCTTTTTGTAGTATCTGGAAGTGGACATTTGGAACGGTATCAGGCCTATGGTTAAAAAGGAAATATCTTCCCATAAAAACAAGACAGAAGCATTCTCAGAAACTTATTTGCGATGTGTGTCCTCAACTAACAGACTTGAACCGTTCTTTTGACACAGCAGTTTGAAACACTCTTTTTGTAGAATCTGCAAGTGGATATTTGGATAGCTCTGAGGATTTCGTTGGAAACGGGATTACATAAAAATAGTGGACAGCAGCATTCTCAGAAACTTCTTTGTGACGTTTGCATTCAAGTCACAGAGTTGAACATTCCCTGTCATAGAGCAGGTTGGAAACACTGTTTTTGTGGCATCTGGAAGTGCACATTTCCAACGCTTTCTTGCCTACGGCGAAGAAGGAAATATCTTCCCATAAAAACAAGACAGAAGCATTCTCAGAAACTTATTTCTGATGTGTGTCCTCAACTAACGGACTTGAACCTTTCTTTTTATAGAGCACGTTTGAACCACTCTTTTTGTTGTATCTGCAAGTGGATATTTGGATAGCTTTGACGATTTCGTTGGAAACGGGAATATCTCCCTATAAAATCTAGACAGAAGCATTCTCAGAAACTTCTTTGTGATGTTTCCATCCAAGTCACAGAGTTGAACATTCTCTTTCATAGAGCAGGTTTGAAACACCCTTTTCGTAGTATCTGGAAGTGGACATTTGCAGCGCTTTGTGGCCTATGGTAAAAAAGGAAATATCTTCCCATGAAAACGAGATAGAAGCAATCTCAGAAACTTTTTTATGCTGTATGTACTGAAGGAACAGTGTTGAACCTTTCTATTGATAGAGGAGGTGTGAAACACTGTTTTTTTGGAATCTGCAAGAGGATATTTCTATAGAAATGAGGATTTCGTGGGAAGCGGGATTACAGATAAAAAGTAGAGAGCAGCATTCTCAGAAACTTCTTTGTGATGTTTGCATTCAAGTCACAGAGTTGACCATTCCCTTTCATACAGCAGGTTTGAAACACTCTTTTTGTAGTATCTGGAAGTGGACATTTGGAACGGTACCAGGCCTATGGTTCAAAAGGAAATATCGTCGCAGAAAAACAAGACGGAAGCATTCTCAGAAACTTATTTGTGTTGTGTGTCCTCAACTAACAGACTTGAACCTTTCTTTTGACACAGCAGTTTTGAAACACTCTTTTTGTTGAATCTGCAAGTGGATATTTGGATAGCTCTGAGGATTTCGTTGGAAACGGGATTACCTATAAAAAGTAGACAGCAGCATTCTCAGAAGCTTCTTTGTGATGTTTCCATTTAAGTCACAGAGTTGAACATTCCCTTTCATAGAGCAGGTTTCAAACACTCTTTTTGTAGTATCTGGAAGTGGACATTTGCAGCGCTTTGTGGCCTATGGTCAAAAAGGAAATATCTTCACAGAAAAACGAGATAGAAGCAATCTCAGAAACTTGTTTATGCTCCATCTACACAACTAACAGTGTTGAACCTTTCTATTGACAGAGCACGTGTGAAACACTCTTTTTTTGGAATCTGCAAGTGGATATTTCTATAAAACTGAGGATTTCGTTGGAAGCGGGATTACAGATAAATAGTAGACAGCAGCATTCTGAGAAACTCCTTTGTGATGTTTGCATTCAAGTCACAGAGTTGAACATTCCCTTTCATAGAGCAGGTTTGAAACACTCTTTTTGTAGTATCTGGAAGTGGACATTTGGAACGGTATCAGGCCTATAGTTAAATAGGAAATATCTTCCCATAAAAACAAGACAGAAGGATTCTCAGAAACTTATTTGCCATGTGTGTCCTCAACTAACAGACTTGAACCTTTCTTTTGACACAGCAGTTTTGAAACACTCTTTTTGTAGAATCTGCAAGTGGATATTTGGATAGCTCTGAGGATTTCGTTGGAAACGGGATTACATAAAAAGAGTGGACAGCAGCATTCTCAGAAACTTCTTTGTGACGTTTGCATTCAAGTCACAGGGTTGAACATTCCCTTTCATAGAGCAGGTTTGAAACACTCTTTTTGTAGCATCTGGAAGTGGACATTTCCAACGATTTCTTGCCTACGGCGAAGAAGGAAATATCTTCCCATAAAAATAAGACAGAAGCATTCTCAGAAACTTATTTCTGATGTGTGTCCTCAACTAACGGACTTGAACCTTTCTTTTTATAGAGCACGTTTGAACCACTCTTTTTGTTGTATCTGCAAGTGGATATTTGAATAGCTTTGACGATTTTGTTGGAAACGGGAATATCTCCCTATAAAATCTAGACAGAAGCATTCTCAGAAACTTCTTTCTGGCGTTTCCATTCAAGTCACAGAGTTGAACATTCTCTTTCATAGAGCAGGTTTGAAACACTCTTTTCGTAGTATCTGGAAGTGGACATTTGCAGCGCTTTGTGGCCTATGGTAAAAAAGGAAATATCTTCCCATGAAAACGAGATAGAAGCAATCTCAGAAACTTGTTTATGCTGTATGTACTGAAGGAACAGTGTTGAACCTTTCTATTGATAGAGCAGGTGTGAAACACTGTTTTTTTGGAATCTGCAAGAGGATATTTCTATAGAACTGAGGATTTCGTGGGAAGCGGGATTACAGATAAAAAGTAGAGAGCAGCATTCTCAGAAACTTCTTTGTGATGTTTGCATTCAAGTCACAGAGTTGACCATTCCCTTTCATACAGCAGGTTTGAAACACTCTTTTTGTAGTATCTGGAAGTGGACATTTGGAACGGTACCAAGCCTATGGTTCAAATGGAAATATCGTCGCAGAAAAACAAGACGGAAGCATTCTCAGAAACTTATTTGTGTTGTGTGTCCTCAACTGACAGACTTGAACCTTTCTTTTGACACAGCAGTTTTGAAACACTCTTTTTGTAGAATCTGCAAGTGGATATTTGGATAGCTCTGAGGATTTCGTTGGAAACGGGATTACATATAAAAAGTAGACAGCAGCATTCTGAGAAACTTCTTTGTGATGTTTCCATTTAAGTCACAGAGTTGAACATTCCCTTTCATAGAGCAGGTTTCAAACACTCTTTTTGTAGTATCTGTAAGTGGACATTCGCAGCGCTTTGTGGCCTATGGTAAAAAAGGAAATATCTTCCCAGAAAAACGAGATAGAAGCAATCTCAGAAACTTGTTTATGCTCTATCTACACCACTAACAGTGTTGAACCTTTCTATTGACAGAGCACGTGTGAAACACTCTTTTTTTGGAATCAGGAAGTGTATATTTCTATAAAACTGAGGATTTCATTGGAAGCGGGATTACAGATAAATAGTAGACAGCAGCATTCTCAGAAACTTCTTTGTGATGTTTGCATTCAAGTCACAGAGTTGCACATTCCCTTTCATAGAGCAGGTTTGAAACACTCTTTTTGTAGTATCTGGAAGTGGACATTTGGAACGGTATCAGGCCTATGGTTAAAAAGGAAATATCTTCCCATAAAAACAAGACAGAAGCATTCTCAGAAACTTATTTGCGATGTGTGTCCTCAACTAACAGACTTGAACCTTTCTTTTGATACAGCAGTTTTGAAACACTCTTTTTGTAGAATCTGCAAGTGGATATTTGGATAGCTCTGAGGATTTCGTTGGAAACGGGATTACATAAAAAGAGTGGACAGCAGCATTCTCAGAAAATTCTTTGTGACGTTTGCATTCAAGTCACAGAGTTGAACATTCCCTGTCATAGAGCAGGTTTGAAACACTGTTTTTGTAGCATCTGGAAGTGGACATTTCCAACGCTTTCTTGCCTACGGCGAAGAAGGAAATATCTTCCCATAAAAACAAGACAGAAGCATTCTCAGAAACTTATTTCTGATGTGTGTCCTCAACTAACGGACTTGAACCTTTCTTTTTATAGAGCACGTTTGAACCACTCTTTTTGTTGTATCTGCAAGTGGATATTTGGATAGCTTTGACGATTTCGTTGGAAACGGGAATATCTCCCTATAAAATCTAGACAGAAGCATTCTCAGAAACTTCTTTGTGATGTTTCCATCCAAGTCACAGAGTTGAACATTCTCTTTCATAGAGCAGGTTTGAAACACTCTTTTCGTAGTATCTGGAAGTGGACATTTGCAGCGCTTTGTGGCCTATGGTAAAAAAGGAAATATCTTCCCATGAAAACGAGATAGAAGTAATCTCAGAAACTTTTTTATGCTGTATGTACTGAAGGAACAGTGTTGAACCTTTCTATTGATAGAGCAGGTGTGAAACACTGTTTTTTTGGAATCTGCAAGAGGATATTTCTATAGAACTGAGGATTTCGTGGGAAGCGGGATTACAGAGAAAAGGTAGAGAGCAGCATTCTCAGAAACTTCTTTGTGATGTTTGCATTCAAGTCACAGAGTTGACCATTCCCTTTCATACAGCAGGTTTGAAACACTCTTTTTGTAGTATCTGGAAGTGGACATTTGGAACGGTACCAAGCCTATGGTTCAAAAGGAAATATCGTCGCAGAAAAACAAGACGGAAGCATTCTTAGAAACTTATTTGTGTTGTGTGTCCTCAACTGCCAGACTTGAACCTTTCTTTTGAGACAGCAGTTTTGAAACACTCTTTTTGTAGAATCTGCAAGTGGATATTTGGATAGCTCTGAGGATTTCGTTGGAAACGGGATTACATATAAAAAGTAGACAGCAGCATTCTCAGAAACTTCTTTGTGATGTTTCCATTTAAGTCACAGAGTTGAACATTCCCTTTCATAGAGCAGGATTCAAACACTCTTTTTGTAGTATCTGGAAGTGGACATTTGCAGCGCTTTGTGGCCTATGGTAAAAAAGGAAATATCTTCCCAGAAAAACGAGATAGAAGCAATCTCAGAAACTTGTTTATGCTCTATCTACACAACTAACAGTGTTGAACCTTTCTATTGACAGAGCACGTGTGAAACACTCTTTTTTTGGAATCTGCAAGTGGATATTTCTATAAAACTGAGGATTTCGTTGGAAGCGGGATTACAGATAAATAGTAGACAGCAGCATTCTCAGAAACTTCTTTGTGATGTTTGCATTCAAGTCACAGAGTTGAACATTCCCTTTCATAGAGCAGGTTTGAAACACTCTTTTTGTAGTATCTGGAAGTGGACATTTTGAATGGTATCAGGCCTATGGTTAAAAAGGAAATATCTTCCCATAAAAACAAGACAGAAGCATTCTCAGAAACTTATTTGCGATGTGTGTCCTCAACTAACAGACTTGAACCTTTCTTTTGATACAGCAGTTTTGAAACACTCTTTTTGTAGAATCTGCAAGTGGATATTTGGAAAGCTCTGAGGATTTCGTTGGAAACGGGATTACATAAAAATATTGGCCAGCAGCATTCTCAGAAACTTCTTGTGACGTTTGCATTCAAGTCACAGAGTTGAACATTCCCTGTCATAGAGCAGGTTTGAAACACTCTTTTTGTAGTATCTGGAAGTGGACATTTGGAACGGTATCAGGCCTGTGGTTCAAAAGGAAGTATCTTCCCATAAAAACAAGACAGAAGCATTCTCAGAAACTTATTTGCGATGTGTGTCCTCAACTAACAGACTTGAACCTTTCTTTTGATACAGCAGTTTTGAAACACTCTTTTGTAGAATCTGCAAGTGGATATTTGGATAGCTCTGAGGATTTCGGTGGAAACGGGATTACATATAAAAAGTATACAGCAGCATTCTCAGAAAATTCTTTGTGATGTTTCCATTTAAGTCACAGAGTTGAACATTCCCTTTCATAGAGCAGGTTTCAAACACTCTTTTTGTAGTATCTGGAAGTGGACATTTGCAGCGCTTTGTGGCCTATGGTCAAAAAGGAAATATCTTCCCATAAAAACGAGATAGAAGCAATATCAGAAACTTCTTTATGCTCTATCTACACAACTAACAGTGTTGAACCTTTCTATTGACAGAGCACGTGTGAAACACTCTTTTTTTGGAATCTGCAAGTGGATATTTCTATAAAACTGAGGATTTCATTGGAAGCGGGATTACAGATAAAGAGTAGACAGCAGCATTCTCAGAAACTTCTTTGTGATGTTTGCATTGAAGTCTCAGAGATGAACATTCCCTTTCATAGAGCATGTTTGAAACACTCTTTTTGTAGTATCTGGAAGTGGACATTTGGAACGGTATCAGGCCTATGGTTAAAAAGGAAATATCTTCCCATAAAAACAAGACAGAAGCATTCTCAGAAACTTATTTGCGATGTGTGTCCTCAACTAACAGACTTGAACCGTTCTTTTGACACAGCAGTTTTGAAAAACCCTTTTTGTAGAATCTGCAAGTGGATATTTGGATAGCTCTGAGGATTTCGTTGGAAACGGGATTACATAAAAATAGTGGACAGCAGCATTCTCAGAAACTTCTTTGTGACGTTTGCATTCAAGTCACAGAGTTGAACATTCCCTGTCATAGAGCAGGTTGGAAACACTGTTTTTGTAGCATCTGGAAGTGCACATTTCCAACGCTTTCTTGCCTACGGCGAAGAAGGAAATATCTTCCCATAAAAACAAGACAGAAGCATTCTCAGAAACTTATTTCTGATGTGTGTCGTCAACTAACGGACTTGAACCTTTCTTTTTATAGAGCACGTTTGAACCACTCTTTTTGTTGTATCTGCAAGTGGATATTTGAATAGCTTTGACGATTTAGTTGGAAACGGGAATATCTCCCTATAAAATCTAGACAGAAGCATTCTCAGAAACTTCTTTCTGGCGTTTCCATTCAAGTCACAGAGTTGAACATTCTCTTTCATAGAGCAGGTTTGAAACACTCTTTTCGCAGTATCTGGAAGTGGACATTTGCAGCGCTTTGTGGCCTATGGTAAAAAAGGAAATATCTTCCCATGAAAACGAGATAGAAGCAGTCTCAGAAACTTGTTTATGCTGTATGTACTGAAGGAACAGTGTTGAACCTTTGTATTGATAGAGCAGGTGTGAAACACTGTTTTTTTGGAATCTGCAAGAGGATATTTCTATAGAACTGAGGATTTCGTGGGAAGCGGGATTACAGATAAAAAGTAGAGAGCAGCATTCTCAGAAACTTCTTTGTGATGTTTGCATTCAAGTCACAGAGTTGACCATTCCCTTTCATACAGCAGGTTTGAAACACTCTTTTTGTAGTATCTGGAAGTGGACATTTGGAACGGTACCAAGCCTATGGTTCAAAAGGAAATATCGTCACAGAAAAACAAGACGGAAGCATTCTCAGAAACTTATTTGTGTTGTGTGTCCTCAACTGACAGACTTGAACCTTTCTTTTGACACAGCAGTTTTGAAACACTCTTTTTGTAGAATCTGCAAGTGGATATTTGGATAGCTCTGAGGATTTCGTTGGAAACGGGATTACATATAAAAAGTAGACAGCAGCATTCTCAGAAACTTCTTTGTGATGTTTCCATTTAAGTCACAGAGTTGAACATTCCCTTTCATAGAGCAGGTTTCAAACACTCTTTTTGTAGTATCTGTAAGTGGACATTCGCAGCGCTTTGTGGCCTATGGTAAAAAAGGAAATATCTTCCCAGAAAAACGAGATAGAAGCAATCTCAGAAACTTGTTTTTGCTCTATCTACACAACTAACAGGGTTGAACCTTTCTATTGACAGAGCACGCGTGAAACACTCTTTTTTTGGAATCTGAAAGTGGATATTTCTATAAAACTGAGGATTTCATTGGAAGCGGGATTACAGATAAAGAGTAGACAGCAGCATTCTCAGAAACTTCTTTGTGATGTTTGCATTCAAGTCACAGAGTTGAACATTCCCTTTCATAGAGCAGGTTTGAAACACTCTTTTTGTAGTATCTGGAAGTGGACATTTGGAACGGTATCAGGCCTATGGTTAAAAAGGAAATATCTTCCCATAAAAACAAGACAGAAGCATTCTCAGAAACTTATTTGCGATGTGTGTCCTCAAGTAACAGACTTGAACCTTTCTTTTTATAGAGCACGTTTGAACCACTCTTTTTGTTGTATCTGCAAGTGGATATTTGGATAGCTTTGACGATTTCGTTGGAAACGGGATTACATAAAAATAGTGGACAGCAGCATTCTCAGAAACTTCTTTGTGACGTTTGCATTCAAGTCACAGAGTTGAACATTCCCTGTCATAGAGCAGGTTTGAAACAATGTTTTTGTAGTATCTGGAAGTGGACATTTCCAACGCTTTCTTGCCTACGGCGAAGAAGGAAATATCTTCCCATCAAAACAAGACAGAAGCATTCTCAGAAACTTATTTCTGATGTGTGTCCTCAACTAACGGACTTGAACCTTTCTTTTTATAGAGCACGTTTGAACCACTCTTTTTGTTGTATCTGCAAGTGGATATTTGGATAGCTTTGACGATTTCGTTGGAAACGGGAATATCTCCCTATAAAATCGAGACAGAAGCATTCTCCGAATCTTCTTTGTGATGTTTCCATTCAAGTCACAGAGTTGAACATTCTCTTTCATAAAGCAGGGTTGAAACACTCCTTTTGTATATCTGGAAGTGGACAATTGCAGCGCTTTGTGGCCTATGGTAAAAAAGGAAATATCTTCCCATGAAAACGAGATAGAAGCAATCTCATAAACTTGTTTATGCTGTATGTACTGAAGTAACAGTGTTGAGCCTTTCTATTGATAGAGCAGGTGTGAAACACTGTTTTTTTGGAATCTGCAAGAGGATATTTCTATAGAACTGACGATTTCGTTGGAAGCGGGATTAGAGGTAGAAATTAGAGAGCAGCATTCTCAGAAACTTCTTTGTGATGTTTGCATTCAAGTCACAGAGTTGAACATTCCCTTTCATAGAGCAGGTTTGAAACACTCTTTTTGTAGTATCTGGAAGTGGACATTTGGAACGGTGCCAGGCCTATGGTTCAAAAGGAAATATCGTCGCAGAAAAACAAGACGGAAGCATTCTCAGAAACTTATTTGTGTTGTGTGTCCTCAACTAACAGACTTGAACCTTTCTTTTGACACAGCAGTTTTGAAACACTCTTTTTGTAGAATCTGCAAGTGGATATTTGGATAGCTCTGAGGATTTCGTTGGAAACGGGATTACATATAAAAAGTAGACAGCAGCATTCTCAGAAGCTTCTTTGTGATGTTTCCATTTAAGTCACAGAGTTGAACATTCCCTTTCATAGAGCAGGTTTCAAACACTCTTTTTGTAGTATCTGGAAGTGGACATTTGCAGCGCTTTGTGGCCTATGGTAAAAAAGGAAACATCTTCCCAGAAAAACGAGATAGAAGCAATCTCAGAAACTTGTTTATGCTCTATCTAGACAAGTAACAGTGTTGAACCTTTCTATTGACAGAGCACGGGTGAAACACTCTTTTTTTGGAATCTGCAAGTGGATATTTCTATAAAACTGAGGATTTCGTTGGTAGCGGGATTACAGATAAATAGTAGACAGCAGCATTCTCAGAAACTTCTTTGTGCTGTTTGCATTCAAGTCACAGAGTTGAACATTCCCTTTCATAGAGCAGGTTTGAAACACTCTTTTTGTAGTATCTGGAAGTGGACATTTGGAACGGTATCAGGACTATAGTTAAAAAGGAAATATCTTCCCATAAAAAGAAGACAGAAGGTTTCTCAGAAACTTATTTGCGATGTGTGTCCTCAACTAACAGACTTGAACCTTTCTTTTGACACAGCAGTTTTGAAACACTCTTTTTGTAGAATCTGCAAGTGGATATTTGGATAGCTCTGAGGCTTTCGTTGGAAACGGGATTACATAAAAAGAGTGGACAGCAGCATTCTCAGAAACTTCTTTGTGACGTTTGCATTCAAGTCACAGAGTTGAACATTCCCTGTCATAGAGCAGGTTTGAAACACTCTTTTTGTAGCATCAGGAAGTGGACATTTCCAACGCTTTCTTGCCTACGGCGAAGAAGGAAATACCTTCCCATAAAAATAAGACAGAAGCATTCTCAGAAACTTATTTCTGATGTGTGTCCTCAACTAACGGACTTGAACCTTTCTTTTTATAGAGCACGTTTGAACCACTCTTTTTGTTGTATCTGCAAGTGGATATTTGAATAGCTTTGACGATTTTGTTGGAAACGGGAATATCTCCCTATAAAATCTAGACAGAAGCATTCTCAGAAACTTCTTTCTGGCGTTTCCATTCAAGTCACAGAGTTGAACATTCTCTTTCATAGAGCAGGTTTGAAACACTCTTTTTGTAGTATCTGGAAGTGGACATTTGCAGCGCTTTGTGGCCTATGGTAAAAAAGGATATATCTTCCCATGAAAACGAGATAGAAGCAATCTCAGAAACTTTTTTATGCTGTATGTACTGAAGGAACAGTGTTGAACCTTTCTATTGATAGAGCAGGTGTGAAACACTGATTTTTGGAATCAGCAAGAGGATAGTTCTATAGAACTGAGGATTTCGTGGGAATCGGGATTACAGATAAAATGTAGAGAGCAGCAATCTTAGAAACTTCTTTGTGATGTTTGCATTCAAGTCACGGAGTTGAACAATCCCTTTCATACAGCAGGTTTGAAACACTCTTTTGGTAGTATCTGGAAGTGGACATTTGGAACGGAACCAGGCCTATGGTTCAAAAGGAAATATCGTCGCAGAGAAACAAGACGGAAGCATTCTCAGAAACTTATTTGTGTTGTGTGTCCTCAACTAACAGGCTCGAACCTTTCTTTTGACACAGCAGTTTTGAAACACTCTTTTTGTAGAATCTGCAAGTGGATATTTGGATAGCTCAGAGGATTTCGTTGGAAACGGGATTACAAATACAAAGTAGACAGCAGCATTCTCAGAAACTTCTTTGTGATGTTTCCATTTAAGTCACAGAGTTGAACATTCCCTTTCATAGAGCAGGTTTCAAACACTCTTTTTGTAGTATCTGGAAGTGGACATTTGGAACGGTATCAGGCCTGTGGTTAAAAGGAAGTATCCTCCCATAAAAATAAGACAGAAGCATCCTCAGAAACTTATTTGCGATGTGTGTCCTCAACTAACAGAATTGAACCTTTCTTTTGATACAGCAGATTTGAAACACTCTTTTTGTAGAATCTGCAAGTGGATATTTGGATAGCTCTGAGGATTTCGTTGGAAACGGGATTACATATAAAAAGTAGACAGCAGCATTCTCAGAAACTTCTTTGTGATGTTTCCATTTAAGTCACAGAGTTGAACATTCCCTTTCATCGAGCAGGTTTCAAACATTCTTTTTGTAGTATCTGGAAGTGGACATTTGCAGCGCTTTGTGTCCTATGGTAAAAAAGGAAATATCTTCCCATAAAAACGAGATAGAAGCAATCTCAGAAACTTGTTTATGCTCTATCTACACAACTAAAAGTGTTGAACCTTTCTATTGACAGAGCACGTGTGAAACACTCTTTTTTTGGAGTCTGCAAGTGGATATTTCTATAAAACTGAGGATTTCATTGGAAGCGGGATTACAGATAAATAGTAGACAGCAGCATTCTCAGAAACTTCTTTGTGATGTTTGCATTCAAGTCACAGAGTTGAACATTCCCTTTCATAGAGCAGGTGTGAAACAGTCGTTTTGTAGCATCTGGAAGTGGACACTTGGAACGCTTTCCGGCATATGTTTGAAAAGGAAATATCTTCCCATTAAAACTAGACAGAAGCATTCTCAGAATCCTGTTAGTGATCTGTGTACTCAACAAACAGAGTTGAACCTTTCTTTTGATAGAACACTTTTGAAACACTCTTTCTGTAGAATTTGCAGGTGGATATTTGGATAGCTTTGAGGATTTCGTTGGAAACGGGAATATCTTCATAGAAAATCTAGACAGAAGCATTCTGAGAAACATCTTTGTGATGTTTACATTCAAGTCACAGAGTTGAACATTGCCTTTCATAGAGCAGGTTTTAAACAGTCTTTTTGTAGTATATGGAAGTGGACATTTGGAGCGCTCGGTGGCCTATGGTGCAAAACGAAATATCTTCCCAGGAAAACGAGGTAGAAGCAAACTCAGAAACTTGTTTATGCTGTATGTACTGAAGTAACAGTGTTGAACCTATCTGTCGGTAGAGTAGGTTTGAAACACTCTTGTTTTAGAATCTGCAAGTGGATGTTTCTATAGAACTGAGGATTTCGTTGGAAGCGGGATTACAGAAAGAAAGTAGACAGCAGCATTCTCAGAAACTTCTTTGCGATGTTTGCATTCAAGTTACAGAGTTGAACATTCCCTTTCATGGAGCAGGTTTGAAACACTCTTTTTGTAGTATCTGGAAGTGGACATTTGGAACGGTATCAGGCCTGTGGTTAAAAGGAAGTATCTTCCCATAAAAAAAAGACAGAAGCATTCTCAGAAACTTATTTGCGATGTGTGTCCTCAACAAACAGACTTGAAGCTTTCTTTTGACACAGCAGTTTTGAAACACTCTTTTTGTAGAATCTGCAAGTGGATATTTGGATAGCTCTGTGGATTTCGTTGGAAATGGGATTACATTTAAATAGTAGACAGCAGCATTCTCAGAAACTTCTTTGTGATGTTTCCATTTAAGTCACAGAGTTGAACATTCCCTTTCATAGAGCAGGTTTCAAACACTCTTTTTGTAGTATCTGGAAGTGGACATTTGCAGTGCTTTGTGGCCTATGGTAGAAAAGGAAATATCTTCCCAGAAAAACGAGATAGAAGCAATCTCAGAAACTTGTTTATGCTCTATCTACACAGGTAACAGTGTTGGACCTTTCTATTGACAGAGCACGTGTGAAACACTCTTTTTTTGGAATCTGCAAGTGGATATTTCTATAAAACTGAGGATTTCGTTGGAAGCGGGATTACAGATAAATAGTAGACAGCAGCATTCTCAGAAACTTATTTGCGATGTGTGTCCTCAACTAACAGACTTGAACCTTTCTTTTGATACAGCAGTTTTGAAACACTCTTTTTGTAGAATCTGCAAGTGGATATTTGGATAGCTCTGAGGATTTCGTTGGAAACGGGATTACATAAAAAGAGTGGACAGCAGCATTCTCAGAAACTTCTTTGTGACGTTTGCATTCAAGTCACAGAGTTGAACATTCCCTGTCATAGAGCAGGTTTGAAACACTCTTTTTGTAGCATCTGGAAGTGGACATTTCCAACGCTTTCTTGCCTATGGCGAAGAAGGAAATATCTTCCCATAAAAATAAGACAGAAGCATTCTCAGAAACTCATTTCTGATGTGTGTCCTCAACTAACGGACTTGAACCTTTCTTTTGATAGAGCACGTTTGAACCACTCTTTTTGTTGTATCTGCAAGTGGATATTTGAATAGCTTTGACGATTTTGTTGGAAACAGGAATATCTCCCTATAAAATCGAGACAGAAGCATTCTCAGAAACTTCTTTCTGGTGTTTCCATTCAAGTCACAGAGTTGAACATTCTCTTTCATAGAGCAGGTTTGAAACACTCTTTTCGTAGTATCTGGAAGAGGACATTGGCAGCGCTTTGTGGCCTATGGTAAAAAAGCAAATATCTTCCCATAAAAACGAGATAGAAGCAATCTCAGAAACTTTTTTATGCTGTATGTACTGAAGGAACAATGTTGAACCTTTCTATTGATAGAGCAGGTGTGAAACACTGTTTTTTTTGGAATCTGCAAGAGGATATTTCTATAGAACTGAGGATTTCGTGGTAAGCCGGATTACAGATAAAAAGTAGAGAGCAGCATTCTCAGAAACTTCTTTGTGATGTTTGCATTCAAGTCACAGAGTTGACCATTCCCTTTCATACAGCAGGTTTGAAACACTCTTTTTGTAGTATCTGGAAGTGGACATTTGGAACGGTACCATGCCTATGGTTCAAAAGGAAATATCGTCGCAGAAAAACAAGACGGAAGCATTCTCAGAAACTTATTTGTGTTGTGTGTCCTCAACTAACAGACTTGAACCTTTCTTTTGACACAGCAGTTTTGAAACACTCTTTTTGTAGAATCTGCAAGTGGATATTTGGATAGCTCTGAGGATTTCGTTGGAAACGGGATTACATAAAAATAGTGGACAGCAGCATTCTCAGAAACTTCTTTGTGACGTTTGCATTCAAGTCAGAGAGTTGAACATTCCCTGTCATATAGCAGGTTTGAAACACTCTTTTTGTAGTATCTGGAAGTGGACATTTCCAACGCTTTCTTGCCTAGGGCGAAGAAGGAAATATCTTCCCTTAAAAACAAGACAGAAGCATTCTCAGAAACTTATTTCTGATGTGTGTCCTCAACTAACGGACTTGAACCTTTCTTTTTATAGAGCACGTTTGAACCACCCTTTTTGTTGTACCTGCAAGTGGATATTTGAATAGCTTTGACGATTTCCTTGGAAGCGGGAATATCTCCGTATAAAATCGAGATAGAAGCATTCTCAGAAACTTCTTTGTGATGTTTCCATTCAAGTAACAGAGTTGAACATTCTCTTTCATAGAGCAGGATTGAAACACTCTTTTTGTAGTATCTGGAAGTGGACATTTGCAGCGCTTTCTGGCCTATGGTAAAAAAGGAAATATCTTCCCATGAAAATGAGATAGAAGCAATCTCAGAAACTCGTTTATGCTGTATGTACTGAAGTAACAGTGTTGAACCTTTCTATTGATAGAGCAGGTGTGAAACACTGTTTTTTTGGAATCTGCAAGAGGATATTTCTATAGAACTGAGGATTTCGTTGGAGGCGGGATTGCAGATAAAAAGTAGAGAGCAGCATTCTCAGAAACTTCTTTGTGATGTTTGCATTCAAGTCACAGAGTTGAACATTCCCTTTCATACAGCAGGTTTGAAACACTCTTTTTGTAGTATCTGGAAGTGGACATTTGCAGCGCTTTGTGGCCTATGGTAAAAAAGGAAATATCTTCCCAGAAAAACGAGATAGAAGCAATCTCAGAAACTTGTTTATGCTCTATCTACACAACTAACAGTGTTGAACCTTTCTATTGACAGAGCACGTGTGAAACACTCTTTTTTTGGAATCTGCAAGTGGATATTTCTATAAAACTGAGGATTTCGTTGGAAGCGGGATTACAGATAAAGAGTAGACAGCAGCATTCTCAGAAACTTCTTTGCGATGTTTGCATTCAAGTCACAGAGTTGAACATTCCCTTTCATAGAGCAGGTTTGAAACACTCTTTTTGTAGTATCTGGAAGTGGACATTTGGAACGGTATCAGGCCTATGGTTAAAAAGGAAATATCTTCCCATAAAAACAAGACAGAAGCATTCTCAGAAACTTATTTGCGATGTGTGTCCTCAACTAACAGACTTGAACGTTTCTTTTGATACAGCAGTTTTGAAACACTCTTATTGTAGAATCTGCAAGTGGATATTTGGATAGCCCTGAGGATTTCGTTGGAAACGGGATTACATAAAAATAGTGGACAGCAGCATTCTCAGAAACTTCTTGTGACGTTTGCATTCAAGTCACAGAGTTGAACATTCCCTGTCATAGAGCAGGTTTGAAACACTCTTTTTGTAGCATCTGGAAGTGGACATTTCCAACGC
Organism: Pan troglodytes; assembly: GCF_028858775.2. NCBI lineage: Eukaryota > Metazoa > Chordata > Mammalia > Primates > Hominidae > Pan > Pan troglodytes. Next base: position 53,539,946 of record NC_072409.2, on the reverse strand, counting down.
TTTCTTGCCTATGGCGAAGAAGGAAATATCTTCCCACAAAAACAAGACAGAAGCATTCTCAGAAACTTATTTCTGATGTGTGTCCTCAACTAACGGACTTGAACCTTTCTTTTTATAGAGCACGTTTGAACCACTCTTTTTGTTGTATCTGCAAGTGGATATTTGGATAGCTTTGACGATTTCGTTGGAAACGGGAATATCTCCGTATAAAATCGAGACAGAAGCATTCTCAGAAACTTCTTTGTGATGTTTCCATTCAAGTCACAGAGTTGAACATTCTCTTTCATAGAGCAGGTTTGAAACACTCTTTTTGTAGTATCTGGAAGTGGACATTGGCAGCGCTTTTTGGCCTATGATAAAAAAGGAAATATCTTCCCATAAAAACGAGATAGAAGCAATCTCAGAAACCTTTTTATGCTGTATGTACTGAAGGAACAGTGTTGAACCTTTCTATTGATAGAGTAGGTGTGAAACACTGTTTTTTTGGAATCTGCAAGAGGATATTTCTATAGAACTGAGATTTCGTGGCAAGCGGGATTACAGATAATAAGTAGAGAGCAGCATTCTCAGAAACTTCTTTGTGATGTTTGCATTCAAGTCACAGAGTTGACCATTCCCTTTCATACAGCAGGTTTGAAACACTCTTTCTGTAGTATCTGGAAGTGGACATTTGGAACGGTACCAGGCCTATGGTTCAAAAGGAAATATCGTCGCAGAAAAACAAGACGGAATCATTCTCAGAAACTTATTTGTGTTGTGTGTCCTCAACTAACAGACTTGAACCTTTCTTTTGACACAGCAGTTTTGAAACACTCTTTTTGTTGAATCTGCAAGTGGATATTTGGATAGCTCTGAGGATTTCGTTGGAAACGGGATTACATATAAAAAGTAGACAGCAGCATTCTCAGAAACTTCTTTGTGATGTTTCCATTTAAGTCACAGAGTTGAACATTCCCTTTCATAGAGCAGGTTTCAAACACTCTTTTTGTAGTATCTGGAAGTGGACATTTGCAGCGCTTTGTGGCCTATGGTAAAAAAGGAAACATCTTCCCAGAAAAACGAGATAGAAGAAATCTCAGAAACTTATTTATGCTCTATCTACACAACAAACATTGTTGAACCTTTCTATTGACAGAGCACGTGTGAAACACTCTTTTTTTGGAATCTGCAAGTGGATATTTCTACAAAACTGAGGATTTCATTGGAAGCGGGATTACAGATAAAGAGTAGACAGCAGCATTCTCAGAAACTTCTTTGTGATGTTTGCATTGAAGTCTCAGAGATGAACATTCCCTTTCATAGAGCAGGTTTGAAACACTCTTTTTGTAGTATCTCGAAGTGGACATTTGGAACGGTATCAGGCCTATGGTTATAAAGGAAATATCTTCCCATAAAAACAAGACAGAAGCATTCTCAGAAACTTATTTGCGATGTGTGTCCTCAACTAACAGACTTGAACCGTTCTTTTGACACAGCAGTTTTGAAAAACCCTTTTTGTAGAATCTGCAAGTGGATATTTGGATAGCTCTGAGGATTTCGTTGGAAACGGGATTACATAAAAATAGTGGACAGCAGCATTCTCAGAAACTTCTTTGTGACGTTTGCATTCAAGTCACAGAGTTGAACATTCCCTGTCATAGAGCAGGTTGGAAACACTGTTTTTGTAGCATCTGGAAGTGCACATTTCCAACGCTTTCTTGCCTACGGCGAAGAAGGAAATATCTTCCCATAAAAACAAGACAGAAGCATTCTCAGAAACTTATTTCTGATGTGTGTCCTCAACTAACGGACTTGAACCTTTCTTTTTATAGAGCACGTTTGAACCACTCCTTTTGTTGTATCTGCAAGTGGATATTTGGATAGCTTTGACGATTTCGTTGGAAACGGGAATATCTCCCTATAACATCTAGACAGAAGCATTCTCAGAAAGGTCTTTGTGATGTTTCCATTCAAGTCACAGAGTTGAACATTCTCTTTCATAGAGCAAGTTTGAAACACTCTTTTTGTAGTATCTGGAAGTGGACATTTGCAGCGCTTTGTGGCCTATGGTAAAAAAGGAAATATCTTCCCATGAAAACGAGATAGAAGCAATCTCAGAAACTTGTTTATGCTGTATGTACTGAAGTAACAGTGTTGAACCTTTCTATTGATAGAGCAGGTGTGAAACACTGTTTTTTTGGAATCTGCAAGAGGATATTTCTATAGAACTGAGGATTTCGTTGGAAGCGGGATTACAGATAAAAATTAGAGAGCAGCATTCTCAGAAACTTCTTTGTGATGTTTGCATTCAAGTCACAGAGTTGAACATTCCCTTTCATACAGCAGGTTTGAAACACTCTTTTTGTAGTATCTGGAAGTGGACATTTGGAACGGTGCCAGGCCTATGGTTCAAAAGGAAATATCGTCGCAGAAAAACAAGACGGAAGCATTCTCAGAAACTTATTTGTGTTGTGTGTTCTCAACTAACAGACTTGATCCTTTCTTTTGACACAGCAGTTTTGAAACACTCTTTTTGTAGAATCTGCAAGTGGATGTTTGTATAGCTCTGAGGTTTTCGTTGGAAACGGGATTACATATAAAAAGTAGACAGCAGCATTCTCAGAAACTTCTTTGTGATGTTTCCATTTAAGTCACAGAGTTGAACATTCCCTTTCATAGAGCAGGTTTCAAACACTCTTTTTGTAGTATCTGGAAGTGGACATTTGCAGCGCTTTGTGGCCTATGGTAAAAAAGGAAATATCTTCCCATAAAAACGAGATAGAAGCAATCTCAGAAACTTGTTTATGCTCTATCTACACAACTAACAGTGTTGAATCTTTCTATTGACAGAGCACGTGTGAAACACTCTTTTTTTGGAATCTGCAAGTGGATATTTCTATAAAACTGAGGATTTCGTTGGAAGCGGGATTACAGATAAATAGTAGACAGCAGCATTCTCAGAAACTTCTTTGTGATGTTTGCATTCAAGTCACAGAGTTGAACATTCCCTTTCATAGAGCAGGTTTGAAACACTCTTTTTGTAGTATCTGGAAGTGGACATTTGGAACGGTATCAGGCCTATGGTTTAAAAGGAAATATCTTCCCATAAAAACAAGACAGAAGCATTCTCAGAAACTTATTTGTGATGTGTGTCCTCAACTAACAGACTTGAACGTTTCTTTTGATACAGCATTTTTGAAACACTCTTATTGTAGAATCTGCAAGTGGATATTTGGATAGCTCTGAGGATTTCGTTGGAAACGGGATTACATAAAAATAGTGGGCAGCAGCATTCTCAGAAACTTCTTGTGACGTTTGCATTCAAGTCACAGAGTTGAACATTCCCTGTCATAGAGCAGGTTTGAAACACTCTTTTTGTAGCATCTGGAAGTGGACATTTCCAACGCTTTCTTGCCTATGGCGAAGAAGGAAATATCTTCCCTTAAAAACAAGACAGAAGCATTCTCAGAAACTTATTTCTGATGTGTGTCCTCAACTAACGGACTTGAACCTTTCTTTTTATAGAGCACGTTTGAACCACTCTTTTTGTTGTATCTGCAAGTGGATATTTGAATAGCTTTGACGATTTTGTTGGAAACGGGAATATCTCCCTATAACATCTAGACAGAAGCATTCTCAGAAACTTCTTTCTGGTGTTTCCATTCAAGTCACAGAGTTGAACATTCTCTTTCATAGAGCAGGTTGGAAACACTCTTTTCGTAGTATCTGGAAGAGGACATTGGTAGCGCTTTGTGGCCTATGGTAAAAAAGGAAATATCTTCCCATAAAAACGAGATAGAAGCAATCTCAGAAACTTTTTTATGCTGTATGTACTGAAGGAACAGTGTTGAACCTTTCTATTGATAAAGCAGGTGTGAAACACTGTTTTTTTTGGAATCTGCAAGAGGATATTTCTATAGAACTGAGGATTTCGTGGGAAGCGGGATTACAGATAAAAAGTAGAGAGCAGCATTCTCAGAAACTTCTTTGTGATGTTTGCATTCAAGTCACAGAGTTGACCATTCCCTTTCATACAGCAGGTTTGAAACACTCTTTTTGTAGTATCTGGAAGTTGACATTTGGAACGGTACCAAGCCTATGGTTGAAAAGGAAATATCGTCGCAGAAAAACAAGACGGAAGCATTCTCAGAAACTTATTTGTGTTGTGTGTCCTCAACTGACAGACTTGAACCTTTCTTTTGACACAGCAGTTTTGAAACACTCTTTTTGTTGCATCTGCAAGTGGATATTTGGATAGCTCTGAGGATTTCGTTGGAAACGGGATTACATATAAAAAGTAGACAGCAGCATTCTCAGAAACTTCTTTGTGATGTTTCCATTTAAGTCACAGAGTTGAACATTCCCTTTCATAGAGCAGGTTTCAAACACTCTTTTTGTAGTATCTGGAAGTGGACATTTGCAGCGCTTTGTGGCCTATGGTAAAAAAGGAAATATCTTCCCAGAAAAACGAGATAGAAGAAATCTCAGAAACTTGTTTATGCTCTATCTACACAACAAACATTGTTGAACCTTTCTATTGACAGAGCACGTGTGAAACACTCTTTTTTTGGAATCTGCAAGTGGATATTTCTATAAAACTGAGGATTTCATTGGAAAAGGGATTACAGATAAAGAGTAGACAGCAGCATTTTCAGAAACTTCTTTGTGATGTTTGCATTCAAGTCACTGAGATGAACATTACCTTTCATAGAGCAGGTTTGAAACACTCTTTTTGTAGTATCTGGAAGTGGACATTTGGAACGGTATCAGGCCTATGGTTAAAAAGGAAATATCTTCCCATAAAAACAAGACAGAAGCATTCTCAGAAACTTATTTGCGATGTGTGTCCTCAACTAACAGACTTGAACGTTTCTTTTGACACAGCAGTTTTGAAAAACCCTTTTTGTAGAATTTGCAAGTGGATATTTGGATAGCTCTGAGGATTTCGTTGGAAACGGGATTACATAAAAATAGTGGACAGCAGCATTCTCAGAAACTTCTTTGTGACGTTTGCATTCAAGTCACAGAGTTGAACATTCCCTGTCATAGAGCAGGTTTGAAACACTCTTTTTGTAGCATCTGGAAGTGGACATTTCCAACGCTTTCTTGCCTACGGCGAAGAAGGAAATACCTTCCCATAAAAATAAGACAGAAGCATTCTCAGAAACTTATTTCTGATGTGTGTCCTCAACTAACGGACTTGAACCTTTCTTTTGATAGAGCACGTTTGAACCACTCTTTTTGTTGTATCTGCAAGTGGATATTTGAATAGCTTTGACGATTTTGTTGGAAACGGGAATATCTCCCTATAAAATCTAGACAGAAGCATTCTCAGAAAGGTCTTTGTGATGTTTCCATTCAAGTCACAGAGTTGAACATTCTCTTTCATAGAGCAGGTTTGAAACACTCTTTTCGTAGTATCTGGAAGTGGACATTTGCAGCGCTTTGTGGCCTATGGTAAAAAAGGAAATATCTTCCAACAAAAACGAGATAGAAGCAATCTCAGAAACTTTTTTATGCTGTATGTACTGAAGGAACAGTGTTGAACCTTTCTATTGATAGAGCAGGTGTGAAACACTGTTTTTTTGGAATCTGCAAGAGGATATTTCTATAGAACTGAGGATTTCGTGGGAAGCGGGATTACAGATAAAAAGTAGAGAGCAGCATTCTCAGAAACTTCTTTGTGATGTTTGCATTCAAGTCACAGAGTTGACCATTCCCTTTCATACAGCAGGTTTGAAACATTCTTTTTGTAGTATCTGGAAGTGGACATTTTGAACGGTACCAAGCCTATGGTTCAAAAGGAAATATCGTCACAGAAAAACAAGACGGAAGCATTCTCAGAAACTTATTTGTGTTGTGTGTCCTCAACTGGCAGACTTGAACATTTCTTTTCACACAGCAGTTTTGAAACACTCTTTTTGTAGAATCTGCAAGTGGATATTTGGATAGCTCTGAGGATTTCGTTGGAAACGGGATTACATATAAAAAGTAGACAGCAGCATTCTCAGAAACTTCTTTGTGATGTTTCCATTTAAGTCACAGAGTTGTACATTCCCTTTCATAGAGCAGGTTTCAAAAACTCTTTTTGTAGTATCTGAAAGTGGACATTGGCAGCGCTTTGTGGCCTATGGTAAAAAAGGAAATATCTTCCCAGAAAAACGAGATATAAGAAATCTCAGAAACTTGTTAATGCTCTATCTACACAAGTAACATTGTTGAACCTTTCTATTGACAGAGCACGTGTGAAACACTCTTTTTTTGGAATCTGCAAGTGGATATTTCTATAAAACTGAGGATTTCGTTGGAAGCGGGATTACAGATAAATAGTGGACAGCAGCATTCTCAGAAACTTCTGTGTGATGTTTGCATTGAAGTCACAGAGATGAACATTCCCTTTCATAGAGCAGGTTTGAAACACTCTCTTTGTAGTATCTGGAAGTGGACATTTGGAACGCTATCAGGCCTATGGTTAAAAAGGAAATATCTTCCCATAAAAACAAGACAGAAGCATTCTCAGAAACTTATTTGCGATGTGTGTCCTCAACTAACAGACTTGAACCTTTCTTTTGATACAGCAGTTTTGAAACACTCTTTTTGTAGAATCTGCAAGTGGATATTTGGATAGCTCTGAGGATTTCGTTGGAAACGGGATTACATAGTGGACAGCAGCATTCTCAGAAACTTCTTTGTGATGTTTGCATTCAAGTCACAGGGTTGAACATTCCCTTTCATAGAGCAGGTGTGAAACAGTCGTTTTGTAGCATCTGGAAGTGGACACTTGGAACGCTATCAGGCATATGTTTGAAAAGGAAATATCTTCCCATTAAAACTAGACAGAAGCATTCTCAGAATCATGTTAGTGATCTGTGTACTCAACAAACAGAGTTGAACCTTTCTTTCGATAGAACACTTTTGAAACACTCTTTCTGTAGAATTTGCAGGTGGATATTTGGATAGCTTTGAGGATTTCGTTGGAAACGGGAATATCTTCATAGAAAATCTAGACAGAAGCATTCTCAGAAACGTCTTTGTGATGTTTACATTCAAGTCACAGAGTTGAACATTGCCTTTCATAGAGCAGGTTTGGAACAGTCTTTTTGTAGTATCTGGAAGTGGACATTTGGAGCGCTTGGAGGCCTACGGTGTAAAACGAAATATCTTCCCATGAAAACGAGGTAGAAGCAATCTCAGAAACTTGTTTATGCTGTATGGACTGAAGTAACAGTGTTGAACCTATCTATCGGTAGAGCAGGTTTGAAACACTCTTTTTTTCGAATCTGCAAGTGGATGTTTCTATAGAACTGAGGATTTCGTTGGAAGCGGGATTACAGAAAGAAAGTAGACAGCAGCATTCTCAGAAACTTCTTTGTGATGTTTGCATTCAAGTCACAGAGTTGAACATTCCCTTTCATACAGGAGGTTTCAAACACACTTTTTGTAGTATCTGGAAGTGGACATTTGCAGCGCTTTGTGGCCTATGGTAAAAAAGGGAAAATCTTCTCATAAAAACGAGATAGAAGCAATCTCAGAAACTTGTTTATGCTCTATCTACACAAATAACACTGTTGAAACTTTCTATTGACAGAGCACGTGTGAAACACTCTTTTTTTGGAGTCTGCAAGTGGATATTTCTATAAAACTGAGGATTTCGTTGGAAGCGGGATTACAGATAAATAGTAGACAGCAGCATTCTCAGAAACTTCTTTGTGATGTTTGCATTCAAGTCACAGGGTTGAACATTCCCTTTCATAGAGCAGGTGTGAAACAGTCGTTTTGTACCATCTGGAAGTGGACACTTGGAACGCTTTCAGGCATATGTTTGAAAAGGAAATATCTTCCCATTAAAACTAGACAGAAGCATTCTCAGAATCATGTTAGTGATCTGTGTACTCAACAAACAGAGTTGAACCTTTCTTTTGATAGAACTCTTTTGAAACACTCTTTCTGTAGAATTTGCAGGTGGATATTTGGATAGCTTTGAGGATTTCGTTGGAAACGGGAATATCTTCATAGAAAATCTAGACAGAAGCATTCTCAGAAACATCTTTGTGATGTTTACATTCAAGTCACAGAGTTGAACATTGCTTTTCATAGAGCAGGTTTGGAACAGTCTTTTTGTAGTATCTGGAAGTGGACATTTGGAGCGCTTGGAGGCCTACGGTGTAAAACGAAATATCTTACCATGAAAACGAGGTAGAAGCAATCTCAGAAACTAGTTTATGCTGTATGTACTGAAGTAACAGTGTTGAACCTATCTATCGGTAGAGCAGGTTTGAAACACTCTTTTTTTCGAATCTGCAAGTGGATGTTTCTATAGAACTGAGGATTTCGTTGGAAGCGGGATTACAGAAAGAAGGTAGACAGCAGCATTCTCAGAAACTTCTTTGTGATGTTTGCATTCAAGTCACAGAGTTGAACATTCCCTTTCATGGAGCAGGTTTGAAACACTCTTTTTGTAGTATCTGGAAGTGGACATTTGGAACGGTATCAGGCCTGTGGTTCAAAAGGAAGTATCTTCCCATAAAAACAAGACAGAAGCATTCTCAGAAACTTATTTGCGATGTGTGTCCTCAACTAACAGACTTGAACCTTTCTTTTGATACAGCAGTTTTGAAACACTCTTTTTGTAGAATCTGCAAGTGGATATTTGGATAGCTCTGAGGATTTCGTTGGAAACGGGATGACATTAAAAAAAGTGGACAGCAGCATTCTCAGAAATTTCTTTGTGACGTTTGCATTCAAGTCACAGAGTTGAACATTCCCTGTCATAGAGCAGGTTGGAAACAGTCTTTTTGTAGCATCTGGAAGTGGACATTTCCAACGCTTTCTTGCCTACGGCGAAGAAGGAAATATCTTCCCATAAAAACAAGACAGAAGCATTCTCAGAAACTTATTTCTGAGGTGTGTCCTCAACTAACGGACTTGAACCTTTCTTTTTATAGAGCACGTTTGAACCACTCTTTTTGTTGTATCTGCAAGTGGATATTTGGATAGCTTTGACGATTTCGTTGGAAACGGGAATATCTCCCTATAAAATCGAGACAGAAGCATTCTCAGAAACTCCTTTGTGATGTTTCCATTCAAGTCACAGAGTTGAACATTCTCTTTCATAGAGCAGGTTTGAAACACTCTTTTTGTAGTATCTGGAAGTGGACATTTTCAGCGCTTTGTGGCCTATGGTAAAAAAGGGAATATCTTCCCATGAAAACGAGAGAGAAGCAATCTCAGAAACTTGTTTATGCTGTATGTACTGAAGTAACAGTGTTGAACCTTTCTATTGATAGAGAAGGTGTGAAGCACTGTTTTTTTGGAATCTGCAAGAGGATATTTCTATAGAACTGAGGATTTCGTTGGAAGCGGGATTACAGATAAGAAATAGAGAGCAGCATTCTCAGAAACTTCTTTGTGATGTTTGCATTCAAGTCACAGAGTTGAACATTCCCTTACATACAGCAGGTTTGAAACACTCTTTTTGTAGTATCTGTAAGTGGACATTTGGAACGGTACCAGGCCTATGGTTCAAAAGGAAATATCGTCGCATAAAAACAAGACGGAAACATTCTCAGAAACTTATCTGCGTTGTGTGTCCTCAACTAACAGACTTGAAGCTTTCCTTTGACACAGCAGTTTTGAAACACTCTTTTTGTAGAATCCGCAAGTGGATATTTGGATAGCTCTGAGGATTTCGTTGGAACCGGGATTACATATAAAAAGTAGACAGCAGCATTCTCAGAAACTTCTTTGTGATGTTTCCATTTAAGTCACAGAGTTGAACATTCCCTTTCATAGAGCAGGTTTCAAACACTCTTTTTGTAGTATCTGGAAGTGGACATTTGCAGCGCTTTGTGTCCTATGGTAAAAAAGGAAATATCTTCCCATAAAAACGAGATAGAAGCAATCTCAGAAACCTGTTTATGCTCTATCTGCAGAACTAACAGTGTTGAACCTTTCTATTGACAGAGCACGTGTGAAACACTCTTTTTTCGGAATCTGCAAGTGGATATTTCTATAAAACTGAGGATTGCGTTGGAAGCGGGAATACAGATAAATAGTAGACAGCAGCATTCTCAGAAACTTCTTTGTGATGTTTGCATTCAAGTCACAGAGTTGAACATTCCCTTTCATAGAGCAGGTGTGAAACAGTCGTTTTGTAGCATCTGGAAGTGGACACTTGGAATGCTATCAGGCATATGTTTGAAAAGGAAATATCTTCCCATTAAAACTAGACAGAAGCATTCTCAGAATCATGTTAGTGATCTGTGTACTCAACAAACAGAGTTGAACCTTTCTTTCGATAGAACACTTTTGAAACACACTTTCTGTAGAATTTGCAGGTGGATATTTGGATAGCTTTGAGGATTTCGTTGGAAACGGGAATATCTCCATAGAAAATCTAGACAGAAGCATTCTCAGAAACATCTTTGTGATGTTTACATTCAAGTCACAGAGTTGAACATTGCCTTTCATAGAGCAGGTTTGGAACAGTCTTTTTGTAGTATCTGGAAGTGGACATTTGGAGCGCTTGGAGGCCTACGGTGTAAAACGAAATATCTTCCCATTAAAACGAGGTAGAAGCAATCTCACAAACTTGTTTATGCTGTATGGACTGAAGTAACAGTGTTGAACCTATCTATCGGTAGAGCAGGTTTGAAACACTCTTTTTTTCGAATCTGCAAGTGGATGTTTCTATAGAACTGAGGATTTCGTTGGAAGCGGGATTACAGAAAGAAAGTAGACAGCAGCATTCTCAAAAACTTCTTTGTGATGTTTGCATTCAAGTCACTGAGTTGAACATTCCCTTTCATGGAGCAGGTTTGAAACACTCTTTTTGTAGTATCTGGAAGTGGACATTTGGAACGGTATCAGGCCTGTGGTTCAAAAGGAAGTATCTTCCCATAAAAACAAGAGAGAAGCATTCTCAGAAACTTATTTGCGATGTGTGTCCTCAACTAACAGACTTGAACCTTTCTTTTGATACAGCAGTTTTGAAACACACTTTTTGTAGAATCTGCAAGTGGATATTTGGATAGCTCTGAGGATTTCGTTGGAAACGGGATGACATAAAAAAAGTGGACAGCAGCATTCTCAGAAACTTCTTTGTGACGTTTGCATTCAAGTCACAGAGTTGAACATTCCCTGTGATAGAGCAGGTTGGAAACACTCTTTTTGTAGCATCTGGAAGTGGACATTTCCAACGCTTTCTTGCCTACGGCGAAGAAGGAAATATCTTCCCATAAAAACAAGACAGAAGCATTCTCAGAAACTTATTTCTGAGGTTTGTCCTCAACTAACGGACTTGAACCTTTCTTTTTATAGAGCACGTTTGAACCACTCTTTTTGTTGTATCTGCAAGTGGATATTTGGATAGCTTTGAAGATTTCGTTGGACACGGGAATATCTCCCTATAAAATCGAGACAGAAGCATTCTCAGAAACTCCTTTGTGATGTTTCCATTCAAGTCACAGAGTTGAACATTCTGTTTCATAGAGCAGGTTTGAAACACTCTTTTTGTAGTATCTGGAAGTGGACATCTGCAGCGCTTTGTGGCCTATGGTAAAAAAGGGAATATCTTCCCATGAAAACGAGAGAGAAGCAATCTCAGAAACTTGTTTATGCTGTATGTACTGAAGTAACAATGTTGAACCTTTCTATTGGTAGAGCAGGTGTGAAGCACTGTTTTTTTGGAATCTGCAAGAGGATATTTCTATAGAACTGATGATTTCGTTGGAAGCGGGATGACAGATAAGAAGTAGCGAGCAGCATTCTCAGAAACTTCTTTGTGATGTTTGCATTCAAGTCACAGAGTTGAACATTCCCTTTCATACAGCAGGTTTGAAACACTCTTTTTGTAGTATCTGGAAGTGGACATTTGGAACGATACCAGGCCTAAGGTTCAAAAGGAAATATCGTCACATAAAAACAAGACGGAAGCATTCTAAGAAACTTATCTGCGTTGTGTGTCCTCAACTAACAGACTTGAAGCTTTCCTTTGACACAGCAGTTTTGAAACACTCTTTTTGTAGAATCCGCAAGTGGATATTTGGATAGCTCTGAGGATTTCGTTGGAAACGGGATTACATATAAAAAGTAGACAGCAGCATTCTCAGAAACTTCTTTGTGATGTTTCCATTTAAGTCACAGCGTTGAACATTCCCTTTCATAGAGCAGGTTTCAAACACTCTTTTTGTAGTATCTGGAAGTGGACATTTGCAGCGCTTTGTGTCCTATGGTAAAAAAGGAAATATCTTCCATAAAAACGAGATAGAAGCAATCTCAGAAACTTGTTTATGCTCTATCTAAACAACTAACACTGTTGAACCTTTCTATTGACAGAGCACGTGTGAAACACTCTTTTTTTGGAATCTGCAAGTGGATATTTCTATAAAACTGAGGATTGCGTTGGAAGCGGGATTACAGATAAATAGTAGACAGCAGCATTCTCAGAAACTTCTTTGTGATGTTTGCATTCAAGTCACAGAGTTGAACATTCCCTTTCATAGAGCAGGTGTGAAACAGTCATTTTGTAGCATCTGGAAGTGGACACTTGGAACGCTTTCAGGCATATGTTTGAAAAGGAAATATCTTCCCATTAAAACTAGACGGAAGCATTCTCAGAATCATGTTAGTGATCTGTGTACTCAACAAACAGAGTTGAACCTTTCTTTTGATGGAACTCTTTTGAAACACTCTTTCTGTAGAATTTGCAGGTGGATATTTGGATTGCTTTGAGGATTTCGTTGGAAACGGGAATATCTTCATAGAAAATCTAGACAGAAGCATTCTCAGAAACATCTTTGTGATGTTCACATTCAAGTCACAGAGTTGAACATTGCCTTTCATAGAGCAGGTTTGGAACAGTCTTTTTGTAGTATCTGGAAGTGGACATTTGGAGCGCTTGGAGGCCTACGGTGTAAAACGAAATATCTTCCCATGAAAACGAGGTAGAAGCAATCTCAGAAACTAGTTTATGCTGTATGTACTGAAGTAACAGTGTTGAACCTATCTATCGGTAGAGCAGGTTTGAAACACTCTTTTTTTCGAATCTGCAAGTGGATGTTTCTATAGAACTGAGGATTTCGTTGGAAGCGGGATTACAGAAAGAAAGTAGACAGCAGCATTCTCAGAAACTTCTTTGTGATGTTTGCATTCATGTCACAGAGTTGAACATTCCCTTTCATGGAGCAGGTTTGAAACACTCTTTTTGTAGTATCTGGAAGTGGACATTTGCAGCGCTTTCTGGCCTATGGTAAAAAAGGAAATATCTTCCATAAAAACGAGATAGAAGCAATCTCAGAAACTTGTTTATGCTCTATGTAAACAACTAACACTGTTGAACCTTTCTATTGACAGAGCACGTGTGAAACACTCTTTTTTTGGAATCTGCAAGTGGATATTTCTATAAAACTGAGGATTGCGTTGGAAGCGGGATTACAGATAAATAGTAGACAGCAGCATTCTCAGAAACTTCTTTGTGATGTTTGCATTCAAGTCACAGAGTTGAACATTCCCTTTCATAGAGCAGGTGTGAAACAGTCGTTTTGTAGCATCTGGAAGTGGACACTTGGAACGCTTTCAGGCATATGTTTGAAAAGGAATATCTTCCCAATAAAACTAGACGGAAGCATTCTCAGAATCATGTTAGTGATCTGTGTACTCAACAAACAGAGTTGAACCTTTCTTTTGTTGGAACTCTTTTGAAACACTCTTTCTGTAGAATTTGCAGGTGGCTATTTGGATAGCTTTGAGGATTTCGTTGGAAACGGGAATATCTTCATAGAAAATCTAGACAGAAGCATTCTCAGAAACATCTTTGTGATGTTTACATTCAAGTCACAGAGTTGAACATTGCCTTTCATAGAGCAGGTTTGGAACAGTCTTTTTGTAGTATCTGGAAGTGGACATTTGGAGCGCTTGGAGGCCTACGGTGTAAAATGAAATATCTTCCCATGAAAACGAGGTAGAAGCAATCTCAGAAACTAGTTTATGCTGTATGTACTGAAGTAACAGTGTTGAACCTATCTATCGGTAGAGCAGGTTTGAAACACTCTTTTTTTCGAATCTGCAAGTGGATGTTTCTATAGAACTGAGGATTTCGTTGGAAGCGGGATTACAGAAAGAAAGTAGACAGCAGCATTCTCAGAAACTTCTTTGTGATGTTTGCATTCATGTCACAGAGTTGAACATTCCCTTTCATGGAGCAGGTTTGAAACACTCTTTTTGTAGTATCTGGAAGTGGACATTTGGAACGGTATCAGGCCTGTGGTTCAAAAGGAAGTATCTTCCCATAAAAACAAGACAGAAGCATTCTCAGAAACTTATTTGCGATGTGTGTCCTCAACTAACAGACTTGAACCTTTCTTTTGATACAGCAGTTTTGAAACACTCTTTTTGTAGAATCTGCAAGTGGATATTTGGATAGCTCTGAGGATTTCGTTGGAAACGGGATGACATTAAAAAAGTGGACAGCAGCATTCTCAGAAACTTCTTTGTGACGTTTGCATTGAAGTCACAGAGTTGAACATTCCCTGTCATAGAGCAGGTTGGAAAAACTCTTTTTGTAACATCTGGAAGTGGACATTTCCAACGCTTTCTTGCCTACGGCGAAGAAGGAAATATCTTCCCATAAAAACAAGACAGAAGCATTCTCAGAAACTTATTTCTGAGGTGTGTCCTCAACTAACGGACTTGAACCTTTCTTTTTATAGAGCACGTTTGAACCACTCTTTTTGTTGTATCTGCAAGTGGATATTTGGATAGCTTTGACGATTTCGTTGGAAGCGGGAATATCTACCTACAAAATCGAGACAGAAGCATTCTCAGAAACTCCTTTGTGATGTTTCCATTCAAGTCACAGAGTTGAACATTCTGTTTCATAGAGCAGGTTTGAAACACTCTTTTTGTAGTATCTGGAAGTGGACATTTGCAGCGCTTTGTGGCCTATGGTAAAAAAGGGAATATCTTCCCATGAAAACGAGAGAGAAGCAATCTCAGAAACTTGTTTATGCTGTATGTACTGAAGTAACAGTGTTGAACCTTTCTATTGATAGAGCAGGTGTGAAGCACTGTTTTTTTGGAATCTGCAAGAGGATATTTCTATAGAACTGAGGATTTCGTTGTAAGCGGGATTACAGATAAGAAATAGAGAGCAGCATTCTCAGAAACTTCTTTGTGATGTTTGCATTCAAGTCACAGAGTTGAACATTCCCTTACATACAGCAGGTTTGAAACACTCTTTTTGTAGTATCTGGAAGTGGACATTTGGAACGGTACCAGGCCTATGGTTCAAAAGGAAATATCGTCGCATAAAAACAAGACGGAAGCATTCTCAGAAACTTATCTGCGTTGTGTGTCCTCAACTAACAGACTTGAAGCTTTCCTTTGACACAGCAGTTTTGAAACACTCTTTTTGTAGAATCCGCAAGTGGATATTTGGATAGCTCTGAGGATTTCGTTGGAAACGGGATTACATATAAAAAGTAGACAGCAGCATTCTCAGAAACTTCTTTGTGATGTTTCCATTTAAGTCACAGCGTTGAACATTCCCTTTCATAGAGCAGGTTTCAAACACTCTTTTTGTAGTATCTGGAAGTGGACATTTGCAGCGCTTTCTGGCCTATGGTAAAAAAGGAAATATCTTCCATAAAAACGAGATAGAAGCAATCTCAGAAACTTGTTTATGCTCTATCTAAACAACTAACACTGTTGAACCTTTCTATTGACAGAGCACGTGTGAAACACTCTTTTTTTGGAATCTGCAAGTGGATATTTCTATAAAACTGAGGATTGCGTTGGAAGCGGGATTACAGATAAATAGTAGACAGCAGCATTCTCAGAAACTTCTTTGTGATGTTTGCATTCAAGTCACAGAGTTGAACATTCCCTTTCATAGAGCAGGTGTGAAACAGTCGTTTTGTAGCATCTGGAAGTGGACACTTGGAACGCTTTCAGGCATATGTTTGAAAAGGAAATATCTTCCCATTAAAACTAGACGGAAGCATTCTCAGAATCATGTTAGTGATCTGTGTACTCAACAAACAGAGTTGAACCTTTCTTTTGATGGAACTCTTTTGAAACACTCTTTCTGTAGAATTTGCAGGTGGATATTTGGATTGCTTTGAGGATTTCGTTGGAAACGGGAATATCTTCATAGAAAATCTAGACAGAAGCATTCTCAGAAACATCTTTGTGATGTTCACGTTCAAGTCACAGAGTTGAACATTGCCTTTCATAGAGCAGGTTTGGAACAGTCTTTTTGTAGTATCTGGAAGTGGACATTTGGAGCGCTTGGAGGCCTACGGTGTAAAACGAAATATCTTCCCATGAAAACGAGGTAGAAGCAATCTCAGAAACTAGTTTATGCTGTATGTACTGAAGTAACAGTGTTGAACCTATCTATCGGTAGAGCAGGTTTGAAACACTCTTTTTTTCGAATCTGCAAGTGGATGTTTCTATAGAACTGAGGATTTCGTTGGAAGCGGGATTACAGAAAGAAAGTAGACAGCAGCATTCTCAGAAACTTCTTTGTGATGTTTGCATTCATGTCACAGAGTTGAACATTCCCTTTCATGGAGCAGGTTTGAAACACTCTTTTTGTAGTATCTGGAAGTGGACATTTGGAACGGTATCAGGCCTGTGGTTCAAAAGGAAGTATCTTCCCATAAAAACAAGACAGAAGCATTCTCAGAAACTTATTTGCGATGTGTGTCCTCAACTAACAGACTTGAACCTTTCTTTTGATACAGCAGTTTTGAAACACACTTTTTGTAGAATCTGCAAGTGGATATTTGGATAGCTCTGAGGATTTCGTTGGAAACGGGATGACATTAAAAAAGTGGACAGCAGCATTCTCAGAAACTTCTTTGTGACGTTTGCATTCAAGTCACAGAGTTGAACATTCCCTGTCATAGAGCAGGTTGGAAAAACTCTTTTTGTAGCATCTGGAAGTGGACATTTCCAACGCTTTCTTGCCTACGGCGAAGAAGGAAATATCTTCCCATAAAAACAAGACAGAAGCATTCTCAGAAACTTATTTCTGAGGTGTGTCCTCAACTAACGGACTTGAACCTTTCTTTTTATAGAGCACGTTTGAACCACTCTTTTTGTTGTATCTGCAAGTGGATATTTGGATAGCTTTGACGATTTCGTTGGAAGCGGGAATATCTCCCTACAAAATCGAGACAGAAGCATTCTCAGAAACTCCTTTGTGATGTTTCCATTCAAGTCACAGAGTTGAACATTCTGTTTCATAGAGCAGGTTTGAAACACTCTTTTTGTAGTATCTGGAAGTGGACATTTGCAGCGCTTTGTGGCCTATGGTAAAAAAGGGAATATCTTCCCATGAAAACGAGAGAGAAGCAATCTCAGAAACTTGTTTATGCTGTATGTACTGAAGTAACAGTGTTGAACCTTTCTATTGATAGAGCAGGTGTGAAGCACTGTTTTTTTGGAATCTGCAAGAGGATATTTCTATAGAACTGAAGATTTCGTTGTAAGCGTGATTACAGATAAGAAATAGAGAGCAGCATTCTCAGAAACTTCTTTGTGATGTTTGCATTCAAGTCACAGAGTTGAACATTCCCTTACATACAGCAGGTTTGAAACACTGTTTTTGTAGTATCTGGAAGTGGACATTTGGAACGGTACCAGGCCTATGGTTCAAAAAGAAATATCGTCGCATAAAAACAAGACGGAAGCATTCTCAGAAACTTATCTGCGTTGTGTGTCCTCAACTAACAGACTTGAAGCTTTCCTTTGACACAGCAGTTTTGAAACACTCTTTTTGTAGAATCCGCAAGTGGATATTTGGATAGCTCTGAGGATTTCGTTGGAAACGGGATTACATATAAAAAGTAGACAGCAGCATTCTCAGAAACTTCTTTGTGATGTTTCCATTTAAGTCACAGAGTTGAACATTCCCTTTCATAGAGCAGGTTTCAAACACTCTTTTTGTAGTATCTGGAAGTGGACATTTGCAGCGCTTTGTGGCCAATGGTAAAAAAGGAAATATCTTCCCATAAAAACGAGATAGAAGCAATCTCAGAAACTTGTTTATGCTCTATCTACAAAACTAACAGTGTTGAACCTTTCTATTGACAGAGCACGTGTGAAACACTCCTTTTTTGGAATCTGCAAGTGGATATTTCTATAAAACTGAGGATTGCGTTGGAAGCGGGATTACAGATAAATAGTAGACAGCAGCATTCTCAGAAACTTCTTTGTGATGTTTGCATTCAAGTCACAGAGTTGAACATTCCCTTTCATAGAGCAGGTGTGAAACAGTCGTTTTGTAGCATCTGGAAGTGGACACTTGGAACGCTTTCAGGCATATGTTTGAAAAGGAAATATCTTCCCATTAAAACTAGACAGAAGCATTCTCAGAATCATGTTAGTGATATGTGTACTCAACAAACAGAGTTGAACCTTTCTTTCGATAGAACACTTTTGAAACACTCTTTCTGTAGAATTTGCAGGTGGATATTTGGATAGCTTTGAGGATTTCGTTGGAAACGGGAAAATCTTCATAGAAAATCTAGACAGAAGCATTCTCAGAAACATCTTTGTGATGTTTACATTCAAGTCACAGAGTTGAACATTGCCTTTCATAGAGCAGGTTTGGAACAGTCTTTTTGTAGTATCTGGAAGTGGACATTTGGAGCGCTTGGAGGCCTACGGTGTAAAACGAAATATCTTCCCATGAAAACGAGGTAGAAGCAATCTCAGAAACTTGTTTATGCTGTATGGACTGAAGCAACAGTGTTGAACCTATCTATCGGTAGAGCAGGTTTGAAACACTCTTTTTTTCGAATCTGCAAGTGGATGTTTCTATAGAACTGAGGATTTCGTTGGAAGCGGGATTACAGAAAGAAAGTAGACAGCAGCATTCTCAAAACTTCTTTGTGATGTTTGCATTCAAGTCACAGAGTTGAACATTCCCTTTCATGGAGCAGGTTTGAAACACTCTTTTTGTAGTATCTGGAAGTGGACATTTGGAACGGTATCAGGCCTGTGGTTCAAAAGGAAGTATCTTCCCATAAAAACAAGACAGAAGCATTCTCAGAAACTTATTTGCGATGTGTGTCCTCAACTAACAGACTTGAACCTTTCTTTTGATACAGCAGTTTTGAAACACTCTTTTTGTAGAATCTGCAAGTGGATATTTGGATAGCTCTGAGGATTTCGTTGGAAACGGGATGACATAAAAAAAGTGGACAGCAGCATTCTCAGAAACTTCTTTGTGACATTTGCATTCAAGTCACAGAGTTGAACATTCCTTGTGATAGAGCAGGTTGGAAACACTCTTTTTGTAGCATCTGGAAGTGGACATTTCCAACGCTTTCTTGCCTACGGCAAAGAAGGAAATATCTTCCCATAAAAACAAGACAGAAGCATTCTCAGAAACTTATTTCTGAGGTGTGTCCTCAACTAACGGACTTGAAGATTTCTTTTTATAGAGCACGTTTGAACCACTCTTTTTGTTGTATCTGCAAGTGGATATTTGGATAGCTTTGACGATTTCGTTGGAAACGGGAATATCTCCCTATAAAATCGAGACAGAAGCATTCTCAGAAACTCCTTTGTGATGTTTCCATTCAAGTCACAGAGTTGAACATTCTCTTTCATAGAGCAGGTTTGAAACACTCTTTTTCTAGTTTCTGGAAGTGGACATTTGCAGCGCTTTGTGGCCTATGGTATAAAAGGGAATATCTTCCCATGAAAACGAGAGAGAAGCAATCTCAGAAACTTGTTTATGCTGTATGTACTGAAGTAACAGTGTTGAACCTTTCTATTGATAGAGCAGGTGTGAAACACTGTTTTTTTGAAATCTGCAAGAGGATATTTCTATAGAACTGAGGATTTCGTTTGAAGCGGGATTACTGATAAAAAGGAGAGAGCAGCATTCTCAGAAACTTCTTAGTGATGTTTACATTCAAGTCACAGAGTTGAACATTTCCTTTCATACAGCAGGTTTGAAACGCTCTTTTTGTAGTATCTGGAAGTGGACATTTGGAACGGTGCCAGCCCTATGGTTCAAAAGGAAATAACTTCGCATAAAAAGAAGATGGAAGCATTCTCAGAAACTTATCTGTGTTGTGTGTCCTCAACTAACAGACTTTAACCTTTCTTTTGACACAGCAGTTTTGAAACACTCTTTTTGTAGGATCTGCGAGTGGATATTTGGATAGCTCTGAGGATTTCGTTGGAAACGGGATTACATATAAAAAGTAGACAGCAGCATTCTCAGAAACTTCTTTGTGATGTTTCCATTTAAGTCACAGAGTTGAACATTCCCTTTCATAGAGCAGGTTTCAAACACTCTTTTTGTAGTATCTGGAAGTGGACATTTGCAGCGCTTTGTGGCCTATGGCAAAAAAGGAAATATCTTCCCATAAAAACGAGATAGAAGAAATCTCAGAAACTTGTTTATGCTCTATCTACACAATAACAGTGTTGAACCTTTCTATTGACAGAGCACGTGTGAAACACTCTTTTTTTGGAATCTGCAAGTGGATATTTCTATAAAACTGAGGATTTCGTTGGAAGCGGGATTACAGATAAATAGTAGACAGCAGCATTCTCAGAAACTTCTTTGTGATGTTTGCATTCAAGTCACAGAGTTGAACATTCCCTTTCATAGAGCAGGTGTGAAACAGTCGTTTTGTAGCATCTGGAAGTGGACACTTGGAACGCTTTCAGGCATATGTTTGAAAAGGAAATATCTTCCCATTAAAACTAGACAGAAGCATTCTCAGAATCCTGTTAGTGATCTGTGTACTCAACAAACAGAGTTGAACCTTTCTTTTGATAGAACACATTTGAAACACTCTTTCTGTAGAATTTGCAGGTGGATATTTGGATAGCTTTGAGGATTTCGTTGGAAACGGGAATATCTTCATAGAAAATCTAGACAGAAGCATTCTCAGAAACATCTTTGTGATGTTCACATTCAAGTCACAGAGTTGAACATTGCCTTTCATAGAGCAGGTTTGGAACAGTCTTTTTGTAGTATCTGGAAGTGGACATTTGGAGCGCTTGGAGGCCTACGGTGTAAAATGAAATATCTTCCCATGAAAACGAGGTAGAAGCAATCTCAGAAACTAGTTTATGCTGTATGTACTGAAGTAACAGTGTTGAACCTATCTATCGGTAGAGCAGGTTTGAAACACTCTTTTTTTCGAATCTGCAAGTGGATGTTTCTATAGAACTGAGGATTTCGTTGGAAGCGGGATTACAGAAAGAAAGTAGACAGCAGCATTCTCAGAAACTTCTTTGTGATGTTTGCATTCATGTCACAGAGTTGAACATTCCCTTTCATGGAGCAGGTTTGAAACACTCTTTTTGTAGTATCTGGAAGTGGACATTTGCAGCGCTTTCTGGCCTATGGTAAAAAAGGAAATATCTTCCATAAAAACGAGATAGAAGCAATCTCAGAAACTTGTTTATGCTCTATCTAAACAACTAACACTGTTGAACCTTTCTATTGACAGAGCACGTGTGAAACACTCTTTTTTTGGAATCTGCAAGTGGATATTTCTATAAAACTGAGGATTGCGTTGGAAGCGGGATTACAGATAAATAGTAGACAGCAGCATTCTCAGAAACTTCTTTGTGATGTTTGCATTCAAGTCACAGAGTTGAACATTCCCTTTCATAGAGCAGGTGTGAAACAGTCGTTTTGTAGCATCTGGAAGTGGACACTTGGAACGCTTTCAGGCATATGTTTGAAAAGGAATATCTTCCCATTAAAACTAGACGGAAGCATTCTCAGAATCATGTTAGTGATCTGTGTACTCAACAAACAGAGTTGAACCTTTCTTTTGTTGGAACTCTTTTGAAACACTCTTTCTGTAGAATTTGCAGGTGGCTATTTGGATAGCTTTGAGGATTTCGTTGGAAACGGGAATATCTTCATAGAAAATCTAGACAGAAGCATTCTCAGAAACATCTTTGTGATGTTTACATTCAAGTCACAGAGTTGAACATTGCCTTTCATAGAGCAGGTTTGGAACAGTCTTTTTGTAGTATCTGGAAGTGGACATTTGGAGCGCTTGGAGGCCTACGGTGTAAAATGAAATATCTTCCCATGAAAACGAGGTAGAAGCAATCTCAGAAACTAGTTTATGCTGTATGTACTGAAGTAACAGTGTTGAACCTATCTATCGGTAGAGCAGGTTTGAAACACTCTTTTTTTCGAATCTGCAAGTGGATGTTTCTATAGAACTGAGGATTTCGTTGGAAGCGGGATTACAGAAAGAAAGTAGACAGCAGCATTCTCAGAAACTTCTTTGTGATGTTTGCATTCATGTCACAGAGTTGAACATTCCCTTTCATGGAGCAGGTTTGAAACACTCTTTTTGTAGTATCTGGAAGTGGACATTTGGAACGGTATCAGGCCTGTGGTTCAAAAGGAAGTATCTTCCCATAAAAACAAGACAGAAGCATTCTCAGAAACTTATTTGCGATGTGTGTCCTCAACTAACAGACTTGAACCTTTCTTTTGATACAGCAGTTTTGAAACACTCTTTTTGTAGAATCTGCAAGTGGATATTTGGATAGCTCTGAGGATTTCGTTGGAAACGGGATGACATAAAAAAAGTGGACAGCAGCATTCTCAGAAACTTCTTTGTGACGTTTGCATTCAAGTCACAGAGTTGAACATTCCCTGTCATAGAGCAGGTTGGAAAAACTCTTTTTGTAGCATCTGGAAGTGGACATTTCCAACGCTTTCTTGCCTACGGCGAAGAAGGAAATATCTTCCCATAAAAACAAGACAGAAGCATTCTCAGAAACTTATTTCTGAGGTGTGTCCTCAACTAACGGACTTGAACCTTTCTTTTTATAGAGCACGTTTGAACCACTCTTTTTGTTGTATCTGCAAGTGGATATTTGGATAGCTTTGACGATTTCGTTGGAAGCGGGAATATCTCCCTACAAAATCGAGACAGAAGCATTCTCAGAAACTCCTTTGTGATGTTTCCATTCAAGTCACAGAGTTGAACATTCTGTTTCATAGAGCAGGTTTGAAACACTCTTTTTGTAGTATCTGGAAGTGGACATTTTCAGCGCTTTGTGGCCTATGGTAAAAAAGGGAATATCTTCCCATGAAAACGAGAGAGAAGCAATCTCAGAAACTTGTTTATGCTGTATGTACTGAAGTAACAGTGTTGAACCTTTCTATTGATAGAGCAGGTGTGAAGCACTGTTTTTTTGGAATCTGCAAGAGGATATTTCTATAGAACTGAGGATTTCGTTGTAAGCGGGATTACAGATAAGAAATAGAGAGCAGCATTCTCAGAAACTTCTTTGTGATGTTTGCATTCAAGTCACAGAGTTGAACATTCCCTTACATACAGCAGGTTTGAAACACTCTTTTTGTAGTATCTGGAAGTGGACATTTGGAACGGTACCAGGCCTATGGTTCAAAAGGAAATATCGTCGCATAAAAACAAGACGGAAGCATTCTCAGAAACTTATCTGCGTTGTGTGTCCTCAACTAACAGACTTGAAGCTTTCCTTTGACACAGCAGTTTTGAAACACTCTTTTTGTAGAATCCGCAAGTGGATATTTGGATAGCTCTGAGGATTTCGTTGGAAACGGGATTACATATAAAAAGTAGACAGCAGCATTCTCAGAAACTTCTTTGTGATGTTTCCATTTAAGTCACAGAGTTGAACATTCCCTTTCATAGAGCAGGTTTCAAACACTCTTTTTGTAGTATCTGGAAGTGGACATTTGCAGCGCTTTGTGGCCAATGGTAAAAAAGGAAATATCTTCCCATAAAAACGAGATAGAAGCAATCTCAGAAACTTGTTTATGCTCTATCTACAAAACTAACAGTGTTGAACCTTTCTATTGACAGAGCACGTGTGAAACACTCCTTTTTTGGAATCTGCAAGTGGATATTTCTATAAAACTGAGGATTGCGTTGGAAGCGGGATTACAGATAAATAGTAGACAGCAGCATTCTCAGAAACTTCTTTGTGATGTTTGCATTCAAGTCACAGAGTTGAACATTCCCTTTCATAGAGCAGGTGTGAAACAGTCGTTTTGTAGCATCTGGAAGTGGACACTTGGAACGCTTTCAGGCATATGTTTGAAAAGGAAATATCTTCCCATTAAAACTAGACAGAAGCATTCTCAGAATCATGTTAGTGATCTGTGTACTCAACAAACAGAGTTGAACCTTTCTTTCGATAGAACACTTTTGAAACACTCTTTCTGTAGAATTTGCAGGTGGATATTTGGATAGCTTTGAGGATTTCGTTGGAAACGGGAAAATCTTCATAGAAAATCTAGACAGAAGCATTCTCAGAAACATCTTTGTGATGTTTACATTCAAGTCACAGAGTTGAACATTGCCTTTCATAGAGCAGGTTTGGAACAGTCTTTTTGTAGTATCTGGAAGTGGACATTTGGAGCGCTTGGAGGCCTACGGTGTAAAACGAAATATCTTCCCATGAAAACGAGGTAGAAGCAATCTCAGAAACTTGTTTATGCTGTATGGACTGAAGCAACAGTGTTGAACCTATCTATCGGTAGAGCAGGTTTGAAACACTCTTTTTTTCGAATCTGCAAGTGGATGTTTCTATAGAACTGAGGATTTCGTTGGAAGCGGGATTACAGAAAGAAAGTAGACAGCAGCATTCTCAAAAACTTCTTTGTGATGTTTGCATTCAAGTCACAGAGTTGAACATTCCCTTTCATGGAGCAGGTTTGAAACACTCTTTTTGTAGTATCTGGAAGTGGACATTTGGAACGGTATCAGGCCTGTGGTTCAAAAGGAAGTATCTTCCCATAAAAACAAGACAGAAGCATTCTCAGAAACTTATTTGCGATGTGTGTCCTCAACTAACAGACTTGAACCTTTCTTTTGATACAGCAGTTTTGAAACACTCTTTTTGTAGAATCTGCAAGTGGATATTTGGATAGCTCTGAGGATTTCGTTGGAAACGGGATGACATAAAAAAAGTGGACAGCAGCATTCTCAGAAACTTCTTTGTGACATTTGCATTCAAGTCACAGAGTTGAACATTCCTTGTGATAGAGCAGGTTGGAAACACTCTTTTTGTAGCATCTGGAAGTGGACATTTCCAACGCTTTCTTGCCTACGGCAAAGAAGGAAATATCTTCCCATAAAAACAAGACAGAAGCATTCTCAGAAACTTATTTCTGAGGTGTGTCCTCAACTAACGGACTTGAAGATTTCTTTTTATAGAGCACGTTTGAACCACTCTTTTTGTTGTATCTGCAAGTGGATATTTGGATAGCTTTGACGATTTCGTTGGAAACGGGAATATCTCCCTATAAAATCGAGACAGAAGCATTCTCAGAAACTCCTTTGTGATGTTTCCATTCAAGTCACAGAGTTGAACATTCTCTTTCATAGAGCAGGTTTGAAACACTCTTTTTCTAGTTTCTGGAAGTGGACATTTGCAGCGCTTTGTGGCCTATGGTATAAAAGGGAATATCTTCCCATGAAAACGAGAGAGAAGCAATCTCAGAAACTTGTTTATGCTGTATGTACTGAAGTAACAGTGTTGAACCTTTCTATTGATAGAGCAGGTGTGAAACACTGTTTTTTTGAAATCTGCAAGAGGATATTTCTATAGAACTGAGGATTTCGTTTGAAGCGGGATTACTGATAAAAAGGAGAGAGCAGCATTCTCAGAAACTTCTTAGTGATGTTTACATTCAAGTCACAGAGTTGAACATTTCCTTTCATACAGCAGGTTTGAAACGCTCTTTTTGTAGTATCTGGAAGTGGACATTTGGAACGGTGCCAGCCCTATGGTTCAAAAGGAAATAACTTCGCATAAAAAGAAGATGGAAGCATTCTCAGAAACTTATCTGTGTTGTGTGTCCTCAACTAACAGACTTTAACCTTTCTTTTGACACAGCAGTTTTGAAACACTCTTTTTGTAGGATCTGCGAGTGGATATTTGGATAGCTCTGAGGATTTCGTTGGAAACGGGATTACATATAAAAAGTAGACAGCAGCATTCTCAGAAACTTCTTTGTGATGTTTCCATTTAAGTCACAGAGTTGAACATTCCCTTTCATAGAGCAGGTTTCAAACACTCTTTTTGTAGTATCTGGAAGTGGACATTTGCAGCGCTTTGTGGCCTATGGCAAAAAAGGAAATATCTTCCCATAAAAACGAGATAGAAGAAATCTCAGAAACTTGTTTATGCTCTATCTACACAATAACAGTGTTGAACCTTTCTATTGACAGAGCACGTGTGAAACACTCTTTTTTTGGAATCTGCAAGTGGATATTTCTATAAAACTGAGGATTTCGTTGGAAGCGGGATTACAGATAAATAGTAGACAGCAGCATTCTCAGAAACTTCTTTGTGATGTTTGCATTCAAGTCACAGAGTTGAACATTCCCTTTCATAGAGCAGGTGTGAAACAGTCGTTTTGTAGCATCTGGAAGTGGACACTTGGAACGCTTTCAGGCATATGTTTGAAAAGGAAATATCTTCCCATTAAAACTAGACAGAAGCATTCTCAGAATCCTGTTAGTGATCTGTGTACTCAACAAACAGAGTTGAACCTTTCTTTTGATAGAACACATTTGAAACACTCTTTCTGTAGAATTTGCAGGTGGATATTTGGATAGCTTTGAGGATTTCGTTGGAAACGGGAATATCTTCATAGAAAATCTAGACAGAAGCATTCTCAGAAACATCTTTGTGATGTTCACATTCAAGTCACAGAGTTGAACATTGCCTTTCATAGAGCAGGTTTGGAACAGTCTTTTTGTAGTATCTGGAAGTGGACATTTGGAGCGCTTGGAGGCCTACGGTGTAAAATGAAATATCTTCCCATGAAAACGAGGTAGAAGCAATCTCAGAAACTAGTTTATGCTGTATGTACTGAAGTAACAGTGTTGAACCTATCTATCGGTAGAGCAGGTTTGAAACACTCTTTTTTTCGAATCTGCAAGTGGATGTTTCTATAGAACTGAGGATTTCGTTGGAAGCGGGATTACAGAAAGAAAGTAGACAGCAGCATTCTCAGAAACTTCTTTGTGATGTTTGCATTCATGTCACAGAGTTGAACATTCCCTTTCATGGAGCAGGTTTGAAACACTCTTTTTGTAGTATCTGGAAGTGGACATTTGGAACGGTATCAGGCCTGTGGTTCAAAAGGAAGTATCTTCCCATAAAAACAAGACAGAAGCATTCTCAGAAACTTATTTGCGATGTGTGTCCTCAACTAACAGACTTGAACCTTTCTTTTGATACAGCAGTTTTGAAACACTCTTTTTGTAGAATCTGCAAGTGGATATTTGGATAGCTCTGAGGATTTCGTTGGAAACGGGATGACATTAAAAAAGTGGACAGCAGCATTCTCAGAAACTTCTTTGTGACGTTTGCATTCAAGTCACAGAGTTGAACATTCCCTGTCATAGAGCAGGTTGGAAAAACTCTTTTTGTAGCATCTGGAAGTGGACATTTCCAACGCTTTCTTGCCTACGGCGAAGAAGGAAATATCTTCCCATAAAAACAAGACAGAAGCATTCTCAGAAACTTATTTCTGAGGTGTGTCCTCAACTAACGGACTTGAACCTTTCTTTTTATAGAGCACGTTTGAACCACTCTTTTTGTTGTATCTGCAAGTGGATATTTGGATAGCTTTGACGATTTCGTTGGAAGCGGGAATATCTCCCTACAAAATCGAGACAGAAGCATTCTCAGAAACTCCTTTGTGATGTTTCCATTCAAGTCACAGAGTTGAACATTCTGTTTCATAGAGCAGGTTTGAAACACTCTTTTTGTAGTATCTGGAAGTGGACATTTTCAGCGCTTTGTGGCCTATGGTAAAAAAGGGAATATCTTCCCATGAAAACGAGAGAGAAGCAATCTCAGAAACTTGTTTATGCTGTATGTACTGAAGTAACAGTGTTGAACCTTTCTATTGATAGAGCAGGTGTGAAGCACTGTTTTTTTGGAATCTGCAAGAGGATATTTCTATAGAACTGAGGATTTCGTTGTAAGCGGGATTACAGATAAGAAATAGAGAGCAGCATTCTCAGAAACTTCTTTGTGATGTTTGCATTCAAGTCACAGAGTTGAACATTCCCTTACATACAGCAGGTTTGAAACACTCTTTTTGTAGTATCTGGAAGTGGACATTTGGAACGGTACCAGGCCTATGGTTCAAAAGGAAATATCGTCGCATAAAAACAAGACGGAAGCATTCTCAGAAACTTATCTGCGTTGTGTGTCCTCAACTAACAGACTTGAAGCTTTCCTTTGACACAGCAGTTTTGAAACACTCTTTTTGTAGAATCCGCAAGTGGATATTTGGATAGCTCTGAGGATTTCGTTGGAAACGGGATTACATATAAAAAGTAGACAGCAGCATTCTCAGAAACTTCTTTGTGATGTTTCCATTTAAGTCACAGAGTTGAACATTCCCTTTCATAGAGCAGGTTTCAAACACTCTTTTTGTAGTATCTGGAAGTGGACATTTGCAGCGCTTTGTGGCCAATGGTAAAAAAGGAAATATCTTCCCATAAAAACGAGATAGAAGCAATCTCAGAAACTTGTTTATGCTCTATCTACAAAACTAACAGTGTTGAACCTTTCTATTGACAGAGCACGTGTGAAACACTCCTTTTTTGGAATCTGCAAGTGGATATTTCTATAAAACTGAGGATTGCGTTGGAAGCGGGATTACAGATAAATAGTAGACAGCAGCATTCTCAGAAACTTCTTTGTGATGTTTGCATTCAAGTCACAGAGTTGAACATTCCCTTTCATAGAGCAGGTGTGAAACAGTCGTTTTGTAGCATCTGGAAGTGGACACTTGGAACGCTTTCAGGCATATGTTTGAAAAGGAAATATCTTCCCATTAAAACTAGACAGAAGCATTCTCAGAATCATGTTAGTGATATGTGTACTCAACAAACAGAGTTGAACCTTTCTTTCGATAGAACACTTTTGAAACACTCTTTCTGTAGAATTTGCAGGTGGATATTTGGATAGCTTTGAGGATTTCGTTGGAAACGGGAAAATCTTCATAGAAAATCTAGACAGAAGCATTCTCAGAAACATCTTTGTGATGTTTACATTCAAGTCACAGAGTTGAACATTGCCTTTCATAGAGCAGGTTTGGAACAGTCTTTTTGTAGTATCTGGAAGTGGACATTTGGAGCGCTTGGAGGCCTACGGTGTAAAACGAAATATCTTCCCATGAAAACGAGGTAGAAGCAATCTCAGAAACTTGTTTATGCTGTATGGACTGAAGCAACAGTGTTGAACCTATCTATCGGTAGAGCAGGTTTGAAACACTCTTTTTTTCGAATCTGCAAGTGGATGTTTCTATAGAACTGAGGATTTCGTTGGAAGCGGGATTACAGAAAGAAAGTAGACAGCAGCATTCTCAAAAACTTCTTTGTGATGTTTGCATTCAAGTCACAGAGTTGAACATTCCCTTTCATGGAGCAGGTTTGAAACACTCTTTTTGTAGTATCTGGAAGTGGACATTTGGAACGGTATCAGGCCTGTGGTTCAAAAGGAAGTATCTTCCCATAAAAACAAGACAAAAGCATTCTCAGAAACTTATTTGCGATGTGTGTCCTCAACTAACAGACTTGAACCTTTCTTTTGATACAGCAGTTTTGAAACACTCTTTTTGTAGAATCTGCAAGTGGATATTTGGATAGCTCTGAGGATTTCGTTGGAAACGGGATGACATAAAAAAAGTGGACAGCAGCATTCTCAGAAACTTCTTTGTGACATTTGTATTCAAGTCACAGAGTTGAACATTCCCTGTGATAGAGCAGGTTGGAAACACTCTTTTTGTAGCATCTGGAAGTGGACATTTCCAACGCTTTCTTGCCTACGGCAAAGAAGGAAATATCTTCCCATAAAAACAAGACAGAAGCATTCTCAGAAACTTATTTCTGAGGTGTGTCCTCAACTAACGGACTTGAAGATTCCTTTTTTTAGAGCACGTTTGAACCACTCTTTTTGTTGTATCTGCAAGTGGATATTTGGATAGCTTTGACGATTTCGTTGGAAACGGGAATATCTCCCTATAAAATCGAGACAGAAGCATTCTCAGAAACTCCTTTGTGATGTTTCCATTGAAGTCACAGAGTTGAACATTCTCTTTCATAGAGCAGGTTTGAAACACTCTTTTTCTAGTTTCTGGAAGTGGACATTTGCAGCGCTTTGTGGCCTATGGTATAAAAGGGAATATCTTCCCATGAAAACGAGAGAGAAGCAATCTCAGAAACTTGTTTATGCTGTATGTACTGAAGTAACAGTGCTGAACCTTTCTATTGATAGAGCAGGTGTGAAACACTGTTTTTTTGAAATCTGCAAGAGGATATTTCTATAGAACTGAGGATTTCGTTTGAAGCGGGATTACTGATAAAAAGGAGAGAGCAGCATTCTCAGAAACTTCTTAGTGATGTTTACATTCAAGTCACAGAGTTGAACATTTCCTTTCATACAGCAGGTTTGAAACACTCTTTTTGTAGTATCTGGAAGTGGACATTTGGAACGGTGCCAGCCCTATGGTTCAAAAGGAAATAACTTCGCATAAAAAGAAGATGGAAGCATTCTCAGAAACTTATCTGTGTTGTGTGTCCTCAACTAACAGACTTTAACCTTTCTTTTGACACAGCAGTTTTGAAACACTCTTTTTGTAGGATCTGCGAGTGGATATTTGGATAGCTCTGAGGATTTCGTTGGAAACGGGATTACATATAAAAAGTAGACAGCAGCATTCTCAGAAACTTGTTTGTGATGTTTCCATTTAAGTCACAGAGTTGAACATTCCCTTTCATAGAGCAGGTGTGAAACAGTCGTTTTGTAGCATCTGGAAGTGGACACTTGGAACGCTTTCAGGCATATGTTTGAAAAGGAAATATCTTCCCATTAAAACTAGACAGGAGCATTCTCAGAATCATGTTAGTGATCTGTGTACTCAACAAACAGAGTTGAACTTTTCTTTTGATAGAACACTTTTGAAACACTCTTTCTGTAGAATTTGCAGGTGGATATTTGGATAGCTTTGAGGATTTCGTTGGAAACGGGAATATCTTCATAGAAAATCTACACAGAAGCATTCTCAGAAACATCTTTGTGATGTTTACATTGAAGTCACAGAGTTGAAAATTGCCTTTCATAGAGCAGGTTTGAAACAGTCTTTTTGTAGTATCTAGAAGTGGACATTTGGAGTGCTTGGAGTCCTGCGGTGTAAAACGAAATATCTTCCCATGAAAACGAGGTAGAAGCAATCTCAGAAACTTGTTTATGATGTATGTAGTGAAGTAACAGTGGTGAACCTATGAATCGGTAGAGCAGGTTTGAAACACTCTTTTTTTCGAATCTGCAAGTGTATGTTTCTATAGAACTGAGGATTTCGTTGGAAGCAGGATTACAGAAAGAAAGTAGACAGCAGCATTCTCAGAATCTTCTTTGTGATGTTTCCATTCAAGTCACAGAGCTGAACATTCTCTTTCATAGAGCAGGTTTGAAACACTCTTTTTGTAGTATCTGGAAGTGGACATTTGCAGCGCTTTGTGGCCTATGTTAAAAAAGGGACTATCTTCCCTAGAAAACGAGATAGAAGCAATCTCAGAAACTTGTTTATGCTCTATCTACACAAATAACAGTGTTGAAGCTTTCTATTGACAGAGCACGTGTGAAACACTCTTTTTTTGGAATCTGCAAGTGGATATTTCTATAAAACTGAGGATATCGTTGGAAGCGGGATTACAGATAAATAATAGAGAGCAGCATTCTCAGGAACTTCTTTGTGATGCTTGCATTCAAGTCACAGAGTTGAACATTCCCTTTCATACAGCAGGTTTGAAACACTCTTTTTGTAGTATCTGGAAGTGGACATTTGGAACGGTACAAGGCCTATGGTTCAAAAGGAAATATGTTCGCATAAAAACAAGACGGAAGAATTCTTAGAAACTAATGTGTGTTGTGTGTACTGAACTAAGAGACTTGAACCTTTCTTTTGACACAGCAGTTTTGAAACATTCTTTTTGTAGAATCTGCAAGTGGATATTTGGATAGCTTTGAGGAAATCGTTGGAAACGGGATTACATATAAAAAGTAGACAGCAGCATTCTCAGAAACTTCTTTGTGATGTTTGCATTCAACTCACAGAGTTGAACATTCCCTTTCATGGAGCAGGTTTGAAACACTCTTTTTGTAGTGTCTGGAAGTGGACATTTGGAACGGTATCAGGCCTATGGTTAAAAAGGAAATATCTTCCCATGAAAACAAGACAGAAGCATTCTCAGAAACTAATTTGCGATGTGTGTACTCAACTAACAGACTTGAACCTTTCTTTTGATACAGCAGTTTTGAAACACTCTTTTTGTAGAATCTGCAAGTGGATATTTGGATAGCTCTGAGGATTTCGTTGGAAACGGGATTACATAAAAAAAGTGGACAGCAGCATTCTCAGAAACTTCTTTGTGACGTTTGCATTCAAGTCACAGAGTTGAACATTCCCTGTCATAGAGCAGGTTTGAAACAATCTTTTTGTAGCATCTGGAAGTGGACATTTCCAACGCTTTCTTGCCTACGGCGAAGAAGGAAATATCTTCCCATAAAAACAAGACAGAAGCATTCTCAGAAACGTATTTCTGAGGTGTTTCCTCAACTAACGGACTTGAACCTTTGTTTTATAGAGCACGTTTGAAACACTCTTTTTGTTGTATCTGCAAGTGGATATTTGGATAGCTTTGACGATTTCGTTGGAAACGGGAATATCTCCCTATAAAATCTAGACAGAAGCATTCTCAGAAACTTCTTTGTGATGTTTCCATTCAAGTCACAGAGTTGAACATTCTCTTTCATAGAGCAGGTTTGAAACACACTTTTTGTAGTATCTGGAAGTGGACATTTGCAGCGCTTTGTGGCCTATGGTAAAAAAGGGAATATCTTCCCATGAAAACGAGGTAGAAGCAATCTCAGAAACTTGTTTATACTGTATGTACTGAAGTAACAGTGTTGAACCTGTCTATCGGTAGAGCAGGTTTGAAACACACTTTTTTCGAATGTGCAATTGTATGTTTCTATAGAAGTGAGGATTTCGTTGGAAATGGGATTACAGAAAGAAAGTAGACAGCAGCATTCTCAGAAACTTCTTTGTGATGTTTGCATTCAAGTCACAGAGTTGAACATTCCCTTTCATGGAGCAGGTTTGAAACACTCTTTTTGTAGTATCTGGAAGTGGACATTTGGAACGGTATCAGGCCTGTGGTTAAAAAGGAAATATCTTCCCATGAAAACAAGACAGATGCATTCTCAGAAACTTATTTGCGATGTGTGTCCTCAACTAACAGACTTGAACCTTTCTTTGCTACAGCAGTTTTGAAACACTCTTTTTGTAGAATCTGCAAGTCGATATTTGGAAAGCTCTGAGAATTTCGTTGGAAACGGGATGACAGAAAAAAAGTGGACAGCAGCATTCTCAGAAACTTCTTTGTGACATTTGCATTCAAGTCACAGAGTTGAACATTCCCTGTCATAGAACAGGTTTGGAACACTCTTTTTGTAGCATCTTGAAGTGGACATTTCCAACGCTTTCTTGCCAACGGCGAAGAAGGAAATATCTTCCCATAAAAACAAGAGAGAAGCATTCTCAGAAACTGATTTCTGAGGTGTGTCCTCGAATAACGGACTTGAACCTTTCTTTTTATAGAGCACGTTTGAACCTCTCTTTTTGTTGTATCTGCAAGTGGATATTTTGATAGCTTTGAAGATTTCATTGGAAACGTGAATATCTCCCTATAAAATCGAGACAGAAGCATTCTCAGAAACTTCTTTGTGATGTTTCCATTCAAGTCACAGAGTTGAACATTCTCTTTCATAGAGCAGGTTTGAAACACTCTTTTTGTAGTATCTGGATGTGGACATTGGCAGCGCTTTGTGGCCTATGGTAAAAATGGACTATCTTCCCATGAAAACAAGAGAGAAGCAATCTCAGAAACTCGTTTATGCTCTATCTACACAACTAACAGTGTTAAACCTTTCTATTGACAGAGCACGTGTGAAACATTCTTTTTTTGGAATCTGCAAGTGGATATTTCTATAAAACTGAGGATTGCGTTGGAAGCGGGATTACAGATAAATAGTAGACAGCAGCATTCTCAGAAACTTCTTTGTGATGTTTGCATTCAAGTCACAGTGTTGAACATTCCCTTTCATAGATCAGGTGTGAAACAGTCGTTTGTAGCATCTGGAAGTGGACACTTGGAACGCTTTCAGGCATATAATTGAAAAGGAAATATCTTCCCATTAAAACTAGACAGAAGCATTCTCAGAATCATGATAGTGATCTGTGTACTCAACACACAGATTTGAACCTTTCTTTTGATAGAACACTTTTGAAACACTCTTTCTGTAGAATTTGCAGGTGGATATTTGGATAGCCTTGAGGATTTCGTTGGAAACGGGAATATCTTCATAGAAAATCTAGACAGAAGCATTCTCAGAAACATCTTTGTGATGTTTACATTCCAGTCATAGAGTTGAACATTGCCTTTCGTAGAGCATGTTTGAAACAGTCTTTTTGTAGTATCTAGAAGTGCACATTTGGAGCGCTTGGAGGCCTACGGTGTAATACGAAATATCTTCCCATGAAAACGAGGTAGAAGCAATCTCAGAAACTTGTTTATGCTGTATGTACTGAAGTTACAGTGTTGAACCCATGTATCGGTAGAGCAGGTTTGAAACACTCTTTTTTTAGAATCTGAAGGGTATGTTTCTAAAGAACTGAGGATTTCATTGGAAGCGTGATTACAGAAAGAAAGTAGACAGCAGCATTCTCAGAAACGTCTTTGTGATGTTTGCATTCAAGTCACAGAATTGAAAATTCCGTTTCATGGAGCAGGTTTGAAACACTCTTTTTGTAGTATCTGGAAGTGGACATTTGGAACGGTATCAGGCCTATGGTTAAAAAGGAAATATCTTCCCATAAAAACAAGACAGAAGCATTCTCAGAAACTTATTTGCGATGTGTGACCTCAACTAACAGACTTGAACCTTTCTTTTGACACAGCAGTTTTGAAACACTCTTTTTGTAGAATCTGAAAGTGGATATTTGGATAGCTCTGAGGATTTCGTAGGAAACGGGATTACATAAAAAAAGTGGACAGCAGCATTCTCAGAAACTTCTTTGCGATGTTTGCATTCAAGTCACAGAGTTGAACAATCCCTGTCATAGAGCAGGTTTGAAACACTCTTTTGGTAGCATCTGGAAGTGGACATTTCCAACGATGTCTTGCCTACGGCAAAGAAGGAAATATCTTCCCACAAAAACAAGACAGAAGCAATCTCAGAAACTTCTTTCTGAGGTGTGTCCTCAACTAACGGACTTAAACCTTTGTTTTATAGAGCACGTTTGAACCACTCTTTTTGTTGTATCTGCAAGTGGATATTTGGATAGCTTTGACGATTTCTTTGGAAACGGGAATAACTCCCTATAAAATCGAGATAGAAGCATTCTCAGAAACTTCTTTGTGATGTTTCCATTCAAGTCACAGAGTTGAACATTGTCTTTCAGAGAGCAGGTTTGAAACACTCTTTTTGTAGTATCTGGGAGTGGACATCTGCAGCGCTTTTGGCCTGTGGTGAAAAAGGAAATATCATCCCATGAAAACGAGAGAGAAGCAATCTCAGAAACTTGTTTATGCTGTATGTACTGAAGTAACAGTGTTGAACCTTTCTATTGATAGAGCAGGTGTGAAACACTGTTTTTTTGGAATCTGCAAGAGGATATTTCTATGGAACTGAGGATTTTGTTGGAAGCGGGATTACAGATCAAAAGTAGAGAGCAGCATTCTCAGAAACTTCTTTGTGATGTTTGCATTCAAGTCACAGAGTTGAACATTCCCTTTCATACAGCAAGTTTGAAACACTCTTTTTGTAGTATCTGGAAGTGGACATTTGGAACGGTACCAGGCCTATGGTTCAATAGGAAATATCGTCGCATAAAAACAAGACGGAAGCATTCTCAGAAACTTATGTGTGTTTTGTGTCCTCAACTAACAGACTTGAACATTTCTTTTGACACAGCAGTTTTGAAACACTATTTTTGTAGAATCTGCAACTGGATATTTGGATACCTCTGAGGATTTCGTTGGAAACGGGATTACATATAAATAGTAGACAGCAGCATTCTCAGAAACTTGTTTGTGATGTTTCCATTTAAGTCACAGAGTTGAACATTCCCTTTCATAGAGCAGGTGTGAAACAGTCGTTTTGTAGCATCTGGAAGTGGACACTTGGAACGCTTTCAGGCATATGTTTGAAAAGGAAATATCTTCCCATTAAAACTAGACAGAAGCATTCTCAGAATCATGTTAGTGATCTGTGTACTCAACAAACAGAGTTGAACCTTTCTTTTGATAGAACACTTTTGAAACACTCTTTCTGTAGAATTTGCAGGTGGATATTTGGATAGCTTTGAGGATTTCGTTGGAAACGTGAATATCTTCATAGAAAATCTAGACAGAAGCATTATCAGAAACATCTTTGTGATGTTTACATTCAAGTCACAGAGTTGAAAATTGCCTTTCATAGAGCAGGTTTGAAACAGTCTTTTTGTAGTATCTCGAAGTGGACATTTGGAGTGCTTGGAGGCCTACGGTGTAAAACGAAATATCTTCCCATGTAAAAGAGGTAGAAGCAATCTAAGAAACTTGTTTATGCTGCATGTACTGAAGTAACAGTGATGAACCTATCTATCGGTAGAGCAGGTTTGAAACAGTCTTTTTTTAGAATCTGCAAGTGGATGTTTCTATAGAACTGAGGATTTCGTTGGAAGCGGGATTACAGAAAGAAAGTAGACAGCAGCATTCTCAGAAACTTCTTTGTGATGTTTCCATTCAAGTCACAAAGCTGAACATTCTCTTTCATAGAGCAGGTTTGAAACACTCTTTTTGTAGTATCTGGAAGTGGACATTTGCAGCGCTTTGTGGCCTATGGTAAAAAAGGGACTATCTTCCCATGAAAACGAGATAGAAGCAATCTCAGAAACTTGTTTATGCTCTATCTACACAACTAACAGTGTTGAACCTTTCTATTGACAGAGCACGTGTGAAACACTCTTTTTTTGGAATCTGCAAGTGGGTATTTCTATAAAACTGAGGATTTCATTGGAAGCGGGATTACAGATAAAAAGTAGAGTGCAGCATTCTCCGAAACTTCTTTGTGATGTTTGCATTCAAGTCACAGACTTGAACATTCCCTTTCATACAGCAGGTTTGAAACACTCTTTTTGTAGTATCCGGAAGTGGATATTTGCAACGGTACAAGGCCTATGGTTCAAAAGGAAATATCTTCGCATAAAAACAAGACGGAAGCATTCTCAGAAACTTATGTGTGTTGTGTGTCCTCAACTAACAGACTTGAACCTTTCTTTTGACACAGCAGTTTTCAAACACTCTTTTTGTAGAATCTGCAAGAGGATATTTGGATAGCTTTGAGGATTTCGTTGGAAACGGGATTACATATAAAAAGTAGACAGCAGCATTCTCAGAAACTTCTTTGTGATGTTTCCATTTAAGTCACAGAGTTGAACACTCCCTTTCATAGAGCAGGTTTCAAACACTCTTTTTATAGTATCTGGAAGTGGACATTTGCAGCGCTTCGTGGCCTATGGTAAAAAAGGAAATATCTTCCCATAAAAACGAGATAGAAGCAATCTCAGAAACTTGTTTATGCTCTATCTACACAACTAACAGTGTTGAACCTTTCTATTGACAGAGCACGTGTGAAACACTCTTTTTTTGAAATCTGCAAGTGGATATTTCTATAAAACTGAGGATTTCGTTGGAAGCGGGATTAGAGATCAATAGTAGACAGCAGCATTCTCAGAAACTTCTTTGTGATGTTTGCATTCAAGTCACAGAGTTCAACATTCCCTTTCATAGAGCAGGTGTGAAACAATCGTTTTGTAGCATCTGGAAGTGGACACTTGGAACGCTTTCAGGCATATGTTTGAAAAGGAAATATCTTCCCATTAAAACTAGACAGATGCATTCTCAGAATCATGTTAGTGATCTGTGTACTCAACAAACAGAGTTGAACATTTCTTTTGATAGAACACTTTTGAAACACACTTTCTGTAGAATTTGCAGGTGGATATTTGGATAGCATTGAGGATTTCGTTGGAAGCGGGAATATCTTCATAGAAAATCTAGACAGAAGCATTCTCAGAAACATCTTTGTGACGTTTACATTCAAGTCACAGAGTTGAACATTGCCTTTCATAGAGCAGGTTTGAAACAGTATTTTTGTAGTATCTAGAAGTGGACATTTGGAGCGCTTGGAGGCCTACGGTGTAAAACGAAATATCTTCCCATGAAAACGAGGTAGAAGCAATCTCAGAAACTTGTTTATGCTGCATGTACTGAAGTAACAGTGATGAACCTATCTATCGGTAGAGCAGGTTTGAAACACTCTTTTTTTCGAATCTGCAAGTGGATGTTTCTATAGAACTGAGGATTTCGTTGGAAGCGGGATAAGAGAAAGAAAGTAGACAGCAGCATTTTCAGAAACTTCCTTGTGATGTTCGCATTCAAGTCACAGAGTTGAACATTCCCTTTCATGGAGCAGGTTTGAAACACTCTTTTTGTAGTATCTGGAAGTGGACATTTGGAACGGTATCAGGCCTATGGTTCAAAAGGAAGTATCTTCCCATAAAAACAAGACAGAAGCATTGTCAGAAACTTATTTGCGATGTGTGTACTCAACTAACAGACATGAACCTTTCTTTTGATACAGCAGTTTTGAAACACTCTTTTTGTAGAATCTGCAAGTGGATATTTGGATAGCTCTGAGGATTTCGTTGGAAACGGGATTACATAAAAAAATGGACAGCAGCATTCTCAGAAACTTCTTTGTGACGTTTGCATTCAAGTCACAGAGTTGAACATTCCCTGTCATAGAGCAGGTTGGAAACACTCTTTTTGTAGCATCTGGAAGTGGACATTTCCAACGCTTTCTTGCCTACGGCGAAGAAGGAAATATCTTCCCATAAAAACAAGACAGAAGCATTCTCAGAAACTTATTTCTGATATGTGTCCTCAACTAACGGTCTTGAACCTTTCTTTTTATAGAGCACGTTGGAACCACTCTTTTTGTGGTATCTGCAAGTGGATATTTGGATAGCTTTGACGATTTCTTTGGAAACGGGAATATCTCCCTATGAAATCGAGACAGCAGCATTCTCAGAAACTTCTTTGTGATGTTTCCATTTAAGTCACAGAGTTGAACACTCCCTTTCATAGAGCAGGTTTGATACACTCTTTTTGTAGTATCTGGAAGTGGACATTTGCAGCGCTTTGTGGCCTATGGTAAAAAAGGAAATATCTTCCCATAAAAACGAGATAGAAGCAATCTCAGAAACTTGTTTATGCTCTATCTACACAACTAACAGTGTTGAACCTTTCTATTGACAGAGCACGTGTGAAACACTCTTTTTTTGAAATCTGCAAGTGGATATTTCTATAAAACTGAGGATTTCGTTGGAAGCGGGATTAGAGATCAATAGTAGACAGCAGCATTCTCAGAAACTTCTTTGTGATGTTTGCATTCAAGTCACAGAGTTGAACATTCCCTTTCATAGAGCAGGTGTGAAACAATCGTTTTGTAGCATCTGGAAGTGGACACTTGGAACGCTTTCAGGCATATGTTTGAAAAGGAAATATCTTCCCATTAAAAATAGACAGAAGCATTCTCAGAATCATGTTAGTGATCTGTGTACTCAACAAACAGAGTTGAACCTTTCTTTTGATAGAACACTTTTGAAACACTCTTTCTGTAGAATTTGCAGGTGGATATTTGGATAGCTTTGAGGATTTCGTTGGAAACGGGAATATCTTCATAGAAAATCTAGACAGAAGCATTCTCAGAAACATCTTTGTGATGTTTACATTCAAGTCACAGAGTTGAACATTGCCTTTCATAGAGCAGGTTTGAAACAGTCTTTTTGTAGTATCTAGAAGTGGACATTTGGATCGCTTGGAGGCCTACGGTGTAAAACGAAATATCTTCCCATGAAAACGAGGTAGAAGCAATCTCAGAAACTTGTTTATGCTGCATGTACTGAAGTAACAGTGATGAACCTATCTATCGGTAGAGCAGGTTTGAAACACTCTTTTTTTCGAATCTGCAAGTGTATGTTTCTATAGAACTGAGGATTTCGTTGGAAGCGGGATTACAGAAAGAAAGTAGACAGCAGCATTCTCAGAAACTTCTTTGTGATGTTTGCATTCAAGTCACAGAGTTGAACATTCCCTTTCATACAGCAGGTTTGAAACACTCTTTTTGTAGTATCTGGAAGTGGACATTTGGAACGGTACAAGGCCTATGGTTCAAAAGGAAATATCTTCGCATAAAAACAAGACGGAAGCATTCTCAGAAACTTATGTGTGTTGTGTGTACTCAACTAAGAGACTTGAACCTTTCTTTTGACACAGCAGTTTTGAAACATTCTTTTTGTAGAATCTGCAAGTGGATATTTGGATAGCTTTGAGGAATTCGTTGGAAACGGGATTACATATAAAAAGTAGACAGCAGCATTCTCAGAAACTTCTTTGTGATGTTTCCATTTAAGTCACAGAGTTGAACATTCCCTTTCATAGAGCAGGTTTGAACCACACTTTTTGTAGTATCTGAAAGTAGACATTTGCAGCGCTTTGTGGCCTAAGGTAAAAAAGGAAATATCTTCCCATAAAAACGAGATAGAAACAATCTCAGAAACTTGTTTATGCTCTATCTACACAACTAACACTGTTGAACCTTTCTATTGACAGAGCACGTGTGAAACACACTTTTTTTTCGAATCTGCAAGTGGATATTTCCGTAGAACTGAGGATTTCGTTGGAAGCGGGATTGCAGTTAAAAAGTAGACAGCAGCATTGTCAGAAACTTCTTTGTGACGTTTGCATTCAAGTCACAGAGTTGAACATTCCGTTTCGTAAAGCAGGTGTGAAACAGTCATTTTGTAGTATGTGGATGTATACA
Source organism: Pan troglodytes (assembly GCF_028858775.2). NCBI lineage: Eukaryota > Metazoa > Chordata > Mammalia > Primates > Hominidae > Pan > Pan troglodytes. Next base: position 53,498,945 of record NC_072409.2, on the reverse strand, counting down.
TTTGGAATGCTTTCAGGCATATGTTTAAAAACGAAGTATCTTCCCATGAAAACTAGACAGAAGCATTCTCAGAATCATGTTTGTGTTGTGTGTACTCAACAAACAGAGGTGAACCTTTCTTTTGATAGAGTACTTTTGAAACACTCTTTTTGTAGAATGTGCAAGTGAATATTTGGATAGCTTTGAGGATTTCTTTGGAAACGGGAATATCTTCATAGAAAATCTAGACAGAAGCATTCTCAGAAACACTTTGTGATGTTTACATTCAAGTCCCAGAGTTGAACATTCCCTTTCATAGAGAAGGTTTCAAACACTCTTTTTGTAGTATCTAGATGTGGACATTTTGAGCGCTTGGGGGCCTATGGTGAAAAAGGAAATATCTTCCCATTAAAACGAGATAGAAGCAATCTCAGAAACTTGTTTATGCTGTATCTACTGAAGTAACAGTGTTGAACCTATCTATTGGTAGAGCAGGTTTCAAAAATTCTTTTGTGGAAACTGCAAGTGGATATTTGGATACATTTGAGGATTTCGTTGGCAACGGAATTACATATAAAAACCAGACAGCAGCATTCTCAGAAACTTCTTTGTGAAATATGCATTCAAGTCAGAGAGTTGAGCATTCCGTTTCACAGAGCAGGTTTGAAACACTCTTTATGTAGTATCTGGAAGTGGACACTTGGAACGCTTTCAGGCCTACGGTTAAAAAGGAAATATATTCCCATAAAAACAAGACAGAAACATTCTCAGAAACGTATTTGTGATGTGTGTCCTCCACTAACAGACTTGAACCTGTCTTTTCATACAGCAGTTTGGAAACACTCTTTTTGTAGAATCTGCAAGTGGACATTTGGATATCTTTGAGGATTTCGTTGGAAACGGGATTACATATAAAAAGTGGACAGCAGCCGTCTCAGAAACTTCTTTGTGATGTTTGCATTCAGGTCACAGAGTTGAACATTCCGTGTCATAGAGCAGGTTTGAAACACTCTTTTTGTAGTATCTGGAAGTGGACATTTCCAACGCTTTCTGGACTACTGTGAAGAAGGAAGTATCTTCCGATAAAAACAAGACAGAAGCATTCTCAGAAACTTATTTCTGATGTGTGTCCTCAACTAACGGACTTGAACCTTTCTTTTTATAGAGCACGTTTGAACCACTCTTTTCGTTGTATCTGCAAGTGGATATTTGGATAGCTTTGACGATTTCGTTGGAAACGGGAATATTTCCCTATAAAATCTAGACAGAAGCATTCTCAGAAACGTCTTTGTGATGTTTGCATTCAAGTCACAGAGTTGAACATTCCCTTTCATAGAGCAGGTTTGTAACACTCTTTTTGTAGTATCTGGAAGTGGACATTTGGAACGGTATCAGGCATAGGGTTAAAAAGGATATATCTTCCCATAAATACAACACAGAAGCATTCTCAGAAACTTATTTGTGATGTGTGTCCTTAACTAACAGACTTGAAACTTTCTTTTGATACAGCAGCTTTTAAACACTCTTCTTGTAGAATCTGCAAATGGGTATTTGGATAGCTCTGAGGATTTCGTTGGAAACGGGATTACATATAAAAAGTAGACAGCAGCATTCTCAGTAACTTCTTTGTGATGTTTCCATTCAAGTCACAGAGTTGAACTGTCCCTTTCATTGCACAGGTTTGAAACACTCTTTTTGTGGTATCTGGAAGTGGGCACTTGGATCGCTTTGAGGCCTATGGTGAAAAAGGAAATATCTTCTCATAAAAACCAGACAGAAACATTCTCAGAAACTTATTTGTTATGTGTGTCCACCACTAACAGATTTGAAACTGTGTTTTCATACAGCCGTTTGGAAACACTCTTTCTGTAGAATCTCCAAGTGGACATTTGGATAGCTTTGAGGATTTCGTTGGAAGCGGGATAACAGATAAAAAGTGGACAGCAGCATTCTCAGAACTTCCTTTTGACGTTTGCATTCAAGTCACAGAGTTGAACATTCCCTGTCATAGAGCAGGTTTGAAATACTCTTTTTGTAGTAACTGGAAGTGGACATTTCCAAGGCTGTCTTGCCTACGGCGAAGAAGGAAATATCTTCCCATAAAAACAAGACAGAAACATTCTCAGAAACTTATTTCTCGTGTGTGCCCTCAACTAACGGACTTGAACCTTTCTTTTTATGGAGCACGTTTGAAACACTCTTTTTGTTGTGTCTGCAAGTGGATATTTGGATAGCTTTGACGATTTCATTGGAAACGGGAATATCTTCCTGTAAAATCTAGACAGAAGCATTGTCAGAAACTTCTTTGTGATGTTTCCATTGGAGTCAGAGAGTTGAACATTCCCTTTCATAGAGCAGGTTTGAAATACTCTTTTTGTAGGATCTGGAAGTGGACATTTGCAGCGCTTTGTGGCCTATGGTAAAAAAGGAAATATCCTCCCACAAAAATGAGATAGAAGCAATCTCAGAAAGTTTTTTATGCTCCATCTACAAAACTAACATTGTTGAACCTTTCTATTGATAGAGCAGGTGTGAAACACTCTTTTTTTGGAATCTGCAAGAGGATATTTCTATAGAACCGAGGATTTCGTTGGAAGCGGGATTACAGACAAATAGTAGACAGCAGCATTCTGAGAAACTTCTTTGTGATGTTTCCATTCAAGTCACAGAGTTGAACATTGCCTTTCATAGAGTAGGTTCGAAACACTCTTTTTGTAGTATGTGGAATTGGACATTTGGAACGGTATCAGGCGTATGGTTAAAAAGGAAATATCGTCCCATAAAAACAAGATGGAAGCATTCTCAGAAACTTATTTGTGTTGTGTGTCCTCAGCTAACAGACTTGAACCTTTCTTTTGATATAGCAGTTTTGAAACACTCTTTTTGTAGAATGTGCAAGTGGATATTTCGATAGCTTTGAGGATTTCGTTGGAAACGGGAATATCTTCATAGAAAATCTAGACAGAAGCATTCTCAGAAACAGTTTGTGATGTTTACATTCAGGTCCCAGAGTTGAACATTCCCTTTCATAGAGCAGGTTTAAAACACTCTTTTTGTAGTATCTAGATGTGGATATTTTGAGCGCTTGGGGGCCTATGGCGAAAAAGGAAATATCTTCCCATTAAAACGAGACAGAAGCAATCTCAGAAACTTGTTTATGCTGTATCTACTGAAGTAACAGTGTTGAACCTATCTATCGGTAGAGCAGGTTTGAAAGACACTTTTTTTGGAATCTGCAAGTGGATATTTGGATACATTTGAGGATTTTGTTGGAACTGGAATTACATATAAAAACTAGACAGCAGCATTCTCAGAAACTTCTTTGTGATGTTTGCATTCAAGTCAGACAGTTAAGCATTTCGTTTCATACAGCAGGTTTGAAACCCTCTTTTTGTAGTATCTGGAAGTGGACACTTGGAAAGCTTTCAGGCCTACAGTTAAAAAGGACATATCTTCCCAAAAGAACAAGACAGAAGCATTCTCAGAAACTTATTTGTGATGTGTGTCCTCCACTAACAGACTTGAACCTGTCTTCTCATACAGCAGTTTGGAAACAGTCTTTTTGTAGACTCTGAAAGTGAACATTTGGATGGCTTTGAGGATTTCGTTGAAAACGGGATTACGTATAAAAAGTAGGCAGCAACATTCTCAGAAACATGTTTGTGATGTTTGCATTCAAGTCACAGAGTTGAACATTCCCTTTCATAGAGCAGGTTTGAAACATTCTTTTGTCGTATCTAGAAATGGACATTTTGAGCGCTTGGATGCGAAAGGTGAAAAAGGAAATATCTTCCCATGAAAACGAGATAGAAACAATCTCAGAAACTTTTTTCTGCTGTATCTACTGAAGTAAGAGTGTTGAATCTATCTATTGGTAGATCAGGTTTGAAACACTCTTTTTTTGGAATCTGCAAGTGGATATTTGGATACATGGGAGGATTTCGTTGGAAACGGAAATACATATAAAAACTAGACAGCAGCATTCTCAGAAACACCTTTGTGATGTTTACATTCAAGTCACAGAATTGAACATTCCCTTTCATAGAGCAGGTTTGAAACACTCTTTTTGTAGTATCTAGAAGTGGACATTTTGAGCGCTTGGAGGCCTACGGTGTAAAAGGAAACATCTTCCCATGTAAACGAGATAGAAGCAATCTCAGAAACTTGTTTATGCTGTATCTACTGAAGTAACAGTGTTGAACCTATCTATCGGTAGAGCAGGTTAGAAACACTCTTTTTTTCGAATCTGCAAGTGGATATTTCCATAGAACTGAGGATTTCATTGGAAGCGGGATTACAGTTAAAAAGTAGACAGCAGCATTGTCAGAAACTTCTTTGTGACGTTTGCATTCAAGTCACAGAGTTGAACATTCCGTTTCATAAAGCAGGCGTGAAACAGTCATTTTGTAGTATGTGGATGTATACATTTGGAATGCTTTCAGGCATATGTTTAAAAACGAAGTAACTTCCCATGAAAACTAGACAGAAGCATTCTCAGAATCATGTTTGTGTTGAGTGTACTCAACAAACACAGGTGAACCTTTCTTTTGATAGAGTACTTTTGAAACACTCTTTTTGTAGAATGTGCAAGTGAATGTTTGGATAGCTTTGAGGATTTCTTTGGAAACGGGAATATCTTCATAGAAAATCTAGACAGAAGCATTCTCAGAAACACTTTGTGATGTTTACATTCAAGTCCCAGAGTTGAACATTCCCTTTCATAGAGAAGGTTTCAAACACTCTTTTTGTAGTATCTAGATGTGGACATTTTGAGCGCTTGGGGGCCTATGGTGAAAAAGGAACTATCTTCCCATTAAAACGAGATAGAAGCAATCTCAGAAACTTGTTTATGCTGTATCTACTGAAGTAACAGTGTTGAACCTATCTATTGGTAGAGCAGGTTTCAAAAATTCTTTTGTGGAAACTGCAAGTGGATATTTGGATACATTTGAGGATTTCGTTGGCAACGGAATTACATATAAAAACCAGACAGCAGCATTCTCAGAAACTTCTTTGTGAAATACGCATTCAAGTCAGAGAGTTGAGCATTCCGTTTCACAGAGCAGGTTTGAAACACTCTTTTTGTAGTATCTGGAAGTGGACACTTGGAACGCTTTCAGGCCTACGGTTAAAAAGGAAATATATTCCCATAAAAACAAGACAGAAACATTCCCAGAAACGTATTTGTGATGTGTGTCCTCCACTAACAGACTTGAACCTGTCTTTTCGTACAGCAGTTTGGAAACACTCTTTTTGTAGAATCTGCAAGTGGACATTTGGATAACTTTGAGGATTTCGTTGGAAACGGGATTACATATAAAAAGTGGACAGCAGCAGTCTCAGAAACTTCTTTGTGATGTTTGCATTCAGGTCACAGAGCTGAACATTCCCTGTCATAGAGCAGGTTTGAAACACTCTTTTTGTAGTATCTGGAAGTGGACATTTCCAACGCTTTCTGGACTACTGTGGAGAAGGAAGTATCTTCCCATAAAAAGAAGACAGAAGCATTCTCAGAAACTTATTTCTGATGTGTGTCCTCAACTAACGGACTTGAACCTTTCTTTTTATAGAGCACGTTTGAACCACTCTTTTCGTTGTATCTGCAAGTGGATATTTGGATAGCTTTGACGATTTCGTTGGAAACGGGAATATTTCCCTATAAAATCTAGACAGAAGCATTCTCAGAAACGTCTTTGTGATGTTTGCATTCAAGTCACAGAGTTGAACATTCCCTTTCATAGAGCAGGTTTGTAACACTCTTTTTGTAGTATCTGGAAGTGGACATTTGGAACGGTATCAGGCATAGGGTTAAAAAGGATATATCTTCCCATAAATACAACACAGAAGCATTCTCAGAAACTTATTTGTGATGTGTGTCCTTAACTAACAGACTTGAAACTTTCTTTTGATACAGCAGCTTTTAAACACTCTTCTTGTAGAATCTGCAAATGGGTATTTGGATAGCTCTGAGGATTTCGTTGGAAACGGGATTACATATAAAAAGTAGACAGCAGCATTCTCAGTAACTTCTTTGTGATGTTTCCATTCAAGTCACAGAGTTGAACTGTCCCTTTCATTGCACAGGTTTGAAACACTCTTTTTGTGGTATCTGGAAGTGGGCACTTGGATCGCTTTGAGGCCTATGGTGAAAAAGGAAATATCTTCTCATAAAAACCAGACAGAAACATTCTCAGAAACTTATTTGTTATGTGTGTCCACCACTAACAGACTTGAAACTGTGTTTTCATACAGCCGTTTGGGAACACTCTTTTTGTAGAATCTCCAAGTGGACATTTGGATAGCTTTGAGGATTTCGTTGGAAGCGGGATAACAGATAAAAAGTGGACAGCAGCATTCTCAGAACTTCTTTTTGACGTTTGCATTCAAGTCACAGAGTTGAACATTCCCTGTCATAGAGCAGGTTTGAAATACTCTTTTTGTAGTAACTGGAAGTGGACATTTCCAAGGCTGTCTTGCCTACGGCGAAGAAGGAAATATCTTCCCATAAAAACAAGACAGAAACATTCTCAGAAACTTATTTCTCGTGTGTGCCCTCAACTAACGGACTTGAACCTTTCTTTTTATGGAGCACGTTTGAAACACTCTTTTTGTTGTGTCTGCAAGTGGATATTTGGATAGCTTTGACGATTTCATTGGAAACGGGAATATCTTCCTGTAAAATCTAGACAGAAGCATTGTCAGAAACTTCTTTGTGATGTTTCCATTGGAGTCAGAGAGTTGAACATTCCCTTTCATAGAGCAGGTTTGAAATACTCTTTTTGTAGGATCTGGAAGTGGACATTTGCAGCGCTTTGTGGCCTATGGTAAAAAAGGAAATATCCTCCCACAAAAATGAGATAGAAGCAATCTCAGAAAGTTGTTTATGCTCCATCTACAAAACTAACATTGTTGAACCTTTCTATTGATAGAGCAGGTGTGAAACACTCTTTTTTTGGAATCTGCAAGAGGATATTTCTATAGAACCGAGGATTTCGTTGGAAGCGGGATTACAGACAAATAGTAGACAGCAGCAATCTGAGAAACTTCTTTGTGATGTTTCCATTCAAGTCACAGAGTTGAACATTGCCTTTCATAGAGTAGGTTCGAAACACTCTTTTTGTAGTATGTGGAAGTGGACATTTGGAACGGTATCAGGCGTATGGTTAAAAAGGAAATATCGTCCCATAAAAACAAGATGGAAGCATTCTCAGAAACTTATTTGTGTTGTGTGTCCTCAGCTAACAGACTTGAACCTTTCTTTTGATATAGCAGTTTTGAAACACTCTTTTTGTAGAATGTGCAAGTGGATATTTCGATAGCTTTGAGGATTTCGTTGGAAACGGGAATATCTTCATAGAAAATCTAGACAGAAGCATTCTCAGAAACACTTTGTGATGTTTACATTCAAGTCCCAGAGTTGAACATTCCCTTTCATAGAGCAGGTTTAAAACACTCTTTTTGTAGTATCTAGATGTGGATATTTTGAGCGCTTGGGGGCCTATGGCGAAAAAGGAAATATCTTCCCATTAAAACGAGACAGAAGCAATCTCAGAAACTTGTTTATGCTGTATCTACTGAAGTAACAGTGTTGAACCTATCTATCGGTAGAGCAGGTTTGAAAGACACTTTTTTTGGAATCTGCAAGTGGATATTTGGATACATTTGAGGATTTTGTTGGAACTGGAATTACATATAAAAACTAGACAGCAGCATTCTCAGAAACTTCTTTGTGATGTTTGCATTCAAGTCAGACAGTTGAGCATTTCGTTTCATACAGCAGGTTTGAAACCCTCTTTTTGTAGTATCTGGAAGTGGACAGTTGGAAAGCTTTCAGGCCTACAGTTAAAAGGACATATCTTCCCAAAAGAACAAGACAGAAGCATTCTCAGAAACTTATTTGTGATGTGTGTCCTCCACTAACAGACTTGAACCTGTCTTCTCATAGAGCAGTTTGGAAACAGTCTTTTTGTAGAGTCTGTAAGTGAACATTTGGATAGCTTTGAGGATTTCGTTGAAAACGGGATTACGTATAAAAAGTAGGCAGCAACATTCTCAGAATCATGTTTGTGATGTTTGCATTCAAGTCACAGAGTTGAACATTCCCTTTCATAGAGCAGGTTTGAAACATTCTTTTTGTCGTATCTAGAAATGGACATTTTGAGCGCTTGGATGCGAAAGGTGAAAAAGGAAATATCTTCCCATGAAAACGAGATAGAAACAATCTCAGAAACTTGTTTCTGCTGTATCTACTGAAGTAGGAGTGTTGAAGCTATCTATTGGTAGATCAGGTTTGAAACACTCTTTTTTTGGAATCTGCAAGTGGATATTTGGATACATGGGAGGATTTCGTTGGAAACGGAAATACATATAAAAACTAGACAGCAGCATTCTCAGAAACACCTTTGTGATGTTTACATTCAAGTCACAGAATTGAACATTCCCTTTCATAGAGCAGGTTTGAAACACTCTTTTTGTAGTATCTAGAAGTGGACATTTTGAGCGCTTGGAGGCCTACGGTGTAAAAGGAAACATCTTCCCGTGTAAACGAGATAGAAGCAATCTCAGAAACTTGTGTATGCTGTATCTACTGAAGTAACAGTGTTGAACCTATCTATCGGTAGAGCAGGTTAGAAACACTCTTTTTTTCGAATCTGCAAGTGGATATTTCCATAGAACTGAGGATTTCGTTGGAAGCGGGATTACAGTTAAAAAGTAGACAGCAGCATTGTCAGAAACTTCTTTGTGACGTTTGCATTCAAGTCACAGAGTTGAACATTCCGTTTCATAAAGCAGGCGTGAAACAGTCATTTTGTAGTATGTGGATGTATACATTTGGAATGCTTTCAGGCATATGTTTAAAAACGAAGTATCTTCCCATGAAAACTAGACAGAAGCATTCTCAGAATCATGTTTGTGTTGTGTGTACTCAACAAACAGAGGTGAACCTTTCTTTTGATAGAGTACTTTTGAAACACTCTTTTTGTAGAATGTGCAAGTGAATATTTGGATAGCTTTGAGGATTTCTTTGGAAACGGGAATATCTTCATAGAAAATCTAGACAGAAGCATTCTCAGAAACACTTTGTGATGTTTACATTCAAGTCCCACAGTTGAACATTCCCTTTCATAGAGAAGGTTTAAAACACTCTTTTTGTAGTATCTAGATGTGGACATTTTGAGCGCTTGGGGGCCTATGGTGAAAAAGGAACTATCTTCCCATTAAAACGAGATAGAAGCAATCTCAGAAACTTGTTTATGCTGTATCTACTGAAGTAACAGTGTTGAACCTATCTATTGGTAGAGCAGGTTTCAAAAATTCTTTTGTGGAAACTGCAAGTGGATATTTGGATACATTTGAGGATTTCGTTGGCAACGGAATTACATATAAAAACCAGACAGCAGCATTCTCAGAAACTTCTTTGTGAAATATGCATTCAAGTCAGAGAGTTGAGCATTCTGTTTCACAGAGCAGGTTTGAAACACTCTTTTTGTAGTATCTGGAAGTGGACACTTGGAACGCTTTCAGGCCTACGGTTAAAAAGGAAATATATTCCCATAAAAACAAGACAGAAACATTCTCAGAAACTTATTTGTGATGTGTGTCCTCCACTAACAGACTTGAACCTGTCTTTTCATACAGCAGTTTGGAAACACTCTTTTTGTAGAATCTGCAAGTGGACATTTGGATAACTTTGAGGATTTCGTTGGAAACGGGATTACATATAAAAAGTGGACAGCAGCCGTCTCAGAAACTTCTTTGTGATGTTTGCATTCAGGTCACAGAGTTGAACATTCCCTGTCATAGAGCAGGTTTGAAACACTCTTTTTGTAGTATCTGGAAGCGGACATTTCCAACGCTTTCTGGACTACTGTGAAGAAGGAAGTATCTTCCCATAAAAAGAAGACAGAAGCATTCTCAGAAACTTATTTCTGATGTGTGTCCTCAACTAACGGACTTGAACCTTTCTTTTTATAGAGCACGTTTGAACCACTCTTTTCGTTGTATCTGCAAGTGGATATTTGGATAGCTTTGACGATTTCGTTGGAAACGGGAATATTTCCCTATAAAATCTAGACAGAAGCATTCTCAGAAACGTCTTTGTGATGTTTGCATTCAAGTCACAGAGTTGAACATTCCCTTTCATAGAGCAGGTTTGTAACACTCTTTTTGTAGTATCTGGAAGTGGACATTTGGAACGGTATCAGGCATAGGGTTAAAAAGGATATATCTTCCCATAAATACAACACAGAAGCATTCTCAGAAACTTATTTGTGATGTGTGTCCTTAACTAACAGACTTGAAACTTTCTTTTGATACAGCAGCTTTTAAACACTCTTCTTGTAGAATCTGCAAATGGGTATTTGGATAGCTCTGAGGATTTCATTGGAAACGGGATTACATATAAAAAGTAGACAGCAGCATTCTCAGTAACTTCTTTGTGATGTTTCCATTCAAGTCACAGAGTTCAACTGTCCCTTTCATTGCACAGGTTTGAAACACTCTTTTTGTGGTATCTGGAAGTGGGCACTTGGATCGCTTTGAGGCCTATGGTGAAAAAGGAAATATCTTCTCATAAAAACCAGACAGAAACATTCTCAGAAACTTATTTGTTATGTGTGTCCACCACTAACAGACTTGAAACTGTGTTTTCATACAGCCGTTTGGAAACACTCTTTTTGTAGAATCTCCAAGTGGACATTTGGATACCTTTGAGGATTTCGTTGGAAGCGGGATAACAGATAAAAAGTGGACAGCAGCATTCTCAGAACTTCTTTTTGACGTTTGCATTCAAGTCACAGAGTTGAACATTCCCTGTCATAGAGCAGGTTTGAAATACTCTTTTTGTAGTAACTGGAAGTGGACATTTCCAAGGCTGTCTTGCCTACGGCGAAGAAGGAAATATCTTCCCATAAAAACAAGACAGAAACATTCTCAGAAACTTATTTCTCGTGTGTGCCCTCAACTAACGGACTTGAACCTTTCTTTTTATGGAGCACGTTTGAAACACTCTTTTTGTTGTGTCTGCAAGTGGATATTTGGATAGCTTTGACGATTTCATTGGAAACGGGAATATCTTCCTGTAAAATCTAGACAGAAGCATTGTCAGAAACTTCTTTGTGATGTTTCCATTGGAGTCAGAGAGTTGAACATTCCCTTTCATAGAGCAGGTTTGAAATACTCTTTTTGTAGGATCTGGAAGTGGACATTTGCAGCGCTTTGTGGCCTATGGTAAAAAAGGAAATATCCTCCCACAAAAATGAGATAGAAGCAATCTCAGAAAGTTGTTTATGCTCCATCTACAAAACTAACATTGTTGAACCTTTCTATTGATAGAGCAGGTGTGAAACACTCTTTTTTTGGAATCTGCAAGAGGATATTTCTATAGAACCGAGGATTTCGTTGGAAGCGGGATTACAGACAAATAGTAGACAGCAGCATTCTGAGAAACTTCTTTGTGATGTTTCCATTCAAGTCACAGAGTTGAACATTGCCTTTCATAGAGTAGGTTCGAAACACTCTTTTTGTAGTATGTGGAAGTGGACATTTGGAACGGTATCAGGCGTATGGTTAAAAAGGAAATATCGTCCCATAAAAACAAGATGGAAGCATTCTCAGAAACTTATTTGTGTTGTGTGTCCTCAGCTAACAGACTTGAACCTTTCTTTTGATATAGCAGTTTTGAAACACTCTTTTTGTAGAATGTGCAAGTGGATATTTCGATAGCTTTGAGGATTTCGTTGGAAACGGGAATATCTTCATAGAAAATCTAGACAGAAGCATTCTCAGAAACACTTTGTGATGTTTACATTCAAGTCCCAGAGTTGAACATTCCCTTTCATAGAGCAGGTTTAAAACACTCTTTTTGTAGTATCTAGATGTGGATATTTTGAGCGCTTGGGGGCCTATGGCGAAAAAGGAAATATCTTCCCATTAAAACGAGACAGAAGCAATCTCAGAAACTTGTTTATGCTGTATCTACTGAAGTAACAGTGTTGAACCTATCTATCGGTAGAGCAGGTTTGAAAGACACTTTTTTTGGAATCTGCAAGTGGATATTTGGATACATTTGAGGATTTTGTTGGAACTGGAATTACATATAAAAACTAGACAGCAGCATTCTCAGAAACTTCTTTGTGATGTTTGCATTCAAGTCAGACAGTTGAGCATTTCGTTTCATACAGCAGGTTTGAAACCCTCTTTTTGTAGTATCTGGAAGTGGACACTTGGAAAGCTTTCAGGCCTACAGTTAAAAAGGACATATCTTCCCAAAAGAACAAGACAGAAGCATTCTCAGAAACTTATTTGTGATGTGTGTCCTCCACTAACAGACTTGAACCTGTCTTCTCATAGAGCAGTTTGGAAACAGTCTTTTTGTAGAGTCTGTAAGTGAACATTTGGATAGCTTTGAGGATTTCGTTGAAAACGGGATTACGTATAAAAAGTAGGCAGCAACATTCTCAGAATCATGTTTGTGATGTTTGCATTCAAGTCACAGAGTTGAACATTCCCTTTCATAGAGCAGGTTTGAAACATTCTTTTTGTCGTATCTAGAAATGGACATTTTGAGCGCTTGGATGCGAAAGGTGAAAAAGGAAATATCTTCCCATGAAAACGAGATAGAAACAATCTCAGAAACTTGTTTCTGCTGTATCTACTGAAGTAGGAGTGTTGAAGCTATCTATTGGTAGATCAGGTTTGAAACACTCTTTTTTTGGAATCTGCAAGTGGATATTTGGATACATGGGAGGATTTCGTTGGAAACGGAAATACATATAAAAACTAGACAGCAGCATTCTCAGAAACACCTTTGTGATGTTTACATTCAAGTCACAGAATTGAACATTCCCTTTCATAGAGCAGGTTTGAAACACTCTTTTTGTAGTATCTAGAAGTGGACATTTTGAGCGCTTGGAGGCCTACGGTGTAAAAGGAAACATCTTCCCGTGTAAACGAGATAGAAGCAATCTCAGAAACTTGTGTATGCTGTATCTACTGAAGTAACAGTGTTGAACCTATCTATCGGTAGAGCAGGTTAGAAACACTCTTTTTTTCGAATCTGCAAGTGGATATTTCCATAGAACTGAGGATTTCGTTGGAAGCGGGATTACAGTTAAAAAGTAGACAGCAGCATTGTCAGAAACTTCTTTGTGACGTTTGCATTCAAGTCACAGAGTTGAACATTCCGTTTCATAAAGCAGGCGTGAAACAGTCATTTTGTAGTATGTGGATGTATACATTTGGAATGCTTTCAGGCATATGTTTAAAAACGAAGTATCTTCCCATGAAAACTAGACAGAAGCATTCTCAGAATCATGTTTGTGTTGTGTGTACTCAACAAACAGAGGTGAACCTTTCTTTTGATAGAGTACTTTTGAAACACTCTTTTTGTAGAATGTGCAAGTGAATATTTGGATAGCTTTGAGGATTTCTTTGGAAACGGGAATATCTTCATAGAAAATCTAGACAGAAGCATTCTCAGAAACACTTTGTGATGTTTACATTCAAGTCCCAGAGTTGAACATTCCCTTTCATAGAGAAGGTTTAAAACACTCTTTTTGTAGTATCTAGATGTGGACATTTTGAGCGCTTGGGGGCCTATGGTGAAAAAGGAAATATCTTCCCATTAAAACGAGATAGAAGCAATCTCAGAAACTTGTTTATGCTGTATCTACTGAAGTAACAGTGTTGAACCTATCTATTGGTAGAGCAGGTTTCAAAAATTCTTTTGTGGAAACTGCAAGTGGATATTTGGATACATTTGAGGATTTCGTTGGCAACGGAATTACATATAAAAACCAGACAGCAGCATTCTCAGAAACTTCTTTGTGAAATATGCATTCAAGTCAGAGAGTTGAGCATTCAAGTCAGAGCAGGTTTGAAACACTCTTTTTGTAGTATCTGGAAGTGGACACTTGGAACGCTTTCAGGTCTACGGTTAAAAAGGAAATATATTCCCATAAAAACAAGACAGAAACATTCTCAGAAACTTATTTGTGATGTGTGTCCTCCACTAACAGACTTGAACCTGTCTTTTCATACAGCAGTTTGGAAACACTCTTTTTGTAGAATCTGCAAGTGGACATTTGGATAACTTTGAGGATTTCGTTGGAAACGGGATTACATATAAAAAGTGGACAGCAGCCGTCTCAGAAACTTCTTTGTGATGTTTGCATTCAGGTCACAGAGTTGAACATTCCCTGTCATAGAGCAGGTTTGAAACACTCTTTTTGTAGTATCTGGAAGCGGACATTTCCAACGCTTTCTGGACTACTGTGAAGAAGGAAGTATCTTCCCATAAAAAGAAGACAGAAGCATTCTCAGAAACTTATTTCTGATGTGTGTCCTCAACTAACGGACTTGAACCTTTCTTTTTATAGAGCACGTTTGAACCACTCTTTTCGTTGTATCTGCAAGTGGATATTTGGATAGCTTTGACGATTTCGTTGGAAACGGGAATATTTCCCTATAAAATCTAGACAGAAGCATTCTCAGAAACGTCTTTGTGATGTTTGCATTCAAGTCACAGAGTTGAACATTCCCTTTCATAGAGCAGGTTTGTAACACTCTTTTTGTAGTATCTGGAAGTGGACATTTGGAACGGTATCAGGCATAGGGTTAAAAAGGATATATCTTCCCATAAATACAACACAGAAGCATTCTCAGAAACTTATTTGTGATGTGTGTCCTTAACTAACAGACTTGAAACTTTCTTTTGATACAGCAGCTTTTAAACACTCTTCTTGTAGAATCTGCAAATGGGTATTTGGATAGCTCTGAGGATTTCGTTGGAAACGGGATTACATATAAAAAGTAGACAGCAGCATTCTCAGTAACTTCTTTGTGATGTTTCCATTCAAGTCACAGAGTTGAACTGTCCCTTTCATTGCACAGGTTTGAAACACTCTTTTTGTGGTATCTGGAAGTGGGCACTTGGATCGCTTTGAGGCCTATGGTGAAAAAGGAAATATCTTCTCATAAAAACCAGACAGAAACATTCTCAGAAACTTATTTGTTATGTGTGTCCACCACTAACAGACTTGAAACTGTGTTTTCATACAGCCGTTTGGGAACACTCTTTTTGTAGAATCTCCAAGTGGACATTTGGATAGCTTTGAGGATTTCGTTGGAAGCGGGATAACAGATAAAAAGTGGACAGCAGCATTCTCAGAACTTCTTTTTGACGTTTGCATTCAAGTCACAGAGTTGAACATTCCCTGTCATAGAGCAGGTTTGAAATACTCTTTTTGTAGTAACTGGAAGTGGACATTTCCAAGGCTGTCTTGCCTACGGCGAAGAAGGAAATATCTTCCCATAAAAACAAGACAGAAACATTCTCAGAAACTTATTTCTCGTGTGTGCCCTCAACTAACGGACTTGAACCTTTCTTTTTATGGAGCACGTTTGAAACACTCTTTTTGTTGTGTCTGCAAGTGGATATTTGGATAGCTTTGACGATTTCATTGGAAACGGGAATATCTTCCTGTAAAATCTAGACAGAAGCATTGTCAGAAACTTCTTTGTGATGTTTCCATTGGAGTCAGAGAGTTGAACATTCCCTTTCATAGAGCAGGTTTGAAATACTCTTTTTGTAGGATCTGGAAGTGGACATTTGCAGCGCTTTGTGGCCTATGGTAAAAAAGGAAATATCCTCCCACAAAAATGAGATAGAAGCAATCTCAGAAAGTTGTTTATGCTCCATCTACAAAACTAACATTGTTGAACCTTTCTATTGATAGAGCAGGTGTGAAACACTCTTTTTTTGGAATCTGCAAGAGGATATTTCTATAGAACCGAGGATTTCGTTGGAAGCGGGATTACAGACAAATAGTAGACAGCAGCAATCTGAGAAACTTCTTTGTGATGTTTCCATTCAAGTCACAGAGTTGAACATTGCCTTTCATAGAGTAGGTTCGAAACACTCTTTTTGTAGTATGTGGAAGTGGACATTTGGAACGGTATCAGGCGTATGGTTAAAAAGGAAATATCGTCCCATAAAAACAAGATGGAAGCATTCTCAGAAACTTATTTGTGTTGTGTGTCCTCAGCTAACAGACTTGAACCTTTCTTTTGATATAGCAGTTTTGAAACACTCTTTTTGTAGAATGTGCAAGTGGATATTTCGATAGCTTTGAGGATTTCGTTGGAAACGGGAATATCTTCATAGAAAATCTAGACAGAAGCATTCTCAGAAACACTTTGTGATGTTTACATTCAAGTCCCAGAGTTGAACATTCCCTTTCATAGAGCAGGTTTAAAACACTCTTTTTGTAGTATCTAGATGTGGATATTTTGAGCGCTTGGGGGCCTATGGCGAAAAAGGAAATATCTTCCCATTAAAACGAGACAGAAGCAATCTCAGAAACTTGTTTATGCTGTATCTACTGAAGTAACAGTGTTGAACCTATCTATCGGTAGAGCAGGTTTGAAAGACACTTTTTTTGGAATCTGCAAGTGGATATTTGGATACATTTGAGGATTTTGTTGGAACTGGAATTACATATAAAAACTAGACAGCAGCATTCTCAGAAACTTCTTTGTGATGTTTGCATTCAAGTCAGACAGTTGAGCATTTCGTTTCATACAGCAGGTTTGAAACCCTCTTTTTGTAGTATCTGGAAGTGGACACTTGGAAAGCTTTCAGGCCTACAGTTAAAAAGGACATATCTTCCCAAAAGAACAAGACAGAAGCATTCTCAGAAACTTATTTGTGATGTGTGTCCTCCACTAACAGACTTGAACCTGTCTTCTCATAGAGCAGTTTGGAAACAGTCTTTTTGTAGAGTCTGTAAGTGAACATTTGGATAGATTTGAGGATTTCGTTGAAAACGGGATGACGTATAAAAAGTAGGCAGCAACATTCTCAGAAACATGTTTGTGATGTTTGCATTCAAGTCACAGAGTTGAACATTCCCTTTCATAGAGCAGGTTTGAAACATTCTTTTTGTCGTATCTAGAAATGGACATTTTGAGCGCTTGGATGCGAAAGGTGAAAAAGGAAATATCTTCCCATGAAAACGAGATAGAAACAATCTCAGAAACTTGTTTCTGCTGTATCTACTGAAGTAAGAGTGTTGAATCTATCTATTTGTAGATCAGGTTTGAAACACTCTTTTTTTGGAATCTGCAAGTGGATATTTGGATACATGGGAGGATTTCGTTGGAAACGGAAATACATATAAAAACTAGACAGCAGCATTCTCAGAAACACCTTTGTGATGTTTACATTCAAGTCACAGAATTGAACATTCCCTTTCATAGAGCAGGTTTGAAACACTCTTTTTGTAGTATCTAGAAGTGGACATTTTGAGCGCTTGGAGGCCTACGGTGTAAAAGGAAACATCTTCCCATGTAAACGAGATAGAAGCAATCTCAGAAACTTGTTTATGCTGTATCTACTGAAGTAACAGTGTTGAACCTATCTATCGGTAGAGCAGGTTAGAAACACTCTTTTTTTCGAATCTGCAAGTGGATATTTCCATAGAACTGAGGATTTCGTTGGAAGCGGGATTACAGTTAAAAAGTAGACAGCAGCATTGTCAGAAACTTCTTTGTGACGTTTGCATTCAAGTCACAGAGTTGAACAATCCGTTTCATAAAGCAGGCGTGAAACAGTCATTTTGTAGTATGTGGATGTATACATTTGGAATGCTTTCAGGCATATGTTTAAAAACGAAGTATCTTCCCATGAAAACTAGACAGAAGCATTCTCAGAATCATGTTTGTGTTGTGTGTACTCAACAAACAGAGGTGAACCTTTCTTTTGATAGAGTACTTTTGAATCACTCTTTTTGTAGAATGTGCAAGTGAATATTTGGATAGCTTTGAGGATTTCTTTGGAAACGGGAATATCTTCATAGAAAATCTAGACAGAAGCATTCTCAGAAACACTTTGTGATGTTTACATTCAAGTCCCACAGTTGAACATTCCCTTTCATAGAGAAGGTTTAAAGCACTCTTTTTGTAGTATCTAGATGTGGACATTTTGAGCGCTTGGGGGCCTATGGTGAAAAAGGAAATATCTTCCCATTAAAACGAGATAGAAGCAATCTCAGAAACTTGTTTATGCTGTATCTACTGAAGTAACAGTGTTGAACCTATCTATTGGTAGAGCAGGTTTCAAAAATTCTTTTGTGGAAACTGCAAGTGGATATTTGGATACATTTGAGGATTTCGTTGGCAACGGAATTACATATAAAAAGCAGACAGCAGCATTCTCAGAAACTTCTTTGTGAAATATGCATTCAAGTCAGAGAGTTGAGCATTCCGTTTCACAGAGCAGGTTTGAAACACTCTTTTTGTAGTATCTGGAAGTGGACACTTGGAACGCTTTCAGGCCTACGGTTAAAAAGGAAATATATTCCCATAAAAACAAGACAGAAACATTCTCAGAAACTTATTTGTGATGTGTGTCCTCCACTAACAGACTTGAACCTGTCTTTTCGTACAGCAGTTTGGAAACACTCTTTTTGTAGAATCTGCAAGTGGACATTTGGATAACTTTGAGGATTTCGTTGGAAACGGGATTACATATAAAAAGTGGACAGCAGCAGTCTCAGAAACTTCTTTGTGATGTTTGCATTCAGGTCACAGAGTTGAACATTCCCTGTCATAGAGCAGGTTTGAAACACTCTTTTTGTAGTATCTGGAAGTGGACATTTCCAACGCTTTCTGGACTACTGTGGAGAAGGAAGTATCTTCCCATAAAAACAAGACAGAAGCATTCTCAGAAACTTATTTCTGATGTGTGTCCTCAACTAACGGACTTGAACCTTTCTTTTTATAGAGCACGTTTGAACCACTCTTTTCGTTGTATCTGCAAGTGGATATTTGGATAGCTTTGACGATTTCGTTGGAAACGGGAATATTTCCCTATAAAATCTAGACAGAAGCATTCTCAGAAACGTCTTTGTGATGTTTGCATTCAAGTCACAGAGTTGAACATTCCCTTTCATAGAGCAGGTTTGTAACACTCTTTTTGTAGTATCTGGAAGTGGACATTTGGAACGGTATCAGGCATAGGGTTAAAAAGGATATATCTTCCCATAAATACAACACAGAAGCATTCTCAGAAACTTATTTGTGATGTGTGTCCTTAACTAACAGACTTGAAACTTTCTTTTGATACAGCAGCTTTTAAACACTCTTCTTGTAGAATCTGCAAATGGGTATTTGGATAGCTCTGAGGATTTCGTTGGAAACGGGATTACATATAAAAAGTAGACAGCAGCATTCTCAGTAACTTCTTTGTGATGTTTCCATTCAAGTCACAGAGTTGAACTGTCCCTTTCATTGCACAGGTTTGAAACACTCTTTTTGTGGTATCTGGAAGTGGGCACTTGGATCGCTTTGAGGCCTATGGTGAAAAAGGAAATATCTTCTCATAAAAACCAGACAGAAACATTCTCAGAAACTTATTTGTTATGTGTGTCCACCACTAACAGACTTGAAACTGTGTTTTCATACAGCCGTTTGGGAACACTCTTTTTGTAGAATCTCCAAGTGGACATTTGGATAGCTTTGAGGATTTCGTTGGAAGCGGGATAACAGATAAAAAGTGGACAGCAGCATTCTCAGAACTTCTTTTTGACGTTTGCATTCAAGTCACAGAGTTGAACATTCCCTGTCATAGAGCAGGTTTGAAATACTCTTTTTGTAGTAACTGGAAGTGGACATTTCCAAGGCTGTCTTGCCTACGGCGAAGAAGGAAATATCTTCCCATAAAAACAAGACAGAAACATTCTCAGAAACTTATTTCTCGTGTGTGCCCTCAACTAACGGACTTGAACCTTTCTTTTTATGGAGCACGTTTGAAACACTCTTTTTGTTGTGTCTGCAAGTGGATATTTGGATAGCTTTGACGATTTCATTGGAAACGGGAATATCTTCCTGTAAAATCTAGACAGAAGCATTGTCAGAAACTTCTTTGTGATGTTTCCATTGGAGTCAGAGAGTTGAACATTCCCTTTCATAGAGCAGGTTTGAAATACTCTTTTTGTAGGATCTGGAAGTGGACATTTGCAGCGCTTTGTGGCCTATGGTAAAAAAGGAAATATCCTCCCACAAAAATGAGATAGAAGCAATCTCAGAAAGTTGTTTATGCTCCATCTACAAAACTAACATTGTTGAACCTTTCTATTGATAGAGCAGGTGTGAAACACTCTTTTTTTGGAATCTGCAAGAGGATATTTCTATAGAACCGAGGATTTCGTTGGAAGCGGGATTACAGACAAATAGTAGACAGCAGCAATCTGAGAAACTTCTTTGTGATGTTTCCATTCAAGTCACAGAGTTGAACATTGCCTTTCATAGAGTAGGTTCGAAACACTCTTTTTGTAGTATGTGGA
Source organism: Pan troglodytes (assembly GCF_028858775.2). Classification (NCBI taxonomy): domain Eukaryota; kingdom Metazoa; phylum Chordata; class Mammalia; order Primates; family Hominidae; genus Pan; species Pan troglodytes. The sequence continues at coordinate 53,478,621 of NC_072409.2, read as the reverse complement.
AGTGGACATTTGGAACGGTATCAGGCGTATGGTTAAAAAGGAAATATCGTCCCATAAAAACAAGATGGAAGCATTCTCAGAAACTTATTTGTGTTGTGTGTCCTCAGCTAACAGACTTGAACCTTTCTTTTGATATAGCAGTTTTGAAACACTCTTTTTGTAGAATGTGCAAGTGGATATTTCGATAGCTTTGAGGATTTCGTTGGAAACGGGAATATCTTCATAGAAAATCTAGACAGAAGCATTCTCAGAAACACTTTGTGATGTTTACATTCAAGTCCCAGAGTTGAACATTCCCTTTCATAGAGCAGGTTTAAAACACTCTTTTTGTAGTATCTAGATGTGGATATTTTGAGCGCTTGGGGGCCTATGGCGAAAAAGGAAATATCTTCCCATTAAAACGAGACAGAAGCAATCTCAGAAACTTGTTTATGCTGTATCTACTGAAGTAACAGTGTTGAACCTATCTATCGGTAGAGCAGGTTTGAAAGACACTTTTTTTGGAATCTGCAAGTGGATATTTGGATACATTTGAGGATTTTGTTGGAACTGGAATTACATATAAAAACTAGACAGCAGCATTCTCAGAAACTTCTTTGTGATGTTTGCATTCAAGTCAGACAGTTGAGCATTTCGTTTCATACAGCAGGTTTGAAACCCTCTTTTTGTAGTATCTGGAAGTGGACACTTGGAAAGCTTTCAGGCCTACAGTTAAAAAGGACATATCTTCCCAAAAGAACAAGACAGAAGCATTCTCAGAAACTTATTTGTGATGTGTGTCCTCCACTAACAGACTTGAACCTGTCTTCTCATAGAGCAGTTTGGAAACAGTCTTTTTGTAGAGTCTGTAAGTGAACATTTGGATAGATTTGAGGATTTCGTTGAAAACGGGATGACGTATAAAAAGTAGGCAGCAACATTCTCAGAAACATGTTTGTGATGTTTGCATTCAAGTCACAGAGTTGAACATTCCCTTTCATAGAGCAGGTTTGAAACATTCTTTTTGTCGTATCTAGAAATGGACATTTTGAGCGCTTGGATGCGAAAGGTGAAAAAGGAAATATCTTCCCATGAAAACGAGATAGAAACAATCTCAGAAACTTGTTTCTGCTGTATCTACTGAAGTAAGAGTGTTGAATCTATCTATTTGTAGATCAGGTTTGAAACACTCTTTTTTTGGAATCTGCAAGTGGATATTTGGATACATGGGAGGATTTCGTTGGAAACGGAAATACATATAAAAACTAGACAGCAGCATTCTCAGAAACACCTTTGTGATGTTTACATTCAAGTCACAGAATTGAACATTCCCTTTCATAGAGCAGGTTTGAAACACTCTTTTTGTAGTATCTAGAAGTGGACATTTTGAGCGCTTGGAGGCCTACGGTGTAAAAGGAAACATCTTCCCATGTAAACGAGATAGAAGCAATCTCAGAAACTTGTTTATGCTGTATCTACTGAAGTAACAGTGTTGAACCTATCTATCGGTAGAGCAGGTTAGAAACACTCTTTTTTTCGAATCTGCAAGTGGATATTTCCATAGAACTGAGGATTTCGTTGGAAGCGGGATTACAGTTAAAAAGTAGACAGCAGCATTGTCAGAAACTTCTTTGTGACGTTTGCATTCAAGTCACAGAGTTGAACAATCCGTTTCATAAAGCAGGCGTGAAACAGTCATTTTGTAGTATGTGGATGTATACATTTGGAATGCTTTCAGGCATATGTTTAAAAACGAAGTATCTTCCCATGAAAACTAGACAGAAGCATTCTCAGAATCATGTTTGTGTTGTGTGTACTCAACAAACAGAGGTGAACCTTTCTTTTGATAGAGTACTTTTGAATCACTCTTTTTGTAGAATGTGCAAGTGAATATTTGGATAGCTTTGAGGATTTCTTTGGAAACGGGAATATCTTCATAGAAAATCTAGACAGAAGCATTCTCAGAAACACTTTGTGATGTTTACATTCAAGTCCCACAGTTGAACATTCCCTTTCATAGAGAAGGTTTAAAGCACTCTTTTTGTAGTATCTAGATGTGGACATTTTGAGCGCTTGGGGGCCTATGGTGAAAAAGGAAATATCTTCCCATTAAAACGAGATAGAAGCAATCTCAGAAACTTGTTTATGCTGTATCTACTGAAGTAACAGTGTTGAACCTATCTATTGGTAGAGCAGGTTTCAAAAATTCTTTTGTGGAAACTGCAAGTGGATATTTGGATACATTTGAGGATTTCGTTGGCAACGGAATTACATATAAAAAGCAGACAGCAGCATTCTCAGAAACTTCTTTGTGAAATATGCATTCAAGTCAGAGAGTTGAGCATTCCGTTTCACAGAGCAGGTTTGAAACACTCTTTTTGTAGTATCTGGAAGTGGACACTTGGAACGCTTTCAGGCCTACGGTTAAAAAGGAAATATATTCCCATAAAAACAAGACAGAAACATTCTCAGAAACTTATTTGTGATGTGTGTCCTCCACTAACAGACTTGAACCTGTCTTTTCGTACAGCAGTTTGGAAACACTCTTTTTGTAGAATCTGCAAGTGGACATTTGGATAACTTTGAGGATTTCGTTGGAAACGGGATTACATATAAAAAGTGGACAGCAGCAGTCTCAGAAACTTCTTTGTGATGTTTGCATTCAGGTCACAGAGTTGAACATTCCCTGTCATAGAGCAGGTTTGAAACACTCTTTTTGTAGTATCTGGAAGTGGACATTTCCAACGCTTTCTGGACTACTGTGGAGAAGGAAGTATCTTCCCATAAAAACAAGACAGAAGCATTCTCAGAAACTTATTTCTGATGTGTGTCCTCAACTAACGGACTTGAACCTTTCTTTTTATAGAGCACGTTTGAACCACTCTTTTCGTTGTATCTGCAAGTGGATATTTGGATAGCTTTGACGATTTCGTTGGAAACGGGAATATTTCCCTATAAAATCTAGACAGAAGCATTCTCAGAAACGTCTTTGTGATGTTTGCATTCAAGTCACAGAGTTGAACATTCCCTTTCATAGAGCAGGTTTGTAACACTCTTTTTGTAGTATCTGGAAGTGGACATTTGGAACGGTATCAGGCATAGGGTTAAAAAGGATATATCTTCCCATAAATACAACACAGAAGCATTCTCAGAAACTTATTTGTGATGTGTGTCCTTAACTAACAGACTTGAAACTTTCTTTTGATACAGCAGCTTTTAAACACTCTTCTTGTAGAATCTGCAAATGGGTATTTGGATAGCTCTGAGGATTTCGTTGGAAACGGGATTACATATAAAAAGTAGACAGCAGCATTCTCAGTAACTTCTTTGTGATGTTTCCATTCAAGTCACAGAGTTGAACTGTCCCTTTCATTGCACAGGTTTGAAACACTCTTTTTGTGGTATCTGGAAGTGGGCACTTGGATCGCTTTGAGGCCTATGGTGAAAAAGGAAATATCTTCTCATAAAAACCAGACAGAAACATTCTCAGAAACTTATTTGTTATGTGTGTCCACCACTAACAGACTTGAAACTGTGTTTTCATACAGCCGTTTGGGAACACTCTTTTTGTAGAATCTCCAAGTGGACATTTGGATAGCTTTGAGGATTTCGTTGGAAGCGGGATAACAGATAAAAAGTGGACAGCAGCATTCTCAGAACTTCTTTTTGACGTTTGCATTCAAGTCACAGAGTTGAACATTCCCTGTCATAGAGCAGGTTTGAAATACTCTTTTTGTAGTAACTGGAAGTGGACATTTCCAAGGCTGTCTTGCCTACGGCGAAGAAGGAAATATCTTCCCATAAAAACAAGACAGAAACATTCTCAGAAACTTATTTCTCGTGTGTGCCCTCAACTAACGGACTTGAACCTTTCTTTTTATGGAGCACGTTTGAAACACTCTTTTTGTTGTGTCTGCAAGTGGATATTTGGATAGCTTTGACGATTTCATTGGAAACGGGAATATCTTCCTGTAAAATCTAGACAGAAGCATTGTCAGAAACTTCTTTGTGATGTTTCCATTGGAGTCAGAGAGTTGAACATTCCCTTTCATAGAGCAGGTTTGAAATACTCTTTTTGTAGGATCTGGAAGTGGACATTTGCAGCGCTTTGTGGCCTATGGTAAAAAAGGAAATATCCTCCCACAAAAATGAGATAGAAGCAATCTCAGAAAGTTGTTTATGCTCCATCTACAAAACTAACATTGTTGAACCTTTCTATTGATAGAGCAGGTGTGAAACACTCTTTTTTTGGAATCTGCAAGAGGATATTTCTATAGAACCGAGGATTTCGTTGGAAGCGGGATTACAGACAAATAGTAGACAGCAGCAATCTGAGAAACTTCTTTGTGATGTTTCCATTCAAGTCACAGAGTTGAACATTGCCTTTCATAGAGTAGGTTCGAAACACTCTTTTTGTAGTATGTGGAAGTGGACATTTGGAACGGTATCAGGCGTATGGTTAAAAAGGAAATATCGTCCCATAAAAACAAGATGGAAGCATTCTCAGAAACTTATTTGTGTTGTGTGTCCTCAGCTAACAGACTTGAACCTTTCTTTTGATATAGCAGTTTTGAAACACTCTTTTTGTAGAATGTGCAAGTGGATATTTCGATAGCTTTGAGGATTTCGTTGGAAACGGGAATATCTTCATAGAAAATCTAGACAGAAGCATTCTCAGAAACACTTTGTGATGTTTACATTCAAGTCCCAGAGTTGAACATTCCCTTTCATAGAGCAGGTTTAAAACACTCTTTTTGTAGTATCTAGATGTGGATATTTTGAGCGCTTGGGGGCCTATGGCGAAAAAGGAAATATCTTCCCATTAAAACGAGACAGAAGCAATCTCAGAAACTTGTTTATGCTGTATCTACTGAAGTAACAGTGTTGAACCTATCTATCGGTAGAGCAGGTTTGAAAGACACTTTTTTTGGAATCTGCAAGTGGATATTTGGATACATTTGAGGATTTTGTTGGAACTGGAATTACATATAAAAACTAGACAGCAGCATTCTCAGAAACTTCTTTGTGATGTTTGCATTCAAGTCAGACAGTTGAGCATTTCGTTTCATACAGCAGGTTTGAAACCCTCTTTTTGTAGTATCTGGAAGTGGACACTTGGAAAGCTTTCAGGCCTACAGTTAAAAGGACATATCTTCCCAAAAGAACAAGACAGAAGCATTCTCAGAAACTTATTTGTGATGTGTGTCCTCCACTAACAGACTTGAACCTGTCTTCTCATAGAGCAGTTTGGAAACAGTCTTTTTGTAGAGTCTGTAAGTGAACATTTGGATAGCTTTGAGGATTTCGTTGAAAACGGGATTACGTATAAAAAGTAGGCAGCAACATTCTCAGAATCATGTTTGTGATGTTTGCATTCAAGTCACAGAGTTGAACATTCCCTTTCATAGAGCAGGTTTGAAACATTCTTTTTGTCGTATCTAGAAATGGACATTTTGAGCGCTTGGATGCGAAAGGTGAAAAAGGAAATATCTTCCCATGAAAACGAGATAGAAACAATCTCAGAAACTTGTTTCTGCTGTATCTACTGAAGTAGGAGTGTTGAAGCTATCTATTGGTAGATCAGGTTTGAAACACTCTTTTTTTGGAATCTGCAAGTGGATATTTGGATACATGGGAGGATTTCGTTGGAAACGGAAATACATATAAAAACTAGACAGCAGCATTCTCAGAAACACCTTTGTGATGTTTACATTCAAGTCACAGAATTGAACATTCCCTTTCATAGAGCAGGTTTGAAACACTCTTTTTGTAGTATCTAGAAGTGGACATTTTGAGCGCTTGGAGGCCTACGGTGTAAAAGGAAACATCTTCCCGTGTAAACGAGATAGAAGCAATCTCAGAAACTTGTGTATGCTGTATCTACTGAAGTAACAGTGTTGAACCTATCTATCGGTAGAGCAGGTTAGAAACACTCTTTTTTTCGAATCTGCAAGTGGATATTTCCATAGAACTGAGGATTTCGTTGGAAGCGGGATTACAGTTAAAAAGTAGACAGCAGCATTGTCAGAAACTTCTTTGTGACGTTTGCATTCAAGTCACAGAGTTGAACATTCCGTTTCATAAAGCAGGCGTGAAACAGTCATTTTGTAGTATGTGGATGTATACATTTGGAATGCTTTCAGGCATATGTTTAAAAACGAAGTATCTTCCCATGAAAACTAGACAGAAGCATTCTCAGAATCATGTTTGTGTTGTGTGTACTCAACAAACAGAGGTGAACCTTTCTTTTGATAGAGTACTTTTGAAACACTCTTTTTGTAGAATGTGCAAGTGAATATTTGGATAGCTTTGAGGATTTCTTTGGAAACGGGAATATCTTCATAGAAAATCTAGACAGAAGCATTCTCAGAAACACTTTGTGATGTTTACATTCAAGTCCCACAGTTGAACATTCCCTTTCATAGAGAAGGTTTAAAACACTCTTTTTGTAGTATCTAGATGTGGACATTTTGAGCGCTTGGGGGCCTATGGTGAAAAAGGAACTATCTTCCCATTAAAACGAGATAGAAGCAATCTCAGAAACTTGTTTATGCTGTATCTACTGAAGTAACAGTGTTGAACCTATCTATTGGTAGAGCAGGTTTCAAAAATTCTTTTGTGGAAACTGCAAGTGGATATTTGGATACATTTGAGGATTTCGTTGGCAACGGAATTACATATAAAAACCAGACAGCAGCATTCTCAGAAACTTCTTTGTGAAATATGCATTCAAGTCAGAGAGTTGAGCATTCTGTTTCACAGAGCAGGTTTGAAACACTCTTTTTGTAGTATCTGGAAGTGGACACTTGGAACGCTTTCAGGCCTACGGTTAAAAAGGAAATATATTCCCATAAAAACAAGACAGAAACATTCTCAGAAACTTATTTGTGATGTGTGTCCTCCACTAACAGACTTGAACCTGTCTTTTCATACAGCAGTTTGGAAACACTCTTTTTGTAGAATCTGCAAGTGGACATTTGGATAACTTTGAGGATTTCGTTGGAAACGGGATTACATATAAAAAGTGGACAGCAGCCGTCTCAGAAACTTCTTTGTGATGTTTGCATTCAGGTCACAGAGTTGAACATTCCCTGTCATAGAGCAGGTTTGAAACACTCTTTTTGTAGTATCTGGAAGCGGACATTTCCAACGCTTTCTGGACTACTGTGAAGAAGGAAGTATCTTCCCATAAAAAGAAGACAGAAGCATTCTCAGAAACTTATTTCTGATGTGTGTCCTCAACTAACGGACTTGAACCTTTCTTTTTATAGAGCACGTTTGAACCACTCTTTTCGTTGTATCTGCAAGTGGATATTTGGATAGCTTTGACGATTTCGTTGGAAACGGGAATATTTCCCTATAAAATCTAGACAGAAGCATTCTCAGAAACGTCTTTGTGATGTTTGCATTCAAGTCACAGAGTTGAACATTCCCTTTCATAGAGCAGGTTTGTAACACTCTTTTTGTAGTATCTGGAAGTGGACATTTGGAACGGTATCAGGCATAGGGTTAAAAAGGATATATCTTCCCATAAATACAACACAGAAGCATTCTCAGAAACTTATTTGTGATGTGTGTCCTTAACTAACAGACTTGAAACTTTCTTTTGATACAGCAGCTTTTAAACACTCTTCTTGTAGAATCTGCAAATGGGTATTTGGATAGCTCTGAGGATTTCGTTGGAAACGGGATTACATATAAAAAGTAGACAGCAGCATTCTCAGTAACTTCTTTGTGATGTTTCCATTCAAGTCACAGAGTTCAACTGTCCCTTTCATTGCACAGGTTTGAAACACTCTTTTTGTGGTATCTGGAAGTGGGCACTTGGATCGCTTTGAGGCCTATGGTGAAAAAGGAAATATCTTCTCATAAAAACCAGACAGAAACATTCTCAGAAACTTATTTGTTATGTGTGTCCACCACTAACAGACTTGAAACTGTGTTTTCATACAGCCGTTTGGAAACACTCTTTTTGTAGAATCTCCAAGTGGACATTTGGATAGCTTTGAGGATTTCGTTGGAAGCGGGATAACAGATAAAAAGTGGACAGCAGCATTCTCAGAACTTCTTTTTGACGTTTGCATTCAAGTCACAGAGTTGAACATTCCCTGTCATAGAGCAGGTTTGAAATACTCTTTTTGTAGTAACTGGAAGTGGACATTTCCAAGGCTGTCTTGCCTACGGCGAAGAAGGAAATATCTTCCCATAAAAACAAGACAGAAACATTCTCAGAAACTTATTTCTCGTGTGTGCCCTCAACTAACGGACTTGAACCTTTCTTTTTATGGAGCACGTTTGAAACACTCTTTTTGTTGTGTCTGCAAGTGGATATTTGGATAGCTTTGACGATTTCATTGGAAACGGGAATATCTTCCTGTAAAATCTAGACAGAAGCATTGTCAGAAACTTCTTTGTGATGTTTCCATTGGAGTCAGAGAGTTGAACATTCCCTTTCATAGAGCAGGTTTGAAATACTCTTTTTGTAGGATCTGGAAGTGGACATTTGCAGCGCTTTGTGGCCTATGGTAAAAAAGGAAATATCCTCCCACAAAAATGAGATAGAAGCAATCTCAGAAAGTTGTTTATGCTCCATCTACAAAACTAACATTGTTGAACCTTTCTATTGATAGAGCAGGTGTGAAACACTCTTTTTTTGGAATCTGCAAGAGGATATTTCTATAGAACCGAGGATTTCGTTGGAAGCGGGATTACAGACAAATAGTAGACAGCAGCATTCTGAGAAACTTCTTTGTGATGTTTCCATTCAAGTCACAGAGTTGAACATTGCCTTTCATAGAGTAGGTTCGAAACACTCTTTTTGTAGTATGTGGAAGTGGACATTTGGAACGGTATCAGGCGTATGGTTAAAAAGGAAATATCGTCCCATAAAAACAAGATGGAAGCATTCTCAGAAACTTATTTGTGTTGTGTGTCCTCAGCTAACAGACTTGAACCTTTCTTTTGATATAGCAGTTTTGAAACACTCTTTTTGTAGAATGTGCAAGTGGATATTTCGATAGCTTTGAGGATTTCGTTGGAAACGGGAATATCTTCATAGAAAATCTAGACAGAAGCATTCTCAGAAACACTTTGTGATGTTTACATTCAAGTCCCAGAGTTGAACATTCCCTTTCATAGAGCAGGTTTAAAACACTCTTTTTGTAGTATCTAGATGTGGATATTTTGAGCGCTTGGGGGCCTATGGCGAAAAAGGAAATATCTTCCCATTAAAACGAGACAGAAGCAATCTCAGAAACTTGTTTATGCTGTATCTACTGAAGTAACAGTGTTGAACCTATCTATCGGTAGAGCAGGTTTGAAAGACACTTTTTTTGGAATCTGCAAGTGGATATTTGGATACATTTGAGGATTTTGTTGGAACTGGAATTACATATAAAAACTAGACAGCAGCATTCTCAGAAACTTCTTTGTGATGTTTGCATTCAAGTCAGACAGTTGAGCATTTCGTTTCATACAGCAGGTTTGAAACCCTCTTTTTGTAGTATCTGGAAGTGGACAGTTGGAAAGCTTTCAGGCCTACAGTTAAAAGGACATATCTTCCCAAAAGAACAAGACAGAAGCATTCTCAGAAACTTATTTGTGATGTGTGTCCTCCACTAACAGACTTGAACCTGTCTTCTCATAGAGCAGTTTGGAAACAGTCTTTTTGTAGAGTCTGTAAGTGAACATTTGGATAGCTTTGAGGATTTCGTTGAAAACGGGATTACGTATAAAAAGTAGGCAGCAACATTCTCAGAATCATGTTTGTGATGTTTGCATTCAAGTCACAGAGTTGAACATTCCCTTTCATAGAGCAGGTTTGAAACATTCTTTTTGTCGTATCTAGAAATGGACATTTTGAGCGCTTGGATGCGAAAGGTGAAAAAGGAAATATCTTCCCATGAAAACGAGATAGAAACAATCTCAGAAACTTGTTTCTGCTGTATCTACTGAAGTAGGAGTGTTGAAGCTATCTATTGGTAGATCAGGTTTGAAACACTCTTTTTTTGGAATCTGCAAGTGGATATTTGGATACATGGGAGGATTTCGTTGGAAACGGAAATACATATAAAAACTAGACAGCAGCATTCTCAGAAACACCTTTGTGATGTTTACATTCAAGTCACAGAATTGAACATTCCCTTTCATAGAGCAGGTTTGAAACACTCTTTTTGTAGTATCTAGAAGTGGACATTTTGAGCGCTTGGAGGCCTACGGTGTAAAAGGAAACATCTTCCCGTGTAAACGAGATAGAAGCAATCTCAGAAACTTGTGTATGCTGTATCTACTGAAGTAACAGTGTTGAACCTATCTATCGGTAGAGCAGGTTAGAAACACTCTTTTTTTCGAATCTGCAAGTGGATATTTCCATAGAACTGAGGATTTCGTTGGAAGCGGGATTACAGTTAAAAAGTAGACAGCAGCATTGTCAGAAACTTCTTTGTGACGTTTGCATTCAAGTCACAGAGTTGAACATTCCGTTTCATAAAGCAGGCGTGAAACAGTCATTTTGTAGTATGTGGATGTATACATTTGGAATGCTTTCAGGCATATGTTTAAAAACGAAGTATCTTCCCATGAAAACTAGACAGAAGCATTCTCAGAATCATGTTTGTGTTGTGTGTACTCAACAAACAGAGGTGAACCTTTCTTTTGATAGAGTACTTTTGAAACACTCTTTTTGTAGAATGTGCAAGTGAATATTTGGATAGCTTTGAGGATTTCTTTGGAAACGGGAATATCTTCATAGAAAATCTAGACAGAAGCATTCTCAGAAACACTTTGTGATGTTTACATTCAAGTCCCACAGTTGAACATTCCCTTTCATAGAGAAGGTTTAAAACACTCTTTTTGTAGTATCTAGATGTGGACATTTTGAGCGCTTGGGGGCCTATGGTGAAAAAGGAACTATCTTCCCATTAAAACGAGATAGAAGCAATCTCAGAAACTTGTTTATGCTGTATCTACTGAAGTAACAGTGTTGAACCTATCTATTGGTAGAGCAGGTTTCAAAAATTCTTTTGTGGAAACTGCAAGTGGATATTTGGATACATTTGAGGATTTCGTTGGCAACGGAATTACATATAAAAACCAGACAGCAGCATTCTCAGAAACTTCTTTGTGAAATATGCATTCAAGTCAGAGAGTTGAGCATTCTGTTTCACAGAGCAGGTTTGAAACACTCTTTTTGTAGTATCTGGAAGTGGACACTTGGAACGCTTTCAGGCCTACGGTTAAAAAGGAAATATATTCCCATAAAAACAAGACAGAAACATTCTCAGAAACTTATTTGTGATGTGTGTCCTCCACTAACAGACTTGAACCTGTCTTTTCATACAGCAGTTTGGAAACACTCTTTTTGTAGAATCTGCAAGTGGACATTTGGATAACTTTGAGGATTTCGTTGGAAACGGGATTACATATAAAAAGTGGACAGCAGCCGTCTCAGAAACTTCTTTGTGATGTTTGCATTCAGGTCACAGAGTTGAACATTCCCTGTCATAGAGCAGGTTTGAAACACTCTTTTTGTAGTATCTGGAAGCGGACATTTCCAACGCTTTCTGGACTACTGTGAAGAAGGAAGTATCTTCCCATAAAAAGAAGACAGAAGCATTCTCAGAAACTTATTTCTGATGTGTGTCCTCAACTAACGGACTTGAACCTTTCTTTTTATAGAGCACGTTTGAACCACTCTTTTCGTTGTATCTGCAAGTGGATATTTGGATAGCTTTGACGATTTCGTTGGAAACGGGAATATTTCCCTATAAAATCTAGACAGAAGCATTCTCAGAAACGTCTTTGTGATGTTTGCATTCAAGTCACAGAGTTGAACATTCCCTTTCATAGAGCAGGTTTGTAACACTCTTTTTGTAGTATCTGGAAGTGGACATTTGGAACGGTATCAGGCATAGGGTTAAAAAGGATATATCTTCCCATAAATACAACACAGAAGCATTCTCAGAAACTTATTTGTGATGTGTGTCCTTAACTAACAGACTTGAAACTTTCTTTTGATACAGCAGCTTTTAAACACTCTTCTTGTAGAATCTGCAAATGGGTATTTGGATAGCTCTGAGGATTTCGTTGGAAACGGGATTACATATAAAAAGTAGACAGCAGCATTCTCAGTAACTTCTTTGTGATGTTTCCATTCAAGTCACAGAGTTCAACTGTCCCTTTCATTGCACAGGTTTGAAACACTCTTTTTGTGGTATCTGGAAGTGGGCACTTGGATCGCTTTGAGGCCTATGGTGAAAAAGGAAATATCTTCTCATAAAAACCAGACAGAAACATTCTCAGAAACTTATTTGTTATGTGTGTCCACCACTAACAGACTTGAAACTGTGTTTTCATACAGCCGTTTGGAAACACTCTTTTTGTAGAATCTCCAAGTGGACATTTGGATAGCTTTGAGGATTTCGTTGGAAGCGGGATAACAGATAAAAAGTGGACAGCAGCATTCTCAGAACTTCTTTTTGACGTTTGCATTCAAGTCACAGAGTTGAACATTCCCTGTCATAGAGCAGGTTTGAAATACTCTTTTTGTAGTAACTGGAAGTGGACATTTCCAAGGCTGTCTTGCCTACGGCGAAGAAGGAAATATCTTCCCATAAAAACAAGACAGAAACATTCTCAGAAACTTATTTCTCGTGTGTGCCCTCAACTAACGGACTTGAACCTTTCTTTTTATGGAGCACGTTTGAAACACTCTTTTTGTTGTGTCTGCAAGTGGATATTTGGATAGCTTTGACGATTTCATTGGAAACGGGAATATCTTCCTGTAAAATCTAGACAGAAGCATTGTCAGAAACTTCTTTGTGATGTTTCCATTGGAGTCAGAGAGTTGAACATTCCCTTTCATAGAGCAGGTTTGAAATACTCTTTTTGTAGGATCTGGAAGTGGACATTTGCAGCGCTTTGTGGCCTATGGTAAAAAAGGAAATATCCTCCCACAAAAATGAGATAGAAGCAATCTCAGAAAGTTGTTTATGCTCCATCTACAAAACTAACATTGTTGAACCTTTCTATTGATAGAGCAGGTGTGAAACACTCTTTTTTTGGAATCTGCAAGAGGATATTTCTATAGAACCGAGGATTTCGTTGGAAGCGGGATTACAGACAAATAGTAGACAGCAGCATTCTGAGAAACTTCTTTGTGATGTTTCCATTCAAGTCACAGAGTTGAACATTGCCTTTCATAGAGTAGGTTCGAAACACTCTTTTTGTAGTATGTGGAAGTGGACATTTGGAACGGTATCAGGCGTATGGTTAAAAAGGAAATATCGTCCCATAAAAACAAGATGGAAGCATTCTCAGAAACTTATTTGTGTTGTGTGTCCTCAGCTAACAGACTTGAACCTTTCTTTTGATATAGCAGTTTTGAAACACTCTTTTTGTAGAATGTGCAAGTGGATATTTCGATAGCTTTGAGGATTTCGTTGGAAACGGGAATATCTTCATAGAAAATCTAGACAGAAGCATTCTCAGAAACACTTTGTGATGTTTACATTCAAGTCCCAGAGTTGAACATTCCCTTTCATAGAGCAGGTTTAAAACACTCTTTTTGTAGTATCTAGATGTGGATATTTTGAGCGCTTGGGGGCCTATGGCGAAAAAGGAAATATCTTCCCATTAAAACGAGACAGAAGCAATCTCAGAAACTTGTTTATGCTGTATCTACTGAAGTAACAGTGTTGAACCTATCTATCGGTAGAGCAGGTTTGAAAGACACTTTTTTTGGAATCTGCAAGTGGATATTTGGATACATTTGAGGATTTTGTTGGAACTGGAATTACATATAAAAACTAGACAGCAGCATTCTCAGAAACTTCTTTGTGATGTTTGCATTCAAGTCAGACAGTTGAGCATTTCGTTTCATACAGCAGGTTTGAAACCCTCTTTTTGTAGTATCTGGAAGTGGACACTTGGAAAGCTTTCAGGCCTACAGTTAAAAAGGACATATCTTCCCAAAAGAACAAGACAGAAGCATTCTCAGAAACTTATTTGTGATGTGTGTCCTCCACTAACAGACTTGAACCTGTCTTCTCATAGAGCAGTTTGGAAACAGTCTTTTTGTAGAGTCTGTAAGTGAACATTTGGATAGCTTTGAGGATTTCGTTGAAAACGGGATTACGTATAAAAAGTAGGCAGCAACATTCTCAGAATCATGTTTGTGATGTTTGCATTCAAGTCACAGAGTTGAACATTCCCTTTCATAGAGCAGGTTTGAAACATTCTTTTTGTCGTATCTAGAAATGGACATTTTGAGCGCTTGGATGCGAAAGGTGAAAAAGGAAATATCTTCCCATGAAAACGAGATAGAAACAATCTCAGAAACTTGTTTCTGCTGTATCTACTCAAGTAGGAGTGTTGAAGCTATCTATTGGTAGATCAGGTTTGAAACACTCTTTTTTTGGAATCTGCAAGTGGATATTTGGATACATGGGAGGATTTCGTTGGAAACGGAAATACATATAAAAACTAGACAGCAGCATTCTCAGAAACACCTTTGTGATGTTTACATTCAAGTCACAGAATTGAACATTCCCTTTCATAGAGCAGGTTTGAAACACTCTTTTTGTAGTATCTAGAAGTGGACATTTTGAGCGCTTGGAGGCCTACGGTGTAAAAGGAAACATCTTCCCGTGTAAACGAGATAGAAGCAATCTCAGAAACTTGTGTATGCTGTATCTACTGAAGTAACAGTGTTGAACCTATCTATCGGTAGAGCAGGTTAGAAACACTCTTTTTTTCGAATCTGCAAGTGGATATTTCCATAGAACTGAGGATTTCGTTGGAAGCGGGATTACAGTTAAAAAGTAGACAGCAGCATTGTCAGAAACTTCTTTGTGACGTTTGCATTCAAGTCACAGAGTTGAACATTCCGTTTCATAAAGCAGGCGTGAAACAGTCATTTTGTAGTATGTGGATGTATACATTTGGAATGCTTTCAGGCATATGTTTAAAAACGAAGTATCTTCCCATGAAAACTAGACAGAAGCATTCTCAGAATCATGTTTGTGTTGTGTGTACTCAACAAACAGAGGTGAACCTTTCTTTTGATAGAGTACTTTTGAAACACTCTTTTTGTAGAATGTGCAAGTGAATATTTGGATAGCTTTGAGGATTTCTTTGGAAACGGGAATATCTTCATAGAAAATCTAGACAGAAGCATTCTCAGAAACACTTTGTGATGTTTACATTCAAGTCCCACAGTTGAACATTCCCTTTCATAGAGAAGGTTTAAAACACTCTTTTTGTAGTATCTAGATGTGGACATTTTGAGCGCTTGGGGGCCTATGGTGAAAAAGGAACTATCTTCCCATTAAAACGAGATAGAAGCAATCTCAGAAACTTGTTTATGCTGTATCTACTGAAGTAACAGTGTTGAACCTATCTATTGGTAGAGCAGGTTTCAAAAATTCTTTTGTGGAAACTGCAAGTGGATATTTGGATACATTTGAGGATTTCGTTGGCAACGGAATTACATATAAAAACCAGACAGCAGCATTCTCAGAAACTTCTTTGTGAAATATGCATTCAAGTCAGAGAGTTGAGCATTCTGTTTCACAGAGCAGGTTTGAAACACTCTTTTTGTAGTATCTGGAAGTGGACACTTGGAACGCTTTCAGGCCTACGGTTAAAAAGGAAATATATTCCCATAAAAACAAGACAGAAACATTCTCAGAAACTTATTTGTGATGTGTGTCCTCCACTAACAGACTTGAACCTGTCTTTTCATACAGCAGTTTGGAAACACTCTTTTTGTAGAATCTGCAAGTGGACATTTGGATAACTTTGAGGATTTCGTTGGAAACGGGATTACATATAAAAAGTGGACAGCAGCCGTCTCAGAAACTTCTTTGTGATGTTTGCATTCAGGTCACAGAGTTGAACATTCCCTGTCATAGAGCAGGTTTGAAACACTCTTTTTGTAGTATCTGGAAGCGGACATTTCCAACGCTTTCTGGACTACTGTGAAGAAGGAAGTATCTTCCCATAAAAAGAAGACAGAAGCATTCTCAGAAACTTATTTCTGATGTGTGTCCTCAACTAACGGACTTGAACCTTTCTTTTTATAGAGCACGTTTGAACCACTCTTTTCGTTGTATCTGCAAGTGGATATTTGGATAGCTTTGACGATTTCGTTGGAAACGGGAATATTTCCCTATAAAATCTAGACAGAAGCATTCTCAGAAACGTCTTTGTGATGTTTGCATTCAAGTCACAGAGTTGAACATTCCCTTTCATAGAGCAGGTTTGTAACACTCTTTTTGTAGTATCTGGAAGTGGACATTTGGAACGGTATCAGGCATAGGGTTAAAAAGGATATATCTTCCCATAAATACAACACAGAAGCATTCTCAGAAACTTATTTGTGATGTGTGTCCTTAACTAACAGACTTGAAACTTTCTTTTGATACAGCAGCTTTTAAACACTCTTCTTGTAGAATCTGCAAATGGGTATTTGGATAGCTCTGAGGATTTCGTTGGAAACGGGATTACATATAAAAAGTAGACAGCAGCATTCTCAGTAACTTCTTTGTGATGTTTCCATTCAAGTCACAGAGTTCAACTGTCCCTTTCATTGCACAGGTTTGAAACACTCTTTTTGTGGTATCTGGAAGTGGGCACTTGGATCGCTTTGAGGCCTATGGTGAAAAAGGAAATATCTTCTCATAAAAACCAGACAGAAACATTCTCAGAAACTTATTTGTTATGTGTGTCCACCACTAACAGACTTGAAACTGTGTTTTCATACAGCCGTTTGGGAACACTCTTTTTGTAGAATCTCCAAGTGGACATTTGGATAGCTTTGAGGATTTCGTTGGAAGCGGGATAACAGATAAAAAGTGGACAGCAGCATTCTCAGAACTTCTTTTTGACGTTTGCATTCAAGTCACAGAGTTGAACATTCCCTGTCATAGAGCAGGTTTGAAATACTCTTTTTGTAGTAACTGGAAGTGGACATTTCCAAGGCTGTCTTGCCTACGGCGAAGAAGGAAATATCTTCCCATAAAAACAAGACAGAAACATTCTCAGAAACTTATTTCTCGTGTGTGCCCTCAACTAACGGACTTGAACCTTTCTTTTTATGGAGCACGTTTGAAACACTCTTTTTGTTGTGTCTGCAAGTGGATATTTGGATAGCTTTGACGATTTCATTGGAAACGGGAATATCTTCCTGTAAAATCTAGACAGAAGCATTGTCAGAAACTTCTTTGTGATGTTTCCATTGGAGTCAGAGAGTTGAACATTCCCTTTCATAGAGCAGGTTTGAAATACTCTTTTTGTAGGATCTGGAAGTGGACATTTGCAGCGCTTTGTGGCCTATGGTAAAAAAGGAAATATCCTCCCACAAAAATGAGATAGAAGCAATCTCAGAAAGTTGTTTATGCTCCATCTACAAAACTAACATTGTTGAACCTTTCTATTGATAGAGCAGGTGTGAAACACTCTTTTTTTGGAATCTGCAAGAGGATATTTCTATAGAACCGAGGATTTCGTTGGAAGCGGGATTACAGACAAATAGTAGACAGCAGCATTCTGAGAAACTTCTTTGTGATGTTTCCATTCAAGTCACAGAGTTGAACATTGCCTTTCATAGAGTAGGTTCGAAACACTCTTTTTGTAGTATGTGGAAGTGGACATTTGGAACGGTATCAGGCGTATGGTTAAAAAGGAAATATCGTCCCATAAAAACAAGATGGAAGCATTCTCAGAAACTTATTTGTGTTGTGTGTCCTCAGCTAACAGACTTGAACCTTTCTTTTGATATAGCAGTTTTGAAACACTCTTTTTGTAGAATGTGCAAGTGGATATTTCGATAGCTTTGAGGATTTCGTTGGAAACGGGAATATCTTCATAGAAAATCTAGACAGAAGCATTCTCAGAAACACTTTGTGATGTTTACATTCAAGTCCCAGAGTTGAACATTCCCTTTCATAGAGCAGGTTTAAAACACTCTTTTTGTAGTATCTAGATGTGGATATTTTGAGCGCTTGGGGGCCTATGGCGAAAAAGGAAATATCTTCCCATTAAAACGAGACAGAAGCAATCTCAGAAACTTGTTTATGCTGTATCTACTGAAGTAACAGTGTTGAACCTATCTATCGGTAGAGCAGGTTTGAAAGACACTTTTTTTGGAATCTGCAAGTGGATATTTGGATACATTTGAGGATTTTGTTGGAACTGGAATTACATATAAAAACTAGACAGCAGCATTCTCAGAAACTTCTTTGTGATGTTTGCATTCAAGTCAGACAGTTGAGCATTTCGTTTCATACAGCAGGTTTGAAACCCTCTTTTTGTAGTATCTGGAAGTGGACACTTGGAAAGCTTTCAGGCCTACAGTTAAAAAGGACATATCTTCCCAAAAGAACAAGACAGAAGCATTCTCAGAAACTTATTTGTGATGTGTGTCCTCCACTAACAGACTTGAACCTGTCTTCTCATAGAGCAGTTTGGAAACAGTCTTTTTGTAGAGTCTGTAAGTGAACATTTGGATAGCTTTGAGGATTTCGTTGAAAACGGGATTACGTATAAAAAGTAGGCAGCAACATTCTCAGAATCATGTTTGTGATGTTTGCATTCAAGTCACAGAGTTGAACATTCCCTTTCATAGAGCAGGTTTGAAACATTCTTTTTGTCGTATCTAGAAATGGACATTTTGAGCGCTTGGATGCGAAAGGTGAAAAAGGAAATATCTTCCCATGAAAACGAGATAGAAACAATCTCAGAAACTTGTTTCTGCTGTATCTACTGAAGTAGGAGTGTTGAAGCTATCTATTGGTAGATCAGGTTTGAAACACTCTTTTTTTGGAATCTGCAAGTGGATATTTGGATACATGGGAGGATTTCGTTGGAAACGGAAATACATATAAAAACTAGACAGCAGCATTCTCAGAAACACCTTTGTGATGTTTACATTCAAGTCACAGAATTGAACATTCCCTTTCATAGAGCAGGTTTGAAACACTCTTTTTGTAGTATCTAGAAGTGGACATTTTGAGCGCTTGGAGGCCTACGGTGTAAAAGGAAACATCTTCCCGTGTAAACGAGATAGAAGCAATCTCAGAAACTTGTGTATGCTGTATCTACTGAAGTAACAGTGTTGAACCTATCTATCGGTAGAGCAGGTTAGAAACACTCTTTTTTTCGAATCTGCAAGTGGATATTTCCATAGAACTGAGGATTTCGTTGGAAGCGGGATTACAGTTAAAAAGTAGACAGCAGCATTGTCAGAAACTTCTTTGTGACGTTTGCATTCAAGTCACAGAGTTGAACATTCCGTTTCATAAAGCAGGCGTGAAACAGTCATTTTGTAGTATGTGGATGTATACATTTGGAATGCTTTCAGGCATATGTTTAAAAACGAAGTATCTTCCCATGAAAACTAGACAGAAGCATTCTCAGAATCATGTTTGTGTTGTGTGTACTCAACAAACAGAGGTGAACCTTTCTTTTGATAGAGTACTTTTGAAACACTCTTTTTGTAGAATGTGCAAGTGAATATTTGGATAGCTTTGAGGATTTCTTTGGAAACGGGAATATCTTCATAGAAAATCTAGACAGAAGCATTCTCAGAAACACTTTGTGATGTTTACATTCAAGTCCCACAGTTGAACATTCCCTTTCATAGAGAAGGTTTAAAACACTCTTTTTGTAGTATCTAGATGTGGACATTTTGAGCGCTTGGGGGCCTATGGTGAAAAAGGAACTATCTTCCCATTAAAACGAGATAGAAGCAATCTCAGAAACTTGTTTATGCTGTATCTACTGAAGTAACAGTGTTGAACCTATCTATTGGTAGAGCAGGTTTCAAAAATTCTTTTGTGGAAACTGCAAGTGGATATTTGGATACATTTGAGGATTTCGTTGGCAACGGAATTACATATAAAAACCAGACAGCAGCATTCTCAGAAACTTCTTTGTGAAATATGCATTCAAGTCAGAGAGTTGAGCATTCTGTTTCACAGAGCAGGTTTGAAACACTCTTTTTGTAGTATCTGGAAGTGGACACTTGGAACGCTTTCAGGCCTACGGTTAAAAAGGAAATATATTCCCATAAAAACAAGACAGAAACATTCTCAGAAACTTATTTGTGATGTGTGTCCTCCACTAACAGACTTGAACCTGTCTTTTCATACAGCAGTTTGGAAACACTCTTTTTGTAGAATCTGCAAGTGGACATTTGGATAACTTTGAGGATTTCGTTGGAAACGGGATTACATATAAAAAGTGGACAGCAGCAGTCTCAGAAACTTCTTTGTGATGTTTGCATTCAGGTCACAGAGTTGAACATTCCCTGTCATAGAGCAGGTTTGAAACACTCTTTTTGTAGTATCTGGAAGCGGACATTTCCAACGCTTTCTGGACTACTGTGGAGAAGGAAGTATCTTCCCATAAAAACAAGACAGAAGCATTCTCAGAAACTTATTTCTGATGTGTGTCCTCAACTAACGGACTTGAACCTTTCTTTTTATAGAGCACGTTTGAACCACTCTTTTCGTTGTATCTGCAAGTGGATATTTGGATAGCTTTGACGATTTCGTTGGAAACGGGAATATTTCCCTATAAAATCTAGACAGAAGCATTCTCAGAAACGTCTTTGTGATGTTTGCATTCAAGTCACAGAGTTGAACATTCCCTTTCATAGAGCAGGTTTGTAACACTCTTTTTGTAGTATCTGGAAGTGGACATTTGGAACGGTATCAGGCATAGGGTTAAAAAGGATATATCTTCCCATAAATACAACACAGAAGCATTCTCAGAAACTTATTTGTGATGTGTGTCCTTAACTAACAGACTTGAAACTTTCTTTTGATACAGCAGCTTTTAAACACTCTTCTTGTAGAATCTGCAAATGGGTATTTGGATAGCTCTGAGGATTTCGTTGGAAACGGGATTACATATAAAAAGTAGACAGCAGCATTCTCAGTAACTTCTTTGTGATGTTTCCATTCAAGTCACAGAGTTGAACTGTCCCTTTCATTGCACAGGTTTGAAACACTCTTTTTGTGGTATCTGGAAGTGGGCACTTGGATCGCTTTGAGGCCTATGGTGAAAAAGGAAATATCTTCTCATAAAAACCAGACAGAAACATTCTCAGAAACTTATTTGTTATGTGTGTCCACCACTAACAGACTTGAAACTGTGTTTTCATACAGCCGTTTGGGAACACTCTTTTTGTAGAATCTCCAAGTGGACATTTGGATAGCTTTGAGGATTTCGTTGGAAGCGGGATAACAGATAAAAAGTGGACAGCAGCATTCTCAGAACTTCTTTTTGACGTTTGCATTCAAGTCACAGAGTTGAACATTCCCTGTCATAGAGCAGGTTTGAAATACTCTTTTTGTAGTAACTGGAAGTGGACATTTCCAAGGCTGTCTTGCCTACGGCGAAGAAGGAAATATCTTCCCATAAAAACAAGACAGAAACATTCTCAGAAACTTATTTCTCGTGTGTGCCCTCAACTAACGGACTTGAACCTTTCTTTTTATGGAGCACGTTTGAAACACTCTTTTTGTTGTGTCTGCAAGTGGATATTTGGATAGCTTTGACGATTTCATTGGAAACGGGAATATCTTCCTGTAAAATCTAGACAGAAGCATTGTCAGAAACTTCTTTGTGATGTTTCCATTGGAGTCAGAGAGTTGAACATTCCCTTTCATAGAGCAGGTTTGAAATACTCTTTTTGTAGGATCTGGAAGTGGACATTTGCAGCGCTTTGTGGCCTATGGTAAAAAAGGAAATATCCTCCCACAAAAATGAGATAGAAGCAATCTCAGAAAGTTGTTTATGCTCCATCTACAAAACTAACATTGTTGAACCTTTCTATTGATAGAGCAGGTGTGAAACACTCTTTTTTTGGAATCTGCAAGAGGATATTTCTATAGAACCGAGGATTTCGTTGGAAGCGGGATTACAGACAAATAGTAGACAGCAGCAATCTGAGAAACTTCTTTGTGATGTTTCCATTCAAGTCACAGAGTTGAACATTGCCTTTCATAGAGTAGGTTCGAAACACTCTTTTTGTAGTATGTGGAAGTGGACATTTGGAACGGTATCAGGCGTATGGTTAAAAAGGAAATATCGTCCCATAAAAACAAGATGGAAGCATTCTCAGAAACTTATTTGTGTTGTGTGTCCTCAGCTAACAGACTTGAACCTTTCTTTTGATATAGCAGTTTTGAAACACTCTTTTTGTAGAATGTGCAAGTGGATATTTCGATAGCTTTGAGGATTTCGTTGGAAACGGGAATATCTTCATAGAAAATCTAGACAGAAGCATTCTCAGAAACACTTTGTGATGTTTACATTCAAGTCCCAGAGTTGAACATTCCCTTTCATAGAGCAGGTTTAAAACACTCTTTTTGTAGTATCTAGATGTGGATATTTTGAGCGCTTGGGGGCCTATGGCGAAAAAGGAAATATCTTCCCATTAAAACGAGACAGAAGCAATCTCAGAAACTTGTTTATGCTGTATCTACTGAAGTAACAGTGTTGAACCTATCTATCGGTAGAGCAGGTTTGAAAGACACTTTTTTTGGAATCTGCAAGTGGATATTTGGATACATTTGAGGATTTTGTTGGAACTGGAATTACATATAAAAACTAGACAGCAGCATTCTCAGAAACATCTTTGTGATGTTTGCATTCAAGTCAGACAGTTGAGCATTTCGTTTCATACAGCAGGTTTGAAACCCTCTTTTTGTAGTATCTGAAAGTGGACACTTGGAAAGCTTTCAGGCCTACAGTTAAAAGGACATATCTTCCCAAAAGAACAAGACAGAAGCATTCTCAGAAACTTATTTGTGATGTGTGTCCTCCACTAACAGACTTGAACCTGTCTTCTCATAGAGCAGTTTGGAAACAGTCTTTTTGTAGAGTCTGTAAGTGAACATTTGGATAGCTTTGAGGATTTCGTTGAAAACGGGATTACGTATAAAAAGTAGGCAGCAACATTCTCAGAATCATGTTTGTGATGTTTGCATTCAAGTCACAGAGTTGAACATTCCCTTTCATAGAGCAGGTTTGAAACATTCTTTTTGTCGTATCTAGAAATGGACATTTTGAGCGCTTGGATGCGAAAGGTGAAAAAGGAAATATCTTCCCATGAAAACGAGATAGAAACAATCTCAGAAACTTGTTTCTGCTGTATCTACTGAAGTAGGAGTGTTGAAGCTATCTATTGGTAGATCAGGTTTGAAACACTCTTTTTTTGGAATCTGCAAGTGGATATTTGGATACATGGGAGGATTTCGTTGGAAACGGAAATACATATAAAAACTAGACAGCAGCATTCTCAGAAACACCTTTGTGATGTTTACATTCAAGTCACAGAATTGAACATTCCCTTTCATAGAGCAGGTTTGAAACACTCTTTTTGTAGTATCTAGAAGTGGACATTTTGAGCGCTTGGAGGCCTACGGTGTAAAAGGAAACATCTTCCCGTGTAAACGAGATAGAAGCAATCTCAGAAACTTGTGTATGCTGTATCTACTGAAGTAACAGTGTTGAACCTATCTATCGGTAGAGCAGGTTAGAAACACTCTTTTTTTCGAATCTGCAAGTGGATATTTCCATAGAACTGAGGATTTCGTTGGAAGCGGGATTACAGTTAAAAAGTAGACAGCAGCATTGTCAGAAACTTCTTTGTGACGTTTGCATTCAAGTCACAGAGTTGAACATTCCGTTTCATAAAGCAGGCGTGAAACAGTCATTTTGTAGTATGTGGATGTATACATTTGGAATGCTTTCAGGCATATGTTTAAAAACGAAGTATCTTCCCATGAAAACTAGACAGAAGCATTCTCAGAATCATGTTTGTGTTGTGTGTACTCAACAAACAGAGGTGAACCTTTCTTTTGATAGAGTACTTTTGAAACACTCTTTTTGTAGAATGTGCAAGTGAATATTTGGATAGCTTTGAGGATTTCTTTGGAAACGGGAATATCTTCATAGAAAATCTAGACAGAAGCATTCTCAGAAACACTTTGTGATGTTTACATTCAAGTCCCACAGTTGAACATTCCCTTTCATAGAGAAGGTTTAAAACACTCTTTTTGTAGTATCTAGATGTGGACATTTTGAGCGCTTGGGGGCCTATGGTGAAAAAGGAACTATCTTCCCATTAAAACGAGATAGAAGCAATCTCAGAAACTTGTTTATGCTGTATCTACTGAAGTAACAGTGTTGAACCTATCTATTGGTAGAGCAGGTTTCAAAAATTCTTTTGTGGAAACTGCAAGTGGATATTTGGATACATTTGAGGATTTCGTTGGCAACGGAATTACATATAAAAACCAGACAGCAGCATTCTCAGAAACTTCTTTGTGAAATATGCATTCAAGTCAGAGAGTTGAGCATTCTGTTTCACAGAGCAGGTTTGAAACACTCTTTTTGTAGTATCTGGAAGTGGACACTTGGAACGCTTTCAGGCCTACGGTTAAAAAGGAAATATATTCCCATAAAAACAAGACAGAAACATTCTCAGAAACTTATTTGTGATGTGTGTCCTCCACTAACAGACTTGAACCTGTCTTTTCATACAGCAGTTTGGAAACACTCTTTTTGTAGAATCTGCAAGTGGACATTTGGATAACTTTGAGGATTTCGTTGGAAACGGGATTACATATAAAAAGTGGACAGCAGCAGTCTCAGAAACTTCTTTGTGATGTTTGCATTCAGGTCACAGAGTTGAACATTCCCTGTCATAGAGCAGGTTTGAAACACTCTTTTTGTAGTATCTGGAAGTGGACATTTCCAACGCTTTCTGGACTACTGTGGAGAAGGAAGTATCTTCCCATAAAAACAAGACAGAAGCATTCTCAGAAACTTATTTCTGATGTGTGTCCTCAACTAACGGACTTGAACCTTTCTTTTTATAGAGCACGTTTGAACCACTCTTTTCGTTGTATCTGCAAGTGGATATTTGGATAGCTTTGACGATTTCGTTGGAAACGGGAATATTTCCCTATAAAATCTAGACAGAAGCATTCTCAGAAACGTCTTTGTGATGTTTGCATTCAAGTCACAGAGTTGAACATTCCCTTTCATAGAGCAGGTTTGTAACACTCTTTTTGTAGTATCTGGAAGTGGACATTTGGAATGGTATCAGGCATAGGGTTAAAAAGGATATATCTTCCCATAAATACAACACAGAAGCATTCTCAGAAACTTATTTGTGATGTGTGTCCTTAACTAACAGACTTGAAACTTTCTTTTGATACAGCAGCTTTTAAACACTCTTCTTGTAGAATCTGCAAATGGGTATTTGGATAGCTCTGAGGATTTCGTTGGAAACGGGATTACATATAAAAAGTAGACAGCAGCATTCTCAGTAACTTCTTTGTGATGTTTCCATTCAAGTCACAGAGTTGAACTGTCCCTTTCATTGCACAGGTTTGAAACACTCTTTTTGTGGTATCTGGAAGTGGGCACTTGGATCGCTTTGAGGCCTATGGTGAAAAAGGAAATATCTTCTCATAAAAACCAGACAGAAACATTCTCAGAAACTTATTTGTTATGTGTGTCCACCACTAACAGACTTGAAACTGTGTTTTCATACAGCCGTTTGGGAACACTCTTTTTGTAGAATCTCCAAGTGGACATTTGGATAGCTTTGAGGATTTCGTTGGAAGCGGGATAACAGATAAAAAGTGGACAGCAGCATTCTCAGAACTTCTTTTTGACGTTTGCATTCAAGTCACAGAGTTGAACATTCCCTGTCATAGAGCAGGTTTGAAATACTCTTTTTGTAGTAACTGGAAGTGGACATTTCCAAGGCTGTCTTGCCTACGGCGAAGAAGGAAATATCTTCCCATAAAAACAAGACAGAAACATTCTCAGAAACTTATTTCTCGTGTGTGCCCTCAACTAACGGACTTGAACCTTTCTTTTTATGGAGCACGTTTGAAACACTCTTTTTGTTGTGTCTGCAAGTGGATATTTGGATAGCTTTGACGATTTCATTGGAAACGGGAATATCTTCCTGTAAAATCTAGACAGAAGCATTGTCAGAAACTTCTTTGTGATGTTTCCATTGGAGTCAGAGAGTTGAACATTCCCTTTCATAGAGCAGGTTTGAAATACTCTTTTTGTAGGATCTGGAAGTGGACATTTGCAGCGCTTTGTGGCCTATGGTAAAAAAGGAAATATCCTCCCACAAAAATGAGATAGAAGCAATCTCAGAAAGTTGTTTATGCTCCATCTACAAAACTAACATTGTTGAACCTTTCTATTGATAGAGCAGGTGTGAAACACTCTTTTTTTGGAATCTGCAAGAGGATATTTCTATAGAACCGAGGATTTCGTTGGAAGCGGGATTACAGACAAATAGTAGACAGCAGCAATCTGAGAAACTTCTTTGTGATGTTTCCATTCAAGTCACAGAGTTGAACATTGCCTTTCATAGAGTAGGTTCGAAACACTCTTTTTGTAGTATGTGGAAGTGGACATTTGGAACGGTATCAGGCGTATGGTTAAAAAGGAAATATCGTCCCATAAAAACAAGATGGAAGCATTCTCAGAAACTTATTTGTGTTGTGTGTCCTCAGCTAACAGACTTGAACCTTTCTTTTGATATAGCAGTTTTGAAACACTCTTTTTGTAGAATGTGCAAGTGGATATTTCGATAGCTTTGAGGATTTCGTTGGAAACGGGAATATCTTCATAGAAAATCTAGACAGAAGCATTCTCAGAAACACTTTGTGATGTTTACATTCAAGTCCCAGAGTTGAACATTCCCTTTCATAGAGCAGGTTTAAAACACTCTTTTTGTAGTATCTAGATGTGGATATTTTGAGCGCTTGGGGGCCTATGGCGAAAAAGGAAATATCTTCCCATTAAAACGAGACAGAAGCAATCTCAGAAACTTGTTTATGCTGTATCTACTGAAGTAACAGTGTTGAACCTATCTATCGGTAGAGCAGGTTTGAAAGACACTTTTTTTGGAATCTGCAAGTGGATATTTGGATACATTTGAGGATTTTGTTGGAACTGGAATTACATATAAAAACTAGACAGCAGCATTCTCAGAAACTTCTTTGTGATGTTTGCATTCAAGTCAGACAGTTGAGCATTTCGTTTCATACAGCAGGTTTGAAACCCTCTTTTTGTAGTATCTGAAAGTGGACACTTGGAAAGCTTTCAGGCCTACAGTTAAAAGGACATATCTTCCCAAAAGAACAAGACAGAAGCATTCTCAGAAACTTATTTGTGATGTGTGTCCTCCACTAACAGACTTGAACCTGTCTTCTCATAGAGCAGTTTGGAAACAGTCTTTTTGTAGAGTCTGTAAGTGAACATTTGGATAGCTTTGAGGATTTCGTTGAAAACGGGATTACGTATAAAAAGTAGGCAGCAACATTCTCAGAATCATGTTTGTGATGTTTGCATTCAAGTCACAGAGTTGAACATTCCCTTTCATAGAGCAGGTTTGAAACATTCTTTTTGTCGTATCTAGAAATGGACATTTTGAGCGCTTGGATGCGAAAGGTGAAAAAGGAAATATCTTCCCATGAAAACGAGATAGAAACAATCTCAGAAACTTGTTTCTGCTGTATCTACTGAAGTAGGAGTGTTGAAGCTATCTATTGGTAGATCAGGTTTGAAACACTCTTTTTTTGGAATCTGCAAGTGGATATTTGGATACATGGGAGGATTTCGTTGGAAACGGAAATACATATAAAAACTAGACAGCAGCATTCTCAGAAACACCTTTGTGATGTTTACATTCAAGTCACAGAATTGAACATTCCCTTTCATAGAGCAGGTTTGAAACACTCTTTTTGTAGTATCTAGAAGTGGACATTTTGAGCGCTTGGAGGCCTACGGTGTAAAAGGAAACATCTTCCCGTGTAAACGAGATAGAAGCAATCTCAGAAACTTGTGTATGCTGTATCTACTGAAGTAACAGTGTTGAACCTATCTATCGGTAGAGCAGGTTAGAAACACTCTTTTTTTCGAATCTGCAAGTGGATATTTCCATAGAACTGAGGATTTCGTTGGAAGCGGGATTACAGTTAAAAAGTAGACAGCAGCATTGTCAGAAACTTCTTTGTGACGTTTGCATTCAAGTCACAGAGTTGAACATTCCGTTTCATAAAGCAGGCGTGAAACAGTCATTTTGTAGTATGTGGATGTATACATTTGGAATGCTTTCAGGCATATGTTTAAAAACGAAGTATCTTCCCATGAAAACTAGACAGAAGCATTCTCAGAATCATGTTTGTGTTGTGTGTACTCAACAAACAGAGGTGAACCTTTCTTTTGATAGAGTACTTTTGAAACACTCTTTTTGTAGAATGTGCAAGTGAATATTTGGATAGCTTTGAGGATTTCTTTGGAAACGGGAATATCTTCATAGAAAATCTAGACAGAAGCATTCTCAGAAACACTTTGTGATGTTTACATTCAAGTCCCACAGTTGAACATTCCCTTTCATAGAGAAGGTTTAAAACACTCTTTTTGTAGTATCTAGATGTGGACATTTTGAGCGCTTGGGGGCCTATGGTGAAAAAGGAACTATCTTCCCATTAAAACGAGATAGAAGCAATCTCAGAAACTTGTTTATGCTGTATCTACTGAAGTAACAGTGTTGAACCTATCTATTGGTAGAGCAGGTTTCAAAAATTCTTTTGTGGAAACTGCAAGTGGATATTTGGATACATTTGAGGATTTCGTTGGCAACGGAATTACATATAAAAACCAGACAGCAGCATTCTCAGAAACTTCTTTGTGAAATATGCATTCAAGTCAGAGAGTTGAGCATTCTGTTTCACAGAGCAGGTTTGAAACACTCTTTTTGTAGTATCTGGAAGTGGACACTTGGAACGCTTTCAGGCCTACGGTTAAAAAGGAAATATATTCCCATAAAAACAAGACAGAAACATTCTCAGAAACTTATTTGTGATGTGTGTCCTCCACTAACAGACTTGAACCTGTCTTTTCATACAGCAGTTTGGAAACACTCTTTTTGTAGAATCTGCAAGTGGACATTTGGATAACTTTGAGGATTTCGTTGGAAACGGGATTACATATAAAAAGTGGACAGCAGCCGTCTCAGAAACTTCTTTGTGATGTTTGCATTCAGGTCACAGAGTTGAACATTCCCTGTCATAGAGCAGGTTTGAAACACTCTTTTTGTAGTATCTGGAAGCGGACATTTCCAACGCTTTCTGGACTACTGTGAAGAAGGAAGTATCTTCCCATAAAAAGAAGACAGAAGCATTCTCAGAAACTTATTTCTGATGTGTGTCCTCAACTAACGGACTTGAACCTTTCTTTTTATAGAGCACGTTTGAACCACTCTTTTCGTTGTATCTGCAAGTGGATATTTGGATAGCTTTGACGATTTCGTTGGAAACGGGAATATTTCCCTATAAAATCTAGACAGAAGCATTCTCAGAAACGTCTTTGTGATGTTTGCATTCAAGTCACAGAGTTGAACATTCCCTTTCATAGAGCAGGTTTGTAACACTCTTTTTGTAGTATCTGGAAGTGGACATTTGGAACGGTATCAGGCATAGGGTTAAAAAGGATATATCTTCCCATAAATACAACACAGAAGCATTCTCAGAAACTTATTTGTGATGTGTGTCCTTAACTAACAGACTTGAAACTTTCTTTTGATACAGCAGCTTTTAAACACTCTTCTTGTAGAATCTGCAAATGGGTATTTGGATAGCTCTGAGGATTTCGTTGGAAACGGGATTACATATAAAAAGTAGACAGCAGCATTCTCAGTAACTTCTTTGTGATGTTTCCATTCAAGTCACAGAGTTCAACTGTCCCTTTCATTGCACAGGTTTGAAACACTCTTTTTGTGGTATCTGGAAGTGGGCACTTGGATCGCTTTGAGGCCTATGGTGAAAAAGGAAATATCTTCTCATAAAAACCAGACAGAAACATTCTCAGAAACTTATTTGTTATGTGTGTCCACCACTAACAGACTTGAAACTGTGTTTTCATACAGCCGTTTGGAAACACTCTTTTTGTAGAATCTCCAAGTGGACATTTGGATAGCTTTGAGGATTTCGTTGGAAGCGGGATAACAGATAAAAAGTGGACAGCAGCATTCTCAGAACTTCTTTTTGACGTTTGCATTCAAGTCACAGAGTTGAACATTCCCTGTCATAGAGCAGGTTTGAAATACTCTTTTTGTAGTAACTGGAAGTGGACATTTCCAAGGCTGTCTTGCCTACGGCGAAGAAGGAAATATCTTCCCATAAAAACAAGACAGAAACATTCTCAGAAACTTATTTCTCGTGTGTGCCCTCAACTAACGGACTTGAACCTTTCTTTTTATGGAGCACGTTTGAAACACTCTTTTTGTTGTGTCTGCAAGTGGATATTTGGATAGCTTTGACGATTTCATTGGAAACGGGAATATCTTCCTGTAAAATCTAGACAGAAGCATTGTCAGAAACTTCTTTGTGATGTTTCCATTGGAGTCAGAGAGTTGAACATTCCCTTTCATAGAGCAGGTTTGAAATACTCTTTTTGTAGGATCTGGAAGTGGACATTTGCAGCGCTTTGTGGCCTATGGTAAAAAAGGAAATATCCTCCCACAAAAATGAGATAGAAGCAATCTCAGAAAGTTGTTTATGCTCCATCTACAAAACTAACATTGTTGAACCTTTCTATTGATAGAGCAGGTGTGAAACACTCTTTTTTTGGAATCTGCAAGAGGATATTTCTATAGAACCGAGGATTTCGTTGGAAGCGGGAATACAGACAAATAGTAGACAGCAGCATTCTGAGAAACTTCTTTGTGATGTTTCCATTCAAGTCACAGAGTTGAACATTGCCTTTCATAGAGTAGGTTCGAAACACTCTTTTTGTAGTATGTGGAAGTGGACATTTGGAACGGTATCAGGCGTATGGTTAAAAAGGAAATATCGTCCCATAAAAACAAGATGGAAGCATTCTCAGAAACTTATTTGTGTTGTGTGTCCTCAGCTAACAGACTTGAACCTTTCTTTTGATATAGCAGTTTTGAAACACTCTTTTTGTAGAATGTGCAAGTGGATATTTCGATAGCTTTGAGGATTTCGTTGGAAACGGGAATATCTTCATAGAAAATCTAGACAGAAGCATTCTCAGAAACACTTTGTGATGTTTACATTCAAGTCCCAGAGTTGAACATTCCCTTTCATAGAGCAGGTTTAAAACACTCTTTTTGTAGTATCTAGATGTGGATATTTTGAGCGCTTGGGGGCCTATGGCGAAAAAGGAAATATCTTCCCATTAAAACGAGACAGAAGCAATCTCAGAAACTTGTTTATGCTGTATCTACTGAAGTAACAGTGTTGAACCTATCTATCGGTAGAGCAGGTTTGAAAGACACTTTTTTTGGAATCTGCAAGTGGATATTTGGATACATTTGAGGATTTTGTTGGAACTGGAATTACATATAAAAACTAGACAGCAGCATTCTCAGAAACTTCTTTGTGATGTTTGCATTCAAGTCAGACAGTTGAGCATTTCGTTTCATACAGCAGGTTTGAAACCCTCTTTTTGTAGTATCTGGAAGTGGACACTTGGAAAGCTTTCAGGCCTACAGTTAAAAAGGACATATCTTCCCAAAAGAACAAGACAGAAGCATTCTCAGAAACTTATTTGTGATGTGTGTCCTCCACTAACAGACTTGAACCTGTCTTCTCATAGAGCAGTTTGGAAACAGTCTTTTTGTAGAGTCTGTAAGTGAACATTTGGATAGCTTTGAGGATTTCGTTGAAAACGGGATTACGTATAAAAAGTAGGCAGCAACATTCTCAGAATCATGTTTGTGATGTTTGCATTCAAGTCACAGAGTTGAACATTCCCTTTCATAGAGCAGGTTTGAAACATTCTTTTTGTCGTATCTAGAAATGGACATTTTGAGCGCTTGGATGCGAAAGGTGAAAAAGGAAATATCTTCCCATGAAAACGAGATAGAAACAATCTCAGAAACTTGTTTCTGCTGTATCTACTCAAGTAGGAGTGTTGAAGCTATCTATTGGTAGATCAGGTTTGAAACACTCTTTTTTTGGAATCTGCAAGTGGATATTTGGATACATGGGAGGATTTCGTTGGAAACGGAAATACATATAAAAACTAGACAGCAGCATTCTCAGAAACACCTTTGTGATGTTTACATTCAAGTCACAGAATTGAACATTCCCTTTCATAGAGCAGGTTTGAAACACTCTTTTTGTAGTATCTAGAAGTGGACATTTTGAGCGCTTGGAGGCCTACGGTGTAAAAGGAAACATCTTCCCGTGTAAACGAGATAGAAGCAATCTCAGAAACTTGTGTATGCTGTATCTACTGAAGTAACAGTGTTGAACCTATCTATCGGTAGAGCAGGTTAGAAACACTCTTTTTTTCGAATCTGCAAGTGGATATTTCCATAGAACTGAGGATTTCGTTGGAAGCGGGATTACAGTTAAAAAGTAGACAGCAGCATTGTCAGAAACTTCTTTGTGACGTTTGCATTCAAGTCACAGAGTTGAACATTCCGTTTCATAAAGCAGGCGTGAAACAGTCATTTTGTAGTATGTGGATGTATACATTTGGAATGCTTTCAGGCATATGTTTAAAAACGAAGTATCTTCCCATGAAAACTAGACAGAAGCATTCTCAGAATCATGTTTGTGTTGTGTGTACTCAACAAACAGAGGTGAACCTTTCTTTTGATAGAGTACTTTTGAAACACTCTTTTTGTAGAATGTGCAAGTGAATATTTGGATAGCTTTGAGGATTTCTTTGGAAACGGGAATATCTTCATAGAAAATCTAGACAGAAGCATTCTCAGAAACACTTTGTGATGTTTACATTCAAGTCCCAGAGTTGAACATTCCCTTTCATAGAGAAGGTTTAAAACACTCTTTTTGTAGTATCTAGATGTGGACATTTTGAGCGCTTGGGGGCCTATGGTGAAAAAGGAAATATCTTCCCATTAAAACGAGATAGAAGCAATCTCAGAAACTTGTTTATGCTGTATCTACTGAAGTAACAGTGTTGAACCTATCTATTGGTAGAGCAGGTTTCAAAAATTCTTTTGTGGAAACTGCAAGTGGATATTTGGATACATTTGAGGATTTCGTTGGCAACGGAATTACATATAAAAACCAGACAGCAGCATTCTCAGAAACTTCTTTGTGAAATATGCATTCAAGTCAGAGAGTTGAGCATTCTGTTTCACAGAGCAGGTTTGAAACACTCTTTTTGTAGTATCTGGAAGTGGACACTTGGAACGCTTTCAGGTCTACGGTTAAAAAGGAAATATATTCCCATAAAAACAAGACAGAAACATTCTCAGAAACTTATTTGTGATGTGTGTCCTCCACTAACAGACTTGAACCTGTCTTTTCATACAGCAGTTTGGAAACACTCTTTTTGTAGAATCTGCAAGTGGACATTTGGATAACTTTGAGGATTTCGTTGGAAACGGGATTACATATAAAAAGTGGACAGCAGCCGTCTCAGAAACTTCTTTGTGATGTTTGCATTCAGGTCACAGAGTTGAACATTCCCTGTCATAGAGCAGGTTTGAAACACTCTTTTTGTAGTATCTGGAAGCGGACATTTCCAACGCTTTCTGGACTACTGTGAAGAAGGAAGTATCTTCCCATAAAAAGAAGACAGAAGCATTCTCAGAAACTTATTTCTGATGTGTGTCCTCAACTAACGGACTTGAACCTTTCTTTTTATAGAGCACGTTTGAACCACTCTTTTCGTTGTATCTGCAAGTGGATATTTGGATAGCTTTGACGATTTCGTTGGAAACGGGAATATTTCCCTATAAAATCTAGACAGAAGCATTCTCAGAAACGTCTTTGTGATGTTTGCATTCAAGTCACAGAGTTGAACATTCCCTTTCATAGAGCAGGTTTGTAACACTCTTTTTGTAGTATCTGGAAGTGGACATTTGGAACGGTATCAGGCATAGGGTTAAAAAGGATATATCTTCCCATAAATACAACACAGAAGCATTCTCAGAAACTTATTTGTGATGTGTGTCCTTAACTAACAGACTTGAAACTTTCTTTTGATACAGCAGCTTTTAAACACTCTTCTTGTAGAATCTGCAAATGGGTATTTGGATAGCTCTGAGGATTTCGTTGGAAACGGGATTACATATAAAAAGTAGACAGCAGCATTCTCAGTAACTTCTTTGTGATGTTTCCATTCAAGTCACAGAGTTCAACTGTCCCTTTCATTGCACAGGTTTGAAACACTCTTTTTGTGGTATCTGGAAGTGGGCACTTGGATCGCTTTGAGGCCTATGGTGAAAAAGGAAATATCTTCTCATAAAAACCAGACAGAAACATTCTCAGAAACTTATTTGTTATGTGTGTCCACCACTAACAGACTTGAAACTGTGTTTTCATACAGCCGTTTGGAAACACTCTTTTTGTAGAATCTCCAAGTGGACATTTGGATAGCTTTGAGGATTTCGTTGGAAGCGGGATAACAGATAAAAAGTGGACAGCAGCATTCTCAGAACTTCTTTTTGACGTTTGCATTCAAGTCACAGAGTTGAACATTCCCTGTCATAGAGCAGGTTTGAAATACTCTTTTTGTAGTAACTGGAAGTGGACATTTCCAAGGCTGTCTTGCCTACGGCGAAGAAGGAAATATCTTCCCATAAAAACAAGACAGAAACATTCTCAGAAACTTATTTCTCGTGTGTGCCCTCAACTAACGGACTTGAACCTTTCTTTTTATGGAGCACGTTTGAAACACTCTTTTTGTTGTGTCTGCAAGTGGATATTTGGATAGCTTTGACGATTTCATTGGAAACGGGAATATCTTCCTGTAAAATCTAGACAGAAGCATTGTCAGAAACTTCTTTGTGATGTTTCCATTGGAGTCAGAGAGTTGAACATTCCCTTTCATAGAGCAGGTTTGAAATACTCTTTTTGTAGGATCTGGAAGTGGACATTTGCAGCGCT
The DNA here is from genome assembly GCF_028858775.2 of Pan troglodytes. Lineage (NCBI taxonomy): Eukaryota > Metazoa > Chordata > Mammalia > Primates > Hominidae > Pan > Pan troglodytes. The sequence goes on along the minus strand of NC_072409.2, from coordinate 53,443,696 downwards.
TTGTGGCCTATGGTAAAAAAGGAAATATCCTCCCACAAAAATGAGATAGAAGCAATCTCAGAAAGTTGTTTATGCTCCATCTACAAAACTAACATTGTTGAACCTTTCTATTGATAGAGCAGGTGTGAAACACTCTTTTTTTGGAATCTGCAAGAGGATATTTTTATAGAACCGAGGATTTCGTTGGAAGCGGGATTACAGACAAATAGTAGACAGCAGCATTCTGAGAAACTTCTTTGTGATGTTTCCATTCAAGTCACAGAGTTGAACATTGCCTTTCATAGAGTAGGTTTGAAACACTCTCTTTGTGGTATGTGGAAGTGGACATTTGGAACGGTATCAGGCGTATGGTTAAAAAGGAAATATCGTCCCATAAAAACAAGATGGAAGCATTCTCAGAAACTTATTTGTGTTGTGTGTCCTCAGCTAACAGACTTGAACCTTTCTTTTGATATAGCAGTTTTGAAACACTCTTTTTGTAGAATGTGCAAGTGGATATTTCGATAGCTTTGAGGATTTCGTTGGAAACGGGAATATCTTCATAGAAAATCTAGACAGAAGCATTCTCAGAAACACTTTGTGATGTTTACATTCAAGTCCCAGAGTTGAACATTCCCTTTCATAGAGCAGGTTTAAAACACTCTTTTTGTAGTATCTAGATGTGGACATTTTGAGCGCTTGGGGGCCTATGGCGAAAAAGGAAATATCTTCCCATTAAAACGAGACAGAAGCAATCTCAGAAACTGGTTTATGCTGTATCTACTGAAGTTACAGTGTTGAACCTATCTATCGGTAGAGCAGGTTTGAAAGACACTTTTTTTGGAATCTGCAAGTGGATATTTGGATACATTTGAGGATTTTGTTGGAACTGGAATTACATATAAAAACTAGACAGCAGCATTCTCAGAAACTTCTTTGTGATGTTTGCATTCAAGTCAGACAGTTGAGCATTCCGTTTCATACAGCAGGTTTGAAACCCTCTTTTTGTAGTATCTGGAAGTGGACACTTGGAAAGCTTTCAGGCCTACAGTTAAAAAGGACATATCTTCCCAAAAGAACAAGACAGAAGCATTCTCAGAAACTTATTTGTGATGTGTGTCCTCCACTAACAGACTTGAACCTGTCTTCTCATAGAGCAGTTTGGAAACAGTCTTTTTGTAGACTCTGTAAGTGGACATTTGGATAGCTTTGAGGATTTCGTTGAAAACGGGATTACGTATAAAAAGTAGGCAGCAACATTCTCAGAAACATGTTTGTGATGTTTGCATTCAAGTCACAGAGTTGAACATTCCCTTTCATAGAGAGGTTTGAAACATTCTTTTTGTCGTATCTAGAAATGGACATTTTGAGCGCTTGGATGCGAAAGGTGAAAAAGGAAATATCTTCCCATGAAAACGAGATAGAAACAATCTCAGAAACTTGTTTCTGCTGTATCTACTGAAGTAGGAGTGTTGAAGCTATCTATTGGTAGATCAGGTTTGAAACACTCTTTTTTTGGAATCTGCAAGTGGATATTTGGATACATGGGAGGATTTCGTTGGAAACGGAAATACATATAAAAACTAGACAGCAGCATTCTCAGAAACACCTTTGTGATGTTTACATTCAAGTCACAGAATTGAACATTCCCTTTCATAGAGCAGGTTTGAAACACTCTTTTTGTAGTATCTAGAAGTGGACATTTTGAGCGCTTGGAGGCCTACGGTGTAAAAGGAAACATCTTCCCGTGTAAACGAGATAGAAGCAATCTCAGAAACTTGTGTATGCTGTATCTACTGAAGTAACAGTGTTGAACCTATCTATCGGTAGAGCAGGTTAGAAACACTCTTTTTTTCGAATCTGCAAGTGGATATTTCCATAGAACTGAGGATTTCGTTGGAAGCGGGATTACAGTTAAAAAGTAGACAGCAGCATTGTCAGAAACTTCTTTGTGACGTTTGCATTCAAGTCACAGAGTTGAACATTCCGTTTCATAAAGCAGGCGTGAAACAGTCATTTTGTAGTATGTGGATGTATACATTTGGAATGCTTTCAGGCATATGTTTAAAAACGAAGTATCTTCCCATGAAAACTAGACAGAAGCATTCTCAGAATCATGTTTGTGTTGTGTGTACTCAACAAACAGAGGTGAACCTTTCTTTTGATAGAGTACTTTTGAAACACTCTTTTTGTAGAATGTGCAAGTGAATATTTGGATAGCTTTGAGGATTTCTTTGGAAACGGGAATATCTTCATAGAAAATCTAGACAGAAGCATTCTCAGAAACACTTTGTGATGTTTACATTCAAGTCCCAGAGTTGAACATTCCCTTTCATAGAGAAGGTTTAAAGCACTCTTTTTGTAGTATCTAGATGTGGACATTTTGAGCGCTTGGGGGCCTATGGTGAAAAAGGAAATATCTTCCCATTAAAACGAGATAGAAGCAATCTCAGAAACTTGTTTATGCTGTATCTACTGAAGTAACAGTGTTGAACCTATCTATTGGTAGAGCAGGTTTCAAAAATTCTTTTGTGGAAACTGCAAGTGGATATTTGGATACATTTGAGGATTTCGTTGGCAACGGAATTACATATAAAAACCAGACAGCAGCATTCTCAGAAACTTCTTTGTGAAATATGCATTCAAGTCAGAGAGTTGAGCATTCCGTTTCACAGAGCAGGTTTGAAACACTCTTTTTGTAGTATCTGGAAGTGGACACTTGGAACGCTTTCAGGCCTACGGTTAAAAAGGAAATATATTCCCATAAAAACAAGACAGAAACATTCTCAGAAACTTATTTGTGATGTGTGTCCTCCACTAACAGACTTGAACCTGTCTTTTCATACAGCAGTTTGGAAACACTCTTTTTGTAGAATCTGCAAGTGGACATTTGGATAACTTTGAGGATTTCGTTGGAAACGGGATTACATATAAAATGTGGACAGCAGCAGTCTCAGAAACTTCTTTGTGATGTTTGCATTCAGGTCACAGAGTTGAACATTCCCTGTCATAGAGCAGGTTTGAAACACTCTTTTTGTAGTATCTGGAAGTGGACATTTCCAACGCTTTCTGGACTACTGTGGAGAAGGAAGTATCTTCCCATAAAAACAAGACAGAAGCATTCTCAGAAACTTATTTCTGATGTGTGTCCTCAACTAACGGACTTGAACCTTTCTTTTTATAGAGCACGTTTGAACCACTCTTTTCGTTGTATCTGCAAGTGGATATTTGGATAGCTTTGACGATTTCGTTGGAAACGGGAATATTTCCCTATAAAATCTAGACAGAAGCATTCTCAGAAACGTCTTTGTGATGTTTGCATTCAAGTCACAGAGTTGAACATTCCCTTTCATAGAGCAGGTTTGTAACACTCTTTTTGTAGTATCTGGAAGTGGACATTTGGAACGGTATCAGGCATAGGGTTAAAAAGGATATATCTTCCCATAAATACAACACAGAAGCATTCTCAGAAACTTATTTGTGATGTGTGTCCTTAACTAACAGACTTGAAACTTTCTTTTGATACAGCAGCTTTTAAACACTCTTCTTGTAGAATCTGCAAATGGGTATTTGGATAGCTCTGAGGATTTCGTTGGAAACGGGATTACATATAAAAAGTAGACAGCAGCATTCTCAGTAACTTCTTTGTGATGTTTCCATTCAAGTCACAGAGTTCAACTGTCCCTTTCATTGCACAGGTTTGAAACACTCTTTTTGTGGTATCTGGAAGTGGGCACTTGGATCGCTTTGAGGCCTATGGTGAAAAAGGAAATATCTTCTCATAAAAACCAGACAGAAACATTCTCAGAAACTTATTTGTTATGTGTGTCCACCACTAACAGACTTGAAACTGTGTTTTCATACAGCCGTTTGGAAACACTCTTTTTGTAGAATCTCCAAGTGGACATTTGGATAGCTTTGAGGATTTCGTTGGAAGCGGGATAACAGATAAAAAGTGGACAGCAGCATTCTCAGAACTTCTTTTTGACGTTTGCATTCAAGTCACAGAGTTGAACATTCCCTGTCATAGAGCAGGTTTGAAATACTCTTTTTGTAGTATCTGGAAGTGGACATTTCCAAGGCTGTCTTGCCTACGGCGAAGAAGGAAATATCTTCCCATAAAAACAAGACAGAAACATTCTCAGAAACTTATTTCTCGTGTGTGCCCTCAACTAACGGACTTGAACCTTTCTTTTTATGGAGCATGTTTGAAACACTCTTTTTGTTGTGTCTGCAAGTGGATATTTGGATTGCTTTGACGATTTCATTGGAAACGGGAATATCTTCCTGTAAAATCTAGACAGAAGCATTGTCAGAAACTTCTTTGTGATGTTTCCATTGGAGTCAGAGAGTTGAACATTCCCTTTCATAGAGCAGGTTTGAAATACTCTTTTTGTAGGATCTGGAAGTGGACATTTGCAGCGCTTTGTGGCCTATGGTAAAAAAGGAAATATCCTCCCACAAAAATGAGATAGAAGCAATCTCAGAAAGTTGTTTATGCTCCATCTACAAAACTAACATTGTTGAACCTTTCTATTGATAGAGCAGGTGTGAAACACTCTTTTTTTGGAATCTGCAAGAGGATATTTCTATAGAACCGAGGATTTCGTTGGAAGCGGGATTACAGACAAATAGTAGACAGCAGCATTCTGAGAAACTTCTTTGTGATGTTTCCATTCAAGTCACAGAGTTGAACATTGCCTTTCATAGAGTAGGTTTGAAACACTCTTTTTGTAGTATGTGGAAGTGGACATTTGGAACGGTATCAGGCGTATGGTTAAAAAGGAAATATCGTCCCATAAAAACAAGATGGAAGCATTCTCAGAAACTTATTTGTGTTGTGTGTCCTCAGCTAACAGACTTGAACCTTTCTTTTGATATAGCAGTTTTGAAACACTCTTTTTGTAGAATGTGCAAGTGGATATTTCGATAGCTTTGAGGATTTCGTTGGAAACGGGAATATCTTCATAGAAAATCTAGACAGAAGCATTCTCAGAAACACTTTGTGATGTTTACATTCAAGTCCCAGAGTTGAACATTCCCTTTCATAGAGCAGGTTTAAAACACTCTTTTTGTAGTATCTAGATGTGGACATTTTGAGCGCTTGGGGGCCTATGGCGAAAAAGGAAATATCTTCCCATTAAAACGAGACAGAAGCAATCTCAGAAACTGGTTCATGCTGTATCTACTGAAATAACAGTGTTGAACCTATCTATCGGTAGAGCAGGTTTGAAAGACACTTTTTTTGGAATCTGCAAGTGGATATTTGGATACATTTGAGGATTTTGTTGGAACTGGAATTACATATAAAAACTAGACAGCAGCATTCTCAGAAACTTCTTTGTGATGTTTCCATTCAAGTCACAGAGTTGAACATTGCCTTTCATAGAGTAGGTTTGAAACACTCTTTTTGTAGTATGTGGAAGTGGACATTTGGAACGGTATCAGGCGTATGGTTAAAAAGGAAATATCGTCCCATAAAAACAAGATGGAAGCATTCTCAGAAACTTATTTGTGTTGTGTGTCCTCAGCTAACAGACTTGAACCTTTCTTTTGATATAGCAGTTTTGAAACACTCTTTTTGTAGAATGTGCAAGTGGATATTTCGATAGCTTTGAGGATTTCGTTGGAAACGGGAATATCTTCATAGAAAATCTAGACAGAAGCATTCTCAGAAACACTTTGTGATGTTTACATTCAAGTCCCAGAGTTGAACATTCCCTTTCATAGAGCAGGTTTAAAACACTCTTTTTGTAGTATCCAGATGTGGACATTTTGAGCGCTTGGGGGCCTATGGCGAAAAAGGAAATATCTTCCCATTAAAACGAGACAGAAGCAATCTCAGAAACTTGTTTATGCTGTATCTACTGAAGTAACAGTGTTGAACCTATCTATCGGTAGAGCAGGTTTGAAAGACACTTTTTTTGGAATCTGCAAGTGGATATTTGGATACATTTGAGGATTTTGTTGGAACTGGAATTACATATCAAAACTAGACAGCAGCATTCTCAGAAACTTCTTTGTGATGTTTGCATTCAAGTCAGACAGTTGAGCATTCCGTTTCATACAGCAGGTTTGAAACACTCTTTTTGTAGTATCTGGAAGTGGACACTTGGAAAGCTTTCAGGCCTACAGTTAAAAAGGACATATCTTCCCAAAAGAACAAGACAGAAGCATTCTCAGAAACTTATTTGTGATGTGTGTCCTCCACTAACAGACTTGAACCTGTCTTCTCATAGAGCAGTTTGGAAACAGTCTTTTTGTAGACTCTGTAAGTGGACATTTGGATAGCTTTGAGGATTTCGTTGAAAACGGGATTACGTATAAAAAGTAGGCAGCAACATTCTCAGAAACATGTTTGTGATGTTTGCATTCAAGTCACAGAGTTGAACATTCCCTTTCATAGAGCAGGTTTGAAACATTCTTTTTGTCGTATCTAGAAATGGACATTTTGAGCGCTTGGATGCGAAAGGTGAAAAAGGAAATATCTTCCCATGAAAACGAGATAGAAACAATCTCAGAAACTTGTTTCTGCTGTATCTACTGAAGTAAGAGTGTTGAAGCTATCTATTGGTAGATCAGGTTTGAAACACTCTTTTTTTGGAATCTGCAAGTGGATATTTGGATACATGGGAGGATTTCGTTGGAAACGGAAATACATATAAAAACTAGACAGCAGCATTCTCAGAAACACCTTTGTGATGTTTACATTCAAGTCACAGAATTGAACATTCCCTTTCATAGAGCAGGTTTGAAACACTCTTTTTGTAGTATCTAGAAGTGGACATTTTGAGCGCTTGGAGGCCTACGGTGTAAAAGGAAACATCTTCCCATGTAAACGAGATAGAAGCAATCTCAGAAACTTGTTTATGCTGTATCTACTGAAGTAGCAGTGTTGAACCTATCTATCGGTAGAGCAGGTTAGAAACACTCTTTTTTTCGAATCTGCAAGTGGATATTTCCATAGAACTGAGGATTTCGTTGGAAGCGGGATTACAGTTAAAAAGTAGACAGCAGCATTGTCAGAAACTTCTTTGTGACGTTTGCATTCAAGTCACAGAGTTGAACATTCCGTTTCATAAAGCAGGTGTGAAACAGTCATTTTGTAGTATGTGGATGTATACATTTGGAATGCTTTCAGGCATATGTTTAAAAACGAAGTATCTTCCCATGAAAACTAGACAGAAGCATTCTCAGAATCATGTTTGTGTTGTGTGTACTCAACAAACAGAGGTGAACCTTTCTTTTGATAGAGTACTTTTGAAACACTCTTTTTGTAGAATGTGCAAGTGAATATTTGGATAGCTTTGAGGATTTCTTTGGAAACGGGAATATCTTCATAGAAAATCTAGACAGAAGCATTCTCAGAAACACTTTGTGATGTTTACATTCAAGTCCCAGAGTTGAACATTCCCTTTCATAGAGAAGGTTTAAAACACTCTTTTTGTAGTATCTAGATGTGGACATTTTGAGCGCTTGGGGGCCTATGGTGAAAAAGGAACTATCTTCCCATTAAAACGAGATAGAAGCAATCTCAGAAACTTGTTTATGCTGTATCTACTGAAGTAACAGTGTTGAACCTATCTACTGGTAGAGCAGGTTTCAAAAATTCTTTTGTGGAAACTGCAAGTGGATATTTGGATACATTTGAGGATTTCGTTGGCAACGGAATTACATATAAAAACCAGACAGCAGCATTCTCAGAAACTTCTTTGTGAAATATGCATTCAAGTCAGAGAGTTGAGCATTCCGTTCCACAGAGCAGGTTTGAAACACTCTTTTTGTAGTATCTGGAAGTGGACACTTGGAACGATTTCAGGCCTACGGTTAAAAAGGAAATATATTCCCATAAAAACAAGACAGAAACATTCTCAGAAACGTATTTGTGATGTGTGTCCTCCACTAACAGACTTGAACCTGTGTTTTCATACAGCAGTTTGGAAACACTCTTTTTGTAGAATCTGCAAGTGGACATTTGGATATCTTTGAGGATTTCGTTGGAAACGGGATTACATATAAAAAGTGGACAGCAGCAGTCTCAGAAACTTCTTTGTGATGTTTGCATTCAGGTCACAGAGTTGAACATTCCGTGTCATAGAGCAGGTTTGAAACACTCTTTTTGTAGTATCTGGAAGTGGACATTTCCAACGCTTTCTGGACTACTGTGGAGAAGGAAGCATCTTCCCATAAAAACAAGACAGAAGCATTCTCAGAAACTTATTTCTGATGTGTGTCCTCAACTAACGGACTTGAACCTTTCTTTTTATAGAGCACGTTTGAACCACTCTTTTCGTTGTATCTGCAAGTGGATATTTGGATAGCTTTGACGATTTCGTTGGAAACGGGAATATTTCCCTATAAAATCTAGACAGAAGCATTCTCAGAAACGTCTTTGTGATGTTTGTATTCAAGTCACAGAGTTGAACATTCCCTTTCATAGAGCAGGTTTGTAACACTCTTTTTGTAGTATCTGGAAGTGGACATTTGGAACGGTATCAGGCATAGGGTTAAAAAGGATATATCTTCCCATAAATACAACACAGAAGCATTCGCAGAAACTTATTTGTGATGTGTGTCCTTAACTAACAGACTTGAAACTTTCTTTTGATACAGCAGCTTTTAAACACTCTTCTTGTAGAATCTGCAAATGGGTATTTGGATAGCTCTGAGGATTTCGTTGGAAACGGGATTACATATAAAAAGTAGACAGCAGCATTCTCAGTAACTTCTTTGTGATGTTTCCATTCAAGTCACAGAGTTGAACTGTCCCTTTCATTGCACAGGTTTGAAACACTCTTTTTGTGGTATCTGGAAGTGGGCACTTGGATCGCTTTGAGGCCTATGGTGAAAAAGGAAATATCTTCTCATAAAAACCAGACAGAAACATTCTCAGAAACTTATTTGTTATGTGTGTCCACCACTAACAGACTTGAAACTGTGTTTTCATACAGCCGTTTGGAAACACTCTTTTTGTAGGATCTCCAAGTGGACATTTGGATAGCTTTGAGGATTTCGTTGGAAGCGGGATAACAGATAAAAAGTGGACAGCAGCATTCTCAGAACTTCTTTTTGACGTTTGCATTCAAGTCACAGAGTTGAACATTCCCTGTCATAGAGCAGGTTTGAAATACTCTTTTTGTAGCATCTGGAAGTGGACATTTCCAAGGCTGTCTTGCCTACGGCGAAGAAGGAAATATCTTCCCATAAAAACAAGACAGAAACATTCTCAGAAACTTATTTCTCGTGTGTGCCCTCAACTAACGGACTTGAACTTTTCTTTTTTATGGAGCACGTTTGAAACACTCTTTTTGTTGTGTCTGCAAGTGGATATTTGGATAGCTTTGACGATTTCATTGGAAACGGGAATATCTTCCTGTAAAATCTAGACAGAAGCATTGTCAGAAACTTCTTTGTGATGTTTCCATTGGAGTCAGAGAGTTGAACATTCCCTTTCATAGAGCAGGTTTGAAATACTCTTTTTGTAGGATCTGGAAGTGGACATTTGCAGCGCTTTGTGGCCTATGGTAAAAAAGGAAATATCCTCCCACAAAAATGAGATAGAAGCAATCTCCGAAAGTTGTTTATGCTCCATCTACACAACTAACATTGTTGAACCTTTCTATTGATAGAGCAGGTGTGAAACACTCTTTTTTTGGAATCTGCAAGAGGATATTTCTATAGAACCGAGGATTTCGTTGGAAGCGGGATTACAGACAAATAGTAGACAGCAGCATTCTGAGAAACTTCTTTGTGATGTTTCCATTCAAGTCACAGAGTTGAACATTGCCTTTCATAGAGTAGGTTTGAAACACTCTTTTTGTAGTATGTGGAAGTGGACATTTGGAACGGTATCAGGCGTATGGTTAAAAAGGAAATATCGTCCCATAAAAACAAGATGGAAACATTCTCAGAAACTTATTTGTGTTGTGTGTCCTCAGCTAACAGACTTGAACCTTTCTTTTGATATAGCAGTTTTGAAACACTCTTTTTGTAGAATGTGCAAGTGGATATTTCGATAGCTTTGAGGATTTCGTTGGAAACGGGAATATCATCATAGAAAATCTAGACAGAAGCATTCTCAGAAACACTTTGTGATGTTTACATTCAAGTCCCAGAGTTGAACATTCCCTTTCATAGAGCAGGTTTAAAACACACTTTTTGTAGTATCTAGATGTGGACATTTTGAGCGCTTGGGGGCCTATGGCGAAAAAGGAAATATCTTCCCATTAAAACGAGACAGAAGCAATCTCAGAAACTTGTTCATGCTGTATCTACTGAAGTAACAGTGTTGAACCTATCTATCGGTAGAGCAGGTTTGAAAGACACTTTTTTTGGAATCTGCAAGTGGATATTTGGATACATTTGAGGATTTTGTTGGAACTGGAATTACATATAACAACTAGACAGCAGCATTCTCAGAAACTTCTTTGTGATGTTTCCATTCAAGTCACAGAGTTGAACATTGCCTTTCATAGAGTAGGTTTTAAACACTCTTTTTGTAGTATGTGGAAGTGGACATTTGGAACGGTATCAGGCGTATGGTTAAAAAGGAAATATCGTCCCATAAAAACAAGATGGAAGCATTGTCAGAAACTTATTTGTGTTGTGTGTCCTCAGCTAACAGACTGGAACCTTTCTTTTGATATAGCAGTTTTGAAACACTCTTTTTGTAGAATGTGCAAGTGGATATTTCGATAGCTTTGAGGATTTCGTTGGAAACGGGAATATCTTCATAGAAAATCTAGACAGAAGCATTCTCAGAAACACTTTGTGATGTTTACATTCAAGTCCCAGAGTTGAACATTCCCTTTCATAGAGCAGGTTTAAAACACTCTTTTTGTAGTATCTAGATGTGGACATTTTGAGCGCTTGGGGGCCTATGGCGAAAAAGGAAATATCTTCCCATTAAAACGAGACAGAAGCAATCTCAGAAACTGGTTTATGCTGTATCTACTGAAGTAACAGTGTTGAACCTATCTATCGGTAGAGCAGGTTTGAAAGACACTTTTTTTGGAATCTGCAAGTGGATATTTGGATACATTTGAGGATTTTGTTGGAACTGGAATTACATATAACAACTAGACAGCAGCATTCTCAGAAACTTCTTTGTGATGTTTGCATTCAAGTCAGACAGTTGAGCATTCCGTTTCATACAGCAGGTTTGAAACACTCTTTTTGTAGTATCTGGAAGTGGACACTTGGAAAGCTTTCAGGCCTACAGTTAAAAAGGACATATCTTCCCAAAAGAACAAGACAGAAGCATTCTCAGAAACTTATTTGTGATGTGTGTCCTCCACTAACAGACTTGAACCTGTCTTCTCATAGAGCAGTTTGGAAACAGTCTTTTTGTAGTCTCTGTAAGTGGACATTTGGATAGCTTTGAGGATTTCGTTGAAAACGGGATTACGTATAAAAAGTAGGCAGCAACATTCTCAGAAACATGTTTGTGATGTTTGCATTCAAGTCACAGAGTTGAACATTCCGTTTCATAAAGCAGGTGTGAAACAGTCATTTTGTAGTATGTGGATGTATACATTTGGAATGCTTTCAGGCATATGTTTAAAAACGAAGTATCTTCCCATGAAAACTAGACAGAAGCATTCTCAGAATCATGTTTGTGTTGTGTGTACTCAACAAACAGAGGTGAACCTTTCTTTTGATAGAGTACTTTTGAAACACTCTTTTTGTAGAATGTGCAAGTGAATATTTGGATAGCTTTGAGGATTTCTTTGGAAACGGGAATATCTTCATAGAAAATCTAGACAGAAGCATTCTCAGAAACACTTTGTGATGTTTACATTCAAGTCCCAGAGTTGAACATTCCCTTTCATAGAGAAGGTTTAAAACACTCTTTTTGTAGTATCTAGATGTGGACATTTTGAGCGCTTGGGGGCCTATGGTGAAAAAGGAACTATCTTCCCATTAAAACGAGATAGAAGCAATCTCAGAAACTTGTTTATGCTGTATCTACTGAAGTAACAGTGTTGAACCTATCTACTGGTAGAGCAGGTTTCAAAAATTCTTTTGTGGAAACTGCAAGTGGATATTTGGATACATTTGAGGATTTCGTTGGCAACGGAATTACATATAAAAACCAGACAGCAGCATTCTCAGAAACTTCTTTGTGAAATATGCATTCAAGTCAGAGAGTTGAGCATTCCGTTCCACAGAGCAGGTTTGAAACACTCTTTTTGTAGTATCTGGAAGTGGACACTTGGAACGATTTCAGGCCTACGGTTAAAAAGGAAATATATTCCCATAAAAACAAGACAGAAACATTCTCAGAAACGTATTTGTGATGTGTGTCCTCCACTAACAGACTTGAACCTGTGTTTTCATACAGCAGTTTGGAAACACTCTTTTTGTAGAATCTGCAAGTGGACATTTGGATATCTTTGAGGATTTCGTTGGAAACGGGATTACATATAAAAAGTGGACAGCAGCAGTCTCAGAAACTTCTTTGTGATGTTTGCATTCAGGTCACAGAGTTGAACATTCCGTGTCATAGAGCAGGTTTGAAACACTCTTTTTGTAGTATCTGGAAGTGGACATTTCCAACGCTTTCTGGACTACTGTGGAGAAGGAAGCATCTTCCCATAAAAACAAGACAGAAGCATTCTCAGAAACTTATTTCTGATGTGTGTCCTCAACTAACGGACTTGAACCTTTCTTTTTATAGAGCACGTTTGAACCACTCTTTTCGTTGTATCTGCAAGTGGATATTTGGATAGCTTTGACGATTTCGTTGGAAACGGGAATATTTCCCTATAAAATCTAGACAGAAGCATTCTCAGAAACGTCTTTGTGATGTTTGCATTCAAGTCACAGAGTTGAACATTCCCTTTCATAGAGCAGGTTTGTAACACTCTTTTTGTAGTATCTGGAAGTGGACATTTGGAACGGTATCAGGCATAGGGTTAAAAAGGATATATCTTCCCATAAATACAACACAGAAGCATTCGCAGAAACTTATTTGTGATGTGTGTCCTTAACTAACAGACTTGAAACTTTCTTTTGATACAGCAGCTTTTAAACACTCTTCTTGTAGAATCTGCAAATGGGTATTTGGATAGCTCTGAGGATTTCGTTGGAAACGGGATTACATATAAAAAGTAGACAGCAGCATTCTCAGTAACTTCTTTGTGATGTTTCCATTCAAGTCACAGAGTTGAACTGTCCCTTTCATTGCACAGGTTTGAAACACTCTTTTTGTGGTATCTGGAAGTGGGCACTTGGATCGCTTTGAGGCCTATGGTGAAAAAGGAAATATCTTCTCATAAAAACCAGACAGAAACATTCTCAGAAACTTATTTGTTATGTGTGTCCACCACTAACAGACTTGAAACTGTGTTTTCATACAGCCGTTTGGAAACACTCTTTTTGTAGGATCTCCAAGTGGACATTTGGATAGCTTTGAGGATTTCGTTGGAAGCGGGATAACAGATAAAAAGTGGACAGCAGCATTCTCAGAACTTCTTTTTGACGTTTGCATTCAAGTCACAGAGTTGAACATTCCCTGTCATAGAGCAGGTTTGAAATACTCTTTTTGTAGCATCTGGAAGTGGACATTTCCAAGGCTGTCTTGCCTACGGCGAAGAAGGAAATATCTTCCCATAAAAACAAGACAGAAACATTCTCAGAAACTTATTTCTCGTGTGTGCCCTCAACTAACGGACTTGAACTTTTCTTTTTTATGGAGCACGTTTGAAACACTCTTTTTGTTGTGTCTGCAAGTGGATATTTGGATAGCTTTGACGATTTCATTGGAAACGGGAATATCTTCCTGTAAAATCTAGACAGAAGCATTGTCAGAAACTTCTTTGTGATGTTTCCATTGGAGTCAGAGAGTTGAACATTCCCTTTCATAGAGCAGGTTTGAAATACTCTTTTTGTAGGATCTGGAAGTGGACATTTGCAGCGCTTTGTGGCCTATGGTAAAAAAGGAAATATCCTCCCACAAAAATGAGATAGAAGCAATCTCCGAAAGTTGTTTATGCTCCATCTACACAACTAACATTGTTGAACCTTTCTATTGATAGAGCAGGTGTGAAACACTCTTTTTTTGGAATCTGCAAGAGGATATTTCTATAGAACCGAGGATTTCGTTGGAAGCGGGATTACAGACAAATAGTAGACAGCAGCATTCTGAGAAACTTCTTTGTGATGTTTCCATTCAAGTCACAGAGTTGAACATTGCCTTTCATAGAGTAGGTTTGAAACACTCTTTTTGTAGTATGTGGAAGTGGACATTTGGAACGGTATCAGGCGTATGGTTAAAAAGGAAATATCGTCCCATAAAAACAAGATGGAAACATTCTCAGAAACTTATTTGTGTTGTGTGTCCTCAGCTAACAGACTTGAACCTTTCTTTTGATATAGCAGTTTTGAAACACTCTTTTTGTAGAATGTGCAAGTGGATATTTCGATAGCTTTGAGGATTTCGTTGGAAACGGGAATATCATCATAGAAAATCTAGACAGAAGCATTCTCAGAAACACTTTGTGATGTTTACATTCAAGTCCCAGAGTTGAACATTCCCTTTCATAGAGCAGGTTTAAAACACACTTTTTGTAGTATCTAGATGTGGACATTTTGAGCGCTTGGGGGCCTATGGCGAAAAAGGAAATATCTTCCCATTAAAACGAGACAGAAGCAATCTCAGAAACTTGTTCATGCTGTATCTACTGAAGTAACAGTGTTGAACCTATCTATCGGTAGAGCAGGTTTGAAAGACACTTTTTTTGGAATCTGCAAGTGGATATTTGGATACATTTGAGGATTTTGTTGGAACTGGAATTACATATAACAACTAGACAGCAGCATTCTCAGAAACTTCTTTGTGATGTTTCCATTCAAGTCACAGAGTTGAACATTGCCTTTCATAGAGTAGGTTTGAAACACTCTTTTTGTAGTATGTGGAAGTGGACATTTGGAACGGTATCAGGCGTATGGTTAAAAAGGAAATATCGTCCCATAAAAACAAGATGGAAGCATTGTCAGAAACTTATTTGTGTTGTGTGTCCTCAGCTAACAGACTGGAACCTTTCTTTTGATATAGCAGTTTTGAAACACTCTTTTTGTAGAATGTGCAAGTGGATATTTCGATAGCTTTGAGGATTTCGTTGGAAACGGGAATATCTTCATAGAAAATCTAGACAGAAGCATTCTCAGAAACACTTTGTGATGTTTACATTCAAGTCCCAGAGTTGAACATTCCCTTTCATAGAGCAGGTTTAAAACACTCTTTTTGTAGTATCTAGATGTGGACATTTTGAGCGCTTGGGGGCCTATGGCGAAAAAGGAAATATCTTCCCATTAAAACGAGACAGAAGCAATCTCAGAAACTGGTTTATGCTGTATCTACTGAAGTAACAGTGTTGAACCTATCTATCGGTAGAGCAGGTTTGAAAGACACTTTTTTTGGAATCTGCAAGTGGATATTTGGATACATTTGAGGATTTTGTTGGAACTGGAATTACATATAACAACTAGACAGCAGCATTCTCAGAAACTTCTTTGTGATGTTTGCATTCAAGTCAGACAGTTGAGCATTCCGTTTCATACAGCAGGTTTGAAACACTCTTTTTGTAGTATCTGGAAGTGGACACTTGGAAAGCTTTCAGGCCTACAGTTAAAAAGGACATATCTTCCCAAAAGAACAAGACAGAAGCATTCTCAGAAACTTATTTGTGATGTGTGTCCTCCACTAACAGACTTGAACCTGTCTTCTCATAGAGCAGTTTGGAAACAGTCTTTTTGTAGTCTCTGTAAGTGGACATTTGGATAGCTTTGAGGATTTCGTTGAAAACGGGATTACGTATAAAAAGTAGGCAGCAACATTCTCAGAAACATGTTTGTGATGTTTGCATTCAAGTCACAGAGTTGAACATTCCCTTTCATAGAGCAGGTTTGAAACATTCTTTTTGTCGTATCTAGAAATGGACATTTTGAGCGCTTGGATGCGAAAGGTGAAAAAGGAAATATCTTCCCATGAAAACGAGATAGAAACAATCTCAGAAACTTGTTTCTGCTGTATCTACTGAAGTAGGAGTGTTGAAGCTATCTATTGGTAGATCAGGTTTGAAACACTCTTTTTTTGGAATCTGCAAGTGGATATTTGGATACATGGGAGGATTTCGTTGGAAACGGAAATACATATAAAAACTAGACAGCAGCATTCTCAGAAACACCTTTGTGATGTTTACATTCAAGTCACAGAATTGAACATTCCCTTTCATAGAGCAGGTTTGAAACACTCTTTTTGTAGTATCTAGAAGTGGACATTTTGAGCGCTTGGAGGCCTACGGTGTAAAAGGAAACATCTTCCCATGTAAACGAGATAGAAGCAATCTCAGAAACTTGTTTATGCTGTATCTACTGAAGTAGCAGTGTTGAACCTATCTATCGGTAGAGCAGGTTAGAAACACTCTTTTTTTCGAATCTGCAAGTGGATATTTCCATAGAACTGAGGATTTCGTTGGAAGCGGGATTACAGTTAAAAAGTAGACAGCAGCATTGTCAGAAACTTCTTTGTGACGTTTGCATTCAAGTCACAGAGTTGAACATTCCGTTTCATAAAGCAGGTGTGAAACAGTCATTTTGTAGTATGTGGATGTATACATTTGGAATGCTTTCAGGCATATGTTTAAAAACGAAGTATCTTCCCATGAAAACTAGACAGAAGCATTCTCAGAATCATGTTTGTGTTGTGTGTACTCAACAAACAGAGGTGAACCTTTCTTTTGATAGAGTACTTTTGAAACACTCTTTTTGTAGAATGTGCAAGTGAATATTTGGATAGCTTTGAGGATTTCTTTGGAAACGGGAATATCTTCATAGAAAATCTAGACAGAAGCATTCTCAGAAACACTTTGTGATGTTTACATTCAAGTCCCAGAGTTGAACATTCCCTTTCATAGAGAAGGTTTAAAACACTCTTTTTGTAGTATCTAGATGTGGACATTTTGAGCGCTTGGGGGCCTATGGTGAAAAAGGAACTATCTTCCCATTAAAACGAGATAGAAGCAATCTCAGAAACTTGTTTATGCTGTATCTACTGAAGTAACAGTGTTGAACCTATCTACTGGTAGAGCAGGTTTAAAAAATTCTTTTGTGGAAACTGCAAGTGGATATTTGGATACATTTGAGGATTTCGTTGGCAACGGAATTACATATAAAAACCAGACAGCAGCATTCTCAGAAACTTCTTTGTGAAATATGCATTCAAGTCAGAGAGTTGAGCATTCCGTTCCACAGAGCAGGTTTGAAACACTCTTTTTGTAGTATCTGGAAGTGGACACTTGGAACGATTTCAGGCCTACGGTTAAAAAGGAAATATATTCCCATAAAAACAAGACAGAAACATTCTCAGAAACGTATTTGTGATGTGTGTCCTCCACTAACAGACTTGAACCTGTGTTTTCATACAGCAGTTTGGAAACACTCTTTTTGTAGAATCTGCAAGTGGACATTTGGATATCTTTGAGGATTTCGTTGGAAACGGGATTACATATAAAAAGTGGACAGCAGCAGTCTCAGAAACTTCTTTGTGATGTTTGCATTCAGGTCACAGAGTTGAACATTCCGTGTCATAGAGCAGGTTTGAAACACTCTTTTTGTAGTATCTGGAAGTGGACATTTCCAACGCTTTCTGGACTACTGTGGAGAAGGAAGCATCTTCCCATAAAAACAAGACAGAAGCATTCTCAGAAACTTATTTCTGATGTGTGTCCTCAACTAACGGACTTGAACCTTTCTTTTTATAGAGCACGTTTGAACCACTCTTTTCGTTGTATCTGCAAGTGGATATTTGGATAGCTTTGACGATTTCGTTGGAAACGGGAATATTTCCCTATAAAATCTAGACAGAAGCATTCTCAGAAACGTCTTTGTGATGTTTGTATTCAAGTCACAGAGTTGAACATTCCCTTTCATAGAGCAGGTTTGTAACACTCTTTTTGTAGTATCTGGAAGTGGACATTTGGAACGGTATCAGGCATAGGGTTAAAAAGGATATATCTTCCCATAAATACAACACAGAAGCATTCGCAGAAACTTATTTGTGATGTGTGTCCTTAACTAACAGACTTGAAACTTTCTTTTGATACAGCAGCTTTTAAACACTCTTCTTGTAGAATCTGCAAATGGGTATTTGGATAGCTCTGAGGATTTCGTTGGAAACGGGATTACATATAAAAAGTAGACAGCAGCATTCTCAGTAACTTCTTTGTGATGTTTCCATTCAAGTCACAGAGTTGAACTGTCCCTTTCATTGCACAGGTTTGAAACACTCTTTTTGTGGTATCTGGAAGTGGGCACTTGGATCGCTTTGAGGCCTATGGTGAAAAAGGAAATATCTTCTCATAAAAACCAGACAGAAACATTCTCAGAAACTTATTTGTTATGTGTGTCCACCACTAACAGACTTGAAACTGTGTTTTCATACAGCCGTTTGGAAACACTCTTTTTGTAGGATCTCCAAGTGGACATTTGGATAGCTTTGAGGATTTCGTTGGAAGCGGGATAACAGATAAAAAGTGGACAGCAGCATTCTCAGAACTTCTTTTTGACGTTTGCATTCAAGTCACAGAGTTGAACATTCCCTGTCATAGAGCAGGTTTGAAATACTCTTTTTGTAGCATCTGGAAGTGGACATTTCCAAGGCTGTCTTGCCTACGGCGAAGAAGGAAATATCTTCCCATAAAAACAAGACAGAAACATTCTCAGAAACTTATTTCTCGTGTGTGCCCTCAACTAACGGACTTGAACTTTTCTTTTTTATGGAGCACGTTTGAAACACTCTTTTTGTTGTGTCTGCAAGTGGATATTTGGATAGCTTTGACGATTTCATTGGAAACGGGAATATCTTCCTGTAAAATCTAGACAGAAGCATTGTCAGAAACTTCTTTGTGATGTTTCCATTGGAGTCAGAGAGTTGAACATTCCCTTTCATAGAGCAGGTTTGAAATACTCTTTTTGTAGGATCTGGAAGTGGACATTTGCAGCGCTTTGTGGCCTATGGTAAAAAAGGAAATATCCTCCCACAAAAATGAGATAGAAGCAATCTCCGAAAGTTGTTTATGCTCCATCTACACAACTAACATTGTTGAACCTTTCTATTGATAGAGCAGGTGTGAAACACTCTTTTTTTGGAATCTGCAAGAGGATATTTCTATAGAACCGAGGATTTCGTTGGAAGCGGGATTACAGACAAATAGTAGACAGCAGCATTCTGAGAAACTTCTTTGTGATGTTTCCATTCAAGTCACAGAGTTGAACATTGCCTTTCATAGAGTAGGTTTGAAACACTCTTTTTGTAGTATGTGGAAGTGGACATTTGGAACGGTATCAGGCGTATGGTTAAAAAGGAAATATCGTCCCATAAAAACAAGATGGAAACATTCTCAGAAACTTATTTGTGTTGTGTGTCCTCAGCTAACAGACTTGAACCTTTCTTTTGATATAGCAGTTTTGAAACACTCTTTTTGTAGAATGTGCAAGTGGATATTTCGATAGCTTTGAGGATTTCGTTGGAAACGGGAATATCATCATAGAAAATCTAGACAGAAGCATTCTCAGAAACACTTTGTGATGTTTACATTCAAGTCCCAGAGTTGAACATTCCCTTTCATAGAGCAGGTTTAAAACACACTTTTTGTAGTATCTAGATGTGGACATTTTGAGCGCTTGGGGGCCTATGGCGAAAAAGGAAATATCTTCCCATTAAAACGAGACAGAAGCAATCTCAGAAACTTGTTCATGCTGTATCTACTGAAGTAACAGTGTTGAACCTATCTATCGGTAGAGCAGGTTTGAAAGACACTTTTTTTGGAATCTGCAAGTGGATATTTGGATACATTTGAGGATTTTGTTGGAACTGGAATTACATATAACAACTAGACAGCAGCATTCTCAGAAACTTCTTTGTGATGTTTCCATTCAAGTCACAGAGTTGAACATTGCCTTTCATAGAGTAGGTTTTAAACACTCTTTTTGTAGTATGTGGAAGTGGACATTTGGAACGGTATCAGGCGTATGGTTAAAAAGGAAATATCGTCCCATAAAAACAAGATGGAAGCATTGTCAGAAACTTATTTGTGTTGTGTGTCCTCAGCTAACAGACTGGAACCTTTCTTTTGATATAGCAGTTTTGAAACACTCTTTTTGTAGAATGTGCAAGTGGATATTTCGATAGCTTTGAGGATTTCGTTGGAAACGGGAATATCTTCATAGAAAATCTAGACAGAAGCATTCTCAGAAACACTTTGTGATGTTTACATTCAAGTCCCAGAGTTGAACATTCCCTTTCATAGAGCAGGTTTAAAACACTCTTTTTGTAGTATCTAGATGTGGACATTTTGAGCGCTTGGGGGCCTATGGCGAAAAAGGAAATATCTTCCCATTAAAACGAGACAGAAGCAATCTCAGAAACTGGTTTATGCTGTATCTACTGAAGTAACAGTGTTGAACCTATCTATCGGTAGAGCAGGTTTGAAAGACACTTTTTTTGGAATCTGCAAGTGGATATTTGGATACATTTGAGGATTTTGTTGGAACTGGAATTACATATAACAACTAGACAGCAGCATTCTCAGAAACTTCTTTGTGATGTTTGCATTCAAGTCAGACAGTTGAGCATTCCGTTTCATACAGCAGGTTTGAAACACTCTTTTTGTAGTATCTGGAAGTGGACACTTGGAAAGCTTTCAGGCCTACAGTTAAAAAGGACATATCTTCCCAAAAGAACAAGACAGAAGCATTCTCAGAAACTTATTTGTGATGTGTGTCCTCCACTAACAGACTTGAACCTGTCTTCTCATAGAGCAGTTTGGAAACAGTCTTTTTGTAGTCTCTGTAAGTGGACATTTGGATAGCTTTGAGGATTTCGTTGAAAACGGGATTACGTATAAAAAGTAGGCAGCAACATTCTCAGAAACATGTTTGTGATGTTTGCATTCAAGTCACAGAGTTGAACATTCCGTTTCATAAAGCAGGTGTGAAACAGTCATTTTGTAGTATGTGGATGTATACATTTGGAATGCTTTCAGGCATATGTTTAAAAACGAAGTATCTTCCCATGAAAACTAGACAGAAGCATTCTCAGAATCATGTTTGTGTTGTGTGTACTCAACAAACAGAGGTGAACCTTTCTTTTGATAGAGTACTTTTGAAACACTCTTTTTGTAGAATGTGCAAGTGAATATTTGGATAGCTTTGAGGATTTCTTTGGAAACGGGAATATCTTCATAGAAAATCTAGACAGAAGCATTCTCAGAAACACTTTGTGATGTTTACATTCAAGTCCCAGAGTTGAACATTCCCTTTCATAGAGAAGGTTTAAAACACTCTTTTTGTAGTATCTAGATGTGGACATTTTGAGCGCTTGGGGGCCTATGGTGAAAAAGGAACTATCTTCCCATTAAAACGAGATAGAAGCAATCTCAGAAACTTGTTTATGCTGTATCTACTGAAGTAACAGTGTTGAACCTATCTACTGGTAGAGCAGGTTTCAAAAATTCTTTTGTGGAAACTGCAAGTGGATATTTGGATACATTTGAGGATTTCGTTGGCAACGGAATTACATATAAAAACCAGACAGCAGCATTCTCAGAAACTTCTTTGTGAAATATGCATTCAAGTCAGAGAGTTGAGCATTCCGTTCCACAGAGCAGGTTTGAAACACTCTTTTTGTAGTATCTGGAAGTGGACACTTGGAACGATTTCAGGCCTACGGTTAAAAAGGAAATATATTCCCATAAAAACAAGACAGAAACATTCTCAGAAACGTATTTGTGATGTGTGTCCTCCACTAACAGACTTGAACCTGTGTTTTCATACAGCAGTTTGGAAACACTCTTTTTGTAGAATCTGCAAGTGGACATTTGGATATCTTTGAGGATTTCGTTGGAAACGGGATTACATATAAAAAGTGGACAGCAGCAGTCTCAGAAACTTCTTTGTGATGTTTGCATTCAGGTCACAGAGTTGAACATTCCGTGTCATAGAGCAGGTTTGAAACACTCTTTTTGTAGTATCTGGAAGTGGACATTTCCAACGCTTTCTGGACTACTGTGGAGAAGGAAGCATCTTCCCATAAAAACAAGACAGAAGCATTCTCAGAAACTTATTTCTGATGTGTGTCCTCAACTAACGGACTTGAACCTTTCTTTTTATAGAGCACGTTTGAACCACTCTTTTCGTTGTATCTGCAAGTGGATATTTGGATAGCTTTGACGATTTCGTTGGAAACGGGAATATTTCCCTATAAAATCTAGACAGAAGCATTCTCAGAAACGTCTTTGTGATGTTTGCATTCAAGTCACAGAGTTGAACATTCCCTTTCATAGAGCAGGTTTGTAACACTCTTTTTGTAGTATCTGGAAGTGGACATTTGGAACGGTATCAGGCATAGGGTTAAAAAGGATATATCTTCCCATAAATACAACACAGAAGCATTCGCAGAAACTTATTTGTGATGTGTGTCCTTAACTAACAGACTTGAAACTTTCTTTTGATACAGCAGCTTTTAAACACTCTTCTTGTAGAATCTGCAAATGGGTATTTGGATAGCTCTGAGGATTTCGTTGGAAACGGGATTACATATAAAAAGTAGACAGCAGCATTCTCAGTAACTTCTTTGTGATGTTTCCATTCAAGTCACAGAGTTGAACTGTCCCTTTCATTGCACAGGTTTGAAACACTCTTTTTGTGGTATCTGGAAGTGGGCACTTGGATCGCTTTGAGGCCTATGGTGAAAAAGGAAATATCTTCTCATAAAAACCAGACAGAAACATTCTCAGAAACTTATTTGTTATGTGTGTCCACCACTAACAGACTTGAAACTGTGTTTTCATACAGCCGTTTGGAAACACTCTTTTTGTAGGATCTCCAAGTGGACATTTGGATAGCTTTGAGGATTTCGTTGGAAGCGGGATAACAGATAAAAAGTGGACAGCAGCATTCTCAGAACTTCTTTTTGACGTTTGCATTCAAGTCACAGAGTTGAACATTCCCTGTCATAGAGCAGGTTTGAAATACTCTTTTTGTAGCATCTGGAAGTGGACATTTCCAAGGCTGTCTTGCCTACGGCGAAGAAGGAAATATCTTCCCATAAAAACAAGACAGAAACATTCTCAGAAACTTATTTCTCGTGTGTGCCCTCAACTAACGGACTTGAACTTTTCTTTTTTATGGAGCACGTTTGAAACACTCTTTTTGTTGTGTCTGCAAGTGGATATTTGGATAGCTTTGACGATTTCATTGGAAACGGGAATATCTTCCTGTAAAATCTAGACAGAAGCATTGTCAGAAACTTCTTTGTGATGTTTCCATTGGAGTCAGAGAGTTGAACATTCCCTTTCATAGAGCAGGTTTGAAATACTCTTTTTGTAGGATCTGGAAGTGGACATTTGCAGCGCTTTGTGGCCTATGGTAAAAAAGGAAATATCCTCCCACAAAAATGAGATAGAAGCAATCTCCGAAAGTTGTTTATGCTCCATCTACACAACTAACATTGTTGAACCTTTCTATTGATAGAGCAGGTGTGAAACACTCTTTTTTTGGAATCTGCAAGAGGATATTTCTATAGAACCGAGGATTTCGTTGGAAGCGGGATTACAGACAAATAGTAGACAGCAGCATTCTGAGAAACTTCTTTGTGATGTTTCCATTCAAGTCACAGAGTTGAACATTGCCTTTCATAGAGTAGGTTTGAAACACTCTTTTTGTAGTATGTGGAAGTGGACATTTGGAACGGTATCAGGCGTATGGTTAAAAAGGAAATATCGTCCCATAAAAACAAGATGGAAACATTCTCAGAAACTTATTTGTGTTGTGTGTCCTCAGCTAACAGACTTGAACCTTTCTTTTGATATAGCAGTTTTGAAACACTCTTTTTGTAGAATGTGCAAGTGGATATTTCGATAGCTTTGAGGATTTCGTTGGAAACGGGAATATCATCATAGAAAATCTAGACAGAAGCATTCTCAGAAACACTTTGTGATGTTTACATTCAAGTCCCAGAGTTGAACATTCCCTTTCATAGAGCAGGTTTAAAACACACTTTTTGTAGTATCTAGATGTGGACATTTTGAGCGCTTGGGGGCCTATGGCGAAAAAGGAAATATCTTCCCATTAAAACGAGACAGAAGCAATCTCAGAAACTTGTTCATGCTGTATCTACTGAAGTAACAGTGTTGAACCTATCTATCGGTAGAGCAGGTTTGAAAGACACTTTTTTTGGAATCTGCAAGTGGATATTTGGATACATTTGAGGATTTTGTTGGAACTGGAATTACATATAACAACTAGACAGCAGCATTCTCAGAAACTTCTTTGTGATGTTTCCATTCAAGTCACAGAGTTGAACATTGCCTTTCATAGAGTAGGTTTGAAACACTCTTTTTGTAGTATGTGGAAGTGGACATTTGGAACGGTATCAGGCGTATGGTTAAAAAGGAAATATCGTCCCATAAAAACAAGATGGAAGCATTGTCAGAAACTTATTTGTGTTGTGTGTCCTCAGCTAACAGACTGGAACCTTTCTTTTGATATAGCAGTTTTGAAACACTCTTTTTGTAGAATGTGCAAGTGGATATTTCGATAGCTTTGAGGATTTCGTTGGAAACGGGAATATCTTCATAGAAAATCTAGACAGAAGCATTCTCAGAAACACTTTGTGATGTTTACATTCAAGTCCCAGAGTTGAACATTCCCTTTCATAGAGCAGGTTTAAAACACTCTTTTTGTAGTATCTAGATGTGGACATTTTGAGCGCTTGGGGGCCTATGGCGAAAAAGGAAATATCTTCCCATTAAAACGAGACAGAAGCAATCTCAGAAACTGGTTTATGCTGTATCTACTGAAGTAACAGTGTTGAACCTATCTATCGGTAGAGCAGGTTTGAAAGACACTTTTTTTGGAATCTGCAAGTGGATATTTGGATACATTTGAGGATTTTGTTGGAACTGGAATTACATATAACAACTAGACAGCAGCATTCTCAGAAACTTCTTTGTGATGTTTGCATTCAAGTCAGACAGTTGAGCATTCCGTTTCATACAGCAGGTTTGAAACACTCTTTTTGTAGTATCTGGAAGTGGACACTTGGAAAGCTTTCAGGCCTACAGTTAAAAAGGACATATCTTCCCAAAAGAACAAGACAGAAGCATTCTCAGAAACTTATTTGTGATGTGTGTCCTCCACTAACAGACTTGAACCTGTCTTCTCATAGAGCAGTTTGGAAACAGTCTTTTTGTAGTCTCTGTAAGTGGACATTTGGATAGCTTTGAGGATTTCGTTGAAAACGGGATTACGTATAAAAAGTAGGCAGCAACATTCTCAGAAACATGTTTGTGATGTTTGCATTCAAGTCACAGAGTTGAACATTCCCTTTCATAGAGCAGGTTTGAAACATTCTTTTTGTCGTATCTAGAAATGGACATTTTGAGCGCTTGGATGCGAAAGGTGAAAAAGGAAATATCTTCCCATGAAAACGAGATAGAAACAATCTCAGAAACTTGTTTCTGCTGTATCTACTGAAGTAGGAGTGTTGAAGCTATCTATTGGTAGATCAGGTTTGAAACACTCTTTTTTTGGAATCTGCAAGTGGATATTTGGATACATGGGAGGATTTCGTTGGAAACGGAAATACATATAAAAACTAGACAGCAGCATTCTCAGAAACACCTTTGTGATGTTTACATTCAAGTCACAGAATTGAACATTCCCTTTCATAGAGCAGGTTTGAAACACTCTTTTTGTAGTATCTAGAAGTGGACATTTTGAGCGCTTGGAGGCCTACGGTGTAAAAGGAAACATCTTCCCATGTAAACGAGATAGAAGCAATCTCAGAAACTTGTTTATGCTGTATCTACTGAAGTAGCAGTGTTGAACCTATCTATCGGTAGAGCAGGTTAGAAACACTCTTTTTTTCGAATCTGCAAGTGGATATTTCCATAGAACTGAGGATTTCGTTGGAAGCGGGATTACAGTTAAAAAGTAGACAGCAGCATTGTCAGAAACTTCTTTGTGACGTTTGCATTCAAGTCACAGAGTTGAACATTCCGTTTCATAAAGCAGGTGTGAAACAGTCATTTTGTAGTATGTGGATGTATACATTTGGAATGCTTTCAGGCATATGTTTAAAAACGAAGTATCTTCCCATGAAAACTAGACAGAAGCATTCTCAGAATCATGTTTGTGTTGTGTGTACTCAACAAACAGAGGTGAACCTTTCTTTTGATAGAGTACTTTTGAAACACTCTTTTTGTAGAATGTGCAAGTGAATATTTGGATAGCTTTGAGGATTTCTTTGGAAACGGGAATATCTTCATAGAAAATCTAGACAGAAGCATTCTCAGAAACACTTTGTGATGTTTACATTCAAGTCCCAGAGTTGAACATTCCCTTTCATAGAGAAGGTTTAAAACACTCTTTTTGTAGTATCTAGATGTGGACATTTTGAGCGCTTGGGGGCCTATGGTGAAAAAGGAACTATCTTCCCATTAAAACGAGATAGAAGCAATCTCAGAAACTTGTTTATGCTGTATCTACTGAAGTAACAGTGTTGAACCTATCTACTGGTAGAGCAGGTTTAAAAAATTCTTTTGTGGAAACTGCAAGTGGATATTTGGATACATTTGAGGATTTCGTTGGCAACGGAATTACATATAAAAACCAGACAGCAGCATTCTCAGAAACTTCTTTGTGAAATATGCATTCAAGTCAGAGAGTTGAGCATTCCGTTCCACAGAGCAGGTTTGAAACACTCTTTTTGTAGTATCTGGAAGTGGACACTTGGAACGATTTCAGGCCTACGGTTAAAAAGGAAATATATTCCCATAAAAACAAGACAGAAACATTCTCAGAAACGTATTTGTGATGTGTGTCCTCCACTAACAGACTTGAACCTGTCTTTTCATACAGCAGTTTGGAAACACTCTTTTTGTAGAATCTGCAAGTGGACATTTGGATATCTTTGAGGATTTCGTTGGAAACGGGATTACATATAAAAAGTGGACAGCAGCAGTCTCAGAAACTTCTTTGTGATGTTTGCATTCAGGTCACAGAGTTGAACATTCCGTGTCATAGAGCAGGTTTGAAACACTCTTTTTGTAGTATCTGGAAGTGGACATTTCCAACGCTTTCTGGACTACTGTGGAGAAGGAAGCATCTTCCCATAAAAACAAGACAGAAGCATTCTCAGAAACTTATTTCTGATGTGTGTCCTCAACTAACGGACTTGAACCTTTCTTTTTATAGAGCACGTTTGAACCACTCTTTTCGTTGTATCTGCAAGTGGATATTTGGATAGCTTTGACGATTTCGTTGGAAACGGGAATATTTCCCTATAAAATCTAGACAGAAGCATTCTCAGAAACGTCTTTGTGATGTTTGCATTCAAGTCACAGAGTTGAACATTCCCTTTCATAGAGCAGGTTTGTAACACTCTTTTTGTAGTATCTGGAAGTGGACATTTGGAACGGTATCAGGCATAGGGTTAAAAAGGATATATCTTCCCATAAATACAACACAGAAGCATTCTCAGAAACTTATTTGTGATGTGTGTCCTTAACTAACAGACTTGAAACTTTCTTTTGATACAGCAGCTTTTAAACACTCTTCTTGTAGAATCTGCAAATGGGTATTTGGATAGCTCTGAGGATTTCGTTGGAAACGGGATTACATATAAAAAGTAGACAGCAGCATTCTCAGTAACTTCTTTGTGATGTTTCCATTCAAGTCACAGAGTTGAACTGTCCCTTTCATTGCACAGGTTTGAAACACTCTTTTTGTGGTATCTGGAAGTGGGCACTTGGATCGCTTTGAGGCCTATGGTGAAAAAGGAAATATCTTCTCATAAAAACCAGACAGAAACATTCTCAGAAACTTATTTGTTATGTGTGTCCACCACTAACAGACTTGAAACTGTGTTTTCATACAGCCGTTTGGAAACACTCTTTTTGTAGGATCTCCAAGTGGACATTTGGATAGCTTTGAGGATTTCGTTGGAAGCGGGATAACAGATAAAAAGTGGACAGCAGCATTCTCAGAACTTCTTTTTGACGTTTGCATTCAAGTCACAGAGTTGAACATTCCCTGTCATAGAGCAGGTTTGAAATACTCTTTTTGTAGCATCTGGAAGTGGACATTTCCAAGGCTGTCTTGCCTACGGCGAAGAAGGAAATATCTTCCCATAAAAACAAGACAGAAACATTCTCAGAAACTTATTTCTCGTGTGTGCCCTCAACTAACGGACTTGAACTTTTCTTTTTTATGGAGCACGTTTGAAACACTCTTTTTGTTGTGTCTGCAAGTGGATATTTGGATAGCTTTGACGATTTCATTGGAAACGGGAATATCTTCCTGTAAAATCTAGACAGAAGCATTGTCAGAAACTTCTTTGTGATGTTTCCATTGGAGTCAGAGAGTTGAACATTCCCTTTCATAGAGCAGGTTTGAAATACTCTTTTTGTAGGATCTGGAAGTGGACATTTGCAGCGCTTTGTGGCCTATGGTAAAAAAGGAAATATCCTCCCACAAAAATGAGATAGAAGCAATCTCCGAAAGTTGTTTATGCTCCATCTACACAACTAACATTGTTGAACCTTTCTATTGATAGAGCAGGTGTGAAACACTCTTTTTTTGGAATCTGCAAGAGGATATTTCTATAGAACCGAGGATTTCGTTGGAAGCGGGATTACAGACAAATAGTAGACAGCAGCATTCTGAGAAACTTCTTTGTGATGTTTCCATTCAAGTCACAGAGTTGAACATTGCCTTTCATAGAGTAGGTTTGAAACACTCTTTTTGTAGTATGTGGAAGTGGACATTTGGAACGGTATCAGGCGTATGGTTAAAAAGGAAATATCGTCCCATAAAAACAAGATGGAAGCATTCTCAGAAACTTATTTGTGTTGTGTGTCCTCAGCTAACAGACTTGAACCTTTCTTTTGATATAGCAGTTTTGAAACACTCTTTTTGTAGAATGTGCAAGTGGATATTTCGATAGCTTTGAGGATTTCGTTGGAAACGGGAATATCATCATAGAAAATCTAGACAGAAGCATTCTCAGAAACACTTTGTGATGTTTACATTCAAGTCCCAGAGTTGAACATTCCCTTTCATAGAGCAGGTTTAAAACACACTTTTTGTAGTATCTAGATGTGGACATTTTGAGCGCTTGGGGGCCTATGGCGAAAAAGGAAATATCTTCCCATTAAAACGAGACAGAAGCAATCTCAGAAACTTGTTCATGCTGTATCTACTGAAGTAACAGTGTTGAACCTATCTATCGGTAGAGCAGGTTTGAAAGACACTTTTTTTGGAATCTGCAAGTGGATATTTGGATACATTTGAGGATTTTGTTGGAACTGGAATTACATATAACAGCTAGACAGCAGCATTCTCAGAAACTTCTTTGTGATGTTTCCATTCAAGTCACAGAGTTGAACATTGCCTTTCATACAGCAGGTTTGAAACACTCTTTTTGTAGTATCTGGAAGTGGACACTTGGAAAGCTTTCAGGCCTACAGTTAAAAAGGACATATCTTCCCAAAAGAACAAGACAGAAGCATTCTCAGAAACTTATTTGTGATGTGTGTCCTCCACTAACAGACTTGAACCTGTCTTCTCATAGAGCAGTTTGGAAACAGTCTTTTTGTAGTCTCTGTAAGTGGACATTTGGATAGCTTTGAGGATTTCGTTGAAAACGGGATTACGTATAAAAAGTAGGCAGCAACATTCTCAGAAACATGTTTGTGATGTTTGCATTCAAGTCACAGAGTTGAACATTCCCTTTCATAGAGCAGGTTTGAAACATTCTTTTTGTCGTATCTAGAAATGGACATTTTGAGCGCTTGGATGCGAAAGGTGAAAAAGGAAATATCTTCCCATGAAAACGAGATAGAAACAATCTCAGAAACTTGTTTCTGCTGTATCTACTGAAGTAGGAGTGTTGAAGCTATCTATTGGTAGATCAGGTTTGAAACACTCTTTTTTTGGAATCTGCAAGTGGATATTTGGATACATGGGAGGATTTCGTTGGAAACGGAAATACATATAAAAACTAGACAGCAGCATTCTCAGAAACACCTTTGTGATGTTTACATTCAAGTCACAGAATTGAACATTCCCTTTCATAGAGCAGGTTTGAAACACTCTTTTTGTAGTATCTAGAAGTGGACATTTTGAGCGCTTGGAGGCCTACGGTGTAAAAGGAAACATCTTCCCATGTAAACGAGATAGAAGCAATCTCAGAAACTTGTTTATGCTGTATCTACTGAAGTAGCAGTGTTGAACCTATCTATCGGTAGAGCAGGTTAGAAACACTCTTTTTTTCGAATCTGCAAGTGGATATTTCCATAGAACTGAGGATTTCGTTGGAAGCGGGATTACAGTTAAAAAGTAGACAGCAGCATTGTCAGAAACTTCTTTGTGACGTTTGCATTCAAGTCACAGAGTTGAACATTCCGTTTCATAAAGCAGGTGTGAAACAGTCATTTTGTAGTATGTGGATGTATACATTTGGAATGCTTTCAGGCATATGTTTAAAAACGAAGTATCTTCCCATGAAAACTAGACAGAAGCATTCTCAGAATCATGTTTGTGTTGTGTGTACTCAACAAACAGAGGTGAACCTTTCTTTTGATAGAGTACTTTTGAAACACTCTTTTTGTAGAATGTGCAAGTGAATATTTGGATAGCTTTGAGGATTTCTTTGGAAACGGGAATATCTTCATAGAAAATCTAGACAGAAGCATTCTCAGAAACACTTTGTGATGTTTACATTCAAGTCCCAGAGTTGAACATTCCCTTTCATAGAGAAGGTTTAAAACACTCTTTTTGTAGTATCTAGATGTGGACATTTTGAGCGCTTGGGGGCCTATGGTGAAAAAGGAAATATCTTCCCATTAAAACGAGATAGAAGCAATCTCAGAAACTTGTTTATGCTGTATCTACTGAAGTAACAGTGTTGAACCTATCTATTGGTAGAGCAGGTTTCAAAAATTCTTTTGTGGAAACTGCAAGTGGATATTTGGATACATTTGAGGATTTCGTTGGCAACGGAATTACATATAAAAACCAGACAGCAGCATTCTCAGAAACTTCTTTGTGAAATATGCATTCAAGTCAGAGAGTTGAGCATTCCGTTTCACAGAGCAGGTTTGAAACACTCTTTATGTAGTATCTGGAAGTGGACACTTGGAACGCTTTCAGGCCTACGGTTAAAAAGGAAATATATTCCCATAAAAACAAGACAGAAACATTCTCAGAAACGTATTTGTGATGTGTGTCCTCCACTAACAGACTTGAACCTGTCTTTTCATACAGCAGTTTGGAAACACTCTTTTTGTAGAATCTGCAAGTGGACATTTGGATATCTTTGAGGATTTCGTTGGAAACGGGATTACATATAAAAAGTGGACAGCAGCAGTCTCAGAAACTTCTTTGTGATGTTTGCATTCAGGTCACAGAGTTGAACATTCCGTGTCATAGAGCA
This sequence comes from Pan troglodytes, assembly GCF_028858775.2. Lineage (NCBI taxonomy): Eukaryota > Metazoa > Chordata > Mammalia > Primates > Hominidae > Pan > Pan troglodytes. Next base: position 53,412,216 of record NC_072409.2, on the reverse strand, counting down.
GGTTTGAAACACTCTTTTTGTAGTATCTGGAAGTGGACATTTCCAACGCTTTCTGGACTACTGTGAAGAAGGAAGTATCTTCCCATAAAAACAAGACAGAAGCATTCTCAGAAACTTATTTCTGATGTGTGTCCTCAACTAACGGACTTGAACCTTTCTTTTTATAGAGCACGTTTGAACCACTCTTTTCGTTGTATCTGCAAGTGGATATTTGGATAGCTTTGACGATTTCGTTGGAAACGGGAATATTTCCCTATAAAATCTAGACAGAAGCATTCTCAGAAACGTCTTTGTGATGTTTGCATTCAAGTCACAGAGTTGAACATTCCCTTTCATAGAGCAGGTTTGTAACACTCTTTTTGTAGTATCTGGAAGTGGACATTTGGAACGGTATCAGGCATAGGGTTAAAAAGGATATATCTTCCCATAAATACAACACAGAAGCATTCTCAGAAACTTATTTGTGATGTGTGTCCTTAACTAACAGACTTGAAACTTTCTTTGACACAGCAGCTTTTAAACACTCTTCTTGTAGAATCTGCAAATGGGTATTTGGATAGCTCTGAGGATTTCGTTGGAAACGGGATTACATATAAAAAGTAGACAGCAGCATTCTCAGTAACTGCTTTGTGATGTTTCCATTCAAGTCACAGAGTTGAACTGTCCCTTTCATTGCACAGGTTTGAAACACTCTTTTTGTGGTATCTGGAAGTGGGCACTTGGATCGCTTTGAGGCCTATGGTGAAAAAGGAAATATCTTCTCATAAAAACCAGACAGAAACATTCTCAGAAACTTATTTGTTATGTGTGTCCACCACTAACAGACTTGAAACTGTGTTTTCATACAGCCGTTTGGAAACACTCTTTTTGTAGAATCTCCAAGTGGACATTTGGATAGCTTTGAGGATTTCGTTGGAAGCGGGATAACAGATAAAAAGTGGACAGCAGCATTCTCAGAACTTCTTTTTGACGTTTGCATTCAAGTCACAGAGTTGAACATTCCCTGTCATAGAGCAGGTTTGAAATACTCTTTTTGTAGTAACTGGAAGTGGACATTTCCAAGGCTGTCTTGCCTACGGCGAAGAAGGAAATATCTTCCCATAAAAACAAGACAGAAACATTCTCAGAAACTTATTTCTCGTGTGTGCCCTCAACTAACGGACTTGAACTTTTCTTTTTTATGGAGCACGTTTGAAACACTCTTTTTGTTGTGTCTGCAAGTGGATATTTGGATAGCTTTGACGATTTCATTGGAAACGGGAATATCTTCCTGTAAAATCTAGACAGAAGCATTGTCAGAAACTTCTTTGTGATGTTTCCATTGGAGTCAGAGAGTTGAACATTCCCTTTCATAGAGCAGGTTTGAAATACTCTTTTTGTAGGATCTGGAAGTGGACATTTGCAGCGCTTTGTGGCCTATGGTAAAAAAGGAAATATCCTCCCACAAAAATGAGATAGAAGCAATCTCCGAAAGTTGTTTATGCTCCATCTACAAAACTAACATTGTTGAACCTTTCTATTGATAGAGCAGGTGTGAAACACTCTTTTTTTGGAATCTGCAAGAGGATATTTCTATAGAACCGAGGATTTCGTTGGAAGCGGGATTACAGACAAATAGTAGACAGCAGCATTCTGAGAAACTTCTTTGTGATGTTTCCATTCAAGTCACAGAGTTGAACATTGCCTTTCATAGAGTAGGTTTGAAACACTCTTTTTGTAGTATGTGGAAGTGGACATTTGGAACGGTATCAGGCGTATGGTTAAAAAGGAAATATCGTCCCATAAAAACAAGATGGAAGCATTCTCAGAAACTTATTTGTGTTGTGTGTCCTCAGCTAACAGACTTGAACCTTTCTTTTGATATAGCAGTTTTGAAACACTCTTTCTGTAGAATGTGCAAGTGGATATTTCGATAGCTTTGAGGATTTCGTTGGAAACGGGAATATCATCATAGAAAATCTAGACAGAAGCATTCTCAGAAACACTTTGTGATGTTTACATTCAAGTCCCAGAGTTGAACATTCCCTTTCATAGAGCAGGTTTAAAACACACTTTTTGTAGTATCTAGATGTGGACATTTTGAGCGCTTGGGGGCCTATGGCGAAAAAGGAAATATCTTCCCATTAAAACGAGACAGAAGCAATCTCAGAAACTTGTTCATGCTGTATCTACTGAAGTAACAGTGTTGAACCTATCTATCGGTAGAGCAGGTTTGAAAGACACTTTTTTTGGAATCTGCAAGTGGATATTTGGATACATTTGAGGATTTTGTTGGAAATGGAATTACATATAAAAACTAGACAGCAGCATTCTCAGAAACTTCTTTGTGATGTTTCCATTCAAGTCACAGAGTTGAACATTGCCTTTCATAGAGTAGGTTTGAAACACTCTTTTTGTAGTATGTGGAAGTGGACATTTGGAACGGTATCAGGCGTATGGTTAAAAAGGAAATATCATCCCATAAAAACAAGATGGAAGCATTGTCAGAAACTTATTTGTGTTGTGTGTCCTCAGCTAACAGACTTGAACCTTTCTTTTGATATAGCAGTTTTGAAACACTCTTTTTGTAGAATGTGCAAGTGGATATTTCGATAGCTTTGAGGATTTCGTTGGAAACGGGAATATCTTCATAGAAAATCTAGACAGAAGCATTCTCAGAAACACTTTGTGATGTTTACATTCAAGTCCCAGAGTTGAACATTCCCTTTCATAGAGCAGGTTTAAAACACTCTTTTTGTAGTATCTAGATGTGGACATTTTGAGCGCTTGGGGGCCTATGGCGAAAAAGGAAATATCTTCCCATTAAAACGAGACAGAAGCAATCTCAGAAACTGGTTTATGCTGTATCTACTGAAGTAACAGTGTTGAACCTATCTATCGGTAGAGCAGGTTTGAAAGACACTTTTTTTGGAATCTGCAAGTGGATATTTGGATACATTTGAGGATTTTGTTGGAACTGGAATTACATATAACAACTAGACAGCAGCATTCTCAGAAACTTCTTTGTGATGTTTGCATTCAAGTCAGACAGTTGAGCATTCCGTTTCATACAGCAGGTTTGAAACACTCTTTTTGTAGTATCTGGAAGTGGACACTTGGAAAGCTTTCAGGCCTACAGTTAAAAAGGACATATCTTCCCAAAAGAACAAGACAGAAGCATTCTCAGAAACTTATTTGTGATGTGTGTCCTCCACTAACAGACTTGAACCTGTCTTCTCATAGAGCAGTTTGGAAACAGTCTTTTTGTAGACTCTGTAAGTGGACATTTGGATAGCTTTGAGGATTTCGTTGAAAACGGGATTACGTATAAAAAGTAGGCAGCAACATTCTCAGAAACATGTTTGTGATGTTTGCATTCAAGTCACAGAGTTGAACATTCCCTTTCATAGAGCAGGTTTGAAACATTCTTTTTGTCGTATCTAGAAATGGACATTTTGAGCGCTTGGATGCGAAAGGTGAAAAAGGAAATATCTTCCCATGAAAACGAGATAGAAACAATCTCAGAAACTTGTTTCTGCTGTATCTACTGAAGTAGGAGTGTTGAAGCTATCTATTGGTAGATCAGGTTTGAAACACTCTTTTTTTGGAATCTGCAAGTGGATATTTGGATACATGGGAGGATTTCGTTGGAAACGGAAATACATATAAAAACTAGACAGCAGCATTCTCAGAAACACCTTTGTGATGTTTACATTCAAGTCACAGAATTGAACATTCCCTTTCATAGAGCAGGTTTGAAACACTCTTTTTGTAGTATCTAGAAGTGGACATTTTGAGCGCTTGGAGGCCTACGGTGTAAAAGGAAACATCTTCCCATGTAAACGAGATAGAAGCAATCTCAGAAACTTGTGTATGCTGTATCTACTGAAGTAACAGTGTTGAACCTATCTATCGGTAGAGCAGGTTAGAAACACTCTTTTTTTCGAATCTGCAAGTGGATATTTCCATAGAACTGAGGATTTCGTTGGAAGCGGGATTACAGTTAAAAAGTAGACAGCAGCATTGTCAGAAACTTCTTTGTGACGTTTGCATTCAAGTCACAGAGTTGAACATTCCGTTTCATAAAGCAGGTGTGAAACAGTCATTTTGTAGTATGTGGATGTATACATTTGGAATGCTTTCAGGCATATGTTTAAAAACGAAGTATCTTCCCATGAAAACTAGACAGAAGCATTCTCAGAATCATGTTTGTGTTGTGTGTACTCAACAAACAGAGGTGAACCTTTCTTTTGATAGAGTAGTTTTGAAACACTCTTTTTGTAGAATGTGCAAGTGAATATTTGGATAGCTTTGAGGATTTCTTTGGAAACGGGAATATCTTCATAGAAAATCTAGACAGAAGCATTCTCAGAAACACTTTGTGATGTTTACATTCAAGTCCCAGAGTTGAACATTCCCTTTCATAGAGAAGGTTTCAAACACTCTTTTTGTAGTATCTAGATGTGGACATTTTGAGCGCTTGGGGGCCTATGGTGAAAAAGGAAATATCTTCCCATTAAAACGAGATAGAAGCAATCTCAGAAACTTGTTTATGCTGTATCTACTGAAGTAACAGTGTTGAACCTATCTATTGGTAGAGCAGGTTTCAAAAATTCTTTTGTGGAAACTGCAAGTGGATATTTGGATACATTTGAGGATTTCGTTGGCAACGGAATTACATATAAAAACCAGACAGCAGCATTCTCAGAAACTTCTTTGTGAAATATGCATTCAAGTCAGAGAGTTGAGCATTCCGTTTCACAGAGCAGGTTTGAAACACTCTTTATGTAGTATCTGGAAGTGGACACTTGGAACGCTTTCAGGCCTACGGTTAAAAAGGAAATATATTCCCATAAAAACAAGACAGAAACATTCTCAGAAACGTATTTGTGATGTGTGTCCTCCACTAACAGACTTGAACCTGTCTTTTCATACAGCAGTTTGGAAACACTCTTTTTGTAGAATCTGCAAGTGGACATTTGGATATCTTTGAGGATTTCGTTGGAAACGGGATTACATATAAAAAGTGGACAGCAGCAGTCTCAGAAACTTCTTTGTGATGTTTGCATTCAGGTCACAGAGTTGAACATTCCGTGTCATAGAGCAGGTTTGAAACACTCTTTTTGTAGTATCTGGAAGTGGACATTTCCAACGCTTTCTGGACTACTGTGAAGAAGGAAGTATCTTCCCATAAAAACAAGACAGAAGCATTCTCAGAAACTTATTTCTGATGTGTGTCCTCAACTAACGGACTTGAACCTTTCTTTTTATAGAGCACGTTTGAACCACTCTTTTCGTTGTATCTGCAAGTGGATATTTGGATAGCTTTGACGATTTCGTTGGAAACGGGAATATTTCCCTATAAAATCTAGACAGAAGCATTCTCAGAAACGTCTTTGTGATGTTTGCATTCAAGTCACAGAGTTGAACATTCCCTTTCATAGAGCAGGTTTGTAACACTCTTTTTGTAGTATCTGGAAGTGGACATTTGGAACGGTATCAGGCATAGGGTTAAAAAGGATATATCTTCCCATAAATACAACACAGAAGCATTCTCAGAAACTTATTTGTGATGTGTGTCCTTAACTAACAGACTTGAAACTTTCTTTGACACAGCAGCTTTTAAACACTCTTCTTGTAGAATCTGCAAATGGGTATTTGGATAGCTCTGAGGATTTCGTTGGAAACGGGATTACATATAAAAAGTAGACAGCAGCATTCTCAGTAACTGCTTTGTGATGTTTCCATTCAAGTCACAGAGTTGAACTGTCCCTTTCATTGCACAGGTTTGAAACACTCTTTTTGTGGTATCTGGAAGTGGGCACTTGGATCGCTTTGAGGCCTATGGTGAAAAAGGAAATATCTTCTCATAAAAACCAGACAGAAACATTCTCAGAAACTTATTTGTTATGTGTGTCCACCACTAACAGACTTGAAACTGTGTTTTCATACAGCCGTTTGGAAACACTCTTTTTGTAGAATCTCCAAGTGGACATTTGGATAGCTTTGAGGATTTCGTTGGAAGCGGGATAACAGATAAAAAGTGGACAGCAGCATTCTCAGAACTTCTTTTTGACGTTTGCATTCAAGTCACAGAGTTGAACATTCCCTGTCATAGAGCAGGTTTGAAATACTCTTTTTGTAGTAACTGGAAGTGGACATTTCCAAGGCTGTCTTGCCTACGGCGAAGAAGGAAATATCTTCCCATAAAAACAAGACAGAAACATTCTCAGAAACTTATTTCTCGTGTGTGCCCTCAACTAACGGACTTGAACTTTTCTTTTTTATGGAGCACGTTTGAAACACTCTTTTTGTTGTGTCTGCAAGTGGATATTTGGATAGCTTTGACGATTTCATTGGAAACGGGAATATCTTCCTGTAAAATCTAGACAGAAGCATTGTCAGAAACTTCTTTGTGATGTTTCCATTGGAGTCAGAGAGTTGAACATTCCCTTTCATAGAGCAGGTTTGAAATACTCTTTTTGTAGGATCTGGAAGTGGACATTTGCAGCGCTTTGTGGCCTATGGTAAAAAAGGAAATATCCTCCCACAAAAATGAGATAGAAGCAATCTCAGAAAGTTGTTTATGCTCCATCTACAAAACTAACATTGTTGAACCTTTCTATTGATAGAGCAGGTGTGAAACACTCTTTTTTTGGAATCTGCAAGAGGATATTTCTATAGAACCGAGGATTTCGTTGGAAGCGGGATTACAGACAAATTGTAGACAGCAGCATTCTGAGAAACTTCTTTGTGATGTTTCCATTCAAGTCACAGAGTTGAACATTGCCTTTCATAGAGTAGGTTTGAAACACTTTTTGTAGTATGTGGAAGTGGACATTTGGAACGGTATCAGGCGTATGGTTAAAAAGGAAATATCGTCCCATAAAAACAAGATGGAAGCATTCTCAGAAACTTATTTGTGTTGTGTGTCCTCAGCTAACAGACTTGAACCTTTCTTTTGATATAGCAGTTTTGAAACACTCTTTCTGTAGAATGTGCAAGTGGATATTTCGATAGCTTTGAGGATTTCGTTGGAAACGGGAATATCATCATAGAAAATCTAGACAGAAGCATTCTCAGAAACACTTTGTGATGTTTACATTCAAGTCCCAGAGTTGAACATTCCCTTTCATAGAGCAGGTTTAAAACACACTTTTTGTAGTATCTAGATGTGGACATTTTGAGCGCTTGGGGGCCTATGGCGAAAAAGGAAATATCTTCCCATTAAAACGAGACAGAAGCAATCTCAGAAACTTGTTCATGCTGTATCTACTGAAGTAACAGTGTTGAACCTATCTATCGGTAGAGCAGGTTTGAAAGACACTTTTTTTGGAATCTGCAAGTGGATATTTGGATACATTTGAGGATTTTGTTGGAAATGGAATTACATATAAAAACTAGACAGCAGCATTCTCAGAAACTTCTTTGTGATGTTTCCATTCAAGTCACAGAGTTGAACATTGCCTTTCATAGAGTAGGTTTGAAACACTCTTTTTGTAGTATGTGGAAGTGGACATTTGGAACGGTATCAGGCGTATGGTTAAAAAGGAAATATCATCCCATAAAAACAAGATGGAAGCATTGTCAGAAACTTATTTGTGTTGTGTGTCCTCAGCTAACAGACTTGAACCTTTCTTTTGATATAGCAGTTTTGAAACACTCTTTTTGTAGAATGTGCAAGTGGATATTTCGATAGCTTTGAGGATTTCGTTGGAAACGGGAATATCTTCATAGAAAATCTAGACAGAAGCATTCTCAGAAACACTTTGTGATGTTTACATTCAAGTCCCAGAGTTGAACATTCCCTTTCATAGAGCAGGTTTAAAACACTCTTTTTGTAGTATCTAGATGTGGACATTTTGAGCGCTTGGGGGCCTATGGCAAAAAAGGAAATATCTTCCCATTAAAACGAGACAGAAGCAATCTCAGAAACTGGTTTATGCTGTATCTACTGAAGTAACAGTGTTGAACCTATCTATCGGTAGAGCAGGTTTGAAAGACACTTTTTTTGGAATCTGCAAGTGGATATTTGGATACATTTGAGGATTTTGTTGGAACTGGAATTACATATAACAACTAGACAGCAGCATTCTCAGAAACTTCTTTGTGATGTTTGCATTCAAGTCAGACAGTTGAGCATTCCGTTTCATACAGCAGGTTTGAAACACTCTTTTTGTAGTATCTGGAAGTGGACACTTGGAAAGCTTTCAGGCCTACAGTTAAAAAGGACATATCTTCCCAAAAGAACAAGACAGAAGCATTCTCAGAAACTTATTTGTGATGTGTGTCCTCCACTAACAGACTTGAACCTGTCTTCTCATAGAGCAGTTTGGAAACAGTCTTTTTGTAGACTCTGTAAGTGGACATTTGGATAGCTTTGAGGATTTCGTTGAAAACGGGATTATGTATAAAAAGTAGGCAGCAACATTCTCAGAAACATGTTTGTGATGTTTGCATTCAAGTCACAGAGTTGAACATTCCCTTTCATAGAGCAGGTTTGAAACATTCTTTTTGTCGTATCTAGAAATGGACATTTTGAGCGCTTGGATGCGAAAGGTGAAAAAGGAAATATCTTCCCATGAAAACGAGATAGAAACAATCTCAGAAACTTGTTTCTGCTGTATCTACTGAAGTAGGAGTGTTGAAGCTATCTATTGGTAGATCAGGTTTGAAACACTCTTTTTTTGGAATCTGCAAGTGGATATTTTGATACATGGGAGGATTTCGTTGGAAACGGAAATACATATAAAAACTAGACAGCAGCATTCTCAGAAACACCTTTGTGATGTTTACATTCAAGTCACAGAATTGAACATTCCCTTTCATAGAGCAGGTTTGAAACACTCTTTTTGTAGTATCTAGAAGTGGACATTTTGAGCGCTTGGAGGCCTACGGTGTAAAAGGAAACATCTTCCCATGTAAACGAGATAGAAGCAATCTCAGAAACTTGTGTATGCTGTATCTACTGAAGTAACAGTGTTGAACCTATCTATCGGTAGAGCAGGTTAGAAACACTCTTTTTTTCGAATCTGCAAGTGGATATTTCCATAGAACTGAGGATTTCGTTGGAAGCGGGATTACAGTTAAAAAGTAGACAGCAGCATTGTCAGAAACTTCTTTGTGACGTTTGCATTCAAGTCACAGAGTTGAACATTCCGTTTCATAAAGCAGGTGTGAAACAGTCATTTTGTAGTATGTGGATGTATACATTTGGAATGCTTTCAGGCATATGTTTAAAAACGAAGTATCTTCCCATGAAAACTAGACAGAAGCATTCTCAGAATCATGTTTGTGTTGTGTGTACTCAACAAACAGAGGTGAACCTTTCTTTTGATAGAGTAGTTTTGAAACACTCTTTTTGTAGAATGTGCAAGTGAATATTTGGATAGCTTTGAGGATTTCTTTGGAAACGGGAATATCTTCATAGAAAATCTAGACAGAAGCATTCTCAGAAACACTTTGTGATGTTTACATTCAAGTCCCAGAGTTGAACATTCCCTTTCATAGAGAAGGTTTCAAACACTCTTTTTGTAGTATCTAGATGTGGACATTTTGAGCGCTTGGGGGCCTATGGTGAAAAAGGAAATATCTTCCCATTAAAACGAGATAGAAGCAATCTCAGAAACTTGTTTATGCTGTATCTACTGAAGTAACAGTGTTGAACCTATCTATTGGTAGAGCAGGTTTCAAAAATTCTTTTGTGGAAACTGCAAGTGGATATTTGGATACATTTGAGGATTTCGTTGGCAACGGAATTACATATAAAAACCAGACAGCAGCATTCTCAGAAACTTCTTTGTGAAATATGCATTCAAGTCAGAGAGTTGAGCATTCAGTTTCACAGAGCAGGTTTGAAACACTCTTTATGTAGTATCTGGAAGTGGACACTTGGAACGCTTTCAGGCCTACGGTTAAAAAGGAAATATATTCCCATAAAAACAAGACAGAAACATTCTCAGAAACTTATTTGTGATGTGTGTCCTCCACTAACAGACTTGAACCTGTCTTTTCATACAGCAGTTTGGAAACACTCTATTTGTAGAATCTGCAAGTGGACATTTGGATATCTTTGAGGATTTCGTTGGAAACGGGATTACATATAAAAAGTGGACAGCAGCAGTCTCAGAAACTTCTTTGTGATGTTTGCATTCAGGTCACAGAGTTGAACATTCCGTGTCATAGAGCAGGTTTGAAACACTCTTTTTGTAGTATCTGGAAGTGGACATTTCCAACGCTTTCTGGACTACTGTGAAGAAGGAAGTATCTTCCCATAAAAACAAGACAGAAGCATTCTCAGAAACTTATTTCTGATGTGTGTCCTCAACTAACGGACTTGAACCTTTCTTTTTATAGAGCACGTTTGAACCACTCTTTTCGTTGTATCTGCAAGTGGATATTTGGATAGCTTTGACGATTTCGTTGGAAACGGGAATATTTCCCTATAAAATCTAGACAGAAGCATTCTCAGAAACGTCTTTGTGATGTTTGCATTCAAGTCACAGAGTTGAACATTCCCTTTCATAGAGCAGGTTTGTAACACTCTTTTTGTAGTATCTGGAAGTGGACATTTGGAACGGTATCAGGCATAGGGTTAAAAAGGATATATCTTCCCATAAATACAACACAGAAGCATTCTCAGAAACTTATTTGTGATGTGTGTCCTTAACTAACAGACTTGAAACTTTCTTTGACACAGCAGCTTTTAAACACTCTTCTTGTAGAATCTGCAAATGGGTATTTGGATAGCTCTGAGGATTTCGTTGGAAACGGGATTACATATAAAAAGTAGACAGCAGCATTCTCAGTAACTTCTTTGTGATGTTTCCATTCAAGTCACAGAGTTGAACTGTCCCTTTCATTGCACAGGTTTGAAACACTCTTTTTGTGGTATCTGGAAGTGGGCACTTGGATCGCTTTGAGGCCTATGGTGAAAAAGGAAATATCTTCTCATAAAAACCAGACAGAAACATTCTCAGAAACTTATTTGTTATGTGTGTCCACCACTAACAGACTTGAAACTGTGTTTTCATACAGCCGTTTGGAAACACTCTTTTTGTAGAATCTCCAAGTGGACATTTGGATAGCTTTGAGGATTTCGTTGGAAGCGGGATAACAGATAAAAAGTGGACAGCAGCATTCTCAGAACTTCTTTTGACGTTTGCATTCAAGTCACAGAGTTGAACATTCCCTGTCATAGAGCAGGTTTGAAATACTCTTTTTGTAGTAACTGGAAGTGGACATTTCCAAGGCTGTCTTGCCTACGGCGAAGAAGGAAATATCTTCCCATAAAAACAAGACAGAAACATTCTCAGAAACTTATTTCTCGTGTGTGCCCTCAACTAACGGACTTGAACTTTTCTTTTTTATGGAGCACGTTTGAAACACTCTTTTTGTTGTGTCTGCAAGTGGATATTTGGATAGCTTTGACGATTTCATTGGAAACGGGAATATCTTCCTGTAAAATCTAGACAGAAGCATTGTCAGAAACTTCTTTGTGATGTTTCCATTGGAGTCAGAGAGTTGAACATTCCCTTTCATAGAGCAGGTTTGAAATACTCTTTTTGTAGGATCTGGAAGTGGACATTTGCAGCGCTTTGTGGCCTATGGTAAAAAAGGAAATATCCTCCCACAAAAATGAGATAGAAGCAATCTCAGAAAGTTGTTTATGCTCTATCTACACAACTAACATTGTTGAACCTTTCTATTGATAGAGCAGGTGTGAAACACTCTTTTTTTGGAATCTGCAAGAGGATATTTCTATAGAACCGAGGATTTCGTTGGAAGCGGGATTACAGACAAATAGTAGACAGCAGCATTCTGAGAAACTTCTTTGTGATGTTTCCATTCAAGTCACAGAGTTGAACATTGCCTTTCATAGAGTAGGTTTGAAACACTCTTTTTGTAGTATGTGGAAGTGGACATTTGGAACGGTATCAGGCGTATGGTTAAAAAGGAAATATCGTCCCATAAAAACAAGATGGAAGCATTCTCAGAAACTTATTTGTGTTGTGTGTCCTCAGCTAACAGACTGGAACCTTTCTTTTGATATAGCAGTTTTGAAACACTCTTTTTGTAGAATGTGCAAGTGGATATTTCGATAGCTTTGAGGATTTCGTTGGAAACGGGAATATCATCATAGAAAATCTAGACAGAAGCATTCTCAGAAACACTTTGTGATGTTTACATTCAAGTCCCAGAGTTGAACATTCCCTTTCATAGAGCAGGTTTAAAACACTCTTTTTGTAGTATCTAGATGTGGACATTTTGAGCGCTTGGGGGCCTATGGCGAAAAAGGAAATATCTTCCCATTAAAACGAGACAGAAGCAATCTCAGAAACTGGTTTATGCTGTATCTACTGAAGTAACAGTGTTGAACCTATCTATCGGTAGAGCAGGTTTGAAAGACACTTTTTTTGGAATCTGCAAGTGGATATTTGGATACATTTGTGGATTTTGTTGGAACTGGAATTACATATAAAAACTAGACAGCAGCATTCTCAGAAACTTCTTTGTGATGTTTGCATTCAAGTCAGACAGTTGAGCATTCCTTTTCATAGAGCAGGTTTGAAACACTCTTTTTGTAGTATCTGGAAGTGGACACTTGGAAAGCTTTCAGGCCTACAGTTAAAAAGGACATATCTTCCCAAAAGAACAAGACAGAAGCATTCTCAGAAACTTATTTGTGATGTGTGTCCTCCACTAACAGACTTGAACCTGTCTTCTCATAGAGCAGTTTGGAAACAGTCTTTTTGTAGACTCTGTAAGTGGACCTTTGGATAGCTTTGAGGATTTCGTTGAAAACGGGATTACGTATAAAAAGTAGGCAGCAACATTCTCAGAAACATGTTTGTGATGTTTGCATTCAAGTCACAGAGTTGAACATTCCCTTTCATAGAGCAGGTTTGAAACATTCTTTTTGTCGTATCTAGAAATGGACATTTTGAGCGCTTGGATGCGAAAGGTGAAAAAGGAAATATCTTCCCATGAAAACGAGATAGAAACAATCTCAGAAACTTGTTTCTGCTGTATCTACTGAAGTAGGAGTGTTGAAGCTATCTATTGGTAGATCAGGTTTGAAACACTCTTTTTTTGGAATCTGCAAGTGGATATTTTGATACATGGGAGGATTTCGTTGGAAACGGAAATACATATAAAAACTAGACAGCAGCATTCTCAGAAACACCTTTGTGATGTTTACATTCAAGTCACAGAATTGAACATTCCCTTTCATAGAGCAGGTTTGAAACACTCTTTTTGTAGTATCTAGAAGTGGACATTTTGAGCGCTTGGAGGCCTACGGTGTAAAAGGAAACATCTTCCCATGTAAACGAGATAGAAGCAATCTCAGAAACTTGTGTATGCTGTATCTACTGAAGTAACAGTGTTGAACCTATCTATCGGTAGAGCAGGTTAGAAACACTCTTTTTTTCGAATCTGCAAGTGGATATTTCCATAGAACTGAGGATTTCGTTGGAAGCGGGATTACAGTTAAAAAGTAGACAGCAGCATTGTCAGAAACTTCTTTGTGACGTTTGCATTCAAGTCACAGAGTTGAACATTCCGTTTCATAAAGCAGGTGTGAAACAGTCATTTTGTAGTATGTGGATGTATACATTTGGAATGCTTTCAGGCATATGTTTAAAAACGAAGTATCTTCCCATGAAAACTAGACAGAAGCATTCTCAGAATCATGTTTGTGTTGTGTGTACTCAACAAACAGAGGTGAACCTTTCTTTTGATAGAGTAGTTTTGAAACACTCTTTTTGTAGAATGTGCAAGTGAATATTTGGATAGCTTTGAGGATTTCTTTGGAAACGGGAATATCTTCATAGAAAATCTAGACAGAAGCATTCTCAGAAACACTTTGTGATGTTTACATTCAAGTCCCAGAGTTGAACATTCCCTTTCATAGAGAAGGTTTCAAACACTCTTTTTGTAGTATCTAGATGTGGACATTTTGAGCGCTTGGGGGCCTATGGTGAAAAAGGAAATATCTTCCCATTAAAACGAGATAGAAGCAATCTCAGAAACTTGTTTATGCTGTATCTACTGAAGTAACAGTGTTGAACCTATCTATTGGTAGAGCAGGTTTCAAAAATTCTTTTGTGGAAACTGCAAGTGGATATTTGGATACATTTGAGGATTTCGTTGGCAACGGAATTACATATAAAAACCAGACAGCAGCATTCTCAGAAACTTCTTTGTGAAATATGCATTCAAGTCAGAGAGTTGAGCATTCAGTTTCACAGAGCAGGTTTGAAACACTCTTTATGTAGTATCTGGAAGTGGACACTTGGAACGCTTTCAGGCCTACGGTTAAAAAGGAAATATATTCCCATAAAAACAAGACAGAAACATTCTCAGAAACTTATTTGTGATGTGTGTCCTCCACTAACAGACTTGAACCTGTCTTTTCATACAGCAGTTTGGAAACACTCTATTTGTAGAATCTGCAAGTGGACATTTGGATATCTTTGAGGATTTCGTTGGAAACGGGATTACATATAAAAAGTGGACAGCAGCAGTCTCAGAAACTTCTTTGTGATGTTTGCATTCAGGTCACAGAGTTGAACATTCCGTGTCATAGAGCAGGTTTGAAACACTCTTTTTGTAGTATCTGGAAGTGGACATTTCCAACGCTTTCTGGACTACTGTGAAGAAGGAAGTATCTTCCCATAAAAACAAGACAGAAGCATTCTCAGAAACTTATTTCTGATGTGTGTCCTCAACTAACGGACTTGAACCTTTCTTTTTATAGAGCACGTTTGAACCACTCTTTTCGTTGTATCTGCAAGTGGATATTTGGATAGCTTTGACGATTTCGTTGGAAACGGGAATATTTCCCTATAAAATCTAGACAGAAGCATTCTCAGAAACGTCTTTGTGATGTTTGCATTCAAGTCACAGAGTTGAACATTCCCTTTCATAGAGCAGGTTTGTAACACTCTTTTTGTAGTATCTGGAAGTGGACATTTGGAACGGTATCAGGCATAGGGTTAAAAAGGATATATCTTCCCATAAATACAACACAGAAGCATTCTCAGAAACTTATTTGTGATGTGTGTCCTTAACTAACAGACTTGAAACTTTCTTTGACACAGCAGCTTTTAAACACTCTTCTTGTAGAATCTGCAAATGGGTATTTGGATAGCTCTGAGGATTTCGTTGGAAACGGGATTACATATAAAAAGTAGACAGCAGCATTCTCAGTAACTTCTTTGTGATGTTTCCATTCAAGTCACAGAGTTCAACTGTCCCTTTCATTGCACAGGTTTGAAACACTCTTTTTGTGGTATCTGGAAGTGGGCACTTGGATCGCTTTGAGGCCTATGGTGAAAAAGGAAATATCTTCTCATAAAAACCAGACAGAAACATTCTCAGAAACTTATTTGTTATGTGTGTCCACCACTAACAGACTTGAAACTGTGTTTTCATACAGCCGTTTGGAAACACTCTTTTTGTAGAATCTCCAAGTGGACATTTGGATAGCTTTGAGGATTTCGTTGGAAGCGGGATAACAGATAAAAAGTGGACAGCAGCATTCTCAGAACTTCTTTTTGACGTTTGCATTCAAGTCACAGAGTTGAACATTCCCTGTCATAGAGCAGGTTTGAAATACTCTTTTTGTAGTAACTGGAAGTGGACATTTCCAAGGCTGTCTTGCCTACGGCGAAGAAGGAAATATCTTCCCATAAAAACAAGACAGAAACATTCTCAGAAACTTATTTCTCGTGTGTGCCCTCAACTAACGGACTTGAACTTTTCTTTTTTATGGAGCACGTTTGAAACACTCTTTTTGTTGTGTCTGCAAGTGGATATTTGGATAGCTTTGACGATTTCATTGGAAACGGGAATATCTTCCTGTAAAATCTAGACAGAAGCATTGTCAGAAACTTCTTTGTGATGTTTCCATTGGAGTCAGAGAGTTGAACATTCCCTTTCATAGAGCAGGTTTGAAATACTCTTTTTGTAGGATCTGGAAGTGGACATTTGCAGCGCTTTGTGGCCTATGGTAAAAAAGGAAATATCCTCCCACAAAAATGAGATAGAAGCAATCTCAGAAAGTTGTTTATGCTCTATCTACACAACTAACATTGTTGAACCTTTCTATTGATAGAGCAGGTGTGAAACACTCTTTTTTTGGAATCTGCAAGAGGATATTTCTATAGAACCGAGGATTTCGTTGGAAGCGGGATTACAGACAAATAGTAGACAGCAGCATTCTGAGAAACTTCTTTGTGATGTTTCCATTCAAGTCACAGAGTTGAACATTGCCTTTCATAGAGTAGGTTTGAAACACTCTTTTTGTAGTATGTGGAAGTGGACATTTGGAACGGTATCAGGCGTATGGTTAAAAAGGAAATATCGTCCCATAAAAACAAGATGGAAGCATTCTCAGAAACTTATTTGTGTTGTGTGTCCTCAGCTAACAGACTGGAACCTTTCTTTTGATATAGCAGTTTTGAAACACTCTTTTTGTAGAATGTGCAAGTGGATATTTCGATAGCTTTGAGGATTTCGTTGGAAACGGGAATATCATCATAGAAAATCTAGACAGAAGCATTCTCAGAAACACTTTGTGATGTTTACATTCAAGTCCCAGAGTTGAACATTCCCTTTCATAGAGCAGGTTTAAAACACTCTTTTTGTAGTATCTAGATGTGGACATTTTGAGCGCTTGGGGGCCTATGGCGAAAAAGGAAATATCTTCCCATTAAAACGAGACAGAAGCAATCTCAGAAACTGGTTTATGCTGTATCTACTGAAGTAACAGTGTTGAACCTATCTATCGGTAGAGCAGGTTTGAAAGACACTTTTTTTGGAATCTGCAAGTGGATATTTGGATACATTTGTGGATTTTGTTGGAACTGGAATTACATATAAAAACTAGACAGCAGCATTCTCAGAAACTTCTTTGTGATGTTTGCATTCAAGTCAGACAGTTGAGCATTCCTTTTCATAGAGCAGGTTTGAAACACTCTTTTTGTAGTATCTGGAAGTGGACACTTGGAAAGCTTTCAGGCCTACAGTTAAAAAGGACATATCTTCCCAAAAGAACAAGACAGAAGCATTCTCAGAAACTTATTTGTGATGTGTGTCCTCCACTAACAGACTTGAACCTGTCTTCTCATAGAGCAGTTTGGAAACAGTCTTTTTGTAGACTCTGTAAGTGGACCTTTGGATAGCTTTGAGGATTTCGTTGAAAACGGGATTACGTATAAAAAGTAGGCAGCAACATTCTCAGAAACATGTTTGTGATGTTTGCATTCAAGTCACAGAGTTGAACATTCCCTTTCATAGAGCAGGTTTGAAACATTCTTTTTGTCGTATCTAGAAATGGACATTTTGAGCGCTTGGATGCGAAAGGTGAAAAAGGAAATATCTTCCCATGAAAACGAGATAGAAACAATCTCAGAAACTTGTTTCTGCTGTATCTACTGAAGTAAGAGTGTTGAAGCTATCTATTGGTAGATCAGGTTTGAAACACTCTTTTTTTGGAATCTGCAAGTGGATATTTGGATACATGGGAGGATTTCGTTGGAAACGGAAATACATATAAAAACTAGACAGCAGCATTCTCAGAAACACCTTTGTGATGTTTACATTCAAGTCACAGAATTGAACATTCCCTTTCATAGAGCAGGTTTGAAACACTCTTTTTGTAGTATCTAGAAGTGGACATTTTGAGCGCTTGGAGGCCTACGGTGTAAAAGGAAACATCTTCCCATGTAAACGAGATAGAAGCAATCTCAGAAACTTGTGTATGCTGTATCTACTGAAGTAACAGTGTTGAACCTATCTATCGGTAGAGCAGGTTAGAAACACTCTTTTTTTCGAATCTGCAAGTGGATATTTCCATAGAACTGAGGATTTCGTTGGAAGCGGGATTACAGTTAAAAAGTAGACAGCAGCATTGTCAGAAACTTTTTTGTGACGTTTGCATTCAAGTCACAGAGTTGAACATTCCGTTTCATAAAGCAGGTGTGAAACAGTCATTTTCTAGTATGTGGATGTATACATTTGGAATGCTTTCAGGCATATGTTTAAAAACGAAGTATCTTCCCATGAAAACTAGACAGAAGCATTCTCAGAATCATGTTTGTGTTGTGTGTACTCAACAAACAGAGGTGAACCTTTCTTTTGATAGAGTACTTTTGAAACACTCTTTTTGTAGAATGTGCAAGTCAATATTTGGATAGCTTTGAGGATTTCTTTGGAAACGGGAATATCTTCATAGAAAATCTAGACAGAAGCATTCTCAGAAACACTTTGTGATGTTTACATTCAAGTCCCAGAGTTGAACATTCCCTTTCATAGAGAAGGTTTAAAACACTCTTTTTGTAGTATCTAGATGTGGACATTTTGAGCGCTTGGGGGCCTATGGTGAAAAAGGAAATATCTTCCCATTAAAACGAGATAGAAGCAATCTCAGAAACTTGTTTATGCTGTATCTACTGAAGTAACAGTGTTGAACCTATCTATTGGTAGAGCAGGTTCCAAAAATTCTTTTGTGGAAACTGCAAGTGGTTATTTGGATACATTTGAGGATTTCGTTGGCAACGGAATTACATATAAAAATCAGACAGCAGCATTCTCAGAAACTTCTTTGTGAAATATGCATTCAAGTCAGAGAGTTGAGCATTCCGTTTCACAGAGCAGGTTTGAAACACTCTTTTTGTAGTATCTGGAAGTGGACACTTGGAACGCTTTCAGGCCTACGGTTAAAAAGGAAATATATTCCCATAAAAACAAGACAGAAACATTCTCAGAAACTTATTTGTGATGTGTGTCCTCCACTAACAGACTTGAACCTGTCTTTTCATACAGCAGTTTGGAAACACTCTTTTTGTAGAATCTGCAAGTGGACATTTGGATAACTTTGAGGATTTCGTTGGAAACGGGATTACACATAAAAAGTGGACAGCAGCAGTCTCAGAAACTTCTTTGTGATGTTTGCATTCAGGTCACAGAGTTGAACATTCCCTGTCATAGAGCAGGTTTGAAACACTCTTTTTGTAGTATCTGGAAGTGGACATTTCCAACGCTTTCTGGACTACTGTGGAGAAGGAAGTATCTTCCCATAAAAACAAGACAGAAGCATTCTCAGAAACTTATTTCTGATGTGTGTCCTCAACTAACGGACTTGAACCTTTCTTTTTATAGAGCACGTTTGAACCACTCTTTTCGTTGTATCTGCAAGTGGATATTTGGATAGCTTTGACGATTTCGTTGGAAACGGGAATATTTCCCTATAAAATCTAGACAGAAGCATTCTCAGAAACGTCTTTGTGATGTTTGCATTCAAGTCACAGAGTTGAACATTCCCTTTCATAGAGCAGGTTTGTAACACTCTTTTTGTAGTATGTGGAAGTGGACATTTGGAACGGTATCAGGCGTATGGTTAAAAAGGAAATATCGTCCCATAAAAACAAGATGGAAGCATTCTCAGAAACTTATTTGTGTTGTGTGTCCTCAGCTAACAGACTTGAACCTTTCTTTTGATATAGCAGTTTTGAAACACTCTTTTTGTAGAATGTGCAAGTGGATATTTCGATAGCTTTGAGGATTTCGTTGGAAACGGGAATATCTTCATAGAAAATCTAGACAGAAGCATTCTCAGAAACACTTTGTGATGTTTACATTCAAGTCCCAGAGTTGAACATACCCTTTCATAGAGCAGGTTTAAAACACTCTTTTTGTAGTATCTAGATGTGGACATTTTGAGCGCTTGGGGGCCTATGGCGAAAAAGGAAATATCTTCCCATTAAAACGAGACAGAAGCAATCTCAGAAACTTGTTTATGCTGTATCTACTGAAGTAACAGTGTTGAACCTATCTATCGGTAGAGCAGGTTTGAAAGACACTTTTTTTGGAATCTGCAAGTGGATATTTGGATACATTTGAGGATTTTGTTGGAACTGGAATTACATATAACAACTAGACAGCAGCATTCTCAGAAACTTCTTTGTGATGTTTGCATTCAAGTCAGACAGTTGAGCATTCCGTTTCATACAGCAGGTTTGAAACACTCTTTTTGCAGTATCTGGAAGTGGACACTTGGAAAGCTTTCAGGCCTACAGTTAAAAAGGACATATCTTCCCAAAAGAACAAGACAGAAGCATTCTCAGAAACTTATTTGTGATGTGTGTCCTCCACTAACAGACTTGAACCTGTCTTCTCATAGAGCAGTTTGGGAACAGTCTTTTTGTAGACTCTGTAAGTGGACATTTGGATAGCTTTGAGGATTTCGTTGAAAACGGGATTACGTATAAAAAGTAGGCAGCAACATTCTCAGAAACATGTTTGTGATGTTTGCATTCAAGTCACAGAGTTGAACATTCCCTTTCATAGAGCAGGTTTGAAACATTCTTTTTGTAGTATCTAGAAATGGACATTTTGAGCGCTTGGATGCGAAAGGTGAAAAAGGAAATATCTTCCCATGAAAACGAGATAGAAACAATCTCAGAAACTTGTTTCTGCTGTATCTACTGAAGTAAGAGTGTTGAAGCTATCTATTGGTAGATCAGGTTTGAAACACTCTTTTTTTTGGAATCTGCAAGTGGATATTTGGATACATGGGAGGATTTCGTTGGAAACGGAAATACATATAAAAACTAGACAGCAGCATTCTCAGAAACACCTTTGTGATGTTTACATTCAAGTCACAGAATTGAACATTCCCTTTCATAGAGCAGGTTTGAAACACTCTTTTTGTAGTATCTAGAAGTGGACATTTTGAGCGCTTGGAGGCCTACGGTGTAAAAGGAAACATCTTCCCATGTAAACGAGATAGAAGCAATCTCAGAAACTTGTTTATGCTGTATCTACTGAAGTAACAGTGTTGAACCTATCTATCGGTAGAGCAGGTTAGAAACACTCTTTTTTTCGAATCTGCAAGTGGATATTTCCATAGAACTGAGGATTTCGTTGGAAGCGGGATTACAGTTGAAAAGTAGACAGCAGCATTGTCAGAAACTTCTTTGTGACGTTTGCATTCAAGTCACAGAGTTGAACATTCCGTTTCATAAAGCAGGCGTGAAACAGTCATTTTCTAGTATGTGGATGTATACATTTGGAATGCTTTCAGGCATATGTTTAAAAACGAAGTATCTTCCCATGAAAACTAGACAGAAGCATTCTCAGAATCATGTTTGTGTTGTGTGTACTCAACAAACAGAGGTGAACCTTTCTTTTGATAGAGTACTTTTGAAACACTCTTTTTGTAGAATGTGCAAGTCAATATTTGGATAGCTTTGAGGATTTCTTTGGAAACGGGAATATCTTCATAGAAAATCTAGACAGAAGCATTCTCAGAAACACTTTGTGATGTTTACATTCAAGTCCCAGAGTTGAACATTCCCTTTCATAGAGAAGGTTTCAAACACTCTTTTTGTAGTATCTAGATGTGGACATTTTGAGCGCTTGGGGGCCTATGGTGAAAAAGGAAATATCTTCCCATTAAAACGAGATAGAAGCAATCTCAGAAACTTGTTTATGCTGTATCTACTGAAGTAACAGTGTTGAACCTATCTATTGGTAGAGCAGGTTCCAAAAATTCTTTTGTGGAAACTGCAAGTGGTTATTTGGATACATTTGAGGATTTCGTTGGCAACGGAATTACATATAAAAATCAGACAGCAGCATTCTCAGAAACTTCTTTGTGAAATATGCATTCAAGTCAGAGAGTGGAGCATTCCGTTTCACAGAGCAGGTTTGAAACACTCTTTTTGTAGTATCTGGAAGTGGACACTTGGAACGCTTTCAGGCCTACGGTTAAAAAGGAAATATATTCCCATAAAAACAAGACAGAAACATTCTCAGAAACTTATTTGTGATGTGTGTCCTCCACTAACAGACTTGAACCTGTCTTTTCATACAGCAGTTTGGAAACACTCTTTTTGTAGAATCTGCAAGTGGACATTTGGATAACTTTGAGGATTTCGTTGGAAACGGGATTACACATAAAAAGTGGACAGCAGCAGTCTCAGAAACTTCTTTGTGATGTTTGCATTCAGGTCACAGAGTTGAACATTCCCTGTCATAGAGCAGGTTTGAAACACTCTTTTTGTAGTATCTGGAAGTGGACATTTCCAACGCTTTCTGGACTACTGTGGAGAAGGAAGTATCTTCCCATAAAAACAAGACAGAAGCATTCTCAGAAACTTATTTCTGATGTGTGTCCTCAACTAACGGACTTGAACCTTTCTTTTTATAGAGCACGTTTGAACCACTCTTTTCGTTGTATCTGCAAGTGGATATTTGGATAGCTTTGACGATTTCGTTGGAAACGGGAATATTTCCCTATAAAATCTAGACAGAAGCATTCTCAGAAACGTCTTTGTGATGTTTGCATTCAAGTCACAGAGTTGAACATTCCCTTTCATAGAGCAGGTTTGTAACACTCTTTTTGTAGTATGTGGAAGTGGACATTTGGAACGGTATCAGGCGTATGGTTAAAAAGGAAATATCATCCCATAAAAACAAGATGGAAGCATTCTCAGAAACTTATTTGTGTTGTGTGTCCTCAGCTAACAGACTTGAACCTTTCTTTTGATATAGCAGTTTTGAAACACTCTTTTTGTAGAATGTGCAAGTGGATATTTCGATAGCTTTGAGGATTTCGTTGGAAACGGGAATATCTTCATAGAAAATCTAGACAGAAGCATTCTCAGAAACACTTTGTGATGTTTACATTCAAGTCCCAGAGTTGAACATACCCTTTCATAGAGCAGGTTTAAAACACTCTTTTTGTAGTATCTAGATGTGGACATTTTGAGCGCTTGGGGGCCTATGGCGAAAAAGGAAATATCTTCCCATTAAAACGAGACAGAAGCAATCTCAGAAACTTGTTTATGCTGTATCTACTGAAGTAACAGTGTTGAACCTATCTATCGGTAGAGCAGGTTTGAAAGACACTTTTTTTGGAATCTGCAAGTGGATATTTGGATACATTTGAGGATTTTGTTGGAACTGGAATTACATATAAAAACTAGACAGCAGCATTCTCAGAAACTTCTTTGTGATGTTTGCATTCAAGTCAGACAGTTGAGCATTCCGTTTCATACAGCAGGTTTGAAACACTCTTTTTGCAGTATCTGGAAGTGGACACTTGGAAAGCTTTCAGGCCTACAGTTAAAAAGGACATATCTTCCCAAAAGAACAAGACAGAAGCATTCTCAGAAACTTATTTGTGATGTGTGTCCTCCACTAACAGACTTGAACCTGTCTTCTCATAGAGCAGTTTGGAAACAGTCTTTTTGTAGACTCTGTAAGTGGACATTTGGATAGCTTTGAGGATTTCGTTGAAAACGGGATTACGTATAAAAAGTAGGCAGCAACATTCTCAGAAACATGTTTGTGATGTTTGCATTCAAGTCACAGAGTTGAACATTCCCTTTCATAGAGCAGGTTTGAAACATTCTTTTTGTAGTATCTAGAAATGGACATTTTGAGCGCTTGGATGCGAAAGGTGAAAAAGGAAATATCTTCCCATGAAAACGAGATAGAAACAATCTCAGAAACTTGTTTCTGCTGTATCTACTGAAGTAAGAGTGTTGAAGCTATCTATTGGTAGATCAGGTTTGAAACACTCTTTTTTTTGGAATCTGCAAGTGGATATTTGGATACATGGGAGGATTTCGTTGGAAACGGAAATACATATAAAAACTAGACAGCAGCATTCTCAGAAACACCTTTGTGATGTTTACATTCAAGTCACAGAATTGAACATTCCCTTTCATAGAGCAGGTTTGAAACACTCTTTTTGTAGTATCTAGAAGTGGACATTTTGAGCGCTTGGAGGCCTACGGTGTAAAAGGAAACATCTTCCCATGTAAACGAGATAGAAGCAATCTCAGAAACTTGTTTATGCTGTATCTACTGAAGTAACAGTGTTGAACCTATCTATCGGTAGAGCAGGTTAGAAACACTCTTTTTTTCGAATCTGCAAGTGGATATTTCCATAGAACTGAGGATTTCGTTGGAAGCGGGATTACAGTTGAAAAGTAGACAGCAGCATTGTCAGAAACTTCTTTGTGACGTTTGCATTCAAGTCACAGAGTTGAACATTCCGTTTCATAAAGCAGGCGTGAAACAGTCATTTTGTAGTATGTGGATGTATACATTTGGAATGCTTTCAGGCATATGTTTAAAAACGAAGTATCTTCCCATGAAAACTAGACAGAAGCATTCTCAGAATCATGTTTGTGTTGTGTGTACTCAACAAACAGAGGTGAACCTTTCTTTTGATAGAGTACTTTTGAAACACTCTTTTTGTAGAATGTGCAAGTGAATATTTGGATAGCTTTGAGGATTTCTTTGGAAACGGGAATATCTTCATAGAAAATCTAGACAGAAGCATTCTCAGAAACACTTTGTGATGTTTACATTCAAGTCCCAGAGTTGAACATTCCCTTTCATAGAGAAGGTTTCAAACACTCTTTTTGTAGTATCTAGATGTGGACATTTTGAGCGCTTGGGGGCCTATGGTGAAAAAGGAACTATCTTCCCATTAAAACGAGATAGAAGCAATCTCAGAAACTTGTTTATGCTGTATCTACTGAAGTAACAGTGTTGAACCTATCTATTGGTAGAGCAGGTTTCAAAAATTCTTTTGTGGAAACTGCAAGTGGATATTTGGATACATTTGAGGATTTCGTTGGCAACGGAATTACATATAAAAACCAGACAGCAGCATTCTCAGAAACTTCTTTGTGAAATATGCATTCAAGTCAGAGAGTGGAGCATTCCGTTTCACAGAGCAGGTTTGAAACACTCTTTTTGTAGTATCTGGAAGTGGACACTTGGAACGCTTTCAGGCCTACGGTTAAAAAGGAAATATATTCCCATAAAAACAAGACAGAAACATTCTCAGAAACGTATTTGTGATGTGTGTCCTCCACTAACAGACTTGAACCTGTCTTTTCATACAGCAGTTTGGAAACACTCTTTTTGTAGAATCTGCAAGTGGACATTTGGATAACTTTGAGGATTTCGTTGGAAACGGGATTACATATAAAAAGTGGACAGCAGCAGTCTCAGAAACTTCTTTGTGATGTTTGCATTCAGGTCACAGAGTTGAACATTCCCTGTCATAGAGCAGGTTTGAAACACTCTTTTTGTAGTATCTGGAAGTGGACATTTCCAACGCTTTCTGGACTACTGTGAAGAAGGAAGTATCTTCCCATATAAACAAGGCAGAAGCATTCTCAGAAACTTATTTCTGATGTGTGTCCTCAACTAACGGACTTGAACCTTTCTTTTTATAGAGCACGTTTGAACCACTCTTTTCGTTGTATCTGCAAGTGGATATTTGGATAGCTTTGACGATTTCGTTGGAAACGGGAATATTTCCCTATAAAATCTAGACAGAAGCATTCTCAGAAACGTCTTTGTGATGTTTGCATTCAAGTCACAGAGTTGAACATTCCCTTTCATAGAGCAGGTTTGTAACACTCTTTTTGTAGTATCTGGAAGTGGACATTTGGAACGGTATCAGGCATAGGGTTAAAAAGGATATATCTTCCCATAAATACAACACAGAAGCATTCTCAGAAACTTATTTGTGATGTGTGTCCTTAACTAACAGACTTGAAACTTTCTTTTGATACAGCAGCTTTTAAACACTCTTCTTGTAGAATCTGCAAATGGGTATTTGGATAGCTCTGAGGATTTAGTTGGAAACGGGATTACATATAAAAAGTAGACAGCAGCATTCTCAGTAACTTCTTTGTGATGTTTCCATTCAAGTCACAGAGTTGAACTGTCCCTTTCATTGCACAGGTTTGAAACACTCTTTTTGTGGTATCTGGAAGTGGGCACTTGGATCGCTTTGAGGCCTATGGTGAAAAAGGAAATATCTTCTCATAAAAACCAGACAGAAACATTCTCAGAAACTTATTTGTTATGTGTGTCCACCACTAACAGACTTGAAACTGTGTTTTCATACAGCCGTTTGGAAACACTCTTTTTGTAGAATCTCCAAGTGGACATTTGGATAGCTTTGAGGATTTCGTTGGAAGCGGGATAACAGATAAAAAGTGGACAGCAGCATTCTCAGAACTTCTTTTTGACGTTTGCATTCAAGTCACAGAGTTGAACATTCCCTGTCATAGAGCAGGTTTGAAATACTCTTTTTGTAGTATCTGGAAGTGGACATTTCCAAGGCTGTCTTGCCTACGGCGAAGAAGGAAATATCTTCCGGTAAAAACAAGACAGAAACATTCTCAGAAACTTATTTCTCGTGTGTGCCCTCAACTAACGGACTTGAACCTTTCTTTTTAGGGAGCACGTTTGAAACACTCTTTTTGTTGTGTCTGCAAGTGGATATTTGGATAGCTTTGACGATTTCATTGGAAACGGGAATATCTTCCTGTAAAATCTAGACAGAAGCATTGTCAGAAACTTCTTTGTGATGTTTCCATTGGAGTCAGAGAGTTGAACATTCCCTTTCATAGAGCAGGTTTGAAATACTCTTTTTGTAGGATCTGGAAGTGGACATTTGCAGCGCTTTGTGGCCTATGGTAAAAAAGGAAATATCCTCCCACAAAAATGAGATAGAAGCAATCTCAGAAAGTTGTTTATGCTCTATCTACAAAACTAACATTGTTGAACCTTTCTATTGATAGAGCAGGTGTGAAACACTCTTTTTTTGGAATCTGCAAGAGGATATTTCTATAGAACCGAGGATTTCGTTGGAAGCGGGATTACAGACAAATAGTAGACAGCAGCATTCTGAGAAACTTCTTTGTGATGTTTGCATTCAAGTCACAGAGTTGAACATTGCCTATCATAGAGTAGGTTCGAAACACTCTTTTTGTAGTATGTGGAAGTGGACATTTGGAACGGTATCAGGCGTATGGTTTAAAAGGAAATATCGTCCCATAAAAACAAGATGGAAGCATTCTCAGAAACTTATTTGTGTTGTGTGTCCTCAGCTAACAGACTTGAACCTTTCTTTTGATATAGCAGTTTTGAAACACTCTTTTTGTAGAATGTGCAAGTGGATATTTCGATAGCTTTGAGGATTTCGTTGGAAACGGGAATATCTTCATAGAAAATCTAGACAGAAGCATTCTCAGAAACACTTTGTGATGTTTACATTCAAGTCCCAGAGTTGAACATTCCCTTTCATAGAGCAGGTTTAAAACACTCCTTTTGTAGTATCTAGATGTGGACATTTTGAGCGCTTGGGGGCCTATGGCGAAAAAGGAAATATCTTCCCATTAAAACGAGACAGAAGCAATCTCAGAAACTGGTTTATGCTGTATCTACTGAAGTAACAGTGTTGAACCTATCTATCGGTAGAGCAGGTTTGAAAGACACTTTTTTTGGAATCTGCAAGTGGATATTTGGATACATTTGAGGATTTTGTTGGAACTGGAATTACATATAACAACTAGACAGCAGCATTCTCAGAAACTTCTTTGTGATGTTTGCATTCAAGTCAGACAGTTGAGCATTCCGTTTCATACAGCAGGTTTGAAACACTCTTTTTGTAGTATCTGGAAGTGGACACTTGGAAAGCTTTCAGGCCTACAGTTAAAAAGGACATATCTTCCCAAAAGAACAAGACAGAAGCATTCTCAGAAACTTATTTGTGATGTGTGTCCTCCACTAACAGACTTGAACCTGTCTTCTCATAGAGCAGTTTGGAAACAGTCTTTTTGTAGACTCTGTAAGTGAACATTTGGATAGCTTTGAGGATTTCGTTGAAAACGGGATTACGTATAAAAAGTAGGCAGCAACATTCTCAGAAACATGTTTGTGATGTTTGCATTCAAGTCACAGAGTTGAACATTCCCTTTCATAGAGCAGGTTTGAAACATTCTTTTTGTAGTATCTAGAAATGGACATTTTGAGCGCTTGGATGCGAAAGGTGAAAAAGGAAATATCTTCCCATGAAAACGAGATAGAAACAATCTCAGAAACTTGTTTCTGCTGTATCTACTGAAGTAAGAGTGTTGAAGCTATCTATTGGTAGATCAGGTTTGAAACACTCTTTTTTTTGGAATCTGCAAGTGGATATTTGGATACATGGGAGGATTTCGTTGGAAACGGAAATACATATAAAAACTAGACAGCAGCATTCTCAGAAACACCTTTGTGATGTTTACATTCAAGTCCCAGAGTTGAACATTCCCTTTCATAGAGCAGGTTTAAAACACTCTTTTTGTAGTATCTAGATGTGGACATTTTGAGCGCTTGGGGGCCTATGGCGAAAAAGGAAATATCTTCCCATTAAAACGAGACAGAAGCAATCTCAGAAACTGGTTTATGCTGTATCTACTGAAGTAACAGTGTTGAACCTATCTATCGGTAGAGCAGGTTTGAAAGACACTTTTTTTGGAATCTGCAAGTGGATATTTGGATACATTTGAGGATTTTGTTGGAACTGGAATTACATATAAAAACTAGACAGCAGCATTCTCAGAAACTTCTTTGTGATGTTTGCATTCAAGTCAGACAGTTGAGCATTCCGTTTCATACAGCAGGTTTGAAACACTCTTTTTGTAGTATCTGGAAGTGGACACTTGGAAAGCTTTCAGGCCTACAGTTAAAAAGGACATATCTTCCCAAAAGAACAAGACAGAAGCATTCTCAGAAACTTATTTGTGATGTGTGTCCTCCACTAACAGACTTGAACCTGTCTTCTCATAGAGCAGTTTGGAAACAGTCTTTTTGTAGACTCTGTAAGTGGACATTTGGATAGCTTTGAGGATTTCGTTGAAAACGGGATTACGTATAAAAAGTAGGCAGCAACATTCTCAGAAACATGTTTGTGATGTTTGCATTCAAGTCACAGAGTTGAACATTCCCTTTCATAGAGCAGGTTTGAAACATTCTTTTTGTAGTATCTAGAAATGGACATTTTGAGCGCTTGGATGCGAAAGGTGAAAAAGGAAATATCTTCCCATGAAAACGAGATAGAAACAATCTCAGAAACTTGTTTCTGCTGTATCTACTGAAGTAAGAGTGTTGAAGCTATCTATTGGTAGATCAGGTTTGAAACACTCTTTTTTTTGGAATCTGCAAGTGGATATTTGGATACATGGGAGGATTTCGTTGGAAACGGAAATACATATAAAAACTAGACAGCAGCATTCTCAGAAACACCTTTGTGATGTTTACATTCAAGTCACAGAATTGAACATTCCCTTTCATAGAGCAGGTTTGAAACACTCTTTTTGTAGTATCTAGAAGTGGACATTTTGAGCGCTTGGAGGCCTACGGTGTAAAAGGAAACATCTTCCCATGTAAACGAGATAGAAGCAATCTCAGAAACTTGTTTATGCTGTATCTACTGAAGTAACAGTGTTGAACCTATCTATCGGTAGAGCAGGTTAGAAACACTCTTTTTTTCGAATCTGCAAGTGGATATTTCCATAGAACTGAGGATTTCGTTGGAAGCGGGATTACAGTTAAAAAGTAGACAGCAGCATTGTCAGAAACTTCTTTGTGACGTTTGCATTCAAGTCACAGAGTTGAACATTCCGTTTCATAAAGCAGGCGTGAAACAGTCATTTTGTAGTATGTGGATGTATACATTTGGAATGCTTTCAGGCATATGTTTAAAAACGAAGTATCTTCCCATGAAAACTAGACAGAAGCATTCTCAGAATCATGTTTGTGTTGTGTGTACTCAACAAACAGAGGTGAACCTTTCTTTTGATAGAGTAGTTTTGAAACACTCTTTTTGTAGAATGTGCAAGTGAATATTTGGATAGCTTTGAGGATTTCTTTGGAAACGGGAATATCTTCATAGAAAATCTAGACAGAAGCATTCTCAGAAACACTTTGTGATGTTTACATTCAAGTCCCAGAGTTGAACATTCCCTTTCATAGAGAAGGTTTCAAACACTCTTTTTGTAGTATCTAGATGTGGACATTTTGAGCGCTTGGGGGCCTATGGTGAAAAAGGAAATATCTTCCCATTAAAACGAGATAGAAGCAATCTCAGAAACTTGTTTATGCTGTATCTACTGAAGTAACAGTGTTGAACCTATCTATTGGTAGAGCAGGTTTCAAAAATTCTTTTGTGGAAACTGCAAGTGGATATTTGGATACATTTGAGGATTTCGTTGGCAACGGAATTACATATAAAAACCAGACAGCAGCATTCTCAGAAACTTCTTTGTGAAATATGCATTCAAGTCAGAGAGTGGAGCATTCCGTTTCACAGAGCAGGTTTGAAACACTCTTTTTGTAGTATCTGGAAGTGGACACTTGGAACGCTTTCAGGCCTACGGTTAAAAAGGAAATATATTCCCATAAAAACAAGACAGAAACATTCTCAGAAACGTATTTGTGATGTGTGTCCTCCACTAACAGACTTGAACCTGTCTTTTCATACAGCAGTTTGGAAACACTCTTTTTGTAGAATCTGCAAGTGGACATTTGGATAACTTTGAGGATTTCGTTGGAAACGGGATTACATATAAAAAGTGGACAGCAGCAGTCTCAGAAACTTCTTTGTGATGTTTGCATTCAGGTCACAGAGTTGAACATTCCCTGTCATAGAGCAGGTTTGAAACACTCTTTTTGTAGTATCTGGAAGTGGACATTTCCAACGCTTTCTGGACTACTGTGAAGAAGGAAGTATCTTCCCATATAAACAAGGCAGAAGCATTCTCAGAAACTTATTTCTGATGTGTGTCCTCAACTAACGGACTTGAACCTTTCTTTTTATAGAGCACGTTTGAACCACTCTTTTCGTTGTATCTGCAAGTGGATATTTGGATAGCTTTGACGATTTCGTTGGAAACGGGAATATTTCCCTATAAAATCTAGACAGAAGCATTCTCAGAAACGTCTTTGTGATGTTTGCATTCAAGTCACAGAGTTGAACATTCCCTTTCATAGAGCAGGTTTGTAACACTCTTTTTGTAGTATCTGGAAGTGGACATTTGGAACGGTATCAGGCATAGGGTTAAAAAGGATATATCTTCCCATAAATACAACACAGAAGCATTCTCAGAAACTTATTTGTGATGTGTGTCCTTAACTAACAGACTTGAAACTTTCTTTTGATACAGCAGCTTTTAAACACTCTTCTTGTAGAATCTGCAAATGGGTATTTGGATAGCTCTGAGGATTTCGTTGGAAACGGGATTACATATAAAAAGTAGACAGCAGCATTCTCAGTAACTTCTTTGTGATGTTTCCATTCAAGTCACAGAGTTGAACTGTCCCTTTCATTGCACAGGTTTGAAACACTCTTTTTGTGGTATCTGGAAGTGGGCACTTGGATCGCTTTGAGGCCTATGGTGAAAAAGGAAATATCTTCTCATAAAAACCAGACAGAAACATTCTCAGAAACTTATTTGTTATGTGTGTCCACCACTAACAGACTTGAAACTGTGTTTTCATACAGCCGTTTGGAAACACTCTTTTTGTAGAATCTCCAAGTGGACATTTGGATAGCTTTGAGGATTTCGTTGGAAGCGGGATAACAGATAAAAAGTGGACAGCAGCATTCTCAGAACTTCTTTTTGACGTTTGCATTCAAGTCACAGAGTTGAACATTCCCTGTCATAGAGCAGGTTTGAAATACTCTTTTTGTAGTATCTGGAAGTGGACATTTCCAAGGCTGTCTTGCCTACGGCGAAGAAGGAAATATCTTCCGGTAAAAACAAGACAGAAACATTCTCAGAAACTTATTTCTCGTGTGTGCCCTCAACTAACGGACTTGAACCTTTCTTTTTAGGGAGCACGTTTGAAACACTCTTTTTGTTGTGTCTGCAAGTGGATATTTGGATAGCTTTGACGATTTCATTGGAAACGGGAATATCTTCCTGTAAAATCTAGACAGAAGCATTGTCAGAAACTTCTTTGTGATGTTTCCATTGGAGTCAGAGAGTTGAACATTTCCTTTCATAGAGCAGGTTTGAAATACTCTTTTTGTAGGATCTGGAAGTGGACATTTGCAGCGCTTTGTGGCCTATGGTAAAAAAGGAAATATCCTCCCACAAAAATGAGATAGAAGCAATCTCAGAAAGTTGTTTATGCTCTATCTACAAAACTAACATTGTTGAACCTTTCTATTGATAGAGCAGGTGTGAAACACTCTTTTTTTGGAATCTGCAAGAGGATATTTCTATAGAACCGAGGATTTCGTTGGAAGCGGGATTACAGACAAATAGTAGACAGCAGCATTCTGAGAAACTTCTTTGTGATGTTTGCATTCAAGTCACAGAGTTGAACATTGCCTATCATAGAGTAGGTTCGAAACACTCTTTTTGTAGTATGTGGAAGTGGACATTTGGAACGGTATCAGGCGTATGGTTTAAAAGGAAATATCGTCCCATAAAAACAAGATGGAAGCATTCTCAGAAACTTATTTGTGTTGTGTGTCCTCAGCTAACAGACTTGAACCTTTCTTTTGATATAGCAGTTTTGAAACACTCTTTTTGTAGAATGTGCAAGTGGATATTTCGATAGCTTTGAGGATTTCGTTGGAAACGGGAATATCTTCATAGAAAATCTAGACAGAAGCATTCTCAGAAACACTTTGTGATGTTTACATTCAAGTCCCAGAGTTGAACATTCCCTTTCATAGAGCAGGTTTAAAACACTCCTTTTGTAGTATCTAGATGTGGACATTTTGAGCGCTTGGGGGCCTATGGCGAAAAAGGAAATATCTTCCCATTAAAACGAGACAGAAGCAATCTCAGAAACTGGTTTATGCTGTATCTACTGAAGTAACAGTGTTGAACCTATCTATCGGTAGAGCAGGTTTGAAAGACACTTTTTTTGGAATCTGCAAGTGGATATTTGGATACATTTGAGGATTTTGTTGGAACTGGAATTACATATAACAACTAGACAGCAGCATTCTCAGAAACTTCTTTGTGATGTTTGCATTCAAGTCAGACAGTTGAGCATTCCGTTTCATACAGCAGGTTTGAAACACTCTTTTTGTAGTATCTGGAAGTGGACACTTGGAAAGCTTTCAGGCCTACAGTTAAAAAGGACATATCTTCCCAAAAGAAAAAGACAGAAGCATTCTCAGAAACTTATTAGTGATGTGTGTCCTCCACTAACAGACTTGAACCTGTCTTCTCATAGAGCAGTTTGGAAACAGTCTTTTTGTAGACTCTGTAAGTGAACATTTGGATAGCTTTGAGGATTTCGTTGAAAACGGGATTACGTATAAAAAGTAGGCAGCAACATTCTCAGAAACATGTTTGTGATGTTTGCATTCAAGTCACAGAGTTGAACATTCCCTTTCATAGAGCAGGTTTGAAACATTCTTTTTGTAGTATCTAGAAATGGACATTTTGAGCGCTTGGATGCGAAAGGTGAAAAAGGAAATATCTTCCCATGAAAACGAGATAGAAACAATCTCAGAAACTTGTTTCTGCTGTATCTACTGAAGTAAGAGTGTTGAAGCTATCTATTGGTAGATCAGGTTTGAAACACTCTTTTTTTTGGAATCTGCAAGTGGATATTTGGATACATGGGAGGATTTCGTTGGAAACGGAAATACATATAAAAACTAGACAGCAGCATTCTCAGAAACACCTTTGTGATGTTTACATTCAAGTCCCAGAGTTGAACATTCCCTTTCATAGAGCAGGTTTAAAACACTCTTTTTGTAGTATCTAGATGTGGACATTTTGAGCGCTTGGGGGCCTATGGCGAAAAAGGAAATATCTTCCCATTAAAACGAGACAGAAGCAATCTCAGAAACTGGTTTATGCTGTATCTACTGAAGTAACAGTGTTGAACCTATCTATCGGTAGAGCAGGTTTGAAAGACACTTTTTTTGGAATCTGCAAGTGGATATTTGGATACATTTGAGGATTTTGTTGGAACTGGAATTACATATAAAAACTAGACAGCAGCATTCTCAGAAACTTCTTTGTGATGTTTGCATTCAAGTCAGACAGTTGAGCATTCCGTTTCATACAGCAGGTTTGAAACACTCTTTTTGTAGTATCTGGAAGTGGACACTTGGAAAGCTTTCAGGCCTACAGTTAAAAAGGACATATCTTCCCAAAAGAACAAGACAGAAGCATTCTCAGAAACTTATTTGTGATGTGTGTCCTCCACTAACAGACTTGAACCTGTCTTCTCATAGAGCAGTTTGGAAACAGTCTTTTTGTAGACTCTGTAAGTGGACATTTGGATAGCTTTGAGGATTTCGTTGAAAACGGGATTACGTATAAAAAGTAGGCAGCAACATTCTCAGAAACATGTTTGTGATGTTTGCATTCAAGTCACAGAGTTGAACATTCCCTTTCATAGAGCAGGTTTGAAACATTCTTTTTGTAGTATCTAGAAATGGACATTTTGAGCGCTTGGATGCGAAAGGTGAAAAAGGAAATATCTTCCCATGAAAACGAGATAGAAACAATCTCAGAAACTTGTTTCTGCTGTATCTACTGAAGTAAGAGTGTTGAAGCTATCTATTGGTAGATCAGGTTTGAAACACTCTTTTTTTTGGAATCTGCAAGTGGATATTTGGATACATGGGAGGATTTCGTTGGAAACGGAAATACATATAAAAACTAGACAGCAGCATTCTCAGAAACACCTTTGTGATGTTTACATTCAAGTCACAGAATTGAACATTCCCTTTCATAGAGCAGGTTTGAAACACTCTTTTTGTAGTATCTAGAAGTGGACATTTTGAGCGCTTGGAGGCCTACGGTGTAAAAGGAAACATCTTCCCATGTAAACGAGATAGAAGCAATCTCAGAAACTTGTTTATGCTGTATCTACTGAAGTAACAGTGTTGAACCTATCTATCGGTAGAGCAGGTTAGAAACACTCTTTTTTTCGAATCTGCAAGTGGATATTTCCATAGAACTGAGGATTTCGTTGGAAGCGGGATTACAGTTAAAAAGTAGACAGCAGCATTGTCAGAAACTTCTTTGTGACGTTTGCATTCAAGTCACAGAGTTGAACATTCCGTTTCATAAAGCAGGCGTGAAACAGTCATTTTGTAGTATGTGGATGTATACATTTGGAATGCTTTCAGGCATATGTTTAAAAACGAAGTATCTTCCCATGAAAACTAGACAGAAGCATTCTCAGAATCATGTTTGTGTTGTGTGTACTCAACAAACAGAGGTGAACCTTTCTTTTGATAGAGTAGTTTTGAAACACTCTTTTTGTAGAATGTGCAAGTGAATATTTGGATAGCTTTGAGGATTTCTTTGGAAACGGGAATATCTTCATAGAAAATCTAGACAGAAGCATTCTCAGAAACACTTTGTGATGTTTACATTCAAGTCCCAGAGTTGAACATTCCCTTTCATAGAGAAGGTTTCAAACACTCTTTTTGTAGTATCTAGATGTGGACATTTTGAGCGCTTGGGGGCCTATGGTGAAAAAGGAAATATCTTCCCATTAAAACGAGATAGAAGCAATCTCAGAAACTTGTTTATGCTGTATCTACTGAAGTAACAGTGTTGAACCTATCTATTGGTAGAGCAGGTTTCAAAAATTCTTTTGTGGAAACTGCAAGTGGATATTTGGATACATTTGAGGATTTCGTTGGCAACGGAATTACATATAAAAACCAGACAGCAGCATTCTCAGAAACTTCTTTGTGAAATATGCATTCAAGTCAGAGAGTGGAGCATTCCGTTTCACAGAGCAGGTTTGAAACACTCTTTTTGTAGTATCTGGAAGTGGACACTTGGAACGCTTTCAGGCCTACGGTTAAAAAGGAAATATATTCCCATAAAAACAAGACAGAAACATTCTCAGAAACGTATTTGTGATGTGTGTCCTCCACTAACAGACTTGAACCTGTCTTTTCATACAGCAGTTTGGAAACACTCTTTTTGTAGAATCTGCAAGTGGACATTTGGATAACTTTGAGGATTTCGTTGGAAACGGGATTACATATAAAAAGTGGACAGCAGCAGTCTCAGAAACTTCTTTGTGATGTTTGCATTCAGGTCACAGAGTTGAACATTCCCTGTCATAGAGCAGGTTTGAAACACTCTTTTTGTAGTATCTGGAAGTGGACATTTCCAACGCTTTCTGGACTACTGTGAAGAAGGAAGTATCTTCCCATATAAACAAGGCAGAAGCATTCTCAGAAACTTATTTCTGATGTGTGTCCTCAACTAACGGACTTGAACCTTTCTTTTTATAGAGCACGTTTGAACCACTCTTTTCGTTGTATCTGCAAGTGGATATTTGGATAGCTTTGACGATTTCGTTGGAAACGGGAATATTTCCCTATAAAATCTAGACAGAAGCATTCTCAGAAACGTCTTTGTGATGTTTGCATTCAAGTCACAGA
Source organism: Pan troglodytes (assembly GCF_028858775.2). Classification (NCBI taxonomy): domain Eukaryota; kingdom Metazoa; phylum Chordata; class Mammalia; order Primates; family Hominidae; genus Pan; species Pan troglodytes. The sequence continues at coordinate 53,375,972 of NC_072409.2, read as the reverse complement.
GTTGAACATTCCCTTTCATAGAGCAGGTTTGTAACACTCTTTTTGTAGTATCTGGAAGTGGACATTTGGAACGGTATCAGGCATAGGGTTAAAAAGGATATATCTTCCCATAAATACAACACAGAAGCATTCTCAGAAACTTATTTGTGATGTGTGTCCTTAACTAACAGACTTGAAACTTTCTTTTGATACAGCAGCTTTTAAACACTCTTCTTGTAGAATCTGCAAATGGGTATTTGGATAGCTCTGAGGATTTCGTTGGAAACGGGATTACATATAAAAAGTAGACAGCAGCATTCTCAGTAACTTCTTTGTGATGTTTCCATTCAAGTCACAGAGTTGAACTGTCCCTTTCATTGCACAGGTTTGAAACACTCTTTTTGTGGTATCTGGAAGTGGGCACTTGGATCGCTTTGAGGCCTATGGTGAAAAAGGAAATATCTTCTCATAAAAACCAGACAGAAACATTCTCAGAAACTTATTTGTTATGTGTGTCCACCACTAACAGACTTGAAACTGTGTTTTCATACAGCCGTTTGGAAACACTCTTTTTGTAGAATCTCCAAGTGGACATTTGGATAGCTTTGAGGATTTCGTTGGAAGCGGGATAACAGATAAAAAGTGGACAGCAGCATTCTCAGAACTTCTTTTTGACGTTTGCATTCAAGTCACAGAGTTGAACATTCCCTGTCATAGAGCAGGTTTGAAATACTCTTTTTGTAATATCTGGAAGTGGACATTTCCAAGGCTGTCTTGCCTACGGCGAAGAAGGAAATATCTTCCGGTAAAAACAAGACAGAAACATTCTCAGAAACTTATTTCTCGTGTGTGCCCTCAACTAACGGACTTGAACCTTTCTTTTTATGGAGCACGTTTGAAACACTCTTTTTGTTGTGTCTGCAAGTGGATATTTGGATAGCTTTGACGATTTCATTGGAAACGGGAATATCTTCCTGTAAAATCTAGACAGAAGCATTGTCAGAAACTTCTTTGTGATGTTTCCATTGGAGTCAGAGAGTTGAACATTCCCTTTCATAGAGCAGGTTTGAAATACTCTTTTTGTAGGATCTGGAAGTGGACATTTGCAGCGCTTTGTGGCCTATGGTAAAAAAGGAAATATCCTCCCACAAAAATGAGATAGAAGCAATCTCAGAAAGTTGTTTATGCTCTATCTACAAAACTAACATTGTTGAACCTTTCTATTGATAGAGCAGGTGTGAAACACTCTTTTTTTGGAATCTGCAAGAGGATATTTCTATAGAACCGAGGATTTCGTTGGAAGCGGGATTACAGACAAATAGTAGACAGCAGCATTCTGAGAAACTTCTTTGTGATGTTTCCATTCAAGTCACAGAGTTGAACATTGCCTTTCATAGAGTAGGTTCGAAACACTCTTTTTGTAGTATGTGGAAGTGGACATTTGGAACGGTATCAGGCGTACGGTTTAAAAGGAAATATCGTCCCATAAAAACAAGATGGAAGCATTCTCAGAAACTTATTTGTGTTGTGTGTCCTCAGCTAACAGACTTGAACTTTCTTTTGATATAGCAGTTTTGAAACACTCTTTTTGTAGAATGTGCAAGTGGATATTTCGATAGCTTTGAGGATTTCGTTGGAAACAGGAATATCTTCATAGAAAATCTAGACAGAAGCATTCTCAGAAACACTTTGTGATGTTTACATTCAAGTCCCAGAGTTGAACATTCCCTTTCATAGAGCAGGTTTAAAACACTCTTTTTGTAGTATCTAGATGTGGACATTTTGAGCGCTTGGGGGCCTATGGCGAAAAAGGAAATATCTTCCCATTAAAACGAGACAGAAGCAATCTCAGAAACTGGTTTATGCTGTATCTACTGAAGTAACAGTGTTGAACCTATCTATCGGTAGAGCAGGTTTGAAAGACACTTTTTTTGGAATCTGCAAGTGGATATTTGGATACATTTGAGGATTTTGTTGGAACTGGAATTACATATAAAAACTAGACAGCAGCATTCTCAGAAACTTCTTTGTGATGTTTGCATTCAAGTCAGACAGTTGAGCATTCCGTTTCATACAGCAGGTTTGAAACACTCTTTTTGTAGTATCTGGAAGTGGACACTTGGAAAGCTTTCAGGCCTACAGTTTAAAAGGACATATCTTCCCAAAAGAACAAGACAGAAGCATTCTCAGAAACTTATTTGTGATGTGTGTCCTCCACTAACAGACTTGAACCTGTCTTCTCATAGAGCAGTTTGGAAACAGTCTTTTTGTAGACTCTGTAAGTGAACATTTGGATAGCTTTGAGGATTTCGTTGAAAACGGGATTACGTATAAAAAGTAGGCAGCAACATTCTCAGAAACATGTTTGTGATGTTTGCATTCAAGTCACAGAGTTGAACATTCCCTTTCATAGAGCAGGTTTGAAACATTCTTTTTGTAGTATCTAGAAATGGACATTTTGAGCGCTTGGATGCGAAAGGTGAAAAAGGAAATATCTTCCCATGAAAACGAGATAGAAACAATCTCAGAAACTTGTTTCTGCTGTATCTACTGAAGTAAGAGTGTTGAAGCTATCTATTGGTAGATCAGGTTTGAAACACTCTTTTTTTTGGAATCTGCAAGTGGATATTTGGATACATGGGAGGATTTCGTTGGAAACGGAAATACATATAAAAACTAGACAGCAGCATTCTCAGAAACACCTTTGTGATGTTTACATTCAAGTCCCAGAGTTGAACATTCCCTTTCATAGAGCAGGTTTAAAACACTCTTTTTGTAGTATCTAGATGTGGACATTTTGAGCGCTTGGGGGCCTATGGCGAAAAAGGAAATATCTTCCCATTAAAACGAGACAGAAGCAATCTCAGAAACTGGTTTATGCTGTATCTACTGAAGTAACAGTGTTGAACCTATCTATCGGTAGAGCAGGTTTGAAAGACACTTTTTTTGGAATCTGCAAGTGGATATTTGGATACATTTGAGGATTTTGTTGGAACTGGAATTACATATAAAAACTAGACAGCAGCATTCTCAGAAACTTCTTTGTGATGTTTGCATTCAAGTCAGACAGTTGAGCATTCCGTTTCATACAGCAGGTTTGAAACACTCTTTTTGTAGTATCTGGAAGTGGACACTTGGAAAGCTTTCAGGCCTACAGTTAAAAAGGACATATCTTCCCAAAAGAACAAGACAGAAGCATTCTCAGAAACTTATTTGTGATGTGTGTCCTCAGAAACATGTTTGTGATGTTTGCATTCAAGTCACAGAGTTGAACATTCCCTTTCATAGAGCAGGTTTGAAACATTCTTTTTGTAGTATCTAGAAATGGACATTTTGAGCGCTTGGATGCGAAAGGTGAAAAAGGAAATATCTTCCCATGAAAACGAGATAGAAACAATCTCAGAAACTTGTTTCTGCTGTATCTACTGAAGTAAGAGTGTTGAAGCTATCTATTGGTAGATCAGGTTTGAAACACTCTTTTTTTTGGAATCTGCAAGTGGATATTTGGATACATGGGAGGATTTCGTTGGAAACGGAAATACATATAAAAACTAGACAGCAGCATTCTCAGAAACACCTTTGTGATGTTTACATTCAAGTCACAGAATTGAACATTCCCTTTCATAGAGCAGGTTTGAAACACTCTTTTTGTAGTATCTAGAAGTGGACATTTTGAGCGCTTGGAGGCCTACGGTGTAAAAGGAAACATCTTCCCGTGTAAACGAGATAGAAGCAATCTGAGAAACTTGTGTATGCTGTATCTACTGAAGTAACAGTGTTGAACCTATCTATCGGTAGAGCAGGTTAGAAACACTCTTTTTTTCGAATCTGCAAGTGGATATTTCCATAGAACTGAGGATTTCGTTGGAAGCGGGATTACAGTTAAAAAGTAGACAGCAGCATTGTCAGAAACTTCTTTGTGACGTTTGCATTCAAGTCACAGAGTTGAACATTCCGTTTCATAAAGCAGGCGTCAGTCATTTTGTAGTATGTGGATGTATACATTTGGAATGCTTTCAGGCATATGTTTAAAAACGAAGTATCTTCCCATGAAAACTAGACAGAAGCATTCTCAGAATCATGTTTGTGTTGTGTGTACTCAACAAACAGAGGTGAACCTTTCTTTTGATAGAGTACTTTTGAAACACTCTTTTTGTAGAATGTGCAAGTGAATATTTGGATAGCTTTGAGGATTTCTTTGGAAACGGGAATATCTTCATAGAAAATCTAGACAGAAGCATTCTCAGAAACACTTTGTGATGTTTACATTCAAGTCCCAGAGTTGAACATTCCCTTTCATAGAGAAGGTTTAAAACACTCTTTTTGTAGTATCTAGATGTGGACATTTTGAGCGCTTGGGGGCCTATGGTGAAAAAGGAACTATCTTCCCATTAAAACGAGATAGAAGCAATCTCAGAAACTTGTTTATGCTGTATCTACTGAAGTAACAGTGTTGAACCTATCTATTGGTAGAGCAGGTTTCAAAAATTCTTTTGTGGAAACTGCAAGTGGATATTTGGATACATTTGAGGATTTCGTTGGCAACGGAATTACATATAAAAACCAGACAGCAGCATTCTCAGAAACTTCTTTGTGAAATATGCATTCAAGTCAGAGAGTGGAGCATTCCGTTTCACAGAGCAGGTTTGAAACACTCTTTTTGTAGTATCTGGAAGTGGACACTTGGAACGCTTTCAGGCCTACGGTTAAAAAGGAAATATATTCCCATAAAAACAAGACAGAAACATTCTCAGAAACGTATTTGTGATGTGTGTCCTCCACTAACAGACTTGAACCTGTCTTTTCATACAGCAGTTTGGAAACACTCTTTTTGTAGAATCTGCAAGTGGACATTTGGATAACTTTGAGGATTTCGTTGGAAACGGGATTACATATAAAAAGTGGACAGCAGCAGTCTCAGAAACTTCTTTGTGATGTTTGCATTCAGGTCACAGAGTTGAACATTCCCTGTCATAGAGCAGGTTTGAAACACTCTTTTTGTAGTATCTGGAAGTGGACATTTCCAACGCTTTCTGGACTACTGTGAAGAAGGAAGTATCTTCCCATATAAACAAGGCAGAAGCATTCTCAGAAACTTATTTCTGATGTGTGTCCTCAACTAACGGACTTGAACCTTTCTTTTTATAGAGCACGTTTGAACCACTCTTTTCGTTGTATCTGCAAGTGGATATTTGGATAGCTTTGACGATTTCGTTGGAAACGGGAATATTTCCCTATAAAATCTAGACAGAAGCATTCTCAGAAACGTCTTTGTGATGTTTGCATTCAAGTCACAGAGTTGAACATTCCCTTTCATAGAGCAGGTTTGTAACACTCTTTTTGTAGTATCTGGAAGTGGACATTTGGAACGGTATCAGGCATAGGGTTAAAAAGGATATATCTTCCCATAAATACAACACAGAAGCATTCTCAGAAACTTATTTGTGATGTGTGTCCTTAACTAACAGACTTGAAACTTTCTTTTGATACAGCAGCTTTTAAACACTCTTCTTGTAGAATCTGCAAATGGGTATTTGGATAGCTCTGAGGATTTCGTTGGAAACGGGATTACATATAAAAAGTAGACAGCAGCATTCTCAGTAACTTCTTTGTGATGTTTCCATTCAAGTCACAGAGTTGAACTGTCCCTTTCATTGCACAGGTTTGAAACACTCTTTTTGTGGTATCTGGAAGTGGGCACTTGGATCGCTTTGAGGCCTATGGTGAAAAAGGAAATATCTTCTCATAAAAACCAGACAGAAACATTCTCAGAAACTTATTTGTTATGTGTGTCCACCACTAACAGACTTGAAACTGTGTTTTCATACAGCCGTTTGGAAACACTCTTTTTGTAGAATCTCCAAGTGGACATTTGGATAGCTTTGAGGATTTCGTTGGAAGCGGGATAACAGATAAAAAGTGGACAGCAGCATTCTCAGAACTTCTTTTTGACGTTTGCATTCAAGTCACAGAGTTGAACATTCCCTGTCATAGAGCAGGTTTGAAATACTCTTTTTGTAGTATCTGGAAGTGGACATTTCCAAGGCTGTCTTGCCTACGGCGAAGAAGGAAATATCTTCCGGTAAAAACAAGACAGAAACATTCTCAGAAACTTATTTCTCGTGTGTGCCCTCAACTAACGGACTTGAACCTTTCTTTTTATGGAGCACGTTTGAAACACTCTTTTTGTTGTGTCTGCAAGTGGATATTTGGATAGCTTTGACGATTTCATTGGAAACGGGAATATCTTCCTGTAAAATCTAGACAGAAGCATTGTCAGAAACTTCTTTGTGATGTTTCCATTGGAGTCAGAGAGTTGAACATTCCCTTTCATAGAGCAGGTTTGAAATACTCTTTTTGTAGGATCTGGAAGTGGACATTTGCAGCGCTTTGTGGCCTATGGTAAAAAAGGAAATATCCTCCCACAAAAATGAGATAGAAGCAATCTCAGAAAGTTGTTTATGCTCTATCTACAAAACTAACATTGTTGAACCTTTCTATTGATAGAGCAGGTGTGAAACACTCTTTTTTTGGAATCTGCAAGAGGATATCTCTATAGAACCGAGGATTTCATTGGAAGCGGGATTACAGACAAATAGTAGACAGCAGCATTCTGAGAAACTTCTTTGTGATGTTTCCATTCAAGTCACAGAGTTGAACATTGCCTTTCATAGAGTAGGTTCGAAACACTCTTTTTGTAGTATGTGGAAGTGGACATTTGGAACGGTATCAGGCGTACGGTTTAAAAGGAAATATCGTCCCATAAAAACAAGATGGAAGCATTCTCAGAAACTTATTTGTGTTGTGTGTCCTCAGCTAACAGACTTGAACTTTCTTTTGATATAGCAGTTTTGAAACACTCTTTTTGTAGAATGTGCAAGTGGATATTTCGATAGCTTTGAGGATTTCGTTGGAAACAGGAATATCTTCATAGAAAATCTAGACAGAAGCATTCTCAGAAACACTTTGTGATGTTTACATTCAAGTCCCAGAGTTGAACATTCCCTTTCATAGAGCAGGTTTAAAACACTCTTTTTGTAGTATCTAGATGTGGACATTTTGAGCGCTTGGGGGCCTATGGCGAAAAAGGAAATATCTTCCCATTAAAACGAGACAGAAGCAATCTCAGAAACTGGTTTATGCTGTATCTACTGAAGTAACAGTGTTGAACCTATCTATCGGTAGAGCAGGTTTGAAAGACACTTTTTTTGGAATCTGCAAGTGGATATTTGGATACATTTGAGGATTTTGTTGGAACTGGAATTACATATAAAAACTAGACAGCAGCATTCTCAGAAACTTCTTTGTGATGTTTGCATTCAAGTCAGACAGTTGAGCATTCCGTTTCATACAGCAGGTTTGAAACACTCTTTTTGTAGTATCTGGAAGTGGACACTTGGAAAGCTTTCAGGCCTACAGTTAAAAAGGACATATCTTCCCAAAAGAACAAGACAGAAGCATTCTCAGAAACTTATTTGTGATGTGTGTCCTCCACTAACAGACTTGAACCTGTCTTCTCATAGAGCAGTTTGGAAACAGTCTTTTTGTAGACTCTGTAAGTGAACATTTGGATAGCTTTGAGGATTTCGTTGAAAACGGGATTACGTATAAAAAGTAGGCAGCAACATTCTCAGAAACATGTTTGTGATGTTTGCATTCAAGTCACAGAGTTGAACATTCCCTTTCATAGAGCAGGTTTGAAACATTCTTTTTGTAGTATCTAGAAATGGACATTTTGAGCGCTTGGATGCGAAAGGTGAAAAAGGAAATATCTTCCCATGAAAACGAGATAGAAACAATCTCAGAAACTTGTTTCTGCTGTATCTACTGAAGTAAGAGTGTTGAAGCTATCTATTGGTAGATCAGGTTTGAAACACTCTTTTTTTTGGAATCTGCAAGTGGATATTTGGATACATGGGAGGATTTCGTTGGAAACGGAAATACATATAAAAACTAGACAGCAGCATTCTCAGAAACACCTTTGTGATGTTTACATTCAAGTCACAGAATTGAACATTCCCTTTCATAGAGCAGGTTTGAAACACTCTTTTTGTAGTATCTAGAAGTGGACATTTTGAGCGCTTGGAAGCCTACGGTGTAAAAGGAAACATCTTCCCGTGTAAACGAGATAGAAGCAATCTCAGAAACTTGTGTATGCTGTATCTACTGAAGTAACAGTGTTGAACCTATCTATCGGTAGAGCAGGTTTGAAAGACACTTTTTTTGGAATCTGCAAGTGGATATTTGGATACATTTGAGGATTTTGTTGGAACTGGAATTACATATAAAAACTAGACAGCAGCATTCTCAGAAACTTCTTTGTGATGTTTGCATTCAAGTCAGACAGTTGAGCATTCCGTTTCATACAGCAGGTTTGAAACACTCTTTTTGTAGTATCTGGAAGTGGACACTTGGAAAGCTTTCAGGCCTACAGTTAAAAAGGACATATCTTCCCAAAAGAACAAGACAGAAGCATTCTCAGAAACTTATTTGTGATGTGTGTCCTCCACTAACAGACTTGAACCTGTCTTCTCATAGAGCAGTTTGGAAACAGTCTTTTTGTAGACTCTGTAAGTGGACCTTTGGATAGCTTTGAGGATTTCGTTGAAAACGGGATTACGTATAAAAAGTAGGCAGCAACATTCTCAGAAACATGTTTGTGATGTTTGCATTCAAGTCACAGAGTTGAACATTCCCTTTCATAGAGCAGGTTTGAAACATTCTTTTTGTAGTATCTAGAAATGGACATTTTGAGCGCTTGGATGCGAAAGGTGAAAAAGGAAATATCTTCCCATGAAAACGAGATAGAAACAATCTCAGAAACTTGTTTCTGCTGTATCTACTGAAGTAAGAGTGTTGAAGCTATCTATTGGTAGATCAGGTTTGAAACACTCTTTTTTTTGGAATCTGCAAGTGGATATTTGGATACATGGGAGGAGTTCGTTGGAAACGGAAATACATATAAAAACTAGACAGCAGCATTCTCAGAAACACCTTTGTGATGTTTACATTCAAGTCACAGAATTGAACATTCCCTTTCATAGAGCAGGTTTGAAACACTCTTTTTGTAGTATCTAGAACTGGACATTTTGAGCGCTTGGAGGCCTACGGTGTAAAAGGAAACATCTTCCCATGTAAACGAGATAGAAGCAATCTCAGAAACTTGTTTATGCTGTATCTACTGAAGTAACAGTGTTGAACCTATCTATCGGTAGAGCAGGTTAGAAACACTCTTTTTTTCGAATCTGCAAGTGGATATTTCCATAGAACTGAGGATTTCGTTGGAAGCGGGATTACAGTTAAAAAGTAGACAGCAGCATTGTCAGAAACTTCTTTGTGACGTTTGCATTCAAGTCACAGAGTTGAACATTCCGTTTCATAAAGCAGGCGTGAAACAGTCATTTTGTAGTATGTGGATGTATACATTTGGAATGCTTTCAGGCATATGTTTAAAAACGAAGTATCTTCCCATGAAAACTAGACAGAAGCATTCTCAGAATCATGTTTGTGTTGTGTGTACTCAACAAACAGAGGTGAACCTTTCTTTTGATAGAGTAGTTTTGAAACACTCTTTTTGTAGAATGTGCAAGTGAATATTTGGATAGCTTTGAGGATTTCTTTGGAAACGGGAATATCTTCATAGAAAATCTAGACAGAAGCATTCTCAGAAACACTTTGTGATGTTTACATTCAAGTCCCAGAGTTGAACATTCCCTTTCATAGAGAAGGTTTCAAACACTCTTTTTGTAGTATCTAGATGTGGACATTTTGAGCGCTTGGGGGCCTATGGTGAAAAAGGAACTATCTTCCCATTAAAACGAGATAGAAGCAATCTCAGAAAATTGTTTATGCTGTATCTACTGAAGTAACAGTGTTGAACCTATCTATTGGTAGAGCAGGTTTCAAAAATTCTTTTGTGGAAACTGCAAGTGGATATTTGGATACATTTGAGGATTTCGTTGGCAACGGAATTACATATAAAAACCAGACAGCAGCATTCTCAGAAACTTCTTTGTGAAATATGCATTCAAGTCAGAGAGTTGAGCATTCCGTTTCACAGAGCAGGTTTGAAACACTCTTTTTGTAGTATCTGGAAGTGGACACTTGGAACGCTTTCAGGCCTACGGTTAAAAAGGAAATATATTCCCATAAAAACAAGACAGAAACATTCTCAGAAACTTATTTGTGATGTGTGTCCTCCACTAACAGACTTGAACCTGTCTTTTCATACAGCAGTTTGGAAACACTCTTTTTGTAGAATCTGCAAGTGGACATTTGGATAACTTTGAGGATTTCGTTGGAAACGGGATTACATATAAAAAGTGGACAGCAGCAGTCTCAGAAACTTCTTTGTGATGTTTGCATTCAGGTCACAGAGTTGAACATTCCCTGTCATAGAGCAGGTTTGAAACACTCTTTTTGTAGTATCTGGAAGTGGACATTTCCAACGCTTTCTGGACTACTGTGGAGAAGGAAGTATCTTCCCATAAAAACAAGGCAGAAGCATTCTCAGAAACTTATTTCTGATGTGTGTCCTCAACTAACGGACTTGAACCTTTCTTTTTATAGAGCACGTTTGAACCACTCTTTTCGTTGTATCTGCAAGTGGATATTTGGATAGCTTTGACGATTTCGTTGGAAACGGGAATATTTCCCTATAAAATCTAGACAGAAGCATTCTCAGAAACGTCTTTGTGATGTTTGCATTCAAGTCACAGAGTTGAACATTCCCTTTCATAGAGCAGGTTTGTAACACTCTTTTTGTAGTATCTGGAAGTGGACATTTGGAACGGTATCAGGCATAGGGTTAAAAAGGATATATCTTCCCATAAATACAACACAGAAGCATTCTCAGAAACTTATTTGTGATGTGTGTCCTTAACTAACAGACTTGAAACTTTCTTTTGATACAGCAGCTTTTAAACACTCTTCTTGTAGAATCTGCAAATGGGTATTTGGATAGCTCTGAGGATTTCGTTGGAAACGGGATTACATATAAAAAGTAGACAGCAGCATTCTCAGTAACTTCTTTGTGATGTTTCCATTCAAGTCACAGAGTTGAACTGTCCCTTTCATTGCACAGGTTTGAAACACTCTTTTTGTGGTATCTGGAAGTGGGCACTTGGATCGCTTTGAGGCCTATGGTGAAAAAGGAAATATCTTCTCATAAAAACCAGACAGAAACATTCTCAGAAACTTATTTGTTATGTGTGTCCACCACTAACAGACTTGAAACTGTGTTTTCATACAGCCGTTTGGAAACACTCTTTTTGTAGAATCTCCAAGTGGACATTTGGATAGCTTTGAGGATTTCGTTGGAAGCGGGATAACAGATAAAAAGTGGACAGCAGCATTCTCAGAACTTCTTTTTGACGTTTGCATTCAAGTCACAGAGTTGAACATTCCCTGTCATAGAGCAGGTTTGAAATACTCTTTTTGTAGTATCTGGAAGTGGACATTTCCAAGGCTGTCTTGCCTACGGCGAAGAAGGAAATATCTTCCGGTAAAAACAAGACAGAAACATTCTCAGAAACTTATTTCTCGTGTGTGCCCTCAACTAACGGACTTGAACCTTTCTTTTTAGGGAGCACGTTTGAAACACTCTTTTTGTTGTGTCTGCAAGTGGATATTTGGATAGCTTTGACGATTTCATTGGAAACGGGAATATCTTCCTGTAAAATCTAGACAGAAGCATTGTCAGAAACTTCTTTGTGATGTTTCCATTGGAGTCAGAGAGTTGAACATTCCCTTTCATAGAGCAGGTTTGAAATACTCTTTTTGTAGGATCTGGAAGTGGACATTTGCAGCGCTTTGTGGCCTATGGTAAAAAAGGAAATATCCTCCCACAAAAATGAGATAGAAGCAATCTCAGAAAGTTGTTTATGCTCTATCTACAAAACTAACATTGTTGAACCTTTCTATTGATAGAGCAGGTGTGAAACACTCTTTTTTTGGAATCTGCAAGAGGATATTTCTATAGAACCGAGGATTTCGTTGGAAGCGGGATTACAGACAAATAGTAGACAGCAGCATTCTGAGAAACTTCTTTGTGATGTTTGCATTCAAGTCACAGAGTTGAACATTGCCTTTCATAGAGTAGGTTCGAAACACTCTTTTTGTAGTATGTGGAAGTGGACATTTGGAACGGTATCAGGCGTATGGTTAAAAAGGAAATATCGTCCCATAAAAACAAGATGGAAGCATTCTCAGAAACTTATTTGTGTTGTGTGTCCTCAGCTAACAGACTTGAACCTTTATTTTGATATAGCAGTTTTGAAACACTCTTTTTGTAGAATGTGCAAGTGGATATTTCGATAGCTTTGAGGATTTCGTTGGAAACGGGAATATCTTCATAGAAAATCTAGACAGAAGCATTCTCAGAAACACTTTGTGATGTTTACATTCAAGTCCCAGAGTTGAACATTCCCTTTCATAGAGCAGGTTTAAAACACTCTTTTTGTAGTATCTAGATGTGGACATTTTGAGCGCTTGGGGGCCTATGGCGAAAAAGGAAATATCTTCCCATTAAAACGAGACAGAAGCAATCTCAGAAACTGGTTTATGCTGTATCTACTGAAGTAACAGTGTTGAACCTATCTATCGGTAGAGCAGGTTTGAAAGACACTTTTTTTGGAATCTGCAAGTGGATATTTGGATACATATGAGGATTTTGTTGGAACTGGAATTACATATAAAAACTAGACAGCAGCATTCTCAGAAACTTCTTTGTGATGTTTGCATTCAAGTCAGACAGTTGAGCATTCCGTTTCATACAGCAGGTTTGAAACACTCTTTTTGTAGTATCTGGAAGTGGACACTTGGAAAGCTTTCAGGCCTACAGTTAAAAAGGACATATCTTCCCAAAAGAACAAGACAGAAGCATTCTCAGAAACTTATTTGTGATGTGTGTCCTCCACTAACAGACTTGAACCTGTCTTCTCATAGAGCAGTTTGGAAACAGTCTTTTTGTAGACTCTGTAAGTGGACCTTTGGATAGCTTTGAGGATTTCGTTGAAAACGGGATTACGTATAAAAAGTAGGCAGCAACATTCTCAGAAACATGTTTGTGATGTTTGCATTCAAGTCACAGAGTTGAACATTCCCTTTCATAGAGCAGGTTTGAAACATTCTTTTTGTAGTATCTAGAAATGGACATTTTGAGCGCTTGGATGCGAAAGGTGAAAAAGGAAATATCTTCCCATGAAAACGAGATAGAAACAACCTCAGAAACTTGTTTCTGCTGTATCTACTGAAGTAAGAGTGTTGAAGCTATCTATTGGTAGATCAGGTTTGAAACACTCTTTTTTTTGGAATCTGCAAGTGGATATTTGGATACATGGGAGGATTTCGTTGGAAACGGAAATACATATAAAAACTAGACAGCAGCATTCTCAGAAACACCTTTGTGATGTTTACATTCAAGTCACAGAATTGAACATTCCCTTTCATAGAGCAGGTTTGAAACACTCTTTTTGTAGTATCTAGAAGTGGACATTTTGAGCGCTTGGCGGCCTACGGTGTAAAAGGAAACATCTTCCCATGTAAACGAGATAGAAGCAATCTCAGAAACTTGTTTATGCTGTATCTACTGAAGTAACAGTGTTGAACCTATCTATCGGTAGAGCAGGTTAGAAACACTCTTTTTTTCGAATCTGCAAGTGGATATTTCCATAGAACTGAGGATTTCGTTGGAAGCGGGATTACAGTTAAAAAGTAGACAGCAGCATTGTCAGAAACTTCTTTGTGACGTTTGCATTCAAGTCACAGAGTTGAACATTCCGTTTCATAAAGCAGGCGTGAAACAGTCATTTTGTAGTATGTGGATGTATACATTTGGAATGCTTTCAGGCATATGTTTAAAAACGAAGTATCTTCCCATGAAAACTAGACAGAAGCATTCTCAGAATCATGTTTGTGTTGTGTGTACTCAAAAAACAGAGGTGAACCTTTCTTTTGATAGAGTACTTTTGAAACACTCTTTTTGTAGAATGTGCAAGTGAATATTTGGATAGCTTTGAGGATTTCTTTGGAAACGGGAATATCTTCATAGAAAATCTAGACAGAAGCATTCTCAGAAACACTTTGTGATGTTTACATTCAAGTCCCAGAGTTGAACATTCCCTTTCATAGAGAAGGTTTCAAACACTCTTTTTGTAGTATCTAGATGTGGACATTTTGAGCGCTTGGGGGCCTATGGTGAAAAAGGAACTATCTTCCCATTAAAACGAGATAGAAGCAATCTCAGAAACTTGTTTATGCTGTATCTACTGAAGTAACAGTGTTGAACCTATCTATTGGTAGAGCAGGTTTCAAAAATTCTTTTGTGGAAACTGCAAGTGGATATTTGGATACATTTGAGGATTTCGTTGGCAACGGAATTACATATAAAAACCAGACAGCAGCATTCTCAGAAACTTCTTTGTGAAATATGCATTCAAGTCAGAGAGTTGAGCATTCCGTTTCACAGAGCAGGTTTGAAACACTCTTTTTGTAGTATCTGGAAGTGGACACTTGGAACGCTTTCAGGCCTACGGTTAAAAAGGAAATATATTCCCATAAAAACAAGACAGAAACATTCTCAGAAACTTATTTGTGATGTGTGTCCTCCACTAACAGACTTGAACCTGTCTTTTCATACAGCAGTTTGGAAACACTCTTTTTGTAGAATCTGCAAGTGGACATTTGGATAACTTTGAGGATTTCGTTGGAAACGGGATTACATATAAAAAGTGGACAGCAGCAGTCTCAGAAACTTCTTTGTGATGTTTGCATTCAGGTCACAGAGTTGAACATTCCCTGTCATAGAGCAGGTTTGAAACACTCTTTTTGTAGTATCTGGAAGTGGACATTTCCAACGCTTTCTGGACTACTGTGGAGAAGGAAGTATCTTCCCATAAAAACAAGACAGAAGCATTCTCAGAAACTTATTTCTGATGTGTGTCCTCAACTAACGGACTTGAACCTTTCTTTTTATAGAGCACGTTTGAACCACTCTTTTCGTTGTATCTGCAAGTGGATATTTGGATAGCTTTGACGATTTCGTTGGAAACGGGAATATTTCCCTATAAAATCTAGACAGAAGCATTCTCAGAAACGTCTTTGTGATGTTTGCATTCAAGTCACAGAGTTGAACATTCCCTTTCATAGAGCAGGTTTGTAACACTCTTTTTGTAGTATCTGGAAGTGGACATTTGGAACGGTATCAGGCATAGGGTTAAAAAGGATATATCTTCCCATAAATACAACACAGAAGCATTCTCAGAAACTTATTTGTGATGTGTGTCCTTAACTAACAGACTTGAAACTTTCTTTTGATACAGCAGCTTTTAAACACTCTTCTTGTAGAATCTGCAAATGGGTATTTGGATAGCTCTGAGGATTTCGTTGGAAACGGGATTACATATAAAAAGTAGACAGCAGCATTCTCAGTAACTTCTTTGTGATGTTTCCATTCAAGTCACAGAGTTGAACTGTCCCTTTCATTGCACAGGTTTGAAACACTCTTTTTGTGGTATCTGGAAGTGGGCACTTGGATCGCTTTGAGGCCTATGGTGAAAAAGGAAATATCTTCTCATAAAAACCAGACAGAAACATTCTCAGAAACTTATTTGTTATGTGTGTCCACCACTAACAGACTTGAAACTGTGTTTTCATACAGCCGTTTGGAAACACTCTTTTTGTAGAATCTCCAAGTGGACATTTGGATAGCTTTGAGGATTTCGTTGGAAGCGGGATAACAGATAAAAAGTGGACAGCAGCATTCTCAGAACTTCTTTTTGACGTTTGCATTCAAGTCACAGAGTTGAACATTCCCTGTCATAGAGCAGGTTTGAAATACTCTTTTTGTAGTATCTGGAAGTGGACATTTCCAAGGCTGTCTTGCCTACGGCGAAGAAGGAAATATCTTCCGGTAAAAACAAGACAGAAACATTCTCAGAAACTTATTTCTCGTGTGTGCCCTCAACTAACGGACTTGAACCTTTCTTTTTAGGGAGCACGTTTGAAACACTCTTTTTGTTGTGTCTGCAAGTGGATATTTGGATAGCTTTGACGATTTCATTGGAAACGGGAATATCTTCCTGTAAAATCTAGACAGAAGCATTGTCAGAAACTTCTTTGTGATGTTTCCATTGGAGTCAGAGAGTTGAACATTCCCTTTCATAGAGCAGGTTTGAAATACTCTTTTTGTAGGATCTGGAAGTGGACATTTGCAGCGCTTTGTGGCCTATGGTAAAAAAGGAAATATCCTCCCACAAAAATGAGATAGAAGCAATCTCAGAAAGTTGTTTATGCTCTATCTACAAAACTAACATTGTTGAACCTTTCTATTGATAGAGCAGGTGTGAAACACTCTTTTTTTGGAATCTGCAAGAGGATATTTCTATAGAACCGAGGATTTCGTTGGAAGCGGGATTACAGACAAATAGTAGACAGCAGCATTCTGAGAAACTTCTTTGTGATGTTTGCATTCAAGTCACAGAGTTGAACATTGCCTATCATAGAGTAGGTTCGAAACACTCTTTTTGTAGTATGTGGAAGTGGACATTTGGAACGGTATCAGGCGTATGGTTTAAAAGGAAATATCGTCCCATAAAAACAAGATGGAAGCATTCTCAGAAACTTATTTGTGTTGTGTGTCCTCAGCTAACAGACTTGAACCTTTCTTTTGATATAGCAGTTTTGAAACACTCTTTTTGTAGAATGTGCAAGTGGATATTTCGATAGCTTTGAGGATTTCGTTGGAAACGGGAATATCTTCATAGAAAATCTAGACAGAAGCATTCTCAGAAACACTTTGTGATGTTTACATTCAAGTCCCAGAGTTGAACATTCCCTTTCATAGAGCAGGTTTAAAACACTCCTTTTGTAGTATCTAGATGTGGACATTTTGAGCGCTTGGGGGCCTATGGCGAAAAAGGAAATATCTTCCCATTAAAACGAGACAGAAGCAATCTCAGAAACTGGTTTATGCTGTATCTACTGAAGTAACAGTGTTGAACCTATCTATCGGTAGAGCAGGTTTGAAAGACACTTTTTTTGGAATCTGCAAGTGGATATTTGGATACATTTGAGGATTTTGTTGGAACTGGAATTACATATAAAAACTAGACAGCAGCATTCTCAGAAACTTCTTTGTGATGTTTGCATTCAAGTCAGACAGTTGAGCATTCCGTTTCATACAGCAGGTTTGAAACACTCTTTTTGTAGTATCTGGAAGTGGACACTTGGAAAGCTTTCAGGCCTACAGTTAAAAAGGACATATCTTCCCAAAAGAACAAGACAGAAGCATTCTCAGAAACTTATTTGTGATGTGTGTCCTCCACTAACAGACTTGAACCTGTCTTCTCATAGAGCAGTTTGGAAACAGTCTTTTTGTAGACTCTGTAAGTGGACCTTTGGATAGCTTTGAGGATTTCGTTGAAAACGGGATTACGTATAAAAAGTAGGCAGCAACATTCTCAGAAACATGTTTGTGATGTTTGCATTCAAGTCACAGAGTTGAACATTCCCTTTCATAGAGCAGGTTTGAAACATTCTTTTTGTCGTATCTAGAAATGGACATTTTGAGCGCTTGGATGCGAAAGGTGAAAAAGGAAATATCTTCCCATGAAAACGAGATAGAAACAATCTCAGAAACTTGTTTCTGCTGTATCTACTGAAGTAAGAGTGTTGAAGCTATCTATTGGTAGATCAGGTTTGAAACACTCTTTTTTTTGGAATCTGCAAGTGGATATTTGGATACATGGGAGGATTTCGTTGGAAACGGAAATACATATAAAAACTAGACAGCAGCATTCTCAGAAACACCTTTGTGATGTTTACATTCAAGTCACAGAATTGAACATTCCCTTTCATAGAGCAGGTTTGAAACACTCTTTTTGTAGTATCTAGAAGTGGACATTTTGAGCGCTTGGAGGCCTACGGTGTAAAAGGAAACATCTTCCCATGTAAACGAGATAGAAGCAATCTCAGAAACTTGTTTATGCTGTATCTACTGAAGTAACAGTGTTGAACCTATCTATCGGTAGAGCAGGTTAGAAACACTCTTTTTTTCGAATCTGCAAGTGGATATTTCCATAGAACTGAGGATTTCGTTGGAAGCGGGATTACAGTTAAAAAGTAGACAGCAGCATTGTCAGAAACTTCTTTGTGACGTTTGCATTCAAGTCACAGAGTTGAACATTCCGTTTCATAAAGCAGGCGTGAAACAGTCATTTTGTAGTATGTGGATGTATACATTTGGAATGCTTTCAGGCATATGTTTAAAAACGAAGTATCTTCCCATGAAAACTAGACAGAAGCATTCTCAGAATCATGTTTGTGTTGTGTGTACTCAACAAACAGAGGTGAACCTTTCTTTTGATAGAGTACTTTTGAAACACTCTTTTTGTAGAATGTGCAAGTGAATATTTGGATAGCTTTGAGGATTTCTTTGGAAACGGGAATATCTTCATAGAAAATCTAGACAGAAGCATTCTCAGAAACACTTTGTGATGTTTACATTCAAGTCCCAGAGTTGAACATTCCCTTTCATAGAGAAGGTTTAAAACACTCTTTTTGTAGTATCTAGATGTGGACATTTTGAGCGCTTGGGGGCCTATGGTGAAAAAGGAACTATCTTCCCATTAAAACGAGATAGAAGCAATCTCAGAAACTTGTTTATGCTGTATCTACTGAAGTAACAGTGTTGAACCTATCTATTGGTAGAGCAGGTTTCAAAAATTCTTTTGTGGAAACTGCAAGTGGATATTTGGATACATTTGAGGATTTCGTTGGCAACGGAATTACATATAAAAACCAGACAGCAGCATTCTCAGAAACTTCTTTGTGAAATATGCATTCAAGTCAGAGAGTTGAGCATTCCGTTTCACAGAGCAGGTTTGAAACACTCTTTTTGTAGTATCTGGAAGTGGACACTTGGAACGCTTTCAGGCCTACGGTTAAAAAGGAAATATATTCCCATAAAAACAAGACAGAAACATTCTCAGAAACTTATTTGTGATGTGTGTCCTCCACTAACAGACTTGAACCTGTCTTTTCATACAGCAGTTTGGAAACACTCTTTTTGTAGAATCTGCAAGTGGACATTTGGATAACTTTGAGGATTTCGTTGGAAACGGGATTACATATAAAAAGTGGACAGCAGCAGTCTCAGAAACTTCTTTGTGATGTTTGCATTCAGGTCACAGAGTTGAACATTCCCTGTCATAGAGCAGGTTTGAAACACTCTTTTTGTAGTATCTGGAAGTGGACATTTCCAACGCTTTCTGGACTACTGTGGAGAAGGAAGTATCTTCCCATAAAAACAAGACAGAAGCATTCTCAGAAACTTATTTCTGATGTGTGTCCTCAACTAACGGACTTGAACCTTTCTTTTTATAGAGCACGTTTGAACCACTCTTTTCGTTGTATCTGCAAGTGGATATTTGGATAGCTTTGACGATTTCGTTGGAAACGGGAATATTTCCCTATAAAATCTAGACAGAAGCATTCTCAGAAACGTCTTTGTGATGTTTGCATTCAAGTCACAGAGTTGAACATTCCCTTTCATAGAGCAGGTTTGTAACACTCTTTTTGTAGTATCTGGAAGTGGACATTTGGAACGGTATCAGGCATAGGGTTAAAAAGGATATATCTTCCCATAAATACAACACAGAAGCATTCTCAGAAACTTATTTGTGATGTGTGTCCTTAACTAACAGACTTGAAACTTTCTTTTGATACAGCAGCTTTTAAACACTCTTCTTGTAGAATCTGCAAATGGGTATTTGGATAGCTCTGAGGATTTCGTTGGAAACGGGATTACATATAAAAAGTAGACAGCAGCATTCTCAGTAACTTCTTTGTGATGTTTCCATTCAAGTCACAGAGTTCAACTATCCCTTTCATTGCACAGGTTTGAAACACTCTTTTTGTGGTATCTGGAAGTGGGCACTTGGATCGCTTTGAGGCCTATGGTGAAAAAGGAAATATCTTCTCATAAAAACCAGACAGAAACATTCTCAGAAACTTATTTGTTATGTGTGTCCACCACTAACAGACTTGAAACTGTGTTTTCATACAGCCGTTTGGAAACACTCTTTTTGTAGAATCTCCAAGTGGACATTTGGATAGCTTTGAGGATTTCGTTGGAAGCGGGATAACAGATAAAAAGTGGACAGCAGCATTCTCAGAACTTCTTTTTGACGTTTGCATTCAAGTCACAGAGTTGAACATTCCCTGTCATAGAGCAGGTTTGAAATACTCTTTTTGTAGTATCTGGAAGTGGACATTTCCAAGGCTGTCTTGCCTACGGCGAAGAAGGAAATATCTTCCCATAAAAACAAGACAGAAACATTCTCAGAAACTTATTTCTCGTGTGTGCCCTCAACTAACGGACTTGAACCTTTCTTTTTAGGGAGCACGTTTGAAACACTCTTTTTGTTGTGTCTGCAAGTGGATATTTGGATAGCTTTGACGATTTCATTGGAAACGGGAATATCTTCCTGTAAAATCTAGACAGAAGCATTGTCAGAAACTTCTTTGTGATGTTTCCATTGGAGTCAGAGAGTTGAACATTCCCTTTCATAGAGCAGGTTTGAAATACTCTTTTTGTAGGATCTGGAAGTGGACATTTGCAGCACTTTGTGGCCTATGGTAAAAATGGAAATATCCTCCCACAAAAATGAGATAGAAGCAATCTCAGAAAGTTGTTTATGCTCTATCTACAAAACTAACATTGTTGAACCTTTCTATTGATAGAGCAGGTGTGAAACACTCTTTTGTTGGAATCTGCAAGAGGATATTTCTATAGAACCGAGGATTTCGTTGGAAGCGGGATTACAGACAAATAGTAGACAGCAGCATTCTGAGAAACTTCTTTGTGCTGTTTGCATTCAAGTCACAGAGTTGAACATTGCCTTTCATAGAGTAGGTTTGAAACACTCTTTTTGTAGTATGTGGAAGTGGACATTTGGAACGGTATCAGGCGTATGGTTAAAAAGGAAATATCGTCCCATAAAAACAAGATGGAAGCATTCTCAGAAACTTATTTGTGTTGTGTGTCCTCAGCTAACAGACTTGAACCTTTCTTTTGATATAGCAGTTTTGAAACACTCTTTTTGTAGAATGTGCAAGTGGATATTTCGATAGCTTTGAGGATTTCGTTGGAAACGGGAATATCTTCATAGAAAATCTAGACAGAAGCATTCTCAGAAACACTTTGTGATGTTTACATTCAAGTCCCAGAGTTGAACATTCCCTTTCATAGAGCAGGTTTAAAACACTCTTTTTGTAGTATCTAGATGTGGACATTTTGAGCGCTTGGGGGCCTATGGCGAAAAAGGAAATATCTTCCCATTAAAACGAGACAGAAGCAATCTCAGAAACTGGTTTATGCTGTATCTACTGAAGTAACAGTGTTGAACCTATCTATCGGTAGAGCAGGTTTGAAAGACACTTTTTTTGGAATCTGCAAGTGGATATTTGGATACATTTGAGGATTTTGTTGGAACTGGAATTACATATAAAAACTAGACAGCAGCATTCTCAGAAACTTCTTTGTGATGTTTGCATTCAAGTCAGACAGTTGAGCATTCCGTTTCATACAGCAGGTTTGAAACACTCTTTTTGTAGTATCTGGAAGTGGACACTTGGAAAGCTTTCAGGCCTACAGTTAAAAAGGACATATCTTCCCAAAAGAACAAGACAGAAGCATTCTCAGAAACTTATTTGTGATGTGTGTCCTCCACTAACAGACTTGAACCTGTCTTCTCATAGAGCAGTTTGGAAACAGTCTTTTTGTAGACTCTGTAAGTGGACCTTTGGATAGCTTTGAGGATTTCGTTGAAAACGGGATTACGTATAAAAAGTAGGCAGCAACATTCTCAGAAACATGTTTGTGATGTTTGCATTCAAGTCACAGAGTTGAACATTCCCTTTCATAGAGCAGGTTTGAAACATTCTTTTTGTAGTATCTAGAAATGGACATTTTGAGCGCTTGGATGCGAAAGGTGAAAAAGGAAATATCTTCCCATGAAAACGAGATAGAAACAATCTCAGAAACTTGTTTCTGCTGTATCTACTGAAGTAAGAGTGTTGAAGCTATCTATTGGTAGATCAGGTTTGAAACACTCTTTTTTTTGGAATCTGCAAGTGGATATTTGGATACCTGGGAGGGTTTCGTTGGAAACGGAAATACATATAAAAACTAGACAGCAGCATTCTCAGAAACACCTTTGTGATGTTTACATTCAAGTCACAGAATTGAACATTCCCTTTCATAGAGCAGGTTTGAAACACTCTTTTTGTAGTATCTAGAAGTGGACATTTTGAGCGCTTGGAGGCCTACGGTGTAAAAGGAAACATCTTCCCGTGTAAACGAGATAGAAGCAATCTCAGAAACTTGTTTATGCTGTATCTACTGAAGTAACAGTGTTGAACCTATCTATCGGTAGAGCAGGTTAGAAACACTCTTTTTTTCGAATCTGCAAGTGGATATTTCCATAGAACTGAGGATTTCGTTGGAAGCGGGATTACAGTTAAAAAGTAGACAGCAGCATTGTCAGAAACTTCTTTGTGACGTTTGCATTCAAGTCACAGAGTTGAACATTCCGTTTCATAAAGCAGGCGTGAAACAGTCATTTTGTAGTATGTGGATGTATACATTTGGAATGCTTTCAGGCATATGTTTAAAAACGAAGTATCTTCCCATGAAAACTAGACAGAAGCATTCTCAGAATCATGTTTGTGTTGTGTGTACTCAACAAACAGAGGTGAACCTTTCTTTTGATAGAGTACTTTTGAAACACTCTTTTTGTAGAATGTGCAAGTGAATATTTGGATAGCTTTGAGGATTTCTTTGGAAACGGGAATATCTTCATAGAAAATCTAGACAGAAGCATTCTCAGAAACACTTTGTGATGTTTACATTCAAGTCCCAGAGTTGAACATTCCCTTTCATAGAGAAGGTTTCAAACACTCTTTTTGTAGTATCTAGATGTGGACATTTTGAGCGCTTGGGGGCCTATGGTGAAAAAGGAACTATCTTCCCATTAAAACGAGATAGAAGCAATCTCAGAAACTTGTTTATGCTGTATCTACTGAAGTAACAGTGTTGAACCTATCTATTGGTAGAGCAGGTTTCAAAAATTCTTTTGTGGAAACTGCAAGTGGATATTTGGATACATTTGAGGATTTCGTTGGCAACGGAATTACATATAAAAACCAGACAGCAGCATTCTCAGAAACTTCTTTGTGAAATATGCATTCAAGTCAGAGAGTTGAGCATTCCGTTTCACAGAGCAGGTTTGAAACACTCTTTTTGTAGTATCTGGAAGTGGACACTTGGAACGCTTTCAGGCCTACGGTTAAAAAGGAAATATTTTCCCATAAAAACAAGACAGAAACATTCTCAGAAACTTATTTGTGATGTGTGTCCTCCACTAACAGACTTGAACCTGTCTTTTCATACAGCAGTTTGGAAACACTCTTTTTGTAGAATCTGCAAGTGGACATTTGGATAACTTTGAGGATTTCGTTGGAAACGGGATTACATATAAAAAGTGGACAGCAGCAGTCTCAGAAACTTCTTTGTGATGTTTGCATTCAGGTCACAGAGTTGAACATTCCCTGTCATAGAGCAGGTTTGAAACACTCTTTTTGTAGTATCTGGAAGTGGACATTTCCAACGCTTTCTGGACTACTGTGGAGAAGGAAGTATCTTCCCATAAAAACAAGACAGAAGCATTCTCAGAAACTTATTTCTGATGTGTGTCCTCAACTAACGGACTTGAACCTTTCTTTTTATAGAGCACGTTTGAACCACTCTTTTCGTTGTATCTGCAAGTGGATATTTGGATAGCTTTGACGATTTCGTTGGAAACGGGAATATTTCCCTATAAAATCTAGACAGAAGCATTCTCAGAAACGTCTTTGTGATGTTTGCATTCAAGTCACAGAGTTGAACATTCCCTTTCATAGAGCAGGTTTGTAACACTCTTTTTGTAGTATCTGGAAGTGGACATTTGGAACGGTATCAGGCATAGGGTTAAAAAGGATATATCTTCCCATAAATACAACACAGAAGCATTCTCAGAAACTTATTTGTGATGTGTGTCCTTAACTAACAGACTTGAAACTTTCTTTTGATACAGCAGCTTTTAAACACTCTTCTTGTAGAATCTGCAAATGGGTATTTGGATAGCTCTGAGGATTTCGTTGGAAACGGGATTACATATAAAAAGTAGACAGCAGCATTCTCAGTAACTTCTTTGTGATGTTTCCATTCAAGTCACAGAGTTGAACTGTCCCTTTCATTGCACAGGTTTGAAACACTCTTTTTGTGGTATCTGGAAGTGGGCACTTGGATCGCTTTGAGGCCTATGGTGAAAAAGGAAATATCTTCTCATAAAAACCAGACAGAAACATTCTCAGAAACTTATTTGTTATGTGTGTCCACCACTAACAGACTTGAAACTGTGTTTTCATACAGCCGTTTGGAAACACTCTTTTTGTAGAATCTCCAAGTGGACATTTGGATAGCTTTGAGGATTTCGTTGGAAGCGGGATAACAGATAAAAAGTGGACAGCAGCATTCTCAGAACTTCTTTTTGACGTTTGCATTCAAGTCACAGAGTTGAACATTCCCTGTCATAGAGCAGGTTTGAAATACTCTTTTTGTAGTATCTGGAAGTGGACATTTCCAAGGCTGTCTTGCCTACGGCGAAGAAGGAAATATCTTCCGGTAAAAACAAGACAGAAACATTCTCAGAAACTTATTTCTCGTGTGTGCCCTCAACTAACGGACTTGAACCTTTCTTTTTAGGGAGCACGTTTGAAACACTCTTTTTGTTGTGTCTGCAAGTGGATATTTGGATAGCTTTGACGATTTCATTGGAAACGGGAATATCTTCCTGTAAAATCTAGACAGAAGCATTGTCAGAAACTTCTTTGTGATGTTTCCATTGGAGTCAGAGAGTTGAACATTCCCTTTCATAGAGCAGGTTTGAAATACTCTTTTTGTAGGATCTGGAAGTGGACATTTGCAGCGCTTTGTGGCCCATGGTAAAAAAGGAAATATCCTCCCACAAAAATGAGATAGAAGCAATCTCAGAAAGTTGTTTATGCTCTATCTACAAAACTAACATTGTTGAACCTTTCTATTGATAGAGCAGGTGTGAAACACTCTTTTTTTGGAATCTGCAAGAGGATATTTCTATAGAACCGAGGATTTCGTTGGAAGCGGGATTACAGACAAATAGTAGACAGCAGCATTCTGAGAAACTTCTTTGTGATGTTTCCATTCAAGTCACAGAGTTGAACATTGCCTTTCATAGAGTAGGTTCGAAGCACTCTTTTTGTAGTATGTGGAAGTGGACATTTGGAACGGTATCAGGCGTATGGTTAAAAAGGAAATATCGTCCCATAAAAACAAGATGGAAGCATTCTCAGAAACTTATTTGTGTTGTGTGTCCTCAGCTAACAGACTTGAACCTTTCTTTCGATATAGCAGTTTTGAAACACTCTTTTTGTAGAATGTGCAAGTGGATATTTCGATAGCTTTGAGGATTTCGTTGGAAACGGGAATATCTTCATAGAAAATCTAGACAGAAGCATTCTCAGAAACACTTTGTGATGTTTACATTCAAGTCCCAGAGTTGAACATTCCCTTTCATAGAGCAGGTTTAAAACACTCTTTTTGTAGTATCTAGATGTGGACATTTTGAGCGCTTGGGGGCCTATGGCGAAAAAGGAAATATCTTCCCATTAAAACGAGACAGAAGCAATCTCAGAAACTGGTTTATGCTGTATCTACTGAAGTAACAGTGTTGAACCTATCTATCGGTAGAGCAGGTTTGAAAGACACTTTTTTGGAATCTGCAAGTGGATATTTGGATACATTTGAGGATTTTGTTGGAACTGGAATTACATATAAAAACTAGACAGCAGCATTCTCAGAAACTTCTTTGTGATGTTTGCATTCAAGTCAGACAGTTGAGCATTCCGTTTCATACAGCAGGTTTGAAACACTCTTTTTGTAGTATCTGGAAGTGGACACTTGGAAAGCTTTCAGGCCAACAGTTAAAAAGGACATATCTTCCCAAAAGAACAAGACAGAAGCATTCTCAGAAACTTCTTTGTGATGTGTGTCCTCCACTAACAGACTTGAACCTGTCTTCTCATAGAGCAGTTTGGAAACAGTCTTTTTGTAGACTCTGTAAGTGGACATTTGGATAGCTTTGAGGATTTCGTTGAAAACGGGATTACGTATAAAAAGTAGGCAGCAACATTCTCAGAAACATGTTTGTGATGTTTGCATTCAAGTCACAGAGTTGAACATTCCCTTTCATAGAGCAGGTTTGAAACATTCTTTTTGTAGTATCTAGAAATGGACATTTTGAGCGCTTGGATGCGAAAGGTGAAAAAGGAAATATCTTCCCATGAAAACGAGATAGAAACAATCTCAGAAACTTGTTTCTGCTGTATCTACTGAAGTAAGAGTGTTGAAGCTATCTATTGGTAGATCAGGTTTGAAACACTCTTTTCTTGGAATCTGCAAGTGGATATTTGGATACATGGGAGGATTTCGTTGGAAACGGAAATACATATAAAAACTAGACAGCAGCATTCTCAGAAACACCTTTGTGATGTTTACATTCAAGTCACAGAATTGAACATTCCCTTTCATAGAGCAGGTTTGAAACACTCTTTTTGTAGTACCTAGAAGTGGACATTTTGAGCGCCTGGAGGCCTACGGTGTAAAAGGAAACATCTCCCCATGTAAACGAGATAGAAGCAATCTCAGAAACTTTTTATGCTGTATCTACTGAAGTAACAGTGTTGAACCTATCTATCGGTAGAGCAGGTTAGAAACACTCTTTTTTTCGAATCTGCAAGTGGATATTTCCATAGAACTGAGGATTTCGTTGGAAGTGGGATTACAGTTAAAAAGTAGACAGCAGCATTGTCAGAAACTTCTTTGTGACGTTTGCATTCAAGTCACAGAGTTGAACATTCCGTTTCATAAAGCAGGCGTGAAACAGTCATTTTGTAGTATGTGGATGTATACATTTGGAATGCTTTCAGGCATATGTTTAAAACGAAGTATCTTCCCATGAAAACTAGACAGAAGCATTCTCAGAATCATGTTTGTGTTGTGTGTACTCAACAAACAGAGGTGAACCTTTCTTTTGATAGAGTACTTTTGAAACACTCTTTTTGTAGAATGTGCAAGTGAATATTTGGATATCTTTGAGGATTTCTTTGGAAACGGGAATATCTTCATAGAAAATCTAGACAGAAACATTCTCAGAAACACTTTGTGATGTTTACATTCAAGTCCCAGAGTTGAACATACCCTTTCATAGAGAAGGTTTCAAACACTCTTTTCGTGGTATCTAGATGTGGACATTTTGAGCGCTTGGGGGCCTATGGTGAAAAAGGAACTATCTTCCCATTAAAACGAGATAGAAGCAATCTCAGAAACTTGTTTATGCTGTATCTACTGAAGTAACAGTGTTGAACCTATCTATTGGTAGAGCAGGTTTCAAAAATTCTTTTGTGGAAACTGCAAGTGGATATTTGGATACATTTGAGGATTTCGTTGGCAACGGAATTACATATAAAAACCAGACAGCAGCATTCTCAGAAACTTCTTTGTGAAATATGCATTCAAGTCAGAGAGTTGAGCATTCCGTTTCACAGAGCAGGTTTGAAACACTCTTTTTGTAGTATCTGGAAGTGGACACTTGGAACGCTTTCAGGCCTACGGTTAAAAAGGAAATATATTCCCATAAAAACAAGACAGAAACATTCTCAGAAACTTATTTGTGATGTGTGTCCTCCACTAACAGACTTGAACCTGTCTTTTCATACAGCAGTTTGGAAACACTCTTTTTGTAGAATCTGCAAGTGGACATTTGGATAACTTTGAGGATTTCGTTGGAAACGGGATTACATATAAAAAGTGGACAGCAGCAGTCTCAGAAACTTCTTTGTGATGTTTGCATTCAGGTCACAGAGTTGAACATTCCCTGTCATAGAGCAGGTTTGAAACACTCTTTTTGTAGTATCTGGAAGTGGACATTTCCAACGCTTTCTGGACTACTGTGGAGAAGGAAGTATCTTCCCATAAAAACAAGACAGAAGCATTCTCAGAAACTTATTTCTGATGTGTGTCCTCAACTAACGGACTTGAACCTTTCTTTTTATAGAGCACGTTTGAACCACTCTTTTCGTTGTATCTGCAAGTGGATATTTGGATAGCTTTGACGATTTCGTTGGAAACGGGAATATTTCCCTATAAAATCTAGACAGAAGCATTCTCAGAAACGTCTTTGTGATGTTTGCATTCAAGTCACAGAGTTGAACATTCCCTTTCATAGAGCAGGTTTGTAACACTCTTTTTGTAGTATCTGGAAGTGGACATTTGGAACGGTATCAGGCATAGGGTTAAAAAGGATATATCTTCCCATAAATACAACACAGAAGCATTCTCAGAAACTTATTTGTGATGTGTGTCCTTAACTAACAGACTTGAAACTTTCTTTTGATACAGCAGCTTTTAAACACTCTTCTTGTAGAATCTGCAAATGGGTATTTGGATAGCTCTGAGGATTTCGTTGGAAACGGGATTACATATAAAAAGTAGACAGCAGCATTCTCAGTAACTTCTTTGTGATGTTTCCATTCAAGTCACAGAGTTGAACTGTCCCTTTCATTGCACAGGTTTGAAACACTCTTTTTGTGGTATCTGGAAGTGGGCACTTGGATCGCTTTGAGGCCTATGGTGAAAAAGGAAATATCTTCTCATAAAAACCAGACAGAAACATTCTCAGAAACTTATTTGTTATGTGTGTCCACCACTAACAGACTTGAAACTGTGTTTTCATACAGCCGTTTGGAAACACTCTTTTTGTAGAATCTCCAAGTGGACATTTGGATAGCTTTGAGGATTTCGTTGGAAGCGGGATAACAGATAAAAAGTGGACAGCAGCATTCTCAGAACTTCTTTTTGACGTTTGCATTCAAGTCACAGAGTTGAACATTCCCTGTCATAGAGCAGGTTTGAAATACTCTTTTTGTAGTATCTGGAAGTGGACATTTCCAAGGCTGTCTTGCCTACGGCGAAGAAGGAAATATCTTCCCATAAAAACAAGACAGAAACATTCTCAGAAACTTATTTCTCGTGTGTGCCCTCAACTAACGGACTTGAACCTTTCTTTTTAGGGAGCACGTTTGAAACACTCTTTTTGTTGTGTCTGCAAGTGGATATTTGGATAGCTTTGACGATTTCATTGGAAACGGGAATATCTTCCTGTAAAATCTAGACAGAAGCATTGTCAGAAACTTCTTTGTGATGTTTCCATTGGAGTCAGAGAGTTGAACATTCCCTTTCATAGAGCAGGTTTGAAATACTCTTTTTGTAGGATCTGGAAGTGGACATTTGCAGCGCTTTGTGGCCTATGGTAAAAAAGGAAATATCCTCCCACAAAAATGAGATAGAAGCAATCTCAGAAAGTTGTTTATGCTCTATCTACAAAACTAACATTGTTGAACCTTTCTATTGATAGAGCAGGTGTGAAACACTCTTTTTTTGGAATCTGCAAGAGGATATTTCTATAGAACCGAGGATTTCGTTGGAAGCGGGATTACAGACAAATAGTAGACAGCAGCATTCTGAGAAACTTCTTTGTGATGTTTCCATTCAAGTCACAGAGTTGAACATTGCCTTTCATAGAGTAGGTTCGAAGCACTCTTTTTGTAGTATGTGGAAGTGGACATTTGGAACGGTATCAGGCGTATGGTTAAAAAGGAAATATCGTCCCATAAAAACAAGATGGAAGCATTCTCAGAAACTTATTTGTGTTGTGTGTCCTCAGCTAACAGACTTGAACCTTTCTTTCGATATAGCAGTTTTGAAACACTCTTTTTGTAGAATGTGCAAGTGGATATTTCGATAGCTTTGAGGATTTCGTTGGAAACGGGAATATCTTCATAGAAAATCTAGACAGAAGCATTCTCAGAAACACTTTGTGATGTTTACATTCAAGTCCCAGAGTTGAACATTCCCTTTCATAGAGCAGGTTTAAAACACTCTTTTTGTAGTATCTAGATGTGGACATTTTGAGCGCTTGGGGGCCTATGGCGAAAAAGGAAATATCTTCCCATTAAAACGAGACAGAAGCAATCTCAGAAACTGGTTTATGCTGTATCTACTGAAGTAACAGTGTTGAACCTATCTATCGGTAGAGCAGGTTTGAAAGACACTTTTTTTGGAATCTGCAAGTGGATATTTGGATACATTTGAGGATTTTGTTGGAACTGGAATTACATATAACAACTAGACAGCAGCATTCTCAGAAACTTCTTTGTGATGTTTGCATTCAAGTCAGACAGTTGAGCATTCCGTTTCATACAGCAGGTTTGAAACACTCTTTTTGTAGTATCTGGAAGTGGACACTTGGAAAGCTTTCAGGCCTACAGTTAAAAAGGACATATCTTCCCAAAAGAACAAGACAGAAGCATTCTCAGAAACTTATTTGTGATGTGTGTCCTCCACTAACAGACTTGAACCTGTCTTCTCATAGAGCAGTTTGGAAACAGTCTTTTTGTAGACTCTGTAAGTGGACATTTGGATAGCTTTGAGGATTTCGTTGAAAACGGGATTACGTATAAAAAGTAGGCAGCAACATTCTCAGAAACATGTTTGTGATGTTTGCATTCAAGTCACAGAGTTGAACATTCCCTTTCATAGAGCAGGTTTGAAACATTCTTTTTGTAGTATCTAGAAATGGACATTTTGAGCGCTTGGATGCGAAAGGTGAAAAAGGAAATATCTTCCCATGAAAACGAGATAGAAACAATCTCAGAAACTTGTTTCTGCTGTATCTACTGAAGTAAGAGTGTTGAAGCTATCTATTGGTAGAGCAGGTTTGAAACACTCTTTTTTTTGGAATCTGCAATAAAAACCAGACAGCAGCATTCTCAGAAACTTCTTTGTGAAATATGCATTCAAGTCAGAGAGTTGAGCATTCCGTTTCACAGAGCAGGTTTGAAACACTCTTTTTGTAGTATCTGGAAGTGGACACTTGGAACGCTTTCAGGCCTACGGTTAAAAAGGAAATATATTCCCATAAAAACAAGACAGAAACATTCTCAGAAACTTATTTGTGATGTGTGTCCTCCACTAACAGACTTGAACCTGTCTTTTCATACAGCAGTTTGGAAACACTCTATTTGTAGAATCTGCAAGTGGACATTTGGATAACTTTGAGGATTTCGTTGGAAACGGGATTACATATAAAAAGTGGACAGCAGCAGTCTCAGAAACTTCTTTGTGATGTTTGCATTCAGGTCACAGAGTTGAACATTCCCTGTCATAGAGCAGGTTTGAAACACTCTTTTTGTAGTATCTGGAAGTGGACATTTCCAACGCTTTCTGGACTACTGTGGAGAAGGAAGTATCTTCCCATAAAAACAAGACAGAAGCATTCTCAGAAACTTATTTCTGATGTGTGTCCTCAACTAACGGACTTGAACCTTTCTTTTTATAGAGCACGTTTGAACCACTCTTTTCGTTGTATCTGCAAGTGGATATTTGGATAGCTTTGACGATTTCGTTGGAAACGGGAATATTTCCCTATAAAATCTAGACAGAAGCATTCTCAGAAACGTCTTTGTGATGTTTGCATTCAAGTCACAGAGTTGAACATTCCCTTTCATAGAGCAGGTTTGTAACACTCTTTTTGTAGTATCTGGAAGTGGACATTTGGAACGGTATCAGGCATAGGGTTAAAAAGGATATATCTTCCCATAAATACAACACAGAAGCATTCTCAGAAACTTATTTGTGATGTGTGTCCTTAACTAACAGACTTGAAACTTTCTTTTGATACAGCAGCTTTTAAACACTCTCCTTGTAGAATCTGCAAATGGGTATTTGGATAGCTCTGAGGATTTCGTTGGAAACGGGATTACATATAAAAAGTAGACAGCAGCATTCTCAGTAACTTCTTTGTGATGTTTCCATTCAAGTCACAGAGTTGAACTGTCCCTTTCATTGCACAGGTTTGAAACACTCTTTTTGTGGTATCTGGAAGTGGGCACTTGGATCGCTTTGAGGCCTATGGTGAAAAAGGAAATATCTTCTCATAAAAACCAGACAGAAACATTCTCAGAAACTTATTTGTTATGTGTGTCCACCACTAACAGACTTGAAACTGTGTTTTCATACAGCCGTTTGGAAACACTCTTTTTGTAGAATCTCCAAGTGGACATTTGGATAGCTTTGAGGATTTCGTTGGAAGCGGGATAACAGATAAAAAGTGGACAGCAGCATTCTCAGAACTTCTTTTTGACGTTTGCATTCAAGTCACAGAGTTGAACATTCCCTGTCATAGAGCAGGTTTGAAATACTCTTTTTGTAGTATCTGGAAGTGGACATTTCCAAGGCTGTCTTGCCTACGGCGAAGAAGGAAATATCTTCCGGTAAAAACAAGACAGAAACATTCTCAGAAACTTATTTCTCGTGTGTGCCCTCAACTAACGGACTTGAACCTTTCTTTTTAGGGAGCACGTTTGAAACACTCTTTTTGTTGTGTCTGCAAGTGGATATTTGGATAGCTTTGACGATTTCATTGGAAACGGGAATATCTTCCTGTAAAATCTAGACAGAAGCATTGTCAGAAACTTCTTTGTGATGTTTCCATTGGAGTCAGAGAGTTGAACATTCCCTTTCATAGAGCAGGTTTGAAATACTCTTTTTGTAGGATCTGGAAGTGGACATTTGCAGCGCTTTGTGGCCCATGGTAAAAAAGGAAATATCCTCCCACAAAAATGAGATAGAAGCAATCTCAGAAAGTTGTTTATGCTCTATCTACAAAACTAACATTGTTGAACCTTTCTATTGATAGAGCAGGTGTGAAACACTCTTTTTTTGGAATCTGCAAGAGGATATTTCTATAGAACCGAGGATTTCGTTGGAAGCGGGATTACAGACAAATAGTAGACAGCAGCATTCTGAGAAACTTCTTTGTGATGTTTCCATTCAAGTCACAGAGTTGAACATTGCCTTTCATAGAGTAGGTTTGAAACACTCTTTTTGTAGTATGTGGAAGTGGACATTTGGAACGGTATCAGGCGTATGGTTAAAAAGGAAATATCGTCCCATAAAAACAAGATGGAAACATTCTCAGAAACTTATTTGTGTTGTGTGTCCTCAGCTAACAGACTTGAACCTTTCTTTTGATATAGCAGTTTTGAAACACTCTTTTTGTAGAATGTGCAAGTGGATATTTCGATAGCTTTGAGGATTTCGTTGGAAACGGGAATATCTTCATAGAAAATCTAGACAGAAGCATTCTCAGAAACACTTTGTGATGTTTACATTCAAGTCCCAGAGTTGAACATTCCCTTTCATAGAGCAGGTTTAAAACACTCTTTTTGTAGTATCTAGATGTGGACATTTTGAGCGCTTGGGGGCCTATGGCGAAAAAGGAAATATCTTCCCATTAAAACGAGACAGAAGCAATCTCAGAAACTGGTTTATGCTGTATCTACTGAAGTAACAGTGTTGAACCTATCTATCGGTAGAGCAGGTTTGAAAGACACTTTTTTTGGAATCTGCAAGTGGATATTTGGATACATTTGAGGATTTTGTTGGAACTGGAATTACATATAACAACTAGACAGCAGCATTCTCAGAAACTTCTTTGTGATGTTTGCATTCAAGTCAGACAGTTGAGCATTCCGTTTCATACAGCAGGTTTGAAACACTCTTTTTGTAGTATCTGGAAGTGGACACTTGGAAAGCTTTCAGGCCTACAGTTAAAAAGGACATATCTTCCCAAAAGAACAAGACAGAAGCATTCTCAGAAACTTCTTTGTGATGTGTGTCCTCCACTAACAGACTTGAACCTGTCTTCTCATAGAGCAGTTTGGAAACAGTCTTTTTGTAGACTCTGTAAGTGGACATTTGGATAGCTTTGAGGATTTCGTTGAAAACGGGATTACGTATAAAAAGTAGGCAGCAACATTCTCAGAAACATGTTTGTGATGTTTGCATTCAAGTCACAGAGTTGAACATTCCCTTTCATAGAGCAGGTTTGAAACATTCTTTTTGTAGTATCTAGAAATGGACATTTTGAGCGCTTGGATGCGAAAGGTGAAAAAGGAAATATCTTCCCATGAAAACGAGATAGAAACAATCTCAGAAACTTGTTTCTGCTGTATCTACTGAAGTAAGAGTGTTGAAGCTATCTATTGGTAGATCAGGTTTGAAACACTCTTTTCTTGGAATCTGCAAGTGGATATTTGGATACATGGGAGGATTTCGTTGGAAACGGAAATACATATAAAAACTAGACAGCAGCATTCTCAGAAACACCTTTGTGATGTTTACATTCAAGTCACAGAATTGAACATTCCCTTTCATAGAGCAGGTTTGAAACACTCTTTTTGTAGTACCTAGAAGTGGACATTTTGAGCGCCTGGAGGCCTACGGTGTAAAAGGAAACATCTTCCCATGTAAACGAGATAGAAGCAATCTCAGAAACTTGTTTATGCTGTATCTACTGAAGTAACAGTGTTGAACCTATCTATCGGTAGAGCAGGTTAGAAACACTCTTTTTTTCGAATCTGCAAGTGGATATTTCCATAGAACTGAGGATTTCGTTGGAAGCGGGATTACAGTTAAAAAGTAGACAGCAGCATTGTCAGAAACTTCTTTGTGACGTTTGCATTCAAGTCACAGAGTTGAACATTCCGTTTCATAAAGCAGGCGTGAAACAGTCATTTTGTAGTATGTGGATGTATACATTTGGAATGCTTTCAGGCATATGTTTAAAAACGAAGTATCTTCCCATGAAAACTAGACAGAAGCATTCTCAGAATCATGTTTGTGTTGTGTGTACTCAACAAACAGAGGTGAACCTTTCTTTTGATAGAGTACTTTTGAAACACTCTTTTTGTAGAATGTGCAAGTGAATATTTGGATAGCTTTGAGGATTTCTTTGGAAACGGGAATATCTTCATAGAAAATCTAGACAGAAGCATTCTCAGAAACACTTTGTGATGTTTACATTCAAGTCCCAGAGTTGAACATTCCCTTTCATAGAGAAGGTTTAAAACACTCTTTTTGTAGTATCTAGATGTTGCATTTTGAGCACTTGGGGGCCTATGGTGAAAAAGGAACTATCTTCCCATTAAAACGAGATAGAAGCAATCTCAGAAACTTGTTTATGCTGTATCTACTGAAGTAACAGTGTAGAACCTATCTATTGGTAGAGCAGGTTTCAAATATTCTTTTGTGGAAACTGCAAGTGGATATTTGGATACATTTGAGGATTTCGTAGGCAACGGAATTACATATAAAAACCAGACAGCAGCATTCTCAGAAACTTCTTTGTGAAATATGCATTCAAGTCAGAGAGTTGAGCATTCCGTTTCACAGAGCAGGTTTGAAACACTCTTTTTGTAGTATCTGGAAGTGGACATTTCCAACGCTTTCTGGACTACTGTGGAGAAGGAAGTATCTTCCCATAAAAACAAGACAGAAGCATTCTCAGAAACTTATTTCTGATGTGTGTCCTCAACTAACGGACTTGAACCTTTCTTTTTATAGAGCACGTTTGAACCACTCTTTTCGTTGTATCTGCAAGTGGATATTTGGATAGCTTTGACGATTTCGTTGGAAACGGGAATATTTCCCTATAAAATCTAGACAGAAGCATTCTCAGAAACGTCTTTGTGATGTTTGCATTCAAGTCACAGAGTTGAACATTCCCTTTCATAGAGCAGGTTTGTAACACTCTTTTTGTAGTATCTGGAAGTGGACATTTGGAACGGTATCAGGCATAGGGTTAAAAAGGATATATCTTCCCATAAATACAACACAGAAGCATTCTCAGAAACTTATTTGTGATGTGTGTCCTTAACTAACAGACTTGAAACTTTCTTTTGATACAGCAGCTTTTAAACACTCTTCTTGTAGAATCTGCAAATGGGTATTTGGATAGCTCTGAGGATTTCGTTGGAAACGGGATTACATATAAAAAGTAGACAGCAGCATTCTCAGTAACTTCTTTGTGATGTTTCCATTCAAGTCACAGAGTTGAACTGTCCCTTTCATTGCACAGGTTTGAAACACTCTTTTTGTGGTATCTGGAAGTGGGCACTTGGATCGCTTTGAGGCCTATGGTGAAAAAGGAAATATCTTCTCATAAAAACCAGACAGAAACATTCTCAGAAACTTATTTGTTATGTGTGTCCACCACTAACAGACTTGAAACTGTGTTTTCATACAGCCGTTTGGAAACACTCTTTTTGTAGAATCTCCAAGTGGACATTTGGATAGCTTTGAGGATTTCGTTGGAAGCGGGATAACAGATAAAAAGTGGACAGCAGCATTCTCAGAACTTCTTTTTGACGTTTGCATTCAAGTCACAGAGTTGAACATTCCCTGTCATAGAGCAGGTTTGAAATACTCTTTTTGTAGTATCTGGAAGTGGACATTTCCAAGGCTGTCTTGCCTACGGCGAAGAAGGAAATATCTTCCGGTAAAAACAAGACAGAAACATTCTCAGAAACTTATTTCTCGTGTGTGCCCTCAACTAACGGACTTGAACCTTTCTTTTTAGGGAGCACGTTTGAAACACTCTTTTTGTTGTGTCTGCAAGTGGATATTTGGATAGCTTTGACGATTTCATTGGAAACGGGAATATCTTCCTGTAAAATCTAGACAGAAGCATTGTCAGAAACTTCTTTGTGATGTTTCCATTGGAGTCAGAGAGTTGAACATTCCCTTTCATAGAGCAGGTTTGAAATACTCTTTTTGTAGGATCTGGAAGTGGACATTTGCAGCGCTTTGTGGCCTATGGTAAAAAAGGAAATATCCTCCCACAAAAATGAGATAGAAGCAATCTCAGAAAGTTGTTTATGCTCTATCTACAAAACTAACATTGTTGAACCTTTCTATTGATAGAGCAGGTGTGAAACACTCTTTTTTTGGAATCTGCAAGAGGATATTTCTATAGAACCGAGGATTTCGTTGGAAGCGGGATTACAGACAAATAGTAGACAGCAGCATTCTGAGAAACTTCTTTGTGATGTTTGCATTCAAGTCACAGAGTTGAACATTGCCTTTCATAGAGTAGGTTTGAAACACTCTTTTTGTAGTATGTGGAAGTGGACATTTGGAACGGTATCAGGCGTATGGTTAAAAAGGAAATATCGTCCCATAAAAACAAGATGGAAACATTCTCAGAAACTTATTTGTGTTGTGTGTCCTCAGCTAACAGACTTGAACCTTTCTTTTGATATAGCAGTTTTGAAACACTCTTTTTGTAGAATGTGCAAGTGGATATTTCGATAGCTTTGAGGATTTCGTTGGAAACAGGAATATCTTCATAGAAAATCTAGACAGAAGCATTCTCAGAAACACTTTGTGATGTTTACATTCAAGTCCCAGAGTTGAACATTCCCTTTCATAGAGCAGGTTTAAAACACTCTTTTTGTAGTATCTAGATGTGGACATTTTGAGCGCTTGGGGGCCTATGGCGAAAAAGGAAATATCTTCCCATTAAAACGAGACAGAAGCAATCTCAGAAACTGGTTTATGCTGTATCTACTGAAGTAACAGTGTTGAACCTATCTATCGGTAGAGCAGGTTTGAAAGACACTTTTTTTGGAATCTGCAAGTGGATATTTGGATACATTTGAGGATTTTGTTGGAACTGGAATTACATATAACAACTAGACAGCAGCATTCTCAGAAACTTCTTTGTGATGTTTGCATTCAAGTCAGACAGTTGAGCATTCCGTTTCATACAGCAGGTTTGAAACACTCTTTTTGTAGTATCTGGAAGTGGACACTTGGAAAGCTTTCAGGCCTACAGTTAAAAAGGACATATCTTCCCAAAAGAACAAGACAGAAGCATTCTCAGAAACTTATTTGTGATGTGTGTCCTCCACTAACAGACTTGAACCTGTCTTCTCATAGAGCAGTTTGGAAACAGTCTTTTTGTAGACTCTGTAAGTGGACATTTGGATAGCTTTGAGGATTTCATTGAAAACGGGATTACATATAAAAAGTAGGCAGCAACATTCTCAGAAACATGTTTGTGATGTTTGCATTCAAGTCACAGAGTTGAACATTCCCTTTCATAGAGCAGGTTTGAAACATTCTTTTTGTAGTATCTAGAAATGGACATTTTGAGCGCTTGGATGCGAAAGGTGAAAAAGGAAATATCTTCCCATGAAAACGAGATAGAAACAATCTCAGAAACTTGTTTCTGCTGTATCTACTGAAGTAAGAGTGTTGAAGCTATCTATTGGTAGAGCAGGTTTGAAACACTCTTTTTTTTGGAATCTGCAATAAAAACCAGACAGCAGCATTCTCAGAAACTTCTTTGTGAAATATGCATTCAAGTCAGAGAGTTGAGCATTCCGTTTCACAGAGCAGGTTTGAAACACTCTTTTTGTAGTATCTGGAAGTGGACACTTGGAACGCTTTCAGGCCTACGGTTAAAAAGGAAATATATTCCCATAAAAACAAGACAGAAACATTCTCAGAAACTTATTTGTGATGTGTGTCCTCCACTAACAGACTTGAACCTGTCTTTTCATACAGCAGTTTGGAAACACTCTTTTTGTAGAATCTGCAAGTGGACATTTGGATAACTTTGAGGATTTCGTTGGAAACGGGATTACATATAAAAAGTGGACAGCAGCAGTCTCAGAAACTTCTTTGTGATGTTTGCATTCAGGTCACAGAGTTGAACATTCCCTGTCATAGAGCAGGTTTGAAACACTCTTTTTGTAGTATCTGGAAGTGGACATTTCCAACGCTTTCTGGACTACTGTGGAGAAGGAAGTATCTTCCCATAAAAACAAGACAGAAGCATTCTCAGAAACTTATTTCTGATGTGTGTCCTCAACTAACGGACTTGAACCTTTCTTTTTATAGAGCACGTTTGAACCACTCTTTTCGTTGTATCTGCAAGTGGATATTTGGATAGCTTTGACGATTTCGTTGGAAACGGGAATATTTCCCTATAAAATCTAGACAGAAGCATTCTCAGAAACGTCTTTGTGATGTTTGCATTCAAGTCACAGAGTTGAACATTCCCTTTCATAGAGCAGGTTTGTAACACTCTTTTTGTAGTATCTGGAAGTGGACATTTGGAACGGTATCAGGCATAGGGTTAAAAAGGATATATCTTCCCATAAATACAACACAGAAGCATTCTCAGAAACTTATTTGTGATGTGTGTCCTTAACTAACAGACTTGAAACTTTCTTTTGATACAGCAGCTTTTAAACACTCTTCTTGTAGAATCTGCAAATGGGTATTTGGATAGCTCTGAGGATTTCGTTGGAAACGGGATTACATATAAAAAGTAGACAGCAGCATTCTCAGTAACTTCTTTGTGATGTTTCCATTCAAGTCACAGAGTTGAACTGTCCCTTTCATTGCACAGGTTTGAAACACTCTTTTTGTGGTATCTGGAAGTGGGCACTTGGATCGCTTTGAGGCCTATGGTGAAAAAGGAAATATCTTCTCATAAAAACCAGACAGAAACATTCTCAGAAACTTATTTGTTATGTGTGTCCACCACTAACAGACTTGAAACTGTGTTTTCATACAGCCGTTTGGAAACACTCTTTTTGTAGAATCTCCAAGTGGACATTTGGATAGCTTTGAGGATTTCGTTGGAAGCGGGATAACAGATAAAAAGTGGACAGCAGCATTCTCAGAACTTCTTTTTGACGTTTGCATTCAAGTCACAGAGTTGAACATTCCCTGTCATAGAGCAGGTTTGAAATACTCTTTTTGTAGTATCTGGAAGTGGACATTTCCAAGGCTGTCTTGCCTACGGCGAAGAAGGAAATATCTTCCCATAAAAACAAGACAGAAACATTCTCAGAAACTTATTTCTCGTGTGTGCCCTCAACTAACGGACTTGAACCTTTCTTTTTAGGGAGCACGTTTGAAACACTCTTTTTGTTGTGTCTGCAAGTGGATATTTGGATAGCTTTGACGATTTCATTGGAAACGGGAATA
This sequence comes from Pan troglodytes, assembly GCF_028858775.2. Taxonomy (NCBI): domain Eukaryota; kingdom Metazoa; phylum Chordata; class Mammalia; order Primates; family Hominidae; genus Pan; species Pan troglodytes. Next base: position 53,335,951 of record NC_072409.2, on the reverse strand, counting down.
TCTTCCTGTAAAATCTAGACAGAAGCATTGTCAGAAACTTCTTTGTGATGTTTCCATTGGAGTCAGAGAGTTGAACATTCCCTTTCATAGAGCAGGTTTGAAATACTCTTTTTGTGGGATCTGGAAGTGGACATTTGCAGCGCTTTGTGGCCCATGGTAAAAAAGGAAATATCCTCCCACAAAAATGAGATAGAAGCAATCTCAGAAAGTTGTTTATGCTCTATCTACAAAACTAACATTGTTGAACCTTTCTATTGATAGAGCAGGTGTGAAACACTCTTTTTTTGGAATCTGCAAGAGGATATTTCTATAGAACCGAGGATTTCGTTGGAAGCGGGATTACAGACAAATAGTAGACAGCAGCATTCTGAGAAACTTCTTTGTGATGTTTCCATTCAAGTCACAGAGTTGAACATTGCCTTTCATAGAGTAGGTTCGAAGCACTCTTTTTGTAGTATGTGGAAGTGGACATTTGGAACGGTATCAGGCGTATGGTTAAAAAGGAAATATCGTCCCATAAAAACAAGATGGAAGCATTCTCAGAAACTTATTTGTGTTGTGTGTCCTCAGCTAACAGACTTGAACCTTTCTTTCGATATAGCAGTTTTGAAACACTCTTTTTGTAGAATGTGCAAGTGGATATTTCGATAGCTTTGAGGATTTCGTTGGAAACGGGAATATCTTCATAGAAAATCTAGACAGAAGCATTCTCAGAAACACTTTGTGATGTTTACATTCAAGTCCCAGAGTTGAACATTCCCTTTCATAGAGCAGGTTTAAAACACTCTTTTTGTAGTATCTAGATGTGGACATTTTGAGCGCTTGGGGGCCTATGGCGAAAAAGGAAATATCTTCCCATTAAAACGAGACAGAAGCAATCTCAGAAACTGGTTTATGCTGTATCTACTGAAGTAACAGTGTTGAACCTATCTATCGGTAGAGCAGGTTTGAAAGACACTTTTTTTGGAATCTGCAAGTGGATATTTGGATACATTTGAGGATTTTGTTGGAACTGGAATTACATATAACAACTAGACAGCAGCATTCTCAGAAACTTCTTTGTGATGTTTGCATTCAAGTCAGACAGTTGAGCATTCCGTTTCATACAGCAGGTTTGAAACACTCTTTTTGTAGTATCTGGAAGTGGACACTTGGAAAGCTTTCAGGCCAACAGTTAAAAAGGACATATCTTCCCAAAAGAACAAGACAGAAGCATTCTCAGAAACTTCTTTGTGATGTGTGTCCTCCACTAACAGACTTGAACCTGTCTTCTCATAGAGCAGTTTGGAAACAGTCTTTTTGTAGACTCTGTAAGTGGACATTTGGATAGCTTTGAGGATTTCGTTGAAAACGGGATTACGTATAAAAATTAGGCAGCAACATTCTCAGAAACATGTTTGTGATGTTTGCATTCAAGTCACAGAGTTGAACATTCCCTTTCATAGAGCAGGTTTGAAACATTCTTTTTGTAGTATCTAGAAATGGACATTTTGAGCGCTTGGATGCGAAAGGTGAAAAAGGAAATATCTTCCCATGAAAACGAGATAGAAACAATCTCAGAAACTTGTTTCTGCTGTATCTACTGAAGTAAGAGTGTTGAAGCTATCTATTGGTAGAGCAGGTTTGAAACACTCTTTTTTTTGGAATCTGCAATAAAAACCAGACAGCAGCATTCTCAGAAACTTCTTTGTGAAATATGCATTCAAGTCAGAGAGTTGAGCATTCCGTTTCACAGAGCAGGTTTGAAACACTCTTTTTGTAGTATCTGGAAGTGGACACTTGGAACGCTTTCAGGCCTACGGTTAAAAAGGAAATATATTCCCATAAAAACAAGACAGAAACATTCTCAGAAACTTATTTGTGATGTGTGTCCTCCACTAACAGACTTGAACCTGTCTTTTCATACAGCAGTTTGGAAACACTCTTTTTGTAGAATCTGCAAGTGGACATTTGGATAACTTTGAGGATTTCGTTGGAAACGGGATTACATATAAAAAGTGGACAGCAGCAGTCTCAGAAACTTCTTTGTGATGTTTGCATTCAGGTCACAGAGTTGAACATTCCCTGTCATAGAGCAGGTTTGAAACACTCTTTTTGTAGTATCTGGAAGTGGACATTTCCAACGCTTTCTGGACTACTGTGGAGAAGGAAGTATCTTCCCATAAAAACAAGACAGAAGCATTCTCAGAAACTTATTTCTGATGTGTGTCCTCAACTAACGGACTTGAACCTTTCTTTTTATAGAGCACGTTTGAACCACTCTTTTCGTTGTATCTGCAAGTGGATATTTGGATAGCTTTGACGATTTCGTTGGAAACGGGAATATTTCCCTATAAAATCTAGACAGAAGCATTCTCAGAAACGTCTTTGTGATGTTTGCATTCAAGTCACAGAGTTGAACATTCCCTTTCATAGAGCAGGTTTGTAACACTCTTTTTGTAGTATCTGGAAGTGGACATTTGGAACGGTATCAGGCATAGGGTTAAAAAGGATATATCTTCCCATAAATACAACACAGAAGCATTCTCAGAAACTTATTTGTGATGTGTGTCCTTAACTAACAGACTTGAAACTTTCTTTTGATACAGCAGCTTTTAAACACTCTTCTTGTAGAATCTGCAAATGGGTATTTGGATAGCTCTGAGGATTTCGTTGGAAACGGGATTACATATAAAAAGTAGACAGCAGCATTCTCAGTAACTTCTTTGTGATGTTTCCATTCAAGTCACAGAGTTGAACTGTCCCTTTCATTGCACAGGTTTGAAACACTCTTTTTGTGGTATCTGGAAGTGGGCACTTGGATCGCTTTGAGGCCTATGGTGAAAAAGGAAATATCTTCTCATAAAAACCAGACAGAAACATTCTCAGAAACTTATTTGTTATGTGTGTCCACCACTAACAGACTTGAAACTGTGTTTTCATACAGCCGTTTGGAAACACTCTTTTTGTAGAATCTCCAAGTGGACATTTGGATAGCTTTGAGGATTTCGTTGGAAGCGGGATAACAGATAAAAAGTGGACAGCAGCATTCTCAGAACTTCTTTTTGACGTTTGCATTCAAGTCACAGAGTTGAACATTCCCTGTCATAGAGCAGGTTTGAAATACTCTTTTTGTAGTATCTGGAAGTGGACATTTCCAAGGCTGTCTTGCCTACGGCGAAGAAGGAAATATCTTCCGGTAAAAACAAGACAGAAACATTCTCAGAAACTTATTTCTCGTGTGTGCCCTCAACTAACGGACTTGAACCTTTCTTTTTAGGGAGCACGTTTGAAACACTCTTTTTGTTGTGTCTGCAAGTGGATATTTGGATAGCTTTGACGATTTCATTGGAAACGGGAATATCTTCCTGTAAAATCTAGACAGAAGCATTGTCAGAAACTTCTTTGTGATGTTTCCATTGGAGTCAGAGAGTTGAACATTCCCTTTCATAGAGCAGGTTTGAAATACTCTTTTTGTAGGATCTGGAAGTGGACATTTGCAGCGCTTTGTGGCCCATGGTAAAAAAGGAAATATCCTCCCACAAAAATGAGATAGAAGCAATCTCAGAAAGTTGTTTATGCTCTATCTACAAAACTAACATTGTTGAACCTTTCTATTGATAGAGCAGGTGTGAAACACTCTTTTTTTGGAATCTGCAAGAGGATATTTCTATAGAACCGAGGATTTCGTTGGAAGCGGGATTACAGACAAATAGTAGACAGCAGCATTCTGAGAAACTTCTTTGTGATGTTTCCATTCAAGTCACAGAGTTGAACATTGCCTTTCATAGAGTAGGTTTGAAACACTCTTTTTGTAGTATGTGGAAGTGGACATTTGGAACGGTATCAGGCGTATGGTTAAAAAGGAAATATCGTCCCATAAAAACAAGATGGAAACATTCTCAGAAACTTATTTGTGTTGTGTGTCCTCAGCTAACAGACTTGAACCTTTCTTTCGATATAGCAGTTTTGAAACACTCTTTTTGTAGAATGTGCAAGTGGATATTTCGATAGCTTTGAGGATTTCGTTGGAAACGGGAATATCTTCATAGAAAATCTAGACAGAAGCATTCTCAGAAACACTTTGTGATGTTTACATTCAAGTCCCAGAGTTGAACATTCCCTTTCATAGAGCAGGTTTAAAACACTCTTTTTGTAGTATCTAGATGTGGACATTTTGAGCGCTTGGGGGCCTATGGCGAAAAAGGAAATATCTTCCCATTAAAACGAGACAGAAGCAATCTCAGAAACTGGTTTATGCTGTATCTACTGAAGTAACAGTGTTGAACCTATCTATCGGTAGAGCAGGTTTGAAAGACACTTTTTTTGAAATCTGCAAGTGGATATTTGGATACATTTGAGGATTTTGTTGGAACTGGAATTACATATAACAACTAGACAGCAGCATTCTCAGAAACTTCTTTGTGATGTTTGCATTCAAGTCAGACAGTTGAGCATTCCGTTTCATACAGCAGGTTTGAAACACTCTTTTTGTAGTATCTGGAAGTGGACACTTGGAAAGCTTTCAGGCCTACAGTTAAAAAGGACATATCTTCCCAAAAGAACAAGACAGAAGCATTCTCAGAAACTTCTTTGTGATGTGTGTCCTCCACTAACAGACTTGAACCTGTCTTCTCATAGAGCAGTTTGGAAACAGTCTTTTTGTAGACTCTGTAAGTGGACATTTGGATAGCTTTGAGGATTTCGTTGAAAACGGGATTACGTATAAAAATTAGGCAGCAACATTCTCAGAAACATGTTTGTGATGTTTGCATTCAAGTCACAGAGTTGAACATTCCCTTTCATAGAGCAGGTTTGAAACATTCTTTTTGTAGTATCTAGAAATGGACATTTTGAGCGCTTGGATGCGAAAGGTGAAAAAGGAAATATCTTCCCATGAAAACGAGATAGAAACAATCTCAGAAACTTGTTTCTGCTGTATCTACTGAAGTAAGAGTGTTGAAGCTATCTATTGGTAGAGCAGGTTTGAAACACTCTTTTTTTTGGAATCTGCAATAAAAACCAGACAGCAGCATTCTCAGAAACTTCTTTGTGAAATATGCATTCAAGTCAGAGAGTTGAGCATTCCGTTTCACAGAGCAGGTTTGAAACACTCTTTTTGTAGTATCTGGAAGTGGACATTTCCAACGCTTTCTGGACTACTGTGGAGAAGGAAGTATCTTCCCATAAAAACAAGACAGAAGCATTCTCAGAAACTTATTTCTGATGTGTGTCCTCAACTAACGGACTTGAACCTTTCTTTTTATAGAGCACGTTTGAACCACTCTTTTCGTTGTATCTGCAAGTGGATATTTGGATAGCTTTGACGATTTCGTTGGAAACGGGAATATTTCCCTATAAAATCTAGACAGAAGCATTCTCAGAAACGTCTTTGTGATGTTTGCATTCAAGTCACAGAGTTGAACATTCCCTTTCATAGAGCAGGTTTGTAACACTCTTTTTGTAGTATCTGGAAGTGGACATTTGGAACGGTATCAGGCATAGGGTTAAAAAGGATATATCTTCCCATAAATACAACACAGAAGCATTCTCAGAAACTTATTTGTGATGTGTGTCCTTAACTAACAGACTTGAAACTTTCTTTTGATACAGCAGCTTTTAAACACTCTTCTTGTAGAATCTGCAAATGGGTATTTGGATAGCTCTGAGGATTTCGTTGGAAACGGGATTACATATAAAAAGTAGACAGCAGCATTCTCAGTAACTTCTTTGTGATGTTTCCATTCAAGTCACAGAGTTGAACTGTCCCTTTCATTGCACAGGTTTGAAACACTCTTTTTGTGGTATCTGGAAGTGGGCACTTGGATCGCTTTGAGGCCTATGGTGAAAAAGGAAATATCTTCTCATAAAAACCAGACAGAAACATTCTCAGAAACTTATTTGTTATGTGTGTCCACCACTAACAGACTTGAAACTGTGTTTTCATACAGCCGTTTGGAAACACTCTTTTTGTAGAATCTCCAAGTGGACATTTGGATAGCTTTGAGGATTTCGTTGGAAGCGGGATAACAGATAAAAAGTGGACAGCAGCATTCTCAGAACTTCTTTTTGACGTTTGCATTCAAGTCACAGAGTTGAACATTCCCTGTCATAGAGCAGGTTTGAAATACTCTTTTTGTAGTATCTGGAAGTGGACATTTCCAAGGCTGTCTTGCCTACGGCGAAGAAGGAAATATCTTCCGGTAAAAACAAGACAGAAACATTCTCAGAAACTTATTTCTCGTGTGTGCCCTCAACTAACGGACTTGAACCTTTCTTTTTAGGGAGCACGTTTGAAACACTCTTTTTGTTGTGTCTGCAAGTGGATATTTGGATAGCTTTGACGATTTCATTGGAAACGGGAATATCTTCCTGTAAAATCTAGACAGAAGCATTGTCAGAAACTTCTTTGTGATGTTTCCATTGGAGTCAGAGAGTTGAACATTCCCTTTCATAGAGCAGGTTTGAAATACTCTTTTTGTAGGATCTGGAAGTGGACATTTGCAGCGCTTTGTGGCCTATGGTAAAAAAGGAAATATCCTCCCACAAAAATGAGATAGAAGCAATCTCAGAAAGTTGTTTATGCTCTATCTACAAAACTAACATTGTTGAACCTTTCTATTGATAGAGCAGGTGTGAAACACTCTTTTTTTGGAATCTGCAAGAGGATATTTCTATAGAACCGAGGATTTCGTTGGAAGCGGGATTACAGACAAATAGTAGACAGCAGCATTCTGAGAAACTTCTTTGTGATGTTTGCATTCAAGTCACAGAGTTGAACATTGCCTTTCATAGAGTAGGTTTGAAACACTCTTTTTGTAGTATGTGGAAGTGGACATTTGGAACGGTATCAGGCGTATGGTTAAAAAGGAAATATCGTCCCATAAAAACAAGATGGAAACATTCTCAGAAACTTATTTGTGTTGTGTGTCCTCAGCTAACAGACTTGAACCTTTCTTTTGATATAGCAGTTTTGAAACACTCTTTTTGTAGAATGTGCAAGTGGATATTTCGATAGCTTTGAGGATTTCGTTGGAAACAGGAATATCTTCATAGAAAATCTAGACAGAAGCATTCTCAGAAACACTTTGTGATGTTTACATTCAAGTCCCAGAGTTGAACATTCCCTTTCATAGAGCAGGTTTAAAACACTCTTTTTGTAGTATCTAGATGTGGACATTTTGAGCGCTTGGGGGCCTATGGCGAAAAAGGAAATATCTTCCCATTAAAACGAGACAGAAGCAATCTCAGAAACTGGTTTATGCTGTATCTACTGAAGTAACAGTGTTGAACCTATCTATCGGTAGAGCAGGTTTGAAAGACACTTTTTTTGGAATCTGCAAGTGGATATTTGGATACATTTGAGGATTTTGTTGGAACTGGAATTACATATAACAACTAGACAGCAGCATTCTCAGAAACTTCTTTGTGATGTTTGCATTCAAGTCAGACAGTTGAGCATTCCGTTTCATACAGCAGGTTTGAAACACTCTTTTTGTAGTATCTGGAAGTGGACACTTGGAAAGCTTTCAGGCCTACAGTTAAAAAGGACATATCTTCCCAAAAGAACAAGACAGAAGCATTCTCAGAAACTTATTTGTGATGTGTGTCCTCCACTAACAGACTTGAACCTGTCTTCTCATAGAGCAGTTTGGAAACAGTCTTTTTGTAGACTCTGTAAGTGGACATTTGGATAGCTTTGAGGATTTCATTGAAAACGGGATTACGTATAAAAAGTAGGCAGCAACATTCTCAGAAACATGTTTGTGATGTTTGCATTCAAGTCACAGAGTTGAACATTCCCTTTCATAGAGCAGGTTTGAAACATTCTTTTTGTAGTATCTAGAAATGGACATTTTGAGCGCTTGGATGCGAAAGGTGAAAAAGGAAATATCTTCCCATGAAAACGAGATAGAAACAATCTCAGAAACTTGTTTCTGCTGTATCTACTGAAGTAAGAGTGTTGAAGCTATCTATTGGTAGAGCAGGTTTGAAACACTCTTTTTTTTGGAATCTGCAATAAAAAGCAGACAGCAGCATTCTCAGAAACTTCTTTGTGAAATATGCATTCAAGTCAGAGAGTTGAGCATTCCGTTTCACAGAGCAGGTTTGAAACACTCTTTTTGTAGTATCTGGAAGTGGACACTTGGAACGCTTTCAGGCCTACGGTTAAAAAGGAAATATATTCCCATAAAAACAAGACAGAAACATTCTCAGAAACTTATTTGTGATGTGTGTCCTCCACTAACAGACTTGAACCTGTCTTTTCATACAGCAGTTTGGAAACACTCTTTTTGTAGAATCTGCAAGTGGACATTTGGATAACTTTGAGGATTTCGTTGGAAACGGGATTACATATAAAAAGTGGACAGCAGCAGTCTCAGAAACTTCTTTGTGATGTTTGCATTCAGGTCACAGAGTTGAACATTCCCTGTCATAGAGCAGGTTTGAAACACTCTTTTTGTAGTATCTGGAAGTGGACATTTCCAACGCTTTCTGGACTACTGTGGAGAAGGAAGTATCTTCCCATAAAAACAAGACAGAAGCATTCTCAGAAACTTATTTCTGATGTGTGTCCTCAACTAACGGACTTGAACCTTTCTTTTTATAGAGCACGTTTGAACCACTCTTTTCGTTGTATCTGCAAGTGGATATTTGGATAGCTTTGACGATTTCGTTGGAAACGGGAATATTTCCCTATAAAATCTAGACAGAAGCATTCTCAGAAACGTCTTTGTGATGTTTGCATTCAAGTCACAGAGTTGAACATTCCCTTTCATAGAGCAGGTTTGTAACACTCTTTTTGTAGTATCTGGAAGTGGACATTTGGAACGGTATCAGGCATAGGGTTAAAAAGGATATATCTTCCCATAAATACAACACAGAAGCATTCTCAGAAACTTATTTGTGATGTGTGTCCTTAACTAACAGACTTGAAACTTTCTTTTGATACAGCAGCTTTTAAACACTCTTCTTGTAGAATCTGCAAATGGGTATTTGGATAGCTCTGAGGATTTCGTTGGAAACGGGATTACATATAAAAAGTAGACAGCAGCATTCTCAGTAACTTCTTTGTGATGTTTCCATTCAAGTCACAGAGTTGAACTGTCCCTTTCATTGCACAGGTTTGAAACACTCTTTTTGTGGTATCTGGAAGTGGGCACTTGGATCGCTTTGAGGCCTATGGTGAAAAAGGAAATATCTTCTCATAAAAACCAGACAGAAACATTCTCAGAAACTTATTTGTTATGTGTGTCCACCACTAACAGACTTGAAACTGTGTTTTCATACAGCCGTTTGGAAACACTCTTTTTGTAGAATCTCCAAGTGGACATTTGGATAGCTTTGAGGATTTCGTTGGAAGCGGGATAACAGATAAAAAGTGGACAGCAGCATTCTCAGAACTTCTTTTTGACGTTTGCATTCAAGTCACAGAGTTGAACATTCCCTGTCATAGAGCAGGTTTGAAATACTCTTTTTGTAGTATCTGGAAGTGGACATTTCCAAGGCTGTCTTGCCTACGGCGAAGAAGGAAATATCTTCCGGTAAAAACAAGACAGAAACATTCTCAGAAACTTATTTCTCGTGTGTGCCCTCAACTAACGGACTTGAACCTTTCTTTTTAGGGAGCACGTTTGAAACACTCTTTTTGTTGTGTCTGCAAGTGGATATTTGGATAGCTTTGACGATTTCATTGGAAACGGGAATATCTTCCTGTAAAATCTAGACAGAAGCATTGTCAGAAACTTCTTTGTGATGTTTCCATTGGAGTCAGAGAGTTGAACATTCCCTTTCATAGAGCAGGTTTGAAATACTCTTTTTGTAGGATCTGGAAGTGGACATTTGCAGCGCTTTGTGGCCCATGGTAAAAAAGGAAATATCCTCCCACAAAAATGAGATAGAAGCAATCTCAGAAAGTTGTTTATGCTCTATCTACAAAACTAACATTGTTGAACCTTTCTATTGATAGAGCAGGTGTGAAACACTCTTTTTTTGGAATCTGCAAGAGGATATTTCTATAGAACCGAGGATTTCGTTGGAAGCGGGATTACAGACAAATAGTAGACAGCAGCATTCTGAGAAACTTCTTTGTGATGTTTCCATTCAAGTCACAGAGTTGAACATTGCCTTTCATAGAGTAGGTTTGAAACACTCTTTTTGTAGTATGTGGAAGTGGACATTTGGAACGGTATCAGGCGTATGGTTAAAAAGGAAATATCGTCCCATAAAAACAAGATGGAAACATTCTCAGAAACTTATTTGTGTTGTGTGTCCTCAGCTAACAGACTTGAACCTTTCTTTTGATATAGCAGTTTTGAAACACTCTTTTTGTAGAATGTGCAAGTGGATATTTCGATAGCTTTGAGGATTTCGTTGGAAACAGGAATATCTTCATAGAAAATCTAGACAGAAGCATTCTCAGAAACACTTTGTGATGTTTACATTCAAGTCCCAGAGTTGAACATTCCCTTTCATAGAGCAGGTTTAAAACACTCTTTTTGTAGTATCTAGATGTGGACATTTTGAGCGCTTGGGGGCCTATGGCGAAAAAGGAAATATCTTCCCATTAAAACGAGACAGAAGCAATCTCAGAAACTGGTTTATGCTGTATCTACTGAAGTAACAGTGTTGAACCTATCTATCGGTAGAGCAGGTTTGAAAGACACTTTTTTTGGAATCTGCAAGTGGATATTTGGATACATTTGAGGATTTTGTTGGAACTGGAATTACATATAACAACTAGACAGCAGCATTCTCAGAAACTTCTTTGTGATGTTTGCATTCAAGTCAGACAGTTGAGCATTCCGTTTCATACAGCAGGTTTGAAACACTCTTTTTGTAGTATCTGGAAGTGGACACTTGGAAAGCTTTCAGGCCTACAGTTAAAAAGGACATATCTTCCCAAAAGAACAAGACAGAAGCATTCTCAGAAACTTATTTGTGATGTGTGTCCTCCACTAACAGACTTGAACCTGTCTTCTAATAGAGCAGTTTGGAAACAGTCTTTTTGTAGACTCTGTAAGTGGACATTTGGATAGCTTTGAGGATTTCATTGAAAACGGGATTACGTATAAAAAGTAGGCAGCAACATTCTCAGAAACATGTTTGTGATGTTTGCATTCAAGTCACAGAGTTGAACATTCCCTTTCATAGAGCAGGTTTGAAACATTCTTTTTGTAGTATCTAGAAATGGACATTTTGAGCGCTTGGATGCGAAAGGTGAAAAAGGAAATATCTTCCCATGAAAACGAGATAGAAACAATCTCAGAAACTTGTTTCTGCTGTATCTACTGAAGTAAGAGTGTTGAAGCTATCTATTGGTAGAGCAGGTTTGAAACACTCTTTTTTTTGGAATCTGCAATAAAAACCAGACAGCAGCATTCTCAGAAACTTCTTTGTGAAATATGCATTCAAGTCAGAGAGTTGAGCATTCCGTTTCACAGAGCAGGTTTGAAACACTCTTTTTGTAGTATCTGGAAGTGGACACTTGGAACGCTTTCAGGCCTACGGTTAAAAAGGAAATATATTCCCATAAAAACAAGACAGAAACATTCTCAGAAACTTATTTGTGATGTGTGTCCTCCACTAACAGACTTGAACCTGTCTTTTCATACAGCAGTTTGGAAACACTCTTTTTGTAGAATCTGCAAGTGGACATTTGGATAACTTTGAGGATTTCGTTGGAAACGGGATTACATATAAAAAGTGGACAGCAGCAGTCTCAGAAACTTCTTTGTGATGTTTGCATTCAGGTCACAGAGTTGAACATTCCCTGTCATAGAGCAGGTTTGAAACACTCTTTTTGTAGTATCTGGAAGTGGACATTTCCAACGCTTTCTGGACTACTGTGGAGAAGGAAGTATCTTCCCATAAAAACAAGACAGAAGCATTCTCAGAAACTTATTTCTGATGTGTGTCCTCAACTAACGGACTTGAACCTTTCTTTTTATAGAGCACGTTTGAACCACTCTTTTCGTTGTATCTGCAAGTGGATATTTGGATAGCTTTGACGATTTCGTTGGAAACGGGAATATTTCCCTATAAAATCTAGACAGAAGCATTCTCAGAAACGTCTTTGTGATGTTTGCATTCAAGTCACAGAGTTGAACATTCCCTTTCATAGAGCAGGTTTGTAACACTCTTTTTGTAGTATCTGGAAGTGGACATTTGGAACGGTATCAGGCATAGGGTTAAAAAGGATATATCTTCCCATAAATACAACACAGAAGCATTCTCAGAAACTTATTTGTGATGTGTGTCCTTAACTAACAGACTTGAAACTTTCTTTTGATACAGCAGCTTTTAAACACTCTTCTTGTAGAATCTGCAAATGGGTATTTGGATAGCTCTGAGGATTTCGTTGGAAACGGGATTACATATAAAAAGTAGACAGCAGCATTCTCAGTAACTTCTTTGTGATGTTTCCATTCAAGTCACAGAGTTGAACTGTCCCTTTCATTGCACAGGTTTGAAACACTCTTTTTGTGGTATCTGGAAGTGGGCACTTGGATCGCTTTGAGGCCTATGGTGAAAAAGGAAATATCTTCTCATAAAAACCAGACAGAAACATTCTCAGAAACTTATTTGTTATGTGTGTCCACCACTAACAGACTTGAAACTGTGTTTTCATACAGCCGTTTGGAAACACTCTTTTTGTAGAATCTCCAAGTGGACATTTGGATAGCTTTGAGGATTTCGTTGGAAGCGGGATAACAGATAAAAAGTGGACAGCAGCATTCTCAGAACTTCTTTTTGACGTTTGCATTCAAGTCACAGAGTTGAACATTCCCTGTCATAGAGCAGGTTTGAAATACTCTTTTTGTAGTATCTGGAAGTGGACATTTCCAAGGCTGTCTTGCCTACGGCGAAGAAGGAAATATCTTCCCATAAAAACAAGACAGAAACATTCTCAGAAACTTATTTCTCGTGTGTGCCCTCAACTAACGGACTTGAACCTTTCTTTTTAGGGAGCACGTTTGAAACACTCTTTTTGTTGTGTCTGCAAGTGGATATTTGGATAGCTTTGACGATTTCATTGGAAACGGGAATATCTTCCTGTAAAATCTAGACAGAAGCATTGTCAGAAACTTCTTTGTGATGTTTCCATTGGAGTCAGAGAGTTGAACATTCCCTTTCATAGAGCAGGTTTGAAATACTCTTTTTGTGGGATCTGGAAGTGGACATTTGCAGCGCTTTGTGGCCCATGGTAAAAAAGGAAATATCCTCCCACAAAAATGAGATAGAAGCAATCTCAGAAAGTTGTTTATGCTCTATCTACAAAACTAACATTGTTGAACCTTTCTATTGATAGAGCAGGTGTGAAACACTCTTTTTTTGGAATCTGCAAGAGGATATTTCTATAGAACCGAGGATTTCGTTGGAAGCGGGATTACAGACAAATAGTAGACAGCAGCATTCTGAGAAACTTCTTTGTGATGTTTCCATTCAAGTCACAGAGTTGAACATTGCCTTTCATAGAGTAGGTTCGAAGCACTCTTTTTGTAGTATGTGGAAGTGGACATTTGGAACGGTATCAGGCGTATGGTTAAAAAGGAAATATCGTCCCATAAAAACAAGATGGAAGCATTCTCAGAAACTTATTTGTGTTGTGTGTCCTCAGCTAACAGACTTGAACCTTTCTTTCGATATAGCAGTTTTGAAACACTCTTTTTGTAGAATGTGCAAGTGGATATTTCGATAGCTTTGAGGATTTCGTTGGAAACGGGAATATCTTCATAGAAAATCTAGACAGAAGCATTCTCAGAAACACTTTGTGATGTTTACATTCAAGTCCCAGAGTTGAACATTCCCTTTCATAGAGCAGGTTTAAAACACTCTTTTTGTAGTATCTAGATGTGGACATTTTGAGCGCTTGGGGGCCTATGGCGAAAAAGGAAATATCTTCCCATTAAAACGAGACAGAAGCAATCTCAGAAACTGGTTTATGCTGTATCTACTGAAGTAACAGTGTTGAACCTATCTATCGGTAGAGCAGGTTTGAAAGACACTTTTTTTGGAATCTGCAAGTGGATATTTGGATACATTTGAGGATTTTGTTGGAACTGGAATTACATATAACAACTAGACAGCAGCATTCTCAGAAACTTCTTTGTGATGTTTGCATTCAAGTCAGACAGTTGAGCATTCCGTTTCATACAGCAGGTTTGAAACACTCTTTTTGTAGTATCTGGAAGTGGACACTTGGAAAGCTTTCAGGCCAACAGTTAAAAAGGACATATCTTCCCAAAAGAACAAGACAGAAGCATTCTCAGAAACTTCTTTGTGATGTGTGTCCTCCACTAACAGACTTGAACCTGTCTTCTCATAGAGCAGTTTGGAAACAGTCTTTTTGTAGACTCTGTAAGTGGACATTTGGATAGCTTTGAGGATTTCGTTGAAAACGGGATTACGTATAAAAATTAGGCAGCAACATTCTCAGAAACATGTTTGTGATGTTTGCATTCAAGTCACAGAGTTGAACATTCCCTTTCATAGAGCAGGTTTGAAACATTCTTTTTGTAGTATCTAGAAATGGACATTTTGAGCGCTTGGATGCGAAAGGTGAAAAAGGAAATATCTTCCCATGAAAACGAGATAGAAACAATCTCAGAAACTTGTTTCTGCTGTATCTACTGAAGTAAGAGTGTTGAAGCTATCTATTGGTAGAGCAGGTTTGAAACACTCTTTTTTTTGGAATCTGCAATAAAAACCAGACAGCAGCATTCTCAGAAACTTCTTTGTGAAATATGCATTCAAGTCAGAGAGTTGAGCATTCCGTTTCACAGAGCAGGTTTGAAACACTCTTTTTGTAGTATCTGGAAGTGGACATTTCCAACGCTTTCTGGACTACTGTGGAGAAGGAAGTATCTTCCCATAAAAACAAGACAGAAGCATTCTCAGAAACTTATTTCTGATGTGTGTCCTCAACTAACGGACTTGAACCTTTCTTTTTATAGAGCACGTTTGAACCACTCTTTTCGTTGTATCTGCAAGTGGATATTTGGATAGCTTTGACGATTTCGTTGGAAACGGGAATATTTCCCTATAAAATCTAGACAGAAGCATTCTCAGAAACGTCTTTGTGATGTTTGCATTCAAGTCACAGAGTTGAACATTCCCTTTCATAGAGCAGGTTTGTAACACTCTTTTTGTAGTATCTGGAAGTGGACATTTGGAACGGTATCAGGCATAGGGTTAAAAAGGATATATCTTCCCATAAATACAACACAGAAGCATTCTCAGAAACTTATTTGTGATGTGTGTCCTTAACTAACAGACTTGAAACTTTCTTTTGATACAGCAGCTTTTAAACACTCTTCTTGTAGAATCTGCAAATGGGTATTTGGATAGCTCTGAGGATTTCGTTGGAAACGGGATTACATATAAAAAGTAGACAGCAGCATTCTCAGTAACTTCTTTGTGATGTTTCCATTCAAGTCACAGAGTTGAACTGTCCCTTTCATTGCACAGGTTTGAAACACTCTTTTTGTGGTATCTGGAAGTGGGCACTTGGATCGCTTTGAGGCCTATGGTGAAAAAGGAAATATCTTCTCATAAAAACCAGACAGAAACATTCTCAGAAACTTATTTGTTATGTGTGTCCACCACTAACAGACTTGAAACTGTGTTTTCATACAGCCGTTTGGAAACACTCTTTTTGTAGAATCTCCAAGTGGACATTTGGATAGCTTTGAGGATTTCGTTGGAAGCGGGATAACAGATAAAAAGTGGACAGCAGCATTCTCAGAACTTCTTTTTGACGTTTGCATTCAAGTCACAGAGTTGAACATTCCCTGTCATAGAGCAGGTTTGAAATACTCTTTTTGTAGTATCTGGAAGTGGACATTTCCAAGGCTGTCTTGCCTACGGCGAAGAAGGAAATATCTTCCGGTAAAAACAAGACAGAAACATTCTCAGAAACTTATTTCTCGTGTGTGCCCTCAACTAACGGACTTGAACCTTTCTTTTTAGGGAGCACGTTTGAAACACTCTTTTTGTTGTGTCTGCAAGTGGATATTTGGATAGCTTTGACGATTTCATTGGAAACGGGAATATCTTCCTGTAAAATCTAGACAGAAGCATTGTCAGAAACTTCTTTGTGATGTTTCCATTGGAGTCAGAGAGTTGAACATTCCCTTTCATAGAGCAGGTTTGAAATACTCTTTTTGTAGGATCTGGAAGTGGACATTTGCAGCGCTTTGTGGCCTATGGTAAAAAAGGAAATATCCTCCCACAAAAATGAGATAGAAGCAATCTCAGAAAGTTGTTTATGCTCTATCTACAAAACTAACATTGTTGAACCTTTCTATTGATAGAGCAGGTGTGAAACACTCTTTTTTTGGAATCTGCAAGAGGATATTTCTATAGAACCGAGGATTTCGTTGGAAGCGGGATTACAGACAAATAGTAGACAGCAGCATTCTGAGAAACTTCTTTGTGATGTTTGCATTCAAGTCACAGAGTTGAACATTGCCTTTCATAGAGTAGGTTTGAAACACTCTTTTTGTAGTATGTGGAAGTGGACATTTGGAACGGTATCAGGCGTATGGTTAAAAAGGAAATATCGTCCCATAAAAACAAGATGGAAACATTCTCAGAAACTTATTTGTGTTGTGTGTCCTCAGCTAACAGACTTGAACCTTTCTTTTGATATAGCAGTTTTGAAACACTCTTTTTGTAGAATGTGCAAGTGGATATTTCGATAGCTTTGAGGATTTCGTTGGAAACAGGAATATCTTCATAGAAAATCTAGACAGAAGCATTCTCAGAAACACTTTGTGATGTTTACATTCAAGTCCCAGAGTTGAACATTCCCTTTCATAGAGCAGGTTTAAAACACTCTTTTTGTAGTATCTAGATGTGGACATTTTGAGCGCTTGGGGGCCTATGGCGAAAAAGGAAATATCTTCCCATTAAAACGAGACAGAAGCAATCTCAGAAACTGGTTTATGCTGTATCTACTGAAGTAACAGTGTTGAACCTATCTATCGGTAGAGCAGGTTTGAAAGACACTTTTTTTGGAATCTGCAAGTGGATATTTGGATACATTTGAGGATTTTGTTGGAACTGGAATTACATATAACAACTAGACAGCAGCATTCTCAGAAACTTCTTTGTGATGTTTGCATTCAAGTCAGACAGTTGAGCATTCCGTTTCATACAGCAGGTTTGAAACACTCTTTTTGTAGTATCTGGAAGTGGACACTTGGAAAGCTTTCAGGCCTACAGTTAAAAAGGACATATCTTCCCAAAAGAACAAGACAGAAGCATTCTCAGAAACTTATTTGTGATGTGTGTCCTCCACTAACAGACTTGAACCTGTCTTCTCATAGAGCAGTTTGGAAACAGTCTTTTTGTAGACTCTGTAAGTGGACATTTGGATAGCTTTGAGGATTTCATTGAAAACGGGATTACGTATAAAAAGTAGGCAGCAACATTCTCAGAAACATGTTTGTGATGTTTGCATTCAAGTCACAGAGTTGAACATTCCCTTTCATAGAGCAGGTTTGAAACATTCTTTTTGTAGTATCTAGAAATGGACATTTTGAGCGCTTGGATGCGAAAGGTGAAAAAGGAAATATCTTCCCATGAAAACGAGATAGAAACAATCTCAGAAACTTGTTTCTGCTGTATCTACTGAAGTAAGAGTGTTGAAGCTATCTATTGGTAGAGCAGGTTTGAAACACTCTTTTTTTTGGAATCTGCAATAAAAACCAGACAGCAGCATTCTCAGAAACTTCTTTGTGAAATATGCATTCAAGTCAGAGAGTTGAGCATTCCGTTTCACAGAGCAGGTTTGAAACACTCTTTTTGTAGTATCTGGAAGTGGACACTTGGAACGCTTTCAGGCCTACGGTTAAAAAGGAAATATATTCCCATAAAAACAAGACAGAAACATTCTCAGAAACTTATTTGTGATGTGTGTCCTCCACTAACAGACTTGAACCTGTCTTTTCATACAGCAGTTTGGAAACACTCTTTTTGTAGAATCTGCAAGTGGACATTTGGATAACTTTGAGGATTTCGTTGGAAACGGGATTACATATAAAAAGTGGACAGCAGCAGTCTCAGAAACTTCTTTGTGATGTTTGCATTCAGGTCACAGAGTTGAACATTCCCTGTCATAGAGCAGGTTTGAAACACTCTTTTTGTAGTATCTGGAAGTGGACATTTCCAACGCTTTCTGGACTACTGTGGAGAAGGAAGTATCTTCCCATAAAAACAAGACAGAAGCATTCTCAGAAACTTATTTCTGATGTGTGTCCTCAACTAACGGACTTGAACCTTTCTTTTTATAGAGCACGTTTGAACCACTCTTTTCGTTGTATCTGCAAGTGGATATTTGGATAGCTTTGACGATTTCGTTGGAAACGGGAATATTTCCCTATAAAATCTAGACAGAAGCATTCTCAGAAACGTCTTTGTGATGTTTGCATTCAAGTCACAGAGTTGAACATTCCCTTTCATAGAGCAGGTTTGTAACACTCTTTTTGTAGTATCTGGAAGTGGACATTTGGAACGGTATCAGGCATAGGGTTAAAAAGGATATATCTTCCCATAAATACAACACAGAAGCATTCTCAGAAACTTATTTGTGATGTGTGTCCTTAACTAACAGACTTGAAACTTTCTTTTGATACAGCAGCTTTTAAACACTCTTCTTGTAGAATCTGCAAATGGGTATTTGGATAGCTCTGAGGATTTCGTTGGAAACGGGATTACATATAAAAAGTAGACAGCAGCATTCTCAGTAACTTCTTTGTGATGTTTCCATTCAAGTCACAGAGTTGAACTGTCCCTTTCATTGCACAGGTTTGAAACACTCTTTTTGTGGTATCTGGAAGTGGGCACTTGGATCGCTTTGAGGCCTATGGTGAAAAAGGAAATATCTTCTCATAAAAACCAGACAGAAACATTCTCAGAAACTTATTTGTTATGTGTGTCCACCACTAACAGACTTGAAACTGTGTTTTCATACAGCCGTTTGGAAACACTCTTTTTGTAGAATCTCCAAGTGGACATTTGGATAGCTTTGAGGATTTCGTTGGAAGCGGGATAACAGATAAAAAGTGGACAGCAGCATTCTCAGAACTTCTTTTTGACGTTTGCATTCAAGTCACAGAGTTGAACATTCCCTGTCATAGAGCAGGTTTGAAATACTCTTTTTGTAGTATCTGGAAGTGGACATTTCCAAGGCTGTCTTGCCTACGGCGAAGAAGGAAATATCTTCCGGTAAAAACAAGACAGAAACATTCTCAGAAACTTATTTCTCGTGTGTGCCCTCAACTAACGGACTTGAACCTTTCTTTTTAGGGAGCACGTTTGAAACACTCTTTTTGTTGTGTCTGCAAGTGGATATTTGGATAGCTTTGACGATTTCATTGGAAACGGGAATATCTTCCTGTAAAATCTAGACAGAAGCATTGTCAGAAACTTCTTTGTGATGTTTCCATTGGAGTCAGAGAGTTGAACATTCCCTTTCATAGAGCAGGTTTGAAATACTCTTTTTGTAGGATCTGGAAGTGGACATTTGCAGCGCTTTGTGGCCCATGGTAAAAAAGGAAATATCCTCCCACAAAAATGAGATAGAAGCAATCTCAGAAAGTTGTTTATGCTCTATCTACAAAACTAACATTGTTGAACCTTTCTATTGATAGAGCAGGTGTGAAACACTCTTTTTTTGGAATCTGCAAGAGGATATTTCTATAGAACCGAGGATTTCGTTGGAAGCGGGATTACAGACAAATAGTAGACAGCAGCATTCTGAGAAACTTCTTTGTGATGTTTCCATTCAAGTCACAGAGTTGAACATTGCCTTTCATAGAGTAGGTTTGAAACACTCTTTTTGTAGTATGTGGAAGTGGACATTTGGAACGGTATCAGGCGTATGGTTAAAAAGGAAATATCGTCCCATAAAAACAAGATGGAAACATTCTCAGAAACTTATTTGTGTTGTGTGTCCTCAGCTAACAGACTTGAACCTTTCTTTTGATATAGCAGTTTTGAAACACTCTTTTTGTAGAATGTGCAAGTGGATATTTCGATAGCTTTGAGGATTTCGTTGGAAACAGGAATATCTTCATAGAAAATCTAGACAGAAGCATTCTCAGAAACACTTTGTGATGTTTACATTCAAGTCCCAGAGTTGAACATTCCCTTTCATAGAGCAGGTTTAAAACACTCTTTTTGTAGTATCTAGATGTGGACATTTTGAGCGCTTGGGGGCCTATGGCGAAAAAGGAAATATCTTCCCATTAAAACGAGACAGAAGCAATCTCAGAAACTGGTTTATGCTGTATCTACTGAAGTAACAGTGTTGAACCTATCTATCGGTAGAGCAGGTTTGAAAGACACTTTTTTTGGAATCTGCAAGTGGATATTTGGATACATTTGAGGATTTTGTTGGAACTGGAATTACATATAACAACTAGACAGCAGCATTCTCAGAAACTTCTTTGTGATGTTTGCATTCAAGTCAGACAGTTGAGCATTCCGTTTCATACAGCAGGTTTGAAACACTCTTTTTGTAGTATCTGGAAGTGGACACTTGGAAAGCTTTCAGGCCTACAGTTAAAAAGGACATATCTTCCCAAAAGAACAAGACAGAAGCATTCTCAGAAACTTATTTGTGATGTGTGTCCTCCACTAACAGACTTGAACCTGTCTTCTCATAGAGCAGTTTGGAAACAGTCTTTTTGTAGACTCTGTAAGTGGACATTTGGATAGCTTTGAGGATTTCATTGAAAACGGGATTACGTATAAAAAGTAGGCAGCAACATTCTCAGAAACATGTTTGTGATGTTTGCATTCAAGTCACAGAGTTGAACATTCCCTTTCATAGAGCAGGTTTGAAACATTCTTTTTGTAGTATCTAGAAATGGACATTTTGAGCGCTTGGATGCGAAAGGTGAAAAAGGAAATATCTTCCCATGAAAACGAGATAGAAACAATCTCAGAAACTTGTTTCTGCTGTATCTACTGAAGTAAGAGTGTTGAAGCTATCTATTGGTAGAGCAGGTTTGAAACACTCTTTTTTTTGGAATCTGCAATAAAAACCAGACAGCAGCATTCTCAGAAACTTCTTTGTGAAATATGCATTCAAGTCAGAGAGTTGAGCATTCCGTTTCACAGAGCAGGTTTGAAACACTCTTTTTGTAGTATCTGGAAGTGGACACTTGGAACGCTTTCAGGCCTACGGTTAAAAAGGAAATATATTCCCATAAAAACAAGACAGAAACATTCTCAGAAACTTATTTGTGATGTGTGTCCTCCACTAACAGACTTGAACCTGTCTTTTCATACAGCAGTTTGGAAACACTCTTTTTGTAGAATCTGCAAGTGGACATTTGGATAACTTTGAGGATTTCGTTGGAAACGGGATTACATATAAAAAGTGGACAGCAGCAGTCTCAGAAACTTCTTTGTGATGTTTGCATTCAGGTCACAGAGTTGAACATTCCCTGTCATAGAGCAGGTTTGAAACACTCTTTTTGTAGTATCTGGAAGTGGACATTTCCAACGCTTTCTGGACTACTGTGGAGAAGGAAGTATCTTCCCATAAAAACAAGACAGAAGCATTCTCAGAAACTTATTTCTGATGTGTGTCCTCAACTAACGGACTTGAACCTTTCTTTTTATAGAGCACGTTTGAACCACTCTTTTCGTTGTATCTGCAAGTGGATATTTGGATAGCTTTGACGATTTCGTTGGAAACGGGAATATTTCCCTATAAAATCTAGACAGAAGCATTCTCAGAAACGTCTTTGTGATGTTTGCATTCAAGTCACAGAGTTGAACATTCCCTTTCATAGAGCAGGTTTGTAACACTCTTTTTGTAGTATCTGGAAGTGGACATTTGGAACGGTATCAGGCATAGGGTTAAAAAGGATATATCTTCCCATAAATACAACACAGAAGCATTCTCAGAAACTTATTTGTGATGTGTGTCCTTAACTAACAGACTTGAAACTTTCTTTTGATACAGCAGCTTTTAAACACTCTTCTTGTAGAATCTGCAAATGGGTATTTGGATAGCTCTGAGGATTTCGTTGGAAACGGGATTACATATAAAAAGTAGACAGCAGCATTCTCAGTAACTTCTTTGTGATGTTTCCATTCAAGTCACAGAGTTGAACTGTCCCTTTCATTGCACAGGTTTGAAACACTCTTTTTGTGGTATCTGGAAGTGGGCACTTGGATCGCTTTGAGGCCTATGGTGAAAAAGGAAATATCTTCTCATAAAAACCAGACAGAAACATTCTCAGAAACTTATTTGTTATGTGTGTCCACCACTAACAGACTTGAAACTGTGTTTTCATACAGCCGTTTGGAAACACTCTTTTTGTAGAATCTCCAAGTGGACATTTGGATAGCTTTGAGGATTTCGTTGGAAGCGGGATAACAGATAAAAAGTGGACAGCAGCATTCTCAGAACTTCTTTTTGACGTTTGCATTCAAGTCACAGAGTTGAACATTCCCTGTCATAGAGCAGGTTTGAAATACTCTTTTTGTAGTATCTGGAAGTGGACATTTCCAAGGCTGTCTTGCCTACGGCGAAGAAGGAAATATCTTCCCATAAAAACAAGACAGAAACATTCTCAGAAACTTATTTCTCGTGTGTGCCCTCAACTAACGGACTTGAACCTTTCTTTTTAGGGAGCACGTTTGAAACACTCTTTTTGTTGTGTCTGCAAGTGGATATTTGGATAGCTTTGACGATTTCATTGGAAACGGGAATATCTTCCTGTAAAATCTAGACAGAAGCATTGTCAGAAACTTCTTTGTGATGTTTCCATTGGAGTCAGAGAGTTGAACATTCCCTTTCATAGAGCAGGTTTGAAATACTCTTTTTGTGGGATCTGGAAGTGGACATTTGCAGCGCTTTGTGGCCCATGGTAAAAAAGGAAATATCCTCCCACAAAAATGAGATAGAAGCAATCTCAGAAAGTTGTTTATGCTCTATCTACAAAACTAACATTGTTGAACCTTTCTATTGATAGAGCAGGTGTGAAACACTCTTTTTTTGGAATCTGCAAGAGGATATTTCTATAGAACCGAGGATTTCGTTGGAAGCGGGATTACAGACAAATAGTAGACAGCAGCATTCTGAGAAACTTCTTTGTGATGTTTCCATTCAAGTCACAGAGTTGAACATTGCCTTTCATAGAGTAGGTTCGAAGCACTCTTTTTGTAGTATGTGGAAGTGGACATTTGGAACGGTATCAGGCGTATGGTTAAAAAGGAAATATCGTCCCATAAAAACAAGATGGAAGCATTCTCAGAAACTTATTTGTGTTGTGTGTCCTCAGCTAACAGACTTGAACCTTTCTTTCGATATAGCAGTTTTGAAACACTCTTTTTGTAGAATGTGCAAGTGGATATTTCGATAGCTTTGAGGATTTCGTTGGAAACGGGAATATCTTCATAGAAAATCTAGACAGAAGCATTCTCAGAAACACTTTGTGATGTTTACATTCAAGTCCCAGAGTTGAACATTCCCTTTCATAGAGCAGGTTTAAAACACTCTTTTTGTAGTATCTAGATGTGGACATTTTGAGCGCTTGGGGGCCTATGGCGAAAAAGGAAATATCTTCCCATTAAAACGAGACAGAAGCAATCTCAGAAACTGGTTTATGCTGTATCTACTGAAGTAACAGTGTTGAACCTATCTATCGGTAGAGCAGGTTTGAAAGACACTTTTTTTGGAATCTGCAAGTGGATATTTGGATACATTTGAGGATTTTGTTGGAACTGGAATTACATATAACAACTAGACAGCAGCATTCTCAGAAACTTCTTTGTGATGTTTGCATTCAAGTCAGACAGTTGAGCATTCCGTTTCATACAGCAGGTTTGAAACACTCTTTTTGTAGTATCTGGAAGTGGACACTTGGAAAGCTTTCAGGCCAACAGTTAAAAAGGACATATCTTCCCAAAAGAACAAGACAGAAGCATTCTCAGAAACTTCTTTGTGATGTGTGTCCTCCACTAACAGACTTGAACCTGTCTTCTCATAGAGCAGTTTGGAAACAGTCTTTTTGTAGACTCTGTAAGTGGACATTTGGATAGCTTTGAGGATTTCGTTGAAAACGGGATTACGTATAAAAATTAGGCAGCAACATTCTCAGAAACATGTTTGTGATGTTTGCATTCAAGTCACAGAGTTGAACATTCCCTTTCATAGAGCAGGTTTGAAACATTCTTTTTGTAGTATCTAGAAATGGACATTTTGAGCGCTTGGATGCGAAAGGTGAAAAAGGAAATATCTTCCCATGAAAACGAGATAGAAACAATCTCAGAAACTTGTTTCTGCTGTATCTACTGAAGTAAGAGTGTTGAAGCTATCTATTGGTAGAGCAGGTTTGAAACACTCTTTTTTTTGGAATCTGCAATAAAAACCAGACAGCAGCATTCTCAGAAACTTCTTTGTGAAATATGCATTCAAGTCAGAGAGTTGAGCATTCCGTTTCACAGAGCAGGTTTGAAACACTCTTTTTGTAGTATCTGGAAGTGGACACTTGGAACGCTTTCAGGCCTACGGTTAAAAAGGAAATATATTCCCATAAAAACAAGACAGAAACATTCTCAGAAACTTATTTGTGATGTGTGTCCTCCACTAACAGACTTGAACCTGTCTTTTCATACAGCAGTTTGGAAACACTCTTTTTGTAGAATCTGCAAGTGGACATTTGGATAACTTTGAGGATTTCGTTGGAAACGGGATTACATATAAAAAGTGGACAGCAGCAGTCTCAGAAACTTCTTTGTGATGTTTGCATTCAGGTCACAGAGTTGAACATTCCCTGTCATAGAGCAGGTTTGAAACACTCTTTTTGTAGTATCTGGAAGTGGACATTTCCAACGCTTTCTGGACTACTGTGGAGAAGGAAGTATCTTCCCATAAAAACAAGACAGAAGCATTCTCAGAAACTTATTTCTGATGTGTGTCCTCAACTAACGGACTTGAACCTTTCTTTTTATAGAGCACGTTTGAACCACTCTTTTCGTTGTATCTGCAAGTGGATATTTGGATAGCTTTGACGATTTCGTTGGAAACGGGAATATTTCCCTATAAAATCTAGACAGAAGCATTCTCAGAAACGTCTTTGTGATGTTTGCATTCAAGTCACAGAGTTGAACATTCCCTTTCATAGAGCAGGTTTGTAACACTCTTTTTGTAGTATCTGGAAGTGGACATTTGGAACGGTATCAGGCATAGGGTTAAAAAGGATATATCTTCCCATAAATACAACACAGAAGCATTCTCAGAAACTTATTTGTGATGTGTGTCCTTAACTAACAGACTTGAAACTTTCTTTTGATACAGCAGCTTTTAAACACTCTTCTTGTAGAATCTGCAAATGGGTATTTGGATAGCTCTGAGGATTTCGTTGGAAACGGGATTACATATAAAAAGTAGACAGCAGCATTCTCAGTAACTTCTTTGTGATGTTTCCATTCAAGTCACAGAGTTGAACTGTCCCTTTCATTGCACAGGTTTGAAACACTCTTTTTGTGGTATCTGGAAGTGGGCACTTGGATCGCTTTGAGGCCTATGGTGAAAAAGGAAATATCTTCTCATAAAAACCAGACAGAAACATTCTCAGAAACTTATTTGTTATGTGTGTCCACCACTAACAGACTTGAAACTGTGTTTTCATACAGCCGTTTGGAAACACTCTTTTTGTAGAATCTCCAAGTGGACATTTGGATAGCTTTGAGGATTTCGTTGGAAGCGGGATAACAGATAAAAAGTGGACAGCAGCATTCTCAGAACTTCTTTTTGACGTTTGCATTCAAGTCACAGAGTTGAACATTTCCTGTCATAGAGCAGGTTTGAAATACTCTTTTTGTAGTATCTGGAAGTGGACATTTCCAAGGCTGTCTTGCCTACGGCGAAGAAGGAAATATCTTCCGGTAAAAACAAGACAGAAACATTCTCAGAAACTTATTTCTCGTGTGTGCCCTCAACTAACGGACTTGAACCTTTCTTTTTAGGGAGCACGTTTGAAACACTCTTTTTGTTGTGTCTGCAAGTGGATATTTGGATAGCTTTGACGATTTCATTGGAAACGGGAATATCTTCCTGTAAAATCTAGACAGAAGCATTGTCAGAAACTTCTTTGTGATGTTTCCATTGGAGTCAGAGAGTTGAACATTCCCTTTCATAGAGCAGGTTTGAAATACTCTTTTTGTAGGATCTGGAAGTGGACATTTGCAGCGCTTTGTGGCCCATGGTAAAAAAGGAAATATCCTCCCACAAAAATGAGATAGAAGCAATCTCAGAAAGTTGTTTATGCTCTATCTACAAAACTAACATTGTTGAACCTTTCTATTGATAGAGCAGGTGTGAAACACTCTTTTTTTGGAATCTGCAAGAGGATATTTCTATAGAACCGAGGATTTCGTTGGAAGCGGGATTACAGACAAATAGTAGACAGCAGCATTCTGAGAAACTTCTTTGTGATGTTTCCATTCAAGTCACAGAGTTGAACATTGCCTTTCATAGAGTAGGTTTGAAACACTCTTTTTGTAGTATGTGGAAGTGGACATTTGGAACGGTATCAGGCGTATGGTTAAAAAGGAAATATCGTCCCATAAAAACAAGATGGAAACATTCTCAGAAACTTATTTGTGTTGTGTGTCCTCAGCTAACAGACTTGAACCTTTCTTTTGATATAGCAGTTTTGAAACACTCTTTTTGTAGAATGTGCAAGTGGATATTTCGATAGCTTTGAGGATTTCGTTGGAAACGGGAATATCTTCATAGAAAATCTAGACAGAAGCATTCTCAGAAACACTTTGTGATGTTTACATTCAAGTCCCAGAGTTGAACATTCCCTTTCATAGAGCAGGTTTAAAACACTCTTTTTGTAGTATCTAGATGTGGACATTTTGAGCGCTTGGGGGCCTATGGCGAAAAAGGAAATATCTTCCCATTAAAACGAGACAGAAGCAATCTCAGAAACTGGTTTATGCTGTATCTACTGAAGTAACAGTGTTGAACCTATCTATCGGTAGAGCAGGTTTGAAAGACACTTTTTTTGGAATCTGCAAGTGGATATTTGGATACATTTGAGGATTTTGTTGGAACTGGAATTACATATAACAACTAGACAGCAGCATTCTCAGAAACTTCTTTGTGATGTTTGCATTCAAGTCAGACAGTTGAGCATTCCGTTTCATACAGCAGGTTTGAAACACTCTTTTTGTAGTATCTGGAAGTGGACACTTGGAAAGCTTTCAGGCCTACAGTTAAAAAGGACATATCTTCCCAAAAGAACAAGACAGAAGCATTCTCAGAAACTTATTTGTGATGTGTGTCCTCCACTAACAGACTTGAACCTGTCTTCTCATAGAGCAGTTTGGAAACAGTCTTTTTGTAGACTCTGTAAGTGGACATTTGGATAGCTTTGAGGATTTCATTGAAAACGGGATTACGTATAAAAAGTAGGCAGCAACATTCTCAGAAACATGTTTGTGATGTTTGCATTCAAGTCACAGAGTTGAACATTCCCTTTCATAGAGCAGGTTTGAAACATTCTTTTTGTAGTATCTAGAAATGGACATTTTGAGCGCTTGGATGCGAAAGGTGAAAAAGGAAATATCTTCCCATGAAAACGAGATAGAAACAATCTCAGAAACTTGTTTCTGCTGTATCTACTGAAGTAAGAGTGTTGAAGCTATCTATTGGTAGAGCAGGTTTGAAACACTCTTTTTTTTGGAATCTGCAATAAAAACCAGACAGCAGCATTCTCAGAAACTTCTTTGTGAAATATGCATTCAAGTCAGAGAGTTGAGCATTCCGTTTCACAGAGCAGGTTTGAAACACTCTTTTTGTAGTATCTGGAAGTGGACACTTGGAACGCTTTCAGGCCTACGGTTAAAAAGGAAATATATTCCCATAAAAACAAGACAGAAACATTCTCAGAAACTTATTTGTGATGTGTGTCCTCCACTAACAGACTTGAACCTGTCTTTTCATACAGCAGTTTGGAAACACTCTTTTTGTAGAATCTGCAAGTGGACATTTGGATAACTTTGAGGATTTCGTTGGAAACGGGATTACATATAAAAAGTGGACAGCAGCAGTCTCAGAAACTTCTTTGTGATGTTTGCATTCAGGTCACAGAGTTGAACATTCCCTGTCATAGAGCAGGTTTGAAACACTCTTTTTGTAGTATCTGGAAGTGGACATTTCCAACGCTTTCTGGACTACTGTGGAGAAGGAAGTATCTTCCCATAAAAACAAGACAGAAGCATTCTCAGAAACTTATTTCTGATGTGTGTCCTCAACTAACGGACTTGAACCTTTCTTTTTATAGAGCACGTTTGAACCACTCTTTTCGTTGTATCTGCAAGTGGATATTTGGATAGCTTTGACGATTTCGTTGGAAACGGGAATATTTCCCTATAAAATCTAGACAGAAGCATTCTCAGAAACGTCTTTGTGATGTTTGCATTCAAGTCACAGAGTTGAACATTCCCTTTCATAGAGCAGGTTTGTAACACTCTTTTTGTAGTATCTGGAAGTGGACATTTGGAACGGTATCAGGCATAGGGTTAAAAAGGATATATCTTCCCATAAATACAACACAGAAGCATTCTCAGAAACTTATTTGTGATGTGTGTCCTTAACTAACAGACTTGAAACTTTCTTTTGATACAGCAGCTTTTAAACACTCTTCTTGTAGAATCTGCAAATGGGTATTTGGATAGCTCTGAGGATTTCGTTGGAAACGGGATTACATATAAAAAGTAGACAGCAGCATTCTCAGTAACTTCTTTGTGATGTTTCCATTCAAGTCACAGAGTTGAACTGTCCCTTTCATTGCACAGGTTTGAAACACTCTTTTTGTGGTATCTGGAAGTGGGCACTTGGATCGCTTTGAGGCCTATGGTGAAAAAGGAAATATCTTCTCATAAAAACCAGACAGAAACATTCTCAGAAACTTATTTGTTATGTGTGTCCACCACTAACAGACTTGAAACTGTGTTTTCATACAGCCGTTTGGAAACACTCTTTTTGTAGAATCTCCAAGTGGACATTTGGATAGCTTTGAGGATTTCGTTGGAAGCGGGATAACAGATAAAAAGTGGACAGCAGCATTCTCAGAACTTCTTTTTGACGTTTGCATTCAAGTCACAGAGTTGAACATTCCCTGTCATAGAGCAGGTTTGAAATACTCTTTTTGTAGTATCTGGAAGTGGACATTTCCAAGGCTGTCTTGCCTACGGCGAAGAAGGAAATATCTTCCCATAAAAACAAGACAGAAACATTCTCAGAAACTTATTTCTCGTGTGTGCCCTCAACTAACGGACTTGAACCTTTCTTTTTAGGGAGCACGTTTGAAACACTCTTTTTGTTGTGTCTGCAAGTGGATATTTGGATAGCTTTGACGATTTCATTGGAAACGGGAATATCTTCCTGTAAAATCTAGACAGAAGCATTGTCAGAAACTTCTTTGTGATGTTTCCATTGGAGTCAGAGAGTTGAACATTCCCTTTCATAGAGCAGGTTTGAAATACTCTTTTTGTGGGATCTGGAAGTGGACATTTGCAGCCTTTGTGGCCTATGGTAAAAAAGGAAATATCCTCCCACAAAAATGAGATAGAAGCAATCTCAGAAAGTTGTTTATGCTCTATCTACAAAACTAACATTGTTGAACCTTTCTATTGATAGAGCAGGTGTGAAACACTCTTTTTTTGGAATCTGCAAGAGGATATTTCTATAGAACCGAGGATTTCGTTGGAAGCGGGATTACAGACAAATAGTAGACAGCAGCATTCTGAGAAACTTCTTTGTGATGTTTGCATTCAAGTCACAGAGTTGAACATTGCCTTTCATAGAGTAGGTTTGAAACACTCTTTTTGTAGTATGTGGAAGTGGACATTTGGAACGGTATCAGGCGTATGGTTAAAAAGGAAATATCGTCCCATAAAAACAAGATGGAAGCATTCTCAGAAACTTATTTGTGTTGTGTGTCCTCAGCTAACAAACTTGAACCTTTCTTTTGATATAGCAGTTTTGAAACACTCTTTTTGTAGAATGTGCAAGTGGATATTTCGATAGCTTTGAGGATTTCGTTGGAAACGGGAATATCTTCATAAAAAATCTAGACAGAAGCATTCTCAGAAACACTTTGTGATGTTTACATTCAAGTCCCAGAGTTGAACATTCCCTTTCATAGAGCAGGTTTAAAACACTCTTTTTGTAGTATCTAGATGTGGACATTTTGAGCGCTTGGGGGCCTATGGCGAAAAAGGAAATATCTTCCCATTAAAACGAGACAGAAGCAATCTCAGAAACTGGTTTATGCTGTATCTACTGAAGTAACAGTGTTGAACCTATCTATCGGTAGAGCAGGTTTGAAAGACACTTTTTTTGGAATCTGCAAGTGGATATTTGGATACATTTGAGGATTTTGTTGGAACTGGAATTACATATAACAACTAGACAGCAGCATTCTCAGAAACTTCTTTGTGATGTTTGCATTCAAGTCAGACAGTTGAGCATTCCGTTTCATACAGCAGGTTTGAAACACTCTTTTTGTAGTATCTGGAAGTGGACACTTGGAAAGCTTTCAGGCCTACAGTTAAAAAGGACATATCTTCCCAAAAGAACAAGACAGAAGCATTCTCAGAAACTTATTTGTGATGTGTGTCCTCCACTAACAGACTTGAACCTGTCTTCTCATAGAGCAGTTTGGAAACAGTCTTTTTGTAGACTCTGTAAGTGGACATTTGGATAGCTTTGAGGATTTCGTTGAAAACGGGATTACGTATAAAAAGTAGGCAGCAACATTCTCAGAAACATGTTTGTGATGTTTGCATTCAAGTCACAGAGTTGAACATTCCCTTTCATAGAGCAGGTTTGAAACATTCTTTTTGTAGTATCTAGAAATGGACATTTTGAGCGCTTGGATGCGAAAGGTGAAAAAGGAAATATCTTCCCATGAAAACGAGATAGAAACAATCTCAGAAACTTGTTTCTGCTGTATCTACTGAAGTAAGAGTGTTGAAGCTATCTATTGGTAGAGCAGGTTTGAAACACTCTTTTTTTTGGAATCTGCAATAAAAAGCAGACAGCAGCATTCTCAGAAACTTCTTTGTGAAATATGCATTCAAGTCAGAGAGTTGAGCATTCCGTTTCACAGAGCAGGTTTGAAACACTCTTTTTGTAGTATCTGGAAGTGGACACTTGGAACGCTTTCAGGCCTACGGTTAAAAAGGAAATATATTCCCATAAAAACAAGACAGAAACATTCTCAGAAACTTATTTGTGATGTGTGTCCTCCACTAACAGACTTGAACCTGTCTTTTCATACAGCAGTTTGGAAACACTCTTTTTGTAGAATCTGCAAGTGGACATTTGGATAACTTTGAGGATTTCGTTGGAAACGGGATTACATATAAAAAGTGGACAGCAGCAGTCTCAGAAACTTCTTTGTGATGTTTGCATTCAGGTCACAGAGTTGAACATTCCCTGTCATAGAGCAGGTTTGAAACACTCTTTTTGTAGTATCTGGAAGTGGACATTTCCAACGCTTTCTGGACTACTGTGGAGAAGGAAGTATCTTCCCATAAAAACAAGACAGAAGCATTCTCAGAAACTTATTTCTGATGTGTGTCCTCAACTAACGGACTTGAACCTTTCTTTTTATAGAGCACGTTTGAACCACTCTTTTCGTTGTATCTGCAAGTGGATATTTGGATAGCTTTGACGATTTCGTTGGAAACGGGAATATTTCCCTATAAAATCTAGACAGAAGCATTCTCAGAAACGTCTTTGTGATGTTTGCATTCAAGTCACAGAGTTGAACATTCCCTTTCATAGAGCAGGTTTGTAACACTCTTTTTGTAGTATCTGGAAGTGGACATTTGGAACGGTATCAGGCATAGGGTTAAAAAGGATATATCTTCCCATAAATACAACACAGAAGCATTCTCAGAAACTTATTTGTGATGTGTGTCCTTAACTAACAGACTTGAAACTTTCTTTTGATACAGCAGCTTTTAAACACTCTTCTTGTAGAATCTGCAAATGGGTATTTGGATAGCTCTGAGGATTTCGTTGGAAACGGGATTACATATAAAAAGTAGACAGCAGCATTCTCAGTAACTTCTTTGTGATGTTTCCATTCAAGTCACAGAGTTGAACTGTCCCTTTCATTGCACAGGTTTGAAACACTCTTTTTGTGGTATCTGGAAGTGGGCACTTGGATCGCTTTGAGGCCTATGGTGAAAAAGGAAATATCTTCTCATAAAAACCAGACAGAAACATTCTCAGAAACTTATTTGTTATGTGTGTCCACCACTAACAGACTTGAAACTGTGTTTTCATACAGCCGTTTGGAAACACTCTTTTTGTAGAATCTCCAAGTGGACATTTGGATAGCTTTGAGGATTTCGTTGGAAGCGGGATAACAGATAAAAAGTGGACAGCAGCATTCTCAGAACTTCTTTTTGACGTTTGCATTCAAGTCACAGAGTTGAACATTCCCTGTCATAGAGCAGGTTTGAAATACTCTTTTTGTAGTATCTGGAAGTGGACATTTCCAAGGCTGTCTTGCCTACGGCGAAGAAGGAAATATCTTCCGGTAAAAACAAGACAGAAACATTCTCAGAAACTTATTTCTCGTGTGTGCCCTCAACTAACGGACTTGAACCTTTCTTTTTAGGGAGCACGTTTGAAACACTCTTTTTGTTGTGTCTGCAAGTGGATATTTGGATAGCTTTGACGATTTCATTGGAAACGGGAATATCTTCCTGTAAAATCTAGACAGAAGCATTGTCAGAAACTTCTTTGTGATGTTTCCATTGGAGTCAGAGAGTTGAACATTCCCTTTCATAGAGCAGGTTTGAAATACTCTTTTTGTAGGATCTGGAAGTGGACATTTGCAGCGCTTTGTGGCCCATGGTAAAAAAGGAAATATCCTCCCACAAAAATGAGATAGAAGCAATCTCAGAAAGTTGTTTATGCTCTATCTACAAAACTAACATTGTTGAACCTTTCTATTGATAGAGCAGGTGTGAAACACTCTTTTTTTGGAATCTGCAAGAGGATATTTCTATAGAACCGAGGATTTCGTTGGAAGCGGGATTACAGACAAATAGTAGACAGCAGCATTCTGAGAAACTTCTTTGTGATGTTTCCATTCAAGTCACAGAGTTGAACATTGCCTTTCATAGAGTAGGTTCGAAGCACTCTTTTTGTAGTATGTGGAAGTGGACATTTGGAACGGTATCAGGCGTATGGTTAAAAAGGAAATATCGTCCCATAAAAACAAGATGGAAGCATTCTCAGAAACTTATTTGTGTTGTGTGTCCTCAGCTAACAGACTTGAACCTTTCTTTCGATATAGCAGTTTTGAAACACTCTTTTTGTAGAATGTGCAAGTGGATATTTCGATAGCTTTGAGGATTTCGTTGGAAACGGGAATATCTTCATAGAAAATCTAGACAGAAGCATTCTCAGAAACACTTTGTGATGTTTACATTCAAGTCCCAGAGTTGAACATTCCCTTTCATAGAGCAGGTTTAAAACACTCTTTTTGTAGTATCTAGATGTGGACATTTTGAGCGCTTGGGGGCCTATGGCGAAAAAGGAAATATCTTCCCATTAAAACGAGACAGAAGCAATCTCAGAAACTGGTTTATGCTGTATCTACTGAAGTAACAGTGTTGAACCTATCTATCGGTAGAGCAGGTTTGAAAGACACTTTTTTTGGAATCTGCAAGTGGATATTTGGATACATTTGAGGATTTTGTTGGAACTGGAATTACATATAACAACTAGACAGCAGCATTCTCAGAAACTTCTTTGTGATGTTTGCATTCAAGTCAGACAGTTGAGCATTCCGTTTCATACAGCAGGTTTGAAACACTCTTTTTGTAGTATCTGGAAGTGGACACTTGGAAAGCTTTCAGGCCTACAGTTAAAAAGGACATATCTTCCCAAAAGAACAAGACAGAAGCATTCTCAGAAACTTCTTTGTGATGTGTGTCCTCCACTAACAGACTTGAACCTGTCTTCTCATAGAGCAGTTTGGAAACAGTCTTTTTGTAGACTCTGTAAGTGGACATTTGGATAGCTTTGAGGATTTCATTGAAAACGGGATTACGTATAAAAAGTAGGCAGCAACATTCTCAGAAACATGTTTGTGATGTTTGCATTCAAGTCACAGAGTTGAACATTCCCTTTCATAGAGCAGGTTTGAAACATTCTTTTTGTAGTATCTAGAAATGGACATTTTGAGCGCTTGGATGCGAAAGGTGAAAAAGGAAATATCTTCCCATGAAAACGAGATAGAAACAATCTCAGAAACTTGTTTCTGCTGTATCTACTGAAGTAAGAGTGTTGAAGCTATCTATTGGTAGAGCAGGTTTGAAACACTCTTTTTTTTGGAATCTGCAATAAAAACCAGACAGCAGCATTCTCAGAAACTTCTTTGTGAAATATGCATTCAAGTCAGAGAGTTGAGCATTCCGTTTCACAGAGCAGGTTTGAAACACTCTTTTTGTAGTATCTGGAAGTGGACACTTGGAACGCTTTCAGGCCTACGGTTAAAAAGGAAATATATTCCCATAAAAACAAGACAGAAACATTCTCAGAAACTTATTTGTGATGTGTGTCCTCCACTAACAGACTTGAACCTGTCTTTTCATACAGCAGTTTGGAAACACTCTTTTTGTAGAATCTGCAAGTGGACATTTGGATAACTTTGAGGATTTCGTTGGAAACGGGATTACATATAAAAAGTGGACAGCAGCAGTCTCAGAAACTTCTTTGTGATGTTTGCATTCAGGTCACAGAGTTGAACATTCCCTGTCATAGAGCAGGTTTGAAACACTCTTTTTGTAGTATCTGGAAGTGGACATTTCCAACGCTTTCTGGACTACTGTGGAGAAGGAAGTATCTTCCCATAAAAACAAGACAGAAGCATTCTCAGAAACTTATTTCTGATGTGTGTCCTCAACTAACGGACTTGAACCTTTCTTTTTATAGAGCACGTTTGAACCACTCTTTTCGTTGTATCTGCAAGTGGATATTTGGATAGCTTTGACGATTTCGTTGGAAACGGGAATATTTCCCTATAAAATCTAGACAGAAGCATTCTCAGAAACGTCTTTGTGATGTTTGCATTCAAGTCACAGAGTTGAACATTCCCTTTCATAGAGCAGGTTTGTAACACTCTTTTTGTAGTATCTGGAAGTGGACATTTGGAACGGTATCAGGCATAGGGTTAAAAAGGATATATCTTCCCATAAATACAACACAGAAGCATTCTCAGAAACTTATTTGTGATGTGTGTCCTTAACTAACAGACTTGAAACTTTCTTTTGATACAGCAGCTTTTAAACACTCTTCTTGTAGAATCTGCAAATGGGTATTTGGATAGCTCTGAGGATTTCGTTGGAAACGGGATTACATATAAAAAGTAGACAGCAGCATTCTCAGTAACTTCTTTGTGATGTTTCCATTCAAGTCACAGAGTTGAACTGTCCCTTTCATTGCACAGGTTTGAAACACTCTTTTTGTGGTATCTGGAAGTGGGCACTTGGATCGCTTTGAGGCCTATGGTGAAAAAGGAAATATCTTCTCATAAAAACCAGACAGAAACATTCTCAGAAACTTATTTGTTATGTGTGTCCACCACTAACAGACTTGAAACTGTGTTTTCATACAGCCGTTTGGAAACACTCTTTTTGTAGAATCTCCAAGTGGACATTTGGATAGCTTTGAGGATTTCGTTGGAAGCGGGATAACAGATAAAAAGTGGACAGCAGCATTCTCAGAACTTCTTTTTGACGTTTGCATTCAAGTCACAGAGTTGAACATTCCCTGTCATAGAGCAGGTTTGAAATACTCTTTTTGTAGTATCTGGAAGTGGACATTTCCAAGGCTGTCTTGCCTACGGCGAAGAAGGAAATATCTTCCGGTAAAAACAAGACAGAAACATTCTCAGAAACTTATTTCTCGTGTGTGCCCTCAACTAACGGACTTGAACCTTTCTTTTTAGGGAGCACGTTTGAAACACTCTTTTTGTTGTGTCTGCAAGTGGATATTTGGATAGCTTTGACGATTTCATTGGAAACGGGAATATCTTCCTGTAAAATCTAGACAGAAGCATTGTCAGAAACTTCTTTGTGATGTTTCCATTGGAGTCAGAGAGTTGAACATTCCCTTTCATAGAGCAGGTTTGAAATACTCTTTTTGTGGGATCTGGAAGTGGACATTTGCAGCGCTTTGTGGCCCATGGTAAAAAAGGAAATATCCTCCCACAAAAATGAGATAGAAGCAATCTCAGAAAGTTGTTTATGCTCTATCTACAAAACTAACATTGTTGAACCTTTCTATTGATAGAGCAGGTGTGAAACACTCTTTTTTTGGAATCTGCAAGAGGATATTTCTATAGAACCGAGGATTTCGTTGGAAGCGGGATTACAGACAAATAGTAGACAGCAGCATTCTGAGAAACTTCTTTGTGATGTTTCCATTCAAGTCACAGAGTTGAACATTGCCTTTCATAGAGTAGGTTCGAAGCACTCTTTTTGTAGTATGTGGAAGTGGACATTTGGAACGGTATCAGGCGTATGGTTAAAAAGGAAATATCGTCCCATAAAAACAAGATGGAAGCATTCTCAGAAACTTATTTGTGTTGTGTGTCCTCAGCTAACAGACTTGAACCTTTCTTTCGATATAGCAGTTTTGAAACACTCTTTTTGTAGAATGTGCAAGTGGATATTTCGATAGCTTTGAGGATTTCGTTGGAAACGGGAATATCTTCATAGAAAATCTAGACAGAAGCATTCTCAGAAACAATTTGTGATGTTTACATTCAAGTCCCAGAGTTGAACATTCCCTTTCATAGAGCAGGTTTAAAACACTCTTTTTGTAGTATCTAGATGTGGACATTTTGAGCGCTTGGGGGCCTATGGCGAAAAAGGAAATATCTTCCCATTAAAACGAGACAGAAGCAATCTCAGAAACTGGTTTATGCTGTATCTACTGAAGTAACAGTGTTGAACCTATCTATCGGTAGAGCAGGTTTGAAAGACACTTTTTTTGGAATCTGCAAGTGGATATTTGGATACATTTGAGGATTTTGTTGGAACTGGAATTACATATAACAACTAGACAGCAGCATTCTCAGAAACTTCTTTGTGATGTTTGCATTCAAGTCAGACAGTTGAGCATTCCGTTTCATACAGCAGGTTTGAAACACTCTTTTTGTAGTATCTGGAAGTGGACACTTGGAAAGCTTTCAGGCCAACAGTTAAAAAGGACATATCTTCCCAAAAGAACAAGACAGAAGCATTCTCAGAAACTTCTTTGTGATGTGTGTCCTCCACTAACAGACTTGAACCTGTCTTCTCATAGAGCAGTTTGGAAACAGTCTTTTTGTAGACTCTGTAAGTGGACATTTGGATAGCTTTGAGGATTTCGTTGAAAACGGGATTACGTATAAAAAGTAGGCAGCAACATTCTCAGAAACATGTTTGTGATGTTTGCATTCAAGTCACAGAGTTGAACATTCCCTTTCATAGAGCAGGTTTGAAACATTCTTTTTGTCGTATCTAGAAATGGACATTTTGAGTGCTTGGATGCGAAAGGTGAAAAAGGAAATATCTTCCCATGAAAACGAGATAGAAACAATCTCAGAAACTTGTTTCTGCTGTATCTACTGAAGTAAGAGTGTTGAAGCTATCTATTGGTAGATCAGGTTTGAAACACTCTTTTCTTGGAATCTGCAAGTGGATATTTGGATACATGGGAGGATTTCGTTGGAAACGGAAATACATATAAAAACTAGACAGCAGCATTCTCAGAAACACCTTTGTGATGTTTACATTCAAGTCACAGAATTGAACATTCCCTTTCATAGAGCAGGTTTGAAACACTCTTTTTGTAGTACCTAGAAGTGGACATTTTGAGCGCCTGGAGGCCTACGGTGTAAAAGGAAACATCTTCCCATGTAAACGAGATAGAAGCAATCTCAGAAACTTGTTTATGCTGTATCTACTGAAGTAACAGTGTTGAACCTATCTATCGGTAGAGCAGGTTAGAAACACTCTTTTTTTCGAATCTGCAAGTGGATATTTCCATAGAACTGAGGATTTCGTTGGAAGCGGGATTACAGTTAAAAAGTAGACAGCAGCATTGTCAGAAACTTCTTTGTGACGTTTGCATTCAAGTCACAGAGTTGAACATTCCGTTTCATAAAGCAGGCGTGAAACAGTCATTTTGTAGTATGTGGATGTATACATTTGGAATGCTTTCAGGCATATGTTTAAAAACGAAGTATCTTCCCATGAAAACTAGACAGAAGCATTCTCAGAATCATGTTTGTGTTGTGTGTACTCAACAAACAGAGGTGAACCTTTCTTTTGATAGAGTACTTTTGAAACACTCTTTTTGTAGAATGTGCAAGTGAATATTTGGATAGCTTTGAGGATTTCTTTGGAAACGGGAATATCTTCATAGAAAATCTAGACAGAAGCATTCTCAGAAACACTTTGTGATGTTTACATTCAAGTCCCAGAGTTGAACATTCCCTTTCATAGAGAAGGTTTAAAACACTCTTTTTGTAGTATCTAGATGTTGCATTTTGAGCACTTGGGGGCCTATGGTGAAAAAGGAAATATCTTCCCATTAAAACGAGATAGAAGCAATCTCAGAAACTTGTTTATGCTGTATCTACTGAAGTAACAGTGTAGAACCTATCTATTGGTAGAGCAGGTTTCAAAAATTCTTTTGTGGAAACTGCAAGTGGATATTTGGATACATTTGAGGATTTCGTTGGCAACGGAATTACATATAAAAACCAGACAGCAGCATTCTCAGAAACTTCTTTGTGAAATATGCATTCAAGTCAGAGAGTTGAGCATTCCGTTTCACAGAGCAGGTTTGAAACACTCTTTTTGTAGTATCTGGAAGTGGACACTTGGAACGCTTTCAGGCCTACGGTTAAAAAGGAAATATATTCCCATAAAAACAAGACAGAAACATTCTCAGAAACTTATTTGTGATGTGTGTCCTCCACTAACAGACTTGAACCTGTCTTTTCATACAGCAGTTTGGAAACACTCTTTTTGTAGAATCTGCAAGTGGACATTTGGATAACTTTGAGGATTTCGTTGGAAACGGGATTACATATAAAAAGTGGACAGCAGCAGTCTCAGAAACTTCTTTGTGATGTTTGCATTCAGGTCACAGAGTTGAACATTCCCTGTCATAGAGCAGGTTTGAAACACTCTTTTTGTAGTATCTGGAAGTGGACATTTCCAACGCTTTCTGGACTACTGTGGAGAAGGAAGTATCTTCCCATAAAAACAAGACAGAAGCATTCTCAGAAACTTATTTCTGATGTGTGTCCTCAACTAACGGACTTGAACCTTTCTTTTTATAGAGCACGTTTGAACCACTCTTTTCGTTGTATCTGCAAGTGGATATTTGGATAGCTTTGACGATTTCGTTGGAAACGGGAATATTTCCCTATAAAATCTAGACAGAAGCATTCTCAGAAACGTCTTTGTGATGTTTGCATTCAAGTCACAGAGTTGAACATTCCCTTTCATAGAGCAGGTTTGTAACACTCTTTTTGTAGTATCTGGAAGTGGACATTTGGAACGGTATCAGGCATAGGGTTAAAAAGGATATATCTTCCCATAAATACAACACAGAAGCATTCTCAGAAACTTATTTGTGATGTGTGTCCTTAACTAACAGACTTGAAACTTTCTTTTGATACAGCAGCTTTTAAACACTCTTCTTGTAGAATCTGCAAATGGGTATTTGGATAGCTCTGAGGATTTCGTTGGAAACGGGATTACATATAAAAAGTAGACAGCAGCATTCTCAGTAACTTCTTTGTGATGTTTCCATTCAAGTCACAGAGTTCAACTGTCCCTTTCATTGCACAGGTTTGAAACACTCTTTTTGTGGTATCTGGAAGTGGGCACTTGGATCGCTTTGAGGCCTATGGTGAAAAAGGAAATATCTTCTCATAAAAACCAGACAGAAACATTCTCAGAAACTTATTTGTTATGTGTGTCCACCACTAACAGACTTGAAACTGTGTTTTCATACAGCCGTTTGGAAACACTCTTTTTGTAGAATCTCCAAGTGGACATTTGGATAGCTTTGAGGATTTCGTTGGAAGCGGGATAACAGATAAAAAGTGGACAGCAGCATTCTCAGAACTTCTTTTTGACGTTTGCATTCAAGTCACAGAGTTGAACATTCCCTGTCATAGAGCAGGTTTGAAATACTCTTTTTGTAGTATCTGGAAGTGGACATTTCCAAGGCTGTCTTGCCTACGGCGAAGAAGGAAATATCTTCCCATAAAAACAAGACAGAAACATTCTCAGAAACTTATTTCTCGTGTGTGCCCTCAACTAACGGACTTGAACCTTTCTTTTTAGGGAGCACGTTTGAAACACTCTTTTTGTTGTGTCTGCAAGTGGATATTTGGATAGCTTTGACGATTTCATTGGAAACGGGAATATCTTCCTGTAAAATCTAGACAGAAGCATTGTCAGAAACTTCTTTGTGATGTTTCCATTGGAGTCAGAGAGTTGAACATTCCCTTTCATAGAGCAGGTTTGAAATACTCTTTTTGTGGGATCTGGAAGTGGACATTTGCAGCGCTTTGTGGCCCATGGTAAAAAAGGAAATATCCTCCCACAAAAATGAGATAGAAGCAATCTCAGAAAGTTGTTTATGCTCTATCTACAAAACTAACATTGTTGAACCTTTCTATTGATAGAGCAGGTGTGAAACACTCTTTTTTTGGAATCTGCAAGAGGATATTTCTATAGAACCGAGGATTTCGTTGGAAGCGGGATTACAGACAAATAGTAGACAGCAGCATTCTGAGAAACTTCTTTGTGATGTTTCCATTCAAGTCACAGAGTTGAACATTGCCTTTCATAGAGTAGGTTTGAAACACTCTTTTTGTAGTATGTGGAAGTGGACATTTGGAACGGTATCAGGCGTATGGTTAAAAAGGAAATATCGTCCCATAAAAACAAGATGGAAACATTCTCAGAAACTTATTTGTGTTGTGTGTCCTCAGCTAACAGACTTGAACCTTTCTTTTGATATAGCAGTTTTGAAACACTCTTTTTGTAGAATGTGCAAGTGGATATTTCGATAGCTTTGAGGATTTCGTTGGAAATAGGAATATCTTCATAGAAAATCTAGACAGAAGCATTCTCAGAAACACTTTGTGATGTTTACATTCAAGTCCCAGAGTTGAACATTCCCTTTCATAGAGCAGGTTTAAAACACTCTTTTTGTAGTATCTAGATGTGGACATTTTGAGCGCTTGGGGGCCTATGGCGAAAAAGGAAATATCTTCCCATTAAAACGAGACAGAAGCAATCTCAGAAACTGGTTTATGCTGTATCTACTGAAGTAACAGTGTTGAACCTATCTATCGGTAGAGCAGGTTTGAAAGACACTTTTTTTGGAATCTGCAAGTGGATATTTGGATACATTTGAGGATTTTGTTGGAACTGGAATTACATATAACAACTAGACAGCAGCATTCTCAGAAACTTCTTTGTGATGTTTGCATTCAAGTCAGACAGTTGAGCATTCCGTTTCATACAGCAGGTTTGAAACACTCTTTTTGTAGTATCTGGAAGTGGACACTTGGAAAGCTTTCAGGCCTACAGTTAAAAAGGACATATCTTCCCAAAAGAACAAGACAGAAGCATTCTCAGAAACTTATTTGTGATGTGTGTCCTCCACTAACAGACTTGAACCTGTCTTCTCATAGAGCAGTTTGGAAACAGTCTTTCTGTAGACTCTG
This sequence comes from Pan troglodytes, assembly GCF_028858775.2. Taxonomy (NCBI): domain Eukaryota; kingdom Metazoa; phylum Chordata; class Mammalia; order Primates; family Hominidae; genus Pan; species Pan troglodytes. The sequence goes on along the minus strand of NC_072409.2, from coordinate 53,294,150 downwards.
TAAGTGGACCTTTGGATAGCTTTGAGGATTTCATTGAAAACGGGATTACGTATAAAAAGTAGGCAGCAACATTCTCAGAAACATGTTTGTGATGTTTGCATTCAAGTCACAGAGTTGAACATTCCCTTTCATAGAGCAGGTTTGAAACATTCTTTTTGTAGTATCTAGAAATGGACATTTTGAGCGCTTGGATGCGAAAGGTGAAAAAGGAAATATCTTCCCATGAAAACGAGATAGAAACAATCTCAGAAACTTGTTTCTGCTGTATCTACTGAAGTAAGAGTGTTGAAGCTATCTATTGGTAGAGCAGGTTTGAAACACTCTTTTTTTTGGAATCTGCAATAAAAACCAGACAGCAGCATTCTCAGAAACTTCTTTGTGAAATATGCATTCAAGTCAGAGAGTTGAGCATTCCGTTTCACAGAGCAGGTTTGAAACACTCTTTTTGTAGTATCTGGAAGTGGACACTTGGAACGCTTTCAGGCCTACGGTTAAAAAGGAAATATATTCCCATAAAAACAAGACAGAAACATTCTCAGAAACTTATTTGTGATGTGTGTCCTCCACTAACAGACTTGAACCTGTCTTTTCATACAGCAGTTTGGAAACACTCTTTTTGTAGAATCTGCAAGTGGACATTTGGATAACTTTGAGGATTTCGTTGGAAACGGGATTACATATAAAAAGTGGACAGCAGCAGTCTCAGAAACTTCTTTGTGATGTTTGCATTCAGGTCACAGAGTTGAACATTCCCTGTCATAGAGCAGGTTTGAAACACTCTTTTTGTAGTATCTGGAAGTGGACATTTCCAACGCTTTCTGGACTACTGTGGAGAAGGAAGTATCTTCCCATAAAAACAAGACAGAAGCATTCTCAGAAACTTATTTCTGATGTGTGTCCTCAACTAACGGACTTGAACCTTTCTTTTTATAGAGCACGTTTGAACCACTCTTTTCGTTGTATCTGCAAGTGGATATTTGGATAGCTTTGACGATTTCGTTGGAAACGGGAATATTTCCCTATAAAATCTAGACAGAAGCATTCTCAGAAACGTCTTTGTGATGTTTGCATTCAAGTCACAGAGTTGAACATTCCCTTTCATAGAGCAGGTTTGTAACACTCTTTTTGTAGTATCTGGAAGTGGACATTTGGAACGGTATCAGGCATAGGGTTAAAAAGGATATATCTTCCCATAAATACAACACAGAAGCATTCTCAGAAACTTATTTGTGATGTGTGTCCTTAACTAACAGACTTGAAACTTTCTTTTGATACAGCAGCTTTTAAACACTCTTCTTGTAGAATCTGCAAATGGGTATTTGGATAGCTCTGAGGATTTCGTTGGAAACGGGATTACATATAAAAAGTAGACAGCAGCATTCTCAGTAACTTCTTTGTGATGTTTCCATTCAAGTCACAGAGTTGAACTGTCCCTTTCATTGCACAGGTTTGAAACACTCTTTTTGTGGTATCTGGAAGTGGGCACTTGGATCGCTTTGAGGCCTATGGTGAAAAAGGAAATATCTTCTCATAAAAACCAGACAGAAACATTCTCAGAAACTTATTTGTTATGTGTGTCCACCACTAACAGACTTGAAACTGTGTTTTCATACAGCCGTTTGGAAACACTCTTTTTGTAGAATCTCCAAGTGGACATTTGGATAGCTTTGAGGATTTCGTTGGAAGCGGGATAACAGATAAAAAGTGGACAGCAGCATTCTCAGAACTTCTTTTTGACGTTTGCATTCAAGTCACAGAGTTGAACATTCCCTGTCATAGAGCAGGTTTGAAATACTCTTTTTGTAGTATCTGGAAGTGGACATTTCCAAGGCTGTCTTGCCTACGGCGAAGAAGGAAATATCTTCCGGTAAAAACAAGACAGAAACATTCTCAGAAACTTATTTCTCGTGTGTGCCCTCAACTAACGGACTTGAACCTTTCTTTTTAGGGAGCACGTTTGAAACACTCTTTTTGTTGTGTCTGCAAGTGGATATTTGGATAGCTTTGACGATTTCATTGGAAACGGGAATATCTTCCTGTAAAATCTAGACAGAAGCATTGTCAGAAACTTCTTTGTGATGTTTCCATTGGAGTCAGAGAGTTGAACATTCCCTTTCATAGAGCAGGTTTGAAATACTCTTTTTGTGGGATCTGGAAGTGGACATTTGCAGCGCTTTGTGGCCTATGGTAAAAAAGGAAATATCCTCCCACAAAAATGAGATAGAAGCAATCTCAGAAAGTTGTTTATGCTCTATCTACAAAACTAACATTGTTGAACCTTTCTATTGATAGAGCAGGTGTGAAACACTCTTTTTTTGGAATCTGCAAGAGGATATTTCTATAGAACCGAGGATTTCGTTGGAAGCGGGATTACAGACAAATAGTAGACAGCAGCATTCTGAGAAACTTCTTTGTGATGTTTGCATTCAAGTCACAGAGTTGAACATTGCCTTTCATAGAGTAGGTTTGAAACACTCTTTTTGTAGTATGTGGAAGTGGACATTTGGAACGCTATCAGGCGTATGGTTAAAAAGGAAATATCGTCCCATAAAAACAAGATGGAAGCATTCTCAGAAACTTATTTGTGTTGTGTGTCCTCAGCTAACAGACTTGAACCTTTCTTTTGATATAGCAGTTTTGAAACACTCTTTTTGTAGAATGTGCAAGTGGATATTTCGATAGCTTTGAGGATTTCGTTGGAAACGGGAATATCTTCATAGAAAATCTAGACAGAAGCATTCTCAGAAACACTTTGTGATGTTTACATTCAAGTCCCAGAGTTGAACATTCCCTTTCATAGAGCAGGTTTAAAACACTCTTTTTGTAGTATCTAGATGTGGACATTTTGAGCGCTTGGGGGCCTATGGCGAAAAAGGAAATATCTTCCCATTAAAACGAGACAGAAGCAATCTCAGAAACTGGTTTATGCTGTATCTACTGAAGTAACAGTGTTGAACCTATCTATCGGTAGAGCAGGTTTGAAAGACACTTTTTTTGGAATCTGCAAGTGGATATTTGGATACATTTGAGGATTTTGTTGGAACTGGAATTACATATAACAACTAGACAGCAGCATTCTCAGAAACTTCTTTGTGATGTTTGCATTCAAGTCAGACAGTTGAGCATTCCGTTTCATACAGCAGGTTTGAAACACTCTTTTTGTAGTATCTGGAAGTGGACACTTGGAAAGCTTTCAGGCCAACAGTTAAAAAGGACATATCTTCCCAAAAGAACAAGACAGAAGCATTCTCAGAAACTTCTTTGTGATGTGTGTCCTCCACTAACAGACTTGAACCTGTCTTCTCATAGAGCAGTTTGGAAACAGTCTTTTTGTAGACTCTGTAAGTGGACATTTGGATAGCTTTGAGGATTTCGTTGAAAACGGGATTACGTATAAAAATTAGGCAGCAACATTCTCAGAAACATGTTTGTGATGTTTGCATTCAAGTCACAGAGTTGAACATTCCCTTTCATAGAGCAGGTTTGAAACATTCTTTTTGTAGTATCTAGAAATGGACATTTTGAGCGCTTGGATGCGAAAGGTGAAAAAGGAAATATCTTCCCATGAAAACGAGATAGAAACAATCTCAGAAACTTGTTTCTGCTGTATCTACTGAAGTAAGAGTGTTGAAGCTATCTATTGGTAGAGCAGGTTTGAAACACTCTTTTTTTTGGAATCTGCAATAAAAACCAGACAGCAGCATTCTCAGAAACTTCTTTGTGAAATATGCATTCAAGTCAGAGAGTTGAGCATTCCGTTTCACAGAGCAGGTTTGAAACACTCTTTTTGTAGTATCTGGAAGTGGACACTTGGAACGCTTTCAGGCCTACGGTTAAAAAGGAAATATATTCCCATAAAAACAAGACAGAAACATTCTCAGAAACTTATTTGTGATGTGTGTCCTCCACTAACAGACTTGAACCTGTCTTTTCATACAGCAGTTTGGAAACACTCTTTTTGTAGAATCTGCAAGTGGACATTTGGATAACTTTGAGGATTTCGTTGGAAACGGGATTACATATAAAAAGTGGACAGCAGCAGTCTCAGAAACTTCTTTGTGATGTTTGCATTCAGGTCACAGAGTTGAACATTCCCTGTCATAGAGCAGGTTTGAAACACTCTTTTTGTAGTATCTGGAAGTGGACATTTCCAACGCTTTCTGGACTACTGTGGAGAAGGAAGTATCTTCCCATAAAAACAAGACAGAAGCATTCTCAGAAACTTATTTCTGATGTGTGTCCTCAACTAACGGACTTGAACCTTTCTTTTTATAGAGCACGTTTGAACCACTCTTTTCGTTGTATCTGCAAGTGGATATTTGGATAGCTTTGACGATTTCGTTGGAAACGGGAATATTTCCCTATAAAATCTAGACAGAAGCATTCTCAGAAACGTCTTTGTGATGTTTGCATTCAAGTCACAGAGTTGAACATTCCCTTTCATAGAGCAGGTTTGTAACACTCTTTTTGTAGTATCTGGAAGTGGACATTTGGAACGGTATCAGGCATAGGGTTAAAAAGGATATATCTTCCCATAAATACAACACAGAAGCATTCTCAGAAACTTATTTGTGATGTGTGTCCTTAACTAACAGACTTGAAACTTTCTTTTGATACAGCAGCTTTTAAACACTCTTCTTGTAGAATCTGCAAATGGGTATTTGGATAGCTCTGAGGATTTCGTTGGAAACGGGATTACATATAAAAAGTAGACAGCAGCATTCTCAGTAACTTCTTTGTGATGTTTCCATTCAAGTCACAGAGTTGAACTGTCCCTTTCATTGCACAGGTTTGAAACACTCTTTTTGTGGTATCTGGAAGTGGGCACTTGGATCGCTTTGAGGCCTATGGTGAAAAAGGAAATATCTTCTCATAAAAACCAGACAGAAACATTCTCAGAAACTTATTTGTTATGTGTGTCCACCACTAACAGACTTGAAACTGTGTTTTCATACAGCCGTTTGGAAACACTCTTTTTGTAGAATCTCCAAGTGGACATTTGGATAGCTTTGAGGATTTCGTTGGAAGCGGGATAACAGATAAAAAGTGGACAGCAGCATTCTCAGAACTTCTTTTTGACGTTTGCATTCAAGTCACAGAGTTGAACATTCCCTGTCATAGAGCAGGTTTGAAATACTCTTTTTGTAGTATCTGGAAGTGGACATTTCCAAGGCTGTCTTGCCTACGGCGAAGAAGGAAATATCTTCCGGTAAAAACAAGACAGAAACATTCTCAGAAACTTATTTCTCGTGTGTGCCCTCAACTAACGGACTTGAACCTTTCTTTTTAGGGAGCACGTTTGAAACACTCTTTTTGTTGTGTCTGCAAGTGGATATTTGGATAGCTTTGACGATTTCATTGGAAACGGGAATATCTTCCTGTAAAATCTAGACAGAAGCATTGTCAGAAACTTCTTTGTGATGTTTCCATTGGAGTCAGAGAGTTGAACATTCCCTTTCATAGAGCAGGTTTGAAATACTCTTTTTGTGGGATCGGGAAGTGGACATTTGCAGCGCTTTGTGGCCTATGGTAAAAAAGGAAATATCCTCCCACAAAAATGAGATAGAAGCAATCTCAGAAAGTTGTTTATGCTCTATCTACAAAACTAACATTGTTGAACCTTTCTATTGATAGAGCAGGTGTGAAACACTCTTTTTTTGGAATCTGCAAGAGGATATTTCTATAGAACCGAGGATTTCGTTGGAAGCGGGATTACAGACAAATAGTAGACAGCAGCATTCTGAGAAACTTCTTTGTGATGTTTGCATTCAAGTCACAGAGTTGAACATTGCCTTTCATAGAGTAGGTTTGAAACACTCTTTTTGTAGTATGTGGAAGTGGACATTTGGAACGGTATCAGGCGTATGGTTAAAAAGGAAATATCGTCCCATAAAAACAAGATGGAAGCATTCTCAGAAACTTATTTGTGTTGTGTGTCCTCAGCTAACAAACTTGAACCTTTCTTTTGATATAGCAGTTTTGAAACACTCTTTTTGTAGAATGTGCAAGTGGATATTTCGATAGCTTTGAGGATTTCGTTGGAAACGGGAATATCTTCATAAAAAATCTAGACAGAAGCATTCTCAGAAACACTTTGTGATGTTTACATTCAAGTCCCAGAGTTGAACATTCCCTTTCATAGAGCAGGTTTAAAACACTCTTTTTGTAGTATCTAGATGTGGACATTTTGAGCGCTTGGGGGCCTATGGCGAAAAAGGAAATATCTTCCCATTAAAACGAGACAGAAGCAATCTCAGAAACTGGTTTATGCTGTATCTACTGAAGTAACAGTGTTGAACCTATCTATCGGTAGAGCAGGTTTGAAAGACACTTTTTTTGGAATCTGCAAGTGGATATTTGGATACATTTGAGGATTTTGTTGGAACTGGAATTACATATAACAACTAGACAGCAGCATTCTCAGAAACTTCTTTGTGATGTTTGCATTCAAGTCAGACAGTTGAGCATTCCGTTTCATACAGCAGGTTTGAAACACTCTTTTTGTAGTATCTGGAAGTGGACACTTGGAAAGCTTTCAGGCCTACAGTTAAAAAGGACATATCTTCCCAAAAGAACAAGACAGAAGCATTCTCAGAAACTTATTTGTGATGTGTGTCCTCCACTAACAGACTTGAACCTGTCTTCTCATAGAGCAGTTTGGAAACAGTCTTTTTGTAGACTCTGTAAGTGGACATTTGGATAGCTTTGAGGATTTCATTGAAAACGGGATTATGTATAAAAAGTAGGCAGCAACATTCTCAGAAACATGTTTGTGATGTTTGCATTCAAGTCACAGAGTTGAACATTCCCTTTCATAGAGCAGGTTTGAAACATTCTTTTTGTAGTATCTAGAAATGGACATTTTGAGCGCTTGGATGCGAAAGGTGAAAAAGGAAATATCTTCCCATGAAAACGAGATAGAAACAATCTCAGAAACTTGTTTCTGCTGTATCTACTGAAGTAAGAGTGTTGAAGCTATCTATTGGTAGAGCAGGTTTGAAACACTCTTTTTTTTGGAATCTGCAATAAAAACCAGACAGCAGCATTCTCAGAAACTTCTTTGTGAAATATGCATTCAAGTCAGAGAGTTGAGCATTCCGTTTCACAGAGCAGGTTTGAAACACTCTTTTTGTAGTATCTGGAAGTGGACACTTGGAACGCTTTCAGGCCTACGGTTAAAAAGGAAATATATTCCCATAAAAACAAGACAGAAACATTCTCAGAAACTTATTTGTGATGTGTGTCCTCCACTAACAGACTTGAACCTGTCTTTTCATACAGCAGTTTGGAAACACTCTTTTTGTAGAATCTGCAAGTGGACATTTGGATAACTTTGAGGATTTCGTTGGAAACGGGATTACATATAAAAAGTGGACAGCAGCAGTCTCAGAAACTTCTTTGTGATGTTTGCATTCAGGTCACAGAGTTGAACATTCCCTGTCATAGAGCAGGTTTGAAACACTCTTTTTGTAGTATCTGGAAGTGGACATTTCCAACGCTTTCTGGACTACTGTGGAGAAGGAAGTATCTTCCCATAAAAACAAGACAGAAGCATTCTCAGAAACTTATTTCTGATGTGTGTCCTCAACTAACGGACTTGAACCTTTCTTTTTATAGAGCACGTTTGAACCACTCTTTTCGTTGTATCTGCAAGTGGATATTTGGATAGCTTTGACGATTTCGTTGGAAACGGGAATATTTCCCTATAAAATCTAGACAGAAGCATTCTCAGAAACGTCTTTGTGATGTTTGCATTCAAGTCACAGAGTTGAACATTCCCTTTCATAGAGCAGGTTTGTAACACTCTTTTTGTAGTATCTGGAAGTGGACATTTGGAACGGTATCAGGCATAGGGTTAAAAAGGATATATCTTCCCATAAATACAACACAGAAGCATTCTCAGAAACTTATTTGTGATGTGTGTCCTTAACTAACAGACTTGAAACTTTCTTTTGATACAGCAGCTTTTAAACACTCTTCTTGTAGAATCTGCAAATGGGTATTTGGATAGCTCTGAGGATTTCGTTGGAAACGGGATTACATATAAAAAGTAGACAGCAGCATTCTCAGTAACTTCTTTGTGATGTTTCCATTCAAGTCACAGAGTTGAACTGTCCCTTTCATTGCACAGGTTTGAAACACTCTTTTTGTGGTATCTGGAAGTGGGCACTTGGATCGCTTTGAGGCCTATGGTGAAAAAGGAAATATCTTCTCATAAAAACCAGACAGAAACATTCTCAGAAACTTATTTGTTATGTGTGTCCACCACTAACAGACTTGAAACTGTGTTTTCATACAGCCGTTTGGAAACACTCTTTTTGTAGAATCTCCAAGTGGACATTTGGATAGCTTTGAGGATTTCGTTGGAAGCGGGATAACAGATAAAAAGTGGACAGCAGCATTCTCAGAACTTCTTTTTGACGTTTGCATTCAAGTCACAGAGTTGAACATTCCCTGTCATAGAGCAGGTTTGAAATACTCTTTTTGTAGTATCTGGAAGTGGACATTTCCAAGGCTGTCTTGCCTACGGCGAAGAAGGAAATATCTTCCCATAAAAACAAGACAGAAACATTCTCAGAAACTTATTTCTCGTGTGTGCCCTCAACTAACGGACTTGAACCTTTCTTTTTAGGGAGCACGTTTGAAACACTCTTTTTGTTGTGTCTGCAAGTGGATATTTGGATAGCTTTGACGATTTCATTGGAAACGGGAATATCTTCCTGTAAAATCTAGACAGAAGCATTGTCAGAAACTTCTTTGTGATGTTTCCATTGGAGTCAGAGAGTTGAACATTCCCTTTCATAGAGCAGGTTTGAAATACTCTTTTTGTAGGATCTGGAAGTGGACATTTGCAGCGCTTTGTGGCCCATGGTAAAAAAGGAAATATCCTCCCACAAAAATGAGATAGAAGCAATCTCAGAAAGTTGTTTATGCTCTATCTACAAAACTAACATTGTTGAACCTTTCTATTGATAGAGCAGGTGTGAAACACTCTTTTTTTGGAATCTGCAAGAGGATATTTCTATAGAACCGAGGATTTCGTTGGAAGCGGGATTACAGACAAATAGTAGACAGCAGCATTCTGAGAAACTTCTTTGTGATGTTTCCATTCAAGTCACAGAGTTGAACATTGCCTTTCATAGAGTAGGTTCGAAGCACTCTTTTTGTAGTATGTGGAAGTGGACATTTGGAACGGTATCAGGCGTATGGTTAAAAAGGAAATATCGTCCCATAAAAACAAGATGGAAGCATTCTCAGAAACTTATTTGTGTTGTGTGTCCTCAGCTAACAGACTTGAACCTTTCTTTCGATATAGCAGTTTTGAAACACTCTTTTTGTAGAATGTGCAAGTGGATATTTCGATAGCTTTGAGGATTTCGTTGGAAACGGGAATATCTTCATAGAAAATCTAGACAGAAGCATTCTCAGAAACACTTTGTGATGTTTACATTCAAGTCCCAGAGTTGAACATTCCCTTTCATAGAGCAGGTTTAAAACACTCTTTTTGTAGTATCTAGATGTGGACATTTTGAGCGCTTGGGGGCCTATGGCGAAAAAGGAAATATCTTCCCATTAAAACGAGACAGAAGCAATCTCAGAAACTGGTTTATGCTGTATCTACTGAAGTAACAGTGTTGAACCTATCTATCGGTAGAGCAGGTTTGAAAGACACTTTTTTTGGAATCTGCAAGTGGATATTTGGATACATTTGAGGATTTTGTTGGAACTGGAATTACATATAACAACTAGACAGCAGCATTCTCAGAAACTTCTTTGTGATGTTTGCATTCAAATCAGACAGTTGAGCATTCCGTTTCATACAGCAGGTTTGAAACACTCTTTTTGTAGTATCTGGAAGTGGACACTTGGAAAGCTTTCAGGCCTACAGTTAAAAAGGACATATCTTCCCAAAAGAACAAGACAGAAGCATTCTCAGAAACTTCTTTGTGATGTGTGTCCTCCACTAACAGACTTGAACCTGTCTTCTCATAGAGCAGTTTGGAAACAGTCTTTTTGTAGACTCTGTAAGTGGACATTTGGATAGCTTTGAGGATTTCGTTGAAAATGGGATTACGTATAAAAAGTAGGCAGCAACATTCTCAGAAACATGTTTGTGATGTTTGCATTCAAGTCACAGAGTTGAACATTCCCTTTCATAGAGCAGGTTTGAAACATTCTTTTTGTAGTATCTAGAAATGGACATTTTGAGCGCTTGGATGCGAAAGGTGAAAAAGGAAATATCTTCCCATGAAAACGAGATAGAAACAATCTCAGAAACTTGTTTCTGCTGTATCTACTGAAGTAAGAGTGTTGAAGCTATCTATTGGTAGAGCAGGTTTGAAACACTCTTTTTTTTGGAATCTGCAATAAAAACCAGACAGCAGCATTCTCAGAAACTTCTTTGTGAAATATGCATTCAAGTCAGAGAGTTGAGCATTCCGTTTCACAGAGCAGGTTTGAAACACTCTTTTTGTAGTATCTGGAAGTGGACACTTGGAACGCTTTCAGGCCTACGGTTAAAAAGGAAATATATTCCCATAAAAACAAGACAGAAACATTCTCAGAAACTTATTTGTGATGTGTGTCCTCCACTAACAGACTTGAACCTGTCTTTTCATACAGCAGTTTGGAAACACTCTTTTTGTAGAATCTGCAAGTGGACATTTGGATAACTTTGAGGATTTCGTTGGAAACGGGATTACATATAAAAAGTGGACAGCAGCAGTCTCAGAAACTTCTTTGTGATGTTTGCATTCAGGTCACAGAGTTGAACATTCCCTGTCATAGAGCAGGTTTGAAACACTCTTTTTGTAGTATCTGGAAGTGGACATTTCCAACGCTTTCTGGACTACTGTGGAGAAGGAAGTATCTTCCCATAAAAACAAGACAGAAGCATTCTCAGAAACTTATTTCTGATGTGTGTCCTCAACTAACGGACTTGAACCTTTCTTTTTATAGAGCACGTTTGAACCACTCTTTTCGTTGTATCTGCAAGTGGATATTTGGATAGCTTTGACGATTTCGTTGGAAACGGGAATATTTCCCTATAAAATCTAGACAGAAGCATTCTCAGAAACGTCTTTGTGATGTTTGCATTCAAGTCACAGAGTTGAACATTCCCTTTCATAGAGCAGGTTTGTAACACTCTTTTTGTAGTATCTGGAAGTGGACATTTGGAACGGTATCAGGCATAGGGTTAAAAAGGATATATCTTCCCATAAATACAACACAGAAGCATTCTCAGAAACTTATTTGTGATGTGTGTCCTTAACTAACAGACTTGAAACTTTCTTTTGATACAGCAGCTTTTAAACACTCTTCTTGTAGAATCTGCAAATGGGTATTTGGATAGCTCTGAGGATTTCGTTGGAAACGGGATTACATATAAAAAGTAGACAGCAGCATTCTCAGTAACTTCTTTGTGATGTTTCCATTCAAGTCACAGAGTTGAACTGTCCCTTTCATTGCACAGGTTTGAAACACTCTTTTTGTGGTATCTGGAAGTGGGCACTTGGATCGCTTTGAGGCCTATGGTGAAAAAGGAAATATCTTCTCATAAAAACCAGACAGAAACATTCTCAGAAACTTATTTGTTATGTGTGTCCACCACTAACAGACTTGAAACTGTGTTTTCATACAGCCGTTTGGAAACACTCTTTTTGTAGAATCTCCAAGTGGACATTTGGATAGCTTTGAGGATTTCGTTGGAAGCGGGATAACAGATAAAAAGTGGACAGCAGCATTCTCAGAACTTCTTTTTGACGTTTGCATTCAAGTCACAGAGTTGAACATTCCCTGTCATAGAGCAGGTTTGAAATACTCTTTTTGTAGTATCTGGAAGTGGACATTTCCAAGGCTGTCTTGCCTACGGCGAAGAAGGAAATATCTTCCGGTAAAAACAAGACAGAAACATTCTCAGAAACTTATTTCTCGTGTGTGCCCTCAACTAACGGACTTGAACCTTTCTTTTTAGGGAGCACGTTTGAAACACTCTTTTTGTTGTGTCTGCAAGTGGATATTTGGATAGCTTTGACGATTTCATTGGAAACGGGAATATCTTCCTGTAAAATCTAGACAGAAGCATTGTCAGAAACTTCTTTGTGATGTTTCCATTGGAGTCAGAGAGTTGAACATTCCCTTTCATAGAGCAGGTTTGAAATACTCTTTTTGTAGGATCTGGAAGTGGACATTTGCAGCGCTTTGTGGCCCATGGTAAAAAAGGAAATATCCTCCCACAAAAATGAGATAGAAGCAATCTCAGAAAGTTGTTTATGCTCTATCTACAAAACTAACATTGTTGAACCTTTCTATTGATAGAGCAGGTGTGAAACACTCTTTTTTTGGAATCTGCAAGAGGATATTTCTATAGAACCGAGGATTTCGTTGGAAGCGGGATTACAGACAAATAGTAGACAGCAGCATTCTGAGAAACTTCTTTGTGATGTTTCCATTCAAGTCACAGAGTTGAACATTGCCTTTCATAGAGTAGGTTCGAAGCACTCTTTTTGTAGTATGTGGAAGTGGACATTTGGAACGGTATCAGGCGTATGGTTAAAAAGGAAATATCGTCCCATAAAAACAAGATGGAAGCATTCTCAGAAACTTATTTGTGTTGTGTGTCCTCAGCTAACAGACTTGAACCTTTCTTTCGATATAGCAGTTTTGAAACACTCTTTTTGTAGAATGTGCAAGTGGATATTTCGATAGCTTTGAGGATTTCGTTGGAAACGGGAATATCTTCATAGAAAATCTAGACAGAAGCATTCTCAGAAACACTTTGTGATGTTTACATTCAAGTCCCAGAGTTGAACATTCCCTTTCATAGAGCAGGTTTAAAACACTCTTTTTGTAGTATCTAGATGTGGACATTTTGAGCGCTTGGGGGCCTATGGCGAAAAAGGAAATATCTTCCCATTAAAACGAGACAGAAGCAATCTCAGAAACTGGTTTATGCTGTATCTACTGAAGTAACAGTGTTGAACCTATCTATCGGTAGAGCAGGTTTGAAAGACACTTTTTTTGGAATCTGCAAGTGGATATTTGGATACATTTGAGGATTTTGTTGGAACTGGAATTACATATAACAACTAGACAGCAGCATTCTCAGAAACTTCTTTGTGATGTTTGCATTCAAGTCAGACAGTTGAGCATTCCGTTTCATACAGCAGGTTTGAAACACTCTTTTTGTAGTATCTGGAAGTGGACACTTGGAAAGCTTTCAGGCCTACAGTTAAAAAGGACATATCTTCCCAAAAGAACAAGACAGAAGCATTCTCAGAAACTTATTTGTGATGTGTGTCCTCCACTAACAGACTTGAACCTGTCTTCTCATAGAGCAGTTTGGAAACAGTCTTTTTGTAGACTCTGTAAGTGGACATTTGGATAGCTTTGAGGATTTCGTTGAAAACGGGATTACGTATAAAAAGTAGGCAGCAACATTCTCAGAAACATGTTTGTGATGTTTGCATTCAAGTCACAGAGTTGAACATTCCCTTTCATAGAGCAGGTTTGAAACATTCTTTTTGTAGTATCTAGAAATGGACATTTTGAGCGCTTGGATGCGAAAGGTGAAAAAGGAAATATCTTCCCATGAAAACGAGATAGAAACAATCTCAGAAACTTGTTTCTGCTGTATCTACTGAAGTAAGAGTGTTGAAGCTATCTATTGGTAGAGCAGGTTTGAAACACTCTTTTTTTTGGAATCTGCAATAAAAACCAGACAGCAGCATTCTCAGAAACTTCTTTGTGAAATATGCATTCAAGTCAGAGAGTTGAGCATTCCGTTTCACAGAGCAGGTTTGAAACACTCTTTTTGTAGTATCTGGAAGTGGACACTTGGAACGCTTTCAGGCCTACGGTTAAAAAGGAAATATATTCCCATAAAAACAAGACAGAAACATTCTCAGAAACTTATTTGTGATGTGTGTCCTCCACTAACAGACTTGAACCTGTCTTTTCATACAGCAGTTTGGAAACACTCTTTTTGTAGAATCTGCAAGTGGACATTTGGATAACTTTGAGGATTTCGTTGGAAACGGGATTACATATAAAAAGTGGACAGCAGCAGTCTCAGAAACTTCTTTGTGATGTTTGCATTCAGGTCACAGAGTTGAACATTCCCTGTCATAGAGCAGGTTTGAAACACTCTTTTTGTAGTATCTGGAAGTGGACATTTCCAACGCTTTCTGGACTACTGTGGAGAAGGAAGTATCTTCCCATAAAAACAAGACAGAAGCATTCTCAGAAACTTATTTCTGATGTGTGTCCTCAACTAACGGACTTGAACCTTTCTTTTTATAGAGCACGTTTGAACCACTCTTTTCGTTGTATCTGCAAGTGGATATTTGGATAGCTTTGACGATTTCGTTGGAAACGGGAATATTTCCCTATAAAATCTAGACAGAAGCATTCTCAGAAACGTCTTTGTGATGTTTGCATTCAAGTCACAGAGTTGAACATTCCCTTTCATAGAGCAGGTTTGTAACACTCTTTTTGTAGTATCTGGAAGTGGACATTTGGAACGGTATCAGGCATAGGGTTAAAAAGGATATATCTTCCCATAAATACAACACAGAAGCATTCTCAGAAACTTATTTGTGATGTGTGTCCTTAACTAACAGACTTGAAACTTTCTTTTGATACAGCAGCTTTTAAACACTCTTCTTGTAGAATCTGCAAATGGGTATTTGGATAGCTCTGAGGATTTCGTTGGAAACGGGATTACATATAAAAAGTAGACAGCAGCATTCTCAGTAACTTCTTTGTGATGTTTCCATTCAAGTCACAGAGTTGAACTGTCCCTTTCATTGCACAGGTTTGAAACACTCTTTTTGTGGTATCTGGAAGTGGGCACTTGGATCGCTTTGAGGCCTATGGTGAAAAAGGAAATATCTTCTCATAAAAACCAGACAGAAACATTCTCAGAAACTTATTTGTTATGTGTGTCCACCACTAACAGACTTGAAACTGTGTTTTCATACAGCCGTTTGGAAACACTCTTTTTGTAGAATCTCCAAGTGGACATTTGGATAGCTTTGAGGATTTCGTTGGAAGCGGGATAACAGATAAAAAGTGGACAGCAGCATTCTCAGAACTTCTTTTTGACGTTTGCATTCAAGTCACAGAGTTGAACATTCCCTGTCATAGAGCAGGTTTGAAATACTCTTTTTGTAGTATCTGGAAGTGGACATTTCCAAGGCTGTCTTGCCTACGGCGAAGAAGGAAATATCTTCCCATAAAAACAAGACAGAAACATTCTCAGAAACTTATTTCTCGTGTGTGCCCTCAACTAACGGACTTGAACCTTTCTTTTTAGGGAGCACGTTTGAAACACTCTTTTTGTTGTGTCTGCAAGTGGATATTTGGATAGCTTTGACGATTTCATTGGAAACGGGAATATCTTCCTGTAAAATCTAGACAGAAGCATTGTCAGAAACTTCTTTGTGATGTTTCCATTGGAGTCAGAGAGTTGAACATTCCCTTTCATAGAGCAGGTTTGAAATACTCTTTTTGTAGGATCTGGAAGTGGACATTTGCAGCGCTTTGTGGCCCATGGTAAAAAAGGAAATATCCTCCCACAAAAATGAGATAGAAGCAATCTCAGAAAGTTGTTTATGCTCTATCTACAAAACTAACATTGTTGAACCTTTCTATTGATAGAGCAGGTGTGAAACACTCTTTTTTTGGAATCTGCAAGAGGATATTTCTATAGAACCGAGGATTTCGTTGGAAGCGGGATTACAGACAAATAGTAGACAGCAGCATTCTGAGAAACTTCTTTGTGATGTTTCCATTCAAGTCACAGAGTTGAACATTGCCTTTCATAGAGTAGGTTCGAAGCACTCTTTTTGTAGTATGTGGAAGTGGACATTTGGAACGGTATCAGGCGTATGGTTAAAAAGGAAATATCGTCCCATAAAAACAAGATGGAAGCATTCTCAGAAACTTATTTGTGTTGTGTGTCCTCAGCTAACAGACTTGAACCTTTCTTTCGATATAGCAGTTTTGAAACACTCTTTTTGTAGAATGTGCAAGTGGATATTTCGATAGCTTTGAGGATTTCGTTGGAAACGGGAATATCTTCATAGAAAATCTAGACAGAAGCATTCTCAGAAACACTTTGTGATGTTTACATTCAAGTCCCAGAGTTGAACATTCCCTTTCATAGAGCAGGTTTAAAACACTCTTTTTGTAGTATCTAGATGTGGACATTTTGAGCGCTTGGGGGCCTATGGCGAAAAAGGAAATATCTTCCCATTAAAACGAGACAGAAGCAATCTCAGAAACTGGTTTATGCTGTATCTACTGAAGTAACAGTGTTGAACCTATCTATCGGTAGAGCAGGTTTGAAAGACACTTTTTTTGGAATCTGCAAGTGGATATTTGGATACATTTGAGGATTTTGTTGGAACTGGAATTACATATAAAAACTAGACAGCAGCATTCTCAGAAACTTCTTTGTGATGTTTGCATTCAAGTCAGACAGTTGAGCATTCCGTTTCATACAGCAGGTTTGAAACACTCTTTTTGTAGTATCTGGAAGTGGACACTTGGAAAGCTTTCAGGCCAACAGTTAAAAAGGACATATCTTCCCAAAAGAACAAGACAGAAGCATTCTCAGAAACTTCTTTGTGATGTGTGTCCTCCACTAACAGACTTGAACCTGTCTTCTCATAGAGCAGTTTGGAAACAGTCTTTTTGTAGACTCTGTAAGTGGACATTTGGATAGCTTTGAGGATTTCGTTGAAAACGGGATTACGTATAAAAAGTAGGCAGCAACATTCTCAGAAACATGTTTGTGATGTTTGCATTCAAGTCACAGAGTTGAACATTCCCTTTCATAGAGCAGGTTTGAAACATTCTTTTTGTAGTATCTAGAAATGGACATTTTGAGCGCTTGGATGCGAAAGGTGAAAAAGGAAATATCTTCCCATGAAAACGAGATAGAAACAATCTCAGAAACTTGTTTCTGCTGTATCTACTGAAGTAAGAGTGTTGAAGCTATCTATTGGTAGATCAGGTTTGAAACACTCTTTTCTTGGAATCTGCAAGTGGATATTTGGATACATGGGAGGATTTCGTTGGAAACGGAAATACATATAAAAACTAGACAGCAGCATTCTCAGAAACACCTTTGTGATGTTTACATTCAAGTCACAGAATTGAACATTCCCTTTCATAGAGCAGGTTTGAAACACTCTTTTTGTAGTACCTAGAAGTGGACATTTTGAGCGCCTGGAGGCCTACGGTGTAAAAGGAAACATCTCCCCATGTAAACGAGATAGAAGCAATCTCAGAAACTTGTTTATGCTGTATCTACTGAAGTAACAGTGTTGAACCTATCTATCGGTAGAGCAGGTTAGAAACACTCTTTTTTTCGAATCTGCAAGTGGATATTTCCATAGAACTGAGGATTTCGTTGGAAGCGGGATTACAGTTAAAAAGTAGACAGCAGCATTGTCAGAAACTTCTTTGTGACGTTTGCATTCAAGTCACAGAGTTGAACATTCCGTTTCATAAAGCAGGCGTGAAACAGTCATTTTGTAGTATGTGGATGTATACATTTGGAATGCTTTCAGGCATATGTTTAAAACGAAGTATCTTCCCATGAAAACTAGACAGAAGCATTCTCAGAATCATGTTTGTGTTGTGTGTACTCAACAAACAGAGGTGAACCTTTCTTTTGATAGAGTACTTTTGAAACACTCTTTTTGTAGCATGTGCAAGTGAATATTTGGATATCTTTGAGGATTTCTTTGGAAACGGGAATATCTTCATAGAAAATCTAGACAGAAACATTCTCAGAAACACTTTGTGATGTTTATATTCAAGTCCCAGAGTTGAACATACCCTTTCATAGAGAAGGTTTCAAACACTCTTTTTGTGGTATCTAGATGTGGACATTTTGAGCGCTTGGGGGCCTATGGTGAAAAAGGAACTATCTTCCCATTAAAACGAGATAGAAGCAATCTCAGAAACTTGTTTATGCTGTATCTACTGAAGTAACAGTGTTGAACCTATCTATTGGTAGAGCAGGTTTCAAAAATTCTTTTGTGGAAACTGCAAGTGGATATTTGGATACATTTGAGGATTTCGTTGGCAACGGAATTACATATAAAAACCAGACAGCAGCATTCTCAGAAACTTCTTTGTGAAATATGCATTCAAGTCAGAGAGTTGAGCATTCCGTTTCACAGAGCAGGTTTGAAACACTCTTTTTGTAGTATCTGGAAGTGGACACTTGGAACGCTTTCAGGCCTACGGTTAAAAAGGAAATATATTCCCATAAAAACAAGACAGAAACATTCTCAGAAACTTATTTGTGATGTGTGTCCTCCACTAACAGACTTGAACCTGTCTTTTCATACAGCAGTTTGGAAACACTCTTTTTGTAGAATCTGCAAGTGGACATTTGGATAACTTTGAGGATTTCGTTGGAAACGGGATTACATATAAAAAGTGGACAGCAGCAGTCTCAGAAACTTCTTTGTGATGTTTGCATTCAGGTCACAGAGTTGAACATTCCCTGTCATAGAGCAGGTTTGAAACACTCTTTTTGTAGTATCTGGAAGTGGACATTTCCAACGCTTTCTGGACTACTGTGGAGAAGGAAGTATCTTCCCATAAAAACAAGACAGAAGCATTCTCAGAAACTTATTTCTGATGTGTGTCCTCAACTAACGGACTTGAACCTTTCTTTTTATAGAGCACGTTTGAACCACTCTTTTCGTTGTATCTGCAAGTGGATATTTGGATAGCTTTGACGATTTCGTTGGAAACGGGAATATTTCCCTATAAAATCTAGACAGAAGCATTCTCAGAAACGTCTTTGTGATGTTTGCATTCAAGTCACAGAGTTGAACATTCCCTTTCATAGAGCAGGTTTGTAACACTCTTTTTGTAGTATCTGGAAGTGGACATTTGGAACGGTATCAGGCATAGGGTTAAAAAGGATATATCTTCCCATAAATACAACACAGAAGCATTCTCAGAAACTTATTTGTGATGTGTGTCCTTAACTAACAGACTTGAAACTTTCTTTTGATACAGCAGCTTTTAAACACTCTTCTTGTAGAATCTGCAAATGGGTATTTGGATAGCTCTGAGGATTTCGTTGGAAACGGGATTACATATAAAAAGTAGACAGCAGCATTCTCAGTAACTTCTTTGTGATGTTTCCATTCAAGTCACAGAGTTGAACTGTCCCTTTCATTGCACAGGTTTGAAACACTCTTTTTGTGGTATCTGGAAGTGGGCACTTGGATCGCTTTGAGGCCTATGGTGAAAAAGGAAATATCTTCTCATAAAAACCAGACAGAAACATTCTCAGAAACTTATTTGTTATGTGTGTCCACCACTAACAGACTTGAAACTGTGTTTTCATACAGCCGTTTGGAAACACTCTTTTTGTAGAATCTCCAAGTGGACATTTGGATAGCTTTGAGGATTTCGTTGGAAGCGGGATAACAGATAAAAAGTGGACAGCAGCATTCTCAGAACTTCTTTTTGACGTTTGCATTCAAGTCACAGAGTTGAACATTCCCTGTCATAGAGCAGGTTTGAAATACTCTTTTTGTAGTATCTGGAAGTGGACATTTCCAAGGCTGTCTTGCCTACGGCGAAGAAGGAAATATCTTCCCATAAAAACAAGACAGAAACATTCTCAGAAACTTATTTCTCGTGTGTGCCCTCAACTAACGGACTTGAACCTTTCTTTTTAGGGAGCACGTTTGAAACACTCTTTTTGTTGTGTCTGCAAGTGGATATTTGGATAGCTTTGACGATTTCATTGGAAACGGGAATATCTTCCTGTAAAATCTAGACAGAAGCATTGTCAGAAACTTCTTTGTGATGTTTCCATTGGAGTCAGAGAGTTGAACATTCCCTTTCATAGAGCAGGTTTGAAATACTCTTTTTGTAGGATCTGGAAGTGGACATTTGCAGCGCTTTGTGGCCCATGGTAAAAAAGGAAATATCCTCCCACAAAAATGAGATAGAAGCAATCTCAGAAAGTTGTTTATGCTCTATCTACAAAACTAACATTGTTGAAGCTTTCTATTGATAGAGCAGGTGTGAAACACTCTTTTTTTGGAATCTGCAAGAGGATATTTCTATAGAACCGAGGATTTCGTTGGAAGCGGGATTACAGACAAATAGTAGACAGCAGCATTCTGAGAAACTTCTTTGTGATGTTTCCATTCAAGTCACAGAGTTGAACATTGCCTTTCATAGAGTAGGTTTGAAACACTCTTTTTGTAGTATGTGGAAGTGGACATTTGGAACGGTATCAGGCGTATGGTTAAAAAGGAAATATCGTCCCATAAAAACAAGATGGAAGCATTCTCAGAAACTTATTTGTGTTGTGTGTCCTCAGCTAACAGACTTGAACCTTTCTTTTGATATAGCAGTTTTGAAACACTCTTTTTGTAGAATGTGCAAGTGGATATTTCGATAGCTTTGAGGGTTTCGTTGGAAACGGGAATATCTTCATAGAAAATCTAGACAGAAGCATTCTCAGAAACACTTTGTGATGTTTACATTCAAGTCCCAGAGTTGAACATTCCCTTTCATAGAGCAGGTTTAAAACACTCTTTTTGTAGTATCTAGATGTGGACATTTTGAGCGCTTGGGGGCCTATGGCGAAAAAGGAAATATCTTCCCATTAAAACGAGACAGAAGCAATCTCAGAAACTGGTTTATGCTGTATCTACTGAAGTAACAGTGTTGAACCTATCTATCGGTAGAGCAGGTTTGAAAGACACTTTTTTTGGAATCTGCAAGTGGATATTTGGATACATTTGAGGATTTTGTTGGAACTGGAATTACATATAACAACTAGACAGCAGCATTCTCAGAAACTTCTTTGTGATGTTTGCATTCAAGTCAGACAGTTGAGCATTCCGTTTCATACAGCAGGTTTGAAACACTCTTTTTGTAGTATCTGGAAGTGGACACTTGGAAAGCTTTCAGGCCTACAGTTAAAAAGGACATATCTTCCCAAAAGAAGAAGACAGAAGCATTCTCAGAAACTTATTTGTGATGTGTGTCCTCCACTAACAGACTTGAACCTGTCTTCTCATAGAGCAGTTTGGAAACAGTCTTTTTGTAGACTCTGTAAGTGGACATTTGGATAGCTTTGAGGATTTCGTTGAAAACGGGATTACGTATAAAAAGTAGGCAGCAACATTCTCAGAAACATGTTTGTGATGTTTGCATTCAAGTCACAGAGTTGAACATTCCCTTTCATAGAGCAGGTTTGAAACATTCTTTTTGTAGTATCTAGAAATGGACATTTTGAGCGCTTGGATGCGAAAGGTGAAAAAGGAAATATCTTCCCATGAAAACGAGATAGAAACAATCTCAGAAACTTGTTTCTGCTGTATCTACTGAAGTAAGAGTGTTGAAGCTATCTATTGGTAGAGCAGGTTTGAAACACTCTTTTTTTTGGAATCTGCAATAAAAACCAGACAGCAGCATTCTCAGAAACTTCTTTGTGAAATATGCATTCAAGTCAGAGAGTTGAGCATTCCGTTTCACAGAGCAGGTTTGAAACACTCTTTTTGTAGTATCTGGAAGTGGACACTTGGAACGCTTTCAGGCCTACGGTTAAAAAGGAAATATATTCCCATAAAAACAAGACAGAAACATTCTCAGAAACTTATTTGTGATGTGTGTCCTCCACTAACAGACTTGAACCTGTCTTTTCATACAGCAGTTTGGAAACACTCTTTTTGTAGAATCTGCAAGTGGACATTTGGATAACTTTGAGGATTTCGTTGGAAACGGGATTACATATAAAAAGTGGACAGCAGCAGTCTCAGAAACTTCTTTGTGATGTTTGCATTCAGGTCACAGAGTTGAACATTCCCTGTCATAGAGCAGGTTTGAAACACTCTTTTTGTAGTATCTGGAAGTGGACATTTCCAACGCTTTCTGGACTACTGTGGAGAAGGAAGTATCTTCCCATAAAAACAAGACAGAAGCATTCTCAGAAACTTATTTCTGATGTGTGTCCTCAACTAACGGACTTGAACCTTTCTTTTTATAGAGCACGTTTGAACCACTCTTTTCGTTGTATCTGCAAGTGGATATTTGGATAGCTTTGACGATTTCGTTGGAAACGGGAATATTTCCCTATAAAATCTAGACAGAAGCATTCTCAGAAACGTCTTTGTGATGTTTGCATTCAAGTCACAGAGTTGAACATTCCCTTTCATAGAGCAGGTTTGTAACACTCTTTTTGTAGTATCTGGAAGTGGACATTTGGAACGGTATCAGGCATAGGGTTAAAAAGGATATATCTTCCCATAAATACAACACAGAAGCATTCTCAGAAACTTATTTGTGATGTGTGTCCTTAACTAACAGACTTGAAACTTTCTTTTGATACAGCAGCTTTTAAACACTCTTCTTGTAGAATCTGCAAATGGGTATTTGGATAGCTCTGAGGATTTCGTTGGAAACGGGATTACATATAAAAAGTAGACAGCAGCATTCTCAGTAACTTCTTTGTGATGTTTCCATTCAAGTCACAGAGTTGAACTGTCCCTTTCATTGCACAGGTTTGAAACACTCTTTTTGTGGTATCTGGAAGTGGGCACTTGGATCGCTTTGAGGCCAATGGTGAAAAAGGAAATATCTTCTCATAAAAACCAGACAGAAACATTCTCAGAAACTTATTTGTTATGTGTGTCCACCACTAACAGACTTGAAACTGTGTTTTCATACAGCCGTTTGGAAACACTCTTTTTGTAGAATCTCCAAGTGGACATTTGGATAGCTTTGAGGATTTCGTTGGAAGCGGGATAACAGATAAAAAGTGGACAGCAGCATTCTCAGAACTTCTTTTTGACGTTTGCATTCAAGTCACAGAGTTGAACATTCCCTGTCATAGAGCAGGTTTGAAATACTCTTTTTGTAGTATCTGGAAGTGGACATTTCCAAGGCTGTCTTGCCTACGGCGAAGAAGGAAATATCTTCCAGTAAAAACAAGACAGAAACATTCTCAGAAACTTATTTCTCGTGTGTGCCCTCAACTAACGGACTTGAACCTTTCTTTTTAGGGAGCACGTTTGAAACACTCTTTTTGTTGTGTCTGCAAGTGGATATTTGGATAGCTTTGACGATTTCATTGGAAACGGGAATATCTTCCTGTAAAATCTAGACAGAAGCATTGTCAGAAACTTCTTTGTGATGTTTCCATTGGAGTCAGAGAGTTGAACATTCCCTTTCATAGAGCAGGTTTGAAATACTCTTTTTGTAGGATCTGGAAGTGGACATTTGCAGCGCTTTGTGGCCCATGGTAAAAAAGGAAATATCCTCCCACAAAAATGAGATAGAAGCAATCTCAGAAAGTTGTTTATGCTCTATCTACAAAACTAACATTGTTGAACCTTTCTATTGATAGAGCAGGTGTGAAACACTCTTTTTTTGGAATCTGCAAGAGGATATTTCTATAGAACCGAGGATTTCGTTGGAAGCGGGATTACAGACAAATAGTAGACAGCAGCATTCTGAGAAACTTCTTTGTGATGTTTCCATTCAAGTCACAGAGTTGAACATTGCCTTTCATAGAGTAGGTTCGAAGCACTCTTTTTGTAGTATGTGGAAGTGGACATTTGGAACGGTATCAGGCGTATGGTTAAAAAGGAAATATCGTCCCATAAAAACAAGATGGAAGCATTCTCAGAAACTTATTTGTGTTGTGTGTCCTCAGCTAACAGACTTGAACCTTTCTTTCGATATAGCAGTTTTGAAACACTCTTTTTGTAGAATGTGCAAGTGGATATTTCGATAGCTTTGAGGATTTCGTTGGAAACGGGAATATCTTCATAGAAAATCTAGACAGAAGCATTCTCAGAAACACTTTGTGATGTTTACATTCAAGTCCCAGAGTTGAACATTCCCTTTCATAGAGCAGGTTTAAAACACTCTTTTTGTAGTATCTAGATGTGGACATTTTGAGCGCTTGGGGGCCTATGGCGAAAAAGGAAATATCTTCCCATTAAAACGAGACAGAAGCAATCTCAGAAACTGGTTTATGCTGTATCTACTGAAGTAACAGTGTTGAACCTATCTATCGGTAGAGCAGGTTTGAAAGACACTTTTTTTGGAATCTGCAAGTGGATATTTGGATACATTTGAGGATTTTGTTGGAACTGGAATTACATATAACAACTAGACAGCAGCATTCTCAGAAACTTCTTTGTGATGTTTGCATTCAAGTCAGACAGTTGAGCATTCCGTTTCATACAGCAGGTTTGAAACACTCTTTTTGTAGTATCTGGAAGTGGACACTTGGAAAGCTTTCAGGCCTACAGTTAAAAAGGACATATCTTCCCAAAAGAACAAGACAGA
Source organism: Pan troglodytes (assembly GCF_028858775.2). Taxonomy (NCBI): domain Eukaryota; kingdom Metazoa; phylum Chordata; class Mammalia; order Primates; family Hominidae; genus Pan; species Pan troglodytes. The sequence continues at coordinate 53,269,793 of NC_072409.2, read as the reverse complement.
AGCATTCTCAGAAACTTCTTTGTGATGTGTGTCCTCCACTAACAGACTTGAACCTGTCTTCTCATAGAGCAGTTTGGAAACAGTCTTTTTGTAGACTCTGTAAGTGGACATTTGGATAGCTTTGAGGATTTCGTTGAAAACGGGATTACGTATAAAAAGTAGGCAGCAACATTCTCAGAAACATGTTTGTGATGTTTGCATTCAAGTCACAGAGTTGAACATTCCCTTTCATAGAGCAGGTTTGAAACATTCTTTTTGTAGTATCTAGAAATGGACATATTGAGCGCTTGGATGCGAAAGGTGAAAAAGGAAATATCTTCCCATGAAAACGAGATAGAAACAATCTCAGAAACTTGTTTCTGCTGTATCTACTGAAGTAAGAGTGTTGAAGCTATCTATTGGTAGATCAGGTTTGAAACACTCTTTTCTTGGAATCTGCAAGTGGATATTTGGATACATGGGAGGATTTCGTTGGAAACGGAAATACATATAAAAACTAGACAGCAGCATTCTCAGAAACACCTTTGTGATGTTTACATTCAAGTCACAGAATTGAACATTCCCTTTCATAGAGCAGGTTTGAAACACTCTTTTTGTAGTACCTAGAAGTGGACATTTTGAGCGCTTGGAGGCCTACGGTGTAAAAGGAAACATCTTCCCATGTAAACGAGATAGAAGCAATCTCAGAAACTTGTTTATGCTGTATCTACTGAAGTAACAGTGTTGAACCTATCTATCGGTAGAGCAGGTTAGAAACACTCTTTTTTTCGAATCTGCAAGTGGATATTTCCATAGAACTGAGGATTTCGTTGGAAGCGGGATTACAGTTAAAAAGTAGACAGCAGCATTGTCAGAAACTTCTTTGTGACGTTTGCATTCAAGTCACAGAGTTGAACATTCCGTTTCATAAAGCAGGCGTGAAACAGTCATTTTGTAGTATGTGGATGTATACATTTGGAATGCTTTCAGGCATATGTTTAAAAACGAAGTATCTTCCCATGAAAACTAGACAGAAGCATTCTCAGAATCATGTTTGTGTTGTGTGTACTCAACAAACAGAGGTGAACCTTTCTTTTGATAGAGTACTTTTGAAACACTCTTTTTGTAGAATGTGCAAGTGAATATTTGGATAGCTTTGAGGATTTCTTTGGAAACGGGAATATCTTCATAGAAAATCTAGACAGAAGCATTCTCAGAAACACTTTGTGATGTTTACATTCAAGTCCCAGAGTTGTACATTCCCTTTCATAGAGAAGGTTTAAAACACTCTTTTTGTAGTATCTAGATGTTGCATTTTGAGCACTTGGGGGCCTATGGTGAAAAAGGAAATATCTTCCCATTAAAACGAGATAGAAGCAATCTCAGAAACTTGTTTATGCTGTATCTACTGAAGTAACAGTGTAGAACCTATCTATTGGTAGAGCAGGTTTCAAAAATTCTTTTGTGGAAACTGCAAGTGGATATTTGGATACATTTGAGGATTTCGTTGGCAACGGAATTACATATAAAAACCAGACAGCAGCATTCTCAGAAACTTCTTTGTGAAATATGCATTCAAGTCAGAGAGTTGAGCATTCCGTTTCACAGAGCAGGTTTGAAACACTCTTTTTGTAGTATCTGGAAGTGGACACTTGGAACGCTTTCAGGCCTACGGTTAAAAAGGAAATATATTCCCATAAAAACAAGACAGAAACATTCTCAGAAACTTATTTGTGATGTGTGTCCTCCACTAACAGACTTGAACCTGTCTTTTCATACAGCAGTTTGGAAACACTCTTTTTGTAGAATCTGCAAGTGGACATTTGGATAACTTTGAGGATTTCGTTGGAAACGGGATTACATATAAAAAGTGGACAGCAGCAGTCTCAGAAACTTCTTTGTGATGTTTGCATTCAGGTCACAGAGTTGAACATTCCCTGTCATAGAGCAGGTTTGAAACACTCTTTTTGTAGTATCTGGAAGTGGACATTTCCAACGCTTTCTGGACTACTGTGGAGAAGGAAGTATCTTCCCATAAAAACAAGACAGAAGCATTCTCAGAAACTTATTTCTGATGTGTGTCCTCAACTAACGGACTTGAACCTTTCTTTTTATAGAGCACGTTTGAACCACTCTTTTCGTTGTATCTGCAAGTGGATATTTGGATAGCTTTGACGATTTCGTTGGAAACGGGAATATTTCCCTATAAAATCTAGACAGAAGCATTCTCAGAAACGTCTTTGTGATGTTTGCATTCAAGTCACAGAGTTGAACATTCCCTTTCATAGAGCAGGTTTGTAACACTCTTTTTGTAGTATCTGGAAGTGGACATTTGGAACGGTATCAGGCATAGGGTTAAAAAGGATATATCTTCCCATAAATACAACACAGAAGCATTCTCAGAAACTTATTTGTGATGTGTGTCCTTAACTAACAGACTTGAAACTTTCTTTTGATACAGCAGCTTTTAAACACTCTTCTTGTAGAATCTGCAAATGGGTATTTGGATAGCTCTGAGGATTTCGTTGGAAACGGGATTACATATAAAAAGTAGACAGCAGCATTCTCAGTAACTTCTTTGTGATGTTTCCATTCAAGTCACAGAGTTGAACTGTCCCTTTCATTGCACAGGTTTGAAACACTCTTTTTGTGGTATCTGGAAGTGGGCACTTGGATCGCTTTGAGGCCTATGGTGAAAAAGGAAATATCTTCTCATAAAAACCAGACAGAAACATTCTCAGAAACTTATTTGTTATGTGTGTCCACCACTAACAGACTTGAAACTGTGTTTTCATACAGCCGTTTGGAAACACTCTTTTTGTAGAATCTCCAAGTGGACATTTGGATAGCTTTGAGGATTTCGTTGGAAGCGGGATAACAGATAAAAAGTGGACAGCAGCATTCTCAGAACTTCTTTTTGACGTTTGCATTCAAGTCACAGAGTTGAACATTCCCTGTCATAGAGCAGGTTTGAAATACTCTTTTTGTAGTATCTGGAAGTGGACATTTCCAAGGCTGTCTTGCCTACGGCGAAGAAGGAAATATCTTCCGGTAAAAACAAGACAGAAACATTCTCAGAAACTTATTTCTCGTGTGTGCCCTCAACTAACGGACTTGAACCTTTCTTTTTAGGGAGCACGTTTGAAACACTCTTTTTGTTGTGTCTGCAAGTGGATATTTGGATAGCTTTGACGATTTCATTGGAAACGGGAATATCTTCCTGTAAAATCTAGACAGAAGCATTGTCAGAAACTTCTTTGTGATGTTTCCATTGGAGTCAGAGAGTTGAACATTCCCTTTCATAGAGCAGGTTTGAAATACTCTTTTTGTAGGATCTGGAAGTGGACATTTGCAGCGCTTTGTGGCCCATGGTAAAAAAGGAAATATCCTCCCACAAAAATGAGATAGAAGCAATCTCAGAAAGTTGTTTATGCTCTATCTACAAAACTAACATTGTTGAACCTTTCTATTGATAGAGCAGGTGTGAAACACTCTTTTTTTGGAATCTGCAAGAGGATATTTCTATAGAACCGAGGATTTCGTTGGAAGCGGGATTACAGACAAATAGTAGACAGCAGCATTCTGAGAAACTTCTTTGTGATGTTTCCATTCAAGTCACAGAGTTGAACATTGCCTTTCATAGAGTAGGTTCGAAGCACTCTTTTTGTAGTATGTGGAAGTGGACATTTGGAACGGTATCAGGCGTATGGTTAAAAAGGAAATATCGTCCCATAAAAACAAGATGGAAGCATTCTCAGAAACTTATTTGTGTTGTGTGTCCTCAGCTAACAGACTTGAACCTTTCTTTCGATATAGCAGTTTTGAAACACTCTTTTTGTAGAATGTGCAAGTGGATATTTCGATAGCTTTGAGGATTTCGTTGGAAACGGGAATATCTTCATAGAAAATCTAGACAGAAGCATTCTCAGAAACACTTTGTGATGTTTACATTCAAGTCCCAGAGTTGAACATTCCCTTTCATAGAGCAGGTTTAAAACACTCTTTTTGTAGTATCTAGATGTGGACATTTTGAGCGCTTGGGGGCCTATGGCGAAAAAGGAAATATCTTCCCATTAAAACGAGACAGAAGCAATCTCAGAAACTGGTTTATGCTGTATCTACTGAAGTAACAGTGTTGAACCTATCTATCGGTAGAGCAGGTTTGAAAGACACTTTTTTTGGAATCTGCAAGTGGATATTTGGATACATTTGAGGATTTTGTTGGAACTGGAATTACATATAACAACTAGACAGCAGCATTCTCAGAAACTTCTTTGTGATGTTTGCATTCAAGTCAGACAGTTGAGCATTCCGTTTCATACAGCAGGTTTGAAACACTCTTTTTGTAGTATCTGGAAGTGGACACTTGGAAAGCTTTCAGGCCTACAGTTAAAAAGGACATATCTTCCCAAAAGAAGAAGACAGAAGCATTCTCAGAAACTTATTTGTGATGTGTGTCCTCCACTAACAGACTTGAACCTGTCTTCTCATAGAGCAGTTTGGAAACAGTCTTTTTGTAGACTCTGTAAGTGGACATTTGGATAGCTTTGAGGATTTCGTTGAAAACGGGATTACGTATAAAAAGTAGGCAGCAACATTCTCAGAAACATGTTTGTGATGTTTGCATTCAAGTCACAGAGTTGAACATTCCCTTTCATAGAGCAGGTTTGAAACATTCTTTTTGTAGTATCTAGAAATGGACATTTTGAGCGCTTGGATGCGAAAGGTGAAAAAGGAAATATCTTCCCATGAAAACGAGATAGAAACAATCTCAGAAACTTGTTTCTGCTGTATCTACTGAAGTAAGAGTGTTG